>NC_064628.1:637791670-640374170 GCF_023864275.1 Schistocerca cancellata | reverse complement strand
GTTGTGGAATTCATGCAGCTCTCTGTTTATGTCAACAACAGTCTTCTTTGGGTTGCCCTTTGACATTATCCTTATGAGATTCTTCAATTGGAGTGTGACTTTGCTGGGCCTATGGTTCTTTATTAACTTTGGTTCCTGTGAATTGTTTCTTCTTATTCCTAACACTCAAAATTTTTCAGGACAAACCAAAATCCTGAGTGACATCTGCCTGATACTTGTCCGCTACAGGGCATTGATTACAGTGTTTCTGAGGTCCGCTGTATACTCTGTCATTCTGCGTGTCGTGTACTGCATGAAAACAAAACAAAAGCTAATGTAAACCAAAGGTATTTGACGTTATACTGGCATAGGTATTTTATTTCCAACAATAAACCACAGTGTCAAAATACTTTTGTTCGGACACACAATATTGTCAGTGTTGTACTTACTGCCATTGTGCTGAATCCTGATGCACATGTTTATATGGATGTGTGCTGCTGCACTGTGAGCCTAGACGGGCTAGTGGGGTAGGAAGCACATGACACACACCTAGCAGTGAAAATGTGTGTCAAAATAATTGTCACTACTGCACATACCCTTCTAAGCTGGAAGGTATCCCCACCTTACAGTGTTCTAGAACATTCAGGAACATTCTGGCCAATCTGTAACTTTGGCACGTAATTCTCTGGTGCTTCACAGACTTCCCATTCATGTGATGCGCCCTTTAGAGACCTATATCGTCCAACCCAACTCCAGCAGTTCCAACCTTCTTAAAGGATGATGGTTGGAAAGCTTACAAACTGTATAACTCCTGTGGGACTGTTGGTTAGCCTTGGAGATGTAATGGCATGTGTGGTCAAACAATGTTTACATTTATTATATATTTGTCAAGTTACAAATTAAAACAATCCCGATCATGTAAAAACATTTATTACAATTATGTGATCAAGACTGTTTTAATTTGTAACTTAAAACAAAAAAATGCACTGATATTGCTGTTCTTCCAGTGATGTGTGTAACGATCATATATATTTTGGTTACCAGTGTCTTGAAATTCAACTGTTGTAAGAAATATTTATGAAATCTGACAAATTTCCACTTTTCCTTGTGTGATTACTCATTGGATCTTGAAATTAACATAAAATATATTGAATGTTGCTTTTTAAATGAAAGCAGGTGTCTTTGGATTTCGTTTATGTATAAAGTGAGTAATTGTATTTGATTGCAGATTTTATATAGAATGCCTGTCGCCATAATGCCTGTTACCGAAGCTGCGGCAAAGGGTAAAGAAGAAAAGCATGAGCTACGAACAGCTCCATTTGATCCAAGATTCCCAAATCAAAATCAAACAAAGTGAGTAAAAGTTTTGGTGGTTGTTTAATTGAATTTATTTATTGTGAGGAAACAGGAAATAGTCTTGTTATGTTTATATGAATATATTTTGCCTGTGGTGCATAATAGTGTGTGGGAAATACTAGGGACTGAGTTACTTTGTAGGGGAATAATAATTAATCAGTTTTTGGCTTCGTCAAGCTGCTAAAATAACAGTATTAAATAGAAAAACCTTGTTAATGTTTTTGTAGAGTAAAATTTATTTGTAACTGTAGGAATTGAAACAAAACCAGTTGCAATCAATCTCTGATTATTATAACATGCCTTGCCTTACGTAATTATAATAGTTTTTGAACAACATGGTGTATTACTACTAAGGTGTGTTTCAGGTACTGTTACCAGAGCTATCTCGACTTTCATCGTTGCAGAGCTCTGAAGGGTGAGAACTATGAGCCGTGTGATTATTTCAGGAGGGTATTCAAATCCATTTGTCCTAATGCGTGGATTGAAAAATGGGACACACAACTTGAAGAGGGCAGATTTCCTGGAAAAATTCTGTAATGTGTGTGTGCGTATGCCCTGAGGCACGAAATGACAGTTTTTCCTGTAGTGTTGTTGTAATGGTTAATAATGCTTTTGTAAATGGATCATGTAAATACATTGATAAAATATGCTTGAGAAGATGGTAATGAGTGTTTAAAATGTTCTTCAAATTTCATAAACTTTAGTGTATATAATAAATTGTCCCTGACAGTTGAAAATGTGGTAATGAACAATTAAAGCTGTTTGTTACTTTTCATTCCTGTCAGAAATAGTTTCCTGGATCTGTTCTTGAAGTCTTAAATTCCACATACTTAGTTCCATCAATCTCTCTCTCTCTCTCTCTCTCTCTCTCTCTCTCTCTCTTTCTCTCTCTGTTGTAAATGTTTGTTTACCATGTATGAATAATTGTGAATGTACACTGTCATTAGGGCATCCTATATGTAATTTCTATAAAATATTACTGTTAGAAACATAAAATACACAAAAAAGGAGGGTTTACAACCTACAGGTATGAGCCCATCTTCACTTTGCTCCAATTAAACAGGTAGGACTTACGATGGTAGTAGGGAGGAAATCATAAATTCATTTCCTCTTGCGAAACATGTGTAACTTCATTTTCAGTTACAGATGTTCCCAACTGTGTTATATATACTGTCACATATGCAAATTATAGGCACTCTTTACCAAGAGGATTAGGATAACAGTGGCAGCTTTGAGACGCTCCCTAGTCACGGACCTTTCATGATGGTGGTAATCTTCTGATGGGGTGAACTTATGTGTAGGCTTTGAGCACAAAGACAATTCAGATTTGCTCAAACTGTAACTTAGTGGCTTAGGTATGTTTAAAAGGACAATTCTTAAGTGGTTGGCCGAACCAGTGGATATCTTTGTTGTTCAGGCAGTCGAAAGTTACTTTTAGCTTTAAGAGTACAAAATGAACACTATATATTTCCTGGTTTTGTTTTATCTCGCAGCTGTAAAGCTGGTTTGAGTGCTTGTGCTGATTCTTTTGAGTGCATTAACATACTGCAGTTTGTAGACATTGAAGTTTGGAAATCTACTCACATGAAGGTAGTTAATAATTTGTGTTCAATCCATACTGTAATATCAGCAAATTAGTTCTTTCAGTATTGTGTACACAACAATAAAATTGTCACCTTAATCACATAGCCAAAATCAGTTACTGTTAATTTCACATTTATTAAATATTATCATCTCTGCTACAGTTTTACAAGCTTGTTTACTATTAAATCTTGTTAAAGTGTGAAATTAACTAAAATTATCTAGTGGAGAAAGGAAATAACTGCACTTAAGAGATATTAGAGCACAGCAAAGAAACACACACACAGGCATACACTTCGTCTTGAATACTGTGAATCTCAAGTTCATTCCTCAGAAAAAGAACACCTTATATTTTATTACTTGCTTGCATCATAAAATATGAAAGTTGTGTGTTCTTATATTCTATGCAGAATTTAATGACTAACAGTAGAGTCAAAAATTATGCAGAGAGTGTGTTCAGAGTATTTTCTGAAACTGATAATTCAATGGACTGGCATATTTAAATTACAAAAGCAAAAGTATGTTTATGGTGCATTAACAGAGTGGAAGCAACTCTTCGAAGAAATAACTTACAGGGCAAGGAGAGAATGTACAGACCGATGCGTCTGTAGTAGAGATGGTAAATACAGTCAGTCTGATGTGTACAAAAACTTAACACATTAATAAATTCATTTACACTTTGTACACTTAATAGTAGAGATACACATAACTTAATATAGCTGTAGGTTCTTCTGTTATGCTGAGTTATATACAGAGAGAGTTGAGTTGGTGATCGTAACAAATAATCTTTACTGCAAATACAGTAACATAAGTCAGTGAATAGCAGTAATGCTTTGTAGCGTCATGTTTGATGTATTGTCCTCACGACAGTCTTCTGTATTGATGTTGATAAGTCTGTAGATGTACTAAATCTGGAGACGAAGCCAAGAATCGTGGCTGCTTGAAATGATGCAATGGTCACTAGTAGTGAAGTACTGTCAACTCAGCATCTGTGCTTGGCAACACCCCTTGGAGAATGGTGAGCAGTGGATGAGCGAGCTGTCTCAGCAGCACACAGGCAGGTGGTTTGAAAGTGCTGTCTCATGTACCTGTGTGCGGTTGATGAAGATGCCTTCGATTCTGTAAAATATGCTCATTTGTGACCTTTGTTCTGTTTGTAGAAAGGAAAAAGCATTTTTCCATAAGCTGTATTTAGTAGGTGAACCTAGATTGTGTAAAGTAGACAAGAGCTTAACAGCCTCGGACAATAGGAAAAAAGTACAATGTTGCATACATTTGTAGAAATGATCCACAAAACTACTGTCCCTTAACTTTAGTTTGTTGCAGAATCTTAGAATATATTCTGAGCTCAAACATCGTGAGGTATCTTGAACAAAATGACAACCTCTGTGCCAACCAGTGTGGATTCCAAAAACAGATTTCTAAGACAGCAATTATGTGAAATCCTGCTTCGTCTTTTATCACATAACATACTGAAAGCTTTCAGAGCCAAGGCAGTCAAGTAGATGAATGCTTGATTTCTGAAGAGCATTTGACGTAGTACCATATCTACACTTACTGTCAAAAGTATGGTCATAAGGGGAATAGAGTGAAACCTGTGACTGGATTGAGGACTTTTTGGTAGGGAGGATGCAACATGTTATCTTCGATGGAGACTTATTGTCGGATGAAGTAACATCAGGTGTGCTCTAGAGGTAAGCAGATTGGAACCCTTGCTGTTCTTGTGTAATAATGTGAATAGTAACCCAGACTTTTGTGCAGGTGATACAGTTATCTATAATGAAGTAATATCATAAAGAAGCTGCATAAATATTTAGTTGGATCTCTATAACATTTCAAACTGGTGCAGTTCAGAAATGTAAAACTGTGCACTTCACAAAACGAAAAAAAGTAGTATCCTATGACTATAATACCAGTTAGTCACTGTTGGAATCGGCAACTCGTACAAATACCTGTAGGGACATGAAATGGAATGATCATACAGGCTCATTTGTGAGTAAAACAGGTGGTAGACTCACTACATTACGCAATTTAATTCTCAACAGTGAGTAAAATTCACTGGAGCGCTCTTTGTTGCATTTCTCCTCAATTCAAGACTGTGCTGCCTTCTGTGGAGGAAACGATCAACTAAATCCTTAGAATAGCTCCAATGTATACAATACACATGGTGTTGCTATCAGGCAACAAGAAGTACACCCGAAAAACGTAATGAAAATTAGCGTTGCCAAACAGCAACATCATGCAGTGTAGGGTTAACTTGTCATGCTTGGCTGCTTCCCAGGTGCTGAAGATGTGTTTACAATGTGAACCTGGGTTTTCCTGAAGCACTTTGACTTTTTAACGCATCCTGTTCTTCTGATCTCTCACTGATGGAGATTTCCATATCTTGACGATTTAAAAAAGTTTTGATTGTTTATTATACAGTATATGTGCATACACTGCAATGTATTAGCTAAACTCAACCACATGCACGTTTCTTTACCTGTGCAAACTATTTAAAATTTCATGCCATGTTTATTTACACTCCTGGAAATGGAAAAAAGAACACATTGACACCGGTGTGTCAGACCCACCATACTTGCTCCGGACACTGCGAGAGGGCTGTACAAGCAATGATCACACGCACGGCACAGCGGACACACCAGGAACCGCGGTGTTGGCCGTCGAATGGCGCTAGCTGCGCAGCATTTGTGCACCGCCGCCGTCAGTGTCAGCCAGTTTGCCGTGGCATACGGAGCTCCATCGCAGTCTTTAACACTGGTAGCATGCCGCGACAGCGTGGACGTGAACCGTATGCGCAGTTGACAGACTTTGAGCGAGGGCGTATAGTGGGCATGCGGGAGGCCGGGTGGACGTACCGCCGAATTGCTCACCACGTGGGGCGTGAGGTCTCCACAGTACATCGATGTTGTCGCCAGTGGTCGGCGGAAGGTGCACGTGCCCGTTGACCTGGGACCGGACTGCAGCGACGCACGGATGCACGCCAAGACCGTAGGATCCTACGCAGTGCCGTAGGGGACCGCACCGCCACTTCCCAGCAAATTAGGGACACTGTTGCTCCTGGGGTATCGGCGAGGACCATTCGCAACAGTCTCCATGAAGCTGGGCTACAGTCCCGCACACAGTTAGGCCGTCTTCCGCTCACGCCCCAACATCGTGCAGCCCGCCTCCAGTGGTGTCGCGACAGGCGTGAATGGAGGGACGAATGGAGACGTGTCGTCTTCAGCGATGAGAGTCGCTTCTGCCTTGGTGCCAATGATGGTCGTATGAGTGTTTGGCGCCGTGCAGGTGAGCGCCACAATCAGGACTGCATACGACCGAGGCACACAGGGCCAACACCCGGCATCATGGTATGGGGAGCGATCTCCTACACTGGCCGTACACCACTGGTGATCGTCGAGGGGACACTGAATAGTGCACGGTACATCCAAACCGTCATCGAACCTATCGTTCTACCATTCCTAGACCGGCAAGGGAAGTTGCTGTTCCAACAGGACAATGCACGTCCGCATGTATCCCGTGCCACCCAGCGTGCTCTAGAAGGTGTAAGTCAACTACCCTGGCCAGCAAGATCTCCGGATCTGTCCCCCATTGAGCATGTTTGGGACTGGATGAAGCGTCGTCTCACGCGGTCTGCACATCCAGCACGAACGCTGGTCCAACTGAGGCGCCAGGTGGAAATGGCATGGCAAGCTGTTCCACAGGACTACATCCAGCATCTCCACGATCGTCTCCATGGGAGAATAGCAGCCTGCATTGCTGCGAAAGGTAGATATACACTGTACTAGTGCCGACATTGTGCACGCTCTGTTGCCTGTGTCTATGTGCCTGTGGTTCTGTGTGATCATGTGATGTATCTGACCCCAGGAATGTGTCAATAAAGTTTCCCCTTCCTGGGACAATGAATTCACGGTGTTCTTATTTCAATTTCCAGGAGTGTATATTGACTAACACAGTAACTATGACAAATAACGAAAATAAATTCAGTCCTTTGAGTGAAGCTACCAGACTAAGATGTGCAAAAAATCAGATTTATTCACCCAGTAATTTTGTTAAAGCTGGATTATATGTAACTCATAGCAGTTGGAATGCCATCTCACATCACAGTCTTATGACAGCTATAACACAGCCACAAGTGTTACAGAATATAGAGAGCATATCTGTAGAAGCAAAAGGGTTAGTAGCAGTTTATAACAGTTTTTACTTTCATTGTGAATTGATGGAAATCTTTGTTAGAATTGGAAACTGTTATGTCATTAGTTTCTTCAGGCAAAAAAATTATTTAAAAGAATTTATTAAAATATTCTAAAACAACTTTGGAAACTGTGTCAGCTGTTGATAAACTGTTATTACAAGGTTACATAACACTGGAATAAAGCATTACCAAAAGCTAGTGCAGTTTCCAGAAGCCTTTTGCAAGATTTTAATGAAAATGAATTGTAAAGAAATTTTTAACATGTGTCAAGTAAGCTGTGGATGCCTGCACTGTAAAATCATCTGTTAATCTTCAGAGGATGTTTCTTCAAACTGTGGTCCAAGCTTAGGTGTTTGATGTTGTGGTACATATATAATTTTACGGTACATATATAATTTTACAAAGGTGTGTTATCAAAGCAGTTCTCAAAGGGTCAGTTTGTGATAATGATCTTAACCATTTCAACAACTTACTGGGCTTTTGGGCAAAACTCGGCCATTTCCCTCTTTCATCTCACTTCTTTAGATGAATTGTCCTACAAGAGATCGCAATGTTACAAAGTGTTAAGACATGAGGGTCTCCACTCCCGCACCAACTTACAGACAGAGCTCACTGTGAAACCAATCACAGAGATCTACAGTCATCCATTTGCTAAAAGTGATTTTTGTTTTATGGACAGAGATTATCAGGGGCAGTTATTTCTGAGTGCTTGGCAAGGGAGAATTACAAGTGACCATAAACGGTAATTGGTGAACGCCTGAAGTATTAGTATGTCAGTCGCTCTTCATTTGTTCGTGGAATGTGTGACAGTAATGTTTTGGTTTTTGTAGTGAACTAAAGTTTTCTTGCTATAGCCAGTTTGATAGATAGCCATCGTGTGTCACACGCTTTCAGTATTTTTAACGGTGCATCACCGCAATTACTTAGCTGAAAAATATTTTTATACCCAATTTGGCACTTTGATGAGTGTAAGAACCAGGTGTAGGTTTCACGGACCAGAAACTCTGTTTCGTGGCAGAGTGATTTCTGATGCGTGCGTTACTGCCAACTGTAATGAGTGACATACACAAGTTATCAAAATGAGATGTGGAAGATTGTGTTGCGTTTTCAGAATTGTATACACACTGTGGCTGGAACCAGTCATAACAGCTGCATTATCGGTTCCTATTGTAATTAAATTTTGTAGTTTGAGGCACTCAGCTTTTAAACACTGTAAAAGTGCCAATACCATTCCAACGGCATCAGAACTCTCCAGGGGCTGCAAAGCTAAACACGCGACACTGCCTTTGTTTTTTTTAAATTTAAACTGAAATATCTTACGACGATCCCGAGAAATTTCCTGATGCTTACATCTGTTGATTCATCTAATAATACTCTCAATGTGCAATATTCTCCTGCTATGCAATCCCAAATTCCTGGAACCCATAACACACAATGAAACTCATTGCCCTGCAGGAGCTTGAGCAACATGCACAATGCCACCTCAGAAAGCTTTCCATCCTGCTCACTTCCTACTCCCACCTTGGAGTTCCACTGTCCGTCACCTCTACAACACCCTACAAACCTTCCCCACATCTCTTCTTAGCTGACCAACTCTACCTCACAGACCTACATCATTTGCCCCACCCTCCAAAAATCCTTCCCACCACCACACAGAATTTAGAACTTAAACAGACCCACAATGCAGTCATGGGCCTTTCCTCAAGAAGCCTTATCCCCACAGAAACATCAGTCTTTTCGAAAGGCTTCACGTTTTGCCCCACTCCCAAATTCAATTATGCAGGACCTTCTGCCAGTCCCTAAAGTGGAAACACTTTTTCACCAACAACCCCACCAATCAGATTCAATCAAAGAACAATATTGAACGTTACCTTACGTGGTTCACTTCTCCATCCAACCATGATCCACCACCACTGCCCCCAAACCACACCCTGTTAACTTAATAGAATTTCTTAATCTCGAACCTTGCATCACCATCATTCCCCAAATCCCTCAACATGCAAACTAACCTTATGTTCACAGAAAGAATTGCAGTCCACCATCTAAAAACTGATCCCGAACTTATAATCCTACCTGCGGAAAAAGGCTTCGCCCCTGTTGGTTTGAACCACAAGGATTACCTGGCAGAAGGACTCCACCAGCTGTCAGGTACTTCCACCTACAAACCTTGCCACAGTGAAACCATTCTAGTAATCCAGCAGCATATCCAGTCTCTACTCAAATCCTTATGCCCATCCCAGAACCTCTCCCTGGAGTCCATCTCTCTACTCATCCCTACCATTCCCCGGACTCCTACCTTCTACATTCTTCCTAAAGTCCATACACCTAAACACCCAGGATGCCCCTTGTGACTGGTTACTGTGCCCCCACTGGGAAAATCTCTGCTCTTGTAGACCAACACCTTCAATCTATTATCCAGAACCTACCCTCCTATATAAAAGATACCAACCATTTCCTCCACCAACTCTCCACAGTTCTTGTCCCTTTACCATTCAGTGCCCTGCTCATTACTATTGATGGCACATCCCTGTACATGAGCATTCCTAATGCCCATGGCCTTCCGTTATTGAACACTAAGTTTAACAACACCCGACAGATTCCAAACCAACAACCTCCTTCCTAGTCACGATGATCATCTATATCCTCACCCACAATTACTTCTCCTTTGAAAGCTTTACCTGCAAACAAATCCAGGATACGACTATGGGTGCCCACATGGCATCATCCTACACCAACCTATTCATGGTCCACCTAGAGGAATCCTTCCTAAAAAGTCAGAATCCTAAACCCCTCACCTGGTTCAGATTCATGGAACACTTGCACCATCTGTTCCAGTCCGGCCAGTAACACCACCTATCCCATCAAAGGCAGGGCTACCTGTGAAAGCAGTCATGTGACCTACAAGCTAAGTGGCAACCACTGAGCTTCATTCTATGTCGGCATGACAACCAACAAGCTGTCTGTCTGGCTGAATGGCCACAGACAAACTGTGGCCAAGAAACAAGTGGACCACCCTATTGCTGAAGACACCTCCAAACATGATATCCTTCATTTCAGTGACTGCTTCACAGCCTGTATTATATGGCTCCTTTCCACCAACACAAACTTTTCTGAGTTGCACACCGTGTGGAGTAGCTACCTTGTCTAAGGCGCCTTATCACGGTCTGTGCAGCTCACCCTGCTGGAGGTTTGAGTCCTCCCTCGGGCATGGATGTGTGTGTTGTCTATAGCCAAAGTTAGTTTAAGTTAGATTAATTAGTGTGTAGGTTTAGGGACAAATGACCTGAGCAGTTTGGTCCCATAAGACCTTACTGCAAACGCCCATGTTTTCTGAATTGCGTAGCTGGGAACTTTCCCTGCAATACATGCTACGTTCGCATAATCCTCCTGGTCTCACCCCTTGGTAGTCACTCTCCTCACCCATCCAGCCCCTCCCTGTTCCCACTGCAGCACTCCGGCACTACACAGCCATCATTCCACCACCACACTCAGTCTTTTTATTTCTCTCCCTTTCCAATTCTTCCCTCCCCCCTTCCCATCTGTCCCCTGCCTAACTTGCAACAATTCACTGTCCATCACCCCAACCATACTATCCCTGTCCTCCTCCGTCCCAGCCGCCTCCTTACCTGCACCCAGTTGCCACACCAACCACGTACCGGTGCTACTGCTCACATTGTGGTTTCAGTTGCCTGAGATTGCAGATGTAGTTTTTATTGTGAGAGTCTTTTTGTTGCGGCTATCTGCGACTCAGCATTTCTGCTATATGGTGAGTAGCAACTTTCCTTCTCATGGCACTGTTACATTCCATTCGGGATTTTTTATTGTTTGATTTTTGTCTGACAGCTTTCCTTTGATCCTTACCCAGGGCTGATTTCCTTTGCTGCTATTTTCTTTTGCATCACTATACTCAAGGTCCATCCTTCTTTCTCTTCTTTCATGTGTTTCTCTTATCGCTTTAAACATCACACCGCATGCTCTACTTAAGAACCACTCTGTATCAACCATCTCGGCTGCACACGGCAGCCAGCTACAGGATCACGCTGATTGCTGGTGCAGCATCTTATGTCCCACTTCATTCCTGCAGATGTAATTAAGCCTATACTTTCAAACTGATCACTCTTCTTGCATCATTTCCCATATTGTTATGTGTTAACTCTCACACCTTTCTGGTGCCACACGATCTTATGTCTCATCCTACAGACCCCTTCCCACACCCCACACTTTGTCTGTTCTATCCCACTTCCCATTCAGGTTAAAATGTAGGACATATCCAGGGTTTTCTAGATGAATGTTAACCCTGATCACATAATACAGTCAACTTGCATAGCGACTAGCAAATGCATCTTATTCCAAGACTTGCATGAATGGAAAGTTTGCCTGTGAACTAACTCAAGAACACCTAATTGGTTTGCTTTAGGTGCGAAAAAAAATGAGCTCCTTACTAAACTGCGGCCATTTTTAACATTGTGATAATCTTATGATATTACATCTTCATCAATGCAACAACAAAAATATCTAAAATTTATTACAACCTAGGTCTGTCACTCACCCCAGTCTTCTTGCCTTAATTCTCTTCACACTTCTCATCTATTCCATCCCCCCCCCCCCCCCCACACACACACACACACACTCAAGCCCTCTCTCTTTCACCTTCTCCTTTCACTTCTCCGCTTCCCTCCCACCCTCTCCCTTACTCTTCTCTTCTGTTCACTTTCTCTCTCTTCTGCCCTCTGTCTCTGTTTTTCTCATTGTCTCCCTCAATGTTTCTCTCTCACTTGCTCTTCCCTCACCTTTCTTTCCTCTCCCTTTCTCTCTCTCCTTTCTCTCCATCTCTACTTCAGCTCCCCCTCTATCATTCTGCCTCTCATCCCTAACTCACTTGCTCACCCTGCCTACCTCTCTTTCTCATCCTCTCCTCCTTCATCTTCCTCTCTTCCTCCTCATCATCCTCTTTCGTTACATCATTACTTTTTACTCTCTTCTCCCTGTTTCTCTTTCTCTCTCTTGCCCTCCACTTCATTTATCTTCCCTTTTCCCTCCATACTCATTGATATCCCCCCTCCACCTTCATTGCGCTCTGCTTCTTCTTCATCCGTAACCCTCTCCCTCTCATCCTCTATCTTTCTCTATGCCACTTCTCTCTCCTTAACCCCATCACTCCACCCTTCTCACTCTTCCTCTCTCTACCCTTCTTAAACTCTTTCATTCCTTCGATCTCCCTCTCTTCTTCTGCTTCCCTCTCCCTAATTTTTGGTTACCAGCTAGAGATTGACTTTCTTATGTATGACCTAAGTCTAAAAATAAAGATGTTCATAATATTTACCTGTTGGAATTTTCATATTTTACAAATTTATGTTGTTTGTGTTTGCTGCTGCTGGTTATGTACCCGTAGACAATTATGGACTAATACATATGTTACTGTTATTGTCTTACTGCTATTTTATGAAACATTATTGAGTTTTTCTTTTTCTGAGTTCTTTGTCTTATTTTGTCTGTAATTATGTATGTTCTCTGACTTTTGGCCTGGTACAACTTTTTATTTGGCTTCACTTAGGTGGCTAGTGTGTTAAACACTACATCATACACTCCTGGAAATTGAAATAAGAACACCGTGAATTCATTGTCCCAGGAAGGGGAAACTTTATTGACACATTCCTGGGGTCAGATACATCACATGATCACACTGACAGAACCACAGGCACATAGACACAGGCAACAGAGCATGCACAATGTCGGCACTAGTACAGTGTATATCCACCTTTCGCAGCAATGCAGGCTGCTATTCTCCCATGGAGACGATCGTAGAGATGCTGGATGTAGTCCTGTGGAACGGCTTGCCATGCCATTTCCACCTGGCGCCTCAGTTGGACCAGCGTTCGTGCTGGACGTGCAGACCGCGTGAGACGACGCTTCATCCAGTCCCAAACATGCTCAATGGGGGACAGATCCGGAGATCTTGCTGGCCAGGGTAGTTGACTTACACCTTCTAGAGCACGTTGGGTGGCACGGGATACATGCGGACGTGCATTGTCCTGTTGGAACAGCAAGTTCCCTTGCCGGTCTAGGAATGGTAGAACTATGGGTTCGATGACGGTTTGGATGTACCGTGCACTATTCAGTGTCCCCTCGACGATCACCAGTGGTGTACGGCCAGTGTAGGAGATCGCTCCCCACACCATGATGCCGGGTGTTGGCCCTGTGTGCCTCGGTCGTATGCAGTCCTGATTGTGGCGCTCACCTGCACGGCGCCAAACACTCATACGACCATCATTGGCACCAAGGCAGAAGCGACTCTCATCGCTGAAGACGACACGTCTCCATTCATCCCTCCATTCACGCCTGTCGCGACACCACTGGAGGCGGGCTGCACGATGTTGGGGCGTGAGCGGAAGACGGCCTAACTGTGTGCGGGACCGTAGCCCAGCTTCATGGAGACGGTTGCGAATGGTCCTCACCGATACCCCAGGAGCAACAGTGTCCCTAATTTGCTGGGAAGTGGCGGTGCGGTCCCCTACGGCACTGCGTAGGATCCTACGGTCTTGGCGTGCATCCGTGCGTCGCTGCGGTCCGGTCCCAGGTCAACGGGCACGTGCACCTTCCGCCGACCACTGGCGACAACATCGATGTACTGTGGAGACCTCACGCCCCACGTGTTGAGCAATTCGGCGGTACGTCCACCCGGCCTCCCGCATGCCCACTATACGCCCTCGCTCAAAGTCTGTCAACTGCACATACGGTTCACGTCCACGCTGTCGCGGCATGCTACCAGTGTTAAAGACTGCGATGGAGCTCCGTATGCCACGGCAAACTGGCTGACACTGACGGCGGCGGTGCACAAATGCTGCGCAGCTAGCGCCATTCGACGGCCAACGCCGCGGTTCCTGGTGTGTCCGCTGTGCCGTGCGTGTGATCATTGCTTGTACAGCCCTCTCGCAGTGTCCGGAGCAAGTATGGTGGGTCTGACACACCGGTGTCAATGTGTTCTTTTTTCCATTTCCAGGAGTGTATTTATTCAAGCAATTTGTCACTTGGTCTCAAAAGAATGAGTAGGGATCCTTTTTCAGTCTTCCCACAGTAAAAAATTCTAGATGGTGATCAGGAGTTCTATCAGCAGCCTCCGCTTTAGAAGACTGTTCCACCTAAGCCACAAGGTGGTCTCTGTAATGCTGTGATCTTTCTGTGTCTTATTCTTATAGTCAGTTTTATTTATTGAATTCTCCTTCAAATACAAATTATTTACAGTTATACTGAAAGTAGACAGTAAAAATAAAAACATTTCTAAAGCACTAGGTGTTCAGCTTTATCTCTCTTTTTTTTTATCACCATTGCTATAACCTTAATGTCATCTGCTAATTTTCCTGTACGTGAACAATAGTAAGAATCAGAAACCGCAAATTTACAGCTAATTGACGTGTTGTGTATAAAAACACAAAACAGTATAAAAATCTCTCTCTCTCTTGCCTCTGAAACAACAGTTATATAGTGATATTTTAAAAGTTTAAAAATCAATGCATAATGATTTACCTAAAAAAGGTATTATGGAAGCCAGTGAGGATTGTTAAAAACCAATTTCATGCTAATCATAAGTGTAGGGCCTACATGTTACACAACAATAATATATCTCCAAATGCTTCAAGGTAATTGGAGAATCTAATATTTCTAGACCTTTTGTTCAGTACTATATCAATAGCCTCCCAAGAATATTCATTCACGTCTGATTTCTAACAAGATACTCAGTCCAGCAGTGGCCCTTGTTAGAAATCAGACATGAATGAATGTTCTTGGGAAGCCGTTGATAAAAGTGTTTCCACTGTAGGGACTGGGTCGAGGAGAGAATGTCCTGCATAATTAAATTTGGGAGTGGGGCAAAACGTGAAGCCTTTCTAAAAAGACTGATATTTCTGTGGGGATAAGGCTTCTGGAGGAAAGGCTCATGACTGCATTGTGGGTCTGATTAGGTTCTGGATTCTGTGTGGTGGTGGGAGAGAGTTTTGGAGGGTGGGGTAAATGTAGTAGGTCTGCAACGCAGAGTTTGTCAGCTATGAGGGAATGTGGGGAAGGTTTGTAGGTTGTTGTAGAGTTAATGGACAGTGCTACTCCAAGGTGGGAGTAGGAAGTGAGCAGGGTGGAGAGCTTTTTGAGGTTGCGTTGTGCATCTTGCTCAAGTTCCTGTAGGGCAAGAGTTTCAATGTGTGTTATGGGTTCCAGAATTTGGTCATAGCAGGAGAATTTTGCAAATTGAGAGGAGGTACTAGAAGGAGGTTTGGGTTTGGTTTATATGCAGGACTATGTTGGTGAGTGCTAAGGATTGGCCGAATCTGAATAGGTAGAGGTCATTGTGGAAGGGGGGGTGACAGCCAGACATGGGTAATTTTATGGGAAGACCATTGAGGGGGGGGGGGGGGGGATTCCATCAGCCAAGCAACAACGAAGGAACAATATCTGGGACAGGGATCTGGCTAGGGATAAGGAAACTTCTCTGTATTGTCGCAGATGGAAGGTGCAAGGATCCAAAGTGGTGGAAAAAATGTGAAAAATTATGTAAATAATGTAGAATTAAGTGCGAATAATTTCGCAAAAATATACCCATGTATGATGAAAATTCACGAAAAGGATGAAATGGATGCAAAAGGGGGGCCAAGATTAAATCTGAGTGAGTTGATGATAGCGAAAGTGAAAAGTCATTAAACTTGGCGAGAAGTCACAAGGATCACCTATATATATTACTGTGGGTAGCAGGTCTGAGGGTGGATAAGTGTGAAGAAGGGGGATGGCAGATGTGGCTGGATGAGGTGGAATTAGTGAGTGGGAAGTGGGATAGAACAGACAAAGTGTGGGGTGTGGGAAGGGGTCTGTAGGATGAGACATAAGATCGTGTGGCACCAGAAAGGTGTGAGAGTTAACACATAACAATATGGGAAATGATGCAAGAAGAGTGATCAGTTTGAAAGTATAGGCTTAATTACATCTGCAGGAATGAAGTGGGACATAAGATGCTGCACCAGCAATCAGCGTGATCCTGTAGCTGGCTGCCGTGTGCAGCCGAGATGGTTGATACAGAGTGGTTCTTAAGTAGAGCATGCGGTGTGATGTTTAAAGCGATAAGAGAAACACATGAAAGAAGAGAAAGAAGGATGGACCTTGAGTATAGTGATGCAAAAGAAAATAGCAGCAAAGGAAATCAGCCCTGGGTTAGGATCAAAGGAAAGCTGTCAGACAAAAATCAAACAATAAAAAATCCCGAATGGAATGTAACAGTGCCATGAGAAGGAAAGTTGCTACTCACCATATAGCAGAAATGCTGAGTCGCAGATAGCCGCAACAAAAAGACTCTCACAATAAAAACTACAACTGCAATCTCAGGCAACTGAAACCACAATGTGAGCAGTAGCACCGGTACGTGGTTGGTGTGGCAACTGGGTGCAGGTAAGGAGGCGGCTGGGACGGAGAAGGACAGGGATAGTATGGTTGGGGTGATGGACAGTGAATTGTTGCAAGTTAGGCAGGGGACAGATGGGAAGGGGGGAGGGAAGAATTGGAAAGGGAGAGAAATAAAAAGACTGAGTGTGGTGGTGGAATGATGGCTGTGTAGTGCTGGAGTGCTGCAGTGGGAACAGGGAGGGGCTGGATGGGTGAGGAGAGTGACTACCAAGGGGTGAGACCAGGAGGATTATGCGAACGTAGCATGTATTGCAGGGAAAGTTCCCAGCTACGCAATTCAGAAAACATGGGCGTTTGCAGTAAGGTCTTATGGGACCAAACTGCTCAGGTCATTTGTCCCTAAACCTACACACTAATTAATCTAACTTAAACTAACTTTGGCTATAGACAACACACACATCCATGCCCGAGGGAGGACTCGAACCTCCAGCAGGATGAGATGCACAGACTGTGATAAGGCAGTGTTTCCACTGTAGGGACTGGGACGAGGAGAGAAGGTCCTACATAATTGAATTTGGGAATGGGGCAAAATGTGAAGCCTTTCGAAAAGAGTGATGTTTCTGTGGGGATAAGGCTTCTGGAGGAAAGGGTCATGACTGCATTGTGGGTCTGTTTAAGTTCTAAATTCTGTGTGGTGGTGGGAAGGATTTTTGGGGGGTGGGGCAAATGTAGTAGGTCTGTGAGGCAGTGTTGGTCAGCTTTGAAGAGATGTGGGGAAGGTTTGTAGGTTGTTGTAGAGGTGATGGACAGTGCTACTCCAAGGTGGGAGTAGGAAGGGAGCAGAATGGAAAGCTATTTGAGGTGGCATTGTGCATGTTGCTCGAGTTCCTACAGGGCAAAGAGTTTCATTGTGTGTTATGGGTTCCAGGAATTTGGGATTGCATAGCAGGAGAATATTGCACATTGAGAGTAGGTACTGCAAGTAGGTTTGGGCTTGGTTGGTATGGTTTTGCAGGACTATGTTGGTGAGGGCTAAGGATTTGTGGAATCTGAACAGTGAATTGCTGGATGTTAGAGGGCAGGGGACAGGTGGGGAAGTGTGGGGGGAATTGTAATGGGAGAGAAATAACAAAACTGGGTGTGTCGTCTGCTAATTTTCCTGCACATGAACAATAGTAAGAATCAGAAACCGCACATTTACAGCTAATTGATGTGTTGTGTATAAAAACACAAAACAGTATAAATATTGTCTCTCTCTAGCCTCTGAAACAAGAGTTATATAGTGATATTTTAATAGTTTAAAAATCAATGCACAATGATTTATCTAAAGAAGGTATTATGGAAGCCAGTGTGGATTGTTAAAAACCAATTTCATGCTATTCATAAGTGTAGGGCCTACATGTTACACAACAATAATATATCTCCAAAAGCTTCAAGGTAATTGGAGAATCTAATATTTCTAGACCTTTTGTTCAGTACTATATCAATAGCTTCCCAAGAATATTCATTCACATCTGGTTTCTAACAAGGGCCACAGCTGGACTGAGGATCTTCTAACAGACAGAACATGTATTATATTGGGCAGTGAGTCATCCACAAATAAAAAAGCAATTTTAGGTGTGTAGGGTTATTAGAAGTAGTACACTAGTGGCGATAGTCTCAGCCTTTTTGTAGATGATGTGATTATCCATGAACTTGTATGATCCATTACACAATACAACAATATCCAATCAGATATTGACAAAGTACGGACATGGTACGAAAAATGTGTAATAACTATAAATGTGGAATAATGTCAATTTAAATACTTGACGTATTGCAAAACTATAGCAACCTGTGAATAAGTGAGTTTGGCCTACAAGTACTTACCAGTACATTACACGACATCCTTCATATTATTCATTCCTCCATATTATTGGCTTTGGTTCATTCATGCACAGAAACTGTAATTTGTACTTGAGAATGATTTCTTATAAAATACTTATTTGCCCTTGACTGAAATGTGTGAAGCACATATCAGGTTTATCTGTACAGAGGGACACGACAGCAAGAGTGGCCACAGGGTCATATGACTTATGTGAAATAGTGGCTCAGAATATTGAAATAATGTGTGCTGCTACATGGTTAGAAGAATATTTGCAATATGATTAGCTCGCCTGATACCACCTCCACAGGGACTGTAGAAATATTAATAGTAACTTGCACAGAGGCATATAACCACATTCCATTTATGAAAACAAAATTTAATCTATGGTATGTACAATAAGAAGTTTTCTGTGTTGTACATAACTGCAGTTACAGAAAGAGAATGGTTCCATAATCAAAAATCAGTATGGGTTGTCCCAAGCACCTTCTATGCATCATATTTGCAGCTCATTTTAAAAATTTTGGCCAACAGCCAGAGTAGAGTACATTGTACAATAAAATACATACTATGAATTCAGTAACATACTATTATGTGTGAACATGCTCCATTTATTCAATCTTTTAATGATAAGACACATAATTAAGAAAGAAAATTCTATTCTGATTAAGTTGCCACAGCATTCTAGAAGCAACCTCATGAAAATTATGTTTCAGTGATTGCCATCAGAAATAATCTGTAATGATAATCTTATTGCATGGCACCCTTTGAAGAAGCAAACAATGGCAACTCCACATAGGAATATCAATAATGTAAGAAAAGAAAGAATGCTGCTTTCCGTAAAGAAGACACATCAAGTTGCAGACAGAGTGCAGTCAAAACTTTCGGCCACAGCCTTTGTCAGTAAAAGAGAGACACATACATCGTTCACACACACACACACACACACACACACACACACACACACACACACACACACACACACACAAGCAAGCACACCCCACACATACACGACTGCCAACTTCAACATCTTGGGCTGGAATGCAACTATTACATGGGATGCAAGCAGCAATGTGGAGGGGGCAGGGAAGGGGAAGGGGTAGTATTGTACAGGCGGGGAGAGAGACAAATGCCATCTGGTGAAATATAAGGAAGTAGACTGCCAACAGGTGCAGAGTCAGGAGGTTGTGGGGCAGCAAGGTGGGCAAACAAGGAGAAAAAAGAGAGGAGCGGGGAAAGACAAGACAGGTGGATGTGTTGGCAGAGGGCTGCAAATAACTAGGGTGAGAGATGAGAAGGGGGGAGATGAGATGACCCCCAAATTGTCACACCACCCCCAAGAACCATTTCAAGTGGTTATGTCTGCATGAGGTGTGCTTGCTTGCATGTATGAATGGTGTGTGTTTATTTTTTGCTGATGAAGGCTGTGGCCAAAAACTTTATTTAAGTGTCTTTTAGTTGTGCATGTCTTTCTTATGGTAAGTAGTAATATATCTTTTCCTACATTGTTGATACCTCTTCAAGAATGGTGTAACTGCTCAAGTCTGTGACCCTGTGGAACTGATTTTCCTTTTTTGTCATGTCTAGTCACTAATGCATTCTCTGCCTGTAGTTGTCTACTTTTAACATTCTCATTGCTATGTCCATCATATGTTATTTTGCTTCCTTGATGGCAAAATTCCTTTACTCTATCTGCTACGTGGTCCCCAATTTCAGTGTAGAGTTTTTTGTAACCTCACTTCTGCCACCTTCCATTACTCCTTCTTTCTTTTTGTTTATTGTGAATCCATATTCTGTGCTCATTAGACTGTTCATTCAGTTCAACAGTCCTGTAATTCTTCCTCACTTTCACTGAGGCTAACAATGTCATCAGTGAATCTTATCATTGACATCGTTTAACCCTGGCTTTAGGCCCACTGCTGAACCTTCCTTTTATTGCCATCATTGTTTCTTCAATGCAAAATATGCATAGTTGTGGAGGCAGACTACAGTCGTGTGTGATCTACCTTCATGGCTGATATCATAAGTCTGTCCTTCTGCGTCACCCATAGGCTGCACTGGTGCCATTATAGAATTGCTGTGGGACACACTTCTCATGAGAAGCTGCAGTATAGATAAAGAACTTATTTGTACTAAATCCTGAGATGGCATCAGTCTGGACTCAGTAACATATGTATCACTCACTCTTTCACTATGTTCTGGCAAATATAGCATCTGCTGGCTAAAAATATGCGGTTGACATTTTGAATAGTGTTTATGGTGCAGCCATCTTGAATAACAGAAAGGGATGCCATTAACTGATATTTATTCAAGGTAGCCAAATGTACTTTCCTACTGAACAGTAAGTCTTGCACAAAACTGTCTTTCTTTTGCCTTTTGTCATCACTACATATGTCATGCAAAAATCACTTGTGATATGGCATATTTTCAAAGTCTCTACTTTTTGTCTCAAGAGCTGATTGATATAGTGACACACAAAATCAAAATATTACTACATGTTATCTTGAGTGACACTTAATGTGTCCTGGACCAGACCTCAGTGCTGATTCATTGCCATGATAAGTTTCAGTATTAGATTTTCAACAGTGTCATCTTCACCTGTTTTGGCTTGACAAATATTGGCAATAGCTTTGTAAAACTTTTGCTTTTAATGGCACTACAAATGGAATTAATACAGGAAAGTAATAAGGAGGTATATCTCTTGGTTCATATCTGTGGCTGTTAATATTTGTTATAAAAATATGTAATTGTAAGCATCAAACTGCAAATAGATCTTGATTACTAGCTCCAGCAGTTCTTTGCATAAGAGTGATAGATCCTCATCCCAGTATTTTCTGCTATTGGACCACCTGTTGCAACAGATAATGCATGTTTGTGCCTACTAATGGGAATTGGCACTTTCTGCCTCTAAATTCCAGACCTGCTCATGTCACTTTATAACCCATGTCCAAATTTAATATTACTTTTAACAAAATGCACAAATTGTCTGGTGTGTTGAAAGGGGAAATATCACCATTGCCTTGCGCCTTTTTGGAGCTGGGCATTTCTGTTTTGGTCATCCATTTTTATCATTCACTCTTGGTTCTAGTGAATATAGTATATCTCTTCTCTGTATATTATGAAAATGTATGTATATATGTATGTTCCACTTCTCCTCCTAAACCGCTGGGTTGATTTCAACCAGCCTTGCTACACATAACACTTACTGTCTGGATAAAAGTACAGTGGGGGTAAAAACTACCTACCTCCCATTAAAGTGGGGATGAAAAAATAGTTATTCCTTACACTGATATATGCAGAGCACCACCTGTCTAACTGGAGTTCCTGCACAATGGTTGGGCTTGACAGACTACATCACAAACCCTTCCAGTGCAGTATGTGTTAATTACCTGCTGCAGAAAGTGTCTGCAATGACTCATTTGATTAAACTTACATTATATGAGCTAACTCATGGTTTACTTAAGCAATAATAAAATAAACCTTCATTATCTCACACTGTTTCTGCAGCTGACTTATATTAATCTGGCACAATACTATTTATAAGTATGCACTGTACAACAACATTCTTTCATTGCGGTATAACATGACATAGGCTTTCTATAATGAGGCTGTATCAGTTATCACAAATTTTAAGGAACTGCACAGTTAATTGTGTTGTGAATTTTCAAGAACTGCTTGAAACTTCTCACATGTAGGCATGGTTTTCATATGTCCTTTGCAAACAAAGCTATGGAATGAGCACACCTAATGTGGTAGAAGTGTTTTTTGTTTGGCAACATGTCACACACTGTCCTCTTTTCTTTGTGGCAAGATTCTTTGTACTTATCAAGGAAAGTTGCTATGTTGGCAGGAAGTGAAGGAATCTTTGCTCTTTCCACTAGCTGAGGCTTTAAAAGGGAAAATCATAAGTGTTTCAAGAAAATTCTTCTCTTCTATTTTTGATTTGCCTCATTTTCATGAAAAACGATTTGGGTATTGATTCCTGCTATGCCCATTAGCACCTAAATTATGCCCAATGGCCATCATCTTGTCATCCGTGCGATGGAATACACACCTCTCAGCTGTTGGTGGACTGTGTTGACTCCTCCCTTTGTTATGCTGTAGTCTAAATCTATCTCTGGTTTACCTGTAACTTCATCAACAGTTCTAGGATCATGCATAGCTGCCTTTTTTTTCATTTATGTTCTGATGGATGATAGCCACTTTTTTCAACAAGAAGGTGCCTGAGGAATAGCTGGTGTACCAGTTATCCACTGTAACATTTATTCCAGAGCTTCAATGTGAGTAACAAGCCTTCCTACAAGAGCACAGGGGAATTGGTTCTGTAGATTACTTCCCACAATACACTTCAATATTACTTGTGGAGAATGTTTTAGCATCTCTTAAAACTAAAATCTTTATCCCATATTTCACCAGTTAGTTTGTAATATACGAAACAAAAGAACAGTGATCCAGGAAATCTTGTAACTTTTTGTCTAGTCTTTGCTGACTAGGGAAAACAGACAAGTCAGCCATGGCAAAACATGCTCCTCAGTAAGGTGATCATGTAATGAAATTTTCGGAACTGAAGTTTTATATACTATGACGAACTATTATCCACGGCTATATAGAGAAGCCATCGAAATATATAAACATGGTGATAGTTTTAACAGAAAAGAAGAAGCTATGAAACTCAGTGATATATGGACAGTGGTGCTACAGAAACGATGAGAAATTTTTATCTTTGGCGTACTATGATCAGTAGTTATATTTTATCCTTGACAAGGTTCATCTCTGTTATCACGTGAAATCCACTCCACGCCCACTTTCCATGGTATTTAGGGCATTCTTCGATGTCCAACTTGTCATTCAGCAAGACTCAGCACAACCAGGAGCACCTCCGAAGATGTCCAACGTAGCTTTGGACAAAACATCAGGGATAGAAGAGTTCCATGGACCATGGCCATACAACCCGGTTCTGAAAGCCTTCATTGTATGATATTGTCACAAAATTGCCTACGTTGTAATTGTTCTTGCAGCTCACCACAAACTCATCTAATGTTTGTCATACTGCAATAGGTTTATCAGTTACCTCTTTTCTTGCTCGTCATCAAAATGGATACAATGTAAAAGGAACAGAAATTGTCTGTAGCTCACATAGTCTCCATGCCTGTGCCATCTGCTGTCTAAGCTCAATAATATTAGTGTGGTTAGCTTTCTTAGTTCTGAACTAATACAGAAATACCAACAATGCCATTATTTCACACTTAGTAGTTTCCTCAGCACCCCTTTCTCTTAGATACTGTACACTTTCTGTCTTAGACTGAATATAAAAGTTCATGTATCTTACTATTTTATCAATCATTTCCAGGCTAATTATTGTCCATAAAGTCTCTATTTCACTTGTGACTGATCTAGCAACACTATTTAGACCCAGGAAATATATTTACAATATTCTTTCGTTTTGTTTTTGTGCTCACATTACCACATTTTTTTTTCCATGTACATCTGTTAGCCCTGTAATCTCCCCCCTCCTTCCTAGTTCCAGTTATTGCCCACAATAAGCTAAGTCTTTTATGAAAAATGTGAGAGGAGCAAAGATTACAATAAACTTTGTAGTTTACTTGGCAGTACTTCTTGTCTAGCGGTCTGATTCATGATGCTGGAATCCTCATGTTTTAGGTCCTCATGATTGAAATGTTCTAAATAAATTTGAAGATTGTTGTTGCAAAATTTTCGTTGTTATGTTAATATATTTTGTCACATTTTAGTATATCATTGATTTAATTTGATTTGATTTTGACAGGGAAGCTAAAACAGTTTTGGTCTAACCCACCACCACATGCACCGAAACCAAGTTTATTGTGCGATATCGCTCTGTGTATATCTAGTAAAGCCAACCAATGCCCTTAAATAGTGCAAGGAGTCCCTATACCAGTTTTTTGTTAGATACAATTTCTTGAGGTCTAGTTGTCCCGAAAATTCTGTATCTCTTGCTCTCCAATGCCATGCAGTCGAAGATTAGGTGTGATGCAGTTTTTTCATCCTCATCACGGGTCCTACATTTAGGGTCTTCTTCCATTATACCCATTGTATGTAGGTGTTTTTTGAAATTCCCATGGCCAGTCATCAGTCCAGTCATGAGTTCAATATCTTTCCTGTTCAATCCCAGGATTACAGAGCTTCTTTTAAAACATGGCTTAGGCATAATTACCTTACCATGTTTTTGTTTATAGACCTTGGTCCAATATTCTACATGCTGTTTCCTAAGCCATTTCTGTAGTTCTAGTTTGATCATAGCCTTGGTGATTGTCACGACAGGTTCTGGTCCAATGAATGGAGTTGTTGCCCCCATCCTGGACACACTGCCAGCTTGTTCATTGCCACAGATCCCTTCCTGAGTGGCCAAGGACCCACACTAGGTTTACCCTATTGCTTCCCCTTAGCTCCACCAGAGCCCTGTGGCATTCTGCAACAATCTTGGATATTGTTGCGGGAGCTGCCAGTGATTTCAGGGCTGCCTGGCTATCTGAATAGATGTAGATGCTACAGTCCTTATAGCACCTACTCATATTCTCCTCCACACATGACCTGACTGCAGTAATTTCAGCCTGGAGTACTGAGGCCAGTTTTCCTAGAGAGATGATGCCCTCCAGTCTTGGCTGAACCCCATACACCCCTGCCCCAGCACCTTGGTCTGATTTCGACTTATTGGTGAACCACAGTATAGCATACATTCTTTCAAATTTTCACATTAACAAAGCCAAAATTATATTGTTCACCCAAAATACAAAAATACGCCTGATCAAATCAGAGGCATGCTTACTACTATCTCACTCAGCAGAAGTAACAATATTCCAAAGGGTTTACATGTTTACTTGACAAATAAATTTCTATTAGTTTTGATTATTATTTCATAAATGAATCCAGAAATAAGCATAGTAAACAGTACTAGATTGCATAATTAATAAGGGAAATTTTAAGTGTGCTGATAGTTCTTAATTTCAAATGTTTCTAAAAAAATAATTTTAACTGTACATTCAGAGTTAGTATTTATCAATTGTAACATCAAAAATAAAGTAATTCCTTTTCATAAAATTACCTTGAAATATAACATATTGTGTATAAAATTATATGAAAGTTTTCAGAAAAGCATCAGAGATATTACTGACATGTCAAAAATTTGAAAAATAATTCTGGTATTGACAACTATGTTAAGGGAAAGTAATGCTAGAGGAGGATGCCCCATTACAATATCCTCCTCACATAATATGGAAACAATGCGTTTACAATGTTTTGTGACCTACTATAATCTTTGCCAAACAGTGTACAAAATTATGACAAAAGATAGAATACAGATGGATAGAACTATCTGATACATAACATATTACAGAAAACACAAGAAAAAAAATCTACTATACAAGTCATAATCTGTACATGTAAGAGGACATGGCATTTAGATTTTCAGATCTGTGGAACATTCTGTCTCAAGATATATGATACAAGGTCAAAACTACAACATTACAACACTACACTATAGAAATAAGTGCAGAGGCAATGTAAATTACTAGTTCCAATGAGATACACTAACGCAGTACTCGGGATAAGTACAGGTAATCAGAGTAAAAAATAGCTTTGAATGATGACATAATCAAGTAGATTGAAGACCAAAATCGCAGTGTAAAATCAGAAATGTATGCATCTTGTTACGCAGTCTGTACTCGATTTATGATCACAATCATAAATTTCTTACACACTACTTGCTAAATGTTCATACAAACTACCCTACATACATAGAAGCCTAGAAGATTCATTTACAATTGATAAAAAAATACATACTGAATGTTGAGATAAGAAAATTCATTGAAATGTATGACTACTAACCTAAAAGTGCCTAATTTTATCAGATTCTGATAATTATTTACAACATGGTTCATAGAATGTACTCTTGAACTATTTAAGTTTACACATTTCTGTGTTGAACATAACAAATCATCAGTCATAGAACATCAACCTTCCACAGCATTACTTAAAGTTACATAATGTATTAGGAAGTTAATACCTGCACTTGAAAAAACATACATTTATATGGAATAACACTGTCCATAGCAGTGAGTACAAATAGTTCACGAATTTTTCATGTAGGATAATTCCTTGGCTAGCATTTTACAAATTTCAGTCACAAGAGTGATGTAGTTGACAGACGCTTGAGCACATTACCCAGCACCTACGATCTCTTGTAAGTCAACTGGACCAACAAGGGTGCAGCCATAGAGGAGTGTGGGAGTGGATCCACCCACATCTTTCAGTTTCCTCCCCATATTTCTCATAACACACTCCAACAGATAGGTAAATTTCTGTCTGTCTTTCACATCGAATCCTGAAACATTGTTTTGTGTACTAAGTATGATGTTCAGTAGCTCCCTCACATCACACAGCGTATGTTTTGCCTATCTATATTGAAAAAATAAATATACAGGGTTCACATTAGAATGGATTAAAAAGTGTTCATATATATGGTACAGTAATAAACAGAGCTACATGCAAAGAAAATATGAACTAGTAAGGTAATATACATGGATATACTAAAGGTGTTCAAAGTAACACTTACTTAGCAATTAGCAGATTAGAAGAAATTATTACACAAGCAACATAAGTTGGACTGCACTGATGCAGCATCTGATGAATGCCTACAAATGAGGTATGGACCACAGTAAATGATGTACTGACGTTAGAATTCTGTGTTTAACATACATATGTGTTTGAATTGCACATATGAAACATTAAGATACTATTCCTAATATTTATAGTACACATGATTAAAACGACTCTTCACTCAATTTAGCACAACACCCATGACTTTATCCAAACACTTTATGACAATTAAAATTAATTATTCCCTCAGAGTACACAGGAATAATAATAATAATAATAATAATAATAATAAGAGGAAAAGAATAGGCCTCCAGTATGTTATGCCAGTCATAAAAGGTGACGAAAAGAACAAACCACTAATAGGGCTAACCCCCCTTTTAGTGTGATTAGTTGGTTCAGGACAGAACTAATGAAGCCTCGGACAAGCACTGTCATGGTCGGGGACAACACTTGACCCCTATGCCCGTCCACAATGGTAACGACACTGCTAGCCACACGGAAAATGATTTAAATCCAAATAGAGGTGTTTCGCAGGATATGCTTCCTGCAACCACTCTAGAAGGAAAACAAAGACAGAGGATGAGATGGTCAGATGAAGTTAACCGACACCTCATGTTCTGCTATTACCAAGCAACAAACTTAGGAACCAACACAACTGGATACAGATCACAAGTATACACAACATTTATTACCAGATACCTAGAATTAAAATTTTTAACAGAACGACAACTAGCTGATCAGTACCGTGTAATAATCGAAAATAACAGGATACCCCAGTCAGAATTAGAAAACATCAAACAAGTACAACAAATACTGGAACAAAATAATGTGCAATCAGAAGAAGAAGAAAATACAGTAATGGACTCAAACATCCCAGAGCAAACAAACAAAGAACAACACGCACCAATTAAACAATCAGAGGAAAAAGAAATCTTAAGACAGCCACCAGAACACGCACAAATAGAACGCGAAGTGACACACATGTTAGATATAGAAGAAAAATTTCAGCTGACATACATAGAATACAAAGACACAAACACAGACATCAGGCCATTCTTGCATAGACCACCAAATAACCCACAAGTCGAAACAACAATAACAACTATCAACACAATCATACACAACAAAATAAATGAAAATACAACTATGGAAGAGTTACAACTACTGGTTTATATAGGAGCACTCACTACACTAAATATACACACTAGGCAGAGATCAGAACCAACCAACACACAGAAGAAACCCACAAAACCAGCATGGCAACACAGGCTACAGATCAGGATAGAAAAACTGAGAAAAGACTTCGGACAGCTAACACAATTTATAGGAAATGAAATATCAGACAAAAAAAGAAAAAGGTTAGGTAAAATCTCTCAACAAGAAGCGATAGAGCAATTAGATGAAAAGAAGCAGAAATTACAAGCATTGGCCAAACGACTTAGAAGATACAAAGAAAGTGAAAATAGAAGGAAACAAAACCAAACATTCAACACAGACCAAAAGAAATTTTACCAGACAGTAGATAACACACACATTAAAATAGACAATCCACCAAACATAAAAGACATGGAACACTTCTGGAGCAACATATGGTCAAACCCGGTACAGCATAACAGGCATGCATGGTGGATACAAGCAGAAACAGACACATACAAGATGATACCACAAATGCCTGAAGTGATAATTTTGCAACATGAAGTCACCCAAGCAATTATTTCTACTCACAATTGGAAAGCCCCGGGAAAAGATAAAATAGAAAATTTATGGCTAAAGAAGTTCACCTCAACACATTCACATCTAATCAAATTATTTAACAAAAAGATGCCTGTATATGTGTGGATGGATATGTGTGTGTGTGCGAGTGGATAACCGTCCTTGTTTCCCCCTAAGGTAAGTCTTTCCGCTCCCGGGATTGGAATGACTCCTTACCCTCTCCCTTAAAACCCAAATCCTTTCGTCTTTCCTTGTCCTTCCCTCTTTCCTGACGAGGCAACCGTTGGTTGCGAAAGCTAGAATTTTGTGTGTATGTTTGTGTTTGTTTGTGTGTCTATTGACTTGCCAGTGCTTTCGTTTTGTAAGTCAAATCATCTTTGTTTTTAGATATAAATTATTTAACAGTTACATTGCAGACCCATACACCTTCCCTGATACACTTACACATGGAATAATTTATCTGAAACCTAAAGATCAAGCAGACACTGCAAACCCAGGTAAATATCGCCCCATAACATGCCTACCAACAATATACAAAATATTAACTTCAGTCATTACACAGAAAGTAATGACACATACAACACAGAAGAAAATTATAAATGAAGAACAAACAGGTTGTTGCAAAGGAGCACGAGGATGTAAAGAGCAACTGATAATAGATGCAGAGGTGACATATCAAGCTAAAACTAAACATAGGTTGCTACACTACGCATACATTGATTACCAAAAAGGTTTTGATAGTGTTCCCCACTCATGGTCACTACAAATATTGGAAATATACAAAGTAGATCCTAAATTGATACAGTTCCTAAACATAGTAATGAAAAATTGGAAAACCACACTTAATATCCAAACAAATTCAAATAATATCACATCACAGCCAATACAGATTAAACATGGAATACACCAAGGAGACTCATTAAGTCCTTTCTGGTTCTGCCTTGCTCTGAACCCACTATCCAACATGCTAAATAATACAAATTATGGATACAATATTACTGGAACATACCAACACAAAATCACACATTTGCTATACATGGATGATCTAAAACTACTGGCAGCAACCAATCAACAACTCAACCAATTACTAAAGATAACAGAAGTATTCAGCAATGATATAAATATGTCTTTTGGAACAGACAAATGTAAGAAAAATAGTATAGTCAAGGGAAAACACACTAAACAAGAAGATTACATATTGGATAACCACAGTGACTGCATAGAAGCGATGGAAAAAACAGATGCCTATAAATATCTAGCATACAGACAAAAAATAGGAATAGATAATATAAATATTAAAGAAGAACTAAAAGAAAAATATAGACAAAGACTAACAAAAATACTGAAAACAGAATTGACAGCAAGAAACAAGACAAAAGCTATAAATACAAATGCTGTACCAATATTGACCTACTCATTTGGAGTAGTGAAATGGAGTAACACAGACCTAGAAGCACTCAATACACTTACATGATCACAATGCCACAAATATAGAATACATCACATACATTCAGCAACAGAAAGATTCACATTAATCAGAAAGGAAGGAGTAAGGGAATTTATCGACATAAAAAAACCTACATTATGGACAAGTAGACAATTTAAGAAAATTCTTTATAGAAAGAGCAGAAACTAGCAAAATACACAAATCATTCACTCATATAAATACATCGGCTACACCATTGAAATTTCATAACCACTTCTACAACCCTTTAGATCACATAACATCAACAGATACGAAGAAAGTAAATTGGAAAAAGAAAACACTACATGGCAAGCACCCGTATCATCTAACACAGCCACACATCGGTGAAGATGCATCCAACACGTGGCTAAGAAAAGGCAATATATACAGTGAGACAGAAGGATTCATGATTGCAATACAGGATCAAACAATAAACACCAGATATTACAGCAAGCATATTAATAAGATCCCAATACCACAACAGATAAATGCAGACTTTGCAAACAACAAATAGAAACAGTAGATCACATCACAAGCGGATGTACAATACTAGCAAATACAGAATACCCCAGAAGACATGACAATGTAGCAAAAATAATACATCAACAACTTGCCATACAACATAAACTAATAAAACAATACGTTCCCACATACAAGTATGCACCACAAAATGTACTGGAGAATGATGAATACAAATTATACTGGAACAGAACCATTATAACAGATAAAACGACAGCACATAACAAACCTGACATCATACTCACCAATAAAAAGAAGAAATTAACACAACAACTAATAGAAATATCCATACCCAATACAACAAATATACAGAAGAAAACGGGAGAAAAAATTGAAAAATACATCCAATTGGCTGAGAAAGTCAAGGACATTTGGCATCAGGATAAAGTTGACATTATGCCACTTATACTATCAACTACAGGAGTCATACCACACAATATCCACCAGTACATCAACACAATACAGCTACATCCAAACTTATATATACAACTACAGAAATCCATAATTATTGATACATGTTCAATTACCCGAAAGTTCCTAAATGCAATGTAACATATACCGTACAGTTAAAGGAAGACACGCTTGATCAAGGTCCGTGTCACTTTCCATTTTTAACCAGACATAACGTCTGAGAAAGGAAAGAATAATAATAATAATAATAATAATAAAACTAGGCAGAGATCAGAACCAACCAACACACAGAAGAAACCCACAAAACCAGCATGGCAACACAGGCTACAGATCAGAATAGAAAAACTGAGAAAAGACATCGGACAGCTAACACAATTTATAAGAAATGAAATATCAGACAAAAAAAGAAAAAGGTTAGGTAAAACCTCACAACAAGAAGCAATAGAGCAATTAGATGAAAAGAAGCAGAAATTACAAGCACTACCCAAACGACTTAGAAGATACAAAAAAGGTGAAAATAGAAGGAAACAAAACCAAACATTCAACACAAACCAAAAGAAATTTTACCAGACAATAGATAACACACACATTTAAATAGACAATCCACCAAACACAACAGACATGGAACACTTCTGGAGCAACATATGGTCAAACCCGGTACAACATAACAGACATGCACGGTGGATACAAGCAGAAACAGACTCATACAAGATGATACCACAAATGCCTGAAGAGATAATTTTGCAACATGAAGTCACCCGAGCAATTAATTCTACGCACAATTGGAAAGCCCCTGGAAATGATAAAATAGCAAATTTCTGGCTAAAGAAGTTCACCTCAACACATTCACATCTAACTAAATTATTTAACAGTTACATTGCAGACCCATACACATTCCCTGATACACTTACACTTGGAATAACCTATCTGAAACCTAAAGATCAAGCAGACACAGCAAACCCAGCTAAATATCGCCCCATAACATGCCTACCAACAATCTACAAAATATTAACTTCAGTCATTACACAGAAATTAATGACACATACAAACACAGAACAAAATTATAAATGAAGAACAAAAAGGCTGCTGTAAAGGAGCACGAGGATGTAAAGAGCAACTGATAATAGATACAGAGGTGACATATCAAGCTAAAACTAAACAAAGGTCACTACACTATGCATACATTGATTACCAAAAAGCTTTTGCTAGTGTACCCCACTCATGGTTACTACAGATATTGTAAATATACAAAGTAGATCCTAAATTGATACAGTTCCTAAACATAGTAATGAAAAACTGGAAAACCACACTTAATATCCAAACAACTTCAGATAATATCACATCACAGCCAATACAGATTAAGCGTGGAATATACCAAGGAGACTCATTAAGTCCTTTCTGGTTCTGTCTTGCTCTGAACCCACTATCTAACATGCTAAATAATACATTAGATTAGAGATTAGATTAGATTAGATTAGATTAATACTAGTTCCATGGATCATGAATACGATATTTCGTAATGATTTGAAACGAGTCAAATTTTCCAATACATGACATAATTAAGTTAATTTAACAACATACTTAAGTTAATATAACAACTTTTTCATTTTTTTGTGTTTCTTATTTTTATTTTTTTTTATTTTTTTAAATATTTTTTTTTGTTTTTTGTTTTTTTTTTTAATTTATATCTAAAAATTCCTCTATGGAGTAGAAGGAGTTGTCATTCAGAAATTCTTTTAATTTCTTCTTAAATACTTGTTGGTTATCTGTCAGACTTTTGATACTATTTGGTAAGTGACCAAAGACTTTAGTGCCAGTATAATTCACCCCTTTCTGTGCCAAAGTTAGATTTAATCTTGAATAGTGAAGATCATCCTTTCTCCTAGTATTGTAGTCATGCACACTGCTATTACTTTTGAATTGGGTTTGGTTGTTAATAACAAATTTCATAAGAGAGTATATATACTGAGAAGCTACTGTGAATATCCCTAGATCCTTAAATAAATGTCTGCAGGATGATCTCGGGTGGACTCCAGCTATTATTCTGATTACACGCTTTTGTGCAATAAATACTTTATTCATCAGTGATGAATCACCCCAAAATATGATGCCATATGAAAGCAACGAGTGAAAATAGGTGTAGTAAGCTAATTTACTAAGATGTTTATCACCAAAATTTGCAATGACCCTTATTGCATAAGTAGCTGAACTCAAACGTTTCAGCAGATCATCAATGTGTTTCTTCCAATTTAATCTCTCATCAATGGACACACCTAAAAATTTGGAATATTCTACCTTAGCTATATGCTTCTGATTAAGGTCTATATTTATTAATGGCATCATACCATTCACTGTACGGAACTGTATGTACTGTGTCTTATCAAAATTCAGTGAGAGCCCATTTACAAGGAACCACTTAGTAATTTTCTGAAAGACAGTATTGACAATTTCATCAGTTAATTCTTGTTTGTCAGCTGTGATTACTATACTTGTATCATCAGCAAAGAGAACTAACTTTGCCTCTTCATGAATATAGAATGGCAAGTCATTAATATATATTAAGAACAACAAAGGACCCAAGACTGACCCTTGTGGAACCCCATTCTTTATAGTTCCCCAGTTTGAGGAATGTGCTGATCTTTGCATATTATGAGAACTACTTATTTCAACTTTCTGCACTCTTCCAGTTAGGTACGAATTAAACCATTTGTGCATTGTCCCACTTATGCCACAATACTTGAGCTTGTCAAGCAGAATTTCATGATTTACACAATCAAAAGCCTTTGAGAGATCACAAAAAATCCCAATGGGTGGTGTTCGGTTATTCAGATCATTCAAAATTTGATTGGTGAAAGCATATATGGCATTTTCTGTTGAAAAACCTTTCTGGAAACCAAACTGACATTTTGTTAGTACTTCATTGTAACAGATATGTGAAGCTACTCTTGAATACATTACTTTCTCAAAAATTTTGGATAAAGCTGTTAGAAGTGAGATTGGACGGTAATTGTTGACATCAGATCTATCCCCCTTTTTATGCAAACGTATAACAATAGCATATTTCAGTCTATCAGGGAAAATGCCCTGTTCCAGAGAGCTATTACACAGGTGGCTGAGAATCTTACTTATCTGTTGAGAACAAGCTTTTAGTATTTTGCTGGAAATGCCACCAATTCCATGTGAGTTTTTGCTTTTAAGCAAGTTTATTATTTTCCTAGTTTCAGAGGGAGAAGTGGGTGAGATTTCAATTGTGTCAAATTGCATAGGTATGGCCTCTTCCATTAACAGCCTAGCATCTTCTAATGAACACCTGGATCCTACTACATCCACAACATTTAGAAAATGATTATTAAAAATATTTTGATCTTCTGACTTTTTGTTCGTGAAGTTTTCATTCAATTTGATGGTAATACTGTCTTCCTGTGCTCTTGGTTGACCTGTTTCTCTTTTAATAATATTCCAAATTGTTTTAATTTTATTATCAGAGTTGCTGATTTCAGACATGATACACATACTTCTGGATTTTTTAATAACTTTTCTTAATATAACACAGTAGTTTTTATAATGTTTGATAGTTTCTGGGTCACTACTCTTTCTTGCTGTCAGATACATTTCCCTTTTCCGGTTACAAGATATTTTTATACGCTTAGTAAGCAATGGTTTGTTACAAGGTTTCTTACGAGTATATTTAACTATTTTCTTGGGGAAGCAGTTTTCAAATGCATTTACAAAAATGTCATGAAATAAATTATACGAGGGTCAGTCAAAAAGTAATGCCTCCTATTTTTTTTTCTACGTTTAATTGTCAGGAAATTTAAATGCAATTACATAGGTTGAAAACGACAACATTGAGGATCATTTTGTCATTTTTCAATGTAATCTCCGCCCATCTCTACAATTTTGGTCCATCTTTGAACAAGTGCATGTATCCCAGCACGGTAAAAATCACAGCTCTGCTTCCTAAGCCATTGACGCACGGATGTTTTGACGGCCTCCTCATCTTCAAAATGAATCCCACGATGAGCTTCTTTTCGTGGCCCGAACAGATGGAAGTCTGATGGTGCCAGGTCAGGGCTGTATGGGGGATGAGGCAAAACTTCCCATCCAATTTTGACAATCTCGTCAGAGGTGTGACGACTGGTGTGTGGTCTTGCATTGTCATGCAAAAGAAGAACATCTGCCATTGATTTTGTTGGGCGAACTCGCTGAAGACGTGCTTTAAGTTTGTTGAGGGTTGTGACGTATTAAACAGAATTTATTGTGCATCCCTGTTCCAAAAAATCAACCAGAATCACACCCTCTGTATCCCAGAAAACTGTTGCCATAACTTTCCCTGCCGATCACACAGTTTTGAATTTTTTCTTCCTCGGCGAACTTGTGTGACGCCACTCCATTGACTGCCTCTTTGATTCGGGTTCAAAAAAATGCACCCATGTTTCGTCCCCGGTCACAATTTTTTTCAGAAACTCATCTCCCTCCAAACGGAAGCGCTGCAAGTGTTGGGAGGCTATTGTTTTCCTTGCCTCTTTATTCTGATCGGTTAACATTCTTGGAACCCACCGTGCACAAACTTTTGAGTACCCCAATTGTTTAATAATCGTGATCACACTGCCTTTACTAAGAGAAATGATGCGACACACTTCATCTGCAGTCACCCGACGGTCACCACGAATGATGTCATCAACTTGCTGAATGTTGTGTGGAGTCACTGCACTCACCGGCCTGCCGCTCCGCTTTTCGTCAGTCAACGGTGTTTGCCCTTCAGCTTCCTTACAACGACGAACCCATCGTCTAACAGTGCTGACATCCACTGTCACAACACCATACACCTTCTTCAGTCTTTCATGAATGCGTATGGGCGTTTCACCTTCTGCATTCAAGAATTCAATCACACAACGCTGTCTCAAACGAACATCGATGTCGGCCATCGTACAAACTTCTGCTGTGCTGCCACCTGTTGACACAGAAAGTTACTACTGCAGTGGATTGCAGAAGAAGGTTTGAGGAATGGCGCCAGATTCAAATTTTTCACTTAACTTAATTTCTTTAAGTAGAAAAAAAATGGGAGGCATTACTTTTTGACCGACCCTCGTATTTTAAATTGGCATCGGGTTCACGGTACACCTCATCCCAGTCTAACTGCTGTAGGCTTTCCCTGAAATTTGCAATTGTTAAATTGTTGACTGAACGTACTACTTTGGAGGACTGTTTAGTATTGCTGAATGGAGCTATGTCATATATTGTACCCAAATTATGGATATAATATTACTGGAACCTACCAACACAAAATCACACATTTGCTATACATGGATGATCTAAAGCTACTGGCAGCAACCAATCAACAACTCAACCAATTACTAAAGATAACAGAAGTATTCAGCAATGATATAAATATGGCTTTTGGAACAGACAAATGTACAAAAAATAGCGTAGTCAAGGGAAAACACACTAAACAAGAAGATTACATATTGGATAACTACAGTGACTCCATAGAAGCGATGGAAAAAACAGATGCCTATAAATATCTAGCATACAGACAAAAAATAGGAATAGATAATACAAATATTAAAGAAGAACTAAAAGAAAAATACAGACAAAGATTAACAAAAATACTGAAAACAGAATTGACAGCAAGAAACAAGACAAAAGCTATAAATACAAATGCTGTACCAATATTGACCTACTCATTTGGAGTAGTGAAATGGAGTAACACAGACCTAGAAGCACTCAATACACTTACACGATCACAATGCCACAAATATAGAATGCATCACATACATTCAGCAACAGAAAGATTCACATTAAGCAGAAAGGAAGGAGGAAGGGTATTCATTGACATAAAAAAACCTACATTATGGACAGGTAGACAATTTAAGAAAATTCATTATAGAAAGAGCAGAAACTAGCAAAATACACAAAGCAATCACTCATATCAATACGTCGGCTACACCACTGCAATTTCATAACCACTTCAACAACCCTTTAGATCGCATAACATCAACAGATACGAAAAAGTAAATTGGAAAAAGAAAACACTACATGGCAAGCACCCGTATCACCTAACACAGCCACACATCGATCAAGACGCAACCAACACATGGCTAAGAAAAGACAATATATACAGTGAGACGGAATGATTCATTATTGCAATACAGGATCAAACAATAAACACCAGATATTACAGCAAGCATATTATTAAAGATCCCAATACCACAACAGATAAATGCAGACTTTGCAAACAACAAATAGAAACAGTAGATCACATCACAAGCGGATGTACAATACTAGCAAATACAGAATACCCCAGAAGACATGACAATGTAGCAAAAATAATACATCAACAACTTGCCATAAAACATAAACTAATAAAACAACACGTTCCCACATACAAGTATGCACCACAAAATGTACTGGAGAATGATGAATACAAATTATACTGGAACAGAACCATTATAACAGATAAAACAACACCACATAACAAACCTGACATCATACTCACCAATAAAAAGAAGAAATTAACACAACAACTAATAGAAATATCCATACCCAATACAACAAATATACAGAAGAAAACGGGAGAAAAAATTGAAAAATACATCCAACTGGCTGAGGAAGTTAAGGATATGTGGCATCAGGATAAAGTTGACATTATACCGATTATACTATCAACTACAGGAGTCATACTGCACAATATCCACCAGTACATCAACGCAATACAGCTACATCCAAACGTATATATACAACTACAGAAATCCATAATTATTGATACATGTTCAATAACCCAAAAGTTCCTAAATGCAATGTAACATATACTGTACAGTTAAAAGGAAGTCACGCTTGATCAAGGTCCACGTCACCTTTATTTTTGAGCAGATGTAACGTCTGAGAATAGAAAGAAAAATAATAATAAAAATAAAACAATTGGCCTCCGGTATGTTCTGCCAGTTGTAAAAGGCGACGAAAAGAACAAACCACTAATAGGGCTATCCCCCCTTTTAGTGTGATTAGTTGGTTCAGGACAGAACTAATGAAGCCTCGGACAAGCGCAGTCATGGCCGGGGATGACGCTTGAACCCTATGCCCGTCCACAATGGTAATGACACTGCTAGCCACATGGAAAATTATTTAAATCCAAATAGAGGTGTTTTGCAGGATATGCTTCCTAAACCACTCTAGAAGGAAAACAAAGACAGAGGATGAGATGGTCAGATGAAGTTAACCGACACCTCATGTTCTGTTATTACCAAGCAACAAACTTAGGAACGAACACAACTGGATACAGATCACAAGTATACACAACATTTATTACCAGATACCCAGAATTAAAATTTTTAACAGAATGACGACTAGATGATCTGATCCGTGTAATAATAAAAAATAACAGGATACTCCAGCCAGAATTAGAAAACATCAAACAACAAGTACAACAAATGCTGGAACAAAATAATGTGCAATCAGAAGAAGAAGAAAATACAGTAATGGACTCAAACATCCCAGAGCAAACAAACAAAGAACAACACGCATCAATTAAACAATCAGAGGAAAAAGACATCTTAAGACAGCCACCAGAACATGCACAAATAGAACGCGAAGTGACACACATGTTAGATATAGAAGAAAAATTTCAGCTGACATACATAGAATACAAAGACACAAACACAGACATCAGGCCATTCTTGCATAGACCACCAAATAACCCACAAGTCGAAACAACAATAACAACTATCAACACAATCATACACAACAAAATAAATGAAAATACAACTATGGAAGAGTTACAACTACTGGTTTATATAGGAGCACTCACTACACTAAATATACACACTAGGCAGAGATCAGAACCAACCAACACACAGAAGAAACCCACAAAACCAGCATGGCAACACAGGCTACAGATCAGGATAGAAAAACTGAGAAAAGATTTCGGACAGCTAACACAATTTATAAGAAATGAAATATCAGACAAAAAACGAAAAAGGTTAGGTAAAATCTCACAACAAGAAGTGATAGAGCAATTTATATGAAAAGAAGCAGAAATTACAAACATTGGCCAAATGACTTAGAAGATACAAAGAAAGTGAAAATAGAAGGAAACAAAACCAAACATTCAACACAAACCAAAAGAAATTTTACCAGACAATAGATAACACACACATTAAAATAGATAATCCACCAAACATAACAGACATGGAACACTTCTGGAGCAACATATGGTCAAACCCGGTACAGCATAACAGGCATGCATGGTGGATACAAGCAGAAACAGACACATACAAGATGATACCACAAATGCCTGAAGTGATAATTTTGCAACATGAAGTCACCCAAGCAATTAATTCTACTCACAATTGGAAAGCGCCGGGGAAAAAAAATAGAAAATTTATGGCTAAAGAAGTTTCCTCAACACATTCGCATCTAACTAAATTATTTAACATACCTAAAAACAAAGATGATGTGACTTACCAAATGAAGGTGCTGGCAGGTCGACAGACACACAAACGAACACAAACATACACACAAAATTCAAGCTTTTGCAACAAACTGTTGCCTCATCAGGCGAGAGGGAAGGAGAGGGAAAGACGAAAGGATGTGGGTTTTAAGGGAGAGGGTAAGGAGTCATCCCAGTCCCGGGAGCGGAAAGACTTACCCTAAGGGGAAAAAAGGATGGGTATACACTCGCACACACACACATATCCATCCACACATATACAGACAAAAGCAGACATATTTAAAGACCTTTTAAAAGAGAAAATAAGACGACAGGAAAGATTTCGAAATGCAACAGCGACAATAACAAACGTAATTGTTGGGTTCAAAGTAATGATATGGTTATAATAGAAGGAAACATTCCACGTAGGAAAAATATACCTAAAAACAAAGATGATGTGACTTACCAAATGAAGGTGCTGGCAGGTCGACAGACACACAAACGAACACAAACATACACACAAAATTCAAGCTTTCGCAACAAACTGTTGCCTCATCAGGAAAGAGGGAAGGAGAGGGAAAGACGAAAGGATGTGGGTTTTAAGGGAGAGGGTAAGGAGTCATCCCTGTCCCGGGAGGGGAAAGACTTACCCTAGGGGGAAAAAAAAACGGGTATATACTCGCACACACACACATATCCATCCACACATATACAGACACAAGCAGACATATTTAAGTTTCCTTCTATTATAACCATATCATTAATTTGAACCCAACAATTAAATTATTTAACAGTTACATTGCAGACCCATACACATTCCCTGATACGCTTACACATGGAATAACTTATCTGAAACCTAAAGATCAAGCAGACACAGCAAACCCAGCTAAATAACACCCCATAACATGCCTACCAACAATATAGAAAATATTAACTTCAGTCATTACACAGAAAGTAATGACACATACACCACAGAACAAAATTATAAATGAAGAACAAAAAGGTTGTTGCAAAGGAGCACGAGGCTGTAAAGAGCAACTGATAATAGATGCAGAGGTGACATATCAAGCTAAAACTAAACAAAGGTCGCTACACTACGCATACATTGATTACCAAAAAGCTTTTGATAGTGTACCCCACTCATGGTCACTACAAATATTGGAAATATACAAAGTAGATCCTAAATTGATACAGTTCCTAAACATAGTAATGAAAAATTGGAAAACCACACTTAATATCCAAACAAATTCAAATAATATCACATCACAGCCAATACAGATTAAGCATGGAATATACCAAGGAGACTCATTAAGTCCTTTCTGGTTCTGCCTTGCTCTGAACCCACTATCCAACATGATAAATATTGCAAATTATGGATACAAATTTAGTAGAGGGAAACATTCCATGTGGGAAAAATATATCTAAAAACAAAGATGATGTGACTTACCAAACGAAAGCACTGGCAGGTTGATAGACACACAAACAAACACAAACATACACACAAAATTCAAGCTTTCGCAACCAACGGTTGCTTCATCAGGAAAGAGGGAAGGAGAGGGAAAGACGAAAGGATGTGGGTTTTAAGGGAGAGGGTAATGAGTCATTCCAATCCCGGGAGCGGAAAGACTTACGTTAGGGGGAAAAAAGGACAGGTATACACTCGACACACACACATATGTGTGTGTGTGTGAGTGTATATCTGTCCTTTTTACCCCCTTAGGTAAGTCTTTCCGCTCATCCCCTCAAACCCAGAATCTCCCACAGAAGAACCCCAAAAGTGCCCCACTTGTGACAGGATACTTTCCGGGACTGGATCAGACTCTGAATGTGGCTCTACAGCAAGGATACGACTTCCTCAAATACTGTCCTGAAATGAGATCCATCCTTCATGAAATCCTCCCCACTCCACCAAGAGTGTCTTTCCGCCGTCCACCTAACCTTCATAACCTCTTGGTTCATCCCTATAAAATCCCCAAACCACCTTCCCTACCCACTGGCTCCTACCCTTGTAACCGGCCCCGGTGTAAAACCTGTCCCATGCACCCTCCCACCACCACCACCTACTCCAGTCCTGTAACCTGGAAGCTGTATATGATCAAAGGCAGAGCCACGTGTGAAAGCACCCACATGATTTACCTACTGACCTGCCGACACTGTGAAGCCTTCTATGTGGGAATGACAAGCAACAAACTGTCCATTCGCATGAACGGACACAGGCAGATAGTGTTTGTTTGTAACGAGGATCACCCTGTGGCTAAACATACCTTGGTGCACGGCCAGCACATCTTGGCACAGTGTTACACCATCCTTGTTATCTGGATACTTCCCACTGACACCAGCCTATCAGAACTCCAGAGATGGGAACTTGCCCTTCAATTTATCCTCTCTTCCCATTACTCATCAGGCCTCAACCTCTGATAATTTCAAATTTCCGTCCCTTGTACATCACTTGTCACTCAACAACATCTTTGCCTCTGTACTTACACCTCGACTGATATCTCTGCCCAAACTCTTTGCCTATACATATGTCTGCCTGTGTCTGTATATGGGCGGATGGATGTGTGTGTGTGTGTGTGTGTGTGTGTGTGCGAGTGTATACTTGTCCCTTTTTCCCCTAAGTTAAGTCTTTCCGCTCCCGGGATTGGAATGACTCCTTACCCTCTCCCTTAAAACTCACATCCTTTCATCTTTCTCTCTCCCTCCCTCTTTCCTGACAAAGCAACTGCTGGTTGTGAAAGCTTGAATTTTGTGTGTATGTTTGTGTGTCTATCGATGTGCCAGTGCTTTCGTTTGGTAAGACACAACATAATCTCTGTTTTTAGATATATTTTTCCCATGTGGAATGTTTCCCTTTATTACATACACACACACACACACACACACACACACACACACACATATATATATATATATATATATATATATATATATATATATATCTGCGTGTGTGTGTGTTGTAGTAGCAGCAGCAGCAACAACATGATTTACACCATGCGACATCTAGTTTTCTATGAAAGGCAATGGATCAGAATGTGTTAATGTAAGTTTAGAACCTGACACAGACCTTGAAGCAGTGGCGGGATAAAGAAAATGTATGACAGTGCACAAAGCACGTTACAGCAAAAAAAGTAAAAATGTTTCAAACAACGACACAGGGAGCCTCTCTTGCGACTGACAGTATAGTCTGTGGGATTCGGTCACCCTCCTCCACCTACAGTACAGGCATTGACACTTTACTCTGGTCTGTGTAAGTTACTTTCGATCACTGGCCAGCTGCTCCAGTGGATCAATACTTTTATGTTTAATAATCGCTGCATGTGTTTGATGCCGGCTTGCAGACAGTATTTGTTTTCAATATATGGGAAGAGAGAGATGCAGTAAAAATCTTGTTGAGTTCTCTATCGGATGAAGATAGCTTTTATAGTTCGTAATTTTTCTCTGTTGGATGGTATGGAATAACAATGAGAGAATGTTGGGGTGATGGACTTGAATGGACCCTGAGGACTGCAGACTTGCTTAAGACTGCAGTACCTGAATGATGTTAAGTCTTCCTAATTTTCCCAATAAGAAACACCACTGAATTGTTTGTACTGTCCTTATACTACCTCATGTTGCAGGAGCGGGCTTCGTTTGGCACTGACCTTACATATCATACATGGTTGGTGGAGCTATGACAACATGACCCATTTCCATTGAATGGATAAAACACGGCCCTGTCGCACTATCTCAGCTTAGACTGTTTCTACACAGACTGCAGAATGTGGCAGACATAGCTCTATCTGACTTCTGCTCAGTTCTGACTTAAATTAGAATGATCAAACGCGCAAAGCTACAGAGATGGCAGTGCAGAATCTGAGGAGCAGTTGCAAGATATATAGGGGCTATCTAAAACCTCATTGGAATTTTGCTGTAGCAGATGCGTTCGAAAAAGATGTCTCGTTTTGAGATATGAGAATGCCAGAAATATGATTCACTAGTGGCTGTAATCATTAAAAGACTTCTCCGAAGGATCCAACGCAGGTATGTGCTTGAATGGAAGGACTTGATTCCAAATCATAGACAGCATTTCTACCGGACAGCGTAGCACTAGAGATCTGAAAAGCTAGTTTACATTTCTTATGTCCTCAATCAGAACACCATCTACTGTATGTGATCATTCTCAACCAACCATCACCTATAACGCAGTGGATATATCACAGAACCTCTGACGTGGCATTGAGAACGAATGCGTTACAAATACTGGATACATATCTAGCGGTGGCTTGAGGAAGCTGCAGATACCAGCTTCATACCGTGTTCCCTAGCTGAATCACTTTCTAAATTTTATTATGAGCTTACACCATCGGCAACGTGTAACTGCACTGTTGGTCTGATACCTGTAATAGATACTCCGCCGATCACCGACTATATTCAGTGTTGCGGTATTTGTCTTGAAAAACCACTTCATTCAGAGATAATGCCATACATCGATTTATAAGGCTTTTGTAGTTTTTGACATAGATATCGTCAGCAATACTAGTGAGCACCTGTAGAACCAAGACCGCTTGTGACAGTAACATAGTCGTTGCGATCGCGTTTTTTAACATTTGGCGGCTTGTAAGATAGTTTTGTTTCTCTTTCTAAGACACTGTGGTATCGCTCGCAAGAAAAACGTATGTGACATGTCGACCCATCGTTGATTTCACTCAGTATTGTTTCGTATGGCCGGCAATCAGTTATTGGCGATGTATTATACTTGGTAGTAGGGAATGCGTGATAGATTCACCTTGAGCATCAGGCTTATGAAGTGTGTGTGTGTGTGTGTGTTCCAACGAGTTAAAATTTCATTTCTGACATGTGCAAAGAAAGTGACTATGTCCAGTTATAAGGAAGGTATGGATTTGACGTGGAATACTGCGATAGCCGCAAAGGGAATGAACGATCTCTTTTTAACTTGGAAAAGTATGTCAAGTCATAAGAATGGTAGAGATATTTCTATTTCCAGAGCCACTGCCATGAGCAAGGGGTATTTCAGATACTTTGCTCATTGTAGAATGTCGTCCAGTTGAGACCACGATCGTAATATTTAATTGTATGTACAGTGATAAAATATATGTGGCCGGTTTCCTAGTACGATTCCGTCTGGTGTGAAAGTTTCCAACACGTTGCACCTTCCTAAAGTTTCGGGTTTCTAGATAAATAATTTCCGGTCTATATTTTCGGAATTATACTGTGCAAGCGACTGGTAGCGAACTTCTACGTGCTTGATATCGAGAAGTATCGCGTAAATGGTATGATATTCTGGCAAACCATGTGAAAATACTTACGTTCTTGTAATCCCAAAGTCTGGAGATGGGTGTAGAAAGCAAGCAAGCAGGTCGAGACCAGAAACAGTAACGCCTTTGTACGTAGGGGAACTGACTCAACCTTTGTACAACAGTTCGGAAAGTGACCTCAGTCCGCTGAGTGTGCTGTGGTCACGCATTGGGCCAGTGTGTGTGCAGGGGCAGATGACTTGTGACCGTTGGCCGCGGTGGATGACCTACCGACCTTGCGGGAAATATCTAGTGCTGCAAATGACTATATACAATCCATGTGCTTATCCTATCTGTCTTTGCGGTACATGTATGAGTGTCTGGTGATTACTAGCTAGATGCAGGATGCAGAAGTGGCGATTTTGTATGGCACAGTATACGAATTGCATGTTTACTATATCGATACGATATGTGGTGATATATAGCCGGGTTGGAGGTCGGTTTGACGCTGAAACATTCAAGATTCCATCGTCAGAGGCAGAGCAGTGTAACTGAGGAAGTGTCTTCCCGTATTTGACGATCTGGAGACCTCTTATACAGGGTTTAAGTGTCAGTGCAATATGGAGATCTGTGCAAAGTAGTTCTGCTGCAAGTCTAGTCTGCAGGAAATAAAAAGTGGACAGTGCTTCCACACCGGCAGCATCAGTAATTTGGCGGGTAAATTCGGTAAGAGCCAATCAGAATGCTCCATTCATTCACAAAATATCCCTTGTTTTGGGACATAGGAGGCTCTACAGACTGGTTCAAACAAGATGGGGACAAGGTATGTACGGTAAGTTCTGAGAGTAAGGTTGTGTTCTTTGTTTAAATGTTCAAAGAAAAATTGAAGCAGACCATCTATCTTTGTGGCATGCTATCCCTCATCCGCCTTTGTGGCATTAGGACATCTTCAGACCAGTAGCTGTAGGACACCGAAAATTCCAGCCATTTTTCTCTTCTGTAGGACAATGCTTCGAATTCTGTTTTTGTAATTGTTCTGATTTCTCCCATATGTGCTTAGACAGTGATCTCTTTCCAAACACAAGAATGCTTTTATGATTAACAGTGTTATTGCAAGCATGCACAGGCATGATGAAGGTTTTTAGCAGTGAGAACGTTTACCGTTTCTGAGACATATGTTGAAAGCAGGGCATCACGATTTCCAGGAAGGGAACACATGCCTCGTTTGGGCCATCAGGAATAATGCAGTAGTTGTTATTCTGGGATATTTTCGTAAACAGGTCCTGTTAGGACAAGAGTTTCCATGCAGACAAGCTGAGACATCACGAAAGCTCCTACAATAACACAAACGACCGTTAACTATTTCTGCGACACTTTACGATTTCTGGGAAAGGTTGATATGTAATGGATGGGCTGTCCCATTGAGATCGCTAGGAAGAATGCAACCTTTGTTATATTGGGAAGCATTGCAAAAGATTTCTATAGCACATCTAGTGAGAGACTTGGCTGTTATATACATAGGCATGAGACATCAATATATCATTGACATTTTAGCTGCGCCTGTAAGTGTGAGTCGCTATGTCGACATCTCGCTGGGTGTGCAGGTATGAAAGCTACGCATCATCGGGCCAGCAATGGTGCCTAGGTAAACACGTGTTTCGACAGGAATTTCTCAGGTGACAAGTACGAAAGGGATGCTGCTGCTTCATGCTTGTGGAACCCAAATGGAGATCTGTACGTGGCTCAGCAGCTGATGGTCGTCGTTATTTTGCAGGGATTGCCGGTGCACCCCGACTCCTGACAGCGTGTGCGGTGCCGTTCTGTACAATCCAGCGGGCAGGGGGCGGTGGGTGGTGCGCGCTTCACGATCGAAAGATTTTTAACTGTGTAATTACACGGGATAGGTGTTTCATGATGGTATTCCTTGCGAGATCGGAGTAAAAAGAAGGGTGATCTTACAAGACCTGCATTTTTCCGAACAGCAGAGAACGACGAGCAAGAGAAATTCAGTCCCCGCAAACTGGATTGTTTATAAATAAACAATAATCCCTTGGATCTCGCTTCTTGAGATCCTTCTTGTCCACCGCAGAGCCGCTAATTTCCAGGTAGAGGAGGGGAGGGGAGTGGGGAAGGGGTGAAAGGGGGGATGGTGTGGCAGGAGGGTAGATCGATTTCCTGAAAAATTCTTTAAATAAATAAATAAATAAACTATATTCCATACACTGCCATAAATAATTCAACAATATTCCATACATTGTCTAAATCGTTGAAACAATATTCCATACACTGAAAACGAATTCCCTCCAAATGACTGATCAACTGAGTCTTTTTCCTGTCAATTTCTGGGAGGGGAGGGATTTACCAGAGGGGAGGAGTTAATTAATCGATTTAATTTAGTAGTCAATCAAACTGATAAGAGTGAGAGGGGCTATTCCAATAACTTAGATCTGAAAGCGTACCTGTAGCAGCAATGGGGAGCGGGTGGTGTGGTGGTTTCCTCAGGGTGGGGGGAGGGGGTGGCAGAACAATAGGTTAAGGACCTGCCAATCAAAAGGAAAGACCCTTTTAGCAGAACAATAGGTTAAGTACCTGTCAATCAAAGGAGAACAATAGGTTAATGATCTGTCAATCAAAGGAGGACAATAGGTTTGCCCCTGAGCACGTACCTGTCCCTGACATAGGCAACCCGCTGTGTGGGGCGATGCCCTGTTGTCCCACTACTCACACTCACTCTTTTTGCTTACAGAACATGCTCCCTACCACGCCTATTGCTACAGAATACATCAGAGTGAAAACCCAAGTTTCCCTGTGATAGCAAAAGGCATTAAATTCAACAAAATAACAAAACTATAGAGATACAACATACTCTACCACAATGCTCGCCATGGATTCTTTACACTGATAAGCCAAAACAGTATGACCACTGCCCACACTGGATGCTGCCTGGTGGCATTGCGGGCATGTGATGCGGTAACAAAAATATGTAAGTGGAGCAGACACGGATGGGGGATCACACTACTGAAGATAAGGGCTGAAAATGGGGAAATACACTGAGATAAGCGACCCTGACATAGGCAAATATTGTTATGCAGAGTCTGTAAAAACGAGTACGAATCTGGTCGAATGTTCATGTGCTAATGTGAACATCAATGGAAAAAGGTAGAAGGACAGTGAAACTACCACTAGCTGCTAAATGGGCGTCCACAACTCTACAGGAAAGCCAGTAATCTGTGGCATCTCTGCCCAAAGAGCACAATGCTGGTGCATGCACAAGTGTTTTGGAGCACACCGTTCATAGTACATTGTTGAATATGGAGCTCCTCAGCAGACCACCCCTACGTGTTCACATGATGATGCAACAACATCGTCAGTTACTACTGCAGTGGGCACGGGACTGTCGGGATTTGACTGTCGATCAATGGAAGCATGTTGGTTCTTCGGGTGAGTCACATTTTTGCTACACTAGGTCGATGATCGTCTCCACAAACGCCATCATTGAAGTGAACGGCGGCTCGAAACGTGAAGAGTGCCACGGACACAGACTGGTGGGAGCAGTAATATGCTATGGGAGACATTGTCCTGCACTTGCATGGGACCTATGGTAGTAATCGAAGACAAGCTGGCAGCTCCGAACCACCTGCATCCCTTCATGCTTGATGTCTTCTTTTGCAGTATAATTGTCAATGTCTCGGAGCCAGAACCGTGATACAGTAGTTTGAGGAGCTTATAGTGAACTTATGTTGATGTCTGGGCGATCAAATTCACCTGATATAAATTCTATGGAACCCATCTGGGTCGCTATCGAGCGCCATCGCTGCATACACAAATCAATGACCTGTTATTTACACGATTTATATGACCTGTGCGTAAACATCTAATGCCACATACCTCCACAAACCTGCCAACAAACTGTCGGATCACTAATATGCAGAATCAATGATATATTTCGTTCCAAAGACGGACAAACGAGCTATTAAGCAAGTGGTCATAATGTTTTGGCTAATCAGTGTATTGTCTCATACGAAAACATTCTCAAATTATAGCTGTACTATAAGTGAAAGCAAAGTTGGCACTCGGCGCATTGGCTAATGGGGGCGACCGTAACTCCCATCAGACAGAGTGTCAACTTTGTTTGTGCGAATATGTCAGTCTATCTACCTATTTGCGCAACCTCAGCACGTGAGGTACATCGTCTGCGGTCTGAATACGAGTTTCTGTATCCTTACTACCCTTTTGTCTCCTATGCTCCTCCAAAGCAGTGGCACGTTTGCTTGTGGTAGGGTGTCAGCAGCGCCTTTGTCCACATAGCGTAATAAAGAAATAACTATTGCCGAACTGACGTTTATTGCTGACACTGTATATGTGGCAACAGTGTGCTTGGTACACATAGCTACAACCTATACAGCTCGACAATGTTGGACAATGAAGTTCTCCCTCCTACTTTGCTGCAGTATAGTAGGGTCTGAAACGCCAGTGCTGAAACAAACATGATATTTGACCGAATTGATCTCATTATTATCGATTTCTGTCAAGTGATGACAGGAGCTTGACACGATGGTGGAGGAAGTAAAAATTTGGGGGTTATGTAATTTACTTGCCTCTACAGCCAGTACTTGTGCTCATTCCATTTTGGTTGATACGATCTGCTGTGTAAATGAAAAGGAATTCAAGAATAAAATTTCTGTGATTGATTAGTACTATCACAGGAGTGCTTTGTTGTGGTGCGTATAGACAGCTAAAGCAAAATTTACGAGCCTGATTCTTTAAAGAAACGATCACAACATCAGCACAAACATCTAATGACGTCAAAAATGAGTTAATATGTTAAATATCTGACTTTAAGCAAGTAAGCGGGAAGTTTGTAAAATGTTGGAAATCGTGTCTAAAGTTTGTTGGAAGTGGTTAAGTGCTTTCACTGTCAAACACTGAATGAGTATTGCAGGAGTATTTGTCCATTGTAAGCAAAAGCTAGTTTTTATGCATGTAAATGTTTATGAGGTCATACTTCCTTTACTATGTGTCGTACAATGATATAATTTTGGAGGTACATTCAGTAGTATGTACGAATGTCATCAGAATGTGTTGAGAATACAGTTATTAGTAAAAAGGTAATAAATTAAAACATCATGCCTGTTGCTGAAGTTTCACGGGATGAGTAATGAAAAATGTAGTATGTGATAAACTATTTTACTTTCATCATTTTGTATGGGGGGTGGGGGTGGGGAGGTGTCAGCAGGAAACATTTGGTAAGGTTTGGAATTATGTGTAAAATTTGTTGGAAGTCGCTAAATGCTCTCATTCTCAAATATTGTATGAATGTAGTCTCAGTGATTTGCTTGCTGCGAGTTAATGCTGCCTCAAGATACACATACGGTTTCTGACAGTAATGCTTGCCTTACTGTGTTAAATCTTCAGTATAAGATTGTACCTCTTAATGTGTGGATTATGAAAGAATTTTAATGTTTTGAATTTGGTTAATAATTTGGTGGAATACCGCAAATAAACTTTTGTTGCCCCTAGAAACCATGAGATGGGTATCCCACAACTGGGATATCCCACACATTGGGTTAGCCATTTGGTAATAAGGATACTCTTTCCCTTAAGAGTAAGATGAGCCCCTTATAAACAAATGCAGGCACAACCATAGATCATTGACTGCACTACTAAAGCATCTGTTGTTATTTTACTGTGAATGAAACTTAGTTACACGCTAAAGCATCGAAATTCTTTAGTTTCCTTACTTATTACCATGATAAGGACTCAGTCTATGTAGTTCTTGTATCAAATGTCACTGGACAGTCGTGTCACTCGACCTAACAGTCATTCTCATTTGGATGTTTCATTTGTATGTGAGTGTCTGAGAGTAGAAAAATTGCAGCAAGGTGATGGGTGGGGGAGTGGGGGGTATGACAGGCAGCTTTGGCAGTTTTGCCAGGAGTGCAGGATCACCTCAGTATGGCTTGACGACTTCATTTCCAAAACTTGGTACAGTCCTTGACCTTGTGTAACAAATGTCTTCCTTTTACCCTTCTGTGCGTATGGGCTAGTTAACACCCACTGGCTAACTCTATGCTATGGCAGCTTACCAGTAAACCACCCCACATTCCACTGCTACTGAAGTGCCAATGTTTGCTTTCTGCGCTCTCTTCCATACAACTTTCACGTTTTTGCAAAATTCCATATGCATTCTCAATTTGTCCCTACCTCAGGTTTGATAACCTCAAGAGGTCATTGCATCTTCCTCTCAGACACTACCTTTTAGCCGGCCGGTGTGGCCGTGCGGTTATAGGTGCTTTAGTCTGGAACCGTGTGACTGCTGTGGTCACAGGTTTGAATCCTGCCTCAGGCAGGGATGTGTATGATGTCCTTAGGTTGGTTAGGTTTAAGTAGTTCTAAGTTCTAGGGGACTGATGACAACAGATGTTAAGTCCCATAGTGCTCAGAGCCATTTGAACCATTTGAACTACCTTTTATGGCAAGCGACCACCGCTGTCACATAGCATTGATCATCTGCAGTCACAACATAGCTTAGGTAAACATCAAAGTCATTATGGTGACTACTGATGTAACAGCTCAACGTCTCACTGAGAGTTTGATGAATGTATTCAGTCCTTCAATTAGTCTTCAGGTGCAGTGGACTAGTTCATTGGACATTTAACAGATGACACTGTTGTTTCATTAGTTCCGACATGAAGTTGGTGCCCAATCGATAGTAATTGTCATTTCAGGTATATCAAAATTAAATAACCAGTTACTCACTGTCACGGGAGCAACTGCACTCAGTTGCTGTTTTGGACAGTAGTCATCATGACATTAAGTAAAAAATGATCAATAGCAGTCAAAATATAGCGGTTATGCTTTTGCTTTTGGCTAAATGGCCCCAAGGTGCCCATCCCAGTCATCTCAAATGGATTGGATGCCTCTGGCAATCTCTGAAGCAGTACTTGCCGACAGTGAGCCGTGCTGTGGCTTATGTTAGTGCTGTTTGTGGGTTTCCGCCCTCTGTTGGAGGCCAGACCGTATCCTTTAGTTGGCATAGTTGTAGTTATTTGTCTTCTTCTCGTCTTGACTGGCGCCACTCATTTCGCAAGTGTTGCCTGTATGCTAGTGGCAGCAGTGGCGGTTATCGATATGTAGTTACTGTTGCCCTATCTTTGGGGCGACGTCGTTGTTTTTCCGTGTTGTGTGAGTGTATCAGTTAGGTTGGGGAATCAGAAGGAGCCAGGTCCGCACAGTGCATGAACACGGCGGGACTGCTGGCAGCATGCATGGACAACTGGAAGGAAGGGCTGTGTTCACGAGGCTGCATGACCTCGCCGTAAACCAGATCCTGCAGGCTTTAAGATGAGTGCATTTCAATTCAAGTAGAGAAACCTCCACCAATATGACATCTCACGATTCTCAAGTGACTTGGGTTCGTCTTGTTGCTGCTAGTAGTGTCGCCGAGGCGAAGAACAGCGACTGGAGTGCTTGGGGAAAGTGAATCTGATTAGCTTTCCTCGATTTCTTCCTACTATTTACTGTGTTCAGCTTGTTATAATTTGTTAAGTTCGACCAGCGACATTTTTCCTGCCTGGTGGCCGCTAATGCCCCAGTTACCTGCCCTGGGGGTTAGTGTATGTAACGGCAGTGTATGTTTCCTCACTGTCTGGTAAGGCATGTAGTTTTGACAGCTTTCTTGATTGTAGACCATTTGTGATTCTTCTACTCTGGTGATATTGATTCCTTTCTCATTCCAGGCGCTCTAAGCACAGTATTCTGGGGGCGTAGTGCAGTCCATCGGTTCCAGCTTTGGCGTGTTGTTCCATTCTTGCATTTGGTTTATTGGACATCAGGTAGCTTCAGCAAGATTATCATCAGTCATTCGTTAGACAGCAACTAGTCTGAGTTACCATCTTGTGAAGTGAATACAACTCATGTCTGCCTATCTCATCGCTGGCGAAAGTGTTTGTTGCCGGACCTTCTCAGAGGTCGATTCCTGGAGCACCGCCTGTGACTGGTCCTTGTGTTTTATAATTGTATTATTTATTACCATACCTTGTAATGCCGACATTAAAGGTTATGTATGCCTAGTTAATAGTTCCAGTCGCCTTCTGGAATAAATCTAGCAGTGTAAGGGTTGTGTTACAAGGTTACCATTATCTTATTTCACTTGTTTGGAGATCAGTTGCTTGTTTATTTTAATTAACCTTTGCCTGTGTTTGCTGTTTTACAGCAGGTTTCTAAATTTTTTATATAATTGCCTTTCCTGGCGTGTAAGACCTTCAGCCGTGATTGTGGTCATTTGCTTTGAAAAAATAAATTGATATTTGCATTTTAGCAGTGAGCCTTAAAACCTTATTTACTGCCATTCTTGGCGTCTGATACCTTCTGCTGTGTTTGTGGTCACTTACTTTTTACTATTTCAATACATGTAAGTTGTAATTGAAGCGAGTTCTTAAACATTCTTAATTTATTGCCATTCTTGAGGTGTAAGGCCTTCAGCTGTGATCACAGCGGCTTGTTTTTTTTTTTTTTAACATTATCTGTATCTATATTTTATGGTGATTTGCTAAATTGTAATGCACTGACAACACTATTATTTACACAGTTGTTTATTCCTTCATTAATAACGTGTGGTATTTTTTAATTGATTGTTGAGTCTGGAATTACTGTTTTAAAAATAAATGTGTGTAACTGTAAAAGGCAACCAATTGTAACTGATTATGGCCCCGTCCACAATCGTAACCGAATCCTGCCTTCTCTTGACTGTTAGGACTCAACTGGTAGCAGAGTGTGGTTACAATTGTAATATCGTCATTTCAGTTATTGTTGGTTTGATTTGTTAAACTCTGTTAGTGTTGTATGACTTCCGCCTTTGGTATTGTGTTCTGTTTTAGGTGATCAACACTGTAACGGTGGTCAGGCAGTGCCCTAGGATCAGCCTATTGAGGAAGGACCATCTCATTTATGAGCTGGCGATATGACACAAGCTTATTGACAGTAGTGTTCTGGACTTAAGCAGACTGCTTATATGCTACCGTTCTTCAGCTGGTTGATGTCACGCCAGATGTTGTGGGTGAGACAAAGGCAGCCATTGAGTTTTTGCTTAAAGCTGTTAGGAGTCTTGAGGACAACATCAGCTTTTTAGAGGGTGCTCAACATAGTGCCAGTCAGTTAGATAGGTTGCGGGCACAGTATATACATTTAACCAAACGGATATCTGATTTCAAGCCATTAAATTTAGAGGATCATGATAAGGAATCAACCGCTGAATTGGGTTCCTTGGTTAATAAATTGCAGTTTAAGGTTATATGTTTAGAGCTTGATGGGAAGAGGACAGGGAGCCGAATTTGTTACCTTCCAAGGGGTGCGCTAGCGAGCCCAGGAATAACGTCCTTATGTCCTCCGAGGGGTTAGTCGGGGTGTTTGCTAAATTGCCTACTCTCCTGGTCCATCTGTTTCGAGACATCACAGAATTAGCTATAGACTGACTTGAGCAAACTGAATAGGTGTCATGGTTGTTGGTTTGCTTTGAGCAACACGCTGATGCGTTTGGTGTTTAGCATCAGTTAATTTTGTCTCTATTGTATCCTTTAACTAGAGGTGAATTGAGGACTCCGGTATCCAGGGCTATGGCAGAAGGGTTTTCATTGCAACAGTTGAGGGAGCTTGTGATCAGCGAAAGACTGACCACGGGAGTTCGTAAACAGCTCGAGTGTCGCTATATTTGGCAGATGCAGCAAGATAGGGAGGACTCGCATCAATTCGTGAAAAGGGTTAAGACGGCCTGTTTAGCCTTGTTAGTCGACTTGCCAGAACGGGAGTTAGTTTCAATTGTCCTGAGGAGAACGCTAATGGCAGATAAGTCACATTTTGTTTTTCGTGGTCGTCCCTCCACTTGGGAGGAACTTCGTGCTGTCATTGTAGCGATATCCACGTTGCCGCTCTCGGGCGATAGACACCGTCAAGTTAAGGTTCAGCCTGTAGGTGTCACTGAGGGGAACTCTGGATTACCAACATCAGCTGAGTCTGCTAAAGGGGAATCGCGGCGTTGTTCAGGTGCTGTTGAACTGGGCATTTAGTTCGTACTTGCATTCAGCTGTGGACAGCTGGAATCAATAAATGATGCCCAGCTGGGCAGTGACCCCAGGGTTGAGCCCTTGAAACCAGGTGTGCCCGTGTCACTGCTCCATCATCACCCCCATTGCCTTATATTTGTTCTCGAGTAGATGGCGAACCTATTTGTGCCCTTTTGGATTCTGGTAGCTGCTTTCATTGTTGAGTTTGGAATGGTTTCCTGAATTTGGTCATCTTGAGAGACTTAGGCTGGTCCCTTCTTCAGTGCAGAGATGTTGGGTTGCAACGGGTAGGTGTTGCCTCTGCATGGTTGGGTCCGGGGGAGTATCTCAGTTGGGGATTTCTTGTGGCCCTTGTCTTTGGCCTTGGTTAAGCAGCTGCTGGTCGATTTGATTTTGGGATGTGATTTTATCGGTAAAACTCGCCTTGTCTTGGATTATTCGGGGTACACCTTTTTCTTTAAGTTCGCTTCTGGTCAGAAATTTGGGTTCTGTAAGTGTACTAAACGTAAGGTGCATCGAGATGTGGGAATGCTGGCTGTTGATGCTAAGGTTAGTGAGTTTGATCTCATCCATCGTTCTTCCCAGCAGGCCTCTGAACTAGGGGGTTTGCTGGAGAGGTTTTCAGAGCTTCTCTGTTATAGACTGGGGGTTACTAATGTTCTTGACTACCATATTCTTCTGTCTGACCGTATTCCCGTCAGGCAGTCCCCATATCGTATCTCACAGCCTAAGATGAAGATACTAAGGGGACAGATGTCCAAAATGCTTGAGCAGAGAGTTATTAGGCCTTCTACATCCATTTATGCCTCCCCTATATTCCTTGTCCCTAAGGATCAGGGGCAGGACTTTTGACCTGTTGTTGACTACCGTCGCCTAAATAAGAAGGTTGTCCAAGAATCAGTTCCTTTACCTGATATTCATAACTCTTTTACTTGGTTTGCCGGGGCTAATTGGTTTACGGTGCTCGACCTGAATCAAGCCTATTATCAGATTCCCTTATCTGAAGAATGTAAACACGTTACAGCATTTTGTACTGACTGGAATCTGTTTGAGTTTAATAGGGTATCCTTTGTATTGGCTACTGGCGCAGCCGTCCTTACTCATTGCTGGATAATATTCTTGGAGTGTTTACATTTACCTGGACGATTTGGTAATTTATAGTCGTTTGTTTAAAGAGCATTTGGAACATATCCAGCAAGTTTTTGCTAGGTTGCAGGGGGCCTGTTTGACTGTTAAACCCAGTAAGGTGACATTAGCCAGGCAGCAGCTATCCTTCTTAGGTCATTTAGTATCGGGCGAGAGTATTCGCACTGGAGCGGACTAAGGCCTTGAGAGCCCTTCTGCTGCCCACTGCTAAGCTAGGGATTGCCAAGTTCGAGTGGCCGTGCGGTTCTGGGCGCTATAGTCTGGAACCGAGCGACCGCTACGGTCGCAGGTTCGAATCCTGCCTTGGGCATGGATGTGTGTGATGTCCTTAGGCTAGTTAGGTTTAATTAGTTCTAAGTTCTAGGCGAATGATGACCTCAGAAGTTAAGTCGCATAGTGCTCAGAGCCATTTGAACCATCTGATTGCCAAGTTCATAGCGATGGCGAATTATTTTAGGCGTTTTGTCCCTAATTTTGCTCAGTTGGTGGCTCCTTTAAATGAACTGCGCTGTAAAGGAGTGCATTTTGAGTGTAGTCCTGCTCAAGAGGCCGCGTTTGAGCACATTAAGGTGGCTATAGCCAATCCTCTGGTTCTCGGAGTGCCTGATTTTAATAAGAAATTTGTTCTCCAAACCGACGCAACTAATGCGGGAATTTCGGCAGTCCTCCTCCAGGAGGTCGAGGGTCAAGGCAGCCATTAGTATACACGTCTCGTCGGTTAACCAGGGCCGAGTTTAAATATTCTGTTTACAAATGTGATGCATGGGCCGTCTTGCTCGTGCTGGAAAAATGGCGGTTTTATCTCGAACATAGAGTATTTCAGCTAGAGACCGAAAATCAAGCCTTAAGCTGGATGCTAGCCAGGCCGCGTAAAGCTGGCCATATCGCAAAGTGGGCGGTACGCATTTCGGTGTTTCTGTTTGAGGTTAAGCACATTAGAGACACTGAGAATGCGCTCACGGAAGTCCTCAGCTGTATGTTTAAAGAACAACCATCTAGTGAGGGCGCCCAAGTGGTTTCGGAAGGCAATCTTAGATGTGTCATGTTAGGCGATATTCCTTATTTATTTAGTGACATTGCCGACCATCAGGATCAGGACCCCACTTGGGGACCGGTTAAGAAACGACTTTCGACGGGGGAGCGTTTGAATGAATACATTATCAGGAAACGCATTTTATGTAAAATGGTGGGACGTACCAAGGAGATTAAGATCTGTCTACCAGGCACCCTAGTGCGCCTCGTTTTCCATTATTTTCACATCTCGTCGATTGGCGGGCATTTAGGAACCTATAAGACCTCGCAGAAGATTAAGGAGCATCTGACTTGGCCGTCTATTGAGTGAGACGTTAGAGAAATGGTTTCTCGGTGTCAGTTGTGTCGTGTGGCCAAACCGAATAACACTCTTTAACAGGGGTTCCTTAGTTCTGAGCGTGAATCGTGCTCCATGGACAAACTCTATATTGATTATGTGGGCCCCTTACCTCGTACCAAAAGAGGCCATCGGCATGGATTAGTTACTATTGACGCGTTTTCGAGTTACCTGGATTCTTCCGAGTCGTAATGTGACTGCTGCCACCACCATTGCGCATTTAACTAACGTATTTAGTATTTTTTGACCTCCTAAGCAAATGGCTAGTGATAATGCTCCGGCCTTTCTGTCGTCTCCTTTCAATGCCTTTTGTTTTCAAAGCAGTGTTAAGCATGTAACTACCACTCCGTATTATCCGCAGGGGTCCTTTGCAGAAAGGGTCAATCGTAACCTTAAGTATGCACTGATTATCTTTCATTAGAAGTCTCCCAGTAAGTGGGATTCTAGTCTGCCTTGGCTTAGCTTTGCCTTCAATACCGCCAGCCATGAGGCTTTGAAAGCTACTCCGGTTTCCTTGATGTTTGCTTATCCTGTTAATTCCCCCCTTTTGAACTTGTGGGGGATCCAAGATCTAATCCCTGCAGAGATAACCCCGCAGGTAGTGAAAGAAAACTGGAATTGTGCGAGGCGCAATATTCTCAGGGCTCACAATAACAAGCTGGTTGTTATAACCCTAATCGGCGAGCCTTCAGGGGTAAGCCGGAAGATCAGGTTTATGTCTGTAATTTTCCCAGGAGGGAGGTGCATGTTGGCAACCTTGGTAAGTTTGTATGTATTGTATTGTATGTTAACCGTAGACCTATAAGCGACGGAGAGGCTCCGTCCCCCCTGCAGCCGCAGTGGTCCACAACCCCACGACGACTATCACAGTCCACTTCACCCCACCGCCGCCCCACACCGAACGCAGGGTTATTGTGCGGTTTGGCCCCCGATGGACCCCTCAGGGAACATCTCGCACCAGACGAGAGTAACCCCTATGTTTGCGTGGTAGAGTAATGGTGGTGAACACGTACGTGGAGAACTTGTTTGCGCAGCAATCGCCGACATAGTGTAACTGAGGCGGAATAAGGGGAACCAGCCCGGCATTCGCCGAGGCAGATGAAAAACCGCCTAAAAACCATCCACAGACTGGCCGGTTCACCGGACCTCGACACAAATCCGCTGGGCGGATTCGTGCCATGGACCAGGCGCTCCTTCCCTCCCGGAAAGCCATGCATCAGACTGCACGGCCAACCAGGTGGGCTTTGGTAAGTTTAATCCCCATTTTCTGGGTCTGTGCACGATTATGCGGATTTTAGGCCGAGTTAATCTTGTGGTTAAGACAACCGTACTGGTAAGCAACACTGGGTCCACCTTAATCAAATTAAGTTTGGTTAGGCCGCTAGTTGGGTCTCCTAACTGTGGTATCACCGCCAGACACCACACTTGCTAGGTGGTAGCTTTTAAATCAGCCGCGGTCCGCTAGTATACGACGGATCCGCGTGTCGCCACTGTCAGTAATTGCAGACCGAGCGCCACCACACGGCAGGTCTAGAGAGACGTACTAGCACTCGCCCCAGTTGTACAGTCGACGTTGCTAGCCATGGTTCACTGAGAATTACGCTCTCATTTGCCGAGACGATAGTTAGCATAGCCTTCAGCTACATATGCTACGACCTAGCAAGGCGCCATTACCAGTATAGATATTGAGATTGTAAATGTATCATCAAGAGCGATGTTCTACAAATGTGGATTAAAGTTAAGTATTCCAGAAGCTATGTACTTTTCTTTATAGCATTCATTACGTATCCTGTTTCAGACCTCATGCCAGCCGGCGTGAGCTTATAGCGTGCATTTCGGTCTCCTCCAACAAAACAGTGTTGGCACGTCTGCCGACACCTCATATTGGCGACGAGTCTCAAAAAGGATCTTGTTCTTTATACTTGCTTTGCTCTGATTTATTTGTGTCATGGCTTCGCCACAATCTCCAGATGTACTGTCCGAATTTTATCGCTTGCAGAATCAGCAGACACAGGCTTATTGGATGCCCTTGGACAGCTTGTCCAGGGTCAACGTGCACTGCAAAACGATGCCGCCGCCGCCGCTTCATCGCTACCGCAGCCACAACACGCAGTTGCACCACCATTCCGTAATTTTCAAGCGGAAGTGGAAACCTGGACGGAGTGGTCACGCCAATTTGGATTCCATTTCACCGCCTACAGAATTCAAGGTGACGAGTGGCAGTCTCATTTATTATCGTGTGTCGGCGTCCAGACGTACAGAGTGATAGTGAAATTGTTTCCCCGACACGACGTAGCAACTCTGTCCTACAAAGAAATTTTGTCTGCTTTAGATGCCTATTTCAAAGAATCAGTTAATGTGGTTGCAAAAAGGTATACATTCTTTCATACCAAACGTACGGCCGGTCAGACTAATCGGGAGTGGGTTGCAACTTTGCAAGGCCTTACAAGGGATTGTGCTTTTGAGTGTGAATGTGGACTCCCTTATTCAGATACTATGGTGCGTGATGCAATTGCACAGAACGTTTCTGATGTTCGTATCCGGGAACAGATTTTGAAACTAGTCAATCCTCCCTTCAACAAGTGATAGACATATTGGATAGGCAAGACACACTTGACTTTGCTCAGGAATAATTTGAAACTTCGCCAGCTGTGTGTCACGTTAACCGGCCCGCCGGGCGAGCTGCACGGAACTGTAAACAGCCCTCGCGCACGTCCGCGCAGCCACGTGTGCCGTGCAAGCACGCAAATGCAGTGAAATCATGCCTGCGGTGTGCTACTAGACATTCGCATGAGAATTGCCCGTCACGCCAAGCTATTTGTTTTTTCTGTAATAAGAAAGGTCATGTTCAAAGTGTTTGCCAGAAAAAGCTCAGATCGGACACTCACAATCATTCCAGGCCCTTTGCTTTGCGCCGGAATCGAACCAAGGATACTCAGGCTCGTGAACCTTCGCCCATGGAAATTCATATAGTTCATGCCACTCCGTCCAGTGCTTCTCTCTCTAACAGTGACTGTGTTCGTCCCATAAAAAGTGTGCGTCGACATCAACGGAAATCCTGTCAAGTCGCAAGTGATTCTGTACCAGTGTCTGTTCACGTTGCACAAAACAGTTGCTCTTGTCGTCAGCAGGACAATAAACTTTTTGTAGACTTGGAAATTAATGGCAACGTGATACCATTCCAGCTCGATACCGGAGCTGCAGTTTCATTGCTCAATAAAGACACGGACAAACAACTGGGCACACCTCCGTTGCGTGCCGCAAATGTTAAGTTACATAGTTATTCCGGACAGCATATCCCTGTGTTAGGACAGTGCAGCCTTCTTGCAACATACAAGGGACAAACTATACTTGTGTCATTTTATGTTCTTCGTTCTTCTTCTGCAGTGAACTTGTTTGGTTTAGATTTATTTCAGTTGTTTAACTTGTCTATAGTCAATCAGGTCCTATCAGTGCACCAGACTGTGCCTTCCGCCAGTGTTTCTCGTCTATGTGAAGAATTTGCAGACATTTTTGCACCAGGCCTTGGTTGCGCTAAGAACTATACAGCACATTTGGAACTGAAAGTCAACGCGCAACCGAAATTTTTCAGAACGTGCAATGTTCCCCACGCATTGCGTGATGAGGTCGCAAAAACGTTACACGAATTGGAATCACAAGGTGTAATTGAACATGTGCAGGCTTCTCTCTGGGCCTCACCCTTGGTGATTTTGCAAAAACCTTCGGGAAAATTGAGACTTTGTGTGGACTTCAAGGCAACAGTGAATCCACAACTAGTGACTGCAACTTTTCCTTTGCCCCGCCCGGACGATCTTTTTGACAAACTGTGCCCGGGAAAATATTTTTCAGAGTTGGACCTCGCAGATGCGTACTTGCAAATACCGGTGGACGAAGAATCCCAGCGCGTCTTGGTGGTTAACATGCATCTTGGTTTGTACCGATTCAAACGACTGCCATTCGGGTGTGCATCCGCCCCTGCATTGTTTCAGCAATATTTACAAACTGTTTGTGCGTCGGTCCCTACTGCAGCAAACTATCTGGACGATATTGTGATCTCCGGAAAGACGGCGGACGAACATTTAGCCAACCTCCGAACATTATTTCAGGTCTTGCGACAAAATGGTCTTCGCTTGCGGAAGGACAAATGTGTGTTTTTCGCTCGTGATTTGCCATATGTGGGACATGTACTCAATGCCCAAGGCATACATCCCAGTCCAGAGCACCTCCGTGCCATACAAGACTTGCCTTCGCCGCAGAATTTGAAGCAGCTACAGAGTGTGCTGGGAAAAATTAATTATTACAACAAATATATCCCCCATGTCTCTTCCATTTCAGCTCCGCTTCATCGCTTACGCCGTAAAGGTGTTCCGTTCGTCTGGTCGTCGGAATGCGAACGCGCCTTTCGCCAGCTAAAATCGGCGTTGCTTTCTAATACTTGCCTTACGCCATTCGATCCCCGGAAACCCCTTTTGTTGATGGTAGATGCATCGGATTTCGGGATCGGTGCTGTGCTTGCGCACAAAGATGGTTCGCATGATCGCCCTATTGCCTTTGCGTCCAAGTTGCTGTCGTCTGCGCAAAGAACTTATTCACAGATCGAGAAAGAAGCTTTGGCTCTCGTATTTGGTGTTACCAAGTTTCACGATTACTTGTATGGTCGTCACTTGACCAGCATCACAGACCACAAACCTTTGACATCGCTTTTTCATCCGAACAAGCCTGTACCTCCACGTACAGCGCAGAAATTCATTCGCTGGTCTATTTTCCTCTCGCAGTACCACTACGATATCTTGTATCGGTCCACTGCTAAGCACGGAAACGCCGATGCGTTGTCCCGTTTGCCTGTTGCCGAGGATAGAGCAGCCGATTCTTCCGAACTTGCTTGCATGTTCATTGATACGGAAACCGATGACGTGGTAGAATCGTTTCCAATTGATTTTCGTCGTGTAGCTGCAGCCACAGCTGCCGACCCTGTCCTTGCTACCGTTTTGCGTTTTGTTGCTATGCAATGGCCCTTGTCAAAGTCACGGATCGAGGATCCGTTGGTTCGCCGATTTTTTGCTCACAGGGAGAGACTTTTTGTACGACGTGGTGTTTTGTTGTTGCGTTCTGATAATGATCAGTCCAGGGTCGTGGTCCCACGTTCGTTACAGTCTTCTGTCTTAAAGCTTCTCCACCAAGGACATTGGGGTATAGTGTGCACGAACCAACTTGCTCGTCAGCACTGTACTTGGTTCGGAATCGATGCTGCGATTACGCATATGTGCTCTTCTTGCATGGCGTGTGCCGAACACCAATCCGCACCACTGCGGAAATTCTTTGCATAGCCAAAAGCCACTTCCCCTTGGCAACGCTTACACATTGATTTTGCTGGTCCATTCTGGAATGCTCGATGGTTAGTTGTGGTCGATTCCTTCAGTGATTTTTCTTTTGTTGTCCGGCTGTCTTCCACGACGTCTTCTGCCACCATCCAAGCGTTGTCCGCTATCTTTTGCATCGAAGGTCTTCCGCAGACTATTGTTTCCGACAATGGCCCACAATTGATGTCCGCAGAATTTCAGTCATTCTGCAAGGCCAATGGTATTCAACATCTGACGTCCGCGCCGTTTTCGCCGCAGTCAAACGGTGCCGCTGAGCGATTGGTCCGGACTTTCAAGTCACAGATGTTGAAGTTGCAAGAGTCGCATTCTCGGGAGGACGCGTTGTTGCTCTTTTTGTCTTCGTATCGCTCTCAGCCCCGCGATGGTCGCTCGCCGGCTGAGTTGCTCCATGGTCGTCCTCATCGAACCTTGATGTCTTTGCTGCATCCGCCACATCAGGTGCCTGTGCAGCGGCAGACGCCTGATTTTGCTCCTGGCGACATTATCTATTATCGCAACTACCGCGGTTCACGGCGTTGGCTCGCAGGGCGCATTCTTCGCTGCCTCGGCCGCGCGATGTATCTGGTTCTGTGGGCCTCTGGTGAGGGGCGTCGGCATCTCAATCAGCTGCGCCTCTGTCGACGCACGGGTTCTGCCGCTCCCCGTCTGCTTTCAGCGACGGTGCCGTCCGGTCAGCGCCCTGGGGACCCATCTACTGGCTCGCCTCATCCCCAGGTGTTACCGACGATGCCTTCCATTTTGCCCCATGGCGACGCGCCGCCACCGCCGCCGCCTGTTCTCCCGCCGGCGACGCCAGCAGTGGACGCGTCGCTGCAACCGCCGGGCGCCTCCATGGGTCACGCACCGCCGGTCGCTTCCCGTGACCAGCTGTCCTCGGCCACGGAACTCTTGCCCGCTCCGGACCATCTGTCGTCTTCGCCAGTCGGGTGCTCCGACTCGATGGAGATCGATCCTTCGGCCCCTCCTGACTATCTACGGGCGCATACACCTCATGTTGGCGTGCACCCTGGACTAGGTTTTCAGGCGTTTCCTAGCTCCCCTCGGACCGAATGGCCGGGTGCGGGTGGCACAGCCTCGCCTGTTGTTAGGCTCCCCGCCTCGTCGCATACGTCAACATGGGGTCCTCCCCACGGCGGGCGGAAGCCTTATAATACAACCGTTCGCCGATTTGCGGGGGAGGAATGTGGTGTCACCGCCAGACACCACACTTGCTAGGTGGTAGCTTTTAAATCGGCCGCGGTCCGCTAGTATATGACGGACCCGCGTGTCGCCACTGTCAGTAATTGCAGACCGAGCGCCACCACACGGCAGGTCTAGAGAGACGTACTAGCACTCGCCCCAGTTGTACAGCCGACGTTGCTAGCCATGGTTCATTGAGAATTACGCTCTGATTTGCCGAGACGATAGTTAGCATAGCCTTCAGCTACATATGCTACGACCTAGCAAGGCGCCATTACCAGTATAGATATTGAGATTGTAAATGTATCATCAAGAGCGATGTTCTACAAATGTGGATTAAAGTTAAGTATTCCAGAAGCTACGTACTTTTCTTTATAGCATTCATTACGTATCCTGTTTCAGACCTCACGCCAGCCGGCGTGAGCTTATAGCGTGCATTTCGGTCTCCTCCAACAAAACAGTGTTGGCACGTCTGCCGACACCTCACTAACACCCCTCCCGGGGTTTCTCCTTGAGGGGGGGAGGTTAAACCGTGCTGCGGCTTGCGTTGGTGCTGTTTGTAGGTTTCCGCCCTCTGTTGGAGGCCAGACCGTATCCTTTAGTTGGCATGGTTGCGGTTGTTTGTCTTCTTCTCGTCTTGACAGCCGCCACTCGTTTCGTAAGCGTTCCCTGTCCGCTACTAGCAGCAGCGGCGGTTATCGATGTATAGTAACTGTTGCTCTATCTTTGGGGCGACGTCGTTGTTTTTCCGTGTTGTGTGTGTGGCAGTGCGGTTGGGGACTCAGGAGGAGCCAGGTCTCCGCAGTGCGAGAACACGCCGGGTATTTTTTAATTTATTGTTGAGTCTGGAATTACTGTTTTAAAAATAAATGTGTGTAACTGTAAAAGGCAATCAATGGTAACTCAATACCACCCCGCCCACAATCGTAACTGAATCCTGCCTTCCCTTGACTATCAGGTCTCAGACAGCGTAAGGCGGCATGTTGTGCGCATTGCGCACAATTTCTCACATACTGGTCAACATGCTGTTTCCACATCTTCCACCAACACCATTCGGCTATTAAATGAGCTATTGTTCTGCTACCTTCATGTCCCAGCAACACATGGTAATGTGTTTCTTTTTACACATTGTCCTGTAGTGCAGCAAGCACTAAAAAATGCAGCCCAAGCTTAATTGTCATACATAACAATCCATCACGAACAGTAAACTATGGTTGTGTTTTGAATAACCTGCACACTGCATCAGTGGTTTGCGCCTTCTGCCATTCTACAAGCCTATGACCAAGCACTCATACAACAGCAGTCTTCCTGCTTAGTCCATCACCATTATATGCTTCCTACCCCGTTTGTAAATTACCTCATAGTCGAATTTACTTGATTTTAACACCCTCTGAATCAACCTGCTTGTCTGATCCTTCAGCCCTAATAACCATTTCAGTGTTATATGGTCAGTTGCGGTTGTCAGGTGGCCTACAAACATATTTTTGAGAAAATCGAATTATGTAGTAAAACTATAGTTTTATAGAAAAGTATATATGTAGAAGAATGTAAATTTTTATTTATTCTCGAATTGGAAATTGTAGCTGTTACATAAATCAATGAATTAATTTTTACAGATGAAAATATATGTCAGGAGTTGTAATTTGTGCGTTTATATTACAGGTGCCCAAAATCGTCAACACTAAGGTATTTGGAGTGGCTTGCATGAGTATTTCTCTATGGGAAACTTTGAGTTCAGATAGCATTGAAGCATGCCTTATGGTTTGGTCTCGCCCTCCTTCCCAATTGACGCCAAGTGATATAAATAAGGAAATGAGAAAGGCTTATTCTTGTGGACTGCAATCCGCTTGTCTATTTGAACCAATGAAGCAATGGCAGGAATGATAACAAAAACCTTCACATCGACATCATATGCGACCTCTTCAGAACCACATGAGCAGAAACATATCCATAGCAGCCATAGCCAGGACAATAATCAACAGGCTTACAATGGTTTACAGCCAACAGATTGACCCATAATCTTAGGAAACTCGTTTTATCCCATTTCAAACAAATAAAAATGACTTACTGTTACTAGAAGTAAAGATCAATGGACATGCACTGGATGAACCTCCATGTGTGAAACTAATGGGCATCAGTATAGTTAACAAACTGAGGTGGCATCAACACATGAAAAAGTAAACATAAAAGCTTGGTTCTGCATGTTTTGCACTCAGAAATTCCCCACACTGTGCTGACCTGTGGACAGGGTTGCAAGCGTACTTTGCTTACTTCCATCCATCTAGGGATTTTAGCAGAGGTGAGAAATGTATATGTTATACAGAAGCTTGCAATAAGAATATTGTGTAAAGTTGATAACCGAACATCGTGCAGAGGCCACTCAGCAACCTGGGGATTTTCACACTTACATTCCAATACATATAATCCCTAGCGGTGTTTATGGTTAATAACAAGACTGAATTTAGGATGAATTCACAGAAGAAGAAATAATAGTTTATGTACCCCTCTCTAGCATTCGCTTCTACATAGGACGAACACCCACAACAAAGAACATGTAGATGTCCTCCAACCAAAAAATTTAAACAAATCGAGTTTCACTGATCGTCAACCCTCCGTTCATATCAGTAACAATCCATCTCTGCTACGCATTGCTGACAAGGGTTTACAGATGGATCTCCTCGGACTGATTCAACAGAGAACTGTCACCAAACACGAAAAAGATAATAATAAGATACATTCATCCTTGTGCATGAATCATTATTCTCTTATTCGTGCAACAACAATGGCATTCTCTTTACTGATAACTGTGTTGGTCTTTATTATTTATGTTACCAGGTCTATCACGTACAGTAATAACTCACCCGTTTTTTAATTGGTAACAAATATTGTAATCCGCATGTTCATAATTTCTGTAACTTTTTAATCCATATTACATGTTTATTGCCAATGTGAGATCATACTTGCAGCTGGCAATATTCATATTCATCTGTTATCTATACCTGTAAATATTTATTGTGTAATACGAGTATAATCTATCTCGGTCCAAGGATCATGAAATGTGTAAGTGTGATGTCTGTCATACTCACACTCTTTGTAGTTACGTTCATTATGTTCTTACTGCAAATTAGTGTAAAACCAGGCACAGATAAATACTGTATATGTGTGTGTATAATTTGAAAATGGTGGGGGCGTGTCAGAGTTATGTCATCGCTGGTCATCGGTGCCTGGAATCTCAAAGAATGATGTAGAATTGTCTTTAGTGATGATTCCCACTTCGGACGGAGTCTCGATGACAAGCGGAAATGTGGCTGGAGACTCCCCAGACAACGGTGGATACCAAACTGACTGTCAGCCGCCATATAGTCCAACAGCTAGGAGTGATTGTCTGGATTGCCATTTTACTTCATAGCAGGATCCCTTTGGTTTTCATCCGCGGCACACTTATACGACAGAAGTGCATTGACGATGTTGTACGCCCATTTTGTCGCCCTTCACGGCAAGCCATCCTGGGCTTACCTTTCAGCAATATAAAGCGGGAATGAAAAGTGCTATTGATGCGCGGTTTCCACAGAATGAATTGTTATCAGGGGCTCATATTGTTAGCCAATAAACAGAATATAATGATACTTCTAAGGAGTATTTTTTGTACAAACATACACTTTTCGAATGGAACAAAGCCTATTAACATTAACCAACTAAAAGTAGAGTAAATTAGAATGTCAGTGGTGTTTGGTGCAGGCTTTTAGTACGAATCGTTTATGAGATATCATATTTTGAAAAGTTCTCTTACCGACACTTGTACAATACCTGCCGTAGCACACACCAAAGCGCAACAAAATCGCATACACTAGTTAGTTGATTCTGACCAGTAACGAGAGAATTGACCGTCACATGTTGAACAACACAAGTGTATATGCTAGTTAGTGGGTTCTGACCAGTAACGAAACAATAGACCATCACAGATTGTGTTCAAGATAACCACCGGCAGCGGCAATAATAATAATGGTTCATATGGCTCTGAGCACTATGGGACTTAACAGCGGAGCTCATCAGTCCCCAAGAACTTAGAACTACTTAAACCTAACTAACCTAAGGACATCATACACATCTATGCTCGAGGCAGGATTCGAACCTGCGACCGTAGCGGTGGCGCGGTTCCAGACTGAAGCGCCTAGAACCGCTCGGCCACTCCGGGCGGCAGCGGCAATATGTGCTTCCAGTCTAGTGTGGAACAACTAGTGCTAGTATTCCAGGAGAGATGTCCGGGAAGGTTGCAGTAATACACCATTGCATATCAAGTCCCTGTAGACAGCGTTTTAAGCCTTCCCTGCAGAAAAAAGTCTACAGGCGTCAAATCCGGAGAACAGGTCAGTCAGGTTACAGATCCTCTGCCTCCAATACGACGATTTGGAATCAATTCGTGAAGACATGCTGTAGTACTTCGTGGACTAGGGGCCGTATAGTCATCTTGTTGGTACCACAGGTCCCTTATAGTCTGCAAAGGAACGTCTTTTAGCATCCGTGGAAGATGGTCTGTTAGGAGGGTGCAATACTTGTGCGCATTCACTGTTCCGTCTATGAAAAAAAAAAAAAAATTGGTTCAAATGGCTCTGAGCACTATGCGACTTACCTTCTGAGGTCATCAGTCGCCTAGAACTTAGAACTACTTAAACCTAACTAACCTAAAGACATCACACACATCCATGCCCGAGGCAGGATACGAACCTGCGACCGTAGCGATCGCGCGGTTCCAGACTGTAGCGCCTAGAACCACTCGGCTATCCCGGCCGGCTTTCCGTCTATGAAAAACGGACCTATGAGCTGATGGTTTAGTATCTGACACCGCAATTTGCAGTCCATGGACGCTGACGTTCCACCTGATAAAGCGAACAGGCATTGTCAGCAGACCAATAGTGCAAGTTTTGGGTGTTCACCTGATCGTGATTAGTAAATGTGGCTTCATCAGCAAACAAGATACATGATGCATCTCGAGTATCCTGTCTTAATGTCCACGTACAGAAGTCAACAAGAGTCTCACAATGAGAGATGTGATAGGAACAGAACCGACATCGATGGATAATTCACTTAATTTTAATACCCTCTGAATCAACCTGCTTGACTGATCCTTCAGCCCTAATAACCATTTCAATGTTGTGTGGTCAGTTGCTGTTGTCAAGTGACCGACAACCATATTTTTGAGAAATACGAATTATGTGATAAAACTATAGTATATGTATTGGAATGTAAGTGTAAAAATCCCCAGGTCGCTGAGAGGCCTCTGCACGATGTTCGGTTATCAACTTCACACAATATTCTTATTGCAAGCTTCTGTGTAACATATACATTTCTCACCTCTGCTAAAATCCCCAGATGGATGGAAGTAAGCAAAGTATGCTTGCAACCCTGTCCACATGTCAGCACAGTACGGGGAATTACCTGACTCATGCCACTTCCTCGTGCGATTGCCGGGGCGCTAATGTGCAGATCAACTGCAACAAAAGCAAGAACATTAATTTCCCCCTCTTCTACAATCACTTATTTCCTTCTGTTACGTTGTCATTTCGCGTAACCGGTTGAAGAGGATGATAAATAACTGCCTATTGGGATCTCTTGTCACATACACCGTAGAAGAATGGACTGCATTCTTCTATACTCTCCATACAGCATGAGAATGTCGTCTTTTTCTGCACTGGTAAAACTCACCGTCCTCTCATGACCTGCTGCTTGGACTGTGACACACTTACTGACTAGCAAGTCGCAATGCACTCAAGGAACACACAAACACACTGTAAGCATATACAGGGTGGTCCATTGATCGTGACCGGGCCAAATATCTCACGAAATAAGCGTCAAACGAAAAAACTACAAAGAACGAAACTTGTCTAGCTTGAAGGGGGAAACCAGATGGCGCTATGGTTGGCCTGCTAGATGGCGCTGCCATAGGTCAAACGAATATTAACTGCGTTTTTTAAAAATAGGAACCCCCATTTTTTATTACATATTCATGCAGTACGTAAAGAAATATGAATGTTTTAATTGGACCACTTTTTTCGCTTTGTGATAGATGGCGCTGTAATAGTCACAAACATATTGGTCACAATTTTAGACAAACAGTTGGTAACAGGTAGGTTTTTTAAATTAAAATACAGAACGTAGGTACATTTGAACATTTTATTTCGTTTGTTCCAATGTGATACATGTACCTTTATGAACTTATCATTTGTGACAACGCATGCTGTTACAGCGCGATTACCTGTAAATACCACATTAATGCAATAAATGCTCAAAATGATGTCTGTCAACCTGAATGCATTTGGCTATACGTGTAACGACAATCCTCTCAACAGCGAGTAGTTCGCCTTCCGTAATGTTCGCACATGCATGTTGTCAGGCGTTGTCGGTGGATCACGATAGCAAATATCCTTCAACTCACCCCAAAGAAAGAGATCCGGGGACGTCAGATCCGGTGAATGTGATGGCCATGGTATGTTGTTTCGACGACCAATCCACCTGTCATGAAATATGCTATTCAATACCGCTTCAACCGCACGCGAGCTATGTGCCGGACATCCGTCATGTTAGAAGTACATCGCCATTCTGTCATGCAATGAAACATCTTCTAGTAACATCGGTAGAACATTATGTAGGAAATCAGCATACAATGCACTATTTAGATTGCCATCGGAAAAGGAGGGCCAATTATTCTTCCTCCCATAATGCCGCACCCGACATTAACCTGCCAAGGTCGCTGATGTCCCACTTGTTGCAGCCATCGTGGATTTTCCGTTGCCCAATAGTGCATATTATGCCGGTTTACATTACCGCTGTTGGTGAATGACGCTTCGTCGCTAGATAGAACGCGTGCAAAAAATCTGTCATCGTCCCGTAATTTCTCTTGTGCCCAGTGGCAGAACTGTGCACCACGTTCAAAGTCGTCGCCATGCAATTCCTGGTGCATAGAAATATGGTACGGGTGCAATCGATGTTGATGTAGCATTCTCAACACCGAAGTTTTTGAGATTCACGATTCTCGCTCAATTTGTCTGCTACTGATGTGTGGATTAGCCGCGACAGCAGCTAAAACACCTACTTGGGCATCATCATTTGTTGCAGGTCGTGGTTGACGTTTCACATGTGACTAAACACTTCCTGTTTCCTTAAATAACGTAACTATCCGGCGAACGGTCCGGACACTTGGATGATGTCGTCCAGGATACCGAGCAGCATACGTAGCACACGCCCGTTGGGCATTTTGATCACAATAGCCATACATCAACACGATATCTACCTTTTCCGCAATTGGTAAACGGTCCATTTTAACACGGGTAATGTATCACGAAGCAAATACCGTCCGCACTGGCGGAATGTTACGTGATTCCACGTACTTTACGTTTGTGACTATTACAGCGTCATCTATCACAAAGCGAAAAAAGTGGTCCAACTAAAACATTCATATTTCTTTACGTACTACACGAATATGTAATAAAAATGGGGGTTCCTATTTTAAAAAAACGCAGTTGATATCCGTTTGATGTATAGCAGCGCCATCTAGCGGGCCAACCATAGCGGCATCTGCTTTCCTCTTTCAAGCTAGACGAGTTTCGTTCTTTGCAGTTTTTTCGCTTGACGCTTATTTCGTGAGATATTTGGCTCGGTCATTATCAATGGACCACCCTGTATAACAATATTGTACCTAGCAGCTACTCAGGTTGAATGGCACAAACAAGTATCAGTGTGGAAACTTTTCAAGAAACCCCGCACTACTCGCACTGGAGTACCACTGACATTCTAATTTTTTTACCCTGTTTTTAATATTTTAATATCAACAGGCACTATTCCATTTAAAAGCCCGAGGATGGCGATGCGGGGCACTACGTTTTTGCACCATTTCAGAGGAAGGTTGTATGTACCTTTGAACAAAATTTCAAACTTGAGCGTCGCAGTAGGTGTGAAGTACGGGGTTTCGAAAAAGTGATCCTTTAAATCTGTTATGTAGAATATTTACCACGTATTTGTACACACAATTCATCTGTGTCTCTAGCGAATTTCGTCCTGCAGTTTCGTTTTCATGCAGCTCAATGCTAATAACGTCGTATCTCCTGAATGTGAGTCATTCAACGATACAACTTTGCAGTTACATTCAGTGGTATATGTAGCGAAAAGTTAGTAGTAAAGAAGTAATAAATAAAAAAGTAACGAATGATTTGGCAGTTTTACTGCATGCACAGCAAAAATGTAGTAAGTGATAATCTTTTTCCTTTCATCATTTTGTGGATTTGGAAGCAGGAAAATGTTTCATAAATATTTGAAATTGTGTGTAAGAATTGTTGCAAGTCACTAAATGCAAATACTACTTTTTCAACCCCACCCACATCTCTTTGACAGGTTGAGAGGTGTCACACCTCTCTCTCACTTTAACAACACTGTCAGTCAGATTAACATTCATATTTTAGGCCACAATCTTGGTGCTCTATGTGTGGTTTATGACTTTTTACATGGGGAAATGTTGGGCAGAATGTTATAGTAACTGCATATGTAACATGTAGAGAACTTGTACCTGAGGGGCAGTAGTGGAGGCAATGGAGAAATGGGAGAGAAAGGACTTGGAGACCATAAACACTGAGTACAGCGACCTGGCCGTGTGAGTGATTCTGGGAAGCAGCGCTCAGTGGATATTACCTGCAGAGAGGCTTTTGGCCGAAGCTCTCTCCTATTTCCACTTGGGGTTGGACAGAAGAGTGCCATTTCGCAAAACATTTTACCTGGACCAGGCGAGAGTCCATCACAAAGGCGGAAAGATGGCGGAAAGTGGGTTGAGGAAGTCATTTAAGAGAGACTTCTGTAAACTGAGCTTTTGTGCAAACGGTGGGAAGGTCATAAAACTCCGTGCATTCTCATGTTAGAAACTGGAACGATATGGACAGAGTGGCTCGAGTACGTGTTTAGTGGAGGCAGGACTGTAACCCGCTCCCTGATGCTAGGAAGTGGCCAGGTTATTTTGATGAGCGGCAAAAACGTACATTTCATGGGCATGACTGTCTGGAAGTTTAAGAGCCTTCTTTCAGAAATTGGAAATAGTGGACCTGGAAAGATTAGATCACTCCATAAATGAGCGAATGTGGTCCATCTAGGTAGAGAGATCTAGAGTTGCTGATTGGCTCCTCTCAGAATATGCAAAGTAGAGCCTTGCTGCCCAGCGTAGGATCCCAGTGCTGCATGTGGGTTCGCTATCAGGCCAACAGAACAGTCAAGACGTGAGATTCAATGAGTAGAGGATAGTTTGACTGGTTTGTGCAATGTGGGGACGGTGTCGTATTTACTAATTCGGCTCCTGCACCAAGGCTTGATGGAAAGTAGTCGTGATTCTTTGGCGTCTTCGTCTTCTGGTCCTCCCCTGGTGCAGAACTTAAGGTCTCTCCCTAGTGGGTGAGACTCATGCTCTTATCTTGTGGTGGACTAAGAGCCAGTGACAGTTTCCAACTGTGCCGATGGTGGAAATGCATGTTATCTCGGACATACCGAGTGTCACCAGGGTGCACTTGCTTGTCCTGAGTCGGCTGACTGATGATTGACAGTTCCAGCACGCACCATAGTGTCTGTGAGTCAAATTGGTTGGCCAGACCAGCGAATGGCTGCACCTCACTCTGAAATCTGCCGGAATTTCAGGGCTCTCATAGGGAAGTTTCCTGCGTTCTGCTAATCAGACGCCAGGCCGCATAGTTTGCATATTTTCGTGGATGCGTCAGAACATACAGCTGCCGCAGCGCACCACTCCTCGCCCACAGCACGGCGTTTTCTGCTGCCAACTGAATCAAGGTGCTGCACCGACACAGGGTTGTTAAATGATATTCACGGTTTCCTGTTCTGAGGATAACCATAGTTTGTGACACTTGGTTGTAGTTGATTCCATTTGAACAGAGTCGGGCCTCACAGTGGATTCATGTAAACAAAATTGGACTGTGTTGTGAAAGGGATTAATTCAGGAGATAATTAACATAGCTTCCACTGCAATGTATACTTTGCCTATCAGACACTGTTCTTCAACTTATTTGTGTTTGTCACTTTTGTGTAAGAGTTATCAGCTGGTTGTCCAGAAAGTTGTTGTTACTAAAGATTTAATAAAACTTGTCATTATTTTGTAAACTTAAATACGCCACTGTTCTCATTCATACTCCTACTATCACTGTTTTCATTTTTTTGTGGTGGTACATGAATACACCAGCAACTTAAGGTTCAATCTTACCAAACTGGTTAATTTGATTATTAATTTAAGTTCTGAAAGTGATTACAGACATAGAGCAACAAAGGTGACATGAGTAAATTCACTAATTCATATGTAAAAATTAAGGGTGTAGCACACGATTTGAAGATTATTGCCAAGATAATATTTTTCTTTACGTAAAGATAACAACATTTAGCTTCACTCAGACAGATATATCTATGATTAAAGCAAGTGACGGCTTGAAATTGGCGTACCTTGGCCAGGATATCGAGTCACGGCACTTTTTGAGGCAGTTATTGTGTTATCTTGCGGAACAGGCAAGTGTTTTTCTCTTTTTCAAAGTGAGACTATGATGCACTGAGAACATTTAGACTCCGGTTTGACTCTTTGCGTTGTATCTCAGCGTTTTGTAGTATGTTGCACTTATTTTTTTCAGTGCATGTATTGTTTGTGTCCTTTATTTCCTTATTTTTTGTTTCTCACTATGTCTTGTCAGTGACTTGTGCGCCACTTGTTTGACGTTGCTTTGTTGCTAACAGCGTTGTGCAAGCTTTTGTGAAAGAATCTGAGTACGGGGATGTGTAGGATATTTTAGAATAGGTTGTGTTTCATGGACTTAGGCTTAAATATGTGCATTACATAAAAGAAGATCGGATTAGGGTTGTGGCGCGTGATGCATTAGGATCGGAAATTTGTAGAAGTAGCAATCGATTCTGAGCGGACGATTTGGATGGGATTCGGTTAATGAAGGTTTATTTCCCCAAAACAATTAATTAATTGTAATAAATTACACTGTGACTTACAAATTACCGTGACACAAACAAATCAAGCTGCTTACAATATGAGGTAAGAAAAATATTATATACCACAGGTAAACAGAAACTTCAAAACTGTTTACAATTTGATACATTAACAAATAATCATTGTGCATTAAACTACATACTTTCACCTAATACAGTTAAAAGTTTAAATGTGAAGCACAAATGTATAATTTACAATGAAATTTTGAGTCGAAGTTACTCCTTCCTATACCTTCTTTAAAAGAGTGATAAAATTTTCAACAGGTATCTCAATTAAAAATGCCCTAAAACCCTTACCACAAAAACACGTACATGACTAAATATATGTACGGCAAAGCCCTACATCAACAGCGAAAACCACATTCAAACTCTCGCCAACATGGGCCGCTTGCCAGTCAAAACATGTTACGACTACGGCAGCGGGCAAACTTACATAGGTAATAAAAGAACACAGGCCACCTAGCAATCTTGCCAAAATCAGTTTACACGAAGGAGGAAGAAGGGGTGGGGGGAAACATAATAAATACCATACACAAGTGCACTTTCCAAACCTACTACTAAAAATACAGTATAAAAGGCTCTCAATTAATGACAAATCCGGGATAGGCCCGGCAATATTGCACCTGAACGCTAGTAGCCAAAATAAGGTTGACAGATATCAAGGTCTGACATCATCTTAGGGCTAACTGGCACAAGAAATAAATAAGAGTAAAAGAACAAGCAAATGGCAACGCCCAAGAATTTAAATAGGATTAAGTACACACGAGGCTAAAATCAATTGCTAGCGCCTTGGACATCGTCTTAGGCTTAATTGACATCACAAATAAATAAAGGTAAAAGAACAGACAAATGACAATGCCCAGCAATTTAAATAAAAATAAGTAAGCACAAGGCTAAAAGCAATTGCTAGCAACTTAACAATCACACGTAAAAATATCAGACTGCTACCACATCACAAAACGGAACAGGCGCGCGCGCAGTCCCCAGCAAGCCATAAAACCAATAACACACACTCCAGCAACCGAGCCAGCCTGACCACAGTAATTTCAACTCAGAATCAGGGTGCGTGAGCACACCGGGTACACGCAAAAACACACGCTGCCAAATAATTCCCACCAACAGATACGGCTGCCCACCGGGCGGGAAAACAGGAGCGACGACCGGGTACACACCAGCAGAAAACTCGACAATCAGACTCCGGCCAAAACGGAATCACGCAGAAAATATAAACAACAGCTGAAGTAAGGTGAAACGAACCCCGCCACGCAGACCGGACAGAGCAAACACACACAAAGCCTGCCCTGCAGTCCTTACAACTCCTGGGTGCGGAAACCCAAGCGATAACGTGGCACCCTTTTCAGAGGCGGAGAACCTCGAGCGATCGCGTGCGGGGATCCATCAGTTGTCCACTACACCACATTACCAACACGCCACACTGCCCAAAGGTCAAATCAACGAGGCCCGCCAACAACGAGACCACACCTCCGTGCCGGGGCGGAAGGTAAAATACCACCATCTCGGTGCGAATCCAACTGCCGAGCCGAGCGCGTGCGGCCCCCCGCGAAAAACGCTCCAGAGGGCAGCAGCCGCCTCAGCGCCTGCGCAGACCGAACCAGACGGAAACAGAAATACAAGTCGCTATCGATGGTGCCGGATACGCAACGCGCCAGAGAAATGGCACAGATTTGAATGCTCGCAAGAAGCAAAGCTCAAATGTTGTGAGAAAGGCTGCGTACTAATGTCGTCCAAAATGGAACACGAGCTAGCCATTGATACTGAACAAGACAGAACGGCGGAAGAAGTTCGTTCATTTACATCACTCTGCTAACGGGGCACAAATGTCAAATGCGGAATGCTTCCGATAATGAGCGTTCAATTCACTCACGAAAACGATGCCGAGATGTCTCATCTGACGTTTTCTAATGTCTTCAACCTCTGCTTTCACACCCTTAACTTCATTGCTGACCTGATTTACGTTTTCGACAAACTCATCAGCCCTCCTTTGAATTTCCTTTATTTTTTTCATGACTCCGTCCCGTCTCTTTTCCTGCTTCTCTTGTCGTTTCTAAATTCCGTTAATTTCATTAATGAGGATCTCCTGTCTTTAGTCTTCTCGCCACCGTCTCTTTTCTTCCCTTTCCTTCCTCTGTGATTCCTCCTGCTGTCGCCTCTTCTCTGCCTCTTTCATAAACCTAATGATCGATTCTAATTGTGTATTTCCAGTAACGTATCCTTTTTAATTTCCGTGACTGTATCTCCTCCCGTATATACGAAAGATAACAATCGATTTACCCATACATTTTAAGTGACTTCAGTTCCCAGTTGAAGTTTCGTTTGGGATAATAATAAACAAGGCTCAAGATCAGATAGGTGAGACGGGGAGACAGAGAGGAGGGAGGGAGAAAATGGACATAAAGAGAGGGGCAAGGAAATGGAGAGGGTGGACAGGAGGGGGTGGAGACGGGGAGAAGGTGATTTACAGTGATTGGGGGAAGATGGGGGGGGGGGAGGGAGGACGAGATTACGACGTATATCCAATATGCACACATATTGAACAATTTCGAAGCATTGCTGGGTTCGCTGGTATTATACAGGGTGGGACAAATAACAGTGGACCGGAGAACAGAGTTCCAGGGTAAAAAGCAACATAGCAACGGAAAGGAAATACAGTACTAGCCTGACTATAGAAGATGTTGAAAATTATCACTATTCATCTCGAGGCACTTTTGGGCCCTGCTCAGCAAGATTGTGAAGGCGAATCGAAGCTGGACTGCTGGAAGTGCTGCAGTCTCATCCGAAATATTCTGCTTCAGTTCTTGAAGACAATGAGGGTTGTCGCGATACCCCTTAGACGTGAGTGCTCCCCACATAAAGTAACCGCGCACTGACAGATAGGTGACCTGGATGGCCAGCAAGGACCGCGGCCAGACCTGAGTCTGTAACAACTCTGTCAGGCGTGAAATTGTGCTCCAAGGTTCCGCTGGCTGTATGGGCAGTTGCTCCATCCTGTTGGGAGTAACTGTAGAGCTTTCCCTCCTCCGCTAATGCTGCCACAAACAGTTCCAAAATGTTGGCAATATAGCGAGCCACTTGTCCGGAATACTTTTATTTGCCCCACCTTATATAAAGACAGTAACCAAAGTATACGAGGAGAACCAGCGGCTTTTTGCAAGGTATTCGTTTTTCTCCGACCATACATGTATGAAGTAATCTAGCGGTAATTATGATAATAATCAGTCTGAGCATATTAACGCCAGTCATAATAGTAGACAACAGTGGTGCTTCTGCCTCTTAAAGCATAACTTGTCTCACTCCATATCTCTGAGGCCTCTGCTGCTCGTGGAGCACGATGTACGTATCAATGAATGAACGCAATGAATAAATGATAGCAAGATTGGTAGAGCATTGCTGAGATTGAAAACAATGACTTGTCCAAAGTTAAATGCGTCACTTAACAATGGTAGATGAAAAGCCATTGAAAATGTAAGCCTGTTTATGTGTCTGTTGGCAGCGCGATAGACTGCATTAATAACTCTGTCAGTGCTTTGCGCACTCTGTAAGAGACTCTGTGGCTGGTCGTACTAGCAGTTGGAAGTTAACAATCAGCGGTGGTGGCAGTTGGAGGTGAACAGCCAGCAGTGATGGAATTTGGGAGTGAGTGGTCAGCAGTGATGGAGGTTAGAGGTTGATAATTAGCAGTGTTGGAGGCTTGAAGTATTAACGCGAGCGGACGGTCTGAGTGTATATCCGACATTGAGATTTATTACTGATGATTATATAATTTTTGAACTGGTCGTCACATTCTTAAGGAAAATACACTGTTTGCTCTGCAACAAAAACTTTCCTTTGCGAACCACATGCCTATTACAAGTCAGAGCCTTCAGTAGTTAGAATCTTTTATTTAGCTGGCTGTATTGGCGCTTGATGTATTGCAGTAGTTCGTGTAATGAAGATTTTTTTGAGGTAAGTGACTTATGAAATGTATAGGTTATTGTTAGGATTTCTACTAAATCAGGGCTATTCTTTTGTATTAATTACACTACTGACCATCAAAATTGCTACACCACGAAGATGACGTGCTACAGACGCGAAATTTAACTGACAGGAAGAAGATGCTGTGATATGCAAATGATTAGCTTTTCAGAGCATTCGCACAAGGTTGGCGCTGTTGGTGACACCTACAATGTGCTGACATGAGGAAAGCTTCCAACCGATTTCTCATACACAAACAGCAGTTGACCGGTGTTGCCTGGTGAAACGTTGTTGTGATGCTTCGTGTTAGGAGCAGAAATGCGTACCATCACGTTTCCGACTTTGATAAAGGTCGGATTGTAGCCTATCGCGATTGCGGTTTATCGTATCGCGACATTGCTGTTCGGGTTGATCGAGATCCAATGACTGTTAGCAGAATATGGAATCGGTGGGTTCAGAAGGGTAAAACGGAACTCTGTGCTGGACCCCAACGGCCTCGTATGACTAGCAGTCCAGATGACAGGCATCTTATCCGCATGGCTGTAACGGATCGTGCAGCCAAGTTTCGATCGCTGAGTCAACAGATGGGGACGTTTGCAAGACAATAACCATCTGCACGTGCAGTTTGATGACATTTGCAGCAGCATGGACTGTCAGCTCGGAGACCATGGCTGCAGTTACCCTTGACGCTGCATCACAGACAGGAGTGCGTGCGATGGTGTACTCAACGACGAACCTGGGTGCACGAATGGCAAAACGTCATTTTTTCGGATGAATCCAGGTTCTGCTTACAGCAGCATGATCGTCGCATCCGTGTTTGGCGACATCGCGGTGAACGCACATTGGAAGCGTGTATTCGTCATCGCCATACTGGCGTATCACCCGGCGCGATGGTAAGGGGTGCCATTGGTTACACGTCTCGGTCACCTCTTGTTCGCATTGACGGCACTTTGAACAGTGGACGTTAAATTTCAGATGTTTTACGACCCGTGGCTCTACCCTTCATTCGATCCCTGCGAAACCCTACAATTCAGCAGTATAATGCACGACCGCATGTTGCAGGTCCTGTACGGGCCTTTCTGGATACAGAAAAAGTTCGACTGCTGCCCTGGCCAGCACATTCCCCAGATCTCTCACCCACTGAAAACGTCTGGCCAATGGTGGCCGAGCAACTGGCTCGTCACAATACGCCAGTCACTACTCTTGATGAACTATGGTATCGTGTTGAAGCTGCATGGACACCTGTACCTGTACATTCCATCCAAGCTCTGTTTGACTCAATGCCCAGGCGTATCAATGCCGTTATTACAGTTCAAATGGTTCAAATGGCTCTGAGCACTATGGGACTCAACTGCTGTGGTCATAAGTCCCCTAGAACTTAGAACTACTTAAACCTAACTAACCTAAGGACATCACACACATCCATGCCCGAGGCAGAATTCGAACCTGCGACCGTAGCGGTCGCGCGGTTCCAGACTGTAGCGCCTTTAACCGCTCGGCCCCTCCGGCCGGCGCCGTTATTACGGCCGTAGGTGTTTGTTCTAGGTACCGATTTCTGTGGATCTATGCACCCAAATTACGTGTAAATGTAATCAGACGTCAGTTCAAATGGTTCAAATGGCTCTGAGCACTATGGGTCTTAACATCTTAGGTCATCAGTCCCCTAGAACTTAGAACTACTTAAACCTAACTAACCTAAGGACATCACACACATCCATGCCCGAGGCAGGATTCGAACCTGCGACCGTAGCAGTCGCGCGGTTCCGAAATGAGCGCCTAGAACCGCGAGAGCACCGCGGCCGGCCAGACGTCAGTTCTAGTATAATATATTTGTCCAATGAATACCCGTTTATCATCTGCATTTCTTCTTTGTGTAGCAATTTTAATGGCCAGTAGTGTATTTGAAGTTAGGTTATCAATTTTAAAGCAGTCAGTTCGCGTTATCCTTGAATATTGTGAGTAATTAATGAATAGGAAAAGTTTCTGTTGTGTTTATCAGGGTAAATTCCGTAGGTCAGTGTTGAAATGATAAGAATAAGTAAAGAGAAAGTAGGCTCAGTACGTTTAGTTTCACTCAGAAGTTTAAGAATATTGAGTAAGCATTCAGCAGTTTAAGTAAATTTTTTTAAGAAGTTTCAAAAAAAAAAATTGCACTGTTCAACCAGAACATTATGACCACCTACCTAATAGGCGGTATGTCCATCTATGGCAAGGATAACAGCGGCGACGCGTCATGGTATGGAAGCAGTGAGGCCTTGGTAGGTCACTGGTGGTAGTTGGCACCACATCTGCACAAACAAGTCCCCTAATTCCCGTAAATTCCGGGGAAGAGGGCGATGAGCTCTGAAGACAGGTTCAATTACATCTCAGATTTGTTCCATTCGGTTAAGATCTGGCGACTTGGGGGAGCCAGCACATCAACTGGAACTCGCGACTATGGTCGTCGAACCATTTCATCATGCTCTTGGCCTTGTGACATGGCGCATTATATTGCTGAAAAATTTCACTGCCGTTGGAAACATGATCGTCATGAAGGGGTGAACGTGGTCTGCAACGAGTGTACGATACTCCTTGGCCCTCATTTTGCCTTGCGCGTGCTCCACTGGACCCACGGATGCTCACGTGAAAGTTCCCCAGAGCATAATGGAGCGGCTGCCAGCCTGCCTTCGTCTCACAGTACAGGTGTCAGGAGCCGTTCCCCTGGAAAACGATGGATTCGCGCCCTCCCATCGGCATGGTGAAGAAGGCATCGAGATTTATCAGACCGTGCAACGCTCTGCCACTGCGTCAATGTCCAGTGCCGACGGTCACGTGCCCATTTCAGTCATAGCTTCTGCTGTTGTGCTGTTAACATTGGCAAATGCACGGTCCTTAAGCTTCGGAGGCCCATCTTATGAGTGTTCAGTGCACCGTATGTTCAGACCCACCTGTACTCTGCCCGTGTTAAAGTCTGACGTTAGTTTCGCGACAATTCACCACCTGTGCTGTTTTACCAGTCTGCCCAGCCTTTGACGTCCAACATTTGTAATTAGGGGTGGTCGCCCAATCGCACGACGTTTGAACGTGGTCTCACCTTGGTTCCGCCACTGTTCGAACACCCAACAAGTAATGCAGTTTCCCAAATGCTTATGCCGAGTCTCAGGGCCATCACAATCTGCCCGGAGACAAACTCAGATAGATCATGCGCCTTCCTCAGTCCACACACAGACAGCACGCTCACTGATAATACATTTACCACGCATGTGTCATTCCTCGCTAGGTGACGCTGCTATCGCCTGAAAGGGTTCATATCGATAGCTGGTCGGTGGTCATAATGTTCTGGCTGATCAGCTGGCAGCAAGTCGAGACTCGTCTACATGAGGTAATGGACGTCTTGTCACCTGGAAAAAGTGTCGTCAGGAGTGCCCGATGGAAGCATGATACGACCGTTCTTATTTGCTACATACAAAATGATCTGACAAACAGGGTGAGCAGTAAACTGTGTAAGGGCGGGAGCAGGGAGGTGAACAGTAGACTTTGATTTACTGAGAGACTTTAATGGAAGTGTAGCTCAACTATAACGGACACCAACGTAGAACAGTAGGACGACCCATTCAAGAGTACTGCTAGAATGTTTGGAATGGCCACCAGCACTAGGTCCGATTAAAGGAAGACTTCGAAGCAACTCAGAGGCGTGTTGATAGATTTGTTGCCGGTAGGTTATATCAACATGCAAGTATTACGGAGATGCTTCGCGAAGTGGGAATCTCTGTAGGAAGGACGTCGCTCTTTCCACGAAACACTATTGTGAAAATTTAGAGTCCGGCATTTGGAACTGACTGCAGAACGATTCTACTGCCGATAATGAACGTTTCGCGTAAGGATCACTAAGATAAGAGAAATTAGGGCTCGTATGGACGCATATAGAAAATCGTTTTTCCTTTGCTTTATTTCCGAGTCGAACAGGAAAGGAAATGGCTACCGGGTACCCTCCGCCACGTACCATACGGTGGCTTGTGGTATTTGTACGTACAGGGGATAGAATTATGGAAATACCGCGACAAGTTCATGATGAAGATGCTAGCCAAACCTGAAGCTTATATTGTTGTATGACGAGTGTCCAGGAAGTACGTTGCGAAATGGAAACCAGAGTGAAAATCCGAGGAAGCTTTTCAGAGAGGTGTTGGGCAGTGTCTTTAGTATGCCCGTCGATCGCGTCAAGTTGCACTTCGCCGTTCTGAGTGCACAGTGAACACGTAAAGATACCTAAAAAATACTGTCTCCCGCTAAGTACGGGTGCCTGCCAAAAGATTTCACTTCATTTCGTGGAACCCCACATAACGTAACTGTCGTGTATTTCCTTCTTCATCACAATTCTCGGCCAACCACTGCAGGGACAATGGAGACTCTCCTGCAACGCTGTCGATGGGACGTGTTTGATCATCCACCATACAGCCCGGAAGTGGCTCCCTCTTTCTTCGTCGCTCACAGCAACCGGTGGCTATGGCGATAACATTTCGACACGGAAAGGAACTGCAGACCAGCGCAGAGATTTGGCGGAATACACTGGCGTCTGACGACGGTATTGGAAAGTTGGTACAACGCTACGACAAATGTGTAATTCGGAGCGGCGACTATGTAGAGAAGTACCTGGAAGTTGTAGCTCATTGTTGCAAATAAAACATTTCTGATTTTCAATGTGGCCTCCATTTCTTGACCGGTCGGAATTTGCTTTCTGCACAACCTTCGTATTTGAGCGTGAACGGCAACTGTGCAGTGTCCTCAACACGTTACCAAGTGTAAGACGTCTGCCTAGCTGTGCATTATGTCGGAGCTAAGTGAATTCGAATATGGGCAGATTTTTGGTGCTCATATGGTGTTTGGTGCATCAGGAGGCGCCCTATCGAAGATTTTCACAGCATACACAAGTGGAAAAATATCATCCGTTAACAGAATGAGATTTTCACTTTGCAGCGGAGTGTGCGCTGATATGAAGGACCCTTGTTCACACAGTTCGCATCGTCCACGACTGGCTTCATAGCACGAGGATGAATTGTCGTGTCTCCCTGGCCACCATAGTCACTAGATCTCAATTGTATTGAGCTTTTGTGGTCTGCTTTATACCTGACCTTGCCACTATTCTGCAGGAAGAATGGTGTAAGATCTTTTGAAAACAGTGCAAACTTGTATTTATTCAATATGAGGCGCTTGGAAGTTGTTTGGAATGCCAGTGTGTTTCTTACACCGTAATACACATGGTAATATGTTTTTTTGGTGTTTCCAAATTTTTGTCAACCCTTTGTACATTCATAAAACTTGTCTGGTTGTTCCAATAACTGAGGAAAGAGTGTACGGTAGTCGCCACGTTCTGTTCGAGACAGACATAGCTAATTAACAAGCATTCGGCGTCTTTTTAGTATTCGAATGAGTACTTCGCAAGCCACTGTACGGTGCGTGACGGGGTACCCTGTACCACTGCCAGTCGTTTCGTTTGCTCTTCCACTAGCAGATACAGCGAGGGAAAAACGACTGTCTTTATAACTCAGATGAGTCCTGATTTCTCTTATCTTAGCTTGGTTGTCCTTCCGCGAAATGTGCTAGCAGAATCATTCTGCAACCAGCTTCAAAATCGGTTCTCTAGATTTTCGCTATCGTGTTCCTCGAAAGGAACATGGCTTCCATACATGATTTCCCACTGAATTCCCGGAGCATCTATGTGTGTTGCTCGAACCTGCCGGTAACAAATCTAGCAGCCCGTCTCTGAACTGCTTTGACGTCTTCCTTTAATCCGACCTAGTGGGGATCCCCAAACACTCGAGCAATATTCAAGAATAGGTTGCAACAGCGTCCTATATGCGGCCTCCTTTACAGGTGAACCACACTTACACAAAATTCATCCCAATAAACCAAAGTCGATCAGTCGCCTTCCTTACTACAATCCTCACATGCTCGTTCCATTTCATATCGCTTTGCAACGTTACGCCCAGATGTTTAAACGACCTATCTGAGCCAAGCAGGTCACTACTAATGTTGTATCCCAACATTACGGGACTGTTTCTCCTACTCATTAGCATTAATTTACCTTTTTCTACATTTAGAGTCTGCTGCCATTCATAAAACCAACTATAAATTTTTTAAGTTATCATGTATCCTCCCACAGTCACTCAACAATGACACCTTCCCATACACGACAGCATCATCAGCAAACAATCAGGAGATTTCTGCCCACCCTGTCCACAGAAAACAACAGCGGTCGTATCAAAATTTCCTGGGGAAACTGCAATACAGCACACTTCTTCAAGCACAGAAGTTTCATGGCTTCCATCCTACCCATAGAGATTGAGATATTAGATTGATGCACAGGTTCACATAAACACAACATATACCCATACTAGATACTTTTTTTTGAATCATAAGTCTTCTGACTGGTTTGATGCGGCCCCCCACGAACTCATTTCCTGTGCCAACCTCTTCATCTCAGAGTAGCACATGCAACCTACGTTATTTGTTGAAAGTATTCCAATATCTGTTTTCCTCTACAATTCTTACCCTCTACAGCTCCCTCTAGTACCATGGAAGTTATTCCTTGGTGTCTTAACAGATGTCCTATTATCCTGACCCTTCTCCTTGTCAGTGCTATCCACGTATTCCTTTCCTCTCCGATTTTGCGCAAAACTTCCTCATTTTCGTATCTTATCAGTACACCTAATTTTAAACATTCGTCTGTAGCACCACATCTTAAATGCTTCGATCCTCTACTGTTCTAGTTTTCCTACCGTCTATGTTTCACTCCCCCCCATGAACCACGGACCTTGCCGTTGGTGGGGAGGCTTGCGTGCCTCAGCGATACAGATGGCCGTACCATAGGTGCAACCACAACGGAGGGGTATCTGTTGAGAGGCCAGACAAACATGTGGTTCCTGAAGAGGGGCAGCAGCCTTTTCAGTAGTTGCAGGGGCAACAGTCTGGATGATTGACTGATCTGGCCTTGTAACATTAACCAAAACGGCCTTGCTGTGCTGGTACTGCGAACGGCTGAAAGCAAGGGGCAACTACAGCCGTAATTTTTCCCGAGGACATGCAGCTGTACTGTATGATTAAATGATGATGGCGTCCTCTTGGGTAAAATATTCCGGAGGTAAAATAGTCCCCCATTCGGATCTCCGGGCGGGGACTACTCAAGAGGACGTCGTTATCAGGAGAAAGAAAACTGGCGTTCTACGGATCGGAGCGTGGAATGTCAGATCCCTTAATCGGGCAGGTAGGTTAGAAAATTTAAAAAGGGAAATGGATAGGTTAAAGTTAGATATAATGGGAATTAGTGAAGTTCGGTGGCAGGAGGAACAAGACTTTTGGTCAGGTGATTACAGGGTTATAAATACAAAATCAAATAGAGGTAATGCAGGAGTAGGTTTAATAATGAATTAAAAAATAGGAGTGCGGGTTAGCTACTACAAACAGCATAGTGAACGCATTATTGTGGCCAAGATAGACACAAAGCCCATGCCTACTACAGTAGTACAAGTTTATATGCCAACTAGCTCTGCAGATGATGAAGAAATTGATGAAATGTATGACGAGATAAAAGAAATTATTCAGGTAGTGAAGGGAGACGAAAATTTAATAGTTATGTGTGACTGGAATTCGTCAGTAGGAAAAGGGAGAGAAGGAAACATAGTAGGTGAATATGGATTGGGGGGAAGAAATGAAAGAGGAAGCCGCCTTGTAGAATTTTGCACAGAGCATAACTTAATCATAGCTAACACTTGGTTCAAGAATCATAAAAGAAGGTTGTATACCTGGAAGAATCCTGGAGATACTAAAAGGTATCAGATAGATTATATAATGGTAAGACAGAGATTTAGGAACCAGGTTTTAAATTGTAAGACATTTCCAGGGGCAGATGTGGACTCTGACCACAATCTATTGGTTATGAACTGCAGATTGAAACTGAAGAAACTGCAAAAAGGTGGGAATTTAAGGAGATGGGACCTGGATAAACTGAAAGAACGAGAGGTTGTAGAGAGTTTCAGGGAGAGCATAAGGCAACAATTGACAGGAATGGGGGAAAGAAATACAGTAGAAGAAGAAGGGGTAGCTCTGAGGGATGAAGTAGTGAAAGCAGCAGACGATCAAGTAGGTAAAAAGACGAGGGCTAATAGAAATCCTTGGGTAACAGAAGAAATATTGAATTTAATTGATGAAAGGAGAAAATATAAAAATGCAGTAAATGAAGCAGGCAAAAAGGAATACAAACGTCTCAAAAATGAGATCGACAGGAAGTGCAAAATGGCTAAGCAGGGACGGCTAGAGGACAAATGTAAGGATGTAGAGGCTTGTCTCACTAGGGGTAATATAGATCCTGCCTACAGGAAAATTAAAGAGACCTTTGGAGAGAAGAGAACCACTTGTATGAATATCAAGAGCTCAGATGGCAACCCAGTTCTAAGCAAAGAAGGGAAGGCAGAAAGGTGGAAGGAGTATATAGAGGGTTTATACAAGGGCGATGTACTTGAGGACAATATTATGGAAATGGAAGAGGATGTAGATGAATATGAAATGGGAGATACGATACTGCGTGAAGAGTTTGACAGAGCACTGAAAGACCTGAGTCGAAACAAGGCCCCACAAGTAGACAACATTCCATTAGAACTACTGACGGCCTTGGGAGAGCCGGTCCTGACAAAACTCTACCATCTGGTGAGCAAGATGTATGAGACAGGTGAAATACCCTCAGACTTCAAGAAGAATATAATAATTCCAATCCCAAAGAAAGCAGGTGTTGACAGATGTGAAAATTACCGAACTATCAGTTTAATAAGTCACAGCTGCAAAATAATAACGCGAATTCTTTACAGACGAATGGAAAAACTGGTAGAAGCGGACCTCGGGGAAGATCAGTTTGGATTCCGTAGAAATGTTGGAACACGTGAGGCAATACTAACCTTACGACTTATCTTAGAAGAAAGATTAAGAAAAGGCAAACCTACATTTCTAGCATTTGTAGACTTAGAGAAAGCTTTTGACAATGTTGACTTAAATACTCTCTTCCACATTCTAAAGGTGGCAAGAGAAAATACAGGGAGCGAAAGGCTATTTACAATTTGTACAGAAATCAGATGGCAGTTATAAGAGTCGAGGGACATGAAAGGGAAGCAGTGGTTGGGAAAGGAGTGAGACAGGGTTGTAGCCTATCCCCGATGCTATTCAATCTGTATATTGAGCAAGCAGTAAAGGAAACAAAAGAAAAATTCGGAGTAGGTATTAAAATTCATGGAGAAGAAGTAAAAACTTTGAGGTTCGCCGATGACATTGTAATTCTATCAGAGACAGCAAAGGACTTGGAAGAACAGTTGAATGGAATGGACAGTGTCTTGAAAGGAGGATATAAGATGAACATCAACAAAAGTAAAACAAGGATAATGGAATGTAGTCGAATTAAGTCGGGTGATGCTGAGGGAATTAGATTAGGAAATGAGACACTTAAAGTAGTAAAGAAGTTTTGCTATTTAGGGAGTAAAATAACTGATGATGGTCGAAGTAGAGAGGATATAAAATGTAGACTGGCAATGGCAAGTAAATCGTTTCTGAAGAAGAGAAATTTGTTAACATCGAGTATAGATTTAAGGATCAGGAAGTCGTTTCTGAAAGTATTTGTATGGAGTGTAGCCATGTATGGAAGTGAAACATGGACGATAACTAGTATGGACAAGAAGAGAATAGAAGCTTTCGAAATGTGGTGCTACAGAAGAATGCTGAAGATAAGGTGGGTAGATCACGTAACTAATGAGGAGGTATTGAATAGGATTGGGGAGAAGAGAAGTTTGTGGCACAACTTGACTAGAAGAAGGGATCGGTTGGTAGGACATGTTTTGAGGCATCAAGGGATCACAAATTTAGCATTGGAGGGCAGCGTGGAGGGTAAAAATCGTAGAGGGAGACCAAGAGATGAATACACTAAGCAGATTCAGAAGGATGTAGGTTGCAGTAGGTACTGGGAGATGAAGAAGCTTGCACAGGATAGAGTAGCATGGAGAGCTGCATCAAACCAGTCTCAGGACTGCAGACCACAACAACAACATGTTTCACTACCATACAATACTGTGCTCCTAACGTACATTATTCCTCAAGTTAAGGCCTATATTTGATACTAGTTTTCTTGGTCAGGAATGCCCATTTTGCCAGTGCTTTTGGTGCCCTGCTTGCTCCACCTGTCATGGATTATTTTGCTGCCTAGATAGCACAGTTCCTTAACTTCATCTACTTCGTGATCATGAGTCCTGATGTTCAGTTTCTAGCTGTTCTCACTTCAGATACTTCTCATTATTTACGTCTTTCTTCGATTTACTCTGAGTGCATATATTGTACTCACTACACTTTTCATTTCATTCAGCATTTAATTCTTCTTCACTTTCACCGAGGATAGCAGTGTCGCCGGCCGCTGTGGCCTAGCGTTTCTAGGCGCTTCAGTCTGGAACCGCGCTGCTGCTACGGTCGCAGGTTCGAATCCTGCCTCGGGCATGGGTGTGTGTGATGTCCTTAGGTTAGTTAGGTTTAAGTAGTTCTAAGTTCTAGGGGATTGATGACCTCCCGTAGTGCTCAGAACCATTTTAACCATAGCAGTGGCATCAGTGAATCTTATCATTATATCATTTCACCTTGGATTTAAATCCACTCCTAAACATTTCTTTTATTTCTATCACTGTTTCTCCGACTTATAGACTGAACAGCGATGAAAGACTACATCGTTGTCTTACACCCTTTTTTATCCGAGCACTTCGTTCTTGATCTTCCACCCTTCTTATTCCCTCTTGGCTCTTGTACATGTTTTGTATTATTCGTCTCTTCCTATACAATGCCCTATTTTCCTCACAATTTCGAACATTTTGCACCATTTGACATTGTCGAACGCTTTTTCCAAGTCAACAAATACTATGAAAGTGTCTTGATTTTTCTTTAGTCTTGCATCCATTATCAACCACAACGTCAGAATTGCCTCTCTGGTGCCTTTACCTATCGTAAAGCTAAACTGATCGTCATCTTAATACAAACTCAATTTTCTTTTCCATTCTTCTGTATATTATTCTTGTCATCAACTTGGATGCATGAGCTGTTAAGCTGACGGTGCAATAATTCTCGCACTTGCCAACTCTTGCACTCTTCGGAATTGTGTGGATGATATTTTTTCGGAAGTCAGATGATATATCGCCAGACTCACACATTCTACACACCAGCGTGAATAATCGTTTTGTTTCCACTTCCCCCAAACATTTTAGAAATTGTGATGGAATGTTATCTATTCCTTCTGCCTTATTTGATCTAAGTCTTCCAAAGCTCTTTTTAAATTCTGGTTCTAATACTGGATCCCCTGATATTCTAAATCGACTCCTGTTTCTTCCTCTGTCACATCAGACCAATCTTCCCCCTGTTAGAGCCTTTCAATGTATTCTTTCCACCTACCCGCTCTCTTCTCTGCATTTAGCACTGAAATTCTCATTGCATCATTAAGGTTACCACCCTTGCTTTTAATCTCACCGATGGTTGTTTTGACTTTCCTACATGCTGAGTCAGTCCTTCGGACAATCGTTCCATTTTCGATTTCTTCACATTTTTCATACAGCCATTTCGTCTTAGCTTCCCTGCAATTCCTGTTTATTTAATTCCTCAATGACTTGTATTTGTTTATGACAATGTCCTTAACATTTTTGTCTTCCTTCTTTCATCGATCACCTGAAGTATGTCTTCTGTTACCCATAGTTTCTTCGGAATTGCCTTCTTTGTACCTATGTTTTTCTTTCAAACTTGGGTGATTGTTCTTTTTAAAGATGTCCATTCCTCTTCAACTGTACTGCCTACTAAGCTATTCCTTATTGCAGTACCTGTAGCCTTAGAGAACTTCATGCGTAGCTCTTCATTCCTTAGTACTTCCGTATCCCACTTCTTTGCGTATTGATTTTTCGTGACTAATCTTAATCTTCAGCCTTCTCTTCATCACTGCCACATTGTGATCTGAGTCTGTATCTGCTCCTGAGTACGCCTTACAATTCGGACTCTTTGACTGACCATGATGTAATTTAACTGAAATCTTCCCGTATCACCGGCCTTTTTCAAGTATACCACCTCCTCTTGTGATTCTTGAACGGAGAACTCGCTATTACTATCTGAAATCTATTACAGAACTCAATTAATGTTTCACTTCTCTCATTCATAGTAACAAGCCCATATTCTCCCGTAACGCTTTCTTCTACTCCGTCCCGTTGAAACGCAATCCAGCCCCTATGACTATTATATTTTCATCTCCCTTTACTTACTAAATTACCAGTTCAATATCCTGATATACTTCATCTACCTGTTCGTCTCTAGTTTGCGACGTCAGCAGGTATACCTGAACTATCGTTGTCATGTTGGTTTGCTGTCGATTATGATAAGAACCTACACTGAACTGTTCACAGTACCATACTCTCTGTCCTATCTTTCTATCCGTAAAGAATCCTACTTCTGTTATACCATTTTCTGCTGCTATTGATATTACCCTATACTCATCTGACCATTTCACTTCAGCGACCCTCACTACATCTAGGCTGAGACTTTTCATTTCCCTTTTCAGATTTTCTAGCTTTCCTACCATGTTCAAGCTTCTGACATTCCACATCCCGACTCGTACACCGTTATCCTTTCGTTTGTTATTCAGTTTTTTTCTCATGGTCACCTCCCCCTTGGCAGGCCCCTCCCGGAGATCAGAATGGGGACTGCTTCAGAATCTTTGCCAATGGAGAGATCATCATGACACTTTTTCAACTACGGGCCACTTGTGGGGCTTTGGATCCTCATGCCGTTAATCATGCCGGAAGTCTTCGGCCGCCTATGCTGATTATTATTCAAAATTTAAGCGGTGGTGGGGTTGGGACCCGGGACATAAGACGTTTTACTAATCAAAGACGGTAATTCTTGACGAAATTCCGTTAGTCATCAATAATATATTCTTCTTCACTATTTACTACTGTCTGCCAACACTGGGGTAACTTTTCGATTCCGCGGCTGTAGAAATCACGTGGTTTTGAGGCGAAGAACTCGTGGGGTCATGTTCGGAGCCAATTTTCATCCAGAAAGGAAGTTCCTTCAAGACTGCTCGGTAGAGAGCGGAAAAGATGAAAATCAGAGTACAGAAGATCAGGTCAATAAGGTGGGTATGGAATGACTTTACAAACCATTTGCTGTATGGAGTCTTCTGTCAGTCTAGCAGTCTGCGTTATCATGCAGTAATACCACTTCACGCAGTCTTCCTGGTGGTTGTTCTTTGATTGCGCCTGCAAGGCGTCTCAGTTGTTGGCAATACATGTCAGCAGTGATGGTTACACCTCGGGGAAGCAATTCGTGGTACAGCACATCGTCGCTGTTCCACCAGATGCGTAACATTGTCATTTGTGGATGTGCACAAACCTTTGTACTAGGAGTTACTGCTTTGTCTGGGCTCAGCCATTCTTTCTTTTCCTTATGTAAGCGAAAGGACACCATTTATCGTTGCATCTACGTGATTACTCTGCTATTCACAATAAACTGCCTGTCAGAGGGTTCAATGAACCACCTTCATGCTGTCTCTCTCCCGTTCCACTCTTGAACGGTACGCGGGAAAAACGAGCACTTAAATTTTTCCGTGCGAGCCCTGATTTCTCTTATTTTATCGTGATGATCATTTCTCCCTATGTAGGTGGGTGCCAACAGAATATTTTCGCAGTCGGAGAAAACTGGTGATTGAAATTTCGTGAGAAGATCTCGTCGCAACGAAAAACGCCTTTGTTTTAATGATTGCCACTCCAATTCACGTATCATGTCTGCGACACTATCTCCCCTATTTCGCGATAATACAAAACGAACTGCCCTTCTTTGTACTTTTTCGACGTCATCCGTCAGTCCCACCTGATGCGGATCCCACACCGCACAGCAGTACTCCAGAATAAGGCTGACAAGTGTAGTGTAAGCAGTCTCTTTAGCAGACCTGTTGCACCTTCTATGTGTTCTGCCAATGAATCGCAGTCTTTGGTTTGCTCTACCCACAATATTATCTATGTGATCGTTCCAATTTAGGTTATTTGTAGTTGTAATCCCTAAGTATTTAGTTGAATTTACAGCCCTCAGATTTGTGTGACTTATCGCGTAATCGAAATTTAGCTGATTTCTTTTAGTACTCATGTGAATAACTTTACACTTTTCTTTATTCGGGGTCAATTGCCACTTTTCGCACCATACAGATATCGTATCTAAATCATTTTGCCAGTCGTTTTGATCATCTGATGACTTTACAAGACGGTAAATGACAGCATTATCTGCAAACAGTCTAAGACGGCTACTCAGATTGTCTCCTATGTCGTTAATATAGATCAGGAACAATAGAGGGCCTATAACACTTCCTTGGGGAACGCCGGATATTACTTCTGTTTTATTCGATGACTTTCCGTCTATTACTACGAACTGTGACCTTTCTGACAGGAAATCACGAATCCAGTCGCACAACTGAAGCGATACTCCGTAGGCACGCAGTTTAATTAGAAGACGCTTGTGAGGAACGGTGTCGAAAGCCTTCTGGAATGTATGACCAGAATCTCTTTGGGTTTTCTGCCAGATTTCGAGACTGAATTTCGTTGTGGAAATTATTAAAAGCATCTCAGATTGAAGTACTCGCCATATTTCGAACTTCTGTAAAACTTTGCCAATGTTGGGGATTTTGCGTTCTTTTAAATTTGGCATGCTTTTTTCGTTGCTTCTGCAACAACGATCTGACCCGTTTTGTGTACCATGGGGGATCAGTACCACCAGTTATTAATTTATGTGGCATATATCTTTCAATTGCTGTTGATACTATCTCTTTGAAAACATTCCACAACTTTTCGACACTTACATGATCAGATCAGAAGGAGTGAAGACTGTCTCTTAAAAAGCCGGTAAGAGCATTTTTATCAGCTTTTTAAAATACATATACTCACTATTTGTCGAGGATTACTTGTTGCTAAAAGGTCAAGTATGCTTTCGCAATCATTTACGAGTGGGCTCACGAACTAATTGTTCAAAATAGTTTTCTGAGAAAGCATTCTGTACAATTTCGGATGATGTTTTATGCCTGCCGCCGTCTTTAAACGTATAATTTTTCCAGCATATCGAGGGTAGATTGAAGTCACCACCGACTATAATTGTATGAGCGGGGAACTTATTTGAAATGAGATTCAAGTTTTCTTTGAACTATTCAGCAACTATGTCTTCTGAGTCGGGGGTCGGTAAAACGATCCAATTAATAGTTTAGTCCGATTGTCAGGTATAACCTCTACCCATACTATTTCACATGAACCATCTACTTCAATTTCGCTACAAGGCAAACTACCTCTGACAGCAATAAATACTCCACCACCAACTGTATTTAATCTATCCGTTCTGAACACTGTTAGATCGTTTGAAAAATTTTCGGCTGAACTTATTTCCGGCTTTAGCTCTCTGTATCTACAACTATTTGAGCTTCAGTGATTTCTATTAGGGCTTGGAGCTCTGGTTCTTTCCCAACACAGCTACGACAATTTACAACTACAATACCAATCGTTTCAACAACTACCTTACTGTGTTTTACCTGCTCACTTTCTGACGGACGCCACTTCTGTGGTTCCCTGAGACCCTCTAACCTAAAAAACCGCCCAGTTCCTTCCACACAGCCCCCGCTACCCGTGTAGCCGCCTCCTGTGTGTAGTGGACTCCTGACCTATTAAGCGGAACCCAGAAACCCACCACCCGATGGCGCAAGTCAAGGAATCTGCAGCCTACACGGTCACAGAACCGCCTGAGCCTCTGATTCAGACCCTCCACTCAGCTCTGCATCAAAGGACTATAGTCGGTTCTATCGACGATGCTGCAGATTATGAGCTCCGCCTTAATCTCGGAAGCAAGACTGGCAGTCTTTACCATTTCCGCTAGCCGCCCGAAACCAGACAGAATCTGCTCCGATCCAAAGCGACACATGTCATTGATACCGACATGAGCCACCACCTGCAGTTGGCTGCACCCTGTACTCTTCATGGCATCCGGAAGCACCCTTTCTACATCCGGAATGAGCGGGCCGAGAAGCTTCCTCTGGAACGGGGTAGACGACTGCGTCAGGCTTAGAGACTTCGTCAGCCACAGATTACGCCCGAAACCTGTTCGTCAAACGAACCGCGGAGGCCCTACGATCGGCCCCAAGGAAAGTTTTTCGCTGCCTGCCAGACTTTGGAATGATCTCCCACTCGACCACGGGTGAGAGGACAACCTCAGTGCAGGCAGTACCCGGGAGGTCACAGCAGTGAACCGATCGGAGGACGCGTGGGACTTGCTCGACGTCCCTCGCATCCACGCGTCCGATCCCTCACAGTGACGCCCCTTGGCAGCAGCCTCAAGCTGTGTGACGGAAGCCAACGCAGCCTGAAGCTGTGAGCGAAGGGTCTCCAGCTCAACTTGCATCTGTACAGAACAATCACAGTTCCTATCCATTACTGCACTCCTCCTGTTTGAAGCTTGTAAAAATATGTAACAAGCGAACGGTGTACTCGCCTTAGTAGTAACAGCAACTAGCGGTGCTCTCTCTCTGACGGTCTAACTGACACTGAGCTGTTCTAACCAAACAAACAAAAGCCTGCACGATACGAGAGTCGATACAACGGTCGATAGCAACGGCGGTACACTACACTGTTACTGAAATAAAAGGTTGTGCCTAGTAAGCACTCGAACCCGCAAGAAATTACAAAAATAAACTAGTAACTACACAGATAACTGCAAATAAGTAGCTCCTGTTTGAAGCTCGTAAAAATATGTACCAAGCGAACGGTGTACTCGCCTTAGTAGTAACGATACGGGACAGGAATGGTTGGTACTGTTCACGAGCCAGTTGGTAACGGGCAGTAGAGCTGTACGTACGACCACCTGCTGATTTTTGTGATGGCTTAGAGGATGCGATCCCATACAGCCGGTTTTGAACCTTCCCCATTGCATGCAAATGTCGCACGGTGGTGGAATGATCAAAGTTCATCGCACTTGCTATTTTCTAGTACTCTGACAGGGATAATTGTGGATTCATGCGTTTAAACGAGCTTCATCAAACCCTGAAGTTCTTCCTGAACCTAGAGAGTCACTAACGTCACAACGATTCTTTTTAAAACGAGAAAACCATTTTCTGACCGTGCTCTGTCCAATGGCATTATCGTCATAGACGGCGCAATTATTCTGGCTGCCTCTGCTACTGTACCCCTCTATTGAACTCAGAAGAATATGTCAGAAATGTTCCGATTTCTTAACTTGGCACTCAATTTTCAAGCGCCCGTAGCTCCACTCATCATCTCCAAATGACAAAATGACAATATGTAAACTCAAATAGCAACAGTGAACTACGGGTAAAAAAATGACATCCGGTAAACAAACCAGCAGCCACCGGAATACGAACATGTCTCGAAACCTGGCAGAAAATCCAAAGAGATTGTGGGCGTATGTGAAGCATGTTAGCGGCAAGAAACAATCAGTGCCTTCCCTGTGCGATAGCAATGGAAATACTTTCGAAGACAGTGCTGCCAGAGCAGAGTTACTAAACACAGCCTTCAGAAATGCCTTCACGAAAGAAGGCGAAGTAAATATACCAGAATTCGATTCGAGAACAGCTGCCAACATGAGTAACGTAGATGTAAATATCCTCGGAGAAGTGAACCAACTTAAATCACTTAATGAAAGCAAGTCTTCTGGTCCAGACTGTATCCCAATTTGGTTTCTTTCGGAGTATGCTGATGCATTAGCTTCATACTTCACAATCATATACAACCGTTCGCTCGACGAAAGATCCGTATCCAAAGACTGGATAGTTGCACAGGTCACACCAATACTTAAGAAAGGTAGGAGCAGTAATCCACTAAATTACAGGGCCATTTCGTTAACGCGGATATGCAGCAGGATTTTGGAACATATCTTGTGTTCAAGCATCATGAATTACCTCGAAGAAAACTGTCTATTGACACACAGTTAAAATGGATTTTGAAAAAATTGTTCCTGTGAAACACAGCTAGCTCTTTATTCACATGAAGTGTTGTGTGCTATTGACAAGGGATTTCAGATCGATTCAGTATTTCTGGATTTCCGGAACGCTTTTGACACTGTACCACACAAGCGGCTTGTAGTGAAATTGCCTGCTTATGGAATATCGTCTGAGTTATGTGACTGGATTTGTGATTTCCTGTCAGAGAGGCCATAGTTCGTAGTACTTGACGGAAAGTTATAGAGTAAAACGGAAGTGACTTCTGGCGTTCCCCAAGGTGGTGTTATAGGCCCTTTGCTGTTCATTACCTATATAAACGATGTAGGAGACAATCCGAGCAGCCGTCTTAGGTAGTTTGCAGATGACGCTGTCGTTTATGGACTAATAAAGCCATCAGAAGATCAAAACAAATTGCAAAACGATTTAGAAAAGATATCTGAATGGTGCGAAAATTGGCAGTTGACGTTAAATAAAGAAAAGTGTGACGTCATCCACATGAGTGCTAAAAGGTATTCGTTAAACTTCGGTCACACGATAAAACAGTCTAATCTAAAAGCCGTAAATTCAACTAAATACCTAGGTATTACAATTACGAAATTAAATCGGAAGGAACACTTAGAAAATGTTGTGGGGAAGGCTAATCAAAGACTGCGTTTTATTGGCAGGACACTTAGAAACTGTAACGGATCTACTAAGGAGACTGCCTACACTATGCTTTTAGAATACTGCTGGGCGGTGTGGGATCCTTATCAGATAGGACTGACGGAGTACATCGATAAAGTTCAAAGACAGGCAGCACGTTTTGTATTATTGCGAAATATGGGAGAGAGTGTCACAGAAATGATACCGGATTTGGGCTGGACATCATTAAAAGAAAGGCGTTTTTCGTTGCGACGGAATCTTCTCACGAAATTCCAATCACCAACTTTCTCCTCCGAATGCGAAAATATTTTGTTGACACCGACCTACATAGGGAGAAATGATCACGATGATAAAATAAGGGAAATCAGAGCTCGTACGGTAAGATATAGGTGCTCGTTCTATCCGAGCGCTATACGAGATTGTAATAATAGAGAATTGTGAAGGTGGTTCGATGAACCCTCTGCCAGGCACTTAAACGTGATTTGCAGAGTATCCATGTAGATGTAGATGAAAAACTGCTACGAACTTAGATAACAACCTAATATATTCTAACCTCCTTGACAGAATATATTCTAACCTAACCTAACGTAACCTCCTTGACCACACGAAAAGCTGCCGAAACAGATTCGGATGCGCTGTGATCAAGCTGTCGACCGATGTTGTCGGCCTCGGCCGATGTTAGCGACCTCTGGGAAGTGCGCCCGGTGGCTCTTGTCGGTGTCAAAGGAGCCTAACGGGGATGTTCCTGTAGGCTTTGGATCAGCCACACACCGCTGCTGGGCCACCGCCGTGGTAAGAGAGAGGGGGAGAGAGAGAAAGATGGAGGCTCAGGAAGCTGAGGTGGGGAGGTAGCGAGGTGTGGCGGCCGCCGCAGACTGACCTGTATTAAACAGGTTAATTTGGCCGGTGATGTCATGGAATTGGCAGCGGCCGATGTTATACGCCAGGTCGGGCAGAGCGGCACCGCACGTCCGGCGCCATCGCCTCCGCGGTCAGAGCAACCAGACGCGCGCCACCTGGGCGCTGTCCTCTCACGCTACACCTAGCCCCCTCTTCCATTGTATTTCAACCGACCTTTAAGGATTGTGCACGTTCTATGATACGCATTTCTCTTGTTTACGCTGCCACTGGGTGTCAATAGATAGCGGCACATGTAACGCTCGAGGAGAACACGGCAAGTGCCATAACTCGAATTCCCAGAAACTCAGTTCAGTGGAAAAAAAAGCACTCCGTCTTGAGGCCACAAGTGGCCCATCGGGACCATCCCACTGCCGTGTCATCCTCAGTTGAGGATGCGGACAGGAGGGGCGTGTGATCAGCACACCGCTCTCCCGGTCGTTATGATGGTTTTCTTTGACCGGAGCCGCTACTATTCGGTCGAGTAGCTCGTCATTTGGCTTCACGAGGCTGAGTGCACCCCGAAAAATGGCAACAGCGCATGGCGGCTGGATGGTCACCCATCCTAGTGCCGGCCACGCCCAACAGCGCCTAACTTCGGTGATCTCACGGGAACCGGTGTATCCACTGCGGCAAGGCCGTTGCCAGTTCAGTGGAAAATGGATCAAAATAAGCGAACACGTGTCTCAGCTTCTCGGTGGATATTCGACCGTTCCTGATAAAACGACGTTAAAAGTTTTCGAGTTATTTATATGCTTATTTAGAAAGTAAATTTGTTAACCGAAGCGGAGGCACAGTGGCTAGCGTCGTGGCGTCACACGTTTGCGCCCCGAGTTCGAAACCCGATTACTATTTTTATTTTTGTTTCCGTATATCTACCCATGTTCACAGAAGAAATCTACACTGATGTTTTCCAATGTGTATTGAAATAATATTGCGCTCATTCGTCAATCCAGTTGTATGTCCGGTAAATGAATTAAAAAAAAAAATTCAGTAAATGAATCGAAAATTATCTGAAATTGTTTTCGGTGAAATTCCTGGAGTGTATCTTAATTTATAATCAATTTTAAGAGCCAGTTTTGGGAAAAGTGATCCGCTATCCGTGGATTGCAGCGAAATTATCGTCAACGTGTGAAATCCTCAGCAGTGTTAACGACGTTTCTTTCCCACCTGAGATTCATACGAAGAAATGTCGTTGAGGCAAACCTGCCTTCGCGCGATGCTAGTAGTGTTCGGAATTTCTGTGTTTAGAATATTTGTACGGTCGGTAGCATCTTAGCAAGCGCACCAAATCTTCCTGAAGAATTAACATGAGAATAAAATATAAGAATTAAGAAATGATATACGGATGAAATATAAAAATATGGGAATTTGGAAAGATTGTAACCAGTGAAATTACCACACACGCTTATATTACACTGAAGCGTCAAAGAAACTGGTATAGGCATGCATATTCAAAAACAGAGAAGTCTAAACAGGCCGAATACGGTGATGCGGTCGGCAACGCCAGTATATGACAACAAACGTTTGGCGCAGTTGTTAGATCGTTTACTGCTGATACAATGGCAGGTTATCAAGATTTAAATGAGTTTGAATTTGTTGTTATAGTCGGCACATGAGCGATGGGACACAGCATCTCCGAGGTAGCGAAGAAGTGGGGATTTTCCCGTACGTCCATTTCACGAGTGTACCGTGAATATCAGGCATACGGTAAAACATCAAATATCCGACATCGCTGCGTCCGGAAAAAGATCCTGCAAGAACGGAACCAACGACGATCGAAGAGAATCGTTGAACGTGGCAGATGTGCAGTCTTTCCGCAAATTGCTGGAGTCTTCAGTGCTGGGCCATCAATAATTGCCAGCGTGTGAATCATTCAACGAAACGTCATCGATATGGGCTTTCGGAGCCGAAGGCCCACTCGTATACCCTTATTGACTGCACGACACAAAGCTTTACGCCTTGCCTGGTCCCGTCAACACCGACATTGGGCTGTTGATGACTGGAAACATGTTTCCTGGTCGGTCTAGTCTCGTTTCAAATTGTATCGAGCGGATGGACGTGTACGGGTACGGAGACAACTTCATGAATCCATGGACCCTGCATGTCACCAGCGGACTGTTCAAGCTGATGGGGGCTCTGTAATGGCGTGGGGCATGTGCAGTTGAAGTGATGAGGGACCACTGATACGTCCAGATACGCCTATGACAGGTGACACATACATAAGCATCCTGTCTGATCACCTGGATCCATTCGTGTCTACTGTGCATTGCGACGGACTAGGGCAATTCCAGCAGGACAGTGCAACACCCCACATGTTTAGAATTGCTAAAAGTGGCTCCAGGAACACCCTACTGATTTTAAACACTTCCGCTGCCCACCAAAGTCCCCAGACATGAACATCATTGAGCATGTCTGGGATGCCTGGCATCGTCGTGTGCAGAAGAGATATCCACCCCCTCATTCTCTTACGGATTTATGGACAGCCCTGCAAGATTTATGGTGTCAGACCCCTCCAGCACTACTTCAGATATTAGTCGAGTCTATGCCACGTTGTGTTCCGGCACTTCTGCGTGCACGCGGGGGCTTTACACCGTATTAGGTACGTTCACAAGTTTTTTTTAGCTCTTCAGTGTATGCGATAAATGTATGAAACTTATTGTGACAGGCAGCAGTAATTTTGCAGTTATATATAGCGCCCTTGTATGACCTAACTTGATAAGGAACATTAATGTAGTAACCTTCTACGGACATTGGTATATAAATGAAAAAAAAACAAAAAACGAAATAATAATTGGGGATTCGAACACCAAAAAGTGAGAGATTGTGACACTAGTCACATTGCCATCAGTTTATGTCGGCCTATTATGCGCTAAAAGGCATGCAAAATACACTGTAAATTTGACGGTCGTTTTGTCGGAAAGGGTCGAGTTCCATCGATAAGCCGAGACTGGCGTTTGCCTATTTTGGCTCCTCATTCACTGAACGAAGTTTCTGGGAAATCGAGATATGGCATTTACCGTGTAATCCTCGTGAGAAAAACCAGGACGAAAGGATCATGCCTTCGCCAGGTCAGTAGCTCATAATTATGACTATGTTAAACTGAGTAGTTTCGCGACCTGCCGGATATGGTTGTATGTACAGGGTGAAGCAGAACTCCACGTCAAACTTCCAGATATTGTTCAGGGATACCTTGTGAGTATTCTGGCACCAGGGACGACACACGGTCTCTGATAGCTCGTTACAGGGTAACTGCCATTTCTTGGGTTTTGGTCCCTCTAGATTCGTATCTGCATTGCACTTAAAGTAGTGCAGCATAGTGATAATGTCGACAGTATGCGCTGCATGTCTCGTATCCATTCGCTCATAGTAACTGCTGTTGACAAAAGTAATGGCCTCTTTAGATCGTTGCCGTCAAGTTAGCATTCAGTACTGCTCGGTTCTGTCTAGGGTTTTGTTGCCGGCTGTGTTCGTGGAGAGTTAACATTGGTACATTGCAGTACTGTAGAGAAGATTACTAATGAAGAGTTGGCCGCTATGGAACTCTACATCAACATCTACATCTATACTCCGCAAGCCACCTGACGGTGTGTGGCGGAGGGTACCTTGAGTACCTCTTCGGTTCTCCCTTCTATTTCAATCTCGTATTGTTCGTGGAAAGAAAGATTGTCGGTATGCCTCTGTGTGGGCTCTAATATCTCTGATTTTATCCTCATGGTCTCTTCGCGAGATATGCGTAGAAGGGAGCAATATACTCCTCCGCGGTGACTCCTCGGTGAAGGTATGTTCTAGAAACTTTAACAAAAGCCCGTACCGAGCTACTGAGCGTCTCTCTTGCAGAATCTTCCACTGGCTTCTATCTATCATCTCCGTAACGCTTTCGCGATTATTAAATGATCCTGTAACGAAGCGCGCTGCTCTCCGTTGGATCTTCTCTATCTCTTCTATCAACCTTATCTGGTACGGGTCCCACACCTGTGAGCAGTATTCAAGCAGTGGGCGAACAAGTGTACTGTAACATACTTCCTTTGTTTTCGGACTGCATTTCCTTAGGATTCTTCCAATGAATCTCAGTCTGGCATCTGCCTTACCGACGATTAATTTTATATGGTTATTCCAGTTTAGATCAATCCTAATGCCTACTCCCGGATAATTTATGGCATTAACTGCTTCCAGTTGCTGACCTGCTATATTGTAGCTAAATGATAAAGGATCTTTCTTTCTGTGTATTCGCAGCACATTACACTTGTCTACATTGAGATTCAATTGCCATTCCCTGCACCATGCGTCAATTCGTGGCAGATCCTCCTGCATTTCAGTACAATTTTCTATTGTTACAACCTCTCGATATACTACAGCATCATCCGCAAAAAGCCTCAGTGAACTTCCGATGTTATCCACAAGGTGATTTATATACAGTCACCTAACATTACCGCTGGATATATTTCGTAAACCACATCAAATACTGACGAATCCATTCCACAAACCGAACGTGAGGAGAGGGGCTAGTGTAATTGGTTAATACAAACCATGCACGGAAGTATGTTTTTTAACACAAACCCACATTTTTTTAAATGGAACCCCGTTAGTTTTGTTAGCACATCTGAACATATAAACAAATACGTAATCAGTGCCGTTTGTTGCATTATAAAATGTTAATTACATCCGGAGATATTGTAACCTAAAGTTGACGCTTGAGTACCACTCCTCCGCTGTTCGATCGTGTGTATCGGAGAGCACCGAATTACGTAGGGATCCAAAGGGAACGGTGATGGACCTTAGGTACAGAAGAGACTGGAACAGCACATTACGTCCACATGTTAACACCTTTTTATTGGTGTTTTTCACTGACGCACATGTACATTACCATGAGGGGTGAGTTACACGTACACACGTGGTTTCCGTTTTCAATTACGGAGTGGAATAGAGTGTGTACCGACATGTCAGGCCAAGAGATGTTCAATGTGGTGGCCATCATTTGCTGCACACAATTGCAATCTCTGGCGTAATGAATGTCATACACGCTGCAGTACATCTGGTGTAATGTCGCCGCATGCTGCCACAATACGTTGTTTCATATCCTCTGGGGTTGTAGGCACATCACGGTACACATTCTCCTTTAACGTACCCCACAGAAAGAAGTCCAGAGGTGTAAGATCAGGAGAACGGGCTGGCCAATTTATGCGTCCTCCACGTCGTATGAAACGCCCGTCGAACATCCTGTCAAGGGTCAGCCTAGTGTTAATTGCGGAATGTGCAGGTGCACCATCATGCTGATACCACATACGTCGACGCGTTTCCAGTGGGACATTTTAGAGAAACGTTGGCAGATCATTCTGTAGAAACGCGATGTATGTTGCAGCTATTTGGGCCCCTGCAATGAAGTGAGGACCAATGAGGTGGTCGCCAATGATTCCGCACCATACATTTACAGTCCACGGTCGCTGTCGCTCTACCTGTCTGAGCCAGCGAGGATTGTCCACGGACCAGTAATGCACGTTCCGTAGATTCACTGCCCCGTGGTTTGTGAAACCCGCTTCATCGGTAAACAGGTAGAACTGCAACGCATTCTCTGTTGATGTCCATTGACAGAAGTGCACTCGATGATTAAAGTCATCACCATGTAATTGCTGATGTAGCGACACATGAAACGGGTGAAAGCGGTGACGATGCAGTATGCGCATGACACTACTTTGACTCAGTCCACCGGCTCTCGCAATGTTCCGTGTACTCATGTGTGGGTTCATGGCAACAGCAGCTAACACACCAACTGCACCCGCTTCTCCTGTGACGGGCCTGTTATGGACCCGTTTGCGTGCTACGACCATACCTGTTGCATACAGTTGGCGGTAGATGTTTTGCAATGTGCGGCACGTTGGATGCTCTCTGTCCGGGTACCGTTCTGCATACACCCTGCAGGCTTCAGCTGCATTTCGTCGACACTCGCGATATATGAGTATCATCTCCGCCTTTTCAGAGTTCGAATACACCATGGTCACAGTTCCTACAACACTACACTATCACAGACGTCTGATAACACGGTGTACTACAATTGGTCTGCGTGCGGAGACGAATGCAGAATAACAATAGCAGCAAGCGCTACATGCGGACACTGCGACAGCTAGACCAAACCACAACAGTGCACTACAGCCACACTCGTAAACACGGTCGTCATCGTAAACATGTCCCTGCAGATGCTGCTCGCTGACCGTGGCCCGTGTTTGTTACAAAACGCAACTGAACGTCGGAGGTTTCAAGCGTCAACTTTAGGTTACAATATCTCCGGATGTAATTAACATTTTACAATGCAACAAACGGCACTGATTACGTATTTGTTTATATGTTCAGATGTGCTAACAAAACTAACGTGGTTCCATTTAAAAAAACGTAGGTTTGTGTTAAAAAACATACTTCCGTGCATTTTTGTATGGTTTGTATTAAACAATTACACTAGCCCCTGTCCTCACGTTCGGTCTGTGGAATCGGTTCGTCAGTATTTGATGTGGTTTACGAAATATATCCAGCGGTAACGTTAGGTGACTCACCCTGTATATTGTGAATAGCAACGGTCCTACGACACTCCCATGCGGTGCACCTGAAATCACTCTTACTTTGTGAGACTTCTCTCCATTGAGAATGACATGCTGCGTTCTGTTATCTAGGAACTCTTCAATCCAATCACACAATTGGTCTGATAGGCCATAGACTCTTGCTTTGTTCATTAAACGACTGTGGGGAACTGTATCAAACGCCTTGCGGAAGTCAAGAAACACGGCATCTACCTGTGAACCCGTGTCTATGGCCATCTGAGTCTCGTGGACGAATAGCGCGAGCTGGGTTTCACACGATCGTCTTTCTCGAAACCAATGCTGATTCCTACAGAGTAGATTTCTAGTCTTCAGAAAAATCATTATACTCGTATACAGTTCCAAAATTCTACAACTTATCGACGTTAGAGATATAGGTCTATAGTTCTGCACAGCCATTGGACGTCCCTTCTTGAAAACGGGGATGACCTGTGCCCTTTTCCAATCTTTTGGAACGCTACGCTCTTCTAGAGACCTACGGCACACCGCTGCAAGAAGGAGTGCAAGTTCCTTCACGTACTCTGTGTAAAATCGAACTGGTATCCCATCAGGTCCAGCGGCCTCTCGTGTGTGGGTTCACTGAATGCAATGGAAGAGCGGCACAAGAATGCAAAGTTGAGCTCTCCCCGGAGCGACGAGCCAACCATGTCAGCTATACATAGTCGCCTACGAGATACTGTATCCTGCGTTGTGTTCTGTTGTGTATTTTGGTGACAACAAATTACAGAGTTTTTCACTGTTGTGGGTCGGTGGATGGGTGATGACAGGAACGGCATCCTGCTCCTCCCCCCCCCCCCCCCCCCAGTCCTCCTTGCCCTCCCCCTGTACCACTAACATAGCCTAATCCGAAAATTAACGGGATGTAGACCGGGAAAAAGAATAAAAAGAAGAAGATGATGATAATGTTGATGATGAAGATTCAGAGCATTCAACTTAATTCGCGATTTTCTTAGAAAAAGTGTTCAGACTAGAAAGGCTAGACCACTGCTCTTCAAACTACCCTCCGTTTTTTGACAGAGAGTGATTGATGAAGAGTGTAACAAGTTTTCCGCCCTTTTTCGTTCCGTTTGGGGGTGGGGTCCTGGAAGCGAGACTATCCACACGTCTCGGTATGAAAATCCTTTAGGTCCATGGTCACAACTGTTACTCGAAATGTACATATACTGGGCGAGTTACCTTAAGCTTGCACGCTATTTCTTTCACGAACCGTTCAGAAAACCGTCCTGCTGGAATTGCCCAAGTCCATCGGAATGCACAATAGACATGAATGGATGCAGGTGATCAGACAGGATGCTTGCGTCCGTGTCACCTGTCAGAGTCGTATCTAGACGTATCAGTGGCCCCATATCACTCCAACTGCACACGACCCCTACCATTGCACAGCCCCACCAGCTTGCACAGTCCTTTGCTACTATTCAGAGAGGTGCGTAATTATGTTGATTATTTATTACAAGTAGCTCCAGTATCAACCGATATGTTTAAGCAAGTACGTATTGTTATTAGATAAAACGGTATACGTTTTTAACGGCACTCCAGAGCTGTTGAAGAGGTAGGTACAGTGATATAACGGTTATTAATGTTAGCGTTGAAACTTTTCGCTAAGAAATCGGAAAACTGAAAGGCAAGGCTGCCATATTCGGCTATTGCAGTGTGATCATCGGCAGCTGCAGCCTCCATGTCAGGCACCGTCGTTATGCAGCAAAAAGGTAGGACTGCGCTTCTGTGATTGGTCTTGTCTACGATACGAGGTCAATTGAAACTGTTATACATGGAACTAGAGAGGGTGATTTTACTAAATGGAGACAAACTGCAGAAACGATCCCAGATAGGATAAGGAGCAAAAAGGATCTTATGGACATATGTCCAGAAATTAGGGACTGGAAAAGCCGACCGCTGGAAACTGATACTGGTACTTATTTTAAGTCTGAATAACCGGTATTGTTCAGTATTTATTTGTTCTGGGTTATGGTAGGTGTTTTTTTTTAATTTTTGCTAATAAGAACGTAAAAAACGAAATATCAATTAGCCATAGCAACGGTGCTAAACGTTTTAATTTTTAAATAACCCTTCTTAAAAAAGCGAGTAATTTTTATTCTTAAAATTTCGATTGCTATGAAATATTGCGTTATTGGGAAATGGGATTGGCGATAAGTGCTATTTTACTAACAATGGCGTCAGAAACGAACAACAAACACATGGCATAAGACATGGTACAGCACTGACGAAACAGTAGCGCACGTGTTACCACACTGAAGAACCAGAGAAACTGGCACACCTGCCTAATATCGTGTAGGACCCGCGCCAGAACGCAGAAGTGCCGCAACACGACGTGGCATGGACTCTACTAATGTCTGAAGCAGTGGTGGAGGGAATTGACACCATGAATCCTGCGGGGCTCTCCATAAATCTGTAAGAGAACGAGGGGGGTGGAGATCTCTTCTGCACAGTACGTTTCAAGGCTTCCCAATTATGCTCAATTATGTACATGTCTGAGGAGTATGTTGGCCAGCGGAAGTGTTTAAAATCAGAAGAGTGTTCCTGTAGCAATTCTGAAAGAGTGGGGTGTTGCATTTCCTGCTGGAATTGCCCAAGTCCGTCGGAATGCACAATGAACATGAAGGGATCGAGGTGATCAGTCATGATGCTTACGTACGTGTCACCTGTCAGATCGTATCTATACGCATCAGTGGTCCCATACCACTCCAATTGCACACGACCCTCACCATTACAGAGCCTCCACCAACTTTAACAGTCCCTTGCTGACATACAGGTCCATGGTTTCATGAAGTTGTCTCCGTACCAGTACACGTCCATCCGCTCGATACAATTTGAAACGAGACTAGACCGACCATGCAAGATGTTTCTACTCATCAACAGTTCAGTGTTGACGGGATCAAGCGAGGCGTAAAGCTTTGTGTCGTGCAGTCATCAAGGGTACACGGATTGGTCTTCTTTGCCGAAAGCCCAAATCGATGAGTTTCATTGAGTGGTTCGCACGCTGACACTTGTTGATGGCCTAGCATTGAAAACTGCAGCAATTTGCGGAAGGGTTGCAGTTCTGTCACGTTGAACGATTCTCTTCAGTCGTCGTTGGTCCCGTTCTTGCAGGATCTTTTTCCGGCCGCAGCGACGTTGGAGATTTGATGCTTCACCGGTTCCCTGACATTCACGGTATAGTCGTGAAATAGTCGTACGGGAAAAATCCCCACATCATTGCTACCTCGGAGACGCTGTGTCCCATAGCTAGTGCGCCGACTGTAACACCACGTTCAAAATCAGTTAAATCTCGATAACTTGCCATTGTAGAGGCAGTAATTGACCTAACAACTGCGACATACACATATTGTGTTATATGAGCTTTGCCGACCACAGCGCCATGTTCTGCCTGTTTACATATCTCTGTATTTAAATACGCTTGCCTATACCAGTTTATTTGGCGCTTCATTGTATAAGGCATACGCTGGTAACCTGAGCACTTTTAATCATTAAGTTAAATATTCGTAAAATTATGACTGAACTGTATGAAAACGCCAACAAAATAAATACTACCAGAAGAAAAATTTTTAAAAGCGCCAAACAACAAAACAGGCAACTAGCCAATCATCTTTTTGCTGATGATACAAGTATAGTAATTACACCCAACAAGCAATAATCAGTTGAGGAAATTGCAAATAATGTCTTTCAGAAAATTATTTAGTGGTTCTCTGCAAATGGACTCTCACTAAATTTTGAGACAACACAGTTTATACAATTCTGTACAGTAAATGGCATAACACCATTGATAAATATAGACCATGAACAAAAGTCTGTTGCTAAGGCAGTATACTCAAAATTCCTAGGTATGGGCATTGATGAGAAATTGAATTGGAAGAAGCACATCGATGATCTGCTGAAACGGTTAGGTTCAGCTACTTATTCTAGTAGGATTGTTGCAAATTTTGGTGATAAATGTATCAGTAAATTAGCCTATTATGACTATTTTCATTCACTGCTTTCATATGGCATCATATTTTGGGGCAATTCGTCATTAAGAGAGAAAGTATTCATTGTACAAAAGCGTGTAATCAGAATAATAGCTGGAGCCGACCCAAGATCACCTTGCAGATATTTATTTAAGGAAGTCGGGACATCCACAGTATCTCCGCAATACGTATATTCACTTATGAAATTCGTCTTTAAAAACCCGTCCCAATTAAAAACTAAGAGCAAAGTGCATAAAGGATGATCTTCACTATTCTAGATTAAATCTCACTTTGGCAAGAAAGGGGTGAATTATGCTGCCACAAAAATCTTCGGTCATTTGCCAATTAGTGTTAAAAGTCTGACAGATAACCAACCCATATTTAAAAGCAAATTAAAAGAATTTCTGAATGGCAACTCCTTCTACTCAATAGATGAATTCTTAGATATAAAGTAGTAACTGTAAAAAATTAATTAATTAATTAATTACTTTGTGTAAAGAAAACTTATGTTAAAGTGACACGTTCCACATCATTACGAAATGTCGTATTCATGATCTATTGAACAAGGATTTATGTATGTAGGTATGTAGCATCGAAAATTACTTAAAAGTGCCAATAATAAAGAAACAGCAGAGATCAAGATAGGTCAAAGGCATCCATAACATCAAAATTTATTTAAAAGTGCAATTAAAAAAACAGTAAAGTAGTTTAAGGGCACAGACGTGCAAATCAGTAAACTTAACAGCGGACCAAGTTCGAATAACAAGATTTAAATCATAACCTACAGTTAACTCACAGCACCAAAAGCCAGGCCAGTAACAGACGAAGAACGTCAAGATCTCATCCAAGAAAACCTCATTCAGAAGCTGGTAAAAACGTATTTACATTTGCCACAGGTCCCAACAAGCCTGCCCACTGGATACAAGTACAATAAAACAACTAGGTATTAGAGCTGTAAAATAGAAAAAAAACACAATATTACCACACATATCATAACATCTTAAAACAAGAACATAATAATTTAAGAGAAGGCAAGAGTTTTGCACCTCCCCCACAATTTAACAGCGATAAAGAATCTATGTTCCAGTAATCAGTTAAATTAATCCTTTGGCTGAGTTTCACACATAGTAGCTTACGGCGAGATACCACCCAGGAAGTGCTGTCCTTATCTGATATGTCTTAAACTTGTCTCAGGGTTCGTCTTTTTTTGCTTCTATAAGTAAAGTGCTTTGCTTAAATTTTAATAAACGTACTTTTTACCAGTGCTTTACTCCTGCACGCGAACTACCTAGCCCTGCCAGTTGTAGCAGTACATGGTTGTAATCAAATGGCAGGGTTCTGATCCTGTCTAGTGGAAGGTTTAAAAATTTAGGACTTTTTGTACAGTTCATTGTGTTAGATGGATCGAGGCCAGTTCTAGAGATATTCCGTCTCACTAAAGATCAACCGAAATAGGAGCTTACCATCCATGGGAAAAACGCAGAAGGCAGTACGGCCAAGTTGGCACAGCAGTTGCACCGGTGCTAAGGCGCGGGGCTGTGTCGCGTCCAACACCATAGGCGAGGTGGCACTTACTTTGTTTGCGGCAACCTCCTTTATAGTATATAAGCCTACTTCCAGTATTGTGGGGTAGTGCCTCCACATGTGTGAGCAAATACTTCACGTTCAGTTAGTTAAATCATCTTGTTAACTGTACTCAAGACTTCACCATCATTATCTCTGATCCTAAACAGAAATCAGTTATTGTGGCTGCAACTAGAAGGAAGTTTCTTGAACTGGCAAGTTAATGTGGTAGGGTTCTGATCTCACGGAAATCGCTGTTCAAAAGTAGTCTGCACAGGAGAGGAGGATAGTTTGCATGCTTGGAACCTGTTTAATAAAGGGCCCAATTCTCATCTGTGTGTAATTCAGGGGATTTCTAGTTTGGCTATGGACTAATAAACAAATGGTCCAATTGCAGGATCAGGCTGCTGTGTTTGCAACTTACAGATACTGTGATATTCCAGGTCATGTAAGTGCTGAAGCTATCAGGGAAGGAATGTCACCGAATAAGGTCTGCCAAAAACTACTAGACAGTAACTTCTCCAGTCATCTTCAATATGAACATGTTAATCGTTCTGTTTAGCATGTCCAGGGACATGGACAGAGTTTGGTCCAATACATTGAGAAGGTTATAATGGCTGTTACTGCTTTATCTCTTAATATGTCTGAGATTGTAAACAGTATTATAGAGCGGATGCATCTTGAGAACTAGCCGCAAAGCTGTTGTGATTTAGATGCATTAGTGGCAAATATCGAGAGGTTGTTATAGAGCTAGGAAGCGTAGTGCCATTGGTGATAATCTAGTTTAGTGGGTGGAGAAACTCCAGGTAAGCAAAGCCCACTGCGATATAGGTCGACCAGGGGAGGGGCATGTTTGCGTTGCAATAAGTAGGAACATCTGGTGAATGATTGTCTAATGCTGCAGGAGAAAGGAACTCAAAGCTTATACCAGAGATGTGCAGATTGCTGTGGGGAGGGTGGGAGCGGGGTGGAGGGGTCCATCGATTGATCAAAAGAACTCGGAAAAGCAGAGCACTCTCCCAAGCAGATCTCCACTTTGTGTGTGCTGCTATAAGCCATGAACCTATTTGCGCCACATTAGATTCTGGGAGTAGTCTCTCGCTAATTGATGTACCCTGGTATTATAGGTTTGGTAGAATCTGTAAATTCCCCGTACTTCAAAAACCTCATGTTAGGTGGCTGCATTGTCATTACTGGAAAGGCGATACTTATCCCAAAAATTTAGCAGTGGTCGTGACCGATTGAGTTCACTGTGGTACCGCATTTGAGTATGTAACATTCAGTTGACAAATAGGATGTTGGTGTGTCAGTCGACTTACCGATTATCAATCCCAAAAATGAGAGAATTTAGAAAGGTAGTCGATCAGCATTGGCCAATGGCGTAATCCGCCCCTCTGTGTCTCCTTATCCATCTCCAATAATTTTGGTTTCCAAGGTAGTTGGTGAGTGATATCATCCAGGGGTCAACTACCGTCAGCTATATCACAAAGTGATCTTAGAGTAAGTCCCACACCAGATTTGCATTATTGATTCACTTGGTTCTCGGGTGCACAGTATTTTTCACTTTCTGATCTGAACCAGGCTTGTAATCAGGTATCACTAGCAAAAGAGTCCATGCCCTTGACCGCTTTCTGTATGGACTAGAATTTATTTGAGCACAGTCGTGTCCCTTGTGGATTGGCCATGGGAGCCACAGTGTTTCCCGACCTTTGGATTCTGTTTTAGGTGATTTAAAGCTGAAGAGTGTATACAATTATTTGGATGATGTTGTTATTTATAGCAAATTATTTGAAGACTATCTGAACCGTGTGGGGTAGGTATTGTGTCGTCTCTGCGATATCGAAGGTTAATCCAGTGAAGAAGGAAATCTCCTTCATAGGTTATATAGCCTCTGCCAAAGGTGTAAGGACAAACCAAGAGCGCACCAAAGCCATCCATACGTTTCTGATGGCAAATGATAAGAAAGAAATAGCGATGTTCATTGTCATCACCAACTTTATTCCAAAATTTCTCCAGAACTTTACCCAGCTGGCAGCTCCCCTCAACCAACTAAGGCGAAAGGGAAAGATTTTTAAGTGACGTGAATTTCAGCAGGCATCTTTTGAAGCTCTTAAGATAACACTGACAATTTAATTGAACATTAAATTTAGTTCTGAGTGGCTAGACCTCCGAAACACTAGAGAAAATATATTTACAAGACCAGTAAGGTCCTGTTACATAATTCAGTTCAAACAAACGGTACACACTTTCAATCAGAAAACTTTTAGCACAATAGCCACTCAAAATTTAGTGGGACTAAAACTAAACACCGCCACTCATCTTCAACTTTTGTAGTCCTCTCTTCCTCAGTTGCGTATAACATTAATGTATATTGATAATTTTTACTGTTTGGACCGTCTGACTACAACTGAATGAAACACAATTTTCGTGCCATACGCGTTCCGCCTTTATTCTGTGCAAGGCTTCTTCAGTGGCCTGGAATATTTTCTCGTCTGCGCAACCTGTAAGTACAGTTCAAAATATTACTACATAATAGCAAAAATCAACACCAAAGCTGTTTATAACCTATAGGTACTTTGCACAAAATGTAAACTAAATAGTAAAAATACGTCCATATTCCAGGCCACTGAAGATGCCTTGCAGAGAATGAAGGCGAAACGCCTATGGTACGAAAATTGTGTTTCATTCAATTGTAGTCAGAGGGTCCAAAAAGTATAAATTATCAATATACCGTAACCTCTAATCGTATTGTGAAACTGTACAAAGGTACCACGCGGAGTGGCCGCGCGGGGTGGCCGCGCAGTTTGAGGCGCCATGTCACGGATTCCGCGGCCGCTCCCGCCGGAGGTTCGAGTCCTTCCTCGGGCATGTGTGTGTGTTGTTCTTAGCGTAAGTTAGTTTAAGTAGTGTATAGGTCTAGGGACCGATGATCTCAGCAGTTTGGTCCCTTAGGAAGTCACACACACACACACACACACACACACACACACACACACATTTTTACAAAGATACAAAAAATTCTCTGTTTAGCTTTGAGCCTTTAGGTATCAAAGTAAGCAGAACCACGGCTCCCTCTGTCAATAAAAAATATCCAGAAAAATAGTGGGCTTTTGCAGCCTCAGTTTTTCTTTGTTGTTGCTTACTGTGATACAGAGAAAAAGTCAAAATGAATATAAATTTACTGGCCACAAACTATGCCTTTCAGCTTCTCCTTACCTTGCAGGCTAGATTCTGAGTGAAAATTCCTTCCACCACCAGGACTGCGACAGGTTATATACTGTAACTCCAGGTCCGGTGCCAATGTGTCACCACGATTTAGTGCTCTTGGGTACTGTTGTGGGTTGGCAGGAGAGCCAACACCGTGTTATTAGAGGAAGCCGAAAGGCACGCGTTTTAGCTCACGCAGGCTGGCGTGAGGTCTGGAACAGGACAAGGAAATTAGAATTTAGAAAAACGGACGTAGTTGGTGGAATACTTAACTTTAATCCATTAATGATGAGCGTCGCTCTTGACTGTACATTATTCCCAATATCAATAGTAACTGAACATGGCGCCTTGCTAGGTCGTAGCAAATGACGTAGCTGAAGGCTATGCTAATTATCGTCTCGGCAAATGAGAGCGTATTTTGTCAGTGAACCATCGCTAGCAAAGTCGGTTGTACAACTGGGGCGAGTGCTAGGAAGTCTCTCTGGACCTGCCGTGTGGCGACGCTCGGTCTGCAATCACTGACAGTGGCGACACGCGGGTCCGACGTATACTAATGGACCGCGGCCGATTTAAAGGCTACCACCTAGCAAGTGTGGTGTCTGGCGGTGACACCACAGGTACCCTAAATCGAACGTGTGATACGATAGAATATTCCGCGAATTCTTATTTTATCCTACAGCGAGAACACAAATAACCTTAAATGACAACTATTCCTATTTCCAGTTCCTATTGTTGGCTGCAGCGAAACCTGCCGACATGACCGCACTGGACACACAAAGAGAACCCGTGGCGGACCCTCCCTTCCTCCAGAAGAATGTGTGACTGGCTTGGGTTGACGTTGCGCAACCTGTTGATCAACGGCGGCTTGTTTCGTGCAATTTCCTGGCATGTAATTAGCCGCGACCTCACCTAAAGCTTTGTTTTTCCATCCGCCAGCGGATGCTTCGCGGGTGAGCTCACCGCGGCGGGACATGCCGGCGCGGCGCCGGAATCCGCTTTCATGTAAATGAGCTTTCTAAAGCCCGTAGCGTTCTAGTAGCACTCTGGAACGAGCTGTTATGAAAGATGAAGGCAGGAAGCTTTGTATACACTACTGGCGATTAAAATTGGTACACCACGAAGATGACGTGCTACAGACGCGAAATTTAACCGACAGGAAGAAGATGCTGTGATATGCAAATGATTAGCTTTTCAGAGCATTCACACACAAGGTTGGCGCCGGTGGCGACACCAACAACCCGCTGACATTAGGAAAGTTTCCAATAGATTTCTCATACACAAACAGCAGTTGACCGGCGTTGCCTGGTGAAACGTTGTTTTGATGCCTCGTTTAAGGAGGAGAAATGCGTACCATCACGTTTCCGACTTTGATAAAGGTCGGATTGTAGCCTATCGCGATTGCGGTTTATCGTATCGCAACATAACTGCTCGCATTGGTCGAGATCCAATGACTGTTAGCAGAATATGGATTCGGTGGGTTCAGGAGGTTAATACGGAATGCCGTGCTGGATCCCAATGGCCTCGTATCACTAGCAGTCGAGATGACAGGCATCTTATCCGCATGGCTGTAACGGATCGTGCAGCTACGTCTCGATCCCTGAGCCAACACATGGGGACGTTTGCAAGACAACAACCATCTGCACGAACAGTTCGACGACGTTTGCGGCAGCATGGACTATCAGCTCGGAGACCATGGCTGCGGTTACTCTTGACGCTGCATCACAGACAGGAGCGCCTGCGATAGTGTACTCAACGACGAACCCGGATGCACGAATATCAAAACGTCATTTTTTCGGGTGAATCCAGGTTCTGTTTACAGCATCATGATGGTCGCATCCGTGTTTGGCGACATCGCGGTGAACGCACATTGGAAGCGTGTATTCGTCGTCGTCATACTGGCATATCACCCGGCGTGATGGTATGGAGTGGCATTGGTTACACGTCTCGGTCACCTCTTGTTCGCATTGACGGCACTTTGAACAGTGGACGTTACATTTCAGATATGTTACGACCCGTGGCTCTACCCTTCATTCGATCCCTGCGAAACCCTACAATTCAGCAGGATAATGCACGACCGCATGTTTCAGGTCCTGTACGGGCCTTTCTGGATACAGAAAATGTTCGACTGCTGCCCTGGCCAGTACATTGTCCAGATCTCTCACCAATTGAAAACGTCTGGTCAACGGTGGCCGAGCAACTAGCTCGTCACAATACGCCAGTCACTACTCTTGATGAACTGTTGTTTCGTGTTGAAGCTGCATGTGCAGCTTTACCTGTACACGCCATCCAAGCTCTGTTTGACTCAATGCCTACACGTATCAAGGCCGTTATTACGGCCAGAGGTGGTTGTTCTGGGTACTGATTTCTCAGGATCTATGCACCCAAATTGCGTGAAAATGTAATCACATGTCAGTTCTAGTATAATATTTTGTCCAATGAATACCCTTTTATCATATGCTTTTCTTCTTGGTGTAGAAATTTTAATGGCCAGTAGTGTAATTAAAGACTATTTTCCCGTACTATTCAGTCGGGTTCACAAACGGACTTATGTGACAAACAAGGCGAAATTTGACTACAATTAGCTTCAACGTTTTAGAATATCTTGAATAGTAACCGCTTAGTTGCTCTAGTAAATATTTTATTTAACAAGTGGTTCCGTAGTCTAGAAGCCACATCATCAAGTTAGATATGGTGAATCATGATATTAAAGTTGCAACGCGGAGGGGACGGAACAGTCCTTGTCTATGAATAAATGGTGCAATTAGCGGATTGTCAGGTAAGCGGAAAGTATGGATCTGCGGGTACTCAAGTGTGCCATGAAACCGTATTGGACGGAAGTAGACCGAACAAAACCAGTGACCCACTGGATTTTGTGATGGAATACATCCAGAGTACCATAAATAGGCCTACAGCAGACCGCAATGCACCGAGATACATTATTGGGCACGTTCCCACTTGCATCTTGGTGCACTGCGGTCTGCTGTAGGCCTATTTATGGTACTCTGAATGTATTTTGCCCCCATATTTAATGGCTTACTGTTTTTTTCGGCCTTCTGCCGTTAAATCCGGTTTCATGGCACACTTCAGGACCCGTTGGTCCATACTTCTTGCTTATCTGACGATCCACTAATTGCGTCGTTTATTCATAGACAAGGACTGTTCGGCCCTGTCCGTGTTGCAACTGTAATGTCAGGATTCAGCTTACCTAACGCGATGATCTGTCTTCTAGACCACGAAATCGGTCGTTAAATAACAGCGGTCAAGCGATTATTATTCGAGATGTCTTCTTATGCTGCGGTTGCCCCTCGTACAAGGAAGTGTGTTTTAAAATGGATTCTGAAAATCTGCTAGCCTTGTTCTTTGATGAGGCATACAAAATGTGGACGAAACCCTAAATCCGTGGATTTTGACCTTGCAATTTGTAATCTGGCTTGCGATGCACTCGCCAGATTACCGACCTCTGACAAGCCTTGCGGTATCTGTAAAACAGGAGCTGCGTCCGTCAATACTTACAGAAAAGCAATGTTAACTATACTGTGTGTCGACTCTGCTCTAAAATTGCTCTGCTGGAGTTGGCAGGTATCAGCGTTAGAGCGTAGCGGCACCTGCGTCTCCTAATACTCAAAGCTAGTCAAAGGAGATTGTCCAAGCAGGGCAGATGTGCTATATCATTTTATGTACTATACGAATATTAATTTATTTAATATCTTTAACTACAGCTTCCAAAAACATAAGTTATTACAAAATTATGCGGTTTTTTCAGTTGTGGCACCCTAGCGCAGACCAGCACAATGAATCGTGTGCTGTCAAGTACCGGTGCAAACAACAATATGATTAGAAAAGAAAGAATTGCTCACATTTAGTTCCTGCCACGCCTATTTAGTCAGTTTCATCAGACAAAGAGAATTGCAACAGAAAAGCAAGGTTGGCTCGAGAGCATTGGACCTACATACATACCCAATTCTGAACTGTTCCCGGCTGTCAAGAAATTGCGGAAAGCATGATCGTTGAGGGAAACAAGCGCAAAAGCGATTTCTCACCCTTTTGTAGCGATGTCCGTAGCTGCGACAGACGTCCAGCAGTTTGCTGTGCTCGTCCTATTTGTACATGGAGGGTTGGTGATACCTGAGACGATCCTGAGCTTCGTTCCATCCTCTGTGTCGCCGTGACCCTTTGTTGCGTTCATTTTTTTCTTTGTTTCGTAATTTTGAACAATGTATAACGTAAAGTCTTCTAGCCTTGTAGGCCATCTTTTGCAGCCGAAGCAATGCGTCGTTTCCCATGACGATCATATTGTGCTAAGAAGAAGTAGATGGAAAGAAAAAGGTGACGTCATCCTTCCCAGGGGTCGACCTAGTAGAGGAACTATGCATTATCTTCCTTTCAGATGTACCAGTTCTAACGGTTGGTAGTACATGAGGAATCCCCCCCCCCCCCCCCCCCCCGCTTTAATATAGCAGTGCTAGGTCGATGCAATGAACATGATTGTTCGGTGACGGAATTATGGCCTCAAACCGGGGATAATTCTTTTTATTAACTGTTTCGAAAATTTGTTTCGTGTTGAATAACGAGCCTCCAATCAGTAATTCAATTCGTCAGGGGACAGAGTAGTTGCACACAGGAGGAATGAGCAGTGATGGCAACTTAACAATAAACCGAGCAGCATAAGATGTTTCCGATTAAAAAGAAAATTTGAATTATATTGGAAAGTTATTATTCACGTTGGTGCGTATAACGTATGTGGCTGGCAATATACCACGAGACTTTCAGAAAAACATCATCCACACAGTTCCGAAGACTGCAACAGCTGACAAGTGTGGGAAGTATCACACAATCATGTATCCAAATTCTTTGCCCGCCCGGTTAGCCGTGTGGTCTAACGCACTGCTTTCCGAGCGGAAAGGCGTGCTGGTCCCCAGCACGAATCCGCCCGGCGGATATGTGTCGAGGTCCGGTGTGCCGGCTAGTCTGTGGATGGTTTTTGAGGCCGTTTTCCATCTGCCTCGGCGAATGCGGTCTGGTTCCCCTTATTCCGCCTCAGTTACACTAAGTCGGCGGTTGTTGCTCACTGTCTCCACGTACGCACACACTATAATTACTGTACCACGCAAAGGTCTGGGGTTACACTCATCTGGTGTGAGACGTTCCCAGGGGGTGTTCACTGTGGGCCGAACCGCACAATAACCCTGCGTTCGGGTGTGGGGTGACAGTGGGGTGAGTGAACTGCTGTAGCCTGTTGTGGGGTTGTGAACCGCTGCGGGCTACGGCGGGGACGAAGCCTCTCCGTCATTTATAGGCCCCCAGTTCACACAATACAATCCAAATTGTTGACAAGTATAATATACAGAAGAATGCAATAGAAAATTGAGGATGTGCTAGATGGCGATCAATTTCGTTTTAGGAAAGGCAAAGGCTCCAGACAAACAGTTCTGACGGTGCGGTTGGTAGTGGAAGCAAGATTTGAGGAAAAATCGAGACACGTTCATAGGATTCGTCGACCTAGAAAAAGAGCTTGGCAGTGTAAAATGGTATAAGATGCTCGAAATCCTGAGAAAAATGGAGGTAATCTGTAGGAAAAGACAGGTAATATCATATATGTACAAGAACCAAGAGGGAACGATAAGAGTGGAAGACAGGGAATTCCTGGCCAAGAGAAGTCTACTAGTATCAAACATGGGTCTTATTAACCCGCCCGGCTTGCCGTGTGGTCTAACGCACTGCTTCCAGGCGGGAAGGCGGATATGTGTCGAGGTCCGGTGTGCCGCTCGGACTGTGGATGGTTTTTAAGGCGGTTTTCTGTCTGCCTCGGCGAATACGGGCTGGTTCCCTTATTCCGCCTCAGTCACACTGTGTCGGCGATTGCTGCGCAAACACCGTTTAAACGTACGCGTACATCATAATTATCCTACTACGCAAACATTTGCGGTTACTCTCCTCTGGTATGAGATGTTCCCGGGCCGAACCGCAGAATAACTGGGTACGGTGTGGGGTGGTGGTGGGGTGGGTGGACTGCTGTGACCTGTTGTGGGGCTGTGAACCACTGAGGGCTACGTCGGGACGGAGCCTCTCCGTCCTTTCTAGGTCCCCGGTTTAATACATACATACATGGGTCTTATTTTGAGGAAGAAATGTCTGAGAATGTACTTTTTGGAGCACAGCATTGTAAGGCAGTGAGATATGGACTGTTGGAAAACCGAAAGTGAAGCGAATAGAAGAATTTGAGATGTGATGCCACAGAAGAATATTGGAAATTTGGTGGACTGATAAGGTAAGGAGCGAGGATGTTCTCTGCAGAATGGGTGAGGAAAGGAATATATGGGAAACACTGACAAGAAGAAGGGACAGTATGATGAGACATCTGTTGAAATATCATAGGTTAACTTCCATGGTACTAGAGAGAGCTGTAGAAGTAAAAACTGTAGAGGAAGATCGAGACTGGAATACATCCAGCAAAGTGGTACTATGATATGAAAAGATTGGCACAGGAGAGGAATTCGTAGCAGACTGCATCAAAACCAGTCAGAAATTAGATGACTGTGAGAACGATTTCAATCTATTATGGCGCTAGGCCAGAATAATTACCGTTTATATTGAACTTAACATTATGTGCGTTACATGAAAGATAGTTAGGGATTACACCGCTGTACTTGTATATGTTTTCAGAATACGTTCGAAAGATTAGTGTTCCCTACTTCTGTTATGTAGTGCCTATATGATGAAGTTATTTTAATTTATTACGATGCAGTGCGACTTACATTCCGCTTAAAGCTTGAGATGTGTTGTACGCGGAGAGTTTTTGTCTTCTTATGGTGTTTTACTTGTTAGAATTATTATTCGCCTGCAGTGGCGTAATTTTTGATGTTGTACGAATTATGTGTGGTTAGGCAGACAGATGCCAATTAAGGGGCTCAGTAAGACTTTAAGTACTTATCAGTAGCGCATATTCGGGGATTTTTGTGTTAGGCCCCGTTTTATGGACTGATTACCCTAACCAGTTTAGCAAAACTGATATATAGGATTGAAGTGAGCTCTCGGGTTCTTGAGGTTGGACTTTACTCAGTAAAATCCAATCATTCGGGCCATTAAATACGAGAACCGCCACACAGCACATAAGACCTTCTTAAAAAGAACGCATCTGCCTGTAAAACCCTTGTGATTACACGGCTGTATTGTGCATTGCTACTTCTAGATGCCAAATTGATGTTGTGGAAATTGTGTACTGTCCCAGTCGACGACACCCTCTAGAACAACAGTGCGCAGTTCCATTGCATTTTCCTCAAAGTACGAGAAAGTAGAACAATAATTTCTATATAACATCTAGAGCCCTGTGTGTTTTTTTGTTCGCGGGTTATTTTCAGTGTTCTACTCGTATATCTGATTGTGGATGAATGAGTAACGTCACTGTGGGACTGCCAGTCTAGCGGCCAACTATGCGTGCTGGCAATCCCTCTTACCCTAACGTGAGGAAGTGCGCAGGTCTGAGTTTGACACAACCGTTACAGACATGAGGACAGAGTGAACAGTGCATACAGTCCACAGAGTCCGGGTCGCAATGGCACACTCAGCACGCTCTATTTAACAGCAATGAGAATGCAGGTTTGTTTACTTTCACCTCCGATACACAGGAAGTTGTACGAAACGATTTTATATGGTCAGAAGAGTACAGAGGAAGATGTTTCTGATTTAAAAAATAATTGAAAAATTATGCAAGTCAAGGGGTTTTGCAAAATCTTTTTCGAAGATATAGCTATAGAAGCTCCGCTAATCTTCTGTGGGAAACGTAAGGGCACTAAAGCAAAAAGAAAATTCCAAACACTTGAGATGATGCCTTAGATGTAAACAACGTGAGAGATTTCTGGTATACTACAGAAGTACTGGGTGCTCTGATTCAAGTGGCGAACTTATTTAAGGTCCTTCTGATAACACAATGTGTAATCCCGGAAGTTACAACATTTTAGGTCAGGAGACCTTTTATGCATTGTAGAGAGTCCCACGGAGAGAACAGGAATGATTTTGAAACCCTTTCCACGGTTGCGATAACTGTGTCGAGGAAATGTTTTCATCATCATCGTGTACACTTTCGGGTTAGACCTCTTTGTCTGTTCCGAAACCAAGCAGTTTAAAGCTGATCGCGCCGTCTCCTTCGTTGTCGTCTTATCCTTCTCCTGCTCTTGGGTCTATAATCATAAGTTTTTTGGTATCCGGTCTTGATCCACACGTAATAGATGGTCATGGCATTCATTTTTATATTGTTGGTCTTTTTTACCATTTCTACAACGGAGCTCCTATCTTACATCATTGTTCCTCCTACGCTTCCATTATTCGTCAAGTGCACAGCAACTCTATCCCTTCTCTAGCTTTTTCAACCTTCCTTAAATTATTTGGATATTCCAACAGCGGTGGACCTGTGACGGCGACATTCAAGGACTTTACATTCAAGGAATTTACTCGTATTAGAGTAAACGGGGTTTGGTGGAATCACGTAGTACGGATTCCTGGTTATTGACGAAACGAGACAAACGAGTGACGACTGAACAGACGAAACTTCCAAGAGTTTCTCTTTAATAGATAGTCTACCAGTACGTAACTGCGTCAGTATATTGTAGACTATGGACAAATTTTCACGAATGCGGTACACTCGTTCCGAAGGGATAGTGCATTGGCCAAACAAACTTTTATTTGTTGACAGAGAAACTGATGCAATTAACGGAATTTAATAATATTATCAAGGCAGCAGCTACGAAGAGCGAGACGCATGAATCCAAGGTGGAACAGCTGAATGACAGAATTCAGCGACGTGCGGCATATGTCAAACCAATCAATACAATCAAAGCAATCGACACAAATTTAACGGAATGGGTCAGTCAGCATTATCAAGGCAGCAACTGTGAAAGACGAAATACACTCCTGGAAATTGAAATAAGAACACCGTGAATTCATTGTCCCAGGAAGGGGAAACTTTATTGACACATTCCTGGGGTCAGATACATCACATGATCACACTGACAGAACCACAGGCACATAGACACAGGCAACAGAGCATGCACAATGTCGGCACTAGTACAGTGTATATCCACCTTTCGCAGCAATGCAGGCTGCTATTCTCCCATGGAGACGATCGTAAAGGTGCTGGATGTAGTCCTGTGGAACGGCTTGCCATGCCATTTCCACCTGGCTCCTCAGTTGGACCAGCGTTCGTGCTGGACGTGCAGACCGCGTGAGACGACCCTTCATCCAGTCCCAAACATGCTCAATGGGGGACAGATCCGGAGATCTTGCTGGCCAGGGTAGTTGACTTACACCTTCTAGAGCTCGTTGGGTGGCACGGGATACATGCGGACGTGCATTGTCCTGTTGGAACAGCAAGTTCCCTTGCCGGTCTAGGAATGGTAGAACGATGGGTTCGATGACGGTTTGGATGTACCGTGCACTATTCAGTGTCCCCTAGACGATCACCAGTGGTGTACGGCCAGTGTAGGAGATCGCTCCCCACACCATGATGCCGGGTGTTGGCCCTGTGTGCCTCGGTCGTATGCAGTCCTGATTGTGGCACTCACCTGCACGGCGCCAAACACGCATACGACCATCATTGGCACCAAGGCAGAAGCGACTCTCATCGCTGAAGACGACACGTCTCCATTCGTCCCTCCATTCACGCCTGTCGCGACACCACTGGAGGCGGGCTGCACGATGTTGGGGCGTGAGCGGAAGACGGCCTAACGGTGTGCGGGACCGTAGCCCAGCTTCATGGAGACGGTTGCCAATGGTCCTCGCCGATACCCCAGGAGCAACAGTGTCCCTAATTTGCTGGGAAGTGGCGGTGCGCTCCCCTACGGCACTGCGTAGGATCCTACGGTCTTGGCGTGCATCCGTGCGTCGCTGCGGTCCGGTCCCAGGTCGACGGGCAGGTGCACCTTCCGCCGACCACTGGCGACAACATCGATATACTGTGGAGACCTCACGCCCCACGTGTTGAGCAATTCGGCGGTACGTCCACCCGGCCTCCCGCATGCCCACTATACGCCCTCGCTCAAAGTCCGTCAACTGCACATACGGTTCACGTCCACGCTGTCGCGGCATGCTACCAGTGTTAAAGACTGCGATGGAGCTCCGTATGCCACGGCAAACTGGCTGACACTGACGGCGGCGGTGCACAAATGCTGCGCAGCTAGCGCCATTCGACGGCCAACACCGCGGTTCCTGGTGTGTCCGCTGTGCCGTGCGTGTGATCATTGCTTGTACAGCCCTCTCGCAGTGTCCGGAGCAAGTATGGTGGGTCTGACACACCGGTGTCAATGTGTTCTTTTTTCAATTTCCAGGAGTGTATATAAATCTAACGTGGAACAGCTGAATGACAGAATTCAGCAACGAGAGCCAGATTTTGCGGGGAATACTGAAGCAGCCAACGGAAGTGTCAATACGTGATTAACGGAACTGAATGGGTTTATTAAAGGCATAACTGATGGGGGCCATGAGTGAACAACTTCATCGATGTGAAGCTGAGATACAGGAATGCCGAGTGACCAGTATTTAGCACAAGTGTTAGGCAAGCGATGAAGTGGCCATTGAAAATATATCTCACCAGAGGTTTTTCAGCACTGGATTCGTAAATAATCTGTTCAGTGTGGTCCATCATCGTGGTTCAAAAATTTGAGCTGGCCGATGGCGATGATCACCATCTGCAGCTTGTTGACTATGGCAGCTGAACCTGACATTTGCTATTTACTCAGTCCGAAATTCTCGCGTTAGATCTGTACTATGATAGTCTATGCGAAGCATGCTAGAAGTAGGAGATGAAATGTACTATTCGACCGACGCTGGTGTAGCTGCGGTCAGCTGCCACATTTTTCTCTCTTGCGACGCTCAAACGTTCATCGAGATTCGATTTACAAGCTTCTGTTATCTGTTGAGCATTGTAATCTCGACAGATAAGTTTCCGAGTTTGACAGGAGTACAATCGAGAACACGCCGCACGTAAGATATCGAACGACAGTCAGGGGATCACTTCGCACTCCTTGGAAAAGCAAAGTACGTCGTATAATATGCATGACAATGCATCTTTCCTTGACAATTACGTTAGTGGAACATCATTAGGTCCAGTCACGATCCAATCGCACAATTACGAAATACGGAGATTATATGTTGCGCAGAGAGGAGGCAAGTAGTAATTGCGGTTTGTCTGGATACTGAAAACCCGTAATGTATATTTGAAACAATCGAAGTCTACATTGCTTCTGCCTTTTCGCTTACGTAATTGTCGGCATACCAATTGTCACTTCATGTTCGCTGTTACATATAATTTTGTGGAGGAACTTCTGGAGCTTTCCTCTGGAACATCTATGTTGGTTACGGTGGGGCTACCATATCTACGTTTGTGCATTAACTTGTGAGCTGTGTCGACGGAAGATTTTCTCGACTCATAGCAAAGGGTATGGCCAATCAGTCGCTTACCAATGCTGTCTGATGCTACTTTTCTGTTGATGCGTCTGCAGACGTCATCGATTATCTCACTGCGTAGTTTTTGACGTCTATGGCTCACTCTAGTACCCTGACAATTATTCCATGCTATCTTATCACATATCCTACATGCTGACCCTCTTAACCCTTTCAGACCCTCTGACTATGATTATGTAAATCGACTATTACTGCGTCGTAGCTGCAACAGAAGTATTTTTTCCCAACAGAACTCTGAGCTACCCATTCGTGAATGTTCAGCCTTTTCACAACGGGCAGTTGCTGCTAAATGTTGGGCATCACTACGAAAATATTAGCAAGTCAGCGTAGCAGTGCGCAGCAGTGTACTGCGACTGTGACCACAAGAATACACGGATGTGATTGGTTCGCTATATTCCACGGTGTAACTGAATATTTTTATAGCTGTTTTGCATGATAATTATTGAATAATCATTTCAGTATTTATTACAACAGAGAATATTTCGTAATTAGCTATTTCAATATATATATATATATATATATATATATATATATATATATATATATATATATATATATATATATATATATATATATTGCATCTAAAATCTTGAAAAAGTCATCTAAGAGCATTACCGTATGAAGAAAAAATCTCTTTCCTCCACAAAAAACCAGGTCTGAAAGGGTTAATTAGAGTTTTTGACATATTCCGTTACTCGCCGAATCTGTGTAGTATTTGATTTCTTGTTTTCTTACCAGTCCACGCAATTTTCAGCTTTCCTTTGTGGCTGCACTTATCAAACTTTTGGATGATCTTCTTTCCTGACTTTCCCACACTCCACATTCAGTTACATACAATGCTCCGCTACACGTAAATCTTTGTTTCCTATAGATACATGAACTACTAGCATAGAGACAAGTGTCTAGTAGCTTGCACAATGTATTCGACCAGTCTCCTCGGTCGACTCCGTATATTGTATATTAGAGTACTTGCATGTAAAAACTATGCATTTAACAGATCTGTATGTGTACTGTCGTCGCTTACACAGAGATCTATGCGTCTCCAAGTCCTTCTAGACATTTTTCGGAGCTCTTCCGAGGCCTCCACAACGCCTTTGCTCGTTTCTTTATTAATCTTGTACCGACTTTGAGCCACGTGAGATTTGATTAATCCCTGTAAGAGAGTCAAGGTCTGGGCTTTGTGGCGGTCATTTTACTGCGACTGGAGATGGTACTGAACCGCACCCAATCGATATGCCTCGGAATTGTTCATCAAGGAACTTACGCACTTGATACAAAAGTGTGCTATATCTTCCTGTAGCTTTAATCACACGTGCCTTAGATATGAAGCATTAACCACGTTTTCAATACGCCCAAGTAAGGATTTCCATTCGGTTCCTTAAAAAAAAATGCTTCCGCGACTGTTTGATGTCAAGAGGGATACGATGACTTCTCGGACATCCTGCAGGTCGCCTTTTCGCGCTAATAACGACTGCAACACGTTGCAGTAAGTACTCCCTGACACACTGATAACTTTGAGGTCTAACTGGGGTGTGACAGTGAAGTTAGCTGGACGCGTATAGCAGGTCTAGATAAAATCAGGTTAGCTGTTGGATGTTTTTATCGGCCGCCCGATTTCGCTGTGACAGTTTTAGAGCCACTCACAGAGAGTCTACAGTCAGTAGCACGTAAACATCCAGATCATGAAATACTAGTTGGAACTGACTTTAACTTACCGAGTGTAGACTGCGATGTCTATGGATTCACTGCAGGTGGTATGGACAGACATTCTTGTGAAGTACTTCTAAACACATTTTCCGAAAACTGCCTTGATCAGCTAATTAGACAGTATACAAGCAATGGAAGTATTTTAACCCTTGTAGTTACAAAGAGGCCTACCCTTATCGACAGTGTCAGTATAGAAACAGGAATTAGTGATGATGATGTAATAGCGACAATGTTTACTAATGTTAATAAATCCATCAATAAGATCAGGAGAGCGCTTATGCTAGAAAAACTAGATAGGCTGTTGTTAGCATCCCTCTTAGATAGTTAATGGCCATCATATAGCTAAAGAACGACGGACATAGAGAGGTTATAGGCACGATTTAGACAGATTATAAATCGCGCTCAGGAGACGTATGTGCCAAGTAAATGGATTACAAATGGAAAGGACCCTCAGTGGTTTAAAAATTAAATTCGGAAAACGCTGGGGAAACAGAGATAGATGGTTCAAAATGGTTCAAATGGCTCTGAGCACTATGGGACTTAACATCGGAGGTGATCAGACCCATAGAACTTAGAACTAATTAAACCTAACTAACCTAAGGACATCACACACATCCATGCCCGAGGCAGGATTCGAACCTGCGACCGTAGCGGTCGCGCGGTTCCAGACTGAAGCGCCTAGAACGTCTCGGCCACTCCGGCTATGAAGATGTCCGAAAGAACAGATACCATCTTCATATTTATATAGTTGAGGCTCACCGGCCATTTGACCATCTTCTTCTGTGCGGATGGCAAACAGTGCCCGAACTTTTACGGGAATTGGAGGTAAAGCCGCGAGTAATGAGTATGATGGGCAGGAGCACTATGAATATAGTGCGGGACAGTAAGTTGCAAATGTGGGTCTCACGGGAGGCATTCCAGAGATAAGTCCCTGCAGTCACACTATCCTCTGTGTCCTCGGTGGCTCATAGACTGAAACAACTGCCTTGTCGATTCCTGTGGCGCCGCCATATCTTTCGCGTCCGGTAAGAAGTAGTGGCCTGGTCTCGAAAGCTTAGAGGATTGGGTCTTTCCGATATCAAAATGAAGACATCCATCTGATTTGCCTGGCGTAATGTTTTAACCTGTACGCGGGCTCCGCATTCGGTTACCTCTCGTTTACTTTCCTGCCTCCGACCGGTCTGTCTGACCCCTCCTGTTGATATTGGACGGATTAATCCTAAATTGCGGCACATTCGTGAATACTTTCTAATTAACGGTATCCTAGGAGCTGATATACTTTTTCCTGAAAAACGCATTTGTTAGGTCTTCAAATATTGCTAAAATACAGATCTGGACCTTCTATCAGTCGAAGTGGAATCACCCTAGAATCAACAAGATGAGCCATAACAACTTCGACGAAATCTACTTGGGAATCCATTCAAAATAAGTGCCAAAATTAATGACTTTTTTACAGTGACTTCATTATTTCCATTCTGACGATACCATCCATAGTCAATAACTTTGTTGTTGCCCGATAAAGCGAACATATGCTGCGTGAGCAACATTATTAATCTGATTTCTAACCTACTTTGCAAGTGGTGGTATGTTAGACGTTGAAGGCGGGAATGACCCAGATCCCCGCGTTTTTCACCATTATCTGACAACTGCGCATTGGAAATGGCAGCGGTTGCCACAGTACCGAACGCTTTTTGCGAATATGCTTTTTCTTATGTTTCACCGTCACGGTGTTGGTTAAGTTCCCCTGTGATATCTGTTCTTCCCTTAGCTTGAGTCCCCTCCCTTGCAGCTTTGTTTTGTCACTTATTCTCTTCTACTTATATCTCTAAAACAAAAAATAAAAAATGAAATAAATAAATAAATAAATAAAAATTTAAAAAAATTGACAAGAAGGGTGGGATTATGGGTTAGTCTTCCCGTTCACAATTTAATACTTGTTTGTGCTTGAACTAATTTGTTGATTTTCTTTTTGCAGCTGATATTAAATGATGATTTGACTATGGTTGTCTGATTGTCATGAAAATACCAAGTCAATTGATAATAAAAAAAGATGGATAGAGCGTCTGCCATGTAAGCAGGAGATCCCGTGTTCGAGTCCCGATGCGGGCAAACATTTTCAACTGTCCCCGTTGACTTATAGCAACGCCTGTATGCAGCTAAGGGTATTCATTTCATGGTAATTTCATTGAAACAGAGATTGTTGCACTCTCGGTTCAAAAAACAGCGTGCAAATGTCGACAGGCAAAAGTTAGTGCATCCGTACGAAGAGCAATGCGCGAAGTATACGAGACTTCCACAGTCATACCTTAGCAAAGATCTTGCCAAGAACCCGAGAAAATTCTGGTCATACGTAAAATCACTAAGCGGGTCAATGGCTTCAGTCCAGTCACTCTTTGACCAGTCTTGGGGGGGGATAGAAGACAGGAAATAGAAAGCAGAAATTTTCAATTTCATGTCCAGGAAATTACTCACGCAAGAGGGTCGTACATACGTACCGTCGTTTGAATGTCGTACAGACTCTGGCATGGAGGACATAGAAATTGTCATCTGCGGCTTTCAGAAGCAATTGAAAGAGTTGAAAACAAATAAGTCACCGGGTCCAGATGGAATCCCAATTTGTTTTTACTCAGAGTAGTCTGCAGCATTGGCCCCTTACTTAGCCCGCCTTTACGCGAATCTCTCGCCCAGTGAAACGTCCCAAGCGACTGGAAAAAAGTGCAAATGTCTCCTGTATGTAGGAAAGGTAAAAGAAAGGATCCATAAAATTACAAACCAAAATTCTTGAAAATATTCTGAGTATGAATATAATAAATTTCCTTGAAACAGAAAAGCTTCTGTCTACACACCAGCATTGACCTAGAAAGCATTACTCATGCGAAACTCGGGTTGCCCTTTTCTAACTTGATACACAGCGAACTGTGGATGAAGGACAACAGACAGATTCCATACTCCTAGATTTCCGTACACGGATTGATATCGTGCCACACTGCAGATTGCGAAGGTCCTAGCATACGTTCCCAGAGATGTGAGTGGTTCGAAGACTTTTTAAGTGATAGAACCCAGTACGAGGTTCTCGAAGGCGAGTGTTCTTCAGAGACAAGGATATCGTTCAAAAAATGGCTCTGAGCACTATGGGACTTAACATCTATGGTCAGCAGTCCCCTAGAACTTAGAACTACTTAAACCTAACTAACCGAAGGACATCACACAACACCCAGTCATCACTAGGTAGAGAAAATCCCTGACCCCGCCGGGAATCGAACCCGGGAACCCGGGCCCGGGAAGCGAGAACGCTACCGCACGACCGCGAGCTGCGGACAAGGATATCGTCAGGAGTGCCCTAGGGAAATGTGACAGAGCTGCTTTATCCTCCGTATACATTAATTACCTGACAGACAGGTGAGCAGCGATGTACGGAAAGGTTTCATCGTTGAGTGACTGTAGGAATATGCATGAAGGCTTAAAAAAAATTTCTAGTTGTTGTGATGAATGGCAGCTTGCCTTAAATGTAAATTATTGAGGATGAGTTGGGAAAACAGTCCTGTAACGTTCGGTTACAGCATTAGTAGGCTGCAGCATGACACACTCACTACGATTAAGTATCTAGGCGTAGCACTGCAAGGCAATACGAGATGGAATGAGCACATTAAGCTGGTAGTGGGGAACGCGAATGCTCGGAGACGACGTACATAACGCAAGTGCGACTCATTCTTGAGTACTGTTTTAGTGCTTGGAAGCCTCATCAGGTCAGATTAAAGGAAGACATCGAAGCGTTTCAGAGACAGGCCGCTAATTTTTGTTAACGGAAGGTTCGATCAGCATTCGTCTTTAAGTCTGAGACTATTTCGCCTCTCTCATACATCTTGTCGCCAGATGGAAGAGTTTTGTCATGGCTCTCCCAAGGCCACCAGTAGTTCTAACAGAACGTTATCTACTCCCGGGGCCTTGTTTCGACTTAAGTCTTTCATTACTCTGTCAAATACTTCACGCAGTATCATACCTCCCATATCATCTTCATCTACGTCCTCTTCCATTTCTATATTGCTATCCCCAAGTACATCTCCCTTGTATAGACCTCCCATATATTCCTTCAAACCTTCTGCTTACCCTTCTTTGTTTAGGGCTGGTTTTCCATTTGAGGTCTTGATATTCGTACAGGTGGTTCTTTTCTCTCCAAAGGTCTCTTTAATTTTCCTGTAGGCGGCATCTACTTCTCCCATAGTGATATATGCTTCTAAACCCTTATATTTATCCTCCAGCCATTCCTGTTTACAATGATTGCTACTAGTCCTCGTCTTTTTACCTACTTGATCCTCTGCTGCCTTCACTATTTCATCTCTCAAAGCTACCCATTCTTCTTCTACTCTGTTCTTTTCCCCTGTTCTTTCCCTAAGATCCCTCTGAAGCTCTCTACAGCCTCTGGTTCTTTCAGTTTATCCAGGTCTCATCTCCTTAAATTTCTACCTTTTTGCAGTTTCCTTAGTTTTAATATATGTTCATAACCAATAAATTGTGGTCAGAGTCCACTCTGCTCCTGTAAATGTCTTCCAATTTAAAATCTGGTTCCAAAATCTCTGTTTTTACGCTTGTAGAATCAATCTGGAACCTCCTGCTGTTTTCAGGTCTCTTCCACGTATACAACCTAGTTTCACGATTCTTAAACCATGTTAGCGATGATTAAATTACGTTCTGTGCAAAACTCTACCAGTCGTCTTTCTCTTTCATTCTTTCCCCCTAGTTCATATTTTCCTACTACTTCCCTTCTCTCCCTTTCCTACCATTAAATGAATGGAAAAACTGGTAGAAGCCGACCTCGGAGAATATCATCTGGATTCCGGAGAAATGTAGAAACACTCGAGGCAATACTGGCTCTACGACTTCTCATGGAAGATAGGTTAAGGAAAGGCAAACTAAGTTTATAGCATTTGTAGACCCAGAGAAAGCTTTTGACAATGTTGATTGGAATATTCTCTCTCAAATTCTGAAGGTACCAGGGGTAAAATACAGGGAGCGAAAGGCTATTTACAATTTGTACAGAAACCAGAAGGCAGTTGTAAGAGTCGAGGGGTATGAAAAGGAAGCAGTGGTTGAGAAGGGACTGAGGCAGGGTTGTAGTCTACCCCGATGTTATTCAGTCTGTATATTGAGCAAGCAATTAAAGAAGCAAAAGAAAAATTTTGGAGTAGAAATTAAAGTCCAGGGAGAAGAAAAAAAAGCTTTGAGGTTTGCCGATGACACTGTAATTTTGTCAGAGACGCAAAGGATATGGAAGAGCAGTCAAACGGAATGGACAATGTCTTGAAAGGAGGATATAAGGTCAAAACGAAGATAATATAACGTAGTCGAATTAAATCAGGTAATGTTGAGGGAATTAGATTAGGAAATGAGACACTTCAGGTAGTAGAGTTTTGCTATTTGGGCAGCAAAATAACTAATGATGGTCGAAGTAGTGGAGATATAAAATGTAGACTGACAATAGCAAGTAAAGCGCTTCTGAAGAAGGGAAATTTTATTAACGTCGACTATAGATTTAAGTGTCAGGAAGTCTTTCCTGAAAGTATTAATATGGAGTGTAGCCATATATGGAAGTGAACTATGGACAATAAGCAGTTTCGCCAAGGAGAGAACAGAAGTTTTTGAAATGTGGTGCTACAGATGATGGTTGAAGATTACAAGGGTCGATCATGTAACTAATGAGGAGGTACTGAATGGAACTGGGGGAAAAGAAATTTGTGGCACAACTTGACCGAAAAAAGGGACCGGTTGATAGTACATATTCCGAGACATCAAACTAAAACTAAACTAACCATCACCCGAACAAACCATGAAAGCCCAACGGTACCGACTGGCCGCCGTGTCATCCTCACCCTCAGGCGTCTCTGGATGCGGTTATGAAGGGGCATGGGGTCAGCACATCGCTCTCCCGACCGTATACCAGTTTTCGAGATCGGAGCCGCTGCTTCTCAATCAAGTAGCTCCTCAGTTTGCCGCACAAGGGCTGAGTGCAACCCGATTGCCAACAGTTCTGTATGGTTACCCATAGAAGTGCTTGCCCAGCCCGACAGCGCTTAACTTCGGTGATCTGACGGGAACCGATAGTACCACTGCGGCAAGGCCGTTGGCTCTGAGACATCAAGAGATCACCAATTTCGTAATGGAGGGAAGTGTGTGTGTGTGTGTGTGGGGGGGGGGGGGTGTCGGTAAAAGTCGGGGAGGGAGACCAAGAGATAAGCACAGTAAGCAGATTCAGAGGGATGTAGATTGCGTTAGTTATTCGGAGATGAATAGGCTTGCACAAGATAGAGTAGCAGTGACAGCTACATCAAATCAGTCTTCGGACTGAAGACGACAACAGCAACAGGTTCGATAAGCAAGCAAGTATTACGAAGATGCTTCGTGAATGCAAATGGGAATCCTTTGAGGGAAGACGATGTTCTTTCCATATGGCATTATTGCTCAAATTTAGAGAACCGGCATTTGAGGCCGACCGCAGAACGATTCTGCTGCTGCCAACGTATATTTCGTGTAAGGACCGTAAAGATAAGATGTGAGAAATTTGGGCTCGTAAGGAGGTTTTTAGACAGTCGTTTTTTCCTCGTTCTATTTGCGAGTGAAAGAGATGAGGAAATGTCTAGTAGTGGTACAAGGTACCCTGCGCCATATTTCGCCGTACGGTGGTTTGTGGAGTGTCTATGGAGATGTAGATTGATCCATGACTGCTCAACAACTGCCCGTAGCTCCCAGTGATTTGTCGCAGCTTAGCCTTATATTTCCACAGCACGCACGATTGTATCCGATATGTCCTCAGTGGGAGTTGGTTCAGATTATGTTGGGGCCACAGATATGCGCTCAAACTATTGTGTCACGATATTGGAACTATGGGCTCGTTCATTAACTGCGTCCAATAATAAAAAATGCATTGTACGTAATTTATGTGTTTGTTTTTCGCATCTAGGAGAAAGATCACGTGTAACGGTGTAGGGAAAGTTTGAAACTTAGTTTGGTGTGCCTCAAAGGAGAAAAGATTGAGAAACACGGCGCTAGGCACCAGTTTCCACACTGCGAGCGACCAGTCACCTTTTTGCACCTTCGTTAACCTCTTTGCCAAGTGACGTGCGATGAGCTAAGGTGACGCTGGAAGGTATGCCAGTGGTTGTTGTCCAGCATTGAATTACCGAGCAAGATATAACACTGTGGCTCGTTTATCCGATTTTACATTCGGCAACAGTTGACAGCAATCCCTACCATCAACAGTTCGTTGCCTACTGCAGTGGCAAAAGCGCAGTACGTACCCACCTCGGAGATGGAGAGCCTTATACATCGGGCATGCACGATGTGACCGCAATAAAAATCGCTGATATCGCCTGTTTTATTCATACTGTGCTCGACTGGCACGCCAAGGACCAGCATGAGGTGTAACGATGTACATCATCCGCTCAGAAGTGTCGGACACCCACAATGTGATCTGAAACTGATCACTAGATGTAACGAAAGGTGGAGCCTATAGTATAAAAAGAGGCGAGGAATATTTTGTTTTCAGGAGAGATGCAGTAACAACAAAACGTGTCGGTCTGGAGAAATCAGCGACTTAGCACGTGGACTAGCCTTTGGATGTCATCTGAGTAACAAATCAGTCGGGGACATTTCAATCCTTCTAAAGATATCCGACTGTCGGTGATATGATTGTGAAGTGGAGCACTGCAGAGAGTGACTGCAAAAAATCGCATGAACTCAGCTGAAGGAATTACTCGTGACTTCCAAAGTGCTACCAGCATTCCAGCTCCTTCCGACTCATCCTAGGCCGGGATTCTAGGCAGGCCAGTCCATTTAAGGTATGTTATAATCCACAAAAAACTGCCTCACAGTTACTGCTTTATAACAGGGTGCACTGTCACGCTGGTATAAACAGCTGTTGTCTTCGGAATGTTCCTACATTGTACGCGATACACAGTGCTGTAAAATGTGTTCATATCCTTTCACTTTAAGTGTTTTCTTAAGTTAGTAATAGGACCACACTCTAACCTCAAAAAACACCCCCAAATCATAACACCGCCTCCTCCGTAATTCACTGTTGGCGAGACAATGACGGCAGGTAACGTTCTCCAGGCATTCAACAGTCCCAAACCCTTCCATCGCATTGCCACAGCGTATAGCGTCATTCATCACTCCAAATCACTCGTCTCCCGTCACCCACTGTCCAGTTCCGTCGCTCTTTAACCAGCTCAGGCTCGCCTAGCACTGTGGCTTCTGAGGAGATGGTCGACCATTGTACCCCATAATCTTTACCTTCCCTAAGCAAAGTCTTTATGCTAGATGGACTGCTAGTAGCTCTTTGGAAGTCACGAGTGATTCTTTCCGCTGATTTCATGCGATTTTGTACAAAGGCACTCCGGTATGCTCGGTGGTCCTTTTCCATCAGTACGTGAGATCTACCTGATCTTGAATAAATTCCTTTAATTTACGTGTATGGTCACAAACTTTTTGTTCACAGATTACCGGTTTCGTTCTATAATGACCATCTTCAGACCTGCAGCAAAAAAATATGGGAAAAACATAAATACACTCGCAGATTGTCTACAGCTTAAAAACAATAAATAGACCATAATGAAAAGTACTACTGACATATATATGCGTTTGTGCGCTTTCAGTATGAAGAGGCATAACTATGTTTTATAAGAACTATGTCCTAATGCACATAAACTACATTTGGGCGAGAGATCTGTGGTCATCGTAACAAGGTAAACCTGACGGATCTCCAACGCGCCGACCGGCCGCACTCATTTGTGACTCCTGCAGCGTTGGATTGTGCTGAAACTCTCATTCGAGGTGATCGGCGGATCACAAACACCTCACTGCTCAGCTGGACGCCTCTGTTGGTAACGCTGACACACTCGTCCACCAATTGGGATACTCAGAGGTGGTTGCACTCTGGTTCGCCGCCTAACAGACAACCATAAAGAGCGACGAAGGACCATGTGTGCGGAAATGCTTGCGCATTACTAAGCTGACCATGACAGTTTTTGTCGAACATCGTCACGGGCGATGAAACATGAGTTCATCACTTCGAACTGGAAGCAAAACTTCAATCCATGAATCCAAGGGCTCTCACACGTCTGCGCACCCGAGTCTATTAGACTGTTCTTCCTCGTCCACTCACACGTCTGCGCACCCGAGCCACTGAACGTCATTGGACTGTTGTTCCTCGTCCACTTTACAGCCCGGATCTCGTACTTTCCGACTTCCATGTGTTTGGCCCCATGAATGACTCACACCGCGGGAATTAGTACGTGGATGACGGAGAAGTTACTGATGCAGCGAGACTTTGGCTCTGGCGTCGACCAGTAGTAGAGGTCCATGCAAGGTGGCGTAAGGCCGTCGCATTGAGCGGAGATTATCTTCAGAAATAGGATTTTGTAGCGAAAAGAATGTGGAATAATGTGAATCGGAATACTGACAAAACCAACCTTATTTCAGGAAAAAATGTGTAGCATTACTTATAGAACGTGCCTCGTAACAACATTAACAAAATTATGTGTTTATTTAGCTGCATCTTTATTCTCTTCGGAAATCCACATTCGTAAAACTTTTAGAAATTGGCGGATGGACGGCTTATGAATGGGTCATGATGACTGCCATGCATTATAGAAGGAAATGGTCTATTGACACACAGTCAATTTGGGTTTAGAAAACATCGTTCCTGTGAAACACAATTAGCTCTCTATTCACATGAAGTGTTGAGTGCTATTGCAAGGGATTTCACATCGATTCCGTATTCCTGTATTTCCGGAACGCTTTTGACACTGTCCCATACAAGCGGCTCGTAGTGAAATTGCGCGCTTATGGAATATCGTCTCAGTTATGTGACTGGATTTGCTATTTCCTGTCAAAGAGGTCACAGTTCGTAGTAATTGAGGGAAAGTCATCGAGTAAAACGGAGGTGATTTCAGGCGTTCCTCATGGTAGTGTTATAGGCCCTTTGCTGTTCTTTATCTATATAAACGATTTGGGAGACAATCTGAGCAGCCGTCTTAGGTTGTTTGCAGATGACACTGTCGTCTATCGACTAATAAAGTCATCAGAAGATCAAAACAAACTGCAAAACGATTCAGAAAAAATATCTGAATGGTGCGAAAAGTGGCAGTTGACCCTAAATAACGAAAAGTGTGAGGTCATCCACATGAGTGCTAAAAGGAACTCGTTAAACTTCTGTTACATGATAAATCAGTCTAATCCAAAAACCGTAAATTCAACTAAATACCTAGGTATTGCAATTACGAACAACTTAAATTGGAAAGAACACATAGAAAATGTTGTGGAAAGGCTAATCGAAGACTGCGTTTTATTGGCAGGACACTTAGAAAATGTAAGGAGACTGCCTTGTCCGTCCTCTTTTAGAATACTGCTGCTCGGTGTGGGATCCTTACCAGATAGGACTGACGGAGTACATCGATAAAGTTCAAAGAAAGGCAGCACGTTTTGTATTATTGCGAAATATGAGAGACAGTGCCACAGAAATGATACAGGATTTGGGCTGGAAATCATTAAAAGAAAGGCATTTTTCGTTGCAACGGAATCTTCTCACGAAATTCCAATCACCAACTTTCTCCTCCGAATGCGAAATTATTTTGTTGACACCGACCTACATAGGGAGGAACGATCACCACGATAAAATAAGGGAAATCAGAGCTCGTACCGAAAGATATAGGTGTTCATTCTTTCCGCGCGCTATACGAGATTGGAATAATAAAGAATTGTGAAGGTTGTTCGATGAACCCTCTACCAGGCACTTAAATGTGATTCGCAGAGTATCAATGCAGATGTAGATGTAAATGTATGTGGCAGGAAAAGCAGACACAAATAGCAAAGCGCACCTTTAACTGCTTTAGAATCGACTATCCGCGGATATAATGATAGCAAGTCTAATCGAAATGTTCTCTTTATGTAGTGTATATCATTTTTGGAAGTGTAATTTTGTCATTTTGCATGGATTCAATAAAATCTTATATTTTAGGGAATCGTTCATCTCTTGGTTTTCAACGTAATTTTCGACATCGGAAACACTGACGACTATTATTGTTTTCAGCAAAGCCAGCAGAGGTATTAGCTAGTTCTATATATTCTCCGTGAGTGCAATTACTGGGAGTTTTAATAAAGATATTTGAGTCTCAACAAATCTTTTCTTGTTATTTTTCATCACAGGTAGTATAATTTTCTATTCACTCAGTTTGTTTACAGTTATTATTTGTTTATCCGGTACTAATTATTAGGAATAACTGTAATTTTTTAACTCTGTTCACTACGCTTTTACATCACACACTCTACAAAAATTTTAAGTAAACGTATTCATGCACCACTGCTCAGTTATAACGCACTGTAAACTAGGAAAAATTGAGAAATAACTTCATTCACAGCCGCCAAAAATCTCGCACCTTGTTGATCAGCTGCATTTCGTGAACAGCGTGCTATGAAGACGCTGTGTTGCTCATTTACAGTGAAAATTATGAAAATAATTAAATGAAGGCCGTTGTACTACAGTTACTCAATGAGTGCCACTCATTGTGAGATCTCATAAGTTGGCAGTGGTTCCAACGACGAAGACTTTGTACTTCTACTGACATAGACCGATCAGCAACCACACAGTACAAATGAACACACCTCCAGCAATCGAAATATCACACAATGTGCTACTTTAAATTAGAGCCTGATTGTTGTAAGACATTATTTGAATTCTAAAGAATTACTCAATTATCAAGAATATTTCGTCGTTCAACTGTCTTCTTATACCAGTAGCCACTTGACGTGGGAACGGGGAGGTGACTTTTTCGTTCCCTAGAAAGGCAACGTTTTCGAAACCGAACTCTCAGTATAGATATTTTTCTCAATGGAACCAAGTATACGTGCAGTAGTTTCGTCACCCAGTCAGTGGGCAGCATCATTTCATTATTAACAATTCCCGGACTTTGTTGACATGTAATCTTTCTTTCTTTTGTTAACTATGCATTATTCACAAGAACTAAAATCCAAAAAATTCTGGCTGAGGAAATGTAAATTTAATCTTGTGTTTCTCTTTACATAGGTAATGTACCGTATTTAATTTTTCGAGGCTGACATCATTTTTAAGATTGTATTTCATTTCAAACATGTTTGTGTATAACGTTAATTTATAATAAAAAGTGTTCATTCTTTTAATGTTGACAAGAACAAACAGTTCACGTCCGTGTAGGAGAAACACATTAAATTTTCTCAAGAATGTATTCGTACATGTTGAGAGTAGATTGACAGTTCATTTGCTTATTGTAATTGTCAAGTCAGTCACTTGAGGTTGTTAACTTGTACCAGGTACGAGAATGGAAACAAAACCGTTGATAATTTGAATCTATACTGTGCCAAACGTAATGTCCATATGTGAAATGTCGAGAATTGTCTGTCGATTATTTAGACTCGTTTTTGAAACTAAAGCAAACGCCATTAGCTACGAGTGCGTGTTGTCCGACAATAGACTTTCCATCACTTTCGATAGCCTGTGCATACTGATTGTCATACGCTGCAAAATCTGTAAGATGGTTATAGAACATCCTTGGTATATCTTCAAAGAATGAGATTTCTTAAAGGAAAACGCAGCGACTTTAAATTAATTATTCTTTTTGTTATTTCAGTTCCAACCTCCTATAAAGTTTTTTATTATTTTAGTCAATTTTGGAGCTCTTTTTACATATATTTTATTTCATGTTTACCTTATCTGCTCATCTTAGTTACTAATTTCGACGTATTTTACGTCAAAGAAGTCCGGGTACTGCAGTTACATGTACTTTTTCATATTCGCAAGCTATTTTCTGACTAGAGCTAGTTGCCCCCAATGGCACCGCAAAAAGTTTCAGGCTAAAGTATTTCGCTGAAGATTCGTTTTTGCGTTGCACTACAGAGCGAATTCCCACTGGAATTAATACACTTAGTATCAGCCTCGAAATGAGATTTCGGCAGTTGCTTCCATCGGCATTATCAGGAACGTTGGTCCACCCTTGCACGCAACATCTCGGAAGCTACAGAATCTACGAATGTCGTATCTAACTAGCTACATCAATACATCGTACAAAAGGAGGCTGCTCAACCTATGAAAGTAGAGCTTAGACTCACAACGGCACATTACAGACTGGCTCTCTTCGATTTTCTTCAGACTTATAGCATTTGAAACTTAGTTTCTAAACATCAATTTTCAAGAGCAGTACACTCCAAGTGAAGAAAAAACTCGAAACTGTCTTTGAAAATTACAAGATTTTTGACCACTGTTACACATTTACTACTAATTAACATCGTTTCTGGCAGCTGAGTGCTTAGCTTAAAAAGTTTGCAATCGTAGAGTCATTGATTTGAACCTCGCTAGTAGTAACTTTTTATCTTACTTTCATTTAAACTTCATTTTTAGGAACAAATGGATGTTAACAGATAATGCTTTAATATGAAAACGTGAGTATTCACCATCATGTACAAAATTGCGAAACATCAAATAGAAAGTAAATTACTTTCCCATTTCTAGAGACTGAAAAATATTACTGGTGCATGCCCATTTCACAATAAGGCATTTCACCTGCCTATGAGGTTTTAATTTATTTTTCATGCAACCAGTGATTAAAAATAGAGGTTCGTAAATATGGAATTTAAATAAAAGTTGGATTTGTTAGTAAATCTTCTTCTTCTTTTCCCTGGCCTTATCCTGTTTTTCAAGGCATGTTAATCTGGATTTGGCGGTGTTAATGGTAGAGGTTTCCCCGATGCCTTTCCTGCCGCAACCCCCTTCCCCGCCTCCCCCCCCCCCTCCCCGCCCCTACACACACACACACACACTCACACCGGCACGGAGTTTGTGTACCTCATCTATCTGCATGCATGTCCGAAGGCACTGCATTGACTACAGCCACAAAGAATTACGGTAAATGTGTTTGTAATTGCGAATATGAACCACCATGGGCTTTACGTTGGAATGAATGGAAATTTGTACTAGACCGGTACTCGAACCCGGATTTCCCGCTCTACACGAGCGGTCGCCTTAACTGCATCGGGCCTGGCGTTGGCAAATAAATACGAAATGTCAGTGCCTGTGTTGTTAAGAAATACGATGCAATGTCATATTTATTCGCCAGTGCCAGGACCTCGACACTAAATAAATATGTCCTTCCTGCATGGGAATGTCCGGAACGTACGAGTGCAGGTTGCCACACATAGACGGCGACATTTGGAAGTTTTGGTGCTGCCATGATTCATGCACTGACAGCTGTTGCGGAACTTTCCAAAGTATACTACTTTATTTCAATGTTAGTTTTATGTCAGTCTGGTTTATTATTATACTGTTCATCTTATATAAAAAATGTTAATCTCATTCCGTATACTGCAACATAAAGGCAATTTTATTATTGTTATTATTATCGTTAATTCCCCATTTAGGAGAACGTTAAAACACAATCCATTTTCATGGAACTTTTTTTGTCTCTTTCTTTTCTCGCCCCAAAAACTTCTCATATGTCCATTGTGTTTCTTCTTCCTCTCTTCTGTCCACTTCTTTCCTGTTTTCTTCTCTTTTGGTGTTTCCTCAAATTTCTGTTTCCTGATTTTTTCTCTGTATTTTTCTCTGTTTGTTATTTCTTCTGTGGAGATATTTAGTTTCTCGAGGTCTTCCATGGTTTCCTTTGCCCAGTTAGTTTTTCATCGTATTACTCATCACTGTGTTAAAAATCTTCTTGATCAGCCTATTTTCGTTCATCCTATAAACGTGCCCATAGAATTTAGCCCTTCTTTTTCTGATGCTGTCTGTAATTGTCTCTGTCTATTTGCACAGCTCTTTTGTCGGTCTTTTTATCCAGATCCCTTGTCTCTGAATTGCCCCATAGATCTTTCTCAGAATTGTGCACTTTTTCTTTTCCATTTCCTTGATTTTAGTTCTTCCCCTGATTACTGTCGTTTCTGAAGTACTCATGGCTTCTGGTAAGACTACTGTTTTGTAATGTAGTAATTTGGCATAAACGGAAATACTTATTTTGTTGTAATGGTTCCATGTAAGTCTGTAAGCTTTTTGTAGCTTTGCGACTCTTTCTTCATTGGCTGTCGAGTTTAGTCCTGTTTTCTCTATAGTCTCTCCCAGATGTTTGAAACTTTTTACTTGTGCTGTCTTTCCATACTTTGTTACCAATGGGTTTCTGTCTGTGGATTTTGTGTATTGGGTTTTTTAACATGAAATTTGTAGTCCTGTTCCGGCTGCAATTTCATGTAGTGTCTCTAGGGCTTCCTTGGCTTCTTTCCTATTATTTGTTATGATGGCTGAATCATCGGCAAAGACGAGACATTTTATGTTGATAGTTCTATTTTTGTGTCATCCCCATCTTTATCCAAATGACTCCTTTATCCCATGCCCTGATTATTTTCTCTAAAACTGCCTTAAATAAAATGGGTGACATGCCATCTCCCTGTCTCACTCCTGTCTTGATTTCGAACTGTTCCGAGATCTCTCCCATGAACTTCGCTTTGGATTTTGTATTTGTTAATGTTTTCTGGATTAGTTTTCTGATCTTGTTGTCTACCATCATTTCTTCCAGTGTATTGAAAAGTGTTTCTCTGTCTATGGAACGGGCCGGCCGGTGTGGCCGAGCGGTTCTAGGCGCTTCAGTCTGGAACCGCGCTACCGCTACGGTTGCAGGTTCGAATCCTGCCTCGGGCATGGATGTGTTGATGTCCTTAGGTTAGTTGGGTTTAAGTAGTTCTAAGTTCTAGGGGACCGATGACCACAGATGTTAAGTCCCACAGTGCTCAGAGCCATTTTCTTTGTCTATGGAATCGTAGGCTTTCTTGAAATCAACAAATGTTATTGTGATGTTTCTGGACTTTCTCGTTGTTAATATTGTTCTCAGACACTAGATTTGTTCACTGCACGGCCTTCCCTTCCTGAACCCTGCTTGGTACTCTCCGATATGTGGATCTGTCTGTGGTTCTAGGCGATTTAACAGAGCTTTGGATAGAATTTTGTAGTCATAGGCACTATCGAAATTCCCCTATAGTTATTAGGGTCTGTTTTGTCTCCTTTCTTGTGGAGGGGGTGTATTCGGGCTGAGTTCCATTCTTCTGGCCTTATCTGTTTCCCAGATGTTTTTGATTATTCTGTGTATTTTGGGTGAAATGTTCTCATGGTCTAATTTCCATATTTCTCCAATCAGTCCATCTTCTCCTGGTGCTCTGTTATTTTTCAATGATTTTATTATTTTTAATATTTCCTCGTGTGTTGGGGGTTCGGAGTCCCGATTAGGTTCTGGTTTTGTAAACTGTCATCTCTATTTTGGTTCATCGCAGTTGAGTAATGTGTCAAAGTATCGAGCCAATATTTCACAGTTTTTCTTCGGATTTGTCTTCAGTGTTTCATCTTGTCTTTTGATGCATAAGCTTGGAGGTTGATATCCTGTCATATTTTCTCGAAATATTCTGTAAAAATTTCGTGTTTTGTTTCCTGTGAAGTCTTCTTCTATCTCCTTCAACCTGCTATTTTCGTAACCTCTTTTTTCTCTGCTGATTATTTTTGAAGTTATTTTTCTGTATCCTGTTGAATTCTTCACATTTTTATTGTGTTATATGGCTGTTAAATTTTTTCTAAGCTTGTATTCTGTCTTCTATGGCTCTGTCGTATGTCATGTTCCACCATAGATGTTTCCTTTATCCCGGCGATTGCCTCAATTTTATCAGTTCTCTCATTTTCTTGACAGTTCTGTCCATTGGTGCTGCTGATTTTCGTAATTTCTTCTATTATTTATTTCTTGTTTAGTTGCAGGTACTCTGGGTCTGTTCTGAAACGTCTGTTGGTTCTCTTGATTTGTCTGTTGGGTATAAATTTTGCTTTGATTTGGAGAAGGCGTTGATCAGACTCAAAAGCTCCTTTCCTAGTTCTTACGTTCATTATTTCTCTAGCGTTTTTCATGGATATTGCTACGTGGTCTATCTGAAATTCTCCTAGAGCATTGTTGGGGGATTTCCAAGTTACTAATTTTCTGTGTGTTTTCTGGAATTGCGTTGACATGATTTTCAGCTGAAAATTCCTGCAGAAATTTATCACGTTCTCTCCATTTTTGGTTGTTCTTTTCTGGGCCGTGTGTTTTCCCTGTCGTGTCTCGGAACTTCCTTTACTTGCCTAACTGGGTATTGAAATCTCCCAGTAACACTTTTACGTTATTCTTGGGGATTTTGCTGGTAGTTTCTTGCACATCTTCCCAGAATTCCTCTATCATCTCTGGGTTCTTGGCATGTGCACTAATTAGTGTATAGGCTTTGTTTCCAGATCGTATCGTGAGTGTTGAAATTTTTTCTGATTTAGAGGTGAAATCTATAACAGAGGCCAGTATCGATTTAGTGTACTACAAATGCTGTTAAGAAGAGTTTGAGATGACACCCTGGAATGGTTATGGCTGGTTTCGCCTTATATATTCTGTAATTTTCCGAATCAAAGTGGTTCTCATCTGCGAATCGTGTTTCCTGTATTTCCATAATTTTGATGTCGAATTTATTCACGGTGTTTGTTAATTGTTTCAATTTACTTGGCTTCGGTATTGTGTTTGTGTTGACTGTTCCCATGTAAAATATTCTCTTTGTTTTTAGGGTTTTTGAAAAGCTCCGATTCTTCTCTTCATGACATGGAGTCTATTACCCAATCTTACTGACTGGGGCCCAGGGTAGTGGATTATTTCCTATTGTTATGTCATGATTATTGATTTGTGTTGAGGTTTTGGTAGTGAAATCACGAAGGAACTCACATAATTTCGACTGAAGTTTTGAATTCCAGAAGATTCAATCACAGCTGAACTCACGCAGCCAACAGACGCTGACCAGACGTGTCTGGATTTTTGGGCCTCACTTATAACCCTACGCAGGGGCCCTGACCTGATAGGGTGTTACCATCCAGAGCCAGTTGGACCCAGGTTTTTTTACGAGGTGTTATTCCTCCCACTCCTCCTTCCTCATCACTTGCGAGATGAGGCCCCGGGCTTGGGACCGGCAGTGGCGGAGTTTAAAGGAAATTTTACTATTGTTCCTGTTTAAATGTTGATGGAATTCTCTCAAGAAGGAAAATGAAATTTCATGCAGATGACTAAAAACTCTGTCTCTAGTTTAAGTAAAAGCGTTTGAGAGATGTTCTTCCTTTGAAATGACATGTGAACTTATAAGCAGAATGACGTTTTGTATGAATTTAAAAATAATTTAAAAATGCCTTTTAGGCGACCTCCCGCGCGGGAAATCTCCACGGTTCGGCACAAATTTTAAGTGTCGTCATTCCAATACACAGCAATGATGGTTCATATTCGCAATTGCGAATACATTTCCTGTGCATGCAGCCCTCGTCGTTAATTAGTCAGGCGGATTCGATGCAGGATCGTGTGCCTAACTGGATCCCGGAAGCAGAGTGCTAAATTACGCGGCTCTCCGGGCGGGTCTCCGTTCGTTGATAAATCCAGAGTTTAAATGAAAGTTCCATTTCTTAGTAAAAAGGTAAATTGTCCAAGAGTGCAGAAAAACAAAGAGGTCCTCCATATAAGGTGCCCTTGTCAGACAGTATACGCGGTGTAGTAGCTGCACCAAAACGAGAGTCTCGGCGCCTGTAGGTGTGACTGGACGGCTGAGCGGGAAGGCAGCAGCGGCAGCGGCAGCCACAGAGCGGCTCCGAAGCGACTGACTGTGTGAGTCGTGACCGCGAATAATGGGCGACGGCGCCGCACACGAACACAGCCAGACTGACAGCCAATTACGTTTCTACAGCTGCGTGACGCAGCACGCCGCACCGCCGCACGCTGACAGCGCTCATTTCTCTCCAATTATTCCTCACTCTAATCTATTTTCCATTTGATCCCAGCTACCAGCTGAACGTGTTGCTGTCTGCGCGGCGTCACCACTTCTTATTGAGTGTGTTTGGTCTCAGCTGTTAATCAGCAGTAAGGGGGCCCGCTACTGACACGATGAATCATTAAGCTCCGATTCTTCTGCCTCTATTTCTGTATCACTAAAACAGGGAACCTAATATGGTTGCCATCCTGTATGCAGTATTGACGACCACGCAGATAATTCGTACCATAACATTATAAATGCGAAAGTATTTCTGTTTCTTACGTCTTCGCAACAAAATCGCTGAACTGAGGAAGAACATACGCTACGTTAGAAAGTGCAGTACAAGCTATTTATTGTTTCGAAGAATGTTACCCCAATTAGGGGAAAATATTTTCTCTTACAAAATGCTGTTTACTCTTTGACTTTTGAACTTCATGTTTATGAAAGTGCTTCTAATGGTTGGTATGTTCTACATAATACGATTCTACGCCACTTTCAAACTAACATTATTAAATGCTAAAGTAACTCTGTTACGTTTCCACGACTCATCCACTGAACCGTTTTCAATGAAATTCATTACGGAGAAAACGTGAACCCCAAGAAAGAACTTTAGGCTTCTTTAGGGGGGAAAATCGATGCCCAAGAGGGTCAAGCAGGGAATGAAATATCTTTTTCTACATCTGTGAACATAAAAAATATTAAAAAAATCAGATAAGTGCGAGTAGGACTAGTGCATTGACGGTTCTGTACAAACATAATTATGTGTGTAGATAGTTCTTCCATCCAGGGAATCAAAAATCTCCACGATTTTTGCCTGTATATCGGTACTGGTAAGAAATCGTTCCCAAAGAAATCCCATGATTTTCGAGAATGGGAAAAATTTTTTTTTTGGTGTGATGCAATTCTAAATTAACGACTTTTGGATTTTTCCCGTTGCTTGTACAGTGAAATCTCGGTTCTTGCCGAATTTCATGGTTCTATGTCAACTGGAAGTATCCTTATGGTTTTGATGAGTGAGTTTGGCAGTATCAAAATATGTGATCTAAATAGCCGTAACTTTGATTTCATTGACTTAGAAGCTTCCTTTATTACACCGTTAAGGGACCATAGACCTTAGTATGCGACATAAATTTTAACTTGAGAGTCTACTCGTGCCCGAGAAAAAGCAGTCTTAACAGACAGATGGACAGACAGACAGTCGGATAACAAATGATAAAAATTTTTTCGTGTGATATAATTACAAATTCACAATTTTCTGTTTTTTTTTTCTTTTTCATTTACTTCCACTGTGAAACCTTGCTTCTTACGAAATTTCGTGATGCCACGTCAATTGGAAATATCCTATAGCCTTTGTGAATGAGGCTGCGAATAACAAAATATGTGACATAAACAGCCGTTCCCTTGGATCTCACTGACTTGAGGCTTACATTTATTACTCTGCAAGGGACTGTAGACCTTAGTATGCGACAGAAATTTCAACTCGATGCGTCAGACTGTTCCTGAGAATATGGGTTTTTAACAGCTGCTGGCCGGAGTGACCGAGCAGTTCTAGGCGCTACGGTCGCAGGTTCGAATCCTGCCTCGGGCATGGATGTGTGTGATGTCCTTAGGTTAGGTAGGTTTTAAGTAGTTCTAAGTTCTAGGGGACTAATGACCTCAGAAGTTAAGTCCCATAGTGCTCAGAGCCATTTGAACCATTTAACAGCTGGGCAGACAGACAGGCAGGCGGATAACAAAGTAGTGATCTTATTAGGGCTCCATTTTTACCAACTGACGCACGGAAACTTAAAAAATTATTAATATTTTTCCCATAATGTACACGTCGAATAACGTATAGGTACTTCAGCAGCATGACGCACAGACGCGCGCTCCTGCCCACGCCCCTCCAAACAGGCAGACAAGTGAGGGCAGCTAACGTCGATGCACGTACAGTAGCTTACTTGCACATCATAATAAAGTTACTGATACGCGAGCGCAGCGACGGGTAATAGCTAGTATAGAAATAAAACTGAAAAATTAGAAAAATCTATTCTTTTATTGAACTGGTTCTTACTTTTTAGAACGTTCCAGCCTCTATCAAAATAGCGTTGAAGGGTCCTCACTTCAGCAACCGGTACAACATGCAAACAGTTTTCAGATACCTCCACAAGTAAAAATCAAAAGAGTTTAACTCCCATGATCGTGCTGGAAACGCACAGGGTACTCCCGGTCCTATACATCTCTCGAGGAAGAGATTTTTAATATTTTGACGTACAAAAAGACACGGAAAAAAGTTAGTGCTAAAGATACATTGTCATCAGCCTTCTAACTGGCTCGATGCAGCCCGCCACGACTTTCTGTCCTATGCCAATGTCATATCTCAGAGTAGAACTCATATCCATATGTCCTCAATTATTTGTTGGACTAACTGTGCCCCATAGTGTCAGCCACAGTTATACGGTTATTTATAAACAAATGCTTTGCTATGTATTTATTTTAGCCTTCTGTTAGTCCATCTCTAACTTCCACCTCTCTCTGTCCATCGCCTCCACCCCCTCTCTCTGTTCATCTCCTCCTTCTCCGCCCTCTTTCTCTATGAACCCCCTCCACCCCCCACTCTCTATCAATCATCTCGTCTCCCCTCTCGGTCCATCTCCTCCTCCCCCCTTTTTCTATTCAACTCTTCCTCCCTCCTCTATCCACCTCCTCCTCCCCCTCTCTCTGTCCATCTCCTCCACCTCCATCCTCTCTATCAACCTGCTCCATCCCCCACTGTCAATCTTCTCGTCCCCTCTGTCTATCCATCTCCTCCTCTCCCTCTCCATCTACTCTTCCCCCCTCTTGCTGTTCCCCCCTCCTTCCCCCTCTCTCTATCCATCTCCTCATCCCCCTCTCCCTGTCCATCTCCTACTACCCCTTTCGCTGTTCCTCCCCTCCTCCCTCCTCTCTCTGTCCATCTGTTCTTACTTTCTTTCTCTGCACATTTCCTCCTCACCCTCCCTCTGTTCATCTCTTCCTCCCCCTCTCTCTATCTCCTCCTCCCCCTATTTGTGTCCATCTTCTCCACCCCCCTCCCTATCCATCTCTGTTTTCCCATTCTCCCTCCATGCCATCACCCCAAACCCAGAAGGAAATTCGTTGTTTTTACCCCCTCAGTTTTTCTTCTCAGATCATAACTAATACGTGTACCAAATTTCGTTGAAATCGTTCTAGGATAAGCTTTCTACCCGTGGCTTTCCCCGCGTGGGCACATTTAAAATACGTTACATAAGTATTTGACACATTTCACACATTTTTGTAGACCTATTTGACTTGTATCTCTAGCGAACTGTGCTCTGCAGTTTCATTTTCACGTACCTCAAAGTTTATGACGTCGTATCTCCTGAACTATATGTCGTACAGAGATATAATTTTGCAGGTACACTCAGCGACATATATGGATCCTGTCTGCGAAATGTGTTACAAATGGAGTTAGTGATAAAGAAGTAACAAATTAAAAGGCCATTCATGATGCGGCAATTTTCCAAGCATCTTGGTTATTATGAGTCATATCTCCTGAATTATGTGTCGTGTAATGATATAATTTTGCTAGTGTATTTGAATACTGTCTGCAAACATGTGTCGTGAATACAGTAAGTAGGAAATAAAACCGTCATGCTTCATGCGGCAGTTTTACTGCATGAACAGAAAAAATGTAGTGTGACTAGGGCCTTCCGTCGGGTAGACCGTTCGCCGGGTGCAAGTCTTTCGATTTGACGCCACTTCGGCGACTTACGCGTCGATGGGGATGAAATGATGAGGTTTAGGATAACACAACACCCAGTCCCTGAGCGGAGAAAATCTCCGACCCAGCCGGGAATCGAACTCGGACCCTTAGGATTGACATTCTATCGCGCTGACCACTCAGCTACCGTGTGCGAACGCAAAAATGTAGTAAGCGATAAACTACCGTAGGTGTTGTCAGAGAGAAAAAGTCTCGTAAATGTTTGATTTTATGTGTAAAGTTTGTTGCAACCCATTAAGTGCTCTCGTTCTCAAATGCTGGATGGATAAAGTCTGGGTATTCGCGCATCGTGGGCTACACTTCATTTGCAGTCTCACCCCCATCCCTTTGATCCTTAGGTATATATAAGTGGCCCATATGTTAATTCATTATATATGCATATCCATTTCAAATATCACCCAAGTACGTCCAGTCATTTCAGGAGTAACAAATAAACTAGCACACACACTCACACACGCACGCACGCACGCGCACACACACACACACACACACACACACACACACACACACACACGCAAACTTACGCATTTATACTACATTTAAGATACACTACTGGCCATTAAAATTGCTACACCACGAAGATGACGTGCTACAGACGCGAACTTTAACCGACAGGAAGAAGATGCTGTGATATGCAAATGATTAGCTTTTCAGAGCATTTGCACAAGGTTGGCACTGGTGGTGACACCTACAATGTGCTGACATGAGGAAAGTTTCCAACCGATTTCTCATACACAAACAGCAGTTGGCCAGCGTTGCCTGGTGAAACGTTGTTGTGATGCTTCGTGTAAGGAGGAGAAATGCGTACCATCACGTTTCCGACTTTGATAAAGGTCGGATTGTAGCCTATCGCGATTGCGGTTTATCGTATCGCGACATGCTGCTCGCGTTGATCGAGATCCAATGACTGTTAGCAGAATATGGAATCGGTGGGTTCAGGATGGTAATACGGAACGCCGTGCTGGATCCCAACGGCGTCATATCACTAGCAGTCGAGATGACAGGCATTTTATCCGCGTGGCTGTAATGGATCGTGCAGCCACGTCTTGATACCTGAGTCAACAGATGGGGAAGTTTGCAAGACAACAACCATATGCACCAACAGTTCGAGAACGTTTGCATCAGTATGGACTATCAGCTCGGAGACCATGGCTGCGGTTACCCTTGACGCTGCATCACTGACAGGAGCGCCCGCGATGGTGTACCCAACGACGGACCTGGGTGCACGAATGGCAATACGTCATTTTTTCGGATGAATCCAGATTCTGTTTACAGCATAATGATGGTTGCATCCGTGTTTGGCGACATCACGGTGAACGCACTTTGGAAGCGTGCATTCGTCATCGCCATACTGGCGTATCACCCGGCGTGATGGTATGGGGTGCCAATGGTTACACGTCTCGGTTACCTCTTGTTCGCATTGACGGCACTTTGAACAGTGGACGTTACATTTCAGATGTGTTACATCCGTGGATCTACCCTTCATTCGATCCATACGAAACCCTACATTTCAGCAGGATAATGCACGACCGTATGTTGCAGATCCTGTACGGGCCTTTCTGGACACAGAAAATGTTCGACTGCTGCCCTGGCCAGCACATTCTCCAGATCACTCACCAACTGAAAACGTCTGGACAATGGTGGCCGAGCAACTGGCTGTTCACAATACGCCAGTCACTACTCTTGATGAACTGTGGTATCGTGTTGAAGGTGCATGGGGAGCTGTACCTGTACATGCCATCCAAGCTGTGCTTGACTCAATGCCCAGGCGTATCAAGGCCATTATTACGGCCAGAGGTGGTTGTTCTGGGTACTACTTTCTCAGGATCTATGCACCCAAATTGCGTGAAAATGTAATCACCTGTAAGTTCTAGTATAATATATTTTTCCAATGAATACCCGTTTATCATCTGCATTTCTTCTTGGTGTAGCAATTTTAATGGCCAGCAGTGTATATTCCGCTCTCGGTCCTTCCCTACTATTTTTACTCTCTACAGCTCCCTCTAGAGCAAAGGAAGTTATTCCTTGATGTCTTAATACATGTCCTACCATGCTGTCCCTTCTTCTTTCCAATATTTTCCCTATATTTATACCCTCGCCGAATCTGCGGAAAACCGTCTAATCCTGTATATTAACAGTCCATCGAATTTTCAACGTTCTTCTGTAGCATCACATCCCAAACACTTCGTTACTCTTCCTGTCAGATTTCCCCACAGTCGAATATAAATACCTAACAATGCTGAACTCCAAACGTACATTCTCAGGAATTTCTTCCTCAAATTAAGGCCAGTATTTGATACCAGCAGACTTATGTTGGCCAGGAACACCCTTTTTTCCTGTGCTAGTCTGCTTTTTAAGTCATCCTTGCTCCATCCATCATTGATTATTTTGCAGCCTAGGTAGTAGAATTCCTTAACTTCATTTAACGTAAGTTAAATCCTGATATTAAGTTTCTCGCTATTCTCATTTCTGCAACTTCTCATTACTTTCGTCTTTCGTTGATTTACTCCCAATCCATATTCTGGACTCATTAGACTGTTCATTCCATTCAGATGATGTAATTCTTAATCACTTTCATTCAGAACAGCAATGTCCTTGCTTCGTCCGTCATGCGTTATTTTGTTTTCAAGGTAGCAGAATTCCTTAACTTCGTTGTCCCCAGTTTTGATGCCAGATTTATCAGTAATCTCATTTACGCTACTTCTCTTCGCTTTCGCCTTTCTTCGAATTAAATTGTTGATGGTGTACAGCAACAAACCACAAATTGGTTTTAGGTTACGTTATTCAAAAAATGCTTTTACCGGTTTCGAATTTGTACAATTCATCACCAGATGGCTTTCATGCTTTCATCAAAACATATGATGCATTGGTTTTCTGGTGAGTTTCCCTAGTGTAAACAATAATTCACAATTAGAAACTTGTAATAAAGATGGTTGCGTTACAGACTTGTGGTAGGATGCAAGTCACGTGAAATGTCCGTCTGGAACATTCGTTTTGACAGTTTTCTTCCAACGAGTCATATTCGTAATATTGTTCGTATTTTCACAATCACATACGTCAGTTTTCATTGTTAAACACTTCCGTTTGATCACAGAACGAATTTAGAATGCGCAACAAGTTTTAACTCACTTACAACATAAGAGAACAAATTCAGAGTTTACAAAGTATGTGAGTTTCAAAGATTTTCGATACAATGATATGTGACTAAAACATGAAATTTTGGGAAACGAAACGTAAATTACAGTTATGTTAAAGTGAGAAAGTATTTTGAATTAGACATAAGGCGTTAAATACAAATGGATAGATGTGATTTTTGTGAATTACAGTCTTCAAACTTATTTTACCAAATGATAGAGAAATGAATGTAGATGAAATATGTGTAATCCTTATGTACTAACTGAACAGCGATGACGGCAGTAAATTAGAATTTATTTATATCTAGTGCCATGAAAATTATTAACTATCGTAGATAAATAGTACACTGAGGTGGGATAGCCATATGCACACATACAGATTTCGCTATAACAGGCATAACAGGCAGTGCACTGGCGAAGCTGTAATTTGGACTCAGCTGATGCATCCGAAAGGTTTCCGACATGGTTATGACCACAGAACAGGAATTAACAGACTTTGAACGTGGAATGCTAGTTAGTCGCAAGGGACATTCCATTTCGAACATAGTAAGGAATTTGAGTATTCCATAGTGTAAAGAATGTGCCGAGAATACCAAAATTCAAGCATTGCCTCTAACCGCGGGCAATGCTGTGGCCGACGGGTTTCACTTACCGAAAGATAGCAGTGGAGTTGGTGTAGAGTTGTCAGTACTAACAGACAAGCAACACTGCGTGAAATACCAGCAGAAATCAATGTGGCTACGAGCGTATCCGAGAGGACAGTGCGGCGAAATTTGGCGTTAACGGGGTTTGGCAGCAGAAGACCGACGCGAGTGCCTTAGTTAAGAGCACGGCATCGCCTGCAGCGCGTTTCCTGGGCTCTTGACCATAAGCCCTAGACGACTGTAAAACCGTGGCCTGGTCAGATGAATCCCGATTTCAGTTGGTATGAACTGATGGCAGGGTTCGAGTGTGGCGCCGACCTCACGAAGCCATGGACCCAAGTTCTCAGCAAGGCACTGTGCAAGGTGGTTCGGGCTCCGTAATGATGTTGACTATATTTACAGTATGTGGAATGGACTGGGTCTTCTGGTCGAACGGGCAACGTGCCAAAAGAGAATTTGGTATCTTACAAAGTTGTTCGTCACCTCTAATTGTACAAAAATGTCAGTATTAATGTAATAATATCTTATTTACATGTATAGAAACTAAGGGAATTTAGTACGATATTTGTACTGAGTGTTTATAAATTGTGTTGTTGAATAAGTTACAGAGTAATTGCAACTGGAAGCAGAAAAGTTTGGACAGCCCATGTTACAGTTTTCGTCGCGCGGCAGAGAAAATTTTCAGGCGGCAAAGCAATTGTTTTGTGAGTGAAGCGCTTTCCTTTTAGTCGAATAATTGGTTCTACGTCACATCACATTGTAATAATGGCAGTTTTCCAGCCTGAAATCTCGTGGGCGGCAGCGGTGGGAAGATTGTAGTTTAAGAAAAGGTTAAAGTCTATGCTGGGTACACATATAGCTACAGCTTTTAGTGTCGCTAAATTGAGAAAAACCAATTAAAAAGGTATATATGACGGTAGTATCTGTTCCCGAAAGAACAGTTACCGTGGATGACCATGCAGCTTTGCTAGAAATGAATTGATAATTAAATGGACACCCTAGCTGCAAACAGGCGTTGATGTACTTCATTGGGGACATGTTGAAAACTCCCCAATGAAGTACATCAACGCCTGTTTGCAGCTAGGGTGTCCATTTAATTATCATTTCAATTAAAAAGGACCCAAGAAAATTACTGTAGCCCCGGCAGCGATTTACGAGAGTGATGTTAGCCATTCATGTTGTGGAGTTCATATTTAGACCTTTAATGCAACCTTGGTGAAGTTTTGTGTATAAAGTTGTTGATGAAATATTTCCGACAATAATATTGGTAAGAATTGTGATTCTTGACCGATGATAAGACTGCACGAAGCGCAATGTGTGCTGGAGTAATTACATAGTGGGAATTTTAACAGAAAGGTCCTTGGTTAGAGGCTTACCCAACTGTGTACAGCCATGATAACGGTGTATTGGTAAATTGTGAGAAAAATCGGTTGATTGCCGATTCGTTGCTAAAGTCAAGATTGTAGGCAGATTAGGTGACTGACATGGTCAACATATAAACGGTGATTCGTGACTATTGTATAGAAGGATTTGTTGGAACTTTCTTTTTTTTTTGTCTCAGCGCTACACCATGTTAAGCACTTTAGGAGTGACGAGTGATCCATCAAAGCCGCCGCAGATTATTGGGGTATCTGTAGGTTTTGCTAGGCAACGCTTGAAAAAGTTGAGTTTTTTTGTGTGAGCATCTATAGTTCTGGGACGAAAGAGATGATGACGACTTTTTTTTTAGCTGCAGATTTTTTAAATCGAGAGCAGGGAAGGGGGGGGGGGGGAGGGAGAGGACACTACGAGGACGCTCGTCACAAATCTTTCTTAAGCTCCCAGTACAGTTTTGCTTTATACTGAATAAAATCAATGGTTGTTTGTTGGAAAAAAAACAAACCTGTGATCTAATTTAGATCCCTACCAACTCATACCTTAACCCTAAGATAAACCCATTAAACACTGGAATGTCTCTATATGGCAAATTATTTAGAATAGTTACGAAAAAACCACAGAAAGAATTGTTACAAAATACCTGAAACTTTCTTTCTATAAGAACAGTAAAGACAGTTTTTTAATTTTTCTCGATGACAGGCAAACAACTTCCTTTTGTGATTAATTATATTCATGAACACCAGCAAGAGAATAGTTAAGTTATTAGGTACTGACGATCGCAGTCGAGATCTAAAAGATCTGTCTTTGACTCAGGACGAGAGAAATATTAACTTTAAATGATGAAAGTCGTTGCTTTAGATAACAAATAACCTGAGATTAAATCATCCGAAGTAATGACCAAAAAGAAAAATAAACTTAGTATTAATATTTTTGAAAGAAAGGAACAACTGAAAAGAAATATATTTTTTCAACCTATATGTATGAGAATAACGAACGTAACAATAATCACTGAGTAAGTAGCAGATATGGTTGTTCACTGTGATGGACACAAGGAACATCTCTGTTTGAAAATGAATTAGTTATTTCATTCAAAGAATTAAATTGGATTTAAACGTAGAAGGAGACGTAAGATATTCTTTCGAGAGATGGAATAACCTGCGACTACAAGGTAATTATTTCTACGTCCCACCAATAAGGCAGTGAAAGCTATCATTCTGTTTAATACATTTAACGCGATTATTATTTAGGCACGAATTACATGTAAACGAGTTGGAGACAACCGAAATAAATAAGAACAGGAGTGTAATAACTTTGAGTCTAATTAGAATTATTATCGTAATTTATGCGAGTGGAGGGGAACAGAGAACGATAAACAGTATTACAGTGTAGCGCATTGTGAAATCGTCCTATTGCAAAATTACGTTAATTTTATTATTGATTCAAACAGGATAAGTGCTGGATAGTTGGGGTTTTGGTAGGGGAGAAATTAAATTAGAACACTTAATAAAATAAAACGCAAAAATTACCAAACCTTGGAACCGATAACTATACTACACGAAAGTGACACCAGCTACATTAGCTCCAAAATAACACTCAGTAAAATTGATACATCAGGAGAAGTATAGCAAAAACATCGAAAAGGCAAACATAACAGTGGCTACATAAAAAGGAACCTACCACATATGAACTTACAAAGGAGTGAAAGATCGAGGCTGACAAGAAGAACAAAATAAGGACACAGCAAGAAATCATAATGTTAGGAGGTCAAACTGTAACGAAATACGCAAAATCTAGAATAACTAATGAAAAATTAATAAGGAACACAAACTACCAGGCACGAAAGAGGTATCACCCAAATTAGTTCTTCCCTACCACCCACCCTCAACCAGACGCAAAATTTTAAAATAATAAAAAAAAATTATATCACAAGTCAATCATGTAAACCACTCGGGAAAGATACAGCAACCCCCCTCGGCCCGCCATTGTAACCAAGAAATATTAAAACGACAGAAAAACCTCTACCCTGAGAAACCAAAAAAGCAGCAATCGCACATTACAATAAGAAAACGCAACGAAAAACAAGAAAAAAGTATCAGACCCACCAACACCTAACTAACAAAACGAGGCTGGGCGTTTTGGTGACTATTTTCATAAATGCAAGAAATACACAATAACCTTTAGGAATACTATTCCTCCAACAGTATTCATCTAAATGGCCTTGCAACACTGAAATCCTTCTCGTTCCCCGCCCGACAACAGATTTTACGGCCCCCCCTCCCCAATACCCCTCGATAGTATAGGTACATGCCCCGTCTTGTAATCTTTAAACTGAATATTGTGATTCACGACCAAATGACAACAACCACTTTCATCCAACCCCTTGTACGAAGCAAACCCATCCGACATGACTACGGAACCTTCTTCCACATTTACCTCCATTAAAGATGTCAACACTTTCTTTGTACGATTTGGTACGACCCTAAATACAACATCAGTCCCCTCCAGAAACTACTACTCCAAAACCCAAAGCTGAACAACCATGCCCCCTTTCGAACTTTCGCTTTCCAAAGTGTGGCTCATCTTCTTCAACTGTAATCTCTGACCCCCCCCCCCCCTTCCGTGATCTCCAATACTTTATAAATTCCCCGCAGACTTCTCTATAAAATGAAAACCAGTCAACTACAGTGCCACACGAAACTCCTGCTTCGTGCATGACAGATTTGGAAGAATACTGATAGCAAAAATAGTAGGTTAACATGACTATTACTTCTAAATTCAGCCTCGATCTATCGAACCACGTCCCCCTGCGTACGGATCTCCATATATTATTTTTTCTGCACCACCACGTATATTAGTCGTAAGTTCGTAAGTCCGTGATAATGGAACCTTTGTCAAAACCATATAATTTCCACAAACACTGTTCTTGCAAAAGTCTGCAATAACGCCCAATGATTGCAAAAATCTTATAGTTGATTTTCGGTCAGTCATTTTCTGAAGGATAATTTTTGCTGTAAACACAACTGACTCATCCATAACGAAAAGCAATTGCGTGAGAAATCAAGATCTTATAAATCACGACTAGTTTCATTAATAAAAGATGCCGAAAACAAATTACGATATGAAAACAAAACAATCTACATCGAATTTTTAATATATGCTCTTAACGAGGAAATCCAGAGAAATCATTTAACGTTCGTTGACACCAGTCTGTGCCACAAACAAAATAACGTCACAAATTACGTCATTAGTCAAAGCCGACGGGTGGAATCGAACACCAGTCATATATAAAACATACATATTTTTGGTTTCACCAGCTGATGACACTGCAACGCTATGAGCATAAAATATAAGCATCTGAAATAATCTTTGACTATTAGAGTGGGTGCTGGTTATTAACTGAGATATAGTAATTTTTATTTCTTTACTTCAGAGTGGAACCAACAATACAAGTGAAGTTCTGTGTATATTGTTATGTTCTGGTTCATAAAAGAAAGACGGTAATGAGTCGCTAATACTTACATTAAATGAGTAATAATCTTAAAGTTCAGACAGATAATAAGTAAACTAATTTTGGGATCTTTTTCACTGTTAATAGGCATGACTATACTACCGTATTCTGGCTAAAACGTTTATTTAAGACAGAGTTTTATAAAAGCATTAAGAACCTTGATCCTGAATCATGATATACGTAGTGTGTTGTGCAAATAATCTAATTGTTACTCCGTCTAATTCCTGTTTCTTGGTCTTCTTAGATGTGTGTCTGTCTAAGTGTGATTGACTACGGACAAGCAATTCAGCCGTGGATAAAAGAATAGTTGGAGGTAACCCACCTGTCCTCTACTAAATAAACAAGCTTTGAGTGATTCTTGGAAGTAAATACTCGCTAGTCACAGGTCCACTGCTGTTAGGAAACGCATTTGACCTTAGTGGTCAGTCCTTCTGGACCAGGAGGGGCGTTGTCTCTCTTCTCTACAGTATAGAAGATACACTGATAGTAGCCACCTAACAGAACAGTGTACAAACTGATCGAGCAATACCGGTAGTATGACCATAGTACTACCGTCCACTATCACGAGATATCACCCAATAAGGCGCAGTGCAAAGTGAACCCATCATTGAGTGGAAATGGCTACTTGGAGAACATTTGCAGAACAACGATTTTATGTAACCAGGCCACTATTGTTTTCGACTGGTTTTAAGAACATTTTGGACAACTAGAGTGAAAGATTTGGCTACTGAGATCGCCCGATGTGAATCACATCGAACATTTATGGGACGCAACTGAGATGTCAGCTTGTGCACAAAATCCTACACCGGCAACACTTTCACAATTATGGACGGCTGTAGGGGCAGCATGGCTCCATATTTCTGTAGGAGACTTTCAAAGACTTGTTGAGTCCATGCCACTTCGAGCTGCTGTACACGGCAGGCTATAGGAAGTCCAACATAATACTAGGAGGCAAGACATAACTTTCGTAACCTCAGTGTACTGTATTATAAGGTTTGTTATTTGATCTGCAGACAGGTGCAAAAACATTATTTATATTGGAATGTGGAAAGTACTTTCTGAAAGTTTTTCAGGAAAGGGGTATTAGCCAGTTAAGTCTTTCTCGTAGAGGATCTAGTTAGGGGAGTTTTTTTTTGTGTGTGTAATAATATTTCTTCTAACAATTTCACAGTGGCTCCTTTTTCTGCTAAGTGTAATATTTTCATGTTGTTCTTAATGTTTCTCACTGAATTGTTTTCTTCAGCAATGTGAAATGCAAATGTAGATTTGTTGAAGTTTGCCATGTCTAAATGTGTCAACATGTTCTTTGTATCTTACCTAAAAACTTCTGCATATATAAACAACGTAGGATTTTGGGCTGAAATCATATTGGAACTTGAATATTCCTGATTTATTGTCGACGTCTTGGAAAGATTTACATCATGGATTACTTTTTGTTGTAATTTACTTTTGGTAGAGAAGCCGATTTTAATAATCTTCGTTTGAAATAAGTTCGCTGTTTGGTTTGATAATGAGCCTATGTATGGGATAGCAGTATATTTAGGTAGCGCATATATTGGGGTCTAGTGTGTTTTAAAGTGGACCTGTAGTTTTTGTTTTTATTTTGTTGTTGAATTGTTATCTTACTATAAGATCACAGCAATTATTATGATCAACTGTTTTAATTACATTGATTTCATTTTGTTGATCTGTGTGACTCATAGGTACTTTTTACATTCGATGTACCATAGCTCTGAAATATACCATGTTGTGTGACATATGAGCTGTTAATGCTGACATCTCTGGTGGTGGGTTTTCTGTTGATGTTAAATTGATGTTTATGATTAGTGTTACAGATTTTAACATCAAGCTCAAGGTCTTATTTGTTTTATGCCCAATTACGAATTTAATATTTGTATGCGTTTTGTCGAGGTCTGCTGCCATTGCATTAATTTTACTGCTTGCTACATCAAACAGCAATATTGTATCATCAACATAACTTCCGTAGAATATTATTTTGTTTGTGATATACTGATTAGTTGGGAAGAATTTTTGTTCTACGTGGTTGATGAAAATGTCACAACGTCAAAAATCTCAAAGCCTGTATTAAACGTGCATGTGACACAATTAAACTAGACAAATGTGAGAAAAACGCACACGATTTTAAGTCAAACTGTTAACATAACAGCTAAAACAAATAATATCCACAGCAGCACTAAAGTGAAAGGTGAGCCGTGGTGCGCCTTTTCTGGCACACCAACTCTTTGGTAGTACTATCGATTACCCGGCTGTACTACTATCTTTGCCACTGTTGTGTTCTGGCGGCGGGTATTTGCGGTAGGGGAGTTGGTCGCCGGACTCTCTACGAGCCGCTAGGACGTGCTTGAGGGGACGACGGAGCAAACACGCGGGCTCGGCCAGCGGTGGCGCGCCCGGTCTACCTTGCAAGACGGACGCGAGTTTGTTGTGGACCTGTCTGATGTCAACTTCGGGCATTGCTCGTCGCATTGCTTTGGGGCCTGTTTTCTCGGAGAGACCCATCCCTCGAACAACGCTCTCCATCGTACGTGTTAAGCGGTTTTGGTGCCTTCGTTTCGTCAAACGATTTGCGTTGCAGCGAGTGAATTTGTTGGTCGGTTGCCAGCCGGCAGAGTCTGTGTGACTGTATGCAGACCAGCCAGTTACTATTTGCTTTAAAATCCGCTGACTGGATGACTATTAGAAGGCAGATTAGCACGAAGGCGTGCGTGTGATGTTGGATTTATTGCCATCAAGTAATGTGCCTGGTATATTGCTGTAAAAGAAAAAAAAATTTTTTGCAACCAGTTATTCTGTTATTAGTAAAACTTGTATTTGGTAAAGCTACTCATTTATATGTACTTCCTCATGTATGTGCACTTATTGAATGCACTCATTCAACAGTGATTGGTTTGTGTATTTTATTGTTCTTCAATTTCCTAACGTATATTGATTGATGTTTGTTTGGTGTTTGTTTCATGTGTTGTTTGTCTTTTCTTTTTAAAAAAAGCAGTTTTAAATTCATTGAATATGAATTGTTATTATGTTGTGTTTGGTGTTTGTTTCATGTGTTGTTTGTCTTTTCTTTTTTAAAAATAGGAGTTTTAAATTCATTGAATATGAATTGTTATTATAGTCACGTGTTGTGCTGGTTGAGTTTTTGGGGGTTCTGAACGAACTGATGCTTTTGGCAACTTACCTTCATATTGTAAATATTAAAGAAAAGGGTGCCAATTTTTTTAAAATCAGCTTCATACTGTAATTTATTGGAAATCTCTGTGGGTCATCTCTTTAAGTCTGTTAGTAATTGTTATCTACTGTCTTGCTTGAGAAGCAAGATGTCTGTAATATTTTATAAAAAGATGCCCACGTTGATTGTATCTTACTTGTTTTGAACAAACAATGAATTTGGTAGTTGTTGTTTAAGGAATGACATTTCAGGGGCCTTGACCTTCCATCTTAAGTGTACCCCTCATCCCCACTTCCTAAGTAACAAAAGTTTTGAAAAATATCAACAACAAATTATCTGGAAGGAATGCACTGATAGTAAAGGCCGTAAAGGAAGTTCTATTTTCGTATTACAAGAAAAAGAACACACAGAAAAAACCTTTCAGTTTTTCCAAACAGCTACTGAACTAAAATCTGATCCCAAAATGAAATTTCAAAATAAATTCCATAATTTATTATATAACTATGAATTTGTATTGAACAAATGTGAAGTATGCAACTGTTTGACAGTGAATTCCTCAGCACCAAAGCTGCATGCACAGCCAAAGATTCATAAGGAAAACTGTTCCATTCAGCCAATAGCTGACTCGGAAAACAGCCCTGCATACTTTATGAACCAAAAGATAAAAGACATTATTACCAAATACTATACTTTTGAAAATAGATACAGCATACATAACACACATGATCTCACGGACTTTATTGAAGACATCCAAATCACAAACACAGCCCACATAACCATTCATTGTGAAACTCTGAAGACGACATGAAAATAATACACTTGGTGAAAGAAGGATCCTCTATGAATTTGTTAGAAGAAATGGAAGTAACACACACACAAAAACAACTCCCCTGATGACATCGTTAATGAGCAGACTGAGATGGCTAATACTCCTTTCTGAAAAACTTCCAGAAAGTGCTTTCCACACCCCAGTATAAATAACGTTTCTACATCTATCTGCAGATCAAATAATAAATCATATACCGTAATACTGTATGTATCCACAGTAGTCAATTTTCATGGCACTAAATATGAATAAATTTTAATGTACTGTCATCATCATAGCACATAAGGATTACACTTACCTTCTTATATGATTTTGACAAAACGGTATTTATCCGGACTACTCACAGTCCACATTCTATGCTCAATAGACTAACTCTTTCTCGCTTACCCTGACGACATTCCAGAAAAGAGGCAGAGTGGTCTGCAGAAGTTTCACACACCTGCGTCCATTAACACATTGTGATCTGTAGCGCAATGTCTTACGTTTGTGTTTTTGTTGACGAATATTGTGTGTAAAGAAAATAAAGATGAAGATATAGAAGGCCATTTAAACGGAATGAATAACATATATAGATTGCTGAAGACACAGTGGTATAAGAAAGAGTGCCTAGGAAGCAAGATTGCACACTAAGAAAGAATGAAGCTATCAGAAGTACAATGGCCTAGTAGAAGAAATGCTTCAGTGAGAGAGCAGTGCCAGTATCTATTATTGATTTGAAATTGAAATTCCCGAAAAGATGTGAAGTGTACACTATGGAAAATCCTTAAAAAAGAATTTGTAACATTTTAATGTTGTTGCTACAGAAGAATTAGGAAAAAACCGGAGAGATAAAGCACCAATGAAGCGGTGCCAGAAAGATTAGGAGAGAAATTTAAGGGAATCTTTACAAGAAGAAGAGATAGAGTGATGAAGCATCTTCAAAGACATACATAAATATTTAACATTCCCTCGAATGAGCACTGAAAGCGGGTAGGGTAGGATCAGCGGAGATTAAAATATGTAAAGAGATTGTGAAGTATCCATATGGAAAGACTAGCTTGTAAGATGAGACGAAGAACAGATGAAACACAGATGATAATTTTTTTCCTTGTGTTAGAATAACGTATTTTGAAAACTTTGTTACCCTCCCTTGTGATAATTTCTGGAAAACATTGACTAATTTTTGTAAGTATTGTATGTGTTTCTTAACATCTAATTAATAATTATGACTATGTAAACTGTGTGAGGTTACTGGTTCGGCAAAAAAAAAGGTCAGGGCCTTACAAACAAATGAATCGCATTCAAGTCGTTTAAAAATATGCAGATGTAACAGAGCAAATGTATGTTAAGTTGATTAAGAAAAACTTTGGTCAGCAATCTAAAATTTTTCTGCACTTGGTACTAAGTAAGACTAGGAGAATGTGGTATTTTGAGGCTGTAAAAACCGATTTGCTTTAAATAAAAATATTGGCCACTGAAGAACCGCGGCTGGCTGAACAGACACACGATAACTAGCTGAAGCACTTTCTTTTCATTGCTGCTAAATTAGATTCCGAGTGAATGCCTTAGTACAAGAACGAAAGGGTTAAGTAATTAACTCAAAACAATAAACTGTTTATCGGAGTAGTAAGTTTTGATAAATCTGAGGAGAGGAAAACAGACAGTATAATTTTCCTGTAGTAAACTCCCAAGCGATCAACGGCTCATGAAGTATAACCCAGACCATTGCAAGACGATTTCGTTTATGATATTCAGGCACAACATTGAAATAGCTAGAATAATTCATTTCATCACACCTGTGTCACACTTATGCGTACCCTGTTTGGCGTGAATACGTCTTTATGATTGGAGCCGGGCTTGAGGAGCCAGTCAGCGAAACAGAAGTGAAACATTTACAGAAAACGACTGTCAACTTGCCAAAATCTTTTGCTTTCTGTTGTTTGTTTATAAAGTGACCGTAAGATCTTGTTGGTGATGTTGGTTACCACGACGAAATTGCGAGGCTGTTGGTGCTAACTGAATTTATAAACAGGTTTAAGGTACTAGCATGTTCGCGAAGTGAGCTATGTTGATCAGTAATTTCAGCTTTACTAGGAAGTTACTACAGTACTTATTTGTTCTTGACGTCTGTGCGGCACTTACATTTAATGTATACACGCAAACAGCACTAAACGTTTACTGCTTACTACTCCTTGTATGCAGCCAAATAGCATTGTAGAGGTAGATTAATACGCACCATTAACTATTTTCATAGCACAAAGAAACTGTCTGTAAACGGATTAGATCAGTATATCCTGTGCTTATGTACAGTTAAGTGATTTATGAACAGTGGGCTAATCAGAAGAAAACAATTTAAGTAACTTACCAGTAAGACTTCTTGGTTTGCTCGTATGGTTAACCAGTTTTCAGTGAGAGGCACCCACGTGCCTTGCGCATACTGTGGCATCAAGCAGTCAGGCCTGCAAGATGAGTGGTCTGCCAAGCGAGTGGATTCATTCTTATTTATCGAGTAACATGAACTCTAGTACTCACAATTAAGTTACAAATTATTCTTCTGTATGAATATTACGCAACGGAAACGCACAACTGACTATTAGTAATTTACACAACTCTGACTGTTCACTACGCACTGGCAATACCACATTTTCTTTTTTATTTAACGGCTTTGATCAACACGTGGCCATCGCACTGAATATGAATGGCGCACACATTATAAATTCTGGATATCATGGCAAGATACAATTAGAAGGAAAAGGCCACCAATCTTTTTCTTTTCACTATCTTATTTATTCCGATAAATTCTATAACCTAAACACACAAATTCTATAACCTACAACAATAACACATGAGAAATTCCGCCCAGTGAGCATGGCTTTACATTGGTGATTCTCTAACTTATGGTCTCGTAATTATTTAATGCTACAGTGCACTTTCTGGACAGGATGGTGGATCTTTTGCTATATCTCACAGATCGACTCTCACACCCATCATTACGAAAACTTCCTTCAGACCGAGCGGTACAAAAGGAACATGCATAACCCACTACCTATGAAACTACCTTGCTACTCTCCCATGCAAACCACACATACTTAAATTACATGACATACACTACACTGCAACATGGCATACAACACAAAGAATAGTCACAACATTATAATCACATCACATTCAGATTTCCCACTTCAATTAGTATTTATCCCTGTTTCACACGACACTGCCCCACTTCATAATTTTTCTTTCCTACTACGAACTCTGGACGATATATGCACGTCTTCCTGTGCAATGCAAGCCAAGTGGCGTTGCTGGATAGACGGCTGACTCACCTTGCTTCTCTCTCAGAGTATTATAGTTTGAATCAAGCGTCACACGGAAACATAACACGCAAAGTAATGTTAAGAACGTATTCATCACACACGCGAGTCCTCAACTGATACCATGGACGAGTACTTCTCTTTATCCTTTGTCTCATACACAGATTGAGACTCACACAGTACTCACCACGTGGAAGTACTCGTCTCTAATTTCAAGTCCTGCACACGCCATTTCTTAAATATTTCCAACTTATAGTACACACGCTAGTAATTCAGCTTAACTTAAGCAATCGGAAGTATTTCAACTTATTGCTACACGTGGTTTCATTGTGACCGTTGGTCACTTCCGAAGATTACTACGATCCCATTAATATTACCTGCCTGACATTTAATTCTCCCCACAAAAGTTCCTGAAATAGAGAAATTATTATTCTAAACTACTCTTAAGTATTTCACATGCGTACCATGTCTCCACTCTTTTGTCCTTACGGAGCACACTAGATCCAGCGGCAGAGTGCTGAAACATGGCCGTTCTTCAGGTCATCTCGCACCTCTGTCGAGGTGGGGGAAGACCATGCTATCGTATTGGTCAGCCACATTTCAGGCGCTCAAAGCTCCGGTAAGTTTCATCTCTTTGGTTCCACCAAAGGTGGCCAAAGGATCGTCTCAAAGATGATCATATATTCACATTCACTATCTGCGGTTAGCAGACGACCATACATTCATTCATTTCACAGATCTCACCAAACTGGATGTAGGGATTTATTTTGTGGGAGTGCACATGTGATCAATTAAATAAATAAATTGTCATTCTTTCCCACACTGGTATCCGGCTTCGCTGTATTAATTGAAATTGAGTTATTATTAGAAAAAATATGTTATTCTGACAAGAAAAATGAAGTATGTTGTACCTATTTTCAATGTCGGGCGGTACTGTACCCTTTCATCAGTTATGAATGGCTGGTATCTACTGAACTGATTAATATTTGCTTTAAGTTCTTAGAGGCAGAGCGATTTTGATAAGCCTGTTACTTGGATACAAATGTTTAACATTGGTTCCTATTCTGCAATACAGGTATTATACCAAAAACGTATTCATGACTGCTTATACTGTAGTCTTACTTTTAAAACCCTTTTGAACTAGGTGATCTGTCGCCAAGGAGTACTGGTGAGATTAATATTAAATGGAGATCTTAGCTTAAGAAAAAATATCAAACTACGAGATCAAATGCCTGAGGAGAGGAAAACGGGCATCATAATGTTTCCGTAGAAACTCCCAAGCGATCAACGGATAACATGAAATATAAGCCAGACCATCGTTACACAATTTCGTTTATGATATTCATGCCCACATCGAAATACTAGCGAGAACAATTCTTTTCATCACTCGGATGTGAATCGGTTGCCTGTGAAGTGGAGCATGACAACACTTCACCGTTTACATATTTTGAACACGAATGTGTGTTCAGTGTGTGTAGAACTGCTGACAATAAATTTTAGAAAGTTTCTTCCTCTAACTTTAAATGCGAATGCGATAGTACCGGTACACAGTGTCTTTCAATTTGTGCTACGAAAAGTAGTCGCAAGGAGTCCAATTAGACTAATATGGAGGCCAGTCCATCACTGCGCCAGTAAATTTGCAATAATTACCCAACGCTATGACTCTATTCTCGAAGAATTCATCAAGAAAGCGAAATATATGTCTGGTGCGAAGTTGTCTGATCCCATCTTGCATGTACCACTCGATATCAGTTCGATCGTTCAACGCTGTGTGGCGACAAATTGTTCCAAAACTGCAACGTAACGTTCTCTAGTGATCGTTTCTCCCAGTAAAAAAGGGCAATAATACCTCTGCGGCAGATCGCAGCCCAAAAAATAACTTTGGGAGAATACAGTGGTTTCGCTTCACGCAAATGGGGATTTTCGGAAACGCAAAATCACTAGTTTGGTTCAGTCACGGCTCCAATCAGCTGGAGGTGTGCTTCATCTCTGAACCAGATACAGCCAACATCAAGTCCTTCATTATCACTCATTGTGCGAATTTGGTTCACCTAGGCTGCCCTCTTTCACACAGACCGTACAGATATGATCTGGTGGCTCTGGATTTTGAATGGAAACCTGTGAAGGCTTTGTCTCAGTATCCTCTGCATGCTGGAACGCTTCAAACCAGTCTCTGCTGCAGTACTTCGGACCGAATTCTTTGGATTATTCTGAATAATACCAAAAACTGTGGCAACATTTTCAGGAGTGACTACATTATGCCTGGCGCCAACATTTCTCTCCAGATAAGTAGCAACGTAGCCCGTCCGTTGGACTGTGTTCTGAACCGTGGTATTCCAGTGTTCAGCAGAATACGTTATTTCGACCTTTTCCTTCGGTACGCTTACCTACTTTCACTCTTCAACGAAGGAACTGATCACTCTGAGCTGCAGCGCACTATTTACAGGCACTAAGTATTGAGATTACTGTTCGAAATATTTCGAAACTTCTGTATAAAATACTTACAGTTTTCATAATAGACATACCGTTTGTTGTACTCGTTTATCGATCTTAATTTCTGAGATTTTTAATTTTGAAGTCAGGTACCCTTTCGCTGGACACGCTGTAAAATGCATTTTTTTTTCCTGCGGATAGGTCATGAAGGACCATGTTCCAATATCAGTTCTTGGCGCTTTCTCCTTTCTGCCTTCAGACTACTTTGAACCAATCTTTTTAGCTACCCTGCCTTGGAATCCTTCCAATTTCGATACTTTTTCCCGAAAAGCTTATCTGTTGCTTACATATTCTATTTTTTTAATGTTTCTGTCCAAACCCTTTTTTACTTCGTTGGGCCAGCTTGTTGTGGGCTTCTTTATCCCACAGATGTTAATCTACTGCCTTGCATTCGAAATAAACGTCCAAAAAACATTAGTCTTCTTTTTCTCTTTTCGTTTGAAATATTTTCTGTATTTTGGAATATTTAAGCATTACTTCGAAATTTCCAACCTTCTGCTGTGCATTGTGGTCCTAACATTTTCCTAATAATTCGCCTTTCTGGTACTTCTTATTTATTTACACTATAGTTTAACGTCAGGCATTCGCTTACATGTAGGCGTTCTGGCTTCACTACTGTGTTGTAATGCCTTACTTTTGCAATTTTTTGATAGGCACTTTTTATTGTGGAGGTCCCTTGGTGATACCATATGCTATCCCCATTTTAGGCAACCTTTCCTCTATTGCAGATTTTTCCAAAGTATTTTTTTCGATTATCTCCACTAGATATTTGAATTATTTACCCTCAGGAATTTTGGAGCATCCTTCAAGTTTGTTACAAATTTTGTTTTTTCTGCATAAATTCTTAAGCCAATTCTGCTGGCTATTTCTTCCAGGAAATTTATTTGTGTTATAGCTAATGCCACATTTTCGGGAAGTATAGAAAAATCATATGCAAATGTGAGACAGTCGATTTCGATCTTTTTTCTTCCTCTTCCTAATCTAATTGGCGAAATTTTGAGTCGATAAGTTTATCGTTCCAAATTCTCCCTGTTTTCTCTAACACACTGTTACAAGGATTGTGGGTGGGCTTCTCCTTGTTGCACACCTGCTTTATTTTGAAAGAGTGTGAAATTTCTCCCATAAATTTTGCTTTACAGACTGTATCTGCAAGTGTTTCAGGGATAGGTTTGCCAATTTAGACTTTATGCCAAATTCACGAATTATTTTATCTGTAGTTTCTCTGTCAACAGAATCAAAAGCCTTTTTGAAATCCACAAACATAGCCGGCCGGAGTGGCCGAGCGGTTCTAGGCGCTTCAGTCTGGAACCGCGAGACCGCTACGGTCGCAAGTTGGAATCCAGCCTCGGGCATGGATGTGTGTGATGTCTTTAGGTTAGTTAGGTTTAAGTAGTTCTAAGTTCTAGGGGACTGATGACCTCAGATGTTAAGTCCCATAGTGCTCAGAGCCATTTGAACCATCCACAAACATAACTACAATGTCCTTAGAATTAAGTAATCTGCGGCGAATTCCTTACTTTCCTAAAACCACCTTGATATTCACCTACATTTTTGTCTAGTGTTGTTTCTATTCTGCTCACTAAAATCTTAGAAAACACTTTATACGCTACTGGCAGAAAAGAGATTCCTCTATAGTTGTTTCCATCATGTTTATCATCTTTTTTGTGGACTGAATGTATCAAGGTAACTTTCCATTCCTCTGGGATCTTTTCTGTTCTCCAGATTTCTTTAAAGAGTAAATTTGGCTCGGTTGCTATATTTTGAAAGGACCACTTCAAGAATTCAACTATAATAGAATCTTTGTTGTTTTTCAAGGTCTTAATTACTTCTTTAATTTCTTTTATAATTGGTGATAAATGTTCTTCCAAATTCTCGTTGATATCTTAGAATTACAATTTATGAATTGGTTCAGGACAGTTTAGAATACTGGGAACAGTATTAATACCAGATCCAAAGGAGAGGGAGGTTTGGGGAAAGGGTGTCACACATCTTTCCACGTGTAGGCTCCTCTTAATCACAACTTTTTATTTATTACAAAGTGTTTTTCTCTGCGATACGCCTACGGGTATTTAAGGGATCATTAGGCCAGTATACGCTGACATTTCTTTGTTTCTTTACTGTAAAGTTTATCACTTCCTTACAGGCTTTGAATCTGACGTAGGTATACTTCAAGTGTAGGCGCATGGTAGAGAAAGAGTTGACAGCACCGCCAGTAGAAATCTTTGCTATTTTGAAAGATGCAGCAAAGATGGCCACTGTGTCTTGTGACAGCCAGAGCGAGAGCACCAGCAGCAGCGAGTACTGTTTGTATAAAGCGTTTATTTTGCATTTTGTTTACGACCTTCCACTAAGGAAGGGATTCTATTTGTGTTTATCTGCTCTGCATAGTAACTAACAGTTCTTGATAAAACTTTACGTAGTTTTCGTGTTAGATTTCTTAGTGTTTTCTTGATCGTTTAGAACAGAAAGCGCCCTAAAACCGTCTTTTGTTTGTTTCGCGGCCGTTAGCCACTAGTCACTTGAATCAGCAGTTGTCTTGTGACAGCCAGAGCGAGAGCACCAGCAGCAGCGAGTACTGTTTGTATAAAGCGTTTATTTTGCATTTTGTTTACGACCTTGCACTAAGGAAGGGATTCCATTTGCGTTTATCTGCTCTGCATAGTAACTAACAGTTCTTGATAAAACTTTACGTAGTTTTCGTGTTAGATTTCTTAGTGTTTTCTTGATCGTTTAGAACAGAAAGCGCTCTAAAACCGTCTTTGTTTCGCGGCCGTTAGCCACTAGTCACTTGAATCAGCAGTTGTCTTGTGACAACCAGAGCGAGAGCACCAGCAGCAGCGAGTAGTGTTTGTATAAAGCGTTTTTGTACTTATTTGCTGCGCTTAGCTTTTAAATAGTTTTTCTGGGAAAACCTAGCGTAGTTTTCGCGTCTCGTATTTCAGTGAGTGTTTCTTGATTATCAGAGTAGCTCATCAGAAGATTATCTTGGGAATTTGTCACCGTATAGGGTAGGGTAAACATAGTCATGTGTAGGGACTGTGGTTGTTGTGAGCGGACGCAAGGAGAATTGGCCACTCTTCGGGGGCAGGTGGAGGCTTTGTCTGTTAGGCTCATCGAGCTCGAGGCGCAGGCGTCGGCTCGTAGTGGCGTTGGGGCAACTGTGGTGAGACCTATGCCTACTTCGGTGGCCTTGGAATCACATGGAGCCCCTGATGTCGCTGCGTCTTCCGGCAGTGAGCATCTTACCGGTCAGCCATCACTCCAGGGTGAATGGCGGACAGTGGTGGGCTCGCGCGTGCCTGGCCGAAAGGCGAAGGTGGGATCTGGCCGCGTGGCAGCTGCCTTACCCCTTCCCAACAGGTACGGGGTGCTTCCTAGTGGTGATGACATCGTTTCCGAGCCACCACAGGATGCCTCACCTGTTGGGCCAGTGGCCGATTCTCCGGCAAGGTCCCGACAGTCACAGAGGGCGGGCCTATTAGTTATAGGGAGCTCCAACGTTAGGCGGGTTATGGAGCCCCTCAGGAAAATAGCGGGTAGGTCGGGGAAGAATGCCAGTGTGCACTCGGTGTGCTTGCCGGGGGGTCTCGTCCGTAATGTGAAGGAGGCCCTTCCGGCAGCTATTGAACGCACTGGGTGTGACCGGCTGCAGATAGTAGCACATGTCGGAACGAATGACGCCTGCCGCTTGGGTTCTGAGGCCATCCTTGGTTCCTTCCGGCGGCTGGCTGATTTGGTGAAGACAACCAGCATCGCACGCGGAGTGCAAGCTGAGCTTAATATCTGCAGCATAGTGCCCAGAGTCGATCGCGGTCCTCTGGTTTGGAGCCGTGTGGAGGGTCTAAACCAGAGGCTCAGACGACTCTGCGACTATAATGGTTGCAAATTCATCGACCTCCGTTATTGGGTGGAGAACTGTAGGGCCCCCCCTAGACAGGTCAGGCGTGCACTACACACCGGAAGCAGCTACTAGGGTAGCAGAGTACGTGTGGCGTGCACACGGGGGTTTTTTAGGTTAGAGGGACCCCCCCTTGGGCGAAACGATAAAATACCTGACGGCTTACCAGAGAGGACATTATCATCGTTGATAAAGAACGTCCGTCCTCAGAGACCAAAAACAGGAAAAGTTAACGTAATATTGGTAAACTGCAGGAGTATCCAGGGCAAGATTCCTGAATTAGTATCTCTTATTGAAGGAAATAGTGCGCATATAGTATTAGGAACGGAAAGTTGGTTAAAACCGGAAGTGAACAGTAACGAAATCCTAGACACAGAATGGAATATATACCGCAAGGATAGGATAAACGGTGGAGGAGTATTTATAGCAGTAAAGAATTCAATAATATCCAGTGAAGTTATTAGCGAATGCGAATGTGAAATAATCTGGGTTAAGCTAAGTATCAAAGGTGGGTCAGATATGATAGTCGGATGCTTCTATAGACCACCTGCATCAGCAACCGTAGTAGTTGTGCGCCTCAGAGAGAACCTGCAGAACGTCGTGAAGAAGTTTCGTGATCATACTATTGTAATAGGGGGAGACTTCAATCTACCAGGTATAGAATGGGATAGTCACACAATCAGAACTGGAGCCAGGGACAGAGACTCTTGTGACATTATCCTGACTGCCTTGTCCGAGAATTACTTCGAGCAGATAGTTAGAGAACCAACTCGTGAAGCTAACGTTTTAGACCTCATAGCAACAAATAGACCGGAACTTTTCGACTCCGTGAATGTAGAAGAGGGTATCAGTGATCATAAGTCAGTGGTTGCATCAATGACTACAAGTGTAATAAGAAATGCCAAGAAAGGAAGGAAAATATATTTGCTTAACAAGAGTGATAGGGCACAAATCGCAGAATATCTGAGTGACCACCATCAAACGTTCATTTCTGAGGAAGAGGATGTGGAACAAAAATGGAAAAAATTCAGAAACATCGTCCAGTACGCCTTAGATAAGTTCGTACCGACTAAGGTCCAAAGCGAGGGGAAAGATCCACCGTGGTATAACAATCATGTACGAAAGGTACTACGGAAACAAAGAAAGCTTCATCATAGGTTTAAGAGTAGTCGAATCATAGCTGATAAGGAAAAGCTGAACGAAGCGAAAAAGAGCGTAAAGAGAGCAATGAGAGAAGCATTCAACGAATTCGAACATAAAACATTGGCAAACAATCTAAACAAGAACCCTAAAAAGTTTTGGTAATATGTAAAATCGGTAAGCGGATCTAAATCCCCTATTCAGTCACTCGTTGACCACGATGGCACCGAAACAGAGGACGACCGAAGAAAGGCAGAAATACTGAATTCAGTGTTCCCAAACTGTTTCACTGCGGAAAATCGTAACACGGTCCCTGACTTCAGCCGTCGCACGGACGCCAAAATGGAAAATATTGAAATAAACGATATCGGAATTGAAAAACAACTGCTATCACTTAGTAGCGGAAAAGCATCCGGACCAGACGAGATACCCTTAAGATTCTACAGTGATTATGCTAAAGAACTTGCCCCCTTTCTATCAGCAATTTATCGTAGATCGCTGGAAGAACGTAAAGTACCTAGCGACTGGAAGAAAGCGCAGGTCGTTCCCATTTTCAAGAAGGGTCATAAATCAGATGCGAATAATTATAGGCCTATTTCGCTTACGTCAATCTGTTGTAGAATAATGGAACATGTTTTGTGTTCTCGTATTATGACGTTCTTAGATAATACAAATCTCCTTCATCATAACCAACATGGATTCCGCAAACAGAGATCATGTGAAACTCAGCTCGCCCTATTTGCCCAAGAAATTCACAGTGCCGTAGACACTGGCGAGCAGATTGATGCCGTATTCCTGGACTTCAGGAAGGCATTTGATACGGTTCCGCACTTACGTTTAATGAAAAAAATACGAGCTTACGGAATATCGGACCAGGTTTGTGATTGGATTCAGGATTTCCTAGAAGAAAGAACACAACATGTCATTCTTAACGGTTCAAAATCTGCAGATGTAGAGGTAATTTCGGGAGTACCGCAAGGAAGCGTGATAGGACCTTTATTGTTTACAATATACATAAATGACTTAGTTGACAACATCGGTAGCTCCGTGAGGCTATTTGCAGATGACACGGTTGTCTACAAGAAAGTAGCAACATCAGAAGACTCGTACGTACTCCAGGAAGACCTGCAGAGGATTAATGCATGGTGCGACAGCTGGCAGCTTTCCCTAAACGTAGATAAATGTAATATAATGCGCATACATAGGGGCAGAAATCCATTCCAGTACGATTATGCCATAGGTGGTAAATCATTGGAAGCGGTAACGACCGTAAAATACTTAGGAGTTACTATCCGGAGCGATCTGAAGTGGAATGATCACATAAAACAAATAGTGGGAAAAGCAGGCGCCAGGTTGAGATTCATAGGAAGAATTCTAAGAAAATGTGACTCATCGACGAAAGAAGTAGCTTACAAAACGCTTGTTCGTCCGATTCTTGAGTATTGCTCATCAGTATGGGACCCTTACCAGGTTGGATTAATAGAAGAGATAGACATGATCCAGCGAAAAGCAGCGCGATTCGTCATGGGGACATTTAGTCAGCGCGAGAGCGTTACGGAGATGCTGAACAAGCTCCAGTGGCGGACACTTCAAGAAAGGCGTTACGCAATACGGAGAGGTTTATTATCGAAATTACGAGAGAGCACATTCCGGGAAGAGATGGGCAACATATTACTACCGCCCACATATGTCTCGCGTAATGATCACAACGAAAAGATCCGAAAAATTAGAGCAAATACGGAGACTTACAAGCAGTCGTTCTTCCCACGCACAATTCGTGAATGGAACAGGGAAGGGGGGATCAGATAGTGGTACAATAAGTACCCTCCGCCACACACCGTAAGGTGGCTCGCGGAGTATAGATGTAGATGTAGATGTAGATGTGTCCCTTGTCATCTGTTTCACAATATTGTAGACAGTTATTTCCAGTAAGACACTAGATTTTATGTATGATTTGTATTTCCAACTTATTTTCACACTTCTTCATTTGTACAGAACTTTCATGGTATTGTTTAATTCTTTCTTTTGGAACCATATTTAAAATTTAAGATTTTGCCGCCGCCCCCAAAAACGTATCACCCTGGGCGGTGGCACTATTCGTACCACCAATCCCCCCACCACGCCGCCTAGAGCCGGCCCTGGGCACTGTCTAGAGAAAAACAAAATACTAGGAGAGATAGAGGCACGTTTCCACAAAAAAACAGCTATTAATTTTTATTATTTTTTATTATAAACTGTTTAAATTTGAAAAAGGTAGTGAGAAACTACATATTTTTACACATGGAAATCACAAATAAAATGTCCGATTATACCATTAGAATGGCTACACTTAAGTATAGAGAAAATGTTGCCACTTGTTTCAATTTACCCCACCAACGAGGCCGTTGAAACATACCAAAATTTTACTGAAAAGAGCGTACTCAGTTTGAAATATCCGACATGACAAAAGTGTCTTAATTGTGTCCACAGTTTTTAGTAGAATGGATCATTATTCGTGCATGACCAATGACACCACAATTTGGATTCAGTATACTGTATCTATTCCTCTCCCTTCCTGTAACCATCACCACAGATCAAAAAATAATTTTCTTCTTCTTCGGAAGATGGATGAAACTACAATTTTTTTTTGCTGCTAGTGGTTGCTTCCTTCTCTCCTTTGTTTTTCTCTTTCCATTCTTTGGTACCGTCTTGTGATTTCTCTCCTCCCTTGCTTTTTCTAGAATCTGTTCTTCGGGTGTATCAGTTAAGATAGCACATTTACGCTTCTTTCTCCCACGGTTGCTTTCTTTCCTTGGTCCAGCTTTAGGGAAAGGGCGAATCGAATGTGTTCAGGCGGAAAACGTTTCTCTGCTGAAGTATCTGGAATAGAATTAACAGCATTCTCCACATTCTCGGAGTTAGCCAGAGGATCTGAAAGTACTCCTTCTGGAACTGGCCTAAAGATACAGAAAAATCACTTTCTTAGAATTTGTCTGCGCCAAATCGGAATACTCCTGTTGCTGAGAATCCTGAATGTTGTTCGGTGGTGTGAAAATGGTGAAAGTCCTTTGTTTATAGTGGAAGGCAAATCATAAATTGTTAATGTCTTTCTTGGAGTAGCTTCCAACACGCAGCGATTCCCCTGGATCACACCTTCTTGATTGAAAGGACCGTAAGTGCTTTCATCGCGGGGGGGGGGGGGGGGGGGGGGCAGTAATTTGTGAGAACAATGGTGAGCAAATGATTGTTCTTAAATTTATTAAGAGCTTGTATACTGAGATGGGACGAATGGTTGTCGAGCAGTAGTAGCACAGGAGCTTCTTTTGTTGGTCTGGTTTGCCTAATAAAATGATCGATAAATGTTACAAAAGATTGCTGCACCTGTGTCAGCACTGATGTATCCGATGGGCTCGTCACGAATAAAATGATCTTTAAAGTTATTTCTTGGAAAAATAATCATGGGTGGAATGAATGTGGCTTGTGCACATTTAGCAGCTGCTACTGTTACCTATACTCTCCGTTCACCAGAACTCAAAATTGCAACTTGTTTCACACCTTTGTGAGCAGCTATCCTGTTTGATTCAGCACTGTAGTTATATCTATTTCATTCATGTTCCACATTATGGAAGGGGGAAGAGGGTGCTTAGAACAAATATCTCCTAACTTTTGGAAAAACTCCCCAACATTTTTTCTATTAAATCCTGTCAGTCTTCCCAGACTTTTGCTTTCAGGTTGTCTGATGGAAAGATCATTGTTTGTCTCAAAAAATCCTGAAAGCCAATCGGCCCTAGCTATTTCCTTTTGTGCCCAATATGATGGCATTTTCAAGTTAAAGTATTTTGTACAACGATACCCCAAATTTTGCACTTCTTCTTTGGTCAACCCGATCATAATATGTCTGGATCTCGCGATATAATCCCTCATTATCTTTTCCTAACTATCTGAAACCACTTTCATGCGTTTAGAGTACCCACAAATAACGTTTCCGTCTGTTTCCTTTTTCTTTTTGATGAATCGAGGAAGGGCACACAAGCAAATATTAAATTCTTTTGCAGATTTTCTAATCAAATAGTGGCCCTTTCTCCATTTTCCAGAGCTAAAGTGGCTGCTCTCTTCATCACATCCAAAGATGTCAAATCTTTTTCTGTTTTGCGTTTGTAATGACGCATTTTCTTTACCTGAAAGTAAAAATTTAGAGTGAGTTAACGTAAAATACAAGAACAAGTAAAAGAAAAGCATTACATTGTCTAACATAAAAATTCGACCTAACTAAGAGCGGGGTTATTTGCAGCTCCGTGTTGCAACATGCCCCGCTTCGCACCGCTATATAAATCGAAAATAACATCCCGACAATGACTTTAAACTAAAATCAGCTACTACATTGTTAAACTACAAAAAGTAAGTATCACTTCTGAAATCTAATGTTTGTCACCGAACCTGTTATTATACAGGGCGAGTCACAAACTATTGCCACCTAGAATAACTGCGAAAGTATGATAGTAGCTGAAAAGTTTGTGAGACAAAAGTTACATGGGACAACGGGGGCCATAATATGACGTTGGTCTTTTATTGCTAGGTGGAGTAGCGTCAGAAATATGAAGGTCAATTTTGATTTTTTAAATGGGATGCTATAGTTTGGTACTTATTTTCTGATAGCGGCTATCGAGACTAATCCAATGATGTACAACAGTAAGGTCTTTGAAGGTCAACGAAGGTCACAAATGTGGCATGAACGTCCATTAACAGAAGGTGTTCGAAGTGATGATCATTGGTTTCAATACAGTGCTACAATCTTCTTGTCATGGACTGAGTGGTATTCCTTATCACATCAGTACTTATCGAAGCACATACTCTGACAATTCTCTCTCTTATATCTTCAGGTATAGTTGGAACGTCTTTATAAACAATGTCTTTTACGAAACCTCACAAAAAAAATCCAGAGACGCCAAGTCTAGCGAACGAGCCGCCGGCGACACATCTCCTCCGCGTCCAACGATTTGGGAACTGTCTCCGCAGCTCATTTATAGCCATCAGCGAAAAGTGTACCGTACATCCATCGTATTGGTACCACTTTCTGTTCCTTGTTCCTAAAGGTCTTTCTTACAATAACAGAAGTAATGTTTCTTGCAGAAATGTGGTGTACTTCCTATCATTAAGATTTCCTTCGATGAAATAGGGGCCTATAATTCTGTCCTCCAGAATCCCACACCATGCATCCACCGACCACGGTTTTTGATGTGCATCTTGCCGCAGCCAACATGCCGCGCGGGATTAGCCGAGCGGTCTCGGCGCTGCAGTCATGGACTGTGCGGCTGGTCCTGGCGGAGATTCGAGTCCTGCCTCGGGCAGTAGGTTAAGTAGTGTGTAAGCTTAGGGACTGATGACCTTAGCAGTTAAGTCCCATAAGATTTCACACACACATCTTCTTCACACAGCCAACATGGATTTTCAATTGTCCAATAATGCATGTTACGCAAATTAACATTTCCCTGGTTCGTGAATGTAGTCTCGTCAGTAAGTAAAATCAAATTAATAAATGTGTCATTCCTCTGAATCTGAAGTTGAGCCCATCGGCAGAATTCAATGCGACGCATACAATCCGTATCAGAGGAGACTGATATGGTAAGGATGATATTTATGGATACACAGAAGACGAACAACACTACTCTGGCTCATACCAGATTCCCTTGCGATTTGACGCGAACTAACACAAGGATCTCGAACCACAGAGGCAAGAGTACCAGTTTCCGTTTCCTCGTTAGTAACTATCCTTTGCCGGATATGTTTCGGATGCGTTAAAGATCCATTTGTTCTCAGTTTATCATACACATATTTGAATGTGCGATGTGTAGGGTGAGTACGTTGAGGATATCTTTCAGCGTGTAAGTCTCTAGGTCTCACTGAATTTCGTTGGCATTCTTCGTAAATGAGAAGCATATCGACTTGTTCTTCGCAGGAATACATCATTCACATTCGCTTGATTCGACGATACTAGTCTTACCGTTTCTATTAGTGTTGTATTGCGAAACCGTCGAATGGTGTTTAGATGTCAATGATACGTTAGATGGATACACTGTATTCGACGAATATTTACTATTTGCACGATATGCGAGAGAGAATTGTCAGAGTATGTGCTTCGATAAGTGCCGATGTGATAAGAAATACCGCTCAGTCCATGACAAGAAGGTTGTAGCACTGTATTGATACCAATGGTCATCACTTCGAACACCTTATGTAAATGGACGTTCATGCCTCCTTTGTGACCTTCGTTGACCTTCAAAGACCTTACTGTTATACATCATTGGATTCGTCTCGATAGCCGCTATCAAAAAATAGCTACCAAAATATAGCATCCCATTTAAAAAAACAAAGCTGACCTACATATCTCTGAAGCGACTCAACCTAGAAACAAAAAACCAACGTCATATTATGGCTCCCGTTATCCCATGCAACTTTTGTCCGACAAACGTTTCAGCTACTATCATACTTTCGTAGTTATTCTAGGTGGAAATAGTTAGTGACTCACCCTGTACAACTTTTTTGAAACTATAAACAGTTACCCACCAATGACGATTTCGATCAAAGAAAGAGAACAAGAAGGAAAACGTCTTCCCGCGCCGACTCTGGCCATCACAGTGAGGATATTACGCGATTGAAAATGTCTCCACACGATGGCAGCACCGGATACTTCATGAAAAAATGCAGAAGTTACAGTTTACCCCTGTAGCAACATGCCCCTCTCTCCCCTGTTTCACAACACGGCTCATACATTTGTCGAGGTCTTTGACTAAAGTATCAACTAAAATATAAATGTGAAGGTAAAATAAACAAAACAAAATATTTCCAGTGCCCATAAACTCTATTCCTTGCCGTGATATGTCACATACACGATTAATCTTTGTGAATATTGAGAAAACAAAGATGGCTTCTAGATAGTAATACGCGTAAAGAACATGTAGCTAATTGTGTTTTTGTTTTGTTGTTTTAGTCTTTGAGCAGGTAAGTGATAATGCTACCAAAAGCACTGTCCGCCACATATTATGTGATAACTTTCAGAACGTAGATGTAGGTGACACTAGAGATCCGTACATAGATTTCTGATAATATAGTATTATTAAAGCAGTCCCACTGTGCAAGCAACTCATTGTGATTTTACTGTTTCCTGCTTTCCCAATTTTTTTTCTCACGTGACAGGTGTGGAGAACTGTCAAAGCTTCAGTTGTTGAAACTTACTGGTAGATTAAAATTGTGTGCCAGACTGGGCGTCGAAACTGGGACCCTTGCCTTTTGTGATGTTTGGAAGGTGGATTTGAGGCACTGCTAGAAGTAAGGCTGTGAGGGCGAGTTGTGAGTCGTAAAGGTAGCTCAGTCGGCAGAGCACTTTCCCGGCAGGGGAAAAGATCACAGGATGGATATCGGGTCCGACACACGTTTTGGTCAGCCAGCAGGTTCCAAATCAGACCACGCTCCGCTGCAGAGTGATAATTCATTCTGGCATCAGCTGCTTGAAAGAGCCAAAAGGCTTTGGTCCGTGGAGGAAATGAATACAAAATGCTAAACACAGCTTATTTTGAAGAGCAATGTGGCAGAGGGAGGAAAGCAGTTGATCCGACGTCTGTTGAAGATTTGGTCACATCATTGCGGGAAGGGTCGAGCAGTGGTGTGTAAACATGCAGTGCAAAGATAATTGCCCGAACGCTCGACATGCCTGCGAGCACGGAGGATAAAATCCTGCGAAACTTCTTGCATTGCTGTCCATAAAAAATCACCTACATTCAGGAGCTGCTTCCTGCTGATCTGCAAGAAAGACAAACGTTCGCTTTGGACTTCCTCGCTCGCATGGAAGTGGACAATAAATGGCCGTGGAACTTTCTGTGGACAGACGAAGTCCATTGCATCTCCAAGGATATGTCAATATGCAGAAATGCAGAATATGGCCAACGGAAAAATCGCACGCACATAAACCAGGACCACTTATTCTGCAGAGGCGACGGTGTGGTGCGGGTTGACGGCATCGTTTATATTAGGCCAGCATCTTTTCGGAGAGATGAGTCCTGCATGTTCTCTTACATATACGTTTACATCTATACTTCGCAAGCCACCTGACGGTGTGTGGTGGAGGGTACCTTGAGTACCTCTATCGGTTCTCCCTTCTATTCCAGTCTCGTATTGTTCGTAGAAAGAAAGATTGTCGGTATACCTCTGTGTGGGCTCTAATCTCTCTGATTTTATCCTCATGGTCGCGAGATATACGTAGGAGGGAGCAATATACTGCTTGACTCCTCGACGAAGGTATCTTCTCGAAACTTCAACAAAAGCCCGTAATGAGCTACTGGGCGTCTCTCTTTCAGAGGCTTCCCCCGAAGTCTATCTATCATCTCCGTAACGCTTTCGCGATTACTAAAGATCCTGTAATGAAGCGCGCTGCTCTCCGTTGGATCTTCTCTATCTCTTCTATCAACCCTATCTGGTACGGATCCCACACCTGTGAGCAGTATTCAAGCAGTGGGCTAACAAGTAACCTACTTCCTTTGTTTTCGGACTGCATTTCCTTAGGATTTTTCCATTGAATCTCAGTCTGGCATCTGATTTACCGACGATTAATTTTATATGGTCATTCCATTTTAAATCACTCCTAATGCCTGCTCCCAGATAATTAATGGAATTAACTGCTTCCAGTTGCTGACCTACTATATTATAGCTAAATGATAAGGGATCTATCTTTCTATGTATTCGCAGCACATTACACTTGTCTACATTGAGATTTAATTGCCATTCCCTGCACCATGCGTCAATTCGCTGCAGATCCTCCTGCATTTCAGTACAATTTTCCATTGTTACAATCTCTCGATACACCACAGCATCATCTGCAAAAAGCCTCAGTGAACTTCCGATGTCATCCACAAGGTCATTTATGTATATTGTGAATAGCAACGGTCCAATGACACTCCCCTGCGGCACACCTGAAATCACTCTTACTTCGGAAGACTTCTCTTCATTGAGAATGACATGCTGCGTTCTGTTATCTAGGAACTCTTCAATCCAATCACAAAATTAGTTCGATAGTCCATATGCTCTTACTTTGTTCATTAAACGACTGTGGGGAACTGTATCGAACGCCTTGTGGAAGTCAAGAAACACGGCATCTACCTGTGAACCCGTGTCTATGGCCCTCTGAGTCTCGTGGACGAATAGCGCGAGATGGGTTTCACACGACCGTCTTTTTCGAAATCCATGCTGATTCCTGCGGAGTAGATTTCTAGTCTCCAGAAAAGTCATTATACTCGAAGGTAATACGTGTTCCAAAATTCTACAACTGATCTACGTTAGAGATACAGGTCTATAGTTCTGCACATCGGTTCAAAGTCCCTTCTTGAAAACGGAGATGACCTGTGCCCTTCTCCAATCTTTTGGAACGCTATGCTCTTCTAGAGACCTACGATACACTGCTGCAAGAAGGGGGCCAAGTTCCTTCGCGTACTCTTGTGTAAAATCGAACCGGTATCCCATCAGGTCCAGTGGCCTTTCCTCTTTTGAGCGATTTTAATTGTTTTTCTATCCCTCTATTTCGATTCTACCATTTTGTCATCTGTGCGACAATCTAGAGAAGGAACTACAGTGCAGTCTTCTTCTGTGAAACAGCTTTGGAAAAAGACATTTAGTATTTCTGCCTTTAGTCTGTCATCCTCTGTTTCAGTACCATATTGGTCTCAGAGTGTCTGGACATTCTCATTTGATCCACCTACCGCTTTGACATAAGACCAAAATTTCTTAGGATTTTCTGCCAAGTCAGTACATAGAACTTTACTTTCGAATGCGTTGAACGCTTCTCGCATAGCCCTCCTCACACTACATTTCGGTTCGTGTAATTTTTGTTTCTCTGTAAGGCTTTGGCTATGTTTATGTTTGATGTGAAGTTTCCTTTGCTTCCGTAGCAGTTTTATAACTCTGTTGTTGTAACACGGTGGCTCTTTTCCATCTCTTACGATCTTGCTTGGCACATACTCATCTGATGCATATTGTACGATGGTACCGTCACAGGTAAACGCCATGAGTTTTTTTGCACACGAAAGGCATTCAATCCTTCAGCAACGTGGATAGCTGGATAGCATTATTACTATGAAAGATGGCGCTCCTCCGCAAATTGGATAGCCAGTAAAGCAGCTGCTGCAGAGGCATTTCGGAAACGCTAGAATTATCAGCCTTTGTTTCCCTACAGCCTGGTCGTCCATATCTCCTGATTTTAATCCATGTAACTTCTGGCTGTGTGGTTATATGAAAGATGTTGTGTTCAGTGCTGAAATTACGAACGTAGCTGACCTGAAAGCATGCAATGCGGAGCAGATCCCGAACCTCAAGACACACCGACCTGTTGTGGAACATGCTGTTTTTTGATTTCAATTTTCAGCGATGGACAGCATACTGAACAAGTCTTGCACCAATCTCACGACAGTTATAAACAGATGTGATTTTGCTTTTCACGAGTTTTTTGGCCTAAAGACAATTGAAAACCGATTTTTGCCATCCGATGTGGTACGACTTTGCCGTAGTGGATGGGCTAACCTAACGAACAGTGTCTCAACTACTGTCTGCCTAACTTGTGCAGTCATGCCCATTGAACAGTACGGATGGTGTAATATGTGACTAAAACCAAAGCCGTCGTATTGCGAATCGTCGGTCGTTTGTAGCCGATACTGTTTACGTTAAGACGCTTATACCGTCCCTTTTTTTGTTCCACATCGTTTCCTCCTTCGTCAATAACATACTGTTCAAATTCGACATCAGTCTGGGCAGTGGCTGTCTTTCTACAGTGTTTTGAAACTGGAACTTTAATTATGGACACCCTGTAGCTACTTTCGTCCGTTCTAGTTCATTTAAAATAACTTTCTGAATTCCAGTATGCCTGGAAACAGTACTGTGCAGAAGCTATTAAAACTGCGGTCGTATGCCCATGTCTCTAATTATGAGAGTAACCGCAAGCCTTCAGTTCGGAAGCGATTGGAAACATTTCGCAGAAAATTGCTGCTAGCTTGAAAGTAACCTGTCAGGTGGCTTTCGCAACAGAACGGTATTCAGAGCTTAAGCCTTACCGCATTTCGTGTTTCCAGGCATTGCTGCCAGCTGATAGAAAAAAAAGAGGTTTAAGCATTGGGAGTCGTCAGTTAAAAAATTGTGGATGGCGATCTTGACTCGAAGTGTAATTGAAGGTTGGTTTCAATCTTTCTGGGCACTTGAATAACCAGGCTAAATGCTAACGGTCCACTGAACACCCTCAGATTGTGCCTGTACATAAAGTTCTGCCTCAAGTACTTCTTAAAAAAAAATGGCGCGAAGTTTCTAGCTGTTGTACTGTCGGATCGATGTTCTTTGAAGTCAGTGTAATCACAGACGTTAATCTTCAAATTTTCGAGTACTTCCACTCTTAGTTAAAGGAACTTAAAATCATCAATGCTTTTTTCAGCAAAATAGAGCAACATGCCGTACGTATAGTGAATTGGTGTGTCACATTCATGAAACCTTCAGAGAAAACCGCACAAAAGGCGAAGGTATGTGGCCACCTAGTTCACCAGACTTGTCAGATTGCAATTTTTGGAGATGTTTAAAACGAAAGGTGTATGAAGATAATCCTACTACTATAGGCTTGTCATTGTACACCCGGGTGACAAAAGTCATGGGATACCGCCTAAGAGCGTGTCAGGCTTACTTACGTCCTGCGTAGTGCAGCAGCTCGTTGCGGCACGGACTCAGCAAGCCGTGGGAAGTCCCTTGCAGAAATATTGAGCCACGATGCTTCCGTACCCGTTTATAATGGCGAAAGTGTTGCCGGTGCAGGACTTTGTGCTTGATCTGACATCTCGGTTGCGTCCCATTAACGTTCGACGGGATTCAGGTTAGGCAATCTGGGTGGCCAGACCATTCCTCGAATTGTCCAGAACGTTCTTCAAACCAATCGCGCATTGTCAGCCATAAATATTCCATTGTTGTTTGGGACCATGAAGTCCATGAATATTTCCAGTGGTCTCCAAGTAGCCGAGCATAACAATTTCCAATCATAGATCGGTTCAGTTGGACAAGAGGACCTAGTCCATTCCATGTAAACGTAGTCCACTTCGTTATGGAGCAACTACCAGTTTTCACATTGCGTTATTGTCAACTTGGGTCCATGGGTTCGTGGTCTCTGCGCCACACTCGAACCCTGCCATCAGCTCTTACAAAATGAAATCGGAACTTATATGACCAGTACACGGTTTTTCAGACGATTAGGTTCCAACATATATGGTCACGAGCCAAGGAGAGGCGCTGCAGGCGATGCCGTGCTGTTAGCAAAGGGACTGCGTCAGTCGTCTCCTGCCATAGCACATTAACGCCAAATTTCGCCACACTGACCAAACGGATACTTTATTCGTACGTCCCACATTGATTTCTGCTGTTAGTTCACGCTGTGTTGCTTGTCTGTTAGCACTGACAACTCTACCCAAACGCCGCTGCTCTCGATCGTTAAGTGAAGGTCGTCGGCCACTGCGTTGTCCGTGGTGGGAGGTAATGCTTGAAATTTGGTGTTTCCGGCACACTCTTGACACAGTGGTTCGTAGAATATTGAATTCCCTAACGATGTCCGAAATTAAATGCTCCATCAGTCTAACTCCAACTACCATTCCGCGTTCAAAGGCTGTTAATTCCCGTCGTGCGGCCATTATCACGTCGGAATCCTTTTCACATGAATCAGTTAAGTACAAATGACAGCTACGCCAATGTACTGTCCTTGTACACTTTGTGTATGCGATACTACCGCCATCTGTATATGTGCATATCGCTATCCCATGACTTTTGTCATCTCGGTGTATATCAGCAAAGTTTCAGTGTCAGCGTTTGGGTTCACATTTGGGTACTCTCAGCGTAATGTGAGACACTGCCTTCGTACTGAGTAGCGATAAATAATAGCCGTGATGCACCGCAGGTATATACATAAGCAGGTCTACGACGTCAGACAGTTTCTTGTGCTCTATGGAAATACTCCTGCTATACTTTGATGTTAAGTTTGTAACTCGTGATTTCTGTGTAGGACGATCTTACTTCTTGACATTAATTTCACGGAAGTGTCCGTAAACATTGAACAATACAGCAATTTAGCATCTATATAATGGCAGGCCACAGTAACCCCTATAGCAGGCATTTAGTGATGCCCTCAAAATTATAACAATCGGTTACGGTTAATGGGCTCCAGATAAATATTTTACAGATCGTCCCATAGTTCATGGTTCCACTAAATATTGTAGTATTTAAGACTGTTACATGTACGGTACTGTCATAATGAACCACATAGCCACATGCTACAGGGTGCTCTAAAATTACTCTTAAAAACTTCTAGAACCTGTAGAGGGGACTGAGTAGACAATATTTTGAATTGGAACCCATGTCCGAAAACGTAGCGTTTCCGTGCTACTGCCCTTTGAAAACGTGTTTGTTAGGTACACAAACAGCAGGGTAGTCACGATACGGGCGGGGGACGGGGGTAGGGGGGAGGGCGGGGAGCGGTATTTACCTTGGATCGTGGGTCGGCTAATGTCATCTGACTTGAGTCCTACTTCTCTGACCTGGTTAGAGCACCTTCAGTACATGTTAGACCAACATGGTTGAGACACATTTTCAGAATACACCGATATGGTCCTTCTGTATGGTGAAGTTCACGGTTATGGAAGAGCTGCTTGCCGCCTTTATCAAGATCGTTATCCACTCCATTCCATACCATTTCCGCCAGTTACGCAACGGCTTCGAGAAACAGGTACCTTCAACGTTGGCATGCGTGACTGTGGTGCTCCAAGGCGACGCCACACACCCGAAGTGGAAGAGCCCGTACTGCATCACGCTGAAGAGAACCCGTCAACTACTACGCGAGCAACTGAGCATGCAGTAGATGTTGCTCCCAGCAACGTCTAATATGGTTCTGCATGACCGACAGCTACACCCATACCACCTCTTGAGGATACAGTCACAACTGCCAACCGATTTTGCACCACACGTTGAGCTTTCTACGCAGTTTCAACGAGCCCCTAGCATTTCCACGGTGCATTCTCTTCACAGATGAATATTAATTTGCCAGGTGTGTTCTCAATTCTCGGATCAGTTATGTCTAGGCAGACGAAAACCAACATGCCACGAATGTTCAGGGACACCAACACATGTTTGGTATCAATGTGTGGGCAGGTATGCTGGATGTACGCTCCGTACATACTTCCACCCCGACTCACGGATCTCATCTACTTGACCTTCCTGCGACAAGTATTGGCCTTGTTGTTGGATGCTGTGCCATTAAATGTTCGCCTAGATATTTGGTTCCAGCATGACAGCTCATCCGCTTATTTTTCACCACATGGTTCAAATGGCCCTAAGCACTATGGGACTTAATATCTGAGGTCATCAGTCCCCTAGACTTAGAACTACTTAAACCTAACTAACTTAAGGACATCACATACATCCATGCCCGAGGCAGGATTAGAACCTGCGACCGCAGCAGTAACGCGGTTCCGAACTGAAGCGCCTAGAACCGCTCTGCCATAGCGGCCGGCATTTCACCATATGTTCGTGAACATCTGGACCAACGGTTCGGACGCAAATGGATAGACCGAGGTGGTCCATCCGCATGGACTCAACGAACACCAGATTTGACTCCACTGGACTTTTTCATCTGGTGTAGAACGAAGAGTTTGGTTTATGAGACTTCTGTAGAGACAGAAGAAGAACTGGTGGCACGAGTTGTGGTCATTGCAGGAGAGATTGCCGAGACACCAGGTGTGATAGAGCGTGTGTACCACAACATACCACAACATCATTCCTATTTACAATTTGTGCACCGAACTTGGTGGTCGAGGCATCGATCCTGACTTAAAAAATAGTAGGCCAGAATGTTAACTCCTTTGTAAAGCACAAAAACGGTTTAAGTTTAATTGTGAACTACAGTCTTTGTGTGAACTGATTGAGTTTCCTTTTTGTTTCTTTGGATGTTAATGAATGGAATTGTAAAACAAGTGACGCACTGAGTTACGCCTAATAAGTTACTTGTGAAAGTGGTTGTGTTACCAACGTGTTTTCAAATGGTTGTAGCAAGGAAACAGTACTTTCCGGCCATGGATTCTAATTGAAAATGTTATCTACTAAGTCCCCACTAAAAGCCCTAGACGTCTGTAAGGGGAATTGGCTCTGAGAACTATGGGACTTAAAATCTGAGGCCATCAGTCCCCTAGAACTCAGAACTACTTAAACCTAACTAACTGCCCGAGGCAGGATTCGAACCTGCGACCGTAGCGTTCGCGCGGTTCCAGACTGAACCGCCTAGAACCACTCGGCCACCCCGGCCGGCAGCAAGGGGAATTTTAGAGCATCCTGTATAATACCGCATTCCACATAATTACCTTTTGTCTACGATTACCTCTGATGTTGATGCAATATCACGCGTATTTGGCTGACGGCACCCATCTGCAACTCTATTATGGCACGAGGATTCACTCTGAAAACAATTGACTTCCCTATTGGTTCCACAGCGCATTTTTACATCCGAACAAATCGCGCTGTTTCCTCTGCAAGACACCAGCTTGTTGTGTCTTGCCATACTAAAGCACAAAAATGACATACTGTGTCTTGTACAATACATATCAGCAAAGTGTGTGGAGCCATCCCTTGATTTTATCAAGTACTACTCTACCAGTGGCTTGCCAATCCTCCAGAGGATATGAAAAGCGTGCAGACGTCAATATTGCTCGGTTTGTGGGTTACCATTGTCTAGCGCTAAACGGCTCGTATGTAGTGTTTTTTTTTTAAATTTATTTTAAATAAAATTTTGTTATTCTGTGAATATGTAGATTATTGTCGTGGAGCCGATTTAAACTGGAGGTAGAGTACTTTTTACATCTACATCTGCATCTACATAGATACTCCGCAAGCCACCGTACGGTGCTTGGCGGAGGGTACACTGTACCACTATTAGTGTTTTCTTTCGTGTTCACTCGCAGATAGAGCGAGGGATAAACGACTGTCTATACGGCTCCGTAAGAGCCCTAATTTCTCAAATCTTATCTACGTGGTCCTTACGCGTAATGTATGTTGGCCGCAGTTGAATCGTTCGGCTGTCAGCTTCAAATGGCGGTTCTCTAAACTTGCTCAATAATATTTCCCAAAAAGAACGTCACCTTCTCTCCAGGAATTCCCACTTGGGTTGCCGAAGCATCTCCACAACGGTGACGTGTTGTTCGACCCTACTGGAAACAAATCTAACAGCCCGCCTCTGAATTGCTACGATGTCTTCCTTCAATCCGACCTGGCACGGATACCAAACATTCGAGCAGTACTGAAGAATAGGTCGCACCTACGTCTTATATGCGCTGTCCTTTACAGGTGAACTACTCTTTTCTAAAATTCTTCCAATAAACCGAAACTGACCATTGCCTTCCCTAGTATAGCTCTCACCTGCTCGCACCATTTCATACCGCTTTGCAACGTTACGTCCAGATATTTAAACACTTGACTGTGTCAAGCAGGATACTAGTAATACAGTAACCGAACGTGACAGGTTTGTTCTTCCTATTCATCCGCATTAACTTACATTTTTCCACATTTAGAGCTAGCTGTCATGCATTACATCAACTAGAAATTTTGTCTAAGTCGTGTTGCATCTTCCTACAGCCACTCAACTTCGTCACCTTACGTACACCACAGCATCATCGCCGGCCGGGGTGGTCGAGCGGTTCTAGGCGCTACAGTCTGGAACCGCGCGACCGCTACGGTCGCAGGTTCGAATCCTGCCTCGGGCATGGATGTGTGTGATGTCCTTAGGTTAGTTAGGTTTAAGTAGTTCTCAGTTCTAGGGGACTGATGACCTCAGAAGTTAAGTCCCATAGTGCTCAGAGCCATTTGAACCATTTTGAACAGCATCATCAACAAAGAACCGCAGATTACTGCCAACCCTGTCCGCCAAATCATTTATGGTTACTGAGAACAACAGCGGTCCTATCACACTTCCCTGTGGCACTCTTGATGGTATCCTTGTCTCTGGTGAACATTCGCCGTCGGGGACAACATACTGGGTACTATTTCTTAAGAAGTCTTCGAGCCACATATGTATGAACCTATTCCATATGGTCGTACCTTCGTTAACGGCATGCAGGGGGGCACCGTTCAATTGGTTTCCGGAAATATAGAAATATGGGATCAGCCTGTTGCCTTGTATAAGGTTAGTGCGCTGTAGTGCAAGCAGTGACCCGATGCAGCGGCTGCGGGAAGCATGAATGAAGTAGGGCGGCGCCAGCGGGTGGTAGCGGCGGAAGCGGGCGCTGGGCAGACCTTGCCCGTGGCCGAGCGAGCAGCCGCAGCGGCAACCCGACCCCCGGCCGCCGGGCCGCGCGCCGCCAGGTATGCAGATGCGTGGGAGGAGCGGACGTTGCGACTGGCGCCAGTGCCGCGGCTGGCGCCACTGCCGCTGCACAAAGGCGGTCGGGGCTGGCGGCAGATAGCCATCGGCACGCTCCGCAGGCCGCACGACTCTCGGGCAGACCGGCAAGCCACGCCACGCCAGGGCACTCCTCACTGCTCACCGTCTGCCCTAGCAGGGAGCAAGTTGGCGCAGGTACCTCCAGTACAGTAGCTGCTGCTCTCATTTCAACCCTTTTACAATGCACAACAGAGCTGAAGGATCACTTCTTCGAAACCCCTTAATTGCCTCTCATTGCTATGCGTGACATTTGAATTTTGGATCAAAGCTGCAAACAGCCTTGTGATCTGTCAAAGACATTTGACTGTGTAAATCACAATATCCTTTTAAATAAATTAAAATATTATAGTGTAACAGGAAATGCTGCAAAATAGTACAAATCTTATATCTCTGGCAGGAAACAAAGGGTGTTATTAGGAAAGAGACATGTATCAAGCTATCAGGCATCATCCAACTGGGAACTAATTACATGTGGCGTTCCACAAGGTTCCATTTGGGGCCCTTACTTTTTCTTGTGTATATCAATGACCTTTCGTCAGTAAAATTACCAGATGCCAAGTTCGTTTTGTTTGGCGATGATACAAACATTGCAATAAATAGCAAATCAAGTGTAGTCTTAGAAAGATCAGCTAATAAAATATTTGTGGACATTAATCACTGGTTCCTAGCCAATTCTTTGTCACTAAACTTTGAAAAAACACACTACATGCAGTTCAGAACTGGTAAGGGGTGTCCCACGAGTATATACCTAACATACAATGACAGGCATATAGAAGAAGTGGACAGTGTGAAATTCTTGGGACTACAGCTTGATAATAAATTCAACTGGGGGAGCACACCTCAGTACTGCTGATGCGTCTTAAAAAACCTCTATTTGCAATGCGAATTGTGTCAGACATAAGGAATATAAAAATGAAAAAGTTGGCATACTATGCTTACTTTCATTTCATAATGTCATATGGGATTATTTTTTGGGGTAATTCATCAAGCCAAGCTTAAGTTTTCCGGGCACAAAAACGTGCAGTAAGAGTTATATGTGGTGTGAACTCAAGAACATCCTGCAGAAGCCTGTTTAGGGAACTAGGGATACTAACAACTGCTTCACAATATTTTTTTTCCTTAATGAAATTTGTCATTAAAAATATATCACTTTTTCAAACCAACAGCTCAGTTCATGGAATCAATACTAGAAATAAGAATAATCTTCACAAGGATTTAAAGTCAATTACTCTTGTACGAAAAGGTGTGCATTATTCAGGGACACACATTTTCAGTAACTTGCCAGCAGCCATAAAAAGCTTAACAACCAATGAAATTCAATTTAAGAGAAGCCTAGTAACGTGTTCATTGTAAATAAGTATTATAGTAGTTGTATTACACATTTATTACCTTATAAATAAATCAAAAAAACGTTTTTATTTTAAATTCAGTGCATTAGTATTTGTAAAATGACTCTTTCATATAGTGTTCATTAAAAAATGACGATCATTCCACTTGGGACCTGTGGAATGGTACATTAGCTTATTTGTTTTAGTTGTAAATATTTGTCATGTATTGTTGTTTTTCTGACATGTTCTACATCGTGGAGGACCTCCTCACTGCGGATCAATTGGAATGAAAGTAAATCTAATCTAATCTAATCTGCAATGGTGCAAAAGCGTGGCGCATGCGACGTCACGCTCACTCTAGGAGGCGCTTCAAACAGCAAGATGTCACCACATGCGGAGAAAAAGGGCAGAACTCAGAACTTCATGGACGTGTAAGATGGTTTAATGATATCATATAGGCACCAAATCTCACCGCAGTTCTGCTCAACGCGACGTGAATGTGTCACATAACGAGAAAGTCGTCACTCTCCTCTTGCCCACATGTTTCACCTCTTCTGTCGACGCCTCTGCGATGTGGTCAGAAGCCAGCACTGAAATCAGCGTTTCTCACTAGAGGCCGAGGGAAACATCCTAGATACACCGCCGCTCGGAATCGGCAAGGAACGCCTCAAGCGTGGCTTAATGGTCCTCAATGAAACTACCCCTTTCCCTGAGGCGTTGCTTCTCACCCACATTTAACGTTCGAAAACGACAGTTCGTAGTGCGATGATCAACAGGAAGACGTTGTTGACAACTTTTGACACTGCTAACACCCTTGGACGTTTCAACTTTTCTCTAAGGTTGCTACTGTATGGCTGCCCAGCGGCAGGCAGTTTCCACCAGCTTGCGATGATTTGAACTCCTGCACTGACTGGCCCGACCGCATGTTATGCGTTACCAAATACAATAGTTTCATACATCTGAAGATGGGATTTTAAAATCTCGAAACCGATCGCGGTTTGAATAAATATTAGTACAACTGCAGCAGATCTCTGTGAATTAATTATCATGCCTCTCAGTTGTGCATATCCAACGTACCAAAGCACTTTGTTGGCGCTGGAACTGGAATCGCAGACGTATCAAGAGGTTGCCTACCTGCAGGCGCCTTGGACTACTTTACTGGTTGTCGGTGTGCACCTTCATTTTTAAAATTCTCAACGAACGTGGGTGGGTGGTACCGAGGGTTTGCTGAACTGAGGAGTCTTCGGGGGACCCTTTGCCGTTTCCTGTCAATGTCACCCTCCTCCGTGATCACGCCACATGAAGGTGCAAAAAAGGAGGACTCAAAAAGCATAAGCACCCTTTGCTGCCTAGGATTACGTTCAAATTTCGTTGAATGGTTTTGAAAGGTCCGTAGTGGTTCCACGCTGTACCTGAGAGCAAAAATTGCGGTCGCGCTGCACTCCAAAGGGATGCCATTACATTCAGTAGAGTTACTGGCCCACTGTATCCTCAGGGAAGCATCGAAACGTCCGAGTGTATCAGCAGTGTCAAAGGTTGTCAAGAACATCTTGTTCTTGCCCATCAGTCTGCGAAGTCTCGTATTCGAACGCCAAATGTGCGGGGATCAACGACCCAAGGAAAGGGGTGATTCATTGATGGCTTTTATGCTATCCCTTGAGGCATCTTCGTGGCGATTGTAAGCGGCGGTGGTGTGTCTGAAATCTTTTCCTCGGCCGCCCAGGAGAAAATCGCGTGATTTCAACGCTTGGTGTCGCCGTTCTGACTTCCATCGCACAGGCATCAAGCGAAGGGTGAAATGTGAGCCAGAGGAGGTGCAACGACCGTTTCATCGTGTGACACATTCATGGTGCCATTTGGCAGAATTGTGGTGGAATTTGGTGCCAATATGACATCGTTAACCCACCTTATACCTCACATGAACTTTGAGCCGTGAACACTTTTTCACACGTGTCGACACGATGTTGTTTCGAGCGTCGCCGACCCTGAGGATCGTCTCAGGACGCCATGCTTTGACCCCATTATAGAAGAAAGTTTTACCAGCTTTGAGACAAATTTCAAAGTTGTGCGCCGGAAGGGGAGGCAATTACGGGGATCGGAATATTCTGTTGAGCAGTATAGTTACGATATGAGGAAGCGAGCTCTCCTGGAATAAATCTGCTCATTGGTTTTCTGTATTGCAGCAGTCAGAGTGCAGTTCTGTTGTATGTCGCGCCGAATACAGACAGAAAACTCAAATGTTCTTTGTCGTATTGTAAACTAAGGTCAACAACTTCAACTCTAAAAACACAAAAATGTTACATAACACAAATTTTACAAAGAAAACTCAGAAAATCATAAGTTAAACAACAATTAATACAAACCACAAAAAATAGCTTTGACACAGCTATCTACTGTCACAGATGTGTATCAAGTTCGAAAATTAGCACCGTCTGTAATGCGAGATCCTTTTAATAGTTTATACGGTGAAACTCTGAGTCAAAATCTGAGAGAAAATCCAAAGAATTTCTGGTCCTATGTAAGGTACAACAGCAGCAAAACACAATCAGTCTCTTCATTGCGCAGGAGCGATGGTTAAGTTACTGATGACAGAGCAACTGAAGTGGAATTACTAAACACGATTTTCCGAAATTCTTTCAACAAAGAAGATGCAGTAAGTGTAACAGAAATCGGATCAAGAACAAATAACAGCAAGTAACGTAGAAGTGGGTACCTAAGGTGTAAGCAAAGCAACTTAAATCATTTAACAAAGTCTACTAATTAGATTTCTTTCGGCGTGTGCTGATCTAATAGCTCCATGTTTAACAATTATATACAGTGTTTTGCTGTTGCTAAGAAAAACAGACATTATTGGACAGAAATTTTCATAGGCAACGATGGACGACCTGAAATACAGAACATGCTTGTTAGAGATGGAGCAGTAAATTTATAACGAAAAGGTACAATTTTACCACAGGGGAAAGCAGGACAACAGATATAAATAACGTTCATGTTTGAAAAGGTCTGACGCCCAAAATAAAGGTCGATATCGGGATATCAATAAGGAACATGCCCTCCGCGGGCACTAATGCACATTTGAACGTGTTATTCATGCTGGCTATCAAACTGTTGAGGAGTCTCCCTCGTCTCTAAAGACGGTTTTCAGATCTTGTTTGGTTCGGGAAGAGGGTGTTCGTTGAAAAACACGTTTGCCGAGAGTATCCCAGGCATGCTGTATAAGGTCTACGTCCAGGGTGTATGCAGACCATTCCAAACGTTCAATATCATCACTTGCCAGTATGTCCAACACTCAGTGATCATGGGTGGGCGAGCATTGTTGTCCATAAACAGAAAGTCCGGACATACCGCACCCCTAAACAGCTGGGCGTGGTCAAGAATAATCTCCTTGCAATACCGCTATGCTGTAACGGTACCTCGTGCAAAGATATGCAGCGATGTTCGGCAATTGTGGACAATGCCTGCCCACAACATAGCGCCTAGGCCATACCGATGACGTTCATGAACATTCCGTGGTGCGTAACATGTTACCCTCACTCTCTACACTTACTGGTGGCCAGCATCACTTGCCACAATGAAGGGGGATTCGTCAGAGAACATCACTTTGGACCATTGTTGCTGACCCCGAACTAGCATGCTCCCTACACCAACAAAATCTATCTCGACGATGGCATGGTTGAAGAGAGGTGCGTTTAACAGCTTTCCCAGCATACAACCCAGCCTGATTTAGTCGCCGCGAAATGATTCTAGTAGAGACACGCATACCGGTAATTGTTGCAACGTCTGCAGCGATCTGCCTACGAGTGAAATGTCTGTTCCTTTTCTGCACTAGGGCTACGTATCGATCATCTTTCCGTGTGATGGTTCATCTACGACCACCGATATGGTCTAGCATAGCATTTACACCTTCATCGGTCGTTTTTAATCGCGAGATGACGCTTTTGGATACACCCATTGCTGTGCACACTGTAGTGACACTTTGACCGGTTTCTAGGTATCCAACTGTTCGTCCACGATCGTAAGCAGTCAGTGATGTCTTGCAAACATGTTGCCGTACCACAGGGAATGTTGCACTAATCACGGCAGCCTTTGTGAAATACTGTACTGCATGAACCGTCGAGTGCATACAAGGCGTTCGTACACAGGCTTCACTGCAGATATCACGTTCCGTCCTCTACACTTCCTTTTACTATGATTGGTCAGGGGCTTTGCGTAGCAATTTTCGGTTGTTCCGTAGCAATTGCCTGTTGTTCCTTAGTATGTACCTGTTGTTCCTTGGCAATTGAAAAGCAGTGTACAACTGCTCGCTCTACGAAAAAGCTGTACCCAAAGATTGGAAAGTTGCATAGGGCGCCCCAATACTTGAGAATTGTAATAAAAGTAGTCCTCTGAACGTTAGACACATAGCACTGAGGTCTACTGGCAGTAAGATTTTGGAACATACACAGTGTCTGAAATTTACTAAAGACCTCGAGTAAAGCTATTGACACATAGTCTGTACGGATTCGGAAAATATAATTCTCCTGAAACACAGCTGGCACTTTATTCACACGAAGTAATAAGTGCCTTCGACAGAGAGCTCAAGTATATTCCTTATTTGTAGAGTTTCAGAAGGCTTTTAACACCGTTCCTCATAGGCGGCTTCCAATCACATTGACTGTGGAGTACCGCCTCAGTTGTGCGACTGGGTTCGTGATTCCTGCGAGAAGGGCCACATTTCGTAGTAACTGATGGGAAGCCATCGAGTGGAACTGAAGCGAAATCTGGCGTTCCCCAACGAAGTATTAGGTTATCTGCAGTTTCTAATCGCTATAAAAGATTCAGGAGACAAATTGACGCTGTTCTTTATCATGCAGCAAAGTCATCAGAAGATCAATGTGATTTACAAAATAATTTAGTCAGGATATCTGTATGATGTCAACAGGGGAAATTGACCCTGAACAAAAAAATATGCGAGTTCCTCCAGATCAGATTAAAAAGAAACCATTAAATTTCGGTTATGCAATAAATAATACAAACTTAAAGGCTGTTGATTGTACTAAATATCTGGGGAGTACAATTACGAACACTTTAAACTGGAACCATGACATAGAAAAAGTTTTGGGGAAGGTGAACCAAAGAATGCATTTTATTGGCAGAAAATGCAAGTCTCATAAACAGACTGCATACACTAGGCTTGTCCGTCCTTTATTAGAGTATTGCTCCGCGGTGTAGGATCCTTACCAGATGGCTCGACCAAGGACATCGAAAAAGTTCAAAGAAGAGCAGCTCGTTTCGTATTTTCACGAAATGGGGGAGTATTATGAGCTGAGGTGGTAATCATTAAAACAGAGCTGAGATCTTTTCAAAAAACCTGAAACACCAACTTTCTCCTCCGTACGCGAAAACATTTTGTTCAGTCTTACCAGTACAGGGAGAAGTGACCATCGTAATCAAATAAGAGAAATTAGAGCTCGCACGGAAATATTTAGGTGTTTACTTTTCCCGAGAGGTCTTCAATAGTGGAAAGAACAAGACATAGTCTGAAAGCGGTTCTTGGAATCCTTGTCAAACATTTGGATATGAATTACAGAATAATGATGTAAGTGTAGTTTTAGAATATTCGATACTCATACGATAACTTCATGTATAGCTTCCAGAGCCTCTCTCTTGGAGCACTCTTGAAAATGTGGTCCATGATCTGCTCCGCTGTTGCACATTCAGCGCTATCGACGAAGCCATATCCGTGTAAGGTGTAGTGTAGCCTATTCGTACATCTCTTAAGCGACACCACATCTGCCTGGATTGTTCAGATCCAGAAATTAGTAAAATGAGGCCTCAGTAGCTGGTATGATGGACACCTTTGAGACGTTTTCATTCCTCTTTCTGTGGTTCCTCCCGCAGAAAGTGTTTTCACTGCATCAGGGCTTCGTCTTCCTATGCCGGTCTGCGGGAACGTGTGCGTTATTCAGTACATTATGAATTGGAAGTACTCTTGAGAGTACTGTGTTTTTGACAGAATGTATGTACCATCAGTGTCTCTCCGAAGCTGTTTGTGAACGACACAGTTGCATACAAGAAGACTAAATTACTAGAAAACTGTTGCCAGGTGCGGAATGACCCTCAAATCACCAGTGCTTATGCAACTAAATAAATGTGAAGTACAGCTACCTGGTCACAATTTAATTTATTTTCGCCGATAAAAGGTTTAGCTATACAACCACCATAACATCTACAAGAGAGAATAAAAAAGTAATAAAGGTAAAATAATACAGAACTGGTGGAACATTAACATGAAACTACTACAAATAAATAGAAAAACAAGTAATCTTATTACATTATAATGCGATGAGATAGACGATGCGCGCTAATTGTCGGAATAGTCTAACACTGTACTACCTGATAAATAACGTGTACGCTAAAAATCTTCGCGCTTTTAAAGGGGTAGCGACAAATTTTGTAAAGCAAATATTTTCTGAGAGCAGTTAAGTTTCGCAAATCGTAATCAAAAGTCAGTCCACCATTTGCTGATAACATAACACTCATTTTAACAAAGTGAGTTGTGCAATGACTAACGTCTGTCTATAAAAAGAGCGTGAACTGATTACATACAAAATAAAAGTACCTATTAAAAGCAACAGGAGTAATTTAAATTATGCCTGAAAGTATAAAGGCTAAGAACTAACAATGATTTAATAAGGGTGTCTCATCTTGCATAAACACAATCTTCGTTTCATTTAATCCCCAAGCATATTTCACCACAGCTGTGAATCCTCATTGTTTTTTTTTCCTATCATTGTTTCTTAAATACATACATACAAATTTTATTTAAGTTAGGAATATGCTGACACCAGCCGTTGTTGTCGTTGTTCAGATTACATATGCACTTTGCCCTTTTATTACATTATGTGTTCCCTGTGCCATAAGTAGAAATTAATGCTCCATGGCATCAGCAGAATACAGACGTTAGGGAAACGTATGAATTGAATTTTTTCTTAAGAATGTAACCTTTAAACTCTATATCCCGATAAAATAGTGACACTGCCTCTCTCTCTCTCTCTCTCTCTCTTTTTTTAATTTTTTTTTTTTTTTTTTTACGTTTGCTGTTGTTGGATTTGACTTGTCCTGAGAGTTACTTGATTTTTATTTGCCATTTCAACTCTTAATATTCATGCAGCAGTTTCTCTCTTCTCCAAAAGTCTCTTTACTTTTACAGTAGGAGGCATCTCGTAGACTGAAATCGGTTACCGGAAACAAAAATATTTTATTGCGATTTGAATTGCTTTTTATTAAAATAGCAGGTAGGATCGCTGCGGTTCCACAATGAAGTGGGAGCTAATTTTATTTTTACGACAGATCTATTCTATTTCTTGTGGTAACAATGACTAAATTATACTCTGTGCAAAATTCTCTCAGGCGGCTTCTCCTTTCATTCCTCTCACCATGTGATCTGACTATTTTTTGTTCTCTTTCATTTCTTTGTATCGAATTCCAAACACTCATCATAATTAAATTTTCATCTCCTTTAGCTGTCTAAGTTATCTTCTCGTATACTCTTTCAATTTTTTTATAGTAAGCAGAGCTATCTGACTTATGGATTGGTACTACTGTGGTTGGCGTTAGCTTCGCTTCTATCTTAGTGCATTCATTCGCTGTTCACGGCGGCTTACCCGCATTTTGCTTTCCCGCATTTCTGTTATCTCATTCGTTATTAGATCTACCCTTAAATTACACCTATATGATTTTGCATTTACAATCATGTACTCATCTGATAAAAAGTCCTGTTCTTGCTGCCACCACACTCACACCACAATACTTAGCTTCATCCTATACATTCCCGTTTTAAATTCTCTAGCCCACCTTCCAAACTAGGGTGTAGCACTGCGCTCTTTGGACGATACTATAGGTAACTACCCAGCATCACACTAGTTGGAGAGGAGTTAGGAAGCCTGTATCAGCGTGTGGCTTGAAGAAGTCACGTCATTTAATGATTGAAATATCTGTTTCACAGAATAATGATGCACGACTTATCGACATCATTGTTAAATCCGCTGGGAAGTGAGCACAGTCCCAGTAATATGCAATTTCCAGCAGATATGTGGTGAAATTAAGTATAAAATGCACGTACGTGACATGGAGAACCAACACATAATCATGCTGTATTTAAATGGCAGTTTGTGGCGTTAAGAGGCATGGAAACAGGTAGTACGCAGAAAATTAAAAAAAAAATGCGACTGAAGTTGATGTTTTACTCCAATTTTGATTCATGGATTATTCTAACGGATCACTCAATCCAACGCAAAACGCCATATATAAATTTTTTTCTCTGGTAATCTCGTCAGTAATACTATGCAAGTCGCTCGTCCACACTGTATCATACTTCGGGTGTTCGAAATTCCGCTGCGTTTGCCTCTAACGACGTGAATGATTCATGTTCAAAAGCAGGAGAGAAATGTTCAGCGTAATCAACAGAAGCGAAATAATATAGACCACTTTCATCAACGGAATCTTTATAATGCTGACGCAGTTCTTAATGTAAAGCAACGACTGCGGCTTCTAATTTATGCTGGTGGGAGTACGAACAACAAGGAAAAACAAGAGTTATACAAAGAAAACCGGATCTCTTTCAGTAGAACTATTGCATAAAAAAGTGAAACACCGAATGTGCACTTTACTAAACTAAGAAACTTTCTGTTATTACAACGAGACCAGTGATAATGTTTTGGAAATAAAAAGCGAAAAAAGTACAGTATGACATTGTATTTCATCAGTCAGTACTGTTACTTTTATGAATTTTGAATAATCAGTGGTTTTATCGATGCAAGATTTTTATTTTATTTAATCTACTAGCTGGCAAACACAGCACTGCCTGAGTATTCATTTTGTCAATTTTCTATTAGAAACGAAAACAAAAAATGAACTATAAACTGTAGTGTAATATCCTGGACAGTTTGTGTACGCTGGGCGCAGCTGCTTCGCGGGCCTACACGTGTTTTTGTAAACGTCTCTATTGCAGAGTCTCTTCAGAACTCTGTTAATAGCAATTGTTTTGGCCGACAGCCGTTTGTGTTTCTCAGTTGAAAGCTAGTAAATGTGTTGCTAGGTGTCAGGGATTTCCTTAGACGACTCGACTGTAGGAGTGCATTAGTAGTAAAGAATAAATGTATTAAAACTTCATGCATCATGCGGCTTTTTTTTCCATACATCTCAGTATTCATGACGTCATACCTTTTGAATTATTTGTTGTACAGTGATATCGTTGTGTAGGTACATTCAGCGGCATATGTAGAGATTGTCTGCAAAATGTGTTGCAAATAGAATTAGTAGCAAAGAAGTTATAAATTTAAAGATCATACACAATGTGGCATTTTTTCACACAGCTCAGTGTTTATGACGTCATATCTCCTGAACTTTGTGTGGTACCACTATATAATTGTGTAGGTGTTTTTAGCCGCATGTGTGGATAATGTCTGCGAAATTAATTGCAAACAGAATCAGTAGCACAGATGTAGTAAATTTAAACGTCATACATGATGCAGCAGCTTTTCACGCATCTCATTAGTTATGACATAATATCTCCTGAACTATGATAGATAGGTGGTTCTTACCCCAACAGAGATTGTTACCAGACAGTAATGGATATGTGTATCAAGTTTGGTTGAAATCGGTCCAGTAGTTTAGGAGGATATGTGGAACACAAATACACACACAAACAAACACAGACACCACCACACACACACACACACACACACACAAACACACACACACACACACACACACACACACACACACACACAGACACAATCACACATACATACATACATACATTTTTGTAATATGTTTGGATTCATTCTGGCAATGTGGAGTAGTTCGACGGATTCAAGCGGCAGATGTGTATAATACACAACTGTTTCTACCACAAGATTCACAAGATATTGTTTCAAAGATTTGGACATTTAAGCTTTTTTTCCACATCCTTCCCAAGTTTGTGAAACATATGAGCTTGTTTTTTCGAATTGTTTCTCGAAGTTCTAAAAATAGTTCCTTGTTGCTTCATGGTACGTATTTGCCATTTGTTTCGCCACCCAAGATTTATCGAACGGCTTTTCTTTTTTCTTTCTCCATGCACTGTGTTTCCTCTACGTTTCATCTAGCACTGTTTTCAGATCCTTAGAAAGCTGGCGTTTTTAAATGAATTTTAATATCTTCTCTTGTCCTTGGAGAATTGATGTACCTGAATATTTCATTACTCTAATGTTTAAAAACTGTGGGATGTATCAAGTGACACGTCTTGTCGGCCTGGCGTAATATAGTCGAAGTTTACTTAGGGGCCCATCTTCTTTATACATAATAAATTGCAGGTTGATATACTCCCCACATAATTTTCCACATTGACATATTTTGCACGTCAAACCTAGACTCTGAACATACCGCCACAATACGTCTGTACTTAATCTGAATGTATTTTCGTAGTTAAAAGTCTGATTAAATTGTCTTCGATGGAGGTACCTCTAGATTCGTGGCCGGTTGTGTAAGGTTCGTTGAGATGTGAGCGAGGATTAATATGTCTTTAGTAAGTTTACACTTTTCATTACAAATTATTATTAGTTAATTTTCTCCTTACACATAAATTTCACATTTTTCTTCATGTATTTCCACCTGCATTTTCGTGTAACTTTCTCGTATATTTCCCGTTTTACCAGCTCGCTGCGCCCTTTGCGTCTTGTCACGCTTATCTGGCCTTAGTAATTGTACAGAATTTTGTGTGTGGACAGTTAAAACCGAGAAATTCCACTTCTGTTCATGCTATGTATTCAACACGTATCTAAACTGAGACTGAAGAAGCAAATTAGTACGACATAGACATAAATAAGGAATAAGCTGTAAATAAACCACACGCTACCATTGTGGTGGTCCTTTACTGAATAGTGGATTCTGTATTCCTCGAAATCTCTTCGTGCACGCTTTTCCTGAATTTCATTACATTGCATTACCAGTTTTCAGTCTCCATATTTAAGCAGCGCTTGCTTCTGCTCTGTTGTTTTGGGTCAGAGTATCAGACATATTCTTGAATTTATAAAAAAGGTATTATGCAGCTACGAATGTGTGGAAGAAATCTGAGAAACAAATGTGCAGCCTTTACGGTACTTGAGGGCTGCAGCAACTTCGCGTTCCCCAACGCCACTATGCGTGATAGCTCGAAAGTTAAGAGCGATTCTAGTATTTTTCCTGCTGAAAGTTATGACGCGTAGGATCGAAAAAAGAACGAATGAGTTGCTGAATTTAGCATAGCTCAACGATTCGAGAATGTTCCGTTAACATTATCTCTCCGGAACTCTTTTTCCTACGGTACGGCGTCTCATTCCTTTTTTTTTCAGATCTAAAGTGTAAGCCAACGGAAACGCAGCCACATGCTTGACTAAACCACAGACCGTGAACAGGTAGAAAGTGAAGGCCAGATAATTAAAGACAAGTGAAAGGTGGCAATGATGTTTAACGATACACTGGAGCAATGTAGTTCTAGGCGCAGTGCTCTCGCACAGATCAGAAAGGAAGTAGTGAAATAACTGGGTAACCGTGGCACAGATTTCGGCAAGTTTAGGAGCGTATAAACCTAGAATCTATGTTAACGGCATTGCACTCACTTTTTGCAAGGAAGCCGTTGCAGATCACTGCAGACTTATGTCGCTACCGCTCTTCGAAAGAAACAGTACACAAATACAAGAAAGAATAACATGTGGTTAGGAACAAGTTTACAAGTACGAGGGCGTGCTGAAAAATAATGCCTCCGAAATTTTTATGTGAAAACTCGTAAAGCTTTTTTAAATAGAACAAACGTTATTAACATTCTACATCTTTGTTCTTTATGTCTACATATTTATTTCTTAACATAAGTCACCTCGGCAACGAACACATTTCCCCCAACGAGAGACAAATTTGTTCATACTGTTGTCGCTGTAGAATGTTTACTTCGTTGACGGTGCCACAACCTCATTTCTGCTTGCACCACTTCGTCACTATTAAAGCGAAGTTCTCGAAGGTATCTTTTAGGTTAGAACGAAGTCGGAACTGTATGGAGGATGATCTTTGAGAGAGAATCCATGATGTCGGATTGTTGCATATGTCACAGCGCTCGTGTGTGGTCTGGCATTGTTTTGTTCAAGGAGAGGGTGCTCTATGTGTGGAATAACTCTTCGAATTCACTATTTCAGTTTTCTGAGGGCCTTGCAGTACCTTGGGGAGTTTTTGGTGGTGCCTTTAGGCATGAATTCCAAATGCACCATACCTTGTACATCCCAGAACACAGTGAGTCTGACTTTGCTTGCTGACGGCGTGGTCTTGAACTCTTTTGGCGTCGGTGATCCTTTGTGACGGAGCTGCACTGATAGTGTCTTGTTTTCAGGGTCAAACTGGTGAACCCAGTTTTCGTCAGCTGTCACAATTTTGTTAAGGAACTCATGAACTCCAAGCTCAAAACGCAAAAGAAATTGCTGACATATGTCCAATATCGTGTGTTTCATACCAGGAGTGAGCATTCGAGGCACCCACTGTGTACGCAGTTTCCTGCACCGCAGTTTTGCTACGGTGGTCTTTGCACGCTCTCGTGCTATGCAATTCTTATCTGGGAGCTGTGTCTGTGTTATCCGACTATTTTCTCTGCTGAGTTCATCAACTCGATTGTGATAAGTCTTTTCGGTTGCCATAAGCGGTCATGCATACCGAGCACTGTCACACACTTTGAGGTTGGCACCATCGTCACCTTCATTACGAGTCTGAACACCCTAACGTCGCGCATTACTAATGTTGATACAATCATCATTGTACACAGCTGTCTATGGATTTCAGTTGCGGGCATGTTTTCTGCGGTTAGAATCTCGATTACAGCACACTGTTTCTCACGCAACGACGTAGTTGCGTTACACTCGGCCATGTTACGCGCAACACTTTCGAGCCTTCGAGCGGCAGAGGATTGCAACTTGCGCCGAAGTGGGAAAGTGGACCGAGTAATATGCATGACGTTTAATTCCTTAATAGATACTGAGAACAGAATAAAAATTTCGGAGGCATTAGTTTTCAGCACACCCTCGTAGATTCTTTCACGTACACTACTTACCGGGATACATCTTTAGTAGCATAAGTCCTCAGAGACAAGATTATCAGTAGGCAATAAATTATGTTTTGTGTGTGTAGTTCGGCTATTCGAAAGATTTGAGACTTGCTCTGAGCAAGAAAAAAGAGATTAGTAAAAAATAAATGCCACTCATTATGTCCTGTTACGTAACAGCGAACGGTGTAATTATCAGTAAACGATTTTGCCAAGGACTGAAACAAAACATAAGTCACAATATGTTTCATAAGTTGGCCCAATTTAGGATAAGCAATGGAAAATGGAAAATTATGGAAGTTGGAAATTTGTGGTAAGGACTACGGGCCCAAACTGCTGAGGTCATCGGTCCCTAGGCTTACGCACTACTTAATCTAACTTAAACTAACTTATGCTAAGGACAACACACACACCCATGCCCAAGACAGAAATATCCATTAAACAGTTTAAGTTAAATAGACAGGAAACAATATTACACTGTTCATAAGAATTACATATCCGAATCAACAACGTTCGCGGAATCAACTGAAGCTGAAGCAAAGTCAGTGTAGACACGGATGCTAAAACTGATGTAACTGCTTTCTGGGTATGGATTTACTGAAAGTAAATGTCCTCAAACTTCTCATAGCGCGTCTTATCAGTAAAGGTTTGGAAAAGGTGAAAATAGCTTAATATGGCAGAAAAAAATAGGACAAGGTATTATCGAAGAGGGATCTTTCTGAATGACTGTATGTCAATGAATCGTCAAAACACACACACACACACACACACACACACATATTTTGTGGGTTTAACGTGAAATTTCATTGAATTTATGACAAGAGCAGATTCGCTTGTTGCGAGTATAAACAGACGGAGGTACGTGTAACGGCAGAAAGAAAACTAGGTTTCGGAAATGATAGTCAAAGGTAAAGTTGTGTACAGCACTTACGTGGATGAAATGAAACATTACAGTTTAGTTTGGGTGCACCCAGACGAGTTCATTTTACTTGAATATTGCACCTAAACAGACACATTAGTATTGTAGATCGACTTGCAAGACGACATAAATAGTTTTCGGCAAATGGACTACAGCGTTGTTAGCTATACATAAATATTATGTGAACAGGTGGTGCGGAACAGAAAACGATCGACCGAGATATCTGCAACTGCTTTATCAAATTAGCTCTCGGGTTTCCAGGTGATACGCAGTGAAGAAAATCGGCGAAGTTCCAACGAGTATCATACCACTCATCTTCTGGCAATGTACTGGTCCTAGGTCCATCGCCAGATTATGTTCAGTTTGGTTCTGCCATTTTGCGTCCTTGTTGGCCATTTGGGACAAAAATCCTTTGACTCAGCAGATATTGGATGTCAGTTTACTAATGTCTGCATCGTATATCATGAAACACATATCTCAGTTACAGTCAGGTACAGGCAACGTTGTTACGCTGTAAATTACAGAGGATGACTTCCTCCAAGAGGCGTAATAAACCAGACAGCAGGCTGTAAAGTTGCTGGCAATAACTTCCCGCTACCTATGCCTTGTGAGATAGCTGTGATACTGGACTCTAGACTTCTGCAATTTCAGGGATAGTACTTATTGATGAAGTGAGAATTCATCATTATAGTTTTCATGGTGTTATTAGCAGTAATGATAAGAAGCTAGTAGCGCATTCGGAATCAACACTGTAGGAAACCGCCACCTACTTATCTGAGCGGTAAGGTGATTGCCTACTATGCAGCGGGCCCGGGTTCGATTTCCGGACGGGTTGGAGATTTTCTCTGCTTATGGATTGGGTGTTGTGTTGTCCGCATCATCATGTCATAATCACCGACACTCAAATCGCCCAACGTGGCGTCACCTGAAGTAAGACCTTCTCGGATGGGTTCTCCTGGCCAACAGTGCTTCACGATCATTTAGTTTCTTTGTTTTTAGCGTAGAAAACTAATGCAACGTGAATAATTATCTGTTATCACCATACATTTACGACGTTCTTATGTTTTGCTTGAGCTTCTGGAAATGATTCTACGCCCTAATCAAATCCTTTGTATACTACAACACAACGTTACTACATATTAAAAAACAACAACAAAATGTTTCTAATAGAGTGCTGTGGGGACACATGCTCGATTTGTACAAAAGCAGTGACTTCAAAATCTGCGGAAAGGACGTTTTTTTTGAGAATATTTGGATATGTATAAGGTTTTGGTCCGCCTCCGTTGTTGAGTGGCCAGATGAAGATGGCTACCATGCGGATTCCTTGTATAGCCAGGAATTTATCCTTGGTGGGGGGACTGTAGATTGGCGCATTCAGCATCGTGATGTCGACTGAGAATCACTTGACCGAGTAGCAGCGGTTCCACGGTCTGGAATGTGCGCAAAACTGCAAGGATAGCGATGTGCTCTCCCATGCTACTCCATACCGCATTTGAATGACGTCGCGAGCCAGGGGTGACACAGCGGCCGGTAGATATCCCTTGGGCCGTCGCAGCCAGGATGGGAATCTCATTTCTTTATATAGGAGTTTGACAGCATTATGGTGTGTTAAATAAAAGACTAGAGGATGATTAGGTTTCGGTTTCCGCAGAATAGGTCTGGAATCCACCACGCGCAGGAGGCGGCTGCGTGGGTAGCAGCGGCTGTGGCTTGGATTGGGCGGTTTTTAGGTTAGAGGGCTGAGGGGAAATACAAAAAGGGCTTCATTCTCAAAGTATGAAGGTTGAACACAGGAAGTACCGGGGTGGCCAAGCGGTTAAAGGCGCTACAGGCTGGAACCGCGCGACCGCTACGGCGCAGGTTCGAATCCTGCCTCGGGCATGGATGTGTGTGATGTCCTTAGGTTAGTTAGGTTTAAGTAGTTCTACGTTCTAGGGGACTGATGACCTCAGATGTTAAGTCCCATAGTGCTCAGAGCCATTTGAACCATTTGAACAGGAAGCACGTAGGTCCACGAATCATCGGTATAACAGTTGGAAATTGTCGTCCCTATGCTGAGAAAGTACCAGAGCTCCAAACGCTAATTAAAAGCACTGATGCTCAAATCGTTATAGGCTCTGAAAGCTGGCTAAAGCTGGAAAAGATCAGCCAAAAGTTTTGCGAAGGACCTAACGGTGATCAGAAAGGAAACGCTACCATAAACATTGTTGGCGGTGGCGTGTTTGTTGCTGTCGGAATTAGTTTATCTTGTCGCGAAACTGAAGTAGATAGTTCCTGTGAGGGAGAGTGGGCAGAAGTCATTTTTGGCATCCGGAATAAAATAATAATTGGATCCTTTTAGTCACGTTCCAACTCAGATAATACAATTGCTGAAAGGTTCAAAGGAAACTTGAGTTTAATATCAAACATATACCCGTCTCATACCATTATAGTTGGTTGTGACTTTAATTTACCCTCCGTTGTTGTTGTTGTTGTGTTGCTGTTGTCTTCAGTCCTGAGACTGGTTTGATGCAGCTCTCCATGCTACTCTATCCTGTGCAAGCTTCTTCATCTCCCAGTAACTACTGCAACCTACATCCTTCTGAATCTGCTTAGTGTATTCATCTCTTGGTCTCCCTCTACGATTTTTACCCTCCACGCTGCCCTCCAATACTAAATTGGTGATCCCTTGATGCCTCAGAACATGTCCTACCCTCGGTATGTAGGCGAAATCCGGAGGTACACATAAAACATCATCAAAAATCGTGCTAAAGGCGTTCTCTGAAAATTATTTCGATCAGCTAGTTCTTGAGCCCACGCGAACAGTAAATGTTTGTGAAAAACACACTTGAACTCCTAGCAACAAATAATTCTGAGCTGATAACAAGCACCAAACGGATACAGGCATTAGTGAAGACAGGGCTGTTGTAGTGAGACGGAATATTGTAATCCCCGAATCCTTCAAAAATAAACGAAAAAGATAGCTATTCAAAGAAGCAGATAAAAATTCAGTTGACTCCTTCCTGAGAGACAATATCCACTCCTTTCAAATTAACAGTGTAAGAGGAAACCAGATGTGGCTTGAATTCAAAGAAATAGTATCGGCACCAACTGAAAGATTTATATCAAATAAATTAACGAACGGCGAAGCTAATTCCCCTTGGTATAGAAAACGGGTCAGAACACTGTTGCAGGAATAACGAACAATGGATGCCAAATTTAAAGGAACCCAAAATCTCCAAGGTTGGCGAACTTTTACACAAGCTCGAAATTTATCACGTATTTCAATGCGAGGTGTTGATAATAGTTCCCACAGCGTAATATTGTCTCGAAACTTGGCAAACAATCGAAAGAGATTCGGTCGTATGTAAAATATGCTAGCGGCAAGACATAATCAATGCCTTCTCTGCGCGATAGGAATGGAAATACTATCGATGACAGTGCTGCTAAAGCAGAGTTACTAAACGCAGCCATCCGAAATTCATTCACCAAAGAAGACGCAGTAAATATTCCAGAATTCGAATCCAAGAACAGCTGTGAACAAAGTAACTTAGAAGTAGATATTCTTGGAGAAGTGAATCAACTTACGTCAAAAAATTCTTTCGGTCCAGACTGTGTATAAATTAGGTTCCTTTCAGAGTATGCTGATGCAATAGCTCCATCCATAACAATCATATACAACGGCTCGCTCGACGAAAGATCCGTACCCAAAGGCTAGAAAGTACCCCATGTCACACCAGTATTCAAGAAAGATAGTAGGAATAATCCACTAAATTACAGCCCCATATCATTAACGTCGATATGTAGCAGGATTTTGGAACATGTATTGTGTTCGAACATTGTGAATTACCTCGAAGAGAACGGTCTATTGACAAACACTAAACACAGATTTAGAAAACATCGTTCTTGCGAAACACAGTTAGCTCTTATTCACACGACTGCGTTTCTTTGGCAGAACACGTAGAAAATATAACGTATCTGCTAAAGATACTGCCTACACCACGCGTGTCTGTCCTCTTTTGGAGTACTGCTGCGCGGTCTGGGATCCTAGCCAGATAGTATAAACGGAGTACATCGATAAAGTTGAAAGAAGGGCAGCATGTCTCGTATTATCGCGAAATAGGAAAGAGTCACTGACAGTATACATGATTTGGGGTGGAGATTATTAAAACAAAGACGTTTTTCGTCGGGTCGGAATCTTCTCACAAAATTTCAATCACCAACTTTCTCCTCCGAATGCGAAAATATTTTTTTGACACCTACCTGCATATGGAGAAACAATCATTATAATAAAGTAAAGGAAATAAGAGCTCGCACGGAAAGATATAGGTGTTGGTTTTTTCCGCTCACTGTTCGAGATTGGAATAATAGAGGCAATTTAGTGTGATGTGCAGAGTATCCATGTGGATTTAGATGTGGATACCACATCGGTATGACGCAGCAAGGCACAGGATGACACGGCGGCCAGCAGATATCCCTTGGGCCTTTTTAGCCAGGATGAGGATCTCATTTTTTTTATATAGGGATTTGACAGTGTTACGTTGTGTTAAATGAAAAGAGTATAGTAATTGCCAAAAGAAAACGGAGCAATACGATCACTTGTTGTCGAAATATAGCGAATCATACCTGGAAACCGATAAGCTTCAGTTAGTGAGCAAATTTAATTCAACGCGGATAAATCGTAGGAAAGAACTGAAAAGAATTATGAGAGCCTCGTAAGGTGGAGCTGGTACTGTCGAGCTGCTGGAAGCCAACACGTTGGTACTTTGAAGCATTTAACTTATTGCAAGGGAAGGAATTTTTAGCGTAATTTAAATGAAACTGTGTCCTTTTCGATTTTAAAATGGGATCTAAATAAATAAATATTCCGCAGATATAATTACAATAACTGTAGTGTAATTGTTTGCCACAGTATATGAAATGAGCGAACATCGATAGTAAGAGAGTTTCGATAATCATCTGACTCACTTATCCTCAGTTTACTTCGTAAATTTACGCGCATCAATCTTCCATTGTTGCGCGTCCGACATTTAACACCTAATATTGCGCGATGTCTATTCGCTGTATGGAGCCGACCGTTAATACATTGCACAGTATTATGACCCAATATTATTCATAGATTAGGGACCGCTGAAGGAAGCTGCAATTGCCGCTCAGAATGACTGAGAATCGGTTTCCCGTCCATCAGTGCAGACCATCTTACGGCGATTTACGTACGCTTTGTTCGTGCGCGTTTCTTTCGTTTTTAATGGTTGTTACAAGTTCTGTACTCGATACAGTGTCAAGACATTTATTGTACAACAAATATTTCCTGCACACGTTTGTGCATTGTGTCCTTACTTTTTCAAAAGGCGCGATACGGAAGAGCTGGTATAGCCTTGTGGAACGCCCTGCATGTGCTCCTTGTGACGCAGCTGGGTTTCTTATGTTTTTAATGGTTGTTACAAGTTCTGTACTCGGTACAGTGTCTAGACATTTATTGTACAACAAATATTCCCTGCACACGTCTGTGCATTGTGTCCTTACTTTTTCAAAAGGCGCGATACGGAAGAGCTGGTATAGCCTTGTGGAACGCCCTGCATGTGCTCCTTGTGACGCAGCTGGGTTTCTTATGTTTTTAATGGTTGTTACAAGTTCTGTACTCAGTACAGTGTCAAGACATTTATTGTACAACAAATATTCCCTGCACACGTCTGTGCATTGTGTCCTTACTTTTTCAAAAGGCGCGATACGGAAGAGCTGGTATAGCCTTGTGGAACGCCCTACATGTGCTCCTTGTGACGCAGCTGGGTTTCTTATGTTTTTAATGGTTGTTACAAGTTCTGTACTCAGTACAGTGTCAAGACATTTATTGTACAACAAATATTCCCTGCACACGTTTGTGCATTGTGTCCTTACTTTTTCAAAAGGCGCGATAACGAAGAGCTGGTATAGCCTTGTATGTGCTCCTTGTGACGCAGCTGGGTAGAGAGAGTGGCGACTCACCTGCTCAGTCTTCAGTATGCAGGCCACACACAGAGGGAAAGATAAAGTAAACAAAGTTAGAATTTGGCTCCAAATTGATAAGAGAATAAGTGAACGTCAACAGGGATTGGACACACAACGCTCAGCAGCAACATAAGCACGGTGTTTTGTAAAATAAAATATGCTATTAGCGAGTGAAGTTCCGGAAAAACATTGTTGTGTTTGTGTCTGCCTTTTAACAACGGATGACAACGGATATTTGCAAACTAACTGTAACAGCAAAAAATAGCCACGGAATATTTTCGCACAACAAAATTACGTCTAGAAATAAATGATTTCTTAACTCGCTAACTAAATTCACTGTGGCATCATTTAATTGCAGTTGACAAGCTACCAAAATACAGTAATGTACGGACTGTCCGGCCCGCATCTCGTGGTCGTGCGGTAGCGTTCTCGCTTCCCACGCCCGGGTTCCCGGGTTCGATTCCCGGCGGGGTCAAGGATTTTCTCTGCCTCGTGATGGCTGGGTGTTGTGTGCTGTCCTTAGGTTAGTTAGGTTTAAGTCGTTCTAAGTTCTAGGGGACTTATGACCACAGCAGTTGAATCCCATAGTGCTAAGAGCAATTTTTTGAACAGACTGTCCTATATAACTCAACAATGTAGAAAAAAATGATAAAACAGTCGAAAACTAGTTTAGGCTTAATTTCTATAGAATAATTATTACTTAAAATTTGATTACATTTTACTGGAACGAATAAAGAATACACACTGACGATCAGACAAACTTGCTGAAATTCTTTTGAGTTTATACAAAAGAACGGTTGCTAGCATAGATCTGAAATCCAATAATATTCTGCAGCACTGGCTAATATGCGTGGCTACTGTAACGTAAATAGCAAATTGGCGCAAGGCGATGTTGTGCAGTACGTCTCGGGGCTTACTGTTAGGTAGCACAGTGCGACGTTATTGCTTATTGGTCGCGAGCTGAGGCTTTACATTCCAACTGCATTCAACAGCATCTCCACTCTCATTGGATGATCGTAACATGACCTTACGTGGTAGCGTTGCCCTACCTCGATTCTGATTGATCAAAACGGTTGGGACGAGGACTCCACTGCCGCTGACAAGAGGATTTGGTGGTGGCCGTAGCTGAGTGTGCTTACGAAGTCCGTGACCTGACCAGAAGTGTGCCAGCTGCCCAGAATGAGTAACAATTTTTAAGTTGCCAGACCTTAATTGCATAACTATTGAGACTTGGGTGGTGTCCGCCAACGTGAGTGGTAGTGCGTGTAAGGTCACGGATCGTGATATTATAAGCATGAACTGTAGTGCATGGACTGATCAGAAAACTGTTAAAGAGAATTAAGAAATAATTATGTTAAGAAGTAATTGCTTCGCTGTAGACTTAGGTGGCGCCTGCCGACATGAACGGTCGCGAGGGGAAGGTTGCAATTAGCGGTAGTTAGTACCGTGAGCAGAAATCTGTTAACTGCTCGAAACTGTTATTAATGATCGTTATTATCGATTCAGTAATGGTAAACTGTAAGGTATAGTTTTGTTAATAATTTTATTTGACTGTCAGTTTCAGTGCCTCACTACCACCTTCTTCAGGACCCGGTATAAATGGACAGAATGCAGATTGCAATAGACAACGAATCTGATACGCAACATCACATGTCATTATTTAAAATAAATTAACATATATATTAGTAAAAACTTAAGAAGAGAGATCAAAGGTACCAAGATGGTCACAGAACTACAATGTATCCATTAACTGTGCTTATAAAAACCGCTTCAAACAAAAAAAATAGTTCAAATGGCTCTGAGCACTATGGGACTTAACTTCTGAGGTCATCAATCCCCTAGAACTTAGAACTACTTAAACCTAACTAACCTAAGAACATCACACACATCCATGCCCGAGGCAGGATTCGAACTTGCGACCGTAGCAGTCGCGCGGTTCCGGACTGAAGCGCCTAGAACCGCTAAGCCACCGCGGCCGGCCGCTTCAAACACAATGCTAAAATAACATCTGGTGTACCAAATTAAGAGACTGGTAACATTTACCCTAATAACATGGGAAATACTGGAGAGAAATAAACCAAAATAGATATGGATATAGTTTATTGTATGACTATCATTTGTACAAAACAACAATTCAAATGCCTTTGATTAACGTGGGTAATGGTCATGGGTCTAGTACAGTCCAAAAGTTGTGAAATGACTGTGAAAATGTGGCTAGTACTGTGTATGGTCGACTCGGACAGAAACACAGCATACACAAGGAGTGACCATACCATTAACAAGCGAGTTTGGGAGTGCCTGTGGATGCCGTATCCACTCCTCCTCTAGAGTGATTTTTAACTCCTGAATGGTTCTGGCTGGGGGGATAGCGTATTGCAGTTGCCCTACCAAGAGCATCCCAAGCATTTTCAATAGGATTCAGGTCAGGTGATTTAGCCGGTCAAGTCATACAGTGAATATCCACGCTTTGCAGATATTGAGTTACCCGTTGGGCCCTATGTTGTCCTGCATTGACGCTCATAAAAAATAACCGAGGGCCGAAAGCACTCCTGATACGTCACACATTCTCATAGGGCTCTAGGATCTCTCGCCTGTACCTCTGGGAATTCAGGGACCCATTGTAAAATACAAGGAGCAGTGTGCGGGCATCGTGCATGATCCATGCCCAAAGCAACACACCTCCAGCATTACATGTGTCCCTTTCCCTGATGTTGCGGAGTAGTATCGTCTCCCATGTTCGCACTATATGAAGACTCTCCAAGAATCAGATTGTACACAGAAGATGAACACCCGTGGAAAGACCCATTGAAGGTATGTCCACCGTCTCTTTTGTGGGAGGGGGTGAGTGGATGCACACGGCCGGCTTTCTGGCGTACAGTCCCGTCTCATGGAACGTTCTGGCAACTGTCTTCCTGGAAACTGATTTTCCTGTAGCAGCAGTGAGGTCACGAGGGAGTTACGCGGCTGCAGACGTCCTCTGACGCTTGGCGGAAAGCACCAAACATCGGTCATCATTAGCTGTTGTGGCGCCAGGCGTCCTTGTCCTTGTTCTCTGGTCACTGCTTTTAAACTGCTTCCATAAAGTGTGGGAAAGTGGACCCATCTCGTGATTCTGTCCACCAGTGTATTACGAAATAAAGTAAAAGAAAAGCCTTCACTGAAAAAGTACGTTAAGTCATGTCGTATGTCCTGAATATGCTTTCACTTATTTGCTCAATGGTCTACTACATTTTAAACAAAAGGTCCTCCTATTGTCTCCCTCGCCATTAACTACTGTCTGAATCTGAGGGTGCCTGGTTACTAACGTGATATGCTTTGACATTTACACACATTGCCACACAACAAGCACGTCTAGTGTGGACGTAGTAATGGTGACACGCAACCAGTGGTGACTACTACTCACCTTCCAATACTTTTTTTGTGTGTGATGGTTGATGACTGGCTGTTTTTTGCGGATGCAATTGTGTACGTTATTCCTTCTTGTAATCTTTTCTTGTTTGACGGTCTCCTTTATTAGCCCTCCTTTGTTTAACATTGCTTCAAAATTTTACCGTCTCGTTTCACATTTTGGCTTTATTGACACAGGTTAATGCCTATACACAATGCTACTTTGTACTACCATAATTTTGCTGTTGGTTATTTTATTTTACGACTGATCCCTAAGAGATATTCTTATGTTGGGCATTTTATTTTGAGATTTTTCGTGTAATATGTTCCTGCTTATTCACAATTAAGGTAATGTCTGTATATTTTCCGTTATAATAGATGTATTATTTGCACTTTAGCTTAGGCCATTAATTTTGCATCTGTGGTATGGTTTGATCCTGTTACCGACATTTTTGGCTTTACGGTACTGTACTTCTGGCGATAGCTGTCACGATGTGGTGACAGTCGCTTTTTTGGCATCCCGCCTTACTTTTATTTATTCATTTATTTATACAGCGTAGCAGTCTGAGGACAAAAGTTCTATTGGCAACTGACAGGTCGTTCTTCAGGTTTTGTTTAACTTCTCAATGGATTTTACGGTTCAGTGTGCTTGGCGTCAGTGTGTTGTTTCAACTCGTATTTTAGTAAACTCTTCTGGCTTTCAACCTTTTCGTAATTGCGTTATATATTCTCATCATTAATATTTATATAACTTTTTCACCAGCTGATTGGAGATTGTTTGCACTCCGTCTTTTTATTGACTTCTGTGGTTTGAGTTGTCTTCCCTAGAGATTGACTGCTTCAGCACACTATCCGTCAGTCTATTCGCACACGTTTTCTATGTTCCCGTTCTTATCTCATCTCTCACGTCTGTGCAGCGTTTCTACGATTTGTCCGATATTGATTCACATTCTGTTTTATTTATATTATTCAGTCTCTCTTGGTCCTTTAGTCGTACACTCATATTTTGTTGAGAATCTGTTCTCCTCATTTTAACATATCTTTTTTCTTCATAAACTATATTATTGTAAGCTATTACACTTTATAATTGATGAGGTTTTGTATTACAATAATTCTCTTGTTACATTAAATATTGATAGCTATTGTTAGGGATGAATAAGGGTTAGAGTCTACTTTCTCTATGCTGCTACACCAGCATACACAGCTGGAGAATTTACTTTATTTACTTTTTAACCTTCTATAATAATTTTAAAATTTGGCTTTTTAATCAATATGACGCATGTGTAATAGGACATAGAAAAAATTACTTTTTAGATCTTAGGCTTATACTTTCACCTGAATGATGGTTTATTCCTGGTTTTATTGTCTTTTTTAACGGTTATTCCATTTCTTCATAATTCCATTACACTACTAGGTTTAGTTTACCTTATTCTTTTACGATATTTATGCATTCATTATTTCGGTTCTCATTTTTCAATATATTGAGATAGATTCTCTGCCTTCAGGATGTTTCGTTACAGTACAAGTGTAAGTGATACCATTGTTGTATAATGACAGCCTTCTTTTATTGAAGCCTTTTCTAATTACTATAATATGAGAAAATTTACTTTATTTCGTAATATGATGTTTGCACTGTATTTTAAGCGATTTTTTTATTAATACAGATGATGGGTACATGACAATTCTGTGACAAATTGTTGTACGTCACGTACTTCAGTTTGGTACCTTGGTATCTTCGCTCGATCACTCATCATACAGTTTTTATTAACATGTACGTATCGTTAAATTTTAAATAACGACAACTGATGCTGCATATCAGATTTGTTGTCTATTGTAAGTTTGATTTTGTCGATTTATATAGGGACCTGAAGATGGTAACAATGAGGCACCGAAACTGGTAGTCAAATAAAATAATTAATAAAATTACAGCTGTTGGTATTTACTTTTTTCAAGACTAAAATTAATATCATAGTATTCCACACCATTCAGAAGGCTGCAGGAGTCGACAAGTGCTAGAATTATCGCACAATCAACTTCACAGCTCATGCAGCCAAGTTGCTAAAAGAATAATTTACGGGTGGAAAAGAAAATTGAGGATCTGTTATATGACAATCAATTTGGCTTTATAAAAGGTAAAAGGGCACGAGAGAGGCAATTCTGAGGTTGCCGTTAATAATAGTAGCAAGACTGAAGAAAAATTTAGACAATTTCACAGGATTTTTCGACCTAGAAAAAGGGTTCGACAATGTCAATGTTGCAAGACGTTAGAAAGGAAAAGACGGGTGATATACAATATGTACAAGAACCAAGAGAGAACAAAAAGAGTGAAAGACGAAGAACGAAGTGCTCCGATTATAAAGAGTGTAAGACAGGAACGTATTCTTTCGCTATTAGCATTCAGTCTATACATCGAAGAAGTGATAACGGAAAGAAAAGAAAGGTTCAAGAATGGGATGAAAATTCGAGGTGAAAACATACAAATGATAAGATTGGCTTGCGACGTTGCTATCCATAGTGAAAGTGAAGAATAATTGCAGTATCTCTCGAAAGGAATGAACAGTCTAATGTGTACAGAATACGAATCGAAGAAAGACGAAAGAATGAAAAGCAGCGGAAATGAGAACAGCGAGACACTTAGAATTAAAGCATATTAGCACTGGAAAAAAAGGCATTCCTGACCAAGAGAAGTCTACTAGTGTAAAACAAAAGGCTTAATTTGAGGAAGAATTTTCTGAGAATGTGCGTTTGGACCCCCAAATTGTATGATAGTTTAGGATGGACTGTGGAAAAACCGGAACGGAACAGAATCGAAGTATTTGAGATTTGGTGCTACTGAAGAATGTTAAAAATGAGGTGGACTGATACGGTAATGAGTTGGTTCTCCGCAGAATCGGGGAAGAAAGGAAGATATGTAAAACGCCAACAAGAAGTAGGGACAGGATGACAGAACATCTATTAAGGCATCAGGGAAGAATTTCTGTGGTACTAGAGGGAGCTGCAGAGGGTAAAAATTGTATAGGAAGACAGAGGTATGGAAAAAAGGATATACGTTCCGTTTTTCACATTAATGGCTCCTCCACATTCGAGGGATACTCATAAATTCCCAATTATCATCCCAAAAAAATCAAGCTGAGTCCATGGAACCAAGCATCAGTCCTTCTCTGCATACGTAACCTTCAATGTGACACATTCTTCCCAACGATGGATGAGTTTTCTGGGGGCTTTGTTATAAGGTCTGCATTTTGGTTGTTGAGTAAAATTTACACCCCAAAAATCATGTTGTCGTCATTCTGGGGATTCCTGCACACTATGCTTTCCTTGTCCGACGGAAGAGGAAGAAGTCACTAGGTGCAATGTCAGGAAATAGCCCAGAGAAGCAGTACATGTGACTATGTTCCTCACAACAAAATCGCCCTCTCAGTCTGCTTCCTGTGACACTTCGTCTTAACAGCTTCCTGTAAACTCGTCAGGAGGCTCATGGGACAATGTACCCATTATAAGCATAGTCTGTTAGCGCCATCCCATATCAGTCCCAAGAAACGGTCAGTTTTGCCTTGTCTGATGATGGTTGGATCTTCATGTTCTCGCTATATCGGTGGCAGCCAATCCGCATGTTTCCGTTGTTCGCTTTGCTCCTTTATCTTGTGGTTGTAGTTATAGACCTAGCACTTGTCCATCGTTATCTGGCGTGTAAATAAGTAATCTCGGTTCGTCTGACATCTGCAATATCTGCACTGCTGTTCCTGTTCTGTGGGATTTTTGAACATGTGTGAGCCTCAAAGGGTGCGGGGCAAAGTCAGGACATGCGGGGACCAAGCAGCAGTCGGTATTGTAATTGTAAACTGTCGAAGCTGCGTTGGTAAAGTACCGGAACTTCAAGTGCTGATAGAAAGCATCGAAGCTGAAATCGTTATAGGTACGGAAAGCTGGCTAAAGCCAGAGATAAATTCTGCCGAAATTTTTACGAAGGCACAGACGGTGTTTAGAAAGGATAGATTGCATGCAACCGGTGGTGGCGTGTTTGTCGCTGTTAGTAGTGTTTTATCCTGTAGTGAAGTAGAAGTGGATAGTTCCTGTGATTTATTATGGGTGGAGGTTACACTCAACAACCGAGCTACGTTAATAATTGGCTCCTTTCACCGACCTCCCGACTCAGCAGCACTAGTGGCAGAACAACTGAGAGAAAATCTGGAATACATTTCACATAAATTTTCTCAGCATGTTATAGTCTTAGGTGGAGATTTCAATTTACCAGATATAGACTGGGACACTCAGATGTTTAGGACGGGTGGTAGGGACAGAGCATCGAGTGACATTCTATTGAGTGCACTCTCCGAAAATTACCTGAGCAATTAAACAGAGAACCGACTCGTGGAGATAACATCTTGGACCTACTGATAACAAACAGACCCGAACATTTCGACTCTGTAAGCGCAGAACAGGGAATCAGTGATCATAAGGCCGTTGCAGCATCCCTGAATATGGAAGTAAATAGGATTATAAAAAAGAGGGAGGAAGGTTTATCTGTTTAGCAAGCGTAATAGGAGGCAGATTTCAGACTACCTAACAGACCAAAACGAAAATTTCTGTTCCGACACTGACAATGTTGAGTGTTTATGGAAAAAGTTCAAGGCAATCGTAAAATGCGTTTTAGACAGGTACGTGCCGAGTAAAACTGTGAGGGACGGGAAAAACCCACCGTGGTTCAACAACAAAGTTAGGAAACAACTGCGAAAGCAAAGAGAGCTTCACTGAGAGTTTAAACGCAGCTAAAACCTCTCAGACAAACAGAAGATAAACGATGTCAAAGTTAGAGTAAGGAGGGCTATGCGTGAAGCGTTCAGTAAATTGGAAAGTAAAATTCTATGTACCGACTTAAAATCCTAGGAAGTTCTGGTCTTACGTTAAATCAGTAAGTGGATCGAAACAGCATATCCAGACACTCTGGGATGATGATGGCATTGAAACAGAGGATGACACGCGTAAAGCTGAAATACTAAACACCTTTTTCCAAAGCTGTTTCACAGAGGAAGACCGCACTGCAGTTCCTTCCCTAAATCACCGCACGAACGAAAAAATTTCTGACATCGAAATAAGTGTCCAAGGAATAGAAAAGCAACTGAAATCACTCAACAGAGAAAAGTCCACTGGACCTGATGGGATACCAATTCGATTCTACACAGAGTAAGAGAAAGAACTTGCCCCCCTTCTAACAGCCGTGTATTGCAAGTCTCTAGAGGAACGGAGGTTCCAAATGATTGGAAAAGAGCACAGGTAGTCCCAGTTTTCAAGAAGGGTCGTCGAGCAAATGTGAAAAACTATAGGCCTATTTCTCTGACACCGATCTGTTGTAGAATTTTAGAACATGTTTTTTGCTCGCGTATCATGTCATTTCTGGATACCCAGTATGTACTCTGTAGGAATCAACATGGATTCCGGAAACAACAATGGTGTGAGACCCAACTCGCTTTATTTGTTCATGAGACCCAGAAAATATTAGATACAGGCTCCCAGGTAGATGCTATTTTTCTTGACTTCCGGAAGGCATTCGATACAGTTCCACACTGTCGCCTGATAAACAAAGTAAGAGCCTACGGAATATCAAAAAAATGGTTCAAATGGCTGTGAGCACTATGGGACTTAACTTCTGAAGGCATCAGTCCCCTAGAACTTAGTACTACTTAAATCTAACTAACCTAAAGACATCACACACATCCATGCCCGAGGCAGGATTCGAACCTGCGACCGTAGCAGTCGCGCGGTTCCAGACTGAAGCGCTTAGAACCGCTCGGCCACTCCGGCCGGCCTACGGAATATCAGACCAGCTGTGTGGCTGGATTGAGGAGTTTTTAGTAAAGAGAACACAGCATGTTGTTCTCAATGGAAAGACGTCTACAGACGTTAAAGTAACTTCTGGAGTGCCACAGGGGAGTGTTATGGGACCATTGCTTTTCACAATATATATAAATGACCTAGTAGATAGTGTCGGAAGTTCCATGCGGCTTTTCGCGGATGATGCTGTAGTATAAAGAGAAATTGCAGCATTAGAAAATTGCAGCGAAATGCAGGAAGATCTGCAGCGGGTAGGCACTTGGTGCAGGGAGTGGAAACTGACCCTTAACACAGACATATGTAATGTATTGCGAATACATAGAAAGAAGATTCCTTTATTGTATGATTATACGATAGCGGAACAAACACTGGTAGCAGTTACTTCTGTAAAATATCTGGGAGTATGCCTACGGAACGATTTGAAGTGGAATGATCATATAAAATTAATTGTTGGTAAGGCGGGTGCCAGGTTGAGATTCGTTGGGAGAGTCCTTAGAAAATGTAGTCCATCAACAAAGGAGGTGGTTTACAAAACACTCGTTCGACCTATACTCATCACTGTGGGATCCGTACCAGGTCGGGTTGACAGAGGTGATAGAGAAGATCCAAAGAAGAGCGGCGCGTTTCGTCACAGGGCTATTTGGTAAGCGTTATAGCGTTACGGAGATGTTTTGCAAACTCAAGTGTCAGACTCTGCATCGCGGTATAGCTTGCTGTCCAGGTTTCGAGAGGGTGCGTTTCTGGATGAGGTATCGAATATATTGCTTCCCCCTTCTTATACCTCCCGAGGAGATCACGGATGTAAAATGAGAGAGATTAGAGCGCGCACGGAGGCTTTCCGGCAGTCGTTCTTCCCGCGAACCATACACGACTGGAACAGGAAAGGGAGGTAATGACAGTGGCACGTAAAGCCGCCACTCACCGTTGGGTGGCTTGTGGAGTATAAATGTAGATGTAGATGTAACGTTCAGTATCGGGGAGAGGTCCGGTGATCTTGCTGCAGCACGAAGACAAATAGTAGGAACTCTGGCTGTGTCCGGGCGAGCATTATCTTGCTGAAATGTAAGCCCAGGATCGTTTGCCATGAATTTCAACAAACCGAGGCGTAGCATATCGTCAACACACCTCTGTGTTGTAACAGTGGAGTGGATGACAACCAAAGGGGTCCTGCTAGAAAAGAAATGGCGCCCATGACCACCATTCCTCGTTGTCGTCCCGTAATGTGGGTGGTGCCCCTTTGCTGTCTGGGGCGTCTCCAGTCACGACTTCGCCGGATATCGGGGCTCAGTTCGAAGCTGGATTCATCACTGAAGACAATTCAATGACAATGAGATTCCAGACCAAAGATCTCTCTGAAGACGCCCCGGCCAGTGGCGGAATATGAATCTGACTGTCGCCCACCATACGCCACGACAACAAGGAGTGATGGCCTGGGATGAGATTTTCTTTTCATAGCACGATCCCTTTGGTTGTCATCCGCGGAACTCTTACAGTACAGCGATACGTCGACGACATTCTACGCTCCGCTTTCTTGGCCTTCATATATTCCTCAGGAGAACACACAACAACTCTGTCAATCAATACTAAGCCGAAAAACTTCTTGCCTAAAGGTCAGAGATGGACCAACGTGCTGTTGGCTTGCTCGATTGGCGAAGCCAGTTTTTCTGCAATTGTTATCATTTGTTTGTCTCTAGACGTACATCAGATCCACTAACCTCCATCCAATTCGAGTAATTCCGTAGTGGTACGTCTGTCTCTCTCTCTCTTTTTCCTTAGGATGTATTTGACTCATCCTTCTCTTGTGATATTTCATCGCAGATAGTATATTTTCGATTCATTTACTTTTACTTTCGGTTTTCATTCCTTTGCGAGACAAAAAACAATACCAATGAAAGTCTTTTTCATTGTATTCACTTTGCACAAAGTTTCAGTGATAATCCCACTGACTGCCGACAACTTTCTCGTGCCATACCGATCAGCCCATTGTAGAGACGTTCATGCTCAAATGAGGTTTTTATTTGCAGTGGTGGTTATGAAATTTATTAAATGCAGGCTGTTAGCTAACGATTGCTCAATAAGTGCTACCCACTGTTAGATCACATAAGTTCCAATGACAACGCTTTCCTACTTCTACTGACAAGTACCGATTCAGTGGCCACACTTAAAGGCTTGCTGAAAAACTGAATCAATATTTTAGGGCCTTTGTTTTCATTTAAAAAAACCTTTCAAGGTTTCAAGCAGCCTGATGACACTTTAAACTACTGGAAATAGTGACAACCAGGAGTTTTCGAGTGACAGATTACATTCATATAGTCAGTTCCTACATAATCGCAAGACGCCTTAAGTCTGTCGGTTCTAACTGTGTATATTGAAAAGGACAGGAACACCGCCACAATGATAATTTCAACATCTCAGCTCAAACTATCAACAGATGTCTGCATCCAACTGTAAAATATGTGCAGGGCGGCCTATTCCTTCAAAGTTTTCATATAGTGTTGTCTTTAAATGGGTAAGTACGTTACACTTCCTTGCCTTTTTAAGCCACCAACGTAGATGTTCGTATTCTCTCCACACATTTTTTTTTCGAGGTCAAACATTTCAATAGCGCTTATACAAAACGTTGAAATTTCATCAGAAGTTTCATAGGTCGAGAACTCATCTTCGGAAGTTCGGACTGAATTCCTTCAATAATATCGGAGAGCTGAGCAACAAACGGAAATAGTTTGCTGGTATCAGTGGATAACCTGTCGAAAAAGACTTTTTGATGTTCTACAGGCTTTCCTTTAAAATGTAGGGGGCAATAACTCATTTTGATAAAGTTGGTACTTTAGTTCTTACTGAACTTAACTTTTCACCAATGGAAGCAATGGAAGAATCATCAAACATAACACTGTTATGCTTATTACGTCAGTCACTAGATCTAGAGTTCTGGTGACGTTTTACAGAGTGGGAGGCTAGTATAAGCTCAGCTGCTCCAACTTTTGTGTCTTCACTTTGTTGAGGTTTTACAGAACAATTCTGTAGACTGTTCCTACAGCTCGCGCGCTACACTAGGTATGTTAATGTATTTCTTTGACCTGATGTGATCAACTGTGTCAGAACGTCCAGAGATACACTCTGAACACTCTGCTTCGTAATAAAATCGACGTTCTTGATAAAATTACACTCCTTACAATAACTGCCACCGAATTTACAGATATGTTTCGGCATTACGTTTTGCAACTCAATGGCAACAATACGATTAATAAGGGAAGGCACTGGTACTGCTTATCTGACCTAACATCAACAACTATACTGTTCTGACAATGATACTGGTAAGTGAAGTGGCAGCTGAACAGTTTTCATAACTCTTCTCAAGTCGCAACGCCAGGAACAGTTACAATAATACAACTATCGTCCAGCCACAGCACCGCTGAAAATAAATTACTGTTTCAGTATGTCAATATTGATACTACGATTACTGTGGGACTGTAGAGATTGGAGAAATAGGCCAGGATGTATTAATTTATGTTGCTGTATTCCGCTTAATCGAGCGAAATCTTTAAAAATTTATAGGATTTCATAAAATATATTTTTAAACTGAGTTCCGGAACTTTTTAGCGTCCCGAAACGATTTTTCGGGATACCGTATATTATGATAAAAAACTAGGAAAATCCTCGTTTTCCGGGTCATTTTGACACCCTAACGTAGTCACAATGGATCTGGGAGGGTGACTGTCATTCCCTTGTAAGGTATCATATATGAGGCGCAACGCTCACCATGGGTAACCTTCTTAATGGAACACGTACACCTGTAGTAGTTTCGTCACTAACTCACGAATGGAATGAACTGTGGTATGATAGCCACTGTTCGGGGCCTCGCGTGCATGTGTATATCGCCGGGGTTCCGCCACGAAGGTCAGAACCGCCCAAAGTCCCAATTACAGATCACGTTACTTAATACTGCATATCGGCCTCTTTTGATCTCGCGGTGCGTAAACAAAGCATCAAGTGGCGGCATTCTGTTGATCGGGAAATTTCATACACACTTGCTGTCTCTATCTTTCTCAAGAGGGCACTCCTTGTTCGTCTGTGTGAACCAAAGTCTCGAAACGTGCAGACAGAGGTTTCCATTCTCCTCAGAATACAATGTTCCCATTGGCTAATGCTGGAGACAAAGGGAGAACTGACGCAATTTCGATTCAAAAATAGAGTGAAATAAGCCATTTGCACTTCCCTGTAAAATTAATTGTTTAACAATTTACAGGAGCCAGATAGATTACTTAAAACATCTCGACCTTAAGATGATTCTTCTTCATAATAAAACATATTTTCAACGTTTTAGTATCACACGCAAGCATTGTGCAAATCAAGTAATGAAAATTCAGCCACAAATACATCGTAGCAATAAATACATCCGTGGTCTTGTACGCACCAACGTTTGAAAGCACAAACACCCCTCTCCAGAACAACGTTCCACTAAACATATCTGGTGAAAAAGAATCCTACCGTTCACACAAACTAGCGGTCGCGAGGCGCGCGCCGTTTGCCCATTACAGGGTAGCCCTCGGCCGCACCGGCCAGGAGAGAGACCTACACCCATGCACGCTGTGCCTGCCCGTACCGAACGCATGCATGATGCGATTTAGTGAGAAGCACTAAACACGACACACGTAAACCACGATCCAATCTGTAGTAGTAGTAGTAGTAGTAATAGTAGTAGCAGTAGTTGGGGGTGGCTAGATGTCAGAGATCACTATCAATCAGGAATTTGACGTTGCAATTGGGTTTTTCCAGCACTATAGAATTCCTAAATTGGTTCTGTCCGCTACATTCGGGAGAATGAAGGGCTACTGCATGATAACATAGAGACAACAGCAAATACCAATCCAAGGCAGTGCGCATTGCGGTGTATTGAGAAGTACTAAACATGACACACTTAAACCATGATCCAGTCAGTATCAGTGGTTGTGACGGCTAGTTGTCTGAGATCGCTGAAAACAGTCGCACATCCCACATACTTATATCTTAGATGCCCACAAGCAGTGCGTCCGTACCCTAGTATACCGTCAACGCCCCCGTTCAGAGGTCGGTGAATACTACCGCTGCGACCACAGCCGCAGTTGTGCACGCGTGTGTCTGCCAGAGTGCACCACCCCGGCCATGGAGGCGTCTGTGGATGACTGGAGTGGTAGGAATTCGTATGGTATCCATACCCCCAGTGCAAACACCCACCCACCCACACACACACACACACACACACACCCACACACACACACCCACCCACACACACACACGTCCGCTTCTGTCGCACTCACCCAGCATACCGGTCACTTCGACATTCGCTGGCATCGGCAAAATCAGACAGGTCGGTGCATTCTTTGTACTCGTCACAGGCTCAGCTAATCCATTACTTGCTGGCCGACATGGCCGAACGGTTCTAGGCGCTAATTCTGGAATCGCGCGACCGCTGCGAATCCTGTCTCGGGCATGGATGTGTGTGATGTCATTAGGTTAGTTACGTTTAAGTTGTTCTAAGTTATAGGGGACTGATGACCTCAGATGCTAAGTCCGACTCTTTGTGACCGCCGCTGCAGCCAGCCGCGTTACCGCGCGCCCAACTCGGGCTAACTGCAGCCCCATCCCTGACATATACTCCACAGTTTAAAAAAGTCCGAAATGAGGATGTTCTTTTGTCAATATACCTCCAATTCCTCACACTAAGCGTAGATTCCTCCTGTTTATACGAGTTATTTTCGGAGATAGAAGTAATCGGACCATACTTAATTTTTCACACCACTGAAGTATTGTTAGTTGTTGTGAAAATCCTGTAACAGCATGGCACATGCTATATTTCATCTAAGTATTCTCTCATAACTAGAAAAACACTATTTCTTATCTGCCAAGTCCTGCATCACAGGACTAGAATATTAAAATTATTTTTGGCTCGTGACAGAGTGCTAAGAGCGTACTCTACCTCGGTCACAGGATTCGTACTCACTTTCGAACTCTCTCTTATACTAATTAAATGTTTCGCCACATTTGAAATCTCGTAAAGGAGGAGATTTAGTGTTTAACGTCCCGTCGACAACGAGGTCATTAGAGACGGAGTGCAAGCTCGGGTTAGGGAAGGATGGGGAAGGAAATCGGCCGTGCCCTTTCAAAGGATCCATCCCGGCATTTGCCTGAAGCGATTTAGGGAAATCACGGAAAACCTAAATCAGGATGGCCGGAGACGGGATTGAACCGTCGTCCTCCCGAATGCGAGTCCAGTGTGCTAACCACTGCGCCACCTCGCTCGGTAAATCCCGTGAAGTAACAACACAAAGAAGTTGTAAATATCAAGTTTATACTACATGTCACTTTATAAATTCGATGATACACGTGATTTTATCACGATGATCATCTCGCCCTGTGTAGGCTCCATAAAAAAAAAAGAAGCGGCAACGAAAAAGGCGCCCAATTACCGCTACCACTCGAGAATCATTTCTGTGGTGCCCTAGCCATCGCTTCCACCTGCGAGACATTATGTCACTGATATCAAATTGGTTACGAAGGTTGTCTCTCCCTGTGTAGGTGGAAGATTGAAATATCATTTAAAGATATCGCCACAACGAAGAAAACGCCCGATTACCACTCCCACTCCCGAATCATTTCCATGGTGGCCTAGCCATCGCTTCCATCTGACAGGCGGCAACTCACTGATATCAAATTGATAGGCTAGTTAGTTAAATTGATCATGAGAGTCTCTTTACAAGGCGAGTAATTTTTCTTTTCTTCATTGAGGACCAACATTTGAAGCTGACCTCACTGGCAATAAACATTTCGTGCAAGGACCACGCTATTAAAAACACGATCACAATGGCTATGTTACTGTCACCCTGCATTAAAAGAGTCTTGGTTCCACAACTACACACAAGAATCGCTAATGCCGTTATGTTTTCTGGTAGAAAAGCTGTCTGTAATTTGGAATCAAATATATCCATTAAACCATATACCTATGTTGGATCCTATGCAGATATTTTTAGTGATTACAGACACTGGTGAATAATACTCATGCCACACTCATATCTCGAAATGAGTCACCTTATACAAACCTATCTGCTACAGCAAAAACTCTAGTGTAGTTTTTTTAAACAGTTCCTCTGCATCTTGTAACTGTTCCTCAGTCTATGAACAGCCCTTCCTGCAGCTTTGGCCATGTTATCGTCCCAATTTAAGTCGGAACGGAACAGAAGTTGGAGAGTGCTATATCTACTACTTTCTGCAGCCTGTGGAAAAACAGGGCGAGCTGAGTTAATGCGATAGGACGGTCTTTTTTTGATCACTCTGCGGAAATGGGAACATGTTGTCGTAGCTCCGCCAACTGTGCACGATGTGTAAGGCCAACACTAAATAAGGCTTTCTCCTGCAACATGAGATAGCATAAGATACAGACAAACAGTTATGGCGCCGGCCGTTGTGGCCGAGCGGTTCTAGGCGCTTCACTGGGGAACCGCGCGACAACTGCGGTCGCAGGTTCGAATCCTCCATCGGGCATGGATGTGTGTGATGTCCTTAGGTTAGTTAGGTTTAAGTAGTTCTAAGTTCTAGGGGACAGATGACCTCAGATGTTAAGTCCCATAGTGCTCAGAGCCATTTGAAACATATTTTGCTGTTATGGTGGTGTTTCTTATTGGCAAAATTAGGAAGACTTCACATCATACAGTAACTGGAAGAAGGACGAGGATTTTGCTATTGCAGTGCAGTGCATTTATAAACTACACACAGGTACTGCAGTTCAAAGGAGATCTGCGCCATCAGGATGCATTCACGTCTGTCACCCAAATATTCTCTCTATCATCATTATTTTGTACCATACAACAGAGAAACACTACAAACTATAAAAATTGCGTGAATGTCATCTGGTAGACAACTCAATAAGATTTTTTACCAAATTCTCTCTTTTGATGTATCGACAACAAATACCGTCTGTGCGCTGGCGTTGTCCTATGAAATATACAGGTAACCGGAAGTAATGGATTAGTTCAGCCTGTGAAGGGTACAAAGAATGCACCGACCTGTCTGATTTTGCCCATGGCAGCGAGGACTGGCGAAGTGACCAGTGTGCGTGTGTGTGTGTTGCATGACAGAAAATTCAAAATGACGGTTATTTGCACTGGGGTTTTGATAACATGTGAATTCCTACCATTCCAATCACCCTGGACACTCTCCATGGACAGGGATGGTGCATAAACATGCATCCAGACTGCAGCTGCGGCCATAGTTTTCACCCATCTCAAATCGTCGGCGGTGTACGAGGGTACGGGTGCGCTGCTTGTGGGCATCTGGGAGGTGAGTGTGAGCGATCCGCGGTTGTTTTCATTGATCCCAGGCAACTAGCTATGACCACTACTGATACGGACTGGAATAGGTTTGAGTGTCTTGTGTTTAGTGCTTCTCAATGCATTGTAGTGCACTCTGTCTTGGGTTGGTAGTTGCTGTTGTCTCTATGCTATCATGTAGTAGGTCTTCCTTCTTCCGAATGTAGCGGACAAAACCAATTTAGGAATTCTATAGTGCTTGAAAAAACCAATTGCAACATGAAATTCCTGATTGATAGTGATCTCTGACATCTAGTCATGACAACAACTGCTACTACGGATTGGATCGTGGTTTTCATGTGTCATGTTTAGTGCTTCTCAATACATGGCAGCACACATGCGTTCGGTACGGGTAGGCATGACCTGCGTGGGCATAGGTGTGTCTCCTGGGTGGTACAGATGGGGGCTACCCTGTAGTTGGCAAATGGTACGCGCCTCGCGGTCGCTAGTTTGTGTGAATGGTAGGATTTTTTTTCACCAGATATGTTTAGTGGAACATTGTCCTGGAGGAAATTGTTTGCGCTCTCAAACGTTGGTGCGTGTGTGTGTGTGTGTGTGTGTGTGTGATACTCAAACGTTGAAAATTCGTTTTATTATGAAGAAGGATCATTTTAAGGTGGAGGTGAGTGTTTTAAGTATTCCATTTGGCTCTTGTTATTTGTTAAACAATTAATTTGATAGGGTACTGCAAATGGTTTATTTCACTCTATTTTTGATACCGAAATTGCGTCTATTCTCCCTTTTTCCCAGCATTAGCCAATAGGAACACTGTATTCTGAGGAGAGATGGAAACCTCTGTCTGCATGTTTCGAGACTTTGGTTCACACAGAGAAACAGGGAGTGGCCTCTAGAGAAAGACAGAGACAACAAGCGAGTCTGGAATTTCCTGATCAACAGAATGCCCGTTTGGTGGCTGTGAAATCAAAGGAGGCAGATATATGGTCCATGGTTGGCGATATTTAGTAATTAGGACGTTGGACGCTTTTGAGTTTCATGACTGCGCCCTGACGATACGGTGACTACTACAACACAGTTCATTCCATTCATGCCCTGTAGACCACTTTTGCAGGCTTTAACTGTCAGTGGTGTATGTTTCTCTATCTGTACAAAATAGTTTGTCTCTGAGATTCTAATAATTTGTCTCTCTCCATAAAGTGGCGTTGGGTTTCGAAATATGTCATGAACTTTTAGATAAGTAATTGTTCAGCTTTTCCTCTGCGCTTAGACACCAGTGTGCTTCGAAAAGTGAGGAAGATAAGAGCTTTAACATCCCTCACTCGAGCAGCAAACATGAACTAAGCCCACTCAGCGTTTCCATGAGCGATCAGAATAAAAAAAGTGCCGAAATTGTTTAAATATTTTATTCTACGATCGATTTCGCGTCAAATTTTTTAAGTAAACAATGTTCCACACATTATCTAAATTGTTGAAACAATATTCCATACAATGCAATCGATTTCCCGCCAAATTCATTACATAAACAAATAAGCTATATTCCATACACTTCCTTATATCCCATATATTGTTTAAATAAACAATATTTCACACATTGTCTGAATTGTTTAATTAATAATCTATACACTGAAATTGATTCCTACCAATTCTTTAAATAAATAAACTGTATTCCATGCACTCTCTTGTATCCCACAATTGTTTAAACAATATTTCATACACTGCCATCGATTTCCTACGGATTCTGTAAGTAAGTAAATAAAAAAATAAACTGTATTCCATATACTGTCTTGTATTCCATAATTGTTTAGGTAAACAATATTCCACATATTGTTTAAATTGTTTAAACAATATTGTGTACACTACAAACGACTTCGCACCAAATTGCCTGTCAGCTGAGAATTTTTACTGTCAGTTTCCAGGTGGGGGAGGGAAGGGGATGGCTGAAGGTGTTTCCAAGAGGGGGATGGATTAATTAATTTATTAATTTAATTAATTAGTCAATTAAAGTTATATCTAAAGTGTACTTCTATTGGCGGGGAGTGTTCCCAAGGGGGAGGGAGGATTAAGGGTGTGCGTTTCTTGGAAAACCACTTAACCAATCAAAAGGACACCAATCATAAGGACAGATTATCTCCAAGGGGTCATAATCCGCTTCGCAGAACAATAGGTTAAGGACCTGTCAATCGAAAGAGAACGATAGGTTTGCCTCTGAATGTATGCTCGCCCCTGAGTCTGGGCAACCGACACTAACAAGTTGTCCTGATGCTCTCTCTTCCCTACTACTAAAATGTGCTCAGGAGGAAGATAATTCCCAAAGGAATGTGGTTCACAATCATTTTTAGACCACACGTGTAAGTCCACATTTGCTCCCACTTCAGTGTTAGTTTCAGGACTTTTATGAAATGCTTCTTCAAGCACTGACGAACAGTCTCCACTCGTTTCACTCACTGGTCAAATGTTTATCCACACTACCATTAGTTACTGTAGTACTGTTTGAAACTATAGACAAAGTCACTACATAATCTTGTCGGAGTCTCCTCCACATTCTGGTTACTCTTCTGTAACCACTTTCCAGCACTACATTACACGATCATCAGAACTTCATGCACAGATGTAAGGAGAATCCCAATACCAAGGAGGCATTGTGCAACATAAATGAAAGTTGGTAGGCGAGTTTCTTCATCTGAAAGATGACGTCTATTCAAATTTCGGGCCAGTCGCATAAGAGCGGCGCTAGTAGCGCCGCTATGAGGATGCAAATCAGCTTTGCTGTAAATAAACACTTTAACGGTCATGAGTGTTAGTTACCTTGTGGTGAGCTGATGTTAATGAAGAATGCATATGGCGACAAAGACGCCATTATGAAAACCTCACTGCGTTTTAACGAGGTAGTGTAATGGGGCTGTGAGAAGCTGGATGTTCCTTCAGCAATACTGCAGAAAGACTTCGCAGGAATGTAGCCACTGTACGTGATTTCTGGAAGCGGTGGACGCGAGAGTATATGGTCGCAAGAAGACCGGGCTCCAGACGATCATGTGGCACTACCGAGAGGAAAGACCATCTTGTTGGATATATGGTTCTGGCACATTGTACCGCACCTGCAGCAGCAGTGTGAGCAGCCGATGGCACCACAGTGACAAACTGAAATGTAAAAAATCGGTTACTTGAAGGACAGCTCCAAGTCAGATGCCCTGTAACCTGTATTCCTCTGACATCAAACAACTGCCATTTGCTACTTCAGTGGAGTCGAGCGAGAGCTTATTGGAGGGCAGGTTGGAGGTCTGTTGAGTTTTCTGATGAAAGCTGGTTTTACCTCGGCGCCTACGTTGGTTAGAAGGAGGCCAGTTGGCCTGCAGCCAACGTGCATGCCAGACAAACTGGACCTACACCTGGAGTTATGGTCAGGGGTTCGATTTTGAAAGACAACAGGGGAACTCTCGTTGTTAACCCGCGTATCCAGACTGCAAATTGGTATGCCAGTATGATTATTCGACTTGCTGTGGTTCCGTTGAAAATAACAGCATACCAGGAGGCGTTTTCCAACAGGATAACGCTCGCCCACATACCGCTGTTGTAACCCAAGATGCTCTACACAGCGTCGACTCATTGTCTAGGCCTGCTCGTGACTAGATATGTCTCCAATCGATCACATATGGGACATCAACGGACGTCATCTCCAGCGTCATCCACAGCCAGCATTAACCGTCCCTGTTAACGTTTTTATGCTTGCTTTCAACATTCTAGTGGCTACACTGATTATGAATGTACTTGCATTTCAAATTTACAATGGCTTATCTCGTGCTTAAATCAAACTGTGATCTTGCAATGTTTATTTCTTAAATATGTTACCTAGACAAATGTATTCCAGAAATTTCATTACGCTACATCAATTAATTTTTGATGTTGCGATTTTTTCCGTCAGTATACATTTAAAAGCCCGCAGCGAGCATAACCAAAATCAACTGACAGATTGCGACCGCACGCGAGGATGGCTCGATACCAGCGCCTGAAACATTCAGTGTGAGGCTGGCCGTGCTACAAGACGGTTCCTCTCCCACCCACCCTAGTCAACAGTCGTCAGTCCATGTGACTTCGACCTCATTCCACAGCTGGGGAAACTACTGCGTGAGAGGCGCTTTGCAAACAGGGTGTATGTCCTCACGACATTTCTTCTACAGGTGGCACATATCGATGGCAATGCCAATGGCATTCAGCGCCTTACCTATTGTTGACAAAGCTGTGTGTATGCATCGGGAGACAATTTTGAAACACGGTAGTTGATTCATTAATGTCCAGTTTGTACTCGTACACCGTAAATTTTCACAGAATTCCAATGCGTGTGTTTCAATTCAACCTTTACCGCGGACTCCTGTACTGGAACCCTATTTTATGTTGGCATTCACATAGACACTGCCGTACTGGTTCAATGCACATCGTGCATTCTCATGATGTCGCATTAGACAAAATTTACCGTAGTTGCCTTGACTTATGGAATGACCTTAGTATAAAAACAAAAAAAAAAATCATAAAATGATAATCTGGTTACATTCAAACTTGTGCATCAACTATTTTAGTCATGTTGCGTATTTTCAGTAATCATTCTATATGTGCACTATCAGCGGAAATAATTTCTATTTTCGAAATAATTTGTAGAATAATATTATCTGGAATGTTCATTCTTCATTATAAGAAGCAGTTCACAGCATGTAATCAGCGATATTAGATGTAACAAGAAGCTGAATTCATTACAATGTGTTAGTTTACATGTATGGCACGGAAGAAAACTGGAGGTAAATTTGATTCCAAACGACTGCCGTAATGATTTATGTGGGAACTGTTACTATGGATTGAATTTACCGTATTTTATATCACGAAATATCAGTAGAGTAAGTCCACTAGTGACAAATGGTAGCTGAACACAAAACCAACTGTCAAGAAGAGTGCTTCAAGGGCAATCAGTAAATATTAATACCATTACTCACTTGTTCGCTGACACCTACAGCCTAGCGGCTTACAAATATAAAATTGGCGTTCATACTTAACAGAGAAACCATTATAAATTTACTGAGACCAATGAAATAGACTGATTTTCGTAAATAAAGCACTAATCAGCATTTAAGACCAGTGGTATATATATTTACCAGTGTAAAGGGATTCGATTCAACTGGTACGATTCAAGGTGTCGACACGTGCAAATAAAAGGCCGGAGCTCAGAAGCTCATGTGAGATGCAAGGTAGGTTAATCACGTTGCACTGGCACCAAATTTCACCACAGTTCTGCGCAACGCCAATGTGAATGTGTCACACGATGTTTACATGTATTACATCCTTTATTACATTTCATCCCTTCGTTTCTCGCCTCTGCGATGGAGGTCAGAACTCTGACGTATAGCGTTGAGATCGCGCGGTTTTATTATTTGTGGCCGAGGAAAATATTTCGAACACACCGGTGCCCAGAACCAACACCAAAACGGCTCAGGAGGTGGTATAAATGATGCCAATGAAACCATCCCTTCTCTAAGGGCGTTTATTTATCCGCATTTCACGCTCGAAAACTTCAGTTTGCAGTGCGATGTACAAGACGACACTCTTCACAAATTTTGCCCCTGGGGACACTCCCAGACGATTCAACCCTTTTCTAAGGAAATCGCGGGGCTGCAGCCTCATTGCACGTGATCTCGCCCATTTGGAATCCAGAGTGACTGCAAGTTTTGCTCTGCTATACAGGGTGGAACCGGTAGAGACCGCTCAAAACTATTAGATCAAATTTGACCGCGATCCGAAGTGGAAAAGATTGTGTGTGATTTTTCATCTCCTTCCCATCACCTCTTTCACGTCCTGCTCTGGCGTGAGCACAGAGGGATGAATAGTCGAAAAAGTTTTTATTTCGTAGCTGCAGCTTTTCGTTGAGAATGAGGCCATCATAGCATGCTCGTGAATGAGATAGCAAAGGCTCCCTGTAAAATTCTCCCCGCCTCCACAGTTCGTCTACACCCTCTGAAGCACCTTCGTTGGGCACTTTAAAAGTGTCCCTGTACAGACATACTCATCCACCGGTCATTACACGCTAGTGGGGCAAACAAACCGCTCGACACCACCGCCTCATGGCCGCATACGAAATCAGAGGCGTGCCGAAAGGATTGCCTAACTCGCTGCCGGTTAGAGATCGATAGACGGATAGTTCTGTATAGAGTCGTTATTGAAGTGCCCGACTAAGGTGACGACCTTCCCATCATGTGAGTTATTCACGATGTGCGTTGGACAGAATTGTGATGGAATTTGGTGCTAATGCGAGATCATTAACCCGCCTTACACCACACGTGAACTGAGCTCTCGTCTTTTTTTCCACATGTTTCGATAACTTGTTGTTTGAAACATCACCGAGCCGGTGGGTGATGTTGCAAGACGTTATAGAGAAAGGATGGAGGCACCTCTGAGCCAAATTTCAAACTTCTGCGTCATAATGAGATTGCTGGGTTTCAGAAACCTGATCGTATAATGGTGTTGCACTGTGGAATAAAAGATGGAGGATACCAAAGTAACATTAATATAAGCATAAAATGTTAGACTTCGGATGTAATAGCTTCTTAGAGATCAAATGATTAGTCCAAGTATTAAAAGATAGACGATAGCATCATAACACTCTAAAAACTTATGACTTACGAAGAGAGAAAGACATTGGTGCCTGCTAGTAATTCTCTGCCTTCACGTGTCAGGGAGATACGTGTTAGGGGGATAAACTTCCCTTGTGTGGAGCTAAGTAGCCATAGACGTAGCGTATTGTTTCTGTGGTGTAACTCAATATGGTGCCGACAAGGCTGTCGCTTCATTCCCGTTGGTATCCATACTCAACGATTGCTTATCGAAAGTGATTGCTTTCAGGTGTGAACATGTTCGTTGTGGGAAATTAAATTTGGCATCTACAAACGCCCGTTGGATGAGGTGTCTTTCACTATAAATGGTTTCAGAATTTGTATCCTCAACAGTAAGTGGCAGGTTTCGAACGCTAGGCATATTTTTTTTATTTAACTAATGCATTTGATTGTGTTGATCACAAAATATTGCTCCAGAAGTTGGACCATTACGGAATACGGGGAGTAGCTCAAAACTGATTCATCTCTCACTTTAGCGACAGAAAGCGAAAGGTCATTATTCACAATGTTGAGAATGGCTGTGATGTTGGGTCCGAATGGGGTACAGTCAAGTGGGAGGTATTATATAAATGATATGCCCTCTAGTGTTACGGGTTTCTGTTTGCTGATGACACTAGCTTGGTAATAAAGGATGTTGTGTGCAACAATGGCTCGGATTCTAATAGTGCAGTTCATGACCTAATTTCGTGGCATTTAGAAAATAAACTAACTTTAAGTCATAGTAAGACTAAATTTTTACAGTTTCTAACACACAATTCCAAGAAACCTGACGTTTTAATTTCACAGAATGGGCATATGATTAGTGAAACTGGACAGTTCAAATTTCTAGGTATTCAGATAGATAGTAAGCTGTCCTGGAAAGCCTACGTTCGGGATCTTGTTAAAGACTTAATGCTCCCATTTTTACTATTCGAACGGTATCTGAAGTGAGTGATCATTCGACACGAAAATTAGTCTACTTTGCTTATTTTCATTCGCTTATGTCGTATGGTATTATATTTTGGGGTAACTCTTCCCATTCAAAAAGGATGTTTTTGCTCAGAAACGGGCGGTTCGGGCAATAAGTGGTGTTAGTTCACGAATCTCTTGTCGACCCCTGTTCACGAGTCTGGGTATTTTGACATTGGCCTCTCAATATATATATTCCTTACTGTCATTTCTTGTTAACAATATTAACTTATTCCCAAGAATAAGCAGCTTTCACTCAGTTAATACTCGGCACAAATCAAACCTGCATTTGGATCAGGCTTTCTTAACTCTTGTGTAGAAACGTGTGCAGTATACTGCTGTATCCATTTTTAATAAGCTACCGCTCGAATTAAAAAATCTTAGCAGTAATCCACACGCTTTCAAATCGAAACTGAAGAGCTTCCTAATCGATCACTACTCCTATTCTGTCGATGAGTTCCTTGAAATATTAAGCTGATTCTTGTTGTATTGTTGATTGCATTTACTTTAACTTAAGGATTGACTTTTTTCGGGTTCATAAACATTTGTTTTTATCTGTTATTACTTTTATGTTGCAATTTCATGTACAGATACGTTCCATGACCTTGGAGATTTGCTCCTCAATTTGGTCCTACAAAACTTGACGTGTAAATAAATAAATAAAAGTGTTCCCCAAAGTGTCACACGTGTACGTGAGCCATCACCTCAGTGATCCTTTCACGGGAATTCGAATGATGAGCAATCCCAAAGTCTTACAACTCCAAACACGTGAGTTGCGTGCAATCGCTGCAGCTACTGCCTTTGACTAGCAACACCCCAACGCATATCTATTACCCATAGCAGGCGTCCATCCTACCGCTGCGTGGCTGTTCCTTTATAGGTGCCAGATGCATTCTCGAAAGTGGAACAGCACACATCCACTGTTGTCGATGCACAAGCACACGGTAGCGACTGCTTCAAGAGGTTTGCGTAATCCCTCAGTCAGCTCTGGGTCGCTGGCCGTAGTCACTCTGGCACATGTGAACCATTCTTTTACTTTTACCGGTATTGTCGTTGCAGGCTGCCAAATAGTGCTATCAAATGTCATCAACATCTTCCTATCAGGCATTAGGCGATCGCTTGTTCCATATTAGTAATAAAATAAGCAAATTTTTCATTAAAGATTTGATTATCAGAGTGACCTGCAATCTGTGACTGCTGATCATGCTGCAGTGTGCGGGGAAAGTGTCGTCGTTGAGTGAGTGTGGGAGGATACTGGATGCGTTGCACGGAATGACTGTTTGCTCTAGATGCAGAAAAGTCTGAGTGAATATAGATGAGTAGGAAAAACAATTCTGTAATGTTAGAATACATTTGTGGTGTCCTGCCCACTCGTCTCTTATAGGGATAGCTATACGATAATTCAAGCAAATCACATTAAAAGTTTTTATTACAATAAAGTAGATTGACAGTACTTCACTTTGGTTTACAAGAACGTGTCGCAAGCGATTGGCGACATACAAACAATCAGTGTCCTTTGCTATATTCAATGCCCAAGTGAGCAATGGATATGCATCACAAGTCCGGGTCTACTAGTGTCCATCTTCTACTGTCCTCTACTGCGCGGCCGAGGCTGGCAGGAGCAGCACTTATATTCTCCTGTTGTAGAGGCCGCTCCTGTCGTGGTGACGTCCTAGTCAGCGTGCTATTTATTGGCTGACGTCGTCTCACAGCCCTCTCTGCTCTTACGTCCTTCATCTTCGAGCCGGCGCTTATCGTTACGTCGGAACAACATTATTAATGGTGTGCTGCTTGACACAGTCAAGTCGATTAAATTACTAGGCGCAACACTGCAAGACAACACGAAACGAAACGAGCACATAAGGACCGTAGTGGGGATGGTGAATAGTCGATTTCGGTGTACTGGGAAAACTCTGGGTAAGTTTTGCTTATCTATGAAGGTGTATTCAGCTCGTGGTCTCGCGGTAGCATTCTCGCTTCCCGAGCACGGGGTCACGGGTCAGGGATTTTTCCCTGCCTTGAGATGACTGAATCTTGTTGTGTCGTCCTCGTCATCATCATTCATCCCCATTACGGTCGGAGAAAGGCAATGGCAAACCATCTCCGCTAGGACCTTGCCCAGTACAACGGTGCGGGTCTCCTGCATCGTCCCCTACGCTCTGTCAAGGAGTATGGGACGACATCATCATCATCATCATCATCATCATCATCATCATCATCTATGAAGGTGACCATGTACAGAATACTAATGTGACCCGTTCTTGAGTAGTGCATAGTGTTTGGAATCCCCCATCAGGTCGGATTACTGGAAGACATCGAAGCAATGCAGAGGCGGGTTGCTAGACGCGTTACCAGTAGGTTCAATTAGTACGAGAGTGTGAAAGGTGGCTACATTGAGCCACAGCGCCAGAGATCGCGCCAGAGAGTTTTGTTCCGCCGCCTCCACTGGCAGTGATTATTGAGAAGTAGCGGCAGGCAGTTCTTGTCGAAAAGCGGTGCTAGGCGGTTCTTGTTCAGATGTAGTGGAGAGTTCTTGCGGAGAAGTTGTAGTGGAGAGTGTGGTAGTAGTGAGTGTTTGTTCCATATTTTATGCAGTTGTTTGATGGGAGAGATAGCAGATGTTATTATAATGGAGATATTGTAATGATCAGAGTGCTTTTCGTCAATATATATGAAGGTAACAAATTCCCTGTTTTTTTTCTTTTTAATATTTCTGTATCTCAAATAATGCATCATTACAGGTTCAGTCAACAAAGCATCTGGCTTGTGTTCTTGTATTAGAGTGTAATTCTGCTTTCCTTACGCAATTATAGTATTTCTAATTTTCTTTTATCACGTCAGTATAATTGGTATTCAAAAATTCTTGTCTTGTTGAAGAAGAACCGTGCCAGATGTGCGTTGAGTCATACTACCACATACAGAACAGCTACACTTGTGCATTGTTGGCTTCGTAGATTTTATAGTTGCTGGGGACCTAATTAATTAATTGTGTTAACAGAAATTTCATTTCATTCTTTGTTGTTATTCCATGCAGTCAGATTGCGTACTAAAACTAGTCAGGGCCAGCCGTTTACGAGACTTGCGTAATCGGACTTAGAGCTACTAAAAATATTTGCATTTTATTTAAATTAAGCCCCCATGCAAGTGTTATGGAAATACTCTATGTTGTAAATGGGGGTGTCTGGAAGAAAGATGACGTTCTTTTCGCGAAACTGTACTGAGAAAATTTAGAGAACCGATATTTGCGACAAACTGCAAAACTGTTCTGCTACCAAAATACACTGATGAGCCAAAACGTTATGAACAGTGCCCACCTCGAGGTTCATTGCTTCCTGGTGGTGTTGCGGGCACGTGGCGTAGTGAGGAAAGAATACAAGCGGAAGAGAAGTCATTATAGCGAAGATACGGGCCGCAAATGCGAAAATCCACTCATGTAAGCTGTTTTGACAAAGCACACATTGTTATGGCCCTACGGCTGGAAAGGAGAGCCTCTGAAACGGCGCAGATGGTCGCCTGTCGGCGTACTATTGTTGTGAGCGTCTATGGAAAGTGGTTGAAGGATGATGAAATAAAGAGTAGGCCGTATGGTACTGGACGACCACGCCTCGTCACAAAACGTAGAGCTCGAATCATTCCTCGCTGTGTAGTCCAGGATAGGCAGCGATCTGTGGCAGATCTGACAACAGAGTACAGTGCTGGCGCAGCCGCAACTGTTCCAGAGCACATCGTTTAAAGGCCATTATTGAACATGGAGCTCCACATCGCACGACTCCTACGTGTTCCCGTGTCGACCCAACGACATCCTCAGTTATCATTGCAGTGGTAGCAGCATCATTGTGTTTTCACTGTGGGTCAACAGAGAAGTGTCGCCTGTCGCATGAATCGCATGTCTTGTTACACCAGGTCGATGGGTGGGTCCTAATGCGCCGAATGGCTGGGCGAAATGTAACAGACCTACTAAGGAGACTGCCTACACTACGCTTGTCCGTCCTCTTTTAGAATACTGCTGCGCGGTGTGGGATCCTCACCACATAGGACTCATGGAGTACATCGAAAAAGTTCAAAGAAAGGCAGCACGTTTTGTATTATAGCAAAATACGGGAGAGAGTGTCACAGAAATAATACACGATTTGGGCTGGACATTAAAAGAAAGGGGTTTTTCGTTGCTACGGAATCTTCTCACAAAATTCCAATCACTAACTTCCTCCTCCGAATGCGAAAATATTTTGTTGACACCGACCTACATAGGCAGGAACGATCACCAAGATAAAATAAGGGAAATCAGAGCTCGTACGCAAAGATATATAAATATATATAAATATATAAATATATATATAAATATAAATATATATATATTTATATATATATATATATATATATATATAAATATATATAAATGACCTGGTAGATAGTGTCGGAAGTTCCATGCGGCTTTTCGCGGATGATGCTGTAGTATACAGAGAAGTTGCAGCATTAGAAAATTGTAGCGAAATGCAGGAAGATCTGCAGCGGATAGGCACTTGGTGCAGGGAGTGGAAACTGACCCTTAACATAGACAAATGTAATGTATTGCGAATACATAGAAAGAAGGATCCTTTATTGTGTGATTATATGATAGCGGAACAAACACTGGTAGCAGTTACTTCTGTAAAATATCTGGGAGTATGCGTGCGGAACGATTTGAACTGGAATGATCATATAAAATTAATTGTTGGTAAGGCGGGTACCAGGTTGAGATTCATTGGGAGAGTCCTTAGAAAATGTAGTCCATCAACAAAGGAGGTGGCTTACAAAACACTCGTTCGACCTATACTTGAGTATTGCTCATCAGTGTGGGATCCGTACCAGATCGGGTTGAGGGAGGAGATAGAGAAGATCCAAAGAAGAGCGGCGCGTTTCGTCACAGGGTTATTTGGTAACCGTGATAGCGTTACGGAGATGTTTAACAAACTCAAGTGGCAGACTCTGCAAGAGAGGCGCTCTGCATCGCGGTGTAGCTTGCTCGTCAGGTTTCGAGAGGGTGCGTTTCTGGATGAGGTATCGAATATATTGCTTCCCCCTACTTATACCTCCCGAGGAGATCACGAATGTAAAATTAGAGAGATTAGAGCGCGCACGGAGGCTTTCAGACAGTCGTTCTTCCCGCGAACCATACGCGACTGGAACAGGAAAGGGAGGCAATGACAGTGGCACGTAAAGTGCCCTCCGCCACACACCGTTGGGTGGCTTGCGGAGTATAAATGTAGATGTAGAAGATATAGGTGTTCATTCTTTCCGCGTGTTATGCGACATTGGAATGATAGAGAATTGTGAAAGTGGTTCGATGAACCCTCTGCCAGGCACTTAAATGTGATTTGCAAAGTATCCATGTAGATGTAGATGTAGAAACATGCACCGCACCCGAGATACAGGTTGGTGAGGGCAGAATTATGTTATGAGCTATATCGAGTTGGGCTTCCATGGGATGTGTGGTGGTAATCGAAGCAATCACGATAGCATTAAACTGCGTGAACATTATCGTGGACCATCTGCATCGCTTAATGCTTGATGCCTTCCCCTACGACATATTCCAGCAGGATAACTGTCGGTGTTGCTACAATGGTTTGAGGAACATTATAGTGAACTCACATTGAAGTCTTGGCCAGCAGATATGCTTGATCTGTACCCACTGGAACTCATATCGGGCGCCATCTGCGTGCTCGTACCCCACCATCTCGTAATTTGCGGGAATTGCTTGACCTGTGCGTAGACATCTGGAATCCTGTCAAGGACTCGTATTATCCATGCCAAGATCTATGTTGTACTGTGCTTGAAACGTGGAACAACAAGCTATTAAAGAGGTGGTCACAATGTTTTGGCTCATCGGTGTATATCTCGCGTATGGTGCGCCAATATAAGAGAAATCAGAACTTGTCTGGAAGTTTAAAGCCATTTTTCGCTTACTCCGCTTGTTAGCGCTACAAGAAAGGCAATACCCATATCTTGGCTTGGAGAGTATGTATTTAGATCTACGTGTTGAGAGTTGAAAGCAAAGAAGAGGTGGGAAGGGACTCCAAAAAGTTTGTAGCCTAAGATACCACCTTATGTAAATCTGGCCCTGACTTGACTCGCATTCGAGAGGAAGGTACTTCAAATCTTGTGAGGCCATCCGGATTTAGGTTTCCTGTGGTTCCTCTAAATCGCTAAAGAAAACTCCAGGCTGGTTCCTTAGAAAAAGACACAGTGGATTTCTTTCCCCATCCATCCGTAATCTGACTTTAATAATGTTTTTGTCGTCTGTGCCGTGAATTTGTAATTTCACAGCACGGCTGAATTCCTGCCCCTCCTAGCAGTTGCACCAGCATCGCTAAATGCTTTCATATTGCGCCAGAGGGCACGCCTTTAGTATGGTATAGTATGGTTAGTATGGTGAGCCGTGCTGTAAGAAGCGTCCTGTGAGAGAAAATGTGGAGTCTGAGAACCGGAGAGAATCGGCCGCATCTGCTTGCTGCCATTGCTGGACCAGAGGTCTTTGGGTTCGTTACTGGGACGCCATCCGAGCTTCTTGGTTTCTGGCATGGCTGGTTCAAGGGATGCTCGGTGACAGTGGCCCTGTGGAGCTGAAGGACAAGGTGACCATGGTCGTCATTTGAGTGAACAGCAGTGGAGTGCAGATTGGAAACTGACATACGAAACAGAGGCGGCAATCTCAACCTTGGACCAGCGTCATACATTCCGTGGGTAGCAGCTGACAAGACTTCAGTGCAGTGGCTGTGTTTATTTGGGTATCAGTGTGGTTGGCCCCTGAGGTACAAATACCAGTACAACCCTGTAGCGACGGAGGACGTGTGGCCGCAGTCGCCATCAGGAACTCTCGCTTCCCGCGCCCGGGTTCCCGGGTTCGATTCCCGGCGGAGTCAGGGAATCCGCCTCGTAATGACTGGGTGTTGTGCGCTGTCCTTAGGTTAGTTAGGTTTAAGTAGTTCTAAATTCTAGGGGCTGATGACCACAGATGTTAAGTACCATAGTGCTCAGGGCCATTTGAACCATTTTTGAAGCCATCAGGAACAGGCGGCCGGGATGAAGAAGCAGTTGGGATCGGCTAGTTAAAAGCGGAAACAGCCGGCAGAGTTGGAGGTCGAGAGCAGCCTTCTGGAGACATAGCTGGTAGCGTGGCAGAGCAACAAGGCAGTTGGGATGACGGGTGGCCAAGGTTGGATGTGGCTTGGTGTCAACATGTGGCGTCGTTCCGGCTGAAGCAGTGGAAGGTGTTTGTGATTGACGCCCAGTGCAGCTGGGAACTTAGAAGTGGTAGTTGAAGTGTGGTTTCCATTACAACAAGTGGAAAGAAGTGTGCAACAGTGACTTGTGCTATCTTGTCGTGCAAACTGTTGAGGCTGTGCTGGCATGCTTAAGTAGCCGAGTAATTACGAAGGGGGAACGTCGCGATGTCTGTGTAAGGCCTGAGATTTGTGGAGCAATGCCTCATCTTGTTGAATTGTATTTTTGGTGAAATATAGCGAGGCCGCTTTTAGGACTGATATTTGCAGAGCAGCTCTTAAGCTGATTAAGTTGTGTTTTAGAGAGAAGTTTGTCTATTATTGATGTCGCTTTTCTTTGTCTCCTTACTACAGAAAATACAGTTGATTAATGTGTTGCTATAGATTGTGTCTGTTTGAGTTGTCTGGCTGGTGTTCGCTTAAGGTGTCAGCCATAGCTGGGTGCATTTTGTAATTAGCTTCTGGAACAATATCATTGGTTGACTGTCCTTTGTATTCTCCTGTTGGTATGTGCGCTGTTATGTTGTGTGATAATTCGTGCCTCCTTTATTGTCAGGTTTTGATCTCAAGTGATTCAAATGGCTCTGAGCACTATGGGACTTAACATCTGTGGTCATCAGTCCCCTAGAACTTAGAACTACTTAAACCTAACTAACCTAAGGATATCACACACACCCATGCCCGAGGCAGGATTCGAACCTGCCACCGTAGTGGTCACGCGGTTCCAGACTGAAGCGCCTAGAACCGCACGGCCAAATCGGCCGGCTTTTGATCTCAGCGGGGCGAAATATTGATATTGATGCTGTACATTAGGTTAAGGATTGTATGAAGGTTATATGATAAAATGAGCGCTATTTCTTCGTTTGTGCTATCTCATGAATGTGGTCTGATTTATTATATTGTTCACATTGCTTAACATTACTGATCTGAATTTACGTAAGAGCCTAAGGGTATACAATTTACAACTTCTTTGCACCCCTACCATCATTCCGCGCCACACTTTCTTTACCTACACGGAATCAGCGACCTCTAACCCTTTCGCTGCAACAGAAGTGCTCTTTGAATTCCGTACTGAAGCTGCTTTTGTTGCTCCTATACTGTTCATGAAATACTGGTGCTTGCGCTGAGAGACGGCATTCTGGCAGGTAGGCGAAACAAAATTTGATTTTTGTTCATATCTTCGCTCGATAAAGAACTGAATTTCTGTTCGTTATGCATTGAAATTACTGCACTGATTCAAAGTGAGTAGAACATGGCACGAAATTTTAACGAACCCGCAGAGATACAAACATATTGCCTAAACCTTTGCGTATGGTTGCTTTTAGCTCATAAATCGTGGTGAATGGATTGTAGATAAGGAATTTAAATTTTATTTAAAATTGAGACCAGAAGGATATTTTATTTCGTTATTGAATTATTGCGTTTTGTATCCGATAGATGGACGGGAGCGAAGAACCCAGTTCCGTCTATGGGGACTTGGTGGCTGCTATGAAATACTTATCAGCACTTTTTAAGAAAACTATGAAGTGAAAAAATTGACTTTTACACATCTTACAGTCTGATATCTTCACTTGATAAAGAACTGAATGCCATAGTTACTGTGCTGCATCAAATTAAGTAAAACATTGTGCGAGACGTTGAAGATTATGCAGAGATAAAAACACATTGCATGAACTTTATGACTGATTTCACTTGACGTGCTACTGTGAATGAAATGTGGATAATATATCGATATTTTATTTAAAACTGAGAGCAGAAGGATATCTTTTATCTTTCTCGAGTTATTGGGTTTACACTAATGCGACAAAAGTCATCGGATAGTAATATGCACATACAGGGTGTTACAAAAAGGTACGGCCAAACTTTCAGGAAACATTCCTCACACACAAATAAAGAAAAGATGTTATGTGGACTTGTGTCCGGAAACGTTTAATTTCCATGTTAGAGCTCATTTTAGCTTCGTCAGTATGTTCTTCCACCAACGCTCAATAGAGCACGTTGTCATGACTTCATACGGGATACTCTACCTGTGCTGCTAGAACATGTGCCTTTACAAGTACGACACACACGATGGAGCTCCTGCACATTTCAGTCGAAGTGTTCGTACGCTTCACAACAACAGATTCGGTGACCAATGGATTGGTAGAGGCGGACCAATTCCATGGCCTCCACGCTCTCCTGACCTCAACCCTCTTGACTTTCATTTATGGGGGCATTTGAAAGCTGTTGCCTACGTAACCCCGGCACCAAAGGTAGAGACTCTTCGTGCTCTTATTGTGGACGGCTGTGATACAATACGCCATACTCCAGGGCTGCATCAGCGCATCAGGAATTCCATGCGATGGAGGGAGGAAGCATGTATCCTCGCTAACGGAGGACATTTTGAACATTTCCTGTAACAAAGTGTTTGAAGCCACGCTGGTGCTTTCTGTTGCTGTGTGTTTCCATTCCATGATTAATGTGATTTGAAGAGAAGTAATAAAATGAGCTCTAACATGGAAAGTAAGCGTTTCCGGACGCATGTCCACATAATATATTTTCTTTCTTTGTGTGTGAAGAATGTTTCCTGAAAGTTTGGCCGTACCTTTTTGTAACACCCTGTATAAAGGAGGTGGTGCTATCGTGTACCCAAGGATAAAGGATGAAAGGGAAGTGAAATGCTGAAGCTGTCATTTGTACTCAGTTGATTCACGTGGAAAGGTTTCGGACGAGATTATGACCAAACAACAGGAAATAACAGACTCTGAACACGGATGGTAGTTTGAGCTAGACGTACGGGACATTCCAGTTTGAAAATCGTTAGGGAATTCAATATTCCGAGATCCACAGTGTCAAGAGTGTTGTGAGAATACCAGATTTCAGGCATTACCTCACTCCATGGACAACAGTGGCCGATGGCCTTCACTTAACGACCAAGAGCAGCGGCGTTTGCGTAGAGGTGTCAGTGCTAACAGACAAGCAACACTGCATGAAATTACCGCAGAAATCCGTGTGAGGCGTACGAAGGACGTATGCACTTGAGCAGTGCGGCGAAATTTGGCGTTGACGGGCTGTAGCAGAGGATGAGCGACACGAGTGGCTTTGCTAAGAGCACGACATCGCCTGCAGCGGCCCTCCTCGCCTCGTGGCCATATCACTTGGCTCTAGGGGACTGGAAAGCAGTGGCCTGGTCAGATGAGTCCCCGATTTCAGATGGTAAGAGCTGATGGGAGGGTCTGATTGTGGCGCAGACTCCACAAAGCCATGGACCCGAGCTGGCAACACGGCACTGTGCAAGCTGGTGGCGGCTCCATAGTGGTGTGGGATGTATTTACTTGGAATGGACTGGGTCCTCTACATGATGGAGCATTTGAGTCCATGCCACGTCGAGTTGCTGAACTACGCCGGGCAAAAGGAGGTCCGAGACGACATTAGGAGGTATTCCACGACCTCTGTCATTTCAATGTACCGGGTGATCACAAAGTCAGTATAAATTTGAAAACTGAATAAACCAAGGAATAATGTAGATAGATAGGTACAAATTGACACACATGCTTGGAATGGCATGGGGTTTTATTAGAACCAAAAAAATTCAAAAGTTCAGAAAATGTCCGACAGATGGTGATTTATCTGATCAGAATAGTAATAATTAGCGTAACAAAGCAAAGATGATGTTCTTTACAGGAAATGCTCAATATGCCCACCATCATTCCTTAACAATAGCTGTAGTCGAGGAATAATGTTGTCAACAGCACTGTAAAGCATGTCCGGAGTTATGGCGAGGCACTGGCGTCGGATGTTGTCTTTCAGCATCCCTAAAGGCCGGCCGCGGTGGTCATGCGGTTCTAGGCGCTCATTCCGGAACCGCGCGACTGCTACGGTCGCAGGTTCGAATCCTGCCTCGGGCATGGACCTGGGAGGCTAAGCATGACGAAAGTGGCGGCTGAGCACACGATCATGACCAAACGACGCGCATCTGTCGGACATTTTGTGAACTTCGTTTTTTTTTTTTTGTTTCTAATAAAACCCCATGTCATTCCAAGCATGTGTGTCAATTTTTACCTCTCTATCTACATTATTCCGTGGTTTATTAAGTTTTCAAATTTGTACTGACTTATTGATCACCCGGTATATCCGAAGAACGGTCGCGTGCGACGCGACTTTTCAGGTCCTTGCGCGGCGCGAATCATGTCGTCATAACTGTCATATCTCACAAACGATGCAAGATATGGAAACGAGGTTTTCTTCAAATGATAGCACGCAATGGTGGACATACGTTGTATGATAAATACTCTAAACTTCTTTATTCAGAGAGGTATGGATGTAACCCGTCCGCAGGAGTGAGAGGTCGGCGGCTCAGACGCATTTAGACGTCCATAGAACTGTAGGAAAAACCCGAGCGGTGTGGGTGTACACGTCCACAACATTTGGAGAATGACATAGCAGGACGTGTGTATATTCCCACAGCAGCGAAAGGGCTAACCTTAGAGGGAAACTTGTCGGTGACAGCAACGTCCGGGCCTCCCACATGGAGAGCTAGCGCGATCTAGGAGGCGGTGCGTGCCGGAATCTCCGGCGAAGCGAGTCGCTCTGCGTAGGGACGCGTCCGGCGCGGCGCGTGCTGGGGACACGTGTGAAAGTGAACTTGGCCGGCCGCGCGCCGTGGGGCGGCGGGCAGAGGCGAGGCGAGGCGAAGCCAGGCGAGGCGAGGCGATAGCTATCGGCGCGGCGCGGCTGGGCACGACTGGCTGGGCGCGGGTTCACGGCGGGCCCAGCGCAGCGCGTGAGAAATGTCAGGGCCACGCCCGCCGCCCGCCGCCCGCCAAATGTCCCGGCGACCCCGGCACGGGCTCACGACACAAAGGCGCCGGCCGGCGACGCTCCAGCACGCGGCGCCGCTATCTCGTCTGCGCGCCGCTGGCGCCGGGCGTCGAGGGCTGCTCGAGAAGACAATGCGTCTAACGAGTCCCGCAACATAGCTGAACTATGTTACGTTAACTGATCCTTCCGTCCTTCTTGATACAACAATGTAATTATAAATGTAAACACAATGTTGAATGTGTTCTACAGGGTTAATATATTCAGTTAACAGGTTAAAATCTGATGATGGCCTTCTGAGCCGAAAACCGTTTAGCAAAATAAATTGATCCTACAGAAGATACACAACATTGTGTTTCTCGTTCGTGAACAACTGGCTCAAATACATATGGTTATTGGATGTACGTTCTCATCTCATTCCACCCTCTGTCTCTGTCCATCTCCTCAGCCCCTTCTTTGTTCAACTCCTCCTCCTTCCCCCTCCCCCTCTCTGTCCATCACCCCTCCCCCTCCTCTCTGTCTATCTTCTCTTTCCCCCTTTTTCTACATATCCTACATCTCTCTTCCTCCTCCTCTTTCACCTCCTCCCCCCTTTTTCTATTCATCTCCTCCCCCCTCTCTGTCCACCTATTCCACCTCTCTTTGTTCATCTCATCCTCCTTCCGCCTACCTCTCTCTGCCCATCACCTCTTACCATTCTCTCTGTTCTTATCCTGCCCCCCATCTCTCATCATATCCTAGTGCCCCCTTCCCCTCACACTGTCCATCACCTCTTCCTCCCTTTTTTCATCCATCTCCTTCCCCTCCCCCTCCATCGCCTCCTGCGCCCCTCCCCCCTCTCTCCACCCATTACTTCCCCTTCAATGTCCATTTTCTCCTTCCCCTCTTTCCATCTCCTGCCCGTATCCCTGTGTGTCTTCTCTTTTACACTTTCTATGTCTGTTTCCTCACACCCTCTGTCTGTCTCTTCTTCCCCCCCCCCTTCTGACCCTGAGCTTTGTTTATTGTTATTCCAAATGAAACACTGTTAACAAACACTAAATTTGTATTTGTGGCTTGTCGGATGTGATTAGAATACTACTGCACTACCCGAAATTTCAATAACAGTAAACAAAGCTTAAGGCCGGAAAGAGGGGGAAGAGGAGACAGACAGAGGGGTGTGAGGAAATGGACATACAAAGTGAAAAATAGGAGATAGATAGGGAGACAGGGACAGTGGACAGGAGGAGATGGAGAGAGATGGAAGAGAAAATGGATGTAGACAGGGAGGAGGAGCTGGTAGTCCATCACCTCCTCCTGCCTGTCTACAAGGGGGGGGGGGAGGCGGTAGAGGGGGCGTCCAATTTTAAAATTTGAGGTAAACTCGTCAAGATCTTTTCGAAACGTTTGGTAATAACGTGTCTCCTTTATATCCTACATATTATTTATGTATAACATATATTCACAAAATAAGCACATACAATCTGGAATGTATTCGAATGCAACGTTGTGCCAAAATGTCAATGCAATCGGTAATGAACTTACGAAGAAACACGATTCTGAAGAAACGAACGATTGTTTATGAAGTTGCATCCCAATACATTGTAAATGAGCAATTGGGACTAGCTAATAAACAATTTCTAAGTAATTTCTTCGGGCTGTTCTGACAAATTAAAGATGATACCCACCCCAAACAATCAGAACTCTGAGCAACGATATCCTCATTGGAATAGAAAAAGTCTGCATCTCATTGCATCTTAATATATACTATAACAGAAAAGGAACAGAGACCGAAATCAACAGGTTAAATAGACACTCAATGTACCCCTGCACCAAATACTATCAGTTTTTAATATTCCTTAAAACATGCTATAATTATAAATTATATATATTTTTATTTTGAAATAACCCGTTATGGTATCAGAATAAACTTAATTAAATCTAAATTCTAACACTGACCAACTGTGTTGACCTACTTCCATTCTCCATCTTTTTATTTTTGTATTGGTCTCAGCTAACATATGAACTGTAATGATAATCGAAAGTTGTAAACACACACACACATACACACACACACACACACACATAGACAAGTATGTGGCACAGTTGTTAGATCGGTTACTGCTGCTAACATGGCATGTTATCAAGATTTAAGTGAGTTTTAACTTGGTATTTTAGTCGGCGCACGAGCGATGGGACGCAGCATCTCCAAGGTAGCGATAAAGTGAGGATTTTTCCCCTACGACCGTTTCACGAGTGTACCGTAAATATCAGGAATCCGGTAAAACATCAATCTCCGACATCGATGCGGCCGGAAAAAGATCCTGAAAGAACGGGACTGAAGAGAATCGTTCAACATCGCAGAAGTGCATCTCTTCCGCAAATTGCTGCACATTTCAATCGGGGCCATCAACAAGTGTCAGCTTGCTAACCATTCAACGAAATATCATCGACATGGGCTTTCGGAGCCGATGACCCACTGGTGTACGCTTGATGACTGCACGACACAAAGCTTTACGCCTCGTCTGGGCCCGTCAACACCGACATTGGACTGTTGACGACTGGAAAAATATTGGCTGGTCGGACGAGCCTCGTTTGAAATTGTATCCAGCTGATGGACGTGTACAGGTATGGAGAAAGCCTCATGAATCCATGGATCCTGCATGTCAGCAGGGGACTGTTCAAGCTGGCGGAGGCTCTCTAATAGTGTGGGGCGTGTGCAGCTGGGGTGATATGGGAACCCTGATACGTCTAGATGCGACAGGTGACACGCACGTAAGCATCCTGTCTGATACCCTGCATCCATTCACGTCTACTGTGCATTCCGACGGACTTTGACAATTCCAGCAGGACACGTCGGGAATTGCTACAGAGTGGATCCAGGAACACTCCTCTGAGTTTAAACATTTCGGTCGACCATCAAACTCCCAAGACATGAACATTATTGAGAATATCTGGGATGCCTTGCAACAAGAGATCTCCACTTCCTCGTACTCTTACGGATTTATGGACAGCCCTGCAGGATTCACGATGGTGTCAGTTACCTCCAACACTACTTCAGACATTAGTCGAGTCCATGACACGTCGTGTTGCAGTACTTCTGCGTGCTCGCGAGAGCCCTACACGATATTAGGCAGGTGTACCAGTTCTTTAATTTCTTATTCAAGCTCTATTTCATTAAAATTTGTTATTCAGCGCGTAGTTTTCGGAGTACTGTTGATAGTAACAATAGCAGTTTTAGTTCATAGATCTCGTTTATACCAATACTGGACATGTCTTAATATTAAAATTTCAGATCAACAAAAACACATTTGACGATGCCACCATGGCTGCAGTATATTAAGACATGTTTTTATAAAACAGGTATGCCTCTTCATACTTAAAGCTCACAAACGTATATGTATGTCAGTGGTACTTTTCATTATGGTCTATTTTATTGTTTTAATCTGTAGGCAACCTGTTAGTGTATTTATATTTTCCCGTATTTTGCTGCAGATCTGAAGATGGTAATTAAAGACCGAAACCGATAGTCTGATGACAAAAAGTTTGTGACCATAGACGTAGAGTAAACAAAATTTAAAAACGAAGTAATTCATCTGACACACACAGCCAGGTCTAATTTGACAAACATGGGGCGCGTAGTCGACCATGGCCTTATAATAGGGGCCATCCTGTCATTTGATACAAGTAATTGAGGTAAACCACGGGAAAATCAGCAGGGCCAGAATCATCCACCCTCCCGAATACAAGCCAGTCTGTATAAAACAGTGTGGCCTCATTCAGCTCATTCAAAGTGTACAGCGCTGTTCTATAAAGAAGTTATTTAATGATGTAAAAGACTCGTGCTGCACTATTCATTCACTTTTCAGTCCCAGTCACTGCACACACCGTACACATTGTTTCATAATGTAACACTATACACACTGTCAGTTGTTATTAGAAACGTAACGACGGTGTATGTTTTCAATTTCGTGTAGCGCAACTTCCAATTTGCTAGCCTGAGAAATTTATGAATTGCATAGCTTTAGGATTAAGTTTTCCCCGAAAAGAAAAAAAAATGAAGGAGAAAACATGGTCTTAAAGTGTTATGTGATAAATACACATTTTATTATCGTTATTATTATTATTTTTATTATTATTATGTACCTGCATTAGTTCTTTTAACAAACAACTCCTCTGTATTATCCTAGTAATATTTCAATGTAGAGAATGTGTTTCTTAACAGGTAATCTTTAACTGCCATTTAAAATAAGTTTGTTTTTGAAATGTCTTTAACCTCCTTGTACAATATATTGCGCCGTTTTATTCTTTGGTAGAAAATGCTGTTTTGAGTTTTATGTTAATTTTTTCTTGGTAAATGTAAGTTAAGTCTAGTTCTTGTTGCATGTTGCTTACGGAAATATTCTTTTTAAAGCAACATTAGTAATTTACTATATGTACAAACCACGTGAAGGTGAAATTTTCAGCAAGCAAACACTTAATTCTTTGTAAATTAGCATAGCTCATTTGAAACCTCTCATTCTCCTCTTTAAAACAAATGATTTATTTTTTCCATAAATTTTATACATTAAAAGGTATTCGTTTTCAAAATTTTCGTGTTTTAATGTGTTAAAAATCTTTAATTGAACTGTCTACAAAATTCAGTAACATCGTTTCATAGCTCTGATATTTGTGATTTCAAATGTGCCTACTTGTGTTCCGTAATTATTTAAATTAGAAAACTTCACTTTCTAGAAACTTTTTTGCTGTGTTTGAGAATTCTCATTTACATGGAAATCATTCTCACAAAGTAGTTCCTATAATTTTGTAACTTTATAGTTGTACAGCTTATACTTAAATCGACTTGCTCCTTTGCCTATTGTGTTTTTGTGTTTTTCCATTTTTCTGATTTTTATGTTGATATTCAAAATATTGTAGCTCTGTTAATAGCTGTGGAACACAGGCTACAGCCAGCCTGACTGGAGTTACTGTGTGAGACAATCAGCGCTCAGTAGTCAAAATGTAACTATCTGTGTGATTATCGTATAATTTGAGTTTCGTTAGGGTCCTGCAGGCAGTCTGTTCAGATATAGAAGTATCCAGTTAGCGCCCATATCTTGTAAATTCATTTATTTGCCTGCCACTAGAGGACTTATTGATATGGTACGTATTAATGTAATTTGCAAATCTGGTCCGAATGTTTAGAAGCATTTGTTTTCTTTCAAACTGAGCGTCAGAGATCGAAAATTAAGTACTCCAGAGTTGTGTAGATTATCTGACATGTATGTCAGATTCTTTACTTGATGGAAGACAATCAGCCACGAGAGATTACGGGACTACTGAAGGCTTAGTACCAAGCAAGCAAATTTACAACGGCCCGCAGTAAGCGAGGAAGATAGTCCACAAGTATCTTCAGGAACGCTATATCTAAATGGGTTCAAATGGCTCTGAGCACTATGGGACTTAACTTCTGAGGTCATCAGTTCCCTAGAACTTAGAACTACTTAAACCTAACTAACCTAAGGACATCACCCACATCCATGCCCGAGGCAGCATTCGAACCTGCGACCGTAGCGTTCGCGCGGTTCCAGACTGCAGCGCCTAGAACCGCTCGGCCACTTCGGCTGGCCGCTGTATCTAGCTGAAGCCTCTCATTGATGATTAGATCCTATCGAGCTGCCAGATTTTGGGTACTGACTGTTAAGTTTCACCTGCTATTCCACATAGTCGCAGATTATTTTCTATGGTATTAATATCATGCCACACAGCGAGTCAATGGACGAACGATAGGGTGCCTGATAAATCAGGAAGATATGCGAGCAGCCCTTTGAACACTGCTGTTTTCATCATTGAGAGGCGAGCATTTACAGCATACGCATCATGAAGGTGGAGAAGAAAGTGAAAACAGTTGGTCTTCGAGAATGTTGAAGTACACATCATGGTAAATTTTTACAATGAAAGAATTGGTGGGCTCCAGCCATGGTACGAAAAACACCCCGAAAACAACATGGTATCACATCTCTGGCCTGAACTACAACCTCCTCCTATACCAGTACAGAGCTAAACCATGGTAGACTCCTAGGTGCCTGCAGATAGGCAATCCCTTGACACACCTCCGAGTCCACAAGCCTGCTAGCAGGCACTATAGCAGCAGCCCTGAGGCCTTTTTGAGTCGTTTCTGAGCAGCGATGTGTGTGAAATGTTTCCTCAGCCACCCATAAGAAAACCTGCAAGCATACAGGACCCTACCACAGGTTAGACGGTTAGACCGTCAGTGACAGAGCACCTCGAGTTCCTGTTGCTAATAAGGCGAGTACTCTGGTACCGAGCGCCGCGGAATGTGAGTCCCCGCCAGACGTCATGGACGTCGAAGACCACTAGACGTCTCTGCACCATCGCACCGTAAGCTGTGGCGGCGCGCGCGTCCTGGCCTGCATTTAGTTTGAGGGCGCCACAGTGGAACACGTGGTTCCAGTGGCCAATAGCGGCGCCCCCGATAGAGTATTTAAGCGCCTGCCTCTCGCTCAGCCAAGACTCGCACACACACAGTGAACATTCACGCGCCGGAGGTCATCGCCATCAGTGTCTCGAGTGTGTGCCTTCGTTTGTGTTTAGTGTTTGTTCGCCGTCACGCCGCCACTGTTCACGTGTACCGTCGCCATCATCCATGTTATGTGCGCCGTGTCAACTAGTGTCCGTGATGTTTTCTCGTCCAGCGTGAACAGCTCCATGTTTTTTGTTTTTTAGTGTCTACATTTTTTTTGCCCGCCGTTTTGATTGTATTCTCTGTGCCCCCTCTATGTATTACTTGTTGTGCAACTCAAGGCTGAAGAGCGGCGTACTCTGCTGCTGACAGCCCGCCATGACCTTATTCCGTTCCCGTACCTCACCCGCTTGTCTCTCCCATCCTCTCCCACTCCTGTCCACTACTGCACCTGCATTCCCACATCCCACATGCTCCCCATCTCTCCACTCTCCATATCCTCACCCAAGGTGGCTTCCACCAACTCCCACTCCCTGATGATGCCCTCATCCACTCCATCTACCCCTCCTACCAACTTTGATTCTCCTCTACCCCACCCTGTGTTTTTCCCGAGGGCACCCTCTCTCCCTTCTCTCCCTCCTCCCTTCCTCCCTCCCTCCTCCCCCTGGGCTTCCCCTACCCCCTCTACCTTCTTTCCTCCCCTCCCATCTCCTCTGCCTTTGGCATCTACATACTCCCCTCACCTTCCTCCCCACCTTTTCCCCTTTTGGCAGGTCCCCAGACTCGCAAACATAAAGTGAACTTTCGCGCGCCAGAGATCATCGCCTAGTGTTTGTGTGTGCTGTCGTGTTCGTGCTCAAGTGTTCCGGTGTTTATTCGTTTGTGCTCCAACGTTCGCGTGTGCCATCTGTCATCTCTGTGAATGCCCACCTGTCTGAACGTTTTTATTTTGGACTCTGCGCCCGTGAACGGCTCCGTGTGTTTGAATTTTGTATGTCTACGTTTGTATAACCACCCTGTCTGTTCTGCGATTGTCTTCTTTTGTATCATTAGTTTTATCTGTGCCCGAAGAGCGGCGTAATATGCCGCTGCTGGCCTAACTGCCTCAGGTGTGAAATTAACAATAAAGAAAAAAAAAGCTCAGCCAGCCAGTCTAATCATTAACGTGAGTTTTGACACATCGCCTCGGCAACAGACAGCGTGTTTATCGTTCTTGTTTTCATTATTAGTGGACGTCTTGGATTCGTTTGGTTGTCTCTGTCACCCCGTTGCTTCTTGCATGTTGTCGTCGTAAGGTCTCTCTCCATCGTCCGTCGTTGTTTCGAGTCCGTCCTCTTCGTTCGTTTGTTTGTTCGCGTTCCGCTCTCCCTTTGGTCCCGCCGTGCTTTCTCGGCCACACCACAACCGTTCCGGTCGCGGTTACAACAGGTTACAACAACTACACTATTCGTTTGTTACATATATTTACGAGCTTCAAACAGGAGCGACTTATTTTCAGTTACCTGTGTAGTTACTAGTTTATTTTTATACTTTCTTGGGCTTCTGACTGATTACTAGACACAAACTTTTATTTTAATAACAGTGTAGCGTACAGAACCGCCGTTGCTATCGACTCTTGTATCGATCCTCGTGTTATAGAGGCTCTTGTTTGTTTTGGTTAGAACAGCTCAGTGTCGGTTAGACTGTCAGTGAAAAAGCACCTCGAGTTCCTGCTGCTAATAAGCCGAGTACACCGTTCGTTTGTTACATATTTTTTTGCGCTTCAAACAGGAGTGACCTTCAGTAATGGATAGGAACTGTGATTGCTGTGTGCAGATGCGAGCTGAGTTGGGAACCCTCTGATCACAGTTCCAGGTGGTGTTGGACTCCGTCGCACAGCTTGAGGCTGCTGCCAAGGGGCATCACTGTGTGTGTGTGTGTGTGTGGGGGGGGGGTTGTTGGTCGTCGTACGTGGGGATGCGAGGGACGTTGAGCACGTCCCACGTGTTCCCCGATCGGTTCACTGCTGTGATTGCCCCAGGTACTGCCTGCACTGTTCGAGGGGGAGGTCATTCCAAAGTTTGGCAGGCAGCGAAAGACTTTCCGAAGGGCCGGTCGTAGGCTTTCCCGGTTTGTTTGACGAACAGGTTTCGGTCGTTATCTGTGGCTGACGAAGTCTCTGAGCCGGATGCAGTCGTCCACCCTGTTCCAGAGGAAGTTTCTCGGCCCGCAAGATCTGGGCATTCACACAGAGTGGGTATGCTGGCAGTTGGGAGCTCCAACGTTAGGCGCATAATGGGGACCCGTAGGAACATGGCTGCCAAGGAGGGGAAGGAAGCCAGCGTGCGCGACGTGTGCATACCGGGGGGAGTCATTCCGAATGTGCAAAGGGTGCTGCCGGATTCCATGAAGAGTACAGAGTGCAGCCAACTACAGATGGTGGCTCATGTCGGTACCAATGACGTGTGTCGCTTTGGATCGGAGGAGATTCTTTCTGGTTTCGAGAGGCTAGAGGAAATGGTAAAGATTGCCAGTCTTGCTTGCGAGATTAAGGTGGAGCTCACCATCTGCAGCATCGCCGATAGAACCGACTGTGGTCCTTTGGGGCAGAGCCGAGTGGAGGGTCTGAATCCGTGGCTCAGGCGGTTCTGTGACCGTGTAGGCTGCAGATTCCTTGACTTGCACCATAGGGTGGTGGGTTTCATGTTCCGCTTAGTAGCTCAGGAGTCCACTACACATAGGAAGCAGCTACACGGATAGCAGAGGCTGTGTGGAAGGGAATGGGCGGTTTTTTAGGTTAGAGGGTCTCAGGAAACCACAGAAAGGGTGTCCGTCTGAAATGGGGCGTGTAAAACACAGTAAGGTAGTTGTAAAAACGATCGGTATTGTAGTTTAAATTGTCATAGCTGTGTTGGGAAAGAACCAGAGCTCCAAGCCCTAATAGAAAGCACAACAGCTCAAATAGTTCTAGGCACGAAAAGCAGGCTAAACCTGGAAATAAATTTAGCCGAAATTTTTTAAAACGTCCTAACAGTGTTCAGAAAGGATAGAGAAATTTAAGTAGATAGTTCCTGCGAAATAATATGGGTAGAGGCTATACTTGACAATCAGATTAAACTATTAATTGTATCGTTTTACCGACACACCCCCCCTCCCCGGCCCGAATCAGAAGATATAGTTGCTGAACAGTTGAAAGAAAACTTCAGTCTAATTTCAAACACGTACCCAAACTACACAATTACAGTCGGTGGTGACATCAATCTACCCTCGATATGCTGAAAAAATTCTACGTTTAAGGTCGGCGGCAAGTATAAGACGTCATCGGAAATTGTGTAAGTAGGCTGTTTATGTTTTCTTATTGGCAACGTTACGTAGCGCTCTGTATGAAAATCACTGGTTGTGCTGTGTGCAGCCTGTGGCTAGTTTGCATTGTTGTCTGCCATTGTAGTGTTGGGCAGCGGCAGCTGGATGTAAACAGCGCGTAGCGTTGCGCAGTTGGAGGTGAGCCGCCAGCAGTGGTGGATGTGGGGAGAGAGATGGCGGAAGTTTTGAAATTGAACTGCTATATATATTATGATTATTAAGGTAAATACAGTGTTTGTTCTCTATTAAAATCTTTCATTTGCTAACTATCCCTATCAGTAGTTAGTGACTTCCGTACTTTGAATCTTTTATTTAGCTGGCAGTAGTGGCGCTCGCTGTATTGCAGTAGTTCGAGTAATGAAGATTTTTGTGAGGTAAGTTATTTGTGAAAGGTATAGTTTAATGTTACTCAGGGCCATTCTTTTGCAGGGATCTTTGATAGTCAGATTGCGTTGCGCTAAAAATATTGTGTGTCACTTTAGTGAATGTTTGAGTACGTTCAGTTTTGCTTAGCTGTTTGAAAAGCAAATAGTGTAAGAGGTTTATCAGCACAGTCATATACAATTGTTCTAAGGGGACGTTTCATATGTCGACCCTTAGCCTAGGATACCTCACTGGAATCTTCTGATTTTTTCTTGTAGTTTGTGTATTTAGTGTAGCTTTTGTTTATTGCTAGCGCGTAATTATAGAGAGAATTTCCTTGGTAGTTGTGGTTTTTCATTGTTGCACAGTTGTGGCATGCATGTAGATTTGCACCAAGTATTTAGCAGCTGCAATTAACTAGATATTATTTTCAGTTCTATGTTAATGTGTTCTCTTATTTTTGCTCTTAAAATTGTACTTTTCTGTGTTGTCGTGTGAAATATTGTGACAATAATGGCGTGTAAAAAACGTTATACTAGGCTCCAAAGTAAACTGAGAAATGACAGTGAAGACGAAAGCAGTGTGTTAGCGCCACCGAGTAATGAATTAACTAATGTTCAAAGTAGTAATTTGGTAATTGTTCATAGGGAAATGGAGCGGGCTGCAAACAATGGTGTAGACAGTGAAACAATTAGTGAACAGAGAAGCATTATCGATCGATCGGTCGGCAACAGCTCGCCTCAGGAATCCGAAATGACAGGACACAATCTTGCAAATACTGTAGATTCAGGTTTTGCGTCCTCACCCTTTTCTCAAATAAGTCAAGACACATTTTCTGCTATTCAAACTGCGAATATTGCCGGTTCAAATGCGTTTCCGAATAGCACTGAGGAACATGTTTCAGACACCAGTGCACTGTTATTACAGTTAATGCAACATGGGACAAAGGCTACAAAAGTGAGACACAACGCTTGAACAAAATCAGAAACAAATGGAACAAAATCAGAGACAAACACAGCAAAAGCTTAAAAAGTTAGACACAGTGGAACAAAATCTTAAAAAGTTAGACACAATGGAACAAAATCTTCAAAAGTTAGACACCACACTTGAACAAACACGTGAAGATTTAACTACTGAGTTACATAACATCGAATCGAAATGTCAAAAAATCTGTAATGACGTAAAAACACAAATTTGTGAGCATTTTCAACCTGTTTTTTCGCGGCATGAAAATGCATTACAGAATCTCGAAGCAGCCATAAAAGAACTGCAAACCATTGTTCATGAAAATCATGAGACCTTGTGGGCTAAAATTGACTCAGTTACATCTACCGATTCGGTTACGCAACTTGCAAAAACTCAGGAAAACTTAAAGGACACAGTAGATTCGATTTCAACACAAATGGACACTCTGAAACTTGGTTCAGAAAAACACACTGAAGAAATGTGTTTACTATCGGAGAAAGTAGCCGAACTTTCGGATCAGGTCACTAACTTATCTACAAAGGTAGATGATGATCTGAATGACACAAGACCCATAGCCTTTACTGACACAGAAGAGTATGAACAAATAAGAAAATTCAAACAAAATCAAAATCAAATCAATACACAGTACAAAAGAGAAATCCGGGAAGTACAAGATCAGTTGACGCAGGTGATACAAGAATTACATATTTCAGAGGACACTCTCGCTCCAACACGGGAAGAGGAACTTAGAAATACGGAAAAGCCACAAAATAATAACACAGGGCATTTCGGTAATTATGAAAGGAATTGGCAAGGTGGACCGAATTTTGAGATGGAACCGCCGACACGACGTAACAATGACCAATATGCTACTCGCCGACACGATGACTTTGACTATAAGCTGTTCATTACCACACATAAATTCAAAACGTTTAAGAATTCTGCCAACAACATTCATCCACAAGCGTGGCTCCATCAATTCTCTCATTGTTTCCCTCCTAACTGGTCATTGGAGCACAGGTTAGAATTTATGTGTGGCTACTTAGAGAATGAACCAGCTGTAAGAATGTGATCGGTCATTCACGATTGCCACAGTGAAGGAGAATTTTACCATGCCTTCCTCTCAGCATATTGGTCTCAAGCCACACAAGACCGAGTAAAACATGGCATCATAATGATGAAACATTTCGAACAATCTGAATTTTCCAGTCTTGTGAAATATTTTGAAGACATGTTGCACAAGAATCAATATCTTTCAAACCCATACAGCCCTTCAGAACTCATCCACATTTGCTTAATGAAATTGCCTGAACATTTAAGAAATATTATTTTAGCAGGACGTTGCAAAGACGACATTGAAGCTTTTCAGGGACTGTTACAAGAACTAGAAATTGACACTGACAATCGCATAATGTGAAAACAGGAAAACAATCACTACAGGTCACATCCGTCACAATTCCGTGATGACAGAAACAATAACTGGACACGACAAGGCTATTCTTACAATGCAAATCGTGACCAAAACAGACACCACCTCTATGACAACCGTTGGCAGAGTAGTAATAGTTACAGAGAAAGATCGCATTTTCATAGTAATGAATATGGCAGAGACAATCATAGAAACAGACAATATGGCAACCAGAACTATTATTATCACGGGAGACAGAATAACTTCAGATGCAACGGTCCACCGTGCAGTGATAATTCAGGGAGAAATTCTCCACCACTTAACCGACAAGAAAGAATCTACAGGAACTACCGACAAAACGACAGACCTGAATTCCATCGGAACTGGCGAGCTTTAAACAGGGCAGAGCCCTCTCGTCACGGTGAATTTGTGGAAGTTAGGTCTCCAAATCCCAATAACGACGCACGCCAACAAAGAAACAGACAATGACTCGCACCGCAGGCAGCCACTTGCGCCCACTGGCTCAGGGAAAAATAACATTGACGCTAACCGTGAGCAAAATTCCAGTATTCTTTACGGACGAATACTGCATGATAATTGCATTCAAGTTGAAATTCTGCGTACTGGGAAGAGTAAAGGTTTACTCCACATTTCACATGTAAAACCGTTTATTGAAAGATAATTCGCTTTTTAACTTTGTCTTTGCCGTAAAACGTTTCACTTCACGTTATTAGTATGCTTTAGAAACTGTTACCATGCAACAATGTTTGAAGTTAAATATCCAGTCAAGAACCAAGAGAACTTATTTAAACAGAAATTACGAATGCATTGTTATTGCGAACAGATGACACAGTGTAATTGTGTGTGTACATTCTTGCTTGTTAGTTGCATGATTACGTAACGACTATAAGTCTCACATACTTAGAACATTTACCAGTACTGCTAATGAGATTTTAATGCAACATTTTGGTTTACTGGAAAATACGTTCTGGATTTAAAGTACTTTCTGTGAGATTAAAGATGACTTAGTATTTGGTTTCTTTGACAGCTACACGGTTATATTACGACACTACTAATGTGTGACACAATTTACATTGTTGCTTTTGCGGTGTATCTGTTTTGTATCTGCACAGTTTTTCTGAATTCTTCTGGAAAGCAAAACATGTTTTATCAGTAACTTTTGTGGTATAGCTACAAGGAGACAGCCTTTTCCATAGCACAACAATACGTTACAGCACAGTACTTTCATCATCACAACAATAAGCGTGATAACTAAGATATCTCTACGCCAAGCATTTCACTTTTGTTTATCATGAGGTAAGTACATTGGCTTCTGCAGAACTTAGCTTTCGGAAGAAAATAACTACGATACTTCCACAGAGATTATCTTAAAACAAGATGCACCTTTAGCGCTACAGGACACGCATTTCAGTGATTAATTTTGTACTTAAAACATTTATTTTTAAAGATTTTTGAATTACAAAGAAAGTTTTCTGTGATACATTTCATTCCATTGCTATAACCTGTAACACCTGAGGGTATAATTACATTAATCCTCAGGGGGGTACATGCTTACTTTGTGTACCATGTGTTTGGCAAGCACAAGGAACCCTAGCTAATATGGTATTTGCTTATACAACTTTACACATCGGTACCATATTTCTCTAACACATAAATTACACAGCTATCTGATCATTTAACTGAGAGATAAACATGTTTTTTACTACGGCAGTGACAGATGTTTACGTAATTACACTGTTGGGTAACTTCACACTTACGAAATTGTATTTTGTCTGTACTGTGTGAACTCTTCATATTTTTTCGGAACCATTGTGATACTATGAGAGCTTTGAATGATGTATTTGGTATGAGATCATGATTTTTAAAATACGTTTGAGGCAGATGACACTATTGAAATGAGCAGAGAATATTTTTTATGGTTTGAAATTATTGCAGAAAGCTACGACTTTTTTGAGATTTGACTGAGGTGTTATGATGTTATTTCTACGACGACGATGTGTATTATGCCGTTGAGGTATGTTTATGTCAATAAGATGATGCTACCATATATGAGGAATGTGATTACGTGTTTATATGTGTGTGAATAATGAATAGAAGTTAGGGACTCTTGACTTGTGAAAAAGGATGTTGGAAACCAAGAATCGTACTTTAAGAGTTATGAAATGTGTGTAAATGCGTGAATGTATCACAATGCCGGCGAAAATTTTTTTGGACACTGTTATATTCATAGGATTTTGTTTCTACACATTTGCAACGTAAATTCTTGACCTGTGAAATTTTTATATGAGACTGTCACTGTAGCGGAAACTGCTGTCGTAAATATTTCCGTAAGAAAGTTAAGTGACTACCTGCACATGCGTCGTGGGCACACAGCTGTGTCAGACACCTGGAGAACAAGCCATTAGGGTGTGCCTTTCCAGAAGCACAGGTAGAAAATAAAAAGGGGAGGCCATTATCCTCGCTATTGACATTTCCTTGTTGAAAGCATACTGTGGAGCTCGTAATTTATGATATTTACTGAAATGCCTAATGAAATGACGAGAAATATTTTTACATCTGCACACCTGATTACAACAAGCGTCTTTCTACGAGAGTTGAGAGAATTTCTACTAACTTATGAAATGTCACATGACTATTGAATGATATTTTTATGCTCTGCTTTTCGTAGTTGCTTATTTCATTTGATATCTGGTTTCCAGCTGTCTTGCAGCATTGGTTTCATAAAATAAAATTAAATGCATTTGCTAATGTGAACACTTTCTGTCAACAGATTTATTAAATAATTATTTTATGACCCACATTCTTCGAAAAAGGAGCTCTTGTGATGGAAAGAACAGTAAGAAGGGACTAGTAACAGTATCTGCCTACATAATTTTTGTTTTCAAGTACATGGTAATATTTTTTTTTACAATAAGTTGTTGTGGTGCACAACTTTAATTACATAGACATTAAGATGTGAACATACATTTCCCTTGTCTGCATTATTGTCTTTAGTGTAATGTTTTTTTCTGCTTGAGTTATGTCAGGTTTAGATATAAGTTATTTCTGCTGCTGTTTGCCAGGCATAGTGCTACTAAATTTCACTTTGTATTACTCTGTTAAGCTAGTTTTACTATTGATTTATTTTTATTGTTGCTGCACATTGGCTCATATTATTTGTAATGTTGCATTGCTTGGTAATTTAGATTTACTATAGCTTGCTTTGCGATTTTCCATTTTTTTGTCATTGCTGTTTGCGTTAATTGTTTTGTGCTGCTGCATTGCCTCATCCCTTATTTTTGCATCTGAGCTCAGTAGATTTAAGTTAGCTTAAGAGGGGGTAGCCTATAAGAGAATGAGTTGCAATGAATTGGAAGAAATGTATTGAGAAGTTATACGAAAAAAGTACAGAAAGCAGGTATAGGTAGGACTTTTGGGAATAATGATGAACCAAGGGAGATCTCCATGCAAAATACTGCAGTAAAACAAACCCTGTCCTTTCCTCTTTGCTGCTTTTTCCCGATATGTAATTGTGTGTTGCCCCTTCCTTTTGGTGTTATCCCACTATGTGTTTGTGTACCCTTGTGTATTTGTTTTCTTCCTGTCTCTGTGTAGTTTCATAGAAATTTTTCTTCTTCTAATACTAAGCTACATTCACTATGATGAGGAATACTGTTATCCTCAAATATAATTGGCATTCATAATATGTTATTTACCTTGTAAATATGCTTACACATTATTTATTTTGTTTTGTTTTAATGCTCATATGTGAAGTTGATGTTTCAAAAGTTATTCTGATCTTTTATGTATGTACTTATAATTCCTGTAACACTGATGTATATGTTATTTCGATTCTTTTATAAAGCCTGTACTACAAATGTTATCTGTATTGTTATGTTCTTTAATGATGTATTTTGTACCTTTGTAATTGTATTCTTATGTTATAAAATTGTAATTGACACCAGTTCATCATATTATTAACTTGTAAGTTACATTTCACTGCACACTTTTCTGTTGGTCATAGTATATGCACAATATGTGAGAAGTTGGGACTGTTAGTGTTTGCACGTGTGTTGATAATTCAGCAAGGGACTGGATAACAGCATTGCTGGTTCTAAGGACATTTCAAACAAATTTTTTGTGAGTGCACGAGTGGTGGTTTATGGACTTGCTATATTATCCGCAAGACTCTTCAATGGTGATTGTGCACCTGCACAGTCGCAACAGATGGCTGCTGACTATCTCTACCAGGACTACAGTGGGCCTGTCCACAATTTCTACAAGGACTGCAGTGGGTCTGCACCTCTGGTGGCCCACCAATACCACAATCTCTACCAGGACTACAGTGGGTCTACTCTGTGATGACCTACCTACCAATATTCATCAACTTCGACTGACTCTGCTGTGGGTTTGCTCTGTTGTGGCCCATTACCTGTCAGCATGTCAATAGTCAGCACTGTCTTTCTGTTGGAAGGACAACACTACTTCTTCAAGACTGCATGGAAATCCACTACTTCTGTGTGCAATTTTTTTTACTAATGAGACTTCGTGAAAAAAAAACTGTAATTACTATTATGATGAATGATCAGGACTGTCTTTATGAACTGTGACAAAATTTTAGCTTTTGACCAACATTGTATCGATAAGTGTGTGCATTTGATATCTTTGTTATTGTAATTATGAAAAATTTTATCAAATCATTATTGGCCACTGAACAAAAATATTTTGTAAAATTTTTGTGGGGAGCATGGTGGCTATGTAAGTAGGCTGTTTATGTTTTCTTATTGGCAACGTTACGTAGCGTTCTGTATGAAAATCACTGGCTGTGCAGTGTGCAGCCTGTGGCTAGTTTGCATTGTTGTCTGCCATTGTAGTGTTGGGCAGCGGCAGCTGGATGTGAACAGCGCGTAGCGTTGCGCAGTTGGAGGTGAGCCGCCAGCAGTGGTGGATGTGGGGAGAGAGATGGCGGAAGTTTTGAAATTGAACTGCTATATATATTATGATTATTAAGGTAAATACAGTGTTTGTTCTCTATTAAAATCTTTCATTTGCTAACTATCCCTATCAGTAGTTAGTGACTTCCGTAGTTTGAATCTTTTATTTAGCTGGCAGTAGTGGCGCTCGCTGTATTGCAGTAGTTCGAGTAATGAAGATTTTTGTGAGGTAAGTTATTTGTGAAAGGTATAGTTTAATGTTACTCAGGGCCATTCTTTTGCAGGGATCTTTGATAGTCAGATTGCGTTGCGCTAAAAATATTGTGTGTCACTTTAGTGAATGTTTGAGTACGTTCAGTTTTGCTTAGCTGTTTGAAAAGCAAATAGTGTAAGAGGTTTATCAGCACAGTCATATACAATTGTTCTAAGGGGACGTTTCAATTGTACTGAATGCTATGGCAGAAAATAATTTGAACAATTAGTACATGAGCCCACTAGAAGCGTAAATGGTTGCGAAAGCATACTTGACCTCTTAGCAACAAATAATCCTGGACAGATAGGGAGTGTCATGATGGATACAGGGATTAGCGAACACAAGGCAGTTGCTACTAGGCTGAATATCGTAACACCCTCAACCATCAATAGGAAACGCAGAGGACATCTATTTAAAAAAGGTGATTAAGTGCTCTTAACGCTTTTTTAAGAGACAGTCTCCACTCCTTCCGTTCTGATCATGTAAGAGTAGAAAAGATGTGGAATGATTCAGAGATAGTATTGACGTCAACTGAGAGATATATACTACATAAATTAATAAGTAATGGTACTGATTCCCCCTAGTACACAAAACGGATTATATCGCTGTTGCAGGAGCAACGAAAAAAGCATGCCAAATTTAAAAGGACACAAAATCCAGAAGACTGGCAGAGTTTTGAAGAAGTTCGAAAAATAGCTCGTACTTCAATGCGAGATGCTTACAATAATTTCCACAACGAAACTCTGTCTCGGAATTTAGTAGAAAATCCAAAGAGATTCTGGTCATACATAAAGCACACCAGTGGCAAGATGCAATCAATACCTTCACTGCGGGATAACAACGGTGATGCCACTAATGACAGTGCCACTGAAGCAGAGATATTAAACACGGTTTTCTGAAACTCCTTCACCAAAGAAGACGAAGTAAATATCCCTGAATTCCAATCAAGAACAACTGCCAGTATGAGAAACAGAGAAGTATATCCTCGGTGTAGCAAAGCAGCTTAAATCACTTAATAAAGGCAAGGCCTCCGGTTCAGATTGTATACCACTCAGGTTCCTTTCAGAGTATGCTGATACAATAGCTCCATATTTAGTAGTTACATGCAACCACCCACTCACAGAAAGATCCACACCTAAAGGCTGGAAAATTGCTCACGTCACACCAATACCCGAGAAGGGAAATAGGAGTAATCCGCTGAATTACAGGCCCATATCACTAACGTCGATTTGCAGTAGGGTTTTGGAACATATTCTGTGTTCGAACATTATGAATTACCTCGAAGAAAACGATTTATTGACCTTTTTTGTCAGGACGGTTTCAGAAAACATTGTTCTTTTAAAACACAATTAGCTCTTTATACTCATGAAGTAATGAGTGCTATTGACGGGGGATGTCAAATATGTTTTTGGATTTCCAGAACGCTTTCCACACCGCTCCTCACAAGCGTCTTGTAACCAAACTGCGTGGATGTGGAATATCGCCTCAGTTGTGCGTCTGGATTAGTGATTTCCTGTCAGAGAGGTCACAGTTCGTAGTAATACACGGAAAGTCATTGGGTGAAACAGAAGTAATATCCGGCGTTCCCCAAGGAAGTGTTTTAGGCCCTATATTGCTCCTGATCTATATTAACGACATAAGAGACAATCTGAGTAGCCGTCTTAGATTGTTTGCAGATGATGCTGTCATTTACCGTCTTGTGAAGTCATCAGATGATCAAAACGAATTGCAAAATGAATTCGATAAGATGTCTGTATGGTGCGAAAAGTGGCAGTTGACTCTGATTAAAGAAAAGTGTGAAGTTATTTACATGAGTAATAAAAGAAAACCGCTAAATTTCGATTACTCGATAAGTCACACAAGCCTGAAGGCTGTAAATTCAACTAAATACTTAGGATTACAATTACAAATAACCTAAATTGGAACGATCACATAGATATTGTTGTGGGTAGAGCAAATCAAAGACTGCGATTCACTGGCAGAACACTTAGAAGGTGCTACAGGTCTACTAAGAGACTTCTTATACCACGCTTGTCCGCCCTATCCTGGAGTATTGCTGTGCTCTGTGGGATCCGCATCAGATGGGACTGACGGATGACATCGAAAAAGTTCAAAAAAGGGCAGCTCGTTTTGTATTATCGCAAATTAGGGGTGAGAGTGCCACAGATATGATAAGTCTATTGGAGTGGCAATCATTAAAACAAAGGCGTCTTTCGTTGCGACGGGATCTTCTCATGAAATTTCAATCACCAGTTTTCTCCTCCGATTGCAAAAACATTCTGTTGGCACCCACCTACATAGGGAGAAATGATCATCACGATAAAATAAGAGAAATCACGACTCGCACAGAAAACTTTAAGTGCTCGTTTTTCTCGCGCGGCTTTCGAGAGTGGAACGCTGGAGAGACAGCTTGAAGGTGGTTCATTGAACCGTCGGCCTGGAGCTTTATTGTGAATCGCAGAGTAATCACGTAGACGTTGACGTAGACGTCTCTACACAGGTACATTTTTAAACCATCCAACAAAGGTGCACAAGTGGCACCGAGGGTGGAGGGTGTTGGAACTGAATGGTCGTAGAGGGATCCTTTGCCGTTTTATTCATTCTTATGGAAATTTTGCACCGCTCGTCATCACGCCACATGAAGATGCAAAACAGAACGGCTGAGAAACATTCGAATTGTGTTCAAATTTCGTCGCTTTTGAACGGTCCTAAGTGGTATTATCTCGTACCTCAGAGCAAAAATTGCGGCCACGATACACTCCAAAGGGGTTGCGATCGTGTTCAGTGGGATTGTTGGCCGACGATGACCTTAGAAAAAGGTTGAATCGTCCGACGGGTGACAGCAGTGTTAAAAGTTGTCAAGAACGTCGACCTGTTCATAGCGATGCGAACTACCCTTTTCGACAGCCTAATGTGTGGGTGTCAACGCCCCAACGAAAAGGATGGTTTCAGTGGCATCCTTTATGCCACCCTCCTCAGGCCTCTCTATGTCGGTTCAAAGCGGCAGTGTGTCTGAAATGCTTAACTCGGCCACACACAAGAAAATAGCGTGGTATAAACGCCGGGTATCGCGATTCTGATTGATACCGTTGAGGCATCAGAGGAAAGGGTGAAAAGACGGTAAGAGGGGATGTGACGACCATATCATAGTGTGACACGTCCGCGACGGCTTTGGGCGGACACGGTTGATAAGTTTATGCAACGTCTTCGGATATGGGCTTGAAATGCCTGAAGACGTCTATTTCATTGCTACTGGTTCTTGGTGTCACGTGACAAGATCCTTCCTCTCGTACTTGGAGCTAAGTAGCATTGCGCCAAGTCTACCCATGGTTGCAACCAGAAGCTACGAGCACTTATGGCATAAGGCACATTTCGTGACGCACAAGGTGTAACTCAATATTTTCAGAGAATAGTCTTGTAAAAATCAAGAAACTTACCTTACTTTTGATTTCTATCGTAAGCTTTAAAATACTCCCCTCGTGCTTGCATACAACTCTTCCAGCGATTTTCCCATTGTCAGAAGCAATGCTGCAAGTGTCCTCGCTAGCCATACTAAAAATCAGTTGCAGTTTCACTTGAGTCTCTTCTGTGGAGTCAAAAGGGGCCCTTCAACATCAGTCTCATTTTCATTAAGAGAAAGAAATCGTAAGAGACTAGATTAGGCGAATCTGATGGGTGGGTAACAGTTTGCACGTACTTTCTTGTGCCAAAAAATCCCTCACAATGAGCAAGATGTATGTAGTGCATTATCATGATGTAGCAACCATCTCTGAAGCCGTGTGAGTCCAGCGTGTTCCCTAGTCTCCTCAAAATATTGCAGTAGATTTCTCTGTGACTGTCTTATACGTGGGAGGAATTCCTTATGGACAATTCCATGAATATCAAAACGAGATATCATTAGCAAAAAAATGGTTCAAATGGCTCTGATCACTATGGGACTCAACTGCTGTGGTCATAAGTCCCCTAGAACTTAGAACTACTTAAACCTAACTAACCTAAGGACATCACACAACACCCAGCCATCACGAGGCAGAGAAAATCCCTGACCCCGCCGGGAATCGAACCCGGGAACCCGGGCGTGGGAAGCGAGAACGCAACCGCACGACCACGAGATGCGGGCTATCATTAGCACTGACTTCGAATTACTGTCAGCTTGGCTCACCTTCTGGCCTGCGGGGATGGTGGTATTTTCCACGGAAAAGATTGGTGTTTTATTTCTGGGTCTTAACAATACAAACATGATTCATCGACAGTTGTGAACCTGGACAGGAAATTGAAACCGTCTCGAACTGTAGTATGCAGTTCAGTACACATCTGATCGCGTTAGTCGGCTTTCAAAATACGAGGAACGTACACGAGTTCATTTCCTGCACTGATACACTTACAAAAACGATGTGCGCATGTATGAGTGTATGTATGTTCCACATCTCCTGCTAAACCACTGGACTGATTTCGTCCAAACTTAGTACGCGTATCCCTTACTGTCGAGCAACAGTCACTGAGGGAATACAGAAGAATTAATTTGATTCGAAGTGAGAAACATGAAATCCATACAGCTGAAATAAACAAAAAAGCTTTGAGTCCACATGACAACAAGAGAAATGTTTTGATAAATGGAATAGACACATTACCATATGGTCATTACAAGTTATTAAAATGTAATAAATTTTTTTATATATGAAATAAATAAAATTTTTTCTATATAAATAGAGCTTAATCAAGAAGCTCAATGATATTAGTGTCTCGAAAGAGATTTAAAAAAAAAGTGAGCTACAGATATATGTTTTATATAATGTTACACGTTGAGAATATTTAAATACTAGATTTGGAGAGAAACTTTGTCTAGAGCTTAATAATGATTTTAAGATTACTTTACCAAACAGATTTTATAAGTTACTTGATGGTTGGGATTTTGAAATAATTGGAAAAGTACAAATGAAACTGAAATATAAAGGAATGAAGAAACTTAAAAATAAAAATAATGAATTTCATGATATAGAGTTCACGATGTGAATTTTTTAATATAATTTACTTTTGTTAACTAATTCATTTTATGCTTTCTTTATGAAGATTTTCAGGGTATCAAAGATTTGACAACTTATAAAATATAATATTAAATTTAATTTCTTCGTCGATCAACTGAAGAATTTCTTCTGATAACCAAGGTTCATGTGGAGCTACCCTCCTTGCATTCATGTTTGACTGCCCCGCATCCGTGACTGGATTTTTAGAGGTGTTCACATTTCTATAACTGAAGCGCCTGCTGTAATATGCCCTCCGGTAGTAAAATGAAATGAAATGACCGTGTGGCATTGATGGCCAAGAGGCTCCACCCGGGGAAGTTCAGCCGGGGCATTACAAGATTTATTTCAGGTGACGTCATATTGGGCGACTTGCGTGTCGATGATGATGAAATGATGATGAGGACAACACGACACCCAGTCCACCCGTATAGGAAAGTTTACAATCTGACCGAGAATCGAACTCGGGACCGCTGCAAGGTAGGCAAACACGTTACCACTTAGCTACGCAGTATCCCCATCCTTAGCAGTGTTTCCTCATGTCTCAGTACTTCAGTACCCCACTTCCTTCCACAATGGTTCTTCCCGACGATTCTCTTAAAACTTCAACTTACTGTTCAGTATTACTAAATCGCAGTCTGAGTCTACTTCTGTTCCTGGGTACACCTAGCAATTCAGTATCTCATTTCGAAATCTCTGCAATCCAGCTAGAGATTTGCCGTGTCTTCGGGTCTTTTCTAAGTTACCTGCTAATGTTCTGAGTTTTGGACAAAATATTCGCTATTATTATCTGAAATTTACTGCAGAACTTAGTCTTTCTCCTCTCTCATTACTTCTGCCTAAGCCATATTATCCCGTAACCCTTATATTTTATTCCTTCTCATACAGGCGGCGTTCCAGTCCCCAATGGTTGTCAGATTTGCTGTAGAATCTGATGAGAACAGCCCCTTCACTAAATTGCTCACGGTAGCTGATTCACTGCCATACTTTCCTCTTCATAGCGAATAGTACTTCTGCTATACCATTTCTGTTGTTGTTGATATTACCCTACATTCGCCTGATCAGAAATCCTTATCTTCTTTTAGTTTCACTTCACTGGCCACCAATATGTCTAGACTGAACATTTACTCCTACATTTTCCTTATCAGATTTTCTATCTTTCGTACGATGTTTAAAATTCTGTCATTCCATGCTCCGACTCTTAGGATATTATCCAGTCGTTGGTTATTCTATGTCTTTCTCATGGACATCTCCGCCATGATTATCTCATAGCGGAGATCTGAATGTGGGACTAATGCGGAATCTCTTACGGTCTTGGAAGTACAGGATATTAGACGAGTGCACTGGCTTGCCCTTTACCCCCTGCTTAAATCCCATTGAGCACGTGTGAGATACGTTGTGGAGACCTATTGCAGCACGTCCACATGCGCCAACGATCATCCAGTAGCTGCCAACGAAGCACGTGGAGAAATGGGACGGTATATCATAAGGACTCCCAACCAACTTTGTGTCCAGCTTTGGGGCACGTTGCAGAGCGTGTGTGGCCCTCTGTGGTGATCACACACCCTTTTATGAACCATGTTCCACTTTTCGTAATTTCTAAGGGCCCATGATAAATCGCAGTGACTCGAGTGTAATTACTGTACTTGAAGAAAAATGCCGTTGTTGTTCGTCTCATTGCATAATTCCTTTAGTTACCTCCTGTATGATACGTGCTATAGGTCTAAGGTCCATGTTTCATCGTGCTATGTTATTTGGCAGTGACATGCTTTACGACAGTTACATCCGTCCTCGAGTTTTTCATACCATTGTATATAGCAAATTAATCAATATTACTGTCATTAATCCGTTTCTTCCGTAAAGCATGTATGAATTATAATATGCAGAGCTTCAGCTACACGAAAGAAGGACGAAATGAATTTGAGAAACGTGGCCCTCAAGTTTTTCCTCTGTAAAGTGGCTATAATTTCGCACCTTAGAAGCACTCATCCACATATTTTGCCGTGATCTACAAACACAATTAGGTATCACGCAATAGGTTGTACATCGTTTATATGAATATATAAATGAGACTGACATTGTCACGTACGCCTCGTAAATAATTGTTAAGGCTTATTGCATGAAAGGTGATGGAGTGTCTTTATTATCAGAGCGGCGTAGTGAACGATTGCCTATAATAGTAGAGGTCGGAACTCCAATGGAGATGAAACGGAAGGCAGAACTCAAGCTCTGGGTGGAAGGCCTGCACAGATGTTGGGCCTGCTTAGAAACAGAAGTACCTAGACGAACGTCGTGACACCTGAGCTCTGGAGCACAATAGGGTGACGACCGGCCGCTATTGTAGCAGGACCGGTAGGATAACCGGGAACTCTGCAAATCTTGGACGCAGGTGAGCGGAACGAAGAAGCGACACCTCGGAAACCACGCAGGCTGGGTTATTTCCTAGGATTTTTACTCAGAAGCGTACCATTGTACGAGTATAGGTTTTTCCTTGCAAACTTTCCGCGCTGGACGACAAAAGACTAAAATATGGTTGGTCGGCGTTCAGAAGAATATTCCATGGTTTCGGGAATCTGATTCGTTTTCGGAGTTTCGAGGGTGGGGACCTGAGCCTTGCTGGAAAGCCAGCGCTGGAGAGACGTGGAGCTTCCGTTTTTGACCGCCGGTGTGTGACTTTAATTCGGTATCAGCTTTTGTTGGTACAGACGGACTTGCTGTCCTTGCTCTCAGGAGAGTTTATAGTCAGAACGGTTAGGCACTGTACTGTTGCGAACCTATACGATTCTGGACTTCACCTCCGGGTTGAAAGTCGTCGTTGAGTACGCAGCATTCAGTAATTGAGAGCACTTCTGCCTATACTTACGTTGAGACGTTATCTGAACTCCGTCCTTGTGGCTGGGAGTTCGCGTTTCTCGTCTGTAGAACACAGAGAGGAGAAAATAGAATTAGAGTATATTAGTCATAGGACCGCATTCTGCCGTCCTAGTGTTTGGAAGATTTTATTTTATGGCTGGAGTTCTTCCTTCGACGCAGACGTGTACGAGGACCAGCACTCTGACGCACCAGACACTCTACATACGGTGATATCGCAAATTGCTTCGGCTTATTAGGGCTATAAAGTTAAACAAGCTGTGATCACGTTCGTTTATTTCCACTGAGGTTCCACACCACTGTAGATCATTTTGAAAGTAGTGTCTTCTCATGTTTGGTACGTAGATAATGTCAGTCATTTCGCGTTATTAATGTTAGATCGCGTGGCCATAAAAAGGAGCAGAGTGAGCAATTGATCTGCAATTTTAGTAAGGAAATACAGAGAATTGTACTAAAAGGGTTGATTTTAATCTGTAATAAATATACATTGGGCAACAACGTTTATCATTTAGCAGTATTAGTTGCCTTCCTCATTCATTTATGTTTAGATTGTAATTTATATCTTAAAAAGAATTAAGAGATCCTAAGATCTGCTTCAGGGGGTAGTCAGACAGGGCCAAATCATCATTTTAGCGTTTATTCTTTTTCGTTGCGCATATTCATTTCACACCTGCCTGGAGTAGCATTTGGACCTCTTCACTTCAGACTTCGATAAAAAAATTAGTTGTTTACCACAGAAAGAAAGACAAACTACATGTATTTTGAAAGCAAAACTTTCTTCATTGTAGGGGAAGCAATACTTTTATTGACGCGTCAATAAAATTGTTTGTTTCGAAATGCCACCCACAAGTGCTGTACCTGAAACGCCATGGCAATAATTATAAAATTGCAAGTGATCACTGGCACACTTAATTGACATCGTATAGAGTCAGTGTGCTCGAAGAAACAAAAGCTGGCCTGACGTGCCTGCCCTTGACCGTTTAACTGTTCAGCGGTTGTGTGTGGACCGTGATGAACAGACCGTCACGAGGTGCTGACTGAATGCTGTTGCGCATCCCCTTGCCAAGCACGCGCAAGCCTCGTGACTTGCAATCCGAACGCCACCCGTCACAGCAACAGGGGGCACGAAGCTTTTGCAGCACTCGGAAGCAGCAGAGGGGCGCTGGCGCACACATCTGTCTTACATAGTCCTCCAACGAGGAAATCGTCCTTAAGATAATAAGGCGGTTCATGTAGATTTTTCAGTGCTGATTTCAGACAAAAACTGATATAAAAATTTTACTGTGCACCAATTTATGAGAAACAGGCAGAAACATGAAATTGTTTCATAGCGCATTAATTTTATTCCTTACTTTTCCTTGGATTAATGAGGGCCGGCCGGAGTGGCCGAGCGGCTCTAGGCACTACAGTCTGGAACCGCGCGACCGCTACGGTCGCAGGTTCGAATCCTGCCTCGGGCATGGATGTGTGTGTGCTGTCCTTAGGTTAGTTAGGTTTAAGTGGTTCTAAGTTCTAGGAGACTGATGACCTCAGAAGTTAAGCCCCATAGTGCTCAGAGCCGATTAATGAGGACGATACAATATATTTGCGACTCTGTATGACGGTCTCTTCAAGGACGTGAGTCATCGGTATCTTCAAGGGATTAAACTATAATATGGTGATAGGAAATGATTGTATTGTTACAAGCCTCGTGATATGTGCTTTACTGTAGTTGAAGGGCGCATGAGTAAGTGTTACAGAAAAATGTAAAACAGGTTTGAGGTTTGATCTCCGCCTGGTTCTAGGATATTATTGTACTCTTAACATAAACTTTATCTCTCGATACTTGCGACGCGGGGGAAAAAATAGTTACGCTGACTGTAGGCCTACTGTTCAATAGCAGGGTAAGAACCACTAATGTGGTCACGCACAGCAAATGACCCTTGTGTTCGAATCAACCCTACCTACGTGAACAGTCTCTTTACAAAAGCTTGAATTTAAATTTTTTGAACATTTTTCCAAGAGTTAGCATTTGCAGTTCGTTTAGTTGAACTTTATATTAGTTATATGTGCGATAGGCGTTTAGTCATTTATCATAGTTCGTAAATTCCGCCCCGGTAGATGAGTGGTCAGCGTGACAGACTGTCAATCCTAAGGGCCCGGGTTCGATTCCCGGCTGGGTCGGAAATTTTCTCCGCTCAGGGACTGGGTTTTTGTGTTGTCCTAATCATCATCATTTCATCCCCATCGACGCGCAGGTCGCCGAAGTGGCGTCAAATTGAAAGACCTGCACCAGGCGAACGGTCTACCCGACGGGAGGCCCTAGCCACACGACATTTCCATTTCCATTATAGTTCGTAAAGAACAATTCTTATGCATGTTTTGCTTTGTGAAAAGTAGCGCTTAACATTAAATGTATTGCACTCATTTCTAATAGTTCCTAAAGGAATGTCATCGATACGGGAACTGGAATACGTTAATTTTGCTCGTGTAATGGAATATTCAGATTTAAAAATATAGGATCGAAACTTGAACTCATAAATGGCCGTTTGTGGAGCTGGCCCACATGCATCAATCACTTACTTCTCGTGGGTTAATCCTCTTGTTTACGAAGAGTGTAGATATTCACAAATTATTATTGGCATTTAATTCAGCATGTAACTGAAGTCTTTTTTTTTTACCTTTAGAAAATGCTGTATATTTGGACTGGCTGTATGGGTGCAACGAAGAACGATAAATACGAAGAAACTCCGAACTTTGCCTCGTGCGCAATGAAATAATTGCACGTAACTGATAGTTCTCATCGACATCAGGCAAGATTTGGAGTGAAGTGACAGTGGAATTATATGAGAACAATATAAATCCCACTCAAGTTCTTCTCGAGAAATCGCAAATCCCAACAAAAATAGAATTAAATCAAAGCTCGATTGTATCAGACATCAAATACATTGGAGCGTGATGGGTAGTCGGTTTTTTTTTTTCCCAGTAACAACGAGTGCTCGCTAGTGATGTGTAAAATGAAAGTGTTCACTGAAGCAGAATGCGCTGAACCCATTACGTGCAAATAGAGATTAATTCATTCAAAGAATTCAAAGATGAACTAATGAAAGCATGAAGTCAAAATACGGCTAATGTTCTAGAAAATGAAGAACCTGTAGGTTCTGCTGGAAACACCTAGAAGCGTTACAGGTATCAAGAAGTTTAAAAGACACAAAATTTCTTAAGAAACTCGACAATTATAGAACAGGAAAGTATTAATCAATTACGGTAAAAGGGCTATAACACTGGGTAGCTTCGAAGATCGCGTGGCATCGTTACGAGAAACGGGCGGACTTAGAGGTACATGAGAAAAGTAATGAGACTGATTTTTTATATTCTAAAGTCTTTTTCAGACTTTTTCACTTTCGGGAAAAAAAGTCACTAGGACTGAGATCAGATGAGTAGGGGGGCTTCTGGAACAATATGAATGCCTCCTGAGGTCAAAAATTTCCTGATGGAACTAGTCGTGTGGCAAAGGGCGTTGTCGTGGTGCAGCATCCACTTGTCTGAAATGTCCGGTCTCACTCAATTCACCCTTTTCTTGAGCCTTTCAAGGACATTGGCAATGAGTCCTGTTCTAGTATACTGTACGCTTTCGTAAGTTTCTAAAGAGTCTTACAAAGTTTACCACACAAAATTGAGATAAGGGATACAATCTGCAAGAACGAAAGACGGGATAACAAAACAGACGTTAAAATGGGCGTGATGGAACTTGAAGTTATAGAGATATTCAAAGAATGCGTGGAAGACTATAAACACAATTGGGAACAACGCTGTGTTTACATTCGCATAAAAGTAAATGAGATTAAGGAAATCTTTCGAAGTTTATAAAAAGTCATTCTATACAGATTGTACTTTAACCAGGACAAAGAACAACCTGGTTTTACAGGTGGGTACAATACAATGGACCACTTAACGTTGTTGTCCACATTTTAGGAGGGTTACCGTGTTGTATGGAACTACTAGATCTTGGGAAAGATCTAGACTTTTTAACAAAACCTGTTGCGATAGAACTTCGAAGTCAATGATCTGAAATCCTGTAAATACTATCTGTTAACAAACGTCTACGGTAAGCCGACAGCGTCAAGAAGTTTCACCAAAAGAGCGGAAAACTACGAAGTGAAATAATTTCGAAGCCTCAGAGTGAATTAGTTTCGGGCAAAATGTGTCTACAGAAGTGAATAGTAGAATTAAAGTAGACCTGAAAATTATTAGGATGGTGCATACAGATAAGTTCGTTGTGCGCTTTTATTTTGCATGTTGGTATTCCGGTTACTAAGCTTTTATTTATCGAATGTAATTTTCTATTTGTAGTTAACTGTTGCTATTTCAATTTACATACTGTCATTTTGTCATTTGGAGACAGTGAGTGGAGCTGTGCACGCTAGAAAACGTAGCGCCAAGTGAATAAATTGGAACATTTCCGACATGTCCTTCAGTTTAAATTCAATTGAGGGATGACAGCAGCGGAGACAGCCAGGAGCAATTGCACCCTATGTGGGGGTAATGCCATTGGACAAAGCACGGTAATAAAATGGTTTTCTCGTGTTTGAGAATGGTCATTTTGATATTAGTGTCTCTCCATGTTCAGAAAGACCTTCGGGGTTCGATGAAGATCGTTTATAGGCATTAATCCACAACAATCCACGTCAGTGTACTTGAGAACTAGCAAATGTGATGAACTGTGATCATTCCATCATCGTGCGACATTTGCAAGCAGTGGGTAAGGTTCGAGATTGAGTGTATGAGTACCGCAAGCTCAAAGCCAAAAATCACAAAAATCAGCAGGTCCCCATATGTGAATCTGTGCTTTCTCGTCATGAACTAGCTCGTGAACAACACCGACTATTCCTAACTTGTATCGTTACTAGTGACGAGAAATGGTGTTTTTATGCTAACATATGGAAATAAAGGGATGGTTGAGTCCAAAAACAGCAGCAACTAACCGTACAAAGACCTGCGTGCATCCACAAAACATAATGTTACGCATCTGGCGGAACACTGACGGCGTGATGTACTACGAGTTGCTTCCCCGAGGTGTAACCACCACTGCTGACATTTACTGTCAACAACTGAGACGTCTTGCAGACACAATCCGAGAACAGCGACCAGGAAGACTGCGTGAAGTGATGCTACTCTACGATAACGCACCCGCATTCTGCCAGACTGACAAATAATACTATACAGGAGTTGTGTTGGGAAGTCATTCCGCAGCAGCCATATTGACCTGATCTTGCGCCCTCAGATTTTCACCTTTCCTGCTCTCTATCAAACACTCTTGAAGGAACTTCCTTTCCATATGAAAATGTGCTCTGAACATGGCTTGACGAGTTCTTAGCCTCAACATCTCGTGACTCCTACAGTTAAAGTTACCACGGTGTAGGCAGACAGTTGTAAATAGTGAAGGAGAATATACTATTGATTACTAAAGTCTCTGTTATGCGTATCAGTTGTGTGCATTACCCTTATGGAAAAACGGTACGAACTTACGCACAAGCCTAATCTTTTCTGCAGTTCACACTGTTGGCCGTTAAAACACCATGAAGACGGCAGGCGGCAAACGTCAAATCTGCATGTGACGTACATCTTTGTATGTGCAAATGATAACCATGTCAGCGCAACCGCAGAAAGTAGATAGAACTAATGCCATTTACATGCTACGTATCAGAAAAAAACTACATAGCGGGTTTGCCATTCAGAAACCCCATCTGTGAGAAGACCGTGTCATACGTCTCGCACGTGGAGGGAAATCGTATACCACCATACAACGACGTGACAAAAATCATGAGATAGCGCTGTGCACATATAGCGGTAGAATCGCTTACACGAGTATTCAAATGTTCAAATGTGTGTGAAATCTTATGGGACTTAACTGTTAAGGTCATCAGTCCTTAAGCTTACACACTACTTAACCTAAATTATCCAAAGGACAAACACACACACCCATGCCCGAGGGAGGTCTCGAACCTCCGCCGAGATCAGCCGCACAATCCATGATTGCAGTGCCTAAGACCGCTCGGCTAATCCTGCGCGGCTGCTTACACAAGTATAAAAGGCAGTACATCGGTGAAGCTGCCATTTGTACATGTTCATTTGAAAAGGTTTCCGACGTAATTATGGCCGCACGACGAGAATTCACAGACTTTGAACACGGAATGATAGTCGGAACTCGAAGCTTTGGATATTCCATTTCGGGAATCGTTAGGGAATTCAATATTCCGAGATGCAAAGTGTCAAAAATGTGCCGAGAATACCAAATCTGAAGCATTACCTCTCACCACGAACAACGCAGTGGCGACGACTTTCAGTTAACGACCGAGAGTAGTGGCGTTTGTATAGAGATGTCAGTACTAACAGACAAGCAACACTGCCTGAAATAACCGCAGGCATCAGTGTGGGACGTACAACGACCGTATTCGTTAAGACAGTGCGGCGAAATTTGGCGTTAATGAGCTATGGGCAGACGATTTACGGGAATGCCTTTGCTAACAGCATGACACCACCTGCAGAGCCTCTCCTGGGCTCGTGACCCTATCTGCTGGACCCTAGACGACTGGAAAACCGTGGCCTGGTCAGATGAGTCCCGATTCAGTTGGTAAGAGCTGATTGTAGGGTTCGAGCGGCTTGTAGTGACGTTGCATGCTTATGAAATATCGTCTCAGTTATGCGACTAGATTGTGGTTTCCTGTCAGAGAGGTCACAGTTTCGTAGTAAATGACGGAAAGTCACTGAGTAAAGCAGAAGTGACTTCTGGTGTTCCTCAAAGTAGTGTTACAGGTCCTTTGCTGTTCCTTATCTATATGACCGATTTGGGAGACAATCTGAGCAGCCCTCTTTGGTTGTTTGCAGATGACGCTGTCATTTATCGACTAATAAAGTCATCAGAAGATCAAAACAAATTGCAAAACGATTTAGAAAAGATAGCTGTACGGTGCGAAAATTTCCAATTGACCCTAAATAACAAAAAGTCGTATAGCTCTGGTTTAGGAGTAGCGTTGTTGAATAGTAATAAAAAACATTCTCGGTCCCTGGTTCGAATCCCGCTACTGCTTAAATTTTGATTAATAATCAGAATTGGAGGTCGAAGAATTCCGGCATAAGAAGTCACCCTCGTTCTGCCAACGGCCTTGTCGAAGAGGGCGTAGGAGCGAACAGAGGTTCAGGACACGCTCTTGTCCTAGGGGTGGGTTCAAATGGCTCTGAGCACTATGGGACTCAGCTTCTGAGGTCATCAGACCCCTAGAACTTAGAACTATTTAAACCTAACTAACCTAAGGACATCACACACATCTATGCCCGACGCAGGTTTCGAACCTGAGACCGTAGCGGTCTCGCGGTTCCAGACTAGCGCCTAGGGGTGGGAAATTGCCTCTAAAGGCGGAAGAATCAGCAGTGATCAACGGCATGAGGATGCAGAAGGCAATGGAAACCACTGAATTAAAGACACGTAACATGTATCCACAGGACATGTTGCCTATAACTGAAAAGTGTCACGATGATCTCTCCATTGGCAAAAGTTCAGCAATCTGCCTTCGGCGGTGCTGAGACACGGCGTCTGTTTACGTCCCTGCCGTGGAAGTTCGGGCGCGCGCGTTTGTTTACCTATTCGGCGTACTCGCACGTTTCGACGATTCGATATAGAATGGCACATGTATACCGAAAGTCGACTCTCAAGATTAGTTTTTCGAATGAATACGCGAGACCGAATGCCTATGAAATTGAAAGGTCCCTACGAGACGAAGTTAAACTTGACTACAACGAACTTATTGGAATACACCTCTCCATACTGAGCAGTGTCGTTTACGTCAAACTGATTAACGGTACAGTGTGTGACAGAATCATTCGAGATACTAAACATGGACTCAAATTTCGCCTCTCTGATGGACATGTTGGAGAAGTTACTATTGATCACGCAGGACTGGGTTTATGAGCATACGAAGTTTCGATTTTCCCTTCGAGGTTCCGTCTGACTTGGTGATTGACGCCTTACACCCATGTGGAAGAGTGCTTAGCTACGTAGAAGAAACATGGTCCAACTTCACGACCTACCCTGTTATCAATGGGATGCGTCAAATCAGAATAGGACACAACATGTACCCTCATACTTGTTTACAGGTGGATGCAGAACAATAGTCATCTACGATGGTCAACCCAAAACATGCTCTGGATGCGGGAAAGAGGGCCACGTCCGTTCCGAATGTATGCAGCGGAAGATTGTGCAAGTTCCAATTGGGGAACTCGTGCCTACGTCCACGTTGACGCCGCTGACACTAACGTATGCGGACGCATTTCGAACAGATCTCATCCCGACGAATAACCAGCTCCAACATCCTGACAGTGTACGGTAACCGACTGTAGCGGAGATCGTCACCTGTGACGAAACGACGTACACTTCTGCCACTCCGGCGCCTACGACGCCGTTAACCGGCCGGAAAGGATCGGTAGGAGGTATGGAAATTGATACTACGGTTATGCCGACGGCTGCTTTCGTCTCTGAGCACCGGGAATCACTTGCACACTCGGACACGGAGGCGCCCACCCGCAGTCAACGATCTCCAATGCGCCACAAGAAACGACGGCTAGCGCCGTCGGACACCTGCTTAATGCATTCCACGTCAGACGGACTTGCGTGTAACGACGATACAGTGAATTCGGATGCGCAACGGGAGTTTCTGCTTCCCACACAGCAGTACGACGCGAATCACACGAGACGGGGTTTGAATACAGACCAACCGGAGGGAGAGCCGCCGGAAGGAGCCCCTCCACTCACCGCAGCAACACCTCCGCCTTCGGTCAGCCCGGACGGAGAAACACGACGAGAGATGGACCTCCAGCACAGCAACTGGGCCGACGAATCCGATACTGACCCACAGATCGACGACGCATCCGCAATGGTGAGTGCGGCGTCCACCGGACGTTAACCACACAGAAGACGCAGATTGCCACACAGACAGCATGTCGCCTAGCAGCAGCACACAAGCGTTTATGTGCACTTGACGCACTGAGGAACAGCGGCAGGCGTATCGAATACCCTCTATTAATATTAGTACAATTAGAACGCCGGTCAAATTGCAATTATTACTTCTGCAGGAAGTATGTGTCGAGAGCTTCCCCGGACTCTATGAGTACGATACCTACATTACACCCACTACAGACGGCGGCAGAGGAACAGCGATACTTCTACGTGGCGGCATAGTAGCCGAGGACGTGGTGTACCTGTCGTCAGTGCGACGACTGGCGCTGACAGTGCTAGGAGTACGGATCGTTAACATCTACGCACCGTCGGGGTCCGACAGACGGCGCAATCGATCCAGATTTTACACAGAGGAGATTGCACCACTATTCTTAGGCCGGTATGAACATGTCTTATTTGTAGGCGACTTCAACTGCGTTCTCGCACTAAAAGATCAACACCCACGCTGTAATTCATGCCCGGAGCTGCGGTAACTGATACAGGACATGAATCTCACGGATACGTGGGAGACGATACAGGGCGACAGACGCGGATACACCTACGTCACAAGTCACTCTGCAAATCGCCTCGATCAAATTTACGTAACACGTCGTCTAGAATCTGCGATCCTCAATGCGGAATTGTGGCCCGTCGCCTTTTCAGATCACATAGCATATATATGCACTGTCTCCCTAAGTCGTCGTCGAGTGTGGAGGAATCTCAGTGTTTGGAAATTGAATACAACACACCTCAGGGAACCTGAGTGCAGACGTTTAATCGAAGACACTTGGCACATATGTGAACGACGCCTCCCGACACATCCGACGACGTTGCAGTGGTGGCTGGAATGCGTTGAGCCTGCACTGCGGCGAGCGTTAATCGCATACGGAAGAGAGCAGATGATGTGGAGGCGCCACACAACGAGATTTTATTTCACGATGCTCCTCGAACTTTCTGTACAAGCGCCTTCACAGTATCGGAGTGCTGCTATAAAACAAGTGCAGGCCCAAATAATGTCCATAACGGGCCGCCGTCTGTAGGGTGTCGCAATCCGTGCAAGGGCCTTTGAACGAGTCCGAGGAGAATTACCGTCGATGTATCACGTTAACAGAGAAAAACAACGTAGCCACAGAACCTTAATACAGACGGTCGTACTGCCGGATTTCGCCGTATAACAACGCAAAAAGACATTGCCAACGCCTTTGTATAACAATACGGTCATCTCTATGAAGAAGCGGAACACGATCAGGCAGCCTTTCATGAGGTCCGACGAACGCTATCCGCGTGCTTCGACGAGACGGCTAACCGGGAGTTAACAGGAGAAGTCACAATTGACGACGTGATGGAAGCACTTGATAAGGGAGCGTTGCACAAATCTCCGGGGCCCGACGGGTTTCCGTTAGAATTTTATCGTACATTTAAAGATCTCATGACTCCGCGATGGAGTGCCATATACTGCAAATTGATGTCTCCCAATGTGCCTCTTCCACCCTCCTTCGTGGAAGGAATGATCACCCTATCCACAAACCATCCGGCGGCACAGATCTACACCAGGATACTTGCAGCATGTTTTGAACGCGTACTACGCCAAGTGATATCACTCGACCAGAACCAGCTAGGAGGGGATAGCAATATGCAAACGGCACTCAGCGACTACCACGATGGTATCGCACTGGCAACAACATGTCGTCTCCGGGGTGCACTGGTATCGATAGACTTCGATCGCGTCTTTGACAGGGTGAGCCATGTCTATCTCACGGAAGTCATGAAGCAAATGAAGTTTCCAGAAAGTTCTGTCACCGTCGTTATGAGACTACTCATCGGCGCCTCATCCAGAGTGCTCATCAATGGCCACATGGTGGGGCTCATCACCATCTCACGATCGGTCAGTCAAAGGTGTCCGCTGTCGACGATATTGTATGCCATCGCTGTCGAACCGCTGCTCTGCAGGCTCCGGAGTCGACTCCAAGGAATGACGATAAGTCACAACAAGTTTATATGCCGAACATACGCGGATGACCTCGTGTTTTTAGCACGGTCTGGCGACGAACCAAGAGCGGCCTTGCATTGGATTAATCTGTATGGTATGGCTACGGGACGTCGTATGAACATGGAAAAGTCGGGAGCGATGAGTATTGGGAGAGGACTCCCGACGGGAAGTGTAGAACCATTACAGCCGATCAACAAGATGAAATGCCTAGGAATTATCTTCACTACACACTTTAGATGGACGGCGGCACTGAGCTACAGACATCTTCTGCAAACAATTCGAGCGAAGTCACAGGTTAAGGGCACTGGATATGATACAACGGGTCACCTTTGCCAACAATATCTAGCTTCTCGCATCCCTCACCTGGCACAAGTTCTTCCTAAACCAGTGGTGTTGGCGCGCCGAATCCTGGCGGCATTAGGATATTTTGTGAGCAGAGGTCTGCTTTTTAATTTAAGGTCGGATACGAAACCCTAACCCTTCCTATTAATTGTGGCGGTCTTGCACTAGTCCACGTACGCGATCGAACAGTGGCTGTTTACGTAAGCACGATGATAAAAATGTGGACACGACACCAGAAAGGTCTGACGGGCACCTTGATAGATGAACTAGCTCACCATAGCTTGCCCATAAGCGAACTCTTTTGTGGAATACAGTTATGTACATCTGGAACTACTGACTACCTGGACGGCAACGGCACGTCATCTATATCGCATCTTGAGTCGACGACGGCCGAATAATGCCGTAGAGAGCCGCCAACCAACAGTTACGTGGTCAGTGGCATGGCGTACAGTGCACCACCCACTCCTTGATACGGGAACGTGCGCACTGTGGTATCAGGCGGTAAATGGGAAATACGTGATTCGTTCCAGGTTGCATACAATTCATGTGGCAGATGAACCACTGTGTCCACAGTGCAATGTTATAGACACAGAGGAACATCGCCTGATATGCGAGCGTTCGGCGGATGTGTAGTGTTTGGTCCAAAAAATGATCGCCTTCCTCCTTCGGGTGATGCCGTAAGCAATAGAACCACGGATACTACTTCTCCCAGATATGACCTCGTATTCCCGAACAAAGACAAACGCAGTGACTTGGATTCGGGGTTTGACTGTGCTTTGCCTTTTGCGAGACGGCAGTGAGAATGTACTCGACTTTTGGGCCTTACTACAAAAACATCACTCACAGCATATGAGACATCCGAGATATCGAACATATTGCGCTAATTTTTAAGGGAGTGCCTTCCTTGATCCCCCACCCAGTTGGGGTGTCCCGGGTAGGAGAATGTAATTATTGCCTATAAGTATTCAGAACAAGAAAGAACCAGAACAATGGAGAGGATCCACCATCACACGTGAAGACGTACCCAGCACCAACGAGAGGTACAACGGGATTAGCGAGGAACGCACCCAAGAAGAGGGACGTGGTTCGTTATTGTTTTGTGCAGACAGAAGCAGTTTATATTTTTTATTGTTATATCATTATGTAAAAGAAAAGTCCACTAATTTACGTTTTCCAGAAATATTTTATTTTATAGAGTACATCAGCTTATATACAAAAAAAAAAAAAACAAATAAAACTGACAGAAACAGTTCGTGTTTGTTATTGTTACACCATTATGTAAAAAAAAGTCCACTTATCTACGTTTTCTGGAAAATTTTATTTTATAAAGGACGTCGTCTTACATAAGAAACTGATCGAAGCAGTTTATGTTTGTAAAAAAATACACTTTTTTACGTTTTCCATAAATATTTTATTTTATAAAGGACATCGCCTTATATAAAAAAAATACTGATAGAAGCAGTTTATGTTTGTCATTGTTACAACATTATTAAAAAAAAGTTATAAGAAACATCCTCGGTCCCGAGTTAGAATCCCGCCACTGCTTAAATGTTGATAAATAATCAGCATTGGCGGCCGAAGACTTCCGGCATAAGAAGTCACCGTCGTTCTGCCAACGGCCTTGTCAAAGAGGGCGGAGGAGCGAACAGAGGTTCAAGGCACTATCTTGTCCTAGGGGTAGGAAACTGCCCCTAAAGGCGGAAGAATCAGCAATGATCAACGGCATGAGGATGCACAAGGCAGTGGAAACCCTGCATTAAAGACACGTAACGTGTATCCACAGGCCATGTGGCCTGTAATTGAAGAAGTGTCATAATGATATCTCCTTTGGCAAAAGATTCCGGAATAGTCCTCCATTCGGATCACCGGGAGGGGACTGCCAAGGGGAAAGTGACCATGAGAAAAAGATTGAATAATCAACGAAAGGCCAACGTTCTACGAATCCGGGGATGGAATGTCAGAAAGTTGAACCTGGTAGGGAAACTGGAAAAACTGAAAAGAGAAATGCAAAGGCTCTACCTAGATATAGTAGGCGTTAGTGAAGTGAAATGGAAGGAAGACAAGGATTTATGGTCACATGAACATAGGTTAATATCAACAGCAGTAGAAAATGGTATAACGGAAATAGGATTCGTTATGAATAGGAAGGTAGGGCAGAAAGTGTGTTACTGTGAACACTTCAGTGAGAGGGTTGTTATCATCAGAATCGACTGCAAACCAACACCGACAACTATACTTCAGGTATATATGTCAACGTCGCAAGCTGAAAATGAAGAGATAGACAAAGTATATGATATTGAGAGGGTAATACAGTACGTAAAGGGAGACGAAAACCTAATAGTCATGGGAGACTGAAATGCAGTTGTAGGAGGAGTAGAAGAAAAGGTTGCAGGAGAGTATGGGCGTGGGACAAGGAATCAGAGAGGAGAAAAACTAATTGAGTTCTGTAACAAGTTTCAGCTAGTAATAGCGAATACTCTGTTCTAGAATCACCAGAGGAGGAGGTATACTTGGGAAAGACCAGGTAATACTGAAAGACTGCAGATTACGTCATGGTCACACAGAGGTTCCGAAATCAGATTGTAAGGCGTACCCATTAGCAGATACAGACTCAGATCACAATATAGTAGTGTTGCAGAGTAGGCTGAAGTTTAAGACATTAGTCAGGACGAATCTGTACACAAAGAAGTGGGATACAGAAGTACTAAGGAATGACGAGATATGCTTGAAGTTCTCTAAGGCTATAGATACTACAATAAGGAATAGCTCAGTAGGCAGTACAGTTGAAGAGGAATGAACATCGCTAAAAAGGGCCATCACAGAAGCTGGAAAGAAAAACATAGCTACAACGAAGGTAACTGCGAAGAAACCATGGGTAGCAGAAGATATACTTAATTTGATCGATGAAAAAAGGAAGTACAAAAATCTTCCAGGAGACTCAGGAACACAGAAATACAAGTCGCTGAGGAATGAAATAAATATGAAGTGCAGGAAAGCTAAGACGAAATGGTTGCAGGAAAAATGTGAAGAAATCTAAAAAGAAATGGTTGTCAGAAGTACAGAAACAGCATACAGGAAAGTCAAAACAACCATCGGTGACATTAAAAGCAAGGGTGGTAACATTAAGAGTGCAACGAGAATTCCACTGCTAAATGCAGAGGAGAGAGCGGATAGGTGGAAAGAACACATTGAAAGCCTCAATGAGGGGGAGGATTTGTATGATGTGATAGAAGAGGAAACAGGAGTCGTTATAGAAGAGATAAGGAATCCAGCATTAGTTTAAGAATTTAAAAGAGCTTTGGAGAACCTAAGATGAAATAAGGCAGAAGGGATGGATACCATTCCATCAGAATTTCTAAAATCATTAGGGGAAGTGGCAACAAAACGACTATTCACATTAGTGTGTAGGATGTATGAGTCCGGCGACATACCATCTGACTTTCCGAAGACTGCAAGAGCTTGCAAGTGTGAGAAGCATCGCATAAACAACTTAACAGCTCATGCATCCAATTTGCTGACAAGAATAATATAGAGAAGAACGGAAAAGAAAATTGAGGATGTGCTAGATGACGATCACTTCGGTTTTAGAAAAGGTAAAGGTGCTAGAGAGACAAATCTGACATTGCGGTTGATAATGGATACAAGACTAAAGAAAAATCAAGACAGTTCATAGGATTTGTCGACCTGGAAAAGGCCTTCGCCAATGTAAAATGGTGCAAGACGTTCCAAATTCTGAGAAAAATAGGGGTAAGTTATAGGGAGAGTCGGTTAATATACAATATGCACAGGACCCAAGAGGGAATAATAGTAGTGGACGACCAAGAATGAAGTGTTCGTATTAAAAAGGTGTAAGACAAGGATGTAGCCTTCAATCTGTACATCGAGGAAGCAATTATGGAAATAAAAGAAAGGTTAAGGAGTGGAATTAAAATTCAAAGTGAAAGGATATCAATGATTCGATTCGCTGATGACATTGCTATCCTGAGTGACAGTGAAGAAGAATTACATGATCTGCTGAACGGAATGAACAGTTCAATGAATGGAGACTATGGAGTGAGAGTAAATCGTAGAAAGACGAAAGTAATGAGAAGTAGCAGAAATGAGAACAGTGAGAATCTTAACATCAGGATTGATGGCCACGAAGTAGATGAAGTTAAGGAACTCAGCTGCCTAGGCAGTAAAATAACCAATGATGTACGAAGCAAGGAGGACATCAAAAGCAGACTAGCAATGGCAAAAATGGCATTCCTGGCCAAAAGAAGTCTACTAATATCAAACATAGGACTTAATTTGAGGAAGAAATTACTGAGAACGTACATCTGGAGTATAGCGTTGTTTGGTAGTAAACATGGACTGTGGGAGAACCGGAACCGAAGAGAACCGAAGTGTTTGAGATGTGGTGCTACAGGCGAATGTTGAAAATTAGGTGAACTGATAAGGTAAGGAATGAGGAGGATCTGCACAGAATCAGAGAGGAAAGGAATATGTAGAAAACACTGATAAGGGGGAACGGACAGGATGATAGGACAACAGTTAAGACACAAGGGAATGACTTCCATGGTAGTAGAGGGAACTGTAGAGGGCAAAATATGTAGAGGAAGACAGGGATTGGAATACGTCCAGCAAATAATTGAGTACGTAGGTTGCAAGTGCTACTCTGAGATGAAGAGGTTAGCACAGGAAAGGAGTTTGTGATGAACCCCTCTCCCCCCCCCCCCGCCAATAAAAAAATAAAAATAAAAAAGAAAATTGTGAGGCCATCCACACGAGTGCTGAAAGAAATCCGTTAAACTTCAGTTTCTCGATAAATCAGTCTAATCTAAAGGCCGTAAGTTCAACTAAATAACTAGGAATTACAGTTACGAACAATTTAAATTGGAAGGAACACATATAAAATGTTGTGGGAAGGCTAACCAAAGACTGCGTTTTATTGGCAGGACACTTAGAAGATGTAACGGATCTACAGAGGAGACTGCCTACACTACGCTTGTCCGTCCTGTTTTAGAATACTGCTGTGCGGTGTGGGATCGTTACCAAATAGGATTGCCGGAGTACATCGAAAAAGTTCAAAGAAGGGCAGCAGGTTTTGTATTATCGCGAAATAGGGGAAAGAGTGTCATTGAAGTGGTACAGGATTTGCGGTGGACATCATTAAAACAAAGGGTTTCTTTGTTGCGGCGGAATCTTCTCATGAAATTCCAATCACCAACTTCTCTTCCGAATGCGAAAATATTTTGTTGACACCGACTACATTGGGAGGAACGATCACAACGATAAAATAAGGGAAATCAGAGCTCGTACGGAAAGACATACGTTTTCGTTCTTTCCGTGCGCCATACGAGATTGGAACAATAGAGAATTGCGAAAGTGGTTCGATGAACTCTCTGCCGGGTACTTAAATGTGATTCGCAGAGTATCCATGTAGATGAGTGTGGTACAGACCCAACGAAGCCATGGACCCAATTTGGCAACAAGGCACTGTGCAAGCTGCTGGTAGGTCCATAATGATGTGCACCGTGTTTCATGAAATGGTTCCAGGGGTGAAACTAGTTGCACGCGCAATCGGGAGTGCCTAGTTCACCAAACCGGACCTCCAAGTGAGGATGGCGGATCACACTGAGGAGAGAGATATCGAGATTATCACTGTGGAATTTGGCGAATACACGGTGACCTCACTGTATAAGCCCCCAAATGTAGACTTCCACTTTAAACCACCAGTAAAAATCGGTAAACAGAAAACGGCTATCATCATCGGCGATTTCAACAGCCATAGTGCATGGGGGCTTAATTATATATATATTATGCAAATAATTTTAATTTTTAGTCACTGTCTGTCGGGTTACGCAATCTCGTAACCGGTTGGCCCTGACCAGTATTAGTACGCAATCTGACTGCATAGAATAACAACAAAGAATGACAGAAAACTTCCGTTAACACAATTAATTAATTAAGTCCCAAGCAACTATAAAACCTACGAAACAACAAAACACAAGTGTAACTGTTCTGTGTGTGGAAGAGTGATTCAACGTACACATCTGGCACGGTTCTTCCTCAATAAGACAAGGTATTTTAAGCACCATTTACACTGAAGTAATTAAAAAAAAACAGAAATACTATAATTGCACATATAAACCAGAATTACACTCTGATACATGAACACAAGCCAGATGCTTTGTTGACTGAACCTGTGACCAAGAGACATTGTTAGTTAGGACATTTGAAATAAAAAAATTTTCTTTACCTTCATATATATTGACGAAACATACACTCTGATCATTACAACATCCGCAATCGAACAGCATCGGCTGTCTAGCCCATCAGAACAACTGCATACAACATGCTCACAACTAGTCACGGCTACATCAGAACTCCTACTGCCCACTTCTCAAAAAACACTCTCCACGACGACTTGTCGACAAGCACTGCCAGTGGAGGCGGCTGAATAATACTCTTTGGCGCAGTCTCTGGCGCTGTGACTCAGTGTAGCCACCTTTCATATGCCCCTCCTCCAAGGGCTAGAATTTGATGGTATTTTTGCCAGCATTGGTGGTGAAAATACCACCAAATTCGTCCAAAAAATACAGACAAAAATTAAAAAGTAATATTAATAAGTAAATATCACATAACTAAATAAATTTTGGCTTTTCACTGACCCTTCCATAACCTAATATATAAAATACAGTAAGGAATACAAATGCTTGCATACATATGATTTTACATAATAGTTTACACAAGTATCATGTGGTTAAACAATTCAATCAATAGCGTCAGCAATGACGAATAGTTGCAGGTAAGAGTCTCATAACATCTCATAAACAGTAAACACACAAAAGTCAGTTTATACAAATATTCACATAAAATCCTTTCAATAGTTCAATAAACAAGTAGAACTCCTCAGAGTAGTTGACTGTTCCAGCAGTAGCACCCAGCAATGATCAACAGGTGCAGATAGCAGTCTCATAACATTTCATCAGCAGTATTTAAACAGCTCCAACAGTGGCACCCAAAAATGGCGAGCAGGTGCAGACACCAACAAGTGACATTATCTCAGTAGAAGCAGTCCATTAGTGGCACCCAGTAATGTTGAACAGGTGCAGACACCAACAAGTGACATCATTTCAGTAGAAGCAGTTCCACCAGTGGCACCCAATAATGTTGAGCAGATGCAGACACCAACAAGTGACATCATTTCAGTAGAAGCAGTCCATCAGTGGCACCCAGCATTGTTGAACAGGTGCAGACACCAACAAGTGACATTATCTCAGTAGAAGCAGTCCATCAGTGGCACCCAGTAATGTTGAACAGGTGCAGACACCAACAAGTGACATCATTTCAGTAGAAGCAGTTCCATCAGTGGCACCTAGCAATGTTGAACAGGTGCAGACACCAACAAGTGACATCATTTCAGTAGAAGCAGTCCATCAGTGGCACCTAGCAATGTTGAACAGGTGCAGACACCAACAAGTGACATCATTTCAGTGGAAGCAGTCCATCAGTGGCACCTAGCAATGTTGAACAGGTGCAAACACCAACAAGTGACATTTCAGTAGAAGCAGTTCCGTCAGTGGCACCCAGCAATGTTGAGCAGGTGCAGACACCAACACGTGACATCATTTCAGTAGAAGCAGTCCATCAGTGGCACCCAGTAATGTTGAACAGGTGCAGGTAACAGTCCATAATATTCACTATCACTAATTAGACAGTTCATCAGAGTTCATCAGCAGAAATTAAACATTTCCAAGTGGCACCCATCATGTTGAACAAGTGCAGGTAACAGTCCATAATATTCACTATCACTAATTAGACAGTTCATCAGAGTTCATCAGCAGAAATTAAATATTTCCAAGTGGCACCCAGCAATGCTGAATAGGTGCAAGCACGAACAACAGAGTGAAGGCACACACAATTGCTTTTACAAAATTATTATCAATGTTCTTACACTAAACATACAAATTATAATAAACAAACAATTGATATCAGATAATTGTCATATTTACTATTACAAATACACAAATATCAGTAAACCTATAATATTTATGGGTGTCAGTGCAAGCCACAACAAACAAGTAAAATAATATATAGGAGATAGGTCGGTACCAATTATTTGGGATTGGGAAAGGAAAACACACAAGACACACTCACTCATCTTTCATCCACATTAAGTACTACTGTGTAATTGAATAGTGTTAACTGTGTAAATGCGATTCTGTCCAAAATTTTATGTTCAACTTGTGTATCAAGTAGTAGTGGCAGCAATGTATAACAGTCAATAATAGTTAGTCAACGTCGTAGTCATCATGTCAAGACCAATGTTTGCCCAGCCAAATCAAAATGTACGGTTGCTGAACAACTGTCAGTGTGCCAAGATATGGAATTACATCCTCTCTCCAAAAAAAAAAAGTATATACTGCTTAGTGATTCAACAAAGTGTGTGTGTAGACTATGTTCCTTTTACTTGAGTGTTCTAGTCTGCCAATTCATCCTCCTTGTTCCGTATAAACCAACAAACAATATGCTCCTCACTTACTTCACCTCTTATCCACCAAAACTCCAATAATCATTATCATCACATAATCTTAATACTTCAATAATACCTCTTACGTCGATACACTCCAATAATCATCAACTTCACACAGTCTCAATACCTCAATAATACCTCTTCAATACGTCGATACATATAAACCTTATTACCAATATCATTTCACTTCGATAACAACTCTTTCCTCTAGTCAGTCTCCTTGAACAAGTACAGACAAAATCCTAGTGCAAACTTCGATTTATCATCCCATGCAATCCGAAGACACAATGTCCACACACAACCTCTGTGTAGTCCACCTGAGCCAAATCTTCTACTCATTATGAATTATAAAATACATTTTGGTTACCTTGTCCATCATAAAATAAAAGAAATGCATACATGACCTCTAACAGCCTTCAGTTTGAATAACTTCCAGTAAGTAGGTGCGAGTACGTAGTATGAAAGATCACATAAGACTTTGAGTGAATAAATCGTAATATTTCACAGTGTGTACACCACTTCAAGAATCATGGCAAAACAGAAGCAAACATGTGGAGTATTTCTTGTGTCAAGTGTCACTTACTATTTCAATTGCTCACGAAGAATGCAGTGTAGTAACTGTCAATGGTCTAAACCTAGTGTTGGTATTTCATGTCGTTAGCTTCCTTTCTATTAGCATAAATTTATACAGCTTCCATAAAACCTCCAGCTCATGGCAGTTCATTTCCTTATCTTAAAATATAAAGCACTGAGCGTAAACAAAACATGCAATAGCGAGTAAATATACCAGTAGAGAACACAATGTCAACAAATGGATGTAGCACAATCCCTACAACGAGGCTTTACCAAGCGAACAATCTATAATTAATACCATAGTGTGACCTAAACTCCATGTTCGTACACCGTATATCAGCATTTCTATATACCAAATTAAAGAGTAGTTATGACAACAAAACAGAAATGTATAAATGTGCAATCCATAAGCAAAGCAGCAAATATATATCTTACATAATAAACAGGTCATTAGCATCATATCAGCATAAGCAAATAAATGTTCATATGTAATGTGAATAAGTAAACATGAAGGCGCAAGCAGATAAATCACAAAGTATAACTTACATACATAACCATAACAGCACAACTAATTAGGTGACAATTATAATTTAAATAAATAAGCACAGCAGGCAAATAATTAAAAAAATGTGACATCTGTAAAAAAGCAGTGCAGCCAAGCAATGCATAATATACATAAGTAACAACCCTGTTCATTAATAAAACATTGTCAAAATCAGTTAACAGAAACTATAAATCACGTAATCGCGAGCAGCAAATTACGTCTAAAGTACGTACCAAAGTGGAAATATGTTACCTGAAAAATAAACTCAATTAATAGTTACCTTTTTAGTTTATAAGTTTCTTCTTCGAAATGACATTCTTCCTGAAAATTTCTCGATAGCAAGTTCTCTTAACGTCGGACACACACAGAATTTACCTGAAGTTCTTAAATATTTTATACAACCGTATCCTGAAAAATACTGAACGTTAATAACATGATTTATCAAGTCACTATAACTTTATCCTGAATTTATTCGGAGAAATTACACTGTGTATTTGTTTACGGCTGTCACACTGAGCGCTCGATCAGCTGTAGGTACGCGTGACGTAGGAAGTAATTGTTTACGGTCAACGACTGCCTTGTGCGGCGCGCAGACTTGACTGTTGCTTTGAGTATGTGCCGCCGCCGGAACACGGCGCGGTATCCTTGCATCCTCCGTGTGTTTACGTATAACTGTTAGTTTCTCGAAAGTATGTCATTCCACAAAAATTTTAATGTTCGATATATGATGTATTCCCTTAGAGCGTCGAGATTTAAGAGTTTCTACTTCGGCAGTGTTCATGAATAATTTTGCAAACTCTATATGGACCGTTATAAAGCAGAAAAAATTTGCGACACAAGCCTTTTCCTTTGTGAGACAAACGATGAGACTTAATTAACACTTTTTGACCAACTGACAAGGTTTTTAAACGACCAGGACGTTTAGCTGATTTCTCTCTTCTAGCAGCCGCAGATACAATATTTTGTAGAGCCAGGTTCACAACTTCAGAATGCCGCAGTTTCCGTGAAGGCGGAAAAGGAACGATTTCAGAAATACGATTTGTCGGTGCTTTATTTTTTAATTTCGATATAGGCGGTAAAGAAGTTGAATCATTAGGGAGTTCATTCAGAATGTTTTGAAAAATATGAAGATACTGATCCCAAGTTCTGTGATTCTGATGACAATAAAGTCGACACAATTTATTGATTTCCTTCGTCCATCTCTCTGAAGCGTTAGATTGAGGGTGAAAAAGTGAAATGAAAATTGGTTTAATCTTACGACGCCGTAGAGTACGAAGCCAAATTTTAGAACGAAACTGTGATCCATTTTCTGATATAACCTTATCAACATGACCCACTTCTTTAAGAAAATGTTTGATGAAAGCATTAGATACTGAATGAGCTGTTGCTTTGCGTAAAGGTGTAAAACACACATATTTTGATGTCAATTCCACTGCTACCAAAATGTACGCAAAACCATTAGTAGAATGAACCACTGGACCGAACAAATCGACTGCAGCCATCTCCTTTAATTTCGCTGGAATGATAAGAAACAACGGTGCTCTGTGAGAAATAGTTGGCGGTTTAGCCTTTTGACATAATTTGCATTTGGCAAGAACAGATCGAATACGTTTTTCCATATTACTGAAGTAGCAATTTTCTCGTAATTTATGAAAGCATTTTCTGGGACCAAAGTGTGCATAACTGAAATGTGTATACCAAATCGATTTATTGACCCACTCATCAAGAATACAAACTAACCAAACAGAGTTATCAACCGATTTTCGTTTAAAAAGAATATCATTGCGAACTAAATAATACTGTCTAATCGCTACGCTTTCCTTTCTCCTCCACTTCTCCTTAATGTCCTTCCAGATTGGATCCTTATTTTGCTCCTTAGCGATGTCCTGGAGCGAAGACGAAATAAAATTATCGAACGCAACACCTTGAATATACATCAAACAATAATTGTTTCCTTTGCAGTCCTCCTCAGCACTTTGTTTCAAACCCATAGGTGCACGTGATAAAGCATCAGCAATAATATTTGAAGAACCCTGTATGTAAACAATACTAAAGTCAAATTCCTGTAGATACAGCGCCCATCGTGACAATCTTCCATGAGTTAATTTTGTTGACATAAGAAATTCCAGAGCTCGATGATCGGTGTAAACCTTAATATGTCTGCCATACAAAAAAATGCGAAATTTTGTGAAAGCCCATACAACAGCCAAAGCTTCAAGTTCCGTAATCGAATAATTCTTTTCTGATTTAGAGAGAACACGACTTCCAAATGCAATAGTTTTTTGTACTACAACGCCGTTTTCTTCTATCTCTTGAAATAAGTGTGCACCTAGGCCTTTGTATGATGAGTCCGTCGCCAAACAAAAATCTTTAGATAAATCCGGGTGTGAAAGAAGTGGAGCAGCAACTAAAGCATCACGAAGTTGTTCAAATTCTGATTGAGCTTCCTCATCCCAACACCAATTAGAATTGTTTTAGATAGTTCACATAGACGAGGTGTGGTCAAATCGTCCAATTTAACAAAGCGTCTAAGAAAATTACAGACACCAAGGGAACTACGAACATCACGTTTTGTAGTAGGAACAGCATAATTACGAATAGCTTCTAGTTTTTCTGGATCAGGAAGAATACCTTCTGTAGAAATAATATGACCAAGAAATTTCACCTGAAAACGACCAAATTCAGATTTTTTCAAGTTCACTGTAATGCCAACTCTTGCAAAAATACGTAATAATGAATCAAAAATTTTGTTATGCTCACTCCAAGAACGTTTAGCAATAAGAATATCGTCAACATTTGAAGTAATATTGTCACGAAGATAAACAGGTAAAATTTCGTTTAAACTACGAATGAATGCTGCTGAAGATTCAGTAAGTCCAAACGGTAATTTCCGAAATCACTTTTGGGTAAAATAGTCATATCCTGTTATTTTTTACCGTCTCTCTAGATAGATTGATAGTCGAAGAGTTGTTTTGATAGATGCAAAGAATAGTAAAAGAGTAGGCAGCAGTGCAGAAAACTAAAAGAGAAATAGCAGTACTACAGTTCGGGGCCCTGTGCACGCTACGGCACATATTCACTTAGCGTAGTGAATCCCCTGAGGACTTTAATAGCCGCACATAAATTCCAGTTTGTGACTTAGTGGCCAATTTGGTGGAAGTGCGTACATAAATTGATCTAACCATGAACATGGATGTATGTCGTTCTTAGAATTGCGAAAGATCTTAAATTTCCGAACAGTTAAGAAGTGTTTATAGTCAAAGTTTTCTCCTCGTGGCGACAAAGACCTACCGCGTCTGTCCCAGTCCCAATGTCGATTATTGTCAAGTTCGCGCGCCTGGCGCTCTCTTGTTACTTCTCGTAAATGAAATAAATTACTTTCTTCAAACCCCTCTGTTATCTGTGATTCTAAATTTCTTCTGCTGTCCTTTCCTACGATTTCGCCTTCAATTTGTCTGACTTGCTTTCGTAATGCCTCAAATTCACTTTTAACGCGTTCATTAAATTTTCCCTGATTTTCAACATGCTTATTTATGTTCTGGTACTCTTCTGTTTCTGCAAATGGCAATGGAGCTGTATCATCCGAATCTCTGTCCCCATTTAAACTAAGACTTGTCAATTTATCTGCAATCTCCTCAACTCTTTCCGATAAGTCACCTATTTGTTCTTTCTGTTTATTTACGTCTTCCGTAAGTGTCGCGTCTCGGGTTTCGGTATTGACACATTTAGTAGTTAACTGTTCATACTGTTATGTTAGGTTATTTATTCTGTCATTTGGTACGGATTCCTCGATTCTTTCAAGTATTTCTTCCTTATCGTGTGCACGTTGTAAATTTAACTCTGAAAATTTTTGTACCATCACGCGAGCTCTTTCTTCCTGTTCTCTATCCTGTTCCTTTTGTCTAATTTTTATTGAAATTAATCTATTATTGTGAGTATTCAGAATCGGTTGTACTTCTTCTCTAATTTCTCTCTTTAATTCATCTTTCATGTTTTTAAAGCATGTCCCTATTCGTGATTCTAACCGTGTTTCCATTGTTCCCATATCAGTTTCTAGCCGTGTTGCCACTGTTTTTAATTCAGATCCTAACTGTGATCCCAGTGAGTCTAACCGTGTTTCCATTGTTCCCATATCAGTTTCTAACCGTGTTGCCAAAGTTCCCATCTCTGTTTTTAATTCAGATCGTAACTGTGGTCCCACTGTTTTTAATTCAGATCTTAACTGTGTTTCCATTGTACCCATATCAGTTTTAATTGTTCCTATTTGTGATCCCACTGTTTTTAATTCAGATCCCAAATTTAATATTGCACTCATCAACTGCTCCATATTAACTGTTCCGAAATTCTTTGCACCCCTAACATTTCCCGCAAAACCAACTTCTTTCGTCAAAGCTGTAAAGCTATCTGTGTTCGATACTATTCCAGAAACTTCTGTCGTTAATGTCTTATTCTGAAAATTTTTTGATTGTGAAAAATTTTGAACTGGTTCCGGACTATTTTCCCGACTTATTAAATTGTTTTCAACTTCATTATTCTTCATACTGCTCTCCTGTGTTGACGAGTTCGCCATGTTAACAATTTCGTCATTCTGACTATCCATCATTTTTGCCTTTTTCATCGATCGCATAATCATTTACAAAACATACAAAACTCGTCACTACACTCCTGGAAATTGAAATAAGAACACCGTGAATTCATTGTCCCAGGAAGGGGAAACTTTATTGACACATTCCTGGGGTCAGATACATCACATGATCACACTGACAGAACCACAGGCACATAGACACAGGCAACAGAGCATGCACAATGTCGGCACTAGTACAGTGTATATCCACCTTTCGCAGCAATGCAGGCAGCTATTCTCCCATGGAGACGATCGTAGAGATGCTGGCCTCCCGCATGCCCACTATACGCCCTCGCTCAAAGTCCGTCAACTGCACACACGGTTCACGTCCACGCTGTCGCGGCATGCTACCAGTGTTAAAGACTGCGATGGAGCTCCGTATGCCACGGCAAACTGGCTGACACTGACAGCGGCGGTGCACAAATGCTGCGCAGCTAGAGCCATTCGACGGCCAACACCGCGGTTCCTGGTGTGTCCGCTGTGCCGTGCGTGTGATCATTGCTTGTACAGCCCTCTCGCAGTGTCCGGAGCAAGTATGGTGGGTCTGACACACCGGTGTCAATGTGTTCTTTTTTCCATTTCCAGGAGTGTATACGAAAATTACACACAATGACACTTTATCTCCAACAATACCATTCACACGAAATGTTTCCCGACAAACACGATTAACGAACAATTGAAATCTTCATAATTGCACAAAATTGTCAAACCCGTATACAAGACAACAAAAATTAAATTCTGCAAAAATACCATTAGAAGAATGACAATTACCAAATCTACACATGCAATATAGACTACAATTACTAAAGTACAAATTACTATAACAATCCTACTGTCTGCTATTTTTACTATCAGAAGATTTCCAAGGGACGATCCGAAGCAGCGGTCGCCACGTGCATGGGGGCTTAATTATATATATATTAAGCAAATAATTTTAATTTTTAGTCGCTGTCTGTCTAGTTACGCAGACTCGTAACCGGTTGCCCTGACCAGTATTAGTACGCAATCTGACTGCATAGAATAACAACAAAGGATGACAGAAAACTTCCGTTAACACAATTAATTAATTAAGTCCCCAGCAACTATAAAACCTACGAAACAACAAAACACAAGTGTAACTGTTCTGTGTGTGGAAGTGTGATTCAACGTACACATCTGGCACGGTTCTTCCTCAATAAGACAAGGTATTTTAAGCACCATTTACACTGAAGTAATTAAAAAAAACAGAAATACTATAATTGCACATAGAAATCAGAATTACACTCTGATACGTGAACACAAGCCAGATGCTTTGTTGACTGAACCTGTGACCAAGAGACATTGTTAGTTAGGACATTTGAAATAAAAAAATTTTCTTTACCTTCATATATATTGACTAAACATACACTCTGATCATTACAACATCCGCAATCGAACAGCATCGGCTGTCTAGCCCATCAGAACAACTGCATACAACATGCTCACAACTAGTCACGGCTACATCAGAACTCCTACTGCCCACTTCTCAAAAAACACTCTCCACGACGACTTCTCGACAAGCACTGCCAGTGGAGGCGGCTGAATAATACTCTTTGGCGCAATCTCTGGCGCTGTGACTCAGTGTAGCCACCTTTCAATAGTCACGTATGGGGATATGCACAAGAAGACAAAAACGGTGAAGCCGTTCTGGCGTGGGCCGAGTCAAACCACCTGGCACTTATCCACGAAAGCAAACTTCCCACATCTTTCAACAGCGGTAGGTGGCGCCGCGGATACAACCCGGATGTCCTATTCGTCGGCGAAGAAATAGCACAACAGTGCTTTAAGTCCATCTGCGTCCCCATCCCAAAGACAGAACATGGCCCAATAATGTGCCAAATGTTACCAATGGTTATACCACGAAGAGTAAAGTTCAGAAGGAGATATAAGTTCAGGAAGGCAGACTGGCCCAAATTCACCAGAATACTATAAGAGAGAGTCCAGACATATAGCCCAGATCCAGAGAACTATGACTGCTTCGTGGACACCGTCAAAACCTGCTCCCGAGCGTCTATCGCAAGGGAATGCAGAACACACCAGGACTCACTCAGGAAACAGTAGCCCTACTGGAAGAGTATCAAATGCTCTTCGAAAGAAACCCCTTCAGTGAAGAAACCTTCTCCAAAGGAAGAGTTATTACCTCCAGGATATCAGAAGTGAGAAGGGAGCAATGGACCAAACTGATGGAGGAAACTAATTTTGGCAGAGATAGTCAAAAGGCCTGGCAACTCATAAAACGCCTAGCCAATGACCCCACCAAACCAGATCTACACGCGAACGTCACAGCAGACCAAATTTCACACCAGCTTCTCACAAATGGGAAACCACCAAGATACGACAACCTAAAGACAAAAAAGAGGGGCATAGAACGAAACCCCCCTCAGGAGACCGAATAACTATTCAAGCCATTTACCTTGGCGGAACTGGAGAAGGAGATCAGTAAGTGCAAAATACGGAGAGCAGCCGGCCTTGATGATATATGCGTCGAGCAAATAAAGCATTTTGGACCTGTAACAAGGAAATGGCTAGTCGATATGATGAAGAAGTGCATAACATCCTGCAATATTCCAAAAATCTGGAGAAAATCGCGAGTCATTGCCATCCTAAAATCAGGCAAAGAAGGTGGCAATCCCAAAAACTACAGGCCGATCTCTCTGCTATGCCATATGTTCAAGGTTTTGGAAAGGATGATACTCCACAGAATCACGGACGCCATCGAGCCCCTCCTGATCCCACAACATGTAGGCTTCAGACAGGGCGAATGCTGCACGTCACAGGTGCTAAAATTAACGCAACACATAGAGGATGGGATCGAGAACAGGAAGATCACCGGGGCTGTCTTCCTAGACCTATCAGCAGCCTACGACACAGTCAACCACCGACTGCTCCTGGGGAAAATATACGCAATGGGTAGGGACTATAGACTAACCTTACTGGTTGGAAACCTACTCCAGAATCGAAGATTCTTCGTGGATTTTCAGGGACAGAGAAGCCGGTGGAGGATACAGAAAAACGCCCTCCCCCAAGGAAGCGTACTGGCCCAACACTTTTTAATATATATACAAATGACCAGCCCTTGCCCAAGGCACCGAAAGCTTCATATATGCAGATGATTGCGCCATTACCGCTCAAGCAGACAGTTTTGAAACTGTTGAACAGAACCTGTCAGATGCCCTCGAACAGGTTGCCACCTACTACAAGGGGAACCATCTCAAACCCAACCCAGGGAAAACCCAAACCTGCGTCTTCCACCTAAAGAATAGACAATCCGCAAGAAGACTACAACTTAACTGGGAAGGAGTGTCCCTGGAACATTGCGAAACACCAAAATACTTAGGCGTCACCTTGGATAGAGCACTCGCCTATAAAAAGCACTGCATGAACACTAAACACAAAGTAGCCGCGAGAAACAACATTGTGCGCAAACTAACGGGCACTACAGGGGGGGGGGGGGGGGGCACAGCCTGGAATAGTGAGAACCACAGCTCTTGCTTTGTGCTATTCAACAGCGGAGTACGCGTGCCCAGTGTGGTACAATTCTAGCCACGCCAAGTAAGTGGACATACCGCTTAATGAATCTTCCCGCATCATCACAGGCTGTCTGAGACCAACCCCGACTGATAAATTGTACTCCCTGGCAGGCGTGGCCCCACCAGATATTAGAAGGAAAGTAGCGGCCAGGAAGGAAAAGACAAAGGCGTTGACCTCACCAGCCCACCCGCTGTACAAACACCAGCCAGCCCGTCGTCGACTAAAATCTAGAAAAAGCTTCCTGCACACAGCAGAAAACATCGTCGGGACACCGCAGCAAGTGAAACTGGCAATGTGGCGAGAAGAAAACGGGCACCTTGTGGAGTGGTTAGTCTCAAACGAAGAACTCCCTCCCGGCCATATGGAAGGATGGGCGACATGGAAATCTCTTAATAGGCTGCGCTCTGGTGTCAGACGATCCAAAGAGAATATGCGCAAATGGGGCCTCTCCAATGAACCGGCGCTGTGTGACTGGACACACTCAAACCACCATCCACCTCACGCAGTGTGTGCTGTGCCCAAGCACCTGCACCATGAAGGATTTGATGAATGCCACCCCGGAAGCGCTGGACGTGGCCAGGTTCTGGTTCAAGACTTCATAAAATAGAAAACCACTTGACTCTGCTTATATATTTGTATACTTTCATACTCTTTTTGTATTTGTTATATACTTGATATGTATGTGATAATTATTCTGAATTTATGTACGATGCTTCTGACTCGATTAAATAAATGGAATGGATTGGGTCCTCTGGTTCAAATGAATCGATCATTGTCAGTAAGTGGTTATATTCGGTTACTTGGAGACTTTTTGCAACCATTCGTGGACTTCATGCTCCCAAAAAAATACGGAATTTTTATTTATCACAATACACCATGTCACCGGCCCGCAATTGTTCGCGATTGGCTTGAAGAACATTCTGGACATCTGAGCATCTAACGTGACTCCCAACCTACATTTATGGAAAATAATCGAGAAGTTTGTTCGTGCTCAAAATATTGCACCAGGAACTCTTTCGCAAACATGGATAGATATAGAGGCAACAGTACTTCTGCAGGGGACTTCCAACGATTTTTTCAGTCCATGGCTCGTTGAGTTGCTGCTCTACGACGGGAAAAGAATGTCCCACTCGATATTAGGAGGTATCCCATAAGTTTTGTGACCTCATTGAACGCGACGACATGAAGGATCTCAACGGCGCCACGCCACTAGCACCAGAGAGAGAAAAAAACACTTTTTTCACTTCATCTTACAGGATCGTATATCCACGCCACGTACCTTGAGTCAGGAAATGGGCTTGTTTGCAACAATACATGTATTCAAAGTGTAACGAGCACTGGAACATCTCGGGCTGTCAGCACGGCGACTATTGTTGCTTCCTTCTTTGATACGGTAGCAGAGAGAGAGAGAGAGAGAGAGAGAGAGAGAGAGAGAGAGGTGCACAGACAGTGGTGTTTCCGACGACGACAACTGACACAGGAGTGGCAACTTGTCTTTTCAGATGAGTCCGGGTACATTGTACAACATCGCGATGGGCGTATCCGATTATGGAAACTCCGAGCGGAACAAAAGTTGCCAGACTGCGTTTGCCTTCGTCATACGTGCCTAGCACCTGGCGTCGTGGTGGGGGACACCGTTGAGTACAGCCACCTCTGGGTCACATACACGGTAATTTGGACAGTAGCCGTCACATCTCCGACGGTAACTGTGCCGTCTTCAAGGTCTCCGTGACATATTTCAACAAGATTTTGCAAGAGTATTTGTGTCCCGCGCCGTCCTGATATACGGTAGGGAGCAAATAAAAGTGGCCCGGAGAAGAAGAGTTCCAAGGTACAAACATAGCAGAGGAAAGGAAATACAGTACTAACATGACTATATCAGATGTTGATAGTGACCACCATTTATCTCTTGGCACTTTTGGTTACAGGTCAGCAAGCTGCTGAAGGCGGATCGAAACTGGACTGCTGGAATTGCTGCAATCTCATCCGAAATGTTCTGCTGCAGTTCTTGAAGACTATGAGCGTTGTTGTGGTGCACATTAGACTTGAGGGTTCCCCACAAAAAGTAATCGCATATTGACAGATCAGGTGACCTGAGTGGCCAGCTAGGGCAGCGATCAAACAGACCACTGCTAACAACTCTCTCAGGCGTGAAGATTGTGTAAATGTGCTCCAAGCTTCTGCCGAGTGTATGGGCAGTTGTTAGATCCTGTTGGAAGTAACTGTAGGTATTTTGCTCCTCCGTTAATGCTACCATAAACGGTTTCGAAATTTGGCAATGTAACGCGCCGAAGTCAGCGTCTGATGAAAGAAGACGAGACCAATAATGCGGTCACTGTACACCAAAACGCCCAACCTTCTGATCATGCAATGGTGTTTCGTGGAAGTCATGCGGATTCTCCGCTGTTCAGAAACTGTGATTCTGTGGTTTGACATAACCGTTGAGGTGAAGCTAGGCTTCATCACATAGAAAGAACAGGTCCATGTCCAAGCCATTCACTGCTATCTCTGTGAACAGCCACTCTTTAAACTGAAGGCGCTGAGGAGCAACTGCTGGTTTTAACGTTTTAATGCACGAACACTTGTTAGGGAGGCTTGTGCAGGTCCAGGTGGAATATTCGTCCGCATGGTTGACGTGATATGCTGGTCTCTTCCGACAGGCGTCGGATTGATTTGTTAAGACACTGAAGTAATTTCTGGTGAATTGCAGCCATCTTTTCTGGAGTGCGGGCACATTTCAGAATGTTTTTTGACTTGATCAAAACAGATCTTGTCTGGGGCCATTTTCGGACTAAGCGTTGCAGGGCACCATTAAACTTCTCAGCAAACAACTGACCACACCGTTCCCACGACTTTGTCGTCACCTAACTTTCCACAACGAACACCCGCTGCTCCACTGTGAGTACCGTCGTCCCCTCTGTACTACTTCACTCGCACTGACAGAGCCCGTACTATGCTCTGAACCGGTGTGGATCACGTGGCGTGCACACACATGGTATGCTCGTCACGGGGTGTGGTTATATGCATACATTCACCTCCAGTCGTATCCACTCGACCGGGCTACTTTTATTTGCCCCGGCCTATACCTCTATACACAGGGTGTTTGACTGTTGCCCTGGCCAACACTTCTACTCGTCTCTCACTCACTGGGTTATGGATTGTGGAAAGATTTAGCACACCAGCCACAACGTTGATAAATTCGTCGCAGAGTTGAATCAGCATGGAATGATGTACCCATATCTCTCATCAAAACTCAGTTCTATTCGGTGCCTAGTCAGGTTAAAATCATTGCTGCTCCCACAGGTGACAGACCTATGTACCAACATTTGCAGCTGTACCTCCTTTGAAGTTCACTAAGGATGTGAATACTGTGATAAGGAATATCACCGTGGGCAGTTCACCTGAAGAGGAGTGGATATCTTTAAATAGAGCAGTTACAGATGTTGCACAGTCAGTCACAGGTAACTCTAAAGAAACATATGGTAACAGAAAAAACGCAATTTATCGACGAAAGAAGGAAGTACAAATACGTTCAGGGAAACAAATGGATACAGCGATACAAATCACTTATGACTTAAATAAATAGGAACTGCAGTGCAGTCAAGGCGAACTGGCTGCAGGAAAAACGTGAAGAATCGAAAAAGAAATATTCGCTGGAAGGGCATGCTCAGCATATAGAAAGGTCTAAACAACCTTCCATGAAATTAAAGGCACGGGTGGTAACATTAAGAACGCAATGGGAATTCAACTGTTAAACGTAGAGGATGGAGCGAGTACATAGAAAGAGTACACTGAAGCTCTCTACGAGACGACTTTTCTGGTGACTTGATGGCATAAGAAACTGCAATCGATAAACAAGACGTGGGGGATCAAGTATTACAGTCAGAATTTGAAAGAGCTCAGCAAGACTTGAGTTCGAATAAAGAAGGAGGGGTAGATAACATTCCAGCGGAATTTCTTGAATTATTGGGGGAAATTGCAATCAAACGGTTATTCAAGCTGGGTGTACACTCTATGAGAATGGTGGTGTACCATCAAACTTTCGGAAAAATATCATCTGCACAATTCCTAACATAACGGGGGCACGTAAGTGCGAACACTATAAAACTGAGGATGTGTTAGATAACGATGAATTTGGCTTGAGTTAATTCTGACTTTGCGCTTGATTATGGAAGCAAGGCGGAAGGATATCAAGATATACTCAGAAGATTTGTCGCTCTAGAAAAAGCGCTTGACAGTGTGAGAGTTTGGAAGATTTTCGAAATCCTGACAAAAATGGGAGTAAGCTTTAGGGAAAGGCGGGTGATGTACAGTCATACTCAAAAGTATCCGAACGACCTGAATTGCATTTCGCCTGATTCGCATGCAACCGGCATAACGCGGCTGTCTAGCAGGTCCTCTAATCGCTCCTTGGTACAGTCGTTTGACTATTGAAAATGTTTCCAACAAGTCACCACTAGAAAACACTGCTCTGTAACGCAGTAACTCAAGATGTAAAGTAATACCACGATGCTACAAATATCAGGGAACACCTTATCACAGATAAGACTGTCCTTAAGGCTTGTAAGCTCACATTTATTACAATAAATGACATACCTGAAATGTTACCACTCTCATTATTACGTCAGGTAGGTAATGCACGTAGTAAGTTAGTCGTATTCATGATTTCCTCTTCAAAGTAACATACCGTACTTGTTATTTAACACAAAATGACATTAAAAATTTAAGTTATTCACGAGCAGCTAGTTGAGAATATGTATGAACTTTAAATGATACGACGAACCGTCTCGTTCGGCATATGGATTCAAACCCAGGTCAGGCAGACTAAGGAATGATTTCGTGACTGACGCAAACTAACAGTCATTCCTCATTAGGCATACAGAGAGATATACCTCGATTTTAGACAGTATCAGTTAGCAAATATCAACTTTAAATTACATAACGCAAACATTTTTAGCGGACGCGAATTCCTACCCAGCATCTATTGTCCCTGTTAACGAACTACGAGAGATGTTAAATATTGCTTCTTCACAAGTAACTTACATGAAAGGCCGTGAGGCAAAGCTTTGTGTTGGACAGGGATTCGAACCCAGAACCTAATCAGATTGATATCGAAGCACAACCAACCGTGACATATCGGATTTTCTCGGCAGTAGCTAGATGTTTTAACTGAAATGACGAGACGAAACATTAATTTTTTCCTTCCCAGGACTCCAACCCGGCACCTATCGCTGTTATATTCTAGAGAAACCGAATGTTAAATATGGGTTTGTTGCACCAGCAGCGACATGTGAGCATGTTTGAACTAGAAATAATATGTCGAAGAGTTCAGTGCTCACTGGGAACAGAGCCCAGCACATATCGTTATTGACTACACACAAAGAGACGTCAGCTACCGAATTTTTCTCCACCAACAGCTCGGAATAACATCTTGAACTTACAGTGATCTCGCAAATTGTTCTATGTCCCACTAGGAGTCAAAAACGTCGGATATCGTTAATGTTGACAACGAATGAAAAAACATTAAAAATCAAAATTATTACCCACCAGCAGATAGGTGTTCTCATGCTAGAGCTTGATAATACATAATGAAACCTTTAGTGCCGGGCCAGGATTCGAACCCATTCACGCGTAATATGTGGAGATGTTGAGGAATCTGCAGTTTTGAACGAACAACAAATTGTAGCCGAGCTGTATTGTCACGAAGGGATCAAATTCCACGGTCTGAGCTAGAACTTATGGTCAGCGACTAAGTGTAAGGTCAATGAGTCGGATGCGAGTTTTGCAACTGTGAAATACTTTCCTACATTATAGAAGCGAATATTAAATTTTAACTAATACTGCGAAAATTTTGTACTTGGATAGCTTAGAATGGAAATCTTTCTGTTTATTTCAAAGGAAAACAATTGATTTTCTAAAACATTGTTTGTCATATACAACTTGAAACAGGTCATGTCGACCAAATCGTACGGAAGAACTGACAGCGGCGTATATCGGAAGGCAGTAAGATCTCTTGCCTTTTGGTTTGGCAGTACTCGATAGCCATTTCTAGGCGCAAGTAAATAAAGAAAGGTAGCGCGTTTTTGTTATCAACTAATGTCTTCATCAATTACTTTAGTTTTAATGCAATCTACGAGAAACTGCCGATGTTTGATATTAACATGAAAAGGATTCCGTAGACAGGGAAAGAACCTGTTCTTGGGAAACTGCTTCTATATTGCCCAAAAGGCATTAAATTATCTTCAAGCACTTGTGTTCCAGCAGCGGTATGAATAAAATGATAGTAATAATGACGGTAATAATCGAATTATCCGGTAACTTTACACTTCACAGTGGATTTTTTCGAACTAAGAAATTTGCTCAATTTGTGAAAATTCAAAATGGCTTTACTTCGAGCCCATGATGCCTAGAAGAGTGTTTACATCCTGCTGACATGAGAATAGCACAATCTCTGCGTCAGAAGCTTGGTTCTACTTAACCATTTAATAGACTCGCATTTTTTCCACCGTGACTAATTTTGTAAGCTAAGCACATCATCCGTTTCAGCACACTGTTGAGGCTGGGAAATGTGGCCACAATGGTCTGGTGGAACGAATTATCACAGGTGCACTGCGTGCTTTCAGGAATTTACTTTTAAGAGGCAGAAACAGATTTATTTTACTTCTGGTAACCTCAAGAGAAAGACGTTATAATCCATAATCCACATTAAACATCACGTTCCTTCATTACCAACTGGGCAGAGCCGGTTTACGTTGGGAAATGACACAGCGGAAGTCATGGCAAACAGAAATACAGTCGAAACTTCCTGGCAGATTAAAACTGTGTGCCCGACCGAGACTCGAACTCGGGACCTTTGCCTTTCGCGGGCAAGTGCTCTACCATCTGAGCTACCGAAGCACGACTCACGCCCGGTACTCACAGCTTTACTTCTGCCAGTATCTCGTCTCCTACCTTCCAAACTTTACAGAAGCTCTCCTGCGAACCTTGCAGAACTAGCACTCCTGAAAGAAAGGATATTGCGGAGTGCTAGTTCTGCATGAGTCGTGCTTCGGTAGCTCAGATGGTAGAGCACTTGCCCGCGAAAGGCCAAGGTCCCGAGTTTGTGTCTCGGTCGAGCACAAATTTTTAATCTGCCAGGAAGTTTCATATCAGCACACGCTCCGCTGCAGAGTGAAAATCTCATTCTAGAAATACAGTCGCCAGTAAACTTATTTACATTAGAAAATTTTATTTTATTTGATGAACCGATAGCCATTTAAAGGAACAGGTCTCTTATTTTACTTGTATTTGATTGAACAAGAGACGTTGAAAAATTTGGTGCTGGACTGTGATTCGAATTCGTATCTCCTCTATCGAGGATCTGAATCTCTCAGAACAGTATAGTTCAATCATTTCGTTCCTTTCCCCAAGACTGCAATCTTCTCTAGGTCTCCTCCAAAGGATCCAGTACAAAAATATTCATAATTTCATTTCAAGCCCTATCAAGTGCACACCCACCTGCTAGTGAAAATTAACGTGCATTTTTAATGTCTGTTGATGTGTTGCCAACAATCGCAATAGGTGTCGTTATTTCTGGTCAACCACGCACACATTTTACTGTTGGTGAGTAAGCAACTGATACTTAAGCTATATTCGTGGATGCACGGTAGGTGTGCAGTTCGACTGTCGCTTAGGCACAAACGTTTGTATCATTTTTTTAGATTCAAACACCTAGCAGCTAGTAAGAAAAACTGATTCGTAACATTTGATTTTTCTTAGTTAACAAGTCGATTACGTGTTGGGTTCGTATCTCCGTCACAGAACTTAACATCATGCACTTCATCTTTAATTGCATGCACACTTCGTTACTTCAGAATGGAGGTGTATCTGACATCTTTCGTGGTTAGCTAACAGGGACGAAAGGGTCTTGATAGGAGCCCCGGTTTATTACATGAAGTGTCGTCTTTTATTTTCAAGTTTAGGTTTGGTTACTGGTATTGGCAAAAAATTTCGGTAATTCATGACTCTTCATGGCTAGTCATCAATATGATGTGATTAGATTAGATTAGATTAATTATTGTTCCATAGATCATGAATACGACATTTCGTAATGATGTGGAACGTGTCATTTTAAATGAAAGATTTCTTTACCTACCATGAGTCAATTTCTTTAGAACAATTTTTTACACTCTATCTTTCTTTTTTATTTCTCTCTCTCTCTCCCTCTCTCTCTCTGCCTCACACACACACACACACACACACACACACACACACACATTATTTTTTTACTTTTATTTGTTTGTTGTGCTCGACTATCGGTGAGGCACGAAAACGCCTGTGAATGAGTTTCTTAGTTTTGAGTACACTTACAAAAGAAATATAAAAAAACTATGAGAGTTACTGATTTATGATGCTTAGTTTGCAGTCAATTCTGAGTATTTTTAGTAACTACGATCCAGTCCTTAAACCTATTTACAGAAATGCAAATCAGACGCATTACGTATTCCAGGCGGTAGGAGCTGCGACTAGGAGACACCAGCTATAGTCACCTCCCAGCCCATTGTAGGATCACATCGGGTCGTCTTCTTCCTGCTGGTACTGTAACTGAGATTTGGCAACAAGGCAACGTATGTTTGGCAACTCTGTGATCGACGAGTTACTTCCTTGTGTGCACGGAATAAAGCCTCAAAGTTCACTTGATTTTACCTGTCATTTCCATTGAATAATCTCAGTTATTATCGCTTGAGGTGTAACAAAAGATCGTAAACTTACGGTTTTCAGCCCAGGAAAGTCGTTGCAGGTGGAAATCGCAACTAATCTCGTCCTTTAAATAGCGGTTTACGAGTTCGAGTCACTATTGGCCTCGTAAGAGGAAGCTGCAACGCGTACCTCTTCGCCAGCTCTGTGGTAACGTGCTGACCTGTGAAAAAGCGTCTGTTGTGGTTCGCAGTTCCAGTCTCACTGACTTCAACGTTTTTTACCCCTTCCGTGAAAGAGCTACAAGCAGTCAGATCAAACATCAGAAAGGAAATTGCAAGAAAATACTTTCGGCTCATAGTGCAATGGTGAAAAACTTACAATGCTGCACAACAGGTAACGCCTCTTTCCGCTGCTGACAAGCAAATTTTGGGTTCCTAGAAGTACATAACTATATTTATGAAATGCCACAATTGCATACCTCTTGAGTATGACACAGCATTTCAATTAACCACAGACCCAATCAAAATGTAAGTGAGTAGTATTTTACTAATTTGTGTCGATAGAGGCATGCTTACCGATTACATGCATGTAGAAAACTTATTCTGAGTTAAAGCTGTCAAACAATGTTTGAAGAAGAATAAAATGCCACTACCACACGACAGCTTATGTAGAAAATACTTTTCTGACGTAGTTGGGCACGATGCGCTCTCCCCATACATAATACAAAAGCTTCGAGATGCATCTGCTGCCTGGCTGTCTATTAAACCTGAAAAGAACAAAATGTCACAGAAGTTAGCCCTTTTTCCACATGCGACTATTTTTCGGTTCAGAAGTGAAGGGAATTATGTTCAAAGTTCCGTTAGATTGGTAACTTCAGCAGACAGCAGAATTGCGTTTTAAAAAAATTTAGCGGTAAATGTATTCGAACTCGCGACACCTTACCTATGGTGCACGACACTTATCATTACACTACTAGCCGGGGCTGAACAACAATTCCTCCAGAACTTCTGCATACCACAGGGCTGCGAGATAATGCAAATGGCCGGGTCTAGACTTCTGAGAGAAACAGTTACAGTTATTCTGTTGCGCTGCGTGACGTTTTTTACAAACAGATAGCGCAATAGAATAGCTCAAGTGGAAAGGAACACTTCCTATTTAAATTTCTGCATCCTACACTGTTGGCAGTTCTGTGTAGGTGGCAGTTACGTGATTTTATTTCGGTGATTACAAAATAAAGTCGAATGTATGCACTGGGTAGCCGAGGCAGCTAGTTCATGGTGATTCGGTCAACCAAGTAAATGAATTTACTGAACATGCTGCAATTTACTACAGGGAGCCTGTGTGTCAGAATTCTCATCCAGTGTGGCGCCATGGCGTTACGATAGAAAAATGAGTCACAAAAAAGAGGGTTTGGTGGTCTGTTGGACTGATGGTGATTTCATATACCTATGGTCTGGGTTCGATTCCTACTTCTGTCAATGATTTTACATAGGGAGAGAAAGATTCTATTCTCTTCTGACTACACCAAGTGAAGAAGACATAATGGCAGTGTGGTCTGAAATTCACATTAAAGCTGATATTCCTTCTCTGCCAAGTAGACGTTAGGTTGAACCACAATAAAGTCTGGAGTGGCGACATGTAGAAACTCTATCACCAGTAACCTTTCTTATACTAGTTATTTACTTCTAGTGACGAAACAAACGCAATGTAGGGTCACAGGACACTTATTCCATCTTTTATCTGAGCTTCTGTATGTCGATAAAATTGGTTCTGATCTGAGAATGCAACTCAGACCGCCCTTAACGCGGAATTTGATCCCTTCGTGACAATACAGCTCGGCTACAAGTTGTTGTTTGTTAAAAACTGCAGATTCCTCAACATCTCCACATATTACACGTGAATGGGTTCGAATCCTGGCTCGGCACTAAAGGTTTCATTATGTATTATCAAGCTCTAGCATGAGAACACCTATCTGCTGGTGGATAATAATTTTGATTTTTAATGTTTTTTCATTCGTTGTCAACACTAACGATATCTGACGTTTTTGGCTCCCAGTGGGACACAGAACTATTTGCGAGATGACTGTAAGTTCAAGATGCTATTCTGAGCAGCTGGTGGAGAAAAATTCGGTAGCTGACGTCTCTTTGTGTGTAGTCAACAACGATATGTGCTGGGCTCTGCTCCCAGTGAGCACTGAACTCTTCGACATATTATTTCTAGTTCAAACATGCTCACATGTCGCTGCTGGTGCAACAAACCCATATTTAACATTCGGTTTCTCTAGAATATAACAGCGATAGGTGCCGGGTTGGAGTCCTGGGAAGGAAAAAATTAATGTTTCGTCTCGTCATTTCAGTTAAAACATCTAGCTACTGCCGAGAAAATCCGATATGTCACGGTTGGTTGTGCTTCGATATCAATCTGATTAGGTTCTGGGTTCGAATCCCCGTCCAACACAAAGCTTTGCCTCACGGCTTTTCATGTAAGTTACTTGTGAAGAAGCAATATTTAACATCTCTCGTAGTTCGTTAACAGGGACAATAGATGCTGGGTAGGAATTCGCGTCCGTTAAAAATGTTTGCGTTATGTAATTTAAAGTTGATATTTGCTAACTGATACTGTCTAAAATCGAGGTATATATCTCTGTATGGCTAATGAGGAATGACTGTTAATTTGCGTCAGTCACGAAATCATTCCTTAGTCTGCCTGACCTGGGTTTGAGTCCATATGCAGAACGAGACGGTTCGTCGTATCATTTGAAGTCCATACATATTCTCAACTAGCTGCTCGTGAATAACTTAAATTTTTAATGTCATTTTATGTTAAATAATAAGTACTGTATGTTACTTTGAAGAGGAAATCATGAGTACGACGAACTTACTACGTGCATTACCTACCTGACGTAATAATGAGAGTGGTAACATTTCAGGTATGTCATTTATTGTAATAAATGTAAGCTTACAAGCCTTAAGGACAGTCTTATCTGTGATAGGGTGTTTCCTGATATTTGTAGCATCGTGGTATTACTTTACATCTTGAGTTACTGCGATACAGAGCAGTGTTTTCTAGTGGTGACTTGTTGCAACCATTTCCAATAGTCAAACGACTCTACCAAGGAGCGGTTAGAGGACCTGCTAGACAACCGCGTTATGCCGGTTGCATGCGAATCAGGCGAAATGCAATTCAGGTCGTTCGGATACTTTTGACCACGACTGTACAATGTGTACAAGAACGAAGAGGAAAGAAGAAGAAACTTTCTGGCAGATTAAAACTGTGTGCCGGACCGACACTTGAGCTCGAGCGTTTGGGTTTCGCGGGAAAGTGCTCTACGGCAGAGCTATGGAACTCACGACCCGTTCCACAGCTTTACCTCCACCAGTACATCGCCTCCTACCTTCCTCAGTTCAAAGAACTTCTACGAAACCTGCAGGACTAGCACTCCTGGGAGAAAGAATATTGCAGAGACATTGCTTAGCCACTACTTCTGTGAAGTTAGGAAGATGGGAGCCGAGGTACTGGGGGAAGTACAGCTGTGAGGACTGTTCGTGAGTCGTGCTTGGGTAGCGCAGTCGGTAGAGAACTTGCCCTCAAAATGCAAAGGTCCCGAGTTTGAGTCTCGGCCCGGCACACAGTTTTAAGCTGCTGGGAAGTATCATATCAGTGCACACTTCGCTGTAGAGTGAAAATTTCATTCAGGTTTCAAGGAAGTTTGGAAGACCAAGAACAAAGTACTCGGATTAAAAAAGATTTAGCACAGGGAGGCAGTCTTTCGTCCCTACTGTCCAGTCTCCACATCAAAGAAGCAATGACGAAAATGAAAGAGAGGTTCAAGAGAGGGATTAAAATTCAGGGTGAACCGATAGCGATAGTAAGATTCGCTGATGACGTTGGTATCCTCAGAGAAAATGAAGCAGAATGATAGGGACCGTTGAATGGAATGATTAGTCTAATGAATACAGAATATGGTTTGAGAGTAAACCAGAAAAAGTCGAAAGTAATGAGAAGTAGCAGAAATCAGAATAGCGGGAAACATAAAATCAAAATTTGGGGTCACGAAGTTACGAAATTCTCCTGGCTTGGAAGGAAAATAATCCATGGCGAACAGACGTACCAAGGAGGACAGTAAAAACAGACTAACACAAAGAAAGAGAGCATTCTTGGTCAAGAGAAGTATACATACGCTTTAATTTGAGTAATAAATTTCTGAGAATGTACGTCTGGAACACAGCATTGTATATATATATATATATATATATATATATATATATATATATATATATATATATATATATATATATATATATACGGGGAGAGGCAAAAATACGTGCCCAGACCGGGACTTGAACCTGGGATCTCCTGCTTTCAGGGCAGACGCTCTATCCATCTTTTTTTTTGCGTTTTGTTCGTTGTTGATCGTTGTGTTTGGTCGTTGCGAACGTCACATGACATCCGTTCAAGTTCGTTTGTTGATCCTTCCACTCAGTTTTTTGTTACAGAGGCCAACCGGCTCTCTGACCGAACACGCTGAGGTACCATGCCGGCGTCGATCTGAGCCACCGAGGGCACAGAGGATTGTGTGACTGCAGGGGCTATCTCGCGCACGCCTTCCGCGAGACGCACATTCTCACCTTAAATGTCCACACACTATATATAAGGAAGAGAAGATAGTTGAAGTGCTTCAGAAGAATGTCAAAATCACAATGCTGATAAGGTAAAGAATTGGAGAGAAAAGAAATAGATGGAAAATACTGACAAGAAAAAGGGAGATGATGATAGCACATGTGTTAAGGTATCAGGCAATAACGTTCAAGGTCTTGGAGGGAACAGTAGAGGATGAAAACTGTAGGGGAGGACAGAGAATGGAATACATTGAGCAAATAATTGAGGACGTAGGGTGTAAGTGCTACTCTGAGATGAAGGAGGTTGGCGAAAGAGAGAAATGCGTGGCACGCCGCATCAAACCAGTCAGAAGGCTGAAGACTTCAAGCTTCTGACATTCCCCGCTCCATCTCGTAGAACATTATTCTTTTGTCGGCTGTTCAGTCTTTTTCTCATGGTCACCTGCCCTTTGCAGTCCCCTCCCGGAGATCCGAATAGAAGACTATTCCAGAATCGTTTGCCAGTGGAAAGATCATCATGACACTTTTTCAATTACAGACCACATGTCCTGTGGATACATGTTCTGCATCTTTAATTCAATGGTTTCCATTGCCTTCGGTATCCTAAAGCTATTAAAAATAGAAAAAAAGGAGAAGTGCACGCTCATGCGCTCGCTTACACACACACACACACACACACACACACACACACACACACACACATACACCTACACATAAACACAAACACAGAGAGAGAGGTACACATTTTTCTAATGCTTCCCGGCGGTGAACTCACGATTATGAGACATAGAAGCTTTATTTGAAATGTATTGTGGCATCGTTTTTTGGGAGTCAAATAGAAAAATAGGTCTGCATTGACAAAAAACTGCAGATGGGCGTAAGACTACTCGAAAGCAGTAACGTATAAAAAATAAAATTCGATTCTCTGAAGAGTGACCGTTTTCTGCAAGTCGTTCCTTAATAATTTACGTCACAGTCACTGTTTCCTGACTGCGTTATGAAAAAAAAAAAAATCATCTCAAAGAATTTTTGTGTTGATGCGGTATTGTCAACATCGCATAAATAAAACGATTCAGAAAATCAAGCTCACATTGATTATTATGTAACGTGAACCAAATTTCCAAAACAAAACCTATAGGTATCAACACCTACACGATTTCAGGCTAAGAAACCTCCCCGTTTTCTTTAACTTATAATTCTGCGAATGTGACTGTGGTAAATTTTATCTAAACGATTTATTCATTTTGTTTTCCAGTATAATATGCCATGTGCTATACTTCGTGTTTGCTATCTTGCCCTTACCTCTTCATTTACATTAATGTTTCCTCATGTCGATAATTTAAGTACTGCCGCGGGGAGTGGCCGCGCGGTTTCGTATTTTCTTACAACCTGTACCTAATTTCTTCACATTATGGCAGGTATGGCCGTTGGTTTGTAAAATTTCATTATTGTATTGTGACCTCACATTATAATACAGACTTAGTGCGTCCCATTTTTTACTTTTTTCACCTCTCTTGCAGATCTTTTTCTCTATATTCACTTGTGGTATTCCACTATTTTACCTTTCAATCAACACATTCAGAGAAGTATTTCCACAACAACTTGCAGTTTAATAAGACAATACTTTCCTTTTATTACCGCTATAGTTACTGATAGTGCTTTAGTTTCTGTTTTCCAGTCGCCTGATAAATACTTGTCGTGCGCCAAAACGTCTCTGGCCTAGGGCGCCGTCTTCTGGAGATCTGTCGATTTATGTCGATAACACGAGGAGAACGTTGTGTCTCGAAATGCGTTGTTATATCATGTGAATTAAAGTTTAATGCTACCAGTCACGCCGACCGGAGTGGCCAAGCGGCTCTAGACGCTACAGTCTGTAACCGCGCGACCGCTATGGTCGCAGGTTCGAATCCTGCCTCGGGCATGGATGTGTGTGATGTCCTTAGGTTAGTTAGGTTTAAGTAGCTCTAAGTTCTAGGAGACTGATGACCTCAGAAGTTATCTTCCACACACGTTTCACAACAGATGTGGCTTTTGCTTGTATTGAGTCTGAAAGATATAAATACAAAATTGTTTATTAGGAATATCTACGTCTACATCTGTATCTACATTATCACTCTGCAATTCACAATGAAGTTCCTGGCAGAGGGTTAATCGGACCACCTTTAAGCTTCTTGTCTATAGACCCATTCTCGAATAGCGCGCGGCAAAAACGAACACTTCAAAACTTTTCGGTGCGAGCTCTGATCTCTCTTATTTTATTACGACGATCGTTTCTCCCTGTGTAGGGAGAAAATATTTTCACACTCCGTGGAGAAAGTTAGTGACTGAGACTTCACAAGCAGGTACTCTCGCAGCGTAAACGCCTTTGTCTTAATGACTGCCACCCCAGTTCATGTATCATATCCGAGGCACTCTGTCCCCTACTTTGTGATAATACAAAACGAGCTGCTCTTCTTTGAACTTTTGCAATGTACTCCGTCAATCCTATCTGATGCGGATCCCACACCGCACAGCAATATTCCAGAAGAGGGCGGACAAGCGTAGTGTAAGGAGTATCTTTAGCAACACTTCCTTGCTGAATACTGGATATTTCTGTTTTATTCGATGACTATCCGTGAACTATTACGAACTGTGACCCTTCCGACAGAAAATCACAAATCCTGTCACACAGCTAAGACCATACTCCATAGGCATGTAATTTAATTAGAAATCGCTTGTGAGGATCGGCGTCAAAAGCCTTCTGGAAATCTAAAAATATGGAATCAATTTGACGTCCCTTGTCGATAGCACTCATTACCTCGAGAGAATAAAAAGCTGGATGTGTTTCACAAGAACGATATTTTCTGAATCCGTATTGGCTGTTTGCCAATAAATAGTTTTCTTCAAGATAATTCATAATGTTCGAACACAGTATTGTTCCACAATCCTAGTGCAAAACGACTTTAGTGACATGGCGTTGTAATTCAGCGGATTACTCCTATTTCCCTTCTTGGGTACTAATGTGGCTTGTGCAACTTTCCAGTCTCTGGTTACAGATCTTTCTACGAGCGGGTGGTTGTGTATGATTGCTAAGAACGGAGCTATTGTATCAGCATACTCTGAGAGGAACCTGACTGGTATACATCTTAAGTGTTTTAAGCTGCTTCACTCCAACTTACTCATGTTGGCAGTTGTTCTTGAATCGGTTTCTGGAATATTAACTTCGTCTTCTTCGTGAAGGGATTTCGGACTGCTGTGTTTAGTAACTCTGCTTTTGCGGTGTTATCATCAATAACATCACCATTGTTTTCACGCAGTGAAGGTATTGATTGTGTATTGTCAGTGGCCTACTTTGCATATCACCAGAAAGTCTTTGGATTTTCTGCAAGATTTAGAGACAGAGTTTCGTTGTGGAAACTATTAAAAGCATCTCGCTTTGAAGTTCTCCCTAAACTTCTGTGAAACTTAGCTTATCTTGGGGATTTTGCGTTGTTCTAAACTTGGTACTCTTTTTTCGTTGCTTCTGCAATAGTGTTCTGACCTGTTTCGTGTACCATGTCATTAATTTATTTGGTAAATACGTCTCTCAACTGCCGTTGATACTATTTCTTCGATCTTCGAATTTAAACCACATTTGGTCTACGCTGACGTAGATTGGAAGGAGTGGAGACTGTCACTTAGGAAAGCCTTAAGCGAATTTTTATCTGTTTTTTTATATAGATGTATTTTGTGTTTTTGGATGTTACGGTATTCAGTCTAGCTAGAACAGCCTTGTGGTTACGAATCCCTCTATTTGTCATGATGCTCCTTATTTGGTCAGGATTATTTGTTGCTAAGAGATGTAGTATGTTTCCACGACCATTTACACTTCGAATGAGCTCTTGAAGTAGCTGTTCAAAATAATTTTCTGAGAAGTCATTGAGTACAATTTTGGACGACGTTCTACACCTACGACCGACTTTGAGTATGCATTTTCACCAACATATCGGGAGTAGATTGAGGTCACCACCTACTACGAGTATAATAGTGTGAGTGGGGTACTTATTTGAACTGACACTCAATTTTTCTTTGAACTGTTCAGCAGCTGTATCATCTAAGTGTTTGAGGAAGGGGGGGGGGGGGTAATATGAATATGTTGACATCAGAGTTCTTTTGTTGTTCAGCTTATACAGGGTGGGGCAAATAAAAGATAAAAGTGGGCCAGAGAACAGTGTTCCAGGGTACAAAGAAACATAGCAGGGGAAAGGAAATACAGTACTAACACGACTATGGCAGATGTTGAAAGTGGCCGCCATTCATCTCTTGCCACTTTTGGGTCCTGGTCAGCAAGTTTCTGAAGGCGGATCGAAGATGGAGTGCTGGGACTGCTGCAATCTCATTCGAATTGATCTACGAGGGTTGTCTCGCTAGACCTGAGGGCTCCCCATACAAAGTAATCGTCGACTGACCAACCAGGGTCGGGACCAGACTGATCTATGCTAACAACTCTGCCAGGCATAAAGATTTTGTAAATATGCTCCAAGGTTCGGCCGGCTGTACAGGCAGTTGCTGCGTCCTGTTGGGGTGTTGTTATATTCTAGTAGTATCCACTTATCAAAAAAATGGTTCAAATGGCTCTGAGCACTATGGGACTCAACTGCTGTGGTCATAAGTCCCCTAGAACTTAGAACTACTTAAACCTAACTAACCTAAGGACAGCACACAACACCCAGCCATCACGAGGCAGAGAAAATCCCTGACCCCGCCGGGAATCGAACCCGGGAACCCGGGCGTGGGAAGCGAGAACGCTACCGCACGACCACGAGATGCGGGCAGTATCCACTTATTCGGGCCACTTCTATCGGTCCCATCCTATATTAGAATACATTAAATTACATCTAAACAGCAGAAAGTACTGTGATGTTAACATATTCATAAGCCTGAGCTACAAAAAATTTGTATGTAAACTTATGTCTTTTAGAAGTAATGTATGGAAAACCTGCAGTAGACACCACACCTGTGGTGAGGCAGTTTGGAGAAAAAAAAAAAAAAAAAAAAAAAAAGTGCTCGAAGGAAGGCGGCCGGCCGCGGTGGTCTAGCGGTTCTAGGCGCGCAGTCCGGAACCGCGCCACTGCTACGGTCGCAGGTTCGAATCCTGCCTCGGGCATGGATGTGTGTGATGTCCTTAGGTTAGTTAGGTTTAAGTAGTTCTAAGTTCTAGGGGACTGATGACCACAGATGTTAAGTCCCATAGTGCTCAGAGCCATTTGAACCATTTTTTTTTTGAAGGAAGGCGGTAACTCATATTTATTTTCTGGAATAACGAGAACAGAGCTTAAATCCATTATAATAATGAATTTTATGTTGAAAGAAGCTGCCTCTGTAGCCGAATGTTTAGCGTCGCTGTCTTCGGTGCGGGAGAACCCCGCTTATACACGGGGGCTCTTTGGCTTTTTCTGTTGTAGGGAGGCCTGGAAAGCGATACACGCAGCCTTGTGAGGCCAAGTAAGGAAGTGATTGTATAAATAAAGAGCGATGGATAATGATGATGTTTGGTTTGTGGGGCGCTCAACTGCGCGGTCATCAGCGCCATTACAAAGTCCCCATTTTTACACTGTCCAATTGACCCACTGTCGCGAATGATGATAAGAAATAATGAGGACAACACAAACACACAGTCCCTGGGCAGAGAAAATCCCCAACCTAGGCGGGAATCGGACCCGGGACCCCGAGATCCAGAGGTAGTAACCCAAGCCGCTAGACTACGAGCTGCGGACGTATATCTGTAATACTTGAGAGTTTGGCGACATGCTGATCTCATGTCCCACGATCGTAGTTCGCTCCTCGTACTGCGTTGCAGACAGCAGTCAGTCAATCGGAATAGGACTATGGTCTAACGCATGAGTTGTATTTATTTTAGTTCATTTTAAAGGATTTCTATTATTCTACCCTCTAATGCTAGAAGACGGACGCCATCATAATGAAGGCTTTTGTCTTCTGAGAGTGACAAAATGACAAGTTATCTTGCAGACAGAAATCCTGTGTCATCTGAATGTGGTGATATACAGCACTCCACGAATAAAATCGTATTCCCCAGGAGAAAAACGCGGGCACTGGCAGGAAAACAAAGCGACGCGCGTAGTGGGTGCCAGCGGCGGGAATATACGAGTACGGCAGGCCTAAAATACTAAACAAACAATGGCGGTAAGCCGCGGCCCGCGCCTGCCGTGTTTACACAATTCGTCTCGGCGGCAGAATGGCCAGAAACGCGCCGAGACCCGGCCGGGCGCGCGAGGGCGTTATATTTAACGGACGGCGGCCGAGCCAGCCAGATCATGTGTGCTCCGGCAGGTGATGTCTGCCGCGAACCCAACGTCGCTGCCCGCTTCACGGAGCACATCACGTCCCCCCCCCCCCCCCCCCCCTACTTTGCGGTTCCATCTGTAACATATTTCTTGACCGCGCCTGTTTCTTCGTCCTGTTCGCTAATGTGGCCGTCCTAGGTGGTTTCCGGTTGCCGTGTAACGCAGAATCTGTTCAGCCTGGGGATGAGGAGCCGGCCTTTTCCTAGTCCTCCTGAATTGATAGTGGTTGGGGCATACTAGATTGATTTCAAGAACGTGTAATTTTTTCACTATCGCTGTGTTTTCGAGTACGTGAAGAAAATAAACTCCCGGAAGTCCTCGTAGGAAGCAAAAATAGGCAATGAAAGTGCCAACATTTGCTTTGGAGGCTGACTGGCTGAAAGGGCTCAACGTTAAAACAATTTCGTGGATCAATTTCTAGCAGACGATGTAGAGATGTTATACAAAAGCCCTCGTGGGATAGAAGTCAAGGTCTTTTCTGGAATGGGGGTGGTATTTTTCGTAGTGTATTCCTGGAGGCAGGTGTAAGCGATCATTCGTAAACAACCAAGTTGGTTCTTGCAGTACAGGAAACTGAGTCATCCGATAGCACGCTCTGCTTACAGTTAGTAATTTTCCAGTTTTCTAAGCTACTGCTGACGATTAGTGAGTGTTGAGACACTCAACAGGCAGAGTTCTTAAATTATGTTGTGAAGCCAAATAGCTAGCTGGATGGCGTTACTTACTGAAGTCTCAGCAAATTCCAGTTGAAGCAATAAACTCCATTAGTTTCTGTGTAAATTTGTATGTATTTTCAATACATGACTTTTTCCCTACTGAGTTTGAACTCTGTTATTATTTTGTTGTTGTGCCGGACGCAGTAACACTCGTCAGCACAGTGGTGGTTTCTTAGATTTAGTTCTAGAGTAGGCCGAATAGATACTATAACTCATACAAAACATTAGATCATTTTATTATAACTAGACAAGATGAAGTACGTAACTTTGGAACAATCCATAGGCTCAGGAATGTCGTGTGAATTTGTTACTGTCACTGAACATTAATGTATCACTTGATACAGGCCGGCCGAAGTGGCCGTGCGGTTAAAGGCGCTGCAGTCTTGAACCGCAAGACCGCTACGGTCGCAGGTTCGAATCCTGCCTCGGGCATGGTTGTTTGTGATGTCCTTAGGTTAGTTAGGTTTAACTAGTTATAAGTTCTAGGGGACTAATGACCTCAGCAGTTGAGTCCCATAGTGCTCAGAGCCATTTTGAGCTTGATACAGTACAAGATAATAATAGGGGGGGTAGGACGTCAAACGGGCCGACTTGGAGCAGGAGAGGCACCACAGGACATTTCAATTTCCACTGTCTATACTTTTACAAATAAATTCATAAAACTTTGTCAGCATGACCAGGAAGGATTCAGAATTTACACTCATAGCAGTGGGAGTTCTAAAACATAACGAAGCAATTTTTTTTACGTGTGAAATTTCATAATTTTTTTCACTTGCTAATGGCAGCATTTCTTGCTATAGGTACGCATTTCTTCATAACTAACGGAGGTTCTTCGATCGATTTTGCACAGGATACAAACCATACTTCAAGGTGTATGAAACTCTAGAATTTTCCAAATATATTAAAAACTGTGGTAAAAATTGAGGTAATTAACTATAAAATTTGTGTTTTTTCTAAACATGAAGTTTAAAATATAACAGTTCATTCGATTTTTCATAAATTAAATAAATTCTAGAGTTTCATACACCTGTGAGTATGGTTGTATGCTATGCAAAATTCATCGAAGAATCTCTCTAACTTATGAAGAAAAGTGTACCTATAGCAACAAATGCAGCCATTAGTAAGTGAAAAAATGATGAAATTTCGCACGTAAAAATATTTATCTTGTTATGTTTTCAAACTTCCACTGCAATGAGTGTGAATCCTGAATTCTTCCTGGTGATGCTGACAAAGTTTTATTAAATTTTTTGTAAAAGTATAGACACTGGAAATTAAAATGTCCTGAGATGCCTTTCCTGCTCCAAGTCGACCCGTTTGACGTCCTACTACCCTTAATGTATCACTTGATACAGTACAAGACAATAGGTCTCTTCTCGCAAAGTACAACTTAGTAAAAACATTGATGAATTTCTGTGTAATGCAACTCTCGCACTGCTTGCTCTGTAGCGAGGCGATGCCGTCGTCTTCGGCGATGATTTGCAGACTGGGCCGAGTGGCACTCCGCTCTGACGTAGTTAAGCAGGCTGCACCGGTGGCGTATGGAACGCTTGACGGTGTGTCTACGCCGACGTCTCTCATTGCTCGTTGCGTCTGACAGCGACTATGCTTACTTGTGGTTCCGTCGCGACGTACCAACCTTGCCTTGGGACCTCGATTTTCGGACGACGCCACAGAGATTAGCAGCAGAAGCCAAATAGAGGAGGCTTATGAACTTTTAGCAGTGTACACATTCCAGGGATGGCTCAACTAAGCCTGAAGTTGGGTACCTTACCTCTTATCGACATACTGATAACGGGATCAATCAGACTATGAAAAGAAATTAAGGGCCACTATAAAAATCTGATTTATTGCTAAAAGACATCAAAATGTTTTATCACTTGCGTCAAGAATACAGTTAATCGTCAAGGTAACAAGGGCACAGGTGGCTGGATACAGGATAAAAATTGTGTTCACGGATATGACCAATGATTGATGAATAAGTCAGAGAGCTAAAGAAAAGTCGTGGAAAAAATGCACAAACACTAGTACTCTTGAATGAAATTTTCACTCTGCAGTGGAGTGTGCGCTGATATGAAACTTCCTGGCAGATTAAAACTGTGTGCCCGACCGAGACTCGAACTCGGGACCTTTGCCTTTCGCGGGCAAGTGCTCTACCATCTGAGCTACCGAAGCACGACTCACGCCCGGTACTCATAGCTTTACTTCTGCCAGTACCTCGTCTCCTACCTTCCAAACTTTACAGAAGCTCTCCTGCGAACCTTGCAGAACTAGCACTCCTGAAAGAAAGGATATGGCGGAGACATGGCTTAGCCACAGCCTGGGGGATGTTTCCAGAATGAGATTTTCACTCTGCAGCGGAGTGTGCGCTGATATGAAACTTCCTGGCAGATTAAAACTGTGTGGCCGACCGAGACTCGAGTCTCGGTCGGGCACACAGTTTTAATCTGCCAGGAAGTTTCACACTAGTACTCTTGCCTAATTGCATAGTGGTTGCAGCTAGTTGGCTGCAGAAATCAGTTCAGCAAAACGAAACCTTGAGACAAGGTAAGTGACACTGCGCTCACCTCATCTTAATGAATGCAAATATGGCGCATGCTTACCACTCTAGTGATGAAGAGTGCAAGAGGATGGCTGCAATAATGGCTGAGAATTCCAAATTCAGGCCTGGCGTCTGAGTTCTGCTCTAAGTTGGATACACCTCCCTCTGCAACTCTAAGACCAAGGGTACCACATTAAGCCCTGCAGGGAAGTCTTCTCTATGACTCTATAGTCAGAAATGTTCTCTATGATGCTCTGGAGCAAGTCCTCTCTTACTCTCCTCTGCAAAACTTAGCTGGTTCTGCCAGCACTGGAATCTTACAGACCATCTACAACAGATGTCCGCCCCTGGTAGCTGAGTGGTCAGCGCGACAGAATGTCAATCCTAAGGGCCCGGGTTCAATTCCCGGCTGGGTCGGAGATTTTCTCCGCTCAGGTGACTGGCTGTTGTGTTGTCCTAATCATCATCATTTCATCCCCGCAAGTCGACGAAGTGGTGTCAATTCGAAAAACTTGCACCCGGCGAATGGTCTAACCGACGGGAGGCTCTAGTCACACGACATATTATCTACAACAGATCTTGCGAGTTCCAACCAATGATAACTTACGAAACCTGCTATCAAATTCCCTACTCTTACGGGTTCTGCCACGTTTAATCAATAAGGCACATTTCTCCCTTGGAGCAGAGTAGAAAACAGGGAGTCTCCCCCACTATGTGACAGATTTCTAGTTACGATCACTGAGATGGAAAGCATATACTCGTCTGTCAATCCTCTCCCCGCTACCAAAATAACTACTATGAGCCAGTCATTGATTGCCTTACTAAATTTTGAACAAGCATTCTACCTGACCTCCATTGGGCCTAACGGTCGGATTCCACACTAGTAGCTTCGTATTTTCTTCTCACCCTTAGATTGGGTCTCTTGCTAAAAGGCATATTTTGTACTCACGCAATGAAACTTTAGAACAGGCATCTGGGTCGCCTTTGGCTGTGACCCAACCATGTTCGACTGGCAGAGTGCTCTTCTCAACAAGCGCCTAACTGAGACTTAGCTTTAAGCAGAAACATTTTTACAACTCATGCGATTCCCCTCGTGACGCTCGTCTTTCTCCAGTGAGCTAAAAGATCCATGCTGCAGCACCTTACAAAACGTGTCACCATACCAAAAGAAAAAGAGAAAGAGCTAATTAGATTTGCAGTCACTGGCATTTGATATTATTGCTTGCAGGTTTCATGCAGAATTAACAACTTGATTTGACTTACTAGTTAGATATGCATATTGAATTACTAAATAGGTTATGAGACTGTTTAAAAAAACAACTAATATGTAACATCATTCCTTTCTTGTTTTCAAACTGCCAGAATGGTTGCTGATATAGTTGTGCTGAGGCCAATCTGTAGCACAAGTACATCAAACAGATTCTTGGTGGGCTATGGGTACTTTTTTTTAAATTTTGTTTTATGTAGTCATCGATTGATGTGGTCCATGGTACATATTATTTGTAGAAAAGTTTAACATAGTGCCAAGGTGGCAAATGTTGAAATTCACATAAACACTTAACCTCAAACCTCCTCACAGTCATTCATAATCGCTGATCGAAGGGTAAATTTATTTGGATTACATGGGGAGCACCAGCTCAGGAGATTTAATATACACTTACTATTTGTTTTTTACAATAGTTTGTAGAGAAGGAAATTCCCTGATAATCTCAAAAAATGGTTCAAAAGGCTCTGAGCATTATGGGACTTAACATCTGAGGTCATCAGTCCCCTAGACGTAGAACTACTTAAACCTAACTAACCTAAGGACATCACACACATCCATGTCCGAGGCAGGATTCGAACCTGCGACCGTAGCAGCAGCGTGGTTTCGGACTGAAGCGCCTAGAAGAGCTTGGCCACAATGGCCGGCTTAATAATCTCACACACACAAGGTTGGCTTGTTGCTCAAATTGACTCATATTAAAGTCAACTGGACAGTTACTTATCACACATTCACAGTTACTGTGCAACAATTGCAAATCATTCATCCTTTTAGAAATTTGTCCAATGAATGTGGTTCGTGATGAATACTTTGTATATTTAGGCATATATAGCTACATTGACATATATGTGTATGTATAATTGTTACTCAGAGCATTAGAAAATATGTCTGTACATCACTTTTTTCACATTATGAACAGATGCAAGTACAAATTTGTAAATCATCAAACACATTTGAACATATGGTCATGGCAGCATATGAATATGTATGTACAAAGATAACAACGTTGACGTGGTAAACATTAGAAAATACTTATATAAAAACACTTGTTACTATGTAAATAGTTTAAATCTCATTCTGGAAACATCCCCCAGGCTGTGGCTAAGCCATGGCTCCGCAACATCCTTTCTTCCAGTAGTGCTAGTTCTACAATTTTTGCAGATGAGCTTCTGTGAAGTTTGGAACGTCAGGAGACGAGGTACTGGCAGAATTGAAGCTGTGAGGGCGGGTCGTGACTCGAGCTTGGGTAGCTCACATGATAGAGAACTCGCCCGCGAAAGGCAAAGGTCCCGAGTTCGAGTCTCGGTCCGGCACACAGTTTTAATCTGCCAGGAAGTTTGAAAAAAGATTCAGCTTTGTGGCTTCTTTCTCACGCGTTTACGCCGTATCTTTGCTAAAAGCATGACCTGCATGGAACCACAGCCCTCCATAAAAGATCGTTATCTCCCCTGTTGCGTCCTTTTAGAACTTTCCAAAGAACGGCCATGAACTCGCTAAAACCCTCATGCCTTCACAAATATGTTTTGTAGCAGAGTCTGGACGTCTGGGCGCCACTGACCTGTCCCACGGAATTTCGCAGAAGCATACAGTCGTCTCATCGGCTTCCGCCCTAACAAAGGCTCATTTTCTGCTTCTTTGCCAGTCACCAACGCTCTGCCCATAGCAGCAGCGACTGCTCAGCGCTACTCAGCCTACCCAGACGTGGGCGCCGACCGACCGGCGCCAGCCAACATGTCAGCACAATGAGACCGAGGAACTGGGCAGTCCGCAAGTGCTTTGATCCAGGTTCCACAGAAAAAACGCTCCCCTTGGCCCTCAGCTGTCATACGCTTTTACTGCAGTCGTTTAAATCGGCTCCCTCTTCCTTTGAATGCAGGTAAAGCTTACCACTATTTCTTCACTAGAGCACACAAGCAAGAGCGTTAAATACTGTCAACCATTTCAGCATATGAATGAGGTCAGATCGTATCCAGTATAGCAACCAGGTAATAAAGATGATCTTCCCAAAGAACATTAAGAAGCATAACACTGTATCAGAAGTGGGTGTGCCCTGCAGTCTCTCATACTTTCACATAAGACTATTCGTAACAAAATACCATAAAGTGACATACAAGTTGCAACACCGCTGATGGTGCAGCTTAGAATCATTCTGTTAATTGCGACTCTGAAAGGGCTCATAGACTTGTCATTGAAAACACATTTGTTTGAAAAAACATGTACATTCATGCAAAAAAAGAAAACAAATATTTCCCTTTAAATGTACAACAAAAACAAACAAAATTAATACCCTCCATTGTTCTCAGGCAAATACGCTGTTCAACACACAGATTGTCTGGACCAATAGTTCAACATGTGAAATGAAATGTTTGTGTAAGAGTTGAAGTTCACTGAATTTCTACAGTTCTTCTCACGGAAGGGTGCTGTTTATAAGCTCTAATTAAGATCTCCTTCGTTTAATTTGTGCCACATCTCGATTTTAATGAACAGGCTAGCTAGCACTAGCATTGACATCCTGCTCACAATGAACAATTGGGTGATTCTCATCTCTGAGTGTCTGTGATCATAAATTTCATAAGTCTCAGCTCTAGTGTACGATCAGTGTCCTGATATATGAAGATGGTATCTGTTCTTTCGGACATGTCCGAAAGAACAGATACTATCATTGACCATACAGCTCTCTTAGAATGAAATGATAATTAAATCAAGACCCTAAGCTGTCGACAGGCGTTGATATACATCAACTGGGACAGTTGAAAATGTGTGGCCCGACCGGGATCTCCTGCTTACATGGCAGATGCTCTATCCATCTGAGCCATCGAGGGCACAGAGAATAGTGCGACTGCAGGAATTTATCCCTTATACGCTCCCCGTGAGACCCACATTCCCAACCTAATGTCCACACACTACATTCGTAGTGCCCCTGCCCATTACACTCATTATTCGCACCACACAATCTTACAGAGTCCCGTAAGAGTTCGGGCAATGCGTGTGCATCCAGCACAGGAGAAGAAGGTAAAGGCCGGATAGCCTTAACTATATGAAGATCGTATAGGGCAGAAATGTAATCTTTCGCCCCTACTGTTCAATCTGTACATCGAAGAACCAATGACGGAAATAAAATAAAGGAACAAGGAGGGTGTTTAAACACAAGGTGAAACGATATCAACGATAACATTCGGTGGCCTCATTGTTATCCTCACTGAAAGTGAAGGAGGATTACAGGATGTGTTGAAAAGATTGAACAGTATAATGAGTGTAGAATATGGATTGGGAGTAAATCGGAGAAAAGCGAAAGTAATAAGAGGTCGTGGAAATGAGAACAGCGAAAAACTTAACATCATAATTGGCTGTCATGAAGTAAATGGAGTTAAGGAACACTACCACCCCATCCCATGATGGACGTAGGAAGGACGACTGACACTGGCAAAAAGGGCATTCTTGGCCAAGGTATGTCCACTAGTATCGAACATGGGTCTTAATTTGAGGAAGAAAGTTCTGATGTACTTTTGGAGGACAGCATTATGTGATGGTGAGACACTGACTGTGGGGAAACCTGAACAGAAGACATTCGAAGCATTTGAGATGTGGTGCTACAGAAGTATATTGAAAAGGAGGTGGTTCTAGTGGGAGCTGTAGAGGGTAAAAACTGTACAAGAACATAGATATCGGAATACATCTAGCAAATAATTGACAACGTAGTTTGCAAGTGCTACCCTGTGATGAACATAGTAGCAAGGAGAGGAATCCGTGGCCTTCTGCATGAAACCAGTTGGGATGACTCGAAAAAAAAAGAATTTAGTCTTCTTGATCTTCTTGGTAGCTCACTCTTGCATGTACAGCTGGCTGTACATAGCCTGGATGTTGCACTCGATCGCCACGTATACCAAGGAGTCCGTCATTCAGCTGACATAACTCTTCTTTTCTTCCTTTTCCATTTCTACGGTTTTCTTGTCACTCTTTCATTTTATCCCAAGATTTATTTTGTCCGATTTTTCAACTGAAATACAACCTCGAAAAAACAACTACAGTGCAAGAAAGGCATAAAATGACTCATGCAGATATCACAAAAAAATATTCATACATGCGCTTGAAAATGAAAATAAATTCTCAAAACGCGTTGTGCTAAGCATGAAAATTTACGTAACTGGTGTAGTATTTCATTATTTAACTCATGCTTGGCAAAACAGTTTTCGTAGCAATCGCAGCAACGTTATTAGTGGTGTACCAAATGATGCTTCTACTTCGAACAATCAAAATGCTAGTAACATAAGTTTGTAGAGTGGAATTGTGCTTTCATGTTTTCTTTATAACGGGTAATTCGTTATACATCTCACTGTGTTTTGACATAAAGACCTTTAAATTTATGGAAGCTGGTGTAGTAGCGCTCAGGACAAAACGCTCACATTGTGGTGGATCATACGATGGTCTGTCCGCTATTTATTTATTGTGCAGCTAATTCAATCTATACGAGATGTAGCCTCTTTAAGTTATTAAATACATTTTAAGAGGTTTTTCCATGCATCTCTGTCCGCTGCTGTCTTCTGCCAGTTGAAGCCCGCAACTTTCCTGAGTTCCTTATCCCAGCGATCAGGTGGTCTCCCTGGTGGTCTTCGTTTTTCTCTGGGACTCCACTCTAAAACTGATTTTGTCCGTCTCCCGTCCTTCGTACGTGCAGTATGTCGTGCCCACTGCCATTTTAGAGTCTTAACCCGATATATAATATGTTTTACTCCTGTTATTGCTCGAATGTCTTTTTCTGTCGGTCTTTCTTAGTGAGACCTAACAATGACCTTTTCATAGCTCTCTGAGCAGTTCTACGTCTCCTTTTGAATAATTCGTTTAAAGTCCAAGTCTCACACTCATACATTAAAACCGGTAGGACACTCTGATCAAAAACTGTCTTCTTTAAGTAGACTGGCATGTTAGATTTGAAAACTGTTGCATTCCTTCCGTAAGCCCTCCAACCCAGTTTAATTATTCGAAAAATTTCAGGTTTCAAATCCCCTTTTGTGTCAATTAATAGCCCCAGATATTCGTATTCTGTAACATTGTTTAGGATGTTGCCGTTCAGTGTTATTTGTCCTGCAGCTTCCCATTTATTAAGCATAACCTTACTTTTAGAATGATTTATTTTAAGTCCAACTTCCTGACAACGATCTATTAAGTCTTTTATAGAGGACGCATTACCATCTTACTGTTTGCAAGGACCACTGTGTCGTAAGCAAATCTCAGGTTGGTGAGCCTTTTACCATTTACCCTTATTCCTCTGTTGTTCCAAACAATTTTGGAAATGCCATTTCAAGAACTGCTATAAATAACTTCGGGGATATAGGATCGCCCTGCTTTACTCCTTTTCCGATGGGAAATTCGCACTTGTTTTTTCCTATGTTGATAGATGCTACAGACTTGTCATAAATATTGCACAATATGTTTATATATTTTCTTGCGACTCCTTGCTCAGCCAGTGCTTGTATGACTGCAGTGTGGCTGACAAAATCAAAGGCTATGCATAGTAGTATTTCATACTCATTGGCTCGACTAATTACCTCATTCAGTGTGTTTGTATGGTCAGTTGTACTGAAACCACTGCGGATTCCAGTTTGTTCTATGGGCTGTACTATACTTACACGAAACTATATTTTTAATGTAGTCTGTATAAACTAAATAGCAAGTGTCCCCTACCTTTTTTTTTATCTGCCGTGATCAGCCAGAACATTATGACACCTGCCTAACAGCCAGTATGTCCACCTTTCTCACGGATAACAGCTGCGACGCGTCGTGGCATGGAAGCAATGAGGCCTCGGTAGGTCGGTGAAGGGAGTTGGCGCCACATCTGTAAACACAAGGCACATAATTCCTGTGAATTCTGGGGAGGGAGCGATGAGCTCTGACGCCACATTCAAACACATCCCAGATGTGTTCGATTGGGTTCAGATCGGGAAAGTTGGGGGGCCAGCATATCAACTGGAACTCGCAACTTTGTTCCCCGTACCACTGCATCACACTCCTGGCCTTCTGTGCCACTGCCGTCGGGAAACGTGATCGATATGAAGGGGTGTACGTGATCTGCAACCAGTGTAGGATACTCCTCGACCGTCATGGTGCCTTGCACGAGCTCCACTGGACCCATGGATGTCCACATGAATGTTCCCCAGAGCATAGCCAGCTTGTCTCCGTCCCGTAGTACTGGTGTCAAGGAGTTGTTCCTGTGGAGGACGACGGATTCCCGCCCCCGCGTTGGCGTGATGAAGAAGGTATCGGGATTCATCACACTATGCAAAGCTCTGTCGCTGCGCCAAGATCTAGTGCCGATGGGCACGTGACCATTTCAGTCGTAGTTGCCGATGTCATGGTGTTAACACTGGCACATGCTTGGGTCGTTGGCTGCGGAGGCCCACCCTTAGAAGCGCTCGGTGTACTGTGAGGTCCGTCACGACAGCATTGAAGTCTGGTGATACAAACTTACCATTAAAATTGGTACACCACGAAGATGACGTGCTACAGGCGCGAAATTTAACCGACAGGAAGAAGATGCTATGATATGCAAATGATTAGCTTTTCAGAGCATTCACACAAGGGTGGCGTCGGTGGCGACACCTACAACGTGCTGACATGAGGAAAGTTTCCACCCGGTTTCTCATACACAAACAGCAGTTGACCGGCGTTGTCTGGTGAAACGTTTTTGTGATGCCTCGTGTAAGGAGGAGAAATGCGTAACATCACGTTTCCAACTTTGATAAAGGTCGGATTGTAGCCTAACGCGATTGCGGTTTATCGTATCGCGACATTGCTGCTCGCGTTGGTCGAGACCCAATGACTGTTAGCAGAATATGGAATCTGTGGATTCAGGAGGGTAATATGGAACGCCGTGCTGGATCTCAACGGCCTCGTATCACTAGCAGTCGAGATACCAGGCATCTTATCCGCATGGCTGTAACGGATCGTGCAGCCACGACGTTTGCAAGACAACAACTATCTGCACGAACATTTCGACAACGTTTGCAACAACATGGACAATCAGCTCGGAGACCATGGCTGAATCCAGTTTCTGTTTACAGCATCATGATGGTCGCATCCGTGTTTGGCGGCATCGCGGTGAACGCACATTGGAAGCGTGTATTCGTCATCGCCACACTGGCGTATCACCCGGCGTGATGGTATGGGGTGCCATTGGTTACACGTCTCGGTCACCTCTTGTTCGCATTGACGGTGCTTTGAACAGTGGACGTTACATTTCAGATGTGTTACGACCCGTGGCTTTACCCTTCAAAAAAAAAAAAAAAAAGGTTCACATGGCTCTGAGCACTATGCGACTTAACTTCTGAGGTCATCAGTCGCCTAGAACTTAGAACTAATTAAGCCTAACTAACCTAAGGACATCACACACATCCATGCCCGAGGCAGGATTCGAGCCTGTGACCGTAGTGGTCGCGCGGTTCCAGACTGAAGCGCCTAGAACCGCACGGCCACACCGGCCGGCTTGGCTCTACCCTTCATTCGATCTCTGCGAAACCCTACATTTCAGCAGGATAATGCACGACCGCATGTTACAGGTCCTATACGGGCCTTTTTGGATACAGAAAATGTTCGACTGCTGCCTTGGCCAGCACATTCTCCTGATCTCTCACCAATTGAAAACGTGTGGTCAATGGTGGCCGAGCAACTGGCTCGTCACTACTCTTGATGAACTGTGGTATCGTGTTGAAGCTGCATGGGCAGCTGTATCTGTACACGCCATCCAAGCTGTTTGACTCAATGTCCAGGCGTATCACGGCCGTTATTATGGCCAGAGGTGGTTGTCCTGGGTGCTGATTTCTCAGGATCTATGCAATCAAATTGCCTGAAAATGTAATCACATGTCATTTCTAGTATAATATATTTGTCCAATGAATACCTGTCTATCATCTGCATTTCTTCGTAGTGTAGCAATTTTAATGGCCAGTAGTGTAGTTCCGCCAGAGTTCGCCGCCTGTCCTGTTCTACCAGTCTGTCCAGCCTACGACGTCCGACATCCGTAATGAGGGGCGCTGAAGACACCATAGAACTCCTCGAACACCCGACAGGGACAGAGTGTGGGCCTTCTCCAGCCTACACACGGACAGGCCCCTCACTGATACTGCACGCATCGTGTGTGTGTCTGACTAGCCGTCATTCTTCGCCAGGTGATGCTGCTGTCCCCTGTACTGGTTTATATCGATAGTTAGTCGGTGATTTCAGTGTTCGGGCTGATCGGTGTGTTTTCCACATTCACGTTTGTTAGCAAATGTACCTATTCGGTCGCAAAAAGATACCTCTCCACTATTACTTCTAAACGTACCTGGAATGTGTGGTCTTATAGGACAACTATCCAAGTATTCCCACTCAATTATATCTAAACAGCAGATTCTGTACACAATTTATTAAAATGCCAATACTAAACTCTTTTAAATAACAACATATTCATATAACTTACAGAACTTAACAAATGGTTAAAAGAATGAGTTTTAAAAACAATAAAGGTGGCTTGCCACCATAAATTCAAAGAACCTCTTACAATAGTGCTTTTAGAGTTTACCCGAGAGACAAAATCCAATAATAAGTTAACTTGGCAATACAACTTAACATCATTTACAAAAACCTTTAAGAATTATAATGACACTTGACACCATAAAATCGGAAAACATTAAGAGCAGCAATAAACTAAAAAAATAATAATAATGGCAATTTGGCACCATAAAATAAGAGAAATTTCTTCTGCAAGAACAAATTACAATGGTGATTTAAAAGATTTTACTCCACAGACCAAGATCCAATAATAAGTTAACTTGACATTACAATTTAAAATCATTTATATAAAAAACTTTGAGGAAGATAATGGCACTTGGCACCATAAAATCAAAGGAGCGCAACACACAGCCAATAAATATAATAACAAATTAATAATTTGATACAACCAAAGGGCAAGGGCAACTCCCAACGCAATCTCAGACGAGCGAACTCTCAACACTTCGGAGCCCTCCCACTAGAAACGGTCCCCGAAATAAACCGCTGAGAGCTCCCCGACATGCCTCCCACAACTGCCCATGACTTACTCACCTTGGTTATGTTCTGTAACACACGACAGATAATATCAACACAAGATAAAATTCAAAAATTAAATAACAATATAACATCCCGACAGCACATGATAACCACGGCGCCGTTAGCTCGGGCGCTCTTAACAAGTGCCGGAAGCCAACACACACAAAACTTAATAAACAATTCTCGCTTCTTAAAACAAAACAATAAAAGCCAAGCGCACATGAATAGTCAAACCACAGTCTTAGAAGTGCCTTAACAAACACCAAACGCTACTGTTCCACCAACTTAATAATAACACAGTGAGATAAAAATACAACAGATACCGCTAAATACTGTTAAACAAACCAAATTGACGAGATCGTATTGTTCAGGTCCCAGAAGAATGGTTCAAATGGCTCTGAGCACTATGGGACTTAACTTCTGAGGTCATCAGTCCCCTAGAACTTAGAACTACGTAAACCTAACTAACCTAAGGACATCACACACATCCATGCCCGAGGCAGGATTCGAACCTGCGACCGTAGCGGTCTCGCGGTTCCAGACTGCAGCGCCTAGAACCGCTCGGCCACCCCGGCTGGCGTCCCAGAAGACCACATATACCAAGTACCAGTAATTCACTATGCGTATACTGTCCAAAACCGCCTTTCTTAGGCAGAATTTACCTAACACATCAAATGCCAAATATACCATACATGAACGCTACTCCGGGCAGGTAACAGGAACAACCTACGTGAATTCCTTCAAAAAGGAACAAACAGGCACCACCAAAGGTAACACTGAGCAGACCGGGTGGGCAACGACCCCCTCAGCGGGATAACCAAAAGATACTCCAGTTGAGCAAAAAAGCCGCGTGGGGTTAGCCGAGCGGTCCGATGCGCTGCAGTCATGGACTGTGCGGCTGGTCCCGGCGGAGGTTCGAGTCCTCCCTCGGGCATGGGTGTGTGTGTTTGTCCTCAGGATAATTTAGGTTAATTAGTGTGTAAGCTTAGGGACTGATGACCTTAGCAGTTAAGTCCCATAAGATTTCACACACATTTGAAACCATTTTTTGAGCAAATAAATTAGTACCAACAAATATCGTAACGTGCCACACACACACACACAGAAAAAACTTCCAACAACGCCGTCCCACATCAGCATGAAGTTCAGAAACCGCTGCTCGAGTTTCTAGCGGAAAATTTAAGGAGCCAACCGAGCCCACACCCTAACCTGGCAGACGACTCCAAAATTCAGGAACTAGTTGTCTCCGGGACAGACTATCACAGGACCCCACCGGACCTCCACATCAGACAGGCAGGCAGAACAAGTACGACGACTCCAATTAATCACCACTGCATGGCCAGCACAGCGGCGAGTCGCCTCCGCCCCAGACCACTCTGCTCATATTGCGAGGCACAACAACCTTGGCGCTAGTCACCAGCAGGTCAGGCACAGCGAACTTCACGTTCCCTGCAGTACCCGGAAACCGACTACCCTCTCGCTTTCCGCCGGCCACCGCAAACACACGCCAGCGACGTAATAGCAAATCACCACCGGAGCGCCACCTGCGCCAGAACAGCGAACTATAATCGATTATAGCGCGCGCTCTAAACAAGATCACAGGATAGCGGCGCGCCATGTCAGTACCCTGGGGGACTTCCCGACAGCAGTACTCTGTGACGTAGCTTACGGCATCAAAAATACTCCTCTCAGGCTAAGAAAATACTCCTGAAATTCGAACTAAGCTGTCATGCCATAAGATTTTTAGGATAATTCGTTGCCTTATGGTGATAAATGTGTTCGCTCATATTGTAAGGATAAAAACTTTCAGTAATGCCCCTTACGGTATATTTGTAAGAACGTCGACTGCCTGACTTGTAAGAAATTTATTTGCTAATATCCGCCACAGGTACATCTACTTCAAAATCCTTTGTTACCTAGCAGTTTCGCTTAGTTAACGACCTCTAGTTATACTAGCTGATACATTTCGCTGTATATGTTAGCCTCCATGATTGTACACACATTTGTCCATTTATGATGTCGCTATTTGCGATGCTACCACATGCATAGCCACAGGCATGTGAAGAACCTAAACCTCTCTGAAAGTTTATTACCTTTTTCATGATCTGCTCATGACTTGATGCACAACATGCTATACTACAGAAAATGTGAAGACGTTGCGATAACAAAAGTTAGAGTGGACGGTCGCGCAGCAGTGTAAATTCGGAAAAAACTGACGAAGTAGAATCGAGTATGAGTCAGTCTGCCGTCACCTCTACTGCAGCATATCGATGGAGCTCCCACATCATTTGCAAAGTACTCCATCAGTGTAGCAAATAGAGGATGCTTGCATACACTACTAATAATTACCGTGGTTTACATAACGTTGTAATTACGTTCCGCTGATTATCATAATAAGACGTTTGCAGTATTAATTCTCAGAACGCAAACAGAATCTAATTACCTCCAATTGTTGATTCGAATCCTTACTTAACATTTGTAATAAGCACTTCAGTGCTGAGTTACAAAAAGAAAAACGCCAATCAATTGCACACCATTTGCTAGTCGGAGATCCTAGAAAAAGTAAGAGTAGACATGTGATTCTATTTCAAAGTTAAATTTATCACGAGATTCTATTTTGGGTCCTCTGTCGTTCTTGATATACTTGAATCACTTGTCACTAAAATTTTCAGATGATGCATAATAAGAAAGAATACCAATCGTCATACTGGAATGACTGCCGAGAAAATATGGGAAAACTGCAACAGATGATGCAAGGAAAATGTAGTATCATTACCCTTTCCACAAGGTTCTGTGGATCCACAAGATTCTATGGATAAAATACAATGGATAAAATACAATACTTCTCATAGAACTCCACAAACTTTGAAAATAACTCACTGAAACAATAAAATATTAAAAATTTGTATTGTTAAGTAATTGGCGCTACAGATAGTTCATACCCTTAATTTTAAAACTCACACCTTACAGTTAATGAAGCGCTTTCGTTCAGTTACATTTGGAGTTCCTGTTGTTTAAAGCAGTAGGAGATTTAAAAATGATGAAAGAAGTTTATGTATTAGAGAATAATTCTTTGAGAATCTTAACTTACATGGATGTTATTTTCAATATACTGAAGACTCTTATAATAATGACATGTGACGTTAGTTTAAAATTATCCTTAAGAAACCTCTTCACAAATCTTTGTCTATTTACAACTGCTTCACGATACATAAGTGCGTACGTTCAGTAATCTCCTTTGTTACTACAAATATTTCGGATTTCTCAAAAAATAGGGCAAGTTCTAACATGCGAGTAGCAATAAAACAACTGCCACTAAAATCTAAACAGTTTAACGTTGGTACAGAAATCAGTCAAATACATGGTGTATTTTCTAAGAAATAATAAAATTGGAAAATAGTTTAATACGAACTGCTGATATTGATACTTTCCAAAGAGTAATGCGTGAGAGTTTTAAAATCACTGTCCACCCTCTGCTTTCTCGGGTTTATAATAAATTGTAAAAGAAGCTGAATTATCCGCCATTATTAATTCTCATTACTGTCTTTTACTTATATTGATGTTGATCGATATATGTATAACAGAAGCATACTTCCGTTATATTATGTTGTATATCTGAGATAATTTAGTAAGTAACGTTGTGAAGTTAATTTACATTCGGATCCAGAGTTATTACTGATATCAACAATGTTACTAGTGCATGCATTAAAGTTCTTACGGAAATTACCATTATATCCTAGTGGCGAGTGATTTAGTTGAGCTCATTTATCGAGTGGGAACATGAAAAGAGTTCAAAGTAACTTAATATTAATTCATATTATTTTGTCACCAGAATATCACTTATATGATTTAAAGAACCTACAATAAATAGACTGAAGTCCGACTGAGAGGTTGAGATTAACAAGTAACTGGTGTCTCAATCGGAATTTTGTGCTGCAGTATGCCACGCAGATATTGTGGTTGTATCCGTTAATCTGTCTTGTCCCTCCTATTGTCATAACTCGTTTCCACCTGGGGTATTATCCCTCCTAAGTGATACATGGTGGCAAAATAAAAAAAATAAGAAACAAATAATGGTATTGTTTTTAGTGGAACACGAAGCTCCTCCAACTTACGATTGACGAATGTGTTTAAGTCATTAAGAGCTCAATGTTGATAGTGGTTGATCCGTGGTTCAAATGGTTCAAATGCCTCTGAGCACTATGGGACTTAACATCTGTGGTCATCAGTCCCCTAGAACTTAGAACTACTTAAACCTAACTAACCTAAGGACATCACACACATCCATGCCCGAGGCAGGATGCGAACCTGCGACCGTAGCGGTCACGCGGTTCCAGACTGAAGCGCCTAGAACCGCACGGCCACAGCGGCCGGCGGTTTTTCTGTGATTTTTATTTTAAGATGTGACATCGTATTCATTACGATAAGGTAAAAAGTTGGTTCTATTATGAGGTTTTGTTTTTGGACTGTTTGTGATTTGCGATTTTCATTGTAAAAGTTGACATCTTTCCATTAAAAAATAAATAAAATTGGTGTTATTATAAGGTTTTGTCTTGGACTATTTGTTTGGTCTGGCCTATGGTTCTTTGTAAAAGTGGCTCATGTAATGCCACTGTGCGTCGAGAAAGGCACTATGTGTGTTTTCTTATTCACAAATTGACTTCCTGTTTCGATTTGAAGAACTTTATATACAAATTAAAAAAATCGTGGATAATTTCTTAGCGGTGTATTCATAATTTCGTTGTATTGTTGAGGATTATGGTTTTCAATAAAGACTTCCCTAAACGTACGATAGGGGCGTCACCTGCAGGAAAATTTCCTTATGCCTTACGCTGTCAGTTTCTGTGTTTGTATCCGGGTTCGTGATCACTTGTTCTGTGCTCCTATGTATAACGATCGTCAAGACTTTTGGTATGAGGAGTAATTGTTATTCTGTTTGGATGGTACGTACTTTGATACATTAGACGTTGCACTTTTGTGAGACCCATTAGCTGTATGTAACAAATTATAATTTTTGCCTATTGTTTCACAGGATGGATTGAGAATGGGTTATGAATTAAAAACCCCGAAAGTAGTGATCATCAAGAAAAATAGCTATTTAGCAACGTTGGCTGTTTACCATAATGAAATAGTATCATTTAGCATTCAATCTTACGCTTCAGTTTCTACTACTTATTACCTGTACCTATAAACTTTTTACTAACCTATGGTCTGTCAAGTTAAACAAATAATATCTTTATTAAAAACTTATTATAAGAAGTACACTCGTTGAAAAACCTACAGGGGTACATGTCTTGTCGGTTTCTTGGTGGAGAATGGGACTGAATTAAGAGCATTCTGTAGGGCAAAAAGGAGAACAGGACGGTAAATTGTGATTCCAAAAGGTGCTTCGACCTCGCAGCAGAAATGGGGTCTGATTTCCAACGTATTGTTTGGTGGCCTAGGGCGATAAACTCTCAATAGTTTCCAGTTGTTGTCACTCTCAGATAGTGCGCTGTGATTAAAAAACAGTGAGTATGGGTGCTGATACAGGCTCTCCATTTAAGAGATACTGTTTCCAAGCATAATTGTGAGAAATACCACAAAGAAACTTAATTAGGTAATGAGAATTAAGAGTTTGAATGTGCTTAAATCAGGCTGCCAGGAAATTATTTCTTCTTTACTGAAGATAATCTGTACATTATTTGCTGGTATGAGGCACATTACTGTTCTTTTCAGTGTTGGTGATAACTGCTGTGAGGAAAACAAAAGCGATCTTGTTGAAAAATTATGGCTATGGAACGTGAACAGTACAGGAATTGAAACATTTAACCGCAATTACACATAAGAGATCATACTCCTGATGAGTGCCATGAAGATTTGCAATCATTTAGAAAAAGAAATGTCATTGTTAGTGAGAAATTTGTGTTCCAGATCACTGTCAACAGGTAATTGTTAAAAGATATTATAAGGATGAAAAAGGCGGATTACAAGCAGTTGAACACATAATTTAATGTCAAAATGAAAGGAATGTGAATCATGCAGGGTATGCTTTTCAAATAAGACGAACTAATAAAAATGTTACACAAACAGTCAGTGAGCACAATACTGGAGTTTGAGAACTAGATGTGAGACCACAGTCAATAAGGTAGCACTGTAGCACTGACAAGTTGTGCTGCCAAAGGAGTTACCTCGAAGGTAATGCACTTGAAACACAAGAACATTGTGGACTTACTGCGAGTTATACGACCAATCTACCATCTACGTCACATAAATCTGCCTCAGGAAGAGGAGAGCAGATGCTGTCATCAAGGACAGCAGCACTGTTAACAAGCAGCATGTTATGGAGAGCAGTGTATGCCTTTTGAAACAGAGATAATCAGAGGGGTAGATGCTCCACTGATGTAAAGATTTGTATTTCAGCATTTACTTTTGTGGAAATACAAAAATTTATGTCATCTCATTGTGTCTGTAGATCTGTACCATGGGAAGCAAGAAGAGGACGTTTGGTGGCCTGTATCCTCTTTCTACAATACAAACCACATGCATATATTAATGGGTTCTTTATTCACAAGAATAGAAAGTTACACATCTCAAGATGGTCGTTGAGGTTCAGGATCTCTGTAATAGTCCACGTTAGCCTTATTTCGAGTGAAGTACAAGTCCATGATGTACACTATTCTGTTTGCTATGAGCTGCCTGATTCTGAGCTAGAGGCTATGACTGTGATTCCCACTGGGCTGCGACTGATGACAGACTGGAACTAATTGGCCTTCCAGTCTGCGGCAGCGATCTAAATAATGGCGACCTAGATGGCGTTGGCGACGCGTTTCCTGCGAGTCTGTCATTGGCCTTTATCGATCTTCTCGCAACCTCTACGCTGCATGGCGTGCTGGCGCCAGCTTATGCCAATACATAAAAGATTACTGTACAAAGACTCACACGACAAAAGTCATCAGATACCTCCTAATATCGCCTCAGACTACCTTTTGCCCGGTGTAGTGCACAGCTAGACATGGCATGGACTCAACAAGCTGTTGGAAGTCCCCTGCAGAAATATTGAGCTGTGCTACCTCCATAGGCGTCCAAAATTGCGAAAGTGTGCCAGTACAGGATTCTGTGCATGAACTGAACTTTCGATCATGTCCCATAAATATTCTATCAGACACATGTTGGGCGATCCGGGTGACAAAATTATTCTCTCGAATTGTCCAGAATGTTCTTCAACCCAACCAAGAACAATTGTGGCCCAATAAGATGTTTGGGAACATGAAGTCCATAAATGGCTGCAAATTGTCTCCAAGTAGCCGAACATAACCATTTACAGTCAATGATCGGTTCAGTTGGGCCAGATGACCCAGTCCGTACCATGTAAACACGGACCACACCATTATGGAACTACTACCACCTTGCACAGTGACTTGTTGATAACTTGGTTTTATGGGTTCGTGAAGTTTGCACCACACTCGAATCCTAACATCAGTTCTTACCAACTAAAACTCATCTGACCAGGCCACGCGGATTTCTAGCCATCTAGGGTGCAACCAATATGGTCACGAGCCCTGGAGAGGCGCTGCAGACGATGTTGTGCTGTTAGCAAAGGCATTTGCTACAGTCATTCGCTGCCATAGCCCATTTACAACAAATTTCACCATATAATCCTAACGGATACGTCCGTTGTACATCTCACATTGTTTTCTACAGTTATTATACGCAGTGTTGCTTGTCTGTTAGCACTTTACGAAAACGTCGCTGCTCTCGGTCGTTAGGTGCATTCCGTCGACCACTGCGTTGTCAGTGGTGAGAGGTAATGCCTGAAGTTTGTTATTCTCGACACACTCTTGACACTGTGGATCTCAAATATTGGATTCCCAAACGATTTCCGAAATGGGATATTCCATGCATCTAGTCGAACTACCATTCTGCGTTCAAAGCCTGTTAATTCCAGCCGGCCGCAGTGGCCGAGCGGTTCTAGGCGCTTCAGTCTGGAACCGCGCGACCGCTACGGTTGCAGGTTCGAATCCTGCCTCGGGCATGGATGTGTGTGATCTCCTTAGGTTAGTTACTTTTAAGTAGTTCTAAGTTCTAGGGGACTGATGGCCTCAGAAGTTAAGTCCCATAGTGCTCAGAGCCATTTGAACCATTTTGTTAATTCCCATCGTGCAGCCATAATCACATCGGAAATACTTCACATAAATCACTCAAGTGCAAATGACAGTTGCACATATGCATTGCTGTTTAATACCTTGTGTATGTGATACTACTATATGTATGAATATCGCCATCCGACAACTTTTGTCACCTCACTATACTTACTTAGCAATTCCCTATCATGATTCAGAACACCACTCCAGAGGAGGCAAAATGTAAGATTAGTGTGAGAGAAAAATGACTAAACAATAGGATCACAACGTCACAAGTTTCCAACCAGACGGTTGCAAATAAAATTTAAAATTCTTTAACTAGTTTTCAACGCCAACTATGGGCGCCTTCTTCAGAAGAAACTGTTACCTTACCTAACAATATCACAGGAAGGTACATTAATAGCAGATTGGGATTAGAACAAACACTCAATTCTGCAAATTAACTGCATAAAAATACTCACATGTGTGGTTAAAAGGAAATTTGAGCGACATCGCTCTAGTCAAAACATTAAAACCACAATTAAAACCTTTTCCACCTGATACATAACAGGTATAGTTAAATTTTTAAAACAATATATAAATATGGCACTGAGGGCACTACAGTGGTATAGGACACAAGTAAGTAACAGCGACTGCGCGAGCAGGCCATAGCAAATGACGACCTGAATATGATACAGCTCGCGCCATCTAGTAGCAGAATTTACAGAGGTTTAACAACATCTACACGAAATTAATGTAACAGTGATTGACAAATTAACAGGATGTAAATCATAAAAGCGAGGGAGAGGAAAACAGTATTTAAGAGCCTAACAGGGAAGCAGATAACCAACATAAGCTATCAGACATCTTTAAGTTACGGCTTGAAGCCATTGAAACAATTTTACTACGCGACTGCAGTTGTTCATTTAATATGAGGCCATCAGTCAGAGAAAGATGTTTGAAGATCCGTAACTCTTTCAAAATGTTTGGTGTAAAATGTTTAGTCTATGGAAATTCATGACATCGGAATTTTGCACTGTGAAAGAAAAGGTTTTAGACTAAACGTTTTCGAAGAGTTACAGATCTTCAAACATCTTTCTCTGAATGATGGCCCCGTATGAAATGAACAGCTGCAGTCGCATAATAAAATTTTTGTTTTCCATTGCCTTCAAGCCGTTACTTAAAGATTTCTGATAGCTAATGTTGGTTATCCGCTTCCCTGTTAAGCCCTGTTTTCCTCTCCCTTACTTTTATGATTTGCATCCTGTTAGTTTGTCAATCACTATTACATTAATTTTGTATTGATGTTGTTAAACCTCTGTAAATTCTGCTACTAGATGCCGCGAGCTGTATCATGTTCAAGTCGTCATTTGCTATGACCTGCTCGCGCAGTCGCTGTTACTTACTCGTGTCATATACCACTGTAGTGCCCTTAGTGCCATATTTAGATATTGGTTTAAAATTTTGACTATAACTGTTATGTATTCAGGTGTAAAATATTTTAATTGTGGTTTTAATGTTTTGACTAGAGCGATGTCGCTCAAATTTCCTTTTAACCACATGTGAGTATTTTTATCCAATTAATTTGTAAAAAATAAGTGTTTGTTCTCATACCTACCTGCTATTAATGTACCTTCCTGTGATATTGTTAGGTAAGGTAACAGTTTCTTCTGAAGAAGGCGCCCCTAGTTGGCGTTGAAAACTAGCTAAAGAATTTTAAATTCTATTTGCAACCGGTTGGCTGGAAATTTGTGACACTGTAATTAATTACGGTTGCTGATCACAGCCATGTTCAAAACATTAAACAGTAGGAAATTGTGCATTGTTACAGTGATTATAGTAAGTGATACTCACAAGGTAAGGGAGATAATTGCACTTTGTTACGTTTTCACATCTGACTGGCGTCCAATGTGTGGCACTACTACTTCATTGCTATGTTTTCTGCCACCTCATCACATTCTGGTTTGGATTTGGTGTAGTCGAAACTGGTAACCAGAAATAAAATTAGAAAATGGCTTACAGTATTTCAACATCAGTGTTTCATAATCAGTCGCTTTATTCGCAATGAAATTTCGTCTAACATTATTCATTTTGTTATATGAGGGCTTTTAGGAAAGTTAGGTTCGATCGGGCGCTAAATGGAAACCGCAGTGAATATTCTATGAAGTTTTGCACAGAAGTATTGAGCAGTGTGTCTAGTATGCCCATCGATCACATCACACCGCTCTTTTCAGTTCTGAGTGCTGACTGAGCACTTAAAGGTTCCCTGAAAATGGTGCTTCCCGCCAAGTAGGAGGGCCTGGTGAGAAATTCCGCCTGATTTCATACAGCCCACGTAATGTACCCTTAATGCATTTCCTTCTTTCCTGCAGCGTTTTCGATAGGAAGTCTGATCGCTCACCATAACCACGAACGTGACTCCCTCTGATTTTCATCTTTGCTCTGCTCTCCTAGGAAGACAGCACTCTGGGCCAGACAAAGCGCCGCAGACCAGCCTAGAGAATTGGCGGAAAGCACAGGCGGTTGCCTTTTATGACGAGGGTGTTGGAAAGTTGGTACAACGCTACCACACTTGTCTGAGTCGGAGCGGCGACTAGTTGGTTGAAGATGCACGTTTTTCACAGTGGTTTCCATTTCGCGACCGATTGGATCTTACTTTCCGAATGGTCCTATTATTTATATTACACTTGAATGAAATGTACAAGCTTGATTGCTTTCAACATCCCAGCTACCCCTCCCCACGGAGTCGATCGAATACGTCTAAGGCTGCGACCACAGTAGCTCCAAAATCGGTGGATTCCGCCGACATCGGTCTGAGACGGCCGATCTTTCCAAATCAGTACGACACTGTGTGCGTGATCACTCTGTAGCCGATCGTGTCTACCTCTCTCCCGAACGCACATATTTCGGACGACAAACGGTGGAATTCGAATCAGTTTGTTTTCTTCGGTCAAATCGACCGACGTTCTTCCACACGAATTGTGGAGTGTGAGAAACTGGCAAGTTTTTCGAGGAAAGAGTGAGTTTGTGACATCCAGAGGATGAAAATATCATAATAGGGATATAGTTCGGAACCTATGGACTCAAATAGCAGGTTCATTCGGAATAGGCAAAATGTTTATTAGAAATTTCAGGCATCGATTATAACCTCAAAAATTAATTTGTTCAGGTGAAGAGGGTGGCGTATCTTATATGCTTACAGCTACTGCACTGGATTTTCTTCGTGGTAGATTGTCATTAGTTGTCTACAAATGATTATTACTGCTTACTGGCGTTTTTTGCCAGTGGGGTAGTGTTTCTTTTAATGTGAAATGATTTACAAATGTGGTGTACGGTATGTACTTCCACTTTTAAAGTCTTTAGGTTTTCAGAGTTCCTTGTGCTACACTTTATGCTTGTCTTTCACTCGTATGCTAAATGATAGTCACTCAAGGGTTAATTGACGTATGTCAGCACAACTTTAAATAGATACAGCGAAACTGCTTATCAAAGTCACCACGAATTATCTCGAGTATGTAACAGAACGTTTCTCCCGCCATCTCATATATTCGTAAAACTTATCTGGTTATCTCGACGACTGAGGGTAGAGAGTATAGTACTCGCCACCTTCTTTTCGTGACAGGAAAGCTCATTCACATACTTTCGGCGTCTCTTTAATAGCAGAAGCAGCTATGCAGCACTCATATACAAACACAGAAGCTTCGTGGTATCCATCACATCCTAAGAGGTTGAAATTTAACCACAGAATAGATTCTAACGTAACCTAACCTCGTTAACCCTGCCAGAAACTGACGGAGATCGGCCGCACTATGACCACTCTGTCGGCCGATGTTACCGGGCGACGTCTGGCGATGGTGTTTGACGACAGTTGTCGGTACCACTTCGAACGCAGTCTAACGTGCCGCAGGCACCATTGTTTAAAATCTTCTCGTCGTTCAAGCGCGTCACATGGAAACAGAACGGACTTCGATGATTAGCGCAGTCTTCACTGTCATGTGATTTCAATGCTGGGGTTAATGTGAGCTTGATACATAGTTTCATTCTAACTTACTACATATCACATGACAGATTCCCTTGTTGATGCATATAGTACGGTAAAAATGCTTACAATTCGCGAAAACGAAACGTCTTCCATAATTCGACAGCGAATTTACGTAAGACAGACAGATCTGCTGCATGTCTCCTACGAATCTTCTTAAAGATCGGAACGACCTCTGATTTTTCCAATAGTGTAGGACAGTCCGTTGCTACAGCGAGCTACGGTGAACTGACAGCGAACTCGGTACAAAATCTAATAGATACACCTTTAGATCTGGAATCTTCTTTTCTATTGAGGTCCATTAAAATTTGTTTTTTAAAAAAATTCCGCCCTCGTGTACGTCCGTACATGTGATTTTCGTATTCTTGCTACAGTCTAAGGTAAGAGCTATTATGTGATCTTCCGTGTGACGATTTCGGAAAACAGAATTTAACATTTCAGTTTTTACTTTACAATCTGTCATTTGGATGCCATCATGATCAATGAGCATCTGGCCAGACGACTGACTTTGCAGTATTCCGCTTTTGTTTGTCAGCAAGGATTGAAGATGCTGTGAAACTGTCTCTAATCCGTAGTACCTCTGCATCACACGAATTTGTAACTCACGTGGTCTGCAATATTCCTGAATTTGTACCGTGAATCGGTATGAGTCGCCTCTCCAGGTGTAATAGTTGCTGGTGGTTCCTTCTGTGATTTCTAATTATATTCTTGTTAGCCATGTTAAGCACAAATATATTCCTACCTAGCTTAAATACTCGTTCACTGCTAGTGAGCAATATATTTTCTACCTCTTCGTTCTCTGAATTCGTGCCAGCAGATATTTTCCGCGTCACTCATAGCTAAAGAATCAACATAAATTTTGGAACTACATTGTATTAAACAATCTTTGCCCCTGATACAAGTTCGAAACTATTGCATTTCCGAGTCCATAGTTGGTAGATGTAAATTTTCGGCTGCCACTTTAACGTGTTTTGGGAATCCTCAAGCAATCAATTACGTGGATGAAATTTAACTAGGAACAACACACGGGTTCAAACGTCCATAATCTGGATCGAGGGTTTGCTTAGAAATCAACGAGATACTTCCCATTAACTGTCGGCAAGGAGAGAAATTGTGCCAACCAAACGTTTCGGTTGTACTGGAAAGTGCATTGACTCCTTGGCAGGTGCGCAGCAAATGAGATGAAACAGCGTGTACCATCAAAGTCACTTTATAGTGATCAGTGAGATACGAAAACCGGATCGCACTCGTCTTGTTTTCGCAAGTGTCCTGTCCCACCCCAACATCTGTCAGCAGGCCCGACTTCAGGTATCTTTGTATGCTGATGAGGCTTCAACAAAGCTTCGGTCATTCCTCTTCCGAATGGCGTCTATTACAGCCTGCTAACGCTAACTTGTTTCGTCTTTGTATAACGTGTCCGCCATAAATTTCTGCAGCTTATTGCCGAGGTAATGGTTTGTAACAAGCAGTTTCGTCTCTCTGAATGAACAACTGCCAAGCTGTCACTCGCGTTAGGAATACACAATTGTCATACTACCTCGTGCGATGTTTAGGCTAATCAGGTGAGGAGGTTGAGATTTGCTCTTTCCAGCCGTGTCTGCGATGAGATACGTCGCTTTGTTATCCGAGAGCTTCGGTGTTACTAAACTGCGGCCAGCTGAATGAAAGTTAACAAACTAAAATTAGCAGAACCGCAGTTCTACACCCAGATCATTTAGAAACCGGATGAAATTTAGGATGAAGTAGAAGGTACGGATAGCATGATGTGATTAAAAATTTAATGATTAGTTAACATTATTTCTTATGCAATGTATCACTAAGCTGCTGTTGCTGACAGACAACTATAACATCTCGTTTCACAAACAGCTCACCATGTGGAAAAGTGCACTCTTGCGTTGTCCGCTGGCATTCGGTCATAATCCATTACGGATGATTTTAACTGCCTCGGTGGCTCTAAAAAGTTGTTAGTGAGGTTGCTTTCGTCCGGGCTAGCCATACTTCCCCTACGGAAAATAGCATCTAAGTATCGGAGGTGACGCGTTTCCACTAAGAGTATTTTCTGCCTTTTTCTTCTTAAATAGTATTGGTCATGATGTCCCAGCTGTATCCGTCATGTTAATCATTTATGTTTTCGTACTGATGGTCTCAATAGTTTCTGATTTCCCTTTTTACTAAGATGTAGATTCGTAAATTTATTTCTGATGCATTTGTATCTTGCCTTCTGTACGTGTAGTTTTTATTTGTGCGCTATGTGTACATCAATCTTCCTCCTTGTGTAGTTTACTGCTGAGATTTCTGCTTTTGTAATTTGACTCTATGCAACTTGCCTAACAGATCACCTAATTTCTAATTGAAAGAAAGTCTATGATGTAGCAGAAACTGTTATGTCACTTGCCATTAGGTTTCTGCGTCTGTTTGAAACAAACTTGTTTTCATTATTAGCTTAGTGTCTAGTTTCAAAATCATGATTTCTTTGTTTTGTATTTTACGAGGTAAAATATGTATATATAGTATTTTTTACAAACGCTATCTTTCGTGAATGCTGTCTCGATTGTTAAGCTTTCTGCTTTATTTATAAATTTACTGCCTCTTGCTCTTGGTGCTGGGGAGTCCATGCGAACTTCGGTAGTCCACGTTTTACGATAATTAATGTTTATATTCAAGGGATTCAAAGGGCGTACGACGAGAAAAACCTGGCACAGGACGTAACAACTGCACGTGTTTTAAATAAACTATCTCATCACGTGAGAACTTTGTCACTTTACACTTAACAGTATTTTTCTGTTATCATGCAGGAAAACAAAGTGATGTGCACTGCCAAAGTTATTTTGAAAAGACTTCTGGCACAGCCTCACGGAGCGAAGGTTAAAAGATCCCTGTTTCTTGGGCACATATGTCTGAGGCATCTGCAGCAGTAACGAGAGCTTCTGTAGGATGGTACATCGAAGTGAAATGTTTGTGATATATGCCAGCTGTCAACATTGTTTTAATGGTGAAATATATAGGTTAAATGAAGTGGCCGACAAAAAATTGGTTTGTGACGATGTGTACGGTTGTGGAGTTAATCTTTCAGACGTCAGTTTCCTGATATTACACAATTTTAAAACTCGTGGTTCCTCGATGGAAATCTATGCACACTGTACTAAACAGACGGCAAACGTATAACGAAGTACTTTTAATATGAAATATCACGAATAAAGCTCGCGTTTTGAAACAAACACAAAGGAAGAGCCTTTTCGCTTTTTTGTGGAATGACGCTAATACGATAAGTTAAAAGACTGATATTTTTCGATTTGTTGTGTTGTCCTCAAGTTCATATCGTCATGTTTCACATTCCACTGCATAGGTGGCCGTATTGGCAGGTTCCGAAAGCCAATAAATTAAAAAAAAGACCACTGATGATGCTTTACCTCAACAAAGCGAAACGTGTCCGGTGAAAAGAATACGTATTTTTTTAGTTCCAACGACAGAACAAAAATACCCTCAAGAATTGTCAAGCAGCTGCGGACGATATGATCATACAAATTAAGAAGTTAAGAAAGACTGTCATTTCTATTCGTCTCATTGCATACTCCTTTCAGTTACCTTCTGCACTGTACCGTAACAGCTCCATCTGTATATAGTGCAAGTTTAATCGAGCTATGTTACTTGGCAATGGCATATCATGCGAAAGTTATTTTCGTCTTTAAATTTTGCACACCAGAGCATTTTCATTACACGTGTACCTTTGTTCACGAATAACAATTAAATTAGTGGCTGGCTATGTATTGTTCTACAGCCACGTCAAGTCTGTAAATAGATCAGTTACATTAGATAGTGGCTGGATATTGTTCAGAAGCCACGTAAACCCTGTTAACATACGAACTTAAGAGTTCAGTAACAGTTGTTTTGTTATCGAATATAAACCGGCATACACAAAACACTAAAAAAATTGGTCCAAATGGCTCTGAGCACTATGGGACTTAACATCTGAGGTCATCAGTTCCCTAGAACATAGAATTACTTAAACCTAACTAACCTAAGGACGTCTCACACATCCACGCTCGAAGCAAGATTCGAACCTGCGACCGTAGAGGTCGCGCGGTTCCAGACTGAAGCGCCTAGAACCGCTCGGCCACACAAGCCGGCACAACGCACTAACCAACGTTATAGCATATAATAGAATAGAACCAAATGGGCGAGTTTTACTGAGGTGCGATGTTTATGTGGGTAATACTCACAAGTGTAGCGTCATTCAGGGACCTGAAGCACAATACGGGTTCCTCTTCCCCAGGTAGCGTAGGTTCAAATGGTTCAAATGGCTCTAAGCATTATGGGACTTAACAATTGAGGTCATCAGTCCGCTAGACTTAGAACTACTTAAACCTGAGTAACCTAAGGACATCACACACATCCATGCCCGAGGCTGGATTCGAAACTGCGACCGTAGCAGCAGCGCGGTTCCGGACTGAAGCGCCTAGAACCGCTCGGCCACAGCGGCCGGCGGTAGCGCAGGTGTACGGTTAACTTTTTCTACTCTTTCCTATATTCTTTTTGCTCTCTCCTTAAAACTGGGGACATGTTAATAATTCCCTACTTGCAGTTTCATGCATTTTCATTAAAATGGGTGTACCTCCGGTAGATAAGAGAAGTAGACAACAGAATGGCACATAAAAGAACTCCACCTGGCTTTCTGCACGTGATACTGCATGGGCAACGGTGCTCGCGGCCTCAGCTACGAAATGCAGTCTTGAAGCACGTGGGGGGGGGGGGGGGGTCTGCTGGCTATGATGGCTGTGGAGCACTGCGGCCTGCACAGACTATCAGATGACAGGCTCTCGTTGTCAAAATATGGCTTTGGAAAAAAATTCCATTCGAGAATGGTGCGTGGGAAGAAAGATTGTCTGGACAGATTTAATGGTTTTTCAGGTTTTATCTTCACTGCCATCAAACGACATATGACTTGGACGAAGTGATACAGCGTGTTTCATAACTCGTATTTATTCATTATTGTATATTTATATGTTATTTGTACCTATATTCCGTGGGTCATAGAGGGACATTTCGTACATGATGCATACCAAATTTTTTACTTATAGTTTATTTTCTTTCAGTATCTCTTTACAGTACTTCAATACAGCCTCCTTCCTTCCTATGATTGTTTCTCAACGACTCGGACACAATTTCTGTTTATCCGTCAACGGCTCGGGTATCGGTGGTAGAAATGTCTTAGAGAGAAAGATAACGACGTTCACGCACATATTTTTTTAAACTTCGAGAACAAGTCGAAGTCTGGTGGACTCACGTCCGGGCTGTAGGGAGGATGCGACAACACTTTCCAGCCATATTCGCGCAGTTTTTAGAGTACAGCGTTGCCGATATGCGGGCGAGCATTGTCGTGGGGAGTGAGTGGCCCAACCTCGAGAAACTGAGATCGGATTTTGTGCATTCTCCCGCGCAGCTTGTGCATGAAGTTACGATCAGACGCTGCTGTGACACTTGTTCCACATGGGACTCTATCTGTCATGATGATTCCTTGGTGATCATAAGCAAAAATCATCATCTGCTTGAGCTTTGATTGAGCACTTCGAAATTTTTTTGGACGTGGAGAATCCAAAGCTCTCCACTCATTGGACTGTAATTTCAACTCCGGTCCAAAGTTTCTAATCCATGTTTCATCAATTGCGACAACTCGACACGAGAATCCTTTATCTTCATGGTCGCATCGTTGTTCGAGCAAGATTCTCTTCAGCTGTCAAACAGTCTGGGACCTATCTCGCAGATTTTTTTTTCTTAAAATCATTTGTCAGAATACGAAATAATTATGTTGGGGGAATTCCTCTGGCTTCAGACAGTTCCTCACAAGTAGTATCTCCCACAAGTTTCACACGTCGTTCATCTGTTGACGTTTTTGGGCTTCACGGTCTTCGGATTATCGTCTATGTTCATACGACCACTACTTTATTACGGTTCACTGCAAACTCACCACAAACTTCACTTAACGCACTGTGGGTTTTTGCCTCGTAAGGCTTCGCTCTTGATGTACGGCCTCTGGTCTTCAACTGTCACAGTACCCGAGACTCCTGAAGGGTCCACTTCACCTCTCGCCAATTTTATGTTAGGACACAAAGCCAAACAACAAAAACACGTGCTTCTACCTCAGCTCCCAATTACATCTGATATAGTTTTCATTGATGTTGCATCAAACAGTCCACAGTAATACCAAGAAACAATCCACAGTAATACCAAGCTGTACATTGTTTATGAAGTGTCTCTCGTAGGTGCGACCTCTCGCTGTGATGTGTTTGTGGGACGACCCTGCTTACAATTATAATGCTCTTTCTCAGATATATGGCAACTTACTGATCATTTACAAGATTAACTTTTACCTTCATCTAAGCTACTCCTTCTTACATCACACACACACACACACACACACACACACACACACACACACACACACACACAAACCACTCTCTCCTGTCTCTCTCTCTCTCTGTCTCTCTCTCTCTCTCTCACACACACACACAGTTATATACTAAAAAAAATCCTCTGGAACAGAAATGATTGTCATTATGTATGTGAAAATAATTTTCTATTTGATTCTTCACATCACTGGAAAAATGATCAGATATTTTTATGGGGAAGAATGCTTCAATTCCTGCTGTGTCATAAAGGTCGTTCGATGGATGATGCGATTCATTTTTCTCCTAGAATTATGTATTTGAGGCGCCTAGAAGCCAAAGAAGTAATTACACTTAATTCTGTTCTTAGAAAACACTACTCAAAGTTGAGTGAGTTGCACTTTCTATGGCTGCTTTTAGTCTGCGATGTCACGCTATTTCAATTTTACCCATCCAATTAACGTTGATTATTTACACTGAAGACTGAAATATATTGAACGTGTACTAATTGCTATGTATTCAGATACTCCTGAATAGAATGTTATATTCATTTTATGACAACACTAAACTTGCACTTACCTCACTTGATGCCTGTGTTCTGAATCATAATGAGATAATATCGAGTGAGTAAGTACAGAATTCGTTTACATTCCCACAAACATTACATCCATGATGCGTTTATTCGTTTGCACAGATTTTGTCTAAAAAGTCATACACGTGTCATCACATTTTGCTTGGTGGCTTTGCTCCTGTCTTCGCTATCGCTCGCTTCTGCGCGAGGTAGATCTCTGTAAAATGTTTGGTGGATTGGTAGGATGGAGTACAGCAGGTCCACATGCTACTTGGGTTTCATGTGCTTCATATTCGGGTGAAGGTGACTTCGAAACAGTTCCTTTGAAAGAGGAATTTGTCTGCGCTTCCTGTGACCGTTGCCCCAAAAACTTGGGGCTACTCAACGAGCGCAGGAGATACCCATACTGGGAATTACTAGGACAGTAAAGCAAGGACGAGTGTGGAGTTGAATGTGTATTCTGAATCTAATGAAAATAAAATAGTCGTGTCAAGGACACATCACTAAGTGCATGGGTGCCCGATTGAATAAGGAAGTAATTTTCTGGTCTCCAGTAGACAAGGAAGGGCCGTGAAAACGAACTAATGGATGCTTATAGCTGAAGAATACTGATGGCTGTTAAGCTTGTAGAAGTCTGCAGGAGACTTTTATCCAGTTAAGGGTGTTAAGTGGGTGATGTCGACGTTGGAAGGAGTGGACACGTTGCTGGCTGAGCAAATCGCCGGGTCCTACTCCTCTAAAATTTCCCTCGGAGATACAGAAAGTCATTAGAAACGAAACTTGAACCAACAGAGCCTACGTCCTGCACATTAGGGCACTAGATGCCTCTCGTTTCCGCAAGTGTCTGCCAGGTTCGTTCAGAGACGAGTGTAATATTTCATACGCCGCAACAAATGCGCAATTTGAAGTGCTCTGCCCCTTTCTCGGTTTGACCGAGACGTATAAGGGACAAACTCTTGAGACTGGTCATGCTACTGCAGCCTTATGTCCTACGCCGAATGGAGCGTGCCCTCAGCGCTTCCTGCTTATTGCTTAATGCTGTACCCATAAATCATGCGACATTACGCCACCTTACTGAATGCTGCATTCAGCTGTAATTTATGTGGCATTGTCTCTCCAATGAACGCGGCTGTTTATCGAGATGATGTTGTTGCAGTGCTGAACGCAATGGGAGACATGCTCGTCTGCCCTATATTCTACATCCTACGACTCCGCCAGAGGGAATCTGTGCGTGGGCAAAACAATGCAAACAATAACATAAAACGTAATGCATTAGTTGTTTTGCTGTCGATACTAATGCCTACCACTAACGAGTTCAGGATCAACAATAACTTCTGTAGTTCGTATTCTTATTAAAGTAGGCAACACGCTGCAGGTTTCGTGTTTATCTGCAACTTTTATAGTAACAACTATGCATACAAGGGCTAGTCCTCCTCCGTAGATGAGCGGTCAGCGTAAATGACCGCCTGTGGTGGACATGGGTTCGAATCGCAGTACGGCCGATGGTTTTTTCTTCGTGGGAGGACTGGTACAAGCTGCACTCAGCCTCCTGATGCCAGTTGGGGACCCTGCTGCTCGAAAACTGGAACACTGACTATCGAGGCGATAGCGGAATAAAATCCCAGTAAGTGCGAATACGACTTGCGCACCGACGGTTCCGCACGAACTTAATTATGTCAATACATAGTTCATCCATCCATGGAATCGAGATTCTCGTCGATTTTTGCCTGTTATCGATATTGATACTGGCAAGATATGTGATTACCTATTCCTGACAGAAAGAGGTCTTAACAGTACGACAGTCAGATAACACATGACGTAAGTATATGGTTTCCATGTGATATAATGACAAATTAAAATTTTTTGGATTTTTTTTCTTTGTGTGTACTGTGAAGCTTTACTTCTTGCCCAGTATCATGATTCTAGGTCAACGGGAAGTACCCTATAGGTTTCGATGAGTGAGTTTGCGAGTGTTGGAATATGTGACATTAATTGCCGCATCTTTTGATTGAACTGACTTACAAGCTTGCATTTATTACACCGCCAAGGGACTGTAGACCTTAGTATTCGACATAAATTTCAACTTGATATGTCTTACCGTTCCTGAGAAATGGGGGTCATAACAGACGGACGGACAGCCAGACAATCGGGCGACAAATGACAAAAAACATTTTCCGTGAGTTGTATAATAATAAACAACTTCCCATTTTTCCCTTTAGTTGTACTGTTGATCCTTGCTAAATTACATGACCCTAGGTCAACAGGGGTAATGCAGGGGTAGGTTTAATAATGAATAAAAAAAGTAGGAGTGCGGGTAAGCTACTACAAACAGCATAGTGAACGCATTATTGTGGCCAAGATAGACACGAAGCCCACGCCTACCACAGTGGTACAAGTTTATATGCCAACTAGCTTCACAGATGATCTACATCTACATCTACATCCATACTCCGCAAGCCACCTGACGGTGTGTGGCGGAGGGTACCTTCAGTACCTCTATCGGTTCTCCCTTCTATTCCAGTCTCGTATTGTTCGTGGAAAGAAGGATTGTCGGTATGCCTCTGTGTGGGCTCTAATCTCTCTGATTTTATCCTCATGGTCTCTTCGCGAGATATACGTTGGAGGGAGCAATATACTGCTTGACTCTTCGGTGAAGGTATGTTCTCGAAACTTTGACAAAAGCCCGTACCGAGCTACTGAGCGTCTCTCCTGCAGTCTTCCACTGGAGTTTATCTATCATCTCCGTGACACTTTCGCGATTACTAAATGATCCTGTAACGAAGCGCGCTGCTCTCCGTTGGATCTTCTCTATGTCTTGTATCAACCCTATCTGGTACGGATCCCACACTGCTGAGCAGTATTCAAGCAGTGGGCGAACAAGCGTACTGTAACCTACTTCCTTTGTTTTCGGATTGCATTTCCTTAGGATTCTTCCGATGAATCTCAGTCTGGCATCTGCTTTACCGACGATCAACATTATATGATCATTCCATTTTAAATCACTCCTAATGCGTACTCCCAGATAATTTATGGTATTAACTGCTTCCAGTTGCTGACCTGCTATTTTGTAGCTAAATGATAAAGGATCTATCTTTCTGTGTATTCGCAGCACATTACACTTGTCTACATTGAGATTCAATTGCCATTCCCTGCACTTTGCGTCAATTCGCTGCAGATCCTCCTGCATTTCAGTACAATTTTCCATTGTTACAACCTCTCGGTACACCACAGCATCATCTGCAAAAAGCCTCAGTGAACTTCCGATGTCATCCACCAGGTCATTTATGTATATTGTGAATAGCAACGGTCCTATGACACTCCCCTGCGGCACACCTGAAATCACTCTTACTTCGGAAGACTTCTCTCCATTGAGAATAACATGCTGCGTCCTGATATCTAGGAACTCCCCAATCCAATCACACAATTGGTATGATAGTCCATATGCTCTTACTTTGTTCATTAAACGACTGTGGGGAACTGTATCGAACGCCTTGCGGAAGTCAAGAAACACGGCATCTACCTGTGAACCCGTGTCTATGGCCCTCTGAGTCTCGTGGACGAATAGCGCGAGCTGGGTTTCACATGACCGTCTTTTTCGAAACCCATGCTGATTCCTACAGAGTAGATTTCTAGTCTCCAGAAAAGTCATTATACTCGAACACAATACCTGTTCCAAAATTCTACAACTGATCGACGTTAGAGATATAGGTCTATAGTTCTGCACATCTGTTCGACGTCCCTTCTTGAAAACGGGGATGACCTGTGCCCTTTTCCAATCCGTTGGAACGCTACGCTCTTCTAGAGACCTACGGTACACCGCTGCAAGAAGGGGGGCAAGTTCCTTCGCGTACTCTGTGTAAAATTGAACTGGTATCCCATCAGGTCCAGAGGCCTTTCCTCTTTTGAGCGATTTTAATTGTTTCTCTATCCCTCGGTCGTCTATTTCGATATCTACCATTTTGTCATCTGTGCGACAATCTAGAGAAGGAACTACAGTGCAATCTTCCTCTGTGAAACAACTTTGGAAAAAGACATTTAGTATTTCGGCCTTTAGTCTGTCATCCTCTGTTTCAGTACCATTTTGGTCACAGAGTGTCTGGACATTTTGTTTTGATCCACCTACCGCTTTGACATAAGACCAAAATTTCTTAGGATTTTCTGCCAAGTCAGTACATAGAACTTTACTTTCGAATTCATTGAACGCCTCTCGCATAGCCCTCCTCACACTACATTTCGCTTCGCGTAATTTTTGTTTGTCTGCAAGGCTTTGGCTATGTTTATGTTTGCTGTGAAGTTCCCTTTGCTTCCGCAGCAGTTTGCTAACTCGGTTGTTGTACCACGGTGGCTCTTTTCCATCTCTTACGATCTTGCTTGGCACATACTCATCTAACGCATAATGTACGACGGTTTTGAACTTTGTCCACTGATCCTCAACACTATCTGTACTTGAGACAAAACTTTTATGTTGAGCCAACAGGTACTCTGAAATCTGCTTTTTGTCACTTTTGCTAAACAGAAAAATCTTCCTACCCTTTTTAATATTCCTATTTACGGCTGAAATCATCGATGCCGTAACCGCTTTATGATCGCTGATTCCCTGTTCTGCGTTAACTTTTTCAAATAGTTCGGGTCTGTTTGTCACCAGAAGGTCTAATATGTTATCGCCACGAATCGGTTCTCTGTTTAACTGCTCAAGGTAGTTTTCAGATAAAGGACTTAAAAAAAAATTCACTGGATTCTTTGTCCCTGCCACCCGTTATGAACGTTTGAGTCTCCCAGTCTATATCCGGCAAATTAAAATCTCCACCCAGAACTATAACATGGTGGGGAAATCTATTCGAAATATTTTCCAAATTATCCTTCAGGTGCTCAGCCACAACAGCTGCTGAGCCAGGGGGCCTATAGAGACATCCAATTACCATGTCTGAGCCTGCTTTAACCGTGACCTTCACCCAAATCATTTCACATTTCGGATCTCCGTCAATTTCCTTCGATACTATTGCACTTCTTATCGCTATAAACACGCCTCCCCCTTCACTGTTCAGCCTGTCTCTGCGGTATACATTCCAATCTGAGTTTAGGATTTCATTACTGTTTACTTCTGGTTTCAGCCAACTTTCTGTCCCTAGTACTATAAGGGCGTTGTGACCGTTTATTAATGAGATCAGTTCTGGGACCTTTAAATAGACGCTCCTGCAGTTTACTATTAGCACATTAATATTGTTATTCCCTGTTGCATTTTGCCTACTCCTACCTTGCCGCGTCTCAGGAGGCGTCTTGTCGGGCCTAGGGAGGGGATTCTCTAACCTAAAAAACCCCCATGTGCACACCACACGTACTCCGCTACCCTTGTAGCCGCTTCCGGCGTGTAGTGCACGCCTGACCTATTCAGGGGGACCCTACATTTCTCAACCCGATAGCGGAGGTCGAGAAATTTGCACCAGATCTCCGCAGAATCGTCTGAGCCTCTGGTTTAAGCCTTCCACTCGCTTCCAAACCAGAGGACCGCGATCGGTTCTGGGAACGATACTACAAATAGTTAGCTCTGATTCAACCCCGCGAGCGAGGCTTTCCGCCTTCACCAATTCCGCCAACCGCCTGTACGAACTGAGGATGACCTCTGAACCCAGAAGGCAGGAGTCATTGGTGCCGACATGAGCAACAATTTGCAGTGATGAAGAGATTGATTAAATGTATGATGAGATAAAATAAATTTTTCAGATAGTGAAGGGGGACGAAAATTTAATAGTCATTAGTGACTGGAATTCGATAGTAGGAAAAGGAAGAGAAGGAAACGTAGTGGGTGAATATGAGGGTAAGAAATGAAAGAGGAAGCCGCCTGGTAGAATTTTGCACAGAGAATAACTTAATTATAGCTAACACTTGGTTCAAGAATCATGAAAGAAGGTTTTATACATGGAAGAAGCCTGGAGATACTGGAACGTTTCAGATAGATTATATAATGGTAAGACAGAGATTTAGGAACCAGTTTTTAAATTGTAAGACATTCCCAGGTGCAGGTACGGGCTCTGACCACAATCTATTGGTTATGAACTGTAGATTAAAACTGAAGAAACTTCAAAAAGATGGGAATTTAAGGAGATGGGACCTGGATAAACTGACTAAACCAGAGGTTGTAGAGACTTTCAGGGAGAGCATTACGGAACGATTGACAAGATTGGGGTTAAGAAATACAGTAGAAGAAGAACGGTTAGCTCTGAGAGATGAAATAGTGAAGGCAGTACAGGATCAAGTAGCTAAAAAGACGAGGGCTAGTAGAAATCCTTGGGTAACAGAAGAGATACTGAATTTAATTGATGAAAGGAGAAAATACAAAAATGCAGTAAATGAAGCAGGCAAAAAGGAATACAAATGTCTCAAAATGAGATCGACACGAAGTGCAAAATGGCTAGAGGACAAATGTAAGGTTGTAGAGGCATATCTCACTAGGGGTAAAACAGATACTGCCTACAGGAAAATTAAAGAGACCTTTGGAGAAAAAAGAATCACTTGTATGAATATCAGCAGCGCAGATGGTAACCCAGTTCTAAGCAAAGGAGGGAAAGCAGGAATATATAGAGGGTCTATACAAGGGCAATGTACTTGAGGACAATATTATGGAAATGGAAGAGGATGTAGATAAAGATGAAATGGGAGATATGATACTGCGTGAAGAGTTTGACAGAGCACTGAAAGACCTATGTCGAAACAAGGCCCCGGAAGTAGACATTTCATTAGAATTACTGATAGCCTTGGGAGAGCCAGCCCTGACAAAACTCTACCATCTGGTGAGCAAGATGTTTGAGACAGGCGAAATACCCTCAGACTTCAAGAAGAGTATAATAATTCAAATCCCAAAGAAAGCAGGTGTTAACAGATGTGAAAATTACTGAACTATCAGCATATTAAGTCACGGCTGCAAAATACAAACACGAATTCTTTATAGACGAATGGAAAAACTGGTATAAGCCGACAACGGGGAAGATCAGTTTGCATTCCGTAGAAATGTTGGAACACTTGAGGCAATACTGACCCTACGACTTATCTTAGAAGATAGATTAAGGAAAGGCAAAACTACTTTTCTAGCGTTTGTAGACTTATAGAAAGCTTTTGACAATCTTGGATGGACTACTCTCTTTCAAATTCTGAAGGTCGCAAGGGTCAAATGTAGTGAGCGAAAGGCTATTTACAATTTGTAGAGAAACTAGATGGCGGTTATAAGAGTCGAGAGGCATGAAAGAGAAGCAGTGGTTGGGAAGGGAGTGAGACAGGGTTGTAGCTTCTCCCCGATGGTATTCAATCTGTACATCGAGCAAGCAGTAAAGGAAACAAAAGAAAAATTATGAGTAGGAATTACAATCCATGGAGAAGAAATAAAAACTTTAAGGTTCGCCGATGACATTGTAATTCTAATAGAGACAGCAAAGGACCTGGAAGGGCAGCTCAACGGAATGGGCAGTGTCTTGAAAGGAGGATATAAGATGAAAATAAACAAAAGCAAAACGCGGATAATGGAATGTAGTCGAATTAAGTCGGGTGATGCTGACGGAATTAGATTAGGACATGAGACACTTAAAGTAGTAAATGGGTTTTTCTATTTGGGGAGCAAAATAACTGATGATGGTCGAATTAGAGAGGATATAAAATGTAGACTGGCAATGGCAAGGAAAGCGGTTCTGAAGAAGAGAAATTTGTTAACATCGAGTACACTGAAGATTAGATGGGTAGATCACATAACTATTGAGGAGGTATTAAATAGAATTGAGGAGAAGAGGAATTTGTGGCACAACTCGACTAGAAGAAAGGATCGGTTTGTAGGACATGTTATGGGGGATCAATGGACCACCAATTTAGTATTGGAGGGCAGCGTGGAGGGTAAAAATCGTAGAGGGAGACCAAGAGATGAATGCATTCAGCAGATTCAAAAGAATGTAGATTGCAGTAGGTACTGGGAGATGAAGAAGCTTGCACAGGATAGAGTAGCATGGAGAGTTGCATCAAACCATTCTCTGGACTGAAGGCCACAACAACAACAGGACAACAGGAAGTACCCTACGGGTTTCGTGTAGCAGGCGATTGTGTACAAGGATTGCAGATAAGAACATGCAAGCAAATAAAAAATTAAAGTAAGTTGAAGCAATGAATTAAAATTTGTAGAAGCAATGGGATTCGAATTCAGGTCTCATGCTTACTTGGCAGATGCGCTAACTGCTGCGTCGCACTGGCACTGCAGCTGCCTATGTGCACAGATTATTCTAGTATATCTCCCTCCCCTACACAGATTCAATTCACGCCTTGGTCCATTGCTATTCCCCATCTAAACTTTCGTCGGTATTACCGGGGCTTTCCAGTACTGGAATAGTACCTTAGCAATGAGCAAAATGGGATTAATCCTGCCGGTAATTTCAGATGTAGGTGATACAATCGTATTAATCGTATACAGCCATCATTGTCTATGATGAAACAAAAAGTTAATTACGGAAATTTATTTTTTTGGTAAGATAATTGAAACTTTATGTCCACTCCTGGCAGGTGTCGACGCATTTACACTACTTGCCATCAAAATTGCTACACCAAGAAGAAACGCGGATGATAAAATGGTATTCATTAGACGAATATATTATACTAGAACTGACATGTGATTACATTTTCACCCAATTTGGGTGCATAGAACCTGATAAATCAGTACCCAGAACAACCACCTCTGGCCGTAATAACGGCTTTGATATGCCTGGGCATTGAGCCAAACAGAGCTTGGATGGTTTGTACAGGTACAGCTGCCCATGCAGCTTCAACACGATACCACAGTTCATCAAGATTAGTGACTGGCGTATTGTGACGAGCCAGTTGCTCAGCCACCATTGACCAGACGTTTTCAGTTGATGAGAGATCTGGAGAATGTGCTGGCCAGGGCAGCAGTCGAACATTTTCTGTATCCAGAAAGACCCGTACAGGACCTACAACATGCGGTCGTGCATTATCCTGCTGAAATGTAGGGTTTCGCAGGGATCGAATGAAGGGTAGATCCACGGGTCGTAACACATCTGAAATGTTACGTCCACTGTTCAAAATGCCGTCAATCCGAACAATAGGTGACCGAGACGTGTAACCAAGGGCACCACCACGCCGGGTGATACGCCAGTATGGCGATGACGAATACACGCTTCCAATGTGCGTTCACCGCGATGTCGCCAAACACGGATGCGACCATCATGATGCTGTAAACAGAACCTGGATTCATCCGAAAAAATGACGTTTTGCCATTAGTGTACCCAGGTTCGTCGTTGAGTACACCAACGCAGGTGCTCCTGTCTGTGATGCAGCCTCAAAGATAACCGCAGCAATGGTGTCCGAGTTGATAGTCCATACTGCTGCAAACGTCGTCGAACTGTTCGTGCAGATGGCTGTTGTCTTGCAAACGTCCCCATCTGTTGACTCAGGGATCGAGACGTGGCGGCACGGTCTGTTACAGCCATGCGGATAAGATGCCTGTCATCTCGACTGCTAGTGAAGCGAGGCCGTTGGGATCCAGCACGGCGTTCCGTATTACCCTCCTGAACCACCTATTCCATATGCTGCTAACAGTCATTGGATCTCGACCAGCGCGAGCAGCAATGTCGCGATACGATAAACTGCAATCGCGGTAGGCTACAATCCGACCTTTATCAAAGTCGGAAACGTGATGGTACTCATTTCTCCTCCTTACACGAGGCATCACAACAACGTTTTACCAGGAAATGCCTGTCAACTGCTGCTTGTGTATGAGATATCGGTTGGATAGTTTCCTCATGTCAGCACGTTGTAGGCGTCGCCACCGGCGCCAACCTTGTGTGAATGCTCTGAAAAGCTAATCATTAGCATATCACAGCATCTTCTTCCTGTCGGTTAAATTTCGCGTTTGTAGCACGTCATCTTCGTGGTGCAGCAATTATAATGGCCAGTAGTGTACAAGGAGACACGGCTTTGCCATACGGCCCCTTCTCTTCTGCCACACTGACGTTGCCGATTGCAACGTGCCATTTCTGTTATCAGCGAACGTGCTTGCGTGACAGCAATGACGCGAGCATCTGGCCTCGCTGCGCCGCAGAATACCGACGTAATTACGTCCCGGAGGCAAATATTTGCAGTGAATGTGAATGAGGAGCGGCGCGTGCAGTACAGTGTAATTCGCAGGTGGCCGCATTATGCGCGCCCGGCGAGGTGGCAGGCGGCCGATAGCGGCGGACGGAGTAATGGAGACGCGCGAGACACATCGGCACCGCCGGCTGACGTTGATTAACTCGGGCCCGGCGCACGGCGCGCCATTTGCATTGAATGGCGCGTCCTAATGGCTTCCTCCGCACTCGCCGCCGCACTGGCGACGCCCGCAGACGCCGCGTCTCGGCCAGTCCCGACGCCGCTCGCCATCCACCTGCCGCCGGCCTCACCACACCCACTCTCTGCACACAACTGATTCGCTTCGTAATCGATTCGTTTGGCTTCCACTTCTGCGCGCTCACCAATCGACGTTTTATGCAAATACAGGCTGCTCTCTTCCATGGTAGATATTGGCAACTGAGGTTTACACATAATGCTCACAATAGTATTTGTAGACATTTGTACCGTAAGGAAGCAAGGGAGAGGATGTTGTTACGGGTGGCCGGTATCCTCTTTCTGCAACCCAAATATACATGTGGATTAATACGGTTCTTTATTTACATGAACTGTAAGGTGTCTCTTACGTGAGGAAGACATTTTTACCAGTTTTAATAAATTATTGTCTCTCATTTATGTACTCGCGATAGTTAGGAAGTGCTGTAGTCCGTAGCCGGCCATGAGTCGGAGAGCAATTCCCACGCTGGCTGGCTAGGTGACGAAGCGACCTATGTCGCTCGTAATGAGGTGGGGCTCGGCGCTTGATCGTAGCAACAAGCGTTAGGCCGGTGTTACACTATCAAATTTCTTTGTCAAATATCTTTGTCCAATATCTTTGTCAAAGATATTTGATGGTGTAATAGGGAACTTTGTCAAATGTCGTCCAATATTTGATCAAATCTAGGGCCTCGCTGTAGATTTGATCAAAGAAGTCGCTTGTCTTCTGTTCACTGCAATGTGACATGTTACCACATGGAGCGCTAGCATCGCTGCATTCTGTCGTGTGTAGTGTTTTTATAAACATTGCAGGTAAATACAATTGGTGTGTGCCGACAACTATAAAATTAATAGATATGTATGAAGCTGATGAGGCGCTTTACAACGTGAGGCACGCTGAATACAAAAATAGATTACGAAGTTTGGAGACCTGACCTGGTCTGACCTAACCTAAACTAACCTAACCTAACCTAACCCTCTCCTGTATCAAGGAATCGGATTGTTACAGTGAGTCTGTCTTCTGCAGATGTGGCAGTTCTTAAGTGAATTTTGTGCTTTGTGATATGAGGACACACTTCATTGAGCACATACAGAAACGTATGCTCATCCATTCTTAAGTAATTGATGTACGACTTGACGTCCTCCACTATAAGCTCACGTAACAAGTTTTGTTGAATGCTTTTATCGTGTCGTCGTAAAACCCACGGCTTTACCCAGGTTTGTTTCCTTTCTTCCCCCGCTTCTCTTCCGCATATGCATGCACATAGTGCAATTGTGGTACATGCAACTGCTGCAATTAATAAGTTGTTGTTGTCAGCCATCTTGAACTTTGACGAAAAATGTGATGACAGTGTAATACCCCTTCTAGCGCTATGTCAAAGATCTTTGTCAGATATATTTGACGGAATATTTGATCACATCTTTGATCAAATCTTTGACAAAGAAATTTGATAGTGTAATACCGGCCTTAGCCTGGGAAATATACATGACGGCAAGTAGCGCCATCTTGGCGCCAATGTCACCGATTTTGTTTATTTATATTTAATAATTAAAGTCATTTATGACAACATGAATACTAGGAGGAGCCTCTGGATGTTTAAAATTATTTATCATAATTTTGCCTTGTTAAAATTCACATCCGTTCATTAACAAACGCATATCTTAGTAATTACGAACGTGATCGGAAATCCACGAGCTGTGACGAAACTAGTAAGAGATACGGTTTGCGCGCCAAAGTCGGCAGTCGGCGTTAAGAGCTCTCTTCCTGTCTTGTTCGATGGTAGCCATGCTCTCGGTTACGAGTAGTTTGTGATATGAGTGTTTCATTATTGATCTAATAGGAGGGTAAAAATCGTAGAGGGAGACCAAGAGATGACTACACTAAGCAGAATCACAAGGATGTAGGCTGCAGTAGGTACTGGGAGATGAAGAAGCTTGCACAGGGTAGAGTAGCATGGACGGCTGCATCAAACCAGTCTCAGGACTGAAGACCACAACAACAACAGGAATAAAAGTGATATTACAGCATTATGAATTTTAATTTCGAATAAATAGATATCCCAAAGTTGATCGACAGCAATTTCAGATAATTAGCTTCCACCGCAGAGACATCCAATGCGCCAACGAAGAATCTGCATGGGACGACATTTACGAGAGCTGCACCGCGCATAAGTAGGAGCAAATCCGACGACACGACCCACCAAGGCGGATCAAGGAAGGTCCGACTTTCACTCGCAAATTCCGGGTGGAAATGCTGACCAGTCATACTGTACGTCACATATACCACCCTCTACGGACTCGCGTCTAAGCTCAGTAATAACAGTATCAGTTTAGAAGCGAGGGTTCTTGCAGAACTCGAAACATTGACTAAACTTGAATAAGAGTCTATCTGTTGTGGTTCAAATGGCTCTGAGCACTATGGGACTTAACTGCTGAGGTCATCAGTCTCCTAGAGCTTAGAACTACTTAAACCTAACTAACCTAAGGACATCACACACATATATGCCCGAGGCAGTATTCGAACCCTGCGATCGTAGCGGTTCCGCGGTTCCAGACTGTAGCGCCTAGAACCGCTCGGCCACCCCGGCCGACCTCTGTTGTGGTACAAGCTCATCAGTAACAGTCCTCTTGCAGACTGATGTAATGTCAGTATCGCTAATCTTGCTATCACACAATTCAGTTTCTCACAGCTAGTAAAGTACAATTCTGGTTGAGGTAAACTAGTCCTGCTATAGTCACTAATCTGGTCGCTATTTACTGTCGTAGGCTGTGATGAGCTAAACCTGCTCTGCAAGTAAACTGACAAACGCCAAACTGGATGACTGAGTGAGACTCTCTGGTCGGCGGCGGCGGCCTAAATACGAGGCGTGTTTTTTAAGTAAGTACCGTTTTGAAATTAAAAAATGACGTGCTAAGATATCTCAATAATTTTATTTTTACATGAAAGCCTGTACCTTAATCTACTTTTCTACATAATTTCCGTCAATATTGAGGCACCTGTCATAGCGTTGTACCAGTTTTTGGATACCCTCCTCATAGAAGTCTGCCGCCTGACTTGTTAACCACTGCATCACCACTGTTTTGACTTGGTCGTCGTCTTGAAGACGCTGACCACCCAGGTGTTTCTTCAAGTGCAGGAACAGATGGTAGTCACTGGGCGCAAGATCGGGGCTGTACGGAGGTCAGATTCACCCAGAAAAGTGAAGTTTAAGCAAACAATTTCCGCCCGAAAAATCATGTGCACAGTTTTTTGTGACAGAAAAGGAATATTGCTTGTGGAATTTCTGCCTCGCAATGAGACAATCAATGCAGCAGCTTACTGTAAGACATTGCACAATCTGCGCCGTTCAGTTCAGAAAAAAAGACTTGTCAAGTTGAGCGAGGGCATCGTTTTGCTGCAAGACAATGCCCGTCCGCATGTGGCGAATCAGACCAAAGATATCATCACATCTTTTCGATGGGGAACTCTAGATCATCCTCCGTACAGCCCCGATCTTGCGCCCAGTGACTACAATCTATTCCTGCACTTGAAGAAACACCTGGGCGGTCAGCGTCTTCAAGACGATGGCGAAGTCAAAACAGTGTTGATGCAGTGGTTAACAAGTCAGGCGGCAGACCTGTATGAGGAGGGTATTAAAAAACTGGTACAACGCTATGACAGGTGCCTCAATATTGACGGAAAATATGTAGAAAAGTAGATTAAGGTACAGGCTTTCATGAAAAATGAAATTATTGAGATATCTTAGCATGTATTTTTTAATTTCAAAACGGTACTTACTTAAAAAACACGCCTCGTACATGCTGTCGAGAGGGCGTTGGCGGAAAGTTGCTAGTGTGTATGTCTCTGGTCTCTCTCGTGACTGGCTGGTCCCGGCGGAGGTTCGAGTCCTCCCTCGGGCATGGGTGTGTGTGTTTGTCCTTAGGATAATTTAGGTTAAGTAGTGTGTAAGCTTAGGTACTGATTACCTTAGCAGTTAAGTCCCATAAAATTTCACACATGTTTGAACATGTTTGAACACTTAATTTCTTGAAATTAACCAGGATCATTCAGGAAAATTTACTTAGCGATTTGCAGCAATCTCAGACAATGGGTTTTGTCCACATTTTCAAAGCCAAATGAAGAGCGGGAAATTGACAAATAGAGTATCAAATCGATCAGCCCAGGACCTACTTTTCCAGAAAGATTTAATTGTTTCAAAGTAATTAGGGTAATTAAGAAAAACATAATTAGAGAGTTGAGAAAAAATTGAAATATTTCTCAAACAGTTGCCGATGCCAATGTAAATGAAGTGTCAAATAGTCCATCTGTTAAGGCCTAGTTATTTTCCAGATAAAATGTTACATTGGTGTAGAAATTGGGGAATTTTTTTCTTTCATGTTGTAAAATAAATAAATGTCAAATTATAGCATAAATTGATTTATATACTCTTAACAATAATAAGATAGCTGTCGAACTTAAAATATATTATTTCATTTTTTCTGAACAAAACTTAAAAGTAGAGAAAAGACTCGAAAAAAATAGATTTGTATGTTTTGTGACACAAGTTATCTAAACGAAAAGTTAAAATAGATTAGACAAAAAATGAGACATGCATCATTTTCTATATGTGATTTTAAGCACCATCCGAAGGTGCTTCAAATATTTCTCTAATCTACTTTATTTCTTGTTCATTTATTTTAAAAATACCCATGATGCTGAATTCTTATTCTCTACATGTGAATAACCTACGTAACATGCAGCTTCGCAACGTCACACCTGCGTTCATCCAAGTATGCCCAACTCTTTATGTCCTTTAAGCCTGTATAAGAAAAATTTGTTTATTTTCAGTAGTAATGAGTGAGATCATCCACTACCTTAATTTTTGCACAATTACCTCCACCCTTAAAAAATACAGGCAGATTCACTAGCCTGTTATTTTAAAACAGAACGTCGTTAAGTACTAATAACCAACTTCTTCGTACGACCATTCTCATGAACATAATAGATTTTGGCACATAATCCTTATAAATCGTATAAAAATATCACAGGCCGTGCACAGTTTGGTCGTCTACGTACACTACATCGGAATAGGTATACACAAATACACACACATACAGCTGTATGCAGTCCACTACATGTCTGCAATTTTACAATGACGACTGTGTTAAGCATAACTGCATAGTATGTGATTTTTGTTTTGTATGACTATTGCTAATTTAACCTCCCTAGTGATATAAATTGTACGTCCATATTGATACACCTATGTAACCGGGACGTGCCCAGCTCCCCTTAAAGAGGGTGACTCGATAAATTCGCAGTGCCGAGCTGTACACGGCCGCTTTCATGCCCTGCAGCTAACAGCCTGGCCTTAGGGACCACTGTCGGCAGAAGGCAGTCAGTGAATCTCGTAAGTAGAGGTGAGCCTCCCTACGGAGGCAGCCCATTTTTGCAGAAGTGAGGCTGCGGCCTCCTTTGTGCTTATGTAGGCAGGAGTATATGTTGGCGTAGCTCAGGACGGGGTATGACGTGCCACCAGCGCTGTCCCCAGAGAGTAAATGAGTGTGACATTTTTGCTTTTTCTGCAGGAATATCGAACGTCGAGGTACTACGGCGCCGCTTGGCCAGCATGAGAAAGACCGTTGCTTTCACTCAAAAATTTTGACCATCTTTCCGAATTGAGTCAGCTCACCACCGTATTTGGCACAGAGAGACCGAACAACCGACGACACACTGCTCTAGGCCGGCATCAATCTGGTTTTTGTTAATACGTGATTTGTACACCAAGAGTTCTACTGTGTTCCTTTATTTTTTTTTCGTGAAATAAACAATGTTCTCATCTGTCACACTGGAAACAGCGTTGAGTCGTTCCCTTCAAATGGCTCTGAGCACTATGCGACTTAACTTCTGAGGTCATCAGTCCCCTAGAACTTAGAACTACTTAAACCTAACTAACCTAAGGACATCACACACATCCATGAACCTAAGGACATCACACACATCCATGCCCGAGGCAATATTTGAACCTGCGACCGTAACGGTCGCGCGGATCCAGACTGTAGCGCGTAGAACCGCTCGGCCACCCCCGTGCCCTTCATCTAGAGTTTTTTGAAAGTAGAGAGATGAGGATGAAGAGCTAAGTTTCGTGAGACCGGTCTCCCGGTAGCAATCTGGCGCTGATGGGCACACGCTTTGCTGATTTCGTGGAAGTGTAAGTTTCGCAATCTGCGGTAGCGTGGTCCGTACTCTGAGCGGCTCGCAACTTACTAGTTCTGGCACGCAGTGCGCGTTGCCTATTTCATTATAATTTGTGCTTTTGTCTCATTTACGTTGATTTCGTGAGCTGTCCAGATACAGACGTAAACAGTTACGTTTTCCCCATACAGTCTTCCGTATAAATGGTACCTGTTCATTGTATTAGCGTCATTTTTGTATGAATTCCATCTGGATTTTCAGAAAACTTTGTTCTCTGTTTACTTGCATATAATGTAGCAAATAAAAAACCATTAGACTTAATTTACATTAGAAGATTCTTTAAATTGTTCTACAACTCTTTGCATGATTAGGAAATCCACTAATGATACTTATAATGTGTCGTATAAGCTAGTTGTTCGCATTGCGCTGCTGTCGTTGTTGTGCAGTGTTGAAAAACTCAGTGAGCAGTCTCTGTTTATTCAGTGAAGGTAACGAGCATCGCAATCGCTCGTCTTGTTTGGTTACGAATCTGTTTATTGACTAGGGAGAATGTCGATACCCCTAATATTATAAGATTGCTGTATCTTGTTTCATGACTATTTGCCTAACGACTTTGCAGTATTTATACGTTATATACATTGTAAGCAACAATATTTTACAGCACCATCATAACATTTCGCAGATCCAGGGTTATCCACAGAGACAGCTAAACTTTCACATATCGCTTCTTAGTGTGTTTACACGATTTGCTGACATTTAGTCCAATTGAATAATATGAAAGTTTTCTGATTATGATAGCACCACTTGCACCACTGTCGATTCTCCTCTTTCAGCCGGCCGGAGTGGCCGAGCGGTTCTAGGCGCTACAGTATGGAACCGCGCGACCGCTACGGTCGCAGGTTAGAATCCTGCCTCGGGCATGGATGTGTCATGTCCTTAGGTTAGTTAGGTTTAAGTAGTTCTAAGGTCTAGTGGACTGATGACCTCAGCAGTTAAGTCCCATAGTGCTCAGAGCCATTTTTGAACCTGCTCTTTCCTGTTCCAGTCGCGTATGGTCCGTGGGACGAATCATTGTTGGTAAGCTTCTGTGTGGATTCGAATGCCTCTAATTCTACCTTCATGGTCTTTTCGGAAGTATACTTAGAAGTATGCAATATTTTGACAGAGTTTTTTACGGACGTACATGCTTGGAGTTTTAGAAGTAAATTCTACCGTGATGCAGGTCGCTTATTTTGGAGCGTCTCGCACTAGAGTTGGCTGAGAATTTTCATGACGATTCCTCTATTATCACTGAACCTGTAACGAAACCCACTGCTCTATCTGGTACATACGCCAGACTGACGAGCAGTATTCAGTTAGTGGTCGAACGAGGGTTTTATGAGCTAGTACTTTTATGCATAGACTACAATTCGTGAGGATTCCTCCAATGAATCTCAGTCTGGGATCTGCGCTTGGTAATATACAGTTGTTCCACTTTAAATTGATCCACCCTCACAGTCCTAAATGTGTATTGGATGTGACTTCTCCAAGGGATAGTTCTGGATTGTATAGTCACACAATAGTGGGTTTTTCTGCCTATTTATTATCAATATGTCACGTTACTTATGTTCAGCGCCTCTCGGTATGTATGACCTTAATCTATCGGTTCGCCTGCAAGATGTCTTATATGAAAATAGCAAACAGAGTTTCACACTAGTGGTCTTTCTTGAATCAGTGCTGAATCTTTGGGAGAAACTTGTTTTCGTCCAGTGAGACCAATTCAGTGTTCTGAAAGATTTCGTCTGTCGACCGCTACATTAAGGCTGGAAAAAAGAAGAAATTAGTACGCCTTAACTTTTTAATACACAAGAATGGTCCCTTAGAATACCTTATTATAAGCCACAGATTTCTAGAGAAGAACGTGAAATCATGGAAAATGATACGACTATACTTATGCCGCAGCTCTACATCTATATCTACATCTACATGATTACTCTGCAATTCACATTTAAGTGCTTGGCAGAGGGTTCATCGAAACACAATCATACTATCTCTCTACCATTCCACTCCCCAACAGCGCGCTGGAAAAACGAACACCTAAACCTTTCTCTTCGAGCTCTGATTTCTCTTATTTTATTTTGATCATTCCTACCTATGTAGGTTGGGCTCAACAAAATATTTTCGCATTCGGAAGAGAAAGTTGGTGACTGAAATTTAGTAAATAGATCTCGGCGCGACGAAAAACGTCTTTGCTTTAATGACTTCCATCCCAACTCGCGTATCATATCTGCCACACTCTCTCCCCTATTACGTGATAATACAAAACGAGCTGCCCTTTTTTGCATCCTTTCGATGTCCTTCGTCAATCCCACCTCGTAAGGATCCCACACCGCGCAGCAATATTCTAACAGAGGACGAACGAGTGCAGTGTAAGCTGTCTCTTTAGTGGACTTGTTGCATCTGCCAATGAAACGCAACATTTGGCTCGCCTTCCCCACAATATTATCTATGTGGTCTTTCCAACTGAAGTTGTTCGTGATTTTAACACCCAAGTACTTAGTTGAATTGACAGCCTTGAGAATTGTACTATTTATCGAGTAATCGAATTCCAACGGATTTCTTTTGGAACTCATGTGGATCACCTCACACTTTTCGTTATTTAGCGTCAACTGCCACCTGCCACACCATACAGCAATCTTTTCTAAATCGCTTTGCAACTGATACTGGTCTTCGGATGACCTTACTAGACGGTAAATTACAGCATCATCTGCGAACAACCTAAGAGAACTGCTCAGATTGTCACCAAGGTCATTTATATAGATCAGGAACAGCAGAGGTCCCAGGACGCTTCCCTGGGGAACACCTGATATCACTTCAGTTTTACTCGATGATTTGCCGTCTATTACTACGAACTGCGACCTTCCTGGCAGGAAATCACGAATCCAGTCGCACAACTGAGATGGTACCCCATAGGCCCGCAGCTTGCTTAGAAGTCGCTTGTGAGGAACGGTGTCAAAAGCTTTCCGGAAATCTAGAAATACGGAATCAACTTGAGATCCCCTGTCGATAGCGGCCATTACTTCTTGTGAATAAAGAGCTAGCTGCGTTGCACAAGAACGATGTTTTCTGAAACCATGCTGATTGCGTATCGATAGATCGTTCCCTTCAACGTGATTCATAATGTCTGAATACAGTATATGCTCCAAACCCTACTGCAAACCAACGTCAATGATAGAGGTCTGTAGTTCGATGGATTACTCCTACTACCCTTCTTAAACATTGGTCCGACCTGCGCAATTTTCCAATCTGTAGGTACAGATCTATCGGTGAGCGAGCGGTTGTATATGATTGCTAAGTAGGGAGCTATTTTATCAGCGTAATCTGCAAGGAACCTAATCGGTATTCAATCTGGACCTGAAGACTTGCCCGTATCAAGCGAGTTGAGTTGCTTCGCAACCCCTAAGGTATCTACTTCTAAGAAACTCATGCTAGCAGCTGCTCGTGTTTCAAATTCTGGAATATTCCATTCATCTTCCCTGGTGAAGGAATTTCGGAAAACTGCGTTCAATAACTCCGCTTTAGCGGCACAGTCGTCGGTAACAGTACCATCGGCACTGCGTAGCGAAGGTATTCACTGTGTCTTGCCGCTTGTGTACTTTACATATGACCAGAATTTCTTCGGATTTTCTACCAAATTTCGAGACAATGTTTTGTTGTGGAACCTATTAAAGGCATCTCGCATTGAAGTCCGTGCCAAATTTCGCACGTTTGTAAATTTTAGCCAATCTTCGGGATTTCGCGTTCTTCTGAACTTCGCATGCTTTTTCCGTTGCCTCCGCAACAGCGTTTGGACCTGTTTTGTGTACCATGGGGGATCAGTTCCATCTCTTACCATTTTATGTGGTATGAATCTCTCAATTTCTGTTGCTACTATATCTTTGAATTTGAGCCACATCTCGTCTACATTTGCATAGTCAGTTCGGAAGGAATGGAGATTGTCTTTTAGGAGGGCTTCTAGTGACACTTTATCCACTTTTTTTAAAGCGGTGGATTTGGAAGAAACGGTATTGAGCCTAGCTACAACGACCTTGTGATCACTAATCCTTGTATCAGTCAGGATGCTCTCTATTAACTCTGGATTGTTTGTGGCTAAGAGGTCAAGTGTGTTTTCGCAACCATTTACAATTCGCGTGGGTTCGTGGACTAACTGCTCGAAATAATTTTCGGAGAAAGCATTTAGGACAATCTTGAAGATGTTTTCTGCCTACCACCGGTTTTGAACAAGAATTTTGCCATCATATCGAGGGAAGGTTGAAGTCCCCACCAACTATAACCGTATGAGTGTGGTATTTATTTGTTACGAGACTCAAATTTTCTCTGAACTGTTCAGCAACTATATCATCGGAGTCTGGGGGTCGGTAGAAGGAGCCAATTATTAGTTAATTTAGCTTAATATTAGGGTAAACTGGTGAAGTGTAGTACATAGACCGCGCCTAGTATTATCATCACTCCACAGCCATTCTTTACAATTCATAGCAGTGTTATGGAATGTTCAGCGACCTAAAATACTTTCAAAAGACATATTACGTATATATAAAATATAGAATACAAAAAGTTAGTGCACAATCTACAATCTTTACTGTTACCCAATTTTAAAATTAAGTTAACGTTAAAGCGTTACATTGAAATACTACATACGGAAATCGAAACAACTCAGAGCCAAAATTTGTTGCTGATATAGAATTACTATAATAAACATATCCAGTGTACATCTCTGGCCGGCCGGTGTGGCCGAGCGGTTCTAGGCGCTTCAGTGTGGAGCCGCGCGACCGCTACGGTCGCAGGTTCGAATCCTGCCTCGGGCATGGATGTGTGTGATGTCCTTAGGTTAGTTAGGTTTAAGTAGTTCTAAGTTCTAGAGAACTGGTGACCTCAGAAGTTAAGTCCCATAGTGCTCAGAGCCATTTGAACCATCTCTGAAGATGGTAAAAAAATTAGGTAACAGTTGATTGGTGTGAAACAAAAAGCAAGTTCAGATGCAATATAAAACAAGCAGTAGCTACAAGAGTTTGTATGATAAAGGCCTTTTTCTTGAATTCTGCAATAATTTTATCGAAATACCAGTTCTGCATAAACTGGAACAACGCACACAGTTCTAGAGAGCTACCAGTCCTACCACATAACCTACTGATATACAGGGTGGTTATAAATAAACTTTTGCTACTTGAGAGCCCCCCCCCCCCCACCCCCATGAAAAACGATTGATCGCAGGTCTTTGTGCAACCATTTGAAAGGACATACGGAAGAGAAATAACAGATAAACCTTTGCAAAAAACACACTTTAATTTCCACGTGAGAGGGTAACGTATTTTGTTAATTGCGTACTGTGTTTACGTTCCACGGTACAAATGCTGTTCATTGTGACGACCATCTCCATCCACAACAGCGTGGAACCGCACTAGAGATTGCTCTACAGCTTCCCGTCTCACCTCAGGAGCTCTCGTTGTGCTCGTCTTCAACCTCCACATTGCGTCCAGCATTCTCATCCAGGTCAACTAACTCCTTCAAAAATATGTGATACAACTGGTGGTCGTCGGCCTTTTCCCCCAATAGCAGTTCCAAACCCGAATCGTATTCTTCAACTCCAGGGTGGAAAGAGGACTCCTCCATATTTTTTCAACGTGTCGATGCTCGAGAAAAGCAGCCACACTATTGGTACTGTTTTGATAAAACAGCAGTACAATCAAAGTCCTCTTTACCTTTTCTAGACCCATACTGACTGACTGAGCCGTGCTGCGGGTCGCGTTGGTGCTGTTTGTACGTTTCCGCCCTCTGTTGCAGGCCAGTCGGATCGTTAGTTGGCATGGTTGCGGTTGTTTGTCTTCTTCTCGTGTTGACTGGCGCCCCTCAGTTTTGCAAGCGTTGCCTGTCCGCTAGTGGCAGCAGCGGTGGTTATCGATATGTAGTAACTACTGCCCTACCTTTGGGGCGACGTCGTTGTTTTTCTGGGTCGTGTGAGTGAGCCAGTTCGGTTGGGGACTCTGGAGCAGCCAGGTCCGCGCAGTGCGAAACACGTCAGGACTGCTGGCGGCACGCATGGTCTGCCGGATGGAAGGGCTGTGGTCACGAGGGGGTACGACCTCGTCGTAAACTGGATCCAGCAAGCCTTAAGTTGAGTGCATTTCAATCTAAGTAGAGAAACCTCCAGCATTGTAATATTTCGCGATTCTCCAGTGACTTGGGTTCGTGTTGCTGCTCGTAGTGTCGCCAAGGCGAAGAGCAGAGAGTGGAGTGCTTTCTACTCTGGTTGTAGTGGTTCCCTTCTCGTTCCAGGCGCTATAAACACAGTTTTCTGGGGACGTAGTGCAGGCCGCTGGTTCCGGCTTTGGCATATTCTTCCATCGTTGCATTTGGTTTATCGGACGTCAGGTAGCTTCAGCAAGATTATCATTAGTCATTCGTTAGACTGATACTAGTCTGAGTTACTATCTTGCGAAGTGAATGCAACTCTTGGCTGCCTATCTCATCCCTCGCGAAAGTGTTTGTTGACGGACCTTCTCAGAGGTCGATTCCTAGAGCACCGTCTGTATCTCCTTGTGTTACAAAGTATACCATTATCTTATTTCACCCGTTTGGTGATCAGCTCCTTGTATTTTTAATTAAGCTTTGCTATTGTATTTTCCGTTTTATAGCAGGTTCCTAAATTTTTTATATCATTGCCGTTCCTGGCGTGTAAGACCTTCAGCTGTGATTGTGGTCATTTGCCTTAAAATTCTAATTTGGTATTTGTATTTTTGCAGTAAGTGTTAAAAATTTTATTTACTGCCTTTCCTGGCGTCTGATGCCTTCTGCTGTGTTTGTGGTGAGTTGCCTTTAATATTTCAATACCTGTAATTTGTAAGTTGCAGCGAGTTTTAAGCAATTCTCAATTTATTGCCATTCCTGGCGTGTAAGGCCTTCTGCCCATATCACAGTGGCTTATTTTTAAAACATGATCTGTTGTATCTGTATTTAATGGTGATTTGCTAAATCGTAGCTCACTAAAAAGACTATTAGTTGAACAGTTGTTTAATCATTCATTAATAAAGTGAGGTATTTTATTTATTGTTGAGTCTGTAATTACTAGTTTAAAATAAATTATGTGTAACTGTAAAAGGCAACCAATACTAACTGATTACGGCCCCGTCCACAATCGTAACCGAATCCTGCCTTTCCTTGACTACCAGATTTCACTGTCTGCAGCTGTAATACACACTGATGCCTGTGCTTCAGTCCTGCGTCGCTGTAAAGTACCGGTGCCCACAGGCAAGTCATGATACGAACACTACCAGCAACACAAATTCTGCAGCACACATTCTGAATATCATCCCTATCAAGTTGGGCATCCATACGGTTAATAGTTTTCCGTCTACAGTGGCTTAGTTAGCGAATGTTTAATTACAACGACGGTCTATGTTATGGGTAGCAACTACCTCAATTTCCTAGCTAGATTCACACGTAGTTGTACGACAGCTACAGGCTGTGTGGGTTGGCTGCCGAGCGGTGTGCGTCCACACTTTGACTTTCACAGGACAGAAAATTTAAAATTTGCAGCTCATAATTATATACTTCATCTTGAGTAAATTAGGACACACCAATAACTTCTAAATGTAAACTTTCTATTACAATATATAAGTCTACAGTTGGAAGGTCTTTGCAAACTCATAATTAAAACTTTCGAAGTCATTATAAAAAAAAATCAGTTTGGGAATGAGAATAAGTTTAAGTAAAAGTTGGCAACCTACTCAAAGAACAGAACTGTTATTTACTGTCAAGAGATATTAAGAAAAAGAAGAAATGACGAACACAAAATTAAAATTCAGACAGATACATTATTTTGATGTTTCCGTGATTTCATCAGTCTGCTCATCACTATCCGAAACGTTACGACGATCACATTGTAAACCTTGCAGGAAATGATACTGGCAGGAAGGTATAACGTTCAACATTCCGCCTTTTTTTAAAAATTTATCGTACTAGATCTAAGGCCCTTCACGCCGGAGGTTCGAGTATTCCCTCGGGCATGGGTGTGTGTGTTGTTCCTAGCATTAGTCAGTTTAAGTAGTGTGTAAGTCTAGGAACCGATGACCTCAGCAGTTTGGTCCCTTAGGAATTCACACACATTTGAACTAGAGCTGATGCATTTTAGCCAGTTCCCTTCATTCCCAGCCACATTTTTTCCCTCTTCGTGGCACATTTTTGAACGTCTATATCAGAAAATCTGAATTCCGCAAGTCAAAAACCGCAAACTTACTTGTTATCAGATGGTGGTAGCAGAACTGACTGTCACAAGCATTTGGACGTACACCACTCGGTTGCAGAGGTGATTAGGGATTTAGTTAAGTGTGATAGAACTATTGAACTAGGAATTGTTCTTATGCGGCAGCCGCAACTGTTAAGTCCATTCTGTGAGATGGAGGAACTGCACAACAATCTTTTATTGTGTAACACAATTTTTTCATTATTACGGTTTACATCAGACGATGAAACTTTAAGTGTTCCGAGATGAGTCGTGTATATAATAAAGGACTGTGTATTAAGCAACCGCTGTTCGGTTTCTTCATTTTAGAAAATATTGATTTAGCACAAACACCGCTTATCAGATACAGAGATCTGCCTGTATAGTAGTGATTTCACAGTGTTGCCACAGCGAAAGCGATCTATTCCAAAGCTGCTACAACAAATGGAGGCGGTCGGCCTCTCCACTAGACGAAACAACCGGGGTCGCGACTGCCGCTGCCGCGTTCCCCCTGGCCCTTCCACCGCCAACACAGAGCCGGCTCGGCGCGGCCTTCCTGTAGAATGGGTTGCGCACGTGCCAGGCGCCAAGCGTCTTCGACCTTGGCGATCAACTGTGCGTGATTTAATAAGCGGACTTTCACAAACCTGTTTCCTCTATCTGCGTAGAAACTTTATTTACAGACGGATGATATACAACGGCATATTCCAAAATTTCTGACTTCGAGAAACAACAACAAAGTTTTCCGCCTGTTAAATACACCTTAGTCTGTTTTTGTGACTCTTAGTCGAGCTTCCGCTTTCCGTCATTCGTTTACGAAGGACTGACGCAGAGGAACGTGTATAGATCGAGTTGATGTGAGCTGTTATCATCGAAACCTTTTTTAACTGTAGAGCTGGCGTTTTAATTTACAGCACCAAGAAGGATAGCAAAAGGCGAAATTTTGGTGATTGGACCTACACAATAAACATTGAAGCTCCAAAGAAACTGGTGTAGGCATGCGTATTCAAATACAGAGATATATAAACAGGCAGAATACGGCGCTGCAGTCGGCAATGCCTATATAAGACAACAAGTGTCTCGCACAGTAGTCAGATCGGTTACTGCAGCTAGAATGGCAGGTTATCAAGATTTTAATGAGTTTGAACGTGATGTTACCGTCGGCGCACGAGCGATGGGACACAGCGTCTTCGAGATAGCGATGAAGTGGGAATTTTCCCGTACAACGTTTTCACGAGTGTGCTGTGAATATCAGGAATCTGGTATAATATCAATCTCCGACATCGCTACGGCCGGGAAAAGAACCTGCAAGAAAGGGAATTACGACAACTGAAGAGAATCGTTCAAAGTGACAGAAATGCAGCCCTTCCGCAAATTGCTTCAGATTTCAGTGCTGGGCCATCAACAACTGTCAGCGAGCAAACCGTTCAACGAAAGATCATCGATATGGGCTTTTGGAGCCGAACGACTACTCCTGTACCCTTGATGACTGTATGACAAAGCTTTACGCCTCGCCTGGACGCGTCAACACCGACGCTGGACTGTTGATGACTGAAAGAATATAGCCTTTCCGAAAGAGTCTCGTTACAAACTGTATTGAGCGTGTGGACCTGTACGAGTATGGAGACAACCTCATGAATCCATGAACACTGCGGTCAGCAGCGGTCTATTCAATCTGGTACAAGTATTGTAATGGTGCGGGGCGTGATATGCGAGCCCCTGACATTCTAGATACGACTCTTACAGGTGACACGTTACGTAAGCATCCTGTCTGATCACCTGCTTTCTTTCATGTTCATTGTGCATTTCAACGGACTTGGGCAGTTCCAGCAGGATAGAGCGACACCCCACGCGTCCCGAATTACTACAGAGTGGCTCCAGGAAAACTCTTACGAGTTTAAACACTTCCACTGGCCACCAGACTCCCCAGACACGAACATTATCGACCATGTCTGGGATGTCTTGCAACGTGCTGTTCTCCACTCTCTCGTACTCTTACGGATTTATGGACAACACTGCAGGATTAATGGTGTCAGTTCCCTCCAGAACTACTTCAGGCATTAGTCGAGTCCATGCCACGTCGTGTTGGCACTTCTGCGTGCTCGCGGGGGCGCTACACGATATTAGGTGTACCAGTTTCTTTGACTCTCCAGTATAGTAGGAAGAACGCATAATAAAAATTGTAGTTGTTTGGGGGGTATAAAAGACGCAAAGTTTATTGCACAGAGCATCAGAGGCTCTAAGACTGTTAGGCATCGAGTCGAACTGAGCTTGGATGACACATGACTGGAAAATGATGGACGGCAACCCGAAACAGCTGTTTTCAGTGGGTGAGAGACGTTGAGACGTTCTCGCCGGGGAAAAGCCGAACGCCATCGGTGTCGAGGTAGGTCATCTACCAGAAGTGACAGTACCGTGTACGTTAACGTGAGCCTCGCTCTGCTGGAAGCAATAGTAGAAAAACCAATTCACATAGCAAATATCAGAAGTTAATAACAACGCGACCATTTGTGTGATAACTCAAAATGACCAAGTGGATGTTAAAAACAAGATATGTTATTTAACTTTTGTTTTCGTTGATGCAAAATTCCTCTTTGGTAGAGTGTCTAGTTCGATAATTTCGCTTCTTACAATAGGAGTGAGGTTGTTGCTTTCATATATAATATGTGCGGCGAAATGTAATAACGGTCAGGAACTCTATTCTCTCGTAAAGTGTCGATTCATTTGCTTCACAGTACTCAAAACACTTTTCAAAGCTGGAGGAAAACATCTGCAAAAACCAATATTCAGTACAGCTCATCTAGGCTGCTTGAATCTTATTCCATCATAACGGTACAATACCAGGTCTAGAGTCCAACCAACTACGCCTACACACAACTAGTACTAACTCACTATTCGACTGGACACAGAATTGACTACTGCTTGTTGCTCACACAAATCAACAAGTGTTGCATTACATGAAGTCGCAGTTCAGAGATTATAAAATACATAGATTTTTCATGTTACAAATTATGTGTACAGTATCGCTATGATCGAAATTATTTTTAAAAGAATTAAATATATTTACCATTTCATAAAAACAATGATTGTAGGAAACAGTAAGTGTTATATTAATGATGCATTAGGAAGGTAAATGTTTCAGCATTTGATGTATCGTAATCTACAATACTGCGCTAAAAACGAGGTGTGCCGAGCAATTTAATTACAGTACCCAGTGGCGCCCTATACCATCCAATCTGGTGCTCCGCCATGTGGCGATGAGATATGAAACCTGGCAACGTTCGTTCTCCTCGGTGCCTCCACACATGAATACTTCCGTTGTGATGTTGTATGCAGAACCGAGACTTGTCCAAAAAGACGTGGTGCCATTCCTGTATCCAGTGTTGCCGTTGGCTGCAGCACATTCGGTCCCCTCTTTCTACTGCCGTATCAAGGGAAGCTGCAACCATAGTCGCCGAGCTGACAAGGCGTGACATCATGCATGCACGTTTCTGTGGTTGTCTTGTTGCAAAATGAAGCCCATTTGCCGACTCAAGATAGGTGGTGTAACTGTTCCGAATGCCCACGGTCGAGCGAACAGTATGTTCTCAGGGCCACTAGTTGCCCGGCTCCAAGGCATCCTACATTGCATAGTGTTTATCCGTCCTGAAGCCATCGATTCTATATTTCTAGTAGAATCCTGACCAGCACGAGCAGCAATATTGTTGAGCGGTAAACTGCAGTCACGAATAAACCACGCAAGAAACCCCCACTTGTGCTAAACCTCCAGAAAGTCTCAGTTTAGCCGGTGAGTCCGTAGATGGTGATACACTGAAGAAGAAAAGAAACTGGCACACATGCCTAATGTCGTGTGGAACCCCCGGGAGCACGCGAAACTGCCGCAATACGACATGGCATGGACTCGACTAATGTCTAAAGCAGTGCTGGAGGGAATTGACACCTTGAATCCGGCAGGGCTGCTCATAAAGCCGTAAGAGTACGACGGGATGGAGATCTCTTGTGAACGGCACGTTGCAAGGCATCCCAGATATGCTGAACAATGTTTATTTCATGTCTGGGGAGTGTTTAAACTCAGAAGAGTGTTCCTGGAGACACTCTGTAGCAATTCTGGACGTGTGGGGTGTCGTATTGTCCTGCTGGTACTGCCCAAGTCCGTCGGAATGCACAATGAACACGAATGGATGCAGTGATCAGACAGCATGCTTACGTACATGTCACCACTGTCAAAGTCGTATCTATACGTGTCAGTCGTCCCATATCACTCCAACTGCACACGCGCCATACCATTACAGAGCCCCCACCAACTTGAAAAGTCCCCTGCTGACACGCAGGGTGCATGGGTACATGACGTTGTCTCCAAACCCATACATGTCCACCCGCTTGATATAATCTGAAACGAGATTCGTCCGATCAGGCAACATATTTCCAGTCATCAGCAATCCAATGTTGGCTCAGGCGAGGCTTAACACTTTGTGTCGTGCAGTCACCAAGGGCACACGAGTGCGCCTTTGGTTCAGAAAGCCCATATCGACGATGTTTCTTTGAACGGTTCACACGCTGATACTCGTCCATGGCCCAGCGTTGAAACCTGCAGCAATTTGTGGAAGGGTTACACTTCTGTCATGTTGAACGATTCTCTTCAGTCGTCGTTGGTCCCGTTATTGCAGGATCTTTTTCCGGCCGTAGCGATGTCGGAGATTTGATGTATTACCGGCTTACTGATATTAACGGTACAGTCGTGGAATGGTCGTACAGGAAAATCCCGACTTCGTCGCTACATCGGAGATCCTGTGTCTCACCGCTCGTGCTACGACTGTAACACCACATTCAAACTCACTTAAATTTTGATAACTTGTCATTGTAGCAAACAGTAACAGATCTAACAACTGTGCTAGACACTTGTTGTCTTATATAGACGTTGCCGACTGCAGCGCCGTATTCTCTCTTCCTATAACATTTTCTTTGTCGCTTCAGTGTATAAGGGGTGAACAGAACAGTATAGCTGGCCACGCTTCCCCCCCCCCCCCCCTCCCCCGAGTATTGCGATAATTACAACAGTCCGTCCTTGAATTGACTTATTGAGCCACCACATAGGAATTCCTCCTACTTATTACGTAGAAATGCTCTCGTAGTTTCGTGTCCCCTTGCAGAGCCGTAACAGCACCCTCTAATTCTGAAGGTGCAATACTTCTATGTTTTACGTAATGAGGCGGGAAGAAGTATTTTTTGCCAATAATGTTTGCACGGAATGCCATTATGGTGCGTTTATTAATAAACACAGTAAAATAATTTGTTCACAATGATTATAAGCTAGCTATTAACGTCAAGACAGCATGGTCTACCACAAGACTAGATCGAAAGGCACCCTATCGAAGACTGGCGACTATGGCGGACAGTCTGTAACTTGTACATACAATCCGTGTACTTCGTATAAGATCGTACATCTTCGGTTATGCCAAAGTTATTTACTAATTTACTAATATCAACGTTTCCTGGCACTGTAAAATTACTGGTAGATATTATTTATGACCCTCAGACTCTTCCTAATGTCTGGGTGGCAAAAGGCAACTTTTGCTAGCAAACACCTATCAATAAGTAAGTTAATTCGCTCAGGAGTAAATATACTTTCCCTACATATCTCTTAGCTGACATCAAGGGCGATTTCTGCATCGGTACTTCATCCCACTGGCACTGAAAGCGCCAGATGGCCAACCGCCTATGCTGGCCAATGTGGGAACCTGCCGCTCGCTCCTTACTCTGTACGTACCGCAGAGCTAATACATTCACTTCACATACGTGAAATAGCAGAATTGGAAATAATGTAAAATGCTCTCTTATCTGCAAATAATGGGAACCTTACAACTACTATCCTTCCCGAATTGTATGGTATAGTTTCTTCCTTCTTAAATGAGACATAACAAGTTGTTGCAAACATTCAAATGCAGTTTTCTAATGAGAAACCCGCTTCCTAATCTTTTCTTGTACACAGAACGTAGATCGCGTTACATTTGCCTGATTAGTGTTCTTGTGCTACAGTGCTAATCGTTTACATACCCAGTCTGACGTTTGTTGCTTGCCCGCCTTCATATTGTTGCAGTTTTAATGGTCAGCAGTGTATGAAATACTAACTGTTTACACAGAATTTCCGAAAAATGCAGTTGTTAAAGTTAGTGATATCAAAAACAGCTGAAGGCGTGTTCTAGATGATATTTATTTACTGTTTGTAAGATTACACACCGTTGGAAACCAATCTCCAACACTGAACCTGCATTACAATTAGGTTTAGAGTCAAAGTAAATTATTTTAAACAGTTACAATACAGTAGTATCGTCGTACACTAACGTAAAATTTAAGCTGCACGTTGTAACGTAGCATAGGACTTATCTCCTCGTGGCTGCGTTCATTTCACCGGACTTATTACGTAATATGGAACTTCTTTTCCTTGATGTTCGTTAAGTGTCCATAAATATCTTACATTGTTAGCATGTATGAGTCTTCTGCTGCTGTACTGGATGAATGTTGTGCCGAGACACTATTGCTCAATACTATAATAAATCAAATGGGACGGAAGTTGTTTGAACGAAATGCGAAACATACATCATTAGTTTAAATGATCCACTAGATGCTTATGTAGATGTAGAAGAGACATTATTGTTGAGTCAAAATATTGCCAAAATACTCGACATTAGGAGCACGATGAAGACCGAAAGAAACATTCTCGTACAAAATCTCTTAACACCAATAATAGAAGTGTTGCTCTCTGGGTGGCAATTTGACGACAGAACGCCGCGTTACTCTGCCTCTAGGACTGCCACATTTTTTTACAAAGCGAAACGATGTTACTAACGATACAAACAAACCACAAAAAGTAATATGCCTGTTATCAACCAGTTAAACATAGCTGTTTTATTACGTAAGTATTTAAGTTAAATATTATCAAAATGATAAGTTAAAGTCCATTACATATCCGCGCTGCCAATGGTAGGGTTTCGTAGAGTACGGCAGACAGGAATGGAACTGAGGATGGGTGACCGTCTGCTACATTCAACGTATCGAAACTTGTGTGAAGTTCTCGACTGTTAGCTCCAAATACGTATGAACAGAGTTCATTTGGACTGTAGGAACAAATAACTAGATGTAATGCATTGTGCGATATGGAGAAAAAGGAAAGAGAAGGTTCATGCTAGTCTAATGCGGAGGCTCTTCCTTTCCCAGCCTGTTAGAAAGGAGCATCTAGATCCATGTCAAATCTTTCGTCTGTAATTCGCTCGATATTGAGGAATCGTCAGATGTGCTAGTCCTTCCATGCTAGTCATGATATCAACTTGCCATGGGGCAATCATTTTACTTGTTTTGTGTTTATGCTTTGCTCTTACGCAGAGTTGTTCTTAGCAACTGCTGATACAACTGTCCATTATTCATACTAGGAGGTATCAGAAATCGTAGCTACAAATGTAAACGAAAGGAACAATCTCGGAGGTAGGGCCAGATATCATTGAGTATTCGGTTATACAGGGTCTCGTTTCAACCGTAATGTAAGACAAGATGTTTCAATGGCAAACACGGGTGTCGAGGAATTACACTTTCCGTTTGTACATCTGATGTGGAAGAAAGCGTTACGAAAGCTACTGAGAGTAGCCGCGGAAGAAGACGCAGGCACGTTGCCAGTCGCTTCGTAGTATCCGGCATTGCTGGGAGTTCTTTAATATAAACCCATTTACTACATCACCTAGTGACATTCCAAGTCATACAACTTCCTGTCGGTAACTGTAGTGGCACGCGCAAGCTATAACAACGATGCGGCTTGCACTCTAATCTTACATAGACGATCTCGTAGCTTGTTGCTAGGTTTCGCGTTGAAAGCGCTGGCCACTGAATCTTGCAACACCACATGAAACGGCAGTGGTTTGTGTTACTATAAACAACTATTCTTTGTTATGCTACGTGCTTTAATGATCTAAAATAAACGAGAAAACACCACGTCTGAAATTTGCTCTGTACACAACTAGGTTCATTAGTTAGTGGCCGGTGACTATAAAAGTTTCTGGACATGCGAAATCGCTAAAAATTGTATCCGAGTTTTGACTACACCAAAATTTTACTTCTTTGCATTCATATAAAGCACTATTTAGTCTAACTTCGTGAAGCAGATCCCATTGCCCACTGTCAAAACGGGAGATTTCTTTTTCCTCTCTAACACTTCTTGACAAAATGGCAAATCTACGCCATCGATCTTGTATATGTCATTCACCATTGTCCTTGCTCCTTCGCATCCCATGCCAGCAAAGAGTGCTTATGGACTAGACCAATTGACTCATTAATCAAAAGAATCAAATATAAAAATTACAATGATTCTGATTTCTTTTGAGAGTTAAATTTTTTAAATTTAAACTAAATAGCTAAGTAACTTGTTACGGACGTAATTATACAGGGTGAGTCACCTAACGCTACCGCTGGATATATTTCGTAAAGAACATCAAACACTGACGAACCGATTCCACAGACCGAACGTGAGGAGAGGGGCTAGTGTAATTGTTTAATACAAACCATACAAAAATGCACGGAAGTATGTTTTTTAACACAAACCTACGTTTTTTAAAATGGAACCCCGTTAGTTTTGTTAGCACATATGAACATATAAACAAATACGTAATCAGTGCCGTTTGTTGCATTGTAAAATGTTAATTACATCCGGAGATATTGTAACCTAAAGTTGACGCTTGAGTACCACTCCTCCGCTGTTCGATCGCCGGCCGGAGTGGCCATGCGGTTCTAGGCGCTACAGTCTGGAACTGAGCGACCGCTACGGTCGCAAGTTCGAATCCTGCCTCTGGCATGGATGTTTGTGATGCCCTTAGGTTAGTTAGGTTTAATTAGTTCTAAGTTCTAGGCGACTGATGACCTCAGAAGTTAAGTCGCATTGTGCTCGGAGCCATTTGAATCCGCTGTTCGATCGTGTGTATCGGAGAGCACCGAATTACGCAGGGATCCAAAGGGACGGTGATGGACCTTAGGTACAGAAGAGACTGGAACAGCACATTACGTCCACATGCTAACAGCTTTTTATTGGTCTTTTTCACTGACGCACATGTACATTACTATGAGGGGTGAGGTACACGTACACACGCGGTTTCCGTTTTCAATTACGGAGTGGTATAGAGTGTGTCCCGACATGTCAGGCCAATAGATGTTCAATGTGGTGGCCATAATTTGCTGCACACAATTGCAATCTCTGGCGTAATGAATGTCGTACACGCCGCAGTACATCTGGTGTAATGTCGCCGCAGGCTGCCACAATACGTTGTTTCATATCCTCTGGGGTTGTAAGCACATCACGGTACACATTCTCCTTTAACGTACGCCACAGAAAGAAGTCCAGAGGTGTAAGATTAGGAGAATGGGCTGGCCAATTTATGCGTCCTGCACGTCCTATGAAACGCCCGTCGAACATCCTGTCAAGGGTCAGCCTAGTGTTAATTGCGGAATGTGCAGGTGTACCATCATGCTGATACCACATACATCGACGCGTTTCCAGTGGGACATTTTCGAGCAACGTTGGCAGATCATTCTGTAGAAACGCGATGTATGTTGCAGTGCTCTCGGATACACACGATCGAACAGCGGAGGAGTGGTACTCAAGCGTCAACTGTAGGTTACAATATCTCCGGATGTAATTAACATTTTACAATGCAGCAAACGGCACTGATTACGTATTTGTTTATATGTTCAGATGTGCTAACAAAACTAACGTGGTTCCATTAAAAAAACGTAGGTTTGTGTTAAAAAACATACTTCCGTGCATTTTTGTATGGTTTGTATTAAACATTTACACTAGCCCCTCTCCTCACGTTCGGTCTGTGGAATCGGTTCGTCAGTATTTGATGTGGTTTACGAAATATATCCAGCGTTAACGTTAGGAGACTCACCCTGTAGTACTCCAAAGCTGATCATTGGTAAAAGCGTCCTCAGTCAGATTGAGGTAGACCCCTTCCAACTCTCCCATCCAAGCCTTCCGTGTATACGTTTTTTGTCTATCTGCTTTCCCTCGCACTCTCTCTCTATGTCCAAACCATATCAATCAACCTAACCTTCCTCAATACTTGACACTAAACCTTCTTTCACCTCACAACGCTCCCTAAGATTGATTAACTTAATAAACTTTAAGAAAAGCCTTATACCGTAGTTGAACTATAGGTACGTTGAACAACATACTGAATAACGATATTATTTATTGATAAAATTAAATTGTAAAGTATCAACAAAATTAAATCATTAAAATGTGAAGAATAGCCTTGCATCACCATGGAAAGTTTGGGTAAGTCAAGTTTGTATGTTGTAAATTTCAGGCACGATGTCAGTTTCTTATCAGTAAGACGGCATCTCAATTTAGTCTTGATAAGGTTCACCCTTGAAAATGATTGTTCGCATGAATATTTAGACTCGAATAAGGAAATAACAGCAAACGTTAGCTGATTATATGTATCAGGAATACTATTACAGGTGTTAAAACTCAACATATCTTCCTTCTCCAGGTCTTTCAAAACAGATCACTTACGCTGTGAATTTAGATCGCATATCTCTATCTCCAGTATTTCTTTGTCAGTACAAGGATTTACTTCTTTTTTTTTTTTTTTTTGAAACCCAGAAACTGCATTTGGAAGTGGCCGTTGTCGATGTTATAGGAGGAAAAATAAAACGATGTTACAGTAGCAGAGTTTTCTTTTTCTTTTCTGTTAGCGTAACACTAAAGTCGCTCTGCTTTTCCTGTTGAGAAAAGCTTCCCTTGTATTAAAAAGTGCTGTTTCGAAACAGCAAATGTCAATATCAGAATTATTTTTTGGCGATTTTTGAACAGGCTTGTAAAGTGAATCAGAGTTTCCCTTGCAAAGTGTTGAGCATGTTAAGCACTATCTCATGCACTTTGAAGCATTATCTAGACTTTTTCGAAGACAAGCAGCAAACAAGCGGCGCGGAAGACAGCGGTTGCACGTAGTCGGAGCCCCGAGGCAGACTGGCAATTTCACTTAAACATCTGTCTAACACTAATTCTTCGAGATAAACTCGTCCAGGCCGAGAACCGACTTCTGGGCATCGACTACGAAGCATCAGTCGTACTGTACGTGCTCGCGAGCGCATGGTATTTCGTAGAAGAGCCACATTCAAGGGACAAATAGCCGCCTGTGGCTCGCGATCCATGGTTTACGATGACTGTACTAGACGATCGGATGTTCATACATGGAAATTTCCTCCGCAGCACTTTGTTAGCATATCTGAAAAGTGTTAGGTGTTTTGACTCAGTAGTTAATGTGTTTGCACTTGAAGAAATATCACTTTAAGCCATGACTGTATGCGGATTAGGACACTTGTCCCATTTCTTCGTGTGGTGAGTATGCGTTATCTTTGAGATCCGCTAGGGAAGTTTGGATAGTTGATCTTCAGCTACGGAGCCAACAGAACAGCAATAAAGAAGCAAAACTGATGTAACGCCTACCTGCATTCTGATGAAGTCCCTTGAGGTGCAGCAAATCGATGAGACACATACGCTATCAGGCAGCGAGAGTAGACACTGGTGCCGTATGAGTTACCTCCAACAACACCATTCATTTTTTTTTCTTTTGGGTCATAAGTCTTCTGACTGGTTTGATGCGGTCCGCCACGAATTCCTCTCTTGTGCCAACCTCTTCATCTCAGAGTAGCACTTGCAACCTACGTTCTCAATTATTTGCTGAATGTATTCCTGTCTCTGTCTTCCTCTACAGTTTTTGCCCTCTACAGCTCCCTCTAGTACCATGGAAGTCATTCCCTCATGTCCCAACGGATGTCCTATCATGCTGACCCTTCTCCTTATCAGTGTTTTCCACATATTCCTTTCCTCTCCGATTCTGCGCAGGATCTCCTCATTCCTTACCTTACCAGTCCACCTAATTTTCAACATTCATCTGCAGCACCACATCTCAAATGCTTCGTTTCTTTTATGTTTCGGTTTTCTCACTGTCCATATTTGACTACGATACAATGCAATACTCCAGACGTACATTCTCATAAATTTCTTCCTCTAATTAAGGCCTATGTTTGATACTAGTAGACTTTTCTTGGCCAGGAATGCCCTTTTTGCCAGTGCGAGTCTGCTTTTGATGTCCTCCTTGATCCGTTCGTCACTGGTTTTTTGCTGCCTAGATAGTAGAATTCTTTAACTTCATCTACCATCAATCTTGATGTTAGTTTCTCGCTGTTCTCACTTCTGCTTTTTCTCATTACTTTCGTCTTTTTTCTATTTGCTCTCAATCCATATTCTGTACTCATTAGATTGCTCATTCTGTTCAGCAGATCATGTAATTCTTTTTCACTTTCACTCAGGATAGCAATGTCATCAGCGAGTTGTATCATAGATATCCTTTCACCTTGAATTTTAATTCCACTCCTGGAAACCTTTCTTTTTATTTCCATCGTTGCTTCTTCGATGAACAGATTCCTTTTTAATCCGGGCTTTCGTTCTTGGTCGTACACTTTTATTATTCCCGCTTGGCTCTTGTACATATTGTATATTACCAGTCACCCCCTATAGCTTACCCCTATTTTTCTCAGAATTTCAAACATGTTGCATCATTTTACATTGTCGAAGGCATTTTCCAGGTCGACAAATCCTATGAACGTGTCTTGATTTTGCATATAAATTTCGGGAACGCGTATATCGTACGAGAATATGTCAAAGCCATTCAAACGAGTTCATTGACACCGCTCAAAGAAGCCAAATCATTCGCTTAAATTTTTGAGGAAGATCTTCAATCAGTTATAGCGACTTTCGTCCTGTAACATAGCGTAATAAAATGAAAAATTTGATAGTGAACCTTATGGAACACGACAAAGTACTCATTAAAATTTGTTTCTTCAACATAGCAAGGCTGCTTAATCATCGGTTTAATGTCACCAGAGAACAAATATTTCATCACACAAATCCACTCTACACCATAATTAAACAATTACTATTATGTTCAGTGTATTTGTGAGAATCGTGGTCAGTGCAGTCAAAGAACATGCACAATACTACGATCCTACTGTGCATTTACTACCAATCAAGTCTTAATTCTTAGGATCGAACTACGATATTGCCATCATCTAGGGGTCGGAGATGGCGCAACCGAGAGAAGCATTGGATCCGATTATGTGATGTTGTAAGTTTGCTTCACTAATCTGGTCTTGGCACTTTCCATCAACAAATTTTGTTTCACGTAGAGGCTTCATTTCAAACAAGGATGTTATATCAGGGAGTGTAGGAGCTACATTGGCAATGACGCTTCACACGACTGACAGTATGTGTCAGTTTCATGAAAAATATCGTCTGGCTTACCACTTCCTTTTAATTTTTATTGGTGATATCCAGTTTCAATATACACTAGTGGCCATTAAAATTGCTACACCAAGAAGAAATGCAGATGATAAACGGGTATTCATTGAACAAATATATTATATTAGAACTGACGTGTGATTACATTTTCACGCAATTTGGATGCATAGATCCTGAGAAATCAATACCCAGAACAATGATCGTAATAACGGCCTTCATACGCCTGGGCGCGGAGTCAAACAGAGCTTGGATCCCGTGTACAGGTATAGCTGCCGATGCAGCATCAACACGATACCACAGTTCATCAAGAGTAGTGACTGGCGTATCGTGACAAGCCAGTTGTTCGGCCACCATTGATCAGACGTTTTAAATTGGTGAGAGATCTGGAGAATGTGCTGGCCAGGGCAGTAGACGAAAATTTTCTGTGTCCAGAAAGGCCCGTACAGGACCTGCAACATGCGGTCGTGCATTATCCTGCTGAAATGTAGGGTTTCGCAGGGATCGAATGAAGGGTAGAGCCACGGGTCGTAACACATCTGAAATGTAACGTCCACTGTTCAAAGTGCCGACAATGCGAACAAGAGGTGACCGAGACGTGTAACCAATGGCACCCCATACCATCACGCCGGGTGATACGCCAGTATGACGATGACGAATACTCGCTTCCAATGTGCGTTCATCGCGATGTCGCCAAACACGGATGCGACCATCATGATGCTGTAAACAGAACCTGGATTCATCCGAAAAAATGACGTTTTGCCATTCGTGCACCCAGGTTCGTCGTTGAGTACACCATCGCAGGCACTCCTGTCTGGGATGCAGCGTCAAGGGTAACCCCAGCCATGGTCTCCGAGCTGATTGTCCATGCTGCTGCAAACGTCGTCGAACTGTTCGTGCAGATGGTTGTTGTCTTGCAAACGTCCCCATCTGTTGAATCAGGGTTCGAGACGTGGCTGCACGATCTGTTACAGCCATGCGGATAAGATGCCTGTCATCTCGACTGCTAGTGATACGAGGCCGTTGGGATCCAGAACGGCGTTCCGTATTACCCTCCTGAACCCACCGATTCCATATTCTGCTAACAGTCATTGGATCTCGACTAATGCGAGCAGCAATATCGCGATACGATAAATCGCAATCGCGATAGGCTACAATCCGACTTTTATCAAAGTCGGAAACGTGATGGTGCGGATTTCTCCTCCTTACACGAGGGATCACAACAACGTTTCACCAGGCAACGCCGGTGAACTGCTGTTTGTGTATGAGAAATCGGGTGGAAACTTTACTCATGTCAGCACGTTGTAGGTGTCGCCACCGGCGCCAACCTTGTGTGAATGCTCTGAAAAGCTAACCATTTGCACATCACAGCATTTTCTTCCTGTTGCGTCTGTAGCACGTCATCTTCGTGGTGTACCAATTTTAATGGCCAGTAGTGTATCTTCAGATTTGTTGCTGCAAGGTGTAGTTTTGTTAGCAGTAGTGAGAATGACATGTCTTTCGTCATTCCCCTCTCTCATTACCAAATCGTTGACGCTTTGCCGCCTCAGGATGTGTCCTCTCTATTTTTCCTTGTTCGATTGAGTACCTCCTCACCAAGTAAAAAAGGTGAAGTTAATGAATATGGCGCAAAACATATCATTGTATTGATATGTTGTGCGCCATATTCATTAACTTCACTTTTTTTTACTTAATGAGGAGGTACTGAATGTGACATACAAGTGAATATATACTCTACAGTTTATATAGATTTTCGTACATACGGTTTTATGAGACCACCAAATAGAAATCCGAAGTTTTGCAGTGGCAGTCAACTAGTCCGAATTCTTCTCCTCCGTATAAATACGAGCCCTAATGTTAATATGGCTTTTGTGTTATAGTGGAATATTGATAGACTTTAGTCTCACTTGGCGGCTCCATGAGGTTATACAGCGAGGTGACAAGTTATGTTATAGCAATATGCACGTATGTAGATAGCAATAGAATCACGTACACTAGGTAGAAAATGGCAGTGCATTGGCCGAGCTGTCATTTTTACTCAGGTTATTCACGCGAAAAGGTTTCCGACGTCATTACTGCTGCACGGCGTGAATTAACAGACTTTGAACGTGGAATAGCAGTTGGAGCTAGACGCATAGGACATTCCACTTCGGATATCGTTAGGGAATTCAATATTCCGAGATCCACGGCGTCAAGAGTACGCCAAGAATGCCAAATTTCAGGCATCCAGCCTTGACTTAACGACCAAGAGCAGCGTGGTTTATACAGAGTTGTCAATCGTAACAGACAATCAACAATGCCTGAAATAACCACAGAAATCAATGTGGGACGCGCGGTGTACCTGTCTGTTAGGACAATGTGGCGATATCTGGCGTTAATGGGCTATGGCAGCAGACGACTCTAGTAAGTGCTTTTGCTAACAGCACGACATCGCCTGCAGCGCCTCTTCTGGACTCGTGACTACAACGGTAGGACCCTAGATGACTGAAAAACCGCAGTCTCGTCAAATGAGTCCCGATTTCAATTGGTAAGAGATGATGGTAAGCTTCGAGTGTGGCGCAAGCCCCACGTAGATATGGAGCCAAGTTGTCAACAGGGTAATGTCCAAGCTGCAGATGGCTGATAATGGTGTGGGGTGCATTTACTCGGGGTGGACGGGGTCCTCTGGTCTAGCTAAACTGAACATTGATTGGAAATGATTATGTTCGGATACTTGGAGACAATTTGCAGCTATTCTAGACCTGATGTTCTCAAACAAAGAAGTTGTGTCACTGGGCCACAATTATTCGTGATTGATTTGAAGAATATTCTGGATAACTGGAGCAAATGATCGAACATTTATGGGACGTAATCGAGAGGTGCACAAGCTCCTGCACAGGCGACGCTTTTTAAATTATGGACAGGTGTAGAGTCAGCATGGGTCAGTATCTGTTCAGGGGACGCCTAACGGTTTGTTGAGTCAATACCACGTCGAGTTGATGAACGATGCCGTGCAAAAGAAGGTCCGACAGAATATTAGGAGCTTTCCCACGACTTTGTCACGTCAGTGTATGTATAAGTGGCAGTTTGCCGCGTGTGAAATGGCTCCTGTTCTTCAGAGAAACGACTCTTCGCAGTCGGCACATTAAGATGTATGCTAGGATGCAGACCAATGGAGCAACCTTCTCTTCACGAATGTGTATTTGCTTAGTTAAAGATTGAAAGAGATAGCAGACGTACTTCGATTTAGCAAGGAGGCGAAACCGGGCGGCCGCCGTGGACGAGCGGTTCTAGGCGCTTCAGTCCGGAACCGCGCTTCTGCTACAGTCGCAGGTTCGAATATTGCCTCGGGCATGAGTGTGATGTCCTTAGGTTAGTTAGGTTTAAGTAGTTCTAGGTCTAGGGGACTCACGACCTCAGATGTTAAGTCCCATAGTGCTTGAAGCCATTTGAACCATTTGAAGGCGAAACCCAGAAGACACATTAGTTTTGTGATCAGTTGTTCAAAGAGAAATTCATTGCAACTCTGAAATGTTAAGCAGTGTTCCACGCTACATTAGTAATCAACTAGTTCTTGCAAGAAGGTAGTCTCATTATGGCCGTTTACTCATTTTTATACCGAATCAAAAGTAATAGAAACTGTTGAATTTCCTTTTTTTTTCCTGCCTGGTTCCGGTACGTGTAGCTGTCTGAACTGCAGAATAAGATTTGGTCTTTCCTTGTACGAAATATCTTTGCTGAGGTGTTGCTTCCAGCATTCATATTCTTGTGGTGTGTCCGGAACGACAGTGCATTAGTGGCTTCGGAGAAGCGTGATGCATGTAGGCAGTGACGCATTTCCTGCGTCATCGGGCATCATCCCAACAAAACGTCTTTTCCTGCCACCTTGGTAATGGCATCTTCTTCTCCTATTTAGGTGTTTTTATAGCTAAGTTAGCTTATTTCGTAATTCGTAGTTGGACTGTACTAATATGCTATCATATTGTTACAAGACACGTAACTGTTTTGTGCTAACATTAACGTAACATTGCTTTATGATACCTGCAACTTGTTGAGTCTACCAAATAAAAATTGTAATAAACTGTAATGACAGGTGCATCACGACCTGTTGCAGTACATAGGTAGCAAAACATGTGTCAGTGTCAGCAAGGACACAAAAAACTTTAAAAATAACTGATCTTGTTTATAGTCACGAACGTCATAAAGCGTATACCTTCTCAGAGAATAATCATATCGTGTCATGCAGTACTGAAAGTTAAAACTTGTTGCAACAGCTACAGTCTAATTCAACATCTATTGCAGCACTGCTCGTACCCTGTGGTTTAATAACAACATCCGGAAAACTGCTGAGGAAGCAAAAAGTGTTGCACTTTCGGTTCAAAACAGAACGTGCAAATGATGACAGCCAAAAGTTAGTAGACATTCGTACATCTATAAAAAGATCATTGCGTGAAGCATACAACTACCACTGTCACGCCTTAGCTAGCCGAGAACCCGATAAAGTTCTGACCATCTTACAGACTCCTGCAAGAGGGTCATACTAATAGGCATCCCTGGCGTAGAGAAGCAACTGCAAGAACTGAAGACAAATAAGACGCCAAGTCCGGGTGGATTAGCAATTCGGTTTACAAACAGTGCTCTACGGCATTGGCTTCTTTTAGCACGTATTCATGGCGAATCCCTCGCCCAGCGCGGAGTCCCAAGCGACTGTAGAAAAACGCAGGTGACCCCTGTATATAAGAACGCTAAAAGAATGGGGCCGCTATACACCAGTGTCCTTAATATTGGTTTGCTGCAGAATTCTTGAACATATTCTCGGTTCGAAGATCATGAATTTACTACAGACCGAAAAGCTTACGTCCACAAATCAGCACGGTTTTACAAAGAATCGCACATGCGAAACGCAGCTGGTCCTTTTTTTTTTTTTACGTGAGATCGTGCGAACCGTGGACGAAGGGTGACAGTCGGATTCATATTTCTATATTTCCATAAGACATTTGAAACGGTGACATACTGCCGACTGTTATCCAAGGTACGAACGTACGGAAAAGGTTCCCAAGTGTCTGAGTGGCTCGAAGACTTCTTAAGTAATAGAACGCAGTATGTTTTCCTCGACGGCGAGTGTTAATCAGAGACAAGGGTACCGCCAGGAGTGTCCCTGGGAAGTGAAACAGGTCTGCTATTACTCTCCATACACGTAAATGATGTGACGGACAGGGTGAGTAGCAGTCTGTGGCTGTTTGCTGGCGATGCTGTTCAAATGGTTCAAATGGCTCTGAGCACTATGGGACTTAACATCTAAGGTCATCAGTCCCCTAGAACTTAGAACTACTTTAAGTAACCTAAGGACATCACACAAATCCATGCCCGAGGCAGGATTCGAACCTGCGACCGTAGAGGTCGCGCGGTTCCAGACTGAAGCGCCTAGAACCGCTCGGCCACACCAGCTAGAGGTGATGCAGTGGTGCAAGGGAAGGTGTCGTCGTTGAATGACTGTAGGAGGTTACAGGATGATTTAGACACAAGTTATAGTTGGCGTGAGTGGTGACTAGGTCCAAACGCAGAAAAATTTAAGTTAATGCAGGCGAGTGCGAAAAACAATAGCGTAATGATCGAAAATGGCGTGTGTTGTTTGACATAGTCACGTCGGTTATATATCTAGGCTTAACGTTGTAAAGCGATACGAAACAGAATGAGCATTTAAAGATTGTATTGGGGAAGACGAATGGTCGATTTCGGTTGACTGGGAGAATTTTATGAAAGTGATTTTGACGCGTTAAGGAGACCGCGTATAAAACGCTAGAGCGACCCATTTCTGAGTACTGATCCAGTGTTTGCGATCCTTAGCAAGCCAAATTAAAGGAAAACGTCCAAGCAATTCAAGGGCGGGCTGCTAGATTCGTTGCCTATAGGTTCGTTCTATGGTTACGGCTCTCAAATGGGAATCCCTGGAGCGAAGGTGATTTCTTTTCGGAGAACACTATTGAGAAAATTTATAGAACTAGTGTCTGAAGATGCCTGCAGAATGATTTTGCTGCAACCAGCGTACATTTCGTGTAAGTAACAGAAAGACAAGAGAAATTAGTGCTTATACGGAGGAATATAGACAGTCGTTCATCCCTCGCTCTATTTGCGCGTGGAATAGGAAATAAGAACGTACCCTCCGCCACACTCAGTACGGTGTTTTGCGAAGTATATTTGTAGATATAGATGTAGCAGACCAGTGCTGGGTTATCACCTTTCTCTTCTACACTGAGGAGCGAAAGAAACTGGTACACCTGCCTAATTTCGTGTAGGGCCTCCGCGAACACGCAGAAGTGCCGCAAAACGACGTAGCATGGACTCGACTAATGTCTACAGTAGTGCTGGAGGGAACTGACACCATGAATCCAGCAGAGCTGTCCATAAATCCGCAAGAGACGAGGTGATGGAGATCTCTTCCGAACAGTACGTTGTAAGGCATCCCAGATATTGTCAATAATGTTTATGTCTGGAGAGTTTGTTGGCCATCGGAAGTGTTTAAACTCAGAAGAGTCTTCCTGGAGTCACTCTGTATCAATTCTTGATGTGTGGGTTGGCGTATTGTCCTACTGGAACTGCCTAAGTCTGTAAGAATGCACAATGAATATGAATGGGTGCTGTGATCAGACAGGATGCTTACGTACGTGTCACCCCTGTCAGAGTCGTGTCTATACCTGTCAGTCGTCCCGAATCACTCCAACTGCACACGCCCCACACCATTACAGAGCCCCCACCAGCTTGAACAGTCCCCTGCAGGGTCCATGGATCCATGAGATTGTCTCCATACCCATAAACATCCATCCGCTCGATGTAATCTGAAAAGAGATTCGTAAGACCAGGCAACATATTTCCAGTCATCAGCAGTCCAATGTCGGTGTTGACGGGCCCATGTGTGGCGTAAAGCTTTGTGTCGTGCAGTTATCAAGGACACACGAGTGCGCCTTCGGTACAGAAAGCCCATATCGACCATCTTTCTTTGAACGGTTCGCACGCTGATACTTGTCGATGGCCCAGCACTGAAATCTGCAGCAATTTGTACGAGGGTTGCACTTCTGTCATGTTGAACGATTCTCTTCAGTCGTCGTTCGTCCCCTTCTTGCAGGATCTTTTTCCTGTCGCAGCGATGTCGGAGATTTGATGTTTTACCGGATTTCTGACATTCACAGTACACTCGTGAAATGGTCATACAGGAAAATTCCGACTTCATCGCTACGTCAGAGATGCTGTGACCCACCGCTCGTGCTACGACTATAACACCACATTCAAACTCACTTAAATCTTGATAACTTGCCATTGTAGCAGCAGTAACCGATCTAACAACTGCACCAGACACTTGTTGTCTTATATAGGCGTTGCCGACCGCAGCGCCGTATTCTGCCTGTTCACATATCTCTGTATTTGAACACGTATGCCTATACCGGTTTATTTGGCACTTCAGTGTATTTTTAAGTGTAGTGCGAAACAACCGTCCATGTGTAATCTTTCTTGCTTTGACGATCATGAGAGCTGCTTAAGTGGTTTGCACTGACCTAACTGTATTTCACAAATTGGATGTCATCTCTCCTGTAACGTAAAATGTAAATTTTGTATGGCTTTGTTGGCGTAGATATTCCACGAGATGGGCTCACCCACGTGTCGGAGAAGCTGATCTTCCTCAGCACACATTGACTGTCTTGCTTCTCACACGAAGAAGAGTCGGATGAAAGGAAAAGTGCTAAGGAATCAGAGGATAATCTCCATGGTACTAGAGGGAACTGATAGGGTGAAGACTGTGGGGGAAGACATAAATTAGTAAACACTCAGCAAATAATTGACGACGTAGGATGTAAGCGCTACTCTGAAATGGAGAGAGAGGCGTAGCGTGCTGCATCAAAACCAACCAAAAGACCGATGACACAAAAATTAAGAAGTAATGTGAGACTTATATTGTATGTATATTTGTATAGTGGAGATGAGTGTAATGATGCATATGTAGCGTACACCTTTGTATTGTGTGATGATAAGAGAAGGTGCCGGCACGCAACCTACTGCTCTCGAATAGCATCAAAGGGACCGCCGAGGTTAACGACGCCCTCCAACAGACGGACCTCCATTAACAGCGTCATATGCCTTTCACTTCAGGACACACTGCACAGAGGTTTGTAATTTAATCCACTACATTGGCGAAAATACTGGCGATCAGGAATTGCACATCACCATTTCTCCTCCTCTTGCCAGAAACACGGCAAGTGAAAATTTTACCAGTCACCAGTATTCTAAGCAGTGTACTTTCAGTTTATCACCGTACAGGCGTGATTTAGGCACCTGTGTTTTTTAGTAACACCCAGTCCTAAAACTGAGAAAATCTCCGCCCCGGCCGGGAATCACTGACCACTTTATCAGACTGACTTGCCTCTTTCATGAACATGCAGACGACAATAGTTAAAATCGTAATCTAATATAAGTTGCAAATGGAAAAAAGATGAATAATTATTAGTAACAAAACAAAAGAGAAAAAGATTCTCAGTAACCAGGAAACAAACTCACAACCTATTCTTTGTTTTTTATTTATTTTTTTATTTTCCTTTTAAATTTGTATTCAAGGAAGAAAATTGAACAAAACAAGGCTGCATGTGACTGGGCACCCGAAACAGGGAGGAATCAAAGGTCACAGGGGAACTTTACCTCCACTATGTCGACTAAAAACAAGAAAAAGTATATTTGCAAAAAGCGCCCGATAACGTGGCAGTAAGGGAACTCGGCTAAGGAGACGGGTCCTGTAGTTGTCCTCTCGCAGGCTATCTAATCAAAAACGTGACCTCCTCATTCTGGTGAAACTGGTCGTCTGGATCGATTGGGTATCGTCCTTGAGTACGACTGCCGGATGTTACGCCGTCCTTGAACAGTCAGCGATAAAATTGTGCTGGTACTCCTCAGCGAATAGCTGCCTCCTCTTTGCAGTGTCGATAACGGACAGCACGCTGGTGTCCAAAAGTGGTTGAAAGACAATTCCCGTTTCCTCATTGCCTGTTATGTAACAACTGACATTTGTGTCACACCATCAGCCTGTTTTGGCGATGTGCCCAAATCAGTTGATTGTGTGTGCTGATGTCAGTGTTTACATAACAGGCAAGGTGGAAAATCGAATTTGTGGCTGTGGCACCTGGAATGAAAAAACTTGTTCAAAATTAAAACTTAATCACGAAATGAGAGCGTGTTTATTGAAGAGGATGTCAGCGGATACGCAGAACTAGTTGTACGAAAATGCATGTGATATACAGCGGAATCCATACCAGCAATACACGTTTCTTTATTCGAGTATAAAGAAAAACGCTAATCTCTTTCACAATAAAACACTTAACAGAACTGTAATTACTCATAGGTCCCTCACTTGCCTGATAATGAGGAGAAATTCTCTGTCCAAACTGGTTTCAAAACCCTCGTGAGTCGATACTGTTTGAGAGAGAGGTGTGAATGTTTGAACAGCTGACGGACAGTTAAGGTTACACATCCTATCGGCTAGCAGCTCATTAGAGGCAGAAAACAAATTGACATGGGGAAAGGCTGAGAAAGGAATCGGCTAGCATTCTTCGATTGAGGGGAACGACAGAAAACCTAAATCTAGATGATCGTACGCGGATATGAACACCATTGCACCCTGCTGCAGGCCGAGAGACTTAACTCCTACGTCCCTTTTTATGCACGTCTGCACGTGTTACTTTTAAGTAGCGAACATTCATTCTCGTTGCAGAGGAGCTTTATCGTCTACGAAGAGGAAGTTTCGGCACACTGCACTACAAGAACATTGTACGTGTGGCTGCATTACCTCATTGATATACCTATGGTCCGTAATGGAAATCCTCTGACCACCAATGAATATGTGAAACTCCGTACACCCAGCTGACAAGATGCTCCCTATAACCTATTGATTCCTGTCGCCTACCCATACGAAATTAACAATTCTGTGGGCGATGTATTCCAATAAAATCAAATATTTACGGCTTCCTACAAAACTGTTCGAGAAAAAGAAATACAGCATTTTTTTTTTACTTTTATATCTCGTTGAAGTTGTTCATTCACTGTAGCCAGTTACCAACCAGCTTCTTCAACTCCACAAATTTTGTACTAAATGGAAATACCACATACGGATCGGGTATTTCAGAAGTAAATGAAGAACTCGATCATCATTTAACTTTTCATCAAATACAAATTTTTGATCCTGTGAATACATTTCTTCCTGATAATCCCTAACAGTCTTACACTGATTTCATGTCTATGACATTAATCTTGAAAATGACGACGAGCTGTAAAACATAATTTTACACAAATGAGTGTTTGACAAATATGACATACTGAACAAATATGATAAATATATATGGTCCAGTGTGGATGGGTCTGTCAGGGGCCGTACCTCGGGCTCGGATATATACATAAAATAATTTATCTCTTAAATAACTGATTTACAGGAGCACTCAAAATTTTCATACAGCAGAACTTGCACCCGGAAAATGCATTTAAACAAACTGAAATCATTCCCCTAGAAAATTAAAAAATGAACAGACGGATACCGCGTCGTCCAAATGTGGACACACCGGAAAACGAAACCTTACAGCGAATATAGTGATACACGTGATAGCATTACCGTTTACTTCTCACACCAGAATCCGACCACACTGAACTAATTTCTTTCCTCTGTTTTCCTGTGACTGTCACGGCTACAATTTGCAACTGCCTCCCTCCCAGAGAAACGTGTGGGAATATATACTCTGCAAATTGAAGAGATTTGATCTGTTAGAGCATAACCTTCGTTCAGTGATGATCTAACCCATCTCTGGACATTGCCCGATGTCTGATATTAAAATAGCCTGGTATGAGCTTTCGTAACACTAGCTGCAAGGAAGCAACCAGTCCTGAGGAAGCTGTGAGGCTTACAGAAAATTTACGAGGGCATGGTGAGAGGTAATGCATCCGAATTTTTTACGAGAAAACTGTTAATGCTTTTAAATAAAACAACCTTTATTAACATTCTGTATTTTTATTCTTCATGTCTACATATTTATTTCGCAACATAATAACCCTGGCGGCGAACACATTTCTCCTAACGAGACACAAGTTTGTTGATACCATCACTGTAGAATGTTTGACTTCGTTGACGGAGCCATAACCTGAACTTCTGTTTCTCTACTTCATCACTATCAAGGCGAAGTCCTCTAAGGTGCTCTTTAAGTTTTGGAAACAGATGAATGTCGGATAGGGTTACGCTGAAATTAGCAAAACCGTTTCTTTCATTATGAGTACGAACGTATCAATGTCGCACATTACTGAAGTAGATACAACATCGCCGTCCACAACTTCCATTCTTCTATGGATTTCAATTGGAGGCACATTTTCGACGGTTAAAAACTCGATTACAGCACACTTTCTCACGCACCGATATAGTTATGTTACACACCGTCATGCTAAACACTGCAATTAGGAGCTCTCTAGCGGTAGATATTAAACTTGCTTCAGCGAAGCGGGAAAGTCGACCGCATAATGCACACGACGTTTAATATCCCAATAAATATTGGGAACGTAATAAAAAATTCGGAGGCATTACTTTTCAGCATCTCCTCGTGTTTGCAAATGTAGTTGGCTATCACTGTGTAGTTAAGACCACATGTCAGTCTTGCTGGGGATAGGTTACTCCTGATCGACCTTATATTAACCTATGTGAACAGCTCCTTCGTTTCGGTAGCGTTACCAAAATTGTGACATGATACTCTGTGGCAAATTCGTAACTACTGAGGATGTGGTCTGAACGCTGTACACGGTTTGCGTTAACACAATTGTACCCTACAGAATTGTGTTCAGATGTCGTTTCTATGGCTCAGACAGATATGACTTTAGGAGTCTAATGCGTCGTTTTTAGTTACGTTGGAAACTGTTTGAAAAGCAGACGTATATGCTGTAAGTAATGTGGGAATCTACAACAGGTGAAAGTATTCGATAACTGAAAAGAAACGTTTCACTAAATTTGTTTCCGCAAACGGACCGTTCCGCGAAATAACAACAGATGTTCGATTACGAGGCGCCACTGACTTCAGTACGACATTTGTCCTAGTTAGTACAAATGTATTTGAAACCAAAGGTTTTTATTGAATCCCCGTCCAACAGGCCTCGAATTTCACTCAAGGAGTATCTTAACGAGATATACAATACTGCTTCAGCATCTGACGTGTTACAGTTTACAGTACTTTGTTACCTGTTCCATGAGATGTCCCACGTCTTGTTCTCGTGCTCTTCAACCGTATCAGCAGGAGTGCCGAAATAAAAAGAACTGATGTCTCGTTTGTTGGAGCCCGAGGTACGGACCGTGATAGACCTATCCACACTGGACCATATTTGCTCTTGCAACATCAGCAGCAAAATGTGCTAGTATTGCATCAATCTTGTACCATATTCCCCAGTCAAGAGTCATGGGTGAAACTTGAGCCTAATGAGGTGGGGCTGAATCGAAAAGTTTACTTTTCAAATTAATTTGTAGTAACTAGGACAGTATTTGATGCTAAAGTCAACAGCAGCTGGTAACGACTCATTTGAAATTGCCTCGCAAGCGGGTCGTCTGCTGATCCACGTTAACTGGAACGGTTTTAATTTGAGATAATTCCGATAGGCAGAAGAAAAGAAATAGATTTAAGTTGGTCCCTTTCATTTTCTCGATCTCGTAGCAGCGCCTAGATTATAAGTAAATAGCTCCGCGAATTTGACGCGTCCAGTATTGGCTCCCCTAAAAACTGCTTCTGGATGCTATCAGTGCTTGAACAGTATATGCTCCATGCATTACTATTCTACTAATATGTAATCCTACTGGCATGAACATACAACACAATTTTACTACCCTATATCATAATTACAATAATATTATTATCATCTTTTTTATATTGTAACTTCTTTTCTTTCCCGTGGTTGGTACGAAAAATTGGAGAAAATTTCGTCTTAGGCAAGACACCATTTGATCAGATCTGATTTACTCAAACATGTTTCCGTGCTTTCCGTGGTATTTTCAGTAGGTTTTATTTTTTTCTGGCAATTATTATTTCATATTCAGAACTCGCGCAGGCTGTATAAACTTTCTACTAAAAGCCATTTACATGAAAAAAAGGAACGATAATTATCCGTAAATTTACGTTAATTTACAGATGCAGTCAGACAGATATGTCACAGATTTTAGATCTTACTCGTTGTATATTTACATTATGATGAACTTGTTCACATTCGTCACTTACATTATCAGCTATGTAAATTGGTAGTTTTATGCGTACCTTGCATTCTACTGCTTGTTGCCTGCAAAGAACGAAACTTTTTGTTTTTGAGCCATTTCAGGCTGAAAATCGCTGTATTGCATCGCGTTATTTAGTGTGTTAATTACACTTTTTTCATCCTGTGGTCTTGCATCCTTTGTTTATGAGTTTTTGAATCATTTACTTCAGTTTCTGTTGTTTTGGCTGTCACACACATATTTGAAGTTTTTCATCAGCAAAACACAAGGTTATTTCACATGTTGTTATAGCTACGTGACATTAATTTGTTTTACTTTGCGTTTGTTTGGGGAGTGGCATGTAACTGCAAACTGATATGACCAAAGACTTGTACAATCCAATTGCTCCCACAGTGGTCTGTTTAATGGTGGTACATACTGGCGTGTTCTGAAGGCGTGAGTATGACCGTTCTGTGGTGGAGATCAGGACAAAGAAAGGTACTACGCCAATTTATTTTTGAGCGTCTATTTTCTACTCGTTCGTAAATATTTCCATCGTTTTTGGGCAAATCATCTGCAGGGGTGTCTTAAGTATGTTGTTAATATTCGACGTCTGACTTGTGGCGTGTAGACGCAGCTGAGTAGCTGAAAAAAAAGTGCTAGTTGAGTCGGTGAACTTTACAGAACGAAAGCATTCGTGTTACGTAGCTGTTACTCGTATTGACCAACGAGGCCTTTACTTCAAGACGGAATCGATATTTGTCCTGAAGAAACTCCTGTAGCTCAGTTAATTTCTCAACGATCAGGGATTCCAGATTAGATTCTACACACCATAAATTTAGCCGCCAAGAAGTGGAGCCAAATATGAGACGCATTTCCGCTGCTTACTAGTGTTACGAGATACGAAATCTAACGCTGTGGTCTGTGTAATGTCTAATGTGGTGAATGGTAATTTGATACCGCTTTGGTAGATCATATAGTAATCCACTTGAGATCGCACCAGGGTAAGCGTTTTGGCACGATGTGTATGGGCCAAAACGTGGAGAACGTTTATCGCTAGCCCCATAGGTGCGTGTCTGATTTCATCTGCATCTACATGGATACTCTGCAGATCACATTTAAGTGCCTGGCAGAGGGTTCACCGAACACCTTCACAATTCTTTACTATTCCAGTCTCGTATAGTGCGCGGAAAGAACGTACGAGCTCTGATTTCCCTTATTTTATCGTGGTCATCGCTCCTCCCTATGTAGGTCGGTGTCAACAAAATATTTTCGCATTCGGAGGAGAAAGCAGGTGATTGGAATTTCGTGAGAAGATTCCGTCGCAACGAAAAACGCCTTTCGTTTAGTGATTTCGAGCCCAAATCCTGTGTCACTTCTTGACACTCTGTCCCATATTTCGCGATAATGTAAAACGCGCTCCCTTTCTTTGAACTTTTTCGATGTACTCCGTCAGTTCTATATGGTAAGGATCCCACACCGTGCAGCAGTATTCTAAAAGACCACGGAGAAGCGTAGTGCAGGCAGTCTCCTTGGTGATTTGGCACATCACGACATTCGTGAGCCGTAGTTTAGCCCCAAGGATCATGCAACCAAGGTCACTGATTCCGTATGGTCTCACAACTTCATCTATGCTGCAATATGCTGTACATCTCTGTCTATGATCAAGTAGTATCGCAGCAGGATCTAGACTGTGGAAAGAAAGATGTGGCTGTTGTGTATAGAGATACATCGTGCTATTGTGATAGTTAAAGAGAGGGTGTCATAGATGCATCAGCTTCATGAATGGTATACAACAGTGGGTTTGAGAGAAACCTTCTGCTATTCTGCATCGGTCCCAATACCTTTGCACAACCAAATATATGCCCAACGAGAAGAAATCAATCTGTAATATCTGAGGGGAGCTTATTTGTTATTAATTGAGCGCAAAGCTCGTGTTGTATGCGGCTAACGAGAGATATCGAGGAAACGGGGATGGACGATCGCAGCCAAGATCTCACTCGTTAACAATGCATGTTTCTCATACGTTCCCCTTCGTTTTCTGCAGCCGTTTTGAGCACCGAAAAGTAATTCTGAGACAGCCACCATTATAGTTTAATGTTATAATCCGATCCAGAATGTTTTCATGCCTGAGTTTAGCGCAGTTGGCCTGTAGCTCCCGGAGTACCAAGGCTCTTTTCCTTGCTTCGGTATGGGTACAATTATTTGTTTAACCGATATCATTTCTGACTGTGTCTTAGGCCACATTTCATTGAAGGCGTGTAACAGATATTGTAACGCTTCCGCTGGCTTATGTGCGATAGCAGGGTGACAAATGTAGTAAACGCCAGGTGAAATGTTAGACTGCCAGATGGAATTCCTTCATTTTAATGGGTGTGTACAGAAAGTGATTGTCGAATCAAATGAAATACAAAGCTTGACGGTTAACATATGATGCGGTGACTGCGACTGTAAGGTCTTCTATGCTACCTGTAGCAGTATTTCCGATGTTATGGGCGTATTTTGTTTTTCGAAACATACCCTTTTCCGTATATCAATGATATTAGTATCACATGCCAGGGAGAAACAGAATGATTTCCGAGCGTAACTTTTCCAATTTTTTTTTATGAATCACTTAACTCAGTCGTTGAGGCGCTTGTATTTTAGGTATATTTCCTATATGACGTCCTGTCTGAATTCTCATGATGCTGATCACCTTGAATCAATAGTCCGGGAGCTTCCCGAATTCCGAATTTCATCATATCACAGGCTGTTTATCGATGCTACTGCGAACGACTTTCCATGGAATTACGATAGAAGCTAATGCGTTCATGAACCGCCCATAAGTACGTTTAAGAATACTGGAAGCATATCTTCTATTAATGAAAGAATAGCCGCACCTCTCTGTCTGTTGACTCTGAGCTCCATACTGTAAAACAAGAATTAAGGTCGCCGCAAATAAAGTAAGGTGACTTACTATGAGATTTCCTACTGCACCTCACATGATATCACTGATCTCGCTGAAGAGATATGATTGTACATAAATCAGCTGGTAGTTTTATACGTGCTGTCACTAACTGGAGTGATGAATGTTGCGTCTGCCATACTGTTATTTGCTGGTATGATATAGCTTCATGAATGAAGAGGAAAGTAATACCTTTCTCGAATTTCGTCGTATCTGGAGATCCTGATCTGGGAGGTAAGTCTGAACCATCTCTCTGCAATCACCTTAATCGGAGGATGGATGAATGATACGCTTAGCATGGAGAAGACTCTCCGTTACACCTCACTATTCGAGCTATCCATTAGAGAGTTTTAGGTTACACTCGTAGATTTGAAGGTCGGATATTTCTATTTTGAATGAGTGGCATATGTATCTAGTTGGTTTTTAGTAGACTACAGTACTGAAGCCAAAAAAAAAAAAATGTTTCGTGTGTCGCCAGTCATGTCTTGAGTGTTATTCTCAGCTCGAGTATTGCTTCTAACGTTTTCCAAACTTGGCAGATGAGCTGCGGTAGCTTGCGCCTTCTCCTGCGGGATTGGCAGATATAATTTTGAAAACTCATATATTTCGTCCAAAAACGTTCTTATTTAAGAGTAAATATGATTTAATTTAAAATTATTGGTGTGGTGGCAGTTCTTGCTACAGAAATGAATATTTGACGTTCCTATTGTGCTTTTCTGAAAAACAACTCTTTCGAAATCCCAATTGCCGTGATACAAGCCTTAATTTTGTCTGATATAAACATCGAAAATACTATTTAAATTTTGTTGATATTGTGAATTTCTTCAAAAACAGGCAGATACTAGTTCCAGTATCATCTAGTCTCACCATAAAAGTGTAATTAATTTCTGAACACATTTCGTATTATGTACTAGCTGGGTAGACGCGATGTAGGCTTAACTTTTTCCTAGTTATAAACATTTAAAAAACAATTCAAAAATCTTGGTACGGAATGTGAATTCGAAAATGAAGCAACTATTAATTCGTTCTTCGGTCGAAATATTTATAAATTAGTACAAAAACAGCGACAACAAAGCGCATTACTGTCGTTTTTGTTTCCATACAGCCAAACACACATCCTTGACGAACTTAATAGGCCTACATTCTTTAAACTTAAACCTAGTTCTTTTTTCGAAATTGACTATGAGTAAGAAATTTTGGGAGCTTTTATACGATAGTGAATAGCGGAATTTGTCGCCAATCTTGTACGAAATATTTTTAATGGAGATCGTAGTGGGAGAACAATGGAAAAACAGAAGAGGCTCTTGTTGTGGAACTGCAGAGTTTGCAGCAGCAAAATTTTAACTGAACAGCAACAAGGGAAAATCTGTGTCCTTCAGGCACAGTTGGAGGAAGCCGGAAGGAACTGATCAAGATCGACGGAGACAGAGGGGAGTAGGGTGGTCGGGAACTGACAGCATGGACACAAGGAGAAAGAGAACGCAATCTGATTTTATTATCAACACTAAAAACATATCAAGTGCCGACAGAGTTAAGTGGATAAGAGCCTTAGGGAGGGCTAGAAGCATGAAGCCAGGAAATGAGTACAGTTTTCGGAAGAAGCAAGTGCTGCTGCTAGATAGTAGCAAAAGGCGAAGTGTAGACCCACAGCTGCAGGAAAGCTTAGGGGCATCGTATCATGCCACCTACACTTTCAAACGAAGTAGAGGACTTAGTGATGTGATGGTTTTGCAATCTTTATGTAAGAGTTTTTCAAAAGAGTATTATGCCATGACAGTGGATGGGGTACGAACAGTTCAAGCCGGCCGGGGTGACCGTGCGGTTCTAGGCGCTACAGTCTGGAACCGCGCGACCGCTACGGTCGTAGGTTCGAATCCTGCCTCGGGCATGGATGTGTGTGATGTCCTTAGGTTAGTTAGGTTAAAGTAACTCTAAGCTCTAGGGGACTGATGACCTTAGAAGTTAAGTCCCGTAGTGCTCAGAGCCACTTGAACCATTTTTTTGAACAGTTCAAACAGATGTGGTGCATATGACATTGTAGATGACGTGGACATTATAGCTACTCCAACTCGTGGTGCCAATGTAAGACTTTGTCGAGCTGATCTGGCGTAATTACGGGCCACGTGTTAATGGAAGTAGAGGCGGATTAATATGAGGGTAGAAATGGCACGGATGGCAGCCGACTTTGGGCATGGTTCTCCAGTATGAGTCGGGACTGCAAATAGATGGAGATTCACTAGCCATGGCCTACACGTAAACAGGACAGATACGGGCAGTTTGGTACTGCTGATTCATGAATCAGGTGGTGTAACTCAGGCCATACATGGTTAAATACCTGGTGTTATGGGAAGGAGAAGTAGGTCTTTTTTTAAGATAAATCCAGATGACAGGTTCCCTTGCCTAGAGAGTATTTCCAACAGTCCATAAAATGCTGAATTAAACACTCCCAAGATAAATTCTGACATACCAAATGACACTTACTCCAGATGCCACAAAGAAAATGTTCCCGAGTGGGAAAAATAACGTGTTTCACAGACATAACAGTCCTTCACCAAAAAAAGCAATTAATAAAAAATTAAAATACAGCAATTGGAAGTTGAGTTCCTATCTTTGAACTGCACAATAATTTTTGTCACTGAACACTAGGGTAGAGACAGAGAAATACAACATGTGGTACTATCGATGTAAGAAATGACACTCTTACTGGCGGACTGCTTCAGAGGGTGAAGAACTATGAATTTATATCAGAAAAGCAATACAACTTAAATCAAGAAATGAAGTTAGTACTGTAAGCGAAAACAGAAACTTTTAAATATGAGCTATTGAATTAGCAAGGCTTCACATCACGAAGAAAGTAATCACTTCGTGAGTCAATCCAACAGCTGGTGATAATGTGGAACTTTTTACAATAAATCAACAGAAGTTCTAGATAATGTCTCTAGTACAGAAGTCAACATAGTTTTGTGTAGATACATAAACATAAACACAAATATAATGAATGAAAACTGACAACACTTTCATAAACAATCTTCAGAATTTTGGCATGTCCAAGTTAGTCAAAAGTGCAGCAAGTAGTATTACAATGACTGCATCAGTACTCGACCGTGTGCCCGCAAATATAGGCAGGAAAACGTGTTACGCAGCTGTAAACGATCTCGAGCCATCAGACCATTTTTGGAAAATAATAGTAACATTGGGTATGGAAAAAATCCCTAAAATGCTGGCCTTCAAAAGATATTTGTCAGAAAAAAAACAAGATTTTTCAAGAAAACCAGCGGAACGAAAATTGGGATGAGGTGTTTAGAGAAACTAATGTAAATGCGAAATTTTCTATACTTTCGACATTATTCAAATTTAACTTAGAAAAAACATTTCCAAAAGTACCTACACTAGTATCAGTGTTCGACCCAACCAAATGGTGAACAGCAGGTATTAAGAAGTCCTGCCAAATCCTTAGTACCTCAGTTCCATGAAGAAGAGTCATAATGAGCCAGAGTTCTTAAATTTCTAGAAAGATTTGTAGAAAACTGCTTATTGCTGCAAAAAAGGTCATTTAGTGACAAAATAATATGTAATGCAGAGAATAAATGCAAAGCATTTGGGAAATTGTTAAAAGAAAACAGGCGAGACAAACAAACGCATAACAACATACTGATAACAGATGGGAATAAAGTGATAAATGATCCACACCACCCAGAAAACTATGCAAGTAAGCATTTTTCAAGTATAATAGAGAAATTACAACAAACATTCCACAAAGCCAGTATAACACCAGTAATAAAACGCACTGAGTACAATATTAATATACAGAATAAAAACAGCCACCAGTTGCAGAAGGCAGTAGTCAAAAGCTCTTGACCTAGTTTTCAACCCATATACTAAGGGCCCTCTTCAGAAGTCTTATTACGTTTTACATGCTGATCATGATGTGCGCCAATAAGCTGATCACGTAGCGTATAGGCTAAGCCTAATGGTGGCACATCATGATCAGCATGTAAAATGTAAAGACTTCTGAAGAAGACCTATTTATATGGATTAAAACCTGGGTCAAGAGATTTTGACTGCTACCTTCCGCAACTAGTGGCTGTTTTTATTCTGCATGTTATATTTGCACAGTTGCTGCCGCAGCCATGCTTAAGATTCTGCAATGATATTACTACCAACGACAGAGCATCATATCACTAAAACTGTAGAAAACGTAAAACATAAAAAGTCAGTAGGCTTACATGAACTATCAATTTCTGTGCTGATACAATGCATAAAGAGTATACAGGTTCCCTTAATAAACATAATACATCAATCATTCACATGAGGGAAATTTCCACATTGCTTAAAACAGGCAAGAGTTGTACCTCTGCTAAAGAAAGTACAACAGAAGACACAGACTACCAACCCATTTAACTGGTGTCACCAAAAAATAATAGAATCAATTATGAAAGCATGGTTCATGAATTATTTGAATAAATGCAATCTTTTAAGTGAATCAGAGTTGATTTTCTGTGGCGGTAGAAGTACAGAATTAGCCACAGTAAAGTTCATAAAGGTGGTGCTCGATACTCTTGAGAAAGATGAGTGTGCCACAGGCATATTTTTAGATCATTCTAAGGCTTTTGGTACTATTAACCATAATATTCTACTGAATAAGTTATAATCACTAGGAATAAGCTAATGACTGGTTCTGATCATGGCTATCAGACAGGGTACACATATCTCAGATCAGTACAAACTTTTAATATAAGACTTATCAGAATCAAAATACATTGACATAGGTGTTCCTCAGGGTAGCATATTAGGGCCAATATCGTTCCTGTGCATGAATCCAATAGTGTTAGTTCCTAGAGAAAAAGTTCTCTTAGCTGATGGTGGTAATATTACAGCCACAGAGAAAACTAGGTAAGACCTTCCAAGGAAAGCAAATGAAACCCTCAACGAAATTAACAATTGATTATTATGCAGTGAAGTGATATTGAATGTAAAGAAAACAAATGCTGTGAATATGAGTTTGGAGAGGAAAAATGACATTGTTAAATTAAACGTTCAAGGCACCTCTATGGACTGCATAACAAACTGAAAATTACTAAGAATGAATATGTATTCTCAGTTGAAATATTATGAACATACAAAGATATTGGCAAAAGAATGTCATCAACAAGTCACCTTCTTAGAATCTGGTCATTAGTGTGTAAGTGCTTGTGTCTTCCTATTGATATCTACAGTCAGTTCTTAGCTACAGAATTTTTTCTTGGGAACAAATGCACAAAACATGAATACAGTTTTCAATGTATGGAAGAGGACCATAAGAATAATAACCAAAAATGGCAGTCGATTGTAAAGCTCTGTTAAAAAACTGCAGATTTTAACTACACCATACGAAAACATATAACAATCATTTATGCACATTAAAACGAACATTGATTATTACTGGACAAAGAGCTCTGCTAATGACTATGGAACAAGTGCTACACTGAGCTTATATTATTTTAACAAGAAAGAATGAACATAAAATACAAACCAGCGTTTTCTACCATGGAATAAAACTGTACAATAAATTGTCACCAGAGATTAAAGAGATACTAAAATAAACTTATTTATAAAGGTAGTTAATACATTCTAAGTAATACATTCTATAATTTGAAGGATCACAGAAGGATAACAGCGTAGGTTTTTGGTAAAACATGTAACACATATAAATAATAAAAACAACGATAGCAAAACACATATAATTTCACATAGCTCTTTAAACTATGTAATTTTCTTTTTCTTCTCTTTTCTGAACAAATTTACTGCCAAAGCTTGCCATGTGTAATACAAAGGACTTATCCTCTTTCTGTGCATAAAATCTTTCTATAGAGGGATGCTGACTCGATTCTACAGGCTGGCAACTGGGAAAGTGCGATGCACAAAGCAGGCATCATTTCTGTGGTCTTGACATCACCTCATAGTATGTGTAGTGTTGCGTTATGAAACTGTTTGTAGTGTGTATAGTACAGCAAATGAAGAAGAAATGAACAGTGTAGCACTAGTCCTTTACGTAATTATATAACTTCTTTGTAAAACAGTATATACCTTTTTTTAAACAGACTGGCCTTACTTACGGGAGGGTGAAGGCTCCACTCTTCATCCAATCACTCTGATTCACGCAAATGCCGGGGTAGGTCCTCTATTACAAGGAAACGGCCTTCTCAAACTATATCTAAATGTTTGTACGTATGAACTACGTTGTGTTTGTAGTTTTTATTGTGATGCCAAGACATGCCCAATAGCTTTGTAAATGTGGTCTACAGAAGAATAAAGCTACTGCTACTGCTGCTACTGCTACTACCATTACTACTGCTGCTGCTACTGCTACTCCTACTAAGGCACAGGGATTTCAGTGTGTAGCAGGATTGCAGACATGTGCCTGAAAACAGACAGAACATTAATTTAGTAATTTTTCTTGGTGATAACTAAAAGCTTGTGACTGTCTGTCGTATACTTTCATACGTTTTTAAATGTCTCAGTTTTTCATCCTTATAATATTTTAAGACACGTCTAGTAAAATATGGAGTAATTGAAGCATAAATACATGCTACTCACTTTGATATTTGGACTGTTAGCGGAGCAAAACAATCAATATTACCAAAGACACCAAAATTGTTCATTATTTCTGGCGTTACGCTGCCATTGGGATTTACTACTAAATAGCATGTCTCATTAGGTGTAATAAACGTGAGCATGTAGGACGCACCAACGACTTGTTACAACGAATATTTTATATGCACACACAGTGGGAGTACTTTAGTGTGCACAAGCTTCAGCTGAAATTAGAGGAAAAAATAATGTTCTTTATACGATAATTGGAAGGATGACATAAGTATAGTCGATGATTTAGAATCCTCCAGCACTGCATTTGCGTAATAACAACTTTACATATCAACAGTAAAGTATTCATGTATTCATCCACACATTCATACGCACTGCATTATGAATCACTGAAAGCAATGTTAAATGCTTACAGTGCAGCTATTAATATCACAGTAACGACTTTTATGTAGGGTTGTTAAGTATTGTCAGGAAGAATTAATGAAAAGAAATAAAATACACTTTATTGCAAAGTAGTATTATTGAAGCAAGTTTGTCTTTACTTTCCGATGGAATAGATATTTTTTATTATGATGAACAAAAATGATTTAAGAAAAGGCAACTTCGCTGAAATCACTTTTAATTAATGTCAGACGAAGAAAGTTCAAAAAGAAATTCTTGAAAGCTGGACTTAACAAATTTTGTTAACGGACTTATCTTTGTAGACAGATTGTTGAAGCAATGAGTATAGTGTGAGACTGAAATATTTCTCTCTCCTTCAGAGTCTCCGTGACGATTTTGAGGTAAAGAATCCATGAGGACAAATATCCTCTTCCGTCTTTTCAAAATATCGCCATCACACATACAGGGGAGGACAAATATATGGAAACACGAAAAACACAACACACTACCATGCCCAATACGTGTAGAGAAAGTGTTAGCGTTCAAAACAGCTTCGAGTCGTCTCCGAATGGATAAATATATGTCCTGTATGGTTCTCAAAACAATCTGATACCATTCTTGGGTCAAATGGCTCTGAGCACTATGGGAATTAACTTCTGAGGTCATCAGACCCCTAGAACTTAGCACTACTTAAACCTAACCAACCTAACTAACCTAAGGACATCACACACATCCATGCCCGAGGCAGGATTCGAACCTGCGACCGTAGTGGTCTCGCGGTTCCAGACTTAGTGCCTAGAACCGCTCGGCCACATCGGCCGGCTGATACCATTCTTTCTGCAAAGTAGTAGTATGTTCGCGTAACGATGATGGAAGTGTATAGCCATCACCCACCGTTCTTTACAAAGTAGACAGGGTGACTGGTGGCCAGAAGAGATACAACTGTTCTTCCTCGTGTTCACAAAACCAGGCCTGGACGATGCGAGCCGTGTGAACGGGGGCCTTGCCCTCTTGGAACACAGCATTACCACTGAGGACCAAGCATTGTACCACTGAGCGAACCAGATCAGCCAGAATGGTCACATAATTCTTCGCAGTAATGTGACCTTGCAGAGTACCCATGGAATATACGGAATAACACGCTATGGTAGCCCATATCATGACCGAACCTCGCCATGTTTCTTTCTTGGGGAAGTAATTTCGGCCACAAATTGGGAACCGTGTGAAACACGACTCATCCGACAAGATTACCCACTTACATTGCTCCATAGTCCATGTTTTATGACTTCGGTACTACGATTTCCTGTTATGGGCATTTGGACCACTTACTCCCTATCAGCGACACACAGCAACTACTCGACTCTCTTTTACAACAAAATAGAGTTTACTTAGCGTAGTTCTCTACCAAATTTTTCCAATAATGTTGAAATATATATACTGGTATGCAAGATTTAATGACGAAAATAACTTTCGCACGATGTGTCACTGGCAAGTAACGTAGTTCAAAAAAATGTTCAAGCTTACTCACTACTTAACCTAAATTATCCTAAGGACAAACACACACACCCATGACCGAGGGAGGACTCGAACCTCCACCGGGACCAGCCGCACAGTCCATGACTGGAGCGCCTACACCGCTCGGCTAATCCCACGCGGCTAACGTAATTCGAATTGTCGACCATGCATAGGAATAACTGCTACAGTATAGTTCGGAAGGTACGGTAACTGAAATAAACATGCAATGAGACGAGCAGAAATGATAGTTTTAGATAATAACTACTAAAATCGATTTATGATGGTCCCCTGGATATTACAAATGGCGGGACACGGTTCGTAATAGGGTGTGTGATGATCATGGACGGCAACGCATTCTCTACAAAATGCTGCCATGATTGCCACGAGGATGGTAACGAGTTCATGCTGCAGGGCCTTCTATACCTCCACCAGTGCGGGTGTCAACTGCTAGAAGGTCATTGGTGCATGTGGATTTGCTGCAAAACGTCTCCCCAGCGAATCCTACACGTGCTTGGTGCGATTTAAATCGGCGGAACGGGCAGACCGGTTCATTTGGCGAATATTTTCTCATTCCTAGAGCCCTTTCACCTGCGCAGTTCGATAGGATCGCACACTGTCGTCCATAAAAATGTAGTCAGGGCCGAAATCAACGTGAAAAGTTGCACATAGAAAGGAGTACAGTTCCACAAAAGTGTTGACTGGTGAGTATACAGTGTTCAAAGATTTAGGGGGGGGGGGGTACCCATTCAATATTATGCCTCCCCACACCATAAAACGTGGATCACCGAAACGATAATGTTCGATAATATTCCTAGGTGCAATACATACCCTCGTACGGCGATAGTTTAGAACAAGTCTCTCGATATGTGGGAAAATTATAAAGGCGACAATCGAATCACAAATTATGGAAGAAGAAGGAAAGAAACGGTTCCTGCCGGAAGATTGTGCACAAAAAATATGTTTTGCCTGAAGCTGCTCATGGAAAAAAGACTGGCCAGGACTTTAGAGACCAATATGGCTTCAACTGATCTTAAGAAAGCTTGTCATGACATTCCCATCTGAAAATTCTGGATTGCGGTATTACAGAGTGGAGTGTGTCGTTTATATATTCATTACGTCAGAGATTTACGTAGTGGCACAACATGTAGGATTCAACTCCATCCTGAGTTCAGGAGCGTGGGACAGCTGCTGCTTGCTGATATGTAATAATATACACCCACTAGTGGTACTCGATGTCATTCATTTTAGGTACAAAAATAATTGGCTGATTCTAGTGACCAAAGGTTTATGACAAAGATCGAGATAGCACCTACATTATTCACAATTTGCTTGAATTGCACATTAAGCTTATGGAAAAGTTCCTGTTTTCGTATGAGTGTACTTATAAATGATGACAAACTATTCACTTTGCATTTTGCCGATGACCAAGTCACTTTTGACACGAACTACAAGGTTAGAAAGTTGCACAGAGAATATCAAAAGTGGGTTTTAATAATTAATTTAGAGGAAAAGAAGTATTTAATGCTGGAGGAGTGGGTCAAGATATGATGTTAGATTTTGGAATAGTGAGGTCGTTGGAATCTTATAAATATTGGCGAGTCATTATTAACAAAGATAGATCCAGAAAAAGCGAAATTAAGAACCATATTTGGTCAAGGCACACATATTAGGTCAGAAACGAAGATTAGAGCATTTGAAGCTATTTTAGAAAGTATATCAGCGTATGGAACAGACTGAATGAATTAAGTGAAACTTGTTGTCAGTGTAGATGGTATTCTGGAAGTGTTGCTGAAGGTCGACACTATGGAAAAAAAAATTAAAAATGAGCAGAATACGCTAGAGAATGAAACTGAGCAGTAGTGTAATGGATACATTCGGGGCACAATCTTTGAGATGGTATGGACATGGGTGCCATTTGCGTGAAGACAGACGTCCTAAGAAGACGCTTCCCCATCCCATGTCTGCAAGAAATGGTCTACAGTACCTTATCTAGGAGAGGTATGACAGATTGTAGCCAAAGCACTGAAAGCTTGCAAGTATACGCTTTCTTAATATGTTAAGGACAAAACAGCCCAGTGTATTTTCAATAGCAAAGATAAGACCCAGTCATTAGCCAAAAATGGGTGTACAAAATTACCTGTTCCGATGGTGGCAAGTTTTACATTGGTCGCTCAGGCAGAGACATAGCAACTAGGCTGGCTGAACATGAACACAGCTGGAGGTTGCAGAACTCTGACTCGGCATTTGCTGAGCATGTACTGAGTGAATGTCACAGCTACCAGCCAGTGTCCCATGTCTTTCACTTAGTAAACAAAGGCCATAAACATAACCTGCTGGAAGCTCTGGAAATTAGCAATCTTAAAGCTCACAGGCCAGATCCAGTCCCAAATGACCAGACACAGCTCAACACTTCCCCTCACCTAAACTTCACATAAACATATATGTTTTTCATTGCTTCCAGTACTGTCTGTTCCTACATATTCCCATTTTCCTGTATTCATTAAGTTCTTTTACTTTATTAAAATTGCCTATGTAATCCATAGAGACTGTAGTTTCAGTTGTTAAGGCTTTCTTTTAACTGGTAGTTGTATTAGTTTCCATGTTTAATACTTCTTGTAGTTGTCCCTCAAATAGCGTTTTTATTTTACTTGGTTCATTTATTTAATGAAAACTGTTACATAGTCACAGTTTTGAGTATAATGTTAATGTTTTTCTGTTTGCTCCTTTTGTATTTGTGTATTGTTCAGTCTTTTTTACCTCTGAAAATGCAGTACCACCACACTGTATGTTCCCCCACACTCCTCCATTTTCCTGCATTTATTCATTTCTGTTCATGTTATTGATATTGCTTAAGTTGTTGATATATTCTGTCATTACATAGATAATTATCTCTTCTTTTAATTGGTTTGTCTATCACTCTCCATGATTTATATCTCCTGAAGTAGCCTTCTCAAGAAACTGTTATGTAGGGATGCTGTTCCTACTTTGCGTTAAAGATTTTCCTCTCTACTCCATTTTTATTTATTTACTGTTCAATTCTCTACTTTTTACATTCCGTTACCACCTCACTGTCAAAGATGTTACTTACTGTATGTTTCTGCTTCAGTCTAGACACATGACGTCTCTTCCAATGTTGTTTACAAACATTGTAACTTCGTTGATGACAATGCTCAGTAAAAGTCTGAAGATGGCCTTGTAAGCCGAATACCGGTGAACACCATAAAGTAATACCGTAGGACAAAAGCAGACTATACCGTAGGACAAAAGCAGACTAGTGCTTTTCATTTATTAGAGTGAATTCCAACCAACAGAAGAAGAAGAGGACGCTCGGAAACAAAATGGAAAGAGGAAGTCAGAAGAGCTGTATCAGAGACGAATTTGTGTACGGAATATAGCCTCTGGAAACTAGGCTGTGACACACAATTATGAAGTTGTATTAAATCACATGTGTACATATATAAAGTAAAAAGAAAGCAGATCATGTTGTGTATTAATGTCTTAAATTTGTGTGTCTCTTGAATGTCTGTTATCTTGAATTTTATGTGTCACTGTAAGTGCTTTCAAAGCACTGCATTGTCCTGCGCATATAATCATAAATAGTGTTTTAACTTGCAATTCAAAACTGGTAACGGTTAATTTTACCCCAAAAAAATAGGCAGTGCGGAGGCCCTCAGAACGCAGGGCGCTTTGAATGTGCCCTGTATGCTGTATCTTGAAACCGCCTCTGGTTGTTGTGGAGATACTTGGCACAGTGTTCGCCTCTTCTCCTGCTGTCGATTCATAACATTGGATCGCGGCGCTCCCACAAGCGTGCCTCCGCAGTCGCCTGGGGCGCGAAAGGACTCTGGCTGCGTTGCCAGGAGCTCTTGACGTCGTATGTCCGGTGCTAGAGACCGAATGTGGCTGCCAGTCGTTATCATCAGGCTGGGTAAGTAATGTTTTTGCAATGAGATATTGTGAATAACGCTCGATCCCATAGCCATTATCCTTCTGTCGTACTTTTTGAATCATCTACCCGTGGCGACTCATTCGCTGTTACAGTTGGCACATATAGAGGTTGGACAAATGTACGGATACTGTGAGAGAAATGAATGCTTCAGCTTAAATGGAGGTGCTACGAGGCCTGCAGGTTGCACAGTTGTATATGACGACAAATGGCACCTGTGAAATATCCTCGATGCGTTGTGTCAGTCGTGACAGCCTTTCGTGTAGTTTGTAAGTAGGCTGTTTAGGTTTTTATGTTGGTAACGCCACGTAGCACTCTGTATGAAAATCACTGACTGTGTTGTGTGCAGTCTGTGGCTGGTTCGACTCATTGTTGGAATATTCGCTTGTGTAATGTTGGGCAGTTGGATGTGAACGGCGTTGGGCAGTTGGAGATGAGCCGCCAGCAGTGGTGGATGTGGAGAGAGAGATGCCAGAGTTTTGAGAGGTTACTATAATCGGAAGATCTGGACGTGTGTCCGTCAGAAAAAAGAAATTTGTAAAGATGGATCTCATGAATTGATAGATATATATGATGACTTCTGAACATTATTAAGATAAGTACATTGTTAGTTCAAATGTTCAAATGTGTGTGAAATCTTATGGGACTTAACTGCTAAGGTCATCAGTCCCTAAGCTTACACACTACTTAATTTAGATTAACCTAAGGAAAAACACACACACCCATGCCTGAGGGAGGACTCGAACCTCCGACGGGACTAGCCGCACAGTTCATGGCTACATTGTTTTCTATCAAAATCTTTCATTTGCTAACTGTGCCTATCAGTAGTTAGTGCCTTCAGTAGTTAGAAACTCTTATTTAGCTGGCGGTATTGGCTCTCACTGTATTGCAGTAATTCGAGTAACGAAGATTTTTGTGACATAAATGATTCATGAAAGGTATAGGTTATTGTTAGTCAGGGCCATTACTTTTTAGGGATTATTGAAAGTCAGATTGTGTTGCGCAAAAAGGTATAGTGTGTCAGTTTAGTGATGATCAGAATACGTAAAGAGAGAACTGTCTGAGTACGTTCAGTTTTACGCAGCTGTCTTTGTATCAAATAAGGTAGAAGTTTACCAGCACAGTCATTCATTAATTTTCCAAAGGGGGCGATCATCACTAAACTGACACACAATATTTTTTAGCGCAACGCAATATGACTTTCAATAATCCCTACAAAATAATGGCCCTGACTAACAATAAACTATACCTTTCATGAATCACTTACCTCACAAAAATCTTCGTTACTCGAACTACTGCAATACAGCGGGCGCCAGTACTGCCAGCTAAATAAAAGAGTCTAACTACTGAAGGCACTAACTACTGATAGGCATAGATAGCAAACGAAAGATTTTGATAGAGAACAATCAATGTATTTAGCTCAATAATGTTAAAAAGTCATGATATATATATATCTATCAATTCATGACATCCGTATTTACAAATTTCCTTTTTCTAGTGGACACACGTCCAGATCGTCCGCTTATAGTGAAAGGGTACAGTACCGCCCGACATTGAAAATAGGTACAACATACTTCATTATTCTTGTCAGTAGAACATATTTTTTCTAATAATAACTCAATTTCAATTAATACAGCGAAGCTGGATACCAGTGTGGGAAAGAATGACAATTTATTTATTTAATTGATCACATGTGCACTCCCAAAAAATAAATCCCTACATCCAATTTGGTGAGATCTGTGAAATGAATGAATGTATGGTCCTTTGCTAACCGCAGATAGTGAATGTGAATATATGATCATCTTTGAGACGATCTTTTGATCACCTTTGGTGGAACCAAAGAGATGAAATTTACCGGAGCTTTGAGCGCCTGAAATGTGGCTGACCAATATGGTAGCAAGGTGCTCCCCCACTTCGGCAGAGATGCGAGAGGACCTGAAGAACGGCCATGTTTCAGCACTCTGCCGCTGCATCTAGTGTTGGTATGACCTGTCTTAGGTGTGCTCCGTAAAGACATGGTATGCATGTGAATTACTTAAGAGTAGTTTAGAATAATAATTTCTCTATTTCAGGAACTTTTGTGGGGAGAATTAAATGTCAGGCAGGTAATATTAAGGGGATCGTAGTAATCTTCGGAAGTGACCAACGGTCACAATGAAACCACGTGTAGCAATAAGTTGAAATACTTCCGAGTGCTTAAGTTAAGCTGAATTACTAGCGTGTGTACTATAAGTTGGAAATATGTAAGAAATGGCGTGTACAGGACTTGAAATTAGAGACGAGTACTTCCACGTGGTGAGTACTGTGTGAGTCTCAATCTGTGTATGAGACAAAGGATAAAGAGAAGTACTCGTCCATGGTATCAGTTGAGGAATTGAGTGTGTGATGAATATGTTCTTAATATTACTTTGCGTGTTATGTTTCCGTGTGACACTTGATTCAAACTATAATACTCTGAGAGAGAAGCAAGGTGAGTCAGCCGTCTAACCAGCAACTCCACTTGGCTTGCATTGCACAGGAAGATGTGCATATATCTTCCAGAGTTCATAGTAGGAAAGAAAAATTACGAAGTGGGGCAGTGTCGTGTGAAACTGGGATAAATACTAATTGAAGTGGGAAAGCTGAAAGTGATGTGATTATAATGTTGTGACTATTTCTTGTGTTGTATTCCATGTTGTAGTGTGGTGTATGTCACGTAATTTAAGTATGTGTGGTTTGCATGAGAGAGCAGCAAGGTAGTTTCAGAGGTAGTGGGTTATGCATGTTCCTTTTGTAACGCTCGGTCTGGAGGAAAGTTTCGTGATGATGGTTGTGAGAGTCGAAGTCTGAGATATAGCAAAAGATCCACCATCCTACCCAGAAAGTGCACTGTAGCATTAAATCATTACGAGACCCTAAGATAGAGAATCACCAATGTAAAGCCATGCCCACAGGGCAGAATTTCTCATGTGTTATTGTTGTAGGTTATAGAATTTGTGTGTTTAGGTTATATAATTTATCAGAATAAATAAGATAGTGAAAAGAAAAAGATTGGTGGCCTTTTCCTTCGAACAGTATGTTGTCACGATACCCAGAATTTATAATGTGTGCGCCATTCATATTCAGTGCGATGGCCACGTGTTGATAAAAGCCGTTAAATAAGAAAGAAAATTTGGTATTGCCAGTGCGTAGTGAACAGTCAGAGTTGTGTAAATTACTAATAGTCAGATGTGCGTTTCCGTTGCGTAATATCCAAACAGGAGAATAACTTTTAACTTAATTGTAAGTACTAGAGTTCATGTTACTTGATAAATAAGAATGAGTCCACTCGCTTGGCAGATCACTCATCTCGCAGGCCTGACTGCTTGATGCCACAGTATGAGTAAGGCATGTGGGTGCCTCTCAATAGTAACCTCTCAAAACTCTGGAATCTCTCTCTCCACATCCACCACTGCTGGCGGCTCACCTCCAACTGCTCAACGCTACGCGCTGTTGACATCCAACTGCCCAACACTACACAAGCGAATATTCCAACAATGAGTCGAACTAGCCACAGACTGCACACAGCACAGTCAGTGATTTCCATTCAGAGCGCTACGTGGCGTTACCAACATAAAAACCTAAACAGCCTACTTACAAGTTGTGCGTGCATACTGTCGGAACTATGCAAATTGCTGGTGCTCGTACGGTGGCTGCTTTCGTAACCAAGGTAGCCGAAGTGCTTCAAGAGACATCGTGTCGAAGATTGATACCGCATATAGGGAAAGCAGGAAAACATTATCAGCTGAGTCACAAAGCGGACGAAAGTGTGTGTTGAGCGATAGTGATAGACGGTCATTGCAAAGGATTGTGATGAAAAATAGGACAACACGTGCAAACGTCACTGCAGAACTTAATGTCTTAGTGGCGAACACTGTCAGCATCAAAACAACGAGAAGGGATCTCCACAAGTAGGCAACTGCACGGCGAGCTGGAGTTCCAAATACACTCGTGAGTGATGTAAATGTCCGTAACAGCAAAATGATATGTGGAAGCCATAAAATGTGGACCATGGAGTAACGGATGAATGTCGCTTCGTCGGATTAGTCTTGCTTCACAAGTTTTGCAACTGCTGCCCGAGTTCATTTACGCCTCAAGAGTCAAACATGGCGGAGGTTCGGTTATGATTGGGTAGAAAATGGTCACCGTGGGTACTCTGTAAGGTCGCATTAATGCCAACGATTATGCGACCGTTTTGGCTGATCAGATCCATCCCATGGTACAATATTTGATCCTCAATGGCGTTGCACTGTTGAAAGACGACAGGGCCCCTGTTCCCATAACTCGCATGGTCCAGGACTGATTTTGTAACGATGACGGTGAATTGTTGCATCTCCTCCGGCTACCATAGTCACCAAATAATATTATCAAAGCTTTGTGGTCTACTGCGGAGAGAGGGCTGCTTGATCGCTCTTCACCTCCGTCATTAACTGAACTTGCCACTGTTTTGCAGGGAGAGTACAGTAAGATTCTCTTAAAAACCATACAGAAGCTGTAGTTATCCATTCCGAGACGATTGGTTGTGTTTTGAATGCCAATACCTGCCACTATCACTGTTGTTATTACTGTCATTATTATTATCATTATCATTATTGTTATCATCACTATTAGTGACGGGGCCGCGCAGGATTAGCCGAGTGGTCTAGCGCGCTGCATTCATGAACTGAGATGCTGGTCCCGGCGGAGGTCCTCCCTCGGGCATGGGTGTGTGTGTTTGTCCTTAGGATAATTTAGATTAAGTAGTGTGTAAGCTTAGAGACTGCTGACCTTAGCAGTTAAGTCCCATAAGATTTCACACACATTTGAAAACTTTTTTTAATTAGTGGCGGCAGCGGCAGCAAGAGAAGTTCAAGTACTGCCAATATTAACTTTATTAGCTTATAGTCAGTATCAATTACTCAGTTTGTCACTATAGGCAGTCAAATCTTTTTAATACCATTAGTCATTTTAAAATTGTAATTTCTTAGGTAACTATGATGTAAAAAAGGTACTGTACGTGCAAAGCCTGATCCGATGTAAGAGAGGGCCTGATGGCGCTAATCAGGCCAGATTAAATAAATATAAAACATATGAAAGAAAGTTTCCCGCTTTTAGCAGCTGTTTTTCGTATACTACCTGAGCAACGAAGCGTTCTAAGTGAACTAGAGAAAGACTTCGGTCATTTGCTTTCTTAAGAAGGATGGTCGGACAGGTGCCCCTAACTACGTCTAGGCTTAACCCGCGAATGTCAAGTTGTTTTAGGAACATGGAACTAATTTTATTTTCGCTTATTACGAAAAATATCCCTTATAAGAGCAGAACCAGAAAGCATTTAGTCCACAGCTTTCCTGTCAAATACAGATCTCTTAGACCAAGACATCCCAGAATGAAAATCTATTCCCAGGTAGATGGCATTGTAGGACGGGCAGGTGGTAGATTGAGACTGACTGGAATAATCCTAAGGAACTGTACTCGCCCAAGGAGTAGATAATTAACAAAAACCTTGATCAATCGATTATTAAATATGGATCTATAGTCTTGGACATTTGACATTTGGGATTAATAGAATAGGTGGAGAAGAGTCTAAGAGTTACAGCGCGCTTGGTCACTGGTTAATCTAACAACCGACCGTATGCTCAAGGTAATGCTCCTACAACTCCCGTTGAAGACCCTAAAATAGAAACGACGTGTTTGGCGCAGGATAATCACGATGGTAAATTCAAAGACATTCGAATTTATAACCAGGCCTATCGACATCCCGTACAGCATTCGCCAACGGGTCAGAGAAAAGTGAAGAGCAGGCGACGATAATGATACACGAAGTACCCTCCGTCATACGCTGCAGTGCAGCTGTAGATTTAGGTGTAAGGCAGCTGACTCACGGTGATAACACACCAAGCCTAGTTTAGATCACTACCTGCGAAATATACCGCCTAGCAAGTCATGTACTGTTATATTAAAACATACGATGTGGTACCGCAACTGCATGTAAATAACGTAAATTAAGCTAATCGAATTCAGTTGCACTATCGTTAAGAATATGAATCAGCTTTTTACCTGCAGAATATAGCAAACGAGTGCGACGTTTTTCATCTCGATAAAAATGATTAATATAGTCCACTTCTCTCATTTTATACACGCCACACATGTTATTCTACGGAATTATACATGACGTAAGTTTCATAAGCATATGCGAAATGACAAATATTGCGTGCTGCAACGCCATTAAGATACTTTTAATGTAGTTTTGCTGAACTGAAATCTTTTTGCAGTTTTAAAATTCGAGAGCACTGTTTTGTGTGTGTGTATGTGTGTGTGTGTGTGTGAGAGAGAGAGAGAGAGAGAGAGAGAGAGAGAGACAAAGACAGACAGACAGTGAGAGAAGGTAAAGAGCCAGAAAGAACAAAGGATTCGGTGAAAGGAAACGCCTGCAATTTTAGTGGTATTGTGTTGTACCTTGCACGTTTGATTTCTTTAAGGAAAATCATTTCCTTCCGTCTTAGAGCAAATATTTGTCCTTTAATAGATAATGAGATAGCAGGTATGCAAAGTATTTTTTTTTGAGATTTTGAAAAAGGTGCACTTCTTTTTCTTGGGAAGACGTTGCTATTAGCAGTTATGAAGCAACAAAATGATCCATTTCTCCCTGTTTGTAACTGACTAGGGAATTACTAAAGATGGCATTCTGGAGTAGAAGGGTGTAATCGGTACGACGCTTGTACATGCGGTGGGCGGCATTTCCATGTCAGTGTGAATACTCAGATGATAGAAATTTTATTACGATTAGCTCGGTTATCGGAAAGTTATTATGGTGACAGTTGCAGGTACGACTCCCCGGGGAAATGGTAATCGAACGCTATAGTGGAAAAATGCAATTGCGCATCGTATACTATTCAGTAATACCAATAATTAAATATCGTAAATTAATCGAAAGTAATCGGAATTTATTCTGTCAAAACACTTGTGTAAGAGGTAGCTATTCCTATGACAGAAATAATTTAATTTTCTTACTCGTAACCTTTTAAAGGAGCCAAGAATCCCCACTACCAAAGCCGGCCGCGGTGGCCTAGCGGTTCTCGGCGCTTCAGTCTGGAAGCGCGCTGCTGCTACGATCGCAGGTTCGAATCCTGCCTCGGGCATGGATGTGTGTGATGTCCTTAGGTTAGTTACGTTTAAGTAGTTCTAAGTCTAGAGGACTGATGACCTAAGATGTTAAGTCCCATGGTGCTTAGAGTCATTTGAACCATTTTGAACCACTGCCAAAATACACGTTGTGGTGTCACCGCCAGACACCACACTTGTTAGGTGGTAGCCTTTAAATCGGCCGCGGTCCGTTACTATACGTCGGACCCGCGTGTCGCCACTATCAGTGATTGCAGACCGAGCGCCGCCACACGGCAGGTCTAGAGAGACTTCCTAGCACTCGCCCCAGTGGTACAACCGACTTTGCTAGCGATGGTTCACTGACAAAACACGCTCTCATTTGCCGAGACGATAGTTAGCATAGCCTTCAGCTACGTCATTTGCTACGACCTAGCAAGGCGCCATTACCAGTTACTATTGATGCTGTAAAACATGTACCGTCAAGAGCGACGTTCATCATTTATGGATTAAAGTTAAGTATTCCACCTGCTACGTCAGTTTTTTCTAAAGTCTAATTTCCTTGTCCTGTTCCAGACCTCACGCCAGCCTGCGTGAGTTAAAACGCGTGCCTTTCGGCTTCCTCTAGTATACCGGGTTGGCTCTCTTGCCAATCCACAACACACGTCATACCGCTCTTTAACATAAGTTACAGACCTTAAATGCACTCGCTTCCATACTGAGCTTTTAGTAAAATCACGGTAAAGATTGATATATTTTCTACCTTGTTATTTACGCTTACTACCTTCACCAAAAATCCAAACTCTGTTTCAAATGTATGTATTTTGACAAATACGGTCAGCGATCTATTTTGTTTCTGCGGCATCCTGTCAATAATATAAACAACGCGTTCGTTGCTTCCAACTTTTCAACAAAAAGAAAGAAACCAATCCTTTGCATTTTCTGTACTTTTCAATAGATAACTCACTATTACATACTTTTAATCACAAACTATACCCCTAACAATTTTATTGTGATTTTATGAGTCAAATGAATTTGAAATGAAAAATGTTTAACTTGTAAATGCTTAGGGTTACCTATCTCGATTTTGATAGCTATTTTCCACTTGTTAGTATTCCACAATTTAAGATCTCGCTTGTTTATATCATAATAAATGATTTCCCTCAAACAGCCATTATTTAGTAACTTTGGGATAAATGAGAACGCTGGGATTAGGTTATGACTTTTAAACAAAATAACAATTTCTTTCTTTCTTTTTACTAACTACATACAGAGACAAACGCCAACAAGTGATCGAGTAACACACAAAACTAAATCCCTACTGAATAATAATAAAAACAAACAAAAGTCCTAGGTGCTAGCAACACATTTTAACTCAATTCAAAATACAAATTGAGGAATTCTCAGCCACTTCAGTGTTAGCGATCCGCGAATCCACTAACGAAACCTCAACGAAAAGTCACTCGTCACTTTTAACTAGAGGAATCATGGTTGCGGCGGAATTTCCCTTAAGAATGGTTCATATAGGGTTTTCATCAACACGAAACGTTACTATCGCAGCTCTGAGTGGAGTAAACTTTATCCAAATTAAAAAAAAAGGAAACACCAGTCTGGGTTTTCCGATAACAAGCTTCAAATCTTTACAAAAATCGAGAACTCTGCTCGACAGTAAAATAGTTCAATATCCACAAAATCCTACTCACATATCACTTGAAATGCTACATCCACCCAACAAATTCATGGCCGTTACTCTATGCCTCAGTAAACGCCTTCGTCAACACACAGCACCCACTTTATAGGCGTGCCAAAACTATGCCATAATCCGAACCCCGAGTCAAATAGCTTCAGTTCGATCTCTGAAGTCTAACAATACTTTTTCGATTCACGACGCACAATCCTCAGAAAACTCGTAACTCCATTGCAAGTACAAAACTTAAACCCACACTCAGCTAACTGAGAACGCCTCACTGCGATAATTCTTCTAATTAAATTAAGAAGTGCAATAAAATAAAATTATTTGTGGTCTTTGATATTCAGCCTTGTACCCGTTGCCGCTATCTTTCATCGAAGTACAGACACTTCCAGTCATACTTCTCCGACGGCGGGAACTTCCCACCTGCGATAAATCCATACAGCCGTCGGATTAAGTAATATCGATAACTAACCGCATCAGTTCAAGTTAGCGAGCAAACAGCAACTAAATATTAGTTCGTCTTCAGTGTCTCTCACTTCTCCTTGATAGTCACTGCTCTTTTCTCGGACATGAAAGCAGAGCTGAACCATTTCATTGACAAAAATACGGCGCGTCCATTAGTCCTTAACAATTATTACTGAGCAACATAGAGCCATCCGTCATTCTTCTAGCGGCCAGCTCTGCGATTTTCTCTGGGCTGACAGATGATCTTTGCCGCCTCCTCCGAACATGCTGTACAAGGTAATCGCCTATTTGCACAGATACACAAGACTTACATTACAAACAGAAAGCTGCAAATTTTTACATGTTAATTTCCCCTTTTTTATTTCCCTCGTGCTATTTGAATTGAGCCAAACGAACCTTAAAAAATTACATCACCAAAACTTGTGAAATCATTCTGTCACAGAATAACAGCAAGCCGCTATACCAGTAAAGCTTCGTTATTGTTAAATATTTCGTGCAATTAACACTCCGCAGAACAAACGGCACTGAGTAAAGAAGACATGACACGGAACACGGAACTTAACAACAGGAAGCACAAGGCGACCACAGGAATATGTTCTACTGAAGAACAAAGCTCGAGCACAAACACACGAATCTGTAGGTAACGGAATGAAAATTTTATCGAAAAATCGTATCTGATCATTAAAACTGGGAATGGCGATACTTTCATGTCTAATAACACCATAACTCACACAAAGCAAGCCGATTCATACTAAGATATGTTCCAAGACAATAGCCGGAAGAACAAATGGAGCATGCAGGAAGAATGAGATGGAGACACTCGCCTAGCCAGTCAAGTTAAAACAGCAAAACTGAGAACGCTCAAGATCCGCGGCATGCATTTTTACTGGACGTCTATGGAGAACAAACTGGTGTCTTGGGGCGCAAATTGGGAGGGCCATGTTCTGAGTGAAATAAACTTCTTTGCCCTACCCCAGGACATTCGGAAATACACACCCACGCTTCCGTATCAAGCAGACCGACAATCAGAAGCTGGTACTGAAAAAGGAAGCGGCGGTTGTTTTCAAGACAAATAATACACAAGCGTCCCACTGTATTATTCTCCCAAGCAGCGGGATGTATCCAAAATATGACAATGAGAGCAATAAATCTGTGACAAAAAAGTCATGAAATCATAAAGTATGAAAGAGGGGAGAAAGTTGTTCCCCTTTCCAGAAAGTCGTTCCCCTTTTCAATATATTCAGTACTCTCCATGGTCGGTGCCAACGCTGGCATTACGTCCTTAAATAGCTTCAGTTTTAATTTACTCACATGCTACTGCGATAACCACGTAGATTACTTACTACTTTTTCTAGGCCAGTTATCATGAAGCAGTTAAATACACTCCTGGAAATTGAAATAAGAACACCGTGAATTCATTGTCCCAGGAAGGGGAAACTTTATTGACACATTCCTGGGGTCAGATACATCACATGATCACACTGACAGAACCACAGGCACATAGACACAGGCAACAGAGCATGCACAATGTCGGCACTAGTACAGTGTATATCCACCTTTCGCAGCAATGCAGGCTGCTATTCTCCCATGGAGACGATCGTAGAGATGCTGGATGTAGTCCTGTGGAACGGCTTGCCATGCCATTTCCACCTGGCGCCTCAGTTGGACCAGCGTTCGTGCTGGACGTGCAGACCGCGTGAGACGACGCTTCATCCAGTCCCAAACATGCTCAATGGGGGACAGATCCGGAGATCTTACTGGCCAGGGTAGTTGACTTACACCTTCTAGAGCACGTTGGGTGGCACGGGATACATGCGGACGTGCATTGTCCTGTTGGAACAGCAAGTTCCCTTGCCGGTCTAGGAATGGTAGAACGATGGGTTCGATGACGGTTTGGATGTACCGTGCACTATTCAGTGTCCCCTCGACGATCACCAGTGGTGTACGGCCAGTGTAGGAGATCGCTCCCCACACCATGATGCCGGGTGTTGGCCCTGTGTGCCTCGGTCGTATGCAGTCCTGATTGTGGCGCTCACCTGCACGGCGCCAAACACGCATACGACCATCATTGGCACCAAGGCAGAAGCGACTCTCATCGCTGAAGACGACACGTCTCCATTCGTCTCTCCATTCACGCCTGTCGCGACATCACTGGAGGCGGGCTGCACGATGTTGGGGCGTGAGCGGAAGACGGCCTAACGGTGTGCGGGACCGTAGCCCAGCTTCATGGAGACGGTTGCGAATGGTCCTCGCCGATACCCCAGGAGCAACAGTGTCCCTAATTTGCTGGGAAGTGGCGGTGCGGTCCCCTACGGCACTGCGTAGGATCCTACGGTCTTGGCGTGCATCCGTGCGTCGCTGCGGTCCGGTCCCAGGTCGACGGGCACGTGCACCTTCCGCCGACCACTGGCGACAACATCGATGTACTGTGGAGACCTCACGCCCCACGTGTTGAGCAATTCGGCGGTACGTCCACCCGGCCTCCCGCATGCCCACTATACGCCCTCGCTCAAAGTCCGTCAACTGCACATACGGTTCACGTCCACGCTGTCGCGGCATGCTACCAGTGTTAAAGACTGCGATGGAGCTCCGTATGCCACGGCAAACTGGCTGACACTGACGGCGGCGGTGCACAAATGCTGCGCAGCTAGCGCCATTCGACGGCCAACACCGCGGTTCCTGGTGTGTCCGCTGTGCCGTGCGTGTGATCATTGCTTGTACAGCCCTCTCGCAGTGTCCGGAGCAAGTATGGTGGGTCTGACACACCGGTGTCAATGTGTTCTTTTTTCCATTTCCAGGAGTGTATATCTGCGACTCGGCTGATGATTTGTTGATAGAGCCACCACTTGATCCTGCACCAAGAGACATAAGGAGCTAGAGTAGTAATTTCGGTTGTGGCTCCGGGAAATTGCGACAAGGCTAATGCTAATCAAGCCACATTACTTGTAGAATAATATTGGCCGTAATTTTAGAGATCTCGCAGATAGCGCAGTTGTCTGCGAGGAACTGTAACACGAAAGAAACGCATAAATATAAAGTCACATGCTGCCAAGACATTGGAATAAATTACAGCTCCAGCTGCACAAAAATGTATTTCTCACCGGTTTCGGCCACTACTGTGTTTTCATCTTCATCAAGTTGAAAGTATCACGTATGAAATTTAGCTTTAAAAGTGAAAGTATCTAACCAAAATTGTTTCCTTTTTAATTAGTGAAAGTATCAATGATAAAATGGTTCCAAATTAATTATTCAACCAACCTGCATCTGACACCGTCTGCGAACTTGTTTCTTGCACTCCTCCATTTTTCCAGTAATGAAACATGTATTTGACTCAACAATCAAGTTTAAGAGAATAATACCGTTTGTGCAATGGCCTGAACATGGTACTGAAAAATTAACTTTTGGTCCTGATGTTTACTTAATGAAATTACGCCTATATCTTGCCTTGAATAATGCCAATTGTGCAAATGGCATAACTTTAGTTATACCAAAATCGATTTTAAACCATGAACTGCACATATATATTGCATAGAGGCCTCATTTTCTTTGCGTTCTTTCATTGGTGGGTAACTTTACTTCACAATACAAGCAAAGGATGTGGATTATGATTCAGGCTGTTAGATTTAAACACAATGTTGATCTCAATATATATATTATTACAATTTTAAGTCATACACAAAAACTACCATTTCCAATATTTTTGTAGCACAAATCACTCATACAAAAAATTTTACAAAACGCTTAATGCGTCAAACCTTGGACATACAAATCCTAACTCTGAAAATTATTTAACAGAAACCATTTTGAAATCATTATATATCTTCTCTCATTTACGTGCTAAAGTTTGCTCAGTGTACCGCAAATCCTACCTTAAAGCTGTCACCACACGTCTGCTTCCTCCGGGTACCTAGCTGCGACTCCCGAGTTTTTCACTGCGCGCTCCCGGCTCTCTTAACCATCAAAGATCCTCCTACTCAAAGATATTATACTCATTCAACCTTGTGGTTGGCAACTACCGACTTTATTTTCTGGATCTACCCTGATCAGACCGTAGCACATACCTTTCAAAGTGTTCCACACATTACATTGACAGTGTGTCCCGAACACAGAGGAGTCCGAAAGGTAAAACCCTTCTGTCAAATACTTGTTCTCTTTTTTTACTTTGTGAGTCTTAATTCTTCTAAATGGTTTGATGAGGCCGGCGACGAATTCCTCCCCTGTGCCAAAACTTGCTTAACACTTGCGGATGGCCTAGTGACCAAAAGAGACCGTAGTGAGGAGAATATTTATTCTGTGTTTTGTTCAAAGATTTCAAATTGCTAAAATGAATGGTAAATACGTAATCCTACAGTGTGGGTTCAGGTGCCTAGCGGGAAGTGTGATCTTCCTCCGGCCACATTTTCCCATGCGATTTATGTCGTATATGTATTTGTGGAATGTAGCTGAATGTATTACATGTGTGCGTAGTGTAGCGTTCTGCGTGTATTGTATAATGATGATGAGACAAGGGAGAGAGTGAAACTAGATGCCGGCACATAGCCTACACCACTCGCCTCTCGACTAGCACAAAAGGGGGGCAGCAACCTTAGCGTCTACATGCGACAGGCGGATCTCCATCAACAGTGTAACATGCCCTCACCTCGTGCCGGCGAAATACAGTCACTGAAAATTTCATTCACCATTAGAATTCAAACCTGCGTACCTCTGAGACGAGCGTCAGCGCAAAGCCGTGCGTTAGCGATCTGAGCCACGGAGGCGGGTCCAAGTAATGGTAACTGTTCTGAAATGTAGAGAACGCGATGTCGTTCATATAATTAAGTGTAAAGATGTCTGATTCTTCGACCATCATGTTATGAGTCACGATTGGATTGAGTTGTACCATACATATACATGTACATATAGATGTAGGTATATGAAATGGAAAGTTCACATCTGTGAAGCAAATGGCAGGATTTTGTAGCCTTGAAGGATCTTCCGTAGCTTCTCTTCGTCAAAGACCCAGGCTACTTGCAAATTACTTGTGCAATTTGTATACGGTATGTGCTGTAATTCAAAAGTCAGAAGCAAACAACTTGAAGGAACCAATTTCCAATTTTCGCAAAAAGACATCACTTACATTATGCATATTTTAAAAGCAGTGCGATCACTTACCAATAATATTTGTACTGTCGATATAAATAATGAGGGGTACCTTTGTTCAATATAAATTGGATGGTCATGGATTTATAGCAACAAGACCTCAGTATTCAGTAACTGAACCTCGTGAAATCCACTTGACATTGTTGCCAAGAGGACAAAGTTATTTCTTTTCTTGAATTGTTGGTATATTATTATTGTTGTTATTGCTGTTGTTACGGACTTCATTGCGAAGATGGGTTTGATGCAGCTCTTCACGCTACTCTAACCTGTGCAAGGTTCTTGGTCTCCGAATAACTGCTGCAACTACACCTATTTGAAGCCACTTATGTATTCATCTCTGGGGCTCCCTCTTCAAGTTTTCCACCCCATACGTCTCTCATTACACAACTGTCGATTCATTGACGCCTAAAGGTATCCTATCAACCGATCCCTTCTTTTACTCAAATTCTACCACAAATTTTGTTTCCCCGCAATTCGTTTTAGTACCTCTCCAGTATTTACTCGATCTACCCATTGATTCTGCAGGATTCTTCTATAACGCCACATCTCAAAAGTTTTTATTCTTTTGTTGCCTGCGCTATTTATCGTACGGGTTTCAATACTGTGTAAGGCTACACTCCAGACAAATATCTTCAGAAAATCTTCCCCATCCTTTAATTTATATTAGATGTTAACAGATTTATTTTCTTCAGAAATACTTTCCTTGTCATGACAAGTCTGCGGTTCAAATCCTCTCTGCTTCGGCCTTCATTAGTTATTTTACTGCCAAAACAGCAAAACCCATCTAATAATTCCCTAATCTAATTCGCCCAACGTCATATGATTTAACTGCAAGACATTCCATTCCCCTTGTTTTACTTTTGTTAATTTTATCTTTTCAAGGCACTACTCAGCTCATTCATCTTCTCTTCCAAGTTCCAAGTTCTTTGCTGTCTCTAACCGAATTACAATGTCAACAGCAAAGATTTATTTCTGCTCTCTGATCTTCAATTCTCTCTACAACTTTCTCCTTGGTTTCCTTTATTACTTGCTGTGTATAAATAATGAAAAACTTTCAGGATAGCCTATAATCTTGTCTCACTCACTTCCCAAACACAGCTTCTTTTTCATGTCCTTCGACTGTTACAACAGCAGTGTTGTTTCTGTACAAGTTGTAAATGACCTTTCGTTCCCTCTTTTAGTCCCGTTACCTTCATAATTTGAAAGAGTTGTATTCTAGTCAACAATGTCAAACGCTTTCTCTAAATTTACAAATGCTGTGCACATAAGTTTGGGTTTCTTAAGCCTATATTCTAAGATAAGTCGTCGGATCAGTATTGCCTCGAGTGTTCGTACATTTCTCAGCAACCCAAACTTATTTTCCCAGTGGCCGACTTCCATCAGTTTTTTTCATTCTTGTGTCAGTACTTTGCAACTCAATAAATATGAGAAAAGCCGTCCACCCCAGGGGCCTTGTATTCAGTTAGGTTTATCAGTACTCTGCCAAACAGCTCTCGTAGCATCATGTTTCCCAACGCATCTTCACCTGCTTCCTCAGCGCTTTCTGCAGGTATAATGTTGCCTTGAACTTCATTTTCTTGTGCAGCCGTTCTATATATTCCTTGCACCTAGCAGCTTTCTCTTTTCTGCTTAGTATTGGTTTTCCATCTCAGTTCATGATATTTATATAGCTGCTTCTCTTTTCTCCAAAGGTCTCTTTAATTTTCCTATAGGCGACATTTTTCTCTTCCCTTTCTAAGGACGGATCTACAGCGTATCACTTGTCATTTATGTAAAGCTGGAGCAGGTATTGCAAATGTTGAGTGCGCCAGCTGCAATAAAACATAGAATGATATGTGTGCAACCAGTTTCCAGAAAATGTAACAGCTCTCACATCGTGCACGTGCAAAAGTATTAACTCTGAAATGTATAACACAAATACACGACGAACTCGGCGTACAAAAATATATACGACTGCACAAAATCAATAGCTACAGCAAAAGGAAGTCCCAGCAGGAAATCATCACTGAACCACCGCCGTTTTCTACTTTGCGATCGTAAAAGATGGAAACGCTGTGAAACAAGACTGATCCGACCAAATGACATTCTTCGATTGCTCCATAGTCCAAGTTTTATGGGTTCGGCACCAGATTATTTGTTACGGCAATTACATCACTGATGAATTGTTTTGGAATTCCAGCATGTCTTACAATTTGTAAATTTGTGGTAAGATCTTATGGGACCAAACTGCTTAGGTCATCGGTCCCTAAGCTCACACACTACTTAATCTAACTTTAACTTACGTTATGGACAACACATAGATCCATGCCCGAGGGAGGACTCGGACCTCCGATTTTGGGGGGAAGGGGGGGGGGGGAATCCGCGCGGACCGTGACAATACACCCAACACAAAGCAGCTACCCGGTGCGGCTGTCTTGCAAATTCCCTGCTTCTGGAACATAGGTTTCTGCGGCTATTGTCACATTGAATAAAATTTTTCTGGGTTCGTGACTGTATTGTCAATAAATATAAAACTACCGACGTTTCGGTTCCTACCTAAAGGATCTTCTTCAGGGTGGTGTGGTTTACAAAAAAATTTCATTGAATTCCTTCGTATTGTTTAAGGTCTGACATGGTTCGCGATTCCGACATTGATTTCTGCAAGATTTTTGCATGTGTCGTCCACTTATTTCTCATAACAGTCCTCTTTAATTACCGTCCGTCACGTTTACTCGACACAACGTCTCGTCCGAGTTGTTCTGATGAAGATTCTCCGCTATCTCTGTATGCAATCTGACTCTTCGATATGGTACCTTTTGAAACACGAAACACTTCGGCTCCCTTGGTTAAGGAAGCACTCACCTTACAAGCAGCAAGAATTTGTCCATGCTCGAATTCACGTAGCTCCGACATAATGCACTCACAACTGCACAGCCGGCCGGTGTGGCCGAGCGGTTCTAGGCGCTTCAGTCTGGAATTCCATTTTAATTCCATTCCTGAACCTTTCTTTTATTTCCATCATTGCTTCCTCGATGTACAGATTGAAGAGTAGGGGTGAAAGGCTACAGCCTTGTCTTACACCCTTTTTAATACGAACACTTCGTTCTTGATCGTCCACTCTTATTATTCCCTCTTGGTTGTTGTATTTATTGTATATGACCCGTCTCTCCCTGTAGCTTACCCCTATCTTTTTCAGAATCTCGAACAGCTTGCACCATTTTATATTGTCGAACGCCTTTTTTCCAGGTCGATAAATCCTATGAAAGTGTCTTGATTTTTCTTTAGCCTTGCTTCCATTATTAGCCGTAACGTCAGAATTGCCTCTCTCGTCCCTTTAGTTTTCCTAAAGCCAAACTGATCGTCACCTAGCGCATTCTCAATTTTCTTTTCAATTCTTCTGTATATTATTCTTGTAAGCAACTTCGATGCATGAGCTGTTAAGCTGATTGTGCGATAATTCTCGCACTTGTCAGCTCTTGCCGTCTTCGGAATTGTGTGGATGATGCTTTTCCGAAAGTCAGATGGTATATCGCCAGACTCATATATTCTACACACCAACGTGAATAGTCGTTTTGTTGCCACTTCCCCCAATGATTTTAGAAATTCTGATGGAATGTTATCTATCCCTTCCGCCTTATTTGACCGTAAGTCCTCCAAAGCTCTTTTAAATTCCGATTCTAATACTGGATCCCCTATCTCTTCTAAATCGACTCCTGTTTCTTCTTCTATCACATCAGACAAATCTTCACCCTCATAGAGGATTTTAATGTATTCTTTCCACCTATCAGCTCTCTCCTCTGCATTTAACAGTGGAATTCCCGTTGCACTCTTAATGTTACCACCGTTGCTTTTAATGTCACCAAAGGTTGTTTTGACTTTCCTGTATGCTGAGTCTGTCCTTCCGACAATCATATCTTTTTCGATGTCTTCACATTTTTTCTGCAGCCATTTCGTCTTAGCTTCCCTGCACTTCCTATTTATGTTATTCCTCAGCGACTTGTATTTCTGTATTCCTGATTTTCCCGGAACATGTTTGTACTTCCTCCTTTCATCAATCAACTGAAGTATTTCTTCTGTTACCCATGGTTTCTTCGCAGCTACCTTCTTTGTACCTATGTTTTACTTCCCAACTTCTGTGATGGCCCTTTTTAGAGATGTCCATTCCTCTTCAACTGTACTGCCTACTGCGCTATTCCTTATTGCTGTATCTATAGCGTTAGAGAACTTCAAACGTATCTCGTCATTCCTTAGTACTTCCGTATCCCACTTCTTTGCATATTGATTCTTCCTGACTAGTGTCTTGAACTTCAGCCTACTCTTCATCACTACTATATTGTGATCTGAGTCTATATCTGCTCCTGGGTACGCCTTACAATCCAGTATCTGATTTCGGAATCTCTGTCTGACCATGATGTAATCTAATTGAAATCTTCCCGTATCTCCCGGCCTTTTCCAAGTATACCTCCTCCTCTTGTGATTTTTGAACAGGGTATTCGCTATTACTAGCTGAAACTTGTTACAGAAGTCAATTAGTCTTTCTCCTCTTTCATTCCTTGTCCCAAGCCCATATTCTTCTGTAACCTTTTCTTCTACTCCTTCCCCTACAACTGCATTCCAGTAGCCCATGACTATTAGATTTTCGTCCCCCTTTACATAGTGCATTACCCTTTCAATATCCTCATACACTTTCTCTATCTGTACATCTTCAGCTTGCGACGTCGGCATGTATACCTGAACTATCGTTGTCGGTGTTGGTCTGCTGTCGATTCTGATTAGAACAACCCGGTCACTGAACTGTTCACAGTAACACACCCTTTGCCCTACCTTCCTATTCATAACGAATCCTACACCTGTTATACCATTTTCTGCTGCTGTTGATATTCCCCGATACTCATCTGACCAGAAATCCTTGTCTTCCTTCCACTTCACTTCACTGACCCCTACTACATCTAGATTGAGCCTTTGCATTTCCCTTTTCAGATTTTCTAGTTTCCCTACCACGGTCAAGCTTCTGACATTCCACGCCCCGACTCGTAGAACGTTATCCTTTCGTTGATTATTCAATCTTTTTCTCATGGTAACCTCCCCCTTGGCAGTCCCCTCCCGGAGACTATTCCGGAATCTTTTGCCAATGGAGAGATCATCATGACACTTCTTCAATTACAGGCCACATGTCCTGTGGATACACGTTACGTGTCTTTAATGCAGTGGTTTCCATTGCCTTCTGCATCCTCATGTCGTTGATCATTGCTGATTCTTCCGCCTTTAGGGGCAATTTCCCACCCCTAGGACAAGAGAGTGCCCTCAACCTCTATCCGCTCCTCCGCCCTCTTTGACAAGGCCGTTTGCAGAATGAGGCTGACTTCTTATGCCGGAAGTCTTCGGCTGCCAATACTGATTATTTATCAAAATTTAGGCAGTGGTGGGGATCGAACCCGAGACCGGAGACGTTTTGATTATGAATCAAAGACGGTACCCCCTAGACCACGGGTACGGCCCTCCTTAGGTTAGTTAGGTTCAAGTAGTTCTAAGTTCTAGGGGACTGATGACCTCGCTTTTAGCAGCTGTTCGTCGTATACTGCAGGAGCAACGAAGCGCTCTAAGTGACTGGAGAAAGATTTAGGTCTTTTGTTTTCTTAAGAAGGGTCGTCGGATAGGTGTCCATAACTACGAATAGGTTTAACCTGCGAATTTTAATTTGTTGTAGGAACGTGGAACTCCTTCGTACACCATGGAGGTGTACGTGAATGGGCCTCAAGTATAGGTGGTAAAGGCAAAGACTCCAGTTCGGAAAGAAGGGATCGGACACGAACTGCATTTGGATGCCCTGTCCTGGGATACCGATGTGGGAGATGAAGCGCCGTGGGTGGGAAAAGTAGACGGTAATTCGGATGCGCGGGAGAACTAAGAACGTGTGCAACGTAACTGTCGAGCAGTTGTGCACGTCTAACCTGCAATGGAGAGACTCCGGCCTCCACCAGGACCCTGGCCACTGGACTCGTACTAAAAGCTCCTGTCGCTAGGTGAATGCCACAGTGGTGCACTGGGTCGAGTAAACGCAAAGCTCAGGGTGCCACCAAACCATATACCAGACTCCCGTAGCCAAGGCGGGATTGAACAAGGGCTCTGTAGAGCTGCACCAGCGTAGTGCGATGTGCACCCCAGTTGGTGTTGCTCAGGTGCTGCCAGCACTTCCGCTTAAGCTGACGAAGGTGAGGAAGCCAATCGGGCGTCGCAAACCAGTCCTAAAAATCGATATCTGTCCACTACAGTGAGTGGATCGTCATTAAGGTAAAGTTCTAGTTCCGTATGAACGGTGAGACGCCGACAGAAATGCGTAACACACGTCTTTGCGGCCGAAAACTGTAAACCGTGGGCTGCAGCCCATGACTACGCCTTGTGGGTGGCTCCCTGTAGGCGACGCTCAGCAACACCACTACTGGTGGAGCAGTACGAAATGCAGAAGTCTTCCGCATACAGTGAAGGTGGGACGGACGGCCCTACAGCTGCTGCTAGACCATTAATGGCCACTAAAAATAGAGATACACTCAATACAGAGCCCTGTGGGACCACATTCTCCTGGATATTGGGGAACTATAGGAGACACCAACTTGGACACGGAAAGTACGAAGCGACAGGAAATTTTGGATGAAAAATTGGGAGCAGGCCTCGGAGACCCCACTCGTAAAATGTGGTAACGATATGATGCCGCCGTTTTCTTAAATAAAAAAAGACGTCAACCAGATGTTGGCGTCTGGAAAAGGCTGTTCTGATGGCAGACTCGAGGAACACAAGATTATCAGTGGTAGAGCGACCCTGGCGGAAGCTGCGCTGACATGGAGCCAGTGGGCCACGTGACTCCAGGACCCAACCTAACCGCCGATACATCATACGTTCCAGCAGTTTACAAAGAACGTTGGTGAGGCTGATGGGCCGATAGCTGTCCACATCAAGCGGGCTTTTACCGGGTTTGGGCACCAGAATGATGGTGCTCTCCGGCCATTGCGATGGAAAGACGCCATCGCACCAGATCCGGTTGAAGATGACGAGGAGATGTAGCTTTTAGTCAGATGAGAGACGTTTAACCATCAGACTGTGGATCCGATCTGGCCCAGGAGCAGTGCCTGTGCAATGTGCAGGGGCACTGACGTGCTCCCACTCTGTAAATGGGGCATTTTAGGATTCACGTGCCGTGTGGTGAACGAGAGGACTTTCCCTTCCAGCCGCCGTTTGAAAGTGCGAAAGGCTGAGGGGTAATTCTCCTACATAGAAGCTCGAGCATAGTGCTCAACAAAGTGCTCGGCAATCGTGATTGCGTCGGTAGATAACACGCCATTTATGTTAATGCCGGGAACACCTGTTGGGGTCTGGTACCCGAAAACACGTTTGATCCTTGCCCAGACTTGGGAAGGTGACGTATGGTACCCAATGGTCGAGACGTATCTCTCCCAACACTCCTGCTTCCGTCGTTTGATAAGTTGGCGAGCGTGGGCATGGAGCCGTTTAAAAGCTATGAGGTGCTCCAGGGAAGGGTGCCGCTTATGACGCTGTAGAGCTCGCCGACGCTCCTTAATTGCTTCAGCGACTCCCGGTTACCACCAAGGGACTGCATTTCGCCAGGGGCACCCTAGAGAGCGGTGGATCGCGTTTTCTGCCACAGAAAGGATTATTGTAGTCACATGCCCAGCCATCACATCGGTATTACCGTGAGGGGGAGATTCAATGGTGACAGCAGAGGTGAACGTTTTCCAGTCCGCCTTGATCTGGGCAGGCGTCCGTGGGCCTGACGCTGGGGCAGTGACAGGAAGAGGGCGAAGTGGTCACTACCACACAGGTCGTCATGTGATCTCCAGTGGATAGATGGGAGAAGTCCTGGGCTGCAAATTGACAAATCAACGGCTGAGTAACTACCATGAGCCACACTGAAATGTGTGTCAGACACAGTATTTAAGAAGCAGCAATCGAACTGACAGTAAAATTTCGACGTCTCTGCTTCGACCAGTAAGCACGGTGCCACCCCACAAGGGGTTATGGGCCTTAAAATCTCCAAAAATTAGGAAAGGTTTATGGAGTTGATCAATCAATGCAGCTAAAACATTCAGTGGTACTGCACCATCTGGAGGAAGAGATACATTGCAGACAGTAATTTCCTGTGTCGTCCTTATTCTGACAGCCACAGCTTCAAGAGGAGTTTGAAGGGGCATAGTTTCACTACAGACTGTGGTTAGGACATAAATGCAAACCCCACCTGACACTCGATCATAGTCGCTACAGTTCCTGTAATATCCCTTATAGTCGCGGAGGGCAGGGGTCCACACAGCCGGGAATCAGGTTTCCTGGAGGGCAATGCGGAAAGCAGGTGTAAAGCTTAACAGTTGCCGTAGCTCATCCAGGTGGTGGAAAAAACCACTACAATTGCACTGGAGGCTGACGTCATCGTGATACTGGGAAGGCATGGAACATTCAATGAGTTAGTTTACGCCTCAGGGTCACCTCCTGCAACCGACGTATTGCCTGTGCAGTCTATATCGATCGTGTCTGAGGGTCTGGCGAGATCTAGGTCTTCAGTGGACACCAGAGATGTGGGTGCCACCGTATCTCTCTTGGTCTTGGGGATCTTGTTTTTGGATTTCTCTCACTGCTCCTTGGGTTTCCCTTGCAGGGAGGACTTCACTGATTTAGTCTCTGGGACTGAGGCTGAGCGTGATGCCCTACAACCAGCTGCTTTTGGGCTCTTCAGCCACTGGCGGGTGTCACCTTTCCCACTAACAGAAACCTGGGAAGGGAGTGATCCAAGGGACTCCTTCCTAGCCAGAGGAGCCAAAGAAACACTTCTTCAGTGTATTAGTGGGGACTGATATCCCTGATGGTTGGGGTTAGGGGGTGTTGCTCCCAAAGTAGGTGGTTCAGGAGCAACAAGGAGAGAAGTGGCCCCCTCCCCACTATCAAGGGGGCAGGTGTAGTCTTCTGGCTCTGAGAGATGACTGGGGTTGGCGGAGCTGATGGGGCTAGAAATGTTGTAATGGCAGCATAAGACAATGTCATATGTACAGGTTGTAGGCGTCCAAATTTCCTCTTGGCCTCAGTGTAGGTCAGTCGGCTCAGGGTCTTGTACTCCATGATTTTCCTTTTTTCTGGAGAATCCTGCAGTCAAGAGAGCAAGGCAAATGGTGCTCTTTGCAGTTGACACAGATGGGAGGCGGGGCACATAGAGTATTGTGATGGGCGTCCGCAATCTCGACACGTGACGCTGGAAGTACAGTGGGTAGACATATGGCCGAACTTCCAGCATTTAAAGCACCGCTTTGGGGGAGGAATATAGGGCTTTACATTACAGCAGTAGACCATCACCTTGACTTTCTCGGGTAATGTATCACACTCAAAGGCCAAGATGAAGGCACCAGTGGCGACCTGATAATCTCTCAGACTTCAGTGGACATGCTGACCGAAATGTACACCTTGTCACTCTACATTGGCGCGCTGCTTATCGTCAGACTGAAAAAGTAGGCTCTGTGAAATATGATACCCTGGACCATATTTAAGCTCTTATGGTGCGTGATGGTTACGGAAACATACCCCAGCGTAACGCCCATTATTGGGCAGAGGATGCTGTTTTGATCAAGACTGATCCAGATCTCATTTTTGACAAGCCGTCCACCTTCCAAAACATGTCTTCTAAATGCCCAACAGAAAACTGAGGCTTCAGCGTCATGACAGATTCTTGATCAGATCTTGAACATACAAGATACCAGGGTGAATAAGAGCCGCTGCCACCATTAGCTTGACTTTCCTCCCGTGGTGTGGACAGGGTGGGAAACGATTTGAGGTTATACTTCTGTGCACTGAATTGAGGCTGTGAACGCTTAGAGACTGCTGGTGGTCAAACACCAGCAAGAGATGATGTACTAAGCTTCATTGCATGTCATCCACCCTGATGCCATCCACTCCGACCAGGGGCCCTCCCCTCAAGTGCCACCCAGCTGCAGCAAAGGCCACCTGGCATGATGGCCATTGCTGGGAGTCCCGATGCCCCAGGGTGATGGGCATCTATTGCTTGGCATATGTGGGGAGTTAACGGCGCAGGGATCAGCATAGCGATCCCTGTGTGGTCAGGGGGCTATAAGCAACAGGGTACATGGCGTCCCCACTACAACAGACTGGCTACTGTGCTGGATATTGGGTGCAACCAGGCAATCAAGTCCATTATCATCGTCAGCGTAGAAAACAATACTGCACCGTTCATGGAAAAATACGCATCCAGGAGGGTGATCTCGCCCAACAGTTGGAGAATGAGTTCAGATCCGCATCGACGAAGGATGTGATAGGTCTCAGCGCTTGATGGACACGATGCACCATGTAAGGCGCCCTTCCCCAGTTGGCTCGCTCTTTTGGAAAATTTTGAAAAATGTCAGTTCCTAGAGGGGACCATCACATAAAGACCGAAACGTGTGAGACTCCTTTTAGTCACCTCTTACGACAGGCAGGAATAGCTCGGGTCTATTCAAACCCCTGAAACCACAAGAGGAGGTGGACATGGTAACCAAGGATAGATGCATACTTGTGTTGATCCACTGTGCCCACCAAAGAGACGAAATCACCCAGGGAATGCTACGAAAACCTACCACGGATCATAACGCTCTCTTCCCCGGCCTGGACCCCTTTTGCTTTCACACGTTTCGCGCCGTAAACGCCGATGGCTATCTGTCTAATTCACCGGAAAAGGTCACCTGTAGCATCTTGTTGGATGTTCAGTTGCGGTATTGGGGTGCAATTTCCAACCTTCGTCGCTGATGAACAGCAGTCACCTGCTGTGGAGACCCATATGCAGCAATACTCGCTGAATGGTCGTTGAGAAGACACTTTTGCTACCCTTGATCCATCCATGCGGTCAGTTGCTCAACAGTTGCACGCCTGTTCACGCGCACACATCTCCACAGCCCTCATTTACCTCTGTCATCTATGGCCCGTGGTGCACAACACAACCCTCGGCGCCGGTTTTGGATAGCATATGGTTCAAATGGCTCTAAGCACTATGGGACTTAACATCTATTCTAACCTGCGACTGTAGCAGCAGCGCGATTCCGGACTGAAGCGCCTAGAGCCGCTCGGCCACAATGACTGGCTTTTGGATAGCGTCATTTTGCCGTGCATGATATACTTTACCCTTGGTGGTACAGGAATAATTTACAGACATAGCCATTTAGGAAATGCCTCCACCTTTGGCCTGAAAGCAAATAATCGTATTTCCTTTGATGTCAGATAAATCGCCCCGTTTCCGCATTACGACAATGACTGCACTGTAAAATGAGGTGGAAGTGATTTGGGGCAGGGTGCTAACCCTGACACATTCATAAACGACTCGTGTGCGGGAATAAGCGGCAGTGTTACCGCCTGCCATTATGTCAGAGCCATTCGGCGACTGGCGCGGCTGCTATTCCCACAGGGCGTGCCCGCGCCTGCAGCCGTATTTCAGCAAGACAATGCGGCGTTATGGCTAATAGCGGCTGTGCGTGCCTTCCTGGAATGCAGTGCCGTTCCGCTCCTGTCGCGGCCCTGTGGATCACCTCATTCATTGGAATCGGTGAGTACATTACACCACTGTGCAGTCCCATAATGTGTTTATATGGGAGAAAATGTTAGTGAACTGTAAGGGTCAGTGAACGATTAACGACTGCTGGGCTGCTTACCACAAGCAGTGTGCGATTCTATGATGGGACACTTAGAATGAGCTACGAGAATATTATATGTCCGTATCAGTTGTTACACAAATTAACTCTGAAGTCTGTTAACATTTGAAAACGCACTAGTTCAATGAATGATGTAGGTATAGAGGAAAAACCTGACACACATGCCCAAATGATGTGTGGTTTTCTTGAAACCAAAAACGAGTGCAACAACCGGGCAACAGATGGCGGTGGACTGTAGCTCGTCACTGATGCCACATGATAATCGTATATAAAATGAGCTTAAATTTTGAATAAAAATCATCAACAACGGCGGCCGATGATTTCCGGCTTGAGAAGTCACCCTCATTCAACCAACTGCCTTCTGAAAGCGGGCTCAGGAGCGAAAAGGTGTTCAGAGCAGTCTCTTGCCCCCAGGGTGGGAAATGTCCTAAAGGCGGAAGAATCAGCAACTGATCATCGATATGAGGATGCAGAAAGCAATGGAAACCACTATATTAAGGACACATTACGTGGCCCGCAACTGAAAAAGCGTCATGATGATCTCTCAATTGACAAAACATTCAGGAATAGCCCTCTTTCGGATCCCCGGGAGGGGACACCCAAGGTGGAGGTGATGATGAGAAAAAGACTGTATAACCAACGAAAAGGTAACATTCTACGAGTTGGGGGGCTGAATGTCAAAAGTTTGAACATTATAGAGAAGCTACAAAATCCGAAAACGGAAATGAAGAGGCTCAACCTAGATATAGTGGCGGTCAATGAAGTGAAACGGAAAGAAGACAAGGATTGATGATGGCACGAGCATAGGGTAATAGCAGCAGTATCAGAAAGCGGTATAACGGCTTGTAATGTCTCTTGCAGCGGTCTCTCCGCGATATTTTCAGAATTTTTTTATAAATTATATAACTCAGTACATATCTCGAAATATCTCTTCTTATCTTACCGATTCCTAAACTTTAATATACGATGATTATCAATGCAAAGTAATTTCAAGCCCTATAATTCCTTGGAGCGTGCATTTATTCCATGGAATAGCTTCTCTGCTATCTATGTTTTCTCTTATAAAAAGAATGATTGAAATGCTTGCCGATTAGCCGTGAAAGAAGGAGGATGTATATGTATGTATTGTTGAGCTAGTCGCCATCTTGATGAGATTCTGTATGAGAAGGAATTTAATACATGAACTAAACTAAAGTAAGTGTGTTCGCGTATTATTTAACTGATTATTATTGACAGTGTCTGCTTACTACGCTGTGTTGCACGGATCAATGGGGAACGTCTGATTTACACTGGACGAACCTGCCGTTTTGTATGCTCAAGATATCCAGTTTATTACTTTAAAAAATAGGCTAACACGGTCTTACCAGCAGATCTCCGGTCTTCCCCATGAGATCACCGAAAGTTAATAATTATTACAAATGTTTTCAGGACTGACAATTTTCGTCGCACCGAGACTTCGAAATTTCTTCACTGCCTTATGGAATTTAAGTTAAGCTCAATTTAATCAGGATAGAACAGTATTGAACTGTGTGAATGTGATAAGCCTGCTTTGTGAACGAAAATTCCCTTAATATACGCATGTTTTTACTATCCTGATCAGTGAAGCTAAATCAGGTCAGTGTGAGAGAGATTTTTAAATTTTTTGAATACCACACAAAAAAATATTAAAGGCTGAATACAAAGGTAGGGCAAAGAGTACTCTGAACTGTTCAGTGGTAGGGTTGTTCTTATCAGAATCGACGGCAAACCAACACCGACAACAATAACTCAGGTATACATGCCGACTTTGCAAGCCGAAGGTGAAGAGATAGAGGAAGTATATGAGGATATTGAACGTACAATACAGCATGTAAAGTGAGATGAAAATCTAATAGTCATGAGGGTACTGGAATGTTATTGCAGGGGAAGGAATAAAAGAAAGGGTTACGGTAAATTGTGGGCTTGGTGTCAGGAATGAGAGGGGAGAAAGACTAATTGAGTTTTTGCAATAAATTTCAGTGACTAATAGCGAATACCCTGTACAAAAGTAACAAGAGAAGGAGGCATACTTGGAAAAGGCCGGGAGACACGGGAAGAATTCAGTTAGGCATAGATTCCGAAATCAGATACTGGACAGTAAGGCGTACTGAGAAGCGAATATAAACTCCTATCACAATTCAGTAGTGATGAAGAGTAGGTTGTAGTTGAAGAGACTAGTCAGGAAGAATCAGTGCGCACAGAACTGGGATACGGAAACATTAATGAATGAAGAGGCACGCTAGAAGTTCTGTGAGGCTATAGATATTGCCATAGCAGTTCGCAGTTCAGTTGAAGAGGAATGGACATATCTAAAAAGGGCGGGAAAATGATATGTACAATGAAGGTAATTGTGAAGAAACCATGGGTAACAGAAGAAATGCTTGAGTTGATCGACGAAAGAAGGAAGTACAAAAATGTTCAGGGAAGTACATAAATACGGAAATTAAAGTCACTTAGGAATGAAATAAATAGGAAGCTAAGGGAAGCTAAGGCGAAATGTCTGCAGGGCTAATGTGAAGAAATAGAAAAAGAAATTATGGTCGGAGGGGCTGACTCAGCGTACAGAGAAGTGGAAATAACCTTTGGTGAAACTTAAAGCAAAAGCGGTAGCATTAAGAGTGCAATGGGAATTCCACTGTTAAATGCAGAGTAGAGAATGTATAGGTGGAAAGAGTACCTTGAGAGCCTCTATGATGGGGAGGACTTATCTGATAACGTGATGCAAGAGGAAAGAGGAGTCTATATAGAGGACATAGGGGTTCCAGTATTAGAATCAGAATTTCAAAGGGCTTTGGAAGACTTAAAACCTAATAAGCCAGAAGGGATATATAACATTCCATCAGACTGTCTAAAATCATTGGTGGAAGTGGCCACAAAACGACTATTCGCGTTGGTGTGTAGAACGTATGAGTCTGGTGATATAGCATCAGACTTTGGAAAAACATCATCCACAAAATTAAAAAGATTTCATGAGCCGACAAGTGCGATGATTGTCGCACAATCAGCGTAATGGCTCATGTATGGAAGTTATTGACAGGAATAATATACAAGAAAATGGAAAAGAAAATTGATGCTTTATGAAAGGTAAAGGCATCAGAGAGGCAGATCTGCCGGCCGCGGTGGTCTCGCGGTTCTAGGCGCTCAGTCCGGAACCGCGCGACTGCTACGGTCGCAGGTTCGAATCCTGCCTCGGGCATGGATGTGTGTGATGTCCTTAGGTCAGTTAGGTTTAAGTAGTTCTAAGTTCTAGGGGACTGATGACCACAGATGTTAAGTCCCGTAGTGCTCAGAGCCATTTTTTAGAGAGGCAGATCTGACGTGCGGCTGACAATAGAAGCAAGACTAAAGTAAAATCAAGACTCGTTTATAGGATTTGTCCACGTAGAAAAAGCGTTCGACGACGTCAAATGGTGTAAGATATTCGAAATTCTGAGGAAAATGATGGAAAGCTGTAGGGAAAGACGGATAGTACGTAATATGTATAAGTAACAATAGGGAGCAATAAGAGTGGAAGATCAAGAACGAAATTATCTGATTAAAATAGGTATAAGCACGGATGTAGTCTATTCCCCCTACTGTTCAGTTTGTACATCGAAGCAGGAATAATGGAAATAAAAGTCAAAGGATATCAATCATAAGATTCGCTGATGACATTAATATCCTCAGTGAAAGTGAAGAAGACTTACAAGATGGGCTGAATGGAATGAACAATCTAATGAGTACAAAATATTGACTGAGAGTAAATCGAAGAAAGACGAAAGTAAAGAAAAGTAGCAGAGATGAGAATAGCGAGAAACTTAACATCAGGATTGGAGATTACGAAGTAGACGTAGTTAAGGATTTCTGCTACCTAAGCTCCCAAATAACCCATGACGGATGGTGCAAGGAGGACATGAAAAGCAGATTAGCACTGGCAGGAAGGGCATTCCTGGCCAAGAGAAGTCTACTAATTTCAAACATAGGCCTTAGTTTGAGGAAGAATTTCTGAGCACAGCGTTGTGTGGTAGAGAAACATGGACTGTGGGGAAACCGGAACAGAAGAGAATCAAAACATTTGAAATGTGGTGCTACAGAATAACGTCGAAAGTTAGGTAGGCTGTTAAGATAAGGAATCAGGAGGTTGTCCGGAGAAACGACGAGGAAAGGCATACATGGAAAATACTGATGAAGGGATGAGATGGTAGGACATCTGTTAATGCATCAGGGAAGAACCTCCGTGGTACTGGAGGGAGCAGTGGAGGTCAGAAGAAAACACGAAATTGGGATGCATCCAGCAAATAATTGCGGACGTTGGTTGCAGGGGCCACTCTGAGATGAACAGGTTTCCGTAGGGTGGCATGGGAGAGGAGTTCGTGGCGGGCCGCATCAAACCAGTCAGAAGACTGACGACTTTAAATAAAAAAAAAGAAAAAAAGGAGATTCGGTCAGATGCGCCAGTAATAGCGGCATATTAATTTCAACAGAACAGACACTGTTAGTGAAGCTTTACTATCAGAATGGAGAATCTGTTACTGCAGCTTTACGATCCTGTTGGCATAAGAATGGTATTCGAACACGTAAAGGTTCTGTGACAACTATTGGCGTGGAGAAAGTAATCACGAAGTTTGATGCCATAGGTTGTTATTAGATGATCAGCCCTGCAGTGGGCGACCAGACACAATTGATTTGCTGCTAGACAGTTCAGGAAGTCTAACCTGCTGTAGACCGACGAATCCCATTTCACACTTCGATGGCCTGTCAACACCCACAACAGCAGAATAAGGGCTATCGAAAACACTAGAACTGTCGTGGAAACCCCACTGCATGACGAAAAAGTCACGGTGCTGTGTGAATTTACCGCAACCGTTATCAGGCTTCTTTTCTTGTTGCAAATAAGTGGTACTACTTTTCAAACTGTCAGCGTTACGGGACCGCATCATCCATAGCTCGCTGATAAACATCTGCTGTCTTTTATGCAGGACAGCGCTTCACCCCACATTGCTACAGGTGTGAATGATCTCTTGCGCATATCGTTTCGTTCTGGGCCACTACTTGCATCATATTTCCCCTGTCAGGTCTCCTGACATCAGTCCGTGTGATTATTGATTGCAGATTTATCTAAAGTAGCAAGTCTACCGCGATCGTCCGACCTCATTAGGGGTGCTAAAAGCAACCGTCCGACGGCAATTTCTCACCATAGGAAGTCGTTTCTGAAAGTATTTGTATGGAGTGTAGCCATGTATGAAAGTGAAACATGGACGATAAATAGTTTGGACAGGAAGAGAATAGAAGCTTTCGAAATGTGGTGCTACAGAAGAACTGGTAGATCACATAACTAATGAGGAGGTATTGAATAGAATTGGGGAGAAGAGGAATTTGTGGCACAACTTGACAAGAAGAAGGGACCGGTTGGTAGGACATCTTCTGAGGCATCAAGGGATCACAAAGTTAGCATTGGAGGGCAGCGTGGAGGGTAAAAATCATAGAGGGAGACCAAGAGATGAATACACGAAGCAGATTCGGAAGGATGTAGGTTGCAGTAAGTACTGGGAGATGAAGAAACTTGCACAGGATAGAGTAGCAAGGAGAGCTGCATCAAACCAGTCTCAGGACTAAAGACCACAACAACAACCTACTGATATGCTGTACAGTGCTTTTCACAACATTCGCCCTCGACAACAATAACTGTTGCAGAATGACGACGGATATGTTGAAACGTTTATCATAATGAGCACTGTATTTGCTAAAAATAAATTGTGACGCTAATTATTGCTTTTATGTCATACGAAGCGGCATCTAATGGTCATTTTGTGCATTGATTTTGGTCTCAATAGAACCCCATGTCATACCAAGCATGTATGTCAATTTTTACCTCTCTATGTACAATAATCCATGAAGTATTAAAATTTCGCGTGACATCATGCAGCCCACTTAACGTAACTGCCATAACGTTTCCTTCTGCATAACAGTGAAACCTCCCCTTAGAACAATTTATACACGACTGTGCTTAAACTGACACACAATATTTTTAGCGCAACGCAATCTGACTTTCAGAAATCCCTACAAAGGAATGGCCCTGACTAACATTAACCTGTACCTTTCACAAATCACTTACCTCACCAAAAATCTCCGTTACTCGAACTACTGCAATACAGCGAGCACCACTACTGCCAGCTAAATGAAAGATTCAAACTACAGAAGGCACTAACTACTGATAGGCATAGTTAGCAAATGAAAGATTTTAATAGAGAACAAGCAATGTATTTACCTTAATAGTCATAATATATATATAGCAGTTCATGACAAATTTCAAAACTCCGCCATCTCTCTCCCCACATCCACCACTGCTGGCGGCTCACCTCCAACTGCGCAACGCTACGCGCTGTTCACATCCAGCTGCCGCTGCCCAACACTACAATGGCAGACAACAATGCAAACTAGCCACAGACTGCACACAGCACAGCCAGTGATTTTCATACAGAGCGCTACGTAATGTTGCCAATAAGAAAACATAAACAGCCTACTTACATAGCCCCCATGCTCCCCACAAAAAATTTGACAAATTGTGGCTATTTACAACAGTATATTCTCCGTCGCACTCTGAAGGGGCAATGAAGATACTCCTGCAGCATTTTCGATGGTAAGTGTTTGGTCACCCACAACAGAGCCCGTAATTCACTCCCCCTGAGTTTCTTCTCCGCTTACATGAACCGCTAGCTACGAAGTCAACGTTCTAGCACAGACAACGAGCTGCAGACCAGCGAAGAGAATTGGCAGGAAGCAAGGCGGCTTCCTTCTGTGTCGAAGGTATTGGAAAATTGGTACATATCTACGTCAAATGTCTACATCGGAGCGGCGACTATGTAGAGAAGTAGCTGGAAGGTGTAGCTAATTGTTTCAAATAAAACAGTTTTGATTTTCATGGTGGTCTTCATTTCGCGACTGATTGGACCTTACTTGCTGAATAATCCTCGTATAAAAAAAACTCATAGGAGAAACACGTCTTTACCCATTCAGAACAACAAAACAATAATGAAATAAACAAAGCTCTGACTAGAGAATTATCAAAAAGAGAAATAAAGTGCGTTATAACCGTTAGTACTCGTACATGTCTCCCACCTGTGAGGCATTCGTGGAAAAATTCAGTTGCCTGCAGAACCATGATTGTATCCAGGCATGCACTTCTATGTGGAAAGTAAATCGATAGCCTCGAATGGCTCTCTCCAGAGCTCCAAAAATATGGAAATAAGAAGGGAAAAGATCCAAAATGTATGGAGGATGTGTAAGGGCTTCCCGCGAGACTTCGCGTCATACTCGAGACATCTTGGCAACATATGTGGAGGCATTATCCTGCAATAGACTGATGCATCCCTCAATCGACTGCTCATATGACTTTCTGGAACGCGGTGTCGCAGTTAACGCAACACGGTACGTGAACACTTTCTGTTGTATCGTGGGCTCACGCCTGCTCTGCCAGCAGCCCTTATTACATATGTGTTACGTGGATAGTCTGCTTCCTTAGATATTTCTCAAGGGCTGCCTCACTATACATGACCGAAGCGCCAGCAGAGGCCGCTGGTCCATGGACCTTTTTCCTACACCAGCCAAGTCACAGGAAGTAAGACAGACTGTATCCTGGCACCGAGGGCTGTACTTAGGATGGCACACATGTCATGGAAAGCGATTCACTCCGAGTGGGCTTCCTGCACCAGACGGTGAATGCTTATGCTTTTCTTCAATCAAGAACTCGCTTCGGAGCCGCCACAACAACGACGCAAAGCTTCATGTTAGTGTTTCTGTGAGTGCACTTGTAGGAATTTCGGACTTTGTCTTCACTGGACCAGACTATGTTTTCATCATAGCGGAACCTAAAATTTGGGACTATCAAGTCGTGAATTCAACATTTTAGCGTAGTACTTTGTGTAATTACTAGTTTGTAACATTCTCAAACAGTGTTCACTTTCGTTCTAGAGGCTTCATGCCGTCGGGTTACAATTATGTTAATTCTTTCTTGCCACTTGCTGCCGGCAACTTACAAAATTCACGAATTTGTCATGTTTCTGTGTTCGTCTTTGATTTGGTTTCGCTGAACTTAGAAATTTCTCTCATTGTGAACTCTGACTCCAACTGGTCCTTTCCAGACGTTGTTACTGCACTAAGCGTACCAAGAACTTTTAATCAGACTTTGTTTCTACACCAAGTGCGCCAAGGCCTTTTAATTCAAAACTTTATTCACTTCACTACTGGACCTTTTGCATGAAGTACAAATCAGAAGGGTTTGTTTTACTCATGACTGTTATGAGACTAGTTTCCGAGAAGGAAGTTTGTGTTCTCCCAATTCAGATAGAATAATACAGGGAGGTGAGAGGATGGGATAGGGTAGCAGAGATATGAGGGAGAGGAAGGGGAGGGGATGGGGAATGGGGAGGGGAGGGAATGTGGAAGAGGGAGGGAAAGGGACAAGAAGGAGGGGACATGGGGAGGGGAGGGGGATAGGAGAAAAGAGGAGATGGGAGGAGATTAGAGGTGAGGAAAAGAGATGAGGGACCCTCCAATAGGACAACTGGGATAGTGTGGATTGAGGTGGGAATGGGAGGAGAAGGGAGGAGATGGGGATGGGGACAGCGACACGTCAGGGATGGTGACAAGGGGTTGGCGGGCAGGGGTAGGGAGGGGAGAGGAGAGGGAAAGGATGGGATAGGGTAGGGGAGAGATGGGGGAGGGTAAGAGGAGGGGATAGGTAAGGGGAGGGGAGGTGCTGGGTCAGGAGGGGCGGAGGGGGAGGGGGGGGGAGGGGTGGGAGGGGAGGGGAGGGAAGGAGAGGGATCCTTCAATAGGGTGGTCATTTCCCAGAGGGAGAGGGTAATTAATTGATCAATTTACTTGAATAGTCAATTAATTTAATGTCAAAAGTACACCAGGATCGGCTTCATCCTACTGCTTGCCATGAATACAAAAATACAAGGAATAAAAAAAGTTATTTCAGTTGTAGACTACTAATATCTTATATATTTTTCACAAGCAGTAGGTCAGAATACATAAATGTATATTTGAAGATAAAGAACGATGAAGTAAGCACTGTCAGAAGAAGGAAAATGACAATGTCATCATCATTACCCATGCCTAACAAGAATGGATCGTAGGAACGGAAAGAAATAGAAAGGAAGAGGGAGAAGGCTGTGGCAGAAATTAAGCATGATGCTAAATTATGAAAAAGAAAAAGATAGAGAGACAGAGAGAAAATGCATTCTTCACAAAAGGCAGGAAACAGTGCTTGAAATACGCTCTTTTTCTCTACAGATTTTTCATTGATGCATACTTAGAGCTATCAGTTTTCTCAAAGTTCTTGACTACGTTAGTTTAGTTATAGAGTCTACATTTGGAACTATCATTGTTTTCGTGTCCTTATATGCTCCGTAGTCTGTATAATAAGAAAAAGGAATTATGATTTCTGATTAAAAGAATCTTTTCTTATTTCTTGTTGCGAGCGAGGTCGGTGAAAGCTGGTAAGGACGAAGTACGAAAATAGCGGGAGCATTACAGAAGGAGGTACTACGATCTTCCCCACGAATTGTTTAAGGAAAAATGCGAATACCGTTTTGCATTTTCTCGATCGTTTTGATGCCAAGTTCACGTCTACAGCTATGCTCCACGAGCCACAGCAAACCATATTAAGTTTGTGGCGGAGGATACTTTTGATACCACAGTCTCTGCTCCCGTCCCTGCTCCTAACAGCGAATGTAGCATGTGAAGAATGCTAATCAGTGAACCTCTGCATAACCTTTAATTTCTCTGAAGCTTTCTCGGTGGTTATTTTGCTGGGAGTATGTGAGAAGAATTAACAGGTTGCCTGATACTTCATGGGACGCACATTCTCGGAACTACTACAATCAAACTAACCGTGATGGACAGTGCGTCTCTTGTAGCGCCTGCTACTGTAGTTTGTTGAGTTTCTCCAAAACGTGTTTGCACTAAGTGATTCCGTAATTAAATGCGCAGCTGTTGGTTGGATCGCTCTCTGCAATTAATCCAACTTATTAATGGTCGCCGGCCGGGGTGGCCGAGCGGTTCTAGGCGCTACAGTCTGGAACCGCGCGACCGCTACGGTCGCAGGTTCGAATCCTGCCTCGGGCATGGATGTGTGTGATGTCCTTAGGTTAGTTAGGTTTAAGTAGTTCTAAGTTCTAGGGGACTGATGACCTAAGATGTTAAGTCCCATAGTGCTCAGAGCCATTTGAACCATTTTTATTAATGGTCTGAGACAGATGAGCAGCACTTACTCTCCCGTAGCTACTTCTCTCGTCTATAACTTTCATTTAACTAACGTCCTCGCAATGAATTTCAGCCTGGCATCTACTTTTCTTGTTTGTACGAGGGCTATTCGGAAAGTAAGGTCCGATGGGGTTCGAAATGGGAACCACTGCGAAAATCGGATGAAGCTTTGCACAGATGTGTTGGGCAGTGTCTCTGGTACGCGTCACGTCGTTCTTTCCAGTTCTGAGCACACAGTGAGCACCTGAAGATGCTTAGAACAATAGTGACTCCCGCCAAGTATGAGAGCCTGGTGTAAGATTTCGCGTGACGTCATGCAGCCCACATAACATTACTGTCATACGTTTCCTCCTGCATAACAGTAAATTATCGGTCGCACTTTGAAGGGGCAATGAAGATGCTCCTGCAGCATTTTCGATGGTAAGTGTTTGATCTCCCACAACAGAGTCCGTAATTGACTCCCCCTGAGTTTCATCTCCGCTTACATGAACCACTAGCTATGAAGACAACATTCTGGCACAGACGTCATACTGTAGACCAGCGCAGACAATTGGCAGGAAGCACAGGCGGCTTCCTTCCGGGACGAGGGTATTGAAAAGTTGGTACAACGCTAGACTAAATCGGAGCGGCGACTGTGTAGAGAAGTAGCTGGAAGGTGTAGCTAACTGTTGCAAATAAAACATTTTTGATTTTCACAGTGGTTTCAATTTTACTACCGATCAGCCACTACTTTCCGAATAGGCCTTGTATAATGTGGCTGTCCCAATTTAGGCGATTGCTCCTAGGTATTTTCGATAGTTACAGTTTCTCGCTATCCCAGGATTTGTCGCCAATAGTGGAATACGAGGGGCTGTCAGTGAGTAATGCAACATATTTCTCCTCTTCGACCACTATCTATTGAAAAAAATTCAGAATTTTTTGAGAGGAGTATTGGAATATTCCCCCCTCGGCCTCTACGTCACGAAGTTCCGAAAGGTTGTGCGCCGTGCGCCCGCGTTTAATTTCGCGTAATTCCCGCGGATTTGGAAGCCGTCTGTCCGCAAGAGTGCTTGGAGCGTTATTATCGCCGGTAGAGGGCAGATCCGAGGAGAAGGTAGTTAAGGGCTGCGGCGACCTGGAGAAGAGGAGAGTGTGACAGGAGCGACAGTGAGGCGGCGTGTTGCTATGGCCAAGCATCTGCCGTGGCACGTTGGCAACAGTTGTGCCTTTGCTCAGTGCGGGTTTGGCGTGGCCGAGTGTTTGTCGCAGCCGTGAACATTGCTCGTTATAAGCCACTTCGACAGGGCGCACAGTATTCGGCGTGTCCTCTGCTATTGAAGTTGCGAGCAGTTTGTGTCCATTGTGGTGCCGGGTTGGAGTCCGGTCTGACCTTTGCAGGTACTGGACGCGGTAGCGTAGTGCTAGATGGTACCCGTGGGTTTCCGACTACGAGTAATCGATGGTACATCCTACTGACAGCGCTCTCTAAGCAAGCGTTTGTCAATAGGCTGCGTTTTACGAGAAATAATTGTGAACATCCAATTGGTGTGCACGTCACTTGGTGAAGCGTGGTGGCTGTTTGGACTCTGTAGCGTGGTTGCCCGTTGTCATATATATAAATGTGTTATTTATGAAGGTTTTTGCTGGTACTACTTGAGTTCAGTTCTGTCAGTGTCTGTGGGTTTGTGGCTGTCACTTCAACTGACCTTAGAATCTAAGGGTATAGAATGCAGATGTAAATCTGCTGATATACGAATTGTACTTTAGTCAGTGAAAATTATTTAATCTATCTACCTTATTTCTTTAGTTACCTGTTGACTAGTATCACGAGCTCGAGCTGTTTACTAAATTGTTTGCATCTAAAAAAAAAAAAAAAGCTAAAGGAAATTTTTATGCCTCAGCAGTCAAGTCAAAGTTTCCTAAGTTTCCTGGTTTCCTGCTTAGCGTTCGAACTTTTCTGCATTTGTAGAATGTTTAAACTTTAGTAAATAAATAATTAACGAGCTGTCTCTGTGTTACAAGATAGGTGATCATATCTATTGTTAACTGTGGTCTAGTTAAAGATGTCTGTGTACCATGACTGACATCTTTAATGAAGGTTTCTAGTACTGTGGTAGCGGCAACCGCCGTCCTATGTTAGTAGAGAAGAAGAAATTATTGCTACTTGCGTTGCCTCGGCCACCGCCTTTATCATCATAAATTTGAACTACATTTGTCAGTCATTTTGGCTAGTTCGAAGGCAATGGCGTTTTTATAATTACAGACAATAGCCGATGGTTGATAATTGTAACATATTCATTTGATCATATGTTTTTCTGTTTGTAATGTAAATGTATTTTTACTACATGTAATATTTTTTTACTAAAAACAAGCGATTTTATACTGTTGCCGTTTTGAGGTGTTTGCTACCAGCGGTTATTGAAATTTATTTTTTTCAGTTCTGGAGGCAACTTGTTAGTGTTAATCTTGGATTTTTGCTTTTTAAAAATAAATTAATTAGTGCTTTTAGAAATGTTAATAAATTCATCACTGCTCAGTACTTTTCCATTCAACTCCATTTCCCTACCGCATTTCAGGTTGAGGCGTTATACGTAGCCTCCAAAATTGCGTCTGTAACGGAGGTACGTTCCAAGCAAAGAGCAGCCATTGAGTTCGTTTTGGAGGAAAACAAGAGCATGGCAGACATTCATAGGCACTTGCAGACTGTCTACGGAGACCTGGCAGTGCACAAAAGCACGCGAGGCGTTTCTCATCCTGGCAACAAGGTCGCGCAAACCTGTCCAATCTTCCCAATCTCACCTTTGACTCCCGCAATGTCGGAACGTGCAGACACTCTTATTTGAGGAAATCGCTGCTCAACTGGACGTCTCTGATGGTAGTGCTGTCATACTCGGTGTACTCAAAGTTATGTGCCAGCTGGGTTGGCGTCCAACGTAAGACCTTAAAGAGCACGAAGGACCATTTGTGCTTGCGCGTTACGAGGTTGATCGTGACAGTTTTTTTGTCGAACATCGTCACAGGCGTGAAACATGGATTTATCACCAAGCATCGCAAATAAAACGGTAATCCGTGTGGTGACGCCACACCACCTCTCCTCTGGAGAAAAAGTTCAAAGCCGCGCACTCAGCCGGTAGAGATGGTAAAGTCATGATGATGACCTTTTTAAGCTTGCAAGTGATTATTCAGTTTCATATCCTCCCTATGTGCAACCATCAACTCGGAAGTGTATTGCGCTACCCTCAGGAAACTGAATAATCGACTTCAGCGTTTTCGTCGTCACAAAAATGCAAAGGAGCTTCTCCTTCTCCACGACAACCCAAGTGTGCATACCCGGGACGATCTCGCAAAATTTCATTGGACTGTTTTTCCCCATCCACCCTCCAGTCTAGATCTCACAACTTCCGACTACCATCTAATTGGCACAATGAAGATGTACTCTGCGGGAAGCAATACGTGAATGATGTACAGTTTACTGATGAAGCAAGACTTTGTCTCCGACGTCCACCATTAGACTGCTACCAGGTTGGCACATTCACCTTCCTAGTAATTTGGCGTAGGGACGTCGCATTGAACGGAGTTTGTGTTGAAAGAGAGTATTGTAGACCAAAAGAGTGGGGAGAAATATGGTGTATTGGAATCCCGAATAAAAGCACCCTGCTTTCAGAAAAAAAATGCATTACTTGTTGAAAGCCCCTCATGTAAAAGAAATGTATCCCTTTCGGAATTTTGTGCAGTATTCTTTATCGCTCTACGTCACAGCACACCGACACTGACATCCTGTCTCGCTTATCTGTACAATGTGGTGCGGAATTTGATGCATCAGAATCATATGATGAGAGCACCCGTGGTCTTCGGGTAGTGTCTTTGATTGGTGATCAAAACGTCCTAGGTCCCGGATTAGATCTTCGCCGACGCTTAAATTGTGAATAATAATCATCGGCCTTGGCGGCCGATGACTTCCGGGATAAGAACTCACCCTTAAATGGCAATGGCTCTGCCAAAGAGGGCGGAGGAGCGGACAGAGCTTCAGGGCATTCTCGTGACTTTAAGGTGGGAAACTGGCGCTTAATGCGGAAGAGTCAGCAAAGATCAAAGACACGAGGAGGCAGAAGGCAATGGGAACCACTGCATTAAAGGCACATAACGTGCATCCACGGGACATGTGGCCTGTAACTGAAAAAATGTCATGATAATCTCTCCATTGGGAAAAGATTCCGGGTTAGCCTCCAATCGGATATCGTAAACTGCCAATGCGGAGGTGACCATGAGAAAGATTTAATAACCAACGACAGGATAACGTTCCACGAGTTGGGGCGTGGAATATCATGGTAGGGAAGCTAACAAAACTCAAAAGTGAAATGCAAACGCTCAATCTGGGTATAGTGGGAGTTCAGTGAAGTGGAAAGAAGACAAGGATATCTGGTCAGAAGAGTATAGAGTAATACCAACAGCATCACAAAACGGTGTAACGGGAGTAGGATTCGTTATGAATAGGAAGGTGGGACAGAGAGCGTGTTACTCTGAACTGTTCAGTGATAGGGTTGTTCTCACCAGAATCGACAGCAAACCAGCACCGACGATAGTTCAGGTATATGTGCCGACGCCGAAAGCTGAAGGTGAAGAAGTAGAGACAGTATATGAGGACGGCTAATTCAGTATGCAAACGAGATGAAAATCTGTCATGGAGGACTTGAATGCTGTTTTAGGAGAAGGAATTGAAGCAAGGGCTACGGGAGAGTATGGGCTTGATATTAGGAATGAGAGAGAAGAAAGATCAATCGAGTTCTGCAATAAATTTCGGCTAACAATAGCGAATTCACTTAAAAAAAAGAAAAAAAGAGAAGGTATACTTAGAAAAGGGCGGTAGATTCGGGAAGACTTCAGATTACATCATGGTCAGACAGGGATTCCGATATCAGATATTGGATTGTCTGAGGTGTGTTATTCTGCGCAACGGATTGATCTGAGATGTACCCTTTACCCTGTGGCTCCTGAAAGATGCAATTTCCACCCCCAAACTACTACAGACGCTCCTAACGTTCTAAAGAGAAATGTCTGAAAAACTTTCAGCAATAAATATCTTCTGGAGTCGTCCTCCGTAAGGAAATGACACAAAAATTCACAAAATTTCTTACGTAACTAGTGGGATACTTGGGTACTGGATTAGTGCTAGTTAGTGTAAGAAAATTATGAAACTAACGAACGTTATTATTTATTTTGCAAAAATTCTGAGAAATCACAATGACATTTTTAGTTATGGATTGAACAAGTTATATCCTGGTTCTTTTCGGAATGTGAAGTTACCTTTCAAGGATGGGATTCGCTAATGAAGTTTCTACACAAAGTTTAAGATGGTTGTTAACTTGGCAGAATGGCTGAGAGGCACGGCTACTCAACTTGAATAATTATCCTTTAGAATGTTGCTAGGTACGGTTGAGGCTGTCGCGTGTGAAATGCAGTGAAGTGTACTGTTGTGGAGGAAATATGGGGCTCGCAATAGCTGTAGCACACAATACCGTAAGCTGCGATGACTGCTGTCTGCGCCTCTCGCTGCTGATAAATAAGATAACTCTCATTCTATCTGGATTGATCTTCGCCAATCAAACTCTCCCTATGCCTTGATGAAGTCCAGGATTCCTATTCGTCCCTAGTCTAACTATTGGCGTGGTACACCGGTCAGATAACCAGTCCACCGCGATGCCACTCAAAATTCGCTCGCAGGCCTTTAACTATAACTCTGTCCATTCACACCGAACAGTACATGTGTCGGCCAACACAGTGAACAATGCTTAATCGCAAGGACTCAATATAGAGTCGTCCTTTGATTCGCTCTCGACAGAGGTGCTCTCCCAGTGAAGTACTGAGGAGAGACTTGTTCCTCACTCTTTCAAGTACACGTACGAGCGCGCACGCTCTCGTTAAGTGTTCTCGCTCCAAGAGTGACAACGGAACGGTCCCTCTCCATGCCAGACGTGAAGGGGTATATCTTTCGGTCTCTTCCATTATTCCTTCAGCTCAAGGCGTCAGAAATATCGTCTGCCAATCAGCATTGCTCTTCTAAAACTGGAGAATGACGTTTCGTTTAAGGCGACCAGTCCGGAATCTTGTAGCTTTGGCGTTTGGCGTTTGCTGTCTCCCTGTGAAAATCTCTGAAACTGCGTGCTATGTGTAAAGAATGCGTAGGCTGGCCGCTCTCACACAATGTAGCGGAATTTGCTTTTAAGCCGAACACGGGGTCATTCCCCCTTTTCACTTGGGCCCACGCTATCCGCTACGGGCAGTCACCGGCCGACATGGGCTGGGTCGTCCTCTGAAGGGCCTGGCGTCCCGTTGTGCGGCCTCTCTCCCAAACTAAAAGCTTTTGTGACCATCGTGTCTGGAATGAATGTGTGCACGCCAGCCTCGAGTATTTCAACCATGGTGCGCTCACTTGTCAATTGCATATCGTTTACATGAATTCATACAACATTGACTTTATTTTATCGAGTTTGGGTTCGAATGAAGCGTCTTGATGTGCGGAACATGATTGTGAGGGCGGAATATGTAAGCAATGAAGGTCAGGAGACCACGACGTCTTACAATTGTAAGGCGTACCCAGGAGGAGATATAGACTCAGATCACAAATTAGTAGTGGTGAAGAGTTGGCTGAAGTTTAAGAGAGTAGTCAAGAAGAATCTATATGGAAAGAAGTGGGGTACGGAAGGACTAGGGAATGAAGAGAGACGCTGAGAGTTTTCTATGGCTGTGTTAAAGAATAGGTCAGTAGGCATTTCGGTTGAAGAGAAATGGACATCCCTGCAAAGGGAAATCAAGTAAGTTGGAGAGAAAAACGTAGTTACAAAGAAGGTAATTTCGAAGAAACCATAACTAACACAAGAAATACTTCAGTTGACTGATGGAAGAAGAAAGTACAAAAATTTTCAGAGAAATTCAGATATACAGGTCACTTAGGAATGAAATAAATAGGAAGTGCAGGGATGCTAAGGAAAAATGGCTGCATGAAAAATGTGAAGAAATCGAAAAAGAAATGATTGTCGGAGGGACTGACACAGTATCTACAAAAGTGAAAACAATGTTCCATAAAATTAAATGCAAAATTGATAACGTTAAGAGTTCAATGGCAATTCCACTGTTAAATGCAGAGGAGAGAGTCGGTAGGTGGAAACAGTACACGGAAAGCCTTCATGAGGTGGAGGATTTGTCTGAAGTGACAGAAGAAACAGGGATCGATAAAAAAGAGATGGGGGATTCAGTTTTAGATTCAGAATTTTAAAGAGGTTTGAAAGGCTTAAAATCTAACAAGATGGAAGGGATGGATGAATCTGATTGGATTACCTAAAATCATTGGGACAACAAAACGGTTATTCACGTCGGTGTGTTGAGTTTATGAGATTGCCGATATACCATCCGCTTTCGGAAAAATATCATCCACACAATTCCGAAGACTGCAAGAGCCGATAAGTGCGAGAATTATCTCACAGTCAGCTTGAGAGGTGGCATGAGCCCCCTCTCATATTTCTATCTTACGATTCTCCTCTATAATTGCATGCGGTGGAAAGTTGCTATTCCTTCACGCGCGGACTTCCCACGCAGCGTCTCTCGTCACCCGGGTGGTCCGGTGACAGGCGGGCTCTGCTGATCTGGAAAGCTTTAAGCCGACGGGTGTGAGGAAGTCTAGTGAATGCTTTGCAGACACCGACATTGTCAAGAGGCACGCCCGCAGAGCTTGAAGTAGTGGCTGGGCTAGAGGTTCCGTTACTTCGCAGAAACTTAGCGAAAACACTTTCTGGCGGGCTACCAGCGAGGCGTGGGAATGACTTGTGTACCCAGGCAGCTGTGGCGGGAAAATTCCCGCACTTTCTGCAAAATAGTAACTGTGATTGGCTTGCTCAGGGCATAGCTCCGTGACGTAGCAAGATCGGCGCAGAAATTGGCGCCAAGAATCTCCATTGGTGGAATGGTAGCGTTCCGGCAATGGAGTGGAATTTCCGCCGGTTTTCGAGTTGCTGATTGGAACGTTTAACCACGGCCACTGTCGTGGGGGCGGGAATGTTCTGTGTTCGGTTTTTGTACGGGTGCTCTTGTGGGTAGTCGTCTCTCGCCTTTCGGTCGAGGACGTCGAAGCAACCAGCCAACGGCTCCGGTACGGCAGATCGTGTTCTGGGAGTCAAGAAGTCGGTTTGGTAATGTATGTCCGCAGCACCGGCAGATAGGGATTTTCCTAGGTGACAATCAGAGCTCAGCAGAGTGCGCCTGTTCGTCTTTTTTTTTCCTAACTTTGTTCTGTCTTGGGTAGCAGCAATTAATGGTGGGTTGGCTATGTGTTTTCTCTAAGAATTGAGTTGCTAGGAATTGGCTGCACATACCACTTCGTCATAATCCTCACAATCTAGTTTAGGGACAACTTCAATTTCACAGCGTTTGTTTAAGTATCCAATTAGAGCCAATTTGATATATTGTTAATGTTTCATGTGTTGTTGTTTATTATTTTGTGTTTAGTCTTAATAAATCATATTGTTATTTTGGACAGAACTTTCATTCTGTTAATAGATAGAGCAACCCCATCATTCCTCACTATGTTAATGAAACCTTCGTTTAATTAACTTATTTAACAAATTAAATTATTGCAGGTGCCAAACTCTCTTCTACTCCACTGGCAGGGTTGATTAGAGTCAGTTCGCGTATTTTTTTTATCCTTGTGCAACAGGAAAAGTTGGAGTTAGAAAAGGGGGGGCTTAGAGCATCATGTACATATGTAAATTCTCTAAGAATTGAGTGTTAAAAACACTGCTAGCCCCGGCACCTCGCATAATATGGCGACCCTTGGCCTCGGATCTTCCCTGTGAATCTCTGATAAGCAAACAGGATTCTTAGTAGGAACATTCAATTTTTTTTCTCTCTTTTTTTTTATTGATTAATACCCAAGTATTTTTTCCGGTAGTTTCGCGTTTAGTTTTAAGTAGCGGCGCATGATTACAGTTTTTGTTTTCAGTGTATATATTTTTTTTTGTTTTGTTTTTTTTGTTCATTGTTTTTTTGTGTTTCGTTGGTGTGGTGTCCGTACCACATCGCACTTTGTCGGATTTGTGTGCGGTTTCTGTACCACTTCAAATTGTGCTTGTAATTACAGCGTTGGAACAGCGTTGTTGAAATTTTGTGTCTATGTGTAAAAATATATGGAGTAGATTAATTTTATTGTGCATTTTAGATAAATTTGTTTTTCATGAATGATAACGAGAAGTAAGGCACGACTATTATCGAGCGAAGCTAAAACAAAAGAGGATAGCATAATGGATAAGGGGCAGTTTAACGGGAATAGGTTCGGAGATGAGATGGGCACATTTTTAGCAGGACAGGACGCCAGGGTCTTTGATGAGGAAGGTGATTTGGACGCGATCTCAGAGCAGCGTTGCGGCCGTGATTATGATAGTGAAGTAGAGGATGAAACAGAGACAGTCACACAGGTCGAGGCGGTAGCAGAAGTTTATAATCAAACGAACGAGAGCAGACAGGGGCCAGCTCGGCCACGTCAGAGCTCTAGCGCCCAGGTGTCCAGAGTTACATCACCCATGGGTGACGAGGATCAAAATGATGACATTAACCCAATACTGAGCTTCCTACGATCAATGAAAGAAGAAGCCGACGAACAACGTAAGAGGGAGAAGGAAGAAGCTGACGAACAGCGTAAGAGGGAGAAGGAAGAAGAGGAGAAACAACGTAAGAAGGAGAAGGAAGAAGAGGAGAAACAACGTAAGAAGGAGAAGGAAGAAGCTGACGAACAGCGTAAGAAGGACACTGAGGCAATAATTTCGCATATAGGGGAAATTCGTGGGGAATTACTAACAATAAAGAAAGAATGTGGAGAGGTAAAACAAATGTCAATGGCTGCACAAAAAGTAGCAGGCCTGGCTAAAACGGCAGCAATAGGGGCAATGAAAGTCGCGGAAGCAACTTCTAAACTCGCAGGGCGCTTGCGACGTACAACACAATCCCACTCAAAATCCCTAGCGTTCTTAAAAATTCAGGGTAATATCGCGGTTGCGAACAACACGAAACGAATGGAAGAAGTAGAGAGTCGGATAGCAAAACTAGAGCAAAACGGGCACACGAGCACTGCGCGTTCGGATACCAATGATGGAGTACACAGAATTGTGTCTCCGAGGAAAAGCCCGCCGTGCTCTAGCCCAATGACCGAGTGCGGAACTAACAATGCACACGCAGAAACAGCGAGTAATAGCTCCAATAATTGTAGCCCACTTGTGAATTCTGAGTGCCACTTCCACTGTGATACAGAGGTAGCACATCACAGTTATCACCAAGATAGAACAGGACACTCAGCAGACGTGCAAGTATCGGAAACGAGTGACAACACCAGTGCGAGGATCAGACAGGATTTTGATCAGAATCATTTCCTGTCGATACTAAAATTCCAGAAGTTCAAAGAAAATGGAGGGTCGATGCATCCGAAGAGCTGGGTGATGCAGTTTACAAATTCATTACCGGCATCATGGCCAACCCAGGCAAAATTAGAATTCATGTGTGGACACATCGAAGGCCAAGCCGCGGAAAAGATGCGGGGTGTAGCAGTGACGTGTCGGACTTATCAGGAATTTGTTGGTGCATTCCTGCGGACCTACTGGTCAAAGGAAACGCAGGACAGGATTAAAGATGAAATAATATTTTGTCCTGAACTGGAAGTGTCCGGGTATAGGAGCGCAACCAAATTTCTTGATGAGTTACTCAAGAAGAATCAATTTTTAGATAGTCCATATAGCAACGGAGAAATCATTAAATTTTGCTTTTCCAAATTGCCAGTTAGGTACCAACAGACACTTGTCGGCAAGTGTGGATCTGACATAGAAGCATTCAAGAGTCTATTGCGCGAACTCGAAGTAGTCTTTGATAAACAAGACGCAAAGGACAGGAAGAAGGGGCAAAGTAACAAATACCACGGGCCAGGAAGGGAAGACGACAACAGATCGCATAATCGCACTGGTCAGTTAGGAAACCAGGGTTACGGAAGTCAAGGTTACGCTATTCAAGGTTATGGAAACCAAAGACACGGAAACCAGAACGTCAGGGAGCAGGGTCAATCTAGACAAGGAATCTGGGATAGGAGGAATAACGAACGGCAAAGCGACCGTAATTGGAGAGAGCGAAACCAAGGACAACAGTGGAACCAGGAGATTGAAACTAGACCCGCAAATCCTAATGCACGTCAGAGGAGGGGGAGCTTAACAAGGGATTGACGCCAGACTAGTGCGAACACAGGCCGCCGGAATTTCGCACGTAATCTCGGACCTGGCCAACTACGGATGATACATTACGAAGATTTATCAGAAATCCTGCTCGAGGAACATAAAGCAACTCCTCGACAAGATCGGCAGCCTCTTATCACAGTAGCAATAGCTGAAAAGAGTATGAATGCGATAATAGATAGTGGAAGCTACATAACAGCAATATCTGAGGCAGCATACAAGATGTGCTCTCAGGAGATGGACTGGCCTGTCCTATCGGTTAAGAAAACCAAAATAAAAGGGGCATTAGCGGGAAAATGTACGGAGGTCACCCAACAAACAAGACTGGAATTCTCCTGCCAAGGACACAAAATAGAGTCTAACTTCTGGATTGTGCCAAATCTGGCGATCGACATGATAATAGGAACGGACTTCCTAAATGAACATGAAGCGATAGTTGATCTAGGACGAGGTGAAGTGGTTTTGAGGAAAGGGAATCCCGTCCACATTAAATTCGACGATCAGCTGATCCCAGCTCAACTACCGTCTAACTGTGTACGGATAAACTATGCGTGTCTGAAAGACAGAAAGGAAGAACAGGTCGACGTTGCGGGTAGGGGAGCGGACACAGATGAGAATGAAGTCAGAATAATGGGGGAAATAAAGGAGAAAATAGGAGAAAAAGTGGAAGCAATAAAGAATATAAGGTGCGACCACCGCAAAGAACTTCATAAATTACTAGTAGAACATGCGGAGGTCTTCATTCCCAAGACAGGATCAATAAAGAACTTCCAATATGAATTTCGTGTACGTCCGCACAATCAGTTTCGTGTGCCACCCTATCCAATCCCCTTGGCATATCGACAGAAAGTAGCAGCCGAAATTACGCGAATGTTGAGTGAAGGAATAATAGAACCTACGGCTTCAGCCTATAATAACCCGTTAAGAGTAGTCGAGAAGGCAGATGGTAGTATTCGTTTAGTCTTGGACTCGCGACAAATTAATACCATAATAGAACCCGAAACAGACAGACCGGAACGATTAGAGGAACTCTTACAAAACTTCCATGGAATATCAATCTTCTCATCAGTTGATCTAAAATCGAGTTTCTGGCAGATCGAGCTCCATCCAAATTGCAGACAGTACACAGCCTTTTTAGCATTTGGAAGATGTTACCGGTTTCGTCGTCTACCATTTGGTTTGAACGTTTCATCTGCCGCATTCATTCGGGGGCTGGACGGCATACTAAGCGATAATTTGAAACGTCATGTCACCAGCTATGTGGACGATTTGCTGATCGCGGAGAAATCTTGGGGAGAGCACAATGCGGTCCTCGGTGAACTCCTTGCGACATTCAAGGAATACGGAGTGACTATCAATATCGAAAAATCGAATTTTGGGACGTCCTCTGTCAAATTTCTGGGACATATCATCACGGGTGAGGGCATTGCGCCAAATCCCGAAAAGATCGAAGCGATTGAAAAGTTTCCCATTCCTACGACAAAGAAGCAGTTAAGGGGGTTCTTGGGGATCATAAATTTTTACAACCGCTTTATACATGTCAAAACTCAGAGCAGTCCTAGGTTGCATCAACTTACAGGAAAGAAGATTCCTTGGGAATGGGATGAGGCGGCCGAATCCGAATGGAAAGCATTAAAATTCGCATTATTACAAGCACCCATCCTATCACACCCTAACTTAGCAGAAGAGCTTTGCATAGTAACGGACAGTTCATACTCAGGTCTGGGTGTCATGGTGTTCCAAGACTATGTACATGAAGGAAACAGGGTGTGGAAGACAATTGCGTTTGGTAGCAGAGTACTAGCCAAGAGTGAGAGGAATTACTCAGTAACCGAGTTAGAGGCGCTGGCTATTGTATGGGCGTTCGAAAAATTCAGATACCTTCTGTTTGGTCGCAAGACGAGGGTCTACACAGACCACAAGGCACTCGAGTTCTTGATGACTGCAAAGCTTAATCACAGGCGGCTCATTAGGTGGGCATCATATCTGCAGCAGTACAACTTTTCGATAGAATATATCCCCGGCAGTCAGAACATTATTGCAGACGCCTTATCACGGTCACCGATCGGATTTGAGCACAACATGGAAGAAGATCTGGAGGAAAATCACTACTGCCTTTTCTATATGCAGAAAGTAGCCTTTGAAAATTTTATTACCTGTAGTATGCATGACATCAAGAAGGAGCAAGACAAGGACCCTGCCCTAGTGTTATTGAAACAGAAATGGATAGACAGAAGACACGCCACCATCAGGCAGTTCTACCGCTTGCGGAAAGGCATAATTTTCCACCGAAATTATGCCAATGACACTGAATGGGGGGTATGCATCCCTGAACACCTAATAAACAAGGTTATATGGCATACTCACCTCAGCTATGGACACTTCGGACCACGCAAGTGCAATCTCAAGCTAAGGACCATGTGTTACTTTCGAAACATGGAGCGTCGAATTCGGAGGGTACTGTCGGTGTGTAAAGACTGCCAAAAGGCTAAGCACACCACTGTGAGCATGCAGGCACCATTATACCCAATCGTACCGACCAAATTAAGACAATTAGCAGCAACAGATTTGATTGGACCTTTGCCAAGAACAAGAAGAGGATATACTTACGTATTAGTGTTTGTTGAACTAACGTCCAAATACGTTACCTTTACGCCACTGAAGAGGGCGACAGGACGAACTGTATCTCGAGCCCTAATCCGGGATTTCCTACAACAGGTTGGTCATGTGAGTAAAATTATTTCTGATAACGGGCCACAGTTTAAGTCAAAAACTTGGAAGGAGACGTTGCGTCGATGTAAAATTGATCCCATTTTTATATCTTCGCACCATCCGAGCTCGAATGCTGCAGAACGGGTTATTAAAGAACTCGGAAACTTGTGCCGGTTGTACTGTAACAAACAGCACACGACATGGGACGTTTTCCTTAAAGACTTCCAGGAGGTGATCAATGAGGCACCCCATGGGATAACAAAATTGGCACCCATTACAGTACTGAAAAACCGGATTCCTAAGGACTTGATAACCGATGTCGTAAACTTCCCACCAAGTGCGCGAACGCAGCACCAAGCCATAGTGGATTTGGCTCTCAAGAGGATACGTGCTGCAGCAGAGGTCAGGAAGAGACGTGCCGACAGGGGAGCTCGTCTACGACACTTCCACATTGGACAAAAGGTGCTCGTTAAGTCTTTCCGACTTTCGAACAAAAAAAAAAATGAAATGCCAAAAATTCTATTCTATTTACAACGGCCCGTACCGTATAAGGAGAGCAGCTCACCACAATGCTTATGAATTGGAGACGCTGAAAGGAAAGAAGTCCATAGGACTCCACCACATCTCTCACATAAAGGAGTTCGTGGAATAGAGTAGTGTAAGTGGTGTACGTAGTAGAATGGGCAAATACGTGAACCTTGCTATAGTAGTAGTGTAAGTGGTGTACAGAGTAGAATAGGCAAAGATATGAACCTTTCTTCGGGGAACAATAATCGTTGCATTAATAGATTAAGATTGTTAAAGTATTAACACGCTGCGTTTTCTCGCATAAGAATTTACTGCTGCTAATTTTTTTTCGGTTTATGTTCGCAAGCTCCACTGTCAATGCGATAAGAGGCACTACCTTTCCATGAGCAATGTTTTTGTCCTTTCCAATCTGGTGTCCATGTTAAGGGATAGTGATGAGTGACGAGATGTCGCACAAACGGGCGCATACAAGAACGTGCTCTTAGAAGCGTTCTGAGAAGTCGTGATACGCTCCATAGCGGCCACAGCCAGTTAGTGAGACGTTCATACCAATGCTTGCAGGCACGCGTCAGTGCACTGCAAGATTGTGGTATATTGCGAGATTTCGAGGATGAATATTGGCAGTATAGTTTTTGCAGAGCTGCGCCAGCATCGTTGTCTTGCAAGTCGGGGTGAACCTGTGAGCGTTTGACTCCAATGGTGCCCTAGGGCCTAGACGGTAGAAATGCGGGCATAAAGCCTACCATGCCAATGTGCTGGTTGGGGATTTAGCATGCTGCTTGCGACTGTCACAGATGAATAACCAGTGACTCATACTAGGATATTCGTGACATACTGTGTAGCTGGCGTGTGATGGGCGACTGAATCCTCAACAGGAACCAGACTTGGCTGGGTCAAATTACATTGCCTCTGGAAAGGTGCGCTTTCATTGCTAAGACTGCATCACATACAAAATTAAGTTCAACTATAAATTTATTGTCTTGTATAGCCATGGCTAACCCAGTCTCTGGAGTTTCAGTGAGGCGTAGTGAGAACTCGGAGGCCGTGTCGTACGGCGCGCACATCACTGTCGTCAATAGCGGCGAGCAGCGAGATATCTCAGCGTAACAGGAATTATGTAAGAGTAGTGTATAAGGTAAACAAAAAAAATAAATAAAATAAATAAATAAATAAATAAATAAATAAATAAATAAAAGGGAAAGTAAGTTATACTAGGATAAGTTAAACTGTAGGATTTAACAATAACTAGATTAATATTGTGGGGGTTTTCTACCACAAGTGTGGCGCGCGCCTGTTGGGATGCTATTTTTCAGGTCATCAAATCACAGACCCGAGATGGAGGGACGACCGGCGAGCGAAAGTAGTATAGTTGCATGTTCTTTATAGCACAGTAAAACTTAGACCTGAATAACAACATAATTTAATTAAAAGACATAGAATGTAGATTGTTGGCAAATGGTAGTTAATTCTTGAGCATGTCTACTGTCGATCTATATAATTAATAGTAATATTAGTGTGGGCCCGCACATTTAGTTGTTCATCCATTACATAGCATCAGTTATCACACACCATGTACAATACTGAGATCGGTCTCTACACAAATATCAAGATAAATTATTTCCATTTTTTGTTATGATAGCTACAGATAAATAACTATAAAATTAAAATTACAGTGTCTGAAATGACAGACCATCAATGTATCGGTATGTAAATTTATTATAACATAGAAGGTCATGGGGAAAAGTTAGGCATATGATTTTTGTAAGAATTGTGCAGAGGACTGGGATAGTGGCAACGCAGAGGCCAGCCGGAGGTCATCGGCTACCTGCAGGAGGAGAGCGTCGACGCGCTACCTGACGTGAGGGGCGCGAGGGCGTCCGGTCCTACAAGCTGACAGTCACCGGGCCGTGTACCTGAGGGATTAGGGAGGATCCTCGCCGGGCCACAAGCGAAAGTGAGGCTGGCCGTTGGCACTGACACGCGACCCACACGAGGCAGCCGTTTGGAGGGATTCCCTGCGGCAGACCACGTAGTCGTGAGTACACGAAGAAGATCACATATGGTGTCATAACTGGCGTCTCATGTGCCTCAGGACAGAAAGGGACGCTATATACTCACCTGTTTGGGTTTTTACAACTCACTAGCATTGGCCGATCTGCTTACACAAAGCAGTATCGTGCCACACTAACAAATGTATGGTCTCATTTCTAACTTCTCCTCTCTATTAGAGAGCAGTTTTTAGCAATCGTCGCTCCTAGTTCGATCCTGTATGGATGACCTCACACACTTGTGGAGTCACTCCACGTGCCATCATCCCTCGTCGAACTGCAATATTGGGAAACGTAAAGTACTGCCCAGCGAGAGAAGAGACCTGGACTAGTGATGTATCCCAACAAGTAGACCTCAGAGACAATTAATCGACGTGAGGAGGGCCTATCACTGTGTCTTCCTACCGTACTGCCGTGATCATATGCGTGGGTCTGACTACAATCTCAACAGCGTACTGCAGACGCTCCAGCACTCCCTATTGCTGTTGCAACAACGTAGCAACAACACCCGACGTTTAGCCCTATGTGATGTCAGTACTGTGGCCCCATCCCAAAAGCCGCCCTCCAATGCTCAAGACATGGAACCACGTGCATCAATGCATGTGACTCAACATACCAACCCCCTCAGAGAAACTAATGAATTTGTGAAGTGCTTCGAACATTTCTAACAATGTGATTTAGTGCCACATTCTCAGCACGGTCGTGAACAGTGTGCAATGTGCACGCACAACTTAATGTCCCATGAACCTTGTTTTTTTAAATTTCTTTCTCTAGTGTTGTTTTTGTAATGTATGTGATACCTTGTATGTGTTTGTTTTACACTGTAATTCTCATTACAAATTACTGTATTGTTCTCCACACCATTTTTTTTATCTTGTATTTATTGTTGAGTGTATGGAAACAGTGTGCCTGAAGTCCCCATAAACTGAAGCAGATACCACCTCTGTCATTGTGAATGGACCATCAGTTCAGGGAACATTTTGTAAAGGTTATTCTTGCTGCAGGGAGACAGAATGAATCGGAGGTCGTAATTAGATTCTGAAAGCTCACAAAGAGATTGTTAACTTAAATAGTATCATGTGTGAGTGAGTTCAGGTTAGTTTAATGATTAAAATTGTTGTAACATCTTGGGCATTTAATTGCGGAGCACTCCAACTCTGATTGTAAAGAATAAATTGCTCCATATTTGGCTCACATGCCCGGGCCATATTTAGAGAGTGAATGTCTGTGTGAATCGGTGTTTGGAAGGGGCTCCCTGGGTATGGATGTGTGATGTGAGTGTTAGTGTTCCATATTAAGAAGGTGAAGTTGGCTACATCATAAATAATCCTCCCTCTATGAGCTGCATTTTTCAGTTGCAGTTATTTTCTTTATAGAGTGCGGCATGTGCAGCCAGTTTGCGAGATTGTTCTTGGGCGATTGACTCACTACCTTGCTCCTAAGTGAGCCAACCGCTCACCAATTACAATCTAAAATGGCGTAGGGGCTATGAGAGGTGGCATGAGCCCCCTCTCATATTTCTATCTTACGATTCTCCTCTATAATTGCATGCGGTGGAAAGTTGCTATTCCTTCACGCGCGGACTTCCCACGCAGCGTCTCTCGTCACCCGGGTGGTCCGGTGACAGGCGGGCTCTGCTGATCTGGAAAGCTTTAAGCCGACGGGTGTGAGGAAGTCTAGTGAATGCTTTGCAGACACCGACATTGTCAAGAGGCACGCCCGCAGAGCTTGAAGTAGTGGCTGGGCTAGAGGTTCCGTTACTTCGCAGAAACTTAGCGAAAACACTTTCTGGCGGGCTACCAGCGAGGCGTGGGAATGACTTGTGTACCCAGGCAGCTGTGGCGGGAAAATTCCCGCACTTTCTGCAAAATAGTAACTGTGATTGGCTTGCTCAGGGCATAGCTCCGTGACGTAGCAAGATCGGCGCAGAAATTGGCGCCAAGAATCTCCATTGGTGGAATGGTAGCGTTCCGGCAATGGAGTGGAATTTCCGCCGGTTTTCGAGTTGCTGATTGGAACGTTTAACCACGGCCACTGTCGTGGGGGCGGGAATGTTCTGTGTTCGGTTTTTGTACGGGTGCTCTTGTGGGTAGTCGTCTCTCGCCTTTCGGTCGAGGACGTCGAAGCAACCAGCCAACGGCTCCGGTACGGCAGATCGTGTTCTGGGAGTCAAGAAGTCGGTTTGGTAATGTATGTCCGCAGCACCAGCAGATAGGGATTTTCCTAGGTGACAATCAGAGCTCAGCAAAGTGCGCCTGTTCGTCTTTTTTTTCCTAACTTTGTTCTGTCTTGGGTAGCAGCAATTAATGGTGGGTTGGCTATGTGTTTTCTCTAAGAATTGAGTTGCTAGGAATTGGCTGCACATACCACTTCGTCATAATCCTCACAATCTAGTTTAGGGACAACTTCAATTTCACAGCGTTTGTTTAAGTATCCAATTAGAGCCAATTTGATATATTGTTAATGTTTCATGTGTTGTTGTTTATTATTTTGTGTTTAGTCATAATAAATCATATTGTTATTTTGGACAGAACTTTCATTCTGTTAATAGATAGAGCAACCCCATCATTCCTCACTATGTTAATGAAACCTTCGTTTAATTAACTTATTTAACAAATTAAATTATTGCAGGTGCCAAACTCTCTTCTACTCCACTGGCAGGGTTGATTAGAGTCAGTTCGCGTATTTTTTTTATCCTTGTGCAACAGGAAAAGTTGGAGTTAGAAAAGGGGGGGCTTAGAGCATCATGTACATATGTAAATTCTCTAAGAATTGAGTGTTAAAAACACTGCTAGCCCCGGCACCTCGCAAGCTTAACAGCTCATGCAACGAATTTTCTGTCAAGAATAGTATGTGGAAGAATGGAAAAGGTAACTGAGGATGAGTTAGATGATCATTTCGGCTCGAGGACGGGGAAAGGTACCAGAGAGGCAGTTCTGACGCTGCGGTTGATAATGGTAGCAAGATTAAAGAAAAATCAAGTCATGCTGATAGTATTTGTCGTCCTGGAAAAAGCGTTCGACAATGTAAAATGGTGGAAGATGTTCAAAATTCTGAGAAAAACAGGGGTAAGCTATAGGGAGAGACGGGTAATATACAAAATGTACAAGAGCCGTGATGGAATAATGTGCGTGGACGAATAGAACGAAGTGCTAGGATTAAAAAGGGGGTAAGACAGGGATGTAATCTTTCGCCCCTACTGTTCAATCTGTACATCGAAGAAGCAATGATTGAAATAAAATGGTTCAGGAGTGGAATTAAAATTCAAGGTGAAAGGATATCCATGATACGATTCGCTGATGACATTGCTATCCTGAGTGAAAATGATTAAGAATTACATGATCTGTTGAATGGAATGAGCAGTCTAATGGACACAGAATATGGATTCAGAGTAAATCGAAGAAAGACGAAAGTAATGAGAATTAGCAGATACTTATGCTGGAAGATACTTATCATCAGGGTTGGCGATGTTAAGGAATTCCGCTACCTAGGCAGCTAAATAACCCACGGCGGACGCAGTAGGGAGGACATAAAGAGCAGACTAGTACTCGCAAAAAGGACTTCCTGGCCAAGAGAAGTCTACTAGTATCAAACATAGGCCTTAATTTGAAGGAGAAATTTCTGAGAATGTACATCTGGAGCACAGCATTGCATTGTAGTGAAACATGGACTGTGGGAAATCCGGAACAGAAGAGAATTGAAACATTTCAGATGTGATGCTACAGACGAATGTTGAAAAATGGCTGGACTGATAAGGTAAGGAATGAGGAGTTCTGCGCAGAATCGGAAAGAAATCCCTCATACCACTCATCAACCTTCGGCAGATCTAATTGATTTTCACCACAGTGTTCCGCTGGTCAAAATTCCTACCGACAACAGCATCTTGAGTGGATAGGTTCACGGTGGTTGCGACGTTATCCATTGGATCATATATCATTTGTGGAGATATATTTGCATTTATCAGTTTTTTCGCTAAGTATGACGTTAAATTCTGTCTGAAAGAAAATTGCGGAGACAGTCAGAAATGAAGTCTAATAATCGGTTAATTTAACTCTATGTATTCCTTAATTCTATGTACTCCTTCTACCGAGAAAGGAAAAGTTCGACGTTTTTCAGCGAAGCAGTCAATCGCTTAGTTTTGTGAGTCTCAAAAACATGTTTTAGGCCCAAGGAGAACAGCGCCAATGGTACCCACGATCTCCTGCAACTGACTCCTAGAAATCAGCGGAAAATTGCTTACAGTGGAGATATTATGAAGTGATGGTTTACAGGAATTTTTCGTGAATTTTCTATACCAGTGTGTTGCTGAGTGCAAACAGATGGTCACTTCGGTCATCATAATGAAGATTCATCTTTCCACTTTCAAAGAAACGACTGGATCGAAGTACGACACTATAAATAATCAGATTCTGTCCATATACAACACGAACGGGTGAATACCAACAGCTTCAAGATTCCTTGCTACTATAAACGTGCTACGTAATAGATTTCACATGCGGCGTCATTTTCAGGTGCAACGCTCCTTTTGCACAGCTACTGTCTGCGAAAGGGGGGCAATGTGGTTTCCTCACTACTGAAGCCTTGAGCACACTGATGTACAGCGTATAGCGACTGTTTCATTACCCATGCTACTTCTCAAGCCAAATGCAAACGGAGATTACTTTCCGAATAATGCTAAAAGGTGTAGAAATAGGGACATGTGTTCAAATGTTCAAATGTGTGTGAATTCCTAAGGGACCAAATTGCTGAGGTCATCGCTCCCTAGACTTACGCACTACTTAAACTAACTTAACGCTAATGACAACACTTACACCCACGCCCGAGGGAGGACTCGAACCTGCAGCAGGAGGGGGCGCACGATTAGTGACATGGCGCCTCTAACCGCGCGGCCACTCCTCGCGGCGAATTAGTGACATATAGGGCAAACAAGGGGTTTCGCCATATTATGTTAGGCGATATTACACATAATGTGACGAACTGTTTGCCTCGCTTGCGTACCTGGTAGGTTTTTTTTAGGCATTTTCGAAAAGTAAGTGCCATTAGGCAGCAAAAAATATGTTCATTGAAAGAAGCATACATCGGCAGATTTAATTTCCTACAGACCGACTTCACTTTTCTTCGTAATCGCCGTTCAAGCCTAAGCATTTTTCGTAACGTTGCGCTATCTGCTTCGACCCCTGTACATAGAAACTCTACTCCTGAGAACTGAATCAACTGACAACGCGGTATTTTCCTCGTTAGCATCATACCGCTGTTCACCAAACAGTTGTTTACAATGCTAAATAAGGTAATAATCAAGGTAATAGTCGCTGGCTGTAAGATCCGGAATGCAGTGTTAGTGATCGAAAAGTTCCCCTCGCAAACACTAGATCTTGTCCTCGATGTGTGAACTTGCGATACGGTGAGGATGACTGTACTGGGCGCCATGTTTCTGCGCCGTCGATTCTGCGTGGCATCCCACAGTTTCGTGAGCTTTCCACAGCCACACGTCAGCTGTAAATTCGCGATCCATGTTCCATGGAATCAATCTAAAGAATGCTGATTTAGTCCCAGAAAACGGCATCCCCACTTTTCGACTCGAGTAAGGTGATTACTTTATTTTCTTCGCTACTGACGAGGATAAACGGCGCCACTGCATTAACTATTGTTGCGATTCTGCATCGGCGTAAAATATCCACGCTCCATCGGCCGTAACAATGGGGATAACAATACCTCCTGCGTGGCAATCCGTCTGGCCGGCTCGGGGCACACAAAAACAGCGACCTAGGAAGGAAGTGTGCCACGATGAAGGCAGGCGTGCAGCAACGCCGTGGACACGGACACCGTCCGCCATTCAAATTACAGATTTTTGTGGCATTTCTATAATTCTTTTACACTTGACAAACCGCAAGTTCTAAGATCATTATCGTCAACAAACAAACAAAAATTGCTGTAAATTCAGTGTGTTTATACATTTGTCATCCGCATGTGACAAAAGTACCGGACGTTGGCAGTAACCTTGCAGGTCGTATGAATAACGTGGACACTAACAAGTCACTATTTTATCGTGTGAAGTAGCATGTAAATTTTACTGGTAAGCAGGACGGGTTACCCTTGTAACCGGTAAGTTAGGTTCACTCTGGTATACCTGATGTTTGATGGTATGGTATAATAGAGAATTTTTGATCAATTATTTCGCTTTTGTCTACAGATCTGAGGATGGTTCATGCTGAACCGAAAACGTTCATTTACGAAAATAACGGCAATCAAGACGAAAAATAAAAAGGAAAGAAACATCTGTGTCATAGGCCCGCAATCAAGATGTATGTGAATAAAAACTATTTTGCAAAATAGTTTTCCTGCTCCAATTTCACAATGTCATATGTCATTCTTGCCACGCAGAGTCGCTGCGCGGTTTGAGGCACCATGTCACGGATTGTGCGGTCCCTCCCGCCGCCGGAGGTTCGAGTCCTCTCTAGGGCATGGGTGTGTGTGTTGTTCTTAGCTTAAGTTAGTTTAAGTAGTGTGTAAGTCTAGGGACCGATGACCTCAGCAGTTTGGTCCCTTAGGAATTCACACACATTTATGCGATTGCAGTCATTCTCGGCGTATTCCACTGATGAATTCTTCTCGGGTTATCAGCCGAGTGGTGGCGTAGTCTTGTCGCAACGTTTCACTGAGTTTCATTCCCATCATCTTTTGGCGAAGTGTCGGGATGCCGCAGCAGAATATATTGGGGCATCTAGGATTGCCCAATCTGAAAATAGAAGTTCAAGCCGTGCGGCTACGCCTTCAATAATAAAAATTGACATTAGAACAATAGCTTTTTGGTTGTCTTGTTTTTTCTGCTTTTAAATGCTTGAAAAAGACATTAGCTGAATAATATATATATATATATATATATATATATATATATATATATAGGGTGAGTCACCTAACATTACCGCTGGATATATTTCGTAAACCACATCAAATACTGACGAATCGATTCCACAGACCGAACGTGAGGAGAGGGGCTAGTGTAATTGGTTAATACAAACCATAAAAAAATGTACGGAAGTATGTTTTTTAACACAAACCTACGTTTTTTTAAATGGAACCCCGTTAGTTTTGTTAGCACATCTGAACATATAAACAAATACGTAATCAGTGCCGTTTGTTGCATTGTAAAATGTTAATTACATCCGGAGATATTGTAACCTTAAGTTGACGCTTGAGTACCACTCCTCCGCTGTTCGATCGTGTGTATCGGAGAGCACCGAATTACGTAGGGATCCAAAGGGAACGGTGATGGACCTTAGGTACAGTAGAGACTGGAACAGCACATTACGTCCACATGCTAACACCTTTTTATTGGTCTTTTTCACTGACGCACATGTACATTACCATGAGGGGTGAGGTACACGTTCGAACTGGACGTCTGGTATCAGGTGCTCTGCTTCCACATGCTGCTGAAGTCTCTTTACATATAAGCGTTCAAAAAGTTTCGATATGGCAGGTAAAAGACTGGTTGGTCTGTAGCTAGCAGGTGATCGAGGGTCCTTTCTTGCCTTCGGTATGGCGACGACCTCAGCATGTTTCCATGTGAGGGGGAAGTTGCCAGGATCTCGTTGAAAGCGGCCATTGTTAGGAGGTCTGGCCCTCCAGCCTTTTTCCCATTTAGTTCTTCGAGCTGTTTTGTAACTTATGCTGTAGAAATCGGTTGAATGTGGTCATCTTCGGCTTTATTGGCGAGGAATCTTGGATGTCTCTCGTTGACTAGGCCAATGTGTGCTGCGTCGCTGGGGTCATTCAACGGCATGAAGTTTGTTGCGAATACATCTGTCAAAGCATTAGCTTTGGCATCTGATTCGCTAATTATATTGTTGCCCACGTGTAGTTGGGGTAACTTCCGTCCTTTACTTAGTAGAGACTTCGTCATCTTCCAGGCTGATTGGTCTTGTAGCTGTAGCTGTGCAACCTTATCTGCTCAGACTTGATTCTTATGTGTTTCTACTTCTGCCTTTATTTCTCGTTGCAGTTGATTTACTAGGCGCTTTGTGACTGGATTGCGCGTTGCCTTCTCTGAATGCCATTCTCTGAATGCTTGGTTTTTTCCCTGATGGCTGCTATGATAAGTGGAGACAGTTCATGAGTTTTTGGTCGAGTAGGTCGTCTCCGGAGGCGTGGCTTCTGTTGCAGCGTCTAATGCTTTAGATGTTCTGCGCCTGCTGTCTCTGGGTCTTGTGTCCGGAAGGTCTCTTTCAAGTAGTTGGCGATATGTTTCCCAGCTGATTCCTCGAACATCAAGGTGGTATCTCGGCGGTTTGTTGATGCCGACGAAGTTGACATCAAAGATGACAGTATCATGACCTGATGTAAGGGCCCTTTTGGTAGTGGCAGTAACATCATTGGGAAATCCCTTAATGATGGCTATATCCAGCACGTCACTCTGGCCTCTGTTCGGGAAACATGTGGGGTCGTATGATCCCACAATGATGGCCTGATTTCTTTCTGCAACTCGTAGGAGGCAGCGTCCACTGATGTTAGTAATGCCGCTGTTCCAGTTGGTATTTTTGGCATTAAGGTCACCAGCAAGAAAAAGATTTCCTTGTTGTGACAGTAACGCCTCAAAGTCTGCTTCTTCTAGATGACCACAGGGGGGGGGGGGGGAGAGGGGGGGGAGGGCTGTACACTGCAATGAATTGTATGCGGCCTCTTGATGTTTGGACTGCAACCGATGACCGATGTAGCTTCTACTGTGCCTAATGCTAGGAGTGGCAGTTGGTGATGCATCAAGAAGTTTCTTACATATACTGCTGTTCCTCCACCAGCAGTCGGCCGGTCCGTCCGGAAACAGCTGTACTTGGCGACTCGTACGTGGATGTCAGGTTTCATGTGTGTCTCGGTGACAAGGCACACGTCGATTCTTTCATCTTGAAGGAATTGCCGGAACTCTCCTACTTGATTGCGAATTCCATAGTGTTCCACGTGCACACATTTAGTCCAAATCTAGCTGCCATATTGAGTGGTGGAGGATGGCTTTGGAATGGCCTGTAGGGCAACTTGAACTGCAGCAGAAATCTGTTGCGGAATGGTGGCCATAATAGCCTGAAGGGCATCAGTGATAGCTTTCGTCATGACTTGCAAGACTGAAGTCAGGTTGAATTCTTGCAGGGGAGTGTTGTGCTGTGCCTGAGTTGTTGGGGATCTGGTACTGATTATGTGCTGCTGAGGCGCAGCAATGGTCTGTGGAGGTGGAGCTGGGCGATGGGGAATAAACTGAGTACGCCTATGGTGGTCGAGGTTGGTTCTCTGTACGCCTGCGGTGGGGGCTTTGGCCTTAGAGGATGAAGCTTTACTAGTATTGGTTGCTGCTACATTTGTGTTTCTTCTGGTGGCTGCAATAGCAGCATAGGTGAGACCCTGGTGAATGGTTGCCTTTTGTCTAGTCCTATAGGCTTTAATGACTTCACAGCCAAGGTAACTGGCAGGATGAGCTTTGTTGCAACGGACACATATGGGGGGAGTGTATTTATCCTTGGGGCAATCTTTGGAAGTATGTTCTTGGCCGCACTTCACACACTTGAAGGGCACTGCACAGTGTCTGGCCACATGGCCGATGCCTTGGCATCGATAACAAATGGTGGGGCCACGTTTGCCCCGAGGTTCCTCAATTGTGACGTCTGTGTTAGCTATGGTCTTCAGTGTCAGCTGTTTTCGTTTGTCTGGTGTGTTGGTAAGCACTACCATAAAGAGGGGGGTGTCTTTGTGTGTTCTAGGCGATTGTACTCTGGAGATTGACCTGGCGACAATTCCAATGGCTTCGAGTTCTTCCCCCAGATCATCGCACGAGAAACTGAAGGGAAACCCTCGAATGACTGTTTTGATGGGCTTGTCAGGCGAATAGGTATAGAATCCCCATTGCCTTTTCGAAATTTCCTCCTTGACTTTCATAAAATCCGCTATGGTTACGGTTTGAAGTTTGTAGAGATCTTTACCAGCTGTTCTGAAGTGGAAAGGGTTACTGAGAAGGCCCTTAATAGTTTGTAGAAGGATTTTATACGCCTCCTTGAATTCTATGATGATAGGAGGAGGTTTCTGTGTTTCTGTAGAAGTCTGGGCTGAGGTTACCAAGCTGTCGTTTTGGTCGGTTGGGTCGGCGTCCATAGCCGCGAAAGAGTTGTTTGTTGATATCGGAGCAGCACTCGTAATCTTGCGGGCAGGAGCCGTCCGTGTGGCTGGGATGAATCCCTCCTCATCGACGATGGGGCGGGACTTCTTGTGTCGATTTTCGCTAGCTGACGAGTTTGGGGTTGTCTCGTTCGTCTTTTTCCTCTTGGCAGGCCCAGGAAGTTCTTCTGTTGGCGTAGAACACATGGTAGTGGTTGGCATTAAGTCGGTAAGAAGCTTCAGGCTTTCATTTGGATCTTGCTCGGCTTTGTTGGACGTTGCATTGCCTGTCTGATGAAAGTCAGTGTCTCTGCTGGCGTCGAGTTCTTGCTTCTTCTTCGAAGCCTCGGACGGGCGGGGCGCCTTTCGCATGTCAGACATGGTGCCAGTAAAAGTGAAGAGATTCAGACATAGAAGAAGGAAAGCTAGCCTTGGCCTCTGCGAAGGGGGCCCTGACTCGCAAAATCCCTCACTATCGGTCCCTAGGTGCGCAGTGTTTTATTTCTGAAGAAAGCACTGCGCAACCAAGTGCAGGAACACGACAAGTTGCTTCGAGTGCGCGTCGACGCGTCGGCCGTGTCGGGATGCTATGTTCTGTATATCTATATAGCTGCTTGGCCGTCGTCCGGTACTGTAGACCGGCCAATCACGTTCCTCTGGAATGGGGTACCGCGTTACGAATCAAAATTTTCGAGTACAACATGAATTAAAATTCACAGTTTCAATTTCGCTGTGAATATCGTTTACTTTTATGTGACAGACAGAAAGATAATTGTGTAGAATAGAAATATTCTGTAGGTTTCCTGGCCATTTTGAAGGAATCCAGTAAGACAGTAAACACATACGCAAAGAAAGTGGTCGTTATGAGGTAACGCCCGATGGGCATGCAACATACCTAATGAACAGGTAATCAGGGTACGACCTTAACTGACCGAGATGTTCTGCCGTAGCTATATAACTCTAGGCGCGACTATTGTAATGGAATACAGTCTTATCCTGATTTTGCTTAGTGCATTCGAGACTGGGACGTGGAGGCGATCTTGACATTTTGTTAGTTGCTGCTCATATGTTGTTGCACATTTGGTATGCAGAGAGTTGTGTGTTACCGTTGTGCGACAGGGTACAGAGGCGAAGGAATAGTACGATTTTGAAATGCCTGTGTTGTTAAGAAGAACGTTATAATGTTCCTTCGGATAAGCATCGACAGCACAGGCTCTGCGAGAGCGTATTTATATGCCGATAGTAGGCAGTGGTGGAAGCACCTGTGGATGTTCGCCACCATAGCTGAGTGGAAGTCGACTCTCAGCCGTGTTGCGCGGGGATCTGTGCGGCGCTCCGCAAGCGGGCCGTTGTTTGCTCGCGCGGGTAGTGGTATTGCAGTGTAAACAGAGCACCTCGAACGACGATGGCGCTTTCTTATAGAAAGGCCACGATTAAATTAACGATCCATGCCCAGTACGCGAGACCTAAGCCATGCGAAGTAGAGCGTTTCCTACGTGAAGTAATGCACGTCGATCCACAAGAACTTATCGCTGTACATCTTTCGGTCGCATCCAGCACAGTTTACTGAAATTTCTCGATGAAGCAGCGTGCGAACGGCTTATTCGCCGCTCCAACGATGGATATCGTTTCCACCACTCGGGCGGCAAGGTGGGAGCAGTGGCTGTTGACCATGCAGGCCTCGGCGTTCGGAAAGTACGAATCTTCGAGGTGCCGTTTGAAGTGCCGGCCACGCTTGTTGTGAATGCGCTGCGGTCTTCCGGAGAAGTACTACGTCAAGTGGAAGAAAAGTGGCATACGTTCGAGACGTATCCTGTACTGAATGGAGTGCGTCAGGTGCGAATCGAACTGCGCAAACACATCCCGTCGTACGTGACCGTTGGAGGCTGTCGAGCGGGTCAACCGCGGACTTGCTCAGGGTGCTGGCAGGAAGGGCATTTTCGCTCTGAATGCCTGCAGAGATGCCTCATCCAGATACCACGTGCAGACACGCCGCCTACAGCGCAACCGAGAACGCTGCCTATTACATACGTTGAGGCAGCGAGGAAGATGAAGGACGCGGTCTCCGAGTCCACCATGACGCAGCCTCCATCGGAACCGTCGCCGCTTATGTCGGCATGCCGCGTAAAAGGCTCCCTCGTGGCAGTTGATCTAGACCACGCATTTGACCGAGTTGAGCACCATTTCTTGCAGACTGTCTTACAGAAGATGGGACTGTCCCCAATATCAACAGATGTGGTTCTCCGCCTCATCCACGGAGCCCCTTCCACAGTCCTGGCCAATGTCTTCCGCTCTCCACCGTTCACTATTGATCGCTCAGTGCGACAAGGATGCCCTCTGTTAGCCGTTTTCTTCGCCGTCGCCCTTGAGCCTGCATGTCGTGGTCTACAACAGCGTTTGGAGGGCATTAGACTCCGCGATGTGCATTTCAAATGTTGTGCCTATGCGGACGATGTAGTTTTCTTGGCGAGGTCGGCAGAAGATATATGTACGGCGATCGCTTGGCTTCAGCGATACGGCGAGGTGGCCAGGAGCAGTATCAACCTGCGAAAGTCGAACTATATGGGTGTGGGCAGAGGACTGAATATGAGTACGCCAGTGCTCATTACCAAGGTCTCGGCGATGAAACGTTTAGAAGTGACCTTCCGTGTGGACGTGCAGCGTACAGCAGCAGATGCGTATCGCAGACTATTTAATGTGATTCGCATGCAAGTTCGTCTCCATAAGTTTCGAACACTTGACTTGATCATGCGTGTACATTTTGTCAATATCTACCTCGCGATGCATCGATCCATCGCCTACGTATTTCGGACAAGGACACCCTCTCTGGTACACTGATTCAGGAGGTGTTGCCTCAATCCCTCCGGCTGCCGATTCCTGTTGGAAATATCACCCCGGCACTGTGTCACATTCTCACCTATCTGCTCGACATGAGTCATCAGTTGGATCCGGGATCCTAGAACCAAAGACTTCCACCGCTACTTTCAACGGACACTGCCTGCTAATGTGGTTGAACGCCGACATCCGGGGCTGGGTTTCAGGCGGGTGTGGAGAAACATACGGTCAGGGCGCTGTGGTACGTGATAAAAACTGAAAAATTCCCCACTCCCGAACGTTTACACTTGATACATCTTGCCGAGGATCCTCTCTGCCCCAGATGCACCACTGTCGACACAGACATGTACCGTTTCGTTTGTGGAACGGCCGCGGACTGCTGGCTCTCCACACGGCGCATGTTGGCATTGTTGCTGCGACGGACGCCTCAGTCCGTAGAGCCAACCGAACTGATCCACCCCGACGTCACTTACTACTCTGCTACTCGTCATAACGCCACGGTATGGTTTAAGGGTATGGCGTTGTCATACTTTTTTAGTGAAAGTGTTGCAGAATTGTTAGATTTTTGGCATTATTTAACGAGCAACTACACGGTCTTACGGCGCAAAGCGTCGTATGGTTCACTCTTTGCGAATTACTTGGGGTCACTGTTTACGTGCCCTCCACACCATTGGGGTGTACCGGGTGTGAGAAGAGACTGAGACATAGTGCATGATGGACTGATGAGAGACATCAACGATAATTATAGGGTGTTTCGGCCTCGCTGAGAGAGAATATTACCTGGACATCCCGCTGTCTGGCTGCTGTGGACACCCGCGAAAGAAGAAGGAAAAAAGAGAAAGATAAAAAAAATTACAAATTAAAACATAACAAAAAATTAAAAACAAATAAAATATACTACAAATATTGTACCCATTCCTTTATCCTTTTCTTTTTCTAACAAAACGTTCAGAGGCGTATTTAATTTTTGTTCGTGGGTGGAGCCTGAAGTAGTGGCAAAGAACCGTCCTAGTTAGCTTTTAGGATGAAAGTGGTGGTTGCACTAGCTTTGTTTTTAGTTTTTAGCTTATACAGGTTTTTGGAGGTAGTAAGGGTGATAGGGACCAACACCTGAAGTGGAAGAGGTCTATAAAAAAATAAAATAAAGTCGGTAGAGCATTTGCCAGCAAATGCGCAGGTCCCGGGTTCTAGTCTCGAAAAAAAAAAAGAAAAACAAAAAAGTGGACAGCACGCCAGTTTGTCATGGATCCAAGTTAGATTCCCAGCTGAGTTCGAGATTTTCTCCGTTCGAGGACTGGGTGTTGTGTCGTCTTCATCAGGGCGGTTTAGGTCTGTATCTTGTGCCTGACAGAGCGGTAGCTCTTCTGATTTCCTCTTCCATGACATTGTGATGCCGTAGTCCTACCTGCCTCACCAGCCTATTGCTGGAGCCCCTTGCACCACCCTCTCTCGTAGCACCTATCCAACTTTCGGAAGTCCAGCCGCCTTTTACTTCCGCCACTTTTTTCTTGAACTGAGCTACGTCCGTACTGTGATACTGCCGGCGCAGTTGACATCCACGAAGGCGATCTATGGTTTCCTTCAGCAGCACAGGTAACCGAATGTGGTTGAGGGGAAGCTTTCCCACGTCCACTGGCGATTGGTGTGCTTTCCTTATCTTGATACTGACGTCCAGTCTTCATGGTACCTTACTGTCAATGGGAAGCAAGTATGCCGGTCACGCCTTCCCAGGAATCACTTCGCAGATATCCCGTTGTGTGTCGACTGTGATGCTATGGACACGGACGAGCACCGCCTGGTGTGCAGACCGGCGAGAGGTTTCTGGTTCTTGGTGCGACAGATGTTGTCCCTAATTACCTGTATGACTCCTCAACAGATACTTACTCAATTGTTCTTCTTTCTGGATTCAGGATACATCCAGTAAGCAAAGACGAACTCTGTGAAGTGAATTTGCGGACACTCAGCACACTACTTGTTTGCTGACGGCGGGAAATGTATCCTTGACTTTTGGCAGTTCCTTAATGAACGCCACTCTGCAGTTGTCCGCAGTGCAAAATACAGACAATTTTTCTCCAACTTCCTCTGCAGTGTCTGCCTTAACCCACACCAGAGCTGGGGTGTTCCAGCCATGAATAGTTGATCCCCGCCTCTTCCACACTTACAATCGATATATTCACTGGTAATCGGAATGTTCTTCTTAGTCTGACGTCTAGCTGCGCACTCCTCTTCACGTGACAGCAGTTTACTGATGTTCTTGGTCGGCCGGCCACAGTGGCCAAATGGTTATAGGCCCTTCAATCAGGAAACGCGCGACCGCTACGGTCGCAGGTTCGAATCCTATCTCGGGCATGGATGTGTGTGATGTCCTTAGGTTAGTTAGTTCTAGGGGACTGATGATCTCACATGTTAAGTCCCTTAGTGCTCAGTGCCATTTGAACCATTCTTGGTCGTATTAATGACAAAGAAAGAACGAAAAGGAATATAAACGAATAAACGATGTTCACTGTACCTCCTCTCCATGTTCCCTCGCTTTCCTTGGTCCCTGGAGGGTGGGAACGGGACATGGTGGCCAGGCCTAGTGTTGCGACCCCTGCCCACTTTGCTTCCACTCCTCCCTTTGGGCGCCTTTAAGTTCCATTGCAAAAAAAGGAAAAAAAAAAACGAAACGAAAAAGAACGAAAGAAAGAAAGAAAGGAAGGAAGGCGTAGAGTCTTTGATTAGGATTCAAAATATCCTCGGTCCTTGTTCGAAACCCGCCACTGCTTAAATTTTGATTAATTATTAACACTGGCGGCTGAAGACTTCCGGAATAAGAAGTCACCATCATTCTGACAACGGCCTTGTCAAAGAGGGCAGAGGAGCGGACAGATGTTCAGGGCACTGTCTTTTCCTTGGGGTGGGAAACTGCACCTAAAGGGGGAAGAATCAACAATAATCAATGGCATGTGGATGCAGAGGGCAATGGAAACCGCTGCATTAAAGGCACACAACATGTATCCACAGGACATGTGGCCTATAACTGATGAAAGTGTCATGATGATCTCTCCATTCGCAAAAGATTCCGTCATGGCCCCCCTTTCGGAGCTCCGAAAGGGGTCTGCCATAGGAAATGTGACCCTGAAAAAAAAGACTGAATAAACAAAGAAAGGATAACGCTCTATGACTCGGGGTGTAGAATGTCAGAAGTTCGAATGTGGTAGGGAAGCTAGAAAATCTGAAAACGGAAATTCACAGTCTCTATTACATAGATATAGTTGGGGCCAATGAAGTGAAATGGAAAGAAGTCAAGGAAGTACGGTCTGATGATTATAGGTTAATATCAACAGCAGCAGAAATTGGTGTAACGGGAGCTGTGAATACAGCTACATCTACATGATTACTCTGCAATTCACATTTAAGTGCTTGGCAGAGGGTTCATCGAACCACAATCATTCCACTCCAGAACAGCGCGCGGGAAAAACGAACACCTAAACCTTTCTGTTCGAGCTCTGATTTCTCTTATTTTATTTTGATGATCATTCCTACCTATGTAGGTTGGGCTCAACAAAATATTTTCGCATTCGGAAGAGAAAGTTGGTGACTGAAATTTCGTAAATAGATCTCGACGCGACGAAAAACGTCTTTGCTTTAATGACTTCCATCCCAACTCGCGTATCATATCTGCCACACTCTCTCCCCTATTACGTGATAATACAAAACGAGCTGCCCTTTTTTGCACCCTTTCGATGTCCTCCGTCAATCCCACCTGGTAAGGATCCCACACCGCGCAGCAATATTCTAACAGAGGACGAACGAGTGTAGTGTAAGCTGTCTCTTTAGTGGACTTGTGGCATCTTCTAAGTGTCCTGCCAATGAAACGCAACCTTCGGCTCGCGTTCCCCACAATATTATCGATGTGGTCTTTCCAACTGAAGTTGTTCGTAATTTTAACACCTAGGTACTTAGTTAAATTGACAGCCTTGAGAATTGTACTATTTATAGAGTAATATAATTCCAACGGATTTCTTTTGGAACTCATGTGGATTAACTCACACTTTTCGTTATTTAGCGTCAACTGCCACCTGCCACACCATAGAGCAATCTTTTCTAAATCGCTTTGCAACTGATACTGGTCTTCGGATGACCTTACTAGACGGTAAATTACAGCATCATCTGCGAACAACCTAAGAGAACTGCTCAGATTGTCACCCAGGTCATTTATATAGATCAGGAACAGCAGAGGTCCCAGGACGCTTCCCTGGGGAACACCTGATATCACTTCAGTTTTACTCGATGATTTGCCGCCTATTACTACGAACTGCGACCTTCCTGACAGGAAATCACGAATCCAGTCGCACAACTGAGACGATACCCCATAGGCCCGAAGGTTGATTAGAAGTCGCTTGTGAGGAACGGTGTCAAAAGTTTTCCGGAAATATAGAAATACGGAATCAACTTCAGATCCCCTGTCGATAGCGGCCATTACTTTGTGCTAATAAAGAGCTAGCTGCGTTGCACAAGAACGATGTTTTCTGAAACCATCCTGATTACGTATCAATAGATCGCTCCCTTCGAAGTGATTCATAATGTTTGAATACAGTATATGCTCCAAAAACCCTACTGCAAACCGACGTGAATGATATAGGTGTGTAGTTCGATGGATTACTCCTACTACCCTTCTTAAACACTGGCGCGACTTGCGCAATTTTCCAATCTGTAGGTACAGATCTATCGGTGAGCGAGCGGTTGTATATGATTGCTAAGTAGGGAGCTATTGTATCAGCGTAATCTGAAAGAAACCTAATCGGTATACAATCTGGACCTGAAGACTTGCCCGTATCAAGCGATTTGAGTTGCTTCGCAACCCCTAAGGTATCTACTTCTAAGAAACTCATGCTAGCAGCTGTTCGTGTTTCAAATTCTGCAATATTCCATTCGTCTTCCCTGGTGAAGGAATTTCGGAAAACTGCGTTCAATAACTCCGCTTTAGCGGCACAGTCGTCGGTAACAGTACCATCGGCACTGCGCAGCGAAGGTATTGACTGCGTCTTGCCGCTTGTGTACTTTACATACGACCCGAATTTCTTCGGATTTTCTACCAAATTTCGAGACAATGTTTCTTTGTGGAACCTATTAAAGGCATCTCGCATTGACGCCCGTGCCAAATTTCGCACGTCTGTAAATTTTAATCAATCTTCGGGATTTCGCGTTCTTCTGAACTTCGCATGCTTTTTCCGTTGCCTCTGCAACAGCGTTCGGACCTGTTTTGTGTACCATGGGGGATCAGTTCCATCTCTTACCAATTTATGTGTATGACTCTCAATTGCTGTTGCTACTATATCTTTGAATTTGAGCGACATCTCGTCTACATTTGCATAGTCAGTTCGGAAGGAATGGAGATTGTCTCTTAGGAGGGCTTCTAGTGACCCTTTATCCGCTTTTTTAAATAAAATAATTTTGCGTTTGTTTCTGGTGGATTTGGAAGAAACGGTATTGAGCCTAGCTACAACGACCTTGTGATCACTAATCCCTGTATCAGTCATGATGCTCTCTATTAGCTCTGGATTGTTTGTGGCTAAGAGGTCAAGTGTGTTTCCGCAACCATTTACAATTCGGGTGGGTTCGTGGACTAATTGCTCGAAATAATTTTCGGAGAAAGCATTTAGGACAATCTCGGAAGATGTTTTCTGCCTACCACCGGTTTTGAACAAGTATTTTTGCCAATATATCGAGGGAAGGTTGAAGTCCCCACCAACTATAACCGTATGAGTGGGGTATTTATTTGTTAAGAGACTCAAATTTTCTCTGAACTGTTCAGCAACTATATCATCGGAGTCTGGGGGTCGGTAGAAGGAGCCAATTATTAACTTAGTTCGGCTGTTAAGTATAACCTCCACCCATACCAATTCGCACGGAGTATCTACTTCGACTTCACTACAAGATAAACCACTACCGACAGACACAAACACTCCACCACCAATTCTGCCTATCTTTCCTGAACACCGTCTGAGACTTCGTAAAAATGTCTGCAGAACTTATTTCAGGCTTTATCCAGCTTTATCTACCTATAATGATTTCAGCTTCTGTGCTTTCTATTAGCGCTTGAAGCTCAGGGACTTTCCCAGCACAACTACAACAATTTACAACTACAATTCCGACTGTTCCTTGATCCAAGCACGTCCTGTATTTTCCATGCATCCTTTGAGATTGCAGCCCACCCCGTACTTTCCCGAGGCCTTCTAACCTAAAAAACCGCCCACTCCACGCCACACAGCCTCCGCTACCCGTGTAGCCGCCAGCTGAGTGTAGTGAACTCCTGACCTATTCAGCGGAACCCGAAACCCCACCACCCTATGGCGCAAGTCAAGGAATCTGCAGCCAACACGGTCGCAAAACCGTCTGAGCCTCTGATTCAGACCGTCCACCTGGCTCTGCACCAAAGGTCCGCAGTCGGTTCTGTCAACGATGCTGCAGATGGTGAGCTCTGCCTTCATCTCGTAAGCAAGACTAGCAGCCTTCACCAAATCAGATAGCCGCTGGAATCCAGAGAGAATTTCCTCAGATCCAAAGCGACACACGTCATTAGTGCCGTCATGTGCCACCACTTGCAGCTGGCTGCACCATGTGCTCTTCATGGCATCCGGGAGGACCCTTTCCACATCAAGAATGACTCCACCCAGAATGCACACGGAGTGCACACTGGATTTCTTCCCCTCCTTAGCCGCCGTATCCCTAAGGGGCCCCATTACGTGTCTAACATTGGAGCTCACAACTACCAATAAGCCCACCCTCTGCGATTGCCCGGACCTTGAAGGCTGAGAGTCATCCTCTGAAACAGGGCAGGCAGCTGCATCTGGCTCAGCCAGAGACAGTACCTGAAACCTGTTTGTCAGACGCACCGGGGAGGCTTTCTGATCAGCCTCCGGGGACGTCTTTCGCTGCCTGCCACAACTTGCAACGACCTTCCAATCAACCACAGGCGAGGGCTCAGCCCCACTGCAGGCAGCAACTGGGGCAACCACAGCGGCAGACCGATCTGGGGACAGACGGTACGAGGTTGACATCCCCGTGATACCCAAGTCCAGCTCCCCACAGTGGTGCCCATTGGCAACAGCCTCAAGCTGCGCGACCGAAGTCAGTGCCGCCTGCAGCTGTGAGCGAAGGGATGCCAACTCAGCCCTCGTCCGAACATAGCAATCACAATCCCTGTCCATTCTAATCGATGTTGAACAACAGTTATAGAAACACGAGTCCGTGCCTAGATAACGCAAGGAAAACACGCAAAGAATGTATGAACAAAACTGTACAAATGCCTAACGACTGCACTACAATCTGCCTGAATTTACGATTACAGTAACTAAAACTCGAAATTACACCTCCTATACGAAACTCACACGCAATTTAAGTAAGAATCTATGAAGTAAACACAGAAAAGTAGCTATCTACGTATCTTTCTGCGCTGTCGATGTGCACCAACTGGGAGCTCAGGCCAGAGATAGGGTTGTTCTTATCACAATCGACAGTACACCAACACCGACAACGAAAGTTGAGGTACACATGCTGATGTCACAAGCTGAAGATGAAGAGATAGGAAAGTATATGAGGATACTGAAAGAGTAATCCAGTATGTAAAGGGAGATGAAAATCTAATAGTCACGAGGGACTGGAATGCAGTTGTAGAGAAAGGAGCAGAAGAAAAGGTTACAGGAGAATATGGGCTTAGGACTAGGAATGGGAGAGGAGAAAGACTAATTGTGCTCTGTAATAAATTTCAGCTGGTAATAGCGAAAACTGTGTCCAAGAATCACAAGAGGAGGAGGTATACTTGGCAAAGGCCGGATGATAGGGGAAGATTTCAGTTATGTTACATTATGGTCAGACAGAGACTCCGAAATCAGATATTGGATTGTAAGGCGCACCCAGGAGCAGATATAGACTCAGATCACAACAAGGTAGTGATGAAGAGTAGGCTGAAGTTTAAGACATTAGTCAGGAAAAATCAATACGCAAAGAAGTGGGAAACGGAAGTACTAAGAAATGATGAGATAGGCTTGAAGTTATGCAAGAAGTTATGCAAGGGTATAGATACAGCAATAAGGAATAGTTCAGTAACAATTCAGTTGAAGAGAAATGGACATCTCGAAAAAGGGCGAGTACAGGAGTTGGAAAGAAATACATAGGTACAAAGAAGATAACTGCGAAAAAACCATAGGTAACAGAAGAAATACTTCATGTGATCGATGAATGGAGGAAGTACAAACATGTTCCGGGAAAATCAGGAATACAGAAATACAAGTCGCTGAGGAATGAAATACATAGGAAGTGCAGGGAAGCTAAGAGGAAATGGCTGCATGAAAAATGTGAATAAGTCGAAAAAAAAAATGTTGTCGGAAGGACAGACTCAGCATAAAGGAAAAGTCAAGACAGTCTTGGGTGACATCAGAAGCAAGGGCTGGTAACATTAAGTGTGCAACGGGAATAGTACTGCTAAATGCAGAAGAGAGAGCGGATAGGAGGAAAGAATACATTGAAAGCCTCTATGAAGGGGAAGATTTGTCTGATGTGGTAGAAGAAGAAAAATTAGAAGAAATAGCGGAGCCAGTGTTAGAGTCAGAATTTAAGAGACCTTTGGAGGACTTAAGACTAAATAAAGCAGAGTGGATAGACAAGATCCCATCAGAATTACTGAAATTGTTGGGGGAAGTGGCTAAAAAGCTACTATTCATGTTTGTGTTTAGACATACGATCTGACTTTCGGAAAATATCATCCATACCATTCCGAAGACTGCAAGAGCTGACAAGTGCGAGTATTATCGCAGAATCAGTTTGAAAGCTCATGCAACCAAATTGCTGACATCCATAATATACAGAAGAACAGAAAAGAAAATTGAAGATGTGTTAGATGGCTATCAGTTTGGCTTTAGGAACGGTAAAGGCCCCAGAGAGGCAGTTCTGACGTTGCATTTGATAAGGGAAGCAAGACTAAAGAGAAATCAGGACACACTCATAGGATTTGTAGACCCAGAAAAAGCATTTGACAATGTAAAATTTTGTAAGATATTCTAAATTCTGAGAAAAAATAGCGGTAAGCTATGGGGAGGCACAGGTGATATACAACATGTACAAGAGCTAAGAGTGGACGATCGAGGACGAAGTGCTAGGATTAAAAATGGTGTAAGACAGGGATCTAGTCTTTGCCCCTACTCTTCAATCTGTACATCGAAGAAGCAATAGTGGATATCAAAAATACGATTCGCTGATGACCTTGATATCCTTAGTGAAACTGAAGAAGAATTACATGATCTGCTGAGTGAAATGAACAGTCTAATGAGTACAGACTATGGACTGAGAGTAGTAATGGGAAGTAGCAGAACTGAGAACACCGAGAAAGTTACTACTATGTAGGCACCAAACTGTCTAATGACCGACGGAACAAGGACGACATTAAAGCAGCAAGAGCCTTTCTGGCCTGAATAAGTCTACTAGTATCAAACATGGGCCTTAATTTAAGGGAGAAATTCATGAGAATGTACTTTTGGAGCACAGCATTGTGTGGTAGTGAAACATGGACTGTGGGGAAACCGGAACAGAAGAGAATCGAAGGATTTGAGATGTGGTGCTATAGACGAATGTTGAAAATTAGGTGGACTGCTAAGGTAAGGAGTGAGAAGGTCCTGCGTAGAACCGGAGAGGAAAGGAGTATGTGGAAAACACCGACAAGGAGATGGTTCAAATGGCTCTGAGCACTATGGGACGTAACATCTGAGGTCATCAGTCCCCTAGAACTTAGAACTACTTAAACCTAACTAACCTAAGGACATCCACACACATCCATGCTCAAGGCAGGATTCGAACCTGCGACCGTAGCGGTAGTGCGGTTCCAGACTGAAGCGCCTAGAACCGCACGTACACAGCGGCCGGCCTAGGAGATGGGACGGGATAATAGGACATCTGTTAAGACATCAGGGAATAACTTCTATGGTAGTAGAGGGGGTTGTAGAGCGCTAAAACTGTAGAGGGAGACATGTAGGAATACACCCAGCAAATAATCGAGAACACAGATTGCAGGTGTTACTCGACGCTGGCACAGGAGAGAAATTCGTGGCGGGCCGCATCAAACTAGTCAGAAAACTGATGACAAAAAAAAAAGGTCAACAGGCAGGGACTTTCAATTAATGTCGTCCCCTGTACGGAAATTACACATTGTGTGTGCGAGTACAGTTTGTGACGCAGGGACGACGACATATGGAAGTTTGGGTTTGGCCGTGAGTCATGCGCGCGTAGCCAGAGCGGTTAACCCGACCGCTCCCGTAAAGCGGGAAATCCGGCTTCGAGTCCCGGTCCGTACATATTTTCGCTGTCGTCGTTCCCTCAGACAGCTGATGGATTTTCGCATTCGCCGCTTTGAACACATTTCATGTGAAGGTATAGGTTGGGAAGAATAGTGCCTGAACACAACAATGCATTTCCCACTGCACTGGCTTCGGCTTGTCACCTAATCTGCACTTCGAATACGTCTCGTAGTTGGCTGCGGCGGTGTGTGGAGTGCGGCTGTCAGTGGTTTGGGAGTGGACCGCCAGGTGGTCCCCGGAGCAGGCGGCAAGCGGCGAGGCGGGGCTGCCCGGGCCGTGGGAGCCGCGGTCACGCCTCGGTGGCGCCGGCGCCAGCCGCTGCCGCTGTGCGCCGGGCTGCGCTGCGGCGCCGCGCGGATCAAAGGTGATCGTCCTTGCGGCTGGCGTGGCGCCGTCTCGGCGCCTGGCCGGCCTGTCCCGGGCCGGCCACAGCCACAGCCGCAGCCGCGCCTTCACGCCCTCACGGCCGCGTCACGCGTACGCCGAGGCCAGCCTGCCACAGCACGCCACGGCATAGCGCAGCCGCTGACAGCGCCGCAACTAACACTCCCATTTCTGGCCGGACACTCCACTGCGCCCTCAAACAACTCTAAGGCCGTCGGAACACGGGACGAGGCAGCTGACGTTGACGTGCACACAGGAGGGATAGCCAAAGTCACGAGATGCATCACCGTCGGCAACACAGCAGCAGCCGTATAACGCGATACAGCGCTATCCGGCGGCAGTTGTTGGTTGTATTTGGTTCGCAAAACAAACACTATACAAATTATTCACGAAAATGGACGCGCGTAGAAGCTCTACGTTGTTGTTGTGGCCTTCAGTCCAGAGACGGGTTTGATGCAGCTCTCCATGCTACTCTATCCTGTGCAAGCTCCTTTATCTCCCAGTACCTACTGCAACCTACATCCTTCTGAATCTGTTTAGTGTATTCATCTCTTGGCATCCCTCTACGATTTTTACCCTCCGCACTGCCCTCCAATACTAAAATGGTTCAAATGGGTCTGAACACTATGGGACTTAGCTTCTGAGGTCATCAGTCCGGTACAACTTAGAACTAATTAAACCTAAGGACATCACACACATCCATGCCCAAGGGAGGATTCGAACCTGCGACCGTAGCGGTCGCTCGGCCACTCCGGCCGGCCCTCCAATACTAAACTGGGGATCCCTTGATGTCTCAGAATATGTCCTACCAACCGATCCCTCCTTCTAGTCAAGTTGTGCCACAAATTTCTCCTCTCCCCAATCCTATTCAATACCTCCTCATTAGTTGCGTGATCTACCCATCTAATCTCCAGCATTCTTCTGTATCACCATATATCAAAAGCTTCTATTCTCTTCTTGTCCAAACTATTTATCGTCCACGTTTCACTTCCATTCATGGCTACACTCCATACAAATACTTTCAGAAACGACTTCCTGAGACTTAAATCTATACTCGATGTTAACAAATTTCTCTTCTTCAGAAACGCTTTCCTTGCCATCGCCAGTCTACATTTTATATCCTCTCTACATCAGTTATTTTGCTCCCCAGATACCAAAACTCATTTACTACTTTAAGCGTCTCTTTTCCTAATCTCATACCCTCAGCACCCGATTTAATTCGACTACATTCCATTATCCTGGTTTTTCTTTTGTTGATGTTCATGTTGTATCCTCCTTTCAATACACTGTCCACTCCGTTCAGCTGCTCTTCCTGGTCCTTTGCTGTCTCTGACAAAATTACAATGTCATCGGCGAACCTCAAAGTTTTTATTTCTTCTCCATGGATTTTAATGCCTACTCCGAATTTTTCTTTTGTTTCCTTTACTGCTTGCTCAATATACAGATTGAATAACATTGGGGATAGGCTACAATCCTGTGTCACTCGTTTCCCAACCACCGCTTCATGCCCCTCGACTCTTATAACTGCCATCTCGTTTCTGTAGAAATTGTAAATAGCCTTTCGCTCCCTGTATTGTACCACTGCCAGCTTCAGAATTTGAAAGAGAGTATTCCAGTGAACATTGTCAAAAGCTTTCTCTAAGTCTACAGATGCTAGGAATGTAGGTTTGACTTTCCTTAATCCACTTTCTGTGATAAGTCCTAGGGTCAGCCCTACATTAGTACTATTAAAATGCACATTTATTTTCTGGACCATACGCTACTCAGTATCTGTTGATCCTTTGTGGATACAGGACAGAGGCGGGTCAAATATTTACCAAGGAAAATCGCCAAACAACCATATGTTTTGAGAAGTTATTTTATGCATCTCAATAATGCATCTTCAGCCCCCTATGCACTCCATGTTAATTATATATACAGGGTGTTACAAAAAGGTACGGCCAAACGTTCAGGAAATATTCCTCACGCACAAAGAAAGAAAATATGTTATGTGGACATGTGTCCGGAACGCTTACTTTCCATGTTAGAGCTCATTTTATTACTTCTCTTCAAATCACATTAATCATGGAATGGAAACACGCAGCAACGGAACGTACCAGCGTGACTTCAAACACTTTGTTACAGGAAATGTTCAAAATGTCCTCCGTTAGCGAGGATACATGCATCCACCCTCCGTCGCATGGAATCCCTGATGCGCTGATGCAGCCCTGGAGAATGGCGTGTTGTATCACAGCCGTCCACAATACGAGCAGGAAGAGTCTCTACATTTGGTACCGGGGTTGCGTAGACAAGAGCTTTCAAATGCCCCCATAAATGAAAGTCAAGAGGGTTGAGGTCAGGAGAGCGTGGAGGCCATGGAATTGGTCCGCCTCTACCAATCCATCGGTCACCGAATCTGTTGTTGAGAAGCGTACGAACACTTCGACTGAAATGTGCAGGAGCTCCATCTTGCATGAACCGCATGTTGTGTCGTACTTGTAAAGGCACATGTTCTAGCAGCACAGGTAGAGTATCCCGTATGAAATCATGATAGCGTGCTCCATTGAGCGTAGGTGGACGAAACTAAAATGAGCTCTAATATGGAAATTAACCGTTTCCGGACACATGTCCACATAACATCTTTTGTTTATTTGTGTGTGAGGAATGTTTCCTGAAAGTTTGGCCGTACCTTTTTGTAACACCCTGTATATCGATGATTACATACTGCAGCCATCAATATCTCGATTCCGTGAATTAGTTTTTGGAGTCGCATTACTGAAAAGTAATTTGTATAAATGAGTTCTTGTTCAAAAGTAGGGTAGCTACGCAGAGTATAGATCTTAGTCGGAATTTAGAATTCAGTCAATTTCAGGATTGTTAGCGAGAAACTGAGTTACGCACAGTTTCAGCAGACAGTTTACAACTTACAGATAACTTTCACACGTTTATTAGTTTACGTTCTTATTTATGTAAAGTGCTCGTATTTTCCCTTTTTGTTTTCAGTTTTTTCGTTTTCTTGTAACAGAATATTAGAAAAAAATACGAGGACCATACGTAACTTTTCAATGTATCACGAAAACGAAATAAAGGTTAAAAAGACACGAAAGCATAAATCTATTTCTTTAATAGGAGTGAACCTCTCCAGAATACGTTAAATTCCGATGTTAGCAAATGCGACCATAGCCCCGTTTGTGCACACGATGAATGTGTAGCATGCTCGGAAATTTTGATCTCCACACTCGGCACAATCTATACATCACTGACGTCATAGACATCGACGTGTCCACGATCATTGCTGATTTACACACACGCGCGAAGGGCAAACGCACATCGAGTAGTCGATTTTGACGAGAAAGTCATTCGTGTTCAGATGGCAACGACAACAGCTACTAGAGACCGTCGCCAGAGGCTATACGATAACCTGCTACTAAAAAAAACACCAAACACTTGTAAATGAGAAAAACATTCTGTTACGTACTCGAGACGATTCGCAGTGACACTAGAAAGGAAGACTGAAAACACTATACACAACTTCAAATAAATTCAGTACAACCGACATGTGATAGTTCACCTACAGTGATTGTTATTCAGCGTTTGTAGGAATGACAAATATAAATTTTAGATACTATGAAAACCTAAAGCACTGAAAAGTGCAAACACATACACCACATTTGCAAACACCTCGCTTAACAGAATCACCCACTACTGGCATTAACACTAGCAAGCACTAATAATAATTTGTAGGTAGGTAATGCCCGTCTACCACAATAAAAAAATTTAAAAAATATCAACTACAATAATTTGAAGTATGAGATAGCCAACCTTCTCACTTGAACAAATCGTTTCTGAGGTTATAATTTCCGCCTAAAATTTCCAATAAAGATTGGATTGAAGTACCGATTTCAGTCCATAGATTCAGAGCTAAATCCTGATTATAATACTTTTCATCCTCAGAAAGCCACGACCTCCTTCTTGCTTGGACTAAACATCATTTTCTGATAGTACATAGCATGCGAGAATGGCTTCTGATTCGAGCGAATAAAGAAAACTGATTTTAATTACACTGATTGTTATGCAAAGTCTGTACTTTAGGGTGACGAGATCAGCTGCATTTAACCGCGCTTGTACTAGCTCGATATCGGTCGTTGCAGGATCCACCGATGTCGGTGATACTATGACTGCAAGCCTTAGCTGCAAAATGAACAATCGTCTAAATCGCCTTTTACTCGAGGGACTTTATTTCAGTCGACTGCTCGTCGCAAATGACCCTACTGCAGCGCCCTTCCCGTTTTATTTCTTTACCTATGAGTGTCCTCTGCTTCAAGTGGTCGTTTTCGTTTACAAGTCTGAACCAAAACTGCGTGATTTGTGTGTGCTGTACGTTGTGCAGCTTGGCACCTGACCAGTGAAGGTGATGTTATGAGGGAAAATATGCTTGCAGAAACAAATCAAAATACAGCAAGAGAATCTATGAACAAGCAATGAAAGAGTTTATTAATCACAAAAGCAAAATTCATAGTGCATGTCCTTGACAAATTTTGGACCGTATATTCTCCACGCACTTGAGAACTGAAAGAATAAGAAAATTGTTATTCAGATATTCCAAAACTTTTAAATTTATTTGTTCAAAAAACTACAGGATATTAAGAAAGTGCTCCATACTTCGAGACGCCTCCGGATTGACCAAAACAATACAAAAATGTCCTGTATACACGAGCTCTAAAATGCATACCTCTGAGGCCAAGATCCCGGCTTGTGCACGACTGCCAAAGCGCTCAGACTCGCTGCACTCTTCCCCCCACCACCACGCCATAATGTCTGAGTGTGAAGAGGGGAACGAGAAAACCGTGAATGCGCCGCATAAAAGTGGCAGTGCAACTGCACTGAGTGCGACTTGGTTTTATAATTCACATTTGTCAACAACATACAGCTCAAATATAACAAATTTTCAGTGTTATTTTTGTCGCACTGAAGACATAATGTAATTTTTATCTGGTACAATCTATTGGCATATGGACAGACACACATAATTTCACAGAGTTTCACACTCAAGTTGCCACGTAATCGTGACTTGTTTAGTTTCGTAATCGGAAAAAGATCTTTCACACAAATATTTCGATCGAAATATTGTATGACTTTTGCACCTTTAGGGAGGCTTAAAAACTGTACCTGAGGAAAGAAATGTAGATGTCATGGCCAGTTTTATCGTAAAAAGATTTGTCATACCTAGAACTGCTTGCAGGTGAATCAGTGACATCTGCACATGCACAGTGGCGCTTTCAACTGAAACGGCAAACGATTTCGAAAACAGGTCAGAAACAAATTTAAGATTGACAGTGTCCTCAAAACCTCCATAAAACTACTTTGCAGTAATACATGAAGTATCTATACTCTTCTTCATTTCCAGTGAAAATTATTGCAACTGACAATGGAACAATGCATGTGACTTCAGAAATACCGCCAAATCCATCACATGCTCTATGCCTGCAAATTTAGCACAAAGTGTTTCTTGATGTACAGAACAACGAATCCCGTCTGTACTTTTTTGTTCTTTCATTGTCAACTAAATCTTTAAATTCTTTCTCTATAGTGTTGTGACGTCATTTCATACCAAATAAGCGTACCCCTCGCTTATGGGAGCTGACAATTATCATCCCTCTCCTCTGTCATTCCTATTCATTTTAAACGATTCGATAATAGCTGTCCTGCCTCTTTGTTGTGCAAATAACCATTGGACGTGTGAACATCCTTCATGCCTCGAACTAACAGCGAAGAGTAAATAGCGCTGACACCAAGATTCTTCCGAACTCAGAGAGTTGCGCCGAATGAAAAATGCCGCACCGCAATCCTATAAGACATGTCGCGCTTTTCCGAATACTTCCGAGAAAGACCGAGCAAAGCTGTGTGACAGGCCAGGACTTGGCCCCACGCGGCCCGCACACGCTGGACGTGTGACGATTGGCACACCATGTCCGGCCTTGCCTAAAGACCTGTGAACACATGTTCATCTTCGATAATGTGAAACACATACTTTCTACTGCAAGCTCTTTGCTGTTATAAATGACCTACAGGATGCACTAAACAAATGGGGAAATATTCCTCTTTTACTGTGCATAGGTGCAGCATGCCGTAAACACTTGTTAATGTTGTTGGTGTAAACAGTATTTACAGATCTGGGTAAGTGCAGTGCTGTTTCATCTTTGCACTCACCAGCATGACGCAATACTATTATTCGAAATCTGATACAGCGGACCTGATCTTCTGTTAGAGTACGGCGAGCGGAAGAAAATGTCAAGCTGACATCCTGTATCCTGAAAAATATCCATTACTCAGCTAAGTGCGAGTATAAAACTACAATGTGAAAGCACTTCACGAACATATCAAAACACAAAATAGTTCCAGTCACCCAGAACTGTGAATGCAGTTCACAGCAACAACATTTGCAACTGTTTACTGCATCCTGTATTCAGGGACAATAACAGACAAATGTGTCCTTATTTGAGTACTACATTCTGTAGCTCAGCCGTAATAGCAAAGAGCTTGCAGTAGAAGACATTTGTTTCACAGTACCGAAGATGAACACGTGTTCATAGATCTCAAGGCAAGAATTTTAGAGCTCATGTTTACTGGATACTTTTGTGTCGTTTTGGTCCATACAACCATCTGTGAAAATATTAAACAATTTTTTAAATCTTGTATATACTTACAAACGTATCAAAAAAATTGTAAAAGGCAGTAAATACACACACCAAAAAAACTTTTTCACCACCTCGGTCCCGAGACTTCCGGAACCTGTACAAAAAATTGGTATAGAGAACGACAAAAACTACATTTCCGCCCTTTTTATTGCTCATGAAAAACACACATTGCATATTGTACCACCACGCAGCAAGACCTTCAGAGCTGGTGGTCCAGATTTCTGTACACACCGGTACCTCTAATACCCAGTAGCACATCCTCTTGAACTGATGCATGTCTGTATTCGTCGTGGCATACTATTCACAAGTTCGTCAAAGCACTGGTGGTCCAGATTGTCCCACTCCTCAACGGCGATTCGATATCCCATCAGAGTGGTTGGTGGGACAGGTCGTCCATAAACAACCTTTTTCAATCTATCCCAGGCATCTTCGATAGGGTTCATGCCTGGAGAACATGCTGGCCACTCTAGTCGAGCGATGTTGTTATGCTGAAAGAATTCGTTCACATGATGTACCCGTTGGGGGTGGGGGGAGGCGTATTGTCGCCCATAAAGACGAATGCCTCGCCCTAGCCAATATGCTACTGATATGAACCATGGACCTTGCCGTTGGTGGGGAGGCTTGCGTGCCTCAGCGATACAGATGGCCGTACCGTAGGTGCAACCACAACGGAGGGGTATCTGTTGAGAGGCCAGACAAACATGTGGTTCCTGAAGAGGGGCAGCAGCCTTTTCAGTAGTTGCAGGGGCAACAGTCTGGATGATTGACTGATCTGGCCTTGTAACATTAACCAAAACGGCCTTGCTGTGCTGGTACTGCGAACGGCTGAAAGCAAGGGGAAACTACAGCCGTAATTTTTCCCGAGGACATGCAGCTCTACTGTATGATTAAATGATGATGGCGTCCTCTTGGGTAAAATATTCCGGAGGTAAAATAGTCTCCCATTCGGATCTCCGGGCGGCGACTACTCAGGAGGACGTGGTTATCAGGAGAAAGAAAACTGGCGTTCTACGGATCGGAGCGTGGAATTTCAGATCCCTTAATCGGGCAGGTAGGTTAGAGAATTTAAAAAGGGAAATGGATAGGTTAAAGTTAGATATAGTGGGAATTAGTGAAGTTCGGTGGCAGGAGGAACAAGACTTTTGGTCAGGTGATTGCAGGGTTATAAATACAAAATCAAATAGGGGTAATGCAGGAGTAGGTTTAATAATGAATAAAAAAATAGGAGTGTGGGATAGCTACTACAAACAGCATAGTGAACGCATTATTGTGGCCAAGATAGACACAAAGCCCATGCCTACTACAGTAGTACAAGTTTATGTGCCAACTACCTCTGCAGATGATGAAGAAATAGATGAAATGTATGACGAGATAAAAGAAATTATTCAGGTAGTGAAGGGAGACGAAAATTTAATAGTCATGGGTGACTGGAATTCGTCAGTAGGAAAAGGGAGAGAAGGAAACATAGTAGGTGAATATGGATTGGGGGGAAGGAATGAAAGAGGAAGCCACCTTGTAGAATTTTGCACAGAGCATAACTTAATCATAGCCAACACTTGGTTCAAGAATCATAAAAGAAGGTTGTATACCTGGAAGAATCCTGGAGATACTAAAAGGTATTAGATAGATTATATAATGGTAAGGCAGAGATTTAGGAACCAGGTTTTAAATTGTAAGACATTTCCAGGGGCAGATGTGGATTCTGACCACAATCTATTGGTTACGAACTGCAGATTGAAACTGAAGATACTGCAAAAAGGTGGGAATTTAAGGAGATGGGACCTGGATAAACTGAAAGAACCAGAGGTTGTAGAGAGTTTCAGGGAGAGCATAAGGGAACAATTGACAGGAATGGGGGAAAGAAATACAGTAGAAGAAGAATGGGTAGCTCTGAGGGATGAAGTAGTGAAGGCAGCAGAGGATCAAGTAGGTAAAAAGACGAGGGCTAATAGAAATCCTTGGGTAACAGAAGAAATATTGAATTTAATTGATGAAAGGAGAAAATATAAAAATGCAGTAAATGAAGCAGGCAAAAAGGAATACAAACGTCTCAAAAATGATATCGACAGGAAGTGCAAAATGGCTAAGCAGGGATGGCTAGAGGACAAATGTAAGGATGTAGAGGCTTGTCTCACTAGGGGTAAGATAGATACTGCCTACAGGAAAATTAAAGAGACCTTTGGAGAGAAGAGAACCACTTGTATGAATATCAAGAGCTCAGATGGAAACCCAGTTCTAAGCAAAGAAGGGAAGGCAGAAAGGTGGAAGGAGTATATAGAGGGTTTATACAAGGGCGATGTACTTGAGGACAATATTATGGAAATGGAAGAGGATGTAGATGAAGACGAAATGGGAGATAAGATACTGCGTGAAGAGTTTGACAGAGCACTGAAAGACCTGAGTCGAAACAAGGCCCCGGGAGTAGACAACATTCCGTTTGAACTACTGATGGCGTCGGGAGAGCCAGTCATGACAAAACTCTACCATCTGGTGAGCACGATGTATGAGACAGGCGAAATACCCTAAGACTTCAAGAAGAATATAATAATTCCAATCCCAAAGAAAGCAGGTGTTGACAGATGTGAAAATTACCGAACTATCAGTTTAATAAGTCACAGCTGCAAAATACTAACGCGAATTCTTTACAGACGAATGGAAAAACTGGTAGAAGCCGACCTCGGGGAAGATCAGTTTGGATTCCGTAGAAATGTTGGAACACGTGAGGCAATACTGACCTTACGACTTATCTTAGAAGAAAGATTAAGAAAAGGCAAACCTACGTTTCTAGCATTTGTAGACTTAGAGAAAGCTTTTGACAATGTTAACTGGAATACTCTCTTTTAAATTCTGAAGGTGGCAGGGGTAAAATACAGGGAGCGAAAGGCTATTACAGTTTGTACAGAAACCAGATGGCAGTTATAAGAGTCGAGGGGCATGAAAGGGAAGCAGTGGTTGGGAAAGGAGTAAGACAGGGTTGTAGCCTCTCCCCAATGTTATTCAATCTGTATATTGAGCAAGCAGTAAAGGAAACAAAAGAAAAATTCGGAGTAGGTATTAAAATTCATGGAGAAGAAGTAAAAACTTTGAGGTTCGCCGATGACATTGTAATTCTGTCAGAGATAGCAAAGGACTTGGAAGAGCAGTTGAACGGAATGGACAGTGTCTTGAAAGGAGGATATAAGATGAACATCAACAAAAGCAAAACGAGGATAATGGACTGTAGTCAAATTAAGTCGGGTGATGCTGAGGGAATTATATTAGGAAATGAGACACTTAAAGTAGTAAAGGAGTTTTGCTATTTAGGGAGTAAAATAACCGATGATGGTCGAAGTAGAGAGGATATAAAATGTAGACTGGCAATGGCAAGGAAAGCGTTTCTCAAGAAGAGGAATTTGTTAACATCGAGTATAGATTTAAGTGTCAGGAAGTCGTTTCTGAAAGTATTTGTATGGAGTGTAGCCATGTATGGAAGTGAAACATGGAGGATAACTAGTTTGGACAAGAAGACAATAGAAGCTTTCGAAATGTGGTGCTACAGAAGAATGCTGAAGATAAAGTGGGTAGATCACGCAACTAATGAGGAGGTATTGAATAGGCTTGGGGAGAAGAGAAGTTTGTGGCACAACTTGACTAGAAGAAGGGATCGGTTGGTAGGACATGTTTTGAGGCATCAAGGGATCACAAATTTAGCATTGGAGGGCAGTGTGGAGGGTAAAAATCGTAGAGGGAGACCAAGAGATGAATACACTAAGCAGATTCAGAAGGATGTAGGTTGCAGTAGATACTGGGAGATGAAGAAGCTTGCACAGGATAGAGTACCATGGAGAGCTGCATCAAACCAGTCTCAGGACTGAAGACCACAACAACAACATGGTTACACTAAAGGTCGGAAGATGGCATTCATGTATCGTACAGCCGTTACGGCGCCTTCCATGACCACCAGCGGCACACGTCGGCCCCACATAATGCCACCCCAAAACAGCAAGGAACCTCCTCCTTGCTATACTCGCTGGACAGTGTGTGTAAGGCGTTCAGACGACCGGGTTGCCTCGAAACATATCTCCAACGATTGTCTGGTTGAAGGCACATGCGACACTCATCGGTGAAGAGAACGTGATGCCAATCCTGAGCGGTCCATTCGACATGTTGTTGGGCCCATCTGTACCGCGCTGCATGGTGTCGTGGTTGCAAAGATGGACCTCGCCATGGACGTCGGGAGTCAAGTTGCGCATCATGCAGCCTACTGCGTACAGTTGGAGTCGTAACACGACGTTCTGTGGCTGCACGAAAAGCGTTATTAAACATGGTGGCGTTGGTGTCAGGGTTCCTCCGAGGCATAATCCATAGGTAGCGGTCATCTACTTCAGTAGTAGCCCTTGGGTGGCCTGAGCGAGGCATGTCATCGACAGTTGGTGTCTCTCTGTATCTTCTCCATGTCCGAACAACATCGCTGCACACTTCCCTTTTTGAGAGCCCTTCTTGGCACAAAGTAAACATGCGGAAGCGATCGAACCGCGGTATTCACCGTCTAGGCATAGTTGAATTACAAATAATGTTGTGGATTGGCAAGAGAGCCAACCCTGTATGAGAGGAAGCCGAAAGGCACGCGTTTTAGATCACGCAGGCTGGCGTGAGGTCTGGAATAGGTCAAGGAAATTAGACTAGCAAAAAAGGACGTAGCTGTGGAATACTTAACTTTAATCCATAAATGGTGAACATCGCTCTTGACGGTACATGTTTTACAGCATCAATAGTAACTGGTAATGGCGCCTTGCTAAGTCGTAGCAAATGACGTAGCTGAAGGCTATGCTAACTATCGTCTCGGCAAATGAGAGCGTAATTTGTCAGTGAACCATCGCTAGCAAAGTCGTCTGTACAACTGGGGCGAGTGCTAGGAAGTCTCTCTAGACCTGCCGTGTGGCGGCACTCGGTCTGCAATCACTGATAGTGGCGACACGCGGGTCCGACGTATACTAACGGACCGCGGCCGATTTGAAGGCTACCACCTAGCAAGTTGGTTGGTTGGTTGGTTGGTTTTGGGGAAGGAGACCAGACAGCGTGGTCATCGGTCTCATCGGATTAGGGAAGGAAGTCGGCCGTGCCCTTTCAGAGGAACCATCCCGGCATTTGCCTGGAGTGATTTAGGGAAATCACGGAAAACCTAAATCAGGATGGCCGGACGCGGGATTGAACCGTCGTCCTTCCGAATGCGAGTCCAGTGTCTAACCACTGCGCCACCTCGCTCGGTACCTAGCAAGTGTGGTGTCTAGCGGTGACACCACAAATAACACGAGCCGTGTACCTCCTTCCTGGTGGAACGACTGGAACTGATTGGCTTTCGAACCCCCTCCGTCTAATAGGTTCTGCTCATGCATGGTTGTTTGCATTTTTGGGCGGGTTTAGTGACATCTCTGAACAGTCAAAGTGATACTCTATCCACAGTCAACGTCTATCTTCAGGAGTTCTGGGAACCGGGGTGAAGCAAAACTTTTTTTTGATTTGTGTCGCCACGTGGTCATGGTCATGTGGTCACTGTGTTGAACTGCCAAGCGGAAGGTCCGTGTTCAAATCTCTATAATCTGTGTAGTATCTTTGTACTTTATCTTTTTTATTGTTATAGGTGGTGGATTTGAACTGCAGGGGGACGCCGTGCGACGCGAATCAAACGGGCTGAAATTCTAACTTACTTCGTTACGGCTCCCTGGAGTGCCTCACAAGGGAAACTCCCCATCACGCACCCCTCTGGTTTAGTAATAAAATTGGCCCATTGGATAGCCCATCAAAATCTGAACGCAGATCAAGCATGAAAGCGGGAAGAAGGTGTACTGAACTGTGAAAAAAGAAGCAACAGAGAAACATTAAACGGTCCAAGCTGGACATGTGGAACATTGAGCGAAGCTGTATAGCCATGTCGTCTTGGCTATGTGGTCACGGTGTGGGATTGCAAAGCGGGAGATACGTTTCCATAACTTCCCTAAACATTATTTTTTTCACAAAATTATGAACTTTCCGATTGACGTGGATGTTCTCCTTCTGTAAGCTTGGCAATTGTCATACTATACACTGGTTATAGAATATGAGCCATGTGGTAAGAATGTATTACCATCGCAAGTAAATGTGATAAAATGTGAGCCCAGGTGACATGCTGGACTTCACACAGAAATAAAAACAAGTGGGCGTGAACTACGTTACGACAAAGGAATTCAAGAGACAAATCTCCCAAAAGGGGATGCAAGAGTCAAAATGCGGTACTTGCGAAGAACAGATACAAGGTACGTACGTCTGGAGGTCCCTTCCTTACACCTCGGTGTTGCAAACGGACGTTACACCACGACACAGACACAAATTTGAATACAGTGAACATACACATCAGTGACCGGATGAAGAGTTCATAATTTTGCGAAAAACCAGGCAGATTTGAAGACGGACCTCCCGCTTGGCAGTTCAACACCGTGACCATATGACCACGACACCGTGGCTGTTCACGTCCGCTCGATGTTGCATATCTTTACCCTGGACCGTTCACTGTTTCCATTTTGCCTCTTTTTTCACAGTTCAGTAAACCTTCTTCCCGTTTTCATACTTGATCTGTATTAAGATTTTGACGGGCTATCCAGTGGCCCGTCTTACCACTAAATCTGGGGGTGGTACGATGGGGAGGAGGCAGCGTGGTTGAGGCATTCAGCAGCCTCCTCCATATTCTGCCTAGCAACGCTGACAGAGTGCAGCGTCGGCTGGGCTCGTGACACAGCTGCCTCTGTCAGTGTCGACTCTACGTCTGCGCGGTTTCGGCTGTCTGCAGCTGTGTTGGTTGTGGATCGGTTTGCACAGCCTGCGTTGTCCAGCAGATGGCAGGCAGATGGCGTAGCTGTAGTGGATGCAGGACTGACCCCTGCATATCTCGGTTACCACACTGAGGGGTGTGCTCACCACGGAAGTCGTTTGTAAACAGAGTCAGGATAATTGTACTGTCAAGCCACCAGAAGCCGCCACAGCGTCGAGGGCCGCCATCCTCGCTGACAGGCAGCGTACTCATCGCGGCAGAAAGCGCTATAGGCAGGGCAGTACCTTCCTACCACAACAGCGGCTCCCTGTACAGAGTCATCGTCCTTGCCGTGAGCGCCGACGTCATGCAGGACCGCCGTCTGCGACACCCAGTTGCCACGCTACACTGAACGTCGTACCACTAGTAGCTATCGTCACCTGAGCCCTCGTCTATTTCTATCGTCTCTCCGACAGCTATCGTCGTCTGAGACATAATCTCCGACAAGTGATGACTCCCAACATCTAGAAGTACTGTCGTCCCTACGGCAGTTCCTGTAACCCAAGCCAATGTCTTTGTCAACTGCCGAGGCCAACATCCCAGAAGTACCGCCGTCTCAAGGATATACTTTGAGTGCCAGATTGGATCTTAACATCGATGATCCTTGGCTCCTCCTCTTCCTCCGTCTACCACGACTCGGGGGCTTCATCATTTACGAGGTGCATTCAAGTTCTAAGGCCTCCGATTTTTTTTCTCCGGACTGGAAAGAGATAGAAACATGCGCATTGTTTTAAAATGAGGCCGCGTTCATTATCAATACGTAACAGAGATGGCAGCACCGTACGGCACATGGAATTTTACCGCCAGCGGCGAGAATGAGAACTGTTTTAAATACTTACTTACTTGAACAGTGTGCAATCATTCGTTTTCTGAAGTTGCGTGGTGTGAAACCAATTGAAATACATCGACAGTTGAAGGAGACATGTGGTGATGGAGTTATGGATGTGTCGAAAGTACGTTCGTGGGTGCGACAGTTTAATGAAGGCAGAACATCGTGTGACAACAAACCGAAACAACCTCGGGTTCGCACAAGCCGGTCTGACGACATGATCGAGAAAGTGGAGAGAATTGTTTTGGGGGATCGCCGAATGACTGTTGAACAGATCGCCTCCAGAGTTGGCATTTCTGTGGGTTCTGTGCACACAATCCTGCATGACGACCTGAAAATGCGAAAAGTGTCATCCAGGTGGGTGCCACGAATGCTGACGGACGACCACATGGCTGCCCATGTGGCATGTTGCCAAGCAATGTTGACGCGCAATGACAGCATGAATGGGACTTTCTTTTCGTTGGTTGTGACAATGGATGAGACGTGGATGCCATTTTTAAATCCAGAAACAAAGCACCAGTCAGCTCAATGGAACCACACAGATTCACCGCCACCAAAAAAATTTCGGGTAACCGCCAGTGCTGAAAAAATGATGGTGTCCATGTTCTGGGACAGCGAGGACGTAATCCTTACCCACTGCGTTCCAAAGGGCACTATGGTAACAGGTGCATCCTACGAAAATGTTTTGAAGAACAAACTCCTTCCTGCACTGCAACAAAAACGTCCGGGAAGCGCTGCACGTGAGCTGTTTCACCAAGACAACGCACCCGCACATCGAGCTAACGTTACGCTACAGTTTCTTCGTGATAACAACTTTGAAGTGATTCCTCATGCTCCCTACTCACCAGACCTGGCTCCTAGTGACTTTTGGCTTTTTCCAGCAATGAAAGACACTCTCCGTGGCCGCACATTCACCAGCCGTGCTGCTATTTCCTCAGCGATTTTCCAGTGGTCAAAACAGACTCCTAAAGAAGCCTTCGCCACTGCCATGGAATCATGGAGTCAGCGTTGTGAAAAATGTGTACGTCTGCAGGGCGATTACGTCGAGAAGTAACGCCAGTTTCATCGATTTCGGGTGAGTAGTTAATTAGAAAAAAATCGGAGGCCTTAGAACTTGAATGCACCTCGTAAACACACCTCAGGCTATGTCTGGGAGAGACAGTTCTCTTTGTATTTCAGTTGTGTGGACATTCATCCATGGACATTGTATTTTGGTTTCTGTTTTCCATATCGATAATAAACAGTGTTATTGCAAACTCCTTAGCATGATGATGCTTCACTAATTGCGGTGATCCACTGCCCCATGTTGATGGCCGGCAAGCTGTTTCCCAAGGTTGGTCGTGGTCCTATGTGGTGGTGGATATAGGTACCAACGTTACAGGGTGGACCACTCTGTTGCAGAGTCGAACTGTGGTCCACAAAGGTCATTATGGACGACACCCGCATCATAACGCCGTGGTGATACAGCTGCAATACCAACATAAGTGACTGTAGTTGAAAATGATTAAGTATTTATACACTTCTGAGCTGCGCTTGCTTGGTCTTTGCTATGTCTTCTGACACATATTCTACACGTTTCGGTGACTAACGGAGTGGAGAGGCTTCCACCCTCTTCTACATAGATACAGCTGTGTCCAGTGTTTCCACACGTCCCCAGGCCGGGTCACCTTCCAGCGATGCAACCGTTGAGTTACAAAGTGTAAGGCATAACACCCGCGCTTACTTGCGTCTGGTGCTACAGCAAACCACTTCCAAATTTACGTGATTCTGATTAAATGTATTAAACTTAATATATTATTATAATAATAATATTAAATATATTAAACTTAAGATCAAATAAGGCAGACGGGATAGATAACATTCCATCAAAATTTCTAAAAACATTGGGGGAAGTGACCACAAAACGACTATTCATGTTGGTGTGCAGAATATATGAGTCTGGCGACATACCGTCTGACTTTTGGAAAAGCATCATCCACACAATTCCGAAGACGGCAAGAGCTGACAAGTGCGAGAATTACCGCACAATCAGTGCGCTATAGTATCTTGTTTTCTTTCCAAGTGTTAAACAACATCGCATTTTTTTTCTCATTAACTAGATCTGGCTTTTTCACTGTTGAAACAATTTCCATTAAAATGTTTATTCATTTATGTCCTTATTTATGCATAGTGTACAGCATGCTGTACCTTTGTACAGCATGCTGTACCTTTGTACAGGTATTGTAAAATCGTAAATAACTTTTTAATTTCTAATATTTCCACTGTTAAATGCAGAGGAGAGAGCGGATAGGTGGAAAGAATACATTGAAAGCATCTATGCTAGGGAAGATTTATCTCATGGGATAGAAGAAGAAACAGGAGTCGATTTAGAAGAGATAGGGGATCCAGTACTAGAATCAGAATTTAATAGAGCTTTGGATGACTTAAGATCAAATAAGGCAGACGGGATAGATAACATTCCATCAAAATTTCTAAAAACATTGGGGGAAGTGACCACAAAACGACTATTCATGTTGGTGTGCAGAATGTATGAGTCTGGCGACATACCGTCTGACTTTTGGAAAAGCATCATCCACACAATTCCGAAGACGGCAAGAGCTGACAAGTGCGAGAATTACCGCACAATCAGCTTAAAAGCTCATGCATCCAAGTTGCTTACAAGAATGATATACAGAAGAATGGAAAAGAAAACTGAGGATGCGCTAGATGACGATCAGTTTGGCTTTAGGAAAGGTAAAGGCACGAGAAAGGCGATTCTGACGTGGCAATTAATAATGGAAGCAAGACTAAAGAAAAATCGACACGTTCACAGAATTTGTTGACCTGAAAAAAAAAAATGTAAACTGGTGCAACATGTTCGAAATTCTGAGAGAAGTAGGGGTAAGCTATAGGGAGAGACGGATCATATACAATATGTGCAACAGCCAAGAGGGGATAATAAGAGTGGACCACCAAGAACGGTGTGCACGTACTAAAAAGGGTGTAAGACAAGGATGTAGCCTTTCGCCCATACTGTTCAATCTGTACGTCGAGGAAGCAATGATGGAAATTAAAGAAAGCTTCGGTAGTGGCATTAAAATTCAAGGTGAATGGATATCAATGATACGATTCGCTGATGACATTGCTATCCTGAGTGAAAGTGAAGAAGAATTACATGAGCTGCTGAACGGAATGAACAGTCTAATGAGTACAGAGTATGGATTGAGAGTAAATCGGAGAAAGACGAAGGTAATGAGAAGTAGTAGAAATGAGAACAGCGAGAAACTTAACATCAGGATTGATGGTCACGAAGCAGATGAAGTTTAGGAATTCTGCTACCTAGGCAGTAAAATAACCAATGACGGAAGGGGCAAGGTGGATATCAAAAGCAGAATAGCAATGGCAAAAAGGGCATTCCTGGTCAAGAAAAGTCTACTAATATTAAATATTGGTCTTAATTTGAAGAAGAAATTTCTGAGAATGTACATCTGGGGTACAGTCTTGTATGATAGTGAAACATGGACTGTGGGGAAACAGGAACAGAAGAGGATCGAAGCATTTGAGACGTGGTGCTACAGACGAATGTTGAAAATTAGGTGGACTGATAAGGTAAGGAAGGAGGAGGTTCTGCGTAGAACATGAGAGGGAAGGAGTATGGGGAAAACACTGATAAGGAGAAGGGACAGGATGATAGGACATCTGTTAAGACATGAGGGAATGACTTACATGATATTAAAGGGAGCTGTGGAGGGCAAAAACAGTAGAACAAGGCAGAAATTGGAATACATCCAGCAAATAATTGAGGACGTAGGTTGCCACTGTTACTGTGAGATGGGGAGGTTGGCACAGGAGAGGAATTCGTGGTGGGCCGCATCAAACCAGTCAGAAGACTGATGACTAAAGAAAAAGAAAAAATTTCATCTCTCTTGTCAGAGAACGGTAGTAGGGAAAATACCAGGCCCTCGTGCAACCTCATCAGTGTGTCACGAAAACGAAGGGAACGACAAACTAAAGATTATAAGTCACGAAATGTGGTGTATTGCAGCAAGTAGATTACTTCAGGATGAGATCGAGCAGATACTACAACACAACCACACAAATTAATAATAATTTTTTGAACTTGAACATGGGTAATACGTAACTGTGGAAAGAATTAGAGTCCCTACAGATGACATGTGTTTCATGTTGCCGCTGACATTTATAAAATCTAGCACTTCGTTCATTGCAGAGTGATCGTTTCACATGAGAGTACAATTGTCTTTAATTGGATATAAAGTTCAGAATAACTGTTCTATTAGCACGCAACCGGATCTGTTCTATCACGTTACTATCATAGTCAGCGATGATTACAAGAGGTAGCTGATTACACAGGGAATGGGCGTTTACGTACAGGCTGGGCTATTACAAAGAGAATGGGTTGAGCGGCACATCGCTAGGACGTAAATAACTATCCGACTGCGGTGGAGTAAGGAAACACTTGCGGGCGTGCCTGCGCTGACGTCTCCGGTTCGTTGCTGTGTTTAGCAGTGCATGTCTTCACTTGCGTTGCCATTGTGAGATACGAACCTTGTTCTGCGAGCGACACTACACAAAATATGGAAATTTGTGGTGAGGTCTTATGGGATCAAACCTCGAGGTCATCGGTCTCTAATTTTACACACTACTTAATCTAACTTAAACTAACTTACATTAAGGACAACACACACACCTGTGCCCGAGGAAGGACTCGAAGTTCCGACGGAGGCATCTTCGCGAACCGTGACAAGGTACCTAAGACCGCTCGGCTAACCGTCGCGGCAACACTACACAAAATTCTTCATTACAATAGGAGTGAGCTTGGTGAGAATAGGTTAACTCCCTGTGTGAGCAGAGGACGCATGGTCTTCTGTTCCTGTGCATGTTCAATCTACAGCACACCTAAGATTTTAGCACTCCACGCTCGGCACAATCAGTTGACCATTGAGGTGACTGATTCACTCGCGACGTGGTTCGCGGGTGATTTACATGCAAGCACATGATGTACACCTACATCAAGTAATCGATTTTGGCCATAAGATCGCTCGTCTAAAACGGGCCTTATGCCAAGGTATACATCTTCTGATATACAGTGTTGTTATAATTAACCTTTCGCTAGTTGAGCCAGGCTAGACGGAAAACTAATTACCTGTCGTATGGAGCCAACTTGATAGGAATGGTGTTCAGACTGTGCAGTGCAGGATTTGCGTTGTTAGTAGTGTTAGTGTCATGACTTGCCGTTAGGCGCCGGTACTGGTACGGCGACGCACGGTTGAAACACAAGCATTACAGTTAAAAACAGTCAACACTGGTCTGGACAAGGTAAGTAGGGCTTTACTCGTAGAGTTGTTTTATCGAAACAACAGTAACAATGCTGCAGCTCTTTGCGAGTATCGAAGCATTAAAGAAATACGTAGTGTTGAAGAAGATGATTCGGCGGTTCGAATTAACCGGTGATTTGGGAACTACTGACGGTACAGGTAGACGGCCAATTGCACCACGAATTATTGAAGAGGTTACTATTTGCATGACGGAGATTCCTGGACGCAATATATCTGTTGAAGATAAGCATAGCGAGGGTGATAAGTAACATCTCTATTGAGATGTTACGGGCAACAGTAAAGTAATCTCTAGTGCGATTCCAGGCTGTCGTAGATACGGATGGTCGTCACACTGAGCAACGTTTGTAACCTGGAAAGTAAACACAGTATAATAGGTTTGTTTATAAATAAGTCTTCTGCTACCGGTCACGATTTTATTTATTTACTTTTCACACGACGCGTTTAGGGAAATGATTCCCATTTTCAATTGCCCTTTGTTGTGTGTATTATGCCATTTCTATTGATGTTGTCAATTTGTGAGAGTCTGCTTCGTTTCGTTGACTTTTACTACAATTTATAAGAAACATGCCTTGTTTTAGTTTTTTATCGATTCTTTTGGTGAAGTTAGTGGTGAAATTTAGAAGAATTTGTACTTACAATTTTGTAATGGTCCATTTGTGCAGTCTCTCACACACTAAACATCACACACTACTTGTGCACTTTAGACATCGAAAAGATCTTACATAAACAAAACAATTACAAAGGTGCTCTTGCAAGTAGTCCACTGAGATAACATTATAGGTCTTCCACAGATTATGATGTGCTTTTGTACAGGGATTATTTATCTTAACAAAAATTCAAATGGCTCCAAGTACTATGGGACTTAACATCTGAGGTCATCAGTCCCCTAGGTTTAGAACTACTTAAACCTAACTAACCTGAGGACATCACACACATCGAGGCCCGAGGCAGGATTGGAACCTGCGACCGTAGCAGCAGCACGGTTCCGGATTGAATGGCCTAGAACCGCTGGCCGCAGCGGCCGGCTATCTTAACAGTTTGGCTCATAATTTACGTATATCGATTTTACAATTGTGCTTATTTCTATGTGTTACTGTTTTTATTTAAGTATACTATCAAAACATCTGAAGAAATTCAATGATTCACTTTCAAGTTTTCGTTTAATATTTTATCTTCATATTTTCTGTAATTTGAATATGTCTCCAGTTCTTCTAGAAAATCCATTTTATGTTCTTCATTTAGTCGGTGGAGTAGTTAGACACTTTGATCTATTTTTCCAAATGGGTGTCCTGTATTATATATGTGTGTTGCTTAGCTGATGTAGTGTGTTTGTTACGTGTGCAGGCTTTAATGTGCTCTGTGTACCTGGTGTTGAAATTTCGGCTTGTTTGTCCTAGGTGGAACATGGAGAATTCCTGGCATGTTACCTTGTATATTCAAGAGCCTGAATCTGGATCATGATTACACTTTACATTGTGTATTAGTTTTTGTTGTAGTTTATTAGATGTAGAAAACACAATTTTTACTTTGTGATTTTTGAAAATATTTGCAATCTTCTGTGATACATTGCCAATGTATGGGATATTAGATATACATTTGTTTTTCTCTTTTCCTTGTGTGGTGCAGTTTGCACCTGGGTCTTCCTTCAATTTGTCTAGTACTGTGTCAACCATGGATACGTTGTAACGAACTTTTTCACTGCGTTTATTTCTTGTTGCATGTTTTCTTGGTTAACTAGCACCGTATTTGTGTTTCCCTATGTAGCATTGACCTGTATGTTGCCTGTTTATGGGTATTTGGGTGACATGAGATTGCAGGGATTGTGGCATCAGTCATTTTGTTTTTCCTATAAATTCTGAATGTGCATGTGTTGTTGTGTCTTTTAATATTTAGGTCCAGGAAGTTGATGCTTTCATTTTGCTCATGTTCCACTGTAAATTTGATTTTCTCATGTAGAGTGTTGATGTAATTTAGAATGTCTGTGATGTTTTTGGTATCCCTTTTCACTAACAGTAGTGTGTCATCTACATATCCAATATAAAATATTATTTTCATTGGGCTTTTAAATAATTTTTGTTCTAAATGATTTATGTATATGTCAGCTATGGTACCAGATATACGTGGTCCCATTGCTAGGCCATCTGGTTGTTTGTAAATGTTGCCATTAAAGGTACAGTAGTTGTAACTTCGGGTTAACTCAAGGAGTTCCATAAATTCGACAATTTCTATGTAGGAAAGTTTCTTGTGTTGCATAAGGTTCTTTTGTATTACTGTTAGAGTTTCTCGTCTGGGTATGTCTGAGTGAAGGTTGGTGATGTCAAGTGATATAAACTAAGCATCATGGGGGAGCTTTCTGGTTGTTAGTTCTTTAGCTAGGACATCACCATAACAAACAAAAAATCGCGTATTTCTTATATATTGCAGTAAAAGTCAACGAAGCCAAGCAGTGTCTCACACGTTGACAACATCAATAGAAATGGGATAATACACAGAAAGAAAACGTACTTGAAAATGGGAATCATTTCCCGAAACGCGTCGTGCGAAAAGTAAATAAAGAAAATCGTGACTGGTAGCAGAAGATTTATTTATGAACAAACCTATTGTTTTCACAGTCGCAGGTTTTCTAAAAACCATTTATAATAGTCAAATCAGATAAGCACAGTACGCAGTTAACAAATGTTCCCTCTCGTGTGGAAATAAAAATGTTTCTTTCAATGGTTTATTCGTTATTTCTCTTCCATATATCCTTACAAATATTGCCACAAAGCTTCATTTTCCCACGATCGCTTGTTTTTCGAGGAGGCTGTCGCAAATAGCTATGTATAGTTATAACCACCCTGCAATTTCACATTCGATTATCGATCGTAGAAGCAAACAAGATCGTGATGCCTAACAGCAAACTGTTTGAAACTTTCCAAAATTTATATCAAGTAAATTCCATTTTTCGTTATCCATGAGACACATTTACGACAACAGAACAATTTTATCAGTTGCTTGCTGATACCATTGATACCACACAATGTTTCCGAAACTGTATTTTACAATCAACTAAAGAAACAGCTAAAGACCATAGCAGGATACAGGTTTCGTGAGGGACCAACTCATTTGGGCTACTGCAAAATTACGTTACAAATTAATGAAGGAAGTTGTTGCGTAATATTCAGATTGAGTTAAAAGACTGTTTCGTCAAGAAACATTTATTCAGCAGATTCAGAAAAACGAATCATCAGGTTTTACACATACAGCAATAATGCAAGCAGATCAGCTTAATTAATATTAATGAAACACAAATCAGAGCGTTAAATCATAAATTCGAAAATATTACATACTCACAAAATCTGTGAACAGTTTTCAAATCAGCGCGCAAGTTCCTTTGTGGTAGATTACACAGTTAGGCAATAGTGCAAAAACATGTGCTGGGTCATGGTGTCAGTCATTGGTAACTTATGTGAGCTGTTAATAAAAAAGAAAAAGGGTGATTTGTGTAGACATTTCTTATTTAGCAGTATTTACGTTGGACAGAATTATAAAACATGACAAGCGAACTTTAGGGCCAGAGACCCGAAATTGACTGCAGTCATCAATAATGTTGTCTCGGTGTGCATCAGTTGTATGGTATAACATGCGGTCAACTCGAATACGATTGTGTGATTTAGAGCATGTGTGATGAACCGTGTCCATCAAACAAGGGAAACCCTGTTTTGGCACCCTCCTCTAGACACGCAAAGATGTATGCGAAGTACTACATTTCCCTGTCACATTTTGGACATAAATCGAATCTTCAGTTTCATAACTGCAGTGATTCTAAATTAGTGACATTGGTTTTCCAGGCACTTCAATCCCCATGTATACATTTTCTTGACAGACGTATATGAAAGAGACTGTTCTGTTCACAGAGTTAGTGTAACATGCAATGTAATTTCACACGTCAGACACCGCTCCTATGCATTTGATGTCGATGTTTCATGCATTTTCTGTTGCTAACGTTCATTGTATAGGAATGATGTGAGCATAGCATAATCACCGAACCATGACTCGATGTGAAAAGTTGGTGCTATACACCTCCGAAAAGCTACACTCACGCTCATAAATTAAGTATAATGCCGATACATGGTGAAACAACGCTCTGGTGGTCGGTTTGCGGGTTTAAATCACCTCGGGGTATGACCATGCGGTACATTTTAGCTGCGGTCGTCGCACAGTGGCGCTGGCAGCAGTCCACATACGCAGAGGTGTGTTGGTGCATGTCAGACTATGGTGCAGCGAGTAAGTTTGTAGGCGTTTTCAGGCGTGCTAATGGTGACTGTGTATGAAAATGGCTCAAAGAACACATGTTGATGACGTTATGAGGGATAGAATACTAGGGCGACTGGAGGCTGATCAAACACAGCAGGTCGTAGCACGGGCCCTCTGTGTACCACAAAGAGTGATCTTAAGATTATGGCAACGATTCCAGCAGACAGGAAACGTGTCCAGGCGCTACACTACGGGACGTCCACAGTGTACAACACCACAAGAAGACCGATATCTCACCATCAGTGCCTGCAGACGGCCACGGAGTATTGCAGGTAGCCTTGTTCGGGACCTTACTGCAGCCACTGGAACAGTTGTCTTCAGACACACAGTCTACAAGCGACTGAACAAACATGGTTTATTCGCCCGGAGAGCTGCAAGGTGCCTTCCACTGATCCCTGGTCGCAGGAGAACCCATAAAGCCTGGTATCAAGAACACAATACATGGTCACTGGAACAGTGGTCCCAGGTTATGTTCATGGACGAGTCCTGGTATAGTCTGAACAGTGATTCTCGCTGGGTTTTCATCTGACGTGAACCAGGAACCAGATACCAACTCCTTAATGTCCTTGAAACGGACTTGTATGGAGGTCGTGGTATGATGGTGTGGGGTGGGATTATGATTGATGCATGTAAACTCCTGCATATCTTTGACAGAGGAACTGTAACAGTCAGGTGTATGGGGACGTCATTTTGCACCAGTATGTCCGCTATGTCCTCCTTTTCAGGGGTGCAGAGGGTCCCACCTTCCTCCTCATGGATGATAATTCACGGCCCCACCGAGCTGCCATCGTGGAGGAGTACCTTGAAACAGAAGATATCAGGCGAATGGAGTGACCTGCCTGTTCTACAGACCTAAACCCCATCGATCACGTATGGAAGGCTCTCGGTCGTCATATCAATACACGTCTTCAAACCCTACGACCCTTCAGGAACTCCGACAGGCACTGGTGCAAGAATGGGAGGCTATACCCCAGCAGCTGCTCGACCACCTGATCCAGAGAATGCCAACCCATTGTATGCATGATGATCATATCCCATATTGATGTCGGGCTACATGCGCAGGAAACAGTGGCGTTTTGTAGCACATGTGTTTCGGGATGGTTTTCTCAACTTATCACCAATACCGTGGACTTACAGCCCTTTGTCGTGTGTGTTCCCCATGTGCCTATGCTATTAGCGCCAGTTTTGTGTTGTGCCACGTTGTGTAGCACCACATTCTGCAATTATCTTTAATTTATGAGCATTAGTGTATGTAATGCATCTATTACAAGGAATGTATTTTTTTCTTTAGTGTAGAAGGTAGCAGTTTTATCACCTTAAAATTTCTCGCCTTAGTTAGTGTGATAGAGAACTTGCAGGGTGAATGTATGTCAGGTGTTGGAAATATATTTCCTCCATTGAGGTATTAACAACTTTTCATTACGCATGAATGATATATTTGAAATCACATTGTTTTAACATTGTGACATTCTTAAGTGAAGAACAGTGTAGCCGTAGCAGTGTGTGTTTACCTTCTATGATGGTTTCTCTCTTCTTAGTACCATCCTGCTATGGACTCCAAAAATTACAACAATACGGTACTATAAAACTGATAGCACAAGCGATTTACTTAAAACATTTCAATCTCCTTCCGTCTGAAGCTCCGGCATACATAAACCATACATGTCTTCTTCTTCTTAATGATCTGTTACATCATGCAACACTCTCAAATGTATCAGGCTCATATCTGATATACACCAATAAGGAGTTCTAACGTTCTCAGCATGCATACATCTAGAGAGATCGTGTATGATGCAGCACTAATAGTGAAATCTGGAGACGGAATTGGCACCTCGCTTCGAAATAGAGGACAGGCTGCTGCTAGGTATTTGATTCGTCTGCTGGGCTGGTTGTAATTAAAGGTCATGGTGAGATTTTTCAGTCTCTGACTTTATCCAGCAAAAGCGATAATACTTTGTCACTCTCATCCACGTAGAGGGAGTTAGCAAATAATAATAAAGTCATAGTTTTTGCACCTTCTCTCAGCTGACGGCTTTTTCTTACACATAAACAGTATTTGTTTCATGTGATGTAGGCAATGTGAAACAGTTCACAATATGTCCACATGTATATGGCACTCGCAAAGTAATGGAGTGAGTTAGTTTGCCACTGATACACAAGCTGAGATCCATGCTGCAATGTCACTGGCTGATGGCATCACAAGATCGACGTGATGAGACGTCTCATTGAAATGACAATTCATCTAGTATGGTGGTTTGAACTTTGAATAATTGGGTGAAATGCGTTGAAATTATGGGAAACCCGGTAAAATGGCGAAATTGTCGTAGAAAACGTAAAACAGATGAAAATACGAACAAAATGTGGAGGGACGAAGGTACTTACATGCTCGTCTGGATGTATGAAAATCATTTCATTTCGCCACTGGTGGGATTGACAACTGATGATGCATACTGTCCGTGCTACACTCCTGGAAATTGAAATAAGAACACCGTGAATTCATTGTCCCAGGAAGGGGAAACTATATTGACACATTCCTGGGGTCAGATTCATCACATGATCACACTGACAGAACCACAGGCACATAGACACAGGCAACAGAGCATGCACAATGTCGGCACTAGTACAGTGTATATCCACCTTTCGCAGCAATGCAGGCTGCTATTCTCCCATGGAGACGATCGTAGAGATGCTGGATGTAGTCCTGTGGAACGGCTTGCCATGCCATTTCCACCTGGCGCCTCAGTTGGACCAGCGTTCGTGCTGGACGTGCAGACCGCGTGAGACGACGCTTCATCCAGTCCCAAACATGCTCAATGGGGGACAGATCCGGAGATCTTGCTGGCCAGGGTAGTTGACTTACACCTTCTAGAGCACGTTGGGTGGCACGGGATACATGCGGACGTGCATTGTCCTGTTGGAACAGCAAGTTCCCTTGCCGGTTTAGGAATGGTAGAACGATGGGTTCGATGACGGTTTGGATGTACCGTGCACTATTCAGTGTCCCCTCGACGATCACCAGTGGTGTACGGCCAGTGTAGGAGATCGCTCCCCACACCATGATGCCGGGTGTTGGCACTGTGTGCCTCGGTCGTATGCAGTCCTGATTGTGGCGCTCACCTGCACGGCGCCAAACGCGCATACGACCATCATTGGCACCAAGGCAGAAGCGACTCTCATCGCTGAAGACGACACGTCTCCATTCGTCCCTCCATTCACGCCTGTCGCGACACCATTGGAGGCGGGCTGCACGATGTTGGGGCGTGAGCGGAAGACGGCCTAACGGTGTGCGGGACCGTAGCCCAGCTTCATGGAGACGGTTGCGAATGGTCCTCGCCGATACCCCAGGAGCAACAGTGTCCCTAATTTGCTGGGAAGTGGCGGTGCGGTCCCCTACGGCACTGCGTAGGATCCTACGGTCTTGGCGTGCATCCGTGCGTCGCTGCGGTCCGGTCCCAGGTCGACGGGCACGTGCACCTTCCGCCGACCACTGGCGACAACATCGATGTACTGTGGAGACCTCACGCCCCACGTGTTGAGCAATTCGGCGGTACGTCCACCCGGCCTCCCGCATGCCCACTATACGTCCTTGCTCAAAGTCCGTCAACTGCACATACGGTTCACGTCCACGCTGTCGCGGCATGCTACCAGTGTTAAAGACTGCGATGGAGCTCCGTATGCCACGGCAAACTGGCTGACACTGACGGCGGCGGTGCACAAATGCTGCGCAGCTAGCTCCATTCGACGGCCAACACCGCGGTTCCTGGTGTGTCCGCTGTGCCGTGCGTGTGATCATTGCTTGTACAGCTCTCTCGCTGTGCCCGGAGCAAGTATGGTGGGTCTGACACACCGGTGTCAATGTGTTCTTTTTTCCATTTCCAGGAGTGTATATGGCTTTAAGTCCTGCAAAATACTCCCTTGTTCCACATGTGGTTATGCATTGTAAGTCACAAAAATGAAAGTTGCAGTATTCAAAGATTTGGATGTAAGGATGACTACCACCTAGGACACCAAACCAGCGGTCATATACCTGTGTGCAATATAAACCGTCACTATAAGGAATCAGTGCTCTGGGTATCTTCAAAAATGTAACACCAAGACATCTCCCACTCCGCCACTGTGGAAGATAAGATTAAATGTAGAAGTCATCACCTTCAGACAGCTTGGAAACGGTCCTCAATCCCGAAAACTTTTTCAGTTTCCGTATGTTGCGATGTATTCCACAGTCTTGTCAATAAGAAGCACCGTCTGTCTTTTATTTCAACCATCCTGCGTGTTGTCAGAGCAGTATAGTTTACACCGTGTGATGTTTAGCTTTCTGTGAGAGCCAATGGTTCAAAATGTGTTAATGTTGGTTTAGCACCTGACACAGACTTCGAAGTCATGGTAGAAAAACTAAATGTATGGCTGTCTACACAGCTGTAGTCATGCACTGCTTCGATGTGTGACAGCAAAAACAGTGTATCAAACTACTTATGAAATAATGACTCAAGAAACCTCTCCTTGTGATCTGTACTCTGTAGAATATAGGCCTTCTCCAGTGCAGATGACAAATCTTTAAATGAGTCCAAAGAATCAAATTTGATCACTGGCAGTCTGCTCCAGTGGACCAATACTTGTATATTTAATCGGATCAACACGTATCGTCAATGACAACACGCAGACAGTATTTGTTTCCAGTACATCGAAAGAGAGGAACGCTGAAAAATCTTATTGATTTCTCTACCATGTGACATTGGCGAACTTTTTATAGTTAGCAGTTTCACTCCACTGGATGCCACAAAAATAGCGAGGAAGAGAGAGAGAGAGAGAGACAGACAGACAGACAGGCACCATTATACTGTCGTATTTCTAGCGCGGTAATTATGTGAATACAATAAAGGAGATTAGGACATGTACAGGGGGATACCTATAGACTGTCATTCGATATCAGTGAATTGTAGGTGTCATACTTTCATACTTTTGAGTTTCTTTGTGCAGTCCTTGTATACTCTTCATGATTGTGAATTTTCTCCCGTATGATAGTGTGCTATTTTTCTCGTTGTGACAGCTCTGTTCCTAGTCAGTGACGGATGGAGAACTAGACAGCCTTCTAACTATGGAACAGTGCTGTCGGAATGTGATAGGATTTCGAGAGAATTAGCAGGGGTCTGTAACTTGGCTGGGAGTATTAGTTCTTCCTGCTCTGGAAAATGCCGACTGTAGTGGAAGAACGTATGTCACATAAATAAAACACGTAAGGGCTTTTTAATCGTAGTTACATCCTTTATTCGTCAATTAATATGTGATAAAAATGATGTGGTGGAGGGTTTTGCTACTGGGAAGCTATGGCAGGCTGTGAAAAACGACATGCAGCTGATGTTAAGTGTGGACATACCATAATTTTTCAGACACCATACATCTAGTAATGATAATCATGCTACTTATCAGGAATGTTATGCTGTTGGAACGTAAATTTATTGTGATTACTATTCCGTCATGTGACCAGACGTATGTGGGAAGTGATCAGGCTGCTATTCCTGTAAAACAATACATATGTCTAGCTGTAAGGGAGATGAAAGATTTTACGTGGAAAATTACGTCCAGTCGTAAGAAGGATAGAGATTTTAAATTGGAAATTGATATATCCCGAGCCACAGTTGTCAGGAGGAGATATTTCCAATATTCTGCTCATTATTGAATTTCACCAGATTCGCTCTACAAACGTAAAATTTAATTGTAGTTACAATGATAAATATGTGGTTGGTTTACTAGGACGACTCTGCGTGGCATCCGGGTATATGGAAGAAGTAGCCGGTGACCGGAATGAATTGACATTTCTGACTTAAGGTGCAAGCCGCTGCCGAACCTCTTGAATGGGACTGGTGGGGGATGATCGTGCAGTAGACCTAACCACGTCGCCCTCTGGGTGGGTGAATAGAGAACTAATACTCAGTGTGTGTTTGGTAGCCTTAGCGATCGCGTGCGTTGTGAGTATTCTCCAATTTCTATGTGGAAATTTGAGAAAATTCAATACGATTAGTATTTTCACTGGACAATTATTCCGTCCCTCCCCTTCTCCCCCCTCCCCAAAGTAAACTGACCGGTTGACTGCTTGGCGGTAGCGGTAATAGCCTTTCTGGCCTCTGAGTATCCAGTATCGCCAAAATGTGAACAAGAAAGTCTTTTCAGGAATAAAAGTTCCAGATACCCTTGTCAGGCTGTGATGTGCGATTCTTGACATCAACTTCTTTGAGGGGGCCGGAGACTGTAGTGAGACAGGTCATTACAAGTCTAAAAATGGTTCAAATGGCTCTGAGCACTATGGGACTTAACATCTATGGTCATCAGTCCCCTAGACCTTAGAACTACTTACACCTAACTAACCTAAGGACATCAGACACATCCATGCCCGATGCAGGATTCGAACCTCCTACCGTAGCGGTCACTCAGTTCCAGACTGCAGTGCCTAGAACCGCACGGCCACACCGGCCGGCCATTACAAGTCTATTTCTGTTTGTGTGTCAACAGCGCAGCAAGTCTGAGAATTCCATAAGCCTCTTGTTTGACTGTGAGGTATACTGCCATTCTACACATTTCCCATCTTTATTTGGTTGAGAGAACATCGATTTTGACGTGTTGATTGCATCAGGATGGTGAAACATCGGTGGAAGAGACATCTTCTGGTTGTCTAGACATGAGGAACACACACAACTATCAGTATTAATACCTTAGTTCACTTTCTAAAGTACGAGGATGATATGGAATCTGTTATGTTATTGACATCGTTAGTCCTTAAAAAATGTGAGTGGAATCAAAATTAGCACCTTTCTGCACATTGACGTTCATTATATCCTTCGGGCTGGTGGTCGCTAAGTGATCAATCTGAAATTCTCCTAAAATTGGAATGGGTGATCGCCAAGTTTTCATCTACTCTGGAGCCCTCTTAAACTGGGTGGACATAATTTTCATTCCAAATGATTCACAAACATCAATCAGTCTTTCACCATTTCTGTTTGTCCTTCTGTGAGCTACATATTTGCCCACAATGTTCCGGAATTTTCTCTCTTTTCCAATCTGGGCATTGAAGTCCTCCATAAGGATCATGACATGCTCGTCTGGGGCTCTGAACAGTTCTTCTTCGAGTTGTGACCAAAATTCTTCTACCTTCTCTGGGTTCTTTCTAATGTCTTCATTGACTGCGGGATGGACATTGAATATGATGTATAATTTGTGTCCACTTGCAAGAGTTACTATAGACAGTCTAGGAGATGGAGATCTGAACTCTACTATAGATTCAGTTATAGAATTGTGAATGAAGGATTAACACTGCATTCTTCGTTTTCTCTGTTTCCTTAACCTTCATAACTGGTCGTCCTTTCAATATCCTGTAGTTGTCCATAGCTGACACTTCATCTGTTGTGAATCTTGTTTCTTGGACTGCTAGAAGTTTGACTTTGTATCCGTCAAGTACTTTGATCAGTTCCTTTTGTTTGCTAATTTCAATAGGGTGTTCACGTTAAGTGTACCAAAGAAATGTTTCTCCTTCGTTCTTAGTTTGCGGGGTGATGGATCATCCGACTGATCCAAACATGATGGTGTAGGGCCCCCAGAATCCATTGCCCTACTTGAACCAAAATTTTGGCCCTGGATTGAACCGGCTGGGGTACTATTTTCCGTACGTTGTGCCATCATGGTAGTTGCGTGGGTTTAGATTTGTGGGATAGGATGAAACTCTACCCAAAAATAAAATCAAGTTTGTGAGACCTGGAGTAACTATAACAGCCGTTCCTAAAATAGAATCAGACGATGACCAGGAAGCCGCCTGATACAGGAACCGTCGCGCCTGGGTTTAATGTGCTTTCATTATGGGGTTTGCTCCCCTCGGTTCTTCCGCTCTCAATACCACTGGGAAACATCCTGCTTCCTCCTCTGCCGCTAAGACTCTTGACCTGCTACGCCTAGTAACCCTAGGCAGGGCCCTATAACAGGGTACTACCATCCGGAGCCAGATGGACCCTGGTTTTTTACGAGGTTGATACTCCTCCTGCTCCTCCTTCCTCATCACTTGCACGATGAGGCCCCGGGACTGTAACCAGCAACGGTGGTATTTATATTATTTATACATTTCCCATTATTTATATTTTTCAAGTCTATGCATTTTATACAATAAATACCAGTCAATTATTTACAATTATCGACATCATTTTTGATGTGTTAATTGTCCCCAGGTCCGTGTATTTACCTTATCGGTAAACACTTATTGAGTGTCATCCAGAGCAGATGAATAGAATCTGAGCTCTTAAATTGTCGAAACGACATGCTGCTTCAAGCGAATGACAAACTACACAGTTGTTTCCACTTCCGAATCCAGAAGGCACTGCTTGTAATCGTCAGTGGTAAGCCTTTTTGCAGACGATTCTGCGATAGGCTCCCCATACTGTTCGTTATCCACCGAACCAACTATTTTTTGTATTCACCAGTTGACTGCTGTATTTGTTATTCGTTGGGAATCACAAAATATCGAACCCTGTACGTTCATCACCCCTGGTATCCTCACAGAATTTGCTAGTTTTGATGTGGTGTATGAGCTATAAGTACCTGTGTAGCACATTTTTACACAATTTGGCGAGAATTTGTTCAGTATATATCCATAATAGAAACAGATAAGGAGAATTATAAAAATATTTAAAATTGCCATTCCACCTGCGATTGGTTTGTGTAAAACATTCTCAGACTTCTTGTCACGTCACTTCAGGGTAAACCTTAAGCTTTCAACGATTACTTCCATCGTTTTTGTGAGGAACAACTGACTGTCAAAACTGCTGCTGTAGGAGTCTTATATAGCCCGTAGACAGCTTCTGATGGGTAATTACGTAATACTGTCTCAGATGGCGTCAACGTCCGCGCTGGTGTCACCAGCGCTCCTATCATAGCGTAAAGAATATGACTGGCTCTTCTCTGCTTCGAGAGCTCGCTTTCATGCACTGCTAAGATTTGTCCCTGGCTCCTACATATTGATATTGTGTAATTAAAGTGGCTGCAGAAATAAGAATGTGGGAGAAGAACTTCAACCGTTTCAGCAGATATAATCTTAATGGTGCACGGAAGCGAGCTCTCGATGCAGAGAAGAACCAAAGATACTTGCCGCAATGTTTACAGATCTCAGGGAGTGATGGTGTCACCAGCGTGGAGGTTGACACCGTCTGCGGCAACGTTACGTAAGTACCGACCAATCAGAAGTTGTCTATGGGCTGTATAACGACATCACAGCAGGAGCTTTGACAAACAGTTGCTCCTGACGAAGACGATGAAGGTAATCGTCGAAAGCTCGAGTTTTTCCCTGAACTGACGTGACAAGAACTCCGAGAATATTTTATACAACAGTTTCGTCGTGGTAGACTTCGTTTTCGTAAGAGTGTTTTGTTGAAGACGACATTTATTTGCTGAAGTTCAGTGGCGACAAGAGATTTTTGTTGAAAACGACGCACCTTTGAAAATTAGGTTTGCCAGTAGTGAAAGAAGCTGCCCCAGACCTGCCCTCCGATGATGCTCCAAGTCTCTTGTACCGCATATTCTACATATTTTGCAAGGTTTTGCCAAATATGGCATTGTTCATGAGTTTGAAGAAATTCTTCTCAAACACTTCATCGACGGGGCTTGCCTAAATGATAAGTTCGATTAATCTTTTTCAAAAACAATTTATTTTTGAAGCATTGTTTTAAATGGCTCTGAGCACTATGGGACTTAACATCTATGGTCATCAGTCCCCTAGAACTTAGAACTACTTAAACCTAACTAACCTAAGGACATCACACAACACCCAGTCATCACGACCCAGAGAAAATCCCTGACCCCGCCGGGAATCGAACCCGGGAACCCGAGCGTGGGAAGCGAGAACGCTACCGCACGACCACGACCTGCGGACTGCATTGTTTTAGATGGCCTCCGTCAACGCCTCACCGGTCTTACCCTATGTGACGTCACATTTCGCTGTACAGCATATGCAGACGACCTGGTTCTCGTGTTCCGCAATCGCGACGATGTCATCAGAGCACTAGAATGGATTACCACGTACTGTGTGGCTTCCGGCAGCTGTCTCAACGTCGCCAAATCGGTCGCCATGGCCATAGGAGACGGGTTGACCCCAGCGTGTGTCGAACCCCTACAGCTTCGTGGCACTATCAAATGTCTCGGAATAGAGTTTCACGACGACATACGGCGCACTGCGGCACTTAACTACCGCCGCTTATTACAACAAATTCGGGTCCAGATCTTCAAACTTCGTCTGCGGACCCTCGACATTCTCCAAAGGACACACTTCGTCAATGTTTACCTCGCATCGCGCCTTCCACACATAGCGCGAGTTCTTCCAATACGGTTACTGATGGCTCGACGTCTATTAGCGGCATTCGGAGCCTACGTCAGTACAGGCATGCTCATCAAAGTCAGTTATGAGTCACTGACCCTTACCCCAGAAAGAGGAGGTCTTGGTCTAGTCAATGTCCTCGACAAAGCTGTGGCCCTGTATGTCAGCTCACACATCAAGCTGTGGCGCCACCACCCGGAAAGTTTGACAGGTTTGCTGTTGGAGTCCTTAGCTCCGCCCACCCTTATGCCCCCACTGACGACGCAAGACATACCCCCACCCTTCTACTACTTCGGGAACTTGTACATTGAACACAGCTATGTCCGTATCGCAGTACCACCGACGAAACGACGGGATATATATCATGTCCTACAGCAGAGGCGCCCACCAAACATCGTGGAGACCAAAAGCCCTCAGGTTAATTGGAAGGTGGTGTGGAAGACGATTCACGCGGTTACACTGGACACAGCCGTCCGATCCACATGGTACATCACAGTCAATGGTAAACAGATCACCCGATCACGCCTCCACAAGATAAACATGTCGGAATCGCCTCTCTGCGTAGACTGCGGGATGCCAGACACGGACGAACACCGTCTCACGTGTGGCGCGGCAGAAGACGTATGGCGCTTGGTGCGACAAATTTTGTCGTATTTTCTACGAGTGACTCCGTAACACGTTGCACCTAGGTTTCTACTATTTCCGGATCAACAGTATTTCCCGCGCGCCAAGACCAACGCTGTCACGTGGATCCGTGTGCATGCGGTACACTACTTATTTCACGATGGACCTAAAGATATATTCGACTTTTGGAACTACCTACAAGAACGTCACTGCAAGATCGTACGGAACCCAAAATACATACAACATTTTTCTAATTACTTAGGGAGTGCCCTACGCGACCCTCCACGCAGCTGGATCATCAACAGGTAGGAGAAGATACCCATTGAGTGAGCTGACAAGACTAAGTTCGATTCTCGGTGGAATAACATGATATACGTGAAGACGTGCCTGGATGATGAAGCGTAAGGAGAGTAGCGACACACCCTTCTGCATCCTGTATGAAGCACCTTTTTTTTCGTTTTCCCCATATACATTACCTCGGTGTAGAAACGTGCCGAGATATTGTTTTCTTTACTCAGAGCACGATGTGGTGCTAGATACATTTATTTTTGTTGCGGTATAAAGTAAAACCACATTAAGAATGTATTAAAAACCGTAAATAAAGAAAAAGATGGATAGGAAAAAAACAAAAAAAAATAAAAAATAAAAAAAGTTGGTAGAGCACTTGCCCGCGAAAGGCAAAGGTCCCGAGTTCGAGTCTCGGTCCTTCGCACAATTTTTAATCTAGCAGGAAGTTTCATATCAGCGCACACTCCGCTGCAGAGTGAAAATTACATTCTACGACCTTGATTTAATGTGATTTCATCGTCACCATCGGCTGCCCTTTGTTCACATAGGTTCATGATCAACAAATTACCATCATAACTGTCTAAATTGTGGAACACCATGGATACGGTATAGTGATGCCTACAATTCACATTGCGGCCTTGACGTGCTGTACCTCGTTATGCAGGTGTGAAATGACAATGATCCCAGTGCTTCACATCGTGTTCTGGAAAAGGTAGGGAAAACGTTGATTCTTCTTTGGGATTCAATACCATCCATTTATTTTGTAATAAAAAAGGTTTTCACATTCCCAGTGACTGCACAGAGTTGTTAAGTAAACCATTCCATGCAACTGCTGCCTCTATAAAATTTAAACTGGGAATATTCCTTTTTGTAGCTGCAGAGTGTGTAGGTGACATTAATTGATCTATGTAAATGTACCTGACCGGAATACGAACCAAAGTCTGTACCACGACTGCAACCAGCCTTTGTTTCCAACATGCATTTCATATCAGCATAAATCAAGAAAGGCAGTTTTAATTTATTACTAAATTTTGTGAAATTCAGTAACCTGTTTTGGCCAGTAGGCTTTTTACTGGTGGTTGGTTTAAACCTGGCACCGTCAGCGGAATGCGCATCTAATCTGCCCTCGTAATATAAATATCACATGCACTGTTCACATATGCTGATGAGGAGGTGTAATGCTACACAATATGAGCTTTGACAAGTTATTTATACAACAGAAATGACATTTATGCGCATTATCATCAACCTGTAGTATTAAAAGATTCACATACCTCTCATGCCACATTTTGTAATATGCAGTGGAACGACTCTAATTTCTCTGTCTTTCCTCTTATCTTCTGTAGTCGTCCATTCATAATATGAATACTGGATCCCAGAGGCGTTTATAGACACATCTTCATTCTGTTTTTCGAAAATGTGAACGTGTTTTAGCTCTGTAGGGAACGGTATGTTGGCAAAGTTTAATTGGCTTTCATGTTGCTGATATTTAGATACACGCTGCGCATTCTGCTTTACAGGACATAGTCCTGCTAGAATTGACCACTTGCAGCATGCGTTATCCTTTGACTTGACGTTTATTACTGTGGTGTTATTTACTATTACCTTTTGCAGTTTCGTCTGTACTCGTGCATAAAAACCGTTATTTTAATTAACGTTAACTCGCAGTTCAGTTATTTCCTTCAGTGCCTAACTAGAATTACGAGCCTGGAAAGTTTCCGGTTTTGTCAAATGCCGTTCTGTGACATTGGTTGAGTACCATTCACTGACCTCAGTAGCAGACAGAAACAGAGACACATCCTTTGTTGTGAGGTACATAGATTCTTTCTAACCTATTTCTATCAAGAGAAAGGTGCAGACTAGCGAACAATTAAACGTAAAAGTTGGTTAATTTAACGACCTCGGCTCACAAAAATTGGAAAACAAACATCCAAGAAATATCTGGGGTCCATAGGTCCAAGCCTGTTATCTATAACACCAATAGATATTTGTCTTCTAAATGCAGACTTGGCATGAATATTTATCTGTGTGTATGAACCACAATGAAATCCAACACACACAATTCCAGAGACATTGGTTGCATCAAGATGATGTACCACATATGTTGTATGATATCACAAGTATCATGAAAATTTCCTGTCTTTTGTTGTCGTTGTTATTGTTTCGCTCTTGCGTTAAAAAAAAATACATAATGTTATAACACTTCCACACAGCCACTCATTCTAAGGCACCAATCCGGTGTGTCCTTGCGAGAAGACAACGCATACCCGGCCTGAACATATCTGATCTCTGTTGTATGCACACGAGTGATGCGCTAGATATCTAATAAGCTTTTTAGCCAACAGATATTATTGTCTATCGCTTTTGATCGTTTCATGTTATAGAAACATTTTAGAATTAGAATGCATGGAAATTTCTACTCCACAATTCGCAGGTGTAAAAAGAATAGCTTCATTATCTCGCAAAAAGTCATTTCTCTTTCTGCCTCAGAGCCGAAAAAGTAACCGTCATTGGAAGGTCTGTTCAGGGTAGATGCATTAATTGTCAAATTTCCAAAGCAACCTCTTTTTTGACGAGACTCATGTGATCATTGAACGTAGCAGAGTAAACGTGATCTTCGACAAACGAATTGCATTTGGAATAGTGATTATGGATAGTTCCAACATTATTATCTTTTTCAGGTGTAAGTTTCTCACATTTCTACCTCAAATATATCTGAGGAGGTGCCAGGAATCGAACGCAGGTCCTTCCAGGGTGAAGACAATGAGCTAACCATTCGCCTATGGAGTTGGTTGGTTTTATTGTGCATGTGAAAACATGACAGACTCTCCCTCTCTCTCTCTCTCTATCCCCCCTCTCTCCCTCTGTGCAATGCATACTTTCATTAGGCAGCAACGTTGTAATATGAATGAAAGGCTGAAATGAGTGAACAAGATTACAGTTTTTCCACTGTGTAGCAATGATGTTGATAATAATTATCAGTGCACTTCAAATTTGGAGTTAGACACACCACAAGGAACCAGATCCTACTGCATGGACAGCGTCATTTTACATCCATTCCCAGTTTGAGTGAAATATGCATGTGATGTGGGCGTTCTAGTAACAGATTGCGTTTTTAATCTAAGATATCTTGCAAAAAAGAGGTACATTTTGTCCTAGATTTCCTAAAAAAAGTCGTAAAGAAACTTTGAAGGTATTACTTCTCCGCGATTGCTTGAAAGAAAAGTGTACGTAAATTTTTTAGGTAGACTGTACCATCGTTTTTGTAATTTCTGAGAACATTTCTCTTCTCCTGGAGAACAGCTGTTTTTTATTACTTAAAAATGCGCATGCACAGTCACAACCGCAAGAAACTTTTTTTTCTCTAGGAGGCTACCAGTTTCGGTCTGTTTTAGAGCATCTTCAGACCTACCATCATGATGGTACACGGTGGCGGTAAACGGAACAGGCGCTAAATCTCCACGAACGGTAACTGTTCGCAGTCATAGCGCCTGTTCCGTTTATCGCCACTGTGTACCATCATGATGGTAGGTCTGAAGATGCTCTAAAACAGACCGAAACCGGTAACCTCCTAGAGAAAAAAAAGTTCCTTGCGGTCATGCCTGGCATGTGCGTTTTTAGATCGTTTTTGGATAACCAGAATAGTAAATTGTAGCACATATAAATGCAGTCAAATACAGGATACACCATTTTACCCATTATCTCTTTATAGTGCAAACGGGGTGACATCCATTCACATTGTTAGCAGCGTATAACAGCAATTAGTGGTCTCTCTTACATGAACTGAAAGTAACGGTGGGTTTTATATTTTCCTGGTGGCATGCAATAATTCACATCCTTGACCTTGGATTCTTTTTAATATTACATCAGAGCTATGAATGTGTACACTATTTTCCATGTAGCAAGTTAGGTATTATGTGTACTTTAAGAATTAGCCATTAAACTTCAGGCGTTACTGTGTCAATTGGTATTCCAACACCAGCTGAATGTCAGTTACTTGAGAGAGGGAAACTGTAGTCCCTCTGCAATATATTATAATATTGTTTGCTAGAGGCATTAAAACTGTAGATAGACAGAGGATTGTTTATAACTTTTTCTCATTCATAATAGGAAGATACACTTCTACACAAGCCAACTTCTCTGTGTTCTTATTACTGTAAAATGACAGTAGTGCGACATGGGATCAATGATCAATGACGCCCAGTGATCAGTGACAATCAGTGACCAATGATGCTCAGTGATCAATGATACTACGATGTGATGCTCAATGATGAATGATGGTCAATAATGAAAGATGGTCACTGTCAAAGGGGGTCACTAATCAGTGATGCTCAGTGATCAGTGGTGGTCTGTAAACAGTGATGGTCAGTGACCAGTGATGGTCAGTGATCAAAGATGATCAATGATCAGTATTGGCCAGTGATCTAAAATGATCAGTTATCAATAATGGTCAGTGGTCAATGATGGTCAGTGATTATTGATATTCAGTGATCAGAGATGGTCAGTGATTAATGGTGGACAGTGATTAATAATGGTGAGAGAACAGTAATTCCCAGTGATAAATGATGGCCAGTGATCAGTCATCAATGACAGTTTGTGGTAAAAGACAATAGGCAATCAATGATGGTCAGTAATCAACGTACATTGTGCGTTAGGCATGTACCATTTACTGATCATCGTTAGGCTTTTAGCCTTTACTAGTTAGCATTTACCATTTGGCATTTACTATTTAGCGTTTACTGATAGGTGTTTATCATATGGTGTTTAACGTTTAGCATTTAGTAAGATGGAAATGAGGTTATTAAACACACCATTGCTCCATTTCGATCAACTTTGATTTTTAATACTTAACCAGAAAGAGGACTGGGGGGGGGGGGGGCAACAATTGCCCTGTACATAAATAATGTAGCTTGACACCATTTCTTAAGCTACAAATAATAAATATCTTTGACTTTGAAACAATAAAAATACTTGCAATTGAATATATTTGATTTTCAAGGAATTAATCAACATCTATGACTTTCAAATGGAGGTTACCTAATTTTTACCGCATATCTGGCGCCATTTTTAGACATCGTTTAAATACTATGCTTTGACTGTTTGTAAAAAGAGGAGTTGAAGGGGGTATAAAGCACACTATGTCTTTTTCCATCATCTCTTGCTTCTTTTAATACTGTGCTATGATTTCCTGAAGAAAAGGAGAGGAAAAGAAGATGTGATTTGACGTTTATGTCAGAAATAGTGTAACTTGATACCATTTTAATACTACGCTCTGTTTGGAGACAGGAGGGGTGTGGGTTATAAAGCATAAAATTGGTCTCATCCCAACACCTTGAAATTTTTATTAATGTGCTGTGAGTGAATGAAGACAAGGAGGAGTGGACGGAAGAGAGGGGAGTGTTTTAAACTTTGCATTAACCCAACTATTTCCGCCACCTTCGAATTATTTTGTCCTATAATTGGTTGGAGATAAGCAGCACTGTGTTGTGATTGGTAAGAGACGGGAGCAAGGGAGGTTTTTTTTTTAATTTTTCACCATTCTGGGATTTTTTAATATGACACTGTGAATGGCTGGAGATAAGTTGGGATGTGGCTGCCCACTGATGGGGATAATGACTTCACAGATGATAATGATGATGTCACTGATGATATCACAAGTTGAAGGTCATTAATGACATAGGGTAGACTGAAGACAGGTCGATGACAGAGTTCAAGATCAGGTAGTTAAGCTATAAGGACTCTAGCTATGCTGTTAGTTGGTAGCCCTACTACTACTTAGCCTCGAAATAATTTACATCTGAGGCATTTAGTTGATTGATATGATTTGCTACTTTAAATGCACTAACCCGACACTTCCATTCCACATTGTGCAGTACTTTATTGCACAAAATTAACTGCTCGTTGCGCACGTCAGCAGACGACTGCACTGCACAACTGACTAGATAATAGTGCCTGCCAGTCACTGCTAGTCTCATTAACTCGTTGCGCGCCAAGATAAGAATATGGAGCCAAACTAACCATCACACTTTTATAAGAAAATCATTCCATCAGGAAGAGACAAGTTATTTACAAACATCAATACGAAAACAATTTCATGTGAAACAAAGCTTCAAAAAAGCGAATTATTAAGCACATGTTGCACAAACAGAAAACATGATATACAGTATTCTTATGTTTCGTACTAACTATGAAAATATGTATTTATCAACTTGCTTCTATACTTATTGGTATGGAAAAATGAGAAAAAGAATGAATAGGTGAGTGATAAATACATGTGATCGAAAACCAGACTTAGAAATTAAAATTGATTTGCGTAATGTTTAGGTTCGTCATTCACCACATGAGCAATGTGAGGCGTTTCACGCTGAAACGGCGATGTCAGCAGCCTTGACACAGCCCCATGACAATTCCTTTGTTGATGTGTGGCCTCCCGACGATGGTGATGTCATCAGAGACTAAACGAGTGTCAGCTAGACGGAGAAGGATTCTATCGCGGCCGCGATGGAACTGGCATTGAGACAACCGCGACGAGTCATTTAGGGAAACGAAGAAAAACCTTAATGAAATTGGCCATGCCCTGCTCTGGACCTTGGCTTTCCGCCAAGAGAAGCCGAGTTTAATTCCCACAACCTGATCTCATTTGGTGAATGAAAAACAGATTTCTTCATTGAGCTGAACGAACTGATGTCATTTTGGTGAAATTAGTAATTATTGGAATAAATACGGCGTAAAGTTCGAACGACAACGGAAATAAGTGAGAGAAACATTATTTGCATTGTTTTGGACAAAGATATTTTATCGGCGAACAGATCAAGAGAATTTACAATTAGATAATTTAGTGCACAGAACTACGCCGTGCCTACTCTTAAATGACCAAATAGGGATGACCACGTAACGTGGGCACCGCGAATGTTTCATAAACGAACCAGTATATTGACAAGAGATAGCACGAAAAGAGAATATTATTTATATATTATTTATGTGTATGGTAAGTAGTAGCACTATTTATCGACCAAATTTATGAAGTTCAGAATTTCTTTATTAATGCAATAATGTACGTGTTTTAAAGGGATTCGAATCTCTTGAAAATATGATTTAGTGAATTAATATACGATTAACTGATAAAAATTGTAGTTAATATTTTGAGGTAAGAGGCGGACTCCTTGCTAAGTGAGACGACCGAGATTTCCATTCCAGCGCAGTTGCATCCTTATTGGCGTGTAAACATTTCATGAAAGGGAAGGAAAGTGCACTGCAACGGCCTTCACGTTTATCACTGCAAAGTGTAATAAACGTCATATCACTCCATTTCACCATATTTTTTGGAATTCTCGAATGCTTTTAAAATAAGTGCATACGTTGCAACGTATGTATATGATTGACATTTTTTAAATTTCTGTTCTATCTCAGTAGCAAACGTACGTGTATGGCGTTGTATAGTTCTGTTAAGTAATTTGAAATGAAATGCTTTAACAACGTTGAAACTGTTGAAATGTGAACTGAAAGCTGAACAGAAATTCAAAAAGACTTGAACGTCGAGAGTAGGGTGTGTGTATCAGCTATCGTCAGTTTTTCTGTTCTGATCCTGAAATGAGGCAGCAATCGTAACTGACAACATGAAATAAATGTTATATGTGATGAAAGATGGAGTGAAAAATCTTCGTCTGGACATACTTAAACTAGAGAGTGTAAAAAGCATGCAACACATTTCGTGACGATGATTAATTATTTTACTCAAATCAGAGTATTCATTGCGATGATTGTATGTGTCATTCTAAATCATCTCCTGTGCCACAAAGTGACTCGATAACGGATCCCTGCCCTTCTTAAGCAGTGGGCTATCAGTTACACCTTTTCATACGTCTCCATTTTGCAATACTGCCTCTTTCACTCCGTTATAGCCTCCTTTATTTCCTTCCTCGACTGTGATTTTTTTCGACGTACTTCACAATTACTTTTCCTCTTTCAGTTTTCGTTCTCCGAAGGAACAAGCATTATGGCGACTACAGCCTTTATCCGCCGACACCGGGTAAGCGACTTTCAAGTAAACCGTCTCCCCTGTACGGTAATATAAATAATGGATATACGAGTGCAGGTTGTGGACACATGGTTGACTACATATGGATGTTTGTGTCTGCCTCTGAGTCGTACTCGGATAGTCCAATGGTTGTAAGGCGACAACTCGTGGTAAGCTGCAAATCCGCTTTCGAATCTCAGAGCGGCACAAATATTCATCATCGTAATTCCGTTATACAGCTGATGTTTTTCCATAATCGCGACTGCGAAAACATTTCATGCACAGCCTTATATTCGCTAGAAATGAAAACATAAATCGCGAAAAGGAAACCGACATTTTACAAGATGGAAGTTCAAGAAGATAATATGTGAAACATTGTAAGATCGTCACTTTTGTAGAGGCTACTGGTAATTAATTTGAGGTGACAAAAGTCGTGGTATACCTCGTAATGCAGTATCGGACCTTCTTTTTCCCGGCGTCGAGCAGAAACGCGACGTGTAATGAGCTCAACAACTTACCGGAAGTCCCCTGTAGAAATACCGAGCCATGTTGTCTCTACAGCTGTCCATAATTACTGAAGTGTTGCGGGTGCAGAATTTTGTGCACAACTGGCCCCTCTCTTGCGTGAGATTCATGTCGGGTGATATATGTGGCCAAATCATTCTCTTGAATCGTCCAGAATGTTCTTCAAACCAAATGCGAACAACTGTGGTTCGGTGACATAGCGCATTGTCATCCATAGAAATTCCATTGTCGTTTGGGAGCATGATGTACATGAATGGCTGCAAATGGTCTCCAAGTAGCCGAACATCATCATCTCCAGTCACGGATCGGTTCAGTTAGACCAGAGGACCCAGTCCACTACATGTAAACACAGCCCACACTATTGTGGAGCCACCACCAGCTTGCACAGTGCCTCCTTGACAACTTGCGTCCCAGACTTTGTGGGGTCTGCGTCATACACGAACCGTACCACCAGTTCCTACCAAGTGAAATCTGAACTCATCTGACCAGCCCACGGTTTCCCAGTCTTCTAGAGTCCGACGAATATGCTCACGAGCCCAGGAGAGGCGCTGCAGGCGATGTCGTGTTGATGGAAAAGCGACTCGCGTCGGGCGCCTGCTCCCATAGCCCGTTAACGCCGTATTTTGTCGCACTGCCCTAACGGCTACTTTCGTCGTACGTCCCACATTGATTTCTGAGTTTACATCTTACAGTACTGCTTATATGTTAGCACAGATAACACTACGCAAACGCCCATGCTCTCTCTCGGTCGATAAGTGAAGGCTGTCGGCCACTGCGTTATCGTGCTGAGAGGTAATGCCTGAAATTTGGTATCTCGGCACACTTTCGATACCACGGATCACCGAATATTGAATTCCCCAACCCTTTCCGAAATGGAATGTCCCATGCTTCCAGCTCCAGCTACCTTCCGCGTTAAAAGTCCGTTAATTCCGGTCGTGCGGCCATAATCACGTCGGAAACCTTTTCAACAAATGAAAGCTGTACCAATGCACTTCCCTTTTACTTGTATATCTTGTGTACACGACACTACCGCCATCTGTGTATGTGCATAGCGCTATATCATGACTTTTGTCATCTCAGTTTCGATGCCTTGATTTACTGGTGAGCTGCCATGGGATACTTAATCATTCACCCACAAACGTGTAATAAATATGTTTGCGCCCTAGACTTGTGTTAGAATGAAATTTACGCGAAACAACCGTTTGAAACATATGTTTTCACAGTTTTGCTCCAACGAGTCATATTCGTAAGGTTGGTTTATTTTCACAAGCATACACGCTGATTGTATTATTAAACACTTTCATTTGTGCACGAAACGAATTTACAATGCGCACCACATGCTTTGACTTACTTGCAACATATGAAAACAAATACAGAGTGTTTATAAAGTACATGAGTGTCAAACATGCTGCTGTACAATGATACATTCCGAATAAACAATGTTTTTGGGAAGGCATTACTGTTAGGTTAAACTGGAAAATTAGTTTCCATTAAATGTGCGGCATTAAGTACAGGTAAGTAAAAAGGAAAATACTTGCAGGCCGGCTGGTATTACTTGTAAAATAATGATTATTTAATGACATGTTCTACCCTTTGGGATCCTTGAAGAAATGAAATAATTAAACATTCGCGTACTGGTAAAGAACTCTTTCTCAGCTATAATGTGATCAGTAAAAGTCGATCCTGTTACAAGTAAATACTGTCACTTTTCTAAAATATCCACTTATCTATAAATTTCTTGATTTTTCTTCGTTTCATTTCATGGCTTTCGACCACTTTCAGGTTGCCACAATGAGCTTCTGAAAATGTACGGTTGCTTTTGCTTATATTTTGTGCAGCGTATAGCTACCTGAGTGAGTGCTGTTTTCTTGTATAATCATCCCAAGATGCTGGGGACTTCGAATTTTTGCATAATTATTTATTTACTTCTGATCCTCCTTACAACTATTTTCCTGTCAGACAATTATATCTTATGTCACCTGACGGTTCATGTCAGTGCATACGCTGTCCGCTACGGCAGCATTCTTTCCATATATCCAAATTACACATCAGAATATTTCACACTTACGCTTCTTTCCTACTTTTGGATATAATTATTTTAAAACGTTTCTAGTTTTTATTGTTTTTCTGTATCATAACTATTGATCACATCTTAAGTGCTGCAATTTCTATGTTATTTACATCTGCGCCACCTAGGTGAAGTTTTCCTAACTTAATTTCACGCGATATTCACTTTTTCTCCAGTTCTACATATTTACTTACATATACGTTTCCAAGTAACTACCGCTGTGTGTACAGACGATGCCATATTTGTACAGCTTTGTAAGCATGGTCATATTTCTACTCTTCTATGTCTGTGGATGCTGGTGTGTATAAGACAAATTTTTCAGTTTCTGCTCTGGATTCTTTGAGATTTTTGTCTCTTTCGTCTATTACTTTCAAACCTTCTTACACTACAGGGTGTTACAAAAAGGTACGGCCAAACTTTCAGGAAACATTCTTCACACACAAATAAAGAAAAGATGTTATCTGGACATGTGTCTGGAAACGCTTACTTTCCATGTTAGAGCTCATTTTATTACTTCTCTTCAAATCACATTAATCATGGAATGGAAACACACAGCAACAGAACGTATCAGCGTGACTTCAAACACTTTGTTACAGGAAATGTTCAAAATATCCTCCGTTAGCGAGGATACATGCATCCATCCTCCGTCGCATGGAATCCCTGATGCGCTGATGCAGCCCTGGAGAATAGCGTATTGTATCACAGCCGTCCACGAGCACGAAGAGCCTCTACATTTGGTACCAGGGTTGCGTAGACAAGAGCTTTCAAATGCCCCCATAAATGAAAGTCAAGAGGGTTGAGGTCAGGAGAGCGTGGAGGATATGGAATTGGTCCGCCTCTACCAATCCATCTGTCACCGAATCTGTTGTTGAGAAGCGTACGAACACTTCGACTGAAATGTGCAGGAGCTCCATCGTGCATGAACCACATGTTGTGTAGTACTTGTAAAGGCACATGTTCTAGCAGCACAGGTAGAGTATCCCGTATGAAATCATGATAACGTGCTCCACTGTGCGTAGGTGGAAGAACATGGGGCCCAATCAAGACATCACCAACTATGCCTGCCCAAACGTTCACAGAAAATCTGTGTTGATGACGTGATTGCACAATTGCGTGCGGATTCTCGTCAGCCCACGCATGTTGATTGTGAAAATTTACAATTTGATCACGTTGGAATGAAGCCTCATCCGTAAAGAGAATATTTGCACTGAAATGAGGATTGACACATTGTTGGATGAACCATTCGCAGAAGTGTACTCGTGGAGGCCAATCAGCTGCTGATAGTGCCTGCACACGCTGTACATGGTACGGAAACAACTGGTTCTCCCGTAGCACTCTCCATACAGTGACGTTGTCAACGTTACCTTGTACAGCAGCAACTTCTCTGACTCTGACATTAGGGTTATCGTCAACTGCACGAAGAATTGTCTCGTCCATTGCAGGTGTCCTCGTCGCTCTAGGTCTTCCCCAGTCGCGAGTCATAGGCTGGAATGTTCCGTACTCCCTAAGACGCCGATCAATAGCATCGAACGTCTTCCTGTCAGGACACCTTCATTCTGGATATCTGTCTCGATACAAACGTACCGCGCCACGGCTATTGCCCCGTGCTAATCCATACATCAAATGGGCATCTGCCGTCTCGGCATTTGTAAACATTGCACTGACTGCAAAACCACGTTCGTGATGAACACTAACCTGTAGATGCTACGTACTGATGTGCTTGATGCTAGTACTGTAGAGCAATGAGTCGCATGTCAACACAAGCACCGAAGTCAACATTACCTTCCTTCAATTGGGCCAACTGGCGGTGAATCGAGGACGTACAGTACATACTGACGAAGCTAAAATGAGCTCTAAAATGGAAATTAAGCGTTTCCGGACACATGTCCACATAACATCTTTTCTTTATTTGTGTGTGAGGAATGTTTCCTGAAAGTCTGGCCGTACCTTTTTGTAACACCCTGTATATTTGCCTTGTAGGTCCACTCCCTATTTGCACGTTTTTGACGAACGCTTGTTTGCAGAAAACTACGTAAGTTTTTCCTTACTACGTTTTTAAACTAGTTATTTAGAGATGTAGTGTAGGACCATGTCCCTTTACATATTGACATTTTGCATTTTTCCCTTTCTTTGTAGATATTCTCATGATGCCCCAAATGGGTGAAAAGCGATGTGCCTGTGCCAAACGTGGAAACATGAAATATAGAAGAAAAAGTTAGAAGAACTTTACAATTTTTTATCATTATCTATTTGTTAAGAAAAATTAATAAGAAATAAATACTTCCGGCGATAAATGTTAGTTTTACTTTTGTTGGCGATACAGATTAATGATATTGATTCAGCAGTAGTGTAACGCAACATTGCAAGCGCTATAAAGTAATGGGTGATAAAAAGTTAAGTAAATTAAGCTATAAATCTCTATATACCCCGAACAGCCAAAGAAACTGGTATAGGAATGCGTATTCAAATACAGAGATATGCAAACAGGCAGAATACAGCGCTGCGGTCGTCAACGCCTTTATAACACAAGAAGTATCTGGTGCAGTTGTTAGGTCGGTTACTGCTGCTACAATGGTGGGTTGAATGTGGTGTTATAGTCGATGCACGAGCAATGGGACACAGCATCTACGAGGTAGCGATTAAGTCGGGATTTTCCCGGACGACCACTTCACGAGTGTACCGTGAATATCAGGAACCGGTAAAAGATCAAAACTCCGACATCACTGCTGCCAGACAAATATCCTGCAAGAACGGGATCAATGACGACTGAAGACAATCGTTCAGCCTGACAGAAGTGCAACCCTTCCATAAATTACTGCAGATTTCAATGCTGGTCTATTAACAAGTGTCAGCGTGCGAACCATTCAACAAAACATAATAAATATTGGCTTTCGGAGTCGGAGTCAAAGGCCCACTCGTGTACCTTTAATGACTATAAGACACAAAGCTTTACGCCTCGCCTTGGCCCGTCAACACTGAAATTGAACTGTTGATGACTGGAAACATGTTGCCTGGTCGGACGAGTCTTGTTTCAAATTGTATCGATTGGATGGACGCGAGCGGGTATGGAGACAACCTCATGAATCCATGGACCAAGCATGTCAGCAGGGGACTGTTCAAGCTGGTGGAGGCTCTGTAAAGGTGTGGGACGCATGCAGTTGGAGTGATTTGGGATCCGACTCTGACAGGTGACACGTACGTAAGCATCCTGCCTGATCACCTGCAACTATTCATGTCTATTGAGCATTCCGACGGACTTGGGCAGTTCCAGCAGGACAATGAGACACCCCAAACGTCCGGAATTGCTACAGAGTGGCTCCAAGAATACTCTTCTGAGTTTAAAAGCTTCCGCTGGCCACTAAACTCCCCAGACATGAACATTGGGATTCCTTTTTACGTGCTGTTCGGAAGATTTCCGCCCCCTTGCACTATTAATGATTTATGGACAGCCCTGCAGGAGTAATGGTGTCAATTCCCTCCAGCACTACTTCAGACATCAGTCGAGTCCATGCCAGGTCGTGTTCCGGCACTTCTGCGTATTCGCCGTGGCCCTACACGATATGAGGCAGGTGTACCATTTTGTTTGGCTCTTCAGTGTATAAAAGACAATGTCCCGACTGACTGACTCACTCACACACTGTTTCATCATCACCCAGCCCACAACGCTAAGGATAGAATCTTGAAATTTTGGCTGGTCTGAGAAGTGACTTATCGAAATTCTGTCCCTCGAAAGGTGAAATTGGGGCTGAAATGTTTTTTGAAAATATGTTGCAATGAAGGCAATTTTTAAGTCAGACCTACGAAAATTAGTGTGGTTTCTCCGTCAGAAATAAAGAATAAAAAGGAATGGTTATTAAAGAACTGCTTAAGTATTTTTGAAGCTACGCCTATGAAAAGTAGTATTTGACTTCTTGCTTACAAATAAAAAAAAATATATGTTTCAGTATTTTTGGAAATTCTACCAATAAGGGGGTGAAATAGTAGATGAAATGTTTTGTGAAATATTTCATTATTAACGCATTTTCATAGCTAAATCTATGAAAATTTGGATTGACCTTCTCGGTTAGAAATAGAGGACGAAAGCCTTTCTGGAAATATTTCGTCTTACAAGCATTTTAAAGTAAATCTATGAAAATTTGTATTTGGCTTCTTTATTATAAACAACGTATCACTCTTTTTGAAAATTTAACCCCTAACGGCGTGAGATGGGAGATGAAATGTTTTATGAAAATACCTCACAGTGAAAGAATTTTTAAAGTTAAATCTATGAAAACAGGTATTTCATCTCTCGGTTAGACATAAAGAAATAAGTGTTATGGGATGAACGCTTCTGTAGAAATATGACCACAGGAACGCAAAACGTGTTATTAACAAAAACCTTTGACTCTGGCTACCAGAATCTCTTTCGAATCAGAAGTACATTCGGAAAAGACCTTTCTTCTACGGCCGCAATTGGCGTGAAAAGTTTAGAAGGTGTCGCAGTTTGTGAACAACACAAAAATTCAGTAAAGGAGAAAAAAAAAAAAAAAAAACAAGAATCGGTTCTGACCATATATACTCTGCGCGAGCGAAGTAGCGGGAGCTAAGCTAGTTAAGTAATAAAAGTAAACGGAAATAACCTATGGTGATATAATTCAGTTTTTCGTTCAGAACGCTACACTTACTTAAAGAAAGTACCGAGCGCGGTGGCTCAGTGATACGCACAGTGGACTCGCATTCGGGAGGACGACGGTTGAAACCCGCGTCCGGCCATCCTGATTTAGGTTTTCCGTGAGTTTCCTAAATCGCTTCAGGCAAATGCCGGGATGGTTCCTGCGAAAGGGCACGGCCGATTTCCTTCCCCATCCTTCCCTAATCCGAGCTTGTACTCCGTCTCTAATGACCTCGTTGTCGACGGGACGTTAAACACTAATCTCCTCCTCCTCCTCCTTAAAGAAAGTAAATAACTCCAAAACTAATCGGTTAATACCTGGCCACGATCATTTCGTTAGGGCTTTACGTCACCAGTAGAGCTAGCAACGTGCTTTGCAAATAATTTCGATGGGACCTTTGGGTTGGTACACAGAAAACAGTTTTGGAGTATAGTGGATGGAGTGGCGCGAAACAATTTGTGTCCACAACATGCAAAACACTTCTTTAAAAGCTGACCAGTGAAAACTATTTACTCTCATTTCTGTGTTCGTAGTAAGTAACCGCAAATGTTTTGTAGAAAATCCACTGTAATCGCTTTATGACGATTAAGATGCCAGGTACTTCACGGCGTAGACTACATTTAGCAAATAATAACAAATGCGTCCCACCCCAGAATCAAACCCTCGACCTTCTGCATGCTAGCCCAAAAAGCTATCCACTGCACCAACTGCACACCGCTGCTCTATGCCCTGACAGACCTAATGTGATTACAGTGTTTCCAGACTAGCGATCTTTAACGTCCATTTTCTGCCTGAAAAGGTGTAAGGTGGCTATAATTTCGCACCTTGCAGGAACTCATCTACATACCGTGCCGTGATCTACAAACACAATTAGGTAACATGTGGTAGGTTGTACATCGTATATATGAATGTACAAAGGAGACTGACATTCTCACGTACGTCTTTTAAATAATTGTTAACGCTTATTGGATGAAAGGTGACGGAGTGTCTTTATTATAAAAAAACAGCGTATTGAATGATTGTCTACTCTAGTAGAGGTTGGAACGCCAGTGGAGATGAAACAGTAGGCAGATTTCAAGCTCTGGGTGGAAGGCCCACATAGATGTTGGTCCTGCTAAAACACAGGAAGTAGCTAGACAGATGCCGTGGCACCTGAGCTCTGGAGCACAATAGGGTGACGGCCGGACAATATTGAAGTAGAGCCCGGAAAGATAACCGGATAATACTTCCGAGAGCTGAAAATCTTGGACGCAGGTGAGAGGAACGAAACCACGCAGGCTGGGTTACTTCCCAGGATTTTTACTCAGAAGCGTACCATTGTACGAGTATAGGATTTTCCTAGCAATCTTTCCGCCCTGGACGACAAAAGACTGAAATATGGTTGGTCGGCGTTCGGAAGATCCTGTAGAGAAAGAGAATATTCCGTGGTTTCTGGAATATGATTCGTTTTCGGAATTACGATGAAGGGAAGTCAAGCCTTGCTGGGAAGACAGCGCTGGAGAGACATGGTCTTCCGTTGTGAGCGCCCATGTGTGCCGGTCGCTCGATATCAGCTTTGATGCAGATGGATTTGCTGTCCTTGCTTGCAGGAGAGTTTATAGTTAGAACAGTTAGGCACTGTACTGTTGCGAACCTATACGATTCTGGACTTCACCCCCAGGTTGGAAGTCGTCGTTGAGTATGCAGCGTTCAGTAATTGACAGCATTTCCTCTGCCTATACTTACGTTGAGACGTTATCTGAACTCTGTCCTTGTGTCTGAGAGTTCGTATTTCTCGTCTGTAGAACACAGAGAGGAGAAGACAGTATTGGTGTATATTAGTCAGAGGACCACCTTCTGTTGTCCTAGTGTTTGAAAGAGTTTATTTGTGACTGGAGTTCTTCCATCATCACAGACGAGTACGAGAACCATCACTTTGACGCACCGGACGCTGTACATACGGTGATATCGTAAATTGCTTCAGCTTATTAGGGCTATCAAAGCTAAACAGCTGTGATCACGTTAGTTTATTTCCACTGAGGTTCCACACCACCGCAGATCATCTTTGAAAGTAGTGTCTTCTAGTGTTTGGTACGTAGATGATGTCTGTCATTTTGCGTTGTTGATATTAGACAACACAGTCATAATAAGGGGCAGAGTTGGGCAATTGATTAGTAATTTTACTTAGGAAATGTAAACTTTGTAATATAAAGGTTTCTTTAATCTACAATAAATATGTATGCAGGAACTATGTTTATCATTTAGTAGTATTAGTTGCCTTCGTCATCTATTTATGTTTAGATTGTAATTTATAGAATGAAGAGATCCTAAGATCTGCTTAAGGGGGTAGTCAGACAGGGCCAAATCATCATTTTAGCGTTTATTATTTTCTGTTACACACATTCTTTTACACCTGCCTGGAGTAGCATCTTGGATATGGCGACCCTGCCAGGATCCTACTTAGACTCTTGTGATAGTAGTCATAAAATGGTTTGAAACCTCAGAAATTTTCAAAAAATTTTTCCCATTTAATGTTTAGGTGTTACTGATAGTGATCACCAGCTTATGTGTATAGTTTGCAGTGGTAAAGGCATGTCATAACATTAAAAATAGTATTTGTGTATTTATTGTATTTATTTTCAGAGGTGTTTTGCTTCAGCCCACTGGCTGCACATTTATGTTATGTAATATGTCAGTGTATTTTGTTGTATTGTAACGACACTGCTCAGTCATGACATTGCCATTAGTTTAGCGCCTTTGTTGTAGATATTTATCTTATGTGCTGTTACATAATAGATGTGGGTATTGTAAATTGAGTGTATTTTAAGAGAGAATTGTAATCATGGATCAGTCCATGTTAACTAGGACGAAAGTGCGCTTAGTAGCACAACAAATCACTAGTTGTAACAATATAAAAATGGCAGGTACACAGGGTAGTCAAGAACGCCTATGGGATGAGAAGGAGTTAGCTATGTCAGTAGCACAAGGCACTGGTGAGGGGAATACCGTTCCAAGGGAATTTTTTGAGTATGGCAGACACAGTCAAGCCCATGGTGTGCAATCTGATAGCGAAGAGAAGGAACAGCGACACACTCAGGCAATTGTAAAGAAATGGGAATATAATGTAGGGGGTCCAAGTGAACACAGAACAACTAAGAATTGTTGTAGATCGCTGTATGTGGCATCATCATGAGGCAGGATACCAGTGGCGCGCAGTGATGACTTTTTTGAATATGAAGAAATGGAAAGGGAAAAAGGGAGAAGATCACTTACGAGTAGAAGAATGGGAAGTCACAACAGGAGAGAAGATTTAGATAACACAGGTGTGTTGGACATCCTTGCATACCTAAAAGCAATGGGATGTGAAATGGGGAGTAAAATTCAAAAGGTCAGCTCTGAATTGGGAAGCCAAATAAAAAGGCGGAATGATGAAGTACATGCTGAATTGAGAGAGCAAATAAAAAAAAAGGGTAATGATGAAGTATGAGCTGAAATGGGAGAGAAAATGAAAAAGGGGAATGATGAAGTATGCTCAGAAATGGGAAGTAAAATTCAGAAGGTTAGTATCGAAATTCAGTCAATAAAACATGAGACAAGGGAAGTGAAAAATGAGGTACTGACGCTCCGAACAAAACTAGAACGAGAGATTGCGGAGGTCAGAAGAACCGCGAACGAGGCACGATTAATAGCGAGGGGCGAGATCTGCTTCAGCGGGTAGTCAGACAGGGCCAAATCATCATTTTAGCATTTATTATTTTCCGTTGGGCACATTCTTTTACAGCTGCCTGAAGTAGAATCTTGGAAAGGCACAAGACGGAATTTTGTGGGAGACATTTTTGTATTGCTAGTATGTGAGGAATCAAGCTGCGAAGTCCGAGTGCGGCGAATTTTTCTTCACACTATGTATTCCTCATTCACGTAATGTCCTGAAGGGACGAAACTCTGCATGTGGTTATTTGTGCAGACGCGCCGCCCCTCTTCATCTACAGCCCACTGACCGCCACTGAACTTGAATCAGGAGATAGATTTCTTTGCAGTAAGACAAGTATCCGCGCAAACAGTATGACGACGTCTGCATCACTAAGGACTGCCAGTACGGCGACCATTGTTGCGACTTTTCTTGATGTGCCAGCAGAGGGAGGGGTGCCCACGGTGATGTCCCGAGTGGCAACACTGGACACAGCAGTGACACTGGGGAACACGCACAATGAGGAGCCGATGAAGCGAACACAGCCTACTGTAGCCGTGTAACTATTCTGGCCGCAACCAACTCAACTGGGCGTATGAAGCAATGACGTGGTCAAATAGACGGAAGCTGCAGAAGTAACGCCTTTTAATTATATAGCGTTTTCGCTGTTTGGATTACATCTCGATAGTGTAGGTCCGACAGAACGTGGGATTACACAAGGTCACTTTCACTTTGAAATGTGTTCCGAAATGTATAAAGTGCGAAGAGGCAATCGAAAGACACCCAATTTCACCCTCTTCTGGTATGGTATTTGGATACGGCCTAGAAAAATAGGGCCAGTTGTTGATGGAATTCAAAATAATCAGCTTCTGATGAAATACTAAAATTACTTGGGACTCGTTGCATTTAATTTAAGTCCCTGTTCTTGCTCTTATCTGAACAGTAAAGAGTGATCCTCTGCATTGCTTTAAAAATTTACTGTCACTAAAATACTTCAAATTGAAAGCAGCGTCATGAAAAAACGGATTAGGTCTGACCCCGGCTGCTAGGATACAGGATAGATGGTTCAAATGGCTCTGAGCGCTATGGGACTTAACATCTGAGGTCATCAGTCCCCTAGAACTTAGAACTACTTAAACCTAACTAACCTAAGGATATCACACACATCCATGCCTGAGGCAGGATTCGAACCTGCGACCGTAGCGGTCGCTACACGGTAGAGGTCATACGCAGGTGGGCTGTGACGTCACTGTGAACCCTCCTGCCACCTTGCACTGCGCTGAATCTTATAGGCACACGTCGCAGATATGAATGTAATCGAGATTTTCCAGGTTTTATTATTAAAGTTTATAGTTGTGTAATTTTTCTATTGTTGGGGAAATGCTAGTGTAAAGCTTTCGAACTGTATTTTTTTCAAATTTCGTTAATAACCTTGAGTTTTCAAAACACTAAGGCTTAAAGCAATAACTCTGGTGGAACATTAAACTGGCTGAGTCTTCTTGTTATTAGTGGATTCAGTAAGAAACGGATATTTTAATATCTCTCTGACAGAAGACAATACTTTAAGGTAGGTAACGAAAAGACATAGAATTTGCAACAACATCATATGACCAGTTACTACACTGTCCTTTCATAACCACTTGTTGTTGATAGTCAGAAAAAGAGTCCAGAATTACTTTTTGAACATGTTTTAATTTCATGCAATTCAGCCCTACATGGGGAGTAACTATCTTGTAAATCTGCATTCTTCTGCCTAAGGCCTTTTATTTCTGTTTCCATGACTTCTAATTGTTGGCTTGAGCACTCTTTGTCGCATTTACGCCAGTGTTTGTTTTTACTGTTAATGCCTTGCCTAGTAGTAATTTCTTCATTGGTTGGCAACATGTTTACCTGTGAAACACCTTATGCTTGTTTAAGGTAGTTTCGTTTTCGTGCCCGAATATTTCTCACAATATTAGGCTCATTACTTCATCATAATGAGAACTGGAGGATGGTTGATTTCGAGTCTGAACAGCATCAGTCTTAAACTGGCTTTTCGAAAGAATGTTCAACACTTCACTTTTCATATTCCTTTCATAATCGGAATGCGTGAAATGTATTGGGTAGACACGAGCATTTTCAACTGACAATAAATCTTCATGTTTACAAACATTTAGCCATTTTAGTTTCATCTTATTGTTTGTAGGGTACATATGCAACTTCATTCCTAACTTAGTTGTCTGCTGTGGTTAGTACTGGCAATCGTGCAGCAATCCATTATTTTTCACTTCAAAACTAACACTAAACAATCCCTCAATACACCGATAATTACGGCGTTACTGTGCACTTAATCACCAGTCACTAATAAAAATTTATAGTGCCGTAAACAATCTTGCTTTCGGTCGTAAACGCAATTAGAACACAATACGTTATGCGAGATACTGAGCGCTGGTTGAGTTCCCTCTGACGCCGGCGGCGCGCAGCGTGCTACTGCGCGTATACCTCGTGATCCCTGCCTTGTATTCTCATATTTATGGCTCTGACGGTGAAATAGGCGTCACGCTCTGGCTTTTCAGACTATGCTGTCCGAAGATTTCTATGCATCCGCCGCAACGCTCCACCATATACGTCTCCTTCCCTCGAGCAGTGGTAAATTCGCAGCATTTTTAGGAGTATTTATTTAGGTCGTGAGCATAGTGTTTATCCACCGTACCTGGTATCTGTGACGTCACACTGAGTCTAAAATGTAACATAGACTGTACAGTGGACATTGATATGAACATTTAGATGATGCACTTCCAGTCAGCAGACACGCATCGAACTAAGGAACTCATTAAATCATCTGACCTTGCTTTGACAATACAAACCCGCCGGTGTTAAGAGAGAATGCATCGGCAAACAATACCACGCGCTCTTGAAGCCGATTCAGTTGTGCAAATTTCCGAAGAATTCGGAATGACCCTAGTCACCAAGTAACTGGCATTGTCCCGCTTGACGCTGTCAAGACTGTTGCTGTGTGCACAACCATTGTGCAAGGCTTTGTTGTCTGTCTCAATGAAGATTAATGATGCTGCTGCTGTCAGCAAGATTGGGAGATGTGTCATACGTCAAGTGAAACAATGACGTTAAGAAACGGTTCGTCGATGACCGCACGGTGTCAAAGGAGATTCTACTCGCTCGCCCTCTCAACTCTAGGTCCACCCCTCCTCCTCTTCCCTTTTTTCTCATGGAACCGGATGACAGGACGGTGCGCAAAAAGACCTCTGTCGCTCATGTTCATTAAAGTAGCAGCATTGCAGCGGTGGCACCAGACAAAAAAAAGCACAACTGCAGCTTGTGATGGTATATTCTGGAAAAAACGATTTACTCCTGCAAATGAAACGCAAGTAGTATGCTATTTTCGATTTAATTTAATCTGTAAACCAACAGCAAGGTGTAGGAAATTTTTAAACATAAGAAAAAAGCGCGTTAGTAGAAATTTATGTTCTGCTACGAGCACTGCCGCAAACTGATACCTTCTATTTTTTAGAATTAATTTCATTCGCTGCACTGGAGATTAGACTGGGCTATTTTGACTCCCAGCACATTGTAGAGCTCCGTCTGTCCGAGAATTATTGCTCTAAGCTAAGAGCTATCCTTTTACTCGAACTTTTAATAAGTTAGCTTTATTAAAATGTGAAGCCTATTACAAAACTGGTTTCAGAATAATGAAAAGTTGTATACGTGGCAGAAACCCAGAGACACCAGAATGTTCCAGATAGATCATATGGTGGTAAGACAAACATTTTGAAAGCAGATTTCAAACTACGAATTATTTCCAGAAGCAGGTGTGGACTATGAACATAATTTATTAGTTATAAACTGAATAAAGTGCAAAGAAGCAGTAAATTGGGGGTGATGGGACCTTGATACATTGAAAGATCCAGAGATTGCTGAGATTCTCAAAGGGACTAATAGCCAACGATTGACTGAAACAGGGAAAAGAAATACAATAGAATGAAATAATAAAAGCAGGAGGGGATCAAACAGGAAAAAACAAGGTCTAAAAGAAATCCCTGAATAACACACTATATATTGAATTTAAATGACGAATGGAGAAAATATACAAATGCAGCAAAATAGCTGAAAAAGAAGCCAAGAATCTGAAAATGATATTAACATTAAGTCCAAAATGTGTAAGCAGGAATGGCTAAGAGAAACAGAGATGTTGCTTATAGAAAATTAGAGAGATCTCTGAAGAAAAAGAAGTAGCTGTATAAATATCAAACGCTGAAAAGGCAAACCAGTACTAAGCAATGAAGGGAAAACTGAAAAGCAGAAATAGTATGCAGAAGGACTATAAAAAGAAGTGAAGTTATTGACAATATTGTAGAAAAGGAAAAGAAAATAGACGAAGATGTGAGGATAGACATGGAATTTTCAAAAGAATTTGACAAACTTCTGAAAGACATAAGACGGAAAAAGGCTCCTGGCGTAGAAGTAGTTCCCTCAGAGTTATTGAGATCATTGGGAGATCCAGCGCCTGCGATGATAACGCTACTCTGCCTAGTGCGCTAGATGTATGACACTTATTAAATACCCTCAGACTTCTAGAAGAACGTAATGTTCCCCAAATGTCGTGGTGCAGAGCTTATGACCGCTCGGTCCTGGATGCCTCAACTTACACTACGTTTTCATACTGAATGGAACCACATACACAGGAAAGTCCGTAAGTGAATTCCTTTTACCCGAACGCTTATGAGATTTAATCAGCACTTTTTGCCGCATGATGAATGACTTCGCTGTCCTCTTAACATTATCACATCTTTGGCGTTTGTTAACTCAGTATTCTCCAAGACCATTTTCAATGTATCACTGTGCCATGATTTTGAAGAAGCATCTCTTCTCCGGTGGATACTCGTTCTGGTGGCAGTGAAATAGAATCGTTTGTTAATTCATTTATATCCTGTTCACATCTGTGGGTATAAGAAACCCAAGGCCGATGATAGCAATGGTGATAGAGAAGGTATAATTTCCCAAGTTCTCTCATAACTCATCCTAATGGGTTTTAAACGAGTGTTTCCAGAGTTTCCACCAAAACAATGGGTTCAGGACTAACTAGTTTTAAGAAATATTTAACAAAAGCTTGAATGTCTACCTACTAATAGCTTACCTGAGAGGTGTCAATGACACATACTTTGATACCAGTTCTGTCGCTGCAAAATAATGTATGAGAAACCCGTAGCAATTCTCAGCGGTGGACCGAATGAAACGAGTGTAGAATGTTTCTTTTACCTTGTAGGAATGGTAGGAAACATGAAGCATGATGAGACACAGTCGACAGATTTGCCTTGTGGCAGAGTTTGCATGCAGCTAACCCTTGATATATTCTCTTCTTCATGTTAATGAAGCAGCACTGGTATCACTTTTATGTCCAAAATGTGCATACCTCAGGTGAGTATGCCAAATCAACTTTGTAAGTAGGCTGTTTATGTTTTCTCTATGTAAGTAGGCTGTTTATGTTTTCTTATTGGCAACGTTACGTAGCGCTCTGTATGAAAATCACTGGCTGTGCTGTGTGCAGTCTGTGGCTAGTTTGCATTGTTGTCTGCCATTGTAGTGTTGGGCAGCTGGATGTGAACAGCGCGTAGCGTTGCGCAGTTGGAGGTGAGCCGCCAGCAGTGGTGGATGTGGGGAGAGAGATGGCGGAGTTTTGTAATTTGTCATGAACAGCTGTATATATTATGACTATTAAGGTAAATACATTGTTTGTTCTCTATTAATATCTTTCATTTGCTAACTATCCCTATCAGTAGTTAGTGCCTTCAGTAGTTTGAATCTTTTATTTAGCTGGCAGTAGTGGCGCTCGCTGTATTGCAGTAGTTCGAGTAACGGAGATTTTTGGTGAGGTAAGTGATTTCTGAAAGGTATAGTTTAATGTTAGTCAGGGCGATTGTTTTGTAGGGATTTTTGAAAGTCAGATTGCGTTGCGCTAAAAACATTGTGTGTCAGTTTAAGCACAGTCTTGTATAATTTGTTCTAAGGGGACGTTTCAACTTATTACTTCTATCATTAAGTATGCACGACACCCAGTGTGAACTTTAAATTCTCTTTGACATTTTGCTCCATACAGTATTGCGAAATTGCAACATTGGCGTGGTCCTTCCACTTCAACTTCACTTCTTTCCAGGAGGGACACTTGTACTGTTCCTTGCCAATATCAGCAACCAAACATCTGATGAAATTTTCTAAGCAACAACCTTCATATACAAGACATTCAAATTATCTACATTATGGTCTTCTCAGTCTCACATTATTCAAGGCTAGAGGTGACCTGAAGAACAACTGAAACAATATTTTCCATTTCAGGGACATGAATAACAGACAGCTTAAATTTTTACAAGTATAGAGCCCACGTGGCTAAACGCCCATGAGTTAATTTAACACTCATCAAAAATTGTAAAACTCTGTACTCTATGTAGACCGGAGACGACAGACCAAACTAACAGTAACGAAACACGACACAGCTCTATACGAAAGCCAAAGCCTCAGATTCAGTTGCACAATATTTATGTTCACATTCAGTGAACACAAAGCTCCAAAAAGCAATAGTTGTATTGCACATAATACTTTACACTCCAGATTCCTGAAAAACCGGTGCTCCAATACCAGTTTTAGAACTGTTCGAGCTGGCCGGTGTGGCCGAGCGGTTCTAGGCGCTTCAGTCCGGAACCGCGCTGCTGCTACGGTCACAGGTTCGAATCCTGCATCGGGCATCGATGTGTGTGATGTCCTTAGGTTAGTTAGGTTTAAGTCGTTGTAAGTCTAGAGGACTGATGACCTCAGATGTTAAGTCCCATAGTGCTTAGAGCCATTTGAACCATTTGAAGAACTGTTCGAGTCAAAATAAAACTTTTCACTCAAATCAGGGTATGACAGGAGAGGAGCCTCAAAAATATCCTGTTTCACACCTTCGAACTCACCTTGTGCCTGGGCATCCCAATCCTATAGAGCATTTTTGCTTTTTGTGCACAAAAATGCACCATGAACAACATAATTAAATCCAAAAACAGTTAATAAAAATTTGATAAATCAAGAAATGAACAGAATTTAATTTACTTGTTTGTTGATGGAACAAGAAAATAGCGAATTCCTTCAGTCTTGCCTTGACCAGACTGAATTCCTGATGCTGTCGCAATATGTTCCAGAAATTTTACTTGTCTCTTACCAAACCCAATTTCTTCAGATAATAGTCACTCTAAACCCCTGACTATACTCAAATTTCTGTCTTAAAACCTCTTTATGATTCTCCCAAATGTTTTCTGTTATCAACACGTCTCACTTTCCTTCTTTTTAAGTCAGAAGACAAAATACCTCTTTATGCCATATATTTCAGTTATGAGGGATGCAAATCTATGGAAGACAGAACGTGAAGTTTATCCAACGTCAAGAGCCATTCAATCTAACGTAGAATGATTGTAATTATGTTGCATGAAAACAGTACTAGCCTAATACATCTGTATCTACATACATACTACGCAAGCCACCGCACGGAGCGTGGTGGAGGGAACGCTATACCACTCTAGTCGTTTCCCTTCCTGTTCCACTCGCAGACACAGCGAAGGAAAAACGAGTGTCAAATGCCTCCGTATATGCCCTAATTTCTCGTATCTTATCTTCGTGGTCCCTAGACGAAATGTATGTTGGCGGCAGTAGGAATGTTCTGCCTTAGCTTCCAATGCCGGTTCTCTGAACTTCCTCAGTAGTGTTCTTCGAAATGAACATCTTCTACCCTCCAGGGATTCTGAGTTCCCGAAGCATATCTATAATACACTCCTGGAAATGGAAAAAAGAACACATTGACACCGGTGTGTCAGACCCACCATACTTGCTCCGGACACTGCGAGAGGGCTGTACAAGCAATGATCACACGCACGGCACAGCGGACACACCAGGAACCGCGGTGTTGGCCGTCGAATGGCGCTAGCTGCGCACCATTTGTGCACCGCCGCCGTCAGTGTCAGCCAGTTTGCCGTGGCATACGGAGCTCCATCGCAGTCTTTAACACTGGTAGCATGCCGCGACAGCGTGGACGTGAACCGTATGTGCAGTTGACGGACTTTGAGCGAGGGCGTATAGTGGGCATGCGGGAGGCCGGGTGGACGTACCGCCGAATTGCTCAACACGTGGGGCGTGAGGTCTCCACAGTACATCGATGTTGTCGCCAGTGGTCGGCGGAAGGTGCACGTGCCCGTCGACCTGGGACCGGACCGCAGCGACGCACGGATGCACGCCAAGACCGTAGGATCCTACGCAGTGCCGTAGGGGACCGCACCGCCACTTCCCAGCATATTAGGGACACTGTTGCTCCTGGGGTATCGGCGAGGACCATTCGCAACCGTCTCCATGAAGCTGGGCTACGGTCCCGCACACCGTTAGGCCGTCTTCCGCTCACGCCCCAACATCGTGCAGCCCGCCTCCAGTGGTGTCGCGACAGGCGTGAATGGAGGGACGAATGGAGACGTGTCGTCTTCAGCGATGAGGGTCGCTTCTGCCTTGGTGCCATTGATGGTCGTATGCGTGTTTGGCGCCGTGCAGGTGTGCGCCACAATCAGGACTGCATACGACCGAGGCACACAGGGCCAACACCCGGCATCATGGTGTGGGGAGCGATCTCCTACACTGGCCGTACACCACTGGTGATCGTCGAGGGGACACTGAATAGTGCACGGTACATCCAAACCGTCATCGAACCCATCGTTCTACCATTCCTAGACCGGCAAGGGAACTTGCTGTTCCAACAGGACAATGCACGTCCGCATGTATCCCCTGTCACCCAACGTGCTCTAGAAGGTGTAAGTCAACTACCCTGGCCAGCAAGATCTCCGGATCTGTCCCCCATTGAGCATGTTTGGGACTGGATGAAGCGTCGTCTCACGCGGTCTGCACGTCCAGCACGAACGCTGGTCCAACTGAGGCGCCAGGTGGAAATGGCATGGCAAGCCGTTCCACAGGACTACATCCAGCATCTCTACGATCGTCTCCATGGGAGAATAGCAGCCTGCATTGCTGCGAAAGGTGGATATACACTGTACTAGTGCCGACATTGTGCATGCTCTGTTACCTGTGTCTATGTGCCTGTGGTTGTGTCAGTGTGATCATGTGATGTATCTGACCCCAGGAATGTGTCAATAAAGTTTCCCCTTCCTGGGACAATGAATTCACTGTGTTCTTATTTCAATTTCCAGGAGTGTACTTGCATGCTCATCGAACCTACCGGTAACAAGTGTAGCAGCTCGCCTCTGAACTGCTTCTATGTGTTCTTTCAATCCGACTGATGCGGATCCCACATTCTCGAGTAGTACTCAAGAATAGGTCGCACTAGCGTCCTATATGCGATCTCCTTTACAGATGACTCACACATTCCTAAAACTCTCCCAATAAACCGAAGTCGACCATTGACCTTCCCTACCACAATGCTCACATGTTCGTTCCATTTCATATCGCTTCGCAACGCTGCGCCCAGATACTTAAATGATGTGACTGTGTCAAAGAGTACAACACTAATGCTGTATCCGGACATTACGGGTTTGTTTTACTTACTCATCCGTATTAATCTAAATTTTTCTTCATTTACAACCTTTTGTCATTCATTACACCAGCTAGAAATTTTATCTAGGTCATCTTCTATCATCTTACAGTCACTGATCATCGACACGTTCCTGTATACCTCAGCATCATTAGAGAACAATCGCAGATTGCTGCCCACCCTTTCACCAGATCATTTATGTACATAGAATATAGCAACGGTCCTATCATACTTCTCTGGGGCATCCCTGTTGTTACCCCTGTCTCCGATCAACAAACGCCGTCGAGGACAGCATACAGGGTTCTATTACTTAAGAAGTTGTCAAGCCAGTCACATATCTGGGAGCCTATTCCGTATGATCGTACCTTCGGTAACAGTCTGTAATGGGGTACCGTGTCGAATGTTTTTCGCAAACCTAGAAATATGTATCTGCCTGTTGCCCTTCATCCATAGTACATCATGTGAGAAAAGAGCAAGGTAGGTTGCGCACGAGCGATACTTTCTAAAGCCGTGCTGATTCGTGGACATAAGCTTTTCGTTCTCTAGGAAATTTATTACATTCGAACTTACAGTGTACAGTAACGGATCTTCACGGATATTGGTCTGTTACTTTACGGATCCATTCTTTTACCCTTCTAATATGCAGGCGTCACCTGCGCTTTTTTCCAGTCGCTTGGCATTTTGCACTGGTGGGGAGATTCGCGATAAATGCGGTTAAACGGTACTGGGATTCCGTACAGACCTGGCAGCTTATTTACTGTCGACTCTATCAGTTGTTTCTCTACGCCAGGGATGTTTGTTATTATGTCATCTACACGAGACTCCGTGTGATGGTCAAACTTCGGTTCGTTTGCAGGATTCTCCTGCATGAACGATTTCTTAAACATAGAATTTAAAACCTCGGCTTTCCTTTTGCTATCTTGTACTGCCAGAACACCAAACTGATAAACGAGCGATTGGATGGAAGCCTTAGACCCCAGCTTTGCGATCTTGCATAGGACCAGAATTTTCTCGGTTTTTCCACCAGTTCTTTTTCCGAAGTATGACGGTGGTAGCTGTTGTATGCTTCGCGCATAGATCTTTTCACAGACGCACGAGTCTCTACTAATCTCTGCCTATCGCGATTTGCATGTCCTCGTTTGAACCGAGAGTGAAACAGTCTTTGTTTCCTCAGCATTTGCCGGATTTCGTTATCAAAGCATTATGGGTCTTTTTCGTCCTTAACCCACTTACTAGGCACATACATGTCCAGAGCATGATTTACATTGTGCTTAAACTTTGCCCATAATTCCTTTATCTCCATAATTCTGGAAGTAAATGATTGCAGTTCATTGTCTAAGTGAGATGCTAACTTCTGCTTGTACGCTACGAGGTCGAAAGTATTTCTAATGCGCGTGGGCTGCCGAACCAGCTGCTCAAGACAGTTTTCGGAAAACGTGTTCAGAAGTACTTCACAAGACTGTCTGTCTGTACCCCATGAAATGAATCCATACACGTCCCAGTCTATACGCGGTAGGTTAAAGTTAGCACCAAGTAGTACTGCATGATCTGGATATTTATGCACAACTGACCATAGAATTTCCCTGAATGATTCTAGAGCTGTCACAGCGGAGTCGGGTGGCCGGTTAAAACATCCGACAATTAACTTGATTTCACCTATACCTGCTACGCACGACAAGATAACTTCACTGTCACACTCAGTTTGAAACTCAATAGAGAAAATATTTTTGTAGACTGCGATAAACATTCCATCTCCTACGGCGTCTAATCTATCTTACCTATCAACATTCCAAGACTAACTAAATATCTCAGAGTTTTTTACTTCGGGTTTTAGCCAGCTCTCAGTCCCAAGAATAATTTTCTGGAGGGCTGTAAATTCTGGAACATTGTTACGAATACTTCGACAATTTACTGACAAAATTTTTACAGTCGAATTGTCATTACTCTGAACCATTTTCTTGCTTTGCAGCAACTAACAACGGAGTTCTGCAGGAGCTGAAAGAGGGTTGTAACATTTTTTCTGTCTCGGTTCCTACACTGTCTTAATAAACGAATGATCTAAGATAAGGCTTGATAAAACATTTTCTATGGTCCTTGCCTTAAACCATAGTAAATACCTTTAATAATACCTGTATGTTCAGAAAGTACTAATGAATAATGTCATAGTGCTTCAGATAAATCTTCTTTTATTGTTCAATCTGCCTCATAAACATAAAGAATATGAAGACTCTTCTAACTTGTAACAAATTTCAGATCAACAGGCGACTCAGAATTAATGAGAAACTTAAGACAACGGCTTGAATTCTTCTCGTTAGTTGCACAATCATGAAACAACAGCTTCATTGTAGATCCGTTAGCCATCAGGTTGTAATTTTTCCTCATATCTACGTGATTATGTAGCTCTCAATTCGTTCGAGCAATCAATCATTCATGATAGGAAACACAGTCATAGCTCAGTCACTCAAAATGATTCTGAAATTTTAGTTGTTAGAATGAAATCAGGCGATGATTCTTCTTCTCTGCAGGCTCGTGCTTTGCGGCAGTCTGCTAATCTGTACAAATAAAATGCCTCGTAATTTTGGAAGCGTTGTATAATCAGTCGGGAAACCTCAGATCAAGCGGATATTTGGCTTTGATGAAGTTTAACCTTCCGAAGAGGTAATGGAGCTCTTGGATTATTAAATGCAGGTTCGTATCCAGTCTTTCGGAAGTTCCCTTCTGATTAACAACTACGCAATATATCGATAAATATAATTAATTCTCAAATGTCAAATACACACCTATTGTATGAAGGAGCAATCTATATATATATTTCCTTTTTAATCGTACAGTTCGTATCAGTTATCTTCTGTGATAAACCTCAATAATCAGATTACAATTCTTCAAAACAAAGCTCAGGCTAATCGGCACGAAGACAATCTCGGAAGCTTTTTTTTTTTTTACAACCACCAGAGAGAGTACTACAAAGAATAATTATGCGCTCATGGCATAGCTATTGTATGAAACTATTTTGCGCATGGATTCTGCGAGTACGAAGATAGAAAATTTGTAAACGTAATTCAAGGGTAGAATTGTGTCAGAATAATTCATCGAATATAAAGAGATATTACAAGGTGACTTCACCAGGACCTAAGGCCATCATTGTTTGCTGTGCTGAACGAAAATCCACTCTTAAAATTACAGGAATCGTCAGCCTTATCACAACCATAAAATTCACGCAAAACACATAATCTAGACCCTGAAATTCAACACCAACTTGTCTTTTCACTTCAATACTTTTACCAATAATTGCACCTTCACTTTAGTCCACTATAAAGGAAGAATAGGGCACGAAACTACCTCGTTACTCCTCTCAAGTGCTGTCTCGCTCAATACCGATACATAATTCCCCATATGTCCGCCCCGATAGCTGAGTGGTTAGCGTGACGGATTGCCGTATTACCGGCCCAGGTTCGATTCCCGGCTGGGTCGGGGATTTTCTCCGCTCCGGGACTGGGTGTTGTGCTGTCTTCATCATCATTTCTTCCCCATCCGGCGTGCAGGTCGCCCAATGTGGCGTCGAATGTAATAAGACCTGCACCAAGGCGGCGGGATCTGCCGCTCAAGGGGTCTCCCGACCAATGACGCCAAACGCTCATTTCATTTTCATTACCCATATCTAGAACTCGTGACAAATCGAGTCTGTTCATATTTATTGCAAGTGTTCGACTATCTAATGATTTTATCTCTTCCTAGTTTTCGCTAAGCGTCATCTCCCTCACAACTTCAAAGATAACAAATTTAATTGTTCAGTACTCCAGTACTCCGTCTATCCCTTGCACACTGGCCTCTTTAGTTACTAAAAGCATTTGTCATTTCCTTGACGGCGGTCTTTCCACTCGTATGGTGTTTCATGGATCAGATAACTGCACTTCAACAATTAATGGATGCGAATTTCTACTCTGCCAGCCATTGTTATACCATTACTCCTGCTATGATGGTTATGCCAAAATCTCCTGTCATTCCAGTCACCATGTCCTCTCATAACGCTATAATTGTATCAGGGAATCCTCCAGGTACCTCCACTTATCATTACCATATCTGTCCTGCCTGGATTGTGCCACGTGCCGTTATAAGTTTGATTGCACTGTGCGTTGGGATCAGGATATTTAGTTTGGTTGACTTCTCTACTATGATGGGCTTCATTCCCACTATCATACTGAAGTTGCTGGAGTAGACTCTGAACTCCTTCATGATAATCTTTATAATATCCAGTAAGAATGACTTGATTTAAATACCACTTAACTTCAACAAATTCATATGAATTTTTTTTTCATGGGACTGTGTAAATTGTACAAAAATTTATTTTTCATATCATGTTCTCAAAGAATAGAGTAGGGTTAGTGAAATTAAATCATTTAAAATCTTAAATTATTAATATTCCATGTTTTACTCTGTCTTCAGGTGGTACAGAGCTGTACGCAGACAAGAACAGGTGACAAAACGTTTCGTATAAGCCACAATTTCAAGCCAGTGTATGCGTATGCATTTCACTTGAAATGTATGTAGTGACAGTAAATGATTATTATCAAATCCAGTCATTTCCTCTCAATTCACAGCTTCATGATTAAATTGTCCTTTACTTCGATGAGTCTGCCCCTCTGGTAATAAGGTTCTGGTTCTGGCACGTCTACATGACACGAATCAAATTTTTCATCTCGCACCTGTCTTTTAACGTAACGGCAATTTCTGGATACACCTTTACCTATTCTTCCTCAATTTTAGAAACTATTTCTTGTCACACCTGACTTAGCTCCCGTCTCCTCCATTTGACCGTCTCTAACTCTTAAAAGCGGCCTAATGTCCTGACACTGTGCGATCTGAGTTCTACAGAGCATAGACAGTCAGCTGGGCTACAGCAGTAGCAAGTACATTAACCTATGTAATAGCTTTATGCACCCCTTCTGTATTTTCTAGAATCCCCATCTCTGGACAGAACTTCAAAGCTCCTACTCGGTTCTTAAGGTTTTGAAAATTGTTGTTCTTGAATCCGACTCACAACTTTCTGACTAGCAAAAGTATCTAATCCATCGGGAAACTCTGTCTCACCTTTTACGTGTTCGTTTATCATATGGAATGATTTTTCTGATCCTTCATAACTTTCTTTAACTTCACCTGACTCAGATCTGCTGCAACAAGTCTGATCTATACACTAGAGATTCTTCCATCGTATTTAGATTGCAGCTCTACCCATATCTGGTTGTGAGAACATTTAGCCTGAGTCAAATTTGTCACTCTGCAGCGGAGTGTGCGCTGATATGAAACTTACTGGCAGATTCAAAGCGTGTACCGGACCAAGACTCGAACTCGGGACCTTTGCCTTCGCGGGCAAGTGCTCTACCAGGCAAAGGTCCCGAGTTCGAGTCTCGGTCCGGCACACAGTTTTAATCTGCCAGGAAGTTTCAACATTAAGCCTTATCTGAAATTTTTTCTCCAGTAGAGTCAAATTTACTTTCCAAATTTGGGATTTATGTTCTTAATTCATTTTCGCTAAATGGTTGTTCTCTTGCAGGAACCTTAAGTAGTGCACCTAACTTAGCATGCTGTTCCCCTGCGCTAGCTTCTCATTTTCCAGTCTGTTATCTTGCACTAACTCTATTTTACTCCCTTATAAACTAAAGCGCCCAAGAAACTGTTATAGGCATGCGTATTCAAATATGGAGATATGAAAACAGGCAGAATATGGCGCTGCGGTCGGCAACGCATTTATAAGACAAGTGTCTGGCGCAGTTGTTAGATCGGTTACCGATGCCACAATGACAGATTATCAACATTTAAGTGAGTTTGATCGTGGTGTTATAGGCGGCGCACGAGCGATGGGACACAGCATCTCCGACGTAGCGATGAAGGGGGCGGGGGAGGGGGGGGGTCCCGTACGACCATTTCACGAGCGTACCATGAATATCAGAATCCGGTAAAACATCACATCTCCTACATTGCTGCGGTCGGAAAAAGATGCTGCAAGAACGGGACCAACGACGACTGAAGAGAATCGTTCAACGTGACAGAAGTGCAACCCTTTCGCAAACTGCTGCAGATTTCACCGTTGGGCCATCAACAGGTACGTTGGGCGTGTACAGTTGGAGTGATATGGGATCCCTGACAGGTCTAGATACGACTCTGACAGGTGACATGTACGTAAGCATCCTGTCTGATCACCTGCAACCATTCATGTACATTGTGCATTCCGACGGAATTGGGTAACTCCAGCAGGAAATGCGACACTCCACACGTCCAGAATAGCTACAGACTGGCTCCTATAACACTCTTCTGAGTTTAAACACTTCCACGGCTGACCAAACTCTTCAGACATGAATATTGTTGAGCATATCTGGGATGCTTTGCAACGTGTTGTTCAGAAGAGACCTCTACCCCCTCGTACTCTAACGGATTTATGGACAGCCCTGCAGCGTTCATGGTGTCACTTCACTCCAGCACTACTTCAGACATTAGTCGAGTGCGTGCAAAGTCGTGTAGCGGCACTTCTGCGTGCTCGCGGGAGCCCTACACGATATTAGGAAGGTGTACCACTTCCTTTGGTTCTTCAGTGTGGATACCAATGTTCTTGAAATAAAGTTCTTATCAAAAGAAATTTTAGGAGTTGAAATAATGTTCTGCTGTCGATCTTGAATACTGCGGAACAGAGATGTCTGAAAAAGTTTCACAATTGTTGGTTGATTCAAGTGGAAACATCACTTCGAATTACCTGCCTCTCCACTCATACCAACACATCTTGCTTCCTGTGCCACAAGGTCAGAATTACAAACAACAGTTTGCACCTGACTATTCAATATCCTACTATCCTACTAGAATCAGCAGTCAGACGCCGTGTCGTCCTTTGATTTGCAACACTCGTCTTCATTTGTTATAAATATTGAAAAAGTTAAGACATTACTTAGTCTTTCCTAAGAGTACCACATTGGACCGTACACAAATAGATCTCAGGCACCTGATAATAAGGAAATAATTGTCTACTGTGCCACCAAAATCTTTGTATAGCACTAGAAAAGCGAAAACATAAAGCAGTAGTTGTTCCTGAAAAAGCGACAGTATTTTAAAGCACCAAAAATCAAGAACGATAAATAAATCAGCAAATCATGAGTAATCAGTCAAGGCAAGTAGCATGAGACACTTCAGATTACAGTTGTTGTTGTTGTTGTTGTTGTGGTCTTCAGTCCTGACACTGGTTTGATGCAGCTCTCCATACTACTCTATCCTATGCAAGCTTCATCATCTCCCAGTACCTACTGCATTCTACATCCTTCTGAATCTGCTTAGTGTATTCATCTCTCGGTCTCCCTCTACGATTTTTACCCTCCACGCTGCCCTCCAGTACTAAATTAGTGATCCCTCGATGTCTCAGAATATGTCCTACCAACCGATCCCTTCTTCTAGTCAGGTTGTGTCACAAGCTCGTCTTCTCCCCAATTCTATTCAATACCTCCTCATTAGTTATGTGAGTTACCCATCTGATCTTCAGCATTCTTCTGTAGCACCACATTTCGAAAGCTTCTATTCTCTTCTTGTCTAAGCTATTTATCGTCCATATTTCACTTCCATACATGGCTACACTCCACACAAATACTTTCAGAAATGACTTCCTGACAGTTAAATCTATACTAGATGTTAACAAATTTCTCTTCTTCAGAAACGCTTTCCTTGCCATTGCCAGTCTACATTTTATATCCTCTCTACTTCGACCATCATCAGTTATTTTGCTCCCCAAATAGCAAAACTCCTTTACTACTTTGTCTCATTTCCTAATCTAATTCCCTCAGCATCACCCGACTTAATTCGACTACATTCCATTATCCTCGTTTTTCTTTTGTTGATGTTCACCTTATACCTTCCTTTCAAGACACTGTCCATTAAGTTCAACTGCTCTTCCAAGTCCTTTGCTGTCGCTGACAGAATTACAATATCATCGGCGAACCTCAAAGTTTTTATTTCTTCTCCATGGATTTTAATACCTACGCCGAACTTTTCTTTTGTTTCCTTTATTGCTTGCTCAATATACAGGAGAAAATATAAAAATGCAGTAAATGAAGCAGGCAAAAAGGAATACAAACGTCTCAAAAATGACATCGACAGGAAGTGCAAAATGGCTAAGCAGGGATGGCTAGAGGACAAATGTAAGGATGTAGAGGCTTATCTCACTAGGGGTAAGATAGATACTGCCTACAGGAAAATTAAAGAGACCTTTGGAGAAAGGAGAACCACTTGCATGAATATCAAGAGCTATGATGGAAACCCAGATCTAAGCAAAGAAGGGAAAGCAGAAAGCTGGAAGGAGTATATAGAGGGTATATACAAGGACGATGTACTTGAGGACAATATTATGGAAATGGAAGAGGTTGTAGATGAAGATGAAATGGGAGATATGATATTGCGTGAAGAGTTTGACAGAGCACTGAAAGACGTGAGTCGACCCAAGGCCTCTGGGGTAGACAACATTCCATTAGAACTACTGACAGCCTTGGGAGAACCAGTCCTGACAAAACTCTGCTATCTGGTGAGCAAGATGTATGAGACAGGCGAAATACCCTCAGACTTCAAGAAGAATATAATAATCCCAATCCCAAAGAAAGCAGGTGTTGACAGATGTGAAAATTACCGAACTACCAGTTTAATAAGTCACAGCTGCAAAATACTGACACAGATTACAGTACCTCACATTTAATTAACTCAGATATTTGTTCATCGGACTGATTCTATGAACTGAGCTGTTGTTTTGAAAGACATATATTTTTAATGAAAATTTCATTAATCGTATTGATGAGTTAGTCAAAACATAATCACGTAAGAAATGAAAATAGGCATAATATGCTAGCCTTTTTATTTTTATATTACCTATATCTAACAACATTTTCATTGCAAATAGTGATTTGTTCAGGCACTTAAGTACTTATGTGGCACTCTCCTCCAAGATGAATTTATTATCTAGCTGTAGTCCCAAGAATTTAACACTGTCAGCTTGTTTTATCTGCTTGTTGTCATGTTTTACGCATTTGTTGGCGGGAAACCTCTTATAACTGCTAAACTGCATTTAGTGTCTGTTTTCAAAGCTTATTGACAAACAGTTCGCTAGAAATTTTTGTTAATGTTCATAAGGATTTTATTACCGATATTTCTAAGACTATAGTCGATTATCTATTTATTGTAATGCTTGTACCATGTGCTAATAAAATAAATCTGGTAATGTTACAGTTGAAGAGTCATTGATATACAGAAGAAAATGTATGGACTCCTGTGGGATATCGCGTGTAATTAGTCCTCTGTTGAATGACACCTGGCAGCTTAATACCTATCTCTTTCCTAATGTTCGTCTGACGTCAGAAATATAAAATTTGAATACTTTGGTAGCATTTACTATTACACCATAAAATGCTGATTTACTTAAAAGGATACTGTGATTTACGCAATCAAATTCCTTCGACAGATTCCATAGCCTGTAATTTATTGTGTGATGAATTGAATACATTCTCACTGTACTTGCAGATAGCCTTCTCAATATCAGAACCAGGGCTGGAACTATGATTTTTACCAATGAGGGCAAGCTTAAATTTGACACTCGTCTTTCACCCCTCCTCCATAAAAACCAACAGTTTTACAAGAGTAATTTAGGTAATATATTTCGAAATAAATGTCACCATCTCATAACATTATTTTATTTTATTTGCTAAATTAAGGTCATATTAGAACAAACAAACAGAAATTTAAAACAGTACAAAAGTAAAACATAATTACTCATTGTGTAAATAATAAATTTTAAATTTCATATTTCGACCTTTTTTCTCAGCAAAAATTTTTTGTGGTCCTATCGTATTTCATGGAAGCAGTTCGTTTGCGCTCTATGGCGATAATACTCATGTTTGTTAACCTTTGTTGAAAAATCGTGCTCCACAAATAATTTTTAACCAGCTTCAGCTTGGTGAAATAGAAACTGGGACAATAAAGTACGTTTTTAAGGCTGTAGTAAGGTTGAGATACTCCTCTTCCAATTTATTTTTATGAGTTATAAGTGATGTGGAAGATGTAGTGGCATCTTGCAAACATCTCTCTATTGTCAGCGCATGGTGTTTAGAACTTTCAATTTTAAAAATAACTTCTTACTTGCTAAGATAGGTTCCTACTAGTTCCGCTGCTTTGGCCTTTAATTCCTCAATCTCTATTTCTTGAATTCGGACAGCACACAACAAACTAAGGTTTCCGCTGGTTTTCTCCAGTGCCTTAAGCACGGTACTCAGTTCCACTACCACTCTGTCAATTATTTCTGACAGGCACATCCTGAACAAATCTTTCTCAATATTCGGATACTTCATGCTCACAAAGCTCATTGGCAATTTTTTCTTTCCTCTATTTCTTTTTTCTGGGTAGTTCATTGACATCTCACTGTTTTCTTCTGACATTTTGGCTTCAGAAATAGCTTACATGTTTTTGCAAGATCTCCCAAGAAGCATAGATATAAACGATGGATAGTTACAAAAAAAAGTTTGATAATAGCCAGATGCGACGTCTGCATGTGCTGCTATTAAATTTAAAGAGAGAGCAACACATGGTACAAAATAAGCCAGTTCATCCTTCTTAAGTGTTCTTGACTGGACTCCTTTATTCTTTCCATTCATATTGTCCCACTGTCGTAAGACTGTCCTCTGTAGGTACTAACCATTTTGGTCTGTTTTTTTGTGTTTCTTTTTTACATTATCTCACGACTAAGATCTTGTCCTGTTTTTCCTGTAATTATAAACACTTTCCACAGCTTATGAGTTATTTAACGTAAGATATCGAACTATCTGAGAAATCCGCTATTCTATCTGATATCTGGAGTGCAGTAAAACATAAATGAAAACTATTTAGCATGTAAAATATAGCCGGCCGGTGTGGCCGTGCGGTTCTAGGCGCTTCAGTCTGGAACCGCGTGACCGCTACGGTCGCAGGTTCGAATCCTGCCTCGGGCATGGATGTGTGTGATGTCCTTAGGTTAGTCAGGTTTAAGTAGTTCTAGGTTCTAGGGGACTGATGACCACAGATGTTAAGTCCCATAGTGCTCAGAGCCATTTGAACCATTTTTTTGTAAAATATCTTTGATTATGTGTCGTCTTATTTTGTTGACATATCAAGGAGCTCATGTTGTATATTTTCGGAAAAATAGCTAATTTGCCTTTTCTTGTAGCGTTAAATATGCTGACGAAGGGAAGCACTGTAGTGTGATATGAAGTCAATGGCGTTTAGTAATTTTCCACTCTCTGGCTCGCCAAATCTACCAGCTTCTTTAGTTCCTCTAAGCGGACTTCCTTGCATTTCCAGAAAAAGAACAGCATCAATAATTCAGTGCAATACGGCTCTCCATCGAGATTCCTCTTTTTTATCTGATCCTGTAGCTCTCCATCAACGCCCCAGTTCCCAGTTTCCGAGAGGAGACTCTGAATCCTCCCAAGAGCAAAAATAAAGCTTACGAATTGACGAATTTTCATGATCAGGCAATTTTTCACTGAGCTTTCTCCAGTTAACAAACCCTTACTCTTTAGCAACCAAACCTTCCTCTTTAGCTAAGAATGGTTTTGACTCAGAATCTGAACCTAAGTGAGAAAATAATTTACAGGGTATACAACACAAAACATTTTTGCTCTCAATATAGCCTAGACATTATCTTTTAACTGTTGTCCCATTTTTTAACTTCTTTTGAAACAAATTTTAATTTAAATTGCAGTCCTCTATATACGATTGTAAGTCAATTATTATCTGCAAAGTAGTTATAAAATTTTATTGTAATAAGTAGGAAATTTACATGAACATCATTTTTCTTTATACACTCCTGGAAATGGAAAAAAGAACACATTGACACCGGTGTGTCAGACCCACCATACTTGCTCCGGACACTGCGAGAGGGCTGTACAAGCAATGATCACACGCACGGCACAGCGGACACACCAGGAACCGCGGTGTTGGCCGTCGAATGGCGCTAGCTGCGCAGCATTTGTGCACCGCCGCCGTCAGTGTCAGCCAGTTTGCCGTGGCATACGGAGCTCCATCGCAGTCTTTAACACTGGTAGCATGCCGCGACAGCGTGGACGTGAACCGTATGTGCAGTTGACGGACTTTGAGCGAGGGCGCATAGTGGGCATGCGGGAGGCCGGGTGGACGTACCGCCGAATTGCTCAACACGTGGGGCGTGAGGTCTCCACAGTACATCGATGTTGTCGCCAGTGGTCGGCGGAAGGTGCACGTGCCCGTCGACCTGGGACCGGACCGCAGCGACGCACGGATGCACGCCAAGACCGTAGGATCCTACGCAGTGCCGTAGGGGACCGCACCGCCACTTCCCAGCAAATTAGGGACACTGTTGCTCCTGGGGTATCGGCGAGGACCATTCGCAACCGTCTCCATGAAGCTGGGCTACGGTCCCGCACACCGTTAGGCCGTCTTCCGCTCACGCCCCAACATCGTGAAGCCCGCCTCCAGTGGTGTCGCGACGGGCGTGAATGGAGGGACGAATGGAGACGTGTCGTCTTCAGCGATGAGGGTCGCTTCTGCCTTGGTGCCAATGATGGTCGTATGCGTGTTTGGCGCCGTGCAGGTGAGCGCCACAATCAGGACTGCATACGACCGAGGCACACAGGGCCAACACCCGGCATCATGGTGTGGGGAGCGATCTCCTACACTGGCCGTACACCACTGGTGATCGTCGAGGGGACACTGAATAGTGCACGGTACATCCAAACCGTCATCGAACCCATCGTTCTACCATTCCTAGACCGGCAAGGGAACTTGCTGTTCCAACAGGACAATGCACGTCCGCATGTATCCCGTGCCACCCAACGTGCTCTAGAAGGTGTAAGTCAACTACCCTGGCCAGCAAGATCTCCGGATCTGTCCCCCATTGAGCATGTTTGGGACTGGATGAAGCGTCGTCTCACGCGGTCTGCACGTCCAGCACGAACGCTGGTCCAACTGAGGCGCCAGGTGGAAATGGCATGGCAAGCCGTTCCACAGGACTACATCCAGCATCTCTACGATCGTCTCCATGGGAGAATAGCAGCCTGTATTGCTGCGAAAGGTGGATATACACTGTACTAGTGCCGACATTGTGCATGCTCTGTTGCCTGTGTCTATGTGCCTGTGGTTCTGTCAGTGTGATCATGTGATGTATCTGACCCCAGGAATGTGTCAATATAGTTTCCCCTTCCTGGGACAATGAATTCACGGTGTTCTTATTTCAATTTCCAGGAGTGTAGTCTCCTTGCGTTTCAACGCACTTGGTCTATCGTTGTACGAGCTTCCTGATGCCCTCATAAAAGAAGGTTCTCGGATGAGCTGTGAGCCAGGGATGCACCGCTTCTTTCACTGCTTCGTCCGAGGCAAATCGACGGCCCCTTAATGCCTGTTTGATTGTACCAAACAAGTGATAGTCAGAAGGGGCAAGATCGGGATTATATGGAGGATGATCAAGTACTTCACATTTGGGTTTCTGGAGCGTTTGAGCAGTGTGGGCAGCATTATGCGGACGGGCATTCCCGTGCAACAACACAACACCTTTTGACAGCAATCCTCGGCGTTTGCTTCGAATTGCAGGCTATAGCCTGGCAGTAAGAATCTCACTGTAACGTACACTGTTTATTGTTGTGCCCCTTTCCCCATAATGTTCCAGCACTGGACCTTGTGCTTCAAAAAAAAAAAAAAAAAAAAAAAATACCATAAGGATCAGAGCTTTACTGTGGACGGTTGGGTCTTGAACTTTTTCTTGCACGGCGAATTTGGATGTTTCCATTCCATACTCTGCCGTTTACTCTACGGCTCGTAATGATGTAGCCATGTTTCGTCGCCAGTAATTATCCTGTCTAAGAAGTTGTCCCCTTCGTTACCATAGCGATCCAAGTGTTTTTGCAGATGTCCAAGCATGTTTGTTTATGCAATTGTGTGAGTTGCTTTGGGACTCATCTTGCACAAACTTTATAGAGCCCTAGTCTGTTGTGGATGATTTCGTAGGCAGAACCGTGACTAATTTGCAGGCGATGTGCCACTTCATCAATAGTTAATCGTCGGTATAAGAGAATCATTTCACGTGAACGCTCAACAGTTTCTTCATTTGTGGCGGTAAACGGTCGTCCGGCTTCTTCATCGTGCGTAGCACTTGTGCGCCCATTTCGGAATTTTTCAGTCCATTCGTAGACACTCCGTTGTGGCAGAACACTGTTCCCGTACTGTACCGAAAGTCTTCGATGAATTTCGGCCCCTGATACGCCTTCCAACCACTTAAAAAAAAAGAACAAAAAAAAAAACAACGGATCACTAACGTTGCTCTTCTTTGGTGCAAATAGACAGCGGAGCAGCCATGATCAACAGCACGGCAGCGATAACGAAACTAACCTAGCAGCTTGAAAATTGCAAAGATATAACAAAAAATAAACAAAGCATGCGTCATCAAAGTAAAACGACAGTACTACCAAAATAAACAAAAATACAACTAAATTGGGGATAATAATTGACTTATCCTTATAGCTTTTACTGAAGTCAGATTCACGTTCGCTTTCTGCTCTCATTTTTATAATATTTTCAGTGACAGAAAACCTCTCTGGCCATGCGCCAGGAGCATTAATATTAAAATCAGGCTCACCCTTTTGATGAAGACTAACTGATGTTCCAAAAACTGGCTTTCCTTATTTACTATATCGTCTATTCCCTTCTTACTCGTGTCATGTTGGTGGTTAACTTCAGTTTCACAAGAAACAAAAAAATTTAAAATCCGTATTACATTTGAAAGATTTCCTGTCCTGAAATAATTTGTTTACGTTCCTTCCTGTTGTGGTGGTATTACACCAACAGTTACTGGTTATCAATGTTAAAAATGACACTGAAAAATTGATACAAAAATAAAGCTATCCGTATGTAATCGGGTGTTACCTCGTAATTTAAGTATACAAATCTGTTGGTACTGTAGAATCTGTATGATCGGATAAGATAATACAACAAAAATCTTGCTTAGGTACATATTTTCATTCGTAAATTTCTGTTCATATTTATACTCTGTTTCATCTTCTGTTTCTTATCTACACGTCATTGTTTAGAATATTTAACTTCAAATCCATTCTTATATACTCTCCATTTAGATACGAATAGATACATTAATGTATGTAAGTATATGATAAAACAGAAACTATCTGACACTTCGCGTTGTTCGAATATTTCACATACTCAGACATATGCAGGCTGAACAATAAAAAATACGCTCATGCTCATAAATTAAGGATAACTGGAGAATGAGGTGCCACATAATGTGGCACTACACAAAACTGGCGCGAATAGCATGGGCACGTAGGGAACACACACGACACAGATCCGTAAGTCCACGGTGTTGGTGATTTGTTGAGAAAACCGTCGCGAAACACATGTGCCACAAAACGCCACTGTTTCCTGCGCATGAACCCCGACATCAATATGGGATATGATCACCATGCACCCCTACACAGGCCGCACAACGGGTTGGCATACTCTGGATCAGGTGGTGGAGCAGCTGCTGGGGTATAACCTCCCATTCTTGCAGCAGTGCCTGTCGGAGCTCCTGAAGTGTCGTAGGGTTTGAAGACGTGCAGCGATACGTCGACCAAGAGCTTCCTAGACGTGCCCGATGGGGTTTGGGTCTGGAGAACAGGCTGGCCTCTCCATTCGCCTGATGTCTTCTGTTTCAAGGTACTCCTCCACGATGGCAGTTCGGTGGGGCCGTGTGTTATCATCCATCAGAAGGAAGGTGAGACCCACTGCACCTCTGAAAAGGCGGACATACTGCTGCAAAATGACGTCCCGATACACCTGACCTGTTACAATTCCTCTGTCAAAGACATGCAGGGGTGTACGTGCACCAATCATAATTCCACCCACGCCATCAAACCACGATCTCCATAAAGGTCCACTTCAAGGACATTAAGGGGTTGGTATCAGCGTCCTGGTTCATGCCAGATGAAAACCAGGCGAGAACCACTGTTCAGACTATACATGGACTCGTCTGTGGCCGGCCGCGGTGGTCTAGCGGTTCTAGGCGCTCAGTCCGGAACCGCGCGACTGCTACGGTCGCAGGTTCGAATCCTGCCTCGGGCATGGATGTGTGTGATGTCCTTAGGTTAGTTAGGTTTAAGTAGTTCTAAGTTCTAGGGGACTGATGATCACAGATGTTAAGTCCCATAGTGCTCAGAGCCATTTGAACCATTTTTTTTGACTCGTCTGTGAACATAACCTGTGACCACTGTTCCAATGACCATGTACTGTGTTCTTTACTCCAGGCTCTGCGGGCACTCCTATGACCAGGGGTCAGTGGAATGCACCTTGAAAGTCTCCGGGTGAATAAACCATGTCTGTTCAGTCGTCTGTAAACTGTGTGTCTGGAGACAACTGATCCAGTGGCTGCGGTAAAGTCCCGAGCAAGGCTACCTGCAGTACTTCGTGATCGTCTGCGGGCAGTGATGGTGAGATATCGGTATTCTTGTGGTATTGTACACTGTGGACGTCCCGTACTGTAGCACCTGGATACGTTTCCTGTCTGCTGGAATCGTTGCCATAATCTTGAGATCACAGTTTGTGGCACACGGAGGGCCCGTGCTACGACCTGCTGTGTTTGACCAGCCTTCAGTCGCCCTAATATTCTACCCCTCATAACGTCATCAATATGTGTTCTTTGAGACATTTTCAATACACAGTCACCATTAGCACGTCTGAAAACGTCTGCACACTTACTCGCTGCACTGTACTCTGAGATGCACCAACACACCTGCGTATGTGGACTGCTGCCAGCACCACCGTGCGACGACCGCATGGTCATACCCAGAGGTTGATCTAAACCCCTCGAACCGCCCACCAGTACGTTGTTTCGCCATGTATCAGATTTATTTTTAATTTATGAGAGTGAGTGTAGAAATAAAACAAAAGCAAATGGCTGAATGTTTTGTTTACAGTTTGCCTTTCTACTTCTTGGGCATAGGATTCATTTCAATCACTCGAACTCGTTTCTTGTGCTTGTTGCTGCTGTTGTGGCCAGCAGTCTGAAGACTGATTTGATGCAGCTCCCAACGCTACTCTATCCTGCGCAAGCGTCTTCATCTCCGTATAACTACTGCAACCTACACCCTTTTGAACCTGCTTATTGTATTTATGTCTTGGTCTCCCTCAACACTCAAAAATAAAAAAAAAAAAAGAATTGTCAAACGCTAAAATCAAAATAAAAACAAATTGCAAACATCGTTTTAAAAGTGCATATAATGTGAATATATTAATACAGTTTCAAGGTATCCATTATGAATTGTGTTTATATCATATAATATTATCTGACATTTTGTTTTCGTTACTGGCGGTGGGCTTTGTTAAAAATGAATCCAGTTTTTGTGTTTGGGACAACAATTCACTACTTTCTTCGTCTTTTATCCGCTATTTTTCTAGATTTCGCTTCACTACTTCATTTTCGGCCATCCATTATTACGAAAGTTACTAAACAAATTTAAATACACGAATATTAGCAAAACAATCGAGATCACTAAAACAGCATTAGTCGTTAGCAAACAATAAAATGTCGCGTTACAGCAAAGACTGCGTGTACATCGTGTCTGACATGTAAACCTTATCTTCTTTGATACCTGTTCGCCGGAAACACATGTATTTCCTGAAAACGTATGTCACAAACAGAAAATCTGTGATATCTTAGGAGCAGAGCGACAAGTGTTTAGGAGCTAAATAGGACTCGCAAAATGTCAGTTGCTGTTGGAAACATGATACCAAAAGTCACAAAAATTATTGATATGAACTAATAAATTGTAAGACACTCGAAGTATGAATTGAAAAACGCCTCCAGTCACAATTTTTCGTGTTTTATTGAGTACATGATGCATTTCGGATCCTGTGGGTCCATCTTCAAGTGTAATTCATCTTAATACGTGCTTTATTTGTTCTCTTGAATGAGATGAAATGCATATTTCTGTCACGAAAACTTTGATGTGAGGTTACGAATTTCGTAAGTCAGACGCGGAAAATATGTGCTAAACAGTGGAAAAGATGACTAATGTAAAATTACCAAATAATCCAAGAAAAGCGTTTTTAACGTTTTAGTAACAGCGTAAGTTTTTTCTTCCATCGTTTTCAAACATATCACTTCATCCAAGAGACACATTCGCAAATACATATTTGTGAACACTTCATCATTAATGAATTAATTAATTAAAAAGTGTTGTTGAAGTAAGTTGATGCAAGTGTGGTGAAATACGCACCGTGAAAATGAATGATTATTTAGATAATAACCTTGTTAATGTGACACGTTTCTAAAACTGACTAAAAAGTATAAAATAAGTTTTCTTAACGCCATGTAAATGCCTAACCCCTTAGAGATAGTCCTGAATATTTGCACTGGTACATTTTTAATAGCTATGACAACAGCTGTAAAGTTTATCACAGAGTGATGTTCTTCTGGCAAGTGAGATACTGTATGTTTACTCTTAGGACAGTGTATCTTTGACATGTTCTATTGTATGTTCTGTGACTATGAAATAAAGTGTTGTTAGACTGCTAATCGCTGCTCTTCTGTGATTCACGACATAAGGATTTGGTGCCAAAACCCGGGAGACAATTTCCACGATTGCCGTTGCGGAACACGAATTCTGGACGCACGTCACGCGGCAATACTACGAGGGGGCTTACTGCAGCGATTTGTCACACCACGCAACAAGCTCTTCGACGACAACCGTCTGCATACACAGTTAAGTTCAATTGAATTATCACGCGACATGTTTTGTAGTGCCATTTGTAAAGGCAACTGATTACATTATTGCCGCTCTGTACTACTATTGTAGATGTTCGATTAGCGCTTTAACGAATTAACAGATCCTACGCTACGCCTGTAGGTTGTTTATGACTAGTGCTGCCATCTAGCCGTCATCAATTGAACTACTTCGACTAGCGATCCAAAGATAACGCCTTACTAGGACCAGGTGATCGCTAGCCGACACTGCTTTAAACTTTCGAGTAATCGGACGGAGTACATCACTCTGTGATAAAGTTTAAAACGGAAAACATAGGGTGCATTGAAACGTAACTGATGCATAAACAGTTCACCTACTTCACTAACAATTTTATCGAGGCGCAAATTATATGAACTTTTATGTGGTTTTTCTCACAACAGCTACTCTCTACAATCTTTACTATTATCTGTTGCATGTAGCCTTTATTTTTCGTTTTAAATTTTACAAGTGTTGTCATAGTTATTAAAATTTCTCAAGGACAGTCTGTAATGGGGCTAGGATTCTGCATGGAGCTAGCAGAAATTAATTGATACTTTTTAGTTAGTTTTAAAAATGTGTCAAATTAAGAAGTTTTTATTTGAGTAATTACTTTCTTCTTTGTAGTGTTGTGTGTGTGTGTGTGTGTGTGTGTGTGTGTGTGTGTGTGTATGTGAAATTTGTGAAATTTTTCAATCAATTTCAAACATTTTGATCTGGTTGCGGTAAACTTAAATTGCATTTGAGTTTGTTTTCTTCGGCTGCGTCCACCAATATGTTAGTGCCTCGAGTAAAGACCGTGAAGGTAAAAATAAGAGAGAAGCGAGCCCACACGAAGGCTTACCAACAATCGTTCTTAACGCTATACATTCGCGACTAGGAAATGGCAGTGGTACACAACTATCATCCGCCACACGCCAGACAAGAAAGCTAGTTAATATTTTATTGTTACCCACTTCTGAACCAAGTTGAAAGTTTCAAGTCTTTAGCTCGTCGGGAAGTTACTTCCTAATGAGTAGCAAAATTTGTACCGAAGAGACAGTCAGAAAAAAAGTACCCTCCACCCCACATCAGACGCGAATACGTATGAGCTATGTTGTAAGTTTTAAGACTGTGACGTCGTAATAAAAGCGTTTTAAAAAGACAGATGTCAAACTAGTTAACTGCACATTATTTAAATCTGAGATAACAAACTTAAGAGGATCCGGTGATGAACGTATTTCATTTGGCTCGTCATAATAATGTTGGTACGTATTTCTCAAAAAAATTTATTCAAATCAAACTAAATCTGAAACTTGCATAAGCTGTTATACTTTTTTCAAAGTGTATTTTATGACAATAGCATTCTTATCACGGTAGAAATTTACAGTAAAGTTTGTGACGTAAAACACCGGCATTTACAAAAAGTAATACCTATATATTAGTCTCGTATTTTACTTGACTGCCAAAACTCTAGTATATTTTATTGAAAGCGATATAATTAATTACTGCTCCATGTTTCCTTGTCATAAATGTATTAGTTTCAAAGAAAATTGTGCCTCAATCAAAAAATTTCATAATTGCGGAAAAATACGTCTACATCTACATGGATACTCTGCGAATCACATTTAAGTGCCAGGCAGAGAGTTCATCGAACCACATTCACAATTCTCTATTATTCCAATCTCGTATAGTGCGCGGAAAGAATGAACACTTATTTCTTTCCGTACGAGCTCTGATTTCCCTTATTTTATCGTGGTGATCGTTCCTCCCTATGTAGGTTGGTGTCAACAAAATATTTTCGCATTCGGAGGAGAAAGTTGGTGGTTGGAATTTCGTGAGAAGATTCCGTCGCAACGAAAAACGCCTTTCTTTTAATGATTTCCAGCCCAAATCCTGTATCATTTCTGTGACACTCTGTCCCATATTTCGCGATCATACGAAACGTGCTGCCGTTCTTTGAACTTTTTCGATGTAGTCCGTCAGTCATACCCGGTAAGGATCCCACACCGCGCAGCAGTATTCTAAAAGAGGACGGACAAGCGTAGTGTAGGCAGTCTCCTTAGTAGGTCTTTTACATTTTCTAAGTGTCCTGCCAATAAAACGCGGTCTTTGGTTAGCCTTCCCCACAGCATTTTCTATGTGTTCCTTCCAATTTAAGTTGTTCGTAATTGTAATACCTAGGTATATAGTTAAATTTACGGCTTTTAGGTTAGACTGATTTATCGTGTAACCGAAGTTTAACAAGTTCGTTTTAGCACTCATGTCGACGACCTCACACTTTTCGCTATTGAGGGTCAACTGAAACTTTTCGCACCATTCCGTTATTTCTTCTAAATCGTTTCACAATTTGCTTTGATCTTCTGATGACTTTATTAGTCGATAAACGACAGCATCATCTGCAAACAACCGAAGACGGCTGCTCAGATTGTCTCCCAAATCGCTTATATAGGTAAGGAACAGCAAAGGGCCTATAACACTACCTTGGGGAATGCCAGAAATCACTTCTGTTTTACTCGATTACTTTCCGCCAGTTTTACGAACTGTGACCTCTCTGGCAGGAAATCACAAATCCAGTCACATAACTGAGATGATATTCCATAAGCACGCAATTGCACTACGAGCCGCTTGTGTGGTACAGTGTCAAAAGCCTTCCGGAAATCCAGTCATTCGGAATCGATCTGAAATCCCCTGTCAGTAGCACTCAACACTTCATGTGAATAAAGGACTAGCTGTGTTTTACAGGAAGGATGTTTTCTAAACCCATGTTGAACGAGTATCAATAGACCGTTTTCTTCAAGGTAATTCATAATGTTCTAACACAATATATGTTCTAAAATCCTGCTGCATATCGACGTTAACGATATGGGCCTGTAATTTAGTGGATTACTCCTACTACCTTTCTTGAATATTGTTGTGACCTGTGCAACTTTCCAGACTTTGGGCACGGATCTTTCGTCGAGCGAATCGTTGTATGTGATTGTTAAGTATGGAGCTAATGCATCAGCATACTCCGAAAGGAACCTAATTGGTATAAAGTCTGGACCAGAAGACTTGCTTTTATTAAGTGATTTAAGTTGCTTCATTACTGGTTCAAATGGCTCTGGGCACTGCGCGACTTAACTTCTGAGGTCATCAGTCGCCTAGAACTTAGAACTAATTAAACCTAACTAACCTAAGGACATCACACACATCCATGCCCGAGGCAGGATTCGAACCTGCGACCGTAGCGGTCGCTCGGCTCCAGACTGTAGCGCCTAGAGCCGCACGGCCACTCCGGCCGGCTTGCTTCATTACTCTGAGGATATTTGCTTGTACGTTATTATGTTGACAGCTGTTCTCGCTTCGAATTCAGGAATATACATTTAAAGTTTTGATACAATCTTTTCAATCCAAATTCAAAGTTAAAACTCTCCACGTCCATAGCGGTCAGCGTTAGGTGTTCTTGTATCCTGCAGCTTGCGTTTGGAGGACCTCTTTTGTCATCTGTAAGTAACTTTTCTCAGCCTCTCACACCCTCAGCTTGTCAAGCGGCCGAAGTGCATCCTCCAAGTTCACTCAAAGCTCTATGTCCACATCACCGAATACGTTCAGCCTGCTGGATGACCCATTATTGACACGCAACACTGCGTCCATGACACCTGTTTATTGGCTTCTGAGGCTGACAAATACTGTCCTAGGAAAGCTAGCCCATAGACAGTTTTTGAAACTTTAGTTGGGAGTTTGAGTTCTCTAATGGATGTATATAACTAGCAAGTTTATCCTAGCTAGATCTGTATAAATACGTTCCGTAACATTTACTGACTCTGGTATGATACGGTTGTGTCTATATACATCACCAGATCACTACATCTCTGATATTAGAGCATGACTCGTGCCCTTTGGACAGAGAGAATGGCAGGTGTCCTCGTCTGAAACAATCCTGCGAAAGAAGGTGGCCATACAGTTTTTTCCCGTTCTTCTAGATCATAAGTATTTCTCCGTATTGTTCTGCCCAACCTATGGCATATCTAGGTAAAATTTAACTATAAGCACAGTAAGGATACTTCTTGATACTAAGAAACTCCTTCAAATCGGTAAGGATATAAACAGGACCCTAAATTGATGTTCAACCATTACCCGCAGCGCGTGGTGTAGGACGCCTTGCACGGTTCGCGCGGCTCCTCCCATCGGAGGTTCGAGTCCTCCCTCAGGTTCAAATGGTTCAAATGGCTCTGAGCACTATGGGACTTAACATCTGAGGTCATCAGCCCCTAGACTTAGAACTACTTAAGTCTAACTAACCTGAGGACATCACAGACATCCATGCCCGAGGCAGGATTCGAACCTGCGACCGTAGCAGCAGCAGTGCGGCTCCGGACTGAAGCGCCTAGAACCACTCGGCCATTGCGGCCGGCTCCTCCATCGGGCATGTGTGTATGTGTTATACCTAACGTAAGTTAGTTTATGTTATATTAAGTAAGCCCGCCCAGTTGGCCGTGCGGTCTGACGCACGACTTTCCGAGCGGGACGGAGCGCCTGGTCCCCGGCACGAATCCGCCCGGTGGATTTGTGTCGACGTCCGGTGAACCGGCCAGTCTGAGGATGGTTTTTAGGCAGTTTTCCATCTGCCTCGGCGAATGCGGGCTGGTTCTCCTTATTCCGCCTCAGTTCCACTGTCGGCGATTGCTGCGCAAACAAGTTCTCCACGTACGCGTACACCACCATTACTCTGCCACACAAACATAGGGGCTACACTCGTCTGGTGTGAGACGTTCCCTGGGGGGTCCACCGGGGGCCGAACCGCACAATAACCCTCGGTTCGGTGTGGGGCGGCGGAAGGGTGAAGTGGACTGCGGTAGTAGTCGTGGGGTTGTGGACCACTGCGGCTGCAGCGGGGACGGAGCCTATGTGTCGTTTCTAGGTCCCCGGTTAACATACAATACAATACATACAATAGATTAAGTAGTGTGTAAGCCTAGGAACCTATGACCTCAGGAGTTTGGTCGCATAGGAACTTACTTCAAATTTCCATTACCTCCATTCGCCTACCACCGGGATGACCAACTTGACAAGCGGGGGCAAGGATCAAATAAAGACTGAGAAAGTTACTGTAGCAGGGATAAACACAGCTGAATTGACAATGTGGATATGTCGTTGTTTAGAAAATTCATTCTCTTCTCCGCCCCCTGTGGCCGAGCAGTTCTAGGCGCTTCAGCCCGGAACCGCGCTGCTGCTACGGTCGCAGGTTCGAATTCTGCCTCGCTCATGGATGTGTGTTAGGTCTTAGGTTTAAGTAGCTCTAAGTATAGCGGACCGATTATCTCAGATGTTAAGTCCCACAGTGCTTAGAGGCATTTGAAGCATCATTCTCTTCCTAATCAGTATGTGAGCAGTGGTAAAATTTGCTGTTTTGAAGAGCGCGCCGCAGCGCGTAGTGTGAAGCAGTCGCCCTCCGTTCCTGGCGGTGGCGCTGCTGTGGCAATCGCAGCTTTGGTGTATCCATCTGGTGGGAAAGGGAAAAGGTTACCTGTTCACGTGCATTTAAGGGGCGCTATGAGCTCGCCAGGCGGTCAGTTGGTCAACCGGGTCACTGTGGGGCATTCAGTGTCTGTCTGTCGTCCGGAGTGCTAGTATGTGTTAGGCCGCCAGTCTGCTCGAGTTTGTTCAGGCAATGGTGATTGGCGGTTGGATCGATCGGTTGGTCGGTCGCGCTCTTGGACAGAAGATGACTTGTCCGTCTTGAGCATCGGCGCGTGTGAGATCGCCACCTGAGTCCAGTGGGCCGCGCTGTATAGCGAGGGGTAGTGGTTTCGCGGCCGACACGAGAGCAACAGGAGTCAACCCACGACATCGGTCTGGCCGGTGCGAGCTGCGACGCCGTGAGACGGCAGATCAGTGCGCGTTCCTGCGTCCGTTGAAGCGGCTGGCAGCGGACGTTTCGGGAGAGCGTTTTGGGGGTGCAGCGCCAGATCTTCGCCAGACATCGTAGTTTATTAGGAGTTAAGTGATTCGTGATACGTTGTTTCATTTACTTGTTAAATTCTACTTGCTCGTCTGTCTCCCGTCCGCGTTTGTTAGGCAGTTAGTGTCTGTCTGTCTGTCTGTCTGTCTGTCGGTCTGCCGTATGATAATAGCTGCCTCTGTCATGTTTGTTGGATTCGGTGTTAACGAATTTATTGCTTAAGGTATAAAGGCCGAATTCCTGAAATATGTTTTTATCTTGCCTATCATCTTGAGAGGTGGTATATGTGCAATGTAGAGCATGTTTGTATATTTTATGTAAGACTGCATTTCATGTTTTTTTTTAAATGGTCATTTTAGTATATAAAGTTGCCACCCTTCCAACGTAAGAGTTTTCTTTTAAAAACAAGTTGCACTTTCGGTGGCAAGTAATTTTTTTAATGTGAGTGTTTGTAGCATTTCCATCCCTCCTATGGGGTGCATAGTTTATGTGTTTGTGTGAGTAGTTAAAATTTTTAGTTTAAACTAATCTGGTGTGTTGCAGATTTGCACCAGTGTAGTCTTTCAGAGGTTGTTGTGAGCGGTCGTGACTACAGTCGTGTTAAAAGGGAGCTTCTCAGCCCGAAAGCTCATACTGAAAAAAAAATTGTTATTTCTGCCTCTGAATAAGTTGTAACTTGGTATTTAGAGGGTGCTTTTTGATTATAAATTTTAATTTTTTTTAAAAAAAAAGAAGAAAGGGTTTTTAGGAATAAAATTTCCATTTGTTGAAAGTTGTTTTCATCAGTTACCCACTGGCAACTACTTCCACGCTCACATAGTACGATTAATGTGTTAATGTTCTTTATGAATCGCTAGTAAATAAAGTAAATTCTTTAAGAAAAGATTTTGAAAGTAAATTCACGGTTCAGTATGCATCATACATACGAAAACCATACATTTTCTTGTTCAAGAAGGAGTGTGGTGCAACTTAACACAATAAAAAAAATCGTTGTTTCGATGGATTTTCACTTCCTGGTACCTTAATTTTACTGCGATGGAGGGAGTATGACTTTTCATTATGCACGCGTTACTTGCCGCACCAGCAGGAAGTGTGGAATGAAATGGAGACCTGACTGCGTGTTCACACTTTGCTAACTTGGGTGGCATGAGGCTGTCCTCAGCAGCAAAAATAACGGAGGCAGCGACACGGCGGAGTGCAGATTAAGTGTGTAAACAGCGCGTCCGGGACAACTCACGCTCCTGTTAATACGAGAGCAGCCGGGCCTGCAAGGTCGTCCTCACAGGCGCCATCCGTGGCTACACGCTACACGCTGCTGGCGCCTACCTCCCAAGGCCGCGGCGCCAACACCAGCAGCCAACGAAGCTGCTATCCACTCTTCCACTCTCCGTCTCCCTCCCACTTTCAGTCACACGAACTCTAATAATGTCCTGTAGCCACCTTTCATTAGTCCGGTAGCCCATTTTCACTAGCATTTCTCTTTCTTTTCCTTGTTTATCAACTCTCATAACTCTCATAGTGGTGTGATTGAATGAATGTGGTTGTGCGTCGCGTTGCTAGACGGTGGCGTAGTCTGCCGCAGAAAGTCTGCGATAGTCACACAGATTCAGCAGCAGTTGTACAGAATAGCCAACTTTCGTAGTGGTCAAGTAGGCAAAGAGGTTTGCGCTACTTGTGAGAAATCCACCTGCGTTAGATTGGTGGCGGAAATGGCATCTTTGGGTTTTCCGGGCCACGAGGAGCGTGAAAGAGGCTGGAGAAGAGAAAGGGAGCAGTCTGCTGCCGGTACGGGAAGCGTCCACAGCTGTGCTCCAGTCGAAGAAGGGTGAGTTAGACTGGCTGCGTGGCGCGTTGTTACTTGGCGAGAGAAGAGCTGTTAGCTTTTGTTCTCGCTTTTCAACTCTGAAAGACTGCTTTGCCTTGTCGCAGCAAGGATTGCAAAACTTTGGGAGATTTTTCTTTCAGTAAATTTCTGTAGCTGACTTGGATCCACCGGAAGAGCGCCACACAAAGGTGTCGATAAGAAGTGAGCACTCGCTTCTGTATGAATGTCAGTTTACCTTCAGCTGTGCCTGTATAAGCTTTTATTTTTCTAAATATTAATAGCTTTGCCTTCTCGTAAATTTTCCTTGCTTTATGTATCTTTCGTCCATGGGGAGCCAACCACGTGGTAGAACACTAGAGTTCGTTGGGCTACCGTCATCACTAACTGTCCGATATCATGTTCATTTTAAAGAATGTTAACTGTTCATGATTGTGTGATGTGATTTGTTGCAACTTGGCCACGATACCTAGAAATTGCGTCTCCACAAACCACGTGGGCACGCGGGTGTACTGCGAAACGCGTACCGCTTCACGAGTTATTGCGAACCTTTGATTAGTTGTGTGGTTAGAGTTGGTGGCGACACTAATCTTAACATAATAACCCGGAGAAATAGGTTAGTTACAAATATTGCGGAATTCACCACACATTCGTAATTTTACAAGCATTTCTACCCCACCGGATACGGAGAAATGTGACGATGTGACGTACAAACGCCGTATTTGCACGAGACACAAATAGTCTGAGTTAACTGAACCATTTTTTTATTTTCAGCTCTGCAATTAATGTCGAACGACGTCAGTCGAGCTTTTCTTGTTACTTTCTTTATATCGCCTAGCCTACCACACGCAGTCGAACACATTTTGACTCGTAGCACCACACCGATTCACGATGACGAATGTGATACACGGTAACCAACTGGGGATGGACTAAGATGTGAAAATACCAAAATCACAATACATTATTATACCTAATAAGGTGTAGGAAAACATTGGCATTCAAAACAGGTTCCTGACGTCTCTGGGTGGACAAATATAGATTATAAAAACTCTGAGGTTCGCCGAGGACATTGTAATTCTGTCAGAGACAGCAAAGGACCTGGAAGAGCAGCTGAACGGACTGGACAGTGTCTTGAAAGGAGGATATAAGACGAACATCAACAGAAGCAAAACGAGAATAGTGAATTGCAGTCGAGTTAAATCGGGTGATGCTGAGGGTATTAGATTAGGAAATGAGACGCTTAATGTAGTAAATGAGTTTTGCATTTTGGAGAGCAAAATAACTGATGATGGCGGAAGTAGAGAGGATATGAAATGTAGACTGGCACTGCAAGGAAAGCGTTTCTGAAAGTATTTGTATGAAGTGTGGCCATGTATGGAAGTGAAACGTGGACGATAAATAGTTTGGACAAGAAGAGAATAGAAGCTTTCGAAATTTGGTGCTACAGAAGAGTACTGAAGATTAGATGGGTAGATCACATAACTAATGAGGAGGTATTGAATAGAATTGGAGGGAAGAGAAATTTGTGGCACAACTTGACTAAAAGAAGGGACCGGTTCGTAGGGCATATTCTGAGGCATCAATGGGTCACAAATTTAGTATTGGACGGCAGCGTGGATGGTAGAAGTCGTAGAGGGAGACCAAGCGATGAATACACTAAAGAGATTCAGAAGGATGTATGTTGCAGTAGGTACTGGGAGATGAAGAAGCTTGCGCAGGATAGAGTAGTATGGAGAGCTGCATCAAACCAGCCTCTGGACTGAAGACCGCGACAAACTTGATTTTCAAGGGAATGTTATACCTTTCTTCCTGGAAAATAATGGCAATTTCTAGCAACTGTGATGGAAGTCAGTAGCGTTCACGCCCCGTTCTCTCTAAAGTAGACTACAGAGTCTCAATTATATTGAAATCTGGTGACTGTGTTGACCAGGAGAAATGCGTCATCACATTCTCGCTCTCAAAAGACAAATCCTGAACGATACGAACTGTGTGAACAAGTCCCTGTCTTCTTGAAACACATCATCACCACTGGTGAGCAAACATTGTACCATCGGATGGGCATGATCAGTCGAAATGGTCACATAATCCTTATCAGTAGTGGCAGAGTAAACATTGGGTTCGTGGGATATCACAGAACATCGGCCATATTTCACTCATGGGACGTAAAATCGGACAGAAGTTGTAAACAGTGTGAAACAAGACTCGTATGACCAAATGACATTTTGTCACTGCTCCATAGTTCAGTTTTTCTGGCGTCTGCACTATGTTTTTCCGTTACGGGCATGTGCATCACTTTTGAGTGGGTTTCCTGCTTACGGATCTCATTCTTTCGTGTTGTTTTGAAGCTGACAGTATTCGAGAGTGCGACCCTCAGTTCTGCAGTGACTTTTGCTGTAGCTATTGTTCTCTTAATTTTGTTACAATCCTCTTCAGTGACAGTCCGCCACAGCCACTCAACACACACTTTCGTCCGAGTGGTGACTTAGCTGATTTTGTGTTTCAGTTTCCATGTATGCGGCATAAATATCAGATACGGCGTCTGTTGAAACACAAACGGTTCGCCTCCCTTGGCCGCGGAAGCATACACTATACCATACTTTCCAATTCACCTATTCGGACCACAATATTCTCCCAGTTACACAGAACACTGCTCTGACCAAGACTGACACTTGAAACTTCTTGACAATGTTGCACGGGTGCCCTTCATGATCAAATATAGCAGCGCAACCTACTAGCTTCGCTAGCATCTGCATTTATTTTCAGGCATGCATTTCTTTCAGTGTTCCCATATTTTTGTCCACCCCTAACAGCTGATCCGTTAGGGAAGTATCTCTGAAGCAGAACAACGGGTGTGCACACACTTCTGAGTGTGGTGTCCACGATATTTACGTTCGTAAACGGCTCTGGCCAGCATAATCAGCTGAACTGATCTCCACAGAATTAAAACAAGAATCGACCGCTTCTAGAACGCGAGAGCTTTCTGCATCTCCACGTTTGAGGAAAATCGACGAACTCACAGAGCAAAAACTGGTTAGCGTTACTTTCCCCGCTGAAGGCTTAACATTTTTAATTTTGATGATCCGGTTGTTTACTCAGCATTCTGGCGGTTTTCTTATGGCTCATTGTGGTGAAACCATTACCGGTGACTATCCAGGTCAAAAATGATTATCCACTCCTGTAGCGAAGCGTGCTCTTCAGAAAGCTGTTTTATTGCCTATCACGTAAAAAGTTCAGGGAAGCCTGGTTGATGGTAGATGATCTGGTAAGTAGAACTGACTGATGTCCAAAGAAGATCCTACTGTATCGACTGTAGCTCACTGGAGCTTTCTCAGTCTATTGGATCGTGATGGATGATGGCGGGTGTCGTGCTCCGTTTTCATGGGGCACACTCGTCCACCCACTTTCAAACATCTCGATCCACAAAGTAGCACTTTTACGTGACACGACACTGTCCCGACGTCGATTGAAAGTTTAGATGAACTTCAGCACCTTTCACTCCTTCCGACCACAGAAATCGTATTACTGCTCGCTCTTGGCCCTTGGTGCAAATTATTAGCCGAGTGGATATCTTTAGGCTGTTATTGATATAATTCAGCTGAATCGCTCAGGGATTGAATGGGCGTACATGACTAAAGAAGTATCAGTTTTAAGCTTGAATGTGCAGAGGAACTATGAGAATTTTAAAGGTGACTTGTGACGAAAGTACAGACAATTTCTTACTCTACGTCGCACATGAACAGAGAGGATGAAGGGTGATTACTGTCAACGAACAAAAATTCACTGAAATAGTCACATATTTTGCATGGTAATTTAAATGAAACTGTTAGTTTTTTAAGACTTTTCATTCACTACCAGTGAAGATAGAGCGGGCTCTTTGAGTTAGACCCATCGCAAAGTCTTTTCGGACAGATACAAGGCGAGTTGCTTGTTGTTGTTGTTGTTGTTGTTGTCGTGGTCTTCAGTCCTGAGACTGGTTTGATGCAGCTCTCCATGCTACTCTATCCTGTGCAAGCTTCTTCATCTCCCAGTACCTACTGCAACCTACATCCTTCTGAATCTGCTTGTTGAGCCGTGGGAAAAATCGCTGTTTTGAAGAGCGCGCCGCAGCGCGTAGTGTGAAGCAGTCGCCCTCCGTTTCTGGCGGTGGCGCTGCTGTGGCAATCGCAGCTTTGGTGTCTCCCTCTGGTAGAAAAGGGGAAAGGTTGCCTGTTCATGTGCATTTAAGGAGCGCTATGAGCTCGTCAGTGGCGGTTAGTCAGTCGGAATGAGGCTGGGCCAGTCTCGCGTCACCAGTTGCTGGTCTGTCTCTCGTTTGCATTTGTGTGACAGTTAGTGTCTGTCTGTCGTCGGAGTGCTAGTATGTCTGTCGTTTGGATCAAACTTTAAAGCCGGCAAATGAGAGTTATGCCACACCGCGAGTAACAGAACTCAACTAGTGGTCGCCCGGTCGGGGCTGAGTTCCTGAATCTTAGTCTGCGCTTTAGGCCGCCAGTCTGCTCGAGTTGCTCGGGCAACGGTCATTGGCGGTTGGATCGATCGGTTGGTCGGTCGGGCACGGAGACACAAGATGACTTGTCCGCCTTGAGCGTCGGCGCATGTGAGGTCGCCACGGGAGTCCAGTGGGCCGCGCCGTATAGCGAGGGGTAGTGGCTTCGCGGTGGACACGAGAGAAACAGGAGTCAACCCACGACATCGGGCTCGCCGGTGCGAGCTGCGACGCCCTGAGACAGGAAGCGTTGAAGCGGCTGGCAGCGGACGGTTCCGGAGAGCGTTGGGGGTGCTGCGCCAGGTCTTCGCCAGAAATCGCAGTTTATTAGATGTTAAGTGATTGGAGATATGTTGTTTCATTTACTTGTTAAATTCTACTTGTTTTCTTGGTGAGGTCACCAGCCGCTTTGTTTTGGGGTCGTCCCATTGCTAGTCGTGCAGAGGAAGTCTCAGCTGGGAAAATTTAGGAGGGGTTTCCATTTGCTGCAGTTGCCTTAAAATTAAGAGAAACCTCCTGAGCACTTTGCTGAGAATAGGGAAGTATGGGACCAATTTTTTAATTTAATTAGGGGACAACATATCCTAGATAAAATATGAGAACCTGGTATAAATGTTTATGCGTATACAGAGCGGACTCAATGAGCTCCTCAACAAGTGCAACGATTCTTTCATTTGTTTTTCTCTGCTCCAAGGAGTAGAATTGTTTGTTTCAGATGCGGCGCATTGTAGAATCGCAGTTTCTTTCATTCAGTTATCTGGCGAACTGGTAGAGTGGCAGAACGGTTCCCAATTTTAAATACACACTTTCTGATTCTCCTATTAGTGGATATTAATTTCTGGATGTCTACCAAGGAATGGCAGACAATTCTTTCTCAAGACCCAAAAGCAGAGAAGATAGTGATGTTAAACGGTGGGGCCTGGAGCGAAGTCGACGTTCTAACTCATCCCAAAGATGTTCCACTAGGTTCAGGTCGGGATTCTAGGAAGGGTACTCAGTTTTAATCTCCACAAACCACTGCCTCACAGAGGCTTCTTTGTAATGGGGTGCATTATCATGCTGATACAGACAATCATAATCTCCGAACCGCTCCTCCACTATACGCAGTACACAGTGCTGTAAAATGTGATCATATCCTTCAGAATTTAGATTTTCGTTGAGCGTAATAAAGGGGCAATACCTAACCAGGAAAAACACCACAATACCCTTATAGCACTTTTCTGTACGCCCATACTGCTGAGTGGTCAGTTTGACGGACTGCCGTCCTACGGCCCCGGGTTCGATTCCCGGCTGGGTCGGAGATTTTCTCCTCTCAGGGACCGGGTGTTGTGTTGTCTTCATCATCATTTCATCCCCATCCGGCGTGCAGGTCGCCCAATGTGGCGTCGAATGTAATAAGACCTGCCCCAAGGCGGCCAGACTTGCCCCACAAGGGGCCTCCCAGCCAATGACGCCAAACGCTCATTTCCATTTTCATAGCACTCTCATCGGATTGCCACGGGATATAGCATGATTCATCACTCGTCTCTAGCCATCCACTGACCAGTGGTCTCTTTGTGCCACCTCAAGCGTAGCACTGAGCACGGAAATAGGTGGCTTACGAGGAGCTGCTTGATCATTGTACCGCGTTCTTTTTAATCCCTAGCTAAACTGATGACAGCACTTTGTAACTCAGGAGTGATTCGTTTCGCTGATTTCAAGCAATTTTCTTTCAACCAACATCCAAATTGCACGACGGTCCCTGTCCTTCAGTACATGAGGTCTGGCTGGTCTTGTTTTAGCTGTGGCTGTTCCCTCGCACATCCACATCACAGTCACATCACCAGCAGTTGACTAGTGCAGCTTTCGAAGGGCTGAAATGTCCTCGGTGGATTTGTTACTCAAGTGACATCCAATGATTAGTCCACGGTTGAAGTCACTGAGCTCCTCTGGTCGACCCATTCTACTGTTACTATTTTTCTACTGACAACACATTACTCCATGCTATTTTTTTATTTATTCATTTTTATTTCGGGATGACAGCCTCTCCTGGCATCTAGAGGTCAATTCCGCGTTACATAGGAGTGTTCTACATCTACATCTACATCTACATCCATACTCCGCAAGCCACGTGACGGTGTGTGGCCGAGGGTACCTTGAGTACGTCTATCGGTTCTCCCTTCTGTTCCAGTCTCGTATTGTTCGTGGAAAGGAAGATTGTCGGTATGCCTCTGTGTGGGCTCCAATCTCTCTGATTTTAGCCTCGTGGTCTCTTCGCGATATATACGTAGGATGGAGCAATATACCGCTTGACACCTCGGTGAAGGTATGTTCTCGAAACTTCAACAAAAGCCCGTACCGAGCTACTGAGCGTCTCTTGCAAGAGTCTTCCACTGGAGTTTATCTATCATCTCCGTGACACTTTCGCGATTACTAAATGATCCTGTAACGAAGCACGCTGCTCTCCGTTGGATCTTCTCTATCTCTTCTATCAATCCTATCTGGTACGGATCCCACACCGGTGAGCAGTATTCAAGCAGTGTACTGCAACCTACTTCCTTTGTTTTCGGACAGCATTTCCTTAGGATTCTTCCAATGAATCTCAGTCTGGCATCTGTTTTACCGATGATAAATTTTATATGGTCATTCCATTTTAAATCACTCCTAATGCCTACTCCCAGATAATTTATGGAATTAACTGCTTCCAGTTGCTGACCTGCTATATTGTAGCTAAATGATAAAGGATCTTTCTTTCTATGTATTCGCAGCACATTACACTTGTCTACATTGAGATTCAATTGCTATTCTCTGCACCATGCGTCAATTTGTCGCAGATCCTCCTGCATTTCAGTACAATTTTCCATTGTACAACTTCTCGATATACTACAGCATCATCAGCAAAAAGCCTCAGTGAACTTCCGATGTTATCCACGAGATCATTTATATATTGTGAATAGTAATGGTTCTACGACACTCCCTTGCGGCACACCTGAAATCACTCTTACTTCGGAAGACTTCTATCCACTGAGAATCATCTAGGAACTCTTCAATCCAGTCACACAATTAGTCTGATAGTCCATATCCTCTTACTTTGTTTATTAAACGACTGTGGGGAACTGTATCAAACGCCTTGCGGAAGTCAAGAATCACGTCATCTACCTGGGAATCCGTGTCTATGGCCCTCTGAGTCTCGTGGACGAATAGCGCGAGCTAGGTTTCATACGATCGTCTCTTACGAAACCCATGCTGATTCCTGCAGAGTAGATTTCTAGTCTCCAGAAAAGTCATTATACTCGAACATAATACGTGTTCCAAAACTCTACAACTGATCGACGTTAGAGATATAGGTCTATAGTTCTGCACATCTGTTCGGCGTCCCTTCTTGAAAACGCGGATGACCTGTGCCCTTTCCCAATCTTTTGGAACGCTACGCTCTTATAGAGACCTACGGTACAATGCTGCAAGAAGGGGGCAAGTTCCTTCGGATAGTTCTGACCAGATAACGTACATGGGAGACGATCGGTAGTTCCAGCGTTTTTCTTATAGCCTAGGGAGACCTCACGAAAATCTTGAACAGAACCGTAGAATGGGAGCTATTTTTTAATTTAATTCTGTGACAATGTAATTGTATGTGTGCATAGAGAGTATGTCAATAACTTATTCGACGTGCCGCGGACCAATGCAGTTACCAATAGCGGGCACAACGATAGACGGCTACTGAGATGGGCTAAGGGGCTGGGGAAGAGGTTGGGACTTGTTGTGAACGAATGAATAAACGCAGAATCTCTAAATTGGCTACGAAAAAAGCTTTAGAGAGGAGGCGAAGAATTTGGGGCAAAGCCACAGGGTCGAGTAGCGTAGCCGCGCCGTGAGTCAGCGGGGGACCCAGTGCTCTACTGGTACAGTGAATCACGCGGCTGCCAGGGTCAGAGGTCAACTCGCTGCCCATTGTGGCGCGGCGCGGGTAGGCGATGAGTGGCGCCCCGGAAGACGCGACACTCCGCTTTCTGTTGGCCACTGACAAAATATCGAGCACATTAAGAAAGGCGTACATGCAAACATGTCCATACTGGAGATCACACGTCAGAAGACCAGTTCACACTAGGCCTCCGATTACACCGTATAAGCATCAGAAATACGCGAGCGTACAAATACTCAAACATTCGCACTTATGCGCAACACAGATCGTGAATGGCTTTTTTACCATTTACACTATGTCAAAAGTGCAAAATGTAGGTACATATCGTATGTGGTCCTGTGACCATACCGAGCGAGGTGGCGCAGTGGTTAGCACACTGGACTCGCATTCGGGAGGACGACGGTTCAATCCCGTCTCCAGCCATCCTGATTTAGGTTTTCCGTGATTTCCCTAAATCGTTTCAGGCAAATGCCGGGATGGTTCCTTTGAAAGGGCACGGCCGATTTCCTTCCCAATCCTTCCCTAACCCGAGCTTGAGCTCCGTCTCTAATGACCTCGTTGTCGACGGGACGTTAAACACTAACCACCACCACTACCACCACCATCCTGTGACCATGTAGGCACGAAATTGCTCATAAATTAAGGATAATACTGATACATGGTGAAACAACGCTCTGGTGGGCTGTTTACGGGTTTAAATCACCTCGAGGTATGACCATGCGGTGCATTTGACCTGCGGTCGTCGCACGGTGGCGCTGGCAGCAGTCCACATACGCAGAGGTGTGCTGTTGCATGTCAGAGTACGGTGCAGCGAGTGAAGTATGCAAACGTCTCAGACGTGCTAATGGTGACTGCGTGTTGAAAATGGCTAAAAGACTACATATTGATGACGTTATGAGAGGTAGATTACTAGGGCGACTGAAGGCTGGTCAAACACAGCAGGTCGTAGCACGGGCCCTCCGTGTGTCACAAAGCGTGATCTCAAGATTATGGCAACGATTCCAGCAGACAGAAAACTTGTCCAGGCGCTACAGTACGGGACGTTCACAGTGAAAAACACCACAAGAAGACCGATATCTCACCACCAGTGCCCGCAGACGGCCGCGGAGTATTGTAGGTAGCCTTGCTCGGGGCCTTACCGCAGCCACTGGAACGGTTGTCTCCAGACACACAGTCTACAGACGACTTAACATGGTTTATCCGTCCGGAGACCTGCAAGGTGCATTCCACTGACCCCTGGTCATAGGAGAGCCCGTAACGCCTGGTGTCAAGAACACAGTACATGATCATTGAAACAGTGGTCCCAGGTTATGTTCACGGGCGAGTCTGGATATAGTCTGAACAGTGATTCTCGCCGGGCTTTCATCTGGCGTGAACCAGGAACCAGATACCAACCCGTTAATGTCCTTGAAAGGGACCTGTATGGAGGTCGTGGTTTGATGTTGTGGGGTGGGATTATGATTGGTGCACGTACACCCCTGCATGTATTTGACAGAGGAACTGTAACAGGTCAGGTGTATCGGGACGTCATTTTTTACCAGTATGTCCGCGTTTTTAGCGGTGCAGTCCTCCTGATGAATGATAACGCACTTCCCACCTAGCTGCCATCGTGGTGGAGTATCTTGAAACAGAAGATGTCAGGCGAATGGAGTGGCCTGCCTGTTCTCCTAAACCCCACGGAGCACGTCTGGGATGGTCTCGGTCGACTTACCTCTGCACGTCTTCAAACCCCTACGACACTTCAGGAGCTCCGACAGGCACTGGTGCAAGAATGAGACTATACCCCAGCAGCTGCTCGACCGCCTGATCCAGACTATGCCAACCCGTTGTGCCGCCTGTGTACGTGTGCATGGTGATCATATCCCACATTGATGTCGGGGTACATGCGCAGGAAACAGTGGCGTTTTGTGGCACATGTGCTTCGGGACGGTTTTCTCAACTTTTCACCAATACCGTGGACTTACAGGTCTGTGTCGTGTGTGTTCCCAATGTCCCTGTGCTATTAGCGCCAGTTTTGTGTAGTGCGACTTCTTAATTTAATAACTTTAATTATAAATTTTGATAATAGAAGGTCCTGAATGGAATAACAACAATCTGGAAAGATTGCTACTCACCACGTACAGGAAGTATTGAGTCGCAGACAGGCGGAATGGAAACGACTGTTAAAATATTAAGCTTTCGAACAAGATCCTTCTTCCGAAACAGAGAACACACACACACACACACACACACACACACACGACCACTGACTTTGGGCACTGGAGATATTGGACCTGTGTGTGAGTGTGTGTGTGTGTGTGTGTGTGTGTGTGTGTGTGTGTGTATTTTGTGGTTGTGTGAATATGTGTGTGTGTTTTTTGATTCCGATGAAGGACTTTCTCCAAAAGCTTAATATTAGAGCAGTCGATTTCATTCCGCCTGTCTGAGGCTCACCGCTTCCACAGTGGTGAGCAGCCAGTTATCCTTTCCGTGTTCTTATGACTATATATTTGTATCTTTATAATAATTTTGTTCATTTGAAAAATTGGAATTACTACAGAAATTGAAATGACATAACGAAAGGAAAAAAAGTAATAGTCTGACCGTGACTGGCCCACCTCCACGAGGTACAAGCAGAAACATACGCAGCTGCACCTGCTGACGGCTGGCCAGCTACAGGATTAGCGGCCAGTAAGCCAACATGACCCATCTCATTTCACAACGTGTCAAAAAGAATCAGCAGAAGTGAAGAAGAAGGTGACCGCTCATGACACTGCTCTTCGGGCAAATGCTACAAGTCGCCAAGAAACGATATTCTCTAGTGAACATGACTGCATGTTATTCCGATTCGCACTCATGGACAAAACTCTTGGTGGCTGTCTGCACTTCGATGTCGCAGAGAGATGTAGTCTCGTATGTAATTGAACTACGGGTAGCTTCTACGTCTTACAGTTAGTCTCCTGTCACCAATGAAAAGGGCAGAGTTTGTAGTGTTGCATGGCGATGTCATAGCTCGAACTGGCATCATATGACGTGAAAGACGTGCCGTGCCAGAGCATCTGATGACGGCTGGATCATTTCTGCTTGACGAATAGAGAATTCAATCAACAATGCCATGTAGACACGAGTATTTTCAAGTGACACCATGTCAAAGGGTGTATCGACCGTAAACTACATTACCTCGGTTCGGGGAAAAACCGCTGCTGCAATAGTCCGTAGGCAACAACGTGTTGGTGACGTGGGAGGCCCTCGATTACCATGGGTTGCATCAGCGAGCGGGTGGACCACAGTGCACCTCATCAATCATCAGTTCAACGCTGAACAACAATCAGTGAGAATCCTTACCATCCAGTAACGCCTCTCAATGTGATACATGCACGGTAACATGGCCACTGGACACTCGAAGCAACGTTGTCACCCGAGGACGATCGATGCATGGGAAAAGATTTCACGAATTAATTGCATTATTCATGGTATACTTCAATGGCAGGGTGCGAGTACGTCCAAACCTACATGAGGTTATGGATCCCGCCTATGTGGTCACTGTTCAGGCAGATGATGGAAGTATTCGCTGCTGAATGATGTTAACGTACTATCAATTGGGATCGCTCTTCATTTTTTCATTGGCGATCGAGGCAGGAACCAAGAGTTCAATCATACGCATCCGTCTTCATCTACATGTAAAGGGTGAACCAGAATTCCACAGACTAAATTTCGGAGATGGTTTAGGAATTTTTCTCATTATTTTGGTAAAAGGGACAGGGTCGCTCTTCTCCACTGGATCGTTACAAAGTAATAAGGAATTGTGATTTATTCGGTTTGTTACCCCAGTTACCGTAGTTTCTGTGACAATGCCTTCAGTACACTAAAAAAACTCGTAATACATAACTACCAAAAGGTTCAACACAGAGTAATATAACAACACTCACATGCAAAAGTACTGTGACGTGGTTGTCGTCACCGCAGGGGCTGTTCAGTACAGGTTCGTTGTGCCGCCCTTCCAATGCATTCATGAACCCACACCCGAAATTCAAATTGGCCAACTAAATGCAAACTTAGCGACGAAGTGTAAAGTGGGCATTACAGATGCCAACAACAAGAACTGTCAGTGAATGGGATACGCTTCTTTCCAAACAAGACACACAGTTTAGGCAGATATTTGTAGTGCTATATAGAATCAAAGATACAAGAGGGAAATAAATCAAGAGAAGAGCAATTAGTGTGGAAAGAGCCACCGGGGATAGGGCACGGTACCAAATTTTTCGGAGAACCGCGCGAGAAAATGTGAATTTTCAGGGGGATACATAGCGGGTTCTGTTGATCGAGAGGTAAAGGGTCAAGTGTTTTGGTAGTTCTTGGGCTAGTAACCATTTTTAAACCTTTCGGAAAAACGGGTATACTGTAGGTGTCCTTGAGTACAGGGTCAAAGTTTAAAAATTACACACTTCTTCCAGCACAGGCAAATTCTACATCTACATGGTTACACTGCAATTCACATTTAAGTGCTTGGCAAAGGGTTCATCGAACAATTTTCATACTGCTTCTCTACCGTTTCACTCTCGAACGGCGCGTGGAAAAAAGGAACACCTACATCTTTCCATTCGAGCTCTGATTTCTTTTATTTTATTACGATGGTCATTTCTCCCTACGTAGGTGGGTGTCAACAAAATATTTTCCCATACGGAAGAGAAAGTTGGCGATTGAAATTTCGTAAATAGATTTCGCTGCAAAGAAAACCGCTTTTGTTTCAGTGACTGCCACCCCGACCCGCGTATTATATCAGTGACACTCTCACCCCTATTGCACGATAACACGAAACGAACTGCTCTTCTTTGCACTTTTTCGATGTCCTCCTTCAGTCCTACCTGGTAAGGTTCACACACCGCCCAGTAGTGTTCCAGCAGAGGACGGACAAGTGTAATGTAGGCTGTCTCTTTAGTGGGTTTGTCGCATCTTCTAAGTGTTCTGCCAACAAAACGCAGTCTTTGTGTCGCCTTTCAAACAATATTATCTATGTGGTCTCTCCAATTTAAGTTGCTCGTAATTGTAATTCCTAGATATTTAGTCGAATTGACAGCCCTTAGATTTGTGCGATTTATCGTATACCCAAAATTTATCGGATTTCTTTTTGTACCCATGCGAATGACCTCGCACTTTTCTTTGTTTAGTGCCAATTGCCACCTTTCGCACCACACACAAATTTCTCTAGTTCATTTTGTGACTGGAACTGATGGTCTGAGGATTTTACTAGACGGTAAATTACAGCGTCATCTGTAAACAATCTAAGGCGGCTGCTCAGATTATCATCTAGATCATTTATGTAAATTAGGATCAGCAGAGGGCCTCCGACACTACCTTGCGGAACGCCAGATATCACTTTTGTTCTACTCGATGATTTACCGTCTATCAATACGAACTGTGACCTCTCTGAGAGGAAATCACGAATCCAGTCACACAACTGAGACGATATCCCATCCGCACGCAATTTGATTAATTGTCGCTTGTGAGGAACGGTGTCGAAAGCCTTCTGGAAATCTAGGAATATGGAATCGATCTGAGATCTCTTGACGACAGCACTCATTACTTCATGGGAATAAAGAGCTAGCTGTGTTGCACAAGAACGATATTTTCTGAATCCGTGTTGGTTATGTATCAATAAGTCATTTTCTTCAAGGTGATTCATAATGTTCGAGTAAGTATATGTTCCAAAATCCTACTGCAAATTGAGGTCAGTTATATGTGTCAGTAATTCTATGGGTTACTCCTATTTCTTTCTTGAATATTGGTGTGACCTGTGCTACTTTTCAGTCTTTAGGAACAGACCTTTCGTCATGTGAGCGGTTGTTTATGATTGCGAAGAAAGGCGCTATTGTGTCTGCATACTCTGAAAGAAACCTGATTGGTGTACCATCCGGACAGGAAGACTTGCCTTTCTTAAGTGATTTGAGTTGTTTCCCAACACCTAAGATATATACGTTTATGTCACTCATGCTAACAGTTGTTCTGGTTTCGAGTTATGGAATATTTACTTCGTCTTGTTTCGCGAAGGAATTACGGAAAACTGTATTTAGTAACCCCGCTTTAGTGGCACCATCATCAGTAAAATTTCCATCGCTATCGCGCAGTGACGGTATAGACTGTTTTTGCCACTGGTGTCCTTTACATACGACCAGAATCTCTTTGGGTTTTTCTACCATATTTTGAGACAATTTTTCATTGTGGAAACTATTAAAAGCATCTCGCATTGACGTCCGCACTAAATTTCGAGATTGAAGAAATCTGTTGGTTCTTTTGGATTAGGTGTTGTCTGGGGTGGATATTATGGCTTATGAAAACACCGTTTGTTCATGGACGGTTTCTAAGAATACTCCGAGAAATCATGATATCTGGGTACTAAAAGTACCAATTGTGGGGATGGTCACTTCTGTAATTTCCAGTCGTGGTAGATCGACGACATTTTTACCATATGATCTGAAGATGATATTCCTGGAGAATTTCTAAGCTGTTTTCGATGTTATTGTCCGTTACCGAGAGTCAGAAGTTTAGAATTAACGTATTTATGAAGAAAACAACAAAAACCGGCTTTTAGTAGTTTTTGCATCGTGGGCTGCAATTATCTAATGAACTAACCACAGAAAATAGTTGAAAACTTAACAACTATATTCTTTAGACATTTATCTAGAAATACCATTTTCCAGTGTCGCATTGCTTGTAATGATTCTAAAGAGGAACACATTTCCCTCTCATGCGCATGCCATCAAGTGATCGAGGTTGATTCTCATTCTTGCGATTCAGGGTCAGGTTCCTCGGCGCACATCTTGCAGACACTTTTAGATAACCCAACATGTCATGGAGCATGTGATAGACCTAAGCGCGGCCAGTAAGCAGTGTGGACGCTACATCTAACACCATTATGCCCTTGCCCGCTAACACCATGTCCTGTACTCTAGCGGTGTTGCTTTCATTTCGAGGGTGTGGAGGGACGTCCACTTCGACCTTCATCCTCCAGACTCTGCGTTCCGTCTCTAAACATGCAACACCAGCGACCAACCGTTTGAAGAGACATGGTCCCTTCACCACAGACGGTCTGTAGGTGATCGTGGATGACGGACGCACTAGTTTCACGCGCGTGTTAATACCGGACAGCACATGCACATGCATGGGAGACCATGTTGTCAGTACAAGTCCGTCCGCCGTCGTGATTTGCTTGGACACCGGTCTACTGCTACATTCCTTGTTCAGAGCTCTGCGTATGCGTCATTCCTTCTCCGCTGACGCCTCTTTCGTCGTTGGACTAGCAACGGATATGGATTTATACTGTATTTGTCTGTGCCACCTGGTGTACGATCTTGTCTTTCAAACACAATGACGAAACTTACTTTCCAAACGTCCATCCTACCTGAGCAGAACAACAGCCTCCCGTTTCTGGCTGTCCACGTGCAAAAGAAACCTGATGGAACATGGAATATACAGGAAACACATCCATACTGACCTGTGTCTTCCAGGATAAGGACCATTCAGGTCGGCGATTCTCTTGTCTGATGACGCTGGTGCACAGAGCAAAGACATACGTGATGATATCAACTTCCTGATGGATGTAGACCACCCAAAACAATTTTTGCTTCTATTGTCTACAGAAATCAGGAAATTAAGAAGGAGCCATAGACACACAGACGCAACTACAGGAGCAAAGAAGCAAGGTTGCTTTCCTGCCATACCATGGTGCAACTTTCGCAAGATTCAACCGAATTCTATGTAAGGAAGTTATCAACCCCATACCTACAGAGACATTGCGGAAGATAACCTCGGAGTTGTTACCTCTCAGGTCTTGCACATGTCGTGCGAATCTGGAAAATCTTTCTCTGGACTAATGAAGCAATGTGTCTCCGTACGGTACACTGAACAAATACGCAACGTAAGACTCGGGTAGGAAAATAAGTCTGTACTGGCCGAGCACAGATTAAGCACATGGTCGATTTCGAGATGACGTCTGCCATTCCACAACTAATGGTTCCCGGGAAAGCTTTGTTAAAGAGACGATCGACGAACTTTTTAATCGAGAGAAGGGTCTTACAGCGACTTGGCAACAGCAACTTGGCAACCAGCCTTTGAAGCAATACGAAAGGAACGACAGCCGTCTGGAAGTCTGTATTGCGTAGGGTATCTGTCGAGAGTAGACAAGAATTTCCAGCTACGTAAACAAGAGGCCGTGGCACTGTTAGACTGTTGTGGAGCGGCCACCGCCGATAATTATAATAGATTTGATAGAAGATGCAAAGAGCGAGTACCGTAAAATAGAGTGAATAGAAATGGTTTTAAAATTTAAACGGAAAAACTTATAACTAGTTTTGGGATTAGATCATGCTTTTATTATATAAAAAAATAAAATCTTGGTGTTCCTACTAACCCCCCCCCCCCCAGTGAGGGGTGAATAGAAACAGTAGTGTTAATCTTTTTATTGTTTCTATTTATTGGTCCTTTGGGTAAATAGGGACATATCAAAATCTGTTTTGGTTCTAGGATGACAAGAAACAAATATATCTGGCTCAAAATAAGTTTTACTCAATGCAACACTAAGAATACTACATGAATTATTGTTTTTTATTCTGTTTTCCTAATAAACAGTGTTATATCTCTAATTTCATTATTTTAACATTAAACTGATGAATTTGGTTTGTTTGTTACTGCATTAAGTCACTCACATCAACTTTCAAAATGATAATGTCTTTGAGTCTACAAGCCGTAGGTACCCCAGGTAGTAACGGAGAGCTTTCGAACAACATCTCCTTCACTGAAAAGAGAAAATAAACGTTTTTAATCGACCCTGATAAATACCAACATAATCTTTGCCTTTTAAATAATAAATTTTACATTCGTACAATCTAAATACTAAATATTTCCATATACTTTTCACACAACTAGGTCTCAAAAATGGTTCAAATGGCTCTGAGCACTATGGGACTTAACATCTGAGGTCATCAGTCCCCTATAACTTAGAACTGCTTAAACCTAAGGACAACACACACATCCATGCCCGAGGCAGGATTCGAATCTGCGGCCGTAGCGGTAGCGCGGTTCCAGACTGAAGCGCCTAGAACCGCTTGGCCACACCGGCCGGCAACATAGTCTCCTGGACTGAGAACAGTACCAGGTGGTTCTTCATTTCCGTCAATTTCTTGGTCCTCTTCTGAAGAAACACTGGTGGTTAGTTTCTATTCATCCCAAAAATTCCGAAAACATAACCCTTCATATCTGTAAGCGTATGCTTCCGCTGCCGTTGCACTGTCAAGAAATAATTCTGGGCTGTTAGGGGCATTATCAATATATAAAATTGTCCGACGTTTTGGCCACTGTTGCAGGCGGCCTTCCAATGAAGAATGCCTACCATCCCTCCTCCTATACATAAGTACCCTATCAAATTATCTAAACAGCTTCCTCCGCTACTACACTATGTGATCAAAAGTATCCGGACACCTGGCTGAAAATGACTTACAAGTTCGTGGCGCCCTCCATTGGTAATGCTGGAATTCAATATGATGTTCGCCCACCCTTAGCCTTGATGACAGCTTTCACTCTCTCGAGCATACGTTCAATCAGGCACTGGAAGGTTTCGTGGGGAATGGCAGCCCATTCTTCACGGAGTGCTGCACTGAGGAGAGCTATCGATGTCGGTCGGTAAGCCCTGGCAAGAAGTCGGCGTTCCAAGACATCCCAAAGGTGTAACACAAATTGCTCACCAGTACCGTGGACCAACGAACTTACGAGACTCAAACAAGACGCAAGACGCAAACGAACATTATATCAAAGGGCGATAGCAGATAGGGACAGACGAATAAGACTTGAAGCATATAGGCATGCACAAGACTTATATAGACAGATTCTATACAATACGCGTAGACAACAATTGGAGCTATTTGTAACAAAACAAACAGAGCAAAATATATGGAGTGAACCATACAAAATACTAACAGAGAAGATAAGAACCCCACTAGTTCTGGGAACGCTAAGGCAGGATGACGGCACGATGACGAGGGGATGGAGGAATACAGCGGAGTTTCTGCTGTATAAACTGCTCCCTGACGACGTTATCGATACAGACACACAATATCATGCAACACTAAGAGAAAACCTACACACACCATACAACACTGCAACTGTCACCTGTCATTTTGCGCAAGAAGAGGTTGCGCTAGCAATCTCAGAGCTCAAAAACAAAAAAGCACCTGGACCAGATGGTATCCACTCGTAAACACTGAAAAAACTAGCACCGCAGATCACCCCGCTCCTAACAACGTTACTGAACGATGCCTTACGGCTGGGCAGGGTACCTACAGTATGGAAAACCTCCAAAGCAGTCATTATTAAGAAATCAGCGGACAGGGATCCTTCAGATCCAAAGACTTACAGGCCAATATGCCTAATAAACACCCTAGCAAAGATTCAGGAGAAGCTACTGTGTAAGCGCCTGCAAACACACAGAGCTCTCAGGGGTATGAGACAACACCAGTTCTGCTTCAGATCTGGCAGATCAATAGATGATGCCATCAACCAGGCTCTGCACATAGTTAACACCACAAAACAGAAATACGCCATGGCAATAATGACTGACATTGCCGGAGCATTTGATAATCTTTGGTGGCCAGCACTGTTTCAGAGGCTAAGACATCTGGAGGTACCGCAATTACTGTACAACAGTTTCCTAGACTACTGTAAAGACCGAGTAGTCGAATGGCAGGTGGACAGCCGGAAAGTAATTAAAAGAATTACCAAAGGCTGTCTTCAAGGGTCGATCTGCGGCCCCATCTTCTGGGACATAACAATCGAACCCCTCCTACAGCTTCTGGATGGGGATGACAGGTCAGACGGAATTGTCGCCTACGCAGATGACCTATTAGTTGTAGTCACTACAAACAACAGAGCCCAGTTAGAAGAGAAAGCCAGTGGATTACTACAAACAATTACTCAGTGGTGTCACAACAACAAACTCAGGATAGCCGAAAACAAAACAACATACACTTTACTGAAAGGATCACTCCAAAGGAATCCTTCGGTTAAAATTGGGGATACAAACATCAAACGAGCACGCATTACGCGCTATTTTGGGGTACACATAGATGAAAAATTGAATTTACGCGAACACGTAAGGCTAACAACAGACAAAGCAGAAAAAATACTCCACAAACTGGTGAGGCTAAATTCAAAACAGTACAGACTACCTCTACCAGTCATACGTACATACCACTGTGCGCTCTTCGAATCAGTACTCAGCTTTGCAGCTAGCACGTGGGCACATAGACTGAACGTGGTCACCAACAAAGCATCCGTCAGACGAGGGCAGAGAAGTGTCCTACTTAGGCTATCTGGAGCCTTCGGTACCACCTCAGCGGATGCACTGTGTGTGGTACTCGGAATATGCCCCATAGATATCACGATCGAATACAGAGCTGCAAGGTACTGGTTAAAGGTGTGCCCATAGAGACAATACGTCACCTTAAAAGTTGGCGTTTGGATACATGGCAAGGTGAGTGGGATGTAAGTGATAAGGGACGTAGACTGCACGACTTCCTCCCTGACATAAGGGAGCAGTTGAGAATGAGACATATCGATCCCAGCCGCGGTATGGTACATTTCTTAACCGGGCACGGACCTTATCCCAAGCATTTAAACCGCGTGAGTCTGAGGCAGACACCTACATGCACATGTGGAGAAGAAGGTTACCCAGAACACACTGTCTTTTTCTGCGGGCAATACGCGAACAATAGACATACACTACACTTAGATTACACAGTTACAGACATAGATATATACACAGCAATAAGAGACGAAGAACAATGGGCACAATTAAACACACTGACAAACAGTATTTCAAAAACAACACATGAAGAGTATATGCGGACACGACATCACAGACATGCCTATGTGCAGCGTAACATAAATCTCCAAAGGATGGATAGCGATACCCACAGTGACAACGAAAATACTGACAATGAGGAGGAACAGGAGGAGGAAGCTGAGATGTGACAGTAAATAAGCAAATTGCTGGCAAACTAGCCAAGAAAACAATAAATGCTGTACATGGAAGGGCACCTAAAGTAGTTAATGCATAAGATTAGTAAAAAATAGGATAAGCAACATTATTTCTCTACTAATAACCATTTGTGTGTGTGTGTGTGTGTGTGTGTGTGTGTGTGTGTGACTGGCGGTCAACGGCTCGAAGAAACCATTCCGAGGTATTCACCGTCAGTCACACTCGGTGATGGTACTAACAAATCTCTCATCTATCCTATCTTCTTTTTATATTCTTCTTAAAAAAACAACAAAATTTTGTTTATATTTCAAACTTAAATTATTGTTATTTTGAAAAGTATCATGCTTTGTAAATGTTGTAGATAAAACAAAAGGAAAGAAAACTGTAAAAAGATGAAAAACGAAAATTGTAAGACGTACGACTTGTTTTAAACATCAGGTAACAGGTCTACAATTTGGCAATAAATAAAATATATCCCAAAGGTGTTCTATAGGATTCAGGTCAGGACTCTGCGGAGGCCAATCCATTACAGGGATGTTATTGTCGTGTAACTACTCCAACATAGGCTGTGCATTATGAACAGGTGCTCGATGTTGTTGAAAGATGCAGTCGCCATCCCCGAATTGCTCTTTAACAGTAGGAAGCAAGAAGGTGCTTGAAACATCAATGTAGGCTTGTGCTATGACAGTGCCACGGGGAACAACAAGGGGTGCAAGCCACCTCCATGAAAAACACGACCATACCATAACACCACCACTTCCAAATTTTACTGTTGGCACTACACACGCTGGCAGATGACGTTCACCCGACGTTCACCATACCCACACCCCGCCATCGGATCGCCACATTGTGTACCGTGATTCGTCACTCCACACAACGTTTTTCCACTGTTCAATCGCCCAATGTTTACGCTCCTTACACCAAGCGAGGCGTCGTTTGGCATTTACCAGCTTGATGTGTGCCATATGAGCAGCCGCTCGACCATGAAATCCAAGTTTTCTCCCCTGCCGCCCAACTGTCATAGTACTTGCAGTGGACTCTGAAGCAGTTTGGAATTGCTGTGTGATGGTCTGGACAGATGTCTGTCTAATACACATTACAACCCTCTTCAACTGTCGGCGGTCTCTGTCAGCCAACAGACGAAGTCGGCCTGTACGCTTTTCTGCTGTACGTGTCTCTTCACGTTTCCACTTCACTATCACACTGGAAGCAGTGGACCTAGGTATGTATAGGAGAGTGGAAATCTCGCGTACAGACGTATGACACAAGTGACACCCAGCCACCTGACAACATTTGAAGTCCGTGAGTTCCGTGGATGGCCCCATCTTCTCTCTCACGGTGTCTAATGACTAGTGAGGGCTCTGATATGGAGTATCTGGGAAGAGGTGGCAGCACAATGCACCTAACATGAAAAACGTTTGTTTTTGTGGGTGTAAGGATACTATTGATCGCACAGTGTGTATAAGATCTAAAGTCTCTCTGAATCAGCAGTCAGCTCACCACACAGCGGTGAGAAAGGCCGCCTGCAACAGTGGCCGCAACCTCGGACAATTTTAGATTTGACGGTGCGGTGAACAGGCCGGAAGAATTTTACTGACGATAAATGGTTCAAATGGCTCTCAGCACTATGGGACTTAACACCTGAGGTCATCAGTCCCCTAGAACTTAGAACTACTTAAACCTAACTAACCTAAGGACATCACACACATCTATGCCCGAGGCAGGATTCGAACCTGCGACCGTAGCGGTCGCACGGTTACAGACTGTAGTGCCTAGAACCGCTCGGCTACTCCGGCCGGCCTGTCGAACGAGGACCTCCAGATAAAATTAAGAGCACAGGGTGCAGGAAAGCACAAGTGATCGCTCATATTGGTAATAACGACGTGTGCTCTTTGGATCAGAAAATTCTCTCTGGTTTCAGGTGGCTGTATGAAGTGGTAATGACTGCCAGTTTTAAATGCAAGATGAAGGCAGAGCTCATCATCTGTAGCGTTAACGACAGGACCGACTGCGGGCCTTTGGTATAGAGCCGAGTTGACGGTGTGACTCAGAGAGTCAGACGGTTCTCAGATCACATAAGCTACAGATTCCTCGACTTGAGTCATATGGAGGGGGTTTTCGGTTTCCAGTTAATTAAGTCAGGGATCTGTTACACATAACAAGCGGCAGTGCCAGTGGCAATCACTCTATGGAGTGGACTGGGTGGCTTTTAGACTGGAGTGTCTCAAGAAATTGCAGAAAAGGTGTCAGTCTAAAAGGGGGCTAGGCAAAGTCAGGACGAGGGTGGAACTAGCAACAGTTGATATTGTATTTTTAAACTGTTGCAGCTGTGTCGGGAGAGAAACAGAGCTCCATGCGCTAATAGGAAGCACTGAAGCTCAAATCTCAGTAGGTACCGAAAGCTGCCTAAAGCCAGAGACAAGTTCAGTCGAAATTTTTAGAAAAGACCTAACATTGTTCGGAAAGGATAAATCAAGCACCATTGATGGTGGAGTGTTTATTGCTGTTAGAAGTAGTTTGCCTTGTAGTGAAACTAAAGTGGATAGTTCGTGTGATTAGTATGGCTAGAAGCAATGCTTGACAACCGGAATAAATTAATTATTGGTTCCTTTTACCGACACCCTTCCTCAGATGACACTGTTGCTGAACCGTTCAAAGAAAGCTTGACACTCATTTCAACTAGGTACCCTCCTCATACAATTATAGTTGGTGGTGACTTCAATCCACCCTTGATACACCAACGATAATGCATGTTTAAAGTCGATGTTGGGCACAGAACGTCGTCCGAGACCGTAATGAATGCATTCTCCGAGAATTATTTTCAACAGTTAATTCAGGATCCTTTTCGAAGTTTAAATAGTTGCAAAAACATCCTTGACCTCTTAGAAAAAATAATAAATTTAGCGCGGACTTCAATGGGAGATGCTTTTAATGGTTGCTGCAACAAAACTCTGTCTCGAAATCTGTCAGAAAATGCAAAGAGATATGTGAAGTAAACCAGCGGTGAGACACAATTTATACCTTAACTCCGCTATAACAATGGTGTTGTCACTGATGATAGTGCCACTGAATTCGAGTTACTAAACACGGTTTTCGGAAATTCCTTCACTAAAGAAGAGGAAGTAAATGTTCCAAAAAGCGAATCCAGAATAGCTGCCAGCGTGGGTAACATAGAAGCAGATATCGTCAGTGTATCGAAGCAAATGAAATCGTTTAATAAAGGCAAGTCTTCCGGTCCAGAGTACATACTGGTTTGTTTTCTTTCAGAGTATTCAAATATAATAGCTCCACATTTAGCAATAATTTGCAACCGATCGCTCGACTGAAGATCCTTACCTAAACACTGCGAAGTTGCACAGATCACGCCAGTACTCAAGAAAGAAAGTAAAAGTAATAAAAAAATGTTCAAATGTGTGTGAAATCTTATGGGACTTAACTGCTAAGGTCATCAGTCCCTAAGCTTACACACTACTGAACCTAAATTATCCTAAGGACAAACACACACACCCATGCCCGAGGGAGGACTCGAACCTCCGCCGGGACCAGCCGCACAGTCCATGACTGCAGCGCCATAGACCGCTCGGCTAAAAAAGAAATCAGTTGAATTACAGACCCCTACGCTAACGTAGATTTGCTGTAGGGTTTTGGAACATAAACCGTGTTCAAGCTCTATAAATTACCTCGAAGATGCCGGCCGTTGTGGCCGAGCGGTTTTAGGCGCATCAGTCTGGAACAGCACGACCGCTATGGTCGCAGGTTCGAATCCTGCCTCGGGCATGGATGCGTGTGATGTCCTCAGGTTAATTAGGTTTAAGTAGTTCTAAGTTCTAGGGGACTGATGACCTCAGATGTTAAGGCCCATAGTCCTCAGAGCCATTTGAACCATTTGAACCTCGAAGATAATGATTTACTGACAAATAGCCAACGTGGATTCAGAAAATATAATTCTTTTCAAACACAACCAGCTCTTTATTTGCATGAAGTAATGAGTGCTGTCAACAGATGATCTCAAATTGATTCCATGTTTTAGATTTCCAGGAGGCTTTTGACACCCCGATTCTCACGAGCGATTCTAATCAAACTGTGAGCCGAAGGAGTATTGCTTCATTTGTGAAAGTCATCAGATGAACAAAAACAACTGAAAAATGATTTAGACATCTATAAATCATGCGAAAAGTGGCAATTGATTCTAAATAATTAAATTTCGATAACACGATAGGTCACTCAAATTTAAAGGCAGTGAATTTAACTAAATACTTAGGGCTTACAGTGGCGACTAACTTAAATTCTAACGATCACATATATAATGTTGTGGGGAAAGCGCTCCAAAGACTGCTATTCAGTACCAGAACACAGACAAAATGCAACAGGTATACTAAAGACATTGCCTACGCTACGACTGTTCGTTCTCTTCAAAGAACGGCAGTTCGTATTGTACTATCGCGAAATAGGGGAGAGAATACCACGGATACGGTAAGCGAACTGTGGTATCAATAATTAAAAAAAAGGCGTTAATCATTGCGGCAGCATCTTCTCATGAAATTTCAGTCGCCGGCCGGAGTGGCCGTGCGGTTCTAGGCGCTACAGTCTGGAGCCGAGCGACCGCTAAGGTCGCAGGTTCGAATCTGCCTCGGGCATGGATGTGTGTGATGTCCTTAGGTTAGTTAGGTTTAATTAGTTCTAAGTTCTAGGCGACTGATGACCTCAGAAGTTAAGTCGCATAGTGCTCAGAGTAATTTGAACGAAATTTCAGTCACCAGCTTTCTCCTCATAGTGTGAAAATTTTTTGTTGGCACTCACCTATATAGAGAGGAATGACCATCGTAATCAACTAAGAGAAATCAGAGCTCGCATGGAAAGAGTGAGGTGTCAGTTTGTCCCACGTGTTGTTCGAGTGTGGAAAGGTGGAGAAATAGCTTGAAGGTCGTTCGATGAACCCTCTGACAGACACTGAATTGTGAATCACAGAGTAGTCATGCAGATGTAGACGTAGAACGAAATTGGTCATTTGCTTTCCGCCTGCTTAGATTAAACCAATACCATTCAGATTGATACTTATAGATAAAGTTCGAAATAAGCAAATTCTGCACCACATCCCATATTTGTTAAAGAGTAAACAAATCATTAACTGACAGTACCACCAACTTTTTAATTGATATTTTCCATCTTAGATTGGTTCACCACGATCTTAAACAAACAAATCTGTGAATGATGTTCCATTATTCGTCCGACACAATAACACAGAACTGTTTTGGAACTTCCATTTCTATTCAGCCCATTATTCCTATTCATCATATTTTACGGGAATCCACCCGAAACGTCGAGGCCTCACTTATGCACCAAGAAGACTCTGCTGCAGTATTGAGCGACGTGGGTCGTTACTACAGAGATGGCAGCTTTACCGGTAACATAAGCGTCGTAGACTGTACTACAAGCGAACACGTCTAGTTTCGAGCGATATTTACTAATCACTACAAAATTGCATGCACGTAGAGCTGAGAGATACAGTTGCTGTTGCTGGTACCAGTACAAACAAAGTCTAGTAGAAAAATTTCTACCTGTTTCACTGTGAAAGAGTCTGCGCAGAAAATTGCTACATGCGCGCCAAATGTGCACGTCCGCCGTAACAGTTCTGCAACAACGTGGCAATCATAGCATTAGCGGGAAGCGAGATCGTTACACACGTATACTTTGGCTCGCTATCTCTTTTACGTGGGTTTTCTCTGCGTCCAGGTTTATTTTTCCTCTCATTTTAATGCTCTGCAGAATACATGTTTTCGTGGATACACCAATTTCGGAAGTTCTGTTTTCGCAATCTCTACAGTGCTGGCAGAGATGTGTTGCAGTCATTTGCAAACTCGTTCAGTGACGGTGCGACGTTAAGAGTGTGTGTTGTGTGGGCACAAGTGACCCTGGCTGTCATGTCATGAGACTCACCACAAACTGCCAATAATGACCGGTTGTTACTGCAGTGGGAGTTAATAACTCTAACACTGAGAGTGCTGCGGGCTACGACACAATACGCCTAATGCCCTATGGTCTGTGACATTACGCTGTATGAAGTGACGTGAACATTGTCATTTTGTCATGGCATTAGTAACTGTTCTCCACGAAAATGTTTCTGGAAAACAAAATACGGGGATCGTTCCGAAAGTAATGCCTCCTATTTTTATTCATGGAAACTATAGGAGATACATAAATCACAACAGCACAGCTAAGTGGAGCAACATTTAAGCTACAGACTGTCATTTCTCTATATAGTAATCACCGTTCGTTATGCACTATTACCAACCGTGAACCAGAGCCTGCACGTCGCGTTTGTAAAAATCGGAACCAACTGAGGCTAACGACTTCCTTACAGCTTTGACAATAGCTTCCGAGTCTTGAAAATTTTCGCCACATAGTCCATCTTTCAGAGGCAAAGGGATGGAAGCCTGAAGGCGCTAAATCGGGACTGTACTGCCGAATTTTGCAATGAGCTGCGTGCTCACAAAGCTGGCGTGGGGCCTGGCGTTACCATGTTGCAGGTGGAAGTTTGTCTTCTTCTCTGGCCTTACCCTGGATATTAGGGCTTTCAACCTATCCGGTATCGTCTTGTAGCGTGCTAAATTGATAGTTTCTCCAGGCTCCAGGACATCCCAAAGAACAACACCCTCGCTATTCCAGAAGAGTGTGCAATCACTTTGCCTGCGGACGGTTGTGTCTTGAATTTCTACTTTGACGGGGAATTCGCATGCCGCCGTTCCATGGACTGTCTTTTGGATTCCGGATCAAGGTCGTGGCACCACGTCTCATCTCCGGTGACGATATAGTTCAGAAAATTGTCACCTCCAACTCCATATTGGTCCAGCAGTTCCCGACAAATTTCCATTCGATGAGTTTTTTTGTTCTTCTATAAGCATCCGTGAGACTCAACTGCCACAGATCGTGTGATAACCAAGATGTTCCAACATTGTTTCCAAGGCTTTACAGGCGACATTCAGCTTTGCACACAATTCTCTGGTCATTATCCGCCGAGTTGATCAAGACGCTCTTCATTGCGAGGGATGACAGCTGTGCAGGTTATACCGGGCCGTGGCTTGTCATGCACTCCCTTTTCACCACCTTGAAAATGCTGTACCCGTAGCCTAACATTGCTCACGTCTGTTGTGTCGTCGCCATACACCTTTATCAGCGTCGAAGGATTTCAATCGGTACACTTTCTACAGCAGTAAGAAGTTCAATCACACATCTTTGTTTTATATGCGCGTCAATATCGGACTCCATTTCGGAACACTCCTTTCCTGACCTCAGCTACCGCGGAACAATGGAACCACTTGAAAATTAAAGAGCAACGTTCAAGCACTAGCACTATATCAACTTTTGGAGCGGACATTCAAAGCCACAAAAAACAGGATTCACTACTTTCGGAACGACCCTCATATACACTCCTGGAAATTGAAATAAGAACACCGTGAATTCATTGTCCCAGGAAGGGCAAACTTTATTGACACATTCCTGGGGTCAGATACATCACATGATCACACTGACAGAACCACAGGCACATAGACACAGGCAACAGAGCATGCACAATGTCGGCACTAGTACAGTGTATATCCACCTTTCGCAGCAATGCAGGCTGCTATTCTCCCATGGAGACGATCGTAGAGATGCTGGATGTAGTCCTGTGGAACGGCTTGCCATGCCATTTCCACCTGGCGCCTCAGTTGGACCAGCGTTCGTGCTGGACGTGCAGACCGCGTGAGACGACGCTTCATCCAGTCCCAAACATGCTCAATGGGGGACAGATCCGGAGATCTTGTGGCCAGGGTAGTTGACTTACACCTTCTAGAGCACGTTGGGTGGCACGGGATACATGCGGACGTGCATTGTCCTGTTGGAACAGCAAGTTCCCTTGCCGGTCTAGGAATGGTAGAACGATGGGTTCGATGACGGTTTGGATGTACCGTGCACTATTCAGTGTCCCCTCGACGATCACCAGTGGTGTACGGCCAGTGTAGGAGATCGCTCCCCACACCATGATGCCGAGTGTTAGCCCTGTGTGCCTCGGTCGTATGCATTCCTGATTGTGGCGATCACCTGCACGGCGCCAAACACGCATACGACCATCATTGGCACCAAGGCAGAAGCGACTCTCATCGCTGAAGACGACACGTCTCCATTCGTCCCTCCATTCACGCCTGTCGCGACACCACTGGAGGCGGGCTGCACGATGTTGGGGCGTGAGCGGAATACGGCCTAACGGTGTGCGGGACCGTAGCCCAGCTTCATGGAGACGGTTGCGAATGGTCCTCGCCAATACCCCAGGAGCAACAGTGTCCCTAATTTGCTGGGAAGTGGCGGTGCGGTCCCCTACGGCACTGCGTAGGATCCTACGGTCTTGGCGCGCATCCGTGCGTCGCTGCGGTCCGGTCCCAGGTCGACGGGCACGTGCACCTTCCGCCGACCACTGGCGACAACATCGATGTACTGTGGAGACCTCACGCCCCACGTGTTGAGCAATTGGGCGGTACGTCCACCCGGCCTCCCGCATGCCCACTATACGCCCTCGCTCAAAGTCCGTCAACTGCACATACGGTTCAAGTCCACGCTGTCGCGGCATGCTACCAGTGTTAAAGACTGCGATGGAGCTCCGTATGCCACGGCAAACTGGCTGACACTGACGGCGGCGGTGCACAAATGCTGCGCAGCTAGCGCCATTCGACGGCCAACACCGCGGTTCCTGGTGTGTCCGCTGTGCCGTGCGTGTGATCATTGCTTGTACAGCCCTCTCGCAGTGTCCGGAGCAAGTATGGTGGGTCTGACACACCGGTGTCAATGTGTTCTTTTTTCCATTTCCAGGAGTGTATATACAGGGTAAAACAAAACTCCAATGACAGACTATCAGAGGTAGTCTAATAAACATGGGCCCTAAAATGCATAACTCAACAGCTATGAAAACTTGCTTGTCTTCGATACTATGAAAAACATCTCTTCAATTGCAAGCTTTTTGGGAGGAGGTACTATGGATCGAAACAAGAAAAAAAGTTCCCGGTACACATGTGTTCTAAAAAGCATATCATGAAAATCAAGAGCACTTGTTCTGTAAAAGAGATTGGTTTTACAGTACCAAAGATGAACAAGTGCTCATAGTTTGAGTTTACTAGTTTTTTCTTGGTATTCAATGAAAGTGATATGAGATCTATTTTCATTCTATGTCAAATACTTGATATTTGTACAATGCATATCTTCCAAATAGAATTCGTAAATAGCCGATATTTGACGGCATATATGTTCAGAGTGCAGGCAATATGCTCTTTGGCTTTCGCTTGCACTGTCGTTGGCAGTGAGCCTTCTGAGTGAGGTGAGTGAGAAGAGAGTCAGGTGCTGGTCATGCTACTGAACGGCATGAAAATAGCTAGCAAACCACTGACATGCGAACATAGAGAATGTTGAATTTTGGAGGCACGATTTTGTAAAGACTGAATTGAGAAGTGCGTAGATACTCAAATAACGTTGTCGTTGCAAAATGGTTCAAATGGCTCTAAGCACTATGGGACCTAACACCTGAGGTCAACTTTTTCCGTTTTTGTCTGTAATACCATTGTAGAGGGTTCAAAATGGTTCAAATGGCTCTGAGCACTATGGGACAAAACTTCTGAAATCATCAGTCCCCGAGAACTTAGAACTACTTAAACCTAACTAACCTAAGGACGTCACACACATCCATGCCCGAGGCAGGATTCGAACCTGCGACCGTAGCAGCAGCGCGGTTCCGGACTGAAGCGCCTAGAACGCTCGGCCTTGTCGCTGCACTGCTTGATTGCAAGTAATTTATGATTTGCGTGAAAAAGGCAGTTATAAAATTTTTATTTATCGGTTCCAGTTAGTTCAACTGTCGAAACGTGATTAAGCAAAATTATCTCTTCACGTGGCTTGCACTTCCAAACTTCACAGAAGCCCTTGTGCGGACCATGCAGAAATTAGCACTCATGGAAGAAATTTACAATTTAGCACACCTTTAAAATTGAAGTAACTAATTTCATTGCAGAGTAACATTTTTGGAAATAAGAAGGAGTAGGAAACTTCCTGGCAGACTAAAACTGTTTGTCGGACCGAGACTCGAACCCGTGACCTTTGTCTTTCGCGGGCTATTGCTCTACCATCCAAGCTACACTGCAGAGTGAAAATTTCGTTCTGGAAACATCCGCCAGGCTGTTGCTAATCCATGTCTTCACAATATCCTTTCTTCCAGGAGTGCTACTATCTGCATGGTCCGAACGAGAGCTTCTGTGAAGTTTGGAAGGTAGGAGACGGGGTACTGGCGAACTTAGAGCTGGATGGTTGGGGGTTGGGGGGGGGGGGGGGGGGGACGGGTCGTGAGTCATGCTTAAGTAGATCAGATGGCAGAGTACTTGCCCGCGAAAGGCAAAGATCCCAAGTTTGAGTCTCGGTCCGGTACACAGTTTTAATCTGCTAGGAAATTTCATACCAGCGCACACACCACTGTGGAGTCAAAATTTCATTCTGGAAGAAGGTTTTTTTTGCAGAGATGGTTGTAACTGTTAAGATATCAGGACTTTGAAATGCGGTTTTTCAGTACTTGTCTCTTATTGGTAAATCATTCACTAAAATCAGTTAGATTTATATCTTCCAATGTCTCCATACGAAAATTTTGTTTTTGTGTTTCCGCTTTTCTCTTGGTGGAACACAGTGACTGAGGCTGAATATCAGTGTGCTTAGAACAGTTGCATCTCCTCGCATTGCACTGTGCACGGCGTTCGTTTTTTTAGCCGGTTTGTTACGGGCTGTATTTTTATTTTCACCACTTTCGAGCAGTACCGAGTTTCCATTGTTACAGGTAAGCCATGAAAAGTTGTCAGGGCCATTTTAATAACAGTAATGACACAGTAAGAAAATTCATAAGTAGGCGTAACATTTCGAAATTATTATCAGGTTCAATTTAGGCGCAGATATCATTTCTTATGCAGACATTCGCATTCATACAGAGCAATATTACGAGGAGCGTTAAATAAATAACGAAACACATTTTCTCGACCAATTTCGGTTGGAAAAATGCTGAATTTGGTGCGGGACATTGTGAAATGTTCCCACTTCAACCTCTGTAGTTTCATGACGTTCCGACAGGTGGCGATGCTATACGTGGCCTTGACAATGTCGTCTGTACGAAGGTGCGTTCCAATCAGAGCTGTCACTGAGTTTATTTTGGTGGAAAACCAGAGCATTGCACATATTCGTGGGCGTTTGCAGAATGTTTACAGAGTCCTGGTACTGAACAAAAGCACAGTGAGTCGTTGAGTGAGGCGTCTGTCATCTTCGCAGTAGAGTCGCACGAACCTGACCGATGTCCCTCGTGCCGGCCTGCTGAACACAGCTGTTACTTCTACAATGTTGGAACGTGTAGACTCTCTGATTCGAGGTGATGGACGGATCGTAATCAAACACCTCGCTGCACAATTGGACGTCTCTGTCGATAGTGGTGACACATTCGATCTTTGCCGCCTAACAGAATACCACACAGGGCAACGAAGGACCATCAATGCGGAATTGCTTGCGTGTTACGAGGATGGCCGTGACAGCTGAAGAAATGAGATCATCGTGTTCGTCGCCACAAAAATGCAAACGAACTTCTCTTTCTTCATGACAACGGAAGGCCTCACACAAGACTGCGCATCTGAGAGGAACTCACAAAACGTCACTGGACTGTTCTTCCTCATCCACCCTACAGCATTGATCACGCAGCTTCAGATCTCCTTCTGTTTGGCCCAATGAAGAATTAAATCGGCGGGAAGCAGTTCGTGGGTGATGGGGAGGTTACTGATGCAGCACGACGTTGGCTCTGACGTCGAGCAGTAGAGTGGTACCATGTATACATACAGGCCTCCCACAGACGTGGCGTAAAGCCGTCTCATTGAACGCAGGTTATGTTGAAAAGTAGGGTTATGTAACCAAGAGAATGGAGAATAATATCGCGTATTGTAATCCCGAATAAAACCAACCTGCTTTCAGAAAAAAATGTGCTGTATTACCTACTGAGCAGCTCACGTACTTTCGCATGTATGTCGTTTAAAATTTAGAATTTTATTTTGTCATTCTGTAAACTTAAAATTACACGACATTTTCACAGAAGCCTATTGGACAGTTATTCTTTCAAAATTCTATTCTGGTAGCTTTGTGTGTTGGCACTGCAAGTCACGTACTGTGACGTACGCATTGTAGCACTGTTCACTGCACTACACAATACAAAACTCAGTTTCTTTAGTATACAGTCTTAGACTTACTGATTACTTTTGTAAAACTTAATTCCAATACAGTTACACAGTTTCAAATAGTTTTGGCGATTCATTTTATCAGACAGCGTTTACGTAAGTAATCCACTTGCATTGATCAGGATTACAGCAAGTTAAAGAATAAGAAACCAGTTATCCAGTTCAGTTTAGTTTGCAACAAAAAACTTTATTAACACAAGTTAGACTAATGCACTTTAGAACTCATGTTGGACATTTTTCTTGTTTTGGTCTATAATATCGCATCCGAAAGTCTGTCTGTAGAGATCTGGTCTACCCCATATGCATATATATTAATGAGCAAATTACACCCCAAGAAATTTCTAGGAAAACACTCACATGGAAGGGCTTGACCCCAATGTTTTACAACGGCATGCATTCATCTTTTAATTTTCAACACAAATGCGCATTCAGAGAACAATAGTTTACTTAAACAATTAATCAATTAAAACAATATCACTTTAAACTATCATTTATTTGTTTTATGTCGTCATTCCACTGAAGGTCGTTCTGGATAGTTACTCCTAGATATTTTACAGCAGATACTGTTTCCAGCGGATTGTCATCAATAGTGTAGCTATGCAATAGTGGATTTCTTTTCCTAAGCATACGCAATGTGTTACATTTATTTACATTCAGTGTCAGCTGCCAGAGCCTGCACCATTCGTCAATTCTCTGGAGGCCATTCTGCAGATAGTTACTAACTTTTGGCGTTGCTACTTTTTTATAGACAACTGTATCATCTGGGAACAGCCTTAGAGAGAATACGACGCTTTGTAATAGATCATTTATACATATTGTAAACAGTAACGGACTTGTCACACTTCTTTGGAGTGCTCCGGAAATTACCTTACATCTGACGACTTTGTTCTGTTAAGAGCGAAGTGCTGAGTTCTGTCTGCAACACAGTCTTGAATCCAATCTAAAATATGCTCCGATACGCGAAAAGCTCTTATTTTGTTCTTTAAACGACAGTGATGGACGGCGAAAATGCTTCTCTGAAGTCAAGGAACATGGCATCAACCAGAGCGCCATTCTCTACGGCGGAATCCATATTGATTTTTCTAGAGGAGATTTTCCTTCTCAAAGAACGTCATAATACATGAGCATAGAAAAAGTTCCATAATTCTACAACAATTTGACGTCAACGATATTCTTCGTTTACACATCAGTGTGCTCGATCAAGTATCACTCAGACCATATCGATATTTTTTTTTGCTAATCATTGGATACATCTAAAATTGTAAAATACACTCCTGGAAATGGAAAAAAAACACATTGACACCGGTGTGTCAGACCCACAATACTTGCTCCGGACACTGCGAGAGGGCTGTACAAGCAATGATCACACGCACGGCACAGCGGACACACCAGGAACCGCGGTGTTGGCCGTCGAATGGCGCTAGCTGCGCAGCATTTGTGCACCGCCGCCGTCAGTGTCAGCCAGTTTGCCGTGGCATACGGAGCTCCATCGCAGTCTTTAACACTGGTAGCATGCCGCGACAGCGTGGACGTGAACCGTATGTGCAGTTGACGGACTTTGAGCGAAGGCGTATAGTGGGCATGCGGGAGGCCGGGTGGACGTACCGCCCAATTGCTCAACACGTGGGGCGTGAGGTCTCCACAGTACATCGATGTTGTCGCCAGTGGTCGGCGGAAGGTGCACGTGCCCGTCGACCTGGGACCGGACCGCAGCAACGCACGGATGGACGCCAAGACCGTAGGATCCTACGCAGTGCTGTAGGGGACCGCACCGCCACTTCCCAGCAAATTAGGGACACTGTTGCTCCTGGGGTATCGGCGAGGACCATTCGCAACCGTCTCCATGAAGCTGGGCTACGGTCCCGCACACCGTTAGGCCGTCTTCCGCTCACGCCCCAACATCGTGCAGCCCGCCTCCAGTGGTGTCGCGACAGGCGTGAATGGAGGGACGAATGGAGACGTGTCGTCTTCAGCGATGAGAGTCGCTTCTGCCTTGGTGCCAATGATGGTCGTATGCGTGTTTGGTGCCGTGCAGGTGAGCGCCACAATCAGGACTGCATACGACCGAGGCACACAGGGCTAACACCCGGCATCATGGTGTGGGGAGCGATCTCCTACACTGGCCGTACACCACTGGTGATCGTCGAGGGGACACTGAATAGTGCACGGTACATCCAAACCGTCATCGAACCCATCGTTCTACCATTCCTAGACCGGCAAGGGAACGTGCTGTTCCAACAGGACAATGCACGTCCGCATGTATCCCGTGCCACCCAACGTGCTCTAGAAGGTGTAAGTCAACTACCCTGGCCAGCAAGATCTCCGGATCTGTCCCCCATTGAGCATGTTTGGGACTGGATGAAGCGTCGTCTCACGCGGTCTGCACGTCCAGCACGAACGCTGGTCCAACTGAGGCGCCAGGTGGAAATGGCATGGCAAGCCGTTCCACAGGACTACATCCAGCATGTCTACGATCGTCTCCATGGGAGAATAGCAGCCTGCATTGCTGCGAAAGGTGGATATACACTGTAGTAGTGCCGACATTGTGCATGCTCTGTTGCCTGTGTCTATGTGCCTGTGGTTCTGTCAGTGTGATCATGTGATGTATCTGACCCCAGGAATGTGTCAATAAAGTTTGCCCTTCCTGGGACAATGAATTCACGGTGTTCTTATTTCAATTTCCAGGAGTGTAGAATGAATTCTTATGTAGGTGGATTATCTTTCTTCATCTTGTTGTTGTGTAATTTAAAGTAATTTTTCAGTTTGACACCTGCTCTGGGTAGACCTCTGTCTTGAGTATGCAGTGGGTCTTTAGTGGTCATCAGTAGTAAGAACTACTTTCATTTTTATTTCCTTAATGAGTGAACGAGCATGTGATTACGAAATTCCTGTCCTAAGCCACGTCTTTTTTTTTCTTCAACTTATTCCAGCCCTGTTCAGTGTTGATAAAGTGCTATGGAATGATCATATGGCATTTTTGACTGGGAGAACCCATCTGGGGTTCTTCGGCCTCCCGGTGCAAGTGTTTTTATGTGATACCAGTTCGACGACTTGCGCTTCGATGATAATGAAATGATGATGAGGACAACAACACTAAACCCAGTCCACGACTGGATATAATTTCCGACCCGGCAGGGTGTGGAACCTGGATCCCTGTGTGGCACTCACCTGCGCTGGCCACTTAGCTATGGAGGTGGACTGGTAAATTTAATTTTACGAAAAGTGGGGATCATGCCCATGGGTTGGGTTGATTTGGGGAAGAGACCAAACAGCGAGCTCATAGGTCTCATCGGATTAGGGAAGGATGGGGAAGGAAAAACGGCCGTGCCCTGTCAAAGGAACCATCCCTGCATTTGCCTGAACCGAATTAGGGAAATCACGGAAAACCTGTATCAGGATGGCAGGAAATGGGACTGAACCGTCGTCCTTCCGAATGCGTGTCCAGTGTGCTAACCACTGCGCCACCTCGCTCGGTACCATGTCCCTACATTAGGTTGAAAAGTGCAGACCCTCTGGGTACGGTGGAACCAAATCAAATCATTCATATGGTATGTTTAAAAGAAACCCAAGAGTTATGTAAGACAACCATCATCTGAATCTTCGATGTTTCTACGAAAATATAAGATAAATTTCTCGTGAGTAAAGTTAGGTGTGATACTCTGACCCTGCTGTTGAATGATTTAAATGAAATAAAGTTATCCGTTACATTTCTAAAAGGAGAGTATTATTAGTTGCATATCATAATATGTGGATCGTTAAATTACATGAGGAATTAACGAAAATAAACATATTAATGTAGCAATTTCCTATATCGTGAGTCTGCAAAATCATACCGTGAGAAATTACCAAAATTATAGAGAGGAGAGAGGCAGGAAACATTTTCATATTGAACCCTAACAGGATATAAACCGAGGTGAAAAAAGTCATGGGATACCTCCTAATAGCGTGTCGGGCGTCCTTTTGGCCGGTCCAGTGAAGAAATCCGACGTGGCGTGGACTCAACAAGTCGTTGGAAGTCAGCTGCAGAAATACTGAACCTTGCTGCGACTGTAGCCAGCCACAGCTGCGAAAGTGCTGCCGGTGGAGGATTTTGAGCAGGAACTAGCCTCTGGATTATGTAACTTAAATTTTCGATGGGGTACATGACGGGAGAGCTGGGTGGCGGAACTATCCGATCCAACTGTACACAAGGTTCTTCAAACCAGCTGCGAAAAACTGTGGCTCCGTGACATCACACTTTTTCATCCATAAAAATTCCATCGCTGTTTGGGAATGTAGCGTCGATGAATGGCTTCACATGGTCTCGAAGTAGCCGCGCATCCAAAGAACCCAGTACATTCCATGTAAGTACAGTCCACACCATCATGGAGCCACCACCAGCTTCCACAGTGCCTTGTTGACACCTTGAGTCCACTGATTCATGGGGTCCGCGCCACAGTCAGTCCTTACTATCAGCTCTTACTAACCGAAATCAGGACTCATCTGACCATGTCAAGGTTTTTTAGACGTCTAGGGTCCAACCGATAAGGACACGAGCCCAGGAGAGGCGTTGCAGGCGATATCGTACTGTTAGCAAGACGCTCGCACCGGTCACCTGCTGTCACAGCCCATTAACGACAAATTTCGCCATATTGTCCTGAAGGGTCCGACATTGATCTCTGCGTTAGTTCAAGCAGTGTTGTTTTTCTGTTAGCACTGACAAATCTATGCTAACGCTGCTGCTCTCGGACGTTAAGTGAAGGGCGACGGCCACTTCCTTGTCCGTGCTGAGAGGTAATGCCATAAATGTGGCATTCTCGGGACACTCTTGACGCTGTGGATCTAGAAATATTGAATTCCACAACGATTTTCGAAATGGAATGCCCCCATGCATCTAACTCCAACTACCATCCCGTGTTCAAAGCCTGTTAATTGTCGTATGAAAGCTTTCTCGGGATTCACCTGAGTACAAATGGCAGCTCCGACAAAGCCTTGCCCATTTACACCTTTCGTACGCGATACTATCGCCACCTGTACACGTGCGTATCGCTATCCCATTGGTCACATCAGTGTATTATTGCCATTAAAGTAGGAACTATTTGCATAGTTAAGCCAACCAGGAGTTTTTCCATTTTTGTCACAACAGGAACCATTTTCATTGCCAACATTATTAGTTAAATTTGGAAAACATTTGCAACATGTTTACACTTGAGTCAGGAAGTTGATGCAAGTACGTAGAAGTATTCGATTTTTTTGTTATCTAAAGGAATGAAGAAGCAGAGGAACGAAAAAATGATGAATTTCATTAATGCAGTAAATCTAAGAACAGAATTATGGTGCATAAAGGGCAATGCATAAACACTCCGCAATCGGGAAAAGGACAGTCGGCCAGATGTTGACAAAAATATTACGTCCTCACTGCTGTCGTCTTATTAGAAGATGAGATGCATCAGTGAGTCATAATTGTATTCTACATGGGTTTTAAGACTTTTAACTGTGTGTAAGCTTCACCAAGTTTGTTTCCTTGCTCATCGGCAGCAACTTTCGAACTGTCATCTTTCATTATCGTCTTTGTAAGAATTACTATCAACTGCCCACAACTTTTGTTACAGGTGTATCGCATTTATGGAATTCATAGTTCCCCATTGTACTGGCATTCCAGTATACAGTATTAACGTAAACATTTGATTCTTATTTCAAACAAAGCTTGAAGAATTTCTTCAGTCCTTCTACGTAACCGTTTCAGATGTGTGGTATCAAGGCGCATATCGAAGAGAGGCTCTTTTTCAAGAGGTACCGTACGTTTTAACATAATCACCAATAGCAAAAAAACGAAGTCTGATCGTCAGTCTTGTTGTAAGTGGTATACAGACTCTCATATTGGTATTGATATTACTACCGAACCAATTGATTTTGCAATATATTAAAAATCCGGTTTCGATATTCTAAAGAAACGCTACAGAAGGCGTGTATCCAGCATCAGATGACGAGTTAAAGTTTCGGAAGCAGTTATTTTACTTAAAAAACAACGCATCTCTTTGTAGCCCAATTTCTTTTCTTTTCTTGCTAATCTTTATCTACTTGGAATGAAAAATCAGAAGAGCTGTACTCACTTCTGCTACTTAGCTACGTCCGTTTCGCGGCAATGCTTTGTTTGAGCCACATAAATACTTCTGGTGCGGAATGCCGGGCAACAGTGGTCGACAATCTTACTGAGAATATGGATGCAGTTCGTATGCGGGCAATGTCGCCTGGCAACAACTATCGGCAATATGCTTTTTCGGTGGCTGATGCAAATGCACCTTGTCCGTTTGATTATCATTGTGTTCTGCCTGAAACCACGATTTTATTAATTTTTTTTTTTTTTGAAATCCGGTGCCTTTCACATGAAACCAGCGATGCTACTGTAAGACACAGATACTTCTACGAATGTATTGTATTTTACCAATCACTTGTAGCGCTCAAAGCAACAGTCGGTGGGGAGATTGCTATGTGATTGTAGACGCTTCTGACATGCGCTTTTTTATATTGGCCTCATTGAGAAGACTATTAACAGTTAAAGTAAGTATATCTGAGTTAGTGTAACGCAAATTTATGTTTGTACTACTGTTTTTATGAGTATTTTCGAAATGAAACCTCTGGGACGATATGTAGTTGTAATGCAGAATCTGTTAAATTGTAGGGCTATTTTTGCTTGTCATTTTGGACTGTAATTTGTTTTAGGTTTTATGAGTTTATGGAATTTTCGAGATGTTGAATTTTATGTGCGAAAGGTGCGAATTTGCTTTCAAATATCTCATATGCAACGATGATTGCTGAAAACTATGTTCCAGTGGCACCAGAGTAAGACCACCCACTTAGAAAAACTGATTGTTTACCTTTTGCCAATTTAATCTTATATTTGTTGCTTACTATGATAAAGGTTAATTTAGTGAAAAATTTTACATTTATATCCCAAACTACAATCACCTCCTTAAAGCAATTGACTGTTTACTTTTTGCTAGTTTCTTCTTGTATTCGTTGCTTACGATGTTAATAAAGGTTAATTGTGTGAAACATTTTGAAATTAAATACGTTTTCGTGTTGTTGGGACTCAATAATAATTCTGCCATTACTGCGAAGGATTTACACGTATATAGAGACTTGAAGGCGAGCTTCTCCTTGTCTTAGACGAGTAGTGTAGTCAGTCAACCCGTTTGCTCAAGTAAGGATTTGGTGTTTCTGTGACTGTTACGCTGTCGTCCGGCTTTTCGGCACCGATTACCATTTCACAACTGTTCATTGTGACACTTCATGAGTAGCGCCTTATACCCAGAAACATGTGACACCTGTCTCACTAAAAGGGGCATTGATGAAGATACTATTATTGATATGATAATTGTTATGGTTGGACCAAATGGAAAATGGTGTGTCGCTATCCTACTACGGAAAAATGTTACATACTCGGTACTGTGAATAAATTCCCTTACCACAAGGTTACAAATAAAAGTAAAGGCAATTAAACTAACGATTATGTCATTCAGCCTGTTATCGCTGTTTTATTCTCCGAAGAGCTAGATAAGCGAAGCGAAATGGAACGCTCTGTTGCCTCAAACAGAACTACGCTTAGGGCTTTGTGGAGATTTCCACGCTCATAACAATAGCTGGGGGGATTCGTACGCAGGCGGCCGGGGTCCAAGATTAACTAAGATAAACGGCTAATGATCCTCAACAGTTGCTTTCCTACCCTGGTGCCTCTTCCACATGAAAGAGGGTCTGTTGCAGACCATGGTAAGTTTTCAATTAACAATATATCTACATCGTCACTACTACATGACAGATTGATATGAGATTATTTCTCTATTATTATGGCCATAGGAACGATGGAGAAAATGCTAAATATTTCCGCCATTCCCCTTGGAGCATCAAGAAAGGAAGTGCACTTCTGCTAAAAGTCAATAGATTATATATTCCAAACGTAACATGCTACGCATTCGTCTGTAATGGAGGTTGCAGCCCGAGAATTGAATTTCAGAAACAAATGTTTGGTTTTCAAAGTGGAAAAGGATCGCTACACCGTGTTTCTATTCTGCACTCTGAAATCATCTTAAACCAAAATTTATTGATGAATAGTGTTCATGATAGTATTCAAATTCACACTCTGTTTCAAAAATTAAACGATGTAGGCATTCCAAACGCTTTCATGTTTTATATTCAACGTAACTGTCGCACAGACTTTATATGTAAAACCCTAGAACAAGTCATTCGGTCCTCCCGAAAGCTCAGTTTCTAGTTCTCTTTTATTTTTAATGAACACGCGAGATGTGCAAATGATTTACGCAAGTTTCTTGAATGTGTTTGCCAAGTTTTAGAGAGGCGCATTTTAGTATGGATCCGCTGGTTTGATTTCTATGGACAATTAGTCTCAACTGAAAAATCTTCTGTAGTTATCTTCCGTGGAGATGGATATCATAGACCAACTGAAGCATTTTATTAGGAGGTCTCTCCTTTCTGGTAGTGACCAATGCAAAACATATAGCTGTGGAGTTTGACAGGCGGTCAATATGGGCTGATCTTAACCCTTAAATAAGGAAGAAAACGGAAAATAGAGTTAATTCAGTTATATCGGTCGCTATAAGTTGATGGGATGCTGACCCTTACAATTCTTTTCGTCATGTACAACGGAGTTGTCGGCTCAATCATAGATTATGGGTCTTTCATATTTATTGCAACGTCACCAAACATGCACTTCAGGAACTTGACGTGGTGCAATTCCTATGCATGCGAATATCACTTGGGGCAACGTGATCGACTGCGCCGTAGTGACCGAATGGTTCTAGGCGCTTCCGTCTGGAACCGCGCCACCACTACGGTCGCAGGTTCGATTCCTGCCTCGGGCATGGATCTGTGTTATGTCCTTAGGTTAGTTAGATTTAAGTAGTTCTAAGTTCTAGGGGACTGATGACCTCAGATGTTAAGTCCCATAGTTGTGAGAGCCATTTGAACCATTTGAACGTGATCGACTCCGACGAATGCCTTACTAGTAGCTGCTGCTGATTGTGTACGGAATGTTCGACGTGAATACTTGGGGAAAAAATAATTTGCTTCACGAGTCAGCAGTCTAATAGTACGTTAACCATCCTTCTACGAAACGAAAAAATCTTCTGGCCATAATACTGATATGGGAACCGTGGAATCTTATTCATCGCTTGGTGACAGCATGTACGTACAATAGACCATTGGACTCAACTGGAACATTACATTGTTCAATTTCTAATTAAATTCATGTACGATATTAATGGGAAAACCTCGATGTTCACTATTAAACTATTACAGAAAATGGTTTCTACACAATTAATTCAAGTTCATTATTTGGGTTAACCTTCACTGGCAGCACTTTGTTCATGTGTATACTTACGGTTCTCGATATCAAGAAACTTGAGCAGAACAACGAGCATTTCTTGTCCAGAAGCAGAAATATTGGAAGCTATTTCTTCTGATTCATACTGTTCAGTTTCTTTTTTGGAATATGAGTAACATTCATTACACGTTGCTCCGCCCCGTGGATCGTCTTTGGCACGATTTTCATAAGCTGGCGGGACGTTCCTGCTCAAGACTGTCCCATTCTTAGATAACGATCCTCCTGAGGCAATCCAGTGTATGAGAAGGGATCCTAAGGCAACGCAACGGTTCTTTCAACTGCTCCCAAGCACGTTCGGTCTGGTTCAGTTCAGCAGATACATGCAGTTTCTCCTGATTTCTGGAAAAAGTTTTCACGAGATGTTTTGTACATCGTCCTCTTGAAAGCCGAACCCATCGCAGAAATGTTGATTGTATGGCTGGATAACAGGTTGCAGGATCCTGGTGTGATGCTGTGCAGCCCTGAGAATACACTCGAAAGCGATGAGAGGCGTTCTAAATCTCTACATGATACACTCCCAAGACACGACTGACCCACCTCCCTGCTGAATGCGTGGGCCTTCACACCTGAGCTGTGCTTGGTGCTGGCTCCCTCTACAGCCGCCTGTGGCGACCGACAGGTGCCAGACAAGTCCTGCACTTGCCGGTGAGGAGAGTCTGAGCCACTGCGCTGACCAAGTGCAATATTCCTGGTGTTCCCTTGCCCTCCCTCTTCGCGCATAACAGCGTTGGGGGGGGGGGGGGGACTGTACTGTTGTTCTTAATGTATGCCTAGAGGTTAAAGTGATCGCACGGAGATGGTTACGTTCTCCTCGTGTCAACATATCTCTCCCAATTATCTCTAAAAAGACAGCAAGCACTACTGCTGCATATTTTTCTCGAGAGACTTTCGTTGCTGTGGTCTTCTGTGCGAAAATGGATTGATTCAATGCTAGTTCATCTCTGCATAACTACTGTAACTTACATCAGCTTGGAACTGAGTAATCTTTTCAAGAATTGACCTCTACTGTTTTTGCCCTAGACACTTTGCCCCATTGCCAGACTTGTTACTTCTTAATGCCTCAAGATGCGTCCTGAAAACCTACGACCTCTAGTCCATTCAGCAGGAAACTTTCTTTGTGGAGAGCTGGCAATGTTTCTTCCAGTAAAGTAAAAATACATTTTCCGTGTAAGCTTGAAATCACCCTTAGAGGAATTTTGACAGACTGTACATTGTCCAATGTCCCACTCGGGATTGGAGACTTAGTGTACCATATTGAAGTGCACCGAGACTACAGGCTTACCCTTATATCCATTAAATAGGTGAGTGCGATTTCCTGTGATCAAAACATACTGAGAGAGATGTTTCCAATTACATCATACACAATTTCGACAGACATAACGAATTTAGTATCTTAATTTTTCCCATTCTGTGAATGTATTGCACTAGCAAAATAAAAAAAATGAAAATAAAAATAAAAATTAAAAAAAAATGCCGTCAGTTCCAATCCTGATTTCTATTTCAACGGTGAGCCTTGGAGCAACATCTTCAGGAGCTTGATGACTCTACATCATGTTTAGAATTTAGGTCATTACTGGCCCTGGTAAAAGCACATATGTGTACCACTAGGTGGCACATTCCGACTACAATTTTTACAAAACTAAGATCAAAATCGGAAAAATTTATTACTGTTAACAGTAGTGGTTACATAGTTTTTAAGTATGGTATGATTGGACATATTTGTATACATATGCGCATAATTTCTCTCACGGCACATTTCTAAGCAATTTTCAAATATGTCAAAGAATATCTAAATGCAAAGCTGTTATATTTCTACATATACACAGACGCTGTTATTTCTAAGATGATACAAAGATGTTACATTATTATTTATACAAATATATCGTTTATAAAACAATTATTTGTGCAAAAATCTGATGTGACCTTTTGTTGTAAAACGGTTGCAACTATTAAATACCTTCTTGTGTCTTTGGGGAAAAAAATTAAAACTGCTGAAGAAACTGAGGCTATTAAACTCTGTTTGATCATTCATTATGTTTTCAGATAATTTCTCGTTGTGTAGCAGTGTTTCTGATTGTTCTAGCAGCTTTTGACCACCCATTACTCATTTCATCTGCTTTGTTGACATCTGTTTTTTGTGTTAGCGCTTTGAGATTTAAAGACAATCTGTGTGCAAGACATAAATACTATCAGAGCAACTGCAACTAGTAATGGGTCTTCAATGAAATCAATCGAGAAACTATCCAAAGAAACTACAGGCCAACATCAGTAACAGAAGAACTGTAGGAAAAATAACTAAAACAACATAAATCTTCACAAGCCATCACTTTGTAGTCACATTATCATAAAACTGCTAACTTATTTAGAAACAGCAGTATAAAAGTATCTTTCTCCACAAATAATAAACTTGTTAACCACTTGCTTCACATAGTAAACGTAAACACCCATATCACAGAACACAGCGGAGTATATAAAAAAAAAACAGTGCAACAGTAGCACTGAACTCTACATAGGCAAAATTCTCCACACATGTTACGAAGAAAACACCGATGCTTTCAGGCTCAACATGTAACCTCCCCCTCACTTATCGACCTTAATGACAGTGAAAAATTAAACCGCGTGTATCTAATGGAAATTTGGGAAAAGCAATCGTCACCGAAGTTAATCTGTCGGTAAAGAGGGAGGAAAGAGTTACATCTAAATGAAAGGAAAAATGCAAATGAAACTGGTGGAAATTAATTTTGAAAAGGGGTAAAGTTAATAAAGGAAGTAAATGTGCGGCCATTACGTTAACAATTAACTAGCGGTAATTAGATATTTGAGATTTGGGGGAAATTACGGTCGCCAGTCCTATGGACAATTACTATAGTAACTGAAAAAGAAAGGTTATTACACATATAATTAGCAGTAGAAGCGTGGCAACTGAAGGTTGACACGTGTAGTGTGAAAACTGAAAGTTTGTCAGAAGTAATAAATTTCGCTACCCTCTGACTTAATTTAGCAAAGGAATTAATAAACCGGAAAATTGAAAGTTAATTTAGTGACTGAAATCAATAGTGAGCTTTGTTTCTGAAGCACATCGATATTCAGTAAAATACGGTTAGTCTTGGGCTACCTCAACAATCATTTCAAAAGCTACTTGAATCTACGCAATTTAGAAATAAGAGATTTAACTCTGAACTTGAATTAAATGATTCTGAACAATTAACAATAGTTAAATTTAGTACGTACCAAACTGAGCTGCAGTCACAGGTAAGCTAAAATACGGTAACAAAACTCGCACTCTTAATTTGTGCTTGTGTAATCTAAATATTGTAGCTAGCTATGAATACCTTAACTGAACTTTGAAATTAAAGAAGTGAAATCGAATGATATTACTTTAATGCTGGCGTTTGAATTTCAACGACACTCGGGTTCATGCGGGAAAAGGAAAGGACTCTGCTTGGTAATGCAATTGGGACAATGAGCAACAAAGGTTCATGCTACGTTGCTGTAATTTAGTGAGAAAAATTTAACAGTTTTAAAAGCTGAGGTCTGCCATACAGTTCTAAAACTTTACGTGCTACCAGTCTTCCTTGTTGGTTGATTGAAGGTTTGAAGTCGTCGATCGAGGAGGTGGCGACAGTCACTCATTGTCGGCCGTCGCTGTTGCAGAAGCTGGATGTTGGCGCGCCTTCTTCTCGACACTGTCACCAGGCGAAACTGGCTCTTGATATGCGCCAGCTAATGCTTCCCGCCCGCGACACGTGTCAGAAACTAACATAGCAAGTCGAGCGCAATTACATGCTGCCAAACCCCGAAAGCGCGGCAACTCGCGGGAGCGTCACACAACACACCTGCTCAACCGCACTACTCCAGCCAGACCCCCCTCTGCCCGCGCTCCACGCGACAGAGTTAACACCACCAAAGATCCTAAACCCTTTGGTTCTCCACACGACCTATCGATGTATTCGTTCGATAGCATAGTTTTCCCTAGGCCAGACCCAGCGTATAAATACAAATAATATTCACAAAACAAACCAATTATACATCGACATAAATGCATAAATATACAAATAATAAAACAATTACAATATACAAAGACACAGAAATGTCATATCTTCAGGTAACAAAATAAGGAAAAATAATAGTACTATAGATGTAAATAGGAGGACATGCATTTCCGGCGTTACAAACCTCTTCGATCAATTGACAGTGGCTAATTATATGTACCTTTGTAGGTGCACACTAAGTAACATCCAAAACAGCCTAAACAGAAAATATTAGTAGAAAGCTTTATCTGTTAGAACAATTAAAAATACCGCTACAGGAAGAAAAATATTATGAAAACTTGTTCATAGCTGAAACTTCCTGATAGATTAAAACTATGTGCCGGACCGAGACTCGAACTCGGGACCTTTGCCTTTCGCAGGCAAGTGCTTCACCACCCGAGTTCGAGTCTCGGTCCGGCGACACAGTTTCAATCTACCAGGAAGTTTCAAAATCAGCGCACCCTCCGCTGCAGAGTGGAAAATTGATTATGTTCTCATAGTTTTTCCATCAATTATGAAAGTTTAATTTTTCCTTAAGGAACAAGTGTTTAATAATTAAAACCATTGCATAACATAAAGCCACATCTGATATGTACATAAATAATTGTTTTGAAAATGACAGTATGTATAAATAATAATGTAACAGTCAATAAAATTTTCCTGGGTTTGGGACCTTATTGTCAATATGAGAAACTACCGACGTTGCGGTCACTTGCAACAGTGACCGAAACGTCGGTTGTTTTACATATTAACAATGCGGTCACAAACCCAGGAAAATTTTATTGACTGTGCCAATGGCTGCGGAAGCCTACGCTTATAAATAATTTAACATCTTTTTATCATCTTAGAAATAACAATGCTTGTGTATTTGTAGAAATGTAACATCTTTACATATGGATATTCCTTGACACATTTGAATATTATTTAGAAATATACTACAAATGTACTGTGAGGCAAATAATGTGTTTATGTGTATGAATATATCTACTCATGCAGTACTTAAAAACTATGTAACTAATACAGGGAACAGTAAGAAAATGTTTGTAAAAATTGTAGTTGGAATGTGCCATGTCGTGATTGCATTCTTAACAGAACTGCACCTGAATATGGCCCTCACGGCTCAGAACGGATTATGTGTTGAAAATAAATACCACGATTTATGACTGAAAGCGGTTTTTTTATTTAGTATCTGTATAACTTTTACTATCGAAACTCGTCAATGGTGTTTCGGTCAGAACAGCTGTCGTGTAAAAGCTGTGGAATTGCGCCAGGTGCAAAGGACGACGCGGAGTAGAGGGCAGCTCAACCCTGAAGTACACTGGTCCGATCCCTTTGTTCAGCCAGCTTAATTTCACTGTTGAGCAACATGAAACTTACCGGTCTACTTCACTTGATGTGTGCAGTTGGATGTATTTTATGTTTTAAGTAATAATTTTGCTGATTCTTATGTTACGCTTTATGTATATCTAGTGTGACTTAATAATTTGTTGACCAGGTCCAATAAAAAAAGAGCAATAATAAAAAAAAACTATTCACGGTCTGTCAGTCCTGGCAATTCGCTGACACCATTCTTCGGACGCTAATACTTTTCGTTGAAAAGTACAGTAACACAACTGAGTAGAGATTATTATTCACGTCAACGATAAACTATTGTTTATAGATGGCTGGTAGTATGAATAACAACTGGTAATGAATCATACTAAGGTGGAGCGTAATGAGTTTCTATTCATCAAAGTATCGGATACCTCAGTAGTAGGAGAAGAGAAAGTGTTATACCAGCAATGGAAAAAAAAGCGGAAGCTTTAGAAAATTGCCTAGTCAAAGATCTTTCACTGCAAAAGGTTTCTAACTGCATCAAATTTTGGTATTAATTTTTTATTTTATTCATGACTGTAGTTTTCAGCAACTGTAGTATGTAAACTCCTGGAAATTGAAATAAGAACACCGTGAATTCATTTTCCCAGGAAGGGGAAACTTTATTGACACATTCCTGGGGTCAGATACATCACATGATCACACTGACAGAACCACAGGCACATAGACACAGGCAACAGAGCATGCACAATGTCGGCACTAGTACAGTGTATATCCACCTTTCGCAGCAATGCAGGCTGCTATTCTCCCATGGAGACGATCGTAGAGATGCTGGATGTAGTCCTGTGGAACGGCTTGCCATGCCATTTCCACCTGGCGCCTCAGTTGGACCAGCGTTCGTGCTGGACGTGCAGACCGCGTGAGACGACGCTTCATCCAGTCCCAAACATGCTCAATGGGGGACAGATCCGGAGATCTTGCTGGCCAGGGTAGTTGACTTACACCTTCTAGAGCACGTTGGGTGGCACGGGATACATGCGGACGTGCATTGTCCTGTTGGAACAGCAAGATCCCTTGCCGGTCTGGGAATGGTAGAACGATGGGTTCGATGACGGTTTGGATGTACCGTGCACTATTCAGTGTCCCCTCGACGATCACCAGTGGTGTACGGCCAGTGTAGGAGATCGCTCCCCACACCGTGATGCCGGGTGTTGGCCCTGTGTGCCTCAGTCGTATGCAGTCCTGATTGTGGCGCTCACCTGCACGGCGCCAAACACGCATACGACCATCATTGGCACCAAGGCAGAAGCGACTCTCATCGCTGAAGACGACACGTCTCCATTCGTCCCTCCATTCACGCCTGTCGCGACACCACTGGAGGCGGGCTGCACGATGTTGGGGCGTGAGCGGAAGACGGCCTAACGGTGTGCGGGACCGTAGCCCAGCTTCATGGAGACGGTTGCGAATGGTCCTCGCCGATACCCCAGGAGCAACAGTGTCCCTAATTTGCTGGGAAGTGGCGGTGCGGTCCCCTACAGCACTGCGTAGGATCCTACGGTCTTGGCGTGCATCCGTGCGTCGCTGCGGTCCGGTCCCAGGTCGACGGGCACGTGCACCTTCCGCCAACCACTGGCGACAACATCGATGTACTGTGGAGACCTCACGCCCCACGTGTTGAGCAATTCGGCGGTACGTCCACCCGGCCTCCCGCATGCCCACTATACGCCCTCGCTCAAAGTCCGTCAACTGCACATACGGTTCACGTCCACGCTGTCGCGGCATGCTACCAGTGTTAAAGACTGCGATGGAGCTCCGTATGCCACGGCAAACTGGCTGACACTGACGGCGGCGGTGCACAAATGCTGCGCAGCTAGCGCCATTCGACGGCCAACACCGCGGTTCCTGGTGTGTCCGCTGTGCCGTGCGTGTGATCATTGCTTGTACAGCCCTCTCGCAGTGTCCGGAGCAAGTATGGTGGGTCTGACACACCGGTGTCAGTGTGTTCTTTTTTCCATTTCCAGGAGTGTATTTTCAGAATAAAATTCAGTCTTCATTGTAAATATATTTGCATTATTCTTTACCGGTTCCGACAAATTATTTTGTCATCTTCAGAAACTTAGTATTGGTGTAGCGGATGTCAACCTTTGTTTACAATAATCACACACAATATGTACATTTCTGGACATACCATGGCTTTATGCTTCTGTGAAGAAAATATTGACATCTCCTAAACCAATCCAAAGCTTCAGAAGATGACAAATAATTTGTCGAAACCGATAAAGGATAATAATAATACATTTACAACTTCTGAATGACTGTGGACAGTGTTGTATTGAACCAAACAATAAACAACGGGAAAACCATGGAAGCATTTGAAATGTCGTGTGACAAAGTGATTATAGAAAAAGTGTAGAAATGTGAAAGTCAAAATTGTATGGCAAAAGGAAGAAGAGACAAAAAAGCTTTCGGTCTTCAAACTTACTGCTCGGTGTCTTACACTATTTTTACAGCTATCTGCCGCCTGGGACTATTTCGTCCACATTTCATTTGATTTAGAATGGTAACTATGTATGCGATATCAAGCACAACACAATAATGGTGTAATAGCCCTTTACGCTGGCAAGAGACCCAGAAGTTTCATGATTTCCCTGTTGCAGCATCTGCTTGTGACTGCAGTGATGAAACCAGGTAGTTATTACCACAGTTGTTATATCTTTGTTTCGTGAGGTTTCCCACTCGCCAACCCACTGATGCATATGACATCACCGGCACAATGCTATTGTTTCTGCAAATGACATAATAACAGCCATTTATCACCTCTGTGTGTACTTTCACCCTTTGGTAACACTTATTAAACAGGCGTCCCAGCAAGGTCAGTAAAAGTGAATACCAACACACTTGTGAAGGTCACCAAGTTGTGATAGTAGGTCGTACGTTAAATAATACATTTTTATTTAATGTGACTCAGGAGAACAGACGCTTATGGCGAAGGGGGGTTGAGGTGAAGTATCAGAGAGACGATTTTACTGCCTCTGGAAGTAGCTGGAGCACGACAGTTTTATTTTACGAGAGGTTCTTATTCTCTTCGTCAATGATTATCGTTTCACAAATAATCAGAAACCATCTCCTGGGTTATTTTCAGTAGACTGAACTGAAATTCCGCGTACCATTCCGCGCTTCTGGCTTCTACTTCATAAAAAACTTGTTGATTAATTTGAAACAGACCGAGCGAGGTGGCGCATTATTTAGCACACTAGATTCCCTTTCTGGAGGACGACGGTTCAAACCCGCGTCCGGCCATCCTGATTTAAGTTTTCCTTGATTTCCCTAAATCGCTTCAGGAAAATACCAGAATGGCTCGTTTCCTTCCCCATCGTTCCCCAATCCGAGCTTGTGCTCTGCCACTAATGACCTCGCTGACGACGGGATAATAACACTAATCTCTCCTCCTCCTCTTTAACTTGAAAGAAATGCTTTTTCTTCACTGTGTGTCCTTTTATGCCACCGAACTTGGTGGCACAGCAATAGCCCATTGGTGCCCAATATTCCGCCTTGTTTTCACTGTGTTCGGGTCTGTTAGTAATCGCCTATGAGCCCTTATTGATTTAGCAATTATTTCTGCACTATCGTGACACTGTATTAATACAACTAGATTCATTCCAGTTAAAATAAATACAGGTGGGAACACCCTGGGCATTTAGAGCCCAGCTAGTGAAACACTACGCAGACAAATAGGAACTATCGACATTGCCTGATAGCCACAGGTAATAACAGAAATACGCTGCACATTCTCGGGTGTTAACAAAGGCACAAACTAGATCTAAACTCGAAGTTCAGGAGAAAGGAACCACACTCAGAGTGGTGTTAAGAAAGCAGAGGTTAATCTGCATGTGAACAATAAATACAGGGCAACTTTTCTCTTTCACGAGACGAGAACAGGAACAAAAATGATCTATCGCAGCTAACTCTGACCACGCTGGGTTCCACTTGTCTTTAAACTCGCGCAATGCAACCCGACACTGCACGACAGCTAGTTCAGTAGATTTAAATCAATTACGAAAGCAGCTTTGAATACGAACACAGATATCACCATCTAAGGTGAGAATATATCTTGATGTAGAAGCAAAATCAAACAGTGGAAAACCCAGTATCGAATGAACAATATACCTACATAACCCCTGCTCCAAACCCCTTGCTTCATGTGTCATATCCAAGTAATTGACCTAGATGCTAGATCTGTTCCATACATCCTTCCACAACCAACTACTCCAGTCTTGTCACAAGCACCACCTATCCCATAAAAAGCAGGGAAGCCTGTGAAACCAGTTATGTAATCTACAAGCTAAGCTGCAACCACTGTGCTGCATTCTACTTTGGCATGCCAACCAACAAGCTGTCTATCTGCATGAATGGCCACAGACAATCTGTGGCCAAGAAACCGCTGGACAACCCTATTGCCGAGCACGCCGCCCAGCATGACGTTCTTCATTTCAGTGACAGCTGCACAGCGGGAGCCATCTGGATCCTTCCTCTCAGCACCAGCTTTTCTGAACTGCGCAGTCTGGAACTCTGCCAGAAATGTATCCTACGGTGCCATAATCCTCCTGACCTCAGACTTCGGTAATCATTGTCCTCACCCGCCCAGCTCCTTCACTGTTCCAATTCCAGCACTACACAGCCCTCTATTCCACCAATGCACCCTCAGTCTTTTTACTTCTCTCCTCTTCCACTCCTCCCCCTCCCCCCCCCCCCCCGCCCATCTAACCTCCTGATTGCACCTAGCTGCCCTACTTTCTCTCCACATCATCCGTGTACAATCCCACAAGCAGCACTTTACCATCCTCAACCTGTAACCTACTGCTGCTCGCAGTGTGGCTTCTGCTGCCAGTGACTGAGGTCATGTGTGTGCGAGCTGCATTTGCATGTGTGTGTGTGTGTGTGTGTGTATTTCTAACGAAGGTCTTGTTGGGCAAAAGCTCACTTTCTGGCAGTCGTTTGGTTGCGCCTCTCTGTGTATCGCATCTCCTCTGTATGAGACGTAGCAACTATCCTTTTCATAAAATTGTTACGTTCCATCCTGGATTTTCCATTGTTTAATTTTGCGTGACTACTTTTCTTCATTCCCACAACCCAGTGCTATTTTCCTTTGTTATTATTTTATAATGCATTACTGTACTAAGTGTCCATCCTTCTTTCTCCTCTTTTCTATGTTTCTCTTGTCGCCATACAAACTGCACTGCACACTCTGCTTACGAGCGACTCTGTATCAACCATCTCGGCCACGCACAACAGATAGCTACAAGACCACGCTGATTCTTGGTGCTGCATCTCATGTCTCACATTACTCCCACCTACATCATTAATCCTATACCTTCAAATTGATCACTCCTCCTGCGTCACTGTTCCTGCATTGTTGCTTGGGTTGTGAAATCCCCCAAATGGCCTAACCATCAAATTTCTGATCTCTGGATGGCTACCCTTCCTTCGACATTGAACTCCATCTGTCAAATTCTGCCAGTCCTTAACCCTCACCAACAAAGTCCTACAAAACCATATCGATCACGCCCAAACCACCTCGCAATACCTCCTCTCCATCCACAAAATTCTCCTGATAGACAATCCCAAATTTCTGAAACCCATAACACACATTGAAATCTTGTTCTCCAAGAACTACAGTAACATCCAGAAAGCCACCTCAAAAAACTCTCCACCCTGTTCACTTCCTACGCTTGCCTTGGACTACCCCTATGCACCACCTCTACAACAACCTTCAAACCTCCTGGATGGTTGACAAACCCTGCCTTGCAGACCTACTACATTTACCCCATCCTGAAAAACTTCCTCCCACCACCACATAGGATACAGAACCTAAGCAATCGTGGACCTTTTCTTCAAAAGCTGGAGCCCCAAAGAAGTTTCTGTCATTTCCAAAGGCCTCACCCCCACTACCAAATTCAATCATGCAGGATTGTTAAAGACCTTCTCTCGTTCTCGTGATCCCTACAGTGAAAACACTTTTTCGCCACCAACCTTATCAACTAAACTCAATCAAAGGCCAATGTTGAACACTGCCTAACTCAGTTCATTCCTCTATCCAACTGTGATCCACCCCTACTGCCCCCAAGTCACCCCCTTTTAACTGAACCTCGAACCTTGTCTCACCATCATTCCCCAAATCTCTCTACATGCAAACTAACCTTACATGCAGAAAGGACCACAATCTACCACCTAAAAACTGATCCCAAGCTTATAATCCAACTTGCTGACAAAGGCTCCACCACTGTCGTTTTGAACTGCAAGGGTTCTTGGCAGAAGGACTCCACCATTTGTCAGATTCATCCACCTACAAACCCTGCCACAGTGACCCCATTCCAGACATCAAGCAGGATTGTCCTCAAATCCTTAGGCTCATCCAAAAACCTCTCCCTGGAGTCCATCCCTCTCCTCAACCCAACCACTTGCCACACACCTACCTTTTACATGCTTCCAAAAGTCCATAAACCAACCATCCAGGATGCCCCATTGTGGTCAGTTACTGTCCCACCATTGAGAGAATCTCTGCTCTCATAGACCAACATCTTCAGCCTATCACCTGCAACCTACTCTCCTATATAAAAGATACCAACCATTTCCTCCATCGACTTTCCAAAGTTTCTTTTCCTTTACTATGTGGTGCCCTGCTCATCACCATTGATGCCACCTCCCTTTAAATCAACGTTCCTAATGCCGATGTCCTTACCGCTATTGAGCACTACCTTTCCCAACGCCCAACGGATTCCAAACCTACGACGTCCTTCTTAGTCGCCATGACCAACTACATCCTCATTCACAATTACTTCTCCTTTAAAGATATGACCTAAAAACAAATTTTGGTTATGGCTATGTGCACACACATAGCAACGTCTTATGCCAACCTATTCATGGGCCAGCTAGAGGAATCCTTCCCAAACACCCATAATCTTGAACACCTCATCTGGTACAGATTTATTGATGACATCTTTGTGATCCGGATCGAGGGTGAGGACACCCAACTACATTCCTCCAGAAACTCAAAACCTCCCCCCCCCCAAATTCCTCCTTCCTTGATGTTGACCTCCATCTCAAAGATGTCTACATCAGTACCTCTCCATATCAAACCACCAACTAACAGCAATATCTTCACCTTGTCATCTGCCACCCATTCCATAGCAAGAATTCCTTTCCATACAGCCTAACCACCCACGGCTGCCGCATCTATAATGACGAGCAGTCCCTTTAAAAATATACTGTGGGTCTCACTGAGGCCTTCACAGGTTGTAAATACCCTCCCATGCCTTATCTTACCAGTCACCCACCTCTCCTCAAAGTTCCACGGCCTGGCCGCAGAGGAGCATTACCCTCATGACTCAATACTACCCCGGAGCTACTGAATTACATTCTCTGCCAGGATTTCGACTAACTCTCATCATACCCTGAAATAAGACATGTCGTACCCATATCCTTACCAACTTTCCCAGAGTGATACACCCCACCTACCAAACCCACGCAATATCCTCATCTATCCCTACACAACTACAGCTGCCATTTCCTTCCCTCCACCCTCCATTTAACAACCTGACTGCACCTAGCTGCCCTACCCTCTCTCCACCTCGTCCCTGTATACTTCCACAAGCAGCGTTTTACCGTTCTCCAATCGTACCCTGGTATCTGTCCCCCCACCTGCCCCAGCCTCTTCCTTACTCCCACCACCTGGTTGCTTCTCCCATCATGTGCTGGTGCTCGCAGTCTGGATTCAGCTGCTATTGACTGTGGTCATGTTTGTGTGAGTTGCACTTGCGTGAGTGTGTATCTGTTAATGTTGTCTATTTTCGACGAAGACCTTGTTGGCCATAAGCTCACTTTGCAGCAGTCTTTTTGTTTTCCCTATGTGCGACCCAATGTCTCCGCTGTAAGGTGCAACTATGAGTTTTATAATGTTGGTGTAGAAGAATTAATAAAATACACTACTGCCCATTAAAATTGCTACACCACGAAGATGACGTGCGACAGACGGGAAATTTAACCGACAGGAAGAAAGTACTGTGATAGGCAGATGAGTAGCTTTTCACAGCATTGATAGAAGGTTGGCGCCGGTGGCGACACCTACAACGTGCTGACATGAGGAAAGTTTCCAACCGATTTCTCATACACATATAGCAGTTGAACGGCGTTGCCTGGTGAAACGTTATTGTGATGCCCCGTGTAAGGAGGAGAAATGCGTACCATCACGTTTCCGACTTTGATAAAGATCGGATTGTAGACTATCGCGATTGCTGTTTATCGTATCGCGAAATTGCTACTCGCGTTGGTCGAGATGACTGTTAGCAGAATATGGAATCGCTGGGTTCAGGAGGGTAATACGGAACGCCGTGCTGGATCCCAACGGCCTCGTATCACTAGCAGTCGAGATGACGGGCATCTTATCCGCATGGCTGTAACGGATCGTGCAGCCACGTCTCGATCCCTGAGTCAACAGATGGGGACGTTTGCAAGACAATAACGATCTGCACGAACAGTTTGACGACGTTTGCAGCAGCATGGACTATCAGCACGGAGACCAAGGCTGCGGTTACCCTTGACGCTGCATCACAAACAGGAGCGCCTGCGATGGTGTACTCAACGACGAACCTGGGTGCACGAATGGCAAAACGTCATGAATCCAGGTTCTGTTTACAGCATCATGATGGTCGCATCCGCATTTGGCGACATCGCGGTGAACGCACTTTGGAAGCGTGTATTCGTCATTTCCATACTGGCGTATCACCCGGAGTGATGGTATGGGGTGCCATTGGTTACACGTCTCGGTCACCTCTTATTCGCATTGACGGCACTTTGAACAGTGGACGTTACATTTCAGATGTGTTACGACCCGTGGCTCTACCCTTCATTCGATCCTTGCGAAACCCTATATTTCAGCAGGATAATGCACGACCGCATGTTGCAGGTCCTGACGGGCCTTTCTGGATACAGAAAATGTTTGACTGCTGCCCTGGCCAGCACATTCTCCAGATTCCTCACCAATAGAAAACGTCTGGTCAATGCTGGTCGAGCAACTGGGTCGTCACAGTACGCCAGTCAGTACTCTTGATGAACTGTGGTATCGTGTTGAAGCTGCATGGGCAGCTGTACCTGTACATGGGATCCAAGCTCTGTTTGACTCAATTCCCAGGCGTGTGAAGGCCGTTATAACGGCCAGAGGTGGTTGTTCTGGGTACTGATTTCTCAGGATCTATGCACCCAAATTGCGTGAAAATGTAATCACATGTCAGTTGTAGTATAATATATTTGTCCAATGAATACCCGCTTATCATCTGCATTTCTTCTTGGTGTAGCAGTTTTAATGGCCAGTAGTGTATCTTTATTAATACCTAGATATTTTTTGGGACATTAGTATTATGACTGGTCTGATGCTGTATGCCACGAATTTGTCTTTCGTGAATTGGTATTTCAGGAAGGGTTGTATATTGTTCGTGCCTGCATCAATCTCACTACTCTTTTTTTATTGTTTCTTCAATTTTAATAAACCTGCGAGGTAGATAGCGAACTGTTCTTCTTGTGTGTAATTAAATTGTGAATTTAAACCCACTGACCATAGATTGTACACATCTGAGTGATAAGAAGATGGTTATTGAAAAATGCTATTCCTAAGAATAATTTAGAATGTTCAAGTAGAAATATTACTAACGTGTATGGTATTTTAACTCTGCAATTACATTATCTGCGACCTGATAGTACCACAGTATTTATAACAAATTGAAATACAGACTTTAACATTTCCTGTTTTGGAGTAAAGGGTGTTTAATTAATCTTTATTTTTCGTTAAAAACTTTTTTTTCTGGCCTGTAATTTTTATTGCTGTTATGTTCCTCCAAGCTACTCTTCTGTGTGTCATCTCCGCAAAACTACTGGAACATACATCCATTTGAAACTGCTTAGCCGCGCGAAGTGGCGGCGTGGTTTGAGGCGTCATGTCACGGACTGCGCAGCCCCTCCCGTCGGAGGTTCGAGTCCTCCCTCGGGCATTGCTGTCTGTGTTGTTGTTAGCATAGTTTAATTAGTGTGTAAGTCTAGGGACCGATGACTTTAGCAGTTTGGTCCCTTAGGAATTCACATACATTTGAACATTTGAAACTGCTTACACCCATTTGAACCTCTTGGTCTCCCTGTAGAATTTTTAGCCCCACACTCCCCTCCAGTAGTAAAATGATGATTTCCTGATTTTCAGAATGTGTCCCATCGACGAAATGCTTGTTTTAGACAAGTTGTGCCACAAATTCTTGTCTCCCCAGTGCTATTTATTACCTCCTTCTACGCTCATTTAGCTGAACTGGTTATTGTACAAGTTTCATTCCTATAGAAGGCTACACTCCACACAAAAACTTTGAGGAAATAACTCCTAATATTTAAATTTGTATGAGGTGATTAGATGTTAACAAATTACTCTTACTGAGAAATTCTTGCTATAGCTACATTAATAAAACCGACAAACTGAAGGGATGGATTCCTGACTGGAAGGAAAAAAGTCCAATGAACATGTGTCCGCAAATGCGTCGTTGCCACTGCCAGTGCCACTGCCGCTGACGAATGACATTTCCTCTGATCACGTGCCTGGTGTTCACTGTGTGTTGCAAGCCGTGTGATTGCTGCAGCGTTCTGTAAGCAGCGAAATGGTCTAGTATTCATGTCGCTAACAAGCTGAGATGTCGTTTGTTTATGGGCAAGCAGATGAAAATGGTCGAGATGCAATATGGCTATACCAAAGCAAGTAGCCTACGGACACCAATCACATCCCACACCATTTCAAATACACTCCTGGAAATGGAAAAAAGAACACATTGACACCGGTGTGTCAGACCCACCATACTTGCTCCGGACACTGCGAGAGGGCTGTACAAGCAATGATCACACGCACGGCACAGCGGACACACCAGGAACCGCGGTGTTGGCCGTCGAATGGCGCTAGCTGCGCCGCATTTGTGCACCGCCGCCGTCAGTGTCAGCCAGTTTGCCGTGGCATACGGAGCTCCATCGCAGTCTTTAACACTGGTAGCATGCCGCGACAGCGTGGACGTGAACCGTATGTGCAGTTGACGGACTTTGATCGAGGGCGTATAGTGGGCATGCGGGAGGCCGGGTGGACGTACCGCCGAATTGCTCAACACGTGGGGCGTGAGGTCTCCACAGTACATCGATGTTGTCGCCAGTGGTCGGCGGAAGGTGCACGTGCCCGTCGACCTGGGACCGGACCGCAGCGACGCACGGATGTACGCCAAGACCGTAGGATCCTACGCAGTGCCGTAGGGGACCGCACCGCCACTTCCCAGCAAATTAGGGACACTGTTGCTCCTGGGGTATCGGCGAGGACCATTCGCAACCGTCTCCATGAAGCTGGGCTGCGGTCCCGCACACCGTTAGGCCGTCTTCCGCTCACGCCCCAACATCGTGCAGCCCGCCTGCAGTGGTGTCGCGACAGGCGTGAATGGAGGGACGAATGGAGACGTGTCGTCTTCAGCGATGAGAGTCGCTTCTGCCTTGGTGCCAATGATGGTCGTATGCGTGTTTGGCGCCGTGCAGGTGAGCGCCACAAGCAGGACTGCATACGACCGAGGCACACAGGGCCAACACCCGGCATCATGGTGTGGGGACCGATCTCCTACACTGGCCGTACACCACTGGTGATCGTCGAGGGGACACTGAATAGTGCACGGTACATCCAAACCGTCATCGAACCCATCGTTCTACCATTCCTAGACCGGCAAGGGAACGTGCTGTTCCAACAGGACAATGCACGTCCGCATGTATCCCGTGCCACCCAACGTGCTCTAGAAGGTGTAAGTCAACTACCCTGGCCAGCAAGATCTCCGGATCTGTCCCCCATTGAGCATGTTTGGGACTGGATGAAGCGTCGTCTCACGCGGTCTGCACGTCCAGCACGAACGCTGGTCCAACTGAGGCGCCAGGTGGAAATGGCATGGCAAGCCGTTCCGCAGGACTACATCCAGCATCTCTACGATCGTCTCCATGGGAGAATAGCAGCCTGCATTGCTGCGAAAGGTGGATATACACTGTACTAGTGCCGACATTGTGCATGCTCTGTTGCCTGTGTCTATGTGCCTGTGGTTCTGTCAGTGTGATCATGTGATGTATCTGACCCCAGGAATGTGTCAATAAAGTTTCCCCTTCCTGGGACAATGAATTCACGGTGTTCTTATTTCAGTTTCCAGGAGTGTATTTTCTGACGATTGTGTGTTCATAGGCCTTTTCAGACAGGCTAACGTTCAGGGAGGCTTCGGACTGTGCGTACATCAGATTTGGAGGACGGTGTTCTACAACATATTGACATGAACCCTAATACAAGCTCCAGCAAGTGGCCTGCCAATCTGGTGTAAGTCAAAGTACGATTATGTGTATCCTGCATGACAACCACTAATATCCCTATCACCTGAAACACACAAGGCGTGACGTGGTCAAACTCTCATTCGTCAGCGCCGTCTACCGTGGCAATGATGCATTTCCGGACTCGTATTCATAGCATCTTGTTTCCTCCATTTCCAGTCAGAAATGAGTCCATGCAGTTTGTCGGTTTTATTAATGTTCTGTCTGAACGGGCGTCGGAGGGCCTAATGGTACCGAACAACCGCCGTGTCTTCCTCAGCCCATAGGCGCACTCGATGCTGATATGGAGGGGCATGTGGTCAGCACATCGCACTCCCACCCATTGTCAGTTTTCGTTACCGGAACCGCTGTTCTCAATCGAGTAGTTCTCAATGACCTCACGAGGGCTGAGGCACTTCACTTGCTAACAGAACCAGACGGTCACCTGTCCAAGTGCTAGCCAAGCCTGCGCTTGATTTCGGTGATCTCACTAGCACCAGTGTTACTAGTCACTGTGGCAAGGCCCGCTTGGAGATATTAAGAGCAAAAGACCTCTTGGGAACTGTAAATACAGGGTGGCCCACTTAAATGTTTCAGGGAAAATATCTCTGGTACGAAAATAGATAAAAAATTGAATTTAACAGGTATGAGCGTAAGCCAGGGGCTCATCAAAGTAAATACCACGGGACAATCCAAAACGAAAGGAAATATTAATTTGAATACAAACTTACGTTTCTTAAATGGAAAGCCCATAATATTTCTTAAGCTGTTAATATCATGAAGAATAACAAAAATAATGGCGCTGGTTACAGAGCAATATGTCAATTACATCCAAGGAAATTGCAAATCGAAGCTGACGCCTGAAATAAACAAAGCGCACTGCTAGTGAGCTCTACATATCAGTCTTTGTGGCATGAAACCCTATTATTACTTTCGGCTCTCGTGACAACAGTGAAAGTGAGACTATGTAAATCAATCATATCGCGATTCTGAGCAACGTGGGGTTAGCGCTTGCATCTCGAAATGTGCAATAGCGTCGAGTTTGTCTAGTTTTTTAGCACAGGTAGTCCCAGTCTTCAAGAAGGGTCGTCGAGCAGATGCGCAAAACTATAGACCTATATCTCTGACGTCGATCTGTTGTAGAATTTTAGAACATGTTTTTTGCTCGAGTATCATGTCGTTTTTGGAAACTCAGAATCTACTATGTAGGAATCAACATGGATTCCGGAAACAGCGATCGTGTGAGACCCAACACGCTCTATTTGTTCATGAGACCCAGAAAATATTAGATACAGGCTCCCAGGTAGATGCTATTTTTCTTGACTTCCGGAAGGCGTTCGATACAGTTCCGCACTGTCGCCTGATAAACAAAGTAAGAGCCTACGGAATATCAGACCAGCTGTGTGGCTGGATTGAAGAGTTTTTAGCAAACAGAACACAGCATGTTGTTATCAACGGAGAGACGTCTACAGACGTTAAAGTAACCTCTGGCGTGCCACAGGGGAGTGTTATGGGACCACTGTTTTTCACAATATATATAAATGACCTAGTAGATAGTGTCGGAAGTTCCATGTGGCTTTTCGCGGATGATGCTGTAGTATACAGAGAAGTTGCAGCATTAGAAAATTGTAGCGAAATGCAGGAAGATCTGCAGCGGATAGGCACTTGGTGCAGGGAGTGGCAACTGACCCTTAACATAGACAAATGTAATGTATTGAGAATACATAGAAAGAAGGATCCTTTATTGTATGATTATATGATAGCGGAACAAACACTGGTAGCAGTTACTTCTGTAAAATATCTGGGAGTATGCGTGCGGAACGATTTGAAGTGGAATGATCATATAAAATTAATTGTTGGTAAGGCGGGTACCAGGTTGAGATTCATTGGAAGAGTCCTTAGAAAATGTAGTCCATCAACAAAGGAGGTTGCTTACAAAACACTCGTTTGACCTATACTTGAGTATTGCTCATCAGTGTGGGATCCACACCAGATCGGATTGACGGAGGAGATAGAGAAGATCCAAAGAAGAGCGGCGCGTTTCGTCACAGGGTTATTTGGTAACCGTGATAGCGTTACGGAGATGTTTAACAAACTCAAGTGGCAGACTCTGCAAGAGAGGCGCTCTGCATCGCGGTGTAGCTTGCTCGCTAGGTTTCGAGAGGGTGCGTTTCTGGATGAGGTATCGAATATATTGCTTCCCCCTACTTATACCTCCCGAGGAGATCACGAATGTAAAATTAGAGAGATTAGAGCGCGCACAGAGGCTTTCAGACAGTCGTTCTTCCCGCGAACCATACGCGACTGGAACAGGAAAGGGAGGTAATGACAGTGGCACGTAAAGTGCCCTCCGCCACACACCGTTGGGTGGCTTGCGGAGTATAAATGTAGATGTAGATGTAGATGTAGATGTAGATGTAGTTCAAGCGTCAACTTCGCCGTGAAATTTTTCGGGATGTAATTGACATACTGCGATGCAACCAACACCATTCTTTTAGTGAGTTCTCATGTTATTGATGGAAAAGAAGTAATGCGGATTATAATTAAAAACAACATAAGTTTCTATTGAAACCACAATAGCTTCCCATTAAAATTTGCTACACCACGAAGATGACGCGAAATTTAACCGACAGGAAGAAGATGCTGTGATATGCAAATGATTAGCTTTTCAGAGCATTCACACAAGGTTGGCACCGGTGGCGACACCTACAACGATTCTCATACACAAACAGCAGTTGACCGGCGTTGCCTGGTGAAATGTTGTTGTGATACATCGTGTAAGGAGGAGAAATGCGTACCATCACGTTTCCGACTTTGATAAAGGTCGGATTGTAGCGTATCGCGATTGCGGTTTGTCGTATCGCGACATTGCTGCTCGCATTGGTCGAGATCCAATGACTGTTAGCAGAATATGGAATCGCTGGGTTCAGGAGGGTAATACGGAACGCCGTGCTGGATCCCAACGGCCTCGTATCACTAGCAGTCGAGATGACGGGCATCTTATCCGCATGGCTGTAACGGATCGTGCAGCCACGTCTCGATCCCTGAGTCAACAGATGGGGACGTTTGCAAGATAACAACCATCTGCACGAACAGTTCGATGACGTTTGCAGCAGCATGGACTATCACCTCGGAGACCATGGCTGTGGTTACCCTTGACGCTGCATCACAAACAGGAGCGCCTGCGATGGTGGACTCAACGACGAACCTGGGTGCACGAACGGCAAAACGTCATTTTTTCGGATGAATCCAGGTTCTGTTTACAGCATCATGATGGTCGCATCTGTGTTTGGCGACATTGCGGTGAACGCACATTGGAAGCGTGTATTCGTCATCGCCATACTGGCGTATCACCCGGCGTGATGGTATGGGGTGCCATTGGTTACACGTGTCGGTCACCTCTTGTTCGCATTGACGGCACTTTGAACAGTGGACGTTACATTTCAGATGTGTTACGACCCGTGGCTCTACCCTTCATTCGATCCCTGCGAAACCCTACATTTCAGCAGGATAATGCTCGACTGCATGTTGCAGGCTATGTACGGGCCTTTCTCGATACAGAAAATGTTCTACTGCTGCCCTGGCCAGCACATTCTCCAGATCTCTCACCAAATGAAAAGTCTGGTCAATGGTGGCCGAGCAACTGGCTCGTTACAATACGCCAGTCACTACTCCTGATGAACTGTGGTCTCGTGTTGAAGCTGCATGCGCAACTGTACCTGTCCACGTCATCCAAGCTCTGTTTGACTCAATGCCCAGGCTTACGGCCAGAGGTGGTTGTTCTGGGTACTGATTTCTCAGGATCTATGCACCCAAATTACGTGAAAATGTAATCACATGTCGGTTCTAGTATAATATATTTGTCCAAGGAATACCCGTTTATCATATGCATTTATTCTTCGTGTAGCAATTTTAAGGGCCAGTAGTGTACTTTCAATGGATCCTGATGTAGTTTGGAATTTCTGTGTGATAGTCTTGATTGATGTCTGCCTATTACACATTACGACCCTCTTCAAGTGTCGGTGGTCTCTGTCAGACAGACAGACAGACAGACGATGTTGGCCTGTACGCTTTCGTGTTCCACTTCTCTATCACGTCGGAAACAGTGGTCCTAGGGATGTTTAGGAGTGTTAAAATCTCGCGTACAGACGTATGACACAAGTGACACCCAATCACCTGACCACGTTCGGAGCCTGTGAGTTCCTCGGAGCGCCCCACTCTGCTCTCTCACTGTGTCTAATGACTACTGAGATCGCTGATGTGGAGTACCTGGCAGTAAGGTGGCAGCACAGTGCACCTAATATGAAAAACGTATGTTTTGGGGGGTGTCCAGATACTTTTGATGACATAGTGTACATCTTAATGAGGGTGGATATGATTGAGAGTATGGGCTGGCACATATCCTATTCCTCCTCAGCAACAGCGCCCAAGAAAATTATTGTTATTAACATTCCCTTGCGGTGAACGGGCCACCATGAAATGTGTCATATGCCGTACCACTATGAGACAGGACAGTGAGGTTAAAGATATAACAGATGATGTTTGTGCACAGTCTGCTGCCCAGGAACTGAATTCCGCAAAATCTGCTCCCCTCGTCAAATAACTAACACTGATAGAAATTTTTTTCAGCACTGTGACACGAATTGCCGACTTATTGGACGGTTGCCATTGCAATAGTATGCGTTAACGACCTCGTCCACTCTTGAAGAGTAATTTTCTGTTGTTGGTTCCTCAGCAGCAGTAGATGGCTGTCAGTTACGTTTATCATGTAGATAAGAACAAATCTATGTTTTGTCACTGAATGTTTATTTTGGTTTTAACAAAATATTTGTTATCTATTCATCCCAGGCATCTTCAGTAATCTATAATGTAGAGAAAATTGTTTGTGTTGTGGTGTAGTGTGCCATTTTATGTTTGTTTTGTGAGATTAGTTTTACAGTGTGAGTGTGCATTATGTATTACTGTTGTGTATTAGTTTTGTATCCCACCTGGAAGGCGGTGCGTGGGTCTGCTCCAGTAAACTGATGGGTAGGTCAAATGTAGGAAGTGAGTAGGAGCAGGAAAATGTGAAAATCTCTCGATACTGCTCTTAGAAATGGTTTTACTGTATCACAACATTAACGGAATACATAACTTTGCACTGAGGTGTGAAGCCTTAGACCCGTCGTAAGTGCCGGCCGGTGTGGCCGAGCGGTTCTAGGAACTACAGTCTGGAACCGCGCGATCGCTACGGTCGCAGGTTCGCGTCCTGCCTCGGGCATGGGTGTGTGTGATGTCCTTAGGTTTAAGTAGTTCCAAGTTCCAAGTGACTGATGGCCTCAGAAGTTAAGTCTCATAGTGCTCAGAGTGATTTGAGCCATTTGAACCCGTCTAAGTAGTACATAGTCTCAATAGCAAGCGAAGTGTCCCGGCCGTCTGCTCTTGATCAATTGGGCTAGAGTGCGCTGTCGTCGGTGTCTGTCGTAGTGCCAACCTAGCAGAGCGCACCTACGTTGTGGCATCGTAGCTATCGATACCACAATTAGTATATCTGAAATTACCCTATGTTTCTTCCTTTTTGCTGTGTTATGTTGGTAGCTTCTTTTAAAATGTGTTGTGTAGCTTGTATCTATTGCTTGTGCTGTGTTGATGATCAAGTTTACCTCTGTCTGATAGTTACTTTTTGTTGTAGGTGTTCTGCATTAAGAACTGTGACCAAAGATATAGATAAATACCATAGTTCAGGAATATATGAATTTAACTGTAATAGCTGCAACTCTCTGTGTATTGGAATGACTACAAGGAATTTTCATATCATGTACAAAGAACACAAAACAGCACTGAGAAATGAATACACCGTACACACTGCAAGATGTCTAACAACAGTAAATAATCACCACACAGGGATAAAAACAGATGTCGCATCTTCAAGCCGCAGTAACGAAAGAAAGAGAATGCTCACTATCCAGGAAGAGAAGACTATAAATAAAATTAAAAATTTGCTCATTCACAAAAAAGCAATAACAAAAGGATAGTATTCTCACTAATTCAGAGTTTATAATTTAAAAAATCCATGGTGATATCTATTATGAATAGGAGTAACATGTTTGGTTAAAAAAGGTAAACATTGTTGCAAAAGACAGCTTTAGTTTTACTTACATGATAAGCATGACTGAAGTAGTAACTATGGAAGAATAGATGAAAATATTAAAAAGATGCTTGTCAGTTAACTTTTAACTGAGGTTTGCATTTCTATCTGTTACTAAAGAAGAACGCCTATTTGAAAGGTATGTCGGATAAGGACACTTATTTATTTAATCATTCAGCACGCAACAAAATAAAAATATTTCATTTCAGTCTCATATATGGTAATCTAAAGGACTCTTATTATTTCCTGCAGAAGAATTACTCAGTATAGGTGCACCACAAATATTCATTAGTCCTAAACTAGACCATGTCTTTCTGACTGATCCAGAAGTAATATTTGTATGTAAAGACATAACTGTAACCAGTCACGTTTTTGAATAGTTATATAATAGAGGACGAATGTAAAGATGTGGAGGCTTATCTCACTAGGGGTAAGATAGATACAGCCTACAGGAAAATTAAAGAGACCTTTGGAGAAAAGAGAGCCACTTGCATGAATATCAAGAGCTCAGATGGAAACCCAGTTCTAAGCAAAGAGGGGAAAACAGAAAGGTGGCGGGAGTATATAGAGCGTCTATACAAGGGCGATGTACTTGAGGACGATATTATGGAAATGGAAGAGCATGTAGATGAAGATGAAATGGGAGATACGATACTGCGTGAAGAATTTGACAGAGCACTGAAAGACCTGAGTCGAAACAAGGCCCCGGGAGTAGACAACATTCCATTAGAACTACTTACGGCCTTGGGAGAGCCAGTCCTGACAAAACTCTACCATCTGGTGAGCAAGATGTACGAGACAGGCGACATACCCTCAGACTTCAAGAAGAATATAATAATTCCAATCCCAAAGAAAGCAGGTGTTGACAGATGTGGAAATTATGGAACTATCAGTTTAATAAGTCACAGCTGCAAAATACTTACACGAATTATTTACAGACGAATGGAAAAAGTGGTAGAAGCCGACCTTGGGGAAGATCAGTTTGGATTCCGTAGAAATGTTGGAACACGTGAGGCAATACTGACCTTACGACTTATCTTAGAAGAAAGATTAAGGAAAGGCAAACCTACGTTTCTAGCATTTGTAGACTTAGAGAAAGCTTTTGACAATGTTGACTGGAATACTCTCTTTCAAATTCTAAAGGTGGCAGGGGTAAAATACAGGGAGCGAAAGGCTATTTACAATTTGTACAGAAAGCAGATGGCAGTTATCAGAGTCGAGGGGCATGAAAGGGAAGCAGTGGTTGGGAAGGGAGTGAGACAGGGTTGTAGCCTCTCACAGATGTTATTCAATCTGTACATTGAACAAACAGTAAAGGAAACAAAAGAAAAATTTGGAGTAGGTATTAAAATCGAGGGAGAAGAAATAAAAACTTCGAGGTTCGCCGATGACATTGTAATTCTGTCAGAGACAGCAAAGGACTTGGAAGAGCAGTTGAATGGAAAGGACAGTGTCGTGAAAGGAGGATATAAGATGAACATCAACAAAAGCAAAACGAGGATAATGGAATGTAGTCGAATTAAGTCGGGTGATGCTGAGGGAATTAGATTAGAAAATGAGTCATTTAAAGTAATAAAGGAGTTTTGCTATTTGGGGAGAAAAATAACTGATGATGGTCGAAGTAGAGAGGATATAAAATGTAGACTGGCAATGGTAAGGAAAGCGTTTCGGAAGAAGAGAAATTTGTTAACATCGAGTATAGATTTAGGTGTCAGGAAGTCGTTTCTGAAAGTGTTTGTATGGAGTGTAGCCATGTATGGAAGTGAAACATGGACAATAAATAGTTTGGACAAGAAGAGAATAGAAGCTTTCGAAATGTGGTGCTACAGAAGAATGTTGTGTATTAGGTGGGTAGATCACGTAACTAATGAGGAGGTATTAAGTAGAATTGGGGAGAAGAGAAGTTTGTGGCACAACTTGACTAGAAGAAGAGATCGGATGGTAGGACATGTCCTGAGGCATCAAGGGATCACAAATTTAGCATTGGAGGGCAGCGTGGAGGGTAAAAATCGTAGAGGGAGACCAAGAGATGAATACACTAACCAGATTCAGAAGGATGTAGGTTGCAGTAGGTACTGGAAGATGAAGGAGCTTGCACAGGATAGATTAGCATGGAGAGCTGCATGAAACCAGTCTCAGGGCTGAAGACCACAACAACAACAATACTTGAGCACGGTCGAAAAACTAATAATGAAGTGATGGTGTCTTTTAAGAACAGTTGGAGAAGAAAAGACCAAGGCATGGAAGATATTCACTCAGAAATGTACGGACTGTAGAGGCAACAAGAAACTGTGGTATAGGTTTATCAGAGGTGAAAGGAAACAAATGAATATGATAAAAGCACTTGAAGGTGAAAATGGAAATCTGGTTAGGATAGAAAGTGACTTGAGAGAAGTCTTGAAAACCATTTTGACCACCTGTTAAATAGATCAATTGAAGAACCAAATACAGAACTGGAAATCCACATTTACAATGAGGAAACTGCGATCACCTGGTCAGAAACAGTTGTAGAACCAAATACAGAACTGAAAAACCACACTTACAAAGAGGAAACTCCCATCACCTGGACAGAAACAGAGGAAGTCTTAAAATCTATGCCTAAAGGAAAATCTTCAGGTGCAGATGAAGTGAACACAGACATGACAAAGGAAGCAGGTATCCAAGGCATAAAATGGCTGCACTGAGTACTCAATGCCATATAGGCAGATAACAAAATACCTGCGGATTGGAGCAACTATCATAAAACCACAGCTGGAGGAGGAACAATATGGCTTCGGAAGTAATAGATCAACGAGAGATCTAATTTTTAGCACACACATGTTGATGGAAAAGTATTGGGAGAAAGGCAATAATCTGGTCATTGTATTACTGGATACAGAAAAAGCCTATGATAGTGTTATAAGAGATAAGATCTGCAAATGCCTGATGAAAAAGAATGTGCCTGAAGGACTAATAAGAACAATTCAGATGTTGTACAAGCTGTGTACAAAGTGGGGAAGGACGACCATCATGATTTGAGACGAAGAGTGGAGTTCATCAAGGAAGTGCACTGTCCCCACTACTACTCATCACTGTTACAGATACAATAAAGAAGACGTCAGGGGGAAGCCAGGTGAACTGATTGTATTTGCCTTTGTTGATGATATCATGATATGGGGTGAAACTGAAGAGGAAGTACAGATCAGACTCGATGAATGGAAATCTCAGTTCCAGATGTATAACCTCAACATCAGCAAGACCAAGACAATGGTGATGGCAGTCAGCAGAGATGGACAACCAGCAAGTGTTAAACTAGGAGACCACCAGCTATAGTGTGTGGACAACTTTCCTTACCTTGGAAGTGTAATCTCCAGCGATAATTTGGTCAGAAATGAAATCACCAACAGAGTGCAAAAAGGATCTGAATTCTACCAACAAGTAAGATCACTTTTATGGGATGACTTGATTGCAAAACGGGCCAAACTGATGATGTTTAATAGCTATTTCATACCAATATTGAGCTATGGTATTGAAACATGTACCATCACAAGAAGAGAATCATCAACGCTGCAAACATCAGAGATGAAATTTCTTAGATCCACCATCCAGAAGAGCAAGATGTACAAGTTAAGGAATAAGGAAGTGAAAGAAGCCGGAATAAAGACATTCCTATTAGATCGAATTGGCACATCTAGACTTCGATGAAACGGGCATGTGATGAGAATGGAGCCAGCTAGAACAGCCAAAATAAATTTAGAAAGACAGGTGGATGGGAAAAGACCTCAAGGAAGACCTCTAACCCGATGGATGGACTTGATTAATGCTGATCTAGTGACCAGAGGATGGACAGTGGATGATGTTCTCCGTGAAAAAGTGCATTTGGACAGAACGAAGTGGAAGAGGCTCATTACCAGTACCTGGGAAACTGGAACTGTTAAATGATGATGGTGATTTAGATTTACACTTCTTAGTGATAGGACAGCGATGTGTACATATACAGATGGTGGTAGAATCGCGTACACCAGGACTAAAAGGGCAGTACATTGGTGGAGCTGTCGTTTGTATTCAGGTGACTCACGTGAAAAGGTTTCCGACGTGGTCATGGCCGCAGCACAGGAGTTAACAGACTTTGAAAGTGGAGTGGTTGTTGGAGCTAGACGCGTGGCACATTACATTTCGGATATAGTCAGGAAATTCAGTATCCCGCGACCAGAAGTGTCAAGAGTGTGGCGAGAATACCAAATGTCAGGCATTACCTCCCCCCACAGACACCGCTGTGGCCGACGACCTTCACTTAACAACTCAGAGCAGTGGCGTTTGCGTAGAGATGTCATTGCTAACAGACAAGCAACACCACCTGAAATAACTGCAGAAATCAGTGTTGGACGTACGACGAACGTATCTGTTAAGACAGTGGTACATGGCACTATGGAATGTCGTGATGGCTCGATAATGGTGTGGGCTGCGTATACGTGGAGTAGACTGGGTCCTTTGGTCCAACTGAACTGATCCTTGACTGAAAATGGTTGTGTTTGGCTACTTGGATACCATTTGTAGCCAAACAACGATGGAATTTTTATGGATGACAATACTGTCACCGGGCTACCGCTGTTCGCGGCTGCTTTGCAGAACATTCTGTGCAATTCGAGCGAATGGGTTGGCCACCCACATCACATGACGCGAATACCATCCAACATTTATGGGACATAAGCGAGAAGTCAGTTAGTGCACAAAATCCTGCACAGGCAATACTTTCGCAAATATGGGTGGCTGCAGAGGCAGTATGGCTCAGTATTTCTGCAGTTTATTTCCAGCGATTTGTTCCGTCCATGCCACGTCGAGTAGATGCACTACGCCGGTCAAAAGGAGGTCCGACACGATGTTGGGTGATATCCCATGACTTTTGTAACTTCAGTATATTTTCTACAATAGTGACTTAACATTTGTTAACCCAAGGATGCATGGTGCCAAAAACACACATGAATGCATATGCAGGGCATCCAAGGCCCTGCTCTAATTTAAAATTTTCCTCTTTTCATATAATCATTCTTTGGAGTTAAATTTATTTCTGTCAAATTTATTGTCATATTGAAAGATTCGTAAGATACAGTAACAGGATCTGGTGGGTCTGATTAACTTTTATTAATTTAAAAAATAACTGTAAGAGTGAATTTTTATTAGTTACATTCATTTACATACAACATATATAAACAATTTTATTAATTCCCTTATAAGTTGCAGTTTACATTATATAACATTAATTACAACCAATTTGTTCAATTAAAACATACTCATTATTCACAATATTATGTATATAGGCAATATTTTGAAAATAAAAGTTATTATTCATTTTTCACATAAAATTGCATTTTTCTTAGTTTTCAACATGTGACAAACAAGAAGCACAAAGAACGCCACTATGTTCCTTACAAATGTTGGGTTTACACTTAATGCATGTCATAGCACTTTTCCTGTGTTTATTATATGGACAATAATTGCATCTTCTTCTTTTTCCTGAAACAGGTAGTTGGTTCGGCAATATGACATCTTTTGGAACACCACATCTTCGCATGGCATCAACGATTTTCTTTGGAAGATTAGGGATCTGAATACAAAGTTCCATTAGTGGTCTTACCATTTCCTCTGCTAAAACTCTTAGGAACAGACGCCTTTTATCACTTCTTCCACTATGGTATGTCAGATGTTGGGCGGAAAATAAAATTTCACTGTTCATTGCTGCGGCGTCCATCATATTCATCCATAATGAAAATGGTCATCTTCTTCTTGGTCTCTTGCAAATGTAATAACGAATTTCCTGGTCCATTTGATCTACTACAACTTTCGTACGTAGAGTTATAGAACTTTATTATACCTGGTTTCTTTTTTGCATGAGTTTCATCAATGTCTCTGCGTGATGCATTGTGCTAATGAGAACTACACACTTTTTCTTTTTGGGAACATAACTCACTATTGTAATGTCACCTCTAAATGCAAACAAAGAGGAATGAATCGCTCTTGAGGCAGATGGTTTCATCTCATTAGGAATTTCTGGTTTATTTTGTTTGATTGTTCCCACCACTGTAATTTGCTTCTGAGGCATCTCTTCTGCCAGCTGCACACTAGTAAAGAAGTTGTCAACAGCAATGTTTTTTGATGATTCTTCAATGCTTTTATCAAAATCTTTCACCACATTCAATCCAAGATTTTTCTGAATAGGCTCATGGGGCGTCCTTCCCGTGCAAACAATTCCTTCTAAAGCATATGCAGATGTAGCATCACATAACCAATATATTTTTATGCCATACTTGGCTGGTTTAGAGGGTATATACTGGGTGAAGCTGCATCTTCCACGGAATGGGACTAGCTGTTCGTCAACTGTGAGCGAATCAAATGGTTCAAATGGCTCTGAGCACTATGGTCATCTATCGCCTAGAACTTAGAACTACTTAAACCTAACTAACCTAAGGACATCACACACATACATGCCCGAGGCAGGATTCGAATCTGCGACGGTAGCGGTCGCGCGGTTCCAGACTGTAGCGCCTAGAACCGCTCGGCCACTCCGGCCGGCGAGCGAATCATAGGGAATCATTCTATTTCTACATTTGTCAAGAAATAGTTCCCATACATAGCAAACAGTTGCAAGTTTGTCATCTGCAGATCGAGCTTCACGGGTACGCCTGTCATCAAATCTAATCATTCTCCTTATATCCTCAAGTATATTTACTGACATTGTGGCCTTATATGTAGGATTTGCCTTTTCATCCAAGAATAATTCTCTAAAAGGGACATCCCAACTCTTGTCAACACCAGAAAGCAGTAAAAGACCAAGAAAACCCTCCATTTCAGCAAGCGAAACGTTTTTCCACGTTTTACCACGTAAAGCAGCCACTGTCCTGCCTCCAATATTTGTGCAATTGATGATTTCCTCTAGTATTTCCTTGGAGATGAAATAGTCCCAGGCATCCTTAGGTTTACAGTTTTTCAAACCACGGGCTGGACCAGGTGCCTTCTTTACGATATTATGGACAGGCATACAAAAAGTTGCAGGAGGATCTAATTTCCAAATCGTTCCATTCCGAGTAATGTATGTGTGGTCTTATTGTGGTGGTTCTTCATTTTCAGACTCTGATGAAGTAATATTATCGGAAGGACTGTCATCTGCCTCAATATTCACATCTGCAGGTTCATTGGCCGATTCTTCACTACTTGCATCTTCAAAAATATTTCCTTCCTCGCAAGAATCATCTTCTTCAAACCACTGAGCCACAACACTTTCAAAATTAGCTGCATTTGCACTTACTGACTCTCTTGCTTTGCTTGTCGAAGCCATAGCAAAAGGCGTGTCTCTCGAACAGCAGCTTGTGCAGTACTAAACGAGTCATACTCGTAACAATATGGGCCTTACAGCAACAAACAAACTACAGTAACAATGAGGCTGACAAGAGCAGCACAGGATAACAATACTATGCAATAATAAAACATTTGATAGCAAAAAGATCAATAATGCGCCGACATCGCCAATATGTGAAAGTAGTGTGTATTATTTTTTAGTTATACTATTACTACTACAGCTACTGCTGCTGTTGGCACTCCTGTTGCTGGAAATACCACTACAGTTATTGTTGAATTAATAACTGCTCCCACACAAATGTTGAAGACAATATAGGCTAAAGAACATTTATAAATGTGTGAGGGATTCTGAAGCCCTGCTTATGCATTCACGGTGTATGGGTAAACGTATTGAATTATACAAAAAACTTAAAACGGTATCTCGTTCAGACTTGATAAAAGGAATGTCACAGTGTGAATGAAAAAGTACTGGAAAGCAGTTTGAAATCAAACAAAAAATTACAGAATTTAAAAAAAATGAAGACATACAAGGGTCTCGGAGGCCCTGTATATGCATCCTAGGGTTTAACGTTTCAATTTTATACTTAAATTTAAATAAAAATAGAGGAAGCAAGAAATGAACCAGTAATTTCCCTGTTAGAAGAATTAGAAGACCCACAGTGGAGGGGAATTGGTGCAAACGGTCAACGGGAAGAGCCTCATCCACCGTACTCATCTGTAGGTACATCTATAAAATACTTGATATGTTTTAACAGCGCTTTGAAATATTCAGAATCTACTTTTTGAATCTTCTTGAGAAGAGCTTCGTACTGCTTAAAAAAACAGATGTTCGGATATGAAACTTCAAATTCTGTAAGTATGAAGAAAATCGAGAAGGCGAATAATCGAGATCCCGTTGTAAGAAGTAATCGGCCGCTATACGCTCCCGGCATATGCTGTTACGCTGAGCGCAGAACCGGATGCGCTCGGCGGTGTCAGGCGCGCCGGTTCTTGCCGCTGGCGTGACGTATGGCGGCGCTGCAGGCCGCGCTGTCTGCGGCGCCCGGACCTGTCACCGCTGACTGATGGCGCTCCTCTGCCAAGGCCGGCGGCCGCCGCAGCCTCAAGTGCAATCTGCCAGACAGCGCAGCCGTTTCCACCGGCGACACTTGATACATTGCCGGTATTAACTGCAACAGACATGGAATTTTCAATTCGAGCGGCAAATAAGTGTGCTTGATAACTGTTCTTGATGCTTTTGTAAGCCAATCGTGACGTTTCCGGGTATCATAGACCACTTTTCTCGCTGTGTTATTGTCCTAGCCGTCAGTGTGAAAACCGGTTGAGCAAGTCATACCGTACCTGCAAAACTACTGCAACCTACATCCTTTTGAACCAGCTTACTGCGATAGAGAGCTTTGGTCTCCCTTCACAATTTCCACCCACCACCCCAACATTCCCGTTCCACCTACCTTCACACTTTCCTACACTGGTAAATTAACAATTCCTCGGGATGTGTCCTATCAAATAATCCATTCTCTGATTATGCTGTCCCAGATACTTCTTGTCCCCCCAGAGCCAAAGAAATTGGTACACTTGCCTAATGTCGTGTATGGCCCCCGTGAGTACAGAGAAGTGCCGCAACACGACGTGGCATGGACTCGACTAATGTCTGAAGTAGAGCTGGAGCGAATTGACACCATGAATCTTGCAGGGCTGTCGATAAATCTGTAAGAGTATGAGGGGATGGAGGTCTCTTCCGAACAGCACTTTACAAGGCATCCCAGATATGCTCAATAATGTTCATGTCTGGGGAGTGTGGTGGCCAACGGAAGTGCTTAAACTCAGAAGATGCCATCTGTAGCAATTTTGGGCGTGTGGGGTGCCGCATTGTCCTCTTGGAATTACCCAAGTCCGTCGGAATGCACAGTGGACATGGATCGATGCAGGTGATCAGATAGGATTTTACGTACATGTCACCTATCAGAATCGTATCAGTTATCCCATATCACTCCAACTGCACACACCCCACACCATTACAGAAGGCTTACAGCTTGAGCAGTTCCCTGCTGACATGCAGTGTCCACGGATTCATGATGTTGTCTCCATACCCGTACACTCCCATCCGCTCAATGCCATTTGAAACGAGACTCGTCCGACGAGGCAACATGTTTCCAGTCATCAACAGTCCAATATCGGTGATGGACCCAGGCGAGGCGTAAAGTTTTGTGTCGTGCAGTCATCCAGGGTAGACAGGTGGGCTTTTGGCTCCAAATGTCCATATCGATAATGTTTCGTTGAATGGTTCACACGATGACACTTGTTCAAATGGTTCAAATGGCTCTAAGCACTATGGGACTTAACATGTGCCGGCCGGTGTGGCCGAGCGGTTCTAGGCGCTGCAGTCTGGAACCGCGTGACCGCTACGGTCGCAGGTTCGAATCCTGCCTCGGGCATGGATGTGTGTGATGTCCTTAGGTTAGTTAGGTTTAAGTAGTTCTAAGTCTAAGGGGTTGATGACCTCAGATGTTAAGTTCAAATGGCTCTGAGCACTATGGGACTTAACATCTGAGGTCATCAGTCCTCTAGACTTAGAATTACTTAAACCTAACTAACCTAAGGACATCACACACATCCATGCCCGAGGCAGGATTCGAACCTGCGCCCGTAGCAGCAGCGCGCTTCCGGACTGAAGCGCCTAGAACCACTCGGTCACAGCGGCCGGATGACAGTTGTTGATGGCTCAGCATTGAAATCTGCACCAATATTGCCGAAGGGTTGCACTTCTGTCCCTTTGAACGATTCTCTTCAATTGTCGTTGGCCCTGTTCTTGCAGAATCCTTTTCCGGCCTCATCGATCTCGGAGATATGATGCTTTACCGGATTCCTGATATTCGCGGTACACTCGTGTAATGGTCGTACGGGAAAATCCCCACTTCATCCCTACCTTGGAGGTGTTGTGTCCCATCGCTCGTGCGGCGACTATAACACCACGTTGAAACTCAAACTTTATAACCTTTCATTGTAGCAGCATTAACCAATCTAACAACTGCACCACACACTTGTCTTCGCAGCGCCGTATTCTGCCTGTTTACATATCTCTGTATTTGAATAACCATGGCTGTACCAGTTTCTTTGGCGCTTTAGTGTATTTAGTGTTTTTTTATTAGATACTCGATCTGCCTAGCAGATCATCAGTATCCTTCTGCTAAACAGGATTTCAAGAGCTTTATTCTCTTCCCATCAGTGGTGGTTATAATTCACGTTCCACTTTTGAAGCCACGTTCAGAAAAAACACTTTACTTTACATTTGATGTTCACAAATCTTTTTCAGGAACAACTTTTTCCTGTTGCCATCCTGCATTTTAAATACTCTCTGTTACGGCCAGCCACTTTCTTATTTTAATTTTTTCAATGAATTGTCAGTCTGTAGCGGAATGTGCCACGATTTGAAACTTCCTATCTCATTGAAACTGTTTCCGGATCTGGATTCGAAGCCAAAACTTTGGCAGCTGATCTACCTTCTGAGCTATCCATGCACGACTCAGTACCCTACCTCACAACTGTTACTACCGCGAATACCTTTCTCCTTCCTTCCAAACTAGCACAATATTTCTTATTTGGAAAAATGGCTTAGCTACAGCCGATTGTTTTCAATTATTTTGCTGCCCAAATAGCAAACTTGTCTGTATTTTGGGGATATACAGCGGTGTTACTCCTTGGAATGAGGAGATGTCGCGTATGATTTCAGTGACAGAGAAATTCTGATAGCACAACGATACATCACGAACACTCTGCATCCTCATGTGTTGCCTGTCATGTGGCAGTATCATGATGCCATTTTTCAACAGGATCATGCTTATAGGTAGATGGCATGAGCCTCTATGAATCGTCTGACTGATGCTGAGGTACTCATGTGGCCAGCAACATTCCTAGATTTGTTCCTGATAGAACTTGAGGTGTACCAGCTAGGACGTCAACTCGGTCCCAGTGCAAGTATCCGGTATATCAAGGACCAGTTACAACAGCTGTGGGTCAATTTGCCTCAGAAGAGTGTAAAACGGCTTGAAGACACCCTTCCTAATTGAGTGAGTGCATGCATCCAGGCCAAGGAGGATACAACGTTATACTGATAAGTGGGCTGATATTGTCAAATTCTTCGTAAATATGACTCGAGTTTGTAACGCAAGAAATAACGTCATATACCTTCTCAGTGAGTGAAGTTTCATTTCGTTTCCTCCTCCTATTATGAGCACTTTACATCTTTTCTCAGACCGTGTACGAAGTTACGAAGAGAGGAACAGAGTTTAGTATACATTTCTGTATGTTAAGGAGTAAGATGGTAACTGTACAAGCGGTTATTTATTTTGGTGAGGAGCAGATGCAGACAGTGAGATGGGTTAGTGGAGTATCTGTATACATTTATGGCAATATGATACTTTTTCATTTCTTGCATTGTTCAGAGGCAGGAGTGAGAATGCTTATGTGTTTGAATGTACTATAATACTTGAACATTGGGACCCACTGCAGTATGATAAGTAACTATTACCAAATACATGTGTGAGGAATGTTTTCACTTCGTAACTGATCGAAAGGACATGGTATGGCCAGATAATTAATATTTGCCATTTAAACTAATTTATTGTGCTAAGATATTTAGTATATGGGTAACGGTGGCCCCAGTGATTATGTGGGCCTACATAAGTGGAGACATGTGACTGTCCTAGCTAAACCTGACAGTCCCTTGCGTCTATGATATCTTTTAACAATCACTGACAATAATCCAGTTTGTAAGCCTGTTCCAACGAGTCAGCAAATTCAGTTCAATTTGTTTTTGTCTAGGTGGTGGTGGAAGTAATGGCCCGGCTACCTGTTTTTTTATTCCTCACTGCAATATTAATTTCAGACATAACAACTAGGCTAATGACCTGTTGCTAAGTGTAGGGAGAAGAGCGACAAGTGGAAGGAGAATATTTTTGTTAATAATTCTGGAAAAAGTTATTATATGGATACTGTAAAGAGAGTCCAAGGCACCACCTACCTTCACGTTCCGGGGAATGAAGTACCGATAAGCTCATGTAATTGTAGTGGCGGCACAGAGTGGTGATCCGAGAGGCACAGCTCCACAACTAGTGGTTGCTTACTGAAAATGTAAGACAAATATGGCATGGTTATAGTCAATAATTAGGAATTATCAATGACTTGTATGAGACCAGACAACGACATTATGTCAGGATCACTGATAAGGACTTCCAATGTCAGGTTACTCTCTTAGGCTAGTTATATTCAAGTTCATCCCTAACTCCCCTCCCCCTCAGGATCAATGGCAATTGTTAAATGTCATCCACGGGAAGTCCTAGCCCTCCCCTCACTCTCGCCGCTTCTATCACCCCTCGACCAGCAAGAGGGCTGGAAACCACTGGACCAATAGGAATCGAGTTCTCCCAACACTTTGCCTTGATGAATACAGTTATCCGAGCCGCCTCCACCATAGTTAAAGGATAATGTTTCAGTATGGATCGTCCAGAGCTGCTAGGCATAATAATAATAATAATAATAAGAAGAAGAAGAAGAAGAATAGTGTTAGATTTGAAAGTAAGTATTTAGTCGTGATAATATTATAATTATTAATATTGTTATTAATATATATTCGATTATTGTTACGATTTGTAATTTATTCCAATAGCAGAGCAACGCTCCCCTGTTACTGTAGTAACAAAATTGTTGGGTAAGAACACTCACGTACTGTTTGTTGCCTGTACAGCCACAGCAGCAGCGGCAGCAGCAGCGGCAGCAGTCTACAGGCGGTCTTCCCATTTTATAGGACCTGGTTGCTGTCAACTATTCTGTAATGCCGTAGCTGCTGCAGCAGAAGCATCCACCGCCATTGGAACCACCACAACTCACCTAGCGAAAGCAAGTCCCGCAAGAGTATTGTTATTCGCCAACATGTACAATTTGGTACAAGTGGATCTAAACACATTAATGTAGGCTTACCGCTGGATAGTGAATCTGGCGTGGTGACTGAAGTTGAAAATACACAATGCGTTGGTGGCAAAGTTTGAGTGGCACGATGTGTGTGGAAATATCTGTGCAGTATGATGGAGTATATAGAGAGGAAGATGACAGATGAATGTGACTTATCGCATACTCTTATAGACGTTCATATGTATGGACATAAAGTATCCATACTTGACCTATACAGTGAGGAAATGGTTGAATTAACATCATGAGACATGCGGATATGCCTAAAACGTGTCAGTGTACTGAAACTGAATGATCTGTATTGTGCATTTCGACTGAGACAGACAGAGTTCGCTGCTGGCATCCATACACAAGAGGGGCATACTATGAAAAAAATGGTTCAAATGGCTCTGAGCACTATGCGACTTAACTTCTAAGGTCATCAGTCGCCTAGAACTTAGAACTAATTAAACCTAACTAACCTAAGGACATCACACACATCCATGCCCGAGGCAGGATTCGAACCTGCGAGCGTAGCGGTCGCTCGGTTCCAGACTGTAGCGCCCAGAACCGCACGGCCACTCCGGCCGGCGGCATACTATGAGTTTGTTTACTATTTGCACATAAACAGTGTTAGTACTTAACCAGTTAGAGCAGTGTATTGCTGCATGCATTCCCCTAGTGCCAAAGTTTATAAGCGTAGAAAAAGTCAAGCCAGTAAAGGCTGAATCCATGGAAGGAATTACTATGTTTGTCACTGTGCCTGTGGGACAAAGCAACGAGGCTTATAGAATGTAGCTTTTTGTGAAGTACGGTGCTGCCACTACATAATGAAATTTCTGTGTAGAGCAATACAATACAGTATATTTCTTACAAGAGACTTGTTGATGTTATTTAGCCCCCTCCCCCTTATGTCCTATATCACTATCCATAATTTAAAAAAAATATATTGCTCCTTACCAAGAGTCAGTTTTGACACGCTGCCGCCAGCACCGCCACCACCCCCACTGCCACCGCTGCCCCTACTGCCTCTGCAACCATTGCCGCCATCTCTGACACTGCGTCTAATATTGTAGAACATATACCGATGAGTGTCCGATATGAGCATGCCTATGTTGAGATACGTCGGTCTACAGTTTACTGGGCTCGATAAGCAGCCGCCCATGGATACATAGGTTCATAACGAATGGGTAGACACACAGTTATGTTGCGTCCTCCTTCTTTGACAGTTGCATTAAAGCATGAAATAAGAGTTAACGAAATATCTAGCCAATGTGGCTGAGTGAGTAGCGTGTTGGGTTCCTAAACATTACCATAATCCATTATACTTTCTAAGCTGCAATTAAACATATTATTGTTTCAAAAATATGCAAATTAATTATTTTACTTTTTACAACTTCCACAGTGCAGTTTAATAGGAGGAGGGGCATTAGTCTGGCACTGGACATTCACATCATAATATTTATAATAAAGCCCATGGATAGAAAGGATCACATCATTTCTTAACACTTGAGACAGCAAGTTAAGACTGTGTGAAATATCACACAGCAAAGCTATAAACTGTGTAGGAAACAAATAATAGTCTACAGCACTCAAACTGTGACATCTTTCAGTAATTTCCTACAAACGTCCAAAATCACTTTACAAAGACTTCACGGCATTCGCTTCAGAACTGCTACAAAAATGGTTCAAATGGCTCTGAGCACTATGGGGCTTAACTGCTGAGGTCAGCAGTCGCCTAGAACTTAGAACTACTTAAACCTAACTAACCTAAGGATATCACACACATCCATGCCCGAGGCAGGATTAGATCCTGGAACCGTAGAGGTCGCGCGGTTCCAGACTGTAACGCCTAGAACCGCTCGGCCACCCCGGCCGGCTCAGAACTGATGCAATAGAACGCGCCGCTCGAACTGTCAACACAACTGGCACTGCTAAGAATATCCTACAACATTCACATCGCTGGCAATGGGTTAAACGCAATGCTGGTGACTACTTTGAAGGTCAGTAAAACTTTGAAACGCGTATCTGTTTTGTACGAGCTGGACATAAATAGTTGCTACTATCAAAATTCCATCCCTCGTATAGCTAACTGTTGGACTTATCTCGCCAACTCTTTTCCCTTAATAAGATACCCTCTCTCGACTCGGTGACTCATGCTGTATGTCTGTAGACGTAGATACACTACTGGCCATTAAAATTGCTACACCATGAAGATGACGTGCTACAGACGCGAAATTTAACCGACAGGAAGAAGATGCTGTGCTATGCAAATGATTAGCTTTTCAGAGCATTCGCACAAGGTTGGCGCCGCGCCGGTGGCGACACCTACAACGTGCTGACATGAGCAAAGTTTCCAACCGATTTCTCATACACAGACAGCAGTTGACCGGCGTTTCCTGGTGAAACGTTGTTGTGATGCCTCGTGTAAGGAGGAGAAATGCGTACCATCACGTTTCCGACTTTGATAAACGTCGGATTGTAGCCTATCGTGATTGCTGTTTACCGTATCGCGACATTGCTGCTCGCATTGGTCGAGATCCAATGACTTAGCAGAATATGAAATCGGTTGGTTCAGGAGGGTAATACGGAACGCCGTGCTGGATCCCAACGGCCTCGTATCACTAGCAGTAGAGATGACAGGCATCTTATCCGCATGGCTGTAACGGATCTTGCAGCCACGTCTCGATCCCTGAGTCACCAGTTGGAGACGTTTTCAAGACAACAACCATCTGAACGAACAGTTCGACGACGTTTGGAACAGCATGGACTATCAGCTCGGAGACCATGGCTGCGGTTTCCCTTGATGCTGCATCACAGACAGGACCGCCTGGGATGGTGTACACAACGACGAAACTAGGTGCACGAATGGCAAAACGTCATTTTATCGGATGAATCCAGGTTCTGTTTACAGCATCATGACCGTCGGATCTGTGTTCGGCGACATCGCGGTGAACGCACATTGGAAGCGTGTATTCGTCATCGCCATACTGGCGTATCACCCGGCGTGATGGTATGGGGTGCCATTGGTTACACGTCTCGGTCACCTCTTGTTCGCATTGACGGCACTTTGAACAGTGGACGTTACATTTCAGATATGTTACGACCCGTGGCTCTACCCTTCATTCGATCCCTGCGAAACCCTACATTTCAGCAGGATAATGCTCGACTGCATGTTGCAGGCTCTGTACGGGCCTTTCTGGATACAGAAAATGTTCGACTGCTACCCTGGCCAGCACATTCTCCAGATCTCTCACCAAATGAAAAGTCTGGTCAATGGTGGCCGAGCAACTGGCTCGTTACAATACGCCAGTCACTACTCTTGATGAACTGTGGTATCGTGATGAAGCTGCATGCGCAGCTGTACCTGTACACGGGATCCAAGCTCTGTTTGACTCAATGCCCAGGCGTATGAAGGCCGTTATTACGGCCAGAGGTGGTTGTTCTGGGTACTGATTTCTCAGGATCTATGCACCCAAACTGCTTGAAAATGTAATCACATGTCGGTTCTAGTATAATATATTTGTCCAATGAATACCCGCTTATCAACTGCATTTCTTCTTGGTGTAGCAATTTTAATGGCCAGTAGTGTATGTATGAGCACAGTGTGCCATGTATAACTACAGAACTGAGATCTTATTTAAGACTATTCGTATATCACTTAAAATATAAGTGTTTATAAATGAATAAGTTTAAGAGCTACATATGTAAATACTCTTTATATTAATGTGAGCACGTACTTGTCATCATGAATTAGTGGACGAAACATCCCTGTCACAAGAGTCTTGTTGTAATTGACTAGTCCTGCAGCATTACTTTAACCCAGAAGAAGAAGAAGAAGAAGAATGGATTATTACTTTCCAGTAACATATGTACTTTAATCGTCAGATCTTCTGATCGTGGGACGACTGAACATGTTTTACACGTACCTGACATTGTCAGTTGTGTAGGAGGTGATCTATAATTATTGTTAGTGCTGTAGTCTTCTCGTGGAAACACTTTATTAGTCAAACTCGCAAATATTTGTGCACTGATAACTAGTCTCGGAAGATAAATCGCCGTTTTCAGTAGCGACTATATCGATCTTTGAAGGCACACAGCTTATTGCGGAGTATAATTAAAAAGGATATACCATTAAAATGAGACCTATTGATGTTCATGACAACGTATTGCAACTGAAAAATACAGTACGCAGTAGCATTAAGATAGTGTATCCATTCAAGCAAAATTCAGCATAGGTAAATTGGTGCGTATGTCGGAACAATAAACTGCGTTTGAGGGATCTTACCTTCCGGACTGCTCAACAGAGGTATTAACAGTGGCCAGTGCAGCGGATAGGCCCAAGAACTTATCTCTCGAAGGACGACGAAAGTGAAGAGATTATTCGGAGTTTTTACACCGCGAAATTACAGAAAAGTTTTAAACCGGATGTGTTTCTTGTAGAGTGTGTGATAACACGTCACAAGAATAAGGCTTAAGTGAAATGGCTTGAATTTCCAACACACAAGGTTTGATGAAATGGCTTGGCTTTTGTCCATCACAGACAGTTGGGTGAATACTCACAGTTTGGAATATAGCAGGATGTGCGATCCTTGAACAGTGCAGTAGCACTACGTAAGTGATAGGAAGTGCATCAGAAGTGGCAGAGATATTCTTGATAAGCTACCAGTTGAACCACATATCGCTGGATACAACCTCTGTGGACCTGGAGCGAAACTAAAAGGTTTGGCAGAATGTCATGCTTCAGATCGAATTTAGCCGATAAAACCAAGCAAATATGTCGAAGAAGGGATACTGGCATAGGATAACATATTGCAACATTTACATTTGATAAAGCAATGTGTGCGCCGGCCGGAGTGGCCGAGCGGTTCTAGGCGCTACAGTCTGGAACCGCACGACTGCTATGGTCACGCCGGCCGGTGTGGCCAAGCGGTTAAAGGCGCTACAGCCTGGAACCGCGTGACTGCTACGGTCGCAGGTTCGAATCCTGCCTCGGGCATGGATGTGTGTGATGTCCTTAGGTTAGTTAGGTTTAAGTAGTTCTAAGTTCTAGGGGACTGATGACCTCACAAGTTAAGTACCATTGTGCTCAGAGCCATTTGAACCTTTTGAAAGCAATGTGTGCAAAATTTAAATTGTGTGCAGGAATAAATTTCAAATAAATTACGAATGCAGGTTGCCATGCACTAAGGAAACATAAGAAGAAACATGTAGGGTTTTTGAAAAATTGTATGTTAAAACACCTAGGTATCTGGCAATAACTAAGATATCTGGTGGAATTATATCATTTCCAATTCCAGCAGTGGCCAGTGACGGAAACTGCATTGTTAGCAGGAGGAGTTGCTGCCTTGGCCGAGCAGAAAAGAATGCACAAAACACAAAGGAGCAACTACTAGAATGTAAAAGACATAACAGGATGATGGAGGTTATCGCTATTCGTAATGGATTATATTTAAAACCTTACAATAGAACTTTGATTGCTTATTTTTATAAAAATCCCTTAACTATACTACTGGACAGACTGCTTACCAGAACAGATCTGCTTATATCTGAACAGAAACTCAAATGTTTAAGAATTGGTGCAGTGTTTATGCAAAATATGGTGCAGAAGAAGATTTGGCAATGGAAGGAATGTGGGATCATAAATTTAGACATTGCACGAGGATCTGGAATGCACAGTGTTCGTATGTTAAAAAATGGGATAACGTGTTCTACGTTGACTTGTACAGGAATTTATGCTCACCATAAGAAATGCGTCGTTACTTCACTAACTACCATGTGTCCTACAATTTTAACGCTACTGAGACTTCGGTTCATACTTCCGCGGTCGTTTCTGTCTAATGTTCCTCGTGATGAATGCGTAAAAATAAGTACCATGCACATAACTATGACAGTTCAGGTTCAGATGTGATGCTACACACTCTGTCTTTAAAAGAGTGCTCGTCTGTATCAAGTGTAAATTACTTCCTCCAATAAATCTAAGCAAGGTTGAATGGAGTACTGAGTTGATTCTGGAAACTTACCATACCGTTCCAAATATCACAGAGGTGTACCATACAGTTCATGCAGAAGGTGGTAAATTTGTGGAGATTCCTCCTGGCTCAGACGACACTGACGATTTAAATGTTGCTACATTGCCAATGTTTAATGGCCATTTACTGTCGGAAATATTCACAGGACGAAATTTTGTAACAGAGATTTTTGTATTGCTAGTGTGTGAGGAACCGCGCTGTGAAGTTCGAGAGCTCGAATTTTCTTCACGCTCTATATGTTCGCCAGAAAATGTACAACTGTTCCATGTTGAATTACCAGTAAATGATATTGTCTTTATTAGAACTGTATATTTTTTATTTATTCAGATCCGCCCTTACAGGTTTCAGATAACTATTCATTATATGCTGTCTGCGCAGTTCGCTGTTGGAAGCCTCTTCAATACATTTCTGGAACTGCCACCTGTCCATAGCCGCCTATATCCAAGGACCCATGTGGGCCTCCCCGTACACAGCAAATGCCCATAATTTAATAAGTGAACATAGGTACATATCATCACTGTGATGTTTGTATCACAATCCTTTTTACATAGAGACGCATTTAACTACACCACAAGTCACCAAGGCAAATACCTGCACAGAGCCATCTCGCTTCTCACCAACACAGAGTCACTATGGCAGCAGCCCCAATGCTTTCCGCAGGTGGCGAACGACAACTGATATTGCCTCGCAGCTCGTGCGCTAGAGGCAAAGTTATGCGGGTAACAGTCGGTTCACGGTGACTGGTGGCATTCGCCATCTCTCTCTCTGTAGCACGTGTGACAATCGTTTACAGTTAACGGGAATCGCTGTTGCTAGTTGGATTGTGTCAGAAGAATACTCTTCACCAGATGTGCTGCAGACTTGTGTGGCCTTGAAATGATATAGTGCACACATGCACTGAAATATACGAGCAGCGGCGTGATTGGGTTGCCATTAACTGGGAGTCACAAAGGGTCGGAAAAAAATAATCAAAAAAATACTTTCGTTTGATCACCGGATGCACTTAATTCCACCTCCCCGCACGTGATCGTCCAGCGCTCACAGCAGCGGACAGGTTCAGTGCATGCAGGCTCCAATCTGTCTACCCGGTGATTAGCTTACTCGATTGATATTGGCTGAAATTAGAAACGGAATTTGGCTCTCACCTATAAAAAAGGGCCAGTTTGGTGTGGAAGCTCATTCCAGTCTGATAGGAGTTACTTACCTTCCTGGCTTTTGAGTATGTTGGCCAATCCATCATTCTTTTCCTGTATATATATATATATATATATATATATATATATATTAAGTAGACTGGTAGAGAAACTCTGTAGAGTTACTCAATAGCAGCGATGGTATTTTTCAGTCTTATTAGAATGTCTAGAGTACTCCCTAGTGCTTCTCAATTGCGGTCATCCCAACATTCCTTTCTATTTTCTTACTGAGAAGACTGCCTAGAGTACTATCTAGTGCTTCTAGGAGGAACTCCTATTCCCCTGTTTTTTTTTCCCCTTCCTTGACCTTCTCATCTTTCTGTGTTCGTGCTTAAACCACGAAGCGACGTGTTGGCAGTGATGCTGATGCTAATTATAAGCGTCCCAGATTGGACTCCAGTGATTCTGCAGGTATGCAATGATGACTTCTGTAAATATTGTTGTTTTCGAGGATATTTTAACTGCAATATGATAACTAATTTCTCTTTCTTCTTCTTTGTCTGTTGTGGATGGGAGCTTATCGTCACTCATGATGAATAATAGTACACTGGAGGATTTGATGAACCTTCTACGTGCTACAGAGAATGCAAGCGGATAGCTGACGAATACTGTGAACGGAAAGAAGCTGTTTTCTCAATGTGTGTGAATAATGCAGTTACCTAACGTTATGGTATTTATCTCATTATTGTAGAATTCTTCAACTAAATTGCTGATATGAGCATAGATCCTCATCCTCACTAAGTCCAACAACAATTAATTCAACACTGTAGTTAGTTACTGAAATTGATTCAGAGGAGGATGATAGGGTTTAATAAATAAAGCCAGAGTTCGCTATATTTGAGCCGATGCCTTCTCCAGCGTGATATCATGGGGGATGATTCCACTTGTTGAGGAATGAATACGAGTATTAGGTTTTTATATTCTTCTACAATAAAACGTTTGTTACCCTCACAGTGGCATCTCTGACTAACGTGATGTGTACTTGCACTCAGTGTTGATGGAGGTGAATGGATAGAAGCTGCCGAGACTGACTTAATTCACTCTATGCTGCAGTCTATGCCTGCGGCAACACCTAGTCCAGCCCAACAGACAACCCATGAAATCAGCCGTTTCCATTATCCAATATTAGCTCATGTGGGATTACTCCAGTCATCTAGGCACGAATACACAAGTATCAGTTGTTTATATTCTTCAATAATATTATTGTTTTCTTTACCCCTACCATTTGCAAGCATGCATTACTAACGTGAAGTACTGTCGTTTATTGCTACGTGAACATGATAAAAATATCGCCATAACGCAAGAGGGTAACGTTAGAGTTGGATAATTTGTTACTACAAACCAATACACTAGTAAGGTCAGAGGATTTTGCATGAATGAAATCTCTTATTGGCAACATCAATGCTCATGACAACCCACATGAGTATTGCTAAAAATTATTATTAGAGACATATGCATATATCCTGGTTTTTATGCGTGTAATACTCATGGTTTAATTTTTTTAATTGCAGAGGGGTGGATGTGTACTGAAGTGCACTTGCATCTACAACAATTGATCCATCAAAGGTATGTCAGCGGCCGGAAACATTGCTGGCCAACATGTCTACGATGCTGTACCCATGGTCAGAAGTGTTGCAACCTGGCCCATCAGTGACAGACTTTTCACAGCCAGGCCCATCGACGATGCACCCAACAACAACATGAGCTAGCACCTTGACACCATGGCTTGGTCCTTCATCATGGCAAGGACTTATAACTTTGGCTAATTTACAGTGGTCTGGGACACGCTCCCCACATTCTGGCCTTTCATATGAAAGTTCCCGTTGGGCATCACCACACCATTGCCCAGGGTCTAGCAGCAGCAGACATCCTGGCTGTTCTGCTGTGGATCAGGAAGTCCTGCAACCACAATGGACTACTCAGTGGCTACTGACGAATTTGGGGAAGGATCTCACAATCCCACGTTGACAGCATGAGTATGGGCTACCAAGCTCTTCCCACTTCCTTAATCCTTGCGAAGCCATTTTGGAAAGGAAACTCGCAGCGAGAACGTGGCTGTGCGGTCAGCGTTATCTACGCCGACAAAAGCTACACATACAAAGAGCGAGACACAGGCACCCCGCAGAACAAAACTGTGATAAATGAGGGCTGTCTTGACAGCAGGCTGCTTGTCTAAACGAACAGACCCAACCTCGTACGGAAATCGGCAACCACGCGATTCTGAGGACTGTATTTTGTATTTAACATCAACACGTCTCCTATGATCAAGCATCTATTAACAGAGGAAAACACAATTGCAAGAATAATAAATGCCCTCTTTCCACGAAAATAGGCGCAGTTCTATTTCTTTTTAGTTTATGAGCAAAAACGGGATAGTTTTTACGTTCAACTGCAGAATAAAATACGCATCTCATTAATTTGCGACATCCAACGGAGTGCACCGCCGCTGATTACAGGTGATCAGCAGAGACATGTCCATCCTGCATAAAGTCAGGAAAAACCTCCCATTATTTTCATGTGAAAACTAGCGATCAACGCAGAATGTCCTGATTATTTCAAAACCGTCGTCAAAGTAAAGAAAAAGCGAGAGTTTAATCTCCAAAGGCAATTCTGTCAGCTTGATGGACAAATTACACGACCTGAGAGTATCTCTCGTGTTCCAATCAGTGTCTGTATATAAACTGTTATGCTAGTGTACATTACGGACATTTCAGACATGTGGATTAGAGAATACAATTTTTCACAGCATTGGCTCACATGTCGGGAGAAACACACTCATTTTACGTTTGACAATAAGATGCTATAATTCAAGAGAACGTGGTTGTTTTGTGCACTATGGCAGGTCCTGTTTTACCAGTGCAGTGCTATATCACACTAGCATTTACGAAACAAATCGTGGGAGCCTGTCTCGCCCTGTGTAGGTGGAAGATTGACATTTCCTTAAAAAATATCGCTGCAAGGAAAAAAAAAAAAGAAACGTCTGTCAAGAATCATTCTGTAGTGCCCTAGCCATCTCTTCCACCCACTAGGCGTCATGTCGTTGTTCTAGATTGATAGGCTAATTATTGAAATTGATCATAAGAGTCACTTTACACGGCGAGTAATTTTTTTCTTCAGCAGTCGAATTACACTCACCATGGAGGTTAAATGGGAATCCATGGAGGGAAGACGATGTTTTCTAGGAGCATTATTGGGAACCGACATTTGCAACTGACCACAGAGAGATTCTACAGTCCAAAACATACATTTCGCGTAATAACGGCGGTATTAAAAAGACAATCATAACGACTGTGTTACCGTCACTCTGTATAAAGGGTAGTCTTGAGTCTACAGGCACACAAGGGTCGCTGATGGTGTTACGCTTTCTGGTAGAAATGCTGTCTGCAATTTGGAATGAAGTCTATCCATTCAACCACATACCTGTGTGGGATCCTGTACAGATGTCTTTTAATGATTACAGCCACTAGTCAATCATATTCGTGCCACTATCATATCTCGATCTCCGTTAAAGGATGATACAAAGTGGATGGAGTGATCGGTTGAGAGTGGTTGTAGCGAGGTAAGATTTAATGGTAGACTGATGATGCATACTAGGGAGACGACGATGTTGCTGCATGCCATTTATCACGCATTTAATCATTTTATCCCGTTCTTCTCTTGGGGTGTATCAGTTGTGTGGTATAACCTGTGATTGACTAGTATGAAATTGCGTGTTCTGTGTGCGTGACTTAGAGCACTATCTACCTGCGATCGTTAACAGCAAACGTCTCCATAACACAGTCATCAAAGGGTTTCCAACGCATGTGTGATGCTGAAACATATCCAGCAAAGGAAAACCTGTTTCGGCGCCCTCGTCTAGACGAACGAAGATGTATGCGATGTATTCCATTTCTCTGTCACATGCTGGACATAAATCGAGTCTTCAGTTTCATGTATACTCGGAGGGCTGTTACCATATTTTTCATGTTCTACCTATCCAAAATGCATTCAAGTGGATCATCAGGGAGGGGGTAGGACTTTTTAGTAGTTTGGTGTATAACATGCTCAAATATTCTCTTAGAAAAGCAAACAGCTCATATATATCTTAGCAATACGACCACATACATATGGAAAACAGTTGGAAAAATATGGGAAATGACTTAAAATCCGTAAAATTCGTCGAAAACGTGGTATAAACATGAAAATTTAATGTGAGATAAGTAAAAATTGAGGGAACTAACATGAAATATGTAAAATCGCTAAAACTGACGTAGAATACAAAAAATTAGGCACAAATGCAATGAAGAGAGTACTGAGCAAAACGAATAACAAAGCGTGATCTGGAGGAGGAGAGTAGACCGATGTTACGTATACATAGCTTGATAGTGGAGAGAGGATGCATTCTAGAGACGTGGCGTCAAGGCGAAACGCCAATATTGTCCTGCACGTGAGCAATACATCCTAACATCGGGCCGTAACTTCTGTGTACAAGAGGAACGTTACCAGGGGCGGTGGTAAACTACGATAACAGTGTTACATCTCCTCTGGGTACTGATTGTGATGTTTGTTTCTTCGTATGTCTTTTCGGCTATTTACGATCATTTAATAGGACTGTTGTGAGCCTAAAATAGTTTCCGAACTGTAATGCGGTTAGAAATTCGTAAACGACAGGCGTCATATACTTATGTAGTGTATTTGTTACAAAGAAACGATGTTTTCTTTGTTGTGCAAGATAGTAGCTTTATACTTTACAGTTTGTCATCATAGTTTATGGTAGAGACACTTGCAGTGAAAAAGTATGCAATGCTCTGGGAATACATTTTCACGTTGGAATATTAACAGCGCCGTATTCCACACGAATAATAGGTCGGAAGCGCGCCGCTCTAGCAGTACAACGTGTTTTAAGTGCAGAACCGTGTAGCCTTAGGACTGTATGTATGTTCAACGATCGTTTCTCTCTTACCAATACCTTCTTGGTACTGATCCCGGGCACTAGAACATTACTTCTGAATTGATTGCGCAATTGATCTACGTAAAATGATTCTGTCATGCATAATCCACACGTTTCTTCTCCATAACCGTCTGTTATAACGTCGCAACACTCTCATATCTGTTATACACCAATAAGGGGTGCTAACCTCCTCGACATGCACGCATCTGGAGAGATCTTGTACATCTGGATGGGCGCTCTGAGTGAGATTAATGGGGAACAGTCTTCGCTGAAGAGCAGTTACGGACGCGGTTTCCTCTGTTGCATAGTGTGCGTATAGTAGCCACCTACTTATGATCAGCTGCAAATTAAGTCTGTGACGGAGTTTCAGGGATGGTTGACCAAAGACAATACCGGGAGACCTCTCAGTCTACAACTTTATCCTAAGAATGTGAGAATGCTCTGTGACTCCCAGCTGCATAGGGAAAGATGGGCAATCGTAATCGTAAATAACACACTATGATCGAGGTACTAGAAATATGTAGATCAGTATAGGACGCTGTCTAGTATACTTTGATATATTCGAGAATTAACAATGAATGGACATACTGCACAATCATCTGTCGTCTACATTCGAAATCTCGTGTATGGGACACGCAAAGTGGTGGATGCGTGGTTTAGCGATGATGCAGAAATTGGGATGCACGCTGCCGCCTCATTGAAATTACAGAAAAACTCGTAAAACTGCTAAAATTGATCGTACTGTCAATTGTTGTGCTTATTATAGTAAACAGACAGAGTCAAAATGTTCAAATGTGTGTGAAATCTTATGGGACTGAACTGCTAAGGTCATCATTCCGTAAGCTTACACACTACTTAACCTAAATTATCCTAAGGGCAAACACACACACCCATGACCGAGGGAGGACTCGAACCTCCGCCGGGACCAGCCTCACAGTACATGACTGCAGCGCCTGAGACCGCTCGGCTAATCCCACGCGGCAGACAGAGTCATTTACATCCCATCCGTCCACAGGTACGATGTTGATTACCACACGATGATTGACTGACATCAGTTGTCTGAGATTGAGAGAGAGAGTTTTAGTGGGAGCAATACTCTCCGAGGATAGCCTGCACCGAAATAGTGATCGCGCACATGACTGCAATATGGCAGGTCAATAGAAACGGGACACCTAGACATCTGCTGCCACGACAGCGTGCAAGATGACTGTAAATGTAGAGGTCATCAGTCATCCTCAGACAACTGTTTGGAAACGCCCCACAACGCCGCAAAACTCTACCAGCTTCCACATGTCGCGATGTATTCCGCATTTTTTTGTCAATAAGAAACATCGCATCTCTCTTTTATCTCAATCATCCTGTGGGTATAATGAAGCTGAAGCATAATTTACACCATGCGAAGTCCAGTTTTCTGCGAGAGCCAATGGATTGAGACGTGCTAATGTCGGTTTAGCACCTGACACAGATATCTAAGTCGTGGGAAAAAAGATGGCGGTGTATGAACTGTATTTATCTACTGCTTGCAGAAAAAAACACTGTATCGAACAGCAGCTCAGAGACCCTCCCTTGCGATTGATAATCTGTGGGATATGATCCTCCTACAGTGCATGTGACGAAACTTTACACTGGTCTGTGGAAGTGCCTTCGACCACGAGCCTCCTGCTCCAATGAACCAGTGCTTGTATATTTAATATGATCGCCACATACACTCCTGGAAATGGAAAAAAGAACACATTGACACCGGTGTGTCAGACCCACCATACTTGCTCCGGACACTGCGAGAGGGCTGTACAAGCAATGATCACACGCACGGCACAGCGGACGCACCAGGAACCGCGATGTTGGCCGTCGAATGGCGCTAGCTGCGCAGCATTTGTACACCGCCGCCGTCAGTGTCAGCCAGTTTGCCGTGGCATACGGAGCTCCATCGCAGTCTTTAACACTGGTAGCATGCCGCGACAGCGTGGACGTGAACCGTATGTGCAGTTGACGGACTTTGAGCGAGGGCGTATAGTGGGCATGCGGGAGGCCGGGTGGGCGTACCGCCGAATTGCTCAACACGTGGGGCGTGAGGTCTCCACAGTACATCGATGTTGTCGCCAGTGGTCGGTGGAAGGTGCACGTGCCCGTCGACCTGGGACCGGACCGCAGCGACGCACGGATGCACGCCAAGACCGTAGGATCCTACGCAGTGCCGTAGGGGACCGCACCGCCACTTCCCAGCAAATTAGGGACACTGTTGCTCCTGGGGTATCGGCGAGGACCATTCGCAACCGTCTCCATGAAGCTGGGCTACGGTCCCGCACACCGTTAGGCCGTCTTCCGCTCACGCCCCAACATCGTGCAGCCCGCCTCCAGTGGTGTCGCGACAGGCGTGAATGGAGGGACGAATGGAGACGTGTCGTCTTCAGCGATGAGAGTCGCTTCTGCCTTGGTGCCAATGATGGTCGTATGCGTGTTTGGCGCCGTGCAGGTGAGCGCCACAATCAGGACTGCATACGACCGCGGCACACAGGGCCAACACCCGGCATCATGGTGTGGGGAGCGATCTCCTACACTGGCCGTACACCACTGGTGATCGTCGAGGGGACACTGAATAGTGCACGGTACATCCAAACCGTCATCGAACCCATCGTTCTACCATTCCTAGACCGGCAAGGAACTTGCTGTTCCAACAGGACAATGCACGTCCGCATGTATCCCGTGCCACCCAACGTGCTCTAGAAGGTGTAAGTCAACTACCCTGGCCAGCAAGATCTCCGGATCTGTCCCCCATTGAGCATGTTTGGGACTGGATGAAGCGTCGTCTCACGCGGTCTGCACGTCCAGCACGAACGCTAGTCCAACTGAGGCGCCAGGTGGAAATGGCATGGCAAGCCGTTCCACAGGACTACATCCAGCATCTCTATGAACGTCTCCATGGGAGAATAGCAGCCTGCATTGCTGCGAAAGGTGGATATACACTGTACTAGTGCCGACATTGTGCATGCTCTGTTGCCTGTGTCTATGTGCCTGTGGTTCTGTCAGTGTGATCATGTGATGTATCTGACCCCAGGAATGTGTCAATAAAGTTTCCCCTTCCTGGGACAATGAATTCACGGTGTTCTTATTTCAATTTCCAGGAGTGTATGATCAATGCCAGCATTCAGACTGTATTGGTTTTCGATTTATCACAAGACAGGGACGCGGTAATATCTAGTCGAGTTCTCCAACAGACGACGTTAGTGGAATTTTTATAGTTCATACGTTTTCCCTTTTGGATGATAAGAAATACCGAGATGAGAGAGAATGTTTGGGTGATAGACATGAATGCACCCTGAGAGACACAGCTCTTATTCCAACTACAGTATCTGTATGAAGTGTGGATACGTGTCGCAGTGCAGTAGCAAATTCCTTGACCTTCGCCGGCCAGTGTGGGCAAGCGGTTCTGGGCGCTACAGTCTGGAACCGCGCGACCGCTACGGTAGCAGGTTCGAATCCTGCCTCGGGCATGGATGTTTGTGATTTCCACAGGTTAGTTAGGTTTAAGTAGTTCTAAGTTCTAGAGGACTGATTACCTCAGCAGTTAAGTCCCATAGTGCTCAGAGCCATTTGAACCTTGTCCTTCTTTCATGATTTGTATGATGAGGAGTCTTCCTAATTTTCCTAACAAGAAATACCACCATCACTCCTAATACTATCTTTTCTACTACCTCACGTTGCAATTGGTACGATCACATAGGCGAACCTGCAAGGAAGGCGGGGCGGAGACTGAGGAGCAGTTACAAGATACAGATGGACTGTCTTGAAAACAGCGCTAGAGTTTTTGACCCATGGGATCCTTAACAGATAGGTTTGTAAAAGATGACTCGTTTCGAGATATGGGAGTGACACAAATATGATTGACCAGAGGCTGTAATCATTAAAAGACATCTCTACAGAACCCAATGCTAGTATGTTTTTGAATGGATAGACTTCATTCCAATTCGGAGACAGCATTACTACCAGAAAGCGTAATGCTATCAGTGACCGGAGCGTGCCCGTAATCCCAAGACGGCTTTTTATACAGGGTGATGGTAACATAGTCGTTATGATCATGTTTTTTAATAGCGTGGTCCTTACACGAAATGTACGTTGTGGGCAGTAGAATCCCTCTGGTCAGCATCAAACATCGGCTCTCAGTAGTGTTCCTCGAAAAAAACATCGTCTTCCCTCCATGGATTCCGATTGAACCTACCTATTAAGTGTAATCCGACAGTTTAAAAAAAAAGTTACTCGCTATGCAAAGTGATTCTTATGATCAATTTCATTAATTAGCCTATAAAACTGGTAACAATGACTTGACGCCTGGTAGTTGGAAGAGATGACCAGGGCACCACAGAATGGTTGTTGACAGGCATTTTTGTTTTTTCGTTTCAGTGATATCTTTTAACGAAATGTCGATCTCCCTCCCACAAAAGGCGAGACACAATTTGTTTCGTAAATGCTAGTATGATATACCATTGCACTGGCAGAACTGGACCTGCCATAGTGCACAAAACAGCCACGTTCTCTTCAATTTAGCTTCTTGTTGTCAAACGTAAAGTGATTGTGTTTTTTCCGTCATCTGAGCCAATGGTGTGAAAAATTGGATTCTCTAATCCACATGTCTGAAATGTCCATAATACACACTTGCATGACAGTTTATTTACAGACATTGATTTTAACGCAGGAGACTATCTCAGGTCATGTAATGTGTCCAGGAAGCTGAAAGAAAATGCTTAACATTATGTTTTTTCTTTGTAGTTTAAACTCTCGCTTTTTATTTACTCTGAAGACGGTTTTGAAATAACGAGATCATTCTCCGGTGATCGGTAGTTTTCGTATCAAAATAATGGAAGTTTTTTTCCTGACATTATGCAGGGTGGACATGTTTCTGCTGATCGTCTGTAATCGGCGGTGGTACACTTCGCTGGATGTCCCAAAATAATGAGATGCAAATTGTATCCTGCAGTAGAATGTAAAAGCAATATTGATTTCGCTCATAAACTTGAAGAAATTGGACTGCGCCTATTTTCGTGAAAAGAGGACATTTATTATTGTTGCGACTGTGTTTTCCTTTCGTAATAGATGCTTGATCATAGGAGACGTGTTAATGTTAAACACAAAAGACAGTCCTCAAAATTGCGTGGTGGCCGAATTCCGTAGGAGGTTGGGATTGTCCGTTTAGACAAGCAGCCTGCTGTCAGGACAGCCCTCATTTATCACGTTTTTGTTCTGGGAAGTGCCGGTGTCTCGCTCTGTTGTACGTGTACCTTCTGTCGGTGTCGATAATGCTGACCGCCCACCCACGTGCTCGCTGCGAGTTTCCTTTCCAAAATGGCTTCTCAAGGTCTAAGGCCTTTGTTTAATAATTAACACCCCAATTCGCATATCATATCTGTGGTGCTTTCTCCCATATTTTGCGATAATACAAAGCATACTGGGTCTCTTTGACTTTTCAGACGTCCTCCATCAATCCTATCTGATGTGGATCCCATATCACCAACACTCCATAAGAGTATGGACAATCATATTGTAGGCAGTTTCATAGCAGACCTGTTGCAACATCTAAGTGTTCTGCCAACAAATTGCAGTCTTTGTTCCGATTTCGCCACAACGTTATCTACTTCATCTTTCCAATTTAAGTTACTCGTAATTATAATGCCTAAGTATTAAGTTGATTTTACAGCCTTTAGATTTGAGTCATTTATAATGTACCGAAATTTAGCAGACTCATTTTAATACTGACGTGGTGATTTCACAGTTTTCACTATTGAGAATCAACTGCCACTTTTTGCACCATAAAGATATCTTGTCTAAACCATTTTTCAATTACATTTGATCACCTTATGTTTCTTCAAGACAGTAAATGACAGCATAACCTGCAAATAATTTATGTGGGCTGCTTAGATTGTGTTCTAAATCATTTATAAAGATTAAGAACACATAATGATATAACAATTCCTTGGGGAACGCCAGGTTTTGCTTCCGTTTTACGCGATGACTTTCCGTCTGTTATTACAAACTGAGACCATTTTGACAGGAAATCAAGAACCTAGGCGCACAACATAGACGGTATTCTGTGGGCATGCAATTTGATTAGAAGTCGCTTGTGAGGAACGGTGTTAAAAGACTTCTGGAAACCTAAAAGTATGGAATCAAACTGACATCTCCTGTAGATAGCGCTGACAACCATTTGAATTGTGTCTCACAAGAACGATGTTTTCTGAATCCATGTTGATTGTTAGTCAATAAATCGATCTGAAATCATGATGTTCCAACACAGTATATGTTCAAAATTCCTACTGAAAATTGAAGTCAGTGATAACGGGTCTGTAATTCAATCGGACTATTCCTATTTCCTTGTCTTTAGGTACCATATTTTCGTCGAGCGAGTATATGATTGCTAAGTATGGAGCTGTCCCAACAACGAAATCCGGCGGAAGTGCAAGGAAATTATTATATCGCGACCGTTTAATAGTTATCGAACAATTTTGTAATAAAATGGAAGTGTAATTTTGTAGCCTATGGAAAGTAAATAAGTTTTATATTATTAATATTACTGCAAATGCAACCTTTCTTAATTGACAATCTGAAATTACATCCTTATACTGTATACGAGCCTATTTAGCCAGTCGACTGGTATTCGACTCCTCTGCACACCAGGCAGGCCTTGCGGGCAGCGGCCCCGCTAGGAGGACGTGCGTAAACTTATCAACATGGAAGTGTTTTCCTAGTGTTTCCTGGGCTGTTTGCCACTAAGTTACATGTCGCCTCATGGGGTAGCCAACGTCGTTGACAGGCAGCGTGCGTGTCGCAGCAGAGAGTGCTCTCGACAGGGCACTATTTCGCTACGCCAGGTTATGTGCCCCCGCAACTCCACGCTGATATCCGTCCACTTCTGACTATTTACGTCACCGCCAGACCATGCGAAGACAGTTAAAAGTCTACGTCTCAAGTACGCAATATCAGCAGTTCCGTCCAGCCGCGTCAGCATTTTAGTCTCAGCAATACTAGTTGGCAGTACCAGCAGTTTTGTCTCAGTTCTTCATGCTGGGAGACTCGGCCCAGTTCATACTGACCTTCACGAGAGGCACGTCAGCCGTCATACGCCATCACCACCGGACCAGTAACGTCCCAGATTTTCACGCCAGCGCTTACTACGATTTTAGGTTTCGTCGTGTAGGCCAATCACTGACAAAGTCATTGGGGAAACATTTTTGTTTATATAGTTTTGTTGATATTCATCCATGGACTTTATAGTTGAATTTGTATTTTGTTAATAAAGTTAAAGTGTCTTCGATGACTCTTCAGTACAAGGATGCTACAGTTTTCATTTAGATGTTAATAATTTCGGGCTCATAGTGATAACTAAACGTCAGAAGCAGTAAAAAATTATTCATTGATGAAATATCGTTAGATATTAATACACATATCAGGAAAAGTGGCGTTGTCAGAGTGGAAATAACAGTAACTTTAAAAACTTGCTTTAGTACTTTTTCTTCTTGCAAAATTTAATCATGTTACCGGATTGATGCGTCATTGTCTTGTCTTCTGTTCCTTAACGTTGACTGTCATAATAAAAGTTTGCCGAAATACGTGTTGAAATCTGCATCTTATTAAGTTGTTTGGCAGAGGTGTAACCCAGGGCCAGCATTCGACGAGATGAATCTGGGAATCATCCAGAACTATTCTCAAATTTGCATAGGAGTAAACCGAAATGATACTCATTTTCTCAGTGTGACACACTATTGTGAAGCTGTGCCAGATGGAAAGAAGAAATAATGCATGATGAGGCTTCCTGCAGAGTGGATAGGTTCCAGCACCTAGAGATGTCATGTTTTCGTTTATGAAGTTTCACCCTTTTTTCCTGTCTTCTGGCTTGGAAAATGGTATTTCTTCCTTTTGACTGATTCACTTTGGTCCATAGATGAAGTATCGATAGACGCGTCTAAGGAGTACCATGACGGTGTCTTTAAAAGTGTAATACTATCGATCTACTGTGAATGTACTTTCAGTCTCGTGCTCTGATGAGTCAAAAAAAAGGGTTCAAATGGCTCTAAGCTCTACGGGACTTAACATCTGAGGTCATCGGTCCCCTAGACTTAGAACTAAGTAAACCTAACTAACCTAAGGACATCACACACATCCATGCCCGGGACAGGATTCGAACCTACGACTGTAGGAGCCGTGTGGTTCCGGACTGAAGCGCGTAGAACAGCTCGGCCACAGCTGCCGGCCCCTAACGAGTCGCTTTTCTTGACAGCCAAATATGGTAAACTAAGGCTGTACAACTTCTGTAGAATTTCACATCCGTCACGACTGAAAAATAAAGCCGAAACCGCCACTACGAATAGAAATCGATATTATTACCGCGAACAGCGTAACAACTCAACGAAGCCAAGTTGTGAAACACTTGATACAGGCAAGGTGTTTGTCTTTGCATTCAGTAGTTGATGTAGTAGAATGACAGATATTAGTTTCAAGAAATCTGTGAAAATTCTATAATGATTTTAGTCTGTAATCAGATACCGGGAGGGAGCAATTACATCCATTCGACCCCCACCCTACCCCCTCCTAACCGCCATAGCTGAGGCCTATGGCTGCAGCTTAGACAGCCTGTACGTAAATACGGCTCCGTTTAAAGGCCACTGCACTGCACACGGAGGTGCCAAAAATCATCGGATACCTTCTAATATCGTGTCGGACCTCATTTTGTCCCGGCGTACGGCAGCAACTCGACGTGACATGGACTCAAGAAGTCGTCGGAAATCCCCTGCAGAAATATTGAGCCACTCTGTCTCCATAGCCATCCATAATTGCAAAATTGTTACTGGTGCAGGATTTTGTGTACAAATTGACCCCTCGATATGTTCCACAAATGTTCGACGGGATTCATGTCGGGCTATCTGGCTGGCCAAATTAATCGCTCGAACTGTGCAGAATGTTCTTCAAACCAACCGCAAAGAGCTGTAGCCTGTTGACATGGTGCATTGTACTACATAAAAATTCCATTGTTTTTTGGGAAAACGAAGTCCCTGAATGTCTGCCAATGGTCTCAAAGTAGCCGAACATAACCATTTCCAGTCAGTGACCGTTTCACTTAACCAGAGAATCCAGTTCATTCCATGTAAACACTTCCCACACTATTGTGGAGCCACCACCAGCTTGCAAAGTACCTTGTTGACAACTTAGCTGTACCCGTCCGGTGTGACCGAGCGGTTCTAAGCGCTTCAGTCCGGAACCACACGGCTGCTGCGGTCGCAGGTACGAATCCTGCCTCGGGCATGATGTGTGTGATGTCCTTAGGTTAGTTAGGTTTAAGCACTTCTAAGTTTAGGGAACTGATGACCTCAGCTGTTAAGTCCCATAGTGCTTAGAGCCATTTAGAGTCAACTTGTCTGTCCACCGGAATTGAACCCTATCATCAGCTCTTACAAACTGGAATCGGGTTTCGTCTGGGCAGGCCACGGTTTTCCAGTCATCTATGGTCCAATCGATATTGTCACAAGCCCAACAGAGGCGCTGCAGGCGACGTCACATTGCTAGCAAAGCCACTCGCGTTGGTTGTCTGCTGCCATAAATCATTAACACTGAAACGTCCCCTTAGAAAAATTATACATGACGGTGCTTAAACTGACACACAATATTTTTAGCGCAACGGAATCTGACCTTCAATAATCCTACAAAAGAATGGCCCTGACTAACATTAACCTATACCTTTCACAAATCACTTACCCCACAAAAATCTTCGTTACTCAAGCTACTGCAATACAGCGAGCGCCACTACTACCAGCTAAATAAAAGATTCAAACTACTGAAGGGACTAACTACTGATAGGCGTAGTTAGCAAATGAAAGATTTTGATAAAGAACAAACAATGTATTTACCTTAATAGTGTTCAAAAGTCATATATATCAGTTCATGATATCCAGTCTTACAAATTTACTGTCTCTGTCCAGATCATCCGCTCTCAAAACTCCGCCAACTCATTCCCCACATCCACCACTGCTGGCGGCTCACCTCCAACTGAGCAAAGCTACTGCCCAACACTAGAATAGCGACTATTGCAACAACGTCCACCAGCCACAGACTGCACATAGCACAGCCAGTGATTCTCATACAGAGCGCTACGTGGCGGTGGCGTTACCAATATAAGAACCTAAACAGCCTACTTACAACACCAACTTTCGTTTCACTGTCCTGCCGGATACGTTCGTCCTACGTCGCAGATTGATTTCAGTTTTGCTTGTCTGTTAGCATTGACAACTCTAAGAAATGCCGGCCGAAGTGGCCGTGCGGTTAAAGGCGCTGCAGTCTGGAACCGCAAGACCGCTACGGTCGCAGGTTCGAATCCTGCCTCGGGCATGGATGTTTGTGATGTCCTTAGGTTAGTTAGGTTTAACTAGTTCTAAGTTCTAGGGGACTAATGACCTCAGCAGTTGAGTCCCATAGTGCTCAGAGCCATTTCAACTCTAAGAAAACGCCGCTGCTCTCGGTCGTTAAGTGAATGCCGTTGGGCACTGCGTTGTCCGTTGTGAGAGGCAAAGCTTGAAATATGGTACCATGCACAATGTTGACACTGTGGACGTCGGAATACTGAAGTCCGTAACAGTGTTCGATATGGATGGTCCCATGTTTCTAGCTCCAACTAGCATTCCGCATTCAAAGTTTGTTATTTCCCATCGTGAGTCCATATTTACGTCGGAAACATTTCAACATGAAACACCTGAGAACAAATACACTACTGGCAGTTAAAATTGCTACACCACGACTGATGACGTGCTACAGGCGCAAAATTTCACCGACAAGAAGCAAATGCTGTGATATGCAAATGATTAGCTTTTCAGAGCATTCATACAAGGTTGACGCCAGTGGCGACACCTACAACGTACTGACATGAGGAAACTTTCCAACCGGTTTCTCATACACAAACAGCAGTTGACCGGCGTTGCTTGGTGAAACGCTTTTGTGGTGCCTCGTGTAAGGAGGAGAAATGCGTACCATCACAATTCCGACTTTGATAAAGGTCGGATTGTAGCCTATCGCGATTGCGATTTATCCTATTGCTGCTTGCGTTGGTCGAGATCCAATGACTGTTAGCAGAATAAGGAATCGTAGGTTCAGGAGGGTAATACGGAACGCCGTGCTGAATCCTAACGGCCTCGTATCACTAGTAGTCGGGATGACAGGCATCTCATCCGCATGGCTGTAACGGATCGTGCAGCCACGTCTCAATCCCTGAGTGAACGGATGGGGACGTTTGCAAGACAACAACCATCTGCACGAACAGTTTAACGACGTTTGCAGCAGCATGGACTATCAGCTCGGAGACCATGGCTGCGGTTACCCTTGACGCTGCATCACAGACAGGAGCGCCTGCGATGGTGAACTCAACGACGAACCTGGGTGCACGAATGGCAAAACGTCATTTTTTCGGACGAATCCAGGTTCCACGTCTCGGTCACCTCTCGTTCGCATTGACGGCACTTTGAACAGTGGACGTTACATTTCAGATGTGTTACGACCCGTGGCTCTACCCCTCAACCGAGCGAGGTGGCGCAGTAGTTAGCACACTGGACTCGCATTCGGGAGGACGACGGTTCAATCCCGTCTCCGGCCATCCTGATTTAGGTTTTCCGTGATTTCCCTAAATCGCTTCAGGCAAATGCCGGGATGGTTCCTTTGAAAGGGCACGGCCGATTTCCTTCCCCATCCTTCCCTCACCCGAGCTTGCGCTCCGTCTCTAATGACCTCGTTGTCGACGGGACGTTAAACACTAATCTCCTCCTCTACCCCTCATTCGATCCCTGCGAAACCCTACATTTCAGCAGGATAATGCACGACCGCATGTTGCAGGTCCTGTACGGGCCTTTCTGGATACACAAAATGTTCGACTGCTGCCCTGGCCAGATCTCTCACCAAATGAAAACGTGTGGTCAATGGTGGTCGAGAAACTGGCTCGTCACAATACGACAGTCACTACTCTTGATGAACTGTGGTATGGTGTTGAAGCTGAATGGGCAGCTGTACATGTACACGCCATCGAAGCTCTGTTTGACTCAAAGCCCAAGCGTATGAAGGCCGTTATTACGGCCAGAGGTGGTTGTTCTGGGTACTGATTTCTCAGGATCTATGCACCCAAATTGCGTGAAAATGTAATCACATGTCAGTTCTAGTATAATATATTTGTCCAATAAATACCCGTTTATCATCTGCATGTCTTCTTGGTGTTTTGTTATTTTAATGGCCAGTAGTGTATCAGCTCCGCCAATGCACTGCCCTTTTATACCTTGTGTGCGCGACACTACCACCACCTGTATATGTGCATAACGTTGTCGCACGACTTTTCGTCGCCTCAGTGTAGTTGTGTTGTCTGAAGTGCCCTGTGGAGTGTGGACTGCGCGGAGCCGGCGACGGCGCCAGTGCGGGCGGCGGCGGCTGTGTCGGCGGTCAACGCTCCGGCGCGGCCGGCCAGTGAATGAGCGCAGCGAGGCGGCCGCGACCGGTCCAGCGGCGGCCGCTCGCCTCTCACCATTCACCATTCACCGCGGCGCCGCGCCGCGCCGACCACCATTCACCGCGCCGTGCCTGCCGGGACCGGACCGCCTGCCGCGCAGCCGGCGCCCGCGGCTCGGCGCGCCGCTTGCAGCAATGGGCGCCGCCGACACGTCATCCGCTAACTGAGTCATTACGCGCGCAACTGTTACCTCGCACCGCCCTCACACCGACTGCGCACACGCCAAGCAATTTTTTCTTGTTCTCTGACGTCGCTGGCTTGGGAAATTTTATCATTTTCCTATGCGATCCGGCACCACGCTTCCCAATCCCTCCAATTCATTTAGCGTTGTTACGCAGGTATTAACCCTCTGTTGTTTGCGCAGATGACACGCGTCATCTACAACATTTTCCCGCTATATTTTGTCTGACTGGGCTTGACTGAGCTCACGCAATTTCCGCTATCTTCCCGTTAATTTTCCATGTGTTATCGTCAGCCATTGTTAACGTTTAGTTACGCAAGATATGATGGTAATCCCAAAAGTAAGGTCTGCTATTTTTTTTATAGGAACATATACCTTTTTATTTCTACAATGGTTTACATCAGTTTACAGCTTGAACATTTAGCTATTTTTCGACATAGTCACCACTTCTGTCGATGCATTTTTGTAGACGCTGTGGCAGTTTTTGCATGCCCATGTCATACCAGCTCGCCGCCAGGCTGTTCAGAAACTTGTGAACCTCTTCTTTCACCTCGTCGTCGGAGCTGAATCGCTGGGACCACAATTAACGCTGACAGGTACCGTGAGACTGAAAAAACTCAAACGGGCAATTCAGAACTGGAGAAGAGGAATGTTGAGCAAAGGCGTACACATTCTCCATGAAAGCGCTCGCCCACACATCACTCGGCAAACCGTTGCTCTCCTGCAACAGTTTCAGTGGAACATAATCACCCACCCACCCTATAGTCCTGACATGGCGCCACGTGACTATCACCTGTTCCCTAGGTTAAAAGAACATTTGGCCTGAAAGCTATTCAGCTCCTACGACTAGGTGAAAGAAGAGGTTCATAACTGTCTGAACAGCATGGCGACGAGCTGGTATGACATGGGATACAAAAACTGCCATAGCGTCTACAAAAATGCATCGATATAAATGGTGATTATGTCGAAAAATAGCTAAATGTTGAAGCTGTAAACTGATGTAAACCATCGTAGAAATAAACGGGTCTATGTACTTATAAAAAATAGGAGACCTTACTTTTGGGATTACCCACGTACAATCTTTACGCAACATTATGAGAGACTGGAGTAGATTGCTCATCCGCGTGAGCTCTACCGCTACAGACTGAAACAAAGTAAATGTGTGCTACTGTATTGTTTAGTAGATTCAGTCCAGCTTTCATGTGCATAATTTTAGGGATATGGAAGCTTATTGCGGTTACCTAGTATATTACTTTACTTTTAATTTGTGGAAGAAACGCCAAAGGAAGAAAAAGAAAAAAATCCTAGTACAGACTTTAGCAGAGATTCTTATGTATGATTGGAATGGTTCCATGAGTTAAATGATGAAGATCGAGGGAGTACTACTGGCGACTCAGAGAATGACTTTCATGTACATGAAACTGGTCGCGATTCAGGAACAGAACACGAAGTGTCAGAAAATGACGAATTTGAATCACAGGAAAAGTAATCCAAGAAGATTTTTTAATAGAAGATGGAATAACTAAATGTAGTAAAGACAAACATCCTACCGGTGTTAGCACAAGATCTTTTAATATTATTACGCATTTACCTAGACCAAAAAATGAAGTTCGTAAGGCAAAAACAGAAACAGATATTCTGAGGTTATTCTTGACTGAAAATATACATTATTGCAGCAAGTACTAAGAAGTACTGGAACTGTTAACAAACAACTGACAAAAATATTTCTCACACACTCTACTAATTAGTGTGTACGAGTATGAAATTTATTATATTTCGATTTAAATAAAACACTCCTAAAATCATTCATATACACCGTTCAAAGTATTCAAATACACCGTTTATTTTGTGGATGACACTTGTCATCCGTACGACTTACCGCGTTACTGATTATCGTGCAAGTAACGAAGCGTTAAGGATGAATCCAAAAACGAATGCTGTTTTCCTGCTCGACCTCTGAAACCGCTTGTTGGCAGTTTTTCCCATCCTAATTCAGCGCCAGCCACAGAGTCCTCACACATGTGTGACATTGAGAGGCCTCATAATACTGTTCGCTGACGACACTGTTCTGTACAGCATCCCACAGTGTAGGACGATCGTAAACTACTCCAGAAACACTTGGATAAAATTTGAGCTATATCTACAGCTGTGTGACTACTCTGCAACTCACCTTTAAGTACTTAGCTGAGAAATCGTCGAGTCGTTTTCAGACTCTCTACCGCTCCACTCTTGAATAACACTCGCGAAAAACGAACTTGTAAATCTTTCTGTAGGAGCTCTGATTTCCCTTATTTTATTACGACGGTTATTTCCCCCTACTTAGGTCGGACTCAACAAAACATTTTCGCATTCAGAGGAGAAAGCTGGCGATTGAAACGTCGTGAAAAGCTCTCACCGCGACGAGAATGACTGACACCCCAGGCAGCTTATCATATCCGTGACGTTCTCTCTCTGTTTTGTAATACTGCAAAGCGAACTGCCTTTCTTTGAACATTTTCGACGTCCTCCGTCAATCATATCGGATGTGGATTCCAGACCGCGCAGCAGTACTACACAAGAAGAGAGGCAAACTTATTGGGGGCAGTCTGATTAGCTGAATTGCTACAGCTTCTAAATGTTCTGCTAACAGCACGTAGTCTTTGGTTCGCTTTCTCCTCAAAATTTTCTCTACAATGGATCCAAAAGAAGTCGTTCGTAATTGTAATCTCTAGGTATTTACTTGAATTAAGGCCCCTAAAATTTATGTAACTTCTAGTGTAACGGAGATTTAATGATTTCTTTTTAGTACTCTCGCGGATGACCTCACTTGTTTACAGTCAGTTGTCACTTTTCACATCACACAGATCTCTTGCCTAAATCATTTTGCAATTGGTTTTGATCTGCAGATGACTGGACGATCCTCTGTAAACATTGTAATAGGGCTGCTCAGATTGTCTCCTAAATCCCTTATACAGAGCCGGCCGTAGTGGCCGTGCGGTTCTAGGCGCTACAGTCTGGAGCCGAGCGACCGCTACGGTCGCAGGTTCGAATCCTGCCTCGGGCATGGATGTGTGTGATGTCCTTAGGTTAGTTAGGTTTAATTAGTTCTAAGTTATAGGCGACTGATGATCTCATAAGATAAGTCGCATAGTGCTCAGAGCCATTTGAACCATTTGAACCTTATACACATTGGGAACAGCAGAAAGTCTATAACAATTCCTTGGGGAACCCAGATATCACTTCTGTTTTACTGGATGACTCTCCGTCAATTTCTACCAATTGTGACATTTCTGACAGGAAATCACGAATACAGTAACTTCGTATAATGAATCTCAGCTCTGTTTAAATGTGACTAAATGTAAGGTAACGCCTATGACAAAGAGAAAGAGCCCGATTGTATCTGACTACAAGATAAGCGGTGAAGATTTCTAGCACGGCGTATCGTATACGTATTTATAGTTGATACTAAGAAGCGGTATATAATGGAATGGTTACGTAAAGTCACTATCAGAGAAGGTGAAACAAGACTTAGATTTGTTGAATGGGTCCTCAGAAAATCTGTAAAAGAAATCGCGTGCAGGATGCTAGGGTGATCAGTTCTAGGGTATTGTTCCAGTGTTCGGAATCCTTATCAAGTAGACTTAGCAACAGACATAGAAAGAAATCAGAAACGCGCTGCTAGGATAGTGACATTTCAGTGTAACCAGCAGGGACGTGTAACAGAAATGTTTGGGGAACGTAAGTGGGAAAGAAAGAAAGGTGATACAATTCTCGCGAAACATTGTTGGGTAGATATGGAGAACCTGTACTTTAAGAAAACTGGGCGACCGTTACGCTTCTACCAACAACGTACTTGTGAATCTCGCATATCGATCAGGAGGAGAAGGTAAGAGAGTTCTGGGCACGTACTGGTGCATGAGGGTATTCCTTCCTCGATCAATACACGAATGGAAAAGAAAGAAAATTGTTAATACGCTTACGGGGCGAAAAGCTAGTGACACCAGTGCGGACGACCAGATGAATAGTTTAACTGAACATAACTCCGCCCGAACAGGCCATGAAGTCCCAACGGTACCGACAATCCGCCGTGTCATCCTCAGCCCACAGGCGTCACAGGATGCGGATATGGAGGGGCATGTGGTCAGCACACCGTTCGCCCAGCCGTATGCCAGTTTAGGAGACCATAGTCACTACTTCTCAATCAAGTAACTCCTCAATTTGCCTCACAAGGGCTGAGTGCACCCCTCTTGCAATCAGCGTTCGGCATACCGGTTGGTCACCCATCCAAGTGCTGCCAGAGCCCAACAGCGCTTCGGTGATCTGACGGGAACCAGTGTTACCACTACGGCAAGGCCGTTGGCGATGAATAGCCTTTACGCATAACGCAGGGATCGTATCACATGCTCAACCTCACCCGCACTGTCTGCTTATGAGCATAAGGCAATAGCGATCAGCACGACATTTATGTTTCAACTGGACATTGTACACAAACACGGGTTAATGTAAGGACGTGACACAGTGGCGGAAAGGGGCAATAGTGTTTGGCCGAGCCTATGGCCATTCGGAGTGTGAAGTTTATCAATTTGTTGGTATTTCGCGGTGGACTGTTCAACGTGCCTAGAAGCAGTGGTGTATTGCATCTGGCCACGAAACGTGACGTCAGAATTATGGTCGGAAAAAGATCTTGATTGAGAGGGACCGGAGGCGTGTTTGACGGTTTATGAATCAAAATCGCTTCTAAACCCAACAGGAATCGCTGCAGGCAGTGAATGTAAGTCCATCACAACCTGTCAGCGAGAGATCATAGCAAAGTGAACTGCATGCAATGAAAAATTGGAGTTGGTAACCTCGCAGGAGGCCATTGGTCGCACTGGCACATAGATGACAACAGCGAAGTTCATCTGGCTGTAAGAACATGTGACTGGTCTTCTGAACACTTCCCTACCCTATTGCATCCCTAGTGGCTTGCAATATCACCTGACAGGAGCCCCATAGCAAATTTTAAGGAGTATGTTGGAACGGAGCGTAACACTCCGACATCAGCATCCCCGTAATTAGATGGAATTGCACGATCAAATCAATCCTCAGCGAGTAACTTAACCTGGATGCAATGTACGTGCACAATCTCGTGGACTCATTTCCTAACAGAATCCAGGTGGAATTATGTCAGTAATAATTTATCTAGATGTGACTAACTTTTTGTCTAGTGAGCTCACTTGTGTGATGTACATGATGAGCCAGACTTCCACCTCCAAACATTTAGAGGTGGTATATTGACCAAAACACGACAATAATGCCTAGTAAACGGTGGGCTCTCAAATACATGCCTTAAGAGCTATGAGCACTTTATCTTCGGTATTTGGAACACATCTCTTCTACTGATCAAGTGCTCATATCTCTTAAGGTATGCACTTGAGAGCCGATGTCTACTAGACATTTATTTCTTATTTTGGCCCATACCACCAACTGAAAGTTTGGTGGTGGAGTTCCAGATCACTTTGTGTGCAAAGAGTAGTCAAAAGGTTGTGCACTAATTGAACGACTTGATAGACAAGTGGAAATAGAACGACTTTGGAATTCATGGTCTTGGAAGCCTTGGACTGTCAAAAGCGACAAGGCCAATCTATGCACAAGCACCTTAAGTTCAGCAAAGACGATGTAGTGTTTACTCGACAATGTTGTATATTACAGAAGGTATTGTGAGAGGACAAGTTACTCTCTCACCTAATTTTTGTTATAGGGGAAATTTTTAAAGATTTTTTTACAACTGTACACACCTTGACTGATACGCTAGAAAGATAATATCCTGAGCAGACATTGATGGAGCCAGGTACGGAGCTAAAAATATGAGGTATTTTTATGGTTCTTAGTTCATAGAAATGGCATGTTGGCAGTTGAAAGCAATTGGCGGCGAGCCCATCCCTCAGTAAATCTTGCTGGACAGGCCCACAGCCATTCAGGACAGACAGAGCAGCCCCTAGTCAAGACAGGTCTCCAGTAGGACAATGCCGCTATACCTGCATTGGTGCCAGCTGAAGGCTGGGCTGGGGGCGACAGACTAAAGGGGTGCATCTACACAGTGGAGTCTTAAACCAGGCATTGTGAGCAGAGCCACGAGTAACAAAAATTCACAAGTTTTCACGTTCACCGATACTGCAAATAGGCCTGTGACACTTCCATTGGCTGCCTTGGTAGTATAAGAAACTCTAGCGTCTGAGTAACGTTTAGAGATAGAATCTTTATTACACCTCATAGCTAGGACTAACATGCTACAAGGCACAGGCGATTTAGATAAAGATCTTTAAGACTATATCTGTTCGCTTGTTGCCATGTGAAGCGAGGTGACTTTGGAGAAAACATCTTCTCTCTCCGTGACAACTTAAAAAAGCCAGTAATAGGTGATTTCTTTTTTTTTCAGAGATGCAGGTTTCTTATCTCTTGCTCTGGTTCGACATAAGTTTGTGTTGTCGTGTAGGAGCGGAGATTTAGGGCCTCTATAGCCCTGTGATTGGTTCAAGACGGGGTAAAGATGGTGTCTTTCGTGAACTTAGCGGAAAAAACGCAATTTTTTTTATTTGGAGAGGTGCGAAGCACTCGGGTGCTGGACTTCAGTCTGGAAGTGATCTTCTGGTCGAAGCTCTGGCATGCGTGGTTGGTGCTTGGGACCTGTTCTGAGATTGACATCACTTGCAAGTAGTTAGACTGGAGAGCCTGTGGTGAAGTTCTTATTACACCGACAGTGTGACTTCAAACATCTCGGACTACTCGTTTGCCAAGGGCACACTTATCCCTCTTTGATTTACCAGTCTTGACATTTGGTATTCTTGTGTGACCAGCGAACAGGTGTGTCACACACTGAAATCTACCTTGATTTCAGGGCTCTGGTAAAGAGTAAACTGTGGTCCGTCTGCCTGATCACTAGACCGTGAGATTTTGCATTTCTTTCTTGGCTACGATCGATTCACAGGTGCCGCCTTACTCCTTGCCTCCGCCGCACACATCTCGCCAGCTGCAAGTTACATCGCTGCACAAGGCAATCAGGGTCTGCTGCTCTGGCCTTGTCAGGATGTACAGATCTCAATCGCCACTTGCTCTCAGCTGCACCTATATAGACTTCTGTAGATTATCAATCAAAGTCTGCTCAGCGTCAGATTGTGTTATCCACATTCTTAGGGCCAGAGTACTCGACTCGCTTCAGCAACCCAGGATCCTTGTCCATTTTTCTCTTAACCCAACCGGTAGTTGTTTAATGTTTTCAGTCAGTAACTATAATTTATGGCTGTTTTTTGTTGTTAGTAAATTTTACTACATTCTCAGTCATTTTATATAATCAGCACTACAAGGGGTAACTTTCATTGTGGCGTCCCATGCTAGGGATAAATTTCACTATTCAAAATGACAACCCCCACATTCAGTAATGACATAAAGTCTTCCTAGATAATTCGGGCGAACTCTTCTGAGTACATCAGGCATTGCTCGAACCTCCTCAGACATGCAAGTACCTTGCCAAGAAGCGTTTCTTCGTCAGAAATTGGTGTCACATGCACAATGCCTTATGCGGCCTCTAAAAAAAAAAATCGTCATGAGGCGTCAGATAAAGGGAGCGAGGTGGGCATGCAATTGTACTTTCCTTCCAATCAATTGTCTGGGCTAAGCGGAACTGAAGACGTCGCATACTTGCACAGTAAACAGTAGAGACGCTCCATCTACACTCCTGGAAATGGAAAAAAGAACACATTGACACCGGTGTGTCAGACCCACCATACTTGCTCCGGACACTGCGAGAGGGCTGTACAAGCAATGATCACACGCACGGCACAGCGGACACACCAGGAACCGCGGTGTTGGCCGTCGAATGGCGCTGGCTGCGCAGCATTTGTGCACCGCCGCCGTCAGTGTCAGCCAGTTTGCCGTGGCATACGGAGCTCCATCGCAGTCTTTAACACTGGTAGCATGCCGCGACAGCGTGGACGTGAACCGTATGTGCAGTTGACGGACTTTGAGCGAGGGCGTATAGTGGGCATGCGGGAGGCCGGGTGGACGTACCGCCGAATTGCTCAACACATGGGGCGTGAGGTCTCCACAGTACATCGATGTTGTCGCCAGTGGTCGGCGGAAGGTGCACGTGCCCGTCGACCTGGGACCGGACCGCAGCGACGCACGGATGCACGCCATGACCGTAGGATCCTACGCAGTGCCGTAGGGGACCGCACCGCCACTTCCCAGCAAATTAGGGACACTGTTGCTCCTGGGGTATCGGCGAGGACCATTCGCAACCGTCTCCATGAAGCTGGGCTACGGTCCCGCACACCGTTAGGCCGTCTTCCGCTCACGCCCCAACATCGTGCAGCCCGTCTCCAGAGGTGTTGCGACAGGCGTGAATGGAGGGACGAATGGAGACGTGTCGTCTTCAGCGATGAGAGTCGCTTCTGCCTTGGTGCCAATGATGGTCGTATGCGTGTTTGGCGCCGTGCAGGTGAGCGCCACAATCAGGACTGCATACGACCGAGGCACACAGGGCAAACACCCGGCATCATGGTGTGGGGAGCGATCTCCTACAATGGCCGTACACCACTGGTGATCGTCGAGGGGACACTGAATAGTGCACGGTACATCCAAACCGTCATCGAACCCATCGTTCTACCATTCCTAGACCGGCAAGGGAACTTGCTGTTCCAACAGGACAATGCACGTCCGCATGTATCCCGTGCCACCCAACGTGCTCTAGAAGGTGTAAGTCAACTACCCTGGCCAGCAAGATCTCCGGATCTGTCCCCCATTGAGCATGTTTGGGACTGGATGAAGCGTCGTCTCACGCGGTCTGCACGTCCAGCACGAACGCTGGTCCAACTGAGGCGCCAGGTGGAAATGGCATGGCAAGCCGTTCCACAGGACTACAACCAGCATCTCTACGATCGTCTCCATGGGAGAATAGCAGCCTGCATTGCTGCGAAAGGTGGATATACACTGTACTAGTGCCGACATTGTGCATGCTCTGTTGCCTGTGTCTATGTGCCTGTGGTTCTGTCAGTGTGATCATGTGATGTACCTGACCCCAGGAATGTGTCAATATAGTTTCCCCTTCCTGGGACAATGAATTCACGGTGTTCTTATTTCAATTTCCAGGAGTGTAGTTGCATGCAAGCATGTGTACACAGTGAAACAAGTCGGTCAGTTAGAGTCAGTCAATTAACTGACCGACTCGTTCCATATCGTACTTCTTATATTACCCTGGTACAAAAAAAATGGTTCAAATGGCTCTAAGCACTATGGGACTCAACATCTTAGGTCATAAGTCCCCTAGAACTTAGAACTACTTAAACCTAACTAACCTAAGGACAGCACACACACCCATGCCCGAGGCAGGATTCGAACCTGCGACCGTAGCAGCCTCGCGGTTCCGGACTGCAGCGCCAGAACCGCACGGCCACCGCGGCCGGCACCCTGGTACAGAGAGTATGAGAATACTCATAAGAAATGACGTATACAATTGTATAGAATTGCATGAGATCGATGAATAATCCCTTACAACATTTCTTTTTCCATGTAGTTTAGACACATGTGTGTGAAGCTGGGGGGGAAATGCTTTCTTTCACTTCAATCCAGACGAAAACTGTCGGGGTGCACCTGTACCTGTTCACAAAAGTTTGGTTATACTGCTATTCTGAAGGTGCTGATCCTTTAGACATACAGTGACTTTCGTGACGTGTGTGGTACGTTAGTATACGACGGCGTCAGACGCTACAGGGAAATACTCCTCCTCGTTAATCTCCCGGTGGTGGGATCACTTTCGAATCGGAGGGGCGGTGTGTGTGGGTCTTAATGGAGTTGCAGATTGGCGGTAGTGTACAAATCCCTTCTGAGGCGTCTTGCATTTTGTAGATGCGCTCCTTGGTCACGCTCTCACAAACAGGGTGAGACTGATGCTCTTGTTCCTCTTGCTGTGGCTGTTCTTCACGAACTAGTGTTCCCTGGTGACGACTAGACTCTAGCCATTCTACTCACACACTGGCCATGTAGCAAGATGACGCTAGTGGCCACAATACTGTGCTCAAAAAATAGTTATTGTCACGATAAACTGGCGCCACACAGTTCGGTAAACAATAACAAATTTCCCTCTCTTGGGTGGTAAAAATCTGATAGGCTACTCACTTAATTTCATGTGGAAGGGTTATTTTTGCTAAGAACGGCTTCACTATATAGGATGCTAGGCCCACGCCCATTGTGTTAAGCTTAACGGTATTCATGGAAACCCGTGTTTCATTTACTTTCATTCCTTTAATTCTACTAGCAATTTTGCTTTTAGCACATAACTGTATGAAAGATTCATGATTGCTTATCCATTGCTGAGAAAATGTAGTCTCACCTCAGGCATGTTGAACTAACATTTCCGTAGAACAATATGATCAAAGCAATTGTTTTCGTCCCGTCAGGTCACCCAGCTTTTGGCCGACTCGTTCCATGTGTACATCTTTCGTTCTGTCTTGCTACTTTCCCTTGGGATCGAACCAATAACATAACATATCCAATTCTTTTGCTCTTTGAAGATGTTAATTCATATTCAGATGTCTCTTTAAGATGTAAATAAGTTGAAGAATCCTGTTTGATTTAGTAATGTTTACGAAAAATATTAACTAATCCAATGTATCCTGGAGTTAGTTCCGTTAAAAGTAATTAGAATGAACAAACAGACCCCTTTCAACAGAAAGAGTATATTATCTTTGCTGAACTTAAGGTTCATGTGCACTAGTTAACCTTGTTGTTCCTGACATTCCAAAGATTCCGCTTGCGCAGAATCACTTCAAAGACCATAAGCTCCTGTCCCAAAATTGTTGTATTTCGACATCTCTGTCAGTATAATCTTTTGAATCGACCTGTACGGACGTCCTGCTGGTGAATTTTTGTTTTACCTTGGTTGTTGTATCGAAGCCCCTTCCCTTAACACAATAAGAAACTGTTTTATCACACTGAACATTACCCACTGTACTTTCTATTCTAATTTAAATAGTGTATAGATGCATTGGAGCTACTTGATGTTTTCGCAACTCAGCACGCCCTTGTAGGAAATAAGTCCCGTCTCTGTCACCAGGAGGGTGGTAGCTACACCTGTTTGGGAAATGACAGCATACTTAGTTACAGTGATCACTTCCTTTATACTAAGCTAAGCTATTTATACCTAACTCAGCTTTGTTACTATGATATAAAATAAAGACCTATTCGGGGGTGCCCTATTATGTACGACACAAACATTTAAAACATGGAAGTAAGGAGCGCAGCTTTCTACTTTTTATGCCCTTTGGCTATTCCTAATCTATCAACGGCATGAGGATGCAGAAGGCAGTGGAAACCACTGCATTAAAGACACATAATGTGTGCCATCAGGACATGTGGCGCGTAAATGAAACAAACATCATGATGATCTCTTCATTGGTAAAAGATTCCGGACTACTCCCGTATTCAGATCTCTGGGAGGGGACTGCCAAAGGGGAGGCGACCCTGAGAAACCAGCTGAATAACCAACAACAGGGCAATGTTCTACGAATCAAAGCGTGGAATGTAAAAAGTTTGAACGAGGTAGGGAAACCAGAAAATCTGAAAAGGGAAATGCTAATTCTCAGTCTAGATACAGTTGGCGTCAGTGAAGTGAAATGGAAAGAAGACAAGTGCAGGGTGTTATAAACAGCAGCAGAAAATGAAATAATAGGATTAGGATTAGCTATGAATAGGATAGTAAGGCAGAGTGAACATTTCAGTGATAGGGTTGTTCTCACAATAGCAAACCAACACCGACCACAATATTTCCGGTATACATACCGACTTCGCAAGTACAGGATGACGAGACAGAAAGTATATGACGATATTGAACGGGTAATTTAGTACGGGATTTGGGATACAGTCGTAGGGAAAGGAGTAGAAGAAAGCCTTATGGGAGAATATGGGCTTATTAGTAGAATGAGAGAGAAGAAAAACTAATTTAGTTCTGCACTAAATTACAGCTAGTAACAGCGAATGCCGGCCGCGGTGGCTAGCGGTTCTAGGCGCTTCAGTCCGGAACCGCGCGACTGCTACGGTCACAGGTTCGAATCCTGCCTCGGGCATGGATGTGCGTGCTATCCTTAGGTTAGTTAGGTTTAAGTAGTTCTACGTCTGGGGGACTGAAGACCTCAGATATTAAGTCCCATAGTGCTCAGAGCCATTTAAACCATTTTTTAAACAGCCAATACTCGTCACAAGAGAAGGAGGACAGGGGAAGATTCCAGTTAGATTGCATCATGGTCAGGCAGAGATCCCAAAATCAGATACTGTACCGTAAGGTGTACCCAGAAACAGAAATAAAAACAAATCACAATTTAGCAGTGATGAAGAGCAGGCTGAAGTTTAAGAGACTAATCAGAAAGAACGAATGCGAAAAGAAGCGGTATACGGAAGTACTAAGATTCGAACAGATACTGTTGTTGTTGTTGTGGTCTTCAGTCCTGAGACTGGTTTGATGCAGCTCTCCATGCTAATCTATCCTGTGCAAGCTCCTTCATCTCCCAGTACCTACTGCAACCTACATCCTTCTGAATCTGCTTAGTGTATTCATCTCTTGGTCTCCCTCTACGATTTTTACCCTCCACGCTGCCCTCCAATGCTGAATTTGTGATCCCTTGATGCCTCAGGACATGTCCTACCAACCGATCCCTTCTTCTAGTCAAGTTGTGCCACAAATTTCTCTTCTCCCCAATCCTATTCAATACCTCCTCATTAGTTACGTGATCTACCCACCTAATCTTCAACATTCTTCTGTAGCACCAAATTTCGAAAGCTTCTATTCTCTTCTTGTTCAAACTATTTATCGTCCACGTTTCACTTCCATACATGGCTACACTCCATAGAAATACTTTCAGAAACGATTTCCTGACACTTAAATCTATACTTGATGTTAACAAATTTCTCTTCTTCAGAAACGCTTTCCTTGCCATTGCCAGTCTACATTTTATATGCTCTCTACTTCGACCATAATCAGTTATTTTGCTCCCCAAACAGCAAAACTCCTCTACTACTTTAAGTGTCTCATTTCCTCATCTAATTCCCTCAGCATCACCCGACTTAATTCGACTACATTCCATTATCCTTGTTTTGCTTTTGTTGATGTTCATCTTATATCTTCCTTTCAAGACACTATCCATTCCATTCAACTGCTCTTCCAAGTCCTTTACTGTCTCTGATAGAATTACAATGTCAACGGCGAACCTCAAAGTTTTTATTTCTTCTCCCTGGATTTTAATACCTACTCCAAATTTTTCTTTTGTTTCCTTTACTGCTTGCTCAATATACAGATTGAATAACATCGGGGAGAGGTTACAACGCTGTCTCACTCCCTTCCCAACCACTGTTTCCCTTTCATGCCCCTCGACTCTTATAACTGCCATCTGGTTTCTGTACAAATCGTAAATAGCCTTTCGCTCCCTGTATTTTACCCCTGCCACCTTTAGAATTTGAAAGAGAGTATTCCAGTCAGCATTGTCAAAAGCTTTCTCTAAGTCTACAAATGCTAGAAACGTAGGTTTGCCTTTCCTTAATCTTTCTTCTAAGATAAGTCGTAAGGTCAGTATTGCCTCACGTGTGCCAACATTTCTACGGAATCCAAACTGATCTTCCCCGAGGTCGGCTTCTACCAGTTTTTCCATTCGTCTGTAAATAATTCGTGTTAGTATTTTGCAGCTGTGACTTATTAAACTGATAGTTCGGTAATTTTTACATCTGTCAACACCTGCTTTCTTTGGGATTGGAACAGATACTACCATAATGAATATATCAGTAGGCAGTTATGCTGAAGATACGATAATGAATATATCAGTAGGCAGTTGTGCTGAAGAGGTATGCCCTAAATAGGGCGATCACCGAAGCTACGAAGAAACACATAGATACAAAAAAGTTGGATGCATGAAAAATGTGAAAAAATCGAAAAACTTTGGTAGTCGGAAGGTTTGACTCAGCATATGGAAAAGTCAAAACAATCTTTGGTGTAATGAAAAGCAAGGCCGGTAACACAATGACTACAACGGTAATTCGACTGTTAAATGTAGATGGCTTCTACGAAGGGGAGGACTTCTCTAATTATGTGATGGAAGAAGGAACAGGAGTCGACAGGGAAGAGATTGAGGATCCAGTATTAGAACAATAATTTAAAAGATATTTGTGCGACTTAAGATCACATAAGGCAGAATGGATCGATAATATTCCAACGGAAATTCCAAAACCAGTGGGGGAAGTCGCAACAAAACGACTATTCATGTCAGTGTGTAGTACGTGTACGACTGGCAATATACCACCAGACTTACAGAGAAACATCGTCCACACAATTTAGAAAATATGAGGAAACGAATAGTGTCAGAATTATCATACACTCAGCTTAATGAGTCCAAGATACTGACAGGAATAATGTGCACAAGAATGAGAAAGAAAATTGAGAAACTGGCAGATGAGGATCAGTTTTGCTTTAGGAAAGGTAAAGGACCCAGAAAGACAATTCTCACATCGCGATTGATAGTGGAAGCAAGACTGAAGAAAAAATCAAGTCATTTTCGTAGGCTCTGTCGATCCGGAAAAATCATTCGACGGTGTTAAATGTTGCACGATGTTCGAAACTCTGAGAAAAATAGGGACAGGCTACAGGCGAAAATGCGTGATATGCAACATGTAAAAGAACCAAGAGGGCACAGTAAGACTGGAAGACCATGAACGAAGTGCTCAGGTTAGAAAGTTAGAAAGGGTATAAGATAGAGAAGTAGTCTTTCACCTCCAGCTGTTCAACCTGTACATGGTAGAAGCAATGACGGAAATAAAAGAATGCTTCAATAGTGGGATTAAAATTCAGGGTGAAAGGAAGTCAATGATAAGATTCGCCGATTACTTTGTTACTGTCAAGAAATGAGAAGAGGACTTACAACACGTGTTGAATGGAATGGTCTAATGGGTACAGAATACGGAATGAGAGTAAATAGAAGAAAGACGAAAGTAATGAGATATTGCAGAAACGAGAACAGCAAGAAACTTAACATCATAATTGGGGATAACGAAGTAGACGAAGTTAAGGAATTCTGCTACCTAGGCAGCAAAATAAACGATGATAGACGGAACATGAACGACATAAGAAGCAGAATAGCACTGGAAAAAGGCGTCTATGGCCAAGAGAAGTCTACTAGTTTTACCCACAGGCCTTAATTTGAGGAAGAAATTTCTGAGAATGTATGTTTGTGGTATAGCATTTTATTACTTGAACAAGGACTCTACAGAAGAGAATCGAAGCATTTGAGATGTGATGTTACGAGGAATATTGAAAATTGGCTGCACTTACAAGGTGATGAATGAGAAGGTTATCTCCAGAATAGACCAGAAAAGACAGACATGGAAAAATCCTGCCAAGAAGAGCGGTCAGGAAGATAGGACATTTTGCCTACCAGTTTGGTTGACAGTCACCTCAAAGTAGTTCTTATGTGCTCCTTGTTTGCAGAAGCTGTATCCAAATGTAGGCGGGACGTTTCTAGCTGGAACAGTCTGACACGTTCCGCTCAGGCGTAACCCTTTAATTATCACATCTGAATTTAGCTGAAAGCCTCTTATCTAAGCATTGTAAGTATGCAGGGTACGTACCATGCTCCTTGAGGAACTGCAGGGATTGTAGACGTTTCAATTTCAATCTTTTAACTATCTTAATAATATGGACAAAGCATGTCTGCTTACGTCAGATAATTTCCATTAACTTTTTCATATTTCAATAACAAGAGTTTTAATGTCTTTAATGTTTCCACAAAAAGTACCATTTTTTCTTGAACCTTGTCAGTGTTATTTTTCTTAAACAGAAAATTGCTGCCCTCTGACATATTATTAGGTAGAGAGGACGGATTCCTGCTGTTATTAACAAATTGTCCGTAGGCAAATTTCAGAATGTATTTCTAGCGACTATCGTCAAGATGCATCCTCCTTACTGCCATGGCCACTTTCGGAAGGTACAATCTGTGAGCTCACTGTTCAAGCAGTCAGACTTTTATTCTCCTCTTTTCGAGTTTATTGCGAATTTGTTATGCCCACTTTGTATAATTTTATTTGGTAGGATTAATAGCCTACTGGTTACAATCTGAATGTATGAAGCATAGATCAAATGCTGATGGACAAAGACACCCGAAGTATCTCGTCACATTTTGGTATATTATGCTTTATTACAGGATCCAAGTTAAATTTTCCTTTTAATTATATATAATTTGACATGTGATTGCAGTTCTAAGTTGCAATGTCTACACCATTACAATAGTATTTCTTCTTTCTTTACTTTACCTGAAACAACAAATAGAGAAAATCTAAAAGTTATTGAGCATGCCTTCATATTTGTACCTCAAATTTGTGTCACAAAGCCGGCCGCGGTTGCCGAGCGGTTCTAGGCGCTACAGTCTGGAACCGCGCTACTGCTACGGTCGCAGGTTCGAATCCTGTCTCAGGCATGGATGTGTGTGATGTCCTTAGGTTAGTTAGGTTTAAGTAGTTCTAAGTTCTAGGGGACTGATGACATCAGATGTTAAGTCCCATAGTGCTCAGAGCTATTTGAACCACTTTTTTTGGTGTCACAAACGGTGTGATAGCGGCTGTAGGACCCTTTTTAAATCTTGAAAGAATTGATTAATTCTTCTCTGTCTAGGTGTGCGTTAAAGTTTTGCAAATGCACACATTGGGGAATGTTGAAAGCTAATTGTTTGCTACTACTATTGACGTAACTTACCCTGAGCTCTGTGGCTTAATGAAACATGTCGTTTGCTTATTCTCGTTTATCTGCCGTCAGCTGTGTAACAGATCCTCTGACTATTGGGGACAAATTCAGTATCTTTGGTCTATCAGGCTTTACCAACATTAAAGTTTAATTTAGACAACAGAGAAGCAGAATTTTTTATCCATATTTAGCCCAAGCAGTTTATATATACAAGTAGCATCTGAATTGGTAAGGATGGGAGTGGCTTGAAAAGTATAAGACCTAGTGTTTATTTAAAATTTAATGAATCGAACTGATTTTCAATTCCAACAGGGACCAAAATCTACACAAGGCAATCAACACCCTATATAAGACAATACTCTGCTCTCGTAATGAGATTAACCATAAACATGAAATTATGGGGAAGGTATTTATGTTGATTTCAAATATAAGTTGGGATCATTGATCCATAATGGGAGGGCAAGGAAGGAAACATGTGAATTCATAAGAAAAACAACTAAATACGGGATCGATTACTCTGTGACTAATACAAAAACGTATTTAGCAAGAGAGAAGCCACCACACTGCCTTATATACCGCAACTACTGCAGACTTGGCAGAGAAACAAATTATCACATTGAACTGGTACAAAAACAGCGAAAATTCGTTAAACTGAGAAAAATGAAAATTAGTAAAATCCCGCAACTCATATGTACTTGTTAGGATCGAAGAAAGAGGGCAGTCGATTACAGGAAGTCATAGCACGCCACAGTATAACCTCATCAGCACATGGGCGGAGGGAAACAATCAAGTAAGAAAATCAAGAAAAGGCAGTAATCCAGAAAAATATACAAAATTTATCTACACAAACAGTTATTCGTTTTCTGTAGATAATTTAGCACAATTGAATGGTGAATACGAATAGGCATCTCAACCTAATGTAGTTCACGTGTAGTGCAACACTTATTACCAATATTATTTAGCAATAAACCTACATCTCGAAGAAAAATCACCTGCGTTCTCGAAAAACACTGAATGTATGAACACTAATGAAAAGCTATGAGAGCAAATGACATTTATCCTACCAAAAATTCACATGAAAATGTAGTTGTAACATACATCTGATTAAGATTCCACCAAAAATCGGCAAATTTAGAATTCCCAAACCACTTTAAGTGCTATAGACATTTTTAATTTACCTGGAGCATTGAGGATAAAATAACTTGATATATTATATAACTAATCGTGCTTCCTTTGACTTATCAGCCCACGTGGAGTCGAATGATCTATAGACAGAGTACTTCTCTTGTAAAAATAATTAGATACACTAGCACACATACAAAATTCTACTCTAAACGAATAACGCAGATTTTCTCGTAAATTCTAGCCGGAGACTTCACTACAGAACAAAGTTACAAGATTCCAGGATCTTTCCAATCCAATTGTGTGTGTCTACAATACACACAACATGGCTTACCAAGAACACTACCAAGAGTGTTCGGCAGTTTAACTGATCAGCACACAACACTCCAGAAGTAAGAGAGGGGGGGAGGGGGGGGCGGTTATGCTAACCCAAAGGCCACTTCTAGCTGATACAAACTCTTCCATAAACACTCATACAGAAACATTTGTCTCTATCTGCTGGTAAACCACTCTGGCCTTCTGCCTAACCACCCTAAGTTGGCAAAACTGTTTTTTGCAGACCACAAGACTCCATTACCCGCGAGAAAATGCACTCATTTCACACACTCGAACCATATACACTCAAAACACAGGGTTTGGGCCTGGGGAAAAGGATTAGGATAACAAAACATTGATGCAATACTTGAAAGAAAAAACCACACAAGCACAGCTCCTTTCCTTCCTTGAGGTTGGCTTCCATGACATACAGGAAGCAAGAGGCCTCAAAACCCCGAAAATAACACAACTCAGTGGCCCAAACATATAAAATGCATCTAATGGATCACTTTCATCAGCCTCCGCCATGAGAAAAGAAAATGATCCAGGCCTGGCCTAGATGTACTAGGTTAGTGTAGACCATTTTAGAAAATTAACGAACAATTATTTTTATATATTTTTTCCACAGAGTCTTGAAAGCAAAACAAAGTTACAAAATGTACATAAAACCTTTAAGGATTTTGCAGATAGTAATCGACGTCAGCTAATTCATAATCATAGAATATGAATACAAAACAAATGAATCACAAAGAAAAATACATGTGTACGGAAATTATATAGCATGCTTCCAAAATGCCATTACAGCATTGGGGACAGATTCCTTACACGAGCTATGAAAACTTGTTCGACTTCGATACTGTGAAACACATCTCTTCTACTGCAAGCCCCTTGCTTTTAAAGTGAAAAGTAAGCAGGCTACAGTGTTTTGACTCTAGAAAAGAGAATACTGGATCTGTCCATGAGTTGGACGCATGAAAAAATAAACGGGTATGTAAGTCACTACACACTACCATTACATATGAAAAGTGAAACAGTAAAAAAACATGAATATTCCAGTTTAGTAATGCCATGGCAGGAGATGAAAATCGTTAATATTCCCTAGAAATAACCAAATGATACCAGTCGTAAAATAAACATGGTAGTATCCATGTACACAAATGCAACCAAGATATTAATCCATGCAAAATTTGATATGAGATAGTTACACAAAATTTAAGATATGTTTAAGTAAATACCACGATCATGCGTAATAAAATCATTAAATAAGTGCGACTATAGAAAACTGGAATTTGAAATTAAACTATAACACTTTAACATAGGTATTTTGAAGCAATTAAATCGAAGTACTTTAGGAGCATGTCATTCAAAGGATGTCTGTTTTGCTTTGTCAAAAGTACACTTAGTTCAAAAATAGTGAAATAGAAATCTATTAGTTGTAATACAAGGTGATCTAGTATACACATTTGTAAATGATTAATTTAAAGTTACATGAAGGGCTTGGAATCTATGGTTACCTGCGATCTGCCTCGAAGTCATTAGCTGTAAAGACAAGACAGGAAGTAAGTCACCCATAAAAATTTCTGTCAAAGAAAATGAGTATTCTAATAACGAATTTGGGGCGCAGTGCCTTTTTAACGGAAAGACATCAAGCAAATACAACTATCGAAGCATGAATGTGTCACTTATATAAAATTTTACTTGGGAAAACACAGAAAGATTCAGAAGACTTTTCTGCTACAACATCTTCACATATCTCAGTTCAGTATCTACACACAGATATTGGGAGATTGAGATGTAGTATTGGGACATCATATTGGAGGACAGTTCTTCAAAAGCGACTTGGAGGACAGGGTGCGGTTGCAGTTTTTCGTTGTAAATAATATGTGACGACATTAGCCACCTCTGCCTCACGCTATGGACTCCATGATGTACCCTCAAATCAGCTTGGCTCGTTCACCACTCAGGAATAGGCAGCCTCCACCGTGATATGCCGGGCTGGACAGGAGTGCGACAGGCGTAAGTGACAGGGGACCCGTCATAATTACCACACTCTAATACCCTGAATACGCATCAGGGCGGCATCTGCTTCTTCTTGTCCACTTAATGGCGTCTGTTAAGTGACAGAATGAATCTTGACCCATGACTAAACCCTTTTCCCGTTCATTCTGACACAATTACATATCCGTCAAACCTGAACTCCTGGTTGCATATCTAGCAGCATCGCGTAAACAATTGTTATTACAACTCTAGGAAGTATCGTCTTTGCTAGCACATGCTACCATTTCACACGTGTACAAGAGGGAAATTCCGGTCTGCTATGCGCACTTTTAAATACCAGCTGACAGTTCTCTAACGTCGCTGAGGTTATATTCGCACACTCCTTGTTCATCTACGCCGGAGGATTCCTTGCTTACATAACACTTTACAGGTGGTGAAGTGCTTTTGGATCTATGTATTTCACAACGCCATTTCATGTCAAATTTACAGTCGACATAAAAGTTTTCTGGTTATGGTACCGCGTCATATAGTATAAAACTACTGTTGGAGAAAACAGATTGATATAAAAAACATTCCAGAAGCCCACAAAAGAAAGATAAAATAAAAGCTATACAGCCTACGCCCTGTAAAAATTCCATGTGGTTTCTGCAACACAAAGTAACCACTATTCCAAAGCGTCACACACACATACATAAAACCCATCCAAAATAATACATACTTATCCCCGCAATTTAACACATAAAAAAGCCTGCCGCACATAGAGGAATAATTCCCAAAAAAGCACATATGGAAAACAATAAAAACACTTGAAACAACACAAACAATTCAGATGAGTAACGTTCAAGAAATAACTAAGAGAATGGGTCAGAATAGAACTTGGGTTGCAAAGAACAAGACCTAGAGTTTGCTTAAGACTTCATCCAGTCATATTTATTTTCAGTTCCAATAGAAACCAAAATTAACATTGTACACAAGACAATAATCTGCGCTCATAATAAGATTGACCATAAACATACACTTAATGAAAAAGTACCCCATTTATTTCAAACTGTATCTGGGATAATTGCATCATAATGGGTCCAAAGATGCGACTATGGCTTTTAAATCTTTACAGTGATTTCCTTCGAAGAGGCAATTTACCTAAACCGTACAAGAAGCAAAGTTACTGCTAGTCCCAAGCCTGGGAAAAACATCGTTTTACCAATAAGCTTCAGATCAAATGCAGCTTTAAGTGTTTTCTTCGGGATCCCTGAAAAAATACTCTACATGCGTCTAACAACCTTTGAAAACAACAGTTCACCAATAGAGCACGCTCGTTTTCTGAGAGGAATAAGCTGTTGCACTCAGCTCTTCTCCCTCACAGCTTAAACAGAGAGAGGATCCCAACAACAACTCAGGACATTCGCTGCGGTTACTGATTTAAGTTCAACCTACGTCACAGTTTGGAAAGAAGGACTACTACTCACGGTGTACCAACTTGTTCGTTACAAATTATTTCTTCAACTACTCAGCGAGTTGTTGAGTGACAGACTGTTCCAAGTACATCTCAGTAGGAATATCCTACCACAAGGATCTCTACTAACTTCCCTAATGTTTAAAACATACATGTCAGATATCATGTCAGCAACACTTCGGAAATTCATGTGCGCGGATGATATTACCCTCGGCACCCAAAGTTCGAGCTTTGCCCTAAGTGAGGATATATTGACCGTTGACGTTGGTATAAATAGTGAATATTTCAAAAAGTGAAGACTCCAGCTGAATCCAATTAAAATAATTTCATCTTAACAACAAAACAACAGCGATGCACAAAGAACTCTTGTCGTTCGCTACGATGGAGTCGCACTGAAACATAACCTACACCGCACGCCACTCTCGACACAACGCTCCCCCTCGAACACCTGAAAAATTATCAGCGAAAATCAAAACTAGAGCTAACCTGATCCAGAATCTGGCCAATAAGTTGCGGGATGCTATTTTAATTTTTAGCAAAATAACCCTCGTATACTCAGCTACAGAATACCACGCTCCTGTGTGGATCAATAGCTGCCAAGCAAACGCGTCGACATACAGAAATGCGAATCGTAACTGGAACTATTCGAACAACTCCGCTCCAGTGGCTGCCATTACTGAATATTATCGCATCTCCCAAAACTAGACAACTGGAAGGCCTCACATCATAGTCAGAAAAAGGTAATGCCAACCCATCCCTTCCCATTCATGTCGATGCGGATTTCCTTAAACGACAGCAACAGAGACTGAAGTCAAGACGTCCACCTACAGTAGTCGCCAACCAACTGACCGACTTCATCAGTGGTCACTGGATATCACTTTGGCAAGATCACAAACTCATACCTCAGGACAGATTCATCTCTGAAAGGATAACGATTTTCTCTTTACAGAAGACAGCGGTGCCACATCAACTGGATTAGCACAAACCATCGTATCTGTTACAAGAGCCTGATTCAATGGGGAGCATCAGAATGCCGATGTTGACATGAAAGACAAAAAAATCAACCACCTGGCCCTTGTTTGTCCTGATACTCGTACATCTTTCAGAAATGCGTTACAAGACAGTCACGACCTCACCATCGAATCACTCGAGTGTCTAGCCCATAGGGACTTGCGTTTGGGACGAAAAAGTGCAATGGTCAAAACACATATATGTTCCTTTAGTTTAAGTTTTGGACAGTTACTGTAATTTTTAATTTATTCGTCGCGATGTGTGTAACTTAATTCGAATAGATATATTAATCAGACACTCGATCGGTCATACAGAAATTGATTTAGCAAGAGACAAGGTACCATACAACTGTATATACTGAAACTACTGCAGACTCGGCAGAGAAGCAAGTCATCACAATGTTCAGGTACATAAACTTCGAAAACATCTGTCAGAAGAGGAAAGCTGCTAGCTCTTTTGCCAGCATAGTAGGCTCATAAGATTAATGTAATTTTGTTTATTTGGTATCATATCTACGGTTTGTTACCTAGAAGCAATAACAAATCATACAAATGATGCTGCAAACATTCAAAAGAACCTTAAGGTCTCAAGTTACATCTAATTTTAACTGAAAAGTATAATGTGAATCAGGTTATCAGCCCGTGCTGTGTTCGTTTAACAAAGTGAGGTCTCTTGCTCTGGTTTTGTGAGACACGTGATGCTATTTTCCATATACCCTCTCTGAAATTACGTTTAGTGTTAGAGGTACGAAATATATCATAATGGTCATCATGCGCGCGATGTGGACTACCCCATCTTATCAGTTCACGCACTGCATAAATACTGCACATTCGTCTTGAGCCTGAACAAAGCCTCCTTCCCCCGGCTACGGGAACCAGATCTGACGAACAGAATAGGCCAAGGGACGAACTCACGTGAGCACCCAGAAATGTGTTACTCAGACTTCTGACCGCTGTCTGGCAGTTCTGATTCGCGTTGTTGGTTCTCCAAAGAGAATCGTCATGGAGTCATAGTTAGAGGCGAGAGGGTAAAAATATTCACTAATGTACACAAAAAATAGAAATGAGTTGCTATGTGCGTGTAGTGTGTTTCCTCTTCCCAGTCTTTTATTTTCACAGTATTCCATAACACCATATACACTGCATTGCACGCCACAAGCTCTGACTGTAGCCACTGTCAGGATACACAATAAGCTGAGGACAGAGGAAGGAATGTCTAGTAATTCAATGTGTCCTACGAAAATGCGCCATTCGAACGAATGACGAGAGAATAACATTTATCAAATAATTTATACTGTTTTAATCAGTCTTTTACTAATATTTAACTAGCACTACGGATTTCGGCAGGTGCATTCCACTTACGTTTACATCATGTTAGTACGAGCTGTGATTGTTCTTGTGTGTTCTAGTGTGTGCCTGTACAGGAAGAGAAATATTTTTTCGAATTACAATGAGTGATTTGCATGTCTGTAACATTTATTTAGTGTATTTCCATACATTTCTCTTAGAAATGCAGTTGTCGGGCTCAAAGAGCACAGTGACAAACACATCACAGCTTAACACATTCACTTACAGGCGTTTGCATCATTCCAAGGAGTCTGAACTGCTAAGATAAACTACAGTCTTAGAAAAAAAAAAGAAGCGACACACCTTGAAGGAATTATCCGAAAGGGACGGAAATCGGTAGAAGTGACGTATATGGACCTATGTAAAGAATTACAAATTTTCATTTATGGCACAGCACATAGTAACATGTTACTAAAGGACAACGGTATTAAATTCTCTAAAAACTTCTCCAATGTTGAATGCTTATTTTGTTGAAAATATTGTCGTACAGAGTAAAAAAAGTATCTTTACCAAGTAATCATATGATTTAATTCATTGAGTGACGTAATTGTACATTGTTCTCTTAGCAACTGAAACTTGGCGGTAAAGACTCTTTGAAAGTGATGTATTTGTCACTGTGCTCTGTGAGCCACACAACTTAATTCCGAACAGAAATGTAAGGAAATGCGCTACAGAAATGATGTAGACATGCAAGTCACTGAATATACAAGCTAAAATATATTTATCTTCCTGTAGAGGAGTGTATGCCGATACATAACCTTACTGGCACATACAGCATTCAGATTAATATAATGTAAATGTAACAGGCATGCTCCTGAAGAGGACAGCATGCTGCCTAAATGCGTAGCGCTAATTAAATATTAGTAGAACAGTGACTGAAGCGGTATAAGTTATTTCAAAAATTTACGAGTCATTCGTAGTCCTCAGTACATTACAAGTAACATGAGTAAATTTAATCTCTTCAGGGATGAATTTTTTTAATAATTTCAGTTTTGACAATTATTTTTAACACAATATTTGAGACGTAAGGAAGTCATTACAAATATATTTTTTCAACAAATGCTCCAATTTACTGTACAACAATGAAAATAGGAAATGGCGACATTTGTGTACATGGTGCATAGCAGGTTACATGAGAACAAACATGGTGAAAAAATAAAGAAACCAAAAAATGTGATAAATAATGGCAAAATTCAAATCACAAGAAATTGTTCACATCATGCATTGTGGAAGATCTGCATCTTGTTCTTTTGCAGTTTTTATCTCTGCACCTAGGAGGATTCTTACATTCATTTTTTTTCAGGGTAATGGGATATTCCATCCAGTCTTGTATTTGCAGAACATCCATTGCGCTGCCTTTTCTTCAAGTGAGCATGGTCATGGGCGTATGATGGTCTGCCACGCCTCCTTTGAAGGCTTCCAAGCTCTATAACTGTTGTAGGAACTGATGCCTTGAATTCAACAAAAGAAATATTTCTTTCAGTTTCTCTTTTGTAAGGAATCCATGCATTTAGAAGTGCAGCATTATGAAAGTGGAAAAATATTCTCAGATAAAACTTCTTGCTCCTCGTTGTCATGTCTACTTCGCCCATGAATTTGTTGTAGCTTGCTACAGCAAATGGCCTCTCTATATCTATTAGAGCATGGTTCTTCACGTCCCATCTTTTGACAGTATCAGTTGGTGTCCCTCCAGCAAAGGTAGATACGATGTGGACAATGTTTCTATTCACCCATCGCACAACAGCAATATTGTCATTAGAAGTAGCAATAGACATTGAACCTCGACCTGATTTCATTACAGCTTTTTGCTATTGGCCAATTTACTCTCTGCACCCTTCAGTCTGTTCAACCTTATGGTTCCCAATACATGAATTTTCTTTTGCTTCAGATACGAAAGCAATGGGATTGTCGTGAATAAATTGTCAAGAACGATTTTGTGGTTCTTTCCTTCTAGCCCCTGGCACACTCTTACGACAGTGTGAAACGTCCCCTTTGAACAATTTTACATGACTGTGCTTAAACTGACACACAATATTTTTTTAGCGCAACGCAATCTGACTTTCAGAAATCCCTACAAAGGAATGGCCCTGACTAACATTAACCTGTACCCTTCACAAATCACTTACCTCACAAAAATCTTCGTTACTCAAGCTACTGCAATACAGCGAGCGCCACTACTGCCAGCTAATTAACAGATTCAAACTACAGAAGGCACTAACTACTGATAGGCATAGTTAGCAATTGAAAGATGTTAATAGAGAACAAACAATGTATTTACCTTAACAGTCGTAATATATATAGCAGTTCATGACATCCATTTTTACAAATTTCAAAACTCCGCCATTTCTCTCCCCACATCCACCACTGCTGGCGGCTCACGTCCAACTGCGAAACGCTACGCGCTGTTCACATACAGCTGCCGAACACTACAATGGCAGACAACAATGCACACTAGCCACAGACTGCACACAGCACAGCCAGCGATTTTCATACAGAACGCTACGTAACGTTGCCAGTAAGAAAACATAAACAGCCTACTTACATAGCCCCCATGCTCCCCACAAAAAATTTTACAAATTGTTTTGGGCAGTGGCAAATACAGAACTGAAAAAATTTTTCATAATTACAATAACAAAGAAATCAAATGCACACACTTATTAATACAATGTTGGTCAAAAGCTAAAATTTTCTCACAGTCCATAAAGACAGTCCTGATCGTTCATCACAGTAAAATCGCAGTGTTTTTCTCAAAGTCTGAGCACTAAAAGAAAATGCACACAGAAGTACTGGATTTCCATGCAGTCTTGAAGAAGTAGTGTTGTCCTTCTAACGGAAAGACAGTGCTGACTCTTGACATGCTGACAGGTAATGGGCCACAACAGAGCAAACCCACAGCAGAGTCATTCGACGTTTTGAAGAATATTGGTAGGTAGGTCATCACAGAGCAGACCCACTGCAGTCCTGGTAGAGATTACGGTATTGGTGGGCCACCAGAGGTGCAGACCCACTGCAGTCCTTGTAGAAATAATGGTACTGGTGGGTCATAAAAGGTGCAGACCCACTGTAGTCCTTGTAGAGACGGCCAGCAGCCATCTGTTGCGACTGTGCAGGTGCACAATCACCATCGAAGAGTCTTGCGGATAATATAGCAAGTCCATAACCACCACTTGTGCACTCACAAAGTTTTTGGAATTGTCCTTAGAAGTCTTGCAGACAATATAGCAAGTCCATAAACCACCACTTGTACACTCACGAAGTTTTTGGAATTGTACTTAGAACCAGCAATGCTGCTATCCAGTCCCTTGCTGAATTAGTAACACATGTGCAAACACTAACAGTCCCAACTTCTCACATATTATGCATTACTATGACCAACAGAAATGTGTGCAGTGAAATGAATGCTTACAAGTTACTTAATTTGATGAACTGGTGTCAATTACAATATTATAACATGAGAATACATTAACAAAGGTACAAAATACATCATTAAAGAACATAACAATACAGATAACATTTATAGTGCAGGCTTTACAAAACAATAGAAATAAACATATACATCACTGTTACAGGAATTATAAGTACCTACATAAAAGATCAGAATAACTTTTGAAACATCAACTTCACACATGAGCATTAAAACAAAACAGAATAAATAATGTCTAAACATCTTTAAAAAGTAAATAACATATTATTAATGTCAGTTATATTTGAGGATAACAGTATTCCTCATCATAGTGAATGTAGCTTAGTATTAGAAGTGAAAAAAAATCTATGAAACTACACAGAGACAGGAAGAAAACAAATACACAAGGGTACACAAACACATAGTGGGATAACACAAAAGGAAAGGACAGGGTTCGTTTTCAGTGTAACATTTGGTACTGCAGTCCAACCCAAAACTTCATTCCATAGATCTTTCGTCTTATTTCGATATTTGCTCCAGCCAAAAAAATCCTATCCAAGCATGCTTTCTATATTTATTTCACATATTTCTTACCTCATTATTTATTTCCATGAAAATCCTACCTATACCTGCTTTTTGTACTTTTTGTAACTTCTCAATGCATTTCTTCCAATTCATCGCAACTCATTCTCTTATATAGTCTACCCCCACTTAAGCTAACTTAAATCTACTGAGCTCAGATGCTAAACTAAGTGACGAGGCAATGCAGCAGCACAAAACAATTAACATGAACAGCAATGACAAAAAAATTCAAATTGGCAAAGTAAGCAACAATATTACAACTAATATAAGGCAATGAGCAGCAAACAAGGAAAACAAATCAGTAGTAAACTGGCTTAGCAGAGTAACACAAAGTCAAATTCAGTAACACTATGCCTGGCAAACAGCAGCAGCAAATGAAATAACTTATATCTAAACATGACATAGCTCAAGCAGAAAAAAACATTACACTAAAGACAACAATGCAGACAAGGGAAATGTATATTCACATCTTAATGTCTATGTAATTAAAGTGGTGCACCACAAGAAGTTATTCTACAAAAAAAATCACCAAGTAGTTGAAAAGAAAATTCCGTATGCAATTCCTGTGAAGAGCAATGTCTTTGTGCTCCCCCATTTTTGGGAAATGTATTACAGAATTAGTATTTACTGGATCTGTAGACAGAAAATATTTATATTAGTACATCTATAAAATTCTATTTTAACCAATGCTGCAGTGCAGCTAGAAACTAGATATTAAAAAAAATGAAAATGTGTACAAAGGGAGGCATGAAACATCATTCATTAGCCATATGGCATTTCATAAGGTCAGAAAGTACTTTAAATCCAGAATGTATTTTCAAGTAAACCAAAATGCTGCATTAAAATCTCATTAGCAGTACTGGTAAATGTTCTAAGTATGTGAGCCTTATAGACGTTACGTAATCGTGCAACTAACAAGCAAGAATGTACACACACAATAACACTATGTCGTCTGTTCACAATAACAATGCATTCGTAATTTCTGTTTAAATAAGTTCTCTTGGTTCTTGACTGGATATTTAACTTGAACATAGTTGCATGTTAACAGTTTCTAAGTCTGACGAAGCGTATTAGTAATGTAAAGTGAAAAGTTATATGGCAAAGACAAAGTTAAAAAGCAGATTAACTTTCAATAAACGGTTTTTCATGTGAAATGTGGTGTAAACCTTTACTCTTCCTACTACGCAGAGTTTCAACTTCAAAGCAATTATCATGTTGTATATGTCGGTAAGGAATGTTAAAATTTGCTCAAGGTTAGCGTCTATCTTATTTTTCTCTGAGCCAGACGGCGCACGTGGCTGCCTGCCGGGTGAGTCATTGTCTGTTTCTTTGTTGGCGCGCGTCATTATTGGGATTTGGAGGTCTAACTTCTACAAATTCACCTTGCCCAGAGGGCCCAGCCCTGTTTAAATCCCGCCAGTTCTGATGAAATTCAGGTCTGTCGTTATGATTATATCGTCTGTCGTCATGTCGGTAGTTCCTGTAGTTTCTTTCTTATCGATTAAGTGGTGGAGAATTTCTCCATGAATTATCACTGCACACTGAACCGTTGCATCTGAAGTTATGCTGTCTCCCGTGATAATAATAGTTCTGGTTGCCAAATTGTCTGTTTCTATGATTGTCTCTGTTATATTCATTACTACGGAAATGCGATCTTTCTCTGTAACTATTACTCTGCCAGTGGTTGTCATACGGGTGATGTCTGTTTTGGTCATGATTTACGTTGTAAGAATGGCCTTGTCTTGTCCAGTTATTATCTCTGTCATCGTGGAATTGTGACGGATGTGACCTGTAATTGTTGTACTCCTGTTTTCATGTTCCGCGATTGTCAGTGTCAATTTCTAGTTCTTGTAACAGTCCCTGAAAAGCTTCAATGTCGTTTTTGCAACGTCCTGCTAAAATAATATGTCGTAAATGTTCAGGCTGTTTGATTAAGCAAATGCGGATGAGTTCTGAGGGGCTGTATGGGTTTGAAAGATACTGATTCTTACGCAACATGTCTTCAAAATATTTCACAAGACTGGAAAATTCAGATTGTTCGAAATGTTTCATCATTATGATGTCCGCCCCAGTAGCTGAGTGGTCAGCGTGACGGATTGCCGTCCTCCGGGCCCGGGTTCGATTCCCGGCTGGGTCGGAGATTTTCTCCGCTCAGGGACTGGGTGTTGTGTTGTGTTCATCATCATTTCATCCCCATCCGGCGTGCAGGTCGCCCAATGTGGCGCCGAATGTAATAAGACCTGCGCCAAGGCGGCCGGACCTGCCCCGCGAGGGGCCTCCCGGCCAATGACGCCAAACGCTCATTTCATTTCCATCATTATGATGCCATGTTTTACTCAGTCTTGTGTGGCTTGAGACCAATATGCTGAGAGGAAGGGATGGAAAAATTCTCCTTCACTGTGGCAATCGTGAATGACAGATCACATTCTTACAGCTGGTTCATTCTCTAAGTAGTGACACATAAATTCTAATCTGTGTTCTAATGACCAGTTGGGAGGAAAACAATGAGAGAATTGATGGAGCCACGCTTTTGGATGAATGTCGTTGGCAGAATTCTTAAACGTTTTGAATTTACGTGTAGTAATGAACAGCTTATAGTCAAAATCATCGTGTCGGCGAGTAGCGTATCGGTCATTGTTACTTCGTTTCGGCGGTTCCATCTCAAAATCCAACGCGCCTTGCCAATTTCTTTCATAATTTCCGAAGTGTCCTGTGTTATTATTTTGTGGTTGTTCCGTATTTCTATGTCCCTCTTCCCGTACTGGAGCCCGAGTGTCCTCTGAAATATGTAATTCTTGGATTACCTGCATCAACTGATCTTGTACTTCCCGGATTTCTCTTTTGTACTGTGTATTGATTTGATTTTGATTTTGTTTGAATTTTCTAATTTGTTCATACTCTTCTGTGTCAGTGAAGGCTACGGGTCTTGTGTCATTCAGATCATCATCTACCTTTGTAGATAAGTTAGTGACCTGATCCGAAAGTTCGGCTACTTTCTCCGATAGTGAACACATTTCTTCAGTGTGTTTTTCTGAACCAAGTTTCAGAGTGTCCATTTGTGTTGAAATCGAATCTACTGTGTCCTTTAAGTTTTCCTAAGTTTTTGCAAGTTGTGTAACCGAATCAGTAGATGCAACTGAGTCAATTTTAGCCCACAAGGTCTCATGATTTTCATGAACAATGGTTTGCAGTTCTTTTATGGCTGCTTCGTGATTCTGTAATGCATTTTCATGCCGCGAAAAAATAGGTTGAAAATGCTCACAAATTTGTGTTTTTACGTCATTACAGACTTTTTGACATTTCGATTCAATGTTATGTAACGCAGTAGTTAAATCTTCACGTGTTTGTTCAAGTGTGGTGTCTAACTTCCGAAGATTTTGTTCCATTGTGTCTAACTGTTGCTGTGTTTGTCTCTGGTGTTGTTCCATTGTGTCTACCTTTTGAAGCTTTTGCTGTGTTTGTCTCTGATTTTGTTCCATTGTGTCTAACTTTTGAAGATTTTGTTCCATTGTGTCTAACTTTTGAAGATTTTGTCCCATTTGTCTCTGATTTTGTTCCATTTGTTGCATTAATTGCAATAATAATGTATTAGTGTCTGGAATCTGTTTCTCTATGCTTTTTGGCAGTGCATTTTCACCGGCAACATTCACATTTTGACGAGCAGAAAATGTGTCTTGACTCATTTGAGAAAACGGTGAGGACCCAACACCTAAGTCTACAGTATTTGGAATATTGTGTTCTGTCATTTCGGATTCCTGAGGCGAGCTGTTCCCGACCGATCGATCGATAATGCTTCCTTGTTCACTACCTGTTTCACTGTCTACACCATTATTTGCCGCCCGCTCCATTTCCCTATGCACAATTACCAAATTACTACTTCGAATGTCTGTTAATTCACTACACAGTGGTGCTGATAAGCTACGTTCGTCGTCACTATTATTTCTCAGTTTACTTTGAAGCCTAGTGTTACGTTTTTCACACGCCATTATTGTCACAATATTTCACACGATAACACAGAAAAGCACAATTTGAAGAGCAAAAATAAGAGAACACGTTAACATAGCACTGAAAATAATATGTAGTTAATTGCAAGCGCAGCTGCGAAATACTTGGTGCAAATCTACATGCATGCCACAACTGTTTTACTGTACAACAATGAATGACTGCAACTACAAAGGAGATTCTCTCTACAATTAGGCACTAGCAATAAACAATAGCTACACTAATTACACAAACTACAAGAAAAAATCAGAAGATTCCAGTGAGGTATCCTCGACTAAGGGTCGACATATGAAACGTCCCCTTTGAACAATTTTACAATTACTGTGCTGATAAACCTCTTACATTATTTGCTTTTCAAACAGCTGAGCAAAACTGAACGTACTCAAACATTCACTAAAGTGACACACAATATTTTTTTAGCGCAACGCAATCTGACTTTCAGAAATCCCTACAAAGGAATGGCCCTGACTAACATTAACCTGTACCTTTTACAAATCACTTACCTCACAAAAATCTTCGTTACTCAAGCTACTGCAATACAGCGAGCGCCACTACTGCCAGCTAATTAACAGATTCAAACTACAGAAGGCACTAACTACTGATAGGCATAGTTAGCAATTGAAAGATGTTAATAGAGAACAAACAATGTATTTACCTTAACAGTCGTAATATATATGGCAGTTCATGACATCCATTTTTACAAATTTCAAAACTCCGCCATTTCTCTCCCCACATCCACCACTGCTGGCGGCTCACCTCCAACTGCGCAACGCTACGCGCTGTTCACATCCAGGTGCCGAACACTGCAATGGCAGACAACAATGCAAACTAGCCACAGACTGCACACAGCACAGCCAGCGATTTTCATACAGAACGCTACGTAACGTTGCCAATAAGAAAACATAAACAGCCTACTTACAAGTGTTCCCAATAGGAGCAAAGTTAAGGTTCAGTGTGTTATTCTGTTCCTGCCTTTTCCTTTGGTACGTCTAAAAAACGTCACGTATCCATTGTTTTGAATCCCCACTTTCTGGATTTAGACTTTATATACTGTTTTTCCCTGCTTCTACATTTGAATGGGATAATCATTTCATGTATAGATTGATATTCAGTAGGAGTTACTATTCCTGAAAATGTCTCTTTCAGTATGTCCAAAATGGGTTGCACCTTCACAAACATGTAAGTGTAGTTTTCAGGGATTTCGTCATTGTCCACAAAATGTAAATACGTTTTTATTTTCTCAAATCTCTTTAGTGACATAATGTCAGCAATAAGATCCATTCTCAAAGCTGGGTTACTTTTCCAGTACATACGATGGTTTGGGTACTTTATATATGTCATAATCAAATTAATCGCTAGGAAGCAATGAATTTCACTTAGTGAGACAGAGAAATTGGATTCACTATTTGAAAAAGCATACCGTATTGTCTCTCTAACTATCACGTCCAGTGCTTCAGGAGTGAACATGTTGCAGTAGTAAAAATATGGTGTCTTTTCTACTGAAGGATTACTATTACATTTGTAAACGCCACAGAATGCAGGAATGTTACCAACGAAGTCACTGTCGTCGTTTGGATACCATATAATACCGGAAGATGTTGGAGAATTCGAAACTGTGGAACTTGTATTTACCCTATTGGTCTGCACTGTTGTTGACTGAATTGCGCTATCAGCAGCTAAATCACCACTAGCAACAATGTCATCACCAACAACACTATCATAATCAGAATCGTAATCAGGAATATCACTGTCTTCAACACTTGTAATTACGTCCAAATCAGAACAATTGGCATCATCAACAGAATCTAAAATGAATAAAATTTCCTATGGGCTCAATGTTTTCCTTCGATTCATTTTTAATAATGTTGGAAGAGAAACTGTGAAATAAATGAAAGGAAGAAAATGACAAAAATGGTATTTTGTAATTGAGACACTGGTGGTTACGTTGTATTTCATGTTATGTTGCCTATTGCACTGTGTCCACAAATGTGTACATTTGTAAACAGTTCGATTTATACAAAATAGTTCCCAGATATCACTGTTTCAACAGTAACATTATAATAATAAATGTTCAAAGCACATAATAAAAAATTTTAGACAAAAAATTCTCCTGCAAAAAAGTGTAAATTATGATTTCAAATGCACATAATGAACAACAGGCAGCCGCTGAATATCCACAGATATAAAAACGTCTCTCTCCATAACAGTCAAAGATACTGAACTAAGGACAGGGTAGCCAACTTATGGGAACACAATGGCCACAAATGTAACCAATGCTCATTACAGGATCTCATTTTCTTCAATATATTCAGCATAAGGTTAATGGCCACATATGTGCCAATATCCCTGAAGAGGTTAAAAATAACGTATATCCACAGAAGCTGGTTTCATGCATCTGTGACGACTCTGCAGGGCTCGTTAAGTTACTAATATCAGCATACCCGTCGTGAAGCGACATAAACCGCAGTGCCAGATAAACATGGCGACGGCATCAGTTCGCTGAATTTTCAGATTCTTCTCGCAGTCTGTGGCCATTAGATTTGGCGGGATATGATTTCATATTCACACCTTCCACCTGGGGCTGTGATAGCGGAATGCACGGGAAAGTACGCGCGGGGCTCGCATTTATGTGCTCCAGGTTGCACTGCTTTGTATCAATGAATGACGTGTGCTGGGTGCAACGGCTATTGAACTTTCGCCGGCCGAAATGTCAGCCGTTGCCCAACGCGCCTTAGCAAATAGCGAGTTCGGCGAAAACGGGCGGCCTCAGAAGGCCTGGCCTGGGCTCTTTCGTCACGTGCGTCTCCCCGCATCTGCAGCTGCAGCTGCAGCTTCCACACCTGCTAGTTACTCGCCCCTCAACGAGTAAGCCATTTCCTTCTCGCCATGATTCTGCCACAAAACGAGTATCGTCTATTCAAAAGCTGTCGCCAGTTGGTGACTTCCGTTCATTGTGTCATACTCCCAGCTTAGCGTTGATTTCTAGTAAACTGTACCAAGGCAAGTTACTACGTGCGGCAGCCATAAAGTTTTAATCATTACCTCGAAAAAAGTAAAACTGAGACCATGAAACTTAATGATGTTATCACTGCACATCCATTCTTCAGCATGACACATTTTTCCCAACGATGGAAGACTCGGCGGAGGCCTCGATTGGTGCAGTTTGTATTTTGGTTGTTCAGGGAACGTTCCACATCGAAAATTCTGAAAATGACTGCTACGCAATGGTTTCTTGTGGAGCCACCGTATTGGGGCTACGTCAGACAACACTGTAACGTCGTCAAACGGACAAAAAATTAGTCACCCGTACTACGCCCATTTTCACTCACAGATTTCGTATGGCATCATATTTTGCGGTAACTCACTGCACAAATTCATTGCATGAAAGCGTGTAATCAGAATAATAGCTGGGGCCCATCCAAGATCACCTTGCAGACATTTATTTAAGTAACTCGGGATATCCACAGCACCTTCGCAATACATATACTCTAGTATGATACTTGTTATTAATAATCCATCCCAATTCAAAAATAATAGCAAAGTGTGTAGCTACAAGAGTAGAAGAAAGGATGATCTTACGAAATAGCATTAAAAGTCTGACAGATAACCAACCAGCATTTAAAAACAAACTGAAAGAATTTCTGAATGACGACTCTTTCTAGTCAACACACAGTTTTAATCATCACCTCGAAAAAGTAAAATTGCGACCATGAAACTTAATGATGCTGTCACTTTACATCCATTCTTCAGCATGACACTTTTTCCCAACGATTGATGACTCGGTGGAGACTTCGGTTGCAGCAGTTTGTATTTTGGTTGATCAGGGAACGTTCCACCTCGAAAAATCTGGAAATGATTGCTAGGCAATGGTTTTTTTGTCTGAGGAAAGAGGACGAAATGACTGGGTCTGACATCACTAAAATGTTTAATTAACTGTGGATTTAGGGGGTCAAGGTAGTGCTTTATCCTTCCCTCCTAGTATCGCAGCTATCTGTGGGAATTTCGAGCCACAAGGCATCGCGCCTGAGCTTGCTAAATGATATCCTCCTTCTCAGGGAAAAAACGACTTGTGTGCAGCCCTGGCCCACGCTGACTGCCCCCGCCAGCTAGCAGTGCTATTCAGTGGCTGTTGGAGTACCGGTTATTCTTCGTGTTTCACTGTTACTATTAATACGTGCGCATAAAACAAGTAACGTACTAAAACAGTTTTAATCTGACAGGTAGTTTCATATCAGCGCACACTCCGCTGCAGAGTGAAAATCTCATTCAAGTAACGTACAAGATTAATTTCGGAACGCAAAATTTCATTTAAAAGAAATTTTGTTTGTTACAGGAATCAGACACTAGGTGTCGCATACAACTCATGATGAGCAGTATTTGTTTGGGCCAGCTCCATCTACACGTTTGGAAAGCTAGATTGCAAATATCTACCGAAACACCACAGGAAATGTGCCTGACGACTGTTGGGAGTGACACCCACAACATACATCCTGCCTAGCCAAGAACGTGAAAGCCCAGAAGATTTGGCCAGATGTTAATGTAACTTCATACATGTACACACTCTCGGCGTGCATGTAAATAATTTGAGTTGAAATTCTCTTTCACAGTTAGAACGGCCACTAGAGTGTATTAGTATTATTTGTGTTTAACGTTGGTACTAGGCCTGGTATCCAATGTAAGGGGGATGAACAGCGTCGGATGTTGAATAAACACTGTGAAAGCTATGGAGATGCCGCATTTTGGTATGAGACAGCATTGTCGGTACATGACAGAGTTTGAAAGGGATTTCATTTTGGGTCTTCATTTGACCGGCTGGCTGAATCATGTAAAATTCAGATGTACGGGGCAGTTTGATGTGACAGTGGCCTGTTGCTGAATTGCATGAGAACGTGAGGGCAGGTATACTGGTCGTAAAGTTTCCGATCAGCCACATTTCATAACAACGAGGGAGAATTGCCATACTGATCACCAAGTACATCATAATCCTTCCATATTTGCACCTCCCATCTGAGAACAAGTAATGGACTCCCTGTAAATTTTTGTGTCATCCCGCACCATTGCTAGGAGCCTAGCAGCACCCGAACTAGGAAATTACTGACCCTAGCGCAGTCTACCTTTAACACCACAACACAAATGGTTGCATTTGCAGTGGTGCGCTGAACGGGAAGCATCAACTGCTGATGAATAGCATCGCACTGTATTCAACGATAAAATGCAGACCTCCTCTGTTTCGGATGACTTTCATCGGTGAATATGGAGATGGGAGAGGTTCTATCTTCCAATGTTCTCAAGAGGTTCAGCAGTGTTACCCTTGGTATAGGAGTATCACACTGAATTACAGACCCATATCACTGACCTCAATTTGCAGTACGATTTTGGAGCATATACTGTACTCAAACATTATGAATCACCTAGAAGAAAATGGCTTATTGATACATAACCAACACGGATTCATAAAATATCGTTCTTGTGCAACGCATCTAGCTCTTTATTCCCATGAAGTAATGGTGCTGTCGACAAGGGATCTCAGATCGATTCCATATTCCTAGATTTCCAGAAGGCTTTTGATACTGTTCCTCACAAGCAACTATTACTCAAATTGCGTTCATATGGAGTATCGTCTCAGTTGTGTGACTGGATTCGTGATTTTTCTCTCAGAGAGGTCACAGTTCGTAGTGATAGACGGTAAATCATCGAGTAGAACAAAAGTGATATCTGGCGTTCCGCGAGGTAGTGTCATAAGCCCTCTGCTGTTCCTGATTTACATAAATGATCTAGGTGATAATTTGAGCAGCTCCCTTAGATTGTTTGCAGATGACGCTGTAATTTACCGTCTAGCAAAATCATCAGACGATCAATTCCAATTACAAAATGATCTAGAGAGGATTTATGTATGGTGCGAAAAGTGACAATTGGCACTAAACGAAGAAAAGTGCGACGTGATCCACATGGGTACTAAAAGAAATTCGATAAATTTTGCGTATACGATAAATCGCACAAATCTAAGGGCTGTCAATTCGACCAAATACCTAGGAGTTACAATTACCAGCAACTTAAATTGGAAAGACCACATAGGTAATATTGTGGGGAAGGCGAAACAAAGACTGCGTTTTGTTGTCAGAACACTTAGCAGATGCGACAAACCCACTAAAGAGACAGCCTACATTACACTTGTCCGTCCTCTGCTGGAATATTGCTGCATGGTATGGGATATTTACCAGGTAGGATTGACGGAGGACATCGAGAAAGTGCAAAGAAGGGCAGCTCGTTTTGTGTTATTGCGCAATAGGTGTGAGAATGTCACTAATATAATACGCGAGTTGGGATGGTAGTCAATGAAGCAAAGGCGGTCTTCTTTGCGGCGAGATGTATTTACGAAATTTCAATCACCAACTTTCTCTTCCGAATGCGTAAATATTTTGTTGAGACCCACCTACGTAGGGAGTAATGATCATCATAATAAAATAAGAGAAATCAGAACTTGAACGGAAAGATTTAGGGGTTCCTTTTTCGCACGTGCCATTCCAGAGTGGAATGGTAGAGAAGTAGTATGAAAATGGTTCGATGAACCCTCTGCAAGCCCCTTAAATGTGAATTGCTGAGTAACCATGTAGATGTAGAGGTATTATGGAGTGGGCGACCATCGGGTAACTCTTCAGGTCACAGCTGGTTGTGGTTGAGTGAACTCTGACGTAACAACGTCCACTGACGTCCTGCGTCCTCAAGTGTTATCACTCATGTGACAGTATTGTGCCATTTTCCAACAGGGCAATGCTCGTCCACACACGGCACGTGCCTCTACGAACTGTTGACGTACCCCTGTGACCAGCAAACTCTCCAGATCTGTCCCAGGTAGGACATGTGTGAGACCAGCTAGGGGAGTCAACTCTATCCCGGTGCCAGTACCGACGACATCAAGGACCAGTTAGAACAGTTGTTGACCAGGTCCCCGCAGGAGAGAATTCAAACGCTTTTCAACCGAGTCAGTGCAGGCATCCAGTTCAGAGGATGTACAACGTCGTACAGAGAAGTGGTCTCAGATTACTAAGTTCTTAGCAAATTTGACTCGATTTTGTTATCACTAAAATAACATCACATACCTTCTGAAACCGTGAAATTTCAGTCCATTTCCTCCTCCCACTCTGATTGGTTCACCTTTTTCTTTTGCTGGGCTAACTCAGTCCGCTTATAACCTCTTCGTTGAACGTCCCTAACACATACACACACACGCACACACAAACGCACACGCATGCACACAAACTCCAAGTCAGTCAGTTTCAGTTACTGTTTCCATGCCTCTCTGCCGCTGTTCTCAACCAGTTGAACCCTGCGAATTTCTTCAGTCCTTTATTCCATCGTTTGGATTCTCTGCCTTGTGGTCCTCGTCCGTCTCTGGGACTCCACTCTCACACTGCTGTAATCCATCTTCGTGCCATATCTCGTGCCCACTTCCATTTTAGAATCTTTACTCTCTCCAAAACACGCTGATTTCTTGTAATTGCTCATATGTCCCCAATAATTTGCGATCTTTCTTAGTGAGACCTAGGGGTGGCTTTTCCGTCGCTCTCTGAGATGTTTGTTCCCAGCCGTTCTGGAAGAACATTCTGTGCGAAATAACATTTTTCAACTTTGTTGGCATATGTATAATTCCTATAATTATCAGTCGGAACAAATTATTATCACTAGTCATGATCTATCGATCGTCTACAGGAGTAGCATGTAGCAGCTTCTGTGCCTGTTAATGTAGCACTCGAACCTTTATTAATAGAATTTACTGAATATGAATTGTGAATGAGTGAATCAGTACCAGATTTACACATGAAAAACGACTTTTTTCTACCACAATCAAGTTCGTTGAGTGAGTGTATACCATGTGCTAGGTGGTATTGCAAGATGAGGACGTTTGACGACTGCGTTTTGCACAATTAACACGGCATGTGATTTTTAAATGTTTGACGACTATATAGCCACATATGTTATTAGAGACACACTTGAGAAGAGCAATTCCCGAAATAGGTAATGTGAAAAATAAAAGTTTCATACACAGTCTGGTGGAAAAATGTCGTTCTTCAAATTTATTGATGCTGTAGGGTCCATGCAAGAGAAAATGAGAGATTTTGTACTTGTAGCTTGTCTGATGTTATGTGTCGTGCAAAAGGCAGCTATTCTGCGTACAAAGATGATCTCGTAATAATGTGATTGAGGACAACGTAGGTGTTCGGAGGCCGAAACCGTTTCCGTCGAATTTCGCCATTCTCCCTTCGAAGAAGGCAAGGAGAAAAGAAGGAATATTAGGGTTTCAAAATCCCACCGACGTCAAGTTCATTAAAGATGAAGCGCAGGTCTGGACAGAGAGAGGATGGGGAAAGAAATCGACTGAGTTCTTTTCAGTTTAACCATTGTCAGATGCACGTCAATTAATTTAGAAAAAGCATGAAAGCGAAATCAGGATTATATGTTCCCTGACACCCAGAAGGCACTCGTTACAGCTCTTCACTGTCGTTTAGTGTACAAAATACAAGCTTACCGAGGAGCGGACCAAAATGGTTCAAATGGCTCTAAGCACTATGGGACTTAATATCTAAGGTCATCAGTCCCCTAGACCTAGAACTACTTAAACCTAACTAAGCGAAGGACATCACACATATCCATGAGCGAGGTAGGATTCGAACCTGCGACCGTAGCAGCAGAGCGGTACCGGACCAGAATTGTATATAAATCAAAACTTACAGACAGATCTCAACACATCGTTCGTAACGGAAGAAAATCGACAAGTGTAAGGCAATTTCGGGAGCACCACAAGGGACTGTTATAAGACTGTGTTTACAGTTGATATTGATGATCGATTGCGTAATATTGGAGGGTTCTTGAGGCAGTTCGTAAACGATGTTGTGCGTAGGAAGACTGCAAGGTCAGAATACTGTCGCGAAATGCAGGAACATCTGCGAAAGATCGGCGGTTCTTCAATGGAATTGCAGTTGACCCTGAACCGAAATAAATGTAAAGCATTTCGCGTAAATAGGCGTAGAGGTCCTGTACTGTTCGATTACGCTATTGCTGTTAAGTGCATCGAAACCGTAACAATTGTCGAATACCTACTAGTAACCATCAAAAGCGACCAAACGTGGAATGAATATGCAAAACAAATAGTAGGAAAAGAGTATGCCAGACTCTGATTCATTTGAAAAATCTTAAGGAAATGTAATTTATCTGAGAAAGAAGTTGCTCACAAAACATTTACGGAACATTTCGCCACGAGATCTTCTAGCTGGAGCGAGAGTGTGACGGAGATTCGCAACGAACTACAATGGCATACCTTCAGGAGAGGCGATGTGCGTCACGGAGAGGCTTACTGCTGAAATTCCAAGAGTATACGTACCAAAGAAAGCCGGGAAACACGTTACATCAACCCACATAAACCTTGTGAAACATTTAGGTTAAGCAACAACTGTTCTTTCCACGCACCATTCGTGAATGGAGCAGAGAAGTTGGGAAAAGACGGTAACAGCAGAAGTATCCTATCAGAGTGTAGATAGGGTTGTGGGTGCAAAACGGAATCCAGTTCCCCCAAAATGCGAGTGCAGTATACTGATCATTGCACCACCACATTGGGTAAGAGGGAATGGCCGATTCCATCATCCGTCCTTCTTGTAATGAGCCATTATTCCGACTCTAATGCTCGCGCTGTCGACACCACATTGGCCACTAACCATGATTTCTCCTTGTACGACCTGTAATGCCGAAGCGAGGTCTATATATGTCGTCTGGACACCAGTGTTTGTTGTGGAGCCACCGTATTGGGCCCACGTCAGACAACATTGTAATGCCGTTAAACGGACAAAAAATTATTCACCCCTACTATGCCCATTTTCACTCACAGGTTCGATATGGTATCATATTTTGGCGTAATTCACTGCACAAATTCATTGCACGAAAGCGTGTAATCAGAATAATAGCTGGAGCCCACCCAAGATCACCTTGCAGACGTTTATTTAAGTAACTCGAGATATCCACAGTACCTTCGCAATACATATACTCAAGTATGATATTTGTTATTAATAACCCATCCCAGTTCAAAAATAATAGCAAAGTGTGTAGCTGCAACAGTAGAAGAAAGGATGATCTTTACAAATAGTATTAAAAGTCTGGCAGATAGCCAATCAGCATTTAAAAACAAATTGAAAGAATTTCTAAATGACAACTCTTTCTACTCAACAGATGAATTTTTATGTATGAAGTAGAAAACTTATATTAAACTGACACGTTCCACTTCATTGCGAAATGTCGTATTCATGACCTATGGAACAAGTAACAATGTAATGCAATGTGTTTACAAACAGTAGTGTAATTTCCTAAAGCAGCCAAGAGCTGCGCAGCCAATGAATGAAGGTCCATGTAAACCTGTCAGCGTCAGGGAACTGCATGCAGTGGGCATTTGGTGTCGGTCACCTCGGAAGAGACCCCTGCTCACACAGGCACATAAAGACGACGACAACAAAGTTCATCCGGCTGGAGGAGTATGTGACTGGTCTTGTAAACACTCCCTCTCCCCTTATTGCATCTCGATTGGCCAGCAAAATCACTTGGGTTCGAACCCCATAAGAAGCCTGTGGGACATGCTGCAGAAGTGGATAGCAGCCTCGTAATTTTGGACGAACTACACAATCAAATCCTCAGTGAGGGGTTTGTTCGCAGCTTGTGGTCTAGTGGCTAGCGTTGCTGCCTCTGGATCACAGGGTCCCGCATTCGATTCCCTGCCGGTTTGGGGATTTTCTCTGCCCGAGGACTGGGTGTTTGTGTTGTCATCATTTCATCATCGTCATCATCATTCGTGACAGTGGAGAGATTGAATTGTGAAGAAATCTGTCCACAAAGTAAGTAGAGAAAGAAACGAATGAGGTATTTAGAGAACGAACAAAAGTTCAGGAAGAACAAGAAAAACCTTTGAGGTTTTGTCGATGAGACTGTAATCCCATCAGAGATAACAAACGACTTGGGAGAGCAGTTGAATGGAATGGACAGTTTTTCTCCTAATGAAAGAGGCACAGCTGTAGTAACCTCCCATATCGTATGAAAAGCGGTTACAAGATGCACATCAACAAAAGTAAAACGAGGGTAACTGAATGTAGCTGAAGTACATCAGGTACTGCTTAAGGAATTAAATCAGGAAATGAAATAATAAAACCATTTGAAGAGACATGCTGTTTTGGCAGCAAAATACCTGATGACAGCCGAAGCAGAGAGGGTATAAAGTGCAAGCGGGCTACAGCATGGAAGCATTTCTGAAAAAGAGGTATTTGCTGAGCTTTAATATAAATTTAAGTTTTAGCAAGTCTTTCCCGAATGAATCTGTCTGGTGTGTAGCCTTGTATGGTTGCATAGAAGTGACACTGGATGATATTCACTTCAGAGGAGAGGAGAATAGAGGCACTCTACAGAATGAAGAGTTACTGAATCTAACTGGTGCAATTTGACTAAAAGAAGTAATGAGTTGGTAGTATATATCCAGAGGCATGAAGAAATGTGGGGCCTAAATGTTATAGAGGGAGTCCAAGGGATGAAGACAGTGAACAACTTCACATGGATATAAGTTGCAACAGGCATTCGGAGATAAAGAGGCTCGCACGGGATAGCCTAATGGGGAGAGATGCATCTGCGTCGTCTTCAGACTGTAGAGCACGACAACAATAACACACTGCTAGGAAGACAACAACAACAACTGAGGTAACAGCAAAGACCTCGGAGGCACGGTGGCACAATAGTCGGCGTTCGATGATATGTTCCGAAACTTTATGGTGTCACATGTAACAACAGGGCGGCAGTTGCAACATATTAGTCAAGGTGACTTCATACAAGGGATGGTTTAGTTGCTCCTGTCGATGGGTTTTACGGAACCCACAACCCTTCAAAAACAACGCGCTAGATTTTCATATTCTCTCGCTCGCTACGTGCAAACTATTAACCCTACAGAAAAGATGAATAGTAGTATCTTTTTGTAGGAAATTTAATGTAGTTAAATCTTGTACTGGGATATGTTTCGATGGAAGTCACGTTTTCGAGAATAATTCGAAAATTACGCCTCTAGCGAACGTATCCCATTAAAGAGTTTAACAACATTAAAGTTTCTTCAAAAATTTCCTGTTCACCTTTTCCATACGAAATTCTTGTGTATGGACTTTGAAGTAGTCGCGGGTTGCATAAAACCCATCCACAGGGGCAGCTGAATCACCCCGCACGCCCTCTTGCCCCTAAAATGACGAGTGGGAGACCATCAGCGCGCAAGTGTTACGGGCCCCTGGATACGATCGCTCGCATTTTCTCGAACACGCCATCTGCTGACTTGATGTCTGTATTACTCGGGAGTGTGTAGACGGCTTATCATTCCGAGAACAAATGTCCTTCCTCCAGGCGGACAGCGCGCGTGAGTCATACGGAGGCGAGCGGAGCGGTTAGCCGCGCGGCAGCCGCGAAACGCGCGTTGGTCACGGCGCATGCGCGGGCGCAGCCGCAGCCGCAGGGGCAGCCCACCGGCTGACGTCACGGCGCCGTCTGGACCGGACCGCTACGGCCGGGCGGTGCGGTGCTCCCGATTGCCGCCGCAGATAGCGCACCAGCACTCCAGACGGCGCGGGCCAATCACTTCCCGGTTCGGGTGACCTCAGCCCGAGCCGCCGCATTGGCAGCCGCGTCGAGTTTAACGCCCCGGACGAAGGGGCATTAGCGAGCACAAGGTCTGTATAGGAGTGGTCTGGTCACGCTCGCACGATCTTCTGCGTTGATGGCAGCCATTTTGGATCCTTATGTGTCTGTGGCAGACAGTGTTTGTTTACAGTTCCGTTAATGAGAGTAAACTCTCGGTGTCAAAAGTTTCGAAATGCATGCTGTGCAGCGGGGAATTTCAGAAGCAACTCGGGAAAAGACTATTTGGATTTCTTAAAGAAAAAAAGTGGGAGTGTAAAATGGTTACAAAACTGTAGGAGAGACAAATGGACATCAACTACACATTCTAGGTTATGTGAGGTAAGTACATAATCGGATAAAGTAACTACAGTTACAGCATCTTCGTTTTCTACAAAGTATAAGCACGTACGATTTATTTAAGTTTCACTTTGAGGTTTCGCAGTTCGAGATGAATAGAGCTGATGGAAGGAAGCTGTTAAAATACACCGACGGAAAAAAATCCCAACACCATGAAGGAGTTATGCGACATAAACCTAAGTTGGTTGGTGTATTTCAATTCTGACGTACAACGTCTATTGAAGTTTCACGCTAGTCGCCTAAGAATGGCGCTACTCCGCCACTATGTGGATGTAAATCAGGTTTACTTTTAATACACGCTGTAACGGCTGTGAGCGTTCGCCACCTTCGAAACTGTAGTGAGTTGATGTTAGTCAAGAATACCGTTGAGATGGCGAAGACGCCATTATCAACAGCTCTCCGTGTTTGAGAGATTTTGTGTAACAGGGCTGCAAGAAGTTGGATAGTCCTCCCGGTATACTTTCGAAGGACTTGGCAGGAATGTAAACACCGTGCATGATGCTGGTAGCGGTGGTAACAGGAAGGTACGGTTGCAAGAAGACCGGGCTCCGGACGGCCAAGTGACACCACCGAGAGGGAAGACCGTCGTGTTCGGCGTATCTTAGTGGCGTATCTTACTGCACTTGTAGCAGAAATTGGAGAAGCAATTGGCACCGCAGTGACACAACGAACTGTTAGAAATTGGTTTCTCCAAGGAAAACTCCGAGCGAGACGCCCTATAGTGTGCATTCCAATGACCCTAAACCGCTGCTGTCTGCGACTTTAGTGCTGTCAAGAGAGGGCTTATTGGAGGGCAGAGTGGGGGTCTGTCAGCCGAGATACATTGGACCTACATCTGGAGTTATGGCCTGGGGAACGATTTCGTATGGCAACAAGAGCACTACCATGGATATTCCTCACACCTTGACAGCAAATTATTATGTCAGTATGGAGATTCAACTTGTTGTGCTGCTATTCATGAACGGCATACCAAGAGACGTTTTCCAACAGGATAATGGTCGCCCACATATCCGTGTTAAAACGCAACATGCTCTATAGAGTGTCGGCGTATTGATTTGGCCTTCTCAATCACTAGATCTGTCTCCAATCGAGCACGTATGGGAAATCGTGAGACGACAACTCCAGGTTAATCCACAGCCAGCTTTAGCCGTTCCTGTATTGACCGACCACGTGCCACAAACATGGAACCCCATCCCACAACCTGGCGTCTGGCACCTGTACAACACAGTGCATGCACGTTTGCGTGCTTGCATTCAACATTCTGGCGGTTACACTGGTTATTAATGTTCCGCCATTTGACATTTGCAATGGTTTTTCTCGCGTACATTCACTTGAAACGTTAATCACTTCTACATATACAGGGTGGTCAGAAAATGTGCGAAATGCCTGTAGGGATGTTACAGGGCAGGTTGTACTGAGACATAAATGTTAAGAAAGAAATTCGATTCGTTGCTCCGTTTCCGAGTTACACTCCTGGAAATTGAAATAAGAACACCGTGAATTCATCGTCCCAGGAAGGGGAAACTTTATTGACACATTCCTGGGGTCAGATACATCACATGATCACACTGACAGAACCACAGGCACATATACACAGGCAACAGAGCATGCACAATGTCGGCACTAGTACAGTGTGTATCCACCTTTCGCAGCAATGCAGGCTGCTATTCTCCCATGGAGACGATCGTAGAGATGCTGGATGTAGTCCTGTGGAACGGCTTGCCATGCCATTTCCACCTGGCGCCTCAGTTGGACCAGCGTGCGTGCTGGACGTGCAGACCGTGTGAGACGACGCTTCATCCAGTCCCAAACATGCTCAATGGGGGACAGATCCGGAGATCTTGCTGGCCAGGGTAGTTGACTTACACCTTCTAGAGCACGTTGGGTGGCACGGGATACATGCGGACGTGCATTGTCCTGTTGGAGCAGCAAGTTCCCTTGCCGGTCTAGGAATGGTACAACGATGGGTTCGATGACGGTTTGGATGTACCGTGCACTATTCAGTGTCCCCTCGACGATCACCAGTGGTGTACGGCCAGTGTAGGAGATCGCTCCCCACACCATGAAGCCGGGTGTTGGCCTTGTGTGCCTCGGTCGTATGCAGTCCTGATTGTGGCGCTCACCTGCACGGCGCCAAACACGCATACGACCATGATTGGCACCAAGGCAGAAGCGACTCTCATCGCTGAAGACGACACGTCTCCATTCGTCCCTCCATTCACGCCTGTCGCGACACCACTGGAGGCGGGCTGCACGATGCTGGGGCGTGAGCGGAAGACGGCCTAACGGTGTGCGGGACCGTAGCCCAGCTTCATGGAGACGGTTGCGAATGGTCCTCGCCGATACCCCAGGAGCAACAGTGTCCCTAATTTGCTGGGAAGTGGCGGTGCGGTCCCCTACGGCACTGCGTAGGATCCTACGGTCTTGGCGTGCATCCGTGCATCGCTGCGGTCCGGTCCCAGGTCGACGGGCACGTGCACCTTCCGCCGACCGCTGGCGACAACATCGATGTACTGTGGAGACCTCACGCCCCACGTGTTGAGCAATTCGGCGGTACGTCCACCCGGCCTCCCGCATGCCCACTATACGCCCTCGCTCAAAGTCCGTCAACTGCACATACGGTTCACGTCCACGCTGTCGCGGCATGCTACCAGTGTTAAAGACTGCGATGGAGCTCCGTATGCCACGGCAAACTGGCTGACACTGACGGCGGCGGTGCACAAATGCTGCGCAGCTAGCGCCATTCGACGGCCAACACCGCGGTTCCTGGTGTGTCCGCTGTGCCGTGCGTGTGATCATTGCTTGTACAGCCCTCTCGCAGTGTCCGGAGCAAGTATGATGGGTCTGACACACCGGTGTCAATGTGTTCTGTTTTCCATTTCCAGGAGTGTATTTCGCATAGAAGTTAGCCAATCGGGGCGTCGCGCGCTCACATTCAAGCGGCCTGCCGGGGGCGGTGTTGCCCAACGCGTGCTTCGTCTCGTTAGCTGAAACTTGAATTTACGCGCGCGACGATCTGATTGGCTAACTTCAATGCTAAATAACTCGGAAACGGCGCAACGTATCGAATTTTTTTGTAACATTCATATCTCAGTACAACCTACCCTGCAACATCCCTACAAGCGTTTCAGACATTTTCTGACCACACTGTATATTTCACAGACACATGTATTCCTGAACTGTGATCACACCAGATTAATTATTTCTTGGTTTGTTTTTTTCCGTCAGTGTAGAATGTACTGCTATAAAAATTGGTGCCAGTCTTTCGAAATTCAATGAGAACCCATTCTAATTCCGCATCATTTGAAACACAGATTATAGCATAATAAGGATGAACGGAGTATGCTAGTTATTGAAACAGCAAATTGTTACTAGTTTTTGGCTAATAGTTTAACAACTGAACTGTAACTTACTCTTCATGCAAAAGAAAACCTTTTGGATATTGCATTGACAATATTGTTTCTTCTCCGATCCCGAAATGTCTGTTGGTGGAGTTTCAATTTTGTAAGTTAACCTTCCCTGTCTTCCAATCATTCAGCGTAAGTAGAATGAGGTGCGAAAGGTATGGGAGTGCTGCGCCTACTGAGCTACTGTGGCCACTATGTTACCACGGTTTGCGTTAAATGTACACGTGTTTACCAAAACGATCACTAAAGACGTCTGGCGTTACTACTGATTTCTAAATTTTACGTCACACAGTTACCACACGACTATGAAATGTACACTGTTCACACTGAAAATTATAAAGATATAAGCGTCATAAAAGTTTTAAGCTGCATTCGAACTTTATTTTTGTTATGAATATCGCGGAAACTGATCTCCTGTAAATTTTCTCAGTCATAAACATGAATATAAATTTCTCGAAACAGAAGCTGCACTAGCAATGTGAACCGTATCTACAGTGCTTTATCCCTATGTCGTACTACCAAAGGTGAAAGTCGTACCTCGATGGTGTGGATATTGTTGACGAATTTTTACTTGAAACGTAGGGGATTGTTATTTTTATCCAATTACATTACCAGTATCGGAGTAATATGATGTACATGATTTATTTATAAACATAATAATGCAGTTTCCGATTCAAAGCTAACAGTAAAGAGATACATACTGCGTGGAATGTGTGTTCTTATAGGACAATTATCCAAGGATTTCCACCCAATAATATCCAAACAGCAGACTCTGTACACAATTTATTAAATTGCCAATAACACACTCTTTTAAGTAACAACAAATTCATATAACTTACAGAACTTAACAAATCGTTAAAAGAATGAACTTTAAAAACAATAACGGCGGCTGGCCACCATAAAATCAAAGAACCTTTTACAATAGTGCTTTTAGAGTTTACCCAAGAGACAAAATCCAATAATAAGTTAACTTGGCAATACAACTTAAGATCATTTACATAAAAACCTTGAGAAAGATAATAACACTTGGCACCACAAAATAAAAGAAGCGCAACACACAACCAATAAATATAATAACAAAATAATAATTTGATACAACCAAAGGGCAAGGGCAACTCCCAACGCAATCACAGACGAGCGAGCTCTCAGCACTTCAGACCCCCACTAGAAACGGTCCCCAAAGTAAACCGCTGAGATCTCCCCGACATGCCTCCCACAACTGCCCATCACTTACGCACCTTGGTTATGTTCCGTAACACACGACAGATAATATCAACACAAGATAAAATTCAAAAAACAAATAACAGTATAACATCCCGACAGCACATGATAACCACGGCGCCGTTAGCTCGGGCGCTCTTAACAAGTGCCGGAAGCCAACACACACAAATCTTAATAAACAATTCTCACTTGTTAAAACAAAACAATAAAAGCCAAGCGCACATGAATAGTCAAACCACAGTCTTAGAAGTGCCTTAACGGCACCAAACGCGTCTATTCCACCAAGTTAATAATAACACAGTGAGATAAAAATACAGAACATACCACTAAATGCTGTTACACAAACCAAACTGACGAGATCGTGAGTCTATAAGACTGTACAGGTACGTCACATCCAGGTTTAACTACTCACTGATGATGATCATGTTTTGTTTGTGGAGCGCTCAACTGCGCGGTCATCAGCGCTCATACGAAGTCCGCATTTTTCTCTGATTACTCTGTGGACAGATTTAAAATCATTGGGGTAGTCTAGAATTCTCTGTCACTTTCTTATTAACCACAGCTGCCCTTTCATACACTTGGCCTCGTATAGATGCAGTCTGAGTTCTGTGCAAGTTGAATCTAACCTTTCGCTCCCAGTATCTCATTCATGCTATCCTCACAGTTTCGAAGAGCGAATTACGCCAGTAAGCTCCACAGATCCGCTACCTGATCTAGGGCGATAAACAATGGACATCAGTCAAGAAAGCTGTTCAGATTGACTTCCTGAGATGTTTAGGCTGCATGTTGTTAATTGTTAGCTTTTTTGAACTTTATTCTACATGTCAGGTTTAGGTTAACTAACTAAATGATTTTAATGCTTTGAAAAATAACTGGCCGGCCGCTGTGGCCGAGCGGTTCTAGGTGCTTCAGTCTGGAACCGCGTGACCGCTACGGTCGCAGGTTCGAATCCTGCCTTTGGCATGGATGTGTGTGACGTCCTTAGATTAGTTAGGTTTAAGTAGTTCTAAGTTCTAGGGGACTGATGACCTCAGATGTGAAGTCCTATAGTGCTCAGAGCCATTTGAAAATAACTGTGCTGCATTTGCAGATAGAAATGTGTCAAGTAACGCCCCCAAGGCCATACTAACCCACCAGTAAATATTTCCAACATACAGACCGTTATACCAACGTTAATGTTCATTTGTTCTTGCACTACTCAATTCGATCGTACTGAATACTCTCACTAACAGACAGTATCCTTGTCGAACAAACGAAGCCCGCCGGAGTGGCTATGCGGTTCTAGGCACTGCAGTCTGGAACCGAGCAACCGCTACGGTCGCAGGTTCGAATCCTGCCTCGAGCATGGATGTGTTTGATGTCCTTAGGTTAGTTAGGTTTAAGTAGTTCTAAGTTCTAGGCGACTGATGACCTCAGAAGATAAGTCGCATAGTGCTCAGAGCCATTGGAACCATTTTTGAACAAACGAACTTCCGATTACAAATAACAAAATCAGTTTATTAACAGTCAACTACTCATATAATATTCAGTGAGTAATTACGCTAGCCAAAATATTACGCAGCTGTAATTTCTTATCTTGCCAGTGTCACTAAGGACAGCCTGTAATATTATGCCCACTTTATTCTGTCCTCTGTCACATAGCTTCTCAGCAAAAAGCGTCACTGAACGTGTCATCGAAATTTTCAGAGCCACTGGAGACCCATCCTTACTCCGTCGGAACTAGTTCCCGACATCTCGTTGCTTTAGCCAGCGCAGTCAATCTATTGAATTCGCAACGCGAGACAGAGTTTTTATCTGATTGGCTGAGGCGATTTATGGTCAATGTGCGTTGTAGATGCTTCGGTATAGTTAGGTGCGTACTTCGTCAACTTGATCAGTCATAAATCTTTAGTGAAGTTGCATAATCTGCCAGGATATATTCTCAAAAAATGCCAGACAAACTTAATTCTTTATGTGTGAAGAGCTGAGGTAAAGAGCTTATTTTCTCGATATAAATACCAGCTGTTTCTACACAAGGCCTTTCATACAGTATACGTGTCCCACTACGTGACTGCACAACAGCATGTCGCGCTCATACTTATTCTTCTTGTATGTTCCTCGAAACAATCTGATTTGATGAGAACTGTATAACGTTAACCAAACACAACTTAGAATGAAAATATGTTACTTAATTCTGATCTAGGAGCCCTGCGATTTTTTACTGATAAATTAATCAAGTTCGCCTGTCTCGTGGGTTTCGTTTCTTCTCTCGCCCATAGTTCCTCAACCGCTGTTGTCATTTTCTTTTAGCCTTATGTTTACGTTTCAGCATTAAAGATTTTCCTTGCAGACTGCTGTGACATTTCAATCTTGAAGCTATCTCTTGCTAAGAATAGCACATTTCAGGAAGCAGCGCTTGGACGATCCCTATCTTTCTTGGTGAAAAGCCTACTTTTCTCCCCATAACCTCAAAATGTTTCGCTTCCATGAAACTGCCTCAAAACTATAAATGCAGCTCACACAGAGTATCAATAATGTCTTATTTACTTGCAAAAATCACATTTCAAACAATAAGTAACAATATTTGCTTCTGGTTTGCAACAATACGCATGTTTATACGATTCACAACAAAAAGTACTGTTAAAGCGAATCACTAAAAAAAGAAAAAAAAATGAGCTCTGAAGTTACATCACATTCCTCACTGTGGTCACCATATGAACAAAAAAATACTCTGTAGAAGATGTAATATCCTAATATCCGTATAAGTAATATTACTACAACACAAGATCAAATATTACGCTTTAAGTACGATTACTCTGCATAAAACTAGAAATGGATGTTTTGCTCTAATGTTTGGCCGCTTCTGTATGCTATTAAACAATACGGTTTTTACCTATACTTCTTCCACACATGTACACAGTGTCTTTCCATCTTGTCAGGAAACAATTTTGTATGCAATATACAAAATTCTGAGTTCAAGTAATTTTCAATATCTCAACAATTAGTAAAGTTATAAATTTGAAATTGGAATGATAAACCAGCTAGTAGTGCTATTCGACAGTGCTGTATAATGATGTGTTACAATCCTCGTGCTCAGACAAATAGAACATGACTCAGATTCTGTACAATTTACCAACGTGATTCGTTTCTGTACTTTGGCACGGCATCTGACGCGATCATAGCAAGAGACAGGTCGCTCGGGCACATCTCTGTGTAGCATCAACGCAAGCATTCGTAAGTGTCTCTTAAAAGAGTGATTGCTTATTGATACATCATACGACTTCGAGACAGCGCCATGTCGTCAGTCAGTCCTGTGGCTTTAGTAAAGGCTATGGTAATACAGATGAGATTTTTACAATCTGGCAGCTCATAGTAAGTCATGGAGCCAGGGATTAACTTCGATCGAACGGTGTTTTGACACGTCCCAGCGTTTTTTGTTTAACCCACTGGAAGAAGTCGGCATCGGAGATTCAAACTAGTACATGTGTATTAAATCGCAGAGTAACTATAATTTGCCGTTGCGCACGCACCAGTGAACATGGCAATGGGTGATGCGCAGGGGCGTGTGTGGAGGAGCAGATGTGTGTGTGTGTGTGTACAGTATACTCAAGCTACGTTCTGAAATTGTGATAACTACATATCGGCAACCTTCGAGACAACCGTCTTTTTTTTTTTACGACAGCCACGAGTCTCAGAGATCTACAGTACAACCAGGATAACTTGAGCTTCGTCCCGAAGTTGACATCGGTACAGAACACCTTTTGTTTACAACTGCCAGGAACCTCAGCGATCTAGTAGAATGGCGAAATCTTGAGTTATGTGTTTGTGGAAAATAAATTAAGGGGCGCGGAGTGATCGAGCGGTCGGAGGCGTCATGTCACGGACTGCGCGGCCCCTCCCGCTGGAGGTTCGAGTCAGCCCTCGGGCATGGGTGTGTGTGTTGTTCTTAGCATAAGTTAGTTTAAGTAGTGTGTAAGTCTAGGGACCTATGACCTAAGCAGTTTGGTCCCTTACGAATTCACACACATTTGAACATTTGAAAATAAATTATGTAAGACGTATTTGAACATGAGCTTTTGTAAGACGTGCTTTCACGAAATTTTGTTTCTTGCGTGTCATAATTTCTACGTTGGCTGCTGATCAATCGCACGAGTGACTAAAAGTTGGAAACCTTTCGAGCCGATACGTGAACATCCTTCCCCTCGCATCCTTTTGCCTGTAGCGCTCAAGATCTTCTCCTCTTTCACCGCTCCGCACCTTTGTTAGAACATAGGTCGACTTTCAACTTATCTTGGATTACCCATACAGTGAAGGGTGGCTTCCGTGGGGCCTATTTTTAACTCCCAATGTAAAACGAAGGTGCGTATGTCTGTCTGTTCCAACATAGTTTCCAATGGTTTTTGTAACGCAGTTTCAGGTACCTTGCTACCTTCTAATTATAAGACGTTGTAGAATTTCTGCACACCTTCGGAATCCATGCTGTTGAAAACTAATGGCATCAGTTAACAGTTCAATTTACACATGTTGCTTAACGTATAATGTCTGCGAATGACTTACGTACACTGGCATCTAACAACGGCACAGCGTCGATTACCAATTGTTTCACAATTGAGTTGTATCTCACCTTATCTTCACTTTCACTTTCTTCTCGTAGTATGTTAGTAGAGGCATACCAACCTCTTTAACCTTTTCAGATATATCTTGTTTATTAAGAGATTGATGATCTATTGCTGCATATATATAACAGATTGTGTATGCTTTCTCCTGTGAAGTATTTCTTCAACCGTTTCGCCTTTGTAGTACAAGCTGCAACGCGGTCGCTTAAGACGTTTTTTACTGTTAACGAAACATCACAATACAGAAATATGTTTACAACGTCGTGGCATATCCGCTTTACACTCACTTTTACTTTGGATCACTTTTCTGTCACAGCCTGAGAAAATGAGATACTGCTCACGCCACTTAATAACGTTATATATATAACACTCCCATACTACACGATGACCATAAACGTATTTATGCAACTTACTTTGATTTTAACCGCGGTTGCTGATTAACAGTTTATCTTAAACACTTTCCGGACACTTCCTCCCCCAATATTTCCTTAACTTCAGAATGAGAGCTACTGTTTAGAAAGTCTATGCCCTCCTTTATAGAAACACGACCAGTCCCATTTGACATTCTGGAAACCAACATAATCAGGTTTGGAGTTCCGAACGTCATACCCAAGACATGCACCGCAGTGCAGCTGAGCTCTCGGTCTCTCAATCATAAAATTTTCCACTCGTGCTGCTAGAGCCGCTCGCAGTCACAAACGCTGGATTCGCAAGCTCGCTATAGGCACGTTCCTGTTCAAACGTGTTGCTTATTTGTAGTAATGAACATGAACTTAAATCAGTCCAGTTGCAGTACAAGAAGACAGATGACATTTAAACCGTATACTAAACGTGTTTCGAATTTCATAACTCTTCATCAAGATGGAATTATACGTGACTCCTATGGGCCAGGAATATCTTCATCGTCATTCGTCACGAAATCCTTTATTAATTAATGATGGACGCACGCTCACCGAGCGGCTACAATGAAACTATTTGAACGCTGTGTTTGACAGCATGGTGACGAAGGCTATGGACTTGTGACGATGAGTATCGAGCAGATCTAAGGAGCAAAGTCACATTGCTACTGGGACAGACAGTAGCACCTGTTGTTTTTATTAAATATTGTAGTTTTATTGTTTTGATTATAAAAAAACCATGTTTCAAAAACCTGACTTTCAGAACAGTGTTTCATAATAAATTTCTAATTGTTCACTTTTATCACAAGTTTTCAGAAATCGAAACTTGTGATTTTTATGGCTGGGGGGGGGGGGGGGGGAGAGAGGCGGGGAATGGAGTTTTCACGGTTGATGAAATGCATTCTGGCATCTAAAACCTTAAAAAATTAAGCACCACATGAAACGAAAGGAAAGGCTCTACATCCGGCTTCAATAAATGTGAAAAATATCTTCAGTTATGTGACTCACAAGTGGTATTGTGTGCCGTTAGGGATTGTAGTGTGAGAGAGACTTTTTTTGACTTGGTGAAGAGGTAATACAAAGACATCACCTGAATGATGGTCCCATCAGAATCAACAGAGAGCTTTTCTGTGACATTGTGCGTACATCTGAGATCTGCTTTATCACTTCTTTTGTATAATACTACCACGAACGTCATCGCACCCGAACCGCAGAAAGATATCACATCTGCGCTGCTGTACGCGTACGACGTCATGCTTGCGACTACAACCAGAGAATACGTTACACTGTAAGCTGAAAATCGGAATCACAAATAACACAGCCTCCCACGTATAAACTCTTAAAAGACCAAATTTTTGGAAAAAATGCAAAACCACAGTTCCACTGCATTATGCGGTATCTTTTTAGAGAGAAGGAAGGACGTTTCCGGTTGCTGTGATCCTATATGCAAAGCAATACTGGCAAAATTGATATTGCATCAAAGATTAAATATGACAGGGAAGTTCCATTTCACCTTAAAGCTGAGTTATACTGGACTGTGGTAATAGATATCCCTATAAGTGACACGGTGTGTAAGCAAATGCCAAAAAAAGCTTTTCAATAACTGCTCGCCCTGTAAGTGCGAGTGCAGTTACCAGACAACAGGTGTGTCTTCGATATAAGAAAGGGCACCATCCGACGGCAGGTCAATGTAACGCCAATCACCAAGGTAGTGCGAGAGGATTGTATTCAGTTGGTTTGGCATTCACAGAGAACATCAAAGGGAACAGCAATGAAGTTTTCCAGCTCAATATGGATGGACGAAGAGCACGAAAAAGACCAAAGAAACAATGGACAAGAACAATGAATATAAGCGAACTGGAGAACCACGCGCAGAAAAAGTGTTGGAGCGAAAAGGTTGCGAATGGTGATCCACAAGACGAACTCCAGAATCACGAGAGAATACAGGAGAAAATTGTAAATTTACAATAAACATTTCTTTATAAGATAATAATTCTCGAATTTCTGTTCGTATACTGCACAACTGACAGTGTGAGGGTCCAATTTCTTCGACTCATCGGAGGAATAGGCGTTGCCAAAGCACTTAGTAAGTGAGTTATCCAAACTTCACAGCTTCAGTTCTATCAATGCCTCTCTTCAACATCGCAGAAGCTTCGCAAGGAAGAGAGACTGACAGGAGCTCGGGAGCTAAGTTTTGGATGTTGGAGACCTCAGGCGGGGCAGGCGTTTCCCGTGAAAACCAAGGCCCTGACTCGGACTCCGGTTCGGCACACAATTTGAAACATGTGAGAAAATGAAACACCTACAGCCATCCTTATGATGTCATTTATTGTATGGCTAGCAGTTTCGGTGCTTCTATACACCGCCTTCAAGCCTTAGCTGATACTGAAGAGGTTACCACCATCCGTATACACGATGGATCAATGGCCAACATGTGTAACTGGTTTACGCAGACTACCTGTAATCGCGTTGTTGTCTCTCCAACCATCAGCTATGGCGGTACTCTGAAGCACCGAAACTGGTAGCCATACAATAAATGAAATTTTAAGGACCACTGTAGGAGCTTTATTTTCTTAGATAAGTGAACGTACGAATTCCCATGGACCTCCAATAACAGGGATGGACGTACAAAACAAGTATGAATCACGGTGACTCTATATGCTTCCATCTGCTTCATAATTCATGTAATATGCACTAGCGCGTTCTGCGCTAGTCACTTATTTCCTGAGAATGGGAGGCCGCGTTGTTGGGATCACAGATTTACCTCAAACTCTGCACACCATTGGTAGGCCATTAAAACAACATAATATGTTAGTAGTAAGGTGCACTACTCTGGCAATTCCCAGAAAATTGCAAGAGAAGTTTTACGCGACTTTTATACAACTGATGTACCTGTGCGTAGAAGTAGGAAGTTAGAGTTCACGTTGGGGAAGTGGTTAGTGCTCGAAAAACGAACGTATATAACGCGATGATTCGACTCGTGTTCGAATTTAATGTATATTTTTTTCATCAATGGCCGTATTATTTAATTTATATGGAATTTGAGGGGTCATATAAGTAAAAAAAAACAACGTGTATTTGCATGACATTTTAGTGAATTTCGTGCTATTTGACTGTTTACTATTTTCAATTAAATTTAATTATTAGAACAATCATATTTATAGCCATTGACAAGTAAATGAAGAAACGTACAGAGTTTTCCTGAAAATGTATACGTGTCGTAATTTGCGAAATCTCTTATACATGTAGTCTGGTAAGGTATCCGTAAGTACTTGGGACCTCAACGCTTCTAGTTGCAGACACAGAGGCAGGTCCCATTTGGCAGTTAACCTGAGCAGCGGTGAAAGGTTGCAAATGTAGCCAGAACGAATAGTGTAGGTGCCAACTACTTGACCATCAGGCCCTCAAACGTCCAGTACCTGCACGGATACATCAGGTACATAATAGATGGATTAAACTTCTGTCGCGACTTTCTCGGAATTGCCAGACAAGTGCACCTTACTACTTGCGTATTACGTTGTTTTAATGGTCTGATAAAGGTGTACAAAGTCTGAAGTAAATCCGTGATCCCAACGTCGTGGCCTTCCCTTGTGAGTTAACGTGTCTCTAGGGTCATCAGACGAACTGCGCCGTGTCGCGTGTCATACAGGGTGGTCGGAAACAGTCTGAAACGCTTGTAAGGGTGTTACAGGTCAGATTACGCTAAGAAACAATTATGAAGAGAACGTTTGATGAGTTGCTTCGTTTCCGAGTTAATTGGCATTAAAGTTACCGAATCAGGACGTCGCATGAGCAAATTCAGGCAGCCCGCCATATACAATTAATGTTAGTTGTTTTCATAATGCAGACGCTAGCGCACGAGACTGACAAGTCTGTGGATCGTGTTCGATGTTTACGACCGTCCAATGTCCAAGTTCTGTATTGTTATCTTGGTCGGTTTTAGGAAACCAACCGAAGTACGCGTCTCTCTAGTGGGCTGTTTGAATCAGTGTGTACAACGGCCGGACAGGTCAACGTCAATGCTAACTAACTCCAAACGAAGCAAAGTATCGAATTTTTTTCTTAATTATTACTTCTCAGCAAAACGTACCCTGCAACAGCCTTACTAGCTTTTCAGACTATTTCTTAACATCCTGTATAACAGTGAGCTTTGATACTTGAACCGGCGTCAGCCAGTAAGGACGCTGGCACCAAAATTCGTTTTTCGGTGTGCTCTGAAGAAGGAAGTCAGACATTTGCTGCTGTATCTTGTTCATTGTAGTTAAGGTGATGTTTCGGTGTTTCGGGACGCTGTTTAAATAAGACTGTTGCTCGTCGCATGTGTTAATCACGTATTTAACTCACGATTCATTCATGGTTTCAAGCATATGTTTCGAATAATGTTCATTCAAAATAAGTGCCGGCCGCGGTGGTCTAGCGGTTCTGGCGCTGCAGTCCGGAACCGCGGGACTGCTACGGTCGCAGGTTCGAATCCTGCCTCGGGCATGGGCGTGTGTGATGTCCTTAGGTTAGTTAGGTTTAAGTAGTTCTAAGTTCTGGGGACTTATGACCTAAGATGTTGAGTCCCATAGTGCTCAGAGCCATTTGAACCATTTCTTTCAAAATAAGTCCTCGAACAACATATTTGGCGGTTTACTACATGTGTTTGTGATTCATTTGTGAGTTATTAGAATCTACGTACAGAAGTTAATTCGAGCATGTAGCTATAACTTTCTTATCTGTGAGTAAAAGTTTAGTAACCCTACCACTGCGTGTACCCAAGTCCTGTCTTTTAACTGTTAGGTTTCGAGAATCTGTTTGCTCTGTTTTGTCACCCGACCGTGACCTTGATCTTCAGGACTGGCCTTCCCTAGTAAATTAAAATGCCTAATGCTGAGTTATGCTCCAGGGCTCCTCATCCACACATCCGGCATTGTACTCTAGGAGAGAAAAAATTCTTCTCTCTTTCTCTCTCTCTGCGGTCCATTATTAGATAATGGGGCAGATAATGCATCCATACGACGTCGCATTCCAACGTTAACTGGACGATATGCATTTTGCGAGGTGCAAGGACACTTCATATGAAAGCCTTTTTTAAGGTCTGCATGTGGTCCTCTGCGTTCAGAACTGTGGACACTATGACTGACCCAGACACACATTGTCAAGATGGAAAGAAAGACGACATTAACAGATGCAGAGGGATGGATCGAAGGGATATGGATTCTTAGGGACATCCATTCTTAAATGACGACTTGCAGTTCAGATACAATGAAGTCTGTATGTGGTTTTACTTTCAAAGACCGAAAATTGTGGATGGTGAAAAATATTTCACAAGGATGGTGAACAATATTTTGATTAGCAAAACAAGAACATCAGCTTGATAATCGAGTGTAAGGCCCCGCCCAGGTCGATTACTCTGGAAATCGCATGCAGATCGCCCTGGAGACACTTGCTGCGAGATGTGAAAGAAGACACTTGTCCAAACAGCAAAGGGGATTTCCTGGTGAGAGTCGAGAGGTGGCGGTTGGATCCTGAGTACCTTCCACTGTACTGCCAACATCGGCCGCCGCCAGACAGTCCTCCTCCGCCGACTCCGTACCGCTACCGGAACATGCTACCAGCAGTATGCAGTGCATCTCCTGCCATGCTAACAACCTGTAACACTACCGTTAATGTTACTCCTATGAAACGAATTTAGAATGGCCGTGACTGTGCGTTCTAATGGTAAAGTATCAGACTAGTTTTCGTTGTCTGAAAGATTACTTTTAACTGGGAGCAGCAGTTGAACTAGTGGGAATCGAACCGATGTTATGGTAATTTTAAAATAAACTGTAATTGAATAGAAAGAAAATAGTCACCAGTCAATTTAGGCAAAGTGGAACTAAGCGGTTGTATTGTTCATCAAGAATATTAACTATTGTATATGTCTTCACTGGGTATTAAAATCTGTTTCGCAAACAGAACACGAAATAACAACACAATTTAGCAATCACTGGAACAGCAGTTTGTCATGGCTAACACAGATGTAAACTTAAAACGTGGCAACAAACTGTCTCTGTAATATGTACTTCTCGTATTCAAACTAAGGTCCATTATACAAAATCATTCAACAAGGGAGGAGTATAATTAATTTGAGCATGAGAATGTTTTACCACTTAACTACTGAAATACATTGACACAGAAATCATCTTTAAATTGTTGTTCTGATTGATGTGCTTATCATATGTTTTTCAAAGAAAGGAATATTTCTTTGCATCAAATAAAGTGTAGGTGAAACATAGGGGCGCTGAATCTATTGTGTTCTGAACACGTAGCAACCAGTTAGTCTTTCAAGAACACAAAATGTATTAAAATGGTTCCTGCACTTTATAAACACATTCGCCGCAAATCATGGTTGTATTACTGGCTCACATTTAACAAGAGGATCCTGAAGCTATTGACTGGGGTGAAAAAAAAATTTAACAAGTCACTATAGAGATACACATATAAACACAAACAAAAGAATAAAATAACATTTTTTACAAACCAGCGGAGCTCGTAATCACTATGTAGGTTCTTAAACTGTAACGGCCTGTAGTCACCTTTCTATGATCATTATTTTATTCAGTTACCTTTAGTACCCAAATAACATTTTACTAATAATGAAATTTAATAAAAGTAATTACCTCTTTTCTTTGCATACACACTTCTGCCAAACTTCAACTATTCGCCTATGCAAATTACGTAGAGTATTTCAGAAACAAAAACAACTGTACACCTAAGAAATTTACTATCCCGCAAAAGTTATTGGGCCCTATGAAATCATGAAATCATTAAATACTTTGCTGTTCAATAAAATGGGGCCCTCGAATGATTTGCCTCATTAGGGAAATGATTCTGCGTCGGTAAAACGACTAACGAATAACTCAAGGTTCTCAACACGATGTTGAAATAGAAGTACTTATTACTTGCAGCTGAAGCAAATAACTGGTCCACATAAACAAATACAGTACCAAACTTTCACTTCTCTATAGCTGGTGGTTGTAGCCATCTTCTATGGCTAAAGTAATGGCGGAAAAAGTACTCTTGGCTCTTGAAGTATAACAGACCTGAAAATCATCATCTTGGCCCGGATTTTTATGATTCAGAGAGAACCAATAAATGCTATCAATTACAGTTCTGAAAACGACCCCATCCGAGGCGACATTACTCAATCTTGGTGCTTTCTTTGCATCCTTCAGAATACGAGATGTAAGCAGTTTGAATGCTAGCCACCAAATATCTCGAATCACAAAGATTCCTTGCAGTTCTACCGTCATATCCACTTTTTCTATTTCCGCCTATATTGTTTTGTGTCTAGGTCTTACATAAGTATAAACCTGCGAGCGCAATGCATGAACCACTTCTACAAGTACTATTTTAAAACAGTGTCATTTAAAGAGAACATAGTTATAAAATTACATGCATACATTAATTCTTGTGAGATAACTTTACAGAAAATATGTACAAACATTTACGTAGTGATTGAACATAGTGACATAGATATCACATTTAGCATAAGAAGACTAAGACTTAACATGAAGTAGGTATAATCGATACCGAACGTAAGTGTCGCAATATCGTGAACTGGTTGGACGTGGTGAGCCCTATGTGTGGTGTACTGGCGTATGCCTTCGCCAGCATACCAGTCAGCATTAGGAAACATTGTATAGCAAGCGCTGCACTAGGGGCGCCTATGACAAGAGAAGACCAAGACACGCCCCCAGGCTACGCGCCGATAACACCCCCTGTGCAGCGTACACGTAGGCCGCTGCCGACAACCGATCTATCTCTCAATCTCAGTACCTCGGTACGTCGCATCGGGACTCAGTTCGCATTGCACCTCAATACGTCGCACTGCGTTCTAATCTTCCACAGCGATAGTCGTCGCCTCGCACCTTAGCTAGCTGCGAGGGAACGTTAGTTATTGTATACAGTTTGAGAGGCACCCACATGCCTTGCTCATACTGTGGCATCAAGCAGTCAGGCCTGCAAGATGAGTGGTCTGCCAAGGGAGAGGACTCATTCTTATTTATCGAGTAACATGAACTCTAGTACTCACAATTAAGTTACAAGTTATTCTCCTGTTTGAATATTACGCAACGGAAACGCACATCTGACTATTAGTAATTTACACAACTCTGACTGTTCACTACGCACTGGCAATACCACATGTTCTTTCTTATTTAACGGCTTTGATCAACACGTGGCCATCGCACTGAATATGAATGGCGCACACATTATAAATTCTGGGTATCATGACAACATACTGTTCGAAGGAAAAGGCCACCAATCTTTTTCTTTTCACTATCTTATTTATTCCAATAAATTCTATAACCTAAACACACAAATTCTATAACCTACAACAATAACACATGAGAAATTCCGCCCAGTGGGCATGGCTTTACATTGGTGATTCTCTATCTTATGGTCTCGTAATTATTTAACGCTACAGTGCACTTTCTGGATAGGATGGTGGATCTTTTTCTATATCTCACACTTCGACTCTCACGCCCATCATCACGAAAATTTCCTCCAGACCGAGTGGTACAAAAAGGAACATGCATAACCCACTGCATCTGAAACTATCTTGATACTGTCCCATGCCAACCACACATACTTAAATTTCATGAAATACATCACACTGGCAACATACAATACAAAGAATAGTCGCAACGTTATAATCACATCACTTTCAGCTTTCCCACTTCCATTAGTATTTATCCCAGTTTCACACGACACTGCACCACTTCGCAACTTTTCTTTCCTACTATGAACTCTGGAGGATATATGCACGTCTTCCTGCGCAATGCAAGCCAAGTGGCGTTGCTGGATAGACGGCTGACTCACCTTGCTTCTCTCTCAGAGTATTATAGTTTGAATCAAGTGTCACACGGAAACATAACACGCAAAGTAATACACTCCTGTAAATTGAAATAAGAACACCGTGAATTCATTGTCCCAGGAAGGGGAAACTTTATTGACACATTCCTGGGGTCAGATACATCACATGATCACACTGACAGAACCACAGGCACATAGACACAGGCAACAGAGCATGCACAATGTCGGCACTAGTGCAGTGTATATTCACCTTTCGCAGCAATGCAGGCTGCTATTCTCCCATGGAGACGATCGTAGAGATGCTGGATGTAGTCCTGTGGAACGGATTGCCATGCCATTTCCACCTGGCGCCTCAGTTGGACCAGCGTTCGTGCTGGACGTGCAGACCGCGTGAGACGACACTTCATCCAGTCCCAAACATGCTCAATGGGGGACAGATCCGGAGATCTTGCTGGCCAGGGTAGTTGACTTACCCTTCTAGAGCACGTTGGGTGGCACGGGATACATGCGGACGTGCACTGTCCTGTTGGAACAGCAAGTTCCCTTGCCGGTCTAGGAATGGTAGAACGATGGGTTCGATGACGGATTGGATGTACCGTGCACTATTCAGTGTCCCCTCGACGATCACCAGTGGTGTACGGCCAGTGTAGGAGATCGCTCCCCACACCATGATGCCGGGTGTTGGCCCTGTGTGCCTCGGTCGTATGCAGTCCTGATTGTGGCGCTCACCTGCACGGCGCCAAACACGCATACGACCATCATTGGCACCAAGGCAGAAGCGACTCTCATCGCTGAAGACGACACGTCTCCATTCGTCCCTCCATTCACGCCTGTCGCGACACCACTGGAGGCGGGCTGCACGATGTTGGGGCGTGAGCGGAAGACGGCCTAACGGTGTGCGGGACCATAGCCCAGCTTCATGGAGACGGTTGCGAATGGTCCTCGCCGATACCCCAGGAGCAACAGTGTCCCTAATTTGCTGGGAAGTGGCGGTGCGGTCCCTTACGGCACTGCGTAGGATCCTACGGTCTTGGCATGCATCCGTGCGTCGCTGCGGTCCGATCCCAGGTCGACGGGCACGTGCACCTTCCGCCGACCACTGGCGACAACATCGATGTACTGTGGAGACCTCACGCCCCACGTGTTGAGCAATTCGGCGGTACGTCCACCCGGCCTTCCGCATCCCCACTATACGCCCTCGCTCAAAGTCCGTCAACTGCACATACGGTTCACGTCCACGCTGTCGCGGCATGCTACCAGTGTTAAAGACTGCGATGGAGCTCCGTATGCCACGGCAAACTGGCTGACACTGACGGCGGCGGTGCACAAATGCTGCGCAGCTAGCGCCATTCGACGGCCAACACCGCGGTTCCTGGTGTGTCCGCTGTGCCGTGCATGTGATCATTGCTTGTACAGCCCTCTCGCAGTGTCCGGAGCAAGTATGGTGGGTCTGACACACCGGTGTCAATGTGTTCTTTTTTCCATTTCCAGGAGTGTATTAAGAACATATTCATCACACACGCGAGTCCTTAACTGATACCATGGACGAGTAATTCTCTTTATCCTTTGTCTCATACACAGATTGAGACTCACACAGTACTCACCACGTGGAAGTACTCGTCTCTAATTTCAAGTGCTGCACACGCCATTTCTTAAATTTTTCCAACTTATAGTACACACGCTAGTAATTCAGCTTAACCTAAGCACTCTGAAGTATTTCAACTTATTGCTACACGTGGTTTCAAAAATGGTTCAAATGGCCCTGAGCACTATGGGACTCAACTGCTGAGGTCATAAGTCCCCTAGAACTTGGAACTACTTAAACCTAACTAACCTAAGGACATCACAAATATCCATGCCTGACGCAGGATTCGAATCTGCGACCGTAGCGGTCACGCGGTTCCAGACTGTAGCGCCTAGAACCGCTCGGCCACCCCGGCCGGCACACGTGGTTTCATTGTGACCGTTGGTCACTTCCGAAGATTACTACGATCCCCTTAATATTACCTGCCTGACATTTAATTCTCCCCACAAAAGTTCCTGAAATAGAGAAATTATCATTCCAAACTACTCTTAAGTATTTCACATGCATACCATGTCTTTACGGAGCACACCTAAGACAGGTCTTACCAACAGTAGATCCAGCGGCAGAGTGCTGAAACATGGCTGTTCTTCAGGTCATCTCGCACCTCTGCCGAGGTGGGAGAAGACCATGCTACCCATTGGTCAGCCACATTTCAGGCGCTCAAAGCTCAGGTAAATTTCATCTCTTTGGTTCCACCAAAGGTGGCCAAAGGACCGTCTCAAAGATGATCATATATCGCACATTCACTATCTGTGGTTAGCAGACGACCATACATTCATTCATTTCGCAGATCTCACCAAATTGAATGTAGGGATTTATTTTGTGGGAGTGCACATGTGAACAGTTAAATAAATAAATTGTCATTCTTTCCTACACTGGTGTCTGGCTTCGGTGTATTAAGTGAAATTGAGTTATTATTACAAAAAAATATGTTGTTCTGACAAGAATAACGAAGAATATTGTACCTATTTTCAATGTCTGGCGATACTGTACCCTTTCAAGTTCTGATATAGACACGGACAAGATTAAAGAATTGGTACATGTTAATTGACTGCTGTTAACCACAGAACTTCAGATGGTACATCACTGACGTTAAGTACTCAATTGTTTCCTGTAATAAGATGTATTTTAACCACGTGTGCATTTTATGTTGTAAAGAGAGGAAACCGGCCAGCCACCTTTAATACTACCCTCTCCACATTCAGCCGGGAACCACAAAACGTTCCAAGAGGGCACAGCCACGACATGTAGTGTATTTTGGAGATTGATGCTTTGATCAGCACTGACCAATCTGCGAATGTTTGTATCATGCACTGCTTGGAACGTCATGTTTACAGGGAGTAATCGTTCCTGAATATCTGATGATGGATAAATTCCGAAACGCGTCATACGAGCAAGAAAGTCATACCATTCATTGCGACCCAGTCAGCCTGAATGCAAAACTATTGATTGTTTTAATTTCAATTTTGGCATTAGATGAAAAAGAAAAATAAATCTTTTTTTCGTGTGATATAATTACAAATTAACGATTCTCAGACTTTTTCCGTTACTTGTACTGCGAAACCTTGGTTCTTTCACAATTCTAGGACAATGGGAAGTGCCCTATGGGTTTTGATGAATGAGTTTGTGAGTAGCAAAACATGTGACCTACATGACTATATCTTTTGGTTGGCTTGACATACAAGTTTACGTTAATACGCCGCCAAGGCCTACACACCGTAGTATATGATAAATTTCATCTTGATTGGTCTACCCATTGCTGAAAAAAATGGGTCTTAAGAGACGGAGGAGCAGACAGATAAAGAATGAGAAAATTTTTTTTCGTGTGATATGACTACAAATTTACAGTTTTCGGATTTTTTCCTTTGGTTGTACTGTGAAACCTCCATTTCTGTCAAATATCATGAGTGTAGGCTAACGGAATGTACCCTACAGGTTTTTATGAGTGACTTTGTAAGTATTGAAATGTGTGAGATGGTCCTATCTCTTGACTGCATTGACTCAGAGGCTTCAATGTTTTCAATGGCCAAGGTGCCACCGATCTCAGAATGTGACAAATATCAATCTGATGCGTCTATTCGTATCTGAGAAAAGACAGACAGACGGACAACAACGAGGCCCCATAAGGGTTCCATTTTTACCAACTGATCTACGGAACCATAACAACACTAAGACTTTCACTGGGAGGTGCGAGTACCAGTTGTCGGACATCTGTTTCCCTTTCGATCAGCCAACTTCCTGGTGTTAGACCCTTGCGCGCAGTTGATCGATACATCAACACGTCTACATATCAGGCTGGCAACGACTCCACCTTGGCTACTCTATGTAAAAATATTTTTTTCGTAATATGACACTGCTATACCACGATTCGATAGTTGTTTGAGAGTGCCTTTTTCTGTGATTAGATGACGTAAACATCTATTTGATGCATTGTACCCCTATGACTCGTACAGTAACCGATTTGATTCGTCTTCAATGACACTGTCGTAGACGACCAGCGCCAAAGCCCCTGCTGGTCTAACGAAGCTTGGGACACAGGAAAGGAGGATTCGGATTAATTCTCGACGTCCACTCTGTAAGACATCCATATAGTGGCAACGCAGCTCACACAAAATGTAGTGCAACTGAAAAGGAACTTACAATTGAATGTGCGTCTGATTTAGACATACAGTGCTGTCTGGCATCTGCAGGGTGATCGTGTAGGGACAGATGTAACAAGATTTGTCTAAGTGGTTTACTGTATTGGAATGCCACATGTGAATAACACGCTAGAGACTTCATCTGCGTTGCATAGAGTAACATCACATTTGAAACTTCCTGGCAGATTAAAACTGTGTGCCCGACCGAGACTCGAACTCGGGACCTTTGCCTTTCGCGGGCAAGTGCTCTACCAACTCAGCTACCGAAGCACAACTCATGCCCAGTACTCACAGCTTCACTTCTGCCAGTTTCATATCAGCGCACACTCAGCTGCAGAGTGAAAATCTCATTCTGGAAACATCACATTTATTGGCGTACTGTACAATGCTAGAGGCGCAACAAAGCGTCCCTTGTTATAGGAAGATCATATGAAAAAACGAATCCGTGATGAATATAAATTCTTCTACATGAAGAACTGTACAATGGGTGGTCAAGCTAATTTCTTTGCGACGATGTGTGGACTCAAAATATCACGCGATTTTGTACCTTGGGCAATAATTCGAATCAGTAGAGCGCTTTTACCCTCCCAAAAGATAGTGTGCGTATGCTTCTTGGAGATAAATGTCTGTCGAAGTTTCAGTCCATAGACTCAAGATTTTCTCTTGAGTTTCACACACAGAATTCACGTGTGTCACAATGCTGGTGGTGCAGTGGCTAGCACACTCGACTCACCTTCGGGGGGACGACACTTCGAATCTGCGTCAATAAAATTGTTCTTTAGAGAGACGAATACATTCATACGTCTTAAGGTCTATGTTAAACTACGAAAGGTGGTATAGACGGTGTGTAAACTATTGAACTGAAGTGCAATGTTTTTTAAAATAGGTTTGCGTGCTTACTGAACAATTTACTCAGCAGATAAAACTGCATGACGCAAACTATTCTACTGCCTACTCCTACAGTCGATGCACGATGTGAGCTTTTGTCGTCAAGAAAGTAAAAGTACAGTACTTGAGACAGCAATTCTTCAGACCACGTTATGACTATAGATAGTTTTCTTCGAGATTCCGTATTCTTACTGTGTATTTTATTCAGTGGTACCTTTACCTGTTCTGAACAGCTCTACAGTCTTTAGTTATCTTTCGTTGAGCGAGTGGTTGTGTACAGTTATTAAACATGAACGTATATGACTAATGTGCCTTGAAAGAAACCTATGTGGTATGCGACCTGGACAGGAAAACTAGCCTCAGTTGCTGTCAGCTTGCTCTCTACATGGATATACGGTTAAAAGACTAACTTCTAACCAGTTGTCGGGCACTGCGAGAAATTTATCCTAGCGAAGCTTGTGGGTTACGATGTTGCGAATGGGAGCTGTTCTATACGCTCCAAGTGCAGGTATGTTTCAAAAGACTTCCCCACTGGTTTACACATCTGGGGACATGTAGCAGTATTTTATATGCCCTATCGTCTCCATATCTGTGATTTGCTTACAGAAAAAAATGTCAGATACCCTGCTGCTTGATATGAAAACCGTTAATTATAGTAATAGTGGCAATAATTTTAAGCAGTCACACACAATTCATCTAGAGCAGTTGGCTGACTGTCATTTAAATTAAACCTTCAGGGGGCCTGGTATCAAACAACTTAGACTAGGAGCGCAGTGGGGCTCGTTTACACATGGCAGTAGACGGACTGTTTGTCCTAACAAGCTGGAGCTTGAATAGAAATCCGTGTGTCGAGACAGCAAAAAAAACATAGCTGCCTAATCAACATGTGTATCGAATGAATACTCTAAAATACGCGATCGAAAACTCGTGTTCACGGCACCCAAATATTTAATGTAAACGGGGCACATGGCCACATTATTTGTGGAGTGCTTGCAGAAAATCACCGCTACTTTAAAGCTAGAGACAAACGGTGTTAACTATGCTAATACTGGCTACCATTGTTAGACACAGCTACACACAAAAGTTGCCTAGAGGAATAACATTTCTTGTAGAATTCACGAACAACATAGTGTTAAAGTATTTAATAATATTTACCACCATTTTCTGGAATATGTTCTTATGTCACACATACTACAGCATCAAAATATCTCACCTCACCATTTTTTTTAACTCTCAACGAATCGATTCTTTGGTGGGTAGTAAAAATTCGTTTCCCTAGTGAAGGCAGCGCCTCTAATCACATTACCTTAGCGTCAGCCAGCTAATTCTACCAAATACTTAACTATAGCACCAAATGTTTTGCATTTTCTGCTTACAATACCACGTCAAAGTCATGGTCTAGTCATAGACCCACGTTCACATTCTTAGATCCACTTGTAGTCACATTATAATTGTTAGAGAAAAGCGTTAGTCTTGTGGAGCTTCGCTGCAGCTGGAGTCTTGGCTACAGCTGTGCTATGAAACGGCACCAGGTCCGCAGACATCCTGTAGATAACGACTTCTGCTGCCGTGCTTCTGGCAGGAGCGTCTGTGTATCCTCGTCTGTAACAATAAAAACAAAAACCTAAGTACAAATGTTATTAATTTATCACAAAGTGTCTATAAAAATACACATGCATGGAAAGAGAATAATAGTAGCACTATGATGGAGCGCTGTGACATGCACATACAAAATAACCATATTGTTGTAGCAAAAATAAGACGAATACTTACTGATAGGCTTCTTGTTCCCAGCTGACATCTAGTGCTGCTGGCGCTTCATACAGGATAAAGTGGAAATGGAAATGCCGTGTGGCTAGGGCCTCCCGTCGGGTTGACCGTTCGCCTGGTGCAGGTCTTTCGAGTTGACGCCACTTCGGCGATTTGCGTGTCGATGGGGATGAAATGATGATGATAAGGACATCACAACACCCAGTCCCTGACCGGAGAAAATCTCTGACCCAGCCGGGAATTGAACCCGGGCCGTTAGGTATGACATTCCGTCGCGCTGACCACTTTTTTTTTTTTTTTTCGCGGGCAAGTGCTCTACCAACCTTTTTTTTTTGCCGTTCCCATTACATCAACTGTAACATAAATAATGAAGAAAATGACTGTGTCAGAAATTTAAAAAAAATTGAAAAAATTGACAAGCGGGACTCGATCCAGCAACCCAGCGATTACGGTTGTGTTTTTTTTTTTTTGCGTGCAAGTGCTCTACCATTTCTTTTTTAATAACAAACATAAACTGCTTCTAGCATTTTTTTAATAATATATAAGACGATGACTTTATAAAGTAAAATTTTTTTCTGGGAAACGTAAATAAGTGGACTTTTTTTTTACATAATAGTGAAAAAAAATAAAATAAAATATCCTGCTTCCGTCAGTACAAAACAATAACGGTCTACGTTCCTCTTTTAGGCGCGTACCTCGCTAATCCCGTCATACCTCGCGTTGGTGTCGGGTACGTCTTCACGTGTGTTTGTGGATCCTCTCCACTGTCCTGGTCCTTTCTTGTTCTGATACTTATAGACAATAATTACATTCTCCTACCCGGGACACCCCAACTGGGTGGGGGATCAAGCAAGGCACTCCCTAAAAAATTTGCGTAATATGTTCGATATCTCGGATGTCTCATAAGCTGTGAGTGATGTTCCTGTAGTAAGGCCCAAAAGTCAAGCCCATTCTTACTGCCGTCGCGGAAAAGATAACGCACAGTCAAACCTCGAATCCAAGTCACTGCGTTTGTCTTCGTTCGGGGATAATATGTCCTATCTGGGAGAAGTAGTGTGCGTGGTTCTATTGTTTGCGGCCCCACCCGAAGGAGGAAGGCGATCATTTTTTTGACCAAACACCATACGTCCGCCGAAGGACCGCATATCAGGCGATGCTCCTCTGTATCTATAACATTGCACTGCGGACACAGTGGCTCGTCCGCCATATGAATTGTATGCAACCTGGAACGAGTCACGTATTTCCCATTGACCACCTGATACCACAGTGCGCGCGTTCCCGTATCAAGGTGTGGGTGGTGCACTGTACGCCATACCACTGACCACGTAACAGTTGGTTGGCGGCGCTCTACGGCATTATTCGGCCGTCGTCGTGTCAAGATGTGATATATATCACGTGCCGTTGCCGTCCTGGTAGTCGGTAGTTCCATATGTACATAACTGTGTTCCACAAAGAAGGTTCGCATATGGGCAAGCGATGGTGAAATGTGAGCCACCGCTACCGGAGCCGAACGAGAAGGTGGAGCGAGTTCGTCTATCAAGCTGCCCGTCAGACTTGTCTGGTGTCGTGTCCACATCTTTATCGTTGTGGTTACATAAATAGCCACTGTTCGGTCGCGTACGTGGACGAGTCCAAGACCTCCACGACTACGAGGAAGGGTGAGGGTTTCGTATCCTACCTTAAAAAGCAGACCTGTGCTCACAAAATATCCTAGTGCCGCCAGGATTCGGCGGGCCAACACCACCGGCATAGGAAGAACTTGTGCCAGGTGGGGGATGCGAGAGGCTAGATAAGTGTTGGCAAAGGTGACCCGTTGTATCATATCCAGTGCCCTTAACCTGTGACTTCGGACACTCGCACGAATTGTTTGCAGAAGATGTCTGTAACTCAGTGCCACCGTGCGTCGAACGTCTGTAGTGAAGATAATTCCTAGGCATTTCATCTTGTTGATCGGCTGTAATGGTGCTACACTTCCTGTCGGGAGTCCTCTTCCGATGTTCATCGCTCCCGACTTTGCCATGTTCAGGCGACTTCCCGTAGCCATACAATACAAATTAATCCAATGCAAGGCCGCTCTTGCCTCGTCGCCTGACCGTGCTAAAAACACTAGGTCATCTGCGTATGTTCGGCATATAAACTTGTTGTGCCTGATCGTCATTCCTTGGAGTCGATTCCGGAGCCCGCAAAGCAGCGGCTCGACAGCGATGGCATACAATATCGTTGACAGCGGGCACCCTTGTCTGACCGATCGTGAGATGGTGATGGGCCCCACCAAGCGTCCATTGATGAGCACTTTGGATGCGGCTCCGTGGAGTAGTCTCATGACGACGGTGACAAAACTTTCCGGAAACTTCATTTTCGTCATCACGTCCGTGAGATAAGCATGACTCAGCCTGTCAAATGCGCGATCGAAGTCTATCGATACCAATACACCCCGGAGACGACATGTTGAAGCCAGTGCGATAACATCGCGGTAGTCGCTGAGTGCCGTTTGTATATTGCTAGCTCCTCCTAGCTGGGTTTGGTCGAGTGAAATCACTTGGCGTATTACGCGTTTAAAGCGTGCTGCAAGTATCCTGGCGTAGATCTTGTAGTCGCAATTAAGAAGGGTCAGTGGCCGGTAGGCCTGTATCCCTGTGCCGCCAGATGGTTTGTGGATGGGGATGATCATTCCTTCCACGAAGGAGGGTAGAAGAGGCACGTTGGGAGACATCAATTCGCAGTACATGGCAGTCCATCGTGGAATCATGAGATCTTTAAATGTACGATAGAATTCTAACGGAAACCCGTCGGGCCCCGGCGATTTGTGCGACGCTCCCTTATCAATCGCTTCCATTACGTCGTCAACTGTGATTTCACCTGTTAACTCCAGGTTGGCCGACTCGTCGAGACACGCAGAGAGCGTTCGTCGGACCTCATGAAAGGCTGCCGGATCGTGTTCCGCTTCTTCATAGAGATGACCGTAGTGTTCCACGAAAGCGTTGGCAATGTCTTTTTGCGTTGTCATGCGGCGACCATCTGGCAGTACGACCGTCTGTATTAAGGTTCTGCGGCTACGTTGTTTTTCTCTGATAACGTGATACATCGACGGGGATTCTCCACGGACTCGTTCAAAGGCCCTTGCACGGATTGCGACACCCTCCAGTCGGCGGCGTGTTATGGAAATTATTTGGGCCTGTGCTCGTTTTATACCGGCACGACGCTCCTGTGAAGGTGCTTGTACAGAAAGTTCGCGGAGCATCGTGAAATAAAATTCCGTCGTGTATCGCCTCCACATCATCTGCTCTCTTCCGTATGCAATTAACGCTCGGCGCAATGCAGGCTTAACGCATTCCAGCCACCACTGCAACGTCGTCGGATATGTTGGGAGGCGTCGTTCACACACATGCCAAGTGTCTTCGACTAAGCGTCTGCACTCAGGTTCCCTAAGGTGTGCTGTATTCAGTTTCCAAACACTGCGACTCCTCCACACTTGTTGCCGACTCAGGGAGACCGTGCATATATATGCTATGTGATCTGAAAAGGCGACAGGCCACAATTCCGCATCGAGGATCGCTGGTTCGGGACGACGTGTTACGTAAATGCGATCGAGACGACTTGCAGAGTGACTCGTGACGTAGGTGTATCTACGTCTGTCGCCATGTATCTCCTCCCATGTATCAATGAGATTCATGTCCTGTATGAGTTGCCGCAGCTCCGGGCATGAAGTATAACGTGGGTGTTGATCTTTTGGTGCGAGGACGCAGTTGAAGTCGCCTCCAAATAAGACATGGTCATACCGACCTAAGAATAGTGTTGTAATCTCCTCTGCGTAAAATCGGGATCGGTCGCGCCGTCTGTCTGACCCCGACGGTGCGTAAATGTTAACGACGCGTACTCCCAGCACTGTGAGCGCTAGTCCTCGCGCTGACGGCAGGTACACCACGTCCTCGGCTACTATGCCGCTACGTAGAAGTATCGCTGTTCCGCTGCCGCCGTCGGTAGTAGGTGTAATGTACATATCGTACTCATAGAGGTCGGGGAAGCTGTCAACACATACTTCCTGCAGCAGAACGATGTCGACGTCAGACGCATGCAACATGTCTCGTAATAATTGCAATTTGACAGGCGTTCTGATCTTATTAATATTAATAGAGGCTGTTCGATATGCCTGCCGCTGTTCCTTAGTGCGTAAAGCGCACATGAACGCTTATGTTAATTTGTGTGTTGCTGCCCGGTGACATGCTGTCTGTGCGTGTCTGCATCTTCTGCGCGTTTAACTTCCGGTGGACGCAGCACTCGCCATTGCGGGTGCGTCGTCGGTGTGGGGGTCAGTATCTGACTCGTCGGCCCAGTTTCTGTGCTGGAGGTCCAGCTCCCGTCGTATCTCTCCGGCCGGGCTGACCGAAGGCGGTGGCGTTGCTGCGGTGGGTGGAGGGACTCCGTCCGTCGGCTTTCCGTCCGGTGTGTCTGTATTCAACTCCTGTGTAGCATGATTCGCGTCGTACTGCTGTGTGGGAGGTAGAACCTCCCGTTGCGCATCCGGATGCACTGTATCGACGTTACACCCATCTGACGTGGACTGCAGTAAGCAGGTATCCGACGGCGCTAGCCGTCGTTTCTTGTGGCGCTTCGGCGATCGTTGTTTGCGCGTGTGCGCCTCCGTATCCGAGTGCGGAAGTGGCTCCCGGTGCTCAGGGACGAAAGCAGCTGTCGGCACAACAGCAGGATCAATTTCCATGTCTCCTACCGATCCTTTCCGCTCGGTTAAGTGCGTCGTCGGCGCCGGAGCGGCAGAGGTGTGCGTCGTTTCGTCACTGGAGGCGGTCTCTGCCGCAGTCGGTTGCCGTAAACTGTCAGGATTCTGTAGCTGGTCAGTCTTCGGGATGGGATCCGTTCTAAATGCGTCCGCATACGTTAGTGGCAGCGGCGTCAACGTGGACGGAGGTACGGGTTCGCCGTTTGGAACTTGCACTATCCTCCGCTGCATACATTCGGAACGGACGTGGCCCTCTTTCCCGCAGCCTGAGCAAGTTTTGGGTTGTCCATCGTAGATGACTATAGCTCTGCATCCGCCGATGAACAAGTACGAGGGTACATGTTGTGTCAGTTCTATTCTGATTTGACGCACCCCGTTGAGAACGGGGTAAGTCGTGAAGTTGGACCATTTTTCCTCAACGTGGCTAAGCACTCTTCCATATGGGCGTAAGTCGTCAACGACCAAGTCAGACGGAACCTCGAAGGGAAGTTCGAAAATACGTATGTTTCGTAAGCCCAGTCCTGCATGATCAATAGTTACTTCTCCAACATGTCCATCAGAGTGACGAAATTTGAGTCCATGTTTAGTATCTCGGATGATTCTGTCACATACTGCATCGTTAATCAGCTTGACGTAAACAACACTGCTCACTATGGAGAGGTGGATTCCGATAAGTTCGTTGTAGTCAAGTCGAACTTCGTCTCGTAGGAACCTTTCTATGTCGTAGGCTTTCGGTCTCGCATATTCATTCGAAAAACTAATCTTGACAGTCGACTTTCGGTATGCATGTGCCATTCTATATCGAGTCCTCTAAACGCACGAGTACGCCGAAGAGGTAAACAACTGCGCGAGCGCGAACTTCTCCGGCAGGGACGTAAACAGACGTCCGTGCCGTAGCACCGCCGAAGGCAGACTGTTCACTCAGCTACCAGGGGCGGACTTCATACAGGATGGTAAATGACAGCGCTCACGCAAATGAATTATAAAAGTTAAAATTGCTCGTAGGATTCAGGGCTTACATTTCAATCCGTTAGCAACTTTGCATCTGGACAAAACATGTAACGGCATTGGCCACATGGTTCATGGGGGCGGGGGAGGAGGTGGGGAGCGAATTTTGAGAGTAATATCTTTGCTCCAGCACCCCACGACGACGCCAGCAGTTTGGGGATGCTGATGTCATCAATTCCAGAAATGTTAATGCTGAATTAGCGATTTTCTGACCAGAATGCCCACTGCTCTCCTGTTGATGACTCACTGTCTCACTATTAGATGGCACTGCTGACAAAACTGACACTCCCCTATTTCTCAGTGGGCGCTTTTCCAATGGGGGCGTGATTACATGGTCCGCACACATCTCCCTCACTGCTCACCAAGCTGTAACTGCTGCGCTCGTGATCAATACGCTGAGCAGATGTGGGTACTCGCACTCGAAATCACTGAATTGTTAGGTGCTGATCTAAATAATGCAGCAACATGGTGACACTGTTTGATGCAGACTTAGTTGAAAAATATTTCGATAATATAAAATATTTGCAGGGGTTTTGGTATAAATTAAAATTTTTCTGAAAAAGGATTTAAACTGTTAGTAAATATTACTTGTATTATAGCGAAACTTGTATACAAAATATTGATCTACATGTGGAAAAAATATGTCAAAACTAAAATTAAAATTAATATGTGTAAATTGGTTACATAAAACTGCAACCAGTCATTTTTTGAATAATTATGTTTTATTCCCAGAGCCGGTTTTCGAAACTTTTTTTCTGGACGTTTCGAAAACCGATTCATGGAGCAAAACATAATTATTCAAAAAAGTGACTGGTTGCCGTTTTCTGTAACTTATTTACATTAAATTATTAGTCATGGGTTCTAAAATATCCGCGTGGATAAGCTTAATATGAAATGTGCAAAATTTTGTAGTGGCTGTAGCTAAGCTTTTAAACCTTCTTTCCCATGAAGAAAATATGTATCTGGTACAAATTTCCGTTTTAATTGATGTAGGTGCCTTGTTTCTAAATCAGTGTTGTGCACTATCACAGACAAAAATTAAAATTGTGTGTATGCAAGTGTGGATGTGTAAGGTTCTTTTTTGCACATCTTTCATTCTGTACACATGACAGTTGAGTGAGCTCTTCTTTTCATACAAACATTCCATTTGTCTAAGAAGGGGGCAGAGAAGTCAATTTGAGAGGGGATGTCCAGTTCTGCCAAGGGAAACCTCCCAAAAGCCTTTATATGAACGAAGAAGACAGGACCTATTTTTGTGTTACCTCTGGAACAACGTTGTCCCAGTAAGATCATCAGAAGCGTCCCAAGGAAGTCTTATGGGACCACTCGTATTCTCTGTCTTCATATACGACCTTATTGACAGGATGAAACAGCATTCTGATATCGTTTTGCTGATAATACTATAGTATTTGGGGAAGAGTCGTAGTTGAGTGACAGAAGGAGGATACAGAATGACTTGGACGGAGTTTGTGTTTGGCAACTTGTTCTAAATGTGTAAAACTGTAATTTAACGCAGAGGAGTAGGAAAAACAACTCCGTAATTTTCGAATAAAGTATTAATAGTGTACTGATTGACACAGTCACGTTGATGAAATACCTGGAAGTTATGTTGCAAAGTGACCTGGAGCGGAATGACCCCATAAGACAAACTGTATGGAAGGCAATGGTCGACTTCGATTTCTTCCGAAAATTCTAGGAAACTATAGCTCATTAACGATGAAGGCCACGTACAGAACACTTGAGGGACCCATTCTTAATTACTGCTTCGATGTTTGGTGTCCCCAAGAAGTTGGTTAAACAAAGACACCAAAGGAATTCAGAGGGGTGCTATTAGATCTATTACCGGTAGGTTCGTTCAGCACCTGAATATTACGCAAATGCTCCACTAATTCAAACGGTTTCGCCAAACATTATTGAAGACCTTTACAGGACGGGCGATTCGGACAAACTGCATAAACATAGTGCTGCACCAATGTACATTTCACATAAGGACCTCCAAGACAAGACAAATCAGGTCTCGTACGGGGGCATAAAGGCCGTCGTTTTACCCTCGCTCCATTTGAGAGTGGTGTAGGAAAGTAGCTGTGTTACAAGCTACCTTCCCCCTTCCATCGTATGGTGGCTTGTGGAATATGTATGTATCTACATTTAGAAGAACGACACATATTCTCGTTTTATGAGTTTTCCAGGTAATGTATGTGTTATTTCGTAGCACTACCGGTCTAAACACAATAACGAGATTCCGTATGCAGTGGGGTCAGGTTGTGGTTGTAGAGAGCACACTAAAGAAAACCAACCGGTGCCAACTCTTCCTTTCGGAGATGACGCGACCTGGGTGATTACGTCATTCGTTCACGTCTCCAGGCTCGAGATTTTCATAACGGGTGTACTGACGAGGATATTGATTCCACTTGCAAATCACAGTGCGGGCTATACGGTTTCAACTTAAGATGTAATTAGCATAATGAGCGGCGCTTAATGTGGCTACATGCCTCCCTAACAAGTCCGGCGGTGCGGCCATTAATCATACACGCTGCCGACAGCTTTCGGTCGGCCGGGCTGCGCACGCTAAGTTATAGAGTCCGTTCCAGTTCTAAATCTCGTTTCTCGACTCGGCCGCCATTTGCGTATTTGATTGCTTTTCGTCCGCGTCCCGGACATTATCGCCGTGAACGAGCCCACTCCCGCTCGCCGGCCCCCGGGGGCGTGGCCGTAATTTATTGGGTAAACCACATCGCGCGCGCTGCGTCGCGCCGCGCCGTGCGATGATATTACACACGCCGGTGGCAAATAGTGGCTGTTATTTAAATATTCAATTCTTCCGCAGCCTTGGTGGCGGTAAGGAGTAATTTAGATAGCACTCTGAAGTACGGCGGCGTTATTTAACGAGTCGGGCTATAATAGCGGTGGGTCTGACGTCAGCGGGGGGCTCACAAATAAGGAGGCAGCGGCTAGGCCGGTCCCGATGCGAGCGTACCACCAACCTCTACGGTGGCCGCTAACACTTCCTATTGGCCGTTGGCGTACGCTTCATTGCAGTGAGTTTGGCGTTTGTTGGCCCTATCTGACATAGTAGACCAGCAAGTAACCTCTGTCTACCTCTACATCTCGTCACCTAAATGTAAAAGGCCTTACGACAGGGATGTGTACATATACAGATGGCGGTAGTATCTCATACACTAGGTATAAAAGGGCGGTGCGTTCTCGGAGCTGTTGGGTTGAATCCCTCTACCCCTACATATCCTTAATCCATCCGAACTTCTGTTATGCCAGTCCCACCTGGATATCCCCCAAATTTTACACATCCCTCCAGATCCTCGAGCGCCATGCACTCCGCCTCCCGTAATGCCTCCCGTCCCTCACGTGGATCCTCTACGACCTGATTCCTTTTCCCCATCTGCTCCTTTTCCTCGAATATATCCGTGTCCTCTACACCTCCCGCTGACTCCCTCCCTCCCCCACCCCCGTCCCCATCCCCTGGTTGCTCCACTCCTCATCAAGCTCCACCTTCTGCCGTGCCTTCATTGTTGTGTCTCCCCTACCCTCCACTTCTACATCTTTCATCTCTTTTCTCAAGGTGGCTTCTGTCACTCCCCATCCTTAATGAAGCCCTCTCTCCCTCCATTTATCTCTCCTGTCAAGTCTGATCCTCACCTCTCTCTCCCTCCATTTATCCCTCCTATCAACTCTGATCTTCACCTCCGTATCCCTCCATCTGTCCTTTTCCAAGACTCCCTCCCCCCCCCCCACCCCCTGTGCATCCTGTATTTTACCTTCCTACCTTCTGACTCCTTTCTCTCCCCCAAGTCCTTTGCTTTCCCCTCCACTGCCTTCCCTCCTCTGCCTGTGTCCTCTCCCTCCATCGGCTGCCCCTCTTTTGCTTTCCCTCTTCTCCCACTTTTTTTCTCCTCATCCGTCCGGGTCCCCCCCCCCCCCCCCCATATGCATTTGTACTCTATACTGTAGTGTTCCTGTGGGTGTTCAGTGTTGTGCGTCCCCCTTTTTAACTGTTGCAGAGAGAAACCAGACTGTCGCCATGGTTTTTAGTTGTGCCTGTTTAATTACTATGTGTTTTAATCAGCATCGCCAACTCCTTGTTTTTATCTTTTCTTCGCAACTTTTCGCCATGTTCCAGTTTTAAGCAGTCATCGCTTTATCACCTGTTTCTATTGTTATGATATCTCCTAATTATGTTTTTTAACTTCTCTGTAGGCTGCAGAAGGGCGTCTTACGCTGCTGCCAGCCCGGCCTTCCCCCTCTAGGGGGCATGGAAATTCCAACAAAGAAAAAAAAAAATTCGGAGCTGTTATTTGTCCTCAGGTGATTTATGTGGAAAGGTTGTAAGCAGGCTGTTTAGGTTTTTATGTTGGTAACGCCACGTAGCGCTCTGTATGAAAATCACTGACTGTGCTGTGTGTAGTCTGTGGCTGGTTTGCATTGTTGGAATTTGCTATTGTAGTGTCGGGCAGTTGGCTGTTAACAGTGCGTAGCGTTGCGCGGTTGGAGGTGAGCCGCCAGCAGTGGTGGATGTGGGGAGTGAGATGGCGGAGTTTTGAGAGCGGATGATCTGGACGTGTGTCCATCAGAGACAGTAAATTTGTAAGACTGGATGTCGTGAACTGATATATATATATTATGACTTTTGAACACTATTAAGGTAAATAATCGTTTGTTCTCTATCAAAATCTTTCATTTGCTAACTATGCCTATCAGTAGTTAGTGCCTTCAGTAGTTAGAATCTCTTATTTAGCTGCAGTAGGGGCGCTCGCTGTATTGCAGTAATTCGAGTAACGAAGATTTTTGTGAGGTATAGGTTATTGTTAGTCAGAGCCATTCTTTTGTAGGGATTTTTAAAAGTCAGATTGCGTTGCGCTAAAAATATCGTTTGTCAGTTTAGTTTTGATCAGAATAAGTAAAGTGAGAAATGTCTGAGTACGTTCAGTTCTGCTCAGCTGTTTGAAAATCAAATAACGTAGGGGTTTATCAGCACAGTCAATCATAAATTTTTCTAAGGGGACGTTTCAAGGTGTCGGACGTGATTATGGCTGCACGACGTGAATTAACAGACAGAACACGGAATTGTAGTTGGTGATAGATGCAAGAGACATTCCATTTCGGAAATCGTTAGGGAATTCAATATTCTGAGAGCCACAACATTAAGAATATCCTGAGCATACTAAATTTCGGACGTTACATCTCACCAAGGACAACGCAGTGATAGATGGGCTTCACTTAACGACCGAGAGCAGCGGCGTTCACGTAGGATTGTTACTGCTAACACACAAGCGACACTGCGTGGAACAACCCCATAAATCAGTGAGGGACGTGCGACGAACGTATCCCTTACGACAGTGTGGAAAAAATTAGCATTAATGGGCTATAACAGAAGACGACTGAAGTGAATGCCTTTGCTAACAGCATGACATCGCCCGCAGCGCCTCTGCTGGGGTCGTGAATGTATCGATTGGGCCCTGGGCGACTGAAAAACCGCGACCTGGACAGATTAATCCAGATTTCAGTTGGCAAGAGCTGAGGGTAGGGTTCGAGCGTGGCGCAGAACCCACGAAGCCGTGGACCCAAGTTGTCAACAAGACAGTATGCAAGCTGGTGGTGGCTCCATAATCGTGTGGGCTGTTCTTATATGGAATCCCACTGAACTGGTCGTTGATTGTAAATGGTTACATTTGGCTACTTGGGGACCATTTTCAGGCATCCATGAAATTCCCAAACAACGATGGAATTTTTTTAGATGATAATGTTCCATGTCAGAGACCGATTGCTTTGAAAAACATTCAGGACAACTCGAGCGAGTGATTTGGCGACCCATTTGTGTGACATAATCGAGGAGTCAGTTCCTGCACAAAATCCTGCACCGGAATCACTTTCGTAATTATGGACGTCTACAGAGGCAGCACGACTAAGGATTCCTGCAGGGGACTTCCGAATTGTTGAGTCCATGCCACGTCAAGTTGTTGCACTGCACTGGGAAAAAGGATATCCGTCACGATTTTAGGAGAGATTCCGTGACTTTTATCACCTAAGTGTACTTTGCAAGCCATGTTGTGGTACGTGGCCAAGGTAACTATGTCTCCCGTTGTCATTTTTCTCCTTTCTTATTAGAGTTACGTAAAGTTCGCGGGAAGAACGATCGCTTGTAAGCCTTCACGTGAGGTCAAATCTGTGTAATTTTACCTTCTCGGTGTTTTCGCGAAAGACAATATTGGCTGACACTTGTGAGAAAATAAACTCTAGTAAAGCAACTTAAATTACTTGATAAAAGCAAATCTTCCGGTCCAGACTGTATACGAATTAGATTCCAGTCAGAGTATGGTGATGTAATAGCCCATACTTAACAATCATATACAGGCCCTCACACGACGAAAGATCCGCACTCGAAGACTGGAAAGTTGCACGGGTCACACCAATATTCTAGAAAGACAATAGGGGTTATCCACTAAATTTCAGGCCAAAATACTAACGTCGATATGCAACGGGATTTTGGAACGTGTATTGTATCTGAATATTATGAATTACCTAGGAGAGAATGATCTATTGACACACAGTCGCCGGCTGGGGTGGCCGAGCGGGTCTAGGCGCTACGGTCTGGAACCCGCGCGACCGCTACGGTCGCAGGTTCGAATCCTGCCTCGGGCATGGATGTACACAGTCAACACTGATTTAGAAAACATCGTTCTTGTGAAACACAACTGCCTCTTTACTCAAACGAAGTGCTGAGTGGTATCAACAAGGGATTTCAAAATGATTCAGTATTTATAGGTTACCATATGGCTTGTGACACAGTGCCTTACAAGCGGCTTGTAATCAAATTGTATGCTTCTGGAATATCGTCTCAATTATGCGATTTCCTTTCAGAGAGGTCACAGTTCCTAATAATTGACGGAAGTTATCGAGTAAAACGGAAGTGATTTATGGCGTTATAGGTTGTCTGTTGTTCTATCTGGTTTGGATCCCAGACTAACGAGAAATATTCCTGTTTTTGTCTAACGAGTTTTATGTAAGGTACTTCCTTCGCGAAAGGATTACATTTCCTGAAGATTCTTGCACTGAATATTAGTCTGTCAGCTGTCTTACCTGCGATTAGTTTTATGGGGTCGTTCGACTTTAAATTGTTCCGTATTTATACAGTGACGTAATCAAGTCTGATATACATTCTGAAACCTTGCATACCATTAGTAATTGGCAATTTCATTCATAAGTAGAAAAATTTGTATAAATTTAATGTATAAAATTAATTATTTCGTGCGTAATTATTTACATTACATGTAATTAGGTTGAATTTTGAAGTTTTAATATGAAAATTCATAAACTCATTTTTACTAAGTTTTGCTATATTATGTATCAATTGATCAAAGCAATGGCTTTGACAACAATGTAAATTATTTAAACGTCTTTGTCTAAAATGGAATCTTTGTCGTTCTTCTTGTGAATACTTCGCGGAAAGCTGTTTTGTAATGCATTTAAGTCATGTTTGTGACTCTGTTTAGTGGGAACTTCTAGCTCAAGGGAGCGAATGGATTTCAAATGTTGTCATTCTGATATCTGAAGAGCTGAAAAAGATTTGGAGTGTCTGCATCTTATTTCATTTCGTGGTTAATGCCTTATTCGAATATTCACAACCCGGGTTTCAGTATATATTCTTCGGACAATCAAGACCTCTGGCATAGTGATACTCCTGATAAGAAAACGAGACCACCTTAAGGACAATCAGTTAAGTAAAGAGTTATATTTTAGTTATGTGACCGTGCTCTTTAGTGACACTTTCTTTATAATAATGACAAAAGTCCATTCAGAGAACAATTCAACAGACGTTACTGAAACGATGCATTATCAGTACCGGCCGGGGTGGCCGAGCGGTTCTAGGCGCTACAGTCCGGAACCGCGCGACCGCTACGGTCGCAGGTTCGAATCCTACCTCGGGCATGGATGTGTGTGATGTCCTTAGGTTAGTTAGGTTTAAGTAGTTCTAAGTTCTAGGGGACTGATGACCTTAGAAGTGAAGTCCCATAGTGCTCCGAGCCATTTTTGAACCATTATCAGCGGTATCTAATGGACGTGACTGTGTGGAGCCCGTTTTTGTCTGAATGATATGAGCGATGCAGCTACGGAATCAGCCCAGGAGCCGGTGCTGATTAGTTAAGTTTCAGAATAAATTTTGAAGAACATGACAAGCTATGGGATGTTGAGCACTATGTTCTGAGTGGGTCTCTCTTGATGTTCTGCTAATTCTGCTTGCGAGTATGGGTTTCATTAACAACGAAAGGAAAATCAAGGAGCAGAACACATTCGTGATTTATTCCATAACTGGCATCTTACATTTTGAGGAAATTAAACATCCATTATGAGAGTTCTGAATTAAGTAGTACACAGCTCAAATTTCTGAGGTGAATAGGGCTAATAATTCGCCTGCGCGAAATTTCATTGTCATCCTATGGCAAAGTTAAACGACAATTATACATTGACTGCAAGCTGAGAGTGTAACAGCAAGTGAAGGCAAGCGTATTACCGGGGCAGAGCGACCGATTGAGGGTTTGCTAGTTCCGTAAAGTTAACGAGTCAACATGCCTACCCATCCGTATCATGCTATTGCTACAATATGTTTTACCATAATCAGAGATGACCGGCGTCAAATCACAATAGCCTCACTCGAGGGGGCCCTCTGTCTCTCCTCAGTCTGGGTCTCAAGTCTCTTTTCTCCCTGCCTATGGAGTCGAAGTCACCTCTCTCACACATCAGTCTATCTTTTTTCTTCTCCGCTGGCTGAGTGTCGAAACGCCCACTGCACTGAGCATGGTGGCAGTTTTTCAAGCACCTGATGTTTTTTCGACCAGGCATTAAACTTATCGCCAACACTGGCCAATAGTACGGTTTTGTAATGTTCTTCATCCTTCCTCCAGTGGTTCCGTAAGACTATGCTACCAGTCAACAGCTTTACTGCCCCTCTAATAAAAAAAAGTGAGGCTCAGGACCTATGTCACAGCCCGTCTACCAGTTCAGGATCGTGCTTTTCCTGTCGGCGCATTTTCAACATCGTGAAAAAAAAAAAAAATCATACTCTCTTGGCGTTGGCTTGGGCCACCAACCACGCGATAACAAGTCGAACTCGGTGGTGTTTTGGGTACTCTTTCTAAAAATGATGTCTGCAGCCAGAGCCTATGCTTTTAGAAGCCCAGAGATGTCAACAGTACTTTCTGATCACCCTCACGTGAAACCGATACAGGTACACACACATATGCAGAAAATGGCTCAGATGGCTCTGAGCACTATGGGACTTAACAGCTAAGGTCATCAGTCCCCTAGAACGTAGAACTACTTAAACCTGTTTAACCTAAGGACATCACACACATCCATGCCCGAGGCAGGTTTCGAACCTGTGACCGTAACGGTCGCGCGGTTTCAGACTGAAGGGCTTAGAAGCGCTCGGCCACACCGGCCGGCCAAGCAGAAAAATATAGCAGTTGCGATATATGATGACAACTGTACGACATTTAAAAGAAATTTTAGAATACGTGGCGAGAAGTGATGACAAGATCACATGAGCAGAAGTGACGTAAAATTCGTAAAATTACGAAAATTGACGGAAAATATGTATAAACTGTGGGAAAATACGCCAAAATGTGTGAAAATTCAGGGAGGATGAGGGATTATTCACATTTCTGCTTGGTGCAGAAAGCCGGCCGCTGTGGTTGAGCGGTTCTAGGCGCTTCAGTCTGGAACCGCGCGATCGCTCCGGTCGCAGGTTCGAATCCTGCCTCGGGCAAGGATGTGTGTGGTGTCCTTAGGTTAGTTACGTTTAAGTAGTTCTATGTCCTAGGGGACTGATGACCTCAGATGTTAAGACCAATAGTACTCAGAGCGATTTGAACTATTTGGTGCAGAAAATGTTTGTGCATGGGCGAGTGTGTGACAGCAAGAAGAATACTAGAAAAAGTTGACATGGAAGCATAGAAAAACAGGGAAACACTAATTAATCGTAGACAGTGAAAAGACAGCTGGAATAGATTATTTAACGTGGATGACCAACAAATGTAGAGTAATAAATTTATATATGTCGGATCACAAGCCCAGGTGTGATCTCAATGCTTTCGGTAAGTACGTTATAAATTTTTGTAAAGTATCCTTAGCTAAAGAAAATTTATTACCAGCTTGAGGACTGCAACATACAACTATAGAATTGATAGCGTGTTTGATCCTGTGCAAGACTGCTTGCATGTTTTAAACTGTAGCAAGCAGTATTTCCAATGTGTTTCTCTGCACTCTACCAATCACAACCACAAGATGTCAGCTAGCAAATAGCTTACAGAACAGTTGCTGCATTGCTTTTAGCAATATGATGCTGTATGTGTATCGAGGTAATAGGGATATACACAAGTTGACTTCTGATTTCCTGCAGAAGAGAACCATCTGCTTCTAAATTGACATGGATCTGCGTTAAAGGATGATAGAAAGTAATCGGTAGAGATCGGTTATAATGAGGTATGATTTAATTGTAGACTGATGATGCATTCTAGAGAGAGGGAGATGATGCGCCTGGTCATTTATCACGCATTTAACCATTTTTCCGTTATTCTGTCCGGTTGCATCAGTTGTGTGGTAAAACCTGCGTTCGACTTGTATACAATTGCATGTTCTATGTGCGGCTTAGAGTGCTATCTACCTGCAATCGTTAACAGCAAACCTCTCCATACTACACTCGACGGAGGACTTCCAACGCATGTGCGATGAATCATGTTCGTCGATGGAAAACCTTTCTGATCACCTTCCTCTAGAAGAACGAAGATGTATGCTAAACACTCCATTTCTCTGCCACATCTCGGACATAAATCGGGTCTTCAGTTTCATAACTACAGTGCTTGTAAGTGACTGAGAGGGATTTGCAGTGTACTACAAACCCTGTGTGTACACTTGCTTGTCAGATGTTGTGTGTGTGTGGAAGAGATTGTGATCTGTTCACAGAGTTAGTGAAGCATGTTGTGTAATTTCACATGTCAAAAACAGTTGCCGTGCGTTTGTGTTCATGTTTTATGACCATTTTGCTCTTCCCAGTACCTTCCTAGCATGGAATCCGAACACTACAATTCTACAGAATTGATAGCACAAATGATTTACGTAAAATGTTTTAAATTATTCCCGTCTGGAGCTCCATCATGCAAAGTTTTATTTACCTTTCTCCTTCTTAATCATCTGTTATATCAACCAGTACTCTCAAATGAACCAGACTTGTATCTACTACACTACAATATGGAGCGCTAAACTCCTCAGCATGCAAGCATCGAGAGATATCGTGTGTAACTGGACGACCGCCGTGGGTAACACTAGTACTGAATAGTATTCACAGAATGGCAGTGAGAATACCGGTCTATATCACTAGCGCCGGTCGGTACATGTTCGTAGTATGTGTTACATTCTTTGCGAAGCAAAATGTGAAAGCGTATTGAATACTTGGAACTCAGATCGTTCTGTTCCTTCACGAGACGTCGAATGTAGCGGATATACGAGGTGCATTCATTCCAGTTCTAAGGCCTCCGATTTTTTTTCTAATTAACTACTCACCCGAAATCGATGAAACTGGCGTTACTTCTCGATGTAATCGCCCTGCAGACGTACACATTTTTCACAACGCTGACGCCATGATTCCATGGCAGCGGCGAGGGGTTCTTTAGGAGTTTGTTTTGACCACTGGAAAATCGCTGAGGCAATAGCAGCACGGCTGGTGAATGTGCGGCCACGGAGAGTGTCTTTCATTGTTGGAAAAAGCCAAAAGTCACTAGGAGCCAGGTCAGGCGAAACTTCAAAGTTGTTATCACGAAGAAACTGTTGCGTAACGTTAGCTCGATGTGCGGGTGCATCGTCTTGGCGAAACAGCACACGCGCAGCCCTTCCCGGACGTTTTTGTTGCAGTGCAGGAAGCAATTTGTTCTTCAAAACATTTTCGTAGGATGCACCTGTTACCGTAGTGCCCTTTGGAACGCAATGGGTAAGGATTACGCCCTCGCTGTCCCAGAACATGGACACCATCATTTTTTCAGCACTGGCGGTTACCCGAAATTTTTTTGGTGGCGGTGAATCTGTGTGCTTCCATTGAGCTGACTGGCGCTTTGTTTCTGGATTGAAAAATGGCATCCACGTCTCATCCATTGTCACAACCGACAAAAAGAAAGTCCCATTCATGCTGTCGTTGCGCGTCAACATTGCTCGGCAACATGACACACGGGCAGCCATGTGGTCGTCTGTCAGCATCCGTGGCACCCACGTGGATGACACTTTTCGCATTTTCAGGTCGTCATGCAGGATTGTGTGCACAGAACCCACAGAAATGCCAACTCTGGAGGCGATCTGTTCAACAGTCATTCGGCGATCCCCCAAAACAATTCTCTCCACTTTCTCGACCATGTCGTCAGACCGGCTTGTGCGAGCCCGAGGTTGTTCCGGTTTGTTGTCACACGATGTTCTGCCTTCATTAAACTGTCGCACCCACGAACACACTTTCGACACATCCATAACTCCATCACCACATGTCTCCTTCAACTGCCGATGAATTTCAATTGGTTTCACACCACGCAAATTCAGAAAACGAATGATTGCACACTGTTCAAGTAAGGAAAACGTCGCCATTTTAAGTATTTAAAACAGTTCTCATTCTCGCCGCTGGCGGTAAAATTCCATCTGCCGTACGGTGCTGCCATCTCTGGGACGTATTGACAATGAACGCGGCCTCATTTTAAAACAATGCGCATCTTTCTATCTCTTTCCAGTCTGGAGAAAAAAATCGGAGGCCTTAGAACTTGAATGCACCTCGTAGTATCCTTATACTTTTGGTCAGTTTCAAATTAAATCAGAGACGGTGTTTCAGGGAGAGCTGGTTAAATACAGGGGCAGAGTTACGAGAAGCTTGGAGAGAAGCCATGTAGAGTCTGCTCAGGGTCTTTAGCCAATAGCTTCATCGAAGGGGTGGTTCGTTTCAAAATGGAGGACTGAGTGCTAGATCTTTGAATCTCCAACTTTATCCCATCCACATAGGAGGAGGTGGAAAACCGTAATAAAATCTTACCGAATTTACGAAGCGTTTTGGCTAAAGAATGTAGTTTCTGTACGTCCTCTCTGCTGATGGCTCACTAAGAAACAATCTTTGTGTCATATGATGTAGGCTATGTAACATGGTTCGCGATATATCCACATGCATTTGACCCACGCAGAGTAATGTAGCGGGTGGTTTAGCAATGATACAGAAATTGAGAACCATGCTGCAATGTCATTGGTTGAAAGCATCACGAGATCGACGCGATGAGACGTTTTGTTGACATGACAACTCGTCTATAGTGATGGCTTGGACCTCAAGTAATTGTTCAAATTACAGAAAACTTGGTAAAAATACAGAAAACTTGGTAAAATTAAGAAAATTGATGGAAAATACGTAAAACTGATGAAAATATGAAAAAAGTGTGGTGGATGAGGGTACTTATATGCTCGCCTGGCTGTATGAAAATCATTCCATTTTTCCACTCAAAAAAATGGTTCAAATGGCTCTGAGCACTATAGGACTTAACTTCTGAGGTCATTAGTCCCCTAGAACGTAGGACTACTTAAACCTCACTAACCTAAGGACATCACACACATCCATGCTCGAGGCAGGATTCGAACCTGCGACCGCAGCGGTCGCTCGGTTCCAGACTGTAGTGCCTAGAACAGCTCGGCCACTCCAGCCGGCCCATTTCTCCACTGGTGGGATTGACAATGGATGGTGTATACTCTCTGTGATCTATGGGTTTAAGTCCTGCAGAATACGCCCTTGCTCCACATGTGGTTGTGCATATAGATCATACAAATATAAGATGCAGTGTCCAAAGATTTGGGAGTTAGTATAACTAACACCTAGGACACCGAAACAGCAATCACATAGCCGGGTGCAATATGCACCACCAATGTGAGGAATCAATTCTCTGGATCTCTTCAAAAACAGAAAAATTAGGCATCTGCCACCCTTTCACTGTGGAGACTAGATTAAATGTAGAGTCAACATCTTCAGATAGCTGTTTGGAAGCGTTCCACAATGCCGCAAAATCTTGAGTTTCCATGTGCTGAAATGCCTTCCACATTTTTGTTAGTATGAAACACTGTCTTTTATTCCAACTGTCTTGTGTGTGTGAGAGAAGCTTAATTTATACCATACTATATCCAGCTTTCTGTAAGAGCCAATGAATCGAAACGTGTTAATGCCAGTTCAGCACTTGACATAGACATCAAAGTCACGGTAGAAAAACAAAATGTATGGTAGTGTGCAAAGTTGTATTCATACACTGCTTGGATATGTTACAGCAGAAAAACAACATATCAATCGACTTATGAAAGAACAACACAAGAACTCTTTACTGTGATTGATAGCCTGTGGGATATGGTATTCCTACAGGATGGGTAACAAAACTTTACGCAAATCTGTCAAGCAACTATGGACACTGGCTACCTGTTCGAGTGGACCAATACATGTATACAGTACAAGTTATAGGGGTTGATCGCTGAGAGACTGCAGAACAAAAATGTCTAATGAACTTATGTCCAGAAAAGTATGGTTTCCGTGCTAGACACAATTTTTCAGTCATACACCGTTACAGAGACTGGAGTCTTATACACACTGTGCCATGCAGCCACAGCTGCGGAGCGCATGGCTTCCTCCTACAGGATGTTACTGTTCCTCATATGTCATACCCTAGCACTCTTTCATGTCACAGTTATTGGTAATGTTGTGTCCAGTTCTCTTGCTGACTCACCTTGTAGTGGATGTGATATAGCATTGCGAACAATGGTTCTGTGTTCAACATGAGAGCTTGCTGACAAGGTATTTACTTAAAGAGAGGCAAATGGTAATAGGTGGTAGGCAGCAAGGTTGTATCAAGAAACCTATCCACGCCGACAACAACCACAGCAGTCAATGTTTGTAACAGTGTTTCGTCGTATGTCTGAGACAGGATCGTTTCGGGAAGCAGGAAATCATGAAGGAAAGACTCAAAATGCTCAGACACAGACCTGGACGAAAATGTGATTAGCATTGTGGAAGGCGACTGCCACGTAAGTACCAGGCACTTGGCCTGCCAGTACAGTGTAAGCCAGACGACCATGTGGATAATGCTCTATGACAGTTGTTACTACCGTTATCACTTATAGCAGTGCAGGACTTACTAGCGACAGACTTTCCACATCAGGAGCAGCTTTGTCACCGCTTTCTTCACCAGGAAACTATGATCCCAGGATTTGTGTCATCCATCCTTTTCACAGATGATGTCACCTTTATGAGGAGTGATGTATTCAACTTTCATGACAGTCATCTGTGGAATAGTAGCAGAACCCCACGGTATGGTGAGAGCAAAGCAACAGTATCATTCAGCTGGAATGTGTGGGCTGGGTTAATTCGCAACTGTATTTTGGGACCAGTCTTCCCTCCAAGTCACCTAACAGGCTGGAACTAGCAGCGTTTCTTGTGGCTGACTTTGTCTTCCCTCCTGGAAGAAGTGTCGTTGAGGATGCAAAGGGTTATGTGGCTGCTAGATGATGGTGCTCCAGCCCACTTCGCCATTACCATCCAGACACATCTCAATCATGTCTTCACTGGTCAATGGATCAGATGAGGAGGTCCAGTTGTGTGGCCTGCTCGTTCACCAGATCTCAATCCCAGCAATTTCTGGTTAAGGGGCCATCTCAAAATGCAGAGCCCACTCCAAATGTGGAGACACTAGAGCAGCATATTCATGTTTCCTTTGACACTGTTTGGTTACAGCCTAGCCTGTGTGAATGTGTGAGACAGAACACGCTATGGCTTGTACAGGCATGCGCTGAAGCACATGGAAACCATTTTCAACACTTACCGTAACTGTGGCTGCCCGGTACAGTGCATGCTAGACCGCAGTCTCTGTAACAATGTGTGATTGAATATATGGTCTCTAGCATGGAAATCATGCACTTCCGGGCACAAGCTCATTAGAACTTTTTTGTTCCATATCCTCTCGTTGATAAATCCCTATCGTTTGTACACAGTGGAAAAGATCACCCCGTATTTAGTATGCTCGATGTCAACAAGCACACAGTATTCGTTTTCGAAATACTGGAAGAGACAGACGTGGTAATACCTTATCGATTTCTACGCCAGGTGATGTTAGCGAGGTTTTTATAGTTCTTAGTATTACTCCATTGGATGTTACAAAAATAATGAGGAGAGAGAGAGAGAGAGAGGATTTTGGAACGTATATTGTGTTCGAACATTATCAATTACCTAGAAGAAAATGGTCCATTGACTCACAGTCAACATGGATTTAGAAAACATCATTCTTGTGAAACACAACTAGCTCTTTATTCGCATGAAGTGTTGAGTGCTATTGACAAGTGATTTCAGATGGATTACATATTTCTGGATTTCCAGAAGGCTTTTGACACTGTACCACACAAGCGGCTTGTAGTGAAATTGCGTGCTTATGGAATATCGTCTCAGTTATGTGACTGTATTTGTGATTTCCTGTCAGAGAGGTCACAGTTCTTAGTTATTGACGAAAAGTAATCGAATAAAACAGAAGTAATTTCTGGCGTTCCCCAAGGTAGTGTTAAAGGCCTTTGCTGTTTCTTATCTATATAAACGATTTGGGAGACTGTCTGAGCAGCCGTCGTAGGTTGTTTGCAGATGACGCTGTCAAATGGCTCTGACACTATGGGACTTAACATCTGAGGTCATCAGTCCGCTAGACTTAGAACTACTTAAACCTAACTAACATAAGGACATCACACACATCCATGCCCGAGGCAGGATTCGAACCTGCGACCGTAGCGGTCGCGCGGTTCCAGACTGTAGCGCCTAGAACCGCTCGGCCACTCTGGCCGGGTGCTGCGCGGAATGGGATCCTTACCGCATAGGATTGACGGAGTAGGCCCTACCTCGAAAAAGTTCAAAGAAGGGCAGCACGTTTTGTATTATCGTGAAATATGGGACAGAATGTCACTGAAATGATACAGGTTCAAATGGTTCAAATGGCTCTGAGCACTAATGGACTTAACATCTGAGGTCACCAGTCCCATAGACTTAGAACTACTTAGACCTAACTAACCTTTGGACATCACACACGTCCATGCCCGAGGCAGGATTCGAACCTGCGACCGTAGTAGTCACGCGGTTCCAGACTAAAGCGCCTAGAACCGCTCGACCACACGGGCCGGCGAAATGATACCGGATTTGGGCTGGACATCATTAAAAGAAAGGCGTTTTTCGTTGCGACGGAATCTTCTAACGAAATTACAGTCACCAGCTTTCTCCTCAGAATGCGAAAATATTTTGTTGACACCAACCTACATAGGGAGAAACGATCACCACGATAAAATAAGGGAAATCAGAGCTCGTACGAAAGATATATATATATATATATATATATATATATATATATATATATATATATATATATATTGTTTCCGCGTGCTATACGAGATTGGAATAATAAGAACTTTGAAGGTGATTCGATGAACCCTCTGTGAGGCAATTAAATGTGATCTGCAGAGTATCCAAGTAGATGTAGAGACAGAGAGAGAGAGACAGAGAGACAGAGAGAGAGAGAGAGAGAGAATGCTATCTGTGAGGTATCTGACACCATTACACTGTTGCATTTCTTATGTAGTAATCATAAGTATATGATAAAGTAGATCAGGACATGTAGAGGGTGATATTTATATACAGTCATTCGATATTGATGAATTATAAGAGTTATGTTTCTGTATTTCTTTGTACTCTGCATGATTGTGAATTTCCTCCCATACGTTAGTGCACTACTCTTCTCATTGTGATAGCCCTCTACTTAGTCAGTGACAAATGGAAGTCTAGACAGCCTTCTGACTGACGGAACAGTGCTGTCAGAACGTGACGGAATTTCGAGAGAATTAGTAGGGGCCTGTGGCTTGGCAGGGGACATCTCTTACTCTTGGAAATCATGTGGATTCAAATGCTATATATCGAGTACTGGAAGTCTGTGAAAATAAGGCAGGTAAGTGTTAATCTGACGAAAGGAAAGTTGAGAGGTGAGCTATATACCGCTCCTTCTAAGTGTTGTGGGCAAACAAATTACAGCCTCTCACATTCGTCTCGCGAAGTGACTGCAGTGAGAAAATTAGGAGCTAATATAAAGAATTTTACCCAGAGACAATCAACAGCAGATTTTGCATCTTTTGTTTTCTCGATAAATAAGAGACAACATTTCGCCTAAGGACCAAGAAACAAGATATTAGCGCTCATAAGGTGGCGTACAGGCAGTCTTTTACTCTATATGTAAGTGGCCCGTATGATGGCTTTTGAAGTAAGCAGATAGGTGTCAATGTAATTTTAGTCTTCCTATTAAAATGTCACTCCATCCGCATATCGACTAGTATGCAGTCTGGACCGAAATACTTGCTTTCGTTCAGTGATTTAAGTTGCTTCCTTACTCTGAGTATATCTACTTCTACGTTACTCTTGTTGGCTACTATTTTCCATTCGAATTTGGAATATTTACTTCGTCTTCTTTGGTGAAATAACTTCGGAAGGCTGTGTTTAGTAACTCAGCATTGGTAGCAATGTAGTGGATAGTATTTCCATTGCTATCTCGCAGAGAAGGCATTGACTGTGACTTGCCGCTAGCATACTTCGCATACGACGAGATCCTCTATGAATTTTATGCCAGATCTCAAGACAAAGTTTCTTTGTGGAAAGTATTATAAGCATCTCGCATTGAAGTCCGCACTAAACATCGAGCTTCTGTAAAAGATCCCAGTCTTGTAGAATACGGTGGTTCTCTCTTGTGGTGGTCAGCTGTGATCGATCGGAACCTTGACAACGAGTGTGCCTGCTGTCACGTTCACGTATACGACAACATCGGTTCACTGTTACATCTGAATTCCCCAGAAATCTGAATACTGCACGTGTAGACCAGTCGGTATAATAGAGACCCACAATGACGCCCTTCCAGTCTCTGTGAAGCGCTGATAATGCTGTCCGACAAGAGGCGGCGGCTCTTCTTGTCCTTCACAGCGATCACTCAACATCTGACGCTGTTCACGCCCATTATTTAACCTGCCACGCTGGCAGCAACACAATATACGAACAATACTAATGTACCCTGATGACCGTTCTACCTGTCACACAAAATTGCACCTCTCATCATTTACATACCTGCCGGTGACGTGATTGTTTGCGGAGTTACATTGGCATCCAGCCATATCCCCTGGGTGCACCACTTATTTCCCTAAGAAGTGTATTCACCCATCTTACCCAGCCCTCGGCCCAGGGTGCCTTTGGAGATTGCGCCTACTATAGAACAAATTTCAAGTATTATCCACGATGTGAGTCCGTCAGGTTACGTACGTATGTCCAAGACCTTTACATTGGCTTCATCTCCTGGCCGCAACACTGGGAGACGAACGTCCGCCAAGTGTTTCTTTCAGTAGGAAGTGTACCCTTTTTCTGCAGAGTTTAGCGAAATTATCTGTGAACGTGAGGAGTACATGGGTCTGAGCTGGAGTTGCAGTTAAGATTATACAGTCCCCAACAGTACTAACCTTACCAACGAGCAAAATTTTCATCGGATACGACATGCGTTCATCTGTTGTGTTTCCTTACCGAAGAAAGCGGATCTCGTAGCCTCGCTGCAAGTGATCGTAATATCCTCTTCAGAGGCTGTTGTGGTTAAAGTTTTAGGCACGGTTAATACATTACACGCTGCTCTTAGAAGGTGATGGTCCGTATCGTAACTGAATAAGTTCTGAAGAGGCGTTGCTTTTCAGCCTCAATATATCTGAGGAAATGCATTGTTTATGTTCGTGATTTGGGAACCTCGATTTGAGAACCACTAATCTGGCTCTATCGCCAGCTACAGCTGGATTGGCACATTTACTATTTCAGACCTCGAAAGGCCTATTGCCAGCATTGTCGAGGTGACCCCCTGCAACCTAGTTTTTGACTTCTCAAATTACCTCCTTGCAAGTGCTCTCTTAATTAAACCGATGAGTGCACAAATGTGTTCCCTTTCCGCCTCACTGTAAAGCTATCTTAATAGTCTTAACAGGAGTATTAAGAGATAAGTGTGGAAAAAGATGAAAATGTAAACAGGAAATACGAGTAGTTTTTCTACGTTCAAGTTAAAACTGCTTAAACAATACCACACAGACGCCAACGAGAGATGTTAGCATAAGGCATTTTTAGATGTCTATGTGTTCTGAGCATACACAACTTCTAACAGGTTTCACTGTCGGAAGGGTGCATTTCCTTCTAAGTAATCTCGTAAAGACGTCGTTTGCACCGTAAGTACGTGGGAGGATCCAAGGACACCTTGAAGCTGGCTAGATGCAGACCGAAGTCTCAGCAACGTTACATGTGCCACAAAGCATAATTTCAAGACTTTGGCTACAGTCCCGAGTAACAGGAAACGTTAGTGTGGACTGGTACAAGGTCGACCTACAGAAAGCAATCAAAAAAGCGATATGTGGTCTTAACTGCACGTTTAAATCAGACGATGCCTGCAGGCAACTGTCAACATAGTTTATAGCTGCAACGTGTACTGCTGTTTGCCGGCAAAATGAGTACAGGAGACTTAACGTCTGTATGCCGAAAGCTCGGCAGCGTGTTACCGCTAACTTATGTCTAGAGACGGACTCCATTATTTTGAGGGAGGACGACGGTTTAAACCCACGTCTGGCCATCCTGATCTAGCTTTTCCGTGATTTCCCTAAATCGCTTAAGGCAAATGCGGGGATGGTTCTTCCAAAAGGGCACGACCTCTTCCCTTCTCCATCCCTAATCCGAGCTTGTGCCCCGTCTGTAATGACCTCGATGTCGACGGGACGTTCAACAGTAACCTCCTCCTCCTCCATTATTTTGCAGTCAGCAATGTCCAGATTTTGACTATGAACGAGTAGAGCAGTATATTTTTCTTAAACTATACCGACTTCCTACCTGTAGAACTGTTCTCGTCACACAGGCGACGGATAGAAAGTGGTAAATGATACAGTCGGAAGAGAGACCGGCTCAGTAGTGGTGAGATGTTTCATACACAAACGGAACTTCATATTTTAATTTTTTGTCGGTGGAAGGTCGTTACTGTCCAGAGGTACATATACGAGCTACTACAGGTTTTTGGAAGTACTGTTAGCCTTGATTTGCCAGTCACGGACGACAAATGCTATATGCTCTGGCGGACGAACTTATCACGCCGGAAGATATCCGATGTGTGGTCTATTCAGCGACATTTCCAGATCTGAGTCCTGTGGAGTAAGCGTTGGGTTTCATCAGGGAAACAAAATACATCCTATAGTCACTACCACGGACCCTCGTAGATCCTGCGGCTTCTCATGAAAGCTAACGAACCATATCCTAAGGGACAATCCACGTCGCTGCCAAACCTACACGGATATATGGCAGCTGGGTAAAGCTACTGTTGTGAATTGGCAGGAGCCAATTCACGGGGTTTGGAGGAAGCCGAAGGGCACGCGTTTAAGCTCACGCAGGCTGGCGTGATGTCTGGAAAATGACAAGGAAATTAGAACTTAGAAAAACGTACGCAGATGGTGACATTGTTGTTGTTGTTGTGGTCTTCAGTCCTGAGACTGGTTTGATGCAGCTCTCCATGCTACTCTATCTTGTGCAAGCTTCTTCATCTCCCAGTATCTACTGCAACCTACATCCTTCTGAATCTGCTTAGTGTATTCATCTCTTGGTCTCCCTCTACGATTTTTACCCTCCACACTGCCCTCCAATGCTAAATTTGTGATCCCTTGATGCCTCAAAACATGTCCTACCAACTGATCCCTTCTTCTAGTCAAGTTGTGCCACAAACTTCTCTTCTCCCCAATCCTATTCAGTACTTCCTCATTAGTTACGTGATCTACCCACCTTATCTTCAGCAATCTTCTGTAGCACCACATTTCGAAAGCTTCTATTCTCTTCTTGTCCAAACTAGTTATCGTCCATGTTTCACTTCCATACATGGCTACACTCCATACAAATACTTTCAGAAACGACTTCCTGACACTTAAATCTATATTCGATGTTACCAAATTCCTCTTCTTGAGAAACGCTTTCCTTGCCATTGCCAGTCTACATTTTATATCCTCTCTACTTCGACCGTCATCGGTTATTTTACTCCCTAAATAGCAAAACTCCTCATTTCCTAATCTAATTCCCTCAGCATCACCCGACTTAATTTGACTACATTTCATTATCCTCGTTTTGCTTTTGTTGATGTTCATCTTATACCCTCCTTTCAAGACACTGTCCATTCCGTTCAACTGCTCTTCCAAGTCCTTTGCTGTCTCTGACAGAATTACAATGTCATCGGCGAACCTCAAAGTTTTTACTTCTTCTCCTTGAATTTTAATACCTACTCCGAATTTTTCTTTTGTTTTCTTTACTGCTTGCTCAATATACAGATTGAATAACATCGGGGAGAGGCTACAACCCTGTCTTACTCCTTTCCCAACCACTGCTTCCCTTTCATGTCCCTCGACTCTTATAACTGCCATCTGGTTTCTGTACAAACTGTAAATAGCCTTTCGCTCCCTGTATTTTACCCCTGCCACCTTCAGAATTTGAAAGAGAGTATTCCAGTTAACATTGTCAAAAGCTTTCTCTAAGTCTACAAATGCTAGAAACGTAGGTTTGCTTTTTCTTAATCTTTCTTCTAAGATAAGTCGTAAGGTCAGTATTGCCTCACGTGTTCCAACATTTCTACGGAATCCAAACTGATCTTCCCCGAGGTCGGCTTCTATCAGTTTTTCCATTCGTCTGTAAAGAATTCGCGTTAGTATTTTGCAGCTGTGACTTATTAAACTGATAGTTCAGTAATTTTCACATCTGTCAACACCTGCTTTCTTTGGGATTGGAATTATTATATTCTTCTTGAAGTTTGAGGGTATTTCGCCTGTCTCATACATCGTGCTCACCAGATGGTAGAGTTTTGTCATGACTGGCTCTCCCGAGGCCATCAGTAGTTCAAATGGAATGTTGTCTACTCCCGGGGCCTTGTTTCGACTCAGGTCTTTCAGTGCTCTGTCAAACTCTTCACGCAGTATCTTATCTCCCATTTCGTCTTCATCTACATCCTCTTCCATTTCCATAATATTATCCTCAAGTACATCGCCCTTGTATAAACCCTCTATATACTCCTTCCACCTTTCTGCCTTCCCTTCTTTGCTTAGAACTGGGTTGCCATCTGAGCTCTTGATATTCATACAAGTGGTTCTCTTCTCTCCAAAGGTCTCTTTAATTTTCCTGTAGGCAGTATCTATCTTACCCCTGGTGAGACAAGCCTCTACATCCTTACATTTGTCCTCTAGCCATCCCTGCTTAGCCATTTTGCACTTCCTGTCGATATCATTTTTGAGACGTTTGTATTCCTTTTTGCCTGCTTCATTTACTGAATTTTTATATTTTCTCCTTTCGTCAATTAAATTGAATATTTCTTGTGTTACCCAAGGATTTCTATTAGCCCTCGTCTTTTTACCTACTTGATCCTCTGCTGCCTTCACTACTTCATCCCTCAGAGCTACCCATTCTTCTTCTACTGTATTTCTTTCCCCCATTCCTGTCAATTGTTCCCTTATGCTCTCTCTGAAACTCTCTACAACCTCTAGTTCTTTCAGTTTATCCAGGTCCCATTCCCACCTTTTTGCAGTTTCTTCAGTTTCAATCTGCAGTTCATAACCAATAGATTGTGGTCAGAATCCACATCTGCCCCAGGAAATGTCTTACAATTTAAAACCTGGTTCCTAAATCTCTGTCTTACCATTATATAATCTATCTGATACCTTTTAGTATCTCCAGGATTCTTCCAGGTATACAACCTTCTTTTATGATTCTTGAACCAAGTGTTGGCTATGATTAAGTTATGCTCTGTGCAAAATTCTACAAGGCGGCTTCCTCTTTCATTCCTTCCCCCCAATCCATATTCACCTACTATGTTTCCTTCTCTCCCTTTTCCTACTGACGAATTCCAGTCACCCATGACTATTAAATTTTCGTCTCCCTTCACCACCTGAATAATTTCTTTTATCTCGTCATACATTTCATCTATTTCTTCATCATCTGCAGAGGTAGTTGGCATATAAACTTGTACTACTGTAGTAGGCATAGGCTTTGTGTCTATCTTGGCCACAATAATGCGTTCACTATGCTGTTTATAGTAGCTAACCCGCACTCCTATTTTTTTTATTCATTATTAAACCTACTCCTGCATTACCCCTATTTGATTTTGTATTTATAACCCTGTAATCACCTGACCAAAAGTCTTATTCCTCCTGCCACCGAACTTCACTAATTCCCACTATATCTAACTTTAACCTATCCATTTCCCTTTTTAAATTTTCTAACCTACCTGCCAGATTAAGGGATCTGACATTCCACGCTCCGATCCGTAGAACGCCAATTTTCTTTCTCCTGATAACGACGTCCTCCTGAGTAGTCCCCGCCCGGAGATCCGAATGGGGGACTATTTTACCTCCGGAATATTTTACCCAAGAGGACGCCATCATCATTTAATCATACAGTAGAGCTGCATGTCCTCGGGAAAAATTACGGCTGTAGTTTCCCCTTGCTTTCAGCCGTTCGCAGTACCAGCACAGCAAGGCCGTTTTGGTTAATGTTACAAGGCCAGATCAGTCAATCATCCAGACTGTTGCCCCTGCAACTACTGAAAAGGCTGCTGCCCCTCTTCAGGAACCACATGTTTGTCTGGCCTCTCAACAGATACCCCTCCGTTGTGGTTGCACCTACGGTACGGCCATCTGTATCGCTGAGGCACGCAAGCCTCCCCACCAACGGCAAGGTCCATGGTTCATTGGGGGGGACATACTTAACTTTAATCCATAATTGGAGAACATTGCTCTTGATGATACATAAGTACAATCTCAATATAACTGGTAATGGCGCCTTGCTAGGCCGTAGCAATTGACGTAGCTGAAGGCTATGCTAACTATCGTCTCGGCAAATGAGAGCGTATTTGTCAGCGTAGCATCGCTAGCAAAGTCGGCTGTACAACTGGGGCGAGTGCTAGGACGTGTCTCTAGCCCTGCCGTGTGGCGGCGCTCCGTCTGCAATCACTGACAGTGGCGACACGCGGGTCCGTCGCATACTAGCGGACCGCGGCCGATTTAAAGGCTACCACCTAGCAAGTGTGGTGTCTGGCGGTGACACCACAGGTACTACTTGTTGTCTTCTTGAACGCGCGGATAATTGTAAAACCTGTCTCACAAGTAACGCGTGTAAATGCTAACTGGAATAGAGTAGAGAGAGAAACTGAAGACGAACTGGGGCAGGTAGGTTTGGCTTCAGGAACGGAAAACAGTTATTAGAGAAGCTATTCTGGCGTTGTGTTAAGTAATGAAAAGTAGATGCAAGTAACATTAGGAAGTGTTGCTGGAATTCGTGGACCTAGGGAAAGCCTTCGACAGCATAAAGTGAAATAAGCTGTTTACGATATTAATAAAGTTGGCTCTTAAGTACAAAGGCAACGGCCTTTCCGCAGTGGATACACCGGTTCCCGTCAGATCACCGAAGTTAAGCGCTGTCGGTTGTGGCCGGCACTAGGATGGGTGAACATCCAGGCCGCCATGCGATGTTGCCATTTTTCTGGATGCACTCAGCCTCGTGATGCCAACTGAGGAGCTTCTCGACCGTATAGCAGCGGCTCCGGTCAAAGAAAACGATCATAACGACCAGGAAAGCGGTGTGTGACCACACGCCCCTCCGCATCCTCAGCTGAGGAGGACACGGCGGTCAGATGGTCCCGATGGGCCACTTGTGGCCTGAAGACGGAGTGTGCTTTAGTACAAAGACAAAAGAATAATTAGATCATCAACAAAACCCAAGTGGGAGTAATAAAAGCGAAGAGTTGCAGTTTATCACTACTGTTGTTCAACTAGTACGTCATGGGAGAAATATAAAAAGTAACTGAAAATTTCGAGTGAAGAATAAAATTTCAAAGAGGACAGACACAGGGGTTGGACAGAAATACAGAAACACTTCAAGAAACTCATGCCTGAATATAAATGTAGATGTTAGGCAATCCTGCATGTTACGTTATAGTATTTCACCACGAACGGCGCTTGTACAACCTCCTCTACCAGTTGGAAATGTCAGTAGTGGTCAGAACAATGTTCTGTGCCGTTGTGGGTGTAACATCCTTAAGCTCAGTGCATTGGAACGTGGAAAATTGTTGGTGTTCGGATGATGGATGCTTCCGTAACTACGGCAACCTAAGCGTTTCGTCATTCAAGAGGCACTGTAACTGAGTTTTATACCACACACAGGAAACGCAGAAAAACATCATACAGTAAATCACAGTGGGACGGAACTGTGTGTTAAGTGACTGGGACAGATTGTCATTGAAGAAGACTGTAACGAACCGGACGACAGTCGTAAAGGTCACTGCAGAACTGAATGTCGCACTCTCGAACCCTGTCTGCACGAAAACACGAGTAGGGGATTGCAGACCGAGCTGGAATTAGTGAATTCCGGAACCTCAAATTAGTGATGCAGATGCCCGTAACAGGAAACCGCGACGCAGAAGTCATAACTCCTGCTATAGGGGTCAATGAAGGAGAGTCATTTCGTCTGATTAGTACACGTAACACGTAACGTGTATCCACAGGACATGTGGCCTGTAATTGAAGAAGTGTCATGATGATCTCTCCATTGGCAAAAGATTACTGAATAGTCCCCCATTCGGATCTCCGGGAGGGGACTGCCAAGGGGGAGGTTACCATGAGAAAAAGATTGAATAATCTACGAAAGGATAACGTTCTACGAGTCGGGGCGTGGAATGTCAGAAGCTTGAACGGGGTAGGGAAACTAGAAAATCTGAAAAGGGAAATGCAAAGGCTCAGTCTAGATATAGTAGGGGTCAGTGAAGTGAAGTGGAAGGAAGACAAGGATTTCTGGTCAGATGAGTATCGGATAATATCAACAGCAGCAGAAAATGGTATAACAGGTGTAGGATTCGTTATGAATAGGAAGGTAGGGCAGAGGGTGTGTTACTGTGAACAGTTCAGTGACCGGGTTGTCCTGATCAGAATCGACAGCAGACCAACACCGACAACGATAGTTCAAGTATACATGCCGACGTCGCAAGCTGAAGATGAACAGATAGAGAAAGTGTATGAGGATATTGAAAGGGTAATGCAGTATGTAAAGGGGGACGAAAATCTAATAGTCATGGGCGACTGGAATGCAGTTGTAGGGGAAGGAGTAGAAGAAAAGGTTACAGAAGAATATGGGCTTGGGACAAGGAATGAAAGAGGAGAAAGACTAATTGAGTTCTGTAACAAGTTTCAGCTAGTAATAGCGAATACCCTGTTCAAGAATCACAAGAGGAGGAGGTATACTTGTAAAAGGCCGGGAGATACGGGAAGATTCCAATTAGATTACATCATGGTCAGACAGAGATTCCGAAATCAGATACTGGATTGTAAGGCGTACCCAGGAGCAGATATAGACTCAGATCACAATATAGTAGTGATGAAGAGTAGGCTGAAGTTCAAGACATTAGTCAGGAAGAATCAATACGCAAAGAAGTGGGATGCGGAAGTACTAAGGAATGACGAGATACGTTTGAAGTTCTCTAACGCTATAGATACAGCAATAAGGAATAGAGCAGTAGGCAGTACAGTTGAAGAGGAATGGACATCTCTAAAAAGGGCCATCACAGAAGATGCGAAGAAACCATGGGTAACAGAAGAAATACTTCAGTTGATTGATGAAAGGAGGAAGTACAAACATGTTCCGGGAAAATCAAGAATACAGAAATACTGGTCGCTGAGGAATGAAATAAATAGGAAGTGCAGGGAAGCTAAGACGAAATGGCTGCAGGAAAAATGTGAAGACATCGAAAAAGATATGATTGTCGGAAGGACGGACTCAGCATACAGGAAAGTCAAAACAACCTTTGGTGACATTAAAAGCAACGGTGGTAACATTAAGAGTGCAACGGGAATTCCACTGTTAAATTCAGAGGAGAGAGCAGATAGGCGGAAAGAATATATTGAAAGCCTCTATGAGGGTGAAGATTTGTCTGATGTGATAGAAGAAGAAACAGGAGTCGATTTAGAAGACATAGGGGATCCAGTATTAGAATCGGAATTTAAAAGAGTTTTGGAGGACTTACGGTCGAATAAGGCAGAAGTGATAGATAACATTCCATCAGAATTTCTAAAATCATTGGGGGAAGTGACAACAAAACGACTATTCACATTGGTGTGTAGAATATATGAGTCTGGCGATATACCATCTGAGTTTCGGAAAAGCATCATCCACACAATTCCGACGACGGCAAGAGCTGACAAGTGCGAGAATTATCGCACAATCAGCTTAACAGCTCATGCATCGAAGCTGCTTACAAGAATAATATACAGAAGAACGGAAAAGAAAATTGAGAATGCGCTAGGTGACGACCAGTTTGGCTTTAGGAAAAGTAAGGGACGAGAGAGGCAATTCTGACGTTACGGCTAATAATGGAAGCAAGTCTAAAGAAAAATCAAGACACTTTCATAGGATTTGTCGACCTGGAAAAAGCGTTCGACAATATAAAATGGTGCAAGCTGTTCGAGATTCTGAAAAAAGTAGGGGTAAGCTATAGGGAGAGACGGGTCATATACAATATGTACAACAACCAAGAGGGAATAATAAGAGTGGACGATCAAGAACGAAGTGCTCGTATTAAGAAGGGTGTAAGACAAGGCTGTAGCCTTTCGCCCCTACTCTTCAATCTGTACATCGAGGAAGCAATGATGGAAATAAAAGAAAGGTTCAGGAGTGGAATTAAAATACAAGGTGAAAGGATATCAATGATACGATTCGCTGATGACATTGCTATCCTGAGTGAAAGTGAAGAAGAATTAAATGATCTGCTGAACGAAATGAACAGTCTAATGAGTACACAGTATGGTTTGAGAGTAAATCGGAGAAAGACGAAGGTAATGAGAAGTAGTAGAAATGAGAACAGCGAGGTCCTCATCTCGTGGTCGTGCGGTAGCGTTCTCGCTTCCCACGCCCGGGTTCCCGGGTTCGATTCCCGGTGGGGTCAGAGATTTTCTCTGCCTCGTGATGACTGGGTGTTGTGTGCTGTCCTTAGGTTAGTTAGGTTTAAGTAGTTCTTAGTTCTAGGGGACTGATGACCATAGATGTTTAGTCACATAGTGCTCAGAGCCATTTTAGAACAGCAAGAAACTTAACATCAGGATTGATGGTCACGAAGTCAATGAAGTTAAGGAATTCTGCTACCTAGGCAGTAAAATAACCAATGACTGACGGAGCAAGGAGGACATCAAAAGCAGACTCGCTATGGCAAAAAAGGCATTTCTGGCCAAGAGAAGTCTACTAATATCAAATACCGGCCTTAATTTGAGGAAGAAATTTCTGAGGATGTACGTCTGGAGTACAGCATTGTATGGTAGTGAAACATGGACTGTGGGAAAACCGGAACAGAAGAGAATCGAAGCATTTGATATGTGGTGCGACAGACGAATGTTGAAAATTAATTGGACTGATAAGGTAAGGAATGAGGAGATTCTACGCAGAATCGGAGAGGAAAGGAATATGTGGAAAACACTGATAAGGAGACGGGACAGGATGATAGGACATTTGGTAAGACATGAGGGAATGACTTCCATGGTACTAGAGGGAGCGGTAGAGGGCAAAAACTGTAGAGGAAGACAGAGATTGGAATACGTCAAGCAAATAACTGAGGACGTAGGTTGCAAGTGCTACTCTGAGATGAAGAGGTTAGCACAGGAAAGGAATTCGTGGCGGACCGCATCAAACCAGTCAGTAGACTGGTGACCAAAAAAAAAAAAAGGGTCTTGTTTCAACGTGTGGCAGAGTTTACGTTCAAAGAGTTAAACACGGCGGGCTTTCGGTGTTGCATCGGGCAGCCATATCGTGATTGTTCTGCAAAGCTGCATTGCTGGCAAGGATTATGTGACCATTTTCGCTGGTTGTATCCATCACATGGTACAGGTCGTCATGAGAACTGGATTAATAGTTAGGGATGCGAATGTGCTCCGCAATAAACCTAAGAAGACTGTTTAGTTGCAATAGCATGAACATTCTTCCATTACAACCTACACACCATACGGCACACAGTCATACTCTTATAGACGTAATCGCAACGAAACAGACTGACAAAGTAAGAGATGTTGATCAAACATCGGCCCCTAGCCTCTCAGCACATGATGTAATACTCCTGGCCTACTCTGTGCAGCCCCCAAGGATCAAATCGCGTGACATAACTTGTGAAACGTATTGACCTTGACGCTCTAACAGCCGATTGCTCAGAAATCTCATGGCATCAAATAATCAGAGAACCTACAATCGACGGCAAAATTAATGAACTTGGTGATAAACTCACTGCCCTCTATGACAAACATGCACCTGTGCGCACAGTCCGTGTAAGAAAATCTCCTGCTCCATGGCTGACAGCTGAATTACGTCAAATGATGACTAATAGGGATGCTGCCCACAGGCGTTTCAAGGCAGATCTGAAACCCGAGCGTTTCGAAGAATATAGAAAGCTACGGAACACAGTGAAACAATGCATTCGCAATGCTAAAATCAGGCATGCTCGCTCCCTTGTATGCAGCGATCTGATGCCCACGACTCTATGGAAGAATCTCCGTAGCTTGGGGGTCGGAAAGGCAAAATCGGAAACTACTTTTCATGTGTCAGCTAACGAATTAAATGAATTCTTCTCTGTACCTCTGAATACCAGCACGGCTGATAATTACCGTCCACAAGAATCCCCAAACAGGATAACTAACAACGATACTTTCCATCTGAAACATGTAACAACAAATACGGCAAGAAAAGCAATAATGAGAATCTCTTCTGACGCAATAGGCAACGACAGTATCGGTATAACCATGATTAAGAATGTTGCCGATATCTTAGTACCTGTCTTAACTGACAAATCACTGAACACTTGCATGAATGCAGCCTATATGACAAATTTAAATCCGGTTTCCTTAAACATCACAGCACAAACACTGCTCTAATTAAAGTAACTGATGACCTGAAATATGCCATCGACAATCGAAAGGCAACAATATTGACGCTACTGGACTTCAGCAAAGCTTTTAACACTGTTAACTTTGACATATTGCTCAGAAAAATGCAACAGCTTAATTTCTCTGATAGTGCAATGAGATGGTTTGAAAGCTACTTAAAAGACAGACAGCAATGTGTTGTCTGTGTAAATGAAAAATCTTCCTGGAAACATGTTTCCTCGGGAGTGCCACAAGGATCAGTCTTAGGACCACTTTTGTGTTCTTTATACGTCAACGATATTTCATCGGTTCTGTCCTCCTGTAAATATCATTTCTATGCCGACGACCTCCAGCTCTACCTAAACGTCAGACCTGAAGATGTAAACACTGCAATCGCTCAGATGAATGATGATCTGTCTTCAGTAGTGACATGGGCGAAAAACCTGGGGCTTAAACTAAATGCAAAAAAGACGCAAGTAATCTTAATAGCCCATCAGAAATTAATAAGTTCAGATTTCCGCGAACGGCTACCTCCTATTCTGCTCGACGGTACTCCAATACCATATCAGAAAACAGTGAAGAACTTGGGTGTAACATTGGATGAGCATCTCAACTGGGCGGAGAATACAGTCGCAGTGTGCCGAAAGACGTCTGCTTGTCTCTATGCTCTCAAAAAGTTTCGGAACATATTTCCACAGGACTTGAAACGCCAGCTCGTGCAAGCACTCGTTCTACCGAACCTCCACTATTGTTATGTGATTCAACAAGGCATGAGTAGTGAAAACAAAAGACGGTTAGAGCTAACCATGTATGCCTGTGTGCGTTACACCTGCAACATTCGCCGATATGATCATGTTAGTGCTTCATACTCCGAGCTAGGGTGCCTGCGGCCGGACAAATTGCGTGACTACCACACTCTATGTCTACTTCACCGACTCCTCGTCGCGCAAGCACCCCAGTACCTTGCTTCAGAGATTAAAAACCTGTCATGCCATCATAATCGAAACACGAGGTCACTCTTATTTGGTATCCTAACTGTGCCCACTCACAAAACAAAAACTTTTGCAAACTCCTTCTCAGTTGCCGCTGTCCGCCTCTGGAACAAACTGCCCCTTACCTTGCGCAAAATTCAATCTCCTGCTGCTTTTAAGAAGAAGTTGAAACATTTCCTACTATCATCCTCAGAAAGTTCTCCACAAAATTAATGTACAATGCCAATCCTCTCATCTGTCAAATATCAAAGCTAGCGTCTGCTATCTTGCTCCTGAGATGCCTTCCTCTTCATCTATCTCTATTAGCTACGCAATCTTCTTTTCCTTTATATTTCTTTAATCATGTTTCATCATGTCTCTCTATTCTTCTCCTCCTTCACCATGAGTTTCCCTCATACTCCCTGCTGCCAGCACTCCTATCTAAAATCTGTCTCTTCATTAATGTCTAATTATAACAGTGCTTATGATCTACGAATATAAACTCTATATCTATGTATTTTTCCAGGTGTACCTTACTAACTGTTTATTTCACTTTTTGTACTAGATGTAGTTTAACATGCCTACTAAAACATATGAACGTAAAATAAGTAGAATGCCTGGTTAGATGTAAGAGAGGGCCTGATGGCCCTAATCTTGCCAGGTTAAATAAATCAATAAATAAAATAAAATAAATAAAATAAACTTTATTATAATGAAGGTTTCTTGTAAAATAAATATATGCACTTTTGTTAGATATAAACAGAAGCGGTAACACTTACTGTGGAGAGAGAAGGAAGAGCTTATAAAGATGGGAATAGCTTATTCAGTGTCCACTACCACACGAAAGGGCGTGGCGAAATGCGAAAGTAAGAAGTAATAAGTTCGAATAAAAGGTTATATTGTGTTGTGATTTTGTTTTGTATGATGTTCGCATGAATGAGGTAGTAGTACAGGAACGACGACGATGAGTTGGGGACAGTCCCGAGCGTGGTACCACGGATAAAGTGCGAATGGCGGAATGATTAAATGAATGAAAAGAGAAAAAGGTGGAAGTATGGAGAAAGCATGTAGAAGAGAAAGGCCAAGTTTGGCAATGAGGAGTGACTTCTGTCGTGTGATGTTGTCTTCTCTTCTCGGTTGAATAAGTAATAATAAAACAAAATGAAGGTATCTATATGAAACGTCCTATCGACAGCGATGTCATTAGAGGTGGAGCACAAGCTCGGATTAAGGAAGAATGGGGAAGGAAGTCGGCCGTGCCCTTTTCAAAGGAACCATACCAGCATTTTCCTGGAGTGAAATAGGAAAACCACAGGAAACCTAAATCTGAATGGGCGAACTGGGGTTTAAACCGCCATCCTTCCGATGCGAGTCCAACATGCTCTAAGCACTGCGTGTATCTGTAGGAACTAACGTGGGAAGCATGAAGGCGAAGTGGCATGTATACAGGGTGTTAATTTTAGCTGAAGACATTGAAATATCTCGAAAACTATGCATCGGACCAACAAAAAAAAGGAATTCCAACTTTTCGTCGAGGAGGGGAACACGCAACCATACCACACTCGACCTGCCACCTCATCCCATGCATGGGCGGTGGACGGCAACTTAGAAACCCTCGTTCTTTTATTGCAGATGATGATTCTACGGGAAAATCTACAGACGTTTTATCTGAAGCATTTCCTTCTTTTCGACACAGAGGGTGCTGTAATCAGAGGAATAAAAATGGCTACACAGTCGTAATTTACGACGTGCTTTTGAATGGCCCTTGAATATCCAATGGCGTGTGGGACGCCACCTTCATGCTGAGATGGTAGAACGGGCCAGTATTTCATAACTTTTAATTGAAAACTCCATTCGAAACTTTGTGTTGCTTCGACTTATCGAACAGACGACTGCTCGTTGCATCACCTTTGCCGTGTAGTGAACTACGATGTATCATAACAGGCACTACACTGTGGTCGGAGCTCACGTACCGTGTAAACTTAGAACAGACAGCGTCTCTAAACATTACAATACTTTGACAGTGTTTATTGCCTGCACATCTACCTATCATTTGGAGAACAGAAGTGCCAGTGGACGATGAATGTTGCAACCACAGAAGAAAAAAATTGAAATGATCCTGATTTACAGAGAATGTAGGAGAAATGTTGAGGCTGCTGTTGCCTTGTATGCCGAGCATTTTACAGAGAAATCTCGCACTCTCTCTCGCTCTTTTATAATGTTGTGAACGCCTACAGCTGATGGCAGCCTACAGACTCGCAAATCAAATGACGCAAACGTGTTAAAGGAGAAGCTAATGAAATAGGTGTACTAGCGGCAGAGAACCACAACCTGTGGATAAGCACCCAGAAATCACACTGTGATTACATCATGTCCGTAGGCAGTATTGTCACAATACTGCTTTGTCATAAGTATCATCCAAACCACGTGTCACTGCAACAAGAACTTCATGGCGTATATATCCATAACCAGGTAGTGTTTTATGAATGGGCACCTCAACAAATGCAAATGACCCCCACGTTCTTTGCGGCGGTACTAGGTATTTTCCGATGAATCTACATTCACAAACCAAGGTAGCATTAACTGGCATAACGTGCATTTCTGGACTGTAAACAGTCCCCACGGGTTACGGCAAGCTGACCATCAGCGGGCCTTGATCGATTAACATGTGGTGTGGCATCCTGGGAACAAATTCCCCGTGCGGTTAAAGGCGCTTCAGTCTGGAACCGCGTGACCGCTCCGGTCGCAGGTTCGAATCCTGCCTCGGGCATGGATGTGTGTGATGTCCTTAGGTTAGTTAGGTTTAATTAGTTCTAAGTTCTAGGCGACTGATGACCTCAGAAGTTAAGTCGCATAGTGCTCAGAGCCATTTGAACAAATTCCAATCTGATCACCCATCTTAGGTTGTTTTCAGATGACACTGTCGTTTATCGACTAGTAAAGTTATCAGAAGATAAAAAGAAAGTGCATAACAATTTAGGAAAGATATCTGTATGGTGCCAGAATTGGTAATTGCCCCTAAATAACGAAAAGTGTAAGGTCATTAACATGAGTGCTAAAAGTACTCAGTTAAACTTCTGTTACAAAAATAAATCATTCAAATCTAAAGGCCATAAATTCAAGTAAATAAGTAGGAATTACAATTACGAACAACTTAAATTGGAAGGAACACGTAGAAAATGTTGTGGGGAAGGCTAACCAAAGACTGCGTTTTATTGGAAGGACACTTAGAAGGCGCAACAGATCTATTAAAGAGACTGTCTACTCTACGATTGTCCGTCCTCTTTTAGAATACGTATTGCTCCGCCGTGTGGGATCCTTACCAGATAGGATTGACGGAGTACATCGAGAAAGTTCGAAGAAGAGCAGCACGTTTTGTATGATCGCGAAATATGGGAGAGAGTGTCACTGAAATGATGCAGGATTAATTTGTTTACGCCGACCTACATAGGCAGAAACGATCATCACAATAAAGTAAAGGAAAGCAGAGCTCGCACTGAAAGAGACAACTTTTCTTTTTGCCGCGCGCTGTACGAGATTGGAATAATAGACAATAACTGTGAAGGTGGTAGGCAAAATGTGATTTGCAGAGTATCCAAGTAGATGTAGATTCTGCGTCAAGCATGTCGTAAACCTTCATAACGGCGCCTGCCATCGGGGAACAAATAAAGCACTCTCTGCAACATTCTGCCATTCCGCAACATTGGCCAGAGACTAGCATCGGTCTGACTAGGGACTTACTGTCCTAAGCTTAGGCCGCATTAAATACTACAAAACAAACGGCAGCGAGTGGGGTGTTTCTGTGATTGGTAAACAAAGACTGCTGATGAATGGCGACGTATGACGGCCAGCGATGAAACGCCGTTACATCCTACCCCAGATGACAACAGTAGCTTGTATGGTGGCAGTCAGGTGGAAGGTCCCATCATTTCAATGTTTTGGACAAGCACTCTTATGACATTCCTGTCGCCATGGTCTGGACTTCAGTACCTAACTGGTAGTGACTGAGAGAACTCTCATGACACATTGTACGTACCGACATACTGCAGCCTCATGTATTACCTCTCAAGTGACAGTATTGGGATAACATTTTTCAACAACAATATTCGTCCACACATGGCACATGTCTGCATGTACTGTCTGCGTGATGCTGAGGAACCCCAATGGCCAGCACGATCACCAGATCCGTCCCAGATAAAATATATGTGGGACCAGATCGGACATCATCTCCGTCCCATTGGCAGTGAAAGTTGGCTGTATAAGCCAACTTCCATTTTTACTGCAATGTTACTGCTTAATTGTCTCGTTTAGGCTTCGCAAATGATTTTTCTGTGGGTTTGTATTCCTTTGGTTAGAGAACAGGCAGAGTTTATATTTATTTTCGTTGTTTTATTTTTATTTATGTTGTTTATTTTATATTTATGTTGCGTCTCAACCAGCATCCTCTCCATCTCCCTTACATTTCTGTAGATAGTCTGTGAGAAATATGAACCGTGGAAGCGTACAAATCCACCACTGAGGGAAACAGAGTCTTTGTTGTGCTGAACCAACCTTCCTAACCTCCTCAGAGTGGTCTAACGTGTTTTCTCTCCGCAACATTGACAATGAGAACGTTTTCCACCCCCATGGTAAAAAAGACCGATCGTCGCGGCAATCTGCGATGGCTGGTTCTTTTCGCGTGGTTGATAAGTTTCACTCTTTGCGAATCAGAGCGCTTGTCACCTTCTCTCGCCAAACTTTATTCGATGTCGCTCCCCCACTAGATTACAGAAAACGGGTCGCCGAATCATCCACCTTGGCTGGATTTCTTTGAAACGACACTATGGGTTCTACCACCGACCTGGTAAAACTTAATATTCCTTGGGTCAAATCTTAGCACTTGGTCAGGTTAATGAGGACAGTTTTCTTTGTCAGTTATTATGCAATCATTTCATTTATTTGAAATAATCTTTCAGAGTTCCTTTTACTTCATTGCGTTAAGTGTTTTAGTTAACTTTCATGAGTAATGAAACTAGGACTTTGGCTACCGGAAGGGACCATGTTCAATCAGTTTTGCTCTCGCTTTGCTTGCATATCTACCGTATTTTGCTTCGCGAGAATGGCGATACTAATATAAATCACTTTTGTACTTTAACCGTATAGAGATTTCCATGTGACTAACCACAAGTGGAGAGTAGTATTTACCCTGTACGTGTAAATTCGAGTTATTTCCTTTAGCAATCGCGCTTATATTTGTCGTCTAATGAAGCGAATCAAATCACGGATTTGGGATTTGGTTTTCCATTTCTGAGGTATGTTTCTTTGCGCTATTTAAATTCAGGGTTCCTTACAAATTATCCCAGTCAGCCGACCCTGCACTCCCGACAGGTGAGTGTAAGACGTAACTTATGTAAACTACTTTTTCTATCCCTTTTCCGCGGTAGGGAAATTAATAAAATCTATGCCATATGGCAGCTTGATTTTCTACTCCACAAAGAATCTTTTTACAAATTTCTAAGCACATTCTTTCGATAAAAAGAAAGAAACAGCAGGTAACTTGCACTTGACAATACGAATCATGATTCTGATTGGAGACTAAGAGCGTAGCAAGCTTGCACCAGTATCCAAGATATCAATGATCAGTAACAGCATCTGTGGGCTAGGACCCCAGCTGAATCAGTGCCACAGGCCAGGGCACAATGGGGCAGCGGAATACTGATAAGTAGGCTAACATTGTCAAGTCATTCATAAATTTGACGTGACTTTGTAATTACTGCAATAACAAGATGGTTCAAATGGCTCTGAGCACTATGGGACTTAACTTCTGAGGTCATCAGTCCCCTAGAACTTAGAACTACTTAAAACTAACTAACCTAAGGACATCACACACATCCATGCCCGAGGCAGGATTCGAACCTGCTACCGTAGCGGCCGCGCGGTGCAATAACAAGACATACCCTTTTCATCCGTGATGGTTCATTTCGTTTCCTCCTTATCTTCTGGATGTTTCACTCTCTAAAGCAGTATAGGCGTATGTAACAACAAACTTTCTACTCTTCATCCCACACAAAATAGCCAAGCTGCTTAAAAACACGTGTATCAGAATCCCTTTTGCCACCACCAAGAACTGAAGGAAGAAACTGGTGCGAGACATCTCACAACCGGCTGTAAAACTGAGAAAATAAGGAATTTATAAAATAATATGCAGTCATTGCAACAAAGTTAGTTTGGCTGAATGAACAGAAATTTTAAAACTCATTTTAACGAACACATTTACTGTTTAAGGCTTGTTAAAGCTAACACAACAGCTACAGTGAACCATATAAATGAAAAAGCACGCAGTGTGGCAACAGATAACGATCATAACAGAAGAACTGGAAAACTGACTTCTTGGAGAAAATGGAAATTTTCTTTCAAGGCGAAAAGAGGAAAAATGAGATCCGAAAGGAAACTATAGATTTCAGGAACTCGCATATCTTCGCCAACTTCAGTTCAAAACTGTGAAAATAGAAAATACGTAACGATTAAGAATATATATGATTCTGTGGTCCAACAATAATATCTTTGTGATTCTTTAAAATAAATTTTATGTTGTTGTTATTAACATCAAACTGTCACAGTCTCTCTTATGGTAATACATTTCGTCGACACAATGCAAGTGACACTTTACAGTAGGATAGACTCATCGATAGTTAAATCGAAACAAGCCCACTTTTTCCTACTGCACAGTAGCGCTGACTGTGATAACGTTTTCCTTCCTTTGCAAGTTTACAAGCAGTGGTTAACCATATCTAAGGAGCCATAGCAATGGATGTAATTGAACATGCCACAAGACAGCAGTTAACAAAGTGAGCGATTATATTTTTTAAAAAAAGAGAGATATTATGTGGACAGCAGAAAAACAAGCGAGGAATATGCTTAAGAATATTCCAATCTTCTATTAGTCCATCTCGTCCTTTCTTCCCTCTCTGTCCATCTCCTCCTTCATCCCCTTTCTGTGCACCTCCTATAACCCCTTGTCTGTCTCCTCCACACTTTTTCTCTGTCCACTTCCTCCCCCCCCCCCTCGTTCTCAATCCATCACGTCTGGCTCTCTCTCTGGCCCAATCCTTCTCCCACTCTCTCTCAATATGCTCCTCCTAGCTCTTTCCTTCTGCTTCTTCCCCCTTCTCCAACCCTTCTAATTCCATCTCCTCCTCTCATCTCTCTCTGTCTGTCTCCTCCTTCCCCTCTATCAGCAAGTCTCCTTCACCCCCTCTTCCTCCTCTTCCCTTTCTCTGTCCATCACCTCCTCACCCCTCTCTCTGTCCATTTCCTACTCGCCCTCTATCTGGTCATCTCCGTCTCCCCCTCTCTACATATCACTTCCTCCTCTCTTCTTCGTCTCTCTCCTCCTCTTTCCTTTCTGTGTCCATCTCCTCTCCATTTCCCCTCCCCACTCCCTGTCCATCTTTTCCTCCCTCCTATCTGTGTTCATCTCCTCGTTCCCTCGCTGTCTGCTCATCTCCTCCTCTCCCATTAATTCTCCACGTTCCACACTCACTACAACAGGAGGCTGATGGTTCTTACCCCAACAGTATTTCATTCCAGATTATGTGCTCCAAATTTTGCTTGAAATCGTTCGAGGGTTTTAGCATGAGCTTCTTACCTGTGCCTTTGCCTGCATACACACATGTCAAATATTTTCACATACACGTAACATTTTCACAAATAATGAACACATTTTCACCTGTATACATAACGAATTTCGCCCTGTAGTTTCATTTTACACAGCTCAATATTTATGACATCGTAGCTCCTGAACTACGTGCTGTACGCTCACATCTACATCTATATCTACAATCTGCAAACCCCCTTGAGGTGCATGGCGAGGCACGTTCCATTGTACCAGTTACTACAGTCTCTTCTATTTCGATTCAACTATGGAGAGCGGGAACAAAGACTGTTCGAAAGCGTTTATGCGTGCTGTAATTATTCTAATCTTTTCCTCACGATCCTTATGTGAGCGATAAGTAAGCAGTTGTAGAATATTGCTAGAGTAATCACTTAAAGCCTGTTCTAGAAACTTTGTCAGTGGACTTTCACAGGTAGTTTACATCTATCTACAAGAATCTGCAAGTTCAGTTTCCTTAGCATCTCGGTAACAGTCTCCCTTGAGTCAAACAAACCTGTGACCGTTTGTGTTGCCCTTCCCTGTTTACGTTCAGTATTCCCAGTTAGCTGTATTTGGTGTGGGTTTCACATACTTGAGCAGTATTCTAGAATGGGTCGCACAAGTGATTTGTAAGCAATCTCCTTCGTAGACTGATTGCACTATCCCAGTATTCTACCAATAAACTGAGGTCCACCATCTGCTTTACTCACGACTGAGCCTATGAGATCATTCCATTTCGTATCATTAAAAAGTATCACACCCAGCAACTTGTATGAGTTGGCTGATACTATCTGTGACTTATATTATAGTCATAGTATACTACCTTAATTCGTTTTGTGAAGTGCACAGTTTTACATTTCTGAGCATTTGAAGCAAGTCTCCAATCTTCCAGGACTTTGAAATCTTATCGAGATCTGGATGAATATTTATGAATCCTCTTTCGGACAGTACTTCACGATAGATAACTGCAATATCTGCAAAATGTCTGAAGTGACTTAATATTTTCCGAAAGGTCATTGATATACAACATGAACGGCAAGGATCCCAACACACTTCTCTGGAGCACACTCTAAGTTACTTCTACGTCTGTCTATGACTCTACATCAGAGATAACAAGTTGCATCGTCCTCACCAAATATTCCTCTGTCCAGTAACACATCTCACTTGATACCCAATTGATCGTACTTTTGACAATAAGCTAGATGTTGCATTAAGTCAAATGCTTTACTGAAATCAAGAGATACAGCATCTACTTCACTGCCATGATCCAAAGTTTTCAGTATGTTATTTGAGAAAAATGTGAATTTGGTTTCACATAATCGATGTTTTCGGAATCGATGCATGGAGGGTGTTATGCTGTTCGAGATACTTCATTGTGTTTGAGCTCAGGATATGTTCTGAGATTCTACAGCAAATCGTTGTCAAGGATATTGGACTGTAGTTTTGTAGATCACTTCCACTAGCCTTCTTGTGTGTGTGTGTGTGTAGAGGGGGAGTTGGCAGGTGATTTCTTCCAACTACTGGGCGCGGTTATTTGTTTGAGTGATCTACGACAGATTATAGTTAGAAGAGCGGCTAACTGAGCCCCAAATTCAGCATAGATTCCGACAGGGATTCCTTCGGGTCCTGGAGCTTTGTTCAGTTTTAACGAATTTAGCAGTTTCTGAACGCCACTGACACAAATACTCATTTCACTAACCTTTTCGGTGGTACGAGGATTAATTTGGGGCAGTTCTCCTGGGTTTTCCTTTGTAAAAAGCAGAGCATTGCAGCTTTATCTTGGCCACCCTCAATTTCAGTTCCTGTCTCATCCGCTAGGGACTCGACACTAAGTTTGTCACCACTAACACCCTTTACATATGACCATAATTCTGCAAGGAATAATAACAGCATATTCCATTTTCCATCCTTTCCTGAATTTCTGGTGCTGTCCTATTATCTTCCGTTATTATCGAGATCTAGGTATTTAAAATTTTCCACTCATTTGTTCTGTTTCCCCTTTTATTTTTATTGAAGTCTCTCCTCTATCCCCACTAGGATCTCTCATCATTATATACTTTCTTTTTACTATATTCTCTCCCAGTCCTAACTTCCGCGCCACTCCTTCTAATGCAGTATAATTATCCTTTAAGGCTCTGACATGACCTGTAATTACTGCTATATCATCAGCGTATGTCACTACCTGGACTTACGCGCAAAATATTGTTTCTTTTGGATTTGTTGGCGCTTGCCAAATAACCTTCTCTAGTGCTAGCTTAAAGTGCGGTGCAGAGATCACATCTCCCTTCCGCAGTCTCCTCCCACATGACAGTAACATACACTCTTGGTCTATTCTGACCCTGCAAGCTGTTGCTTTCGTTGTCATTTCCGTCAGTCTCGCTAATATTAGAAGGATTATAAAATCCTTCTTACTTTGGAGAATATTATTCCTGTCTAGGCTACCGTTATGCTTATTTACAATCAGCATATAACTGCTACTTGCCATATTCATAAACCTTCTCTAGCACTCTTCATATGATTTAGAAGACGCACATGATCGTAACATTGAAAAAGATTTGTCCTAATTCTCAAATAACAACTTGTCGCTAATTGCTTTGAAAGTAATTATATTTGTCTTCATTGAGCTATGGACAAAGCCAGTCTCTTGATGGCCTGTATCCCCTTCACTATACATCAGTAAATGTCGCCCTGATGCAACGATTTCCGGCTACGTGGGGTAGCCGTGCGGACTAAGGGCGCCTTGCCACGGTTCACGCGGCTCCCCCCTTCGGAGGTTCCAGTCCTCCCTTGGTCATGGATGTGTGTGTTTTTCTTTGCTTAAGTTAGTTTAAGCTAGGTTAAGTAATGTTTAAGCCTAGGGACTGATGACCTCAGCAGTTTAGTCCCACAAGAACTTAACTCAAATTTCCAAATTTCCAATCATGTCCTGTCTTTTCCACCGCATTTCTTGTAGTGCAGCCATTTTCACTGTATACTTATCAATTTCCTCTCTAATTTCCTGTAATTTTCCTGATCTCTTAAATGTCCAGGTGGCTATCGTGATAGCCATTTTCCTTCTCGTTAATATAGCATACGCAACAATTTAATTTTACGAGATGAAGTTGTTAGCGCCATGCCTAATCCTTGCTGTTTGATCCCTTAGGGAAGTTGGCTGACCATCAGCTACAGAGAGCCCCCACCAACTACCATTTCTGTAATACGATACATCTGGCTCCTATGTCGAGGCGTGTCCGCTACAGGTGGCTCTGCCAGCAGCTATGCTACCGCCGGCATAGTCCTTGACTTCGCTGGAGCACGCAAACTTTCCCGTCCGTCGCTGTAGGTGCCCTCGTATGACTGTGTCTCGTAGAATACATATCGTTTCCGCTGTGAGATAGCATATGTTAGCTTTATCAACGTAATACGACCAGTGAGTTGCACTGCAAGACAAACTTATAGAGGATTTTAGTGTATGATCTTGTTTAGTTCATTTTACTTCTAATTTTTCTTATCACCATTCAGTAAACTGTGTACTGCTTCGTTCCATGACAGAGCAGCTTATCTGATAGGCCTCGCGGTATCATATGATAAATAAATAAAATGATGAGCTCGAAACGTAGTTACGTGTTTTTTGTCTAATAACTAAGTGCACGTAGCATTAAGTAACAGTTTTCTACGACTGGTATCGATATTGTAATAGCTTAATTTTCGATGTCAGAATCTCAAAACATGAAAAACAACAAGGATAAAAAATCATTCCTGGTTTAAACGTAGACTATAGTATACTATGTTGGAACAGGTCATACGCGCGGGCTTCAGATGGAGACTTGAATGCTCGGTGAGACGACGAGCTCGCGGCGTGGGCTCCGGCCAATTAGCGGCACGCCTCCGCGGCGCGCGCCGCTCCCTGACACCTACTGTCGAGCGCGGACCCCAGCCTCGCCACGAGAGTCGCGCCGTCACAGTGACAGGGGACTCCGTCGCGATTTATGCAGGAGGCACAGAACTACGAGACGGAAATAGGTTCGGCTAGCGGTAAAACTTGAGGCACTTCAGATTCCGCCGATTACAATTGAACTGTCTTTAACGAACTCATCGTAGAAGGAACTTTAAACTGTAACTGTTATTCCTTTACAATGGGAGCCGAAATGAAGTATACGTTTTTCTTATTGTAATTTCTGTCAGCAGTCACTTACATTGTTGTAAAGACGTCTGGCAGAGCGCATGGAACGAGGCACAGATTTATCCACTGTGAACAAGCAGTTCCTTGAGAATGATTTTATTATGGGTTATCAGAACTGGAATTAGTTATGATGTCACTTTATTAGCCTCAGGTTAATCTACTCACCTTTTTTAGCCGAATCTCTACACTAAAATTTATTTGTTGTACTGGCTTTTGATTTAATGACAATACAGCCAATCATAAGTTACACATATTACTAAAAACTGTCAGTTTTGGCTGCCATTGGTGTATAACATTTAAATGCATTAACAGCGAAAGCGATAAAATTACGATTGTCTTCGTACAGAAGTGAAATAAAATTCATTGACTACGGACGGAGTATCGCTTTCAAATAAGAAGCTCTGTCTCCTAATATATTGCATAGTTGGGGTCCGTCCTGCAAGGAATGCGATTCTTCCTTTCAACTCTGCTCTCTCGCATATGGCCTCGCGTTGTCGTTCCGCAACTCCCTTCAAATACCGAAAACGTTTAAGACAGTAGAATGAACTGGCTCATAACATTTGGGGTCAACTTCCAGATACCGTCACGCCATTGAAATACGTTAAAGCAACTGCTCGAAAGTTACCTAAAACAAATGAACACATGAAATTAATTGGAGAAAATCCGAATACAATTGTCGAAAAATGCTATGTGTCTAGTGAGGAAAAAGTTTAACGGAGATGCTTGTAGAATCCTGTGAAGAAATGAACCATTGCTCTGGCGAAACGCTTTTGGAAAATTTTTGGGAACTGATATTTAAGGCGGATCGTAAGATGCACTGATGTGGTATACTGAAAGTGTGAAAGTAAGTGGCCGTGCGTTTTAAGAAAATCGGTATAAGGAGATCCCAAAATTTAAAATACCAGAGATCATCATAAACTGTGCTAATAGATTTTAGACACAACAAGTGCATAATATTGCTGATTTTTGGGAACTTTGTAACGTTAGGAGTGATCTGAATAAACGTTGAAATCCTGGTGAAGAAAATCTGCACCACCCCTCCCTTATGTCATGCATTTCTTATGTAAGCACTTTTTAGGAACACCAAGGCGTGACCATGAAATGGCGCGGGGACTAGGAAATAAAAATGAACCAGCATAAAAAATGTTTCTGTCATCTTTGTGTTCAAAATAAGACCACTCTCCTCTTGAGCCTTCAAAATTCCATTTGTAGCCGCTACTTGATGTGGACAAATTCCGTTATTTATTTACCGTGCAGCTATATAACACATGATAAATCTACCACCAGATTAACAAAACTCGCAATAAACGTTGCTCTACCTCCTAGCTGATGTATTTTGTCCTTAAGTTTTGGAAGTTACCAATAGGCGTTACATTAAGGCTGTATAGGTCGGATTATTCTACACGTTGTGCTCTATGGTTCATGCATTTTATTGATTCTACGCACACACGAGCACATGTCAAATTAAAATCTTCAAAAGTTGGCAGACACCGATGGATACACGCGAAACAGAAATATTATGGACCGCGTAGGTGAATACTTCGTGTATGAGGTAATAAAAATGTGCCTATACAGGGTGGTCCCGAATTCATGGTACAAACTTTAATGGTAGGTACAGGACATTGTAACAAGGATTTATTGTATAGGAATGTATAGCCGCAGGTGACGCGGTGAGGCGTAAACAGGGGAAAGAGAAATGGAGTGATCGGTTGGTGTCACTGCCGGTAGAGGGCAGTAGATGAACATGATGTATCGCAGTAGGGACAAGCGCCATTCACAATTGTGCTGCCGTAGACGATGGGTGACTTTACGTATGCAGAAAAAGCAGACATGCATTACATGTACGGCCGTGCAAATGGTAACGCCAGAGCTGCGTTACGAATGTATCGCGCGGAGTATCCTAATCGACGAATGCCGGATCATAGAATTTTTCAACGGTTACATCGTCAACTTTGTGAAACAGGTACGTTCGACGTCAACAGACATGACGCTGGTCGATTAAGAGCTGTACGCACTCCAAGACTGGAAGAACGCATCTTGAACATAGTGGCTGATAGACCCGAGTCAAGCACAAGAACTGTTGCGCGTGACGTACATGTGAGTCATCAGACTGTATGCAGAGTGTTAAATGAAAATCGCTTACACCCCTTCCATTTTCAAAAAGTACAAGCATTGAATCCGGCAGATTATCCTCTTCGCGTGAACTTCTGCCAGTGGTTGTTGCAGCAATGTGCGTTGCAGCCGGATTTCGTAGGTCATGTGCTATTTACAGATGAAGCGACATTTTCACGCGAGGGTGTCTTTAATGCGCACAATTCCCATGTGTGGGCAACAGATAATCCACATGCAACGCGTCCACATGCGTATCAACAACGTTTCGGTATTAATGTGTGGGCTGGTATTGTGAACGACTTTTTGATTGGGCCATACTTACTACCCACGCGACTCTGTGGCGAAAGCTATCTTATTTTTCTGCAAGAAGTGTTACCAGAACTGCTGCAAGATGTTCCGCTCGCCATTCGTAACCGCATGTGGTTTCAGCACGATGGAGCGCCAGCACACTTCAGCACTGCTGTACGGAATTACCTGAATGCCACGTTTGGTGCTAGATGGATTGGGCGTGGTGGACCAGTCCCTTGGCCACCCCGATCTCCTGATTTCTCTTGCCTCGATTACTTTTTATGGGGACATCTTAAGAGTCTTGTTTATGAGACTCCAGTTGACTCAGATGAGGATCTCGTTGCTCGCATATCTGTAGCTGCTGCAGGTGTGCGTGAAATACCAGGCATCTTTGAACGTGTACGCCAATCGCTGCACCGACGCTGTCAAGCATGTATCGCTCTTGGTGGACGCAATTTTGAACACTTACTGTAAACATGACACTTGTCAACAACGATTTCAATAAAATCTTTCGTTTTCCTTTCGGCCGTTATTTCCCCTGTTTACGCCTCACCGCGTCACCTGGGACTATACATTCCTATACAATATATCCTTGTTACAATGTCCTGCACCTACCATTGAAGTTTGTACCATGAATTCGGGACCACCCTGTATTCACTGATGTGCAAAACTTTAGGATGAAAGTAACTTTCGCGTTATGTCTCACTGCCACGTATCATAGCTCGATGAAACTTGTATCATACATAGAAATAACTGCTACTGTATACTACAGAAGGCAACTGAAACAAATACTCAAGCACAAGAACAGAAATAATTCTTTTTATTCAAAGACAATAATGATACTGAATTCACCGAGATTTATGGTGGTCCCCTTGACATTCCAAAAGGCGGAACATGGTTTTAAATACTGTGTGTAATCACCACATACGGTAACGCGTACTCTGCTAAGCTTTTCCATGCTGCCCACGAGGTTGGTAAGTAGATTTTGTGGAATTTGACTCCGAGGAACAAGCAGGCCTTTCCATTCACCGAAAATCCTCTTGTTCTAAGAGCTCGTGCACCTGCACTGTTCGGTGCGGTCCCGTGTTGTATTCCATAATGATGCAGTCACGGCCGATTGCACACCTGAACAGACGCACATGGAAATGGAGTACAGTGTCACAATAACATTGACCGGTTAGAGTACTGTGTTCAAAGATTTGGAGGTAAGTACACCTATGGAGCATTATGCCTCCCCACACCATAACACCTGCATTACCAAACCAATCATGTTCGGCAATGTTCCTGGGTGCATTACATGTTTCCAACTCTCGCCGTATGAGAGTACGTCGCACTGCATCTTTTTGGTGATCCGGGTGTTATGATATGGGAGGCATAATGTTGCATGGGTGCACTATGCTCCAACTCTTTTAATGCTGTACACTCGCTAGTCAGCGTCATAGTGACGCAGTACTCCTCCTCAATGTCCGTCTTTCCTGGGCTGCAGTAGGCCCCGAATTCATTTTTATGGTTGATAATGCACAGTTGCATCGAACCATCGAACGGCGCAGATGGTGAAGCTGTTGGAACAAGAGGATATACGGCGAATGGACTGGCCTGCCTACTCACCGCCGGCCGCTGTGGCCGAACGGTTCTAGGATCTTCAGTCCGGAACCGCGCTGCTGCTACGGTCGCAGGTTTGAATCCTGCCTCGGGCATGGATGTGTATGCTGTCCTTAGGTTAGTTAGGTTTAAGTAGTTGTAAGTTCTAGGGGACTGATGACCTCAGCTGTTAAGTCCCGTAGTGCTCAGAGCCATAGCGCTCAGAGCCTACTCACTCGACTTCACCAACAACCATCCAAAAGTTGCCAACCGTGCTGGTGGATGACTGCAACTCCCTACAACAACAGCTCCTTACCATCCTTGTGGTCAGTTTCGGAGCCCCTTGCAGAGGTGCATTGCCTCCCATGGTGTTCACACACCCTATTAAAAACCACAACTCGCCTTTTGTGATCCATAGGGGACCATCACAAACTGCCGTGAATTCAGTGCAATTAACGTCTGTCAATGAAAGTTGTACTTCTATTCTTCTCACTAGGCACTTCTTTCAGTTACCTGCTCTACTACACTGTAGCAGTTCTTTCTATGTATGGTCCAAGTTGTACCGAACAATTTTACTAGGCAATGACACATCATGTGAAAGTTAGTTCCATCCTCACATTCTGCACACCAGTTTATGTATTTCTGTGAGAAGACTTTAATTTATCTCAATGGAAAAATTCATTACGTTATTGTGTACGCAATATCCCTACATTCTTTCCAATCACACATCCAAAACTTATAAACGTCATCACACAGACCTTGCAACTGATCATCTCAAGTCGCGAATGACACTAGAAAGTCGACGGGCGCAACCCAGTGGAGTTTCTTTGGAAAGAAATGAATATCCGAATCCGGAGGACGATTTGTACTGTTGGGGTCGGCAGTTAAAGGAGGAGATCTTACACGTGTTACTGGTCTTTCCCGATTCGGTAGTGGAAAGAATAGCATCTACTTGTTTTTGAGTTGCAGCGGGGAATGTCATAAATTTTTCTCTTACGTTTCTGCTACATACTTCGAATAAATTGCGGTGACGAATCTGATACAGTCAAGCAGGACAACTTTTTACCAAACAATATGTTTGACCGACTTACGACTTTTGTTTCTAATGACTGCTGCTCCAGCTTACGAGGGTTGGAACTTAAATAGTGGCAACTATTTATTCACAAGCGATAGAAAAGAGTTACATGTTTTCACCTGTTACTGTCTTTCAAAGTAGTCACCAGTGTTGTGTAGAACCCGTTGCAAGCGATGTGGAAGGTGTAGTATATCGTTAGAAGAGCCTGTTGATTTTTAATAAAAAAATAAGACAAAATAAATTTTTAGACCCATTCTAATGGTAATACCTGAACATGATCTAGCGGAGTCTAGCCCTCGCTTATCGAGCACCATTGTAAGTTCGTATAATTACACGCTATGGCTGGCGACAATGAGGTTGGTGTCTCACTGCTATCCGGGGCGTCTCCAGACACGTCTTCGGTCTGGAATCTCACTGACTGGAGTAGAACTGTCTTCAGTGAACAGTCCCACGTGGATCTGAGCCCCGAGGACCAGTGGAGACATATCTGGAAACGCCCTAGGCAGTGGTGAGATACCAACCTGATTGTCTCCCATATATGGCCCGACAACCAGAAATAATGGTCTGGTGTAGCATTTCATTTCATAGCATGACCCCTCTGATTGTCACCCACCGTACCCTTAGATGGCAACGGTACGTCGACGACTTTTTATGTTCCGTTTTATGGCCTTCATGGCAACAATCCTGGACTTACATTTCTGCAGCGTAATGCCCGCCCGCACACAGCGACAGTTTCCTCAGCTTGTCTTCATGCTAGTCAAACCCTACTGTGGCCAGCAACGTCGCCAGATCTGCCCACAACTGATAACGTTTAGAGCATCATGGGCACGGCCCTCCAACCTGTTTGGGTTCCGACGATCTAACATGCCAATTGGACAAAACTTGGTATGATTCACCTCAGGAGGCCATCCAACAACTATCAATCAATGCCGAGACGAATAACAGCTTGTATAAGAGCAGAGGTGGACTAACGAGATATTGATTTGTACTGTTCGTGAAGCTCTTTTTCTTGAGTAGATTATCCAATCTTTCTGAAATTGTAATCATATGTTTGTCTGTACATGTACACCACATACACCGATTTTCGTCACATTCGGAATGTTTTTCTTCGTGGTGCGACGCTTCTTTCTTTCTTTCTTTGTGTGTGTGTGTGTGTGTGTGTGTGTGTGTGTGTGTATGTGTGTGTGTAATATTAACTCTCCAACTGTAAGAAACACAGGAGACTAGAAATTCCAAATACAAGCCCGAATCCATTAGCCATAATTGACAGCATTAAAGTAGCTCATTAACAAACCGGCAAAAACTCTTCCGATACCCTGACAAAAGTAACTCACTACGTTAAGTGTCTCACTAACGACGTACCTAACAAACACCTTCGAATCATGAACATCCAACACATACAACGCCACCCAATACTACAAAACGCCGTCTATATACGCGATCCTACTTAAGTACGCTGCGCCTTCGTGACGTCACACAAAAGAAAAACAGTCAAAAGGAAAAAAATGGTTCAAATGGCTCTGAGCACTATGGGGCTTAACTTCTGAGGTCATCAGTCCCCTAGAACTTAGAACTACTTAAACCTAACTAACCTAAGCACATTACACACATCCATGCCCGAGGCAGGATTCGAACCTGCGACCGTACCGGTCGCGCGGTTCCAGACTGTAGCGCTTAGAACCGCTCGGCCACTCCGGCCGGCAAACAGTCAAAGAAGGCGGACGGTACGGCAATTTGCGATTGGCACCAGACGGAAAATTTTGAGTTTTCTAATGTGTGGATTTTTGTTTAAATCTACCGAACAAACAGAGAGCAAGGTAGGAAGGACGACGAGGTCATTAATGGCTGACACAAGGTCGCATTGGTGAAGGATAGAGGTGGAAATCGGCCGCGTCGTTTCAAATAAACCGTCTGGGCATTTGCCTTAACCTATATAACGAAAATTCGGAAAATTTCGATCAGGATGTTCGGGACCTTTAAGTGAGCCGACTGCGTTACCACTGCGCTTCCTCTATCGGTCTCGGCCAGGGAGCCCGTGGCCTTGCAGACTGCCACGTTCAGATAAAACTCAATCTGTTTCCCGAGTCGGCGGCGACTTTGTCCTTCAATTTGTTTACGCAATTAGCCGCTGGGTTCCATCGGCAATCAAGCGCGGAGATTGGCAATGTCTTCCTGCGTGGCCAATCTGCGTGGACTATCACGTAATGGAGACTCCCACATTGGCGGATGAATATGCACCGCTCGGAGAACAAAGCGCTGAATACTAAGCGACACGCGCCTGACGTGTCCAAACAAAACAGTGGACCCACACCGCTTGTCATCTCGGCATCTAATTAGCGCTCGTATTTTGCTTTTGTTCGCTCGTCCCTGACGTGAGAACCGTGCCGCCGCCGTGGAAGGATTTTCGGTTGCCTGTAATGCTCTGCGTTCCTCGGAAACTTATCCTTCGACTCTCGAACTCCTTAATTATTAGTCGGCATAATGTGGTTCCGTAAGTGCTTGAAGAATGTTGAAGATTAGATGGATAGATCACGTAACTAACGAGGAGATACTGAATAGAATTGCGGCGAAGAGAAAATTGTGGTACAACCTGGCTAAAAGAAGGGATAGGTTAGTAGGGCACTTTTGAGGCATCAAGAGATCACCAATTTAGTACTGGAGGGAAGCGTGGGGGGTAAAATCGTAGAGGGAGAGCAAGCAGGTTCAGAAGGGTGTAGGTTGCAGCAGGTGCTCAGAGATGAAGAAGCTTGCACAGGATAGAGTAGCATGGAGAGCTGCATCGAATCAGTCTTTGGACTGAAGACTACAACAACAACAAGTGCTTGTGAGGATTCCGTACATTAATGACCTTACAAGCAATAAAGGAATAGATAATGTATGGCGATACTGGCTGCTACGAATCCCCTGTCGAATTTGTGACGGCTGGAATATTTCGGTTAAGTGGCCAACGTTGATAGAAAAAAACTTAGTCATTCTGGAAGAAGGTTATCTCCTGTCTAAAATATTACTTATCTGTAGCAGTACGCAATCCAGCCCTGCAAACAGGACGTTTTTAAATCACGCAATAATACACGCATCGAAAAAGGACAAACGAAAACAGTTACCATATGAAATAAAATATGTTGTTGTTGTGGTCTTCAGTCCTGAGACTGGTTTGATGCAGATCTCCATGCTAATCTATCCTGTGCAAGCTCCTTCATATCCCAGTACCTACTGCAACCTGCATCCTTCTGAATCTGCTTAGTGTATTCATCTCTTGGTCTCCCTCTGCGATTTTTACCCTCCACACTGCCCTCCAATGCTAAATTTGTGATCCCTTGATGCCTCAGGACATGTCCTACCAACCGATCCCTTCTTCTAGTCACGTTGTGCCACAAACTTCTCTTCTCCCCAATCCTATTCAATACCTCCTCATTAGTTACGTGATCTACCCACCTTATCTTCAGCATTCTTCTGTAGCACCACATTTCGAAAGCTTCTATTCTCTTCTTGTCTAAACTATGTATTGTCCATGTTTCATTTCCATACATGGCTACACTCCATACTAATACTTTCAGAAACGACTTCCTGACACTTAAATCTATACTCGATGTTAACAAATTTCTCTTCTTCAGAAACGCTTTCCTTGCCATTGCCTGTCTACATTTTATATCCTCTCTACTTCGACCATCATCAGTTATTTTGCTCCCCAAATAAAAAAACTCCTTTACTACTTTAAGTGTCTCATTTCCTAATCTAATTCTCTCAGCATCACTCAATTTAAATCGACTACATTCCATTATCCTCGTTTTGCTTTTGTTGATGTTCATCTCATACCCTCCTTTCAAGACTCTGTCCATTCCGTTCAACTGCTCTTCCAAGTCCTATGCTGTCTCTGACAGAATTACAATGTCATCGGCGAACCTCAAAGTTTTTATTTATTCTCCCTGGATTTTAATACCTACTCCAAATTTTTCTTTTGTTTCCTTTACTGCTTGCTTAATATAGAGATTGAATAACATTGGGGAGAGGCTACAACCCTCTCTCACTCCCTTCCCAACCACTGCTTCCCTTTCATGCCCCTCGACTCTTATAACTGCCATCTGGTTTCTGTATAAATTGTAAATAGCCTTTCGCTCCCTGTATTTTGCCCCTACCACCTACAGAATTTGAAAGAGAGTATTCCAGTCAACATTGTCAAAGGTTTTCTCTAAGTCTACAAATGCTAGAAACGTAGGTTTGCCTTTCCTTTATCTTCCTTCTAAGATAAGTCGTAAGGTCAGTATTGCCTCACGTGTTCCAACATTTCTACGGAATCCAAACTGATCTTCCCCGAGGTCGCCTTCTACCAATTTTTCCATTCGTCTGTAAATAATTCGCGTTAGTACACTCCTGGAAATTGAAATAAGAACACCGTGAATTCATTGTCCCAGGAAGGGGAAACTTTATTGACACATTCCTGGGGTCAGATACATCACATGATCACACTGACAGAACCACAGGCACATAGACACAGGCAACAGAGCATGCACAATGTCGGCACTAGTACAGTGTATATCCACCTTTCGCAGCAATGCAGGCTGCTATTCTCCCATGGAGACGATCATAGAGATGCTGGATGTAGTCCTGTGGAACGGCTTGCCATGCCATTTCCACCTGGCGCCTCAGTTGGACCAGCGTTCGTGCTGGACGTGCAGACCGCGTGAGACGACGCTTCATCCAGTCCCAAACATGCTCAATGGGGGACAGATCCGGAGATCTTGCTGGCCAGGGTAGTTGACTTACACCTTCTAGAGCACGTTGGGTAGACGGGATATATGCGGACGTGCATTGTCCTGTTGGAACAGCAAGTTCCCTTGCCGGTCTAGGAATGGTAGAACGATGGGTTCGATGACGGTTTGGATGTACCGTGCACTATTCAGTGTCCCCTCGACGATCACCAGTGGTGTACGGCCAGTGTAGGAGATCGCTCCCCACACCATGATGCCGGGTGTTGGCCCTGTGTGCCTCGGTCGTATGCAGTCCTGATTGTGGCGCTCACCTGCACGGCGCCAAACACGCATACGACCATCATTGGCACCAAGGCAGAAGCGACTCTCATCGCTGAAGACGACACGTCTCCATTCGTCCCTCCATTCACGCCTGTCGCGACACCACTGGAGGCGGGCTGCACGATGTTGGGGCGTGAGCGGAAGACGGCCTAACGGTGTGCGGGACCGTAGCCCAGCTTCATGGAGACGGTTGCGAATGGTCCTCGCCGATACCCCAGGAGCAACAGTGTCCCTAATTTGCTGGGAAGTGGCGGTGCGGTCCCCTACGGCACTGCGTAGGATCCTACGGTCTTGGCGTGCATCCGTGCGTCGCTGCGGTCCGGTCCCAGGTCGACGGGCACGTGCACCTTCCGCCGACCACTGGCGACAACATCGATGTACTGTGGAGACCTCACGCCCCACGTGTTGAGCAATTCGGCGGTACGTCCACCCGGCCTCCCGCATGCCCACTATACGCCCTCGCTCAAAGTCCGTCAACTGCACATACGGTTCACGTCCACGCTGTCGCGGCATGCTACCAGTGTAAAGACTGCGATGGAGCTCCGTATGCCACGGCAAACTGGCTGACACAGACGGCGGCGGTGCACAAATACTGCGCAGCTAGCGCCATTCGACGGCCAACACCGCGGTTCCTGGTGTGTCCGCTGTGCCGTGCGTGTGATCATTGCTTGTACAGCCCTCTCGCAGTGTCCGGAGCAAGTATGGTGGGTCTGACACACCGGTGTCAATGTGTTCTTTTTTCCATTTCCAGGAGTGTATTTTGCAGCTGTGACTTACTAAACTGATAGTTCGGTAATTTTCACATCTGTCAACACGTGTCATTAAAATAAGTAGGCTGTAATGTTAGTGGAATCACAAAAAAGTAAGTCATCTAATCATGTGGGACAAATGCTTAAAACGTTCAAAAGTATGCCTTTGTGTTGGAACCACAACCTTGGAGCAGTATAGAGTAGAAACTTATGCAGGAAACTTTGACTACTGAGGCACACTAGCCAACAGGTAACTACAGATATGCCTCAGAAATAAGGTAGAAGGGTTAAACAATTTTCACTGACTATAACGTACAATTCATAAATCAGAAGAAGTAACTCTGCATTCTATACCCTTACACCAAGCAACGTGCGCACTAATCAGATGCTCACCGTGATTTCTCATAAAATCCAGCACCCATTGACACACGTTTGCTTAGAGACCGCCGAGAGAAGGATGTAACGAAGATTGCTCGTAGTCGGAAACCCACGGGTATCATCCAGCAGACGCCAACGCGCCCAGTACTTGCAAAGGTCAGACCGGACTCCAACCCGGCACCTCAATGGGCACAAACTCCTTGCAACTGCAGTAGCAGAGGACACGTCGAATACTGTGTGTCCTGCCGAAGCAGCTTTTAACGAGAAATGTTCAGGGCTACGACCAACACCCGACCTCGCCAAACCCTCAGTGAGCCAAGGCACCACTCTTGCCAACGGGCCACGGCAGATACCTGGCCACCACAGCACGCCACCTCACTTCCGCTCTTCGCCGCCCTTGTCGCACTCTCCCTGTTCTCCAGGTCGCCACAGCACTCAACTACCTTGCTCTCCGACCTGTCATTTACCGGCGATAGTAATCCTCCATGCACTCTTGCGGCCAGAGGGATTCCAAATCCGCCGGAATTACGGGAAATAAAACGCGGGGCGCACGGCACAAAGGAGAGCAACGTGAAAGGTATTAATGACAGATTCAGAGGAAGAGACGCAGCTTTTCACGTGTAAACGGCGCTTAATCACAATATCTGGATTCAGAAGACTGTCGTATGTGACGGGCAGCATATACTTTACTTATTATTTCTTTATTGTAAAGTGCTTTTCTCAGAGATGTTCCTATAGCTATTTAAGGTTGCTGTATGAGAAGTGTTAGGTCATCGTATAGTGCCATTTATGCTTATTTCTTTATTATAAAGTTTTTCACTTCTGAATGGGCTTTCAAGATAACGTAGGTACATTTCATGTGTGGTGGAGGCACATGGTAGAAACTGGCCAAGCTTTACTCTTTTGAAAGACACACCGAGGGTGACCAACTTCAGCACTTCACTTATTATCTGTTTCACAATAGTGTAGACAATTATTTCCAGGAAGATACTAGATTTTATCACTAATTTTTATTTACAAGTTATTCTCCCACTTGTCCATTTATGCGACACTTCCACTGTCTTGTTTAATTCATCCTTTTTGAGCCATATTAGAATTTCAGAGTTAGTGATCAGAAGGGGGACAAAGGGGTTGTTGGTATCTAGTTTACGGATAGTATAGGATATGCAGAGATAATCAGTGTGTTTAAGGATGGAAGGTAATTTGATAATATGATAGAGGTTCCATGTGGGGGAAGGTAAATTGATGTGGAAAGCAAAACAGATTGAACAACATTTGGTTCGCAGGAGAGCTTCTGTAAAGTTTGGAAGGTAGGAGACGAGGTACTGGCAGAAGTAAAGCTGTGAGGACAGGGCGTGAGTCGTGCTTGAGTAGCTCAGATGGTAGAGCACTTGCCCGCGAAAGGCAAAGGCCCCCAGTTCGAGTCTCGGTCTGGCACACAGTTTTAATCTGCCAGGAAGTTTCAGATTGAACAGCGTTTGAGCATACGGAGGGACTGATAGAACTTAGACAGGGTGGATATCCACTCAGCATTTGCATAACAGAGGATAAATCAGACCAGGATTTTGTAGGTGTGGAGAATAGTTGAGGGGTGTAATACTCACGTTCGGCCTGTTAGTAGTTTTAGTTTATGGTGGGCTTTCTGTGCGATGTTTTGTAGGTGAGGCTTCCCTGTTAGTTGCCAGCTGAGGGTTAGTCCAAGACATTTTAGTGTGTTAGTTAACTGGATAGAACGATCATAAGTGGTAAGGTAGAAGTCATGGAGGTGGAAGTTGCGGCTGGTTCATTCTATGATTATCACCTGGCGCTGGGATTAAGGAGACGAGCTGTCGTGAAGTTGTGAGTAGTGAGAATGTCTCTGATGTGATGCAGTGCTGGCGATAAACAGATGGCGGCGGCGACAAGCAGGCGATGACCAGGCGGTGATTGACTGATGGAGACGAAGAATGACAGAGAAGATGTGGGCTGGCGATGACCAATGGCGAAGACATGGTTGGAATTTGGCGATGACGCCTGGCAGCAAAGGCGATGACAGGTAGCGAGCGTTAAAAGCGAAAGTAATTACTAGCAGCGTGGACTGGCAACAAAGGCGACGACGATGACGATAACGTAGACAGCTGAAACTTATCCCTATCGGAAATGCAACCCGGATAGCAGCCCAGTTCTTATTCTCGAGAGGAACAGATTTCAGAGAAAGTAAATTTTAAAGTATCAAACCTTATATGGATATAATTTCTGATATACTCTTAGATATTTATAGTTTTAATGTGAAAAATTGTCAGTTCTGAGTACCACAGTTTTACATGATTGTCTGGAAACTGTTTAATATGTATTCATAACGAAATTCTAGAAGGGTTTTTGAAATATTCAGAACGGCATTTCCTGCTGCAACATAGGTATTAAGCACTACATTAACACCATTCACTTCAGTGGCAACTAAATTTTCTTTAATAATTGCTTCCCTTTGAAAATTTTGTTTGGCAATTAATGCAGTTGTCCCGTATCTGCTTTCCCAAGATGTCACTAGTCTTATGTCCTGCATATGCCTCACTCTTTCCATAGTTATTTTAAACACAGTATTACTGATCAGTTGGAAAAATAAATTATCGAAATAAATGCTTGCACTGGTGCGTATTTGTACATTAATCTCAATATACAGGGTGTTGCAAAAAGGTACGGCCAAACTTTCAGAAAACATTCCTCACACACAAATAAAGAAAAGATGTTATGTGGACATGTGTCCGGAAACGCTTAATTTCCATATTAGAGCTCATTTTAGTTTCGTCAGTATGTACTGTACTTCCTCGATTCACCGCCAGTTGGCCCAATTGAAGGAAGGTAATGTTGACTTCGGTGCTTGTGTTGACATGCGACTCATTGCTCTACAGTACTAGCATCAAGTACATCAGTACGTAGCATCAACAGGTTAGTGTTCGTCACGAACGTGGTTTTGCAGTCAGTGCAATGTTTACAAATGCGGAGTTGGCAGATGCCCATTTGATGTATGGATTAGCACGGGGCAATAGCCGTGGCGCTGTACGTTTGTATCGAGACAGATTTCCAGAACGAAGGTGTCCCGACAGGAAGACGTTCGAAGCAATTGGTCGGCGTCTTAGGGAGCACGGAACATTCCAGCCTATGACTCGCGACTGAGGAAGACCTAGAATGACGAGGACACCTGCAATGGACGAGGCAATTCTTCGTACAGTTGACGATAACCCTAATGTCAGAAGTTGCTGCTGTACAAGGTAACATTGACCACGTCACTGTATGGAGAGTGCTACGGGAGAACCAGTTGTTTCCGTACCATGTACAGCGTGTGCAGGCACTATCAGCAGTTGCTTGGCCTCCACGGGTACATTTCTGCGAATGGTTCAAAAAATAGTTCAAATGGCTCTGAGCACTATGGGACTCAACTGCTGTGGTCATAAGTCCCCTAGAACTTAGAACTACTTAAACCTAACTAACCTAAGGACATCACACACATCCATGCCCGAGGCAGGATTCGAACCTGCGACCGTAGCGGTCTGCGAATGGTTCATCCAACAATGTGTCAATCCTCATTTCAGTGAAAATATTCTCTTTACGGATGAGGCTTCATTCCAATGTGATCAAATTGTAAATTTTTACAATCAACATGTGTGGGCTGACGAGAATCCGCACGCAATTGTGCAATCACGTCAACAGAGATTTTCTGTGAACGTTTGGGCAGGCATTGTTGGTGATGTCTTGATTGGGCCCTATGTTCTTCCACCTACGCTCAATGAAGCACGTTATCATGATTTCATACGGGATACTCTACCTGTGCTGCTAGAACATGTGCCTTTACAAGTACGACACAACATGTGGTTCATGTACGATGGAGCTCCTGCACATTTCAGTCGAAGTGTTAGTACGCTTCTCAACAACAGATTCGGTGACCGATGGATTGGTAGAAGCGGACCAATTCCATGGTCTCCACGCTCTCCTGACTTCAAACCCTCTTGACTTTCATTTATGGGGGCATTTGAAAGTTCTTGTCTACGCAACCCTTGTACCAAATGTAGAGACTCTTCGTGTTCGAATTGTGGACGGCTGTGATACAATACGCCATTCTCCAGGGCTGCATCAGCGCTTCAGGGATTCCATGCGACGGAGGGTGGATGCATGTATCCTCGCTAACGGAGGACATTTTGAACATTTCCTGTAACAAAGTGTTTGAAGTCACGCTGGTACGTTCTGTTGCTGTGTGTGCCATTCCATGATTAATGTGATTTGAAGAGAAGTAGTAAAATGAGCTGTAATATGGAAAGTAAGCGTTTCCGGACACATGTCCACATAACATATTTTCTTTCTTTGTGTGTGAGGAATGTTTCCTGAAAGTTTGGCCGTACCTTTTTGTAACACCCTGTATAGTATGGTTTGCCTAAATCACAAATTTCTATGAATCCTTTCTGAAAGCAGTTTATGTAGTAAACATTGTTTGAGATTTCCTAATGAATAACAATATCGAAAATAATATCTTTGTTCTTTTTCTGTTAAATGGTGGTGACTTTATTTCGAGACATAGGGGCAAGTCCGATTGAAAATTATGAGTACACTCAGTATATTGGAGATCCACTTATAAAATGTATCTGTTTCAGTATCATCTGGTACATTTTCCCTGAAGGTACTGCAACATCAAGGAATATGATGTAAGATTCGTCAATTTTTGTCATTATAACTAGGTATGTATCTGTTGTTGGCAACTACATGTCTGCAAGAACAATGGACAATTCCGCCTCGAACGCTTCTTTCAATAATCTGAAGGTCTTTGATCTCGGTTACAAACTGCAATTACGCAATTTTCAGCAAAGCGTCCCACGCAAAGCAGCTGAAGTTATATTAAGCGCAGAATCCAATTCATACACTATGTGATCTAACGTTCCCGGACACGTGGCTGAAAATGACTTACAAGTTAGCAGCGCCCTCCATCGGTAATGCTGGAATGCAATATGACGTTGGCCCACCCTTAGGCTTTATGACAGCTTTCACTCTCGCAGGCATTACTTCAGTCAGGTGCTGGAAGGTTTCTTATGGAATGACAGCCTGTGCTTCATGGAGTGCTGCACTCAGAAGAGGTATCGATGTCGGTCGGTGAGGCCTGACACGGCGTTCCAAAACATCCCAAAGAAGTTCTGCAGGATTCAGGTCAGGACTCCGTGCGGGCCAGTCCATTACAGGGATGTTATTATCGTGTAACGACTCCACCACAGGCCGTGCATTACGAACAAGTGCTCGATCGTGTTGAAGGATGCAATCGCCATCAGCCTCGAATTGCTTTTCAACAGTGGGAAGGAAGAAGGTGCTTAAAAAATCAATGTAGGCCTGTGCTGTGATAGTGTCACCCAAACAACAAGGGTCGCAAGCCCCCTCCATGAAAAACACGACCACAGCATGACACCATCGCCTCCGAATTTTGCTGTTTGCACTACACACATTGTTAGATGACGTTCACCGGGCATTCGCCATACTTATATCCTGCCATAAGATCGCCACATTGTGTACCGTGATTCGTAACTCCACACAGCGTTTTTTTACTGTTCAGTTGTCCAATGTTTACGCTCCTTAAATCAAACGAGGCGTCGTTTGGCATCTACCGGCGTGATGTGTGGCTTATGAGCAGCCGCTCGACCATGAAGTCCAAGTTTTTTCACCTTCCGCCTAACTGCCGTAGTACTTGCAGTGGATCCTGATCTAGTTTGGAATTCCTGTGTGGTCTCTGTCAGTCAACAGACGATGTCAGACTGTACGCTTTTGCGTTGTATGTGTCCCTTCACGTTTCCACTTCACTATCACATCGGAAACAATGGACCTAGGGATGTTTAGTAGTGTGGAAATCTCGCATACAGACGTATGACGCAAGTGACACGCCATCACCTGACCACGTTCGAAGTCCGTGAATTCACCGGAGCACTCCACTCTGCCCTCTCAAGGTGTCTAATGACTACACTCGGATCGCTGATATGGAGTACCTGGCAGCAGGTGGCAGCACAATGCACCTAATATGAAAAACGTGTTGTGTTTTTGGTGGTGTCCGGATAGTTTTGATCACATAGCGTATGTCGTAAGACACAGACGACAAATGTTTTTGAAAATATCAGCAAGGAGTAGCATGTGAATTTTTAAATATAAATCAGAATATCCCCAAATGTTCTGTATCTGAATACAAACCATACACTGAATGCTCTTTGGCACTCGCCTTCTGTTATTATTTCGCCAATTAATAAAATTTAGAATTTTTCTATTGAGTGTTACTGATCTTCCAATAAAATCGATTCATTGCTCACATACTCAAATGGAAAAGTTCCATTCTGATTAACTAGATTAAATTTTCAGTCATCAGCAAAAATATGTCGTTATCTTTAGTTCATCTTGTGGTACCGAAAATGCAGATAAAATACCTTCTGCAGCATCCTCAATTTTTCGCCGTTTAATACCTGGTGATAAATTATAAAGCTGCCAATTCTGAACTGTAATCTTTATTACAGAAAATGTATTTCATAGGTAACGGATTTAATACTGTGTTTATTTGTAAATGTACTTCGTTGATTGTAATTACAATGTAAATATTGTAAATTGCTGGGTAATAGCCGAGGGAACTTTATTTAAATGTATCGATAGCAGCGACGAAATGGCAATTGTGCTCTTGTTTATACATACATCAAAAAAAGTTTTTCCTCACCTCGGTTCCGAGAGTTCCGGAACCTGTACAGAACACTGGAATACAGATCAACAAAAACATCATTTCCGCGCTCTTTATTGCTCATGAAAACCACGCATTGCATGTTGTAACACCATAGCCGACCGGAGTGGCCGTGCGGTTCTTGGCGCTGCATTCTGGAACCGAGCGACCGCTACGGTCGCAGGTTCGAATCCTGCTTCGGGCGTGGCTGTGTGTGATGTCCTTATGTTAGTTAGGTTTAATTAGTTCTAAGTTCTAGGCGACTGATGACCTTAGAAGTCAAGTCGCATAGTGCTCAAAGCCATTTTTTGTACCACCAGTTCCCGGGTTCGATTCCCGGCGGGGTCAGGGATTTTCTCTGCCTCGTGATGGCTGGGTGTTGTGTGATGTCCTTAGGTTAGTTAGGTTTAAGTAGTTCTAAGTTCTAGGGGACTGATGACCATAGATGTTAAGTCCCATAGTGCTCAGAGCCATTTTAACCATTTGTACCACCATACAGCGAGACCTTCAGAGGTGGTGGTCCGGATTGCTGTACACACCGGTACCTCTAATACCCAGTAGCACGTCCTCTTGCATTGAAACAAGTCTGTATTCGTCGTGGCATACTACCCACAAGTTCATCAAGGTACTATTGGTCCAGATTGCCCCACACCTCAACGGCGATTCGGCGTAGATTCCTCAGAGTGGTCGGTGGGTCACGTCGTCCATAAACAGCTGTTTTCAATCTATCCAATCTATCCCTGGCATGTCCGATAGGGTTCTTGTCTGGAGAACATGCTGGGCACTCTAGTCGAGTGATGTCGTTATCCTGAAGGAAGAAAAAAATGGTTCAAATGACTCTAAGCACTATGGGACTTAACATCTGAGGTCATGAGTCCCTTAGACTTAGAACTACTTAAACCTAAGTAACCTAAGGACATCACACACATCCATGCCAGAATGAGGATTCGAAGCTGCGACCGTAGCAGCAGCGCGGTTCCGGACTGAAGCGGCCGGCCTTGAAGGAAGACATTGACAAGAAGTGCACGATGGGGGCTCGAATTGTCTTCCATGAAGACGAATGCCTCGCCAATATGCTACCGATGTGGTTGTACTATCGGTCGGAGGATGGCATCCACGTATCGTACAGCCGTTACGGAGCCTTCCATCATCACCAGCGGCGTACGTCTGGCCCACATAATGCCACCGCAAAACAGCAGGGAACCTCCAACTTGCTGCACTCGCTCGACAGTGTGTCTAAGGCGTTCAGCCTGACCGGGTTGCCTCCAAACACGTCTCCAACGATTGTCTGCTTGAAGGCATATGCGACACTCATCGGTGAAGAGAATGTGATGCCATTCCTGAGCGGGTCATTCGGCATGTTGTTGGGCCCATCTGTACCGCGCTGCATAGTGTCGTGGTTGCAAAGATGGACCTCGCCTTGGACGTCAGGAGTGAAGTTGCGCATTATGCAGCCTATTGCGCACAGTTTGAGTCGTAACACGACGTCCTGTGGCTGCACGAAAAACATTATTCAACCTGATGGCGTTGCTGTCAGGGTTCCTACGAGTCATAATCCGTAGTTAGCGGTCATCAACTGCAGTAGTAGCCCTCGGGTGGCCTGAGCGAGGCATGTCATCGGCAGTTCCTGTCTCTCCGTATCTCCTCCATGTTCGAACAACATCGCTTTGGTTCACCCAGAGACGCCTGGACAGTTCCCTTGTTGAGAGTCCTTCCTGGCAAAAAGTAAAAACGCGGACGCGATCGAACCGCGGTATTGACCGTCTAGGCATGTTTGAACTACTGACGACACGAGCCATGTACCTCCGTGTAATAGGAGCTGCAGCATGGTTGTTTACATCTGTGGGCGGGGTTAGTGACATCTCTGAATACTCAGAGGAAATGTGTCTGTCCGCAGCTCGTGGTCGTGCGGTAGCGTTCTCGCCTCCCAGGCCCGGGTTCCCGGGTTCGATTCCCGGCGGGGTCAGGGATTTTCTCTGCCTCATGATGACTGAGTGTTGTGTGATGTCCTTAGGTTAGTTAGGTTTAAGTAGTTCTAAGTTCTAGGGGACTGACGACCTCAGATGCTAAGTCCCATAGTGCTCAGAGCCATTTGAACCATTTTTGACTGTGTCTGTGATACAGTATAGTTGATGCAAAACTTGTTTTGATGTTTGTATTTGGTGTGGAGAGTCCCTGTCGCTTTGCGAGCAGAGAGGAAGCAGAGCAACTTGAGTCTTGAAAGAGTGCGGAAGTTTTTGTTGGACGGTCCCGTAAACACGGTGTGCAGCTATGATCGCGCCAGTGGAGGCGCGCCTACTTTGTTAACCTCCGAGTATTCAAAGCGCGGTCGGAGTGGTCGGGGAGAAAGTTGCAGTTCTAACTGTTGCCTGTCCCACAATAATGCGTTGCCCTGGAAAGGACTCGCGGCCCGCAGACAACAGCAACAGCAGTAGCCCAGCATTGTAGTCATCCACACAGCTGCAACATCGTAAGACTGTTAACTGCAAAGTATACCTAATATTATATAGGCGTTACCCAGTGGCATTTCTTTTACAAACTTTAATAACTAACTTGCTTGAATAATAACCTATAATGGTGAAATCTTGTAGGGCACCTGTGTTGTAATTGCCCTCAAACATTATTACCAAGTAGGGTCCCTTTCCCTTTCGATGCAATCACCGAATATCGTGTAATAGAGGCTTAACAAATTTACAATTTTGAACATTAACTTCACCCATTTAACGTAACGTAAAATTTGATTGGCAAAACTAATAACTAAAGATATAATACAAATTAAGAGTGCGCAATTTCATTTATTTTGTATTTAGCCTCTTCATTTAGCTTAGCGAGTGACTTCTCCTGGTTTGGCACATATCTTATTGCTCTTATGTTAAAAGTAAATCAGTTGCTCATTCGTTTAAATTAAACTAAATTCAGTCTTTCAATAATTAAAAGTAAATTGCTTGCCTTTTTCCAAATTTTGCATTACTTTATGCTGAGGTTACTGAAAGTTTCAGTTACAGTCAGTCAGTTATTTAACCAGCAACTCCATTTAACTTTACTTTCAAAATTCAGTATTTCAGAATAAGTAACTGCAATTTCAGTGCATTCTGATTCATTTATTTTCTTGTGAACTGTTATGGTGTGGAAAAGCGTGCAACCTTCTGTTGCCACGCCAGTGACTATTTGCTTAGTTTTCTTTGCCATTACTTTCCTGAAGATTCTGGATATTCATTGCCCTGGTAGGCTGCCGACAATTTAATTATCCCTTTTTTGCTAATCAGTGTTTTTTTTTTGCATTACAGAATTTTCTGAATTAAAAATATTACGTGGAACCTTTTTCTCCGCTGAATGTATCCTGAACAATTGCACTATATTCCACCCATTCAAAATTATCAGTATTTAGGTTGGGTTTAGAATAGATTGTTCATTCAGAAGGATCTGTTCTACACTTCCCTTCTACTAACCGACATTATTCCCCTTCGGTAACGATAGCCTTACTCACTGTAAAATGTCATTAGGCACACGCGATCACGATTATTTGTGTCGCAATCCAGTGAGAGGGTTAGGAACGGTGAGGTTACAATCTGACACACACTTTTAAACTGAGCACGTCAAGAAGTTTAGTCAATTGGTAAATCGAAATTTATATTGCATTGCCAATCTTGGTGAAATATTACAATACTTTTCGTAAAAAGATGCATATTTCTTCATATTCGGTGGCAGAAGAGAAAAAAATTTGAATTTAGTTTAACTTCTTCATCGCTATTTGATATCTTTTGTTCGCAAATGTTTGTGAGCAATAAATATGCATCATAGTTGCTCAGATTGTGGAATACGATGGGAACTGTATAGAGGTCTGTAACTCACATAGCATTCGGAATCTAGCACACATGGGTAGGTACTGGCGAAATGGCAACACTCTCTGTGTTTAATATATTCTCCCTCAAACAGTTGCTGGTAACTACGGCAGACCTCTACCGAGCTGCAGCTGCTTGCAGATTCTCTGCAGCTCGATCGAGAGCAGCTTGTAGATTCTGTTGTATTGAACGAAAGTCATGTCTGAGTTACAAGTGAATTTAGTTGCGTTCATAGATATGACAAGGAATATAACCTGTATGACAAACTGAAATATGTAGTTATAGCTCAATCGTAAGTTGCGTTGAGAAGTATATATACATTTTTTAAATTTCTTGATGATGGCTAGTTTTGGACATGGAACTGTGTTAAAACTGTTCTACACTTCCCTTCGGTGTTGAAACTGTCTTACAAAGGAAATTACAGTTGACATGACAATTTTATACAAACGAGGCATATATTTGCAATAAAATTATAATACAGTAATATAGGTATGTAGTGTACTACAACTGTACTGAAAACATGTACCTCGTTTGTATACAATTTTCAAAATGGCTCTGAGCACTATGCGACTTAACTTCTGAGGTCATCAGTCGCCTAGAACTTAGAACTAATTAAACCTAACTAATCTAAGGACATCACACGCATCCATGCCCGAGGCAGGATTCGAGCCTGCGACCGTAGAGGTCGCTCGGCTCCAGACTGCAGCGCCTAGAACCGCACGGCCACTCCGGCCAGCCTATAAAAATTTATTTTTTCATGTCAACTCAAATTTTCTCTGTGGGATGACCAGAAAGTGGACGTAGATTTCCGAGACTACTCACCATCAAAAAATGAAAAGAAAAGATACTTCACAATGCAACTTATGACGGAGCTACATCCATTTATTTCAGTTATACTACGAGTTGTGGACGTATTTTTCACCTGCACCGTGCTGCAAGCTCGTAAATATTTATAACACATGCCTGAATGACAGAATGCATAAGTAAAAGAAATAGTAGGTGCAGGGTCTCAGACTTACACTTTTTTATGAACAGCTGCCATGCGTTTCGAATTTCGTTGTGTTCTTCCGGGAAGTGACTGATAGTCACTGCTCTCTCCCAGACACTAACTGCAACAATGAATGAAAAAAAAATCGTGAGGTACAGCAAGTAACCAGTAAATTAAAGATGTAAGATTGTTTATAATAAAATACAGGATTTTTTCGTTGAGTACGTGTCCTTCAAACAAAAATCATTGAAAGATATTGACAGCTACAATGATATGACATTGGTACCTTTATCGAGTGGTAGCTTCGCCTGTATAAACCCAACTCCCCACATATGATGAGGAGGGGAGACCCTGGACTTTATGAATTCCTGATGAATCGGCAGGGAAAGAGAATACGCTTACACGTTCGAAATTTTTTATCTCGTGTGAAACGCCAAGTTGCCGGCACTCTTCTTGTAAATACATTTCTCGTCCTCATTTCCAAGAAACATGGTTTCACTTCCTCATTTTTGAGCTACATACATCGGTTGCCAATAATTATGACACCACAGTACAAATTAACCCGCTTATATATGTTCTCCATTGCACGGGCAGAGCTCTGATGAGACCGTCTTATCACGCACAGATATTGCTCGCGATGGTGCTGCCAGGTGTCAGCCACCGCCCTCTGTCAATTAGCAGCCTATCAGTGGGATCGTAGTTCCCTAGACACACTGCTGCTAGTCTTCAAATGGTACAGAACGTTGCAGGGAGTCTGTTACCTGTTCTATACTGTATCTTAGGAATAACGAGGTCTGGTGAACCAGATGACCAGTTTAAAATATCGACATTTATTTGCTACAGAAAATGTTGCATATACAAACTCCAGTGTCTCGTGAAATCTTTTACTTCAATATGAGTGAGACACCTAGACATGCATAAACACAGTCGTTTTCGTGCTGTGGTGTTAATAGCACTCTATCTTTGGGACAGTAATTCTCTAGGAACGCTGCTGCTAGGCCGCGCCGGACTATCCGAGCGGTCTCAGGCGCTGCAGTCATGGGCTGTGCGGCTGGTCTCGCCGGAGGTTCGAGTCCTGGCTCGGGCATAGGTGTGCGTGTTTGTCCTTAGGACAATTTAGGTTAAGTAGTGTGGTAGCTTAGGGACTGATGACCTTAGCAGTTAAGTCCCATAAGATTTCACACACATTTGAACATTTTGCTGCTGCTAGTTTTCAGATGACACGGAACGTTGCAAGGAGACTGTTACCTGTTCTTGGATGGCAGACGCAGAAGTGAAGGGGTTACGAAGTGCTACATGTATGATGTGACGTGCCTCCCTTGTGGTGGCCAGACATGGCCGACTAGAAACTTGATGACGAGTCACCCGGCCCTCACATTCCCAATGCAGTCCAACGTCGCCCCACTACCGTATCAGAATGCCCCACAGATCTGGATATTACACAATTCGACCAAATAACCAATTGGAAATCCACAATGAAGCCACTTTCCAACTCCCTCAAGTGCTGACAACGCTGACTCATAGGAGTACGTAGCTGAGCCGTTTGTGGCTAGTGCTGATGCCGTTCATAGCTTGGTATCTTGTAATAGCCATTGTGACGTCTCATTTTCTTAGTGTGTTCACTGGCGCCACTACGTTTGCTCGCCTTGTGTGTCAGTGACTGGCAGCAGCAGCGCTTACCGATAGAGCATACTGTGGTACTATCTTTCGAGCTGGGACGTCGTGTGTCGAGCTAGTTGAGTTGGGACGGAGCAACAGTGAGGTCCAGACAGCCAGTACTCACCTGACCGCTGGCGACACACATGCACTGTCCGACGGAAGGATGTGGTCGCGAGAGTGCACGACCACGTCAAGGACCGGGTTTAGCTAGTTTTAGTAGGACCGTGATATTCGACTAGTACAACTTCCTCTTGTGTGTGTGTGTGTGTGTGTGTGTGTGTGTGTCCACCCGTCGAAGTGACCTATGTCAATCAGTTTTTTTTTCTTTATTGTTATTTCCAAACCTGTTAACAGGCAGGCCAGCAGCAGCATGCTACGCCGCTCTTTGGCCTCAGAGAACACACAAGATACAAATGAAGGCATCGAGAGAAAAAAAAAAAACATGGCGGACATAGAAACGGAGACAAACACTTTTTAAAATACATGGAGCCGTTCACGGGCGTAGAGTCCAAGATAAAATTTGTTCAGACACTTGGACAGAGACGAATATTGTCACACGTGAACGTAGGTGCACAAAAACGAATAACACTGAACCACTGAAGCACACACACAGGACACGAGGCGTTGATCTCCGGCGCGCGAATGTTCACTAACCGTGTACGAGTCCGGGGACCTGCCAAGAAAGGAGGACGGGGGGGGGGGGGGGAGGGAGAGGGGAGAGCAGATGCCAAGGGCAGGGCAGATAGGGGGAAGGGAGGAAGGGGGAGGGGAAGCCCGGGGGAAAAGGGGAGGAGGGAGGGGACGAGGGAAAAGGAAAGAGTAGGGAAGGGAAGAGAAGGGAGGGAGGGTGCCTAAAGGAAAGGACACAGGAAGTGGGGGAGGGGAGGATCAAAGTTGATAGGAGGGGTAGATGGAGAGGAGGAGGACATCATCAGGGAGGGGGAGCTGGTGGAAGCCATCTTGGGAGAGGGTAAGGAGGGTGGAGAGATGGAGACCGGGTGGGACGTGGGAATACAGGCGCGGCAGTGGGCGGGGGTGGGAGAGGATTGGTGAGACAAGCGGATGAGGAGGATCGAGTTTGCGGGAGGTGTATATGATCCGTATCCTTTCAAGGAATAGGAGGAGGTGGGGAAAGGGGATGAGATCATACAGGATCCGCGTGGGGGAGGGGAGACGGATGCGATAGACGAGGCAGAGAGCATGGCGTTCAAGGATTTGGAGGGATTTATAAAAGGTAGAGGGGGGGGGCGGAGATCCAGGCCGGATGGGCGTAACAAACGATAGGGCGGATGAGGGATTTACGGCAATCAGTTGTCAGTCGACGATTTATACTGGGACCTTTCCCGTTCCTGACGTGAGTGGGGACGGCCGTTGGTTGGTCGTTCGGTCGGTCGTCGCAGCGGACGACGTGCATTTGGTCTTCCGAACGCTTCTGGCTTCTCTATGTTTGTGCCGACTTATAATTCGTCCGTGTTGTTTCACAGTGATTGGTTTCAGTATGGTGAGTTGTTGGTATAATTGTTTTCCCTTATCCGTATGTATATTCTGGTTTTGAATGAGCAGTTATTTGAATGCTGTCTGCGTACTGGATTTGGAGAGGGTTGCGAACGGACATCAGGTCGGCTGGGGGCGCAGCAGCGAGCAGGTCCCTGCAGCTCCAGGGCAAGCCGGGACCGCTGGCGGCGTGCTGCCACTCCGGTTCGAGGAGGGGTAGCTGCGAGAGCGACGACGTCGTTGCACACCGAGCCCTGGACGCATAAGTGAAGAGTTAACTGCTAATGCAACCTCGACTATTCTGAGATTTCGCCTTTGGTCGGCGGGTTGTTGCTCTCAGGTCCGCTGAGCCTGGCGGCAACGAGTGAAGTGTTTCGAGGTGGTGAAATATTGCAGCTGCCATTCTCTAGTTGTTATTCATCATTGAATTTAGAATTATTCTTATTAGTGAAGTGCAATCATCGGTATTTTCTGTCTTGTGGTCGCTAACGCCCCAGTTACTTTCCCTGGAGGTTAGCGTACTTTTCCGGCAGTGTACCTTTCCTCGTCGTGTTGATGGTGTCCGACACGGCGTGTAGTTCGACAGCCTCTTGTATTGTACTGTGCATATTTTTGGGGAGGTCTACCTTGGTTCTAGTGTTTCCTTCGCCTTGGGTGTTTTCTGAAGACGTAGTGCTGTCTGTCTCTTCGCCCTTGCCTAAAAATATTCCATCGTTGTAGTGATCGGACGTAAGGCGGATTGGTTAGTCGGTCGGAGCTTAATTGTCCCTGGTTTGAGTTGCCATTCTGTTACGTGAGTACAACTCTTGGCTGCCTGTCTCACCTTACCTTATGTTTGAGTTACCTTCCCAGGGCGACCCTTTGAGCACTTTCTGAGAACTGCTAGTCCCGATTCCTTAGATTGTGATGTTTGTTTTAACGATGTTTGTAATTTTTTAAATTGTTGTTGGTGTGGCCTTCAGCCGAGCAATAATTTCACTTATTTGGTGATAAGGCCTTCAGCCGTGTTACAGTAAGTTATTTTTTAAGCAAACTTGTTTTAAAAGCAAGGTATTTATTTTAAAAGTGCTATTTGGAATTGTTCTTCTGACTTCTAATTCAGGCCTTCAACCGTTTGTTGTTTGAGGATATTGTTGGTGGCCTTTGGCCGTAAAATTGTGGATTTTTTTTCTGTGATAAGGCTTTCAGCCGTCATATAGTCAATTGTGTTTTTTTAAGAGATTGTTTTAAAATTTTAACTTCTTTAATAAAGTTTACGTATTTATTGTGCAACCGAGAGTAACTGATTACGGCCCCATCCACTATCGTAACCTTATCCTGCCCCATCCTGAGAAACCATCTTTCGGTAGCATCTCCGTGTCATTGCACATTTAATGCTGTTTACGGCCCTTATCAACAGGAATTGCACAAACTCCAGGTGAAATGCTTGTTTGAATGTAAATCTAGATGCTATCCAAGCCCGCAGATTAAGCTGTTGTATTTGACCACGAACGGCACCTGCGCGATATCCTCAATGCGTGGCAAGTGTCAATCTTGGTCAGAGCAGTATTCTGTGTAGCTGCACCTACTGCACTCCCCTGACTTAACCACTCGCGAGTTCAACTCGATTTCTCTACTGAAGGAAACACTTCACGGCATTCGCATCAGAACTGCTACAAATTCATCGGACAATAGACCGCTCGAACTGTCAACACAACTGGCACTGCTACAAGTATCCTACGACTTCCACATAGCCGGCAACGGGTTATACACAATGCTGGTGCCTACTTTGAAGGTCAGTAAAACTTTGAAACACGTATCTATTTTGTACGAGTTATAAATAAATAGTTGCCACTATTAAAGTTCCAACCCTCGTATCTGGGTTGACCTAGTTAAGTTACTAAGACATAGAAATTTTCGACAGGGTCTAATGTGTTAAAGTTGGAAGATTATTTTGTTGTTGTTGTGCACAGTGAAATTTCATTTTCGCCTTGTACCTTGAATTCACTGTTTGTTTGTTCTCATTTATTGTGCCTTGCAGAGGGCAACTTGGGTTAATGTTTTTTATTACTGATGCCAGCATTCTTGTTAATTGTTTGCTTATTGTTAGAGTGTCGGATTTTGGTTGGCTATATTTAGGCTTTTCTGTTCTGGGTCAAGACCGATTACTATGTGCTTTCCGTTCTCCCTTTACTATTGTGTTATTATGTTTCATATAATATTTCATGCCCCCTTTAAAATAAAGTTGGTGAAAGTCAGAGGGGAAGGTTACTTTATGGTATGTTCTTTTGTGTTAGTTTTTAAGTTTCGCATAAGTGTAAATTGAGCTCTGAATATCTTAATTTGGTCATCATGTGTATGCATTTGGTGTTGTTGCAACTGCTTAATAATGTACGTAAAAATTGTTTAGTATGCACATCAATGAAAGCCACAGCCATTTTCCTTTCCCACCCTTTCCTGCACCACAATTCGTAGCAGAGCAAAGTTATTCGTTCTATTGGCGTGGTGTCAGCAGGTAATACGTTGTGCCCTTGGGCTCATTTGTTGTGTTGCACGAATGGTGCCTAGAAGCATCCTGGGTATGAGTTGGTTGAGAAACGACAAGCTGGCCTCTGAAATTGCTTTTTATGGGCAGGCCCCTATAAGTAGGGTGACAGAGTTGACCCAGCAGCTTTGCTAGATCCTGGGCAGCCGTTGCGGCTAACAGGAGAGCCGCAGGACGGAAGCAGTGGATTTGCTATGATCCAGTCAGTTTTGACTGAGATTGACTTGGCTGTCAAATTTTTGGAAGATGAGGTTTGCTGCTACTCACAGCTAATTGCAGATTAGGATCGCTCAATACTTGAATCAGTTGAATGATATGACGATTGTAACTAAGCGTGGTACAAACCATGACGTGTTAGGACTGCAAGAAAGGGCTGTGAAGATCGAATTGACTCAAAATGATATGCTGTCTGCTATGTAACAGGGTGTCATGGTGGCTGGAGAAATCAAGGACGCCGCTAAATGGCGAAATGCCGCAAGTAATGAGGATAATGGACAAGGGGTACAAAATTAGTAGCTTCTAGATAAGTTGAGAGTTTGGCTCTGACTGGAGACGTGCTAGGGCAGACCGAGCAGTTGCTATGACCACTGTGTCAGAGAGGCGCAGTGATCAGAGTATCCGCCTAGTAAGAAGGAAAACCGTGTTCGAATCCCGGTGTGGCTCAAATTTTCAACTTTCGTCATTGATGTAATCAATGGCGACTCGAAATCAATGTCTGTAGTTCCTTTGGGTACACTGATTAGCCAAAACATTATGACAATACAAACCGCGACGTTGGATGCCGCCAGGTGGCGTTGCGGGCTCATGAGGCAGTAACGAAAGTAGGTAAGCGGAGCAGACACGGACGCGGAATTACCCCAGGGAAGATATTAGTTTCAAATGGGGAAACCCGTTGAGATACTCGACTCTGACAAAGGGCAGATTATTATTACACAGAGCCTGTGAACGAGTATATCAAAAACGGCAAAGCTGGTCGAATGCTCACGTGCTACTGTCGTGAGTATCTACGGAACGAGGTGGAAGGACAGTGGAACTACCACTAGGCGCTAAATGGTTGGACGTCCACGACTCTTCACAGAACGGGGGTTTCGGAGGCTTGTCTGCTCTGTAAAGTAGGATTGATGGTGCTCTGTGGCATCTCTGTTGAAACAGCACAACACTGGTACACACAAAAGTGTCTCGGAGCGCATTGTTCATCGTACATTCTCGAAAATGGAGCTCCGCAGCAGTCCTCCCTTGCGTGTTCACATGTTGATCCAACGACGTGGTCAATTACGATTGCGGTGGGCAAGGGACCGTTGGGATTCGACCGTCGATCAATGGAAACCTGTCGGCTCTTCGGGGGAATCACATTTTTGCTGCACAAGGTCGCTGGTCGTCCTCACAAAGGTCGCCATCGAGGTGAACGGCGGCTCGAAACGTACAACGCGCAACGGACACAGGCTGGTGGGAGAAGTATTATGCTGTGGGAGACGTTCTCCTGCGCTTTCATGGGACCTGTGGTAGCAATCGAAGACACGATGAACCACCTACATCACCCCACACTTGATGTCTTCCCCGACGGCGATGTCATCTTGCAGCAGTATAATTGCCCGTGTCTCAGTGCCATAACCGTGTTACTGTGGCTACATTATAATGAAATTACAATGATGTTCTGGCCACGAAATTCACCTGTTATAAATCCAATAGGACCCATCTGGGTCACTATTGAGCGCCATCACATGAGTACATAAATCAACGGCCCGTTATTTACGCGAATTGCGTGACCTGTGAGTAGACATCTAATGCCACTTATCTCCAGCAACCTACCAACAAACAGTCGGATACATGATACACAGAGTCAGTGATGTCTTTCTTTCCAAAGACTGACAAAAAAGTTGTTAAGCAGGTGGTCATAATGTTTTGGCTCATTCTTCTTTTAGTGTTCAACCCTGAGGTTGGTTTGCAGCAGAGCGCCAGTCCTCTCTTCTGTCTGCCTTCCTCTTCATTTCCACGTATGTGTTACATCCAATGTCATTCATAATCTGTTGCATGTATGATATCCTTGGTCGTCCCCGCCGATTCCTTCCCTCAATAGCTCCTTCTGCTATTGTTCCAATGATGTTGTTGTGTCGTAGGATGTGCCCTACAAGTTTCTCTCTTCTTGTTTGGATTTGCCTCCACAGAGATCTGGTCTCCTGTACTCGTCTAAGCACCTCTTCATTTGTTACTTTGTCTCTCCAGCTGATCTTCATCATCCTTCTATAGCACTACATCTCCAGGGCCTTTAGCCGTCTTCTCTCTTCTCTTCCAATTGTCCAAGTTTCACATCCGTATAGGGCCATACTCCAAACGAAACCTTTCATGATACGTTACTTATTTTCAGACTGATGTTGCTGGTGAGTAAGTTCCTTCTCCGATTAAATTACATTTTGGACTTTTGTATTCTGGACGCAATTTCTTTCTGGCTTCTAGCATCTCCTGTGGTTTTGCTTCCCAGGTAAATAAATTCCTCTATCACTTCCAGCTTCCTGCATGTGATATTAGGCTTAGAGTTCGGTACTGATCGCATTTTGTAGCTGCTGCCTTCTTTGGTATAGGAACAATAACATATTTCTGGAAGTCTGTCGGTATCTCTCCTGTGTTGTAGATGGACCTAATAAGTTTAAGCAGCATCATTTTCATGCTGTCACCACCATTCTTTATTAGTTCTGCAGGGGTGTCATCAATACCCGTTGCTTTGTTGCCCCGTAGTTCCTTTAGAGCTCTGTCTAATTCTTCTTGCAGAATGTCATCTCCCTTGTCATCTTCGTCTACTTGCTCTTCTCTTCCTATTACTTCCTCCGAAAGAGGTGTTCCGGCACACAACTCCTCTATGTATTCTTTCCATCTCTTCACCATGTCTTCACCAAACAGCATTTTCCCCTCTTTATTTTCTATTGTGCCTGACAGTGTTGTTTTACGTTTGTTAAAAAATTGATTTGCTGTTCTGTGGGCTAATTCAGTTCTTCTGTTTTGCATATTTTCTTCCACTTCTCTGCATATTTCTTCAAGAAAATTTTCTTTTGCTTTCCTAGCTTCTCTATTACCTAAATTCCTTAGTCTTCTGTATTTAGCTTTTCCTTGTTCATCAATTGCATTTTTGTATAACCTACTGTTTTCTACAAACTCAATTATGTCTGCTGTAATCCATTTCCACTTGTTTTTTGGGTTCATTTCTTCCGACTATCCTTTCTGCTGCTTTGTACACTCCTGGAAATGGAAAAAAGAACACATTGACACCGGTGTGTCAGACCCACCATACTTGCTTCGGACACTACGAGAGGGCTGTACAAGCAATGATCACACGCACGGCACAGCGGACACACCAAGAACCGCGGTGTTGGCCGTCGAATGGCGCTAGCTGCGCAGCATTTGTGCACCGCCGCCGTCAGTGTCAGCCAGTTTGCCGTGGCATACGGAGCTCCATCGCAGTCTTTAACACTGGTAGCATGCCGCGACAGCGTGGACGTGAACCGTATGTGCAGTTGACGGACTTTGAGCGAGGGCGTATAGTGGGCATGCGGGAGGCCGGGTGGACGTACCGCCGAATTGCTCAACACGTGGGGCGTGAGGTCTCCACAGTACATCGATGTTGTCGCCAGTGGTCGGCGGAAGGTGCACGTGCCCGTCGACCTGGGACCGGACCGCAGCGACGCACGGATGCACGCCAAGACCGTAGGATCCTACGCAGTGCCGTAGGGGACTGCACCGCCACTTCCCAGCAAATTAGGGACACTGTTGCTCCTGGGGTATCGGCGAGGACCATTCGCAACCGTCTCCATGAAGCTGGGCTACGGTCGCGCACACCGTTAGGCCGTCTTCCGCTCACGCCCCAACATCGTGCAGCCCGCCTCCAGTGGTGTCGCGACAGGCGTGAATGGAGGGACGAATGGAGACGTGTCGTCTTCAGCGATGAGAGTCGCTTCTGCCTTGGTGCCAATGATGGTCGTATGCGTGTTTGGCGCCGTGCAGGTGAGCGCCGCAATCAGGACTGCATACGACCGAGGCACACAGGGCCAACACCCGGCATCATGGTGTGGGGAGCGATCTCCTACACTGGCCGTACACCACTGGTGATCGTCGAGGGGACACTGAATAGTGCACGGTACATCCAAACCGTCATCGAACCCATCGTTCTACCATTCCTAGACCGGCAAGGGAACTTGCTGTTCCAACAGGACAATGCACGTCCGCATGTATCCCGTGCCACCCAACGTGCTCTAGAAGGTGTAAGTCAACTACCCTGGCCAGCAAGATCTCCGGATCTGTCCCCCATTGAGCATGTTTGGGACTGGATGAAGCGTCGTCTCACGCGGTCTGCACGTCCAGCACAAACGCTGGTCCAACTGAGGCGCCAGGTGGAAATGGCATGGCAAGCCGTTCCACAGGACTACATCCAGCATCTCTACGATCGTCTCCATGGGAGAATAGCAGCCTGCATTGCTGCGAAAGGTGGATATACACTGTACTAGTGCCGACATTGTGCATGCTCTGTTGCCTGTGTCTATGTGCCTGTGGTTCTGTCAGTGTGATCATGTGATGTATCTGACCCCAGGAATGTGTCAATAAAGTTTCCCCTTCCTGGGACAATGAATTCAATTTCCAGGAGTGTATATACCAGATTTAATTTGATCCCAGTCTTCATTTACTCCACCATGTTGAAAGTTCTTAGCTAGGTTGTCTGTTTCATGAGCATAGTGCTTTGCCCGTCCCTCAATTTTCAGTTTTTCTAGTTCCCATTTAAGCTTCACTGGCTTCTTCTTCATACGTTTGAATCTCAGTGAACTTTTCATCAGGACCAGGTTATGATCACTGCCTATATCTGCAGATGGATAGCTCCTGCAATGTTTTATCTGGTCCCTGAAACGTGATTTCACTAGAATGTAATCTGTTGTCTCCTCAGGTCTCCAGGGACCTTCCAAATGTATATTCCTCGTTTATGATGTTGGAAATGTGAGTTTGCAACAAGTAATTGGTTCCTCGAGCAGAACTCGATTAGTCGATCTCCTCTTTCATTTCTTCTTCCAAGTCCATATTTGCCAACAATTCCTTCCTCCGGTTCTTCACCCACAATCGCGTTCCAGTCCCCCATGGCAGACAGGTTTTCATCTCCCTTACCATTCCTCATCGCATTACTTATTTCTTCCCTTATTTCGTCAATGACAGAATCTTATTCTTTGGATGTTGGCATGTATATCTGTGTTATCACAGTGTCCTTTGGTTTAGTTTCAAGTTTGACTAGTATTATTCGAGACCTATATCGCACATATCCCTTGATACGTGAGCCATAGCTTTTCCTCAAAATTATTCCAACTCTTCCCATTCCTGGTCTATCTTGGTCAGTTCCGGTGGGAATGACTCTGTATTCTCCAGACCAGAAATCACCTGGTTGTGGCCATCTCATCTCCGATATGCCTAGGATATCGAGTACATTATTCTGTTACTTTCTGCCAGTGGCATTTAGCATTGCATGCAAGCTGGTACATAACTATATTTACTTCTGGTTCGACACAAAATCGTCTTACATTCCATAGTCCGTTTCGTAGAACATAGGAAGGTATTGTTATGTTCCCGATCTTTCTGGATGATTAATCTTATTCTGAAAGCCAAGCGTGATGTTAGCATATCGTTTGAGTGCAACAGTTCATTCTGAAATCGCTTTAGAAACTTTGAATAAACTTTTCGCATCAGTGTCGCTGTGATTTCCGTTGCCGTCTGTAGTCCCCTATTATTCGTCGTCTGTATGTGAAATGTTTCTCCCTCTGAACGTGCTGAAGTGTTTAAGATCTGATTTCAAATCTCAGACCTATTTCGAAGATGTCTTTGGCAGTATAGGAATGACCCCCGATTCCGAGTTATACACTGCCTTGTCAAATGTTTTTTTTTTTTCATTGCCGTTAAACTCTTTGCCATTTCCTGGAATATTAGTGATTGGTTAGTTGTGACCTCCTTTCTTTCGATGCCTCATAAATGGGTCATCAGTGACCCATTTGATGCCACCAGCTGTGATGATACAGCAATGGGAAGTCTGTATAATATTTTATTACACAGTGATTTGTCAATAGTAACATTCTTTCTTATTAGTTGTTTCAGTCATATAGTTTCGATGTGCAGATAGGGAATATCTGTAACGAGGGCTTGAGAGGGTCTTCGGTAGTGGAAGGTTGGAGTCTGGTGTTCAAATGGTTCTAAACACTATGGGACTTAACATCTGAGGTAATCAGTCCTCTAGACTTAGAACTACTTAAACCGAACTAGCCTAAGAACATCACACACATCCATGCCCGAGGCAGGATTAGAACCTGCGACCGTAGCAGCCGCGTGGGAGTCTGATGTGGCACAACGTGTGTGGCTGCTGGAGGCACCATCCGGCTATAAAGTGGAAACTTCCGTGTGAACTGGACTTAGTCGGATAGCAAGAGGACAGGAATTAACGATAAATATCCGGTTAACTACGATGTTCAACAGAATATTCAAAAACGGTTTCGCGTGTGTAGACAAAATGCACTCACTTGTAGGTGAAGGAAAACGCGAGCGACGAGAATATCTACAACAGAGTCACACTCCCACACCAAAACCAAATTCAAATCAAATCAAAACGAAAAAGAAGAAAAGACATTAAAATGGCTCTGAACACTATGGGACTTAACATCTATGGTCATCAGTCCCCTTGAACTTAGAACTACTTAAACCTAACTAACCTAAGGACATCACACAACACCCAGTCATCACGACCCAGAGAAAATCCCTGACCCCGCCGGGAATCGAACCCGGGAACCCGGGCGTGGGAAGCGAGAACGCTACCGCACGACCGCGAGCTGCGGACGAAAATACCTTAGTTTTGATATTCTCATTTCACCCCATCGACAGAAAAAACCATCCTATGGCTGAAGAGAGCACAAACTCTCCCATCAGACCACTCTATCCCTTTAAGAATGAGAGTGGAAGGTAAAATGAACGCCCATTCCTTCGCACGAAATTTTATGTTTTCTCTGTGGTTATTCATGATGTCGATTTTAAGAAAGCCTGTGACACATTCGACTGATAAGTGTCGTTTGACATCTTGATAAAATTTTTAGTGGACTCTAAAACAGTTAAAATTATTAAGCAAACTAACCTTAACACACAATACATTGAAAAGTAAATTTATGTCAGAAATCTCCAAGGAGTTTTTAAGTAATACTGGAGTCCGATAGGATGATGGATTCTCCGTAGTTCTCTTCAATTACATGTTAGAGGAGTTCATCCGAGAACGGTGAAAAGAATTAGCTGGGAAAGGGTACTGAACAAAGTTCACATTGGAGGATCAAAGAAAGGTATTAGAGTCAATTGCTTTGCCTTCGCCGCTGACCTGGCGATCCGGTGCAGAAACGCGGGTAGAGCTATGGAATAAATAAACACGCTGAAGGAAAAGGCAGAAAAAGCTGGCATTCAAATTTGTTTCAAAAAATGAAATACATAAGCAAAATCCGAGCAGGATCTATTAACAGAGTACGACAAAATAGAAAAAGTTGGCTGTTTCATATACCTTGGTGAGAAAAATGAAAACTAGCGAAAAAAAGCCAACACGAAAGGAGAGAAAACATGGCCACCATTTTACGTTGCACATATGTCCTTTACAAGGAAAACGCAATCTCAAGAAAAACTAAGCTGAGGCACTGCAATATAGTGGTCGAAAGTGAATGTCCGTACGGAAATGAAAGCCTGAGAGTTTTTTTTTTTTTTTTTTTTTTGTTTGGGGTTTAAGGGCGCTCAACTACTGAGGTCATTAGCGCCCAGTCACAATTGTTAGAGCACATAGAAACTAGTAAAACTCAAGGGGGGGGGGGGGGGCACCAGAAAGTTCTTACAAAGATGCAGATAAAATAAGTGAAAGAGTTAGATGTCTTTGGACAAGCCACTCAAACTAATGAAACGAAGTACACGAGCAGCTGCTCGAGCGTCATCAGCTAAAATATCCTGTAAAGTAGATGGCAGAGACAGGACAACACGAGATTGACTAAAACGGGGACACGACAATAAAACATGGCGCACTGTTAATGCATGACCACAAGGGCACTGCGGGGCTGGGTCACCGGAGAGCAGGTAGCGGTGGCTAAACCGGCAATGCCCAATCCGCAACCTGGTCAGAAGGACCTCTTCTCGCCGAGATGGTCGGGAGGAGGTTGTCCAAGCTGTTGGGAACGGTTTTACTGCCCGGAGCTTGTTTCCTTGAAGTGACGACCAAGTATCCCACCACAAGGACACAAGCCTCTTACAAACAACCCCACTAACGTCAGATGATGGGACACAATGGGAGGCTGCCCGAGGCAGGAGGACTGCAGCCTTGGCTGCAGCATCAGCAGCCTCATTCCCAGGCACTCCTAGATGACGGGGAACCCACAGAAAGCTGACAGGAGAGCCATCGTCAGCACCCGAATGGAGGGACTGCTGGATCCGTTGCACCAAGGGATGGACCGGATATGGAGCTCCAAGGCTCTGAAGAGCACTGAGTGAATCAGAGCAGAGTACATACGATGAATGGCGGTGGCGGCGGGCATACTGAACGGCCTGATGGAGAGCAAAAAGCTCGGCCGTAAAGCTGGAACACTGGTCGAGGAGCCGGTATTTAAAGGTGACGGCCCCGACGACAAAGGCACAGCCGACACCATCGTCAGTTTTGGAGCCATCAGTGTAAAGAAAGGTGTGACTGGCAAGTCGCGCACGAAGTTCGACAAACCGTGAGCAATACACTGCAGCCGGAGTACCCTCCTTCGGGAGCGAGCTGAGGTCGAGATAAATATGAACCGGAGCCTGGAGCCAAGGTGGTATCGGGCTCTCACCCTCTCTGAAGGTGGTAGGGAGGGAAAAATCCAATTGTCGAAGCAGGCGACGAAAGCGGACTCCATGGGGCAGCAGGGCAGGCACATACAACCGATACTAATGGTCGAGAGAATCAGCGAAGAAGGACTGATAAGAGGGGTGGTCAGGCATTGATAACAGCCGGCAGGCATACCAACAAAGCAGTACGTCGCGCCGGTAGGTCAATGGTAATTCGGCAGCTGCAGCATAAAGACTCTCGACAGGACTAGTGAAGAATGCTCCGGTCGCAAGACATAAACCCCAATGGTGGATGGAATTGAGACGGCGTAAGAGGGATGGCCGAGCAGACGAGTAGACGAGGCTCCCATAATCCAGCTTTGATTGGACTATGGACCGATACAAGCGATCCGCTCCCCAAGATGAACCACTAAGAACTCTGAGGACATTAAGGGAACGTGTACAATGGCGTCCCGGCGAAACTGAGGACGGCCCGAAGCAGCGACAGACGGATGGAGTGTCAGACGAAACGCGCCGGGGTGGGGAGGGGGATAAAGACATCTTCTTGGAGGCCTTCTTGGAAGTTCAATGAGGCATGGGGATGGTGGGCTGGACCCGAAGAAGGTCCTCATGCGCGGGGTCCGTTTTGGAATGCCGGACCTCGGAAGCCGGGGTCCAGAACGTTTCCCTGACGGATGCCTGAGAAGAGGATCGCTTCTCAGGCGGCGGAGGGGGAGGAGGAGGAAGGGTGGCCCCTGGGGCAGAGGGGGCAGGGGCCACGAGGGAGGAGGATTTGGAAGGGAGGGATTTGGGAGGCGGAGGCATAGACCCCGGATGGGGTGAGGAGGTGGAGGGGGGACAGGATAGGGGTGAGGATACTGTGGAAGGAGTGGAACGACTGAGGCAAACGAAGTTGTCAACGTCACGGGATGGAGGCGGTCATACTTCTTCCTGGCCTCAGAGTAAGAGAGACGATCCAAAGTTTTGAATTCTTGAATCTTCTTCTCCTTCTGATAGGCGGGGCAGTCTAAAGATCTAGGCGAGTGGATGCCAGGATAATTGATGCACCGAGGTGGTGGGGTGCATGTATGTTCCTCACGAATAGGACGTCCACAATCGCCAAAAAGGGGCTCAGCCTCACACCGTGACAACATGTGTCCAAAGCGCAAACACCGAAAGCAGCGCATAGGAGGCGGGACGTAAGGACGCACGTCGCACCGGTAGCACATCACCTTTACCTTCTCCGGGAGAACGCCCCCTCGAAGGCGAGGATAAAGGCTCCGGTGTCGATGCGATGGTCTTTGAGGCCGCTCTGAACTCGCCGGACGAAATGCATGCCTCGGCGCTCCAGGATAGCCCTGAGATCCTCATCAGATTGCAGCAGGAGGTCCCAATGAAAATTAACCCTCTGCGTCCTATTCAGTGCCAGATGCGGGATAATGGACACTGGGATGTCCCCTAGTCGGTCGCACGCCTGGAGCGCCGCCGACTGTGTGGCGGAGGCGGTCTTTATAAGAACGGACCCCGAACGCATTTTACTGAGAGCCTCGATTTCCCCGAAGATGTCCTCGATGTGCTGGACAAAGAACATGGGCTTGGAGGTGGCGAACGTCCCCCCATCGGTCCGAGAACAGACTAAATAGCGGGGGAAGTACTTCGCCCCAAGCCGGCGGACCTGTCCTTCCTCCCAGGGAGTGGCCAGGGGGGAAAGGGCATGAGAACCAGAACCAGAGACAGTACCTTTCTTTTTAAAAGCCTCGGCCGCAGAGCGACCTGATACATGTTGACGTTTCATCTGCGAAACGTCCGCCCCGATACCACCCACTCCGACCAGGGGCTCTCCCCACGGGCGCCACCCAGCCTCAGCAAGGGCCACCTGGCAGGATGACCGTTGCCGGGAGTCCCGATGCCCCAAGGAGACGGGCATCTACTCCTTGGCCGACGTGGGGAGGGGGCAGCTCAGGTATCAGCAGTACGATCCCTGTGTTGTCAGGGGGCTACAACCTAGAGTGTACATGACGACTCCACCACAACGGGCTGGCTACCGTGCTGGATTTCGGGTGCCATGGAAAGTCCATCATGATCGTAGGTGCAGATGGAGACGCACTATTGGCGTAACTTGTGCAACCCATCAGGCGTTTAGGCCCAATTTGAGGAATAGTGGGTGTGGTTACAACGCCGTTACAATGCTGAGTGCCAAGGTCTTAGTGCACTGAGGACCAGTGATACACCACGTAAGGTGTCCTTCCCCAAAAGGCTCGTACTTCTGTAGAATATTGAAAAAAGGAGGTCAAACCCCAAGGGGGACCATCACATGGAATGCCGAAACGGTTGAAACTCCTTTTAGTCGCCTCTTACGACAGGCAGGAATATCTTGGGCCTATTCTTACCCCGGACCCGCAGGGGGGAAGCCTGAGAGTGTCCGGAAAGGCTAGACTAAGAGAAACCGTTAAATTTGCTCGCAAGATCCTTCGCAAAATAACGGTCCCTAGGAGAATAGACGGACAATATAAACTTGGAGGAAGAGAGAAGTTATACAAGGACAATGAATGGCTGACGGACTCAGCAAGGAAACGACGAATGAAGTCGTGTGGACATAGGTTCACGATGGATGCAACACGAATAATGAAGCAAATTTTTAATGTATTGGAAACAGATTTCAAGTTTCTTATGAATGGTTTAAAGAAGTAAGGAAAGAACTCAAGAGCATTGAAGTGATTGGGGAGGACGTCTCTGATGATCAAAGTACAGATCACTGATCAAAAACTTTAAGGGCAAAGCAGAACAGCGGTTAGGAAGAAAAGAAAAGACAGCCGACCAGAGAAGTGTGTGCAGTTCGTGACTTAGTTTAGTCTCGTTTCTTGGCAACTAATCCACGTCACATGGGGATGGTCCACATCTATTTTTCATTTGAATTACTGTTGCACTGTTTTTCTAATTAAAGACCAGTTCTGATTCCTAATTCCGTTCTTTCGTTGTAGACATGACTTTCATCATTATTGATGAAAATGGACGGGAAGTTCTGGTCGAGAATTACGAATTATTTAGGAACAATGGAGATGACTCACCGAAAGGCAGAATCGCTGCGTCGTCATAGGTACACAAACAAAGGCTACAGAGTTTTCCTAGGTTTCGGAATAAGCTTTCTTTTTTAAGCTTCTAGGAAAAAGATGCACCCAAACACACACACGCACTCACTCACATGCACACGCGTCTTCCTCCATTGTGCTCAGTCGACTGGTTGACGGTGTTCTTTTTTGTCATTTGACGATGGTTTTTTATCAGTTGAGGAGTGCTGAAATCATTACCTAGCCACGTCAATTATTACACTATGGCATTCTGTAGTCTATTACATAGTATTTGTAAGTACATTTTTTTTGGTATGAACTTACAAGCTGCATTTATTAAAAATATATAAGCCCGTTCTTGTGGGCGTGTGTGATCCACGCCAGTTTGCTAGCTTGATACGCAATATTTTCTTCTATGTTTGTCTAGTCATTCAGTATTGTAGGAGCTACAGCGGACAATTGGACATTTCAATCAGTTTTATTTTAATAGATTTAACACCTCTGTTAAACAAGAAAAGACTGTTCACTGACTGAAATGGCATGCAAGAACAAGAGAAAGCAAGAAAGATTTTGGGGCTGCAAGAAAGGTTTCCAGGAGTGTTTTATAGGTACTTGACGTGGGTTCTAAATGCCTTAAACGAGAGGAAAGAATGATAATATTGTCCTAGAAATAAATTAAAACAGTCCGAATCCCATGTTTCAGACCAAAGTTTACGGAAGTTTTACTTGGTTATCAGACGAATCGAATGATATCAGTGGTATAGGTATGTACTATTTGATGCGGCTATAATCCTTTCAGTCACACACTCTGGTCATTCTGACGCAATTTGACACTGAAGGCGGTCACTGACCATGAAATGTCATTAAGTGATACCGAAGGTCGTACATCATGTCATCGAATGATATCAGTGGTATAGGTATGTACTATTTGATGCGGCTATAATCCTTGCAGTCACACACGCTGGTCATTCTGACGCAATTTGACACTGAAGGCGGTCACTGACCATGAAATGTCATTAAGTGATACCGAAGGTCGTACATCATGTCATCGATTACCTTGATATTATTGCCCATATCAGAGGGTTCCCTTTCACCCTCTCTCTCGTTGTCATCAACTAATCATAGTGTAGTATTAAAAATGGAAGAGCCAACGAAAAATCCAAGATGTCGGAAACAGTCCAGTGTGGTACTGGAAAATGAATCCCACCTCCCAGTATCTCCAACCAGTCACTGTGCAGAACTCATTATCTCCACTCAATCATAATACAGTATTAAAACAGAATAATTTAAAGTAGTGGAACTATCCCAACTTCGTTAACCGGAAATTAATAATTCTCTTTCCGTTCATCTATTTCCAGTCCGTTAATGACTCAATAACAAGAAACAAAGATTGGGAAATAGCCCACCTGTGGTAGAGGAAAATTTAAAACCCCAACCAATAATAGTACTGAAATAACAGGTAAAATGGTGTTAAATTACATTATTTCTGACCTATACATCAAGTCATGTTCCTTCTCCCGTCTTCCCCTCTTTACTTCCAGCTACTCATAGCACAGTACTTAAAAAGGCTAGATTATGGAAACAGAGTAGTTGTGTGCTTTATACCCCCGGCCATCCTGTTTCCAACAAATTGGAGCCTAGTAATAGAAGATGACGTAAGATCTGCAGCAATAAATTTCTTAACCTCAACTTGATAGTCAAAGATATGTATTATATCCCTAGAATAGTGCACACACACACACACACACACACACACACACACACACTGCATAGTGGCCACCGCATTCTCCTCTTTTCCAGTCAGATATCAGTATAAAAGCACAAGAGCCTATTACAAAGGAGCACCATCTGGGGCTGTGCTCAAAAGTATCTGGACGACCTGAATTATTTATCAAAAAGATACGTTATACAAGTTGCTCTCTTCTCCTCCAATCAGTGTCTGGTACTGAAATTAAAGAGCCAAATTCAGTGCTGCCTCATCTGGGCTGTGCTCAAAGGTATCCTAAATATTTATCAAAAGTACGTCAAAGTATCTGAATTGTATAAAAAATAACGAACTAAGTTTTCCTTACTGACATCCAAAAAATCATTTATGAACTGGCTCTACAGTCACAGTGATAAATTTTATTCAAAGCTACAAATAATTAAAAACCAACATTTGCTTGTAAAATGTAAATAACGAATTAGAAATGCTTCGTTGCCGAACATGGCTTTACCTTAAATACTATTTCGTATACCCTGATAATGTGAAATAAGATCAACTGCTGGTTTATATTCAGTTGCTTACAGTCCCCAACAGATGACTCTAGTGTCAAAAAGCGTCACATATTTGATCTCTGTACCACAAGTTTCTCTCATTGTCACCGATAGGTGTCTCCACTGGTAAAAACGTTCAAAATTAGACCTATGGACCACACTTGACAAAACAAAGTGCAGACGTGTATAAGGCCTTGCATTGTCATGGAGAAGGAGAAGTTCTTTTCATTTTTGAGGCGAGGAACACGCAGAAGTCGTTTCAATTTCCTGACGGCAGCACAATACACTTCAGATTTGATTGTTGCATTATGACGAGGACATCAAACAGGACGAACCCTTCATAGTCGCAGAAAACCGTCGCCATGACTTTGGCCACTGAGGGTGCGGCTTTGGCCTTTTTCTTCAGAGAGGAGGTCGTGAGGCAACACTCTATGGGTTGTCTTTTTGTTTCCGGTTCGAACTGACGTACCACTGTTACATCGCCTGTTACTATGTTCGACAAAAAATTGCAATGATCAGCCACGTAAGACGCAAGCGATTCCCGACGTATGGTCCTTCACTGCTCTTTATGGTCTTCCGTTAGGCGGCGATGAACCCAGTGGGTACACATCTTTAGTATCCGAACTGGTAGATGAATACGTTAGCAGTACCAACAGAAATACCCAGTTGAGTGGCGAGGTATCCGTTGATTCCTCGACTTGCGCCATAGGGTGGTGGGGTTTCGGGTTCCGCTGGATAGGTCAGGAGTCCACTACACGCAACAAGCGGCTACACGGGTAGCAGGGGTTGTGTGGCGTGGGCTGGGCGGTTTTTTAGGTTAGATGGCCTCGGGCAAGTGCAGAAAGGGCAACAGCCTTAACGGGTGCGGGGCAAAGTCAGGACATGCGGGGACCAAGCAGCAATCGGTATTGTAATTGTAAACTGTCGAAGCTGCGTTGGTAAAGTACCGGAACTTCAAGCGCTGATAGAAAGCACCGAAGCTGAAATCGTTATAGGTACAGAAAGCTGGCTGAAGCCAGAGATAAATTCTGCCGAAATTTTTACAAAGGTACAGACGGTGTTTAGAAAGGATACATTGCATGCAACCGGTGGTGGAGTGTTCGTCGCTGTTAGTAGTAGTTTATCCTGTAGTGAAGTAGAAGTGGATAGTTCCTGTGAATTATTATGGGTGGAGGTTACACTCGACAACCGAGCTAGGTTAATAATTGGCTCCTTTTACCGACCCCCCGACTCAGCAGCATTAGTGGCAGAACAACTGAGAGAACATTTGGAATACATTTCACATAAATTTTCTCAGCATGTTATGGTCTTAGGTGGAGATTTCAATTTACCAGATATAGACTGGGACACTCAGATGTTTAGGACGGGTGGTAGGGACAGAGCATCGAGTGACATTATACTGAGTGCACTATCCGAAAATTACCTCGAGCAATTAAACAGAGAACCGACTCGTGGAGATAACATCTTGGACCTACTGATAACAAACAGACCCGAACTTTTCGACTCTGTAAGTGCAGAACAGGGAATCAGTGATCATAAGGCCGTTGCAGCATCCCTGAATATGGAAGTTAATAGGCGTATAAAAAAAGGGAGGAAGGTTTATCTTTTTAGCAAGAGTAATAGAAGGCAGATTTCAGACTACCTGACAGATCAAAACGAAAATTTCTGTTCCGACACTGACAATGTTGAGTGTTTATGGAAAAAGTTCAAGGCAATCGTAAAATGCGTTTTAGACAGGTACGTGCCGAGTAAAACTGTGAGGGACGGGAAAAACCCACCGTGGTACAACAACAAAGTTAGGAAACTACTGCGAAAGCAAAGAGAGCTTCACTCCAAGTTTAAACGCAGCCAAAACCTCTCAGACAAACAGAAGCTAAACGATGTCAAAGTTAGCGTAAGGAGGGCTATGCGTGAATTCGAATGTAAAATACTAGGTACCGACTTGACAGAAAATCCTAGGAAGTTCTGGTCTTACGTTAAATCAGTAAGTGGCTCGAAACATCATGTCCAGACACTCCGGGATGATGATGGCATTGAAACAGAGGATGACAAGCGTAAAGCTGAAATACTAAACACCTTTTTCCAAAGCTGTTTCACAGAGGAAGACCGCACTGCAGTTCCTTCTCTAAATCCTCGCACCAACGAAAAAATGGCTGACATCGAAATAAGTGTCCAAGGAATAGAAAAGCAACTGGAATCACTCAACAGAGGAAAGTCCACTGGACCTGACGGGATACCAATTCGATTCTACACAGAGTACGCGAAAGAACTTGCCCCCCTTCTAACAGCCGTGTACCGCAAGTCTCTAGAGGAACAGAAGGTTCCAAATGATTGGAAAAGAGCACAGGTAGTCCCAGTCTTCAAGAAGGGTCGTCGAGCAGATGCGCAAAACTATAGACCTATATCTCTGACGTCGATCTGTTGTAGAATTTTAGAACATGTGTTTTGCTCGAGTATCATGTCGTTTTTGGAAACTCAGAATCTACTATGTAGGAATCAACATGGATTCCGGAAACAGCGATCGTGTGAAACCCAACTCGCTTTATTTGTTCATGAGACCCAGAAAATATTAGATACAGGCTCCCAGGTAGATGCAATTTTTCTTTACTTCCGGAAGGCGTTCGATACAGTTCCGCACTGTCGCCTGATAAACAAAGTAAGAGCCTACGGAATATCAGACCAGCTGTGTGGCTGGATTGAAGAGTTTTTAGCAAACAGAACACAGCATGTTGTTATCAACGGAGAGACGTCTACAGGCATTAAAGTAACCTCTGGCGTGCCACAGGGGAGTGTTATGGGACCATTGCTTTTCACAATATATATAAATGACCTAGTAGATAGTGTCGGAAGTTCCATGCGGCTTTTCGCGGATGATGCTGTAGTATACAGAGAAGTTGCAGCATTAGAAAATTGTAGCGAAATGCAGGAAGATCTGCAGCGGATAGGTACTTGGTGCAGGGAGTGGCAACTGACCCTTAACATAGACAAATGTAATGTATTGCGAATACATAGAAAGAAAGATCCTTTATTGTATGATTATATGATAGCGGAACAAACACTGGTAGCAGTTACTTCTGTAAAATATCTGGGAGTATGCGTGCGGAACGATTTGAAGTGGAATGATCATATAAAATTAATTGTTGGTAAGGCGGGTACCAGGTTGAGATTCATTGGGAGAGTCCTTAGAAAATGTAGTCCATCAACAAAGGAGGTGGCTTACAAAACACTCGTTCGACCTATACTTGAGTATTGCTCATCAGTGTGGGATCCGTACCAGATCGGGTTGACGGAGGAGATAGAGAAGATCCAAAGAAGAGCGGCGCGTTTCGTCACAGGGTTATTTGGTAACCGTGATAGCGTTACCGAGATGTTTAACAAACTCAAGTGGCAGACTCTGCAGGAGAGGCGCTCTGCATCGCGGTGTAGCTTGCTCGCCAGGTTTCGAGAGGGTGCGTTTCTGGATGATGTATCGAATAATTTGCTTCCCCCTACTTATACCTCCCGAGGAGATCACGAATGTAAAATTAGAGAGATTAGAGCGCGCACAGAGGCTTTCAGACAGTCGTTCTTCCCGCGAACCATACGCGACTGGAACAGGAAAGGGAGATAATGACAGTGGCACGTAAAGTGCCCTCCGCCACACACCGTTGGGTGGCTTGCGGAGTATAAATGTAGATGTAGATGTAGAATGTCCGGCCCCGGTAGCTGAGTGGTCAGAGTGACAGAATGTCAATCCTAAGGTCCCGGCTTCGATTCCCGGCTGGGTCGGAGATTTTCTCCGCTCAGGGACTGAGTGTTGTGTTATCCTAATCATCATCATTTCATCCCCGTCGACGCCCAGGTCGCCGAAGTGGCGTCAACTCGAAAGACCTGCACCAGGTGAACGGTCTACCCGACGGGAAGCCCTAGCCACACGACATTTCATTTTCATCACCTCGAATGAAAATGTCCGACCGTTCCAATGCTGAAGGAGTCACAGCCGCGAGCGGCCACCCAGCACGTGGAAGATGGGACCGGTATGTGCAGACTTGTTGTGATGGTGACAGCCACCTAGCCCAACAACTCATCGAGCTTTTGTTCTCTGGCAGGTCTCCGTAGACAATCTGCAGGCGCCTATGAACGTCTGCGTTGCAGTGGTCTTCCGCCTGAAGAAACTCAATGACAGCTCTTTGCTTGGAGTGCACCTCCCTTACAAACGCCATTTTGAAGACTACGTAGAGCGCCGCCCTCTATCGGAACTTCATGATTCTATAGGGGATGAAGCGGGAATATTCCACGTTGTCCCACAACAAATTCCGCATTTTTTTCCAGCCGAAATTGGCCGAGAGAAAGCATGTGTTACATTACTTCTTCAACGCATCTCGTATTTATGTTTCTGCGACTTGCTTATGTTTACGCATTGAGTTCTTTCTCGTAGAATAAAGAAACTTTGGGTGTGTGAATTCATTTTATCTCTCAGTGAACGTACAAAATGTCAATGGGCAACCAAAATTAATGCCAGTGAAGAATACTTTAGCAAATGCTTCAAAAAGGCAACGGCCTCGCCGCAGTGGATACACCGGTTCCCGAAAGATCACCGAAGTTAAGCGCTGTCAGGCGTGGTCGGCACTTGGATGGGTGACCATCCAGGCCGCCATGCGCTGTTGCCATTTTTCGGGGTGCACTCAGCCTCGTGATGCCAATTAAGGAGCTACTCGACCGATTAATAGCGGCTTCGGTCAAGAATACCAACGACGGGAAGAGCGGTGTGCTGACCCCACGCCCCTCCTATCCGCATCCTCCAGTGAGGATGACGCGGCGGTCGGATGGTCCCGGTAGGCCACTCGTCGCCTGAAGTCGGAGTGCTTTCTTTTTTAAAATGATTAAAAAAGTGTTTCGGATACGAATGTCGTTTTATTGGTTATGTCACACGTGGATTTATATGATTCTTTGATTAACAGGTGCGAACGAGTTTAGTCTCCTACTTGCATTCACAAAATTAGGTTGACTAACCTGTTTGTTGCTCAACTTATTTGTGAATGACCACTTGGCTTAACTGCGTACAGTCACGTTTCGCGTGGCGTTGCCATCTTTGCGGTCGTGTGGTCGTGCTGCAGCTGCGGCTGCAGGCCGATTACGGTCCGCCAGACTGCATGACGAGCGGTCGGTTTCCCGGAAACGGCGAGTCGCGTTGTAGGCGGCGCTGGTGTGCCGGGCGCTGCGCGGCGCGGCGCTGGCGTGCCATTACTCATCCCGCACATCTGCATAGGCCGGGACGCGCATCTACATTAGTCCTGGCAAATTGCGCGCCATAAATATGCAGGAGGGCCACCGCCGCGTACCAGCTGGGCGCCCGCGTCCCGGCCTAAATCCTCGCGACGACTGCGGTAATTGCTCCAGCCGTTCGCATTAAACTGCAATGAGAAACGTTTAGCACCGAATTGCTTAACGTGAAAAATCAGTTAACACCAAGTTCCGACAAAATGTCTTCTAATCTCGTGCGTCTTTTTGTTTTCTTTTAACACGAAACGAAAATCATCTGAGAAAAGGCTTCGTTGCTCGGACGATGAATATACCTGTTCTCTGCTACCGTGACGTCATTCATGGTTATTTCCTTGTAGATATCGTTACAACACTTTTCAGAAGTGAGGTAGTGGTGGTTATACTTTATCAGTTATAAATGACACCATTCAACCACATAAATCGTGACTGATACAATTCAACAAAAACTGATACCAAACAAAGTGCTGGCACCAGACAATGCAAGGGTTTTGTGTACAAGTATAACAAACTAAGAAAGTTAAAAATGGTTCAAATGTCTCTGAACACTATGGGACTTCTGAGGTCATCAGTCCCCTAGAACTCAGAACTACTTAAACTTAAGGACATCACACACATCCATGCCCGAGGCAGGATTCGAAACTGCGACCGTAGCGGTCATGCGGTTCCAGTTTGAGATGCCTAGAACCGCTCGGCCACACTGGCCGGCAAGAAAGTTAAAAATAACCAGAAACATAAACTAAAGTCTGAAGAAAAGCATTTTGAGCCACCTGCTGTGCATATATAACTTTCTTCTCAACCGTTTCCATTTTTAGCAACTATCATCATGGAAGACTATAAAATAAAGAAGCAGAAAAACATATGTAGTATACACAAACAAGCCTTTAAATGAAGGAAACATGTGTGCGAACAATCATCTGGAAAGTGCTCACAAAGCTGTGCATCGATGGATCAAAAATACATTTAATTAAAAGAGGATACAGCTGCATGTCCAATAAAAACTTGCTCCATAAAACCTTCAAAACACTATGTACCATAAGAATAGAATGGTGTACACTAGATGACTCTTAGCCGTTAGCAACTAGTAATTTCAGTCTTACAGAGCCACTTATTACATACTAGCTGACAAAGACACTACTGTCAAAGTTTACAATAACATATGAAGATCTGCCGTCACCCCCCCCCCCCCCCACACACACACACCTGCGACACGATGAACCATGGACCTTACCGTTGGTGGGAAGGCTTGCGTGCTTCAGCGATACAGATAGCCGTACCGTAGGTGCAACCAGAACGGAGGGGTATCAGCTGAAAGACCAGACACACGTGTGGTTCCTGAAGAGGGGCAGCAACCTTTTCAGTAGTTGCGGGGGCAACAGTCTGGATGATTGACTGATCTGGCCTTGTAACACTAACCAAAATGGCCTTGCTTTGCTGGTACTGCGAACGACTGAAGGCAAGGGGAAACTTCAACAGTAGTTCTTCCCGAGGGCATGCAGCTTTGCTGTATGATTAAATGATGGCGTCCTCTTGGGTAAAATATTCCGGGCGTAAAATAGTCCCCCATCGGATCTCTGGGCGGGGACTACTCAGGAGGACGTCGTTATCGGAAGAAAGAAAACTGGCGTTCATCGTGTCGGAGCATGGAAAGTCAGATCCCTTAATCGGGCAGGAAGGTCAGAAAATTTAAAAATGGAAATGGATAGGTTAAAGTTAGATATAGAGGGAATTAGTGAACTTCGTTGGCAGGAGGAAAAAGACTTCTGGTTAGGTGAATATAGGGTTATAAATACAAAATCAAAGAGGGATAATGCAGGAGTAGGTTCAATAATGAATAAAAAAATAGGAGTTCGGGTAAGCTACTAAGAACAGCTTAGCGAACGCATTATTGTCGCCAAGATATACACGAAGCCCACGCCTACCACAGTAGTACAAGTTTATATGGCAACTAGCTTCTCAGATGAAGAGACTGATGAAATGTATGATGAGATAAAAAATTATTCGGATAGTGAAGGGAGACGAAAATTTAATAGTCATGGGGGACTGGAATCCGATAGCAGGAACAGGAAGAGAAGGAAGAGTAGTAGGCGAATATGGAAGGAATGTTAGAGGACGCCGCCTGGTAGAATTTTTCACGGAACATAACTTAATCATAGCTAACACTTGGTTCAAGAATCATGAAAGAAGGCTGTATACGTGGAAGAGGCCTGGAGACACTGGAAGCCTTCCGATACATTATATAACGGTAAGACAGAGATTTAGGAACCAGGTTTTAAAATTTAAGATATTTCCAGGGGCAGATGTAAACTCTGACCACAATCTATTGGTTATGAACTGTAGATTAAAACTGAAGAAACTGCAAAAAGGTAATAATGTAAGGAGATGGGACCTGCATAAACTGAAAGAATCGGAGGCTGTACAGAGTTTCAGAGAGGACATTTGGGAACGTCTGACAAGACCAGGCGAAAGAAATACAGTAGAAGAAGAATGGGTAGCTTTGAGAAATAAACTAGTGAAGGTAGCATAGGATAAGTAGGTAAAAGACGAGTGCTAGTAGAAATTCTTGGGTAGCCTTAGAAATGCTGAATTTAATTGATGAAAGAAAATTTAAAAATGCAGTTAATAAAGTAGGCAAAAAGGAATACAAACGTCTCAAAAATGAGATCAACAGGAAGAGCAAAATGGTTAAGAAGGGATGGCTAGAGGACAAATGTAAGGATGTAGAGGCATATATCACTAGGGTTAAGATAGATAAATCCTACAGGAAAATTAAGGAGACCTTTTGAGAAAAGAGAACCACTTGTATGAATATCAAGAGCTCAGATGTAAAACCAATTCTAAGCAAAGAAGAGAAAACAGAAGGTGGAAGAAGTATGTAGTGGGTCTATACAAGGGCGATGTACTTGAGGACAGTGTTATCGAAACGGGAGAGGACGTAGATGAAGATGAAATGGGAGATACATTATGTGATCAAAAGTACCTGCTTCAGTATACACAAGTAGCCCTTAGCGGCAATCTTTAATTTATAACTAGAAATGACAGTAAAACTTTTACGTAGAATGTTTTATTATGTGACGTGGCCTTTTTGGTGTTAAAATTGTATGAAGAGAGCTGTTATGCTCAGCTTCTTACGTATGTAATATAAATTCTGATGAAAACTCCCTTAGTTTAGGAGTCAAAACCATGGTCAATTCGACTATAAAATCCATTGCAACCAGTGGGCTGTCTTTGCTATATAAAAAAAGACGGTGTTGTCAGGTGTGAAAATTACGAACTATCGGATTAATAAGTCACGGCTGTAAAATATTAACACGACTCTATACAGACGAATGGGAGAAATGGTAGAAGCCGACCTCGGAGAAGATCAGTTCTGATTCCGTAGAAATGTTGGAACACTTGAGGCAATACCAACCCTACGTCTTATCTTAGAAGATAGATTAAGGAAAAGCAAACCTACCTAGAGAAAGCTTTAGACAGCGTTGACTGGAATATTCTCTTTCAAATTCTAAAGGTGGCAGGGGTCAAATACTGGGAGCGAAAGGCTATTTACAATTTGTACAGAAACCGGATGGCAGTTATAAGAGTCGAGGGGCACGAAAGGGAAGCAATGGTTGGGAAGGGAGTGAGACAGAGTTGTAGCCTATCCCCGATGTTATTCAATGTGTATATTGAGCAAGCAGTAAAGGAAGAAAAAGAAGAATGTTTAGTAGGAATTAAAATTCTTGGAGAAGAAATAAGAACTTTGAGGTTTGCCGATGACATTGTAATTCTGTCAGAGACAGCAAAGGACCTGGAAGATCAGTTGAACGGAATGGACAGTGCCTTGAGGATATAAGATTAATATCAACAAAAGCAAAACAAGGATAATGGAATGTACTGGAATGAAATTGGATGATGCTGAGGGAACTAGATTAGGGAATGAGACTCTTAAAGTAGTAGATAAATTTTGGTATTTGGGGAGCAAAATAACTGATGGTGGTCGAAGTAGAGAGGATATAAAATGTAGACTGGCAATGGCCAGGAAAACGTTTCTGAAGAAGAGAAATTTGTTAACATCGAGTATAGATTTAAGTGTCAGGAAGTCGTTTCTAAAAGTATTTGTATGGAAGTGAAACGTGGACGATAAATAGTTTGGACAAGAAGAGAATAGAAGCTTTCGAAATGTGGTGCTACAGAAGAATGCTGAAGATTAGATGGGTAGATCACATAACTAATGAGAAGGTATTGAATAGAATTGGGGAGAAGAGGAGTTTGTGGCACAACTTGACAAGAAGAAGGGACCGGTTGGTAGGACATGTTCTGAGGCACCAAGGGATCACGAATTTAGCATTGGAGGGCAGTGTGGAGGGTAAAATTCATAGAGGGAGACGAAGAGATGAATACACTAAGCAGTTTCAGAAGAATGTAGGTTGCAGTAGGTACTTGGAGATGAAGAAACTTGTACAGGATAGAGTAGCACGTAGAGCTGCGTCAAACCAGTCTCTCGACTGAAGACCACAACAACAACAATGAAGATCTGCAGTCAAAGAATCATCGATATTGTGAACAAATGGCGTCCGTACCGTCGATTTAGTCCAATCACAAAACACTTAATGCAATTAAGATTACTAAAATATGTCAAACGCAAGCTTATGTGGTGGCACTCTAAGCCAGTCTGAATACTGATGCAGAAGGAAATTTTCACTACCATCATCTGAGCTGCAAGAACAGGTGAGGCTATAGTGTAAGGTTCTTGATCATCAGCCTTGCCATCAATGTACGGCATTAAATTTCAAACCTCTTCACCGTTTTCCATCAAGTACGGTCATGCGACACTGCTGATGCTAGTCTGTCCACCAGATAGGGACATTAAGCTCGGTGGTCCGCCTGGAGTACACTGATTGTTTCACCCTCTCTCTTCTCTCATAGTCGTACAATACAAATACGCCATCGCACATGTTACGTGCCAATTTACCCCAAAATGTCAATCAACATATTTCAGAAGTTATTTGCGCATGCCCATGGTCAATGTCAGCCCTTTTACCCTGCATCATAACTGTAGACAGCCCTGTTAGCTATCACCTCTCTTCCCTTCCTTTTATTACAGTGAGGGGCCTGTTATTTTCTGCAGCCTTGGAAACTTCCTAGCTGGCTTGAGCAACGTAGTTACTTAAAGGGCCTGGAAGGGTAATAAAAGTGTCTGGAGCCCTGAGAGCCCTCTTTCAGCGCAAGGAGACAGCTCAGAATTCACTTCGGCCCATCTTTACACACTGACCAGCCCAAGAGCCCTCCTACCTGTTGTAAAACTCCATTGTATGACTCCTAAAGAAATGCTTTTTAGAAAGATAATGTGTGTAGACAGGTGCAGCCGCGAGAATGGGGTAGCGTGATATCCACCATTCTGGCCCACAGGTGACAGTTGGAATGGACCGACCGCCTTATCATCTTCTGCCAATGGCGTCACTCGTATGTGGTATGGAAAAGTGTGGGGTCAGCACACCATTCTCCCCACCTTTGTCCGTTTTCTTGATCTTGGAGCTCCTACGTCCCACACTAGTAGCTCGTCAATAGGCATCATGAGGCTGAGGGAACCCCTCTCCAGTCCGCGCAAGAACAATCCATGACAGTTCCGGGAATCGAATCCGGTTCCCTGCATAGCAGCCAGACAAGCTGGCCTCTTAGCTACGGAGACTGACTCCTCTAGTTGCCCGGCCTCTGTAGCCGAGCGGTTCTAGGCGCTTTAGTCCGGGACCACGCGGCTGTTACGGTCGCAGGTTCGAATCCTGCCTCGGGCATGGATGTGTGTGATGTCCTTAGGTTAGTTATGTTTACGTAGTTCTAAGTCTAGGGGACTGATGACCTCAGATGTTAAGTCCCATACTGTTTAGACCCATTTGAACCATTCTCTAGTTGAAGGCTGCTTCAATATTCATGAGCGCAATCTGTATTCTTTCTTCGTCCATTTTGGAGCCCCAGGTTACTTTTCTGAAACATATTTTGGCTGAACTGACCATTGTCTCTCAGAAACCTCCCCGCCAAGCAACACACTGGCTATAAAATTCCACATTATTCTTTGTTGTGCGAGATATATTGGTGGGTCTTATCATTATGGACGGCCGTTCACAGTACTGTTACCTCTTCGTTGGCTGCATGGAATGTTTGGGAATTCTGACTGTAGATGTGTGTGAAACACCGTGTCTGCTAAAAGTCTTTGTAGTTATTGAGTTGTGGAATAGCTCTAGGAGAATGGCTCTAGTCATAACACAGGCGAACAGTAGAATATAGCATTTAGTTGTACTTCCTACGTAGGCATCCTAATCTCTGTAAAATCAAGGACAGTGACTTGGAAGTGTCTGTGTGGTGTTATACATTCGTCTGGCAGCGGGGCTGTATTTCTTTACCGAAGAGGAATGAAAAATCCGAATGTGTTAACTGTAATGTGAGCCTTGTTCCATGTGCTTCTCAATGGCAGGTGGACCATCTGAAGTGTGTGAAGCAGTGAATGAAGACAAAGATATCAACTGCCAGTGGGTGATTCGAAACAACTTCCGGTTGTAAACTGTCTATCAGTGACATGCTGATGAAGCTACCCTGGCTACCACTACCTAAAACACAGCGTGTGATTCTCTCACACTTGTGCACCCTGGTACATACATACAGGCTGGCTGGAGGTAAGTCGATGCGGTATTCATATCGCAGACTGAACTGCGTTCGGCAAGAATGTCTAATGAAGCAGAATACTCTGAATTTCCGCAGGGTAGCTAGTGGCAGCTTTAATTCAAAAAGAGACAAAATGCTCTTTCTTTCTTAACACATTTTCTGTATAACCCACGTTGAGGCCAAGAAAGCACCTATTATTGTATCTCAGTATCTTTAGGCGGTCATGAATACCCTTCACCTTCTTGAAATCTTCTGGTCAGCAACTACGCTGTTTCCAAAACATACAGTAGTCTACTACCTTCTGTATGAACATGGGTACCGTACGTCCAGACCTGATTGAACGCTGACGGCTGTTGTAGACGGTACAATGATAGTATGCAGTTTTCCCATGACGCGTTTGCGGCATTAGTGCTCCATATATTTCTTCTAACGAGAAATCCATCTATTTCAGGATGTTCCCTTCTGACAACTGTTCCCTCTTCGCATGAATTATCCAGCATCGACACATATCTTACGAGAAAGTGCAAAGTATCTTGGAATTAAAACTCGTACCATAAGCCTCTGTGTATTCCCCTAGTGACTGCAGAGCTTGATTGTGCTTATTGCATTCAATATTCGACAAGTTAAGAGAACCTGGGGGGATCAGATGTTACAGATCTTCCAGACAGTGAAGATGCGCCAGGATAATTGGATTCCTGTCACCGTATCAATACATAACTTTTCCTTGATTTGTCAATTGGCAGATGTAATTACACTGATGTCTTGCGCCAAATTCTTGGATTTCCTTCCAGATGCCCATGAATAAATATATGTTTCGTAACAATTGACAAGTTAAGTCTGTAACAACACTACATTCATTCTCTCTGTCCTGTACTGAATCGGCCGAAGCCGGGTCCCTTTAAATCTGTTACCAATGTTGTTTTGCTGGGAAGCTTGTTTTTTATTGCATTTATCCATTATTCCTAAAAGTTTATCCTATTTGATATGTAAGATTATTCAGTACGCGTTTTATACGAAAAAATGTTCACTCCAGAAAACTAGGCGTCTTAGTATTTCTTATGATCAATTCAAATAAAAATGAATACATTGGTATATCTTGTAAAATGAAAATTATCTAATGAAACGAATTACTATATGAACAGGTATTTTGTTAACGTCCTCGTATGGTCAGAGAAAACCTTATGTATTTCTCTAAACAGTGAAGATATGTATGTTTGGTGTACGATCGTCTTTGGATGTTATCTCTGGCGCCATGTGGGCTAGTGATTATTAATTTGTTCCGTAAGGTCATGGCGTATGTACATTGTTTGTTGTAACTGTTAAAATTGTGAATCTAAAAGAAAGAGCAATGTGAGTTAAACTATTTCAGTATGTCCAATTTATGTCATGATAATGTTTGCATTTAAGGAAACGTCGTGATAGCTATACAATAGCAAATTTCATCAGGCAGACTTGGACCTCTTTATTCGACAGTAATGGGTAGATAATTACGGCCCCTGGACTATTACTGCAGCCATCTAAAAGATAAGTAGCGATTGAATTTTTTATATAACTACGTGAGACAGTGCTTCTTCACTAGAGTTGTATGCTGCAACTTTTTCCGTTTATTGTCTATAATATCATTGTAGAGGGTTCAAAATGGTTCAAATGGCTCTGAGAACTATGGGACTTAACTTCTGAAATCATCAGTCCCCGAGAACTTAGAACTACTTAAACCTAACTAACCTAAGGACATCACACACATCCATGCCCGAGGCAGGATTCGAACCTGTGACCGTAGCGGTCGCGCGGTTCCAGACTGTAGCGCCTAGAACCGCTCGGCCACTCCGGCCGCCTGTAGAGGGTAGCTATAAAGTCTGCCTCGACAGAGGGCTCGAAATGTTCGCAGAAACGAAGCCAGTGCTTAATGTTACCGGAAATGGCTATAATTTGCTCAGTGGCAGTCGAACACCGTAACTACACGGATGTGTAAAAACCCCAGGAGTCATCCTGTAGGCGATGGCATCTGAAAGTCTTCCCCTCAGTATTGTATTTTGCCTCCAGAATCGCTCCCCTTTACAGAGTTTTTATAGGCTTCACACGCTAAGATGTGAGCTTCGAATTCTGCGTCGTGAAGTAAGTCTTGGACAACGTCATACAAGGTCGTTAAACTATCCATTGTTTCCAGAAATCGATTGCTAACGTGTTCTATCTCAATATTGGGCGTGAAATCGTGAAAAAAATTATTTAACTAACGAAGCGTGTAGTACTGGAATGTTGTGTTTCTCATTTACTTTTCAGCTTGAAGAGTCTATCCGTTGTTTCAGTATCTTTGCCCATGTTTAGTTGTAAATGTGACGTCGCTGAAAGGTGGCACCACTGGACAAGCCTTAATGTTAAACGTCCTCACTAGAGGTCAGTGCACGTGTTGCGTAGATGAAAAATTATTCTTCTACCTTCTGCCTTCTACTCAAATATACGTGCAGTAAGCTGAGAAATTTCAATACCGAATGCAAGTAAACTGATGGTCGCCATGTTTAAATTACTTAGCTGAGAGTGAGCGTTGTATGTTACACAAGGAGTTTCAGAGTTTAGTCCTGTAAATCGATGTACAAGTCCTCATGAATTACTGCAGGTGTCCCAGAAATTACAAAATATTCCGTACCTCGTGCTGTCACACGTTTAAGACAAAAAAAATAATTAACGTCAGTCAACATGGAACTTTATTTACTCAGAATTTGCAAATCACGGAAGTTACATAACAACATTAGTTAAAATGCAGAGATACAGACACAAATCCATAGATACTGTTTGGTGATACCGCACAATGTAAGTAATGGCCTCTGAACACGGAACACTTTTTAGCACAAACATCGCATGAGTTTTCAGTTCTGACAGAAATTACTCATTGAGACAATTGTTGTTATTGTTTTTTCGTGAAAGGAATACATGTAGATTACATAATATTGTTAACGTAATTTGTGTCTCTTGTACTCTTTCACCTTATCACTGTAAACTTCCCTTATATTACAAGAAACAACCTGTGTTGTTTAATTGAGTGTGTATTAATTTTATACAAGCTTGGTTCGATTCATTCCTTAAATTGTGACTTAATACTTTTGTATCCTTACACTGTCATCAAACTACCATTATCCTGCACAGCACATAAATTACCTGCTGAAAGATAAACTATGGTATAGAAACAAGAATTATAAAATTCGCAAGCTGAGATTTCTTCAGTTCTTCCTTTTCATTTTTTATTTTTGCCTCATCAACTTTTAAATTTAAATTTTATGTTATCGTTATGCATTTCATTCTTTTCGAATGACTAAATATACATTATTGTGATGCGTTCGCTGGACTGTTATGCTGAAATTTCCTGGCAGATCAGTCTAGAATGAAATTTTCACTCTACAGCGGAGTGTGCGCTGATATGAAACTTCCTGACAGATTAAAACTGTGTGCCGGACCAAGACTCTAACTCGGGACCTTTGCCTTTCGCGGGCAAGTGCTCTACCAACTGAGCTACCCAAGCACGACTCATGCCCCGTCCTCACAGCCGTACTTCTGCCAGTACCTCATCTCCTACCTTCCAAACTTGTGCTTGGGTAGCTCAGTTGGTAGAGCACTTGCCCGCGAAAGGCAAAGGTCCCGAGTTCGATTCTCAGTCCGGCACACAGTTTTAATCTGTCAGGAAATTTCATATCAGCGCGCACTCCACTGTAGAGTGAAAATTTCATTCTAGACTGTTATGCTGTTCAGGGTTCATCAAGGGGTTAAAGGAGGGAGCCTCCCCGAAGGTTGTTCTGCTGATAATATGCTGACACAAACGATCGGGCGTACTCTGGGCACTGGGCAACGTTAGGAGACATACTAGCGGCAGATTCTTCCACTACCAGGACAACAAAAATGAGAATCCCAAAAGGCTTTTATCAGAGCCAGCTCTGAGAATAGTCTTCATTAATTTCGAAGGAATATCATATGAGAAAGAAGCTTTACTGTCAGACATCTGAAAACATAAATCGTGACTTTTTTTATATAAGAGGCCCACAGAAGCCACAATGAGCCGAGGCCAAAGGTAAATGGAATGAAATTGATCGTTCAATATGGTAGCGCAATATTCGCCAAACCGGACCTTCCAATTCTATACATAAATCTAATGGCAAGAAAATGATATAGAAGTTTTGATCGCTAAAGTCCAGTCTTGCACAATAAAATCAGTGTATAAACCACCAAAGACAGACTTTAGTTCCAAGGAACCTAATAATTTCTGTCGCAAACCAATAAAACTGGTTATGGGTGATTTCAATTGTTATAGGTCATCATGGGGCTACAGGGACACGGATAAGAATGGAGAAGACCTTGAAGATTGGGCCGAAAGCGGGAAACTCAAGCTTGTACACGATCCTGAGAAACCACCGTCTTTCTACAGCGAAAGGTGGCGCTCCGGATATAACCCCGATAACATCTTAGTAAGTGAACATACACTCCTGGAAATTGAAATAAGAACACCGTGAATTCATTGTCCCAGGAAGGGGAAACTTTATTGACACATTCCTGGGGTCAGATACATCACATGATCACACTGACAGAACCACAGGCACATAGACACAGGCAACAGAGCATGCACAATGTCGGCACTAGTACAGTGTATATCCACCTTTCGCAGCAATGCAGGCTGCTATTCTCCCATGGAGACGATCGTAGAGATGCTGGATGTAGTCCTGTGGAACGGCTTGCCATGCCATTTCCACCTGGCGCCTCAGTTGGACCAGCGTTCGTGCTGGACGTGCAGACCGCGTGAGACGACGCTTCATCCAGTCCCAAACATGCTCAATGGGGGACAGATCCGGAGATCTTGCTGGCCAGGGTAGTTGACTTACACCTTCTAGAGCACGTTGGGTGGCACTGGATACATGCAGACGTGCATTGTCCTGTTGGAACAGCAAGTTCCCTTGCCGGTCTAGGAATGGTAGAACGATGGGTTCGATGACGGTTTGGATGTACCGTGCACTATTCAGTGTCCCCTCGACGATCACCAGTGGTGTACGGCCAGTGTAGGAGATCGCTCCCCACACCATGATGCCGGGTGTTGGCCCTGTGTGCCTCGGTCGTATGCAGTCCTGATTGTGGCGCTCACCTGCACGGCGCCAAACACGCATACGACCATCATTGGCACCAAGGCAGAAGCGACTCTCATCGCTGAAGACGACACGTCTCCATTCGTCCCTCCATTCACGCCTGTCGCGACACCACTGGAGGCAGGCTGCACGATGATGGGGCGTGAGCGGAAGACGGCCTAACGGTGTGCGGGACCGTAGCCCAGCTTCATGGAGACGGTTGCGAATGGTCCTCGCCGATACCCCAGGAGCAACAGTGTCCCTAATTTGCTGGGAAGTGGCGGTGCGGTCCCCTACGGCACTGCGTAGGATCCTACGGTCTTGGCGTGCATCCGTGCGTCGCTGCGGTCCGGTCCCAGGTCGACGGGCACGTGCACCTTCCGCCGTCCACTGGCGACAACATCGATGTACTGTGGAGACCTCACGCCCCACGTGTTGAGCAATTCGGCGGTACGTCCACCCGGCCTCCCGCATGCCCACTATACGCCCTCGCTCAAAGTCCGTCAACTGCACATACGGTTCACGTCCACGCTGTCGCGGCATGCTACCAGTGTTAAAGACTGCGATGGAGCTCCGTATGCCACAGCAAACTGGCTGACACTGACGGCGGCGGTGCACAAATGCTGCGCAGCTAGCGCCATTCGACGGCCAACACCGCGGTTCCTGGTGTGTCCGCTGTGCCGTGCGTATGATCATTGCTTGTACAGCCCTCTCGCAGTGTCCGGAGCAAGTATGGTGGGTCTGACACACCGGTGTCAATGTGTTCTTTTTTCCATTTCCAGGAGTGTATATAGCACTCCAGTCGAAGAAAGATGTTATGGAACCAATCCCACATTCTCGACATGGACCTGTAATCAGTTCTGTGGAAGTAGCTGTGGTGCCAGAAAGAGTCCCATTCAACAGACGATTTAATTTTAAGAGAGTGCAGTGGAATAATTTCTCAGAAGATCTTCATAAGGAAGTGGAAAATGTGGAACTCATCCCAGAAATGTGTGGCCAGTTTATCAACCTAGTGAAAAGCATATCACGAAGACACATCCCTAGGGGGATGCAGAACTGCATATATTCCAGGACTTAAAGATTCAAAAGCACTGCTGAAGAAATATGAACAGCTATTCAATGAGGACCCCTTTTCTGAAGAAACAATTGGACCATATCTGCCTCCAGATGGAAAGAAGTGGTGCAATCTAGTGACAAAGTTAGACATGAAGGATAGCAGTGATAAAGTCTGGAAACTCTTGAAAAACCTCAACGATGACCACACTAAAGCTCCCGCTGAAATGGCTAATGTAGCTCCTGATCAAGTAGCTAATCATCTGGTATTAAATGACAAAACTAAAAGAAGTTAAGTCAAGACCAAACAACAAAGATATGCTGAAGAAAATTATTTTACTGCCTGCCCTTTCACATCAGCAGAACTAGAGGACGCCATGCGTTGCATGAAGAATAACGAAGCTCCAGAATTAGTTAATCCACGAGTAGAACAAATGAAGAGGTTCAGACCAGGCACTAAAAAGAGGATTTTAAATCTAATTAACAACTGCGTTTCTAAACTACAGATACCCAAAATCTGGCGTAAAGCGAAAGTGGTACCCTTACTGAAACTTGGGAAAGATTCGACAGATCCCAAGAACTTTCGACCAGTCTCTTTTCTGTGTCATCTATACAAACTGTTGGAAAGAATGATTTTGAACCTCATATTAGGTTATGTAGACCGGAGCGTAATCAAACAACCGGCAGGATTTCCGCCAGGAAAATCATGTTGTGGCCAGATCCTAACTCAGTACATAGAGAACGGATACGAGAGAGGGCAAATTATAGGTGTGGCATTCGTGGACCTAAGAGGAGCATACGATAATGTACATCTCGGCCGTCTGATAAGGAAGATTTATACAATCACCAAGGACTATCAATTAATGCAGTTCATCCAATGTTTACTTTAAAATAGACAGTTCTTTGTCATCCTGAACAACAAGAGAAGTTTCCTTAGGGTGATATCTTAACCGATTAGAAAATCGCCCATAATGGGCGCCAGGTATGGTCAAAAAATCCTCTGAAATCTGTTTTTATTTGAGAAGGGCTGTTTGCTACAAAAGGAAGTAACGATATTGGGAGCTAAAGAAGTAAAGGGAAGAGTGAAGTGATGAGTAAAGACAAAGTTACTTACAACTTTCTAGAACTCGTAAGGTACTCGAAGATAGTTTGGAATGTGAGCACAAATGCTTTGCTAGACAGTAGTAGGTGACACCGGTTTCGGAAGCGAAGGTCGGGCTATGATATCACCGCTAATACTCACACGCGTGACGAGCAGGAAACACTAAGGTTAAAATTTGAAATTTAAATAGAAAATGCTATTAGCATGTAAGACACGCACGGGCCATGAACAGGCTGTCTGTCTAGCTCTCAGTCGTACTAGTAAAAGCAAACAAATGAGCCCACAGCTTTCCCTAACAGATCAGGAGGCATCAGCAGCATTCACTTGCACCAATGGTTCCTGGTTCGAGGTTATACTTGCCAGAACATTGTGCTTATCCGAATGTGTCTTAGTGTACATTACACAAATAAAACAAATGTACCTTGTCATGTTGTCGACTGTACAAGTTCTAAGTGCGTAGGTGCAGGGAAAGTTTACAAAATTCCTACGCACAACTCACACAGTTGCTATATATTGTGAGAATGAAGTTCCCGAGAGGTTAGTTAGATGATATCACAAATACCCTTAGTAGGGTTCAGACTATGAATCTGGCCGGCTTGACTGTTACTAATTTTATTACCCTCCTACCAACACGGGACCTTCAAATCTCAAGGGACATCTGATTAACTCGAACAGGTCTGCTGGAGAAACAAATGGTGAACAGAGGAAATAATGAGCTGTACCTAACAACTTTAAGTGTGCTTTCTCTCTGACAACAATTGGTCACACAGTGGCTATTCCAACGCATTAGTTCTTCACACATTCTAACACGTGTTCGACCGACTTGATTTTTCTGCTTATCAACCTCTGTAAGGGGTTTGTTGATAAAACAGGAAATGGTTTGGTTTTTTATACCATACAGTCGTTTTTGCAGTCCGGTAACTTCTTCGTTGTTAGTGTCTATTTCGCTGTCTACAAAAGCGTTCTCCAGTTTTTTAATTCAACAACCGATCAGTCCGCATTATTACCAAGTGAGTACTATTCCTGTATTATTTTACTACAGCAAATAGCTTCCTGCAATTAAAGAGAGGTTTCAGAGCTGATTCTATGGCTACAAAGTGGGAATAATTGCGTGGAAAGGTATGGCCTACTACGAGAAACTGAAGGTGCATTCCTTTCAGAGAATCATGTGCGGTAAGAGCAGCTTTAAGTATGAAAACCAAACTTAGATTCTGCCTTCCATAACTTTGCAGTAACAAAATTTCCTCCTATATTTCAATCTCAACATTGTCATCCATATAGTAAAGGAAACCATCTCCTCACCACCTGTTTCTTCTGAGCAAACACAGCAGTGTGTGATATATTTCTCGGTGCCACAGCTACGCAGCCAAATTCCTTCCGACCTGTAATTTATTATCGCATGAGACAGTAAATACACTGTATCGCTGTAGTTAAACTACTAATTGCTTTCATGTAATGTTTAATTTCACTCTTCAGGAAGAGTTATCTCCAATTTAGTGGTATATTATTGGATGGAAATAAGTAAATACAGCAGCTTAACATTTATTTTCTCTTTATTACTTACTATACGGAAAATATGCTCGACTCGCTGCGGCTCACTTCGTTACTGTCGCTCGCGTATGCCACTAGCCCAACGCCATTTCCGGACGCGGAAAGGGCGGCAAAGTCAAGGGCAAGTCAAAGTCCCGCTCAAGCAGGACTGGGCTCCAATTCCCGGTTGGGAGAATCGACCGCCTCCTGCGCAAGGGAAACTACGCCGAACGCGTCGGCGCCGGGGCGCCTGTCTACCTCGACGCAGTCATGGAGTACCTGGCAACTGAAGTGTTCGAACTAGCCTGAAACGCGGCCCGCGACAACAAGAAGACGCGCTTCATCCCGCGCCACCTGCAGCTCGCCGTCCGCAATGACGAGAAGCTCTCCTTTCTCTAGATGGGAATCGATTGTTTTGCGTGATCTTTCATCAGGTGTCATAGTTATATGGCCCCAACATTCGTATATACAATCTGCGATCCTTTCTTGTAGCCACTGTATCTTCAGTTCTAGGTGTAAGAGTATGTCCACAGTTCTCATTCACTCTTCTTATGGCACTAACAGAGGATTTCAGCGTTCTCTTTCCATGAGCATACATTCTCTTTTATAACTCTTTGCTCACTGAAAAGTACTTTGGTACTCCATCGTTTTTAAGAATATAACTGTTGCAACCTTACGATGTCTTCGTCCAATTTCCTTTAGGGTTGCACACATGTTACTGGAACTAGCCAGATTGTGGTGAATATCTGTTTGTTGGATGTGTAATACATGTTCCAGAAGCTTCAGTTTGAGAGGTGGCATGAGCCCCCACTCATATTTCTATCTTACTCTGAGTAATTCTATTTTCCTCTTCCTTCTCAGTGAAATGTTGCTATTTCTTCACAGGCGGACTTCCACGCAGCATCTCTCGTCACCCGGTCACCCGGGTGGTCCAGTGACAGGCAGGTTCTTCTGATCTTGAAAGGGTTAAGCCGACGGGTGTGAGGGAGTCGAGTCGATGCTTTCCCGGCGCCTACATTGTCATAAGAGCAGGGGCGACACGCCCACAGGGGCCTGATGGAGCGGCTGTGCTAGAGATTCCATTACTTCGCAGAAACTTTGTGAAAACACTTTCTGGCGGGCTACCAGTGAGGCGTGAGAATGACTTGGATTCCGCAAACAGAGATCATGTGAAACTCAGCTCGCCCTATTTGCCCAAGAAATTCAAAGTGCCGTAGACACTGGCGAGCAGATTGATGCCGTATTCCTGGACTTCAGGAAGGCATTTGATACGGTTCCGCACTTACGTTTAGTGAAAAAAATACGAGCTTACGGAATATCGGACCAGGTTTGTGATTGGATTCAGGATTTCCTAGAAGAAAGAACACAACATGTCCTTCTTAACGGTTCAAAATCTGCAGATGTAGAGGTAATTTCGGGAGTACCGCAAGGAAGCGTGATAGGACCTTTATTGTTTACAATATACATAAATGACTTAGTTGACAACATCGGTAGCTCCGTGAGGCTATTTGCAGATGACACGGTTGTCTACAAGAAAGTAGCAACATCAGAAGACTCGTACGTACTCCAGGAAGACCTGCAGAGGATTAATGCATGGTGCGACAGCTGGCAGCTTTCCCTAAACGTAGATAAATGTAATATAATGCGCATACATAGGGGCAGAAATCCATTCCAGTACGATTATGCCATAGGTGGTAAATCATTGGAAGCGGTAACGACCGTAAAATACTTAGGAGTTACTATCCGGAGCGATCTGAAGTGGAATGATCACATAAAACAAATAGTGGGAAAAGCAGGCGCCAGGTTGAGATTCATAGGAAGAATTCTAAGAAAATGTGACTCATCGACGAAAGAAGTAGCTTACAAAACGCTTGTTCGTCCGATTCTTGAGTATTGCTCATCAGTATGGGACCCTTACCAGGTTGGATTAATAGAAGAGATAGACATGATCCAGCGAAAAGCAGCGCGATTCGTCTTGGGGACATTTAGTCAGCGCGAGAGCGTTACGGAGATGCTGAACAAGCTCCAGTGGCGGACACTTCAAGAAAGGCGTTACGCAATACGGAGAGGTTTATTATCGAAATTACGAGAGAGCACATTCCGGGAAGAGATGGGCAACATATTACTACCGCCCACATATATCTCGCGTAATGATCACAACGAAAAGATCCGAGAAATTAGAGCAAATACGGAGACTTACAAGCAGTCGTTCTTCCCACGCACAATTCGTGAATGGAACAGGGAAGGGGGGATCAGATAGTGGTACAATAAGTACCCTCCGCCACACACCGTAAGGTGGCTCGCGGAGTATAGATGTAGATGTAGATGTAGATGTAGATGTTCCCAGGCAGTCTTGGCGGGCAAATTCCCACGTTTTCTGCAAAATCATAACTGTGATTAGCTTGCTCAGGGGATAGATCCGTGACGTAGCAAGTATCTCTATTGGTGGAATAGCAGTGCGTCGGCAATAGAGTGGAATTTTCCGCCGGTTTTCGAGTTGCTGATTGGAATGTTTAACCACGACCACTGTCGTGGGGGCGGAAATATTCAGTGTTCGGCTTGTACGGGTGCTCTTGAGAGGGTTGGCTCTCGCTTTTCGGTCGGAGTAGGTTACAAGACGGAACTCTCGCTGCTCTGGACAGCCTGCCTTCCGTTGGCTGTCTACTATACTTTCATTTAATTGTAACTGGTTGACGAAGTTGCTGAAGTTTCGACTTCAACGTAACTTTCCGAGTACAGATGGCAATTGAGCGTTCTGCGTACAAGTGGCCTATGTTGTCCGTCTTGAGCAGTTTTGGCTAAAGTTGACTGTATCGGAGTTACTGTGTGACTTCGCTTGTTAAAATCAATCACTGTACCGTCAGTGATTGTGTGGCGAGCCTTCTTCGTCTCCCTCAGAGGCGCATTTTTATTGATAGGAAGTCCTTAGTCTGGAACAATCAGACCAGGATAATTTGTTTCGGGCTATACTCACAACATTATCATCACCATGACGGGACGACGAAGCAACCAGCCTCCGGTACGACAGATCGTGTCCTTGCAATTAAGAAGACAGCTTGGTAATGTATGTCTGCAGCACCGGCAGATTAGGGAATTTTGCTAGGTGATAATCAGAGCTCAGCAGAGCGCGCCTGTTCGTCTTTTCTAACTTTGTTCTGTCTTGGGTGTTCATTGTCTGAGTTCTCACTACTGAGGCAGCAGTTAATGTTAGGTTGGCTGGGTGTTTCTCTTAAAATTTGAGTTGCTAGGAATTGGCTCCACATACCACTTGGTCATAAACGTCACAATCTAGTTTATGGACAACCTCACCTTCACAGAATTTATTTGAGTATCCAATCTGATGTATTGTAAATGTTTCATGTGTTTTGTTTATTATTTTGAGTTTAGTCAGAATAAATCAAATTGTTATTTTAGACAGAACTTTCATTCTGTTAATCGGTAGAGCAACCCTTTTATTTCTCACTACATTAGTGAAACTTTCCTTTATCTAATTAATTTCTAAAAAATTAAATTATTGCAGGTGCCAGACTCTTTTCTACTCCACTTCCAGGGTCGATTACAGTCAGTTCGCGTTTCTTCTTAATCCATGTGCAACAGCGAAAGTCGGAGTTAGAAAAGGGGGGGGGGGGGCTTAGAGCATTATTTTCATATGAAGATTCTAGAAGAATTTAGTGTTAAATACACTGCTAGCCCCAGCATCTCGCAAGTTCATTAACTTGTTCCATGTTACTGGTTCAGTAGGATTGCATTCTGAGGACTAAACTGAAGCGTTCCCTGCCTCCTACTCTCGGATCTTCCCTGAGGTCGCGCGAACTCCCGGAATCGCCTGACGCACGTGGCAAATCACGCTACGCAGTTCTCCGTCAATTAATTAGGAAACGTTTAAAGGTGGAACTAATTCTCTGCAGAACTATTCTTAGAAAATAGACGCAGTCGGAGTCGTCAGCCTCTATTTGATCCGTGAGAGAGGATTATAGTTTGTGTGAGCTATAGCGGCTTATGCTGTTGATGAAAAGCTCTCGGGTTTCCAGCATGGTGGTAATGTTAAAATATCGCGACATTTCGAAGAGTGTCGATCACATCATGTCCTGGTGAAATGAGGAGATGATGGGTATGATACTCTTCGACACGTCGCAGTATTTTAACATTGGCACCTGTTTTGATATCCGAGAGCTTTTCATCAAGGTTTAAACTTGTCACAACTCCAAATCAATTATTAATACCCCATAGTTATCTAGCTGCATTCAGCTAGATTCCGAGATCCGACTACTTGACTGGAAAACATCACCGTTAACAGTCAATACATCACGTTCGGCTGGTTCCTAATAACTTTCGTCCATAATCCCAGCCAAGTCTAAATGGGACTACTCAACAAGTGAAAAATAACTCGAAAAGACTACCCTCTAAGTTTCCACGGAAATAAGGTATTGGCTTTGATACCAACTTTCAAAAACTGCCACTTTTTCTAAACACTACCTCCTGGCAGCTAATGACTGCACGCTCAGCTGTGTAGCCTGTTCATATCGAGCGCATGCGTCATTACTAAAATCAAAACAATCTCTTACAAAGTGGAAACTGATTCATCAGAATCCTGTGGCTGTGCATGGAATTGCAATTGTGAACCAAACTTTCTGCATTTAAAATAACTGTATGGGTCACTGACGACCACCCACATCCTGCATTCTTAAAATATCTCCTCTGCTCCACGACACGCATCCTACATCCAGGAGGGATCCCGACTGGCTCATTTATTTCTTGAATACCAACAGCTCCTCGAAATACTTTAAACACTGAAGCTACAACCGACCAGCATCAGGAGCAGACTGCAGGAATTGGTCATTTCCTGTCTCGACTAACAGCATTCCTCAGCAAAGTGCTGATTTCTGCCAGGACATTTTTTTGCAGTTTATTTACGATTACTGTTGGAAAACAGCTAAAAATCATGAGGCGTTAGCAATCTAGTAGGTTCTGACCACAAGTAATTATTGACGGTTTACAGAAAGACCAAAACATCAGCTCCAGACTCATCAAATTCTCTACGAATGAGTGTCAAGAACCTTCTCTGCTCCCTTGACAGCCAAGAGAACGACCCCAACAGACAAATAGGACCGGTGTGTTACAGTGCTCTTGAGGAGCTCATAAAGAGCATCACTTTGGCTTAACGTGTCAAAATTTTGAGACTACATGTTCGTGCAGCCTTCTGTGGATCATACAATTTCCATTGCAATATTGTTTCCTGATGTGATATAACTTGACCATCCCAGACTAAAAAGGTGACAATTATTTGCAATGATTTCTTTATAAAATTAAGAGATGGAAGTTTTATTTTCTGTCCGTTAATGACATTGTGGATATGCAGATCAAAAATAATGTATATAGACATAAATATATGTTGTATGTTTGTTTTACTTCTATTCTTTCCTGTACCATTCACCCAACTGCGGTGAAACATGGGTGAGCAGTTATGAGCACGCCCGCGAAGGTTTTTGCGGTGGTGAGAACCATCTACCACGCATAAGAATGAAGCTGGAAAGGGTGGGGGGATTGATGTAGGAGCATAGCTCAAGAACGTCTGGAACGGCTTCAATCAAATGTTGTATGTACACGACTAATTTGTAAAATAATTTGTATAAAAGTATTATAGGATAATGTACACCAGCCATCTTGTAGCCTTTGGGTACTGTTGCATGTAACTGTCGCAGGTCAGCAAAGGGGCACCGACTAACACTGTTCCCTAACAGATCACACACCTACCGACCTCCTGCTCCAGGTGTCGGACTTCGGACCTTACAGCAGGCGTTCCTCGCACATTAAGGAACTGATTTACAAAAGGAAACTCCAAACAACGAAACTCGAAATAATCTGGGAAAATAAAGATTAAAAAAAAAGGCCCGCATTAATGAGAGGTACCCCTGTCACAAGTTTCCGTAAATTATCACTCACAGAATGTAGTAGCCGCATGCAAGCAATAGATTTGCTGTAGAAGAAGTTGAAAGTACGCAAGTGCACACAACAAAATCGCCTTCAGAATAAAGACCAGTGCCCAGAGTGGGCACAGCGTAACAGAAGAAACTAACCATGGGTCAGCTTACGGTAACAGTAAGAGGGGTCGGCCAAAACAGCTACATATCGATCTGTAGCACCAGTATCTTGCGGCGTAGACGTTGCGGTAGTACCGTCGCAGCCATTGTAACTGAGATGTGTTTGTTGTTGTTGGTGTGGTCTTCAGCCCTGAGACTGGTTTGATGCAGCTCTCCATGCTACTCTATCCTGTGCAAGCTTCTTCATCTCCCAGTACGTACTGCAACCTACGTCCTTCTGAATTTGCTTAGTGTATTCATCTCTTGGTCTCCCTCTATTATTTTTACCCTCCACATTGCCCTCCAATGCTAAATTTGTGATCCCTTGATGCCTCAGAACATGTCCTACCAACCGGCCCCTTCTTCTTGTCAAGTTGTGCCACAAACTCCTCTTCTCCCCAATTCTATTCAATCCCTCCTCATTAGTTATGTGATCTACCCATCTAATCTTCAGCATTCTTCTGTAGCACCACATTTCGAAAGCTTCTACTCTCTTCTTGTCCAAACTATTTATCGTCCGCGTTTCACTTCCATACATGGCTGCACTCCATACAAATACTTTCAGAAATGAGTTCCTGACACTTAAATCTTTATTCGATGTTAACAAATTTCTCTTCTTCAGAAAAGCTTTTCTTGCCATTGCCAGTCTACATTTTACATCCTCTCTACTTCGACCATCATCAGTTATTTTGCTCCCCAAATAGCAAAACTCCTTTACTACTTTAAGTGTCTCATTACTTAATCTAATTCCCTCAGCATCACCCGACTTAATTCGACTACATTCCATTATCCTCGTTTTGCTTTTGTTGATGTTCATCTTATATCTTCCTTTCAAGACACTGTCCATTCCGTTCAACAGCTCTTCCAAGTCCTTTGCTGTCTCTGACAGAATTACAATGTCATCGGCGAACCTGAAAGTTTTAATTTCTTCTCCATGTATTTTAATACCTACTCCGAATTTTTCTTTTGTTTCCTTTACTGCTTGCTCAATATACACATTGAATAACATCGGGGAGAGGCTACAACCCTGTTTCACTCCCTTCCCAATCAATGCTTCCCTTTCATGTCCCTCGACTCTTATAACTGCCATCTAGTTTCTGTACAAATTATAAATAGCCTTTCGCTCCCTGTATTTTACCCCTACCACCTTTAGAATTTGAAAGAGAGTATTCCAGTCAACATTGTCAAAAGCTTTCTCCAAGCCTACAAATGTTAGAAATGTAGGTTTGCCTTTCCTTAATCTTTCTTCTAAGATAAGTCGTAAGGTCAGTATTGCCTCACGTGTTCCAATATTTCTGAGGAATCCAAACTGATCTTCCCCAAGGTTAGCTTCTACTAGTTTTTCCATTCGTCTGTAAAGAATTCGCGTTAGTATTTTGCAGCTATGGCTTATTAAACTGATAGTTCGGTAATTTTCACATCTGTCAACACCTGCTTTCTTTGGGATTGGAATTATTATATTCTTCTTGAAGTCTGAGGGTATTTCGCCTGTCTCATACATCTTGCTCACCAGATGGTAGAGTTTTGTCAGGACTGGCTCTCCCAAGGCCGTCAGTAGTTCCAATGGAATGTTGTCTACTCCGGGGGCCTTGTTTTGACTCAGGTCTTTCAGTGTTCTGTCAAAGTCTTCACGCAGTATCGTATCTCCCATTTCATCTTCATTTACAGACTCTTCCATTTCCAGAATATTGTCCTCAAGTACGTCGCCCTTGTATAGACCCACTATATACTCGTTCCACCTTTCTGCTTTCCCTTCTTTGCTTAGAACTGGGTTTCCATCTGAGCTCTTGATATTCATACAAGTGGTTCTCTTTTCTCCAAAGGTCTCTTTAATTTTCCTAGTGAGATAAGCCTCTACGTCCTTACATTTGTCCTGTAGCCATCCCTGCTTAGCCATTTTGCACTTCCTGTCGATCTCATTTATGGGCCGTTTGTATTCCTTTTTGCCTGCTTCATTTACTACATTTTTATATTTTCTCCTTTCATCTATTAAATTCAATATTTCTTCTGTTACCCAAGGATTTCTACTAGCCCTCGTCTTTTTACCTACTTGATCCTCTGCTGCCTTCACTACTTCGACCCTCAGAGCTACCCATTCTTCTTCAACTGTACTTCTTTCCCCCATTCTTGTCAATTGTTCCCTTATGCTCTCCCTGAAACTCTGTACAACCTCTGGTTTAGTCAGTTTATCCAGATCCCATCTCCTTAAATTCCCACCTTTTTGCAGTTTCTTCAGTTTTGATCTACAGTTCATAACCATTAGATTGTGGTCAGAGTCCACATCTGCTCTCGAAAATGTCTTACAATTTAAAATCTGGTTCCTAAATCTTCAACTTACCATTATATAATCTACCTGATACCTTCTAGTATTTCCTGGATTCTTCCATGTGTACAACCTTCTTTTATGATTCTTGAACCAAGTGTTAGCTATGATTAAGTTATGCTCTGTGCAAAATTCTACCTGACGGCTTCCTCTTTCATTTCTTTCTCCCAATTCATATTCACCTTCTATGTTTCCTTCTCTCTCTTTTCCTACTCTCCAATTCAGGTCACCCATGACTATTAAATTTTCGTCTCCCTTCACTACCTGAATAATTTATTTTATCTCATCATATATTTCATCAATTTCTTCATCATCTGCAGAGCTAGTTGGCATATAAACTTGTACTATTGTAGTAGGTGTGGGCTTCGTGTCTATCTTGGCCACATAAGGCGTTCACTATGCAGTTTATAGTAGCTTACCCGCATTCCTATTTTTTTTATTCATTATTAAACCGTCTCCTGCATTACCCCTATTTGATTTTGTATTTATAACCCTGTATTCACCTGACCAAAAGTCTTTTTCGTCCTGCCACCGAACTTCACTAATTCCCACTATATCTAACTTTAACCTATCCATTTCCCTTTTTAAATTTTCTAACCTACCTGCCGATTAAGGGATCTGACATTCCACGCTCCGATCCGCAGAACGCCAGTTTTCTTTCTCATGATAACGACGTCCTCCTGAGTAGTCCCCGCCCGGAGATCCGAATGGGGGACTATTTTACCCCCGGAATATTTTACCCAAGAGGACGCCATCATCATTTAACCATACAGTAAAGCTGCATGCCCTCGGGAAAAAGTACGGCTGTAGTTTCCCCTTGCTTTCAGGCGTTCGCAGTACCAGCACAGCAAGGTCGTTTTGGTTAGTGTTACAAGGCCAGATCAGTCAGTCATCCAGACTGTTGCCTCTGCAACTACTGAAAAGGCTGCTGCCCCTCTTCAGGAACCATACGTTTGTCTGGCCTCTCAACAGATACCCCTCCGTTGTGGTTGCACCTACGGTACGGCCATCTGTATCACTGAGGCACGCAAGCCTCTCCACCAACGGCAAGGTCCATGGTTCATGGGGGATGTGCTTAGTAACTCTAAACATCCCGAGTGGTTCGCGAATAACGAACCTAATGTGTTGGCAAGGTAATGGGAATCACTAGCTACTAAATGACCGTAACTGCCGTACACAGAATCTTGAGATTTTGACACCTCTAGAAACTGAAACGGAGTGGGTGGAGAGCTGATTCCCAGGTTATTTAAAGATTCAGTCGATGAGCCACAGTGCACATCCGCATTACACGGAAAGGTCCTCGTAGACAACCTAATAGTAGTGAGTGTTGGAACCATTCCTGCTGTCCTGGTCGCCTGGAGTGGCCGAGTTCCGACCCTCAAGTTGTCTGACCTGAACTATCGCGAACTCCCAGAACGCGGGACAACTGTTTATACTTCTGTCGCAGAGTGGCTTCAATGACGATTTGAAATTAGTGCCAGAAAACCAAGTTGCACTTCGCCATATTGGACGTTTTCTGTAGTAATTAAACAGGATATATTAAATTTGTCCTCCCCTCTCCAACCGATGTTCCTCTATTTAGACAATACCTGGGTAGTGTCTGTGGACTTCGAAAAATTAATTGAGTAATTTACTCGGAATTTTACTTGGAGTTAGAATCTGTGATCAGAATTAAAGGATTAATTCTATTACTGTCTGTTCCGCTGTTGCCAGGACTGGTCTGGATAGAGCCTAGAACCACTCGGCCACCGCGGCCCGCCATGACAAAGTCACTGCGTCACAGTCCCTAGGGTTGAGGACGAGAGTGAGAAGACAAGCGTATAAAAATCTATAGTTTACGGGGTCACTAGAATTATCGATGACAATCACGACAGCATTTCATCCCTGCATTTTGGGGTAGTGTGGGTTGACAGGGACCGCAAAGGCAATGACATATCAGCATGTAGCTGTAACGTCTCAACGAATTGCTGCAAAAATTATCACACGTATTACTTACTATGTGAAAATATTTTCCGTCAGAGTAAGACACCATTAGGATACCTATGGTTCCGGGTTGGCGAGGGTGGAGGAAGGGGGGAGAGGGGGAGGGGCGTCATAAAGGCGCTACTAAGAAACGCTTGGACACATGGAGCAGTTTCAACAAAATTTCGTTTGTATATGACTAATAATTTGAATAAAAATATTGTGGAAGAAAGATACCCCTACTACCGCCAAGGGTTGGGCTGAGCACGAGAAAGGGTGACACGTAGAAAAGTTCAGAAGGGACCTATTGGTATTTCTTTCCTGCAGTTAGTTGTCGAGAATATTTTTAAAAGTATGAAACTCCACCTGTCTCTATTTTGCGTTGTTCAGTGCATCAACAACATTGTGAGGATGAGAACTGGCAATAAATTTTTAAGCGTGTTTCGGAGCCAAAGACCAGCTGTTAAATACTACAAATACATTCAACGCCATCTATAAAGTAGCATGGTGTAAAACAGCGGTGAATCAGATCGTCAACGACAAACCTTTTTCTCGAAATGACACTCAGTTACTGACAGAATTACAAGTCTCCTCAGAACTCAGATGAAACTGCGGTGTAAAATTCGCTAGAGATACGGACGAAATATGTGTATGAATATATGTCAGATACGTCAAATGCCTATGTGAACTACAGTGTTTAACGTGTGTAAGTGTAGATATTTCTATTTATGACTGAGGACGGTATACTGAATAACATTACATCACTGTTTACGTTATTGGCAGACTAATAATTACAGCTATTATGAGTAGTATGTTTTTAGGTTGGTAGTACCTTCAAGCACATGTGGCAAGAACAAGCCATTAATGTTTATTTTACCCTGGGAAGCTGGTCAGTTGTTGAAGTGTGGACGTGTGAATGCATACTGACAGATGTAGTCCACTTACTGGTATAGTTACGATCATGGAGAAAACATACACTCCTGGAAATGGAAAAAAGAACACATTGACACCGGTGTGTCAGACCCACCATACTTGCTCCGGACACTGCGAGAGGGCTGTACAAGCAATGATCACACGCACGGCACAGCGGACACACCAGGAACCGCGGTGTTGGCCGTCGAATGGCGCTAGCTGCGCAGCATTTGTGCACCGCCGCCGTCAGTGTCAGCCAGTTTGCCGTGGCATACGGAGCTCCATCGCAGTCTTTAACACTGGTAGCATGCCGCGACAGCGCGGACGTGAACCGTATGTGCAGTTGACGGACTTTGAGCGAGGGCGTCAAGTGGGCATGCGGGAGGCCGGGTGGACGTACCGCCGAATTGCTCAACACGTGGGGCGTGAGGTCTCCACAATACATCGATGTTGTCGCCAGTGGTCGGCGGAAGGTGCACGTGCCCGTCGACCTGGGACCGGACCGCAGCGACGCACGGATGCACGCCAAGACCGTAGGATCCTACGCAGTGCCGTAGGGGACCGCACCGCCACTTCCCAGCAAATTAGGGACACTGTTGCTCCTGGGGTATCGGTGAGGACCATTCGCAACCGTCTCCATGAAGCTGGGCTACGGTCCCGCCCACCGTTAGCCCGTCTTCTGCTCACGCCCCAACATCGTGCAGCCCGCCTCCAGTGGTGTCGCGACAGGCGTGAATGGAGGGACGAATGGAGACGTGTCGTCTTCAGCGATGAGAGTCGCTTCTGCCTTGGTGCCAATGATGGTCGTATGCGTGTTTGGCGCCGTGCAGGTGAGCGCCACAATCAGGACTGCATACGACCGAGGCACACAGGGCCAACACCCGGCATCATGGTGTGGGGAGCGATCTCCTACACTGGCCGTACACCACTGGTGATCGTCGAGGGGACACTGAATAGTGCACGGTACATCCAAACCGTCATCGAACCCATCGTTCTACCATTCCTAGACCGGCAAGGGAACTTGCTGTTCCAACAGGACAATGCACGTCCGCATGTATCCCGTGCCACCCAACGTGCTCTAGAAGGTGTAAGTCAACTACCCTGGCCAGCAAGATCTCCGGATCTGTCCCCCATTGAGCATGTTTGGGACTGGATGAAGAGTCGTCTCACGCGGTCTGCACGTCCAGCACGAACGCTGGTTCAACTGAGGCGCCAGGTGGAAATGGCATGGCAAGCCGTTCCACAGGACTACATCCAGCATCTCTACGATCGTCTCCATGGGAGAATAGCAGCCTGCATTGCTGCGAAAGGTGGATATACACTGTACTAGTGCTGACATTGTGCATGCTCTGTTGCCTGTGTCTATGTGCCTGTGGTTCTGTCAGTGTGATCATGTGATGTATCTGACCCCAGGAATGTGTCAATAAAGTTTCCCCTTCCTGGGACAATGAATTCACGGTGTTCTTATTTCAATTTCCAGGAGTGTATGTGGCATATGTATGTAGCATGCATATGTGGGTGAAGCCACAGGCAAGAAGCTTCAAGTGTGTTCATTAAATTTGGAAAATCTGTGGCCAGCAGGTGTGGCCGAGAGGTTCTGGGCGTTTCAGTCTTGAACCGTGCGACGGCTACGGTCGCAGGTTCGAATCCTGCCTCGGGCATGGATGTGTGTTATGTCCTTAGGTTGGTTAGGTTTAAGTAGCTCTAACTTACAAGGGACTGATGATCTCAGATGTTAAGTCCCATAGTCCTCAGAGCCATATGAACCATTTTTTGAAAATCTGTGCTTTCCACATGGTCAGTTACCTGTTACATGCTCACGAGTAGGACAGCGGAAAAATTTATTTGTTTTTGCAGAAGCTGGAAAGACCAAAGCTAAAGCACTTGAATAAACTTTTTCAAACTTACGTTAATGCACAATAAAGTCATCGTCCATCATTGATTTCGAGCACATAATTTTGTCTGCTTTGTGTATGTGTACCTAATCAGAAAGAAAAAGATGCTAAAAACCATTCAAAAGCCAAGATCGCACAAAATATTTTTTTATTCAAGACAGCCAGTTTCAACAGTCTTAGGTGTCATCTTCAGGTCTTAAACATTTTTTCGTAGTGAAACTTGTTCATTTTACAAAATGGTGAAACCGATTGTCTTGAATAAAAGTATATTTTGTACGATCTTGGCCCTTCAATACTCCCACAATGAGAAAAAAAAGATGCGATCCAAAGCATGCTGGGAATAGTTAGTGAGCGACACTATACACCAGGGCCAGCTACTGCATGTCAGGTTTGGTGTGGGCCGAGTGCGCTGTCTGCGTGCGGGCAAAGGCCCGGCCTGCCTCAGCTTTGCTGGTTTCTGTCCGGAAGCGCTCGGTACAGTGTGCCATTTCATTAAGTAGTGCAGCGTGTTATTTTTTCGTCGACACCACTCTCTACGTTTCAGCAGAATCGTGGTGTCAGCACTATTCACCCTTCGCTACTTGTTTGTGGTATGTTCACAACTCCAGTGGATGTTTGCATAAAAAGAAACAGTCCACCGATGTGTCGTCGGAAGAGAATTCTCAGTATATACACTACTGGCCATTAAAATTGCTACACCAAGAAGAAATGCAGATGATAAACGGGTATTCGTTGGACAAATATATTATACTAGAACTGACATGTTATTACATTTTCACGCAATTTGGGTGCATAGATACTGAGAAATCAGTACCCAGAACAACCACCTCTGGCCGTAATAACGGCCTTGATACGCCTGGGCATTGAGTCAAACAGAGCTTGGATGGCGTTTACAGGTACAACTGCGCATGCAGCTTCAACACGGTACCACAGTTTATCAAGAGTAGTGACTGCCAGTTGCTCGGCCACTATTGACCAGACGTCTTCAATTCGTGAGAAATCTGGAGAATGTGCTGGCCAGGACAGCAGTCGAACATTTTCTGTATCCAGAAAGGCCCGTACAGGACCTGCAACATGCAATCCTGAATTATCCTGTTGAAATGTAGGGTTTCGCAGGGATCGAATGGAGGTTAGAGCCACGGGTCGTAACACATCTGAAATGTAACGTCCACTGTTCAAAGTTCCGGCAATGCGAACAAGAGGTGACCGAGACATGTAACCAATGGCACCCCATACCATCATGCCGGGTGATACGCTAGTATGGCGATGACGAATACACGCTTCCAATGTGCGTTCGCCGCGATGTCGCCAAACACGGATGTGACTGTCATGATGCTGTAAACAGAACCTGGACATCCGAAAAAATGACGTTTTGTCATTCGTGCACCCAGGTTCGTCGTTGGGTACACCATCGCAAGCGCTCCTGTCTGTGATGCAGCGTCTAGGGTAACCGTAGCCATGGTCTCCGAGCTAACAGTCCATGCTGCTGCAAACGTCGTCGAACTGTTCGTGCAGGTGGTTGTTGTCTTGCAAACGTCCTCTTCTGTTGACTCAGGGATCGAGACGTGGCTGCACGATCCGTTACAGCCATGCGGATAAGATGCCTGTCATCTCGACTGCCAGTGATACGAGGCCGTTGGGATTCAGCACGGCGTTCCGTATTACCCTCCTGAACCCATCGATTCCATATTCTGCTAACAGTCATTGGATCTCGACCAACGCGAGCAGTAATGTCGCGATACGATAAACCGCAGTCGCGATAGGCTACAATCCGACCTTTATCAAAGTTGAATACGTGATGGTACGCATTTCTTCCCCTTGCACGAGGCATCACAACAAAGTTTCACCAGGCAACGCCGGTCAACTACTGTTTGTGTATGAGAAATCGGTTGGAAACTTTCCTCATGTCAGCACTTGTAGGTGAATGCTCTGAAAAGCTAATCATTTGCATATCACAGCATCTTCTTCCTGTCGGTTAAATTTCACGTCTGTAGCACGTCATCTTCGTGATGTAGCAATTTTAATGGCCAGTAGTTTATTTATTATTTGGTCGCATAAATGACAGGTACCGCAAATTTGCTATGAACCGATATTACAGTGCCTTACAGAAAGAATTTAGTTGAAAGAGCAAAAAAGTACGACGATCGACACCCAGCAGTCATTGTTGCTTACACCAAGAAGCACTTTGCGCTAAATTTTCAGGCATACAGGACTTGAAAAAATTGGTTGTATCATAAGCAAAATTTCTGAAGGCACATGCATTGTTTCATTATTATTTGTATAGTTTTCGATGGAATTAAACGAAGACTGTGGAGACTATGTATAACTGCAAAGTGATTTAGTTAACTTAAGCGGCATGTCTGGAACTCGCTACTGTAGAATTCTTAAAGGAAACACATGTGCAGGAACGAAATTAAGAACATTCGGAATGGCTTGCAGACCTCGCATTTTAAGTGGACTTGACTGCATACCGCCCATAATAAGAAATTAAAACAAGAGAAACAACTTCTCCCTCACTTTATAGTAATGCATTTAAAAAGAAAATCGATTTATAGAAGAGACACATTCTGAGAGCACAGTCCCACTCTCCAAGCTCACTTCCGTTAAATAAAACGCGAGGCCTTAAGAATTTACTGTGCCCTTGAGCGAAAGTAATAGTACTTTCCTAAGCCTTTTTAAGACACTGTCAGTCTTACATCCGTTTTCGAGTTATTTTCGAGACCGTTTTCCGTTAAGCTGAAAGTGTCCTTGTGCATATGGAGATGAAACTGATTAACCTGCAAGGTAATTCTCGTTTTGTTGACATTCCTTTTCGTTAAAACTGTCCAGGACGTCTGTATCGATTTCCTGAGGAAGAGTTCCGACGTCTCCATAATAAGGTTGCAAAAGTGCTGCAACATTTCGATCGAAATTTTTATGTGAAAGGTCTTTTTTTCGCTTTTTAAACTAAATAAGTCACGATTCCGTGAGTGCGAAAATCTGTGAAACTGCCTGTGTCTGTCCGTATGCTCGCAGTTTGTACCAGATAAAAATTATATTCTGTCTTCAGCGCGACAAAAATAAGTGATACTGAAAAATCTGTATTTTTTGTGTACTATGTTGTTGCGAAGTGTGAAATATAAAACCAAGTCGTATCCAATGCAACTGCACTGCCATTTAAATGTGGCGCATTCGCAGTTGCCTCTCTCTACCCCAATACATGGTCAAACAGCGTGGCACGGCGGGGGGGAGCTGTGCAGGAGGTTGACTGATGTGGCACTTCTGCCTAGACGAGGCTCGCTAGCAGAATTCGCTGAATTCTTGGCTGCCTAGAAATCTACTCCGCAGGAATCAGTATGGGTTTCGAAACAGACGGTCGCGTGAAACACAGCTCGCGCTATTCGTCCACGAGACTCAGAGGGCCATAGGCACGGGTCCACAGGTAGATGCCGTGTTTCTTGACTTCCGCAAGGCGTTTGATTCAGTTCCCCACAGTCGTTTAATGAACAAAGTAAGAGCATATGGACTATCAGACCAATTGTGTGATTGGGTAAAAGGGTTCCTAATTAACAAAACGCAGCATGTCATTCTCAATGGAGAAACGTCTTCCAAAGCAAGAGTGATTTCAGGTGTGTGACAGGGGAGAGTCGTAGGACCGTTGCTATTCACAGTATATATAAATGACCTTGTGAATAACATCGGAAGTTCTCTGAGGCTTTTTGCGTGTGATGCTATAGTATATCGAGAGGTTGTAACAATGGAAAATTGTACTGAAATGCAGGAGGATCTGCAACGAATTGAGGTTGGTGCAGGGAATGGCAATTGAATCTCAATGTAGACAAGTGTAATATGCTGCGAATACATAGAAAGAAAGATCCTTTATCATTCAGCTACAATATAGCAGGTCAGCAACTGGAAGCAGTTAATACCATAAATTATCTGGGAGTAGGCATTAGGAGTGATTTAAAATGGAATTTCCATATAAAATTAATCGTCGGTACAGACGCCGGACTGAGATTCATTGGAAGAATCCTAAGGAAATGCAGTCAGAAAAAGAAAGGAAGTACTTTACAGTATACTTGTTCGCCCACTACTTGAATACTGCTCACCGGTGTGGGATCCATACCAGATAGGGTTGATAGAAGAGATAGAGAAGATCCAACGGAGAGCAGCGCGCTTCGTTACAGGATCATTTAGGAATCGCGAAAACGTTACGGAGATGATAGATAAACTCCAGTGGAAGATTCTGCAAGAGAGACGCTCAGTAGCTCGGTACGGGCTTTTGTTGAAGTTTCGAGAACATGCCTTCACCGAAGAGTCAACAGTATATTGCTCCCTCCTACGTATATCTCGCGAAGAGACCATGAGGATACAATTAGAGAGATTAGAGCCCACACAGAAGCATACCGACAATCCTTAAAAAAAAAAAATGGTTCAAATGGCTCTGAGCACTATGGGACTTAACATCTGATGTCATCAGTCCCCTAGAACTTAGAACTACTTAAACCTAACTAACCTAAGGACATCACACACATCCATGCCCGAGGCAGGATTCGAACCTGCGACCGTAGCGGTCGCGCGGTTCCAGATTGAAGCGCCTAGAACCGCTCGGCCACACCGGCCAGCTACAATCCTTCTTTCCACGAACAATACGAGACTGGAATAGAAGGGAGAACCGATAGAGGTACTCAAGGTACCCTCCGCCACACACCGTCAGGTGGCTTGCGGAGTATGGCTGTAGATGTGGATGTAGAGATACTCATAAACGTTTGTCGTGGCCCGCCCGGTTGGCCGTGTGGTCTAACGCACGGCTTTCCGGGCAGGAAGGAGCGCTGGTCCCAGGCACGAATCCACCCGGCGGATATGTGTCGAGGTTCGGTGAGCCGGCCAGCCTGTGAATGGTTTTTGGGCGGTTTTCCATCTGCCTTTTCAAATAGGAGCTACATTTCTCTTTATTCCGCCTCAGCTACACTATGTCGGCGATTGCTGCGCAAAGACGTTCTCCACTTACGCGTACACCACCATTACTCTACCACGCAAACATAGGGGTTACACTCGTCTGGTGTGAGACGTTCCCTGGGGAGGTCCATCGGGAGCCGAACAGCACAATAACCCTGGGTTAGGTGTGGGCCGGCGAAGGGGTGGAGTGGACTGCGGTAGTCGTCGTGGGGTTGTGGGCCACTGCGGCTGAGGAGGGGACGGCGCCTCTCCGTCGTTTCTAGGTCCCCGGTTAACATAACATAACATAACATAAACGTTTGTCGTAATCCCTCTACAGCTTGTGAAGTTGGTAATGTTCCATCACCTTCATATACTCAAATTTCTGATCCCTGTATAATAAAACCAAATTTTGAACTTGAAATGTCGTTAATAAGCACGTCCATCAGTTTGAACTTCGTGCCTTGATTATTAGCTCTTTGATACGCAGAAATGAACATGCTGCATATTTTCTCTAAAACATATCGAAGACAGTTTTCTGGTTGTGGTAGTGTGTCATTTTGTCAACAACTGTCAGTCATGAACCCAACTTTTCGGCCACAGTTACAGTGGCCTTCTCGGTCTGAGGAGTACATCCGGAAGAATGTCACTCACTCTAAGTGAGGTCTAAACGTTGGTTTCATCAATGACCGTTATTTACTGTTGTGGCGTAGCAAGACAGCCACACCACTCGGAGGTAGCCGAAAGGCACGCTAACTAATGCAGACGGGCGTGAAGTCTGAAACAGGATAACTATTGAATGGTAGCAAGAAAAGTACGTAGTTGCTTTATACTTAACTTTTATTCTCTGATGAATACAGCGTTCTTCTTGAGACATTTATACTATAACTCTCAAAGTAGGTAAGGCTAATGGCGCCTTGCTAGGTCGTAGTCATGTGCTTAGCTGAAGGCTATTCTAACTGTCTCTCGGCAAATGAGAGGAAGGCCTCGTACGTCTAGTCGCTAGCAATGTCGTCCGTACAACTGGGGCGAGTGCTAGTCCGCCTCTCTAGACCTGCCATGTGGTGGCGCTAGGTCTGCAAGTACTGACAGTGGCGACACGCGGGTCCGACATGTACTAATGGACCGCGGCCGATTTAAGCTACCACCTAGCAAGTGTGGTGTCTGGCGGTGACAACACATTTACAATATGACGTGGTACCATGGCCAGAGAACTTTCATCCTGAGTGACTCCGGCAGCAGAAGCCTAAGCAGTTGTACCCAATGGTGACAAAGATTATTGGACAGTGATGTGCACATATACAACTGGCGGCAGTAACGCGCACACACGGAATAAAAGGGCAGTGCATTGATGGAGCTGTCTTTTGTACTCAGATGATTCATGTGGAAACGTTCCCGACTTGATTATGGCCGCACGGCGGGAATAAACGGAAGGTGAACGCGGAACAGTAATTGGAGCTACACGCATGGGTCATTCTACTTCGGCAATTGATAGGGAATTCAATATTCCGAGATCAGCAGTGTCAAGATTGTGCCGGGAATACCAATATTCAGCCATTTCCTCTCACCACGGACAACGCAGTGGCCGACGGCCTTCACTTAACGACCGACAGAAAAGCTGTTTGCGTAAAGCTGTCAGTGCAACCAGACAAGCAACACTCCGTGAAATGACGGCAGATATCGATGTGGGGCATTTCCGGGGTCAGATGTGGACTCTGACCACAACCTATTGGTTACGAACTGTAGATTAAAACTGAAGAAACTGCAAAAAGATGGCAATTTAAGGGAATGGGACCTTGATAAACTGACTAAACAAGAGGTTGTACAGGCTGCCGGTGTGGCCGTGCGGTTAAAGGCGCTTCAGTCTGGAACCGCGTGACCGCTACGGTCGCAGGTTCGAAACCTGCCTCGGGCATGGATGTGTGTGATGTCCTTAGGTTAGTTAGGTTTAAGTAGTTCTAAGTTCTAGGGGACTGATGACCACAGAAGTTAAGTACCATAGTGCTGAGAGCCATTTGAACCATTCGAACCAGAGGTTGTACAGAGTTTCAGGGAGAGCATAAGGGAACAATTCACAAGAATGGGGGAAAGAAATACAGTAGAAGAAGAATAGGTAGCTTTGAGAGATGAAGTAGTGAAGACAGCAGAGGATCAAGTCGGTAAAAAGACGAGGGCTAGTAGGAAACCTTGGGTAACAGAAGAAATATTGAATTTAATTGATGAAAGGAGAAAATACAAAAATGCAGTAAATGAAGCAGGCAAAAAGGAATACAAACGTCTCAAAAATGAGATCGACAGGAAGTGCAAAACGGCTAAGCAGACAAATGTAAAGATATAGAGGCTTATCTCACTAGGGGTAAGACAGACACTGTCTACAGGAAAATTAAAGAGACCTTTGGAGAAAAGAGAACCACTTGCAAGAATATCAAGAGCTCAGATGGAAACCCAGTTCTAAGTAAAGAAGGGAAGGCAGAAAGGAGTATATAGAGGGTCTATAAAAGGGCGAGGTACTTGAGGGCAATATTATGGAAATGGAAGAGCATGTAGATGAAGATGAAATGGGAGATATGATACTGCGTGAAGAGTTTGACAGAGCACTGAAAGACCTTAGTCGAAACAAGGCCCCGGGGGTAGACAACATTCCATCAGAACTACTGACGGCCTTGGGAAAGCCAGTCCTAACAAAACTCTACCGTCTGGTGAGCAAAATGTATGAGACAGGCGAAATACCCTCAGAATTAAAGAAGAATATAATAATTCCAATCCCAAAGAAAGCAGGTGTTGACAGATGTGAAAATTACCGAACTATCAAAAAAATGGTTCAAATGGCTCTGAGCACTATGGGACTCAACTGCTGAGGTCATTAGTCCCCTAGAACTTAGAACTAGTTAAACCTAACTAACCTAAGGACATCACAGACATCCATGCCCGAGGCAGGATTCGAACCTGCGACCGTAGCGGTCTTGCGGTTCCAGACTGCAGCGCCTTTAACCGCACGGCCACTTCGGCCGGCACCGAACTATCAGTTTAATAAGTCACTCCTGCAAAATACTAACGCGAATTCTTTACAGACAAATGGAAAAACTGATAGAATCCGACCTCGGGGAAGATCAGTTTGGATTCCTTAGAAATATTGGAACTCGTGAGGCAATACTGACCCTACGACTTATCTTAGAAGCTAGCTTAAGAAAAAGCAAACCTACGTTTCAAATGTTCAAATGTGTGTGAAATGTTACGGGAGTCAACTGCTAAGGTCATCAGTCCCTAATCTTAGACACTACTTAACCAAAATTATCCTAAGGACAAACACACACACCCATGCCCGAGGGAGGACTCGGACCTCCGCCGGGACCAGCCGCACAATCCATGACTGCAGCGCCTAAGACCGCTCGGCTAATCCTGCGCGGCAAACCTACGTTTCTAACATTTGTAGACTTAGAGAAAGCTTTTGATAGTGTTGACTGGAATACTCTATTTCAAGTTCTGAAGGTGGCAGGGGTAAAATACAGGGAGCGAATGGCTATTTCCAATTTGTACAGAAACCAGATGGCAGTTATAAGAGTCGAGGGGCATGAAAGGGAAGCAGTTGTTGGGAATGGAGTGAGACAGGGTTGTAGCCTCTCCCCTATGTTATTCAATGTGTATATTGAGCAAGCAATAAAGGAAAGAAAAGTAAAATTCGGAGAAGAAATTAAAACTTTAATGACATTGTAATTATGTCAGAGACAGCAAGGGACTTAGAAGAGCAGTTGACTGGAATGGACAGTAACTTGAAAGAAGGATATAAGATCAACATCAACAAAAGCAAAACGAGGATAATGGAATGTAGTTGAGTTACCTCGGGTGATGTTGAGGGAATTAGATTAGGGAATGAGACACTTAAAGTAGTAAAGGTGTTTTGATTTTCAGGGAGAAAAATAACTGATGACGGTGGAAGTAGAGAGGATATAAAATGTAGACTTGCAATGGCAAGGAAATCGTTTCTGAAGAAGAGAAATTTGTTAACATCGAGTATAGATTTAAGTGTCAGGAATTCGTTTCTGAAAGTATTTGTATGGAGTGTGGCCATGTATGGAAGTGAAACGTGGACGTTAAATAGTTCGGACAAAAAGAGAATAGAATCTTTCGAAATGTGGTGCTACAGAAGAATGCTGAAGATTAGATGGGTAGATCACATAACTAATGAGGATGTATGGAACAGAATTGTGGAGAAGAGGAGCTTGTGGCACAACTTGGTTAGAAGAAGGGATTGGTTGGTAGGACATGTTCTGAGGCATCATGGGATCACCAATTTAGTATTGGAGGGCAGCGTGGAGGGTAAAAGTCGTAGAGGGAGCCCACGAGAAGAATACACTAAGCAGATTCAGAAGGATGTAGGCTGCAGTACGTACTGGGAGATGAAGCAGCTTGCACAGGATAGAGTAGTATGGAGAGCTGCATCGAACCAGTCTCAGGACTGAAGACCACAACAACAACAACAGGGATGTGGGATTTCGAAGAACCTATCCGTTTGGACAGTGCAATGAAATTTCACATTAAGGGGCTGTGGCTGCAGACGACTGACGAAAGTGCCTTTGCTAGCAGTTTAACAACCCCAGCAGCGCTTCTCCTGGGCTCGTGACCACATCGACTGGATCCTAGACGAATGGAAAACCATGGCATCGTCATATGAGTCTCTATTTCAGTTGGAAGAGCAGGTGATAGGTTTGAAATCTGGCGCAGACTGCATGGAGCCGTGGACTCAAGTTTTCAACATGGCACTGTGCAAGCTGGTCGTGGCTCCAAAACGATGTGGGCTGTGTTTACTTGGAATGGACTGTATCCTCTGGTGCAACTGAATTGATCATTGACCAGAAATGGCTATGTTCGACTACTTCGAGACCATTTCCAGCCATTCATGGACATCATGTTCCCAAATAACGATGACATTTTTATGGATCACAATGCGCCATGTCAAAACATTCAGGAAAATTTGAGCGAGTGGTTTGGCCACTCAGTTCGCCTGACAGGAATCCCATCGAACATTTATGGGACAGCATCAAGAGGTCAGTTCATGCCCAACATCTTGCACCGGCAACACTTTCGGATATAGATGCAGCATGGCTCAATATTTCTGAAGGGGATTTCCAACGAGTTGTCGAGTCAATGCCAAGTAGAGTTGCTGTCCTCTGCCGGGCAAAAGGGGGGTCCGACAAATATATTAGGAGGTATCCACTTCAGCTTATAAATCAAAGAGAGATTATGCTCTGGAAGCCAATCAATAACTCTTTTCAGACAGTATTTACAATTTGTTTCGTCGCAATCACAGCACTGCCGTACTGCGGCTAGCGCGCTGTTTGTCTCCGACCCACCATTAAACCGACGGCAGACCTCGAGTGCTGCGTAGGTGGGGAACAGTTTTAAGAAGGGTCGCGCTGTAATTCACGAAATGGACAGCTCTCTGGCCGCGTGCGGCCATTAACCAGTGCGGGCGGAACGGGCGCGAACCCATTTCACGCGCAGCGGCCGCGGGAAGCACGGCGGCGACAACAAATCAAGGCCTGGCGAGGCGAGGCAGCGCCGCGCCGGCCAGTTCCATTAGCGGGCCGCGGCCGTACGTCAGCCGCGCTGTCGGCGGCTCTGCCCTGCTCCACGCTGCGCTTCTGGAAGGGCGCTGTTACAAGCCAGACGCTGCTCACCAGCCAGTGACCATCCGCGCCACTTAACGGGGTGCTCTCCCTGCGAGAACATATTGTCACTTTTACTTCCATACTTTTTTTTTTTCGAGCATTCAGAAGACAGTGGAGTTTGGCACGGGCGCTGCAACGGATGTTTCGTGCACAGCACTATTTACCCTGAGATATGCGACGAGTATCGGGGGTGGTTTATACTGTGTATCCATACTGTAAAATTAAACTGAACTCCTTTCCAACAGACCTCTGAAGGCCCTGCGGCACTGGCGTTGTCCATATTCTACCAGGTGGAAAATCACAGTAGAAACCCAGGCAATCCCCGAAGCACAGATTCAAACTCCAATCCTGCGAGGGAGTGGGGGGCGGGGGTGGGATGGGGAGAAGAGGAATGGCTTTCATAGTATGATGCTGACGACCAGCCACATAACCCCTATTTTAAAACGTGCCACAAATGCCTGGAGATTTAATAATCATTACAATAAAATACACTGATGAGCTTAAACATTGTGATCGCTTGGTCAGTAGCGCGTTGGCCCACTTAGTCCAATACATCAGTGATACTGCCTCTTAAGGATAAAAAAATGTTCTTACCAAGGTTTCTGGTGGTCAAAGACCAAAAATATCTACTCAAGTCGTGCAGTTCCCATGTATTTACGGGCAGGGGTTTTTTGACGCCAATCTCGTACCCAATACTGTCTCACATAAGTACTATATTTATGATTATTCTCAACCCAAGAACATATTTTTTCACAAGTGTCAGATTTAAAACCAAGATTTCAGTTCTTTTGTTTCCCCCATTTAAAAATGTAGCTATATCTGTGAACGAAGTTTTCATTTAATTTAAAAAAAAATAATTTATTTACTCGAAATTTAATATTAAATTATAAATAAATAACCCAACAATTCTTTTTGATTTATCATCAACTTCTAAAAAGATTTTAGTATAACGATCTGCAAGAGTAATTTTATATTTATCATATAAAAGTAATAAAACTTTTTCACCATACTTAGTTGTCAAAATTCCAGCTTTTGAAATATTGTAAGATTTAATTTTTTTTCCATCTATTATAATTTGGTGAACACTTCTGCACAACCATTACTATAACTGTTATGTTCACTTACCAAATTTTCATGTTCACTTTGTTTTGCTTTTATTTATGCAGAAAAAATTAAACTAAAAAAAAATAAAAAAATTAAATATTTAGATTTTCAGAAATTAAAGCGTTTAAAGATCAAATTATATCAAATTAAAACACCAAATAAACATAAAGAAAGATTAGTGTTTGTTGTTTAATTTTTATATAAATACTACAAGTCATTGCTGATTGACTGGCCTCTAATTCGCGATCTATCTTTATGTATCTAATTTAACTGTTTCGAATTTTTCTGGAATGACTATATCATTCTGTTTAAAAAAATCTAACCTTAATGGTGGACATTCTAAATTAGGTCCAACTAAACTCGCTTTATATTTACGAATACTGTAATATCCAAAAATATAACAGACGAATTAAATTTTCATCTTTTGCACAATAAATGTGGTTAACATTATAGCCTATATGAGTAAATTGTAACAGTAACCATTCCTTTTCTATAATTTTCTTCATTATACATTATAGTCTAAATAAGTAAATTGTAACAGTAACCATTCCTTTTCTATAATTTTCTTCGTTATACAAACAAATGCATCTGTCTCTCAAGGTGCAATACCTTTAATAATTAGTTTTTCCATTTATTGTAATTAAAGTTATTTATACTTCATTTTTTGTAATTAAAACTATTATATTCAAAAATTTTAGTTATATATGGATAAAGATAAAAACGCTAAAATTATAGATCTATTTTACAAGAATAAAATACATTACCAAGATACAAGAGAAAAATTAACTAGTTTATTAGACGAAGGATACCAAGTGAAATGTTTGGATTTAATTTTACTAAAAAATGATTGGATAAAAATTAGTGTTTACGTTAAAGAAAGCGATGTGAGTGAACTTAACAGCTATAGTAATGGTTGTGCAGGAGTGTTCATAAATTTCAGAGCCGGAAAAAGAATCTTACAACATTTGAAAAGCTGAAATTGTGATAACTAAATATGGTGAAAAAGTTCTATTACTTTTAGATGGTAAATATAAAATTACGCTTCCAGACTATTATACTAAAATCTTTTCAGAAGACGATGGTAAATTAGAGAAAATTGTTGGATTAAATTTTATTTATCGAGGTAAAACACAAAATGGCGATCGTTCGATTGATGTTACTGAATTTGGATAAATTTTAAAATGTTAGTTATTTGAATTAATTTTCTTGTATATTAAATTTTAATTGAATAAATTAATTTTTTTATATTTAATGAAAATTTCGGTCATGGATAAAGATAAATTTTAAAATGGGGGAAACAACAAAAATAAAATATTGGTTTTAAATCTAAGAATTTAAAAAAGTGTTCTTTTGTCCAGATATACAACTCACATATGTTTCATTGGGCTCGAATCAGTCGAATTTGCTCACGATGACATCAATTAGAGTTCACATTAGGCTCCTCAAACCACTGTACTACTGTCCCGAAATTGGGACACGGACATTTATTCTACTGGAAGATGCCATCGACGTCGGAGAACACATCAGGTACGGAGGGATGCTCGTAGACTTCAACAACGTTAACGCAGTTCAGTGCTGTCATGATGTCTTCGATTACCAATACATGACTCATGGTTAGACCAGTTGGATAGCTTAATACTGCCTGCGTCTGTGATGAAATGCATATTTTGAGCAGCGCATCTGGGACAAGCTGTCGACCTGGTGTAACAAGAAATGTGGTCCAGTCGACTGGCCGACACATTGACATTGATCGACAGTCCACTATCGATGATCCCGCTCTCAGTATAATGGTAACTGACACTGTGAACATGGGAACACGTCTGCTGTTGAGCTCCTCGTCGAACAATGTTCGCTGAGTGGTGGGCTCTGTACCAGCATTGTACTATGTCGTCAGATCTGCCACAGATCGCCTCCTGTTCTGTAAAACAGAACAGGAAAACCTCCGACCTCGGCGTTGTCTGATGAGTCGTTGACATCCAATACCTTATCACCAACTCGTGGTTTCGCCGTCGTCCGACCACTTTAAATTGATGATCACGACGGTAGCTTGCAAACAGCCGAACTGCTTCGTCATTCCCAAGGCTTTCGTGCCCAGGCCATGGGCCATGGCAGTCTCGCCTTCATGTAAGTCGTTTGTGTCAGTGGATTCCCACTTTCCTCGTCACAAAAATGATTTCTCATTGGTCTCTGCTAAACACTGCTTACCGCATTACATCCCCATAGTGCCACCACCCGCCATCCAGGCTTGCAGTGACAATAGTCATGATGTTTGGTCTCATTAGTGTATATAAAATATAAAACAAGCTCCCGATTATCCAAATGCGAATTATTCGGCTTGTGGAGTATCTACGCGTATTCCGATGACTTTTGATAATCTGTAAAATGAAGCCTGAAGTATTTTATAATAATTAGAACGAATTTTTCATTTAGTAGACACTGTTACGCATGTGACCCATGTTTTACAATCGGGAAAAGACGCGAGCCCCAATCATATGATCGGTTATTTCTGAAACATTTTTCTATTTTTCCCGTTTTCAGGAAAATGTGGAGCCTCTACACAAGAAAGGTATACAGAATCAATAAGTACAACGAGGTACGATTTTCGCCACGTTACAACAGATAATATGGCGAATTTCCTGACGTTCTTTACAGTCCCCGAATTACGACGCAGACTTTTTTCTGAGGGAAATATATACCTTTTTTCTGTGGCTTTTGAAAGAAGCTTCTAAGAGAACTTCAACGACATAACATGTGTGGGACATCATCAAATAGTATCAAGATAATAGCGCCGCAAACCACTGTATCGTCGTCAAGAGAATCATTTCCACGAGGTCTGCCCTGTCATGCCAGAGGTAAGCAAACACGTAATTCTGGTATGGTTCCTGTGTTTATTTGTGTCCTTGAAGGCCATCAGTGTGGGTGCTACAGTGCAGCAATCAGATAACATGCTTGTAAAGCTATTAAGAAATTCACTGTGCATACGACAGTCGAAAAAGTGAATATGTTTATGGGGACCTCGCTAAACTATCAGAATATCGGCGCAATTATATGCTGAAGAGGACCCATATCGTACCACTCACATACGATCGGTGTTTGCAAACAGTATTAAAAAAAAGTTCTATAAACTGGAATTTTGGAGAGTAAAGTACGGCAAGGAAAAAGAAGAGCAATTTGATACGTAGTAAGACACAATGCAAATTTCTCTAAGAGGCATCTCGGAAGTGCGAGAGGGATCAACTAAACGAGTATTCTGCGAACACTACATCCATCGAATATCATCCTCTCGACATTTCGCTGTACCTGCAGCTTCATGGTAATGTCTTCCAAAATTGGCTACAATTCTCCGAATGTTATCTATGATAAATGATGCAACATACGTATACAAAATTTTGCTTATGAAAGAAGCATCGTTTACAAACAATGGACGAGTCAATCTTCACAATATGCGGTATTTGTCAGTTGAAAATCCACGCTAATTCAAAGAAGTTGATAAAAACAACGGTCTTGGTCAATCAAAGTTTGCAGCTTGTTTTTCGAGACCTGAATCATTCTTATGGGGTGATTCGAAATGCAAAGTTTACTGCCGCAAATCTCGTTCACTCAAAGAACTGAAGACTATATCACTTGAAGAAATTGCTGCTGTTTCACTGGACTCTTTTACTGAAGTTATGCAGAACTTTAGAGAAAGATCTTTAATGGGTGTGCACAAAAAAAGAAGTCATCTTTCATGTGTTATCTGTCAGAAATAATTGCAGTTCTTAAACTGGGCAACTTAAAGATTGTATTGGTGGAAATACATTTTATATGTGATCAAAATAAACCTAACCACAGTAATTTGAAATGCATGCGTTCTTTTTGAGCCACCCTATATATAGTTCCATAGTTCGCATAAAAAAAAAGAAAAATAAGGTCGATGTTGTAATTAAAGGCTAGAAATTACTTGCGGACGTTGGGAAATACGCCATGTCGGCCACTATAACTTGGCGAGAACCACACTTCCATATATTTATTTATTGTGGATATATGCGGTGTGGACTGTTTTAGCTGCCTCACTCTGCATACCCTATGTATGCTTGCCTAGCCCTTTCCCTCGGAACTAAAAGTCGATAGTCTCCAACCTGTTGCCCTGGCGAGCAATGCGTAACTAATGCAGTGAGCTTTCAAACACGATGTTTGACGTGATTTGTAAATACTTTAAATAACAGTTTCCGGTACGAACGTGCCTATAAAGCTTTCTAGAATCAATATCGCACAAATTCTTTATTTTTGACAACCGGTTTCAGCATATATATATCGTAACTGTCATCTTCTAGTCTTCTAACGTTTTTTGTTACAAAAAGTGCTCATTATGAGTAAGAACCTCACGCAATGTTGCCATAATGGTGCATAAAATGTAGCACATTATGCAAAGATTGACAGAAATAAATCATTTACAATTAAAAAGCTCCTTGTGCGGGTGACCGTATCAGCATACGTAGAAATCATTTGTGAGAATAATTTATACCTACGTAAAACAGGTCGCTTTTTCGAATTTCCTAACATAAGAAAATTCAATGAAATATGTACGTATATTGGATTATCCGTGTTTTTCGGCTTTCCATGCAATCTCGGGTTCGCATTAAACCCAATAATCGGGAGCTTGCTGTAATAATAAATCATTTAAAACAATGCTTACTACATCGCTTTATCACAACTTCCAAGAAACTACAGTCTAGAGAGATATACAAGTTCCAAGGCATTAGCCAGAAAATTTGACACTTAAAAACTATAATAGACACAAACTTTTACAATTCTGACGTAATCATTTACATCATCGGTAATCGTTTAGAACTATGATGGTGAACACAGGTCTGCAGACTATGGCTGTTCGTGTGTGTAAAGCGGAGAAATGCTACTTTTTGTCGTTTCCGCTTAGGTTCAGGAAAAGTCAATTTATCAGTTCTTGCCTTACTCAGCTTCTTGTAGTTTTCCGGTTCTATTTGTGGAATAGCAGACGGCGTCGGGTTTGTTGTTGTCAGGAGACACGATGAGCTTATGAATGGACACTTCATCTTGGCTGGAATGTCTTCTGCTGCCGGTAAGGTCGCTAGACCATTGACCTGGGCAGGCCCTCAAGTAAGCAGATGGGGTATCCTGTATTAGACATAGCTTGTGATTTTCCATTCCTCCAGAAAAACACGGAAAGACGGTCAGTCATCTAGCAATACCAGTCGAATCATTAGGAAGAATCATTCCAGCAAGAGGATCGAAATATCGAAAGTTGAAATTTGAAGAGAGATAAGACGTGGCCTGTTGTCTTAGAAAACTTTTGTATGACACGTCAGTACCCGGACCGGATAGTATGAAGCGGTGGTACCCAGATGGAACAGTACGACCCTGTACCCGAATAATGAGGTGCGATATCCGAATTACGTAACTACGACGCGATACCTTCGACTGTGCGACGCGGTGCGAGTTAGCGTTGAACTCTGCGCGGTCAGTCTCTTCCTTTCACAGACATCTTGTGTTGTTCACCAACACATACCGTACTTTAAGTTTTGATCAGCCACATTTTTGGAGCAAGCACTGACGGTTTCCGGTTATCTACCTTCCATATATTCGAAAGATACATCACCAAGCGCATGTAGTAAGCATCAAGGAACCAGTCTTTGACTTCACGAAGCACAGCTCTCAGTGGGAAATACTACACATTTCAGAATGGATTCTACGTTTTTCGACTAATTTGAGATGAACGTCATCAGCAGTGTCTTAACAGAAATGTAACTGTAACGTTCTCGTCTTGTGTGTATCCATCAAACTCAAAAGGAAGCGTTTTCATTGGAAAATATTTCACACAAGAAAGGTAGAATGGTGCATCAGTTCAAACGTCATACAAGTCAATCTCTTTTCTTAGGATATCCTTACCAGAGTCAGAGAACGTCTCAATTTGGGTGAACTTTCGGACAACATATGTCACCCAGTAATGCTTGACTGACGGCACCATTTCGTATACCTACCAGTCATGCACATGCATGTTCGATTTTATCATGTAGATGTTCACCAACAGGTAGAAGCGCCAATCCCCACCGATCGACTACGTCCACGAAAATCTTACACAGTTATAGCAACAGACTTACGCAACAAGAATGTGTACATCGTCAACAAATGCTATATCGCTCTCTTCCCTTGCATCGTTACCTGTGCTATTCATCCAGAACTCTCCTCTGGTACGACTACAGACAATTTTTTATCTCATCAAAGCCTGTCTAAAGCAAAAATCAGTGTTAGTTAAAGAATAATATTGTCATATATCAAATAAATGAGTGGTCTTTTCAGAATAGCTTGCGACCGAACCGCTGAATCTTTCCATCAGTAAATGGGGTATGTTCTCCACTGACTCGGTTGTTTTAACCCCCTCCACTGACGGAATGACCCACTTCCCAATTCCGTATGTATAAAACCAATACGGACTTGTAGCTGTCACGCCTTTGCGCTTACTGCTACGTATTTTAACTGTAAATAGCTCAGTGCCAATGGTAAGAGGCAGTAGTGAATTCACGTAGTTAATATTTGAATCCAGCACAGCTGCCACAAGCTCAGCTCACTTTTACTCCACTCCTACCCTCGCCATTGCACCACATTAACTAGGTGCTACATGGACCTTGCTAAATTCACTTGCGTATACATTTTTGACCGTTACTCGCCAGTATTTACCTAATGAATAGTACACTCCTAACCGGACTATTTCCCTAAGAGCTGTGATGATTGAACGGGTTCGATCCACGGCCTACAGTGCCCTACAGTTCACATGGTAACACTGCCTACCTGACCCACTTAACTTGGTAGTGAGCTTATGTATCCAATCACCACTGCTAGCAGCAGTGGATAATCCTATCAGCACGACGAGAGCAGCAGACTTACCGTCGAATCCTCCTGAAAATACTTATAACTACGGTCGCCAGCTCTGAAGGAGCAAAAGAATAAATCAATTTTTGGGCTCGTTTCAAAGTGAAATGGCCTGAGTTGAATTTAAACTTAATTCTGAATATTACTATTTCTGATCATTCTAGATGATTCTACAAAGCAAATACTCTCTCAATTTCTGTGAGGTGGCTTGGTAATTACTACCAAGACAGGTTATGCAACTTCGGTTAACAAAATTCTATCCTTCAACTTATTTAATGATTTTGGATATTACTCTTTGGACCATTGATACAGAATCAGTTAAGTGACTTTACTTGAAAGGTTGCTCAGAAAAATTTAAGTAACTGTAAATAGGCGACTCATTCTGGTGTGACCATTGCTCTTTTCAACATTCTTATACGCTAAAGTATTCTACAACCAAAAGAATTGTAAATGAAAGAGGCGATGGTGGCCTCAGTCTGATTTCACTATACTATGTTTGAGGTTACTACACTTTACAATGAACAACATGCGTCGTAATTTTACTCATTACTATATTCTGTCCTCTGCACTTGCATAAAAGAAAACTGGTATTCTCCTTTTACATGTATACAAAGTTCGACTTAACAATTGCAAGCAGTCTTGCCTTGGCTAGACGTGTCGGTGCTGGTGGTGAGATGCCGGTGGCTAACGCAGCTCTTCACGCCTCATGCCCTTAATGGCGGCTGGAACTACGAGCTGTAGCACTCGTATAAGCTACTGCACGTCCGCCATAAAATCTGGGCGCAGGAACTCTTACAATCAGCCCCAGTGGCATAGAGGCGGCTTCAACAACCATTCGTCGCGTTATACTCCAAAAACGGCGACGATATTCGCCTCTTCGCTGTTGCACAATCACTTTTGCGTGAGCACAGTTACGCACGTCCGATCACGTCAACACTCCCCAGGCCATTCCATTGTTCAGTCCCTGTGTCTCCAGCTACCCCTAGCTACGCTCGTATCACCAAGAGTGGGGGCGTTCCCCTACCACCTTTTTACCAAAATCATTTAGTATTTAAGAATATTTATATTTACTACCCTGGAGTCCATACCAGTCATAATAATTTACTACTAGCGCTTTACAACATTAAATTATACAGTAATAACTTATAATTGCCAAGAAAAAGAATACATTTGACTCTGAGAGCTTAGTGCATTGTCTGACAGGCAGCGCTATTCCCAGTTTCGCCAATAGATGGCATCAGGGTGCACTCCCTGGCAGTCTCACACAAGCGCGCTCGTTTCAGACGCGCGGGCTCCAAATTACTGTCAGCCCACCATCATATGAATCTACTACTACTATCACTGCTGCTACTACTACTACTACTACTACTGCTACGACTATTACCACCACCCCATTACTTAATGTGGTACAATACTCACACATATGTATGAAGCTTTATGAACACATTTTCCATACGTGATTATTGTACTGGAGTTTCATTCCCTTAAAGTTGGCGACCACTGCGTGTGGAGCTCCACACAGAAAAACTTTGTTAGGAATAGTATACGCGTAGGCAGGTCACGTCACATTCCTGGCCCTGGAAAGAGAATGATTTCCTATGGAAGAATGTCAGTAGCGTCCCTGGCAACAGGATAACATCGCATTCCTGGCACTGGGAACATATGTGACGACTAACAGGCCAGAAACAGCTCCTGAAGTCGTTATAGAGACTTCATTCTGACATTGCAATCCTCTAACACATTAGGCTGCGTTCTGTTAGGACATGCTGCTGTCCCGTTCTATAACTGGTACATGGTTAAGTGAAAAATCGTGGAGCCTTAGAAATGTGTCTGTATTCTAATTGGAAATAGTGTGAAAGATGGAAAGTTTTTGGGCTGGCCTCTCTCTCTTTAATTATTCAGATCATGCAGACGTACGCAGTCAGGACACTTGCATCTAGTTATGTCGACAATGTGACCAATACGATGCTTATGAAAGAGGCATGACAGCGACTGAATACTGAGTTCACTGGTATCTAACTGCCTGGAGTGATGTGAGGTGATAGGACTGGATTTGTATTTGGTAGAATGTTTTGTTGGACAGTTACGGCTGCAGCTGGGCCAAGGGAAGCCCGCTGGCCGGAGATACCGGATAGGCCGCTTTACAGGTTACAGGTGTCAAAGACTCGGTTGCCGCCTTTATACAGAGGAAGGCCAGAACAGCAGCGAGTCCCCCCGACACGTGCATAGAATTGTTTTTAGTGGACCACAGTACATAGTCGCAGAAGCTTGTGACACAGTACTTACAACTTCTTTAGCAGAGTCACGACGGACCGGCGCTCTGATGATTAATCCCTCTTAGTTTCTGCAGGTATTCACCCGATGGTTTTCACTGCACCTTCCTGCGAGTTCCGCATCTGTAAGGATCATGAAAACATTTCGCCTCGATCACTCAAACTGGTCAGCGTGGCAGGACGCCTGACGCACTATTGCCAGGTTAGCCGCTGCCTCTGTACTGAGAGAGGAGAATCGTGATTGGTGTAAAGGAGCTTTCCCGCATTTCGACTGATAATTTTAGATTTTTGAGAGTAATCCATCTGGACTATCTTTGGAAATGTGGTGAAGAGACATGTTAGAGCATGGCTAGGGTTCGATCTGGAGATGCTGTTGCAGATCCCGGGGTTAGAGAAGGAGACTGAGGTCCACAGTTAGACTCGATGGGGAGGCATGCCGGATGCGGCACTGCAGTTTTGTGGTGAGCATTTTGCAGCTTTAGGGCGAATTCTCACTGTCCACGACGTACTGTTTCAAAGAGCAGCAGTCGCTGTCCATGGTTTGCATATCGTGCTAGCTTGCATCTTTGTAGTTCACAATCGCTATCAATTGAAGTAGAATCATTCAGATCGCTTGATCCATATTTAAAGAAGAAGGCATAGTAAATTATTTTTCCAGGTGTTTGAATTGAATTAATGCTTGTTTATTTCTTTTTATGTATGATTTCACGTTTTATCTTTTTGATCTTCGTGTAATATATCAATAGTTATCTTCAATGTCATATCTTATTCCAGAAGACACTACTCCATGGCTATTTATTACATTTTTTTCAACTATGTGGAGAATAATAGGAGTTATTTTGGAGTGTAATACACTGCGTCAAGTTCAGTTTCACTGCTAGAGCCCTAAATCAGTCATCTGCATATAAATCTGCCGTTGCATTTAGTTGCACACTGGTAAAGCTGAAGGGTGGTTCTGAGTCGTAGAATATTCCAGGCAGAAGTTCATTAGAGGTATCCCCACATTACCTTCCCACCAGAACTTTATTGGTGGTTTACTTCTAAACTTAGACCACATGTGAGAGGCATGAGCTTACTGTGGTTTGTAGTTGACAAACCATGTCTCCTGGCATCAACAAGATGCCATCCCCCATCAGGTGTTGAGCCGTCAGTCTGCTGCGCTGGATACAGGAGTGGACAACCCTCTGTTCATGGCCACTGGCTGCTCTCACACTGACACACCAACTGGCCTGGTGTGGCTATGGTCACTCGGCGCACAGCGTCCTGACGTCAGTTTGTGGAATGCAGACGCCACCCTCCTCCCCATACTGTTTTAAATGAAATGAAACCATTCCTATCGTACTATACATACACACAGTGGTGTAGGTTGTGCCAGTGACTTGTGATGTCACAGATTTTTGTTTAGGACAGTTGACTTAGGGGGAAGCCTGACAACAATGCACATTGTGCCAGTGGGCTATCTTGCCGTTTTAAAATTAGGACAATTGGACTGTTTGAATTGCCATTTCGAAGTTAGGTAAACTTGGCTTTGGGGTTATTTTGAATTTTTCACCTTTTTAAATTTAGGAAAACTTTGTGGCGGCTTGGGAGAGATGCAGGCGCGGCGACAGACGGATGGTGGGCGGTCGTAAGCTTTGCTACTGGACCGAAGAGCTACTCCCCAGCTGGGGGGCCACAATTGTTTAAACAGATAAACGTTTCTATTCTGTCCTACTATGCACTCAGTGGTCTGAGGGAAATTGCTTGAACGTTAAATATGAGAATAACGTAAGTGGTCTGGTAAAATTGCATGGAAAGAGTAGATGAGACTATGCCAGTTTTAGCACAACGGAAAATCCAGGGTACTTTTAATCTCTCATTACATGTTAAACACAGCTCAGATGACTATGTTGGATTTTTTGAATTCACCACCATTTTAAACTTAGAGCAACTCGACTACTGCCGTTGTAAACTTTGCAAAAGTGGACAACTTGGACTATTTGCGTTTTGTGCCATTTTAAATTTAGGAGAGAAGGGGTTGGAGGCTATTTTGAATTTCCCGCCAGTTTTTTCAATTTTCAACCAAGTTAAACACAGAACAAGTAGCCTATGTCCTCCATCTTGGATTTTATACTTAGAACAAGTGACCTACTTCCAGTGTGACCTCAGAGGAGTGTAAGGAGGCGTGGGGGATAAAATTCGGTACCGTTGCATCAAGTTATGAGAAATCTGACAACAACGTATTGAAATGTTGTACACACTGCGTGGAACGTCATATAAACAGACCAGCTGACATTCTGGCAGTTCTTCACTGTGGGTATCTATCCTGATGTTGTATAATTGTTGGCTGAGGACAAAGTTAGTTTTCTGGTCATAGTAAGAAAAGCCGTTATCAATCCTAAGACTGTTTTGAAGACCACACTGCATTGCTAGGCATGGTCGGTTGTATTGGAGGTGATATGTTGCTGCTATTCTGCGATCTTCTAACGAATTCACCCATCCAGTTATAGGGGGGGGGGAAGGGGGGTACAGTTTAACATGAATCCGAACCACAGCGTAACTCTCATTTTTCACTTCAAGAAACATTGCCAGAGGTGAAATAAGTGATCAATGACAGATAAAAATCCTAAAACTGATCAGGGATCGGAACTGAGACCTTTGTATTTTTAGTCTTGCACTTCAGTGTTGAACCATTGAGTTGTACATTTTATGGCTACACTCACGTCAAACATTTCAGAAACAAAAATTGTGTAACTGCATGTTTCATTAACTTGAACGTAGAATTCTGCGTCCAGTTTCCGGCGTCTAGCTCGTACTCAGAATGATTGTTTTTGTATGAACGTATTAGAATTGCAGCCCGTGTGCAAGTTGTTCCGTTTCCATGAATAAAGAAATTGGCGAGGGAAATTTAAGACGATATATGAAATTAAGGGAAAAGAAAAGCGCTCAAGTGGCAGAGAGGGAAGAGCCAACAAGAGCATAATGTTATGGAGCAAACTATTCAAGTATTCTCATTAGCGAGCACAACTTACAATTAAGAAGCTACCTAAAAAGTCCGTCACGACTCGACCCGTTGTTTACTGTGTTACCAACATGACGCAAGCACTTTGCATATAAGTAAAGTGCTATTTCAGTCATTCATCTTATGGTAAATGCGCTGTGACGCCATCAGAGTGTCACTGCCTCAGATATTTCATTTATGGTGATAGAGCGAGCTCCTACGTAACACGCACCTCCTGCTCATCGTCGTCACACATCCTATACGAAGAGCACTACCAACATTTTACTGACTTGACTACAAACATCATTATCAGCTTCGTCATTATTATTGTCTTTAAGCTAGAAGTAGAAATGGAATTCCTTCTTTTTTATTCGGATAGTTCCACGTTTGGAAAATTTGATGAACGTTTTGTGACTATGGCACACCCAGCAAGATTCACGCAAATGAGTCCAACATCGGTAACTGTGAATAACGGTGTACCAGAAGTAACTGAGATTTGACAGGAAGATCAGTGTTAGGCCAAGTACATTTTTCCCTTTTTTCCTTCGTGGATGAGGTGAGCTGTCAGCGGACCAATGGTAGAGCCTCAGCTAATGAATTTAAAATTACCAGGGTCGAAATAAGATAATGCAAAAGAAGAACCCTCTATAAGAGTGTTTAAAAAGACGGTACAAAAAAGTAATACAAAATAAATAAAAATACGTGGAGCAGAACGGTGTAAATCTTAATATGAAGAACTGATCATTTGTTTAAAGGTGAAAGACCTGCACCAAGAAAGTGAAGCTAGGGCAGGAGATTATGTGTTCCCTAGGGATCTAGGGTATGAAGTGTACATTGAATTGTACATGAACAAATGAAGGTAGGTTTTGGCTTGGAAAAACAGAACAGGAGTAGGGGACTGGAATGAGGATTCGGCCGTGCTATGAAAAGCAAAGGGATAGGAGAAGATGGAATGGGAAGCCATGATGTGTGGTGGGATAATAACAATAATATAATAATTCCGGATGGATCAACGGCCTAGTGCAAGTCTTCCAATTGGCCGCTATTTCGGCGACTTTCATGTACCTGAGCCAACAACACCTGGTGTAAAACAGTCACGCATCCAACCGCTCACGGGATCCGACGTAGCTTAAGTTCAGGCGAGAGGGGTGGGGTACGGTGGGAAGAGTTAGAATTGACGGCTGGGACAAATGGCGAGATGGATGTCGTTGTCAGGGAGAGGGAGCCGGTTGAAGTTTCCTTGGGAGAGCAAGTGCGGTGTGTGGGTGCAGAGCAGGTGCCATGTGTCGGTGTGGGAACGGCAGCGCGCCGTTACTGTGAACTCCCCTCTTCTGTGTGACAGGGAAGGTCAGTGACAGCTCAAGCTCAGCCAACGAAGAGCCGTTAAACGATGTAAAAAAATTAAAAGAAGGGTCTGTTTCCGCCTTTAATATTGGTGGTCGCAGCATACGAGAGTTCGAAAGACGGAAAGATGACTGGTATCCGAAAGAGGTGCTTGTCAGAGTATGCTGCATGTGAAAACACTGAATGGAGGACGCTCTATTGTATGCTGCAACGAACAAGTATGGGAATATCGTGATGTGCATGACAGAGGGTACGTATCACTGTACCAGTTATTAACGTTTCTTCCTGTTCCATGCACGTATGGAGACTGACTGTTTGAATGCCTCTGTGCATGCATTAATTATTCTAATCTTATCCTCATCGTCCCTATGTGACCGATACACTAGGGTTGTAGTACATTCCTAGAGTAATCACTTAAAGTCCGTTCTTGAAACTTTGTTAATAGATCTTCTAGGGCTAGTTGATGCCTGTCTTCAAGAGTCTTCTCGTTCAGCCAGCTGTAGCGGGCCGAGACAGAAGCAGCAACGGGGAAGTACACCGTTTTTGCGACTTTTACGAGTTTCTAGCCAGGAGAGAATTGTAATATTTCATCTGTGTGCTTTGATAGTATACTTTATTGAGTTTTTGCATGTTTATTTAATATCTAATAGACACAGCTCCTGTGTTTACGTTTACGTCGGAAAGTAAACCGATTTTGTGACTCAGCAAAGAATTATTTAGCCTCACCTGAGCGCTTTGGTAGTTCAGTTTTTGATTCTCTGTATATTAATCTAATTTATTAGACACAGCTCTTGCGTTCTCGTCAGGGTTTGCAGTAGAATTCCGCAGCACTTGTTGACAGTCTGTTTGTCTTAGTAGTGTAGTTTTCCACGGTCTTTGATATGGATAAGGGCTGTGACTGTTGTGTGTGGATGCGAACCGAGTTGGTGACACTGTGCTCTCAGCTCCAGGCTGTGATGGCTTCGGTTAAACAGCTTGAAGCTGCAGCAGATGGGCATCACTGTTGTGGGATGGCCGTGGGGATCCAACGTACACCCAGCACATCTGAGTCCTCCAACCGGTCCTCACTGCTGGCCAGCTCAGTTACTCTTCGCACTGATGTTGACCCCTCACCCATGATCGTCTGGGAGGTCGTCTCGCGGCGTAGAAGTCGGCGAAAGAGTTCCCAGGGAGCCGCACGCAAGGCTTGCCTCCTTAGTCTGACAAACAGGTTCCAAATGCTGTCTGTGTCTGTCGCTCAGTCAGATGCAGTCGCCTGTCCTGTTTCAGAGGAAACCTCTCAGCCTACAAGATCTAGGCAATCACAGAGCATGGGATTACTGGTAGTTGGAAGCGCCAATGGTAGGCGCATTATGGGGTCCCTTAGGGACATGGCTACCAAGTGGGGGAAGAATGCCAATGTGCACTCCTTGTGAGTACCGGGTGGAGTCATTCCAGCCCTGGAACGGGTCTTTCCGGATGCCATGAAGAGCACAGGGTGCAGCCAACTGCAGGTGGTGGCTCAAGTCGGTACCAATGACGTGTGTCGCTTTGGATCGGAAGAGATTCTCTCTGGTTTTGAGCGGCTAACTGAAGTGGTAAAAGCTGTCAGACTTGGTTGCGAGACGAGCTCTGATTTCATCATTTGCAGCATAGCCGACAGGACCGATGACGGATCTCTGGTACAGAGCCGTGTGGAGGGTCTGAATCAGAGGCTCAGACGGTTCTGCAGATTCCTCGACTTGCGCCACCATAGGGTGGTTGGGTTTCGGGTTACCCTGAATATGTCAGGAGTCCACTACACGCAGGAGGCAGCTACACGGTTAGCAAGGAACAAATGGTGTGGGCTGGGAGGTTGTTTAGGTTAGAGGTTCTCGGGAAAACAAAAGAAGAGCTTCAGTCTCGAATGGTGCAGGTCAAACACAGGAAGAACGTAGATAAAGGAACCATCGGTATAACAGTTGTAAATTGTCGTAGCTGTCTTGGGAAAGTAAAAGAGCTCCAAGCGGTAATAGAAAGCACTGATAATCAAATCGTTACAGGCACTGAAAGCTGGCTAAAATTGGAGATAAGTACAGCCGAAATTTTTTCGAAAAAGGATACGCCAAACACAGTTGGAGGTGGTGTGCTTGTTGCTGTTAGAAGTAGTTTATCTTGTCGTGAAATTGAAGTACACTATCGTTTGCGGAAATTGCAACACCAAGAAGGAAACGCATGAATTTAATTAATATAATACCACAGGTTAGGTACGTGACAAGTAACAAATGACTTCCATTTCAAATCTGTACATGCCCTTTGAGCCCTACTATTCAGTATGTCATGTGGCCACCATGCGCTGCTATTAGAGCTGCTATACGCCTTGGCATTGAATCAGTAACGTTCTGAATACGTTCCTGACGGACTTACCTCCGCGCAGCCTGTTTCTGTGCCCACAAACCCGTGACATCAGCTACTGGAGGACCCTGACGCACCAGATGTCGACCGACCATATCCCAGACGTGTTCGATGGGCGACATGTCTGGTGAACGTGCAGGCCAGGGAAGCAATGGTACCCGTCGCTCTGCGAAGAAGACCTGTACATTTCTCGCAGTATGTGGCTGGGCCGGCCGCGGTGGTCTAGCGGTTCTGGCGCTGCAGTCCGGAACCGCGGGACTGCTACGGTCGCAGGTTCGAATCCTGCCTCGGGCATGGGTGTGTGTGATGTCCTTAGGTTAGTTAGGTTTAAATAGTTCTAAGTTCTAGGGGACTTATGACCTAAGATGTTGAGTCCCATAGTGCTCAGAGCCATTTGAACCATTTTTTAATTTTTGTGGCTGGGCATTGCCCTGTTGAAATGTGGCCTGTGGAGATGCTTGAAGCATGGGTGCAGGAGGGTAGATAAAAAACGACTGTGCACAGGAACTAGTCCATGGTATTGAGGATATCAGTTAAATGGGGCAGCCGGACCAACTGTATTCTCTCAGGATGAAAGGTAGCTCTAAGTTTAAGTATGAAACTTCATCATGAACTGTCACAAGAAATACGATTATGTACATTTATTGATGACTGTGTAGTTTGTGTTAGGAAGATATAATGGAGTGTGTTATTCAACTGCTTCGATAAGACAGAGCACGAAAACAATAACGCTGTCAGTGATACCTTTCTTTTTGTAGATAGTTTTCATTATTTGTTACATCTTAGTGACTAGGTAGAATAATATGCATATAGATTAACGAAGGAGTGCACAGGTCAGTGAGAGCCTATTTTTTATGTTAACGCCAGACAGCATTTGATAATTGTTGTGTAAATGCAGGGTGTAACTTAATGTTGTTTCCAAGACTTTTATTCAACTAAATACCTAGGTTCTACAATTACGAACAACTTAAATTGGAAAGAACACAAAGAAAATGTTGTGGGGAAGGCTAACCAAAGGCTGCGTTTTATTGGCAGGACACTTAGAAAATGTGACAGACCTACTTAGGAGACTGCCTACACTCGCCTTGTCCGTCCTCTTTTAGAATACTGCTGGGCGGTGTGGGATCCTTACCAGATAGGACTGACGGAGTACATCGAAAAAGTTCAAAGAAAGGCAGCATGTTTTGTATTATCGCGAAATATGGGAGAGAGTGTCACAGAACTTATACAGGATCTGGGCTGGAAATCATCAAAAGAAAGGCGTATTTCGTTGCGACGGAATCTTATCACGAACTTCCAATCACCAACTTTCTCCTCCGAATGCGAAAATATTTTGTTGACACCGACCTACATAGGGAGGAACAATCACCACGATAAAATAAGGGAAATCAGAGCTCGTACGGAAAGATATAGGTGTTCATTTTTTTCCACGCGCCATACGAGATTGGAATAATAGAGAATTGTGAAGGTGGTTCGATGAACGCTCTGCCAGGTACTTAAATGTGGTTTGCAGAGTATCCATGTAGATGTAGATGTAGATTCTCGCTGTTAGAGGTATGTGTTAGAAAAGGCGCTGTCGATAGTCGACGGATAGAATGTGGTGCATTAGCGTGACGTTACAGTTTGTGGCTGCTGGAGTTTTTATGTGTGATACGATCCGGTTAAAATGTGGAAACTGCAGTATAGATTGAAAATCTGTCAACAATAACAAAATCTTATAAAAACCAAATACTTGTTAAATGGGTAATTGGCCTCTCATGTTTACCATTGGTTGTACACTTTTAAGCCAAAACATTATGACCACCTGTTTAACAGCTTGTTTTTTCGTCTTTGGAACGAAATACATCACTGATTCTGTGTATCAAGAATGCGACAATTTCTTGGTGAGTTTGTGGAGGTATGTGGCACTAGATGTCTACACGCAGATCATGTAATTCGCTTAAATAACTGGCCGCTGATTTGCCTACTCGGTAATGGCGACCGGTAGTGACCCATATGGGTTGTATAGGGTTTACACCAGGAGAATTCGATCGTGCAGATAGCAACGTGAGTACACTGTAATGCTCATCAAACCATTGTGTGGTGTCACCGCCAGACACCACACTTGCTAGGTGGTAGCCTTTAAATCGGTCGCGGTCCGCTAGTATACGACGGACCCGCGTGTCGCCACTGTCAGTGATTGCAGACCGAGCGCCGCCACACGGCAGGTCTAGAGAGACGTCCTAGCACTCGCCCCAGTTGTACAGCCGACTTTGCTAGCGAAGCTACACTGACAATACGCTCTCATTTGCCGAGACGATAGTTAGCATAGCCTTCAGCTACGTCATTTGCTACGACCTAGCAAGGCGCCATTACCAGTTTATATTGAGATATTAAAACATGTACAGTGAAGAGCGATGTACACCAATTATGGATTAAAGTTAAGTATTACATCAACTACGTACTTTATTTATTAGACTCAACTCCTTTAATTGTTCCAGACCTCACGCCAGTCTGCGTGAGCTTAAACGCGTGCATTTCGGCCTCCTCTAGCAACACGGTGTTGGCTCTTCTGCCAACACATCACATTGTAACACGGTTCTAGCTCCGAGCCACAGACAATTATACTGCTGAAAGATGATCGGACAATTACACTGCTGAAAGATATCGCAGCAAAGGAAGACATCAAGAGGGAAGGGATGCATGTGATTCGCAGCTGTCGGCGTGTCTTCGAGTACTACCACACATCCCATGAAAGCGCAGGAAAATATCCACCGTAGCATAACAGTGTTTCCATCAACCTGCGTCCGTGGCGCGTAGCACGTTTCAAGCAGCCGTTTACGTCGATGACGGCGTTTGTGGAGACTACCAGTGACCTAGTGAAGTAAAAATGTGAGTCACAGGAAGAGCCGACACGTTGCCATTGATCGACGGTCGAATATCGGTGGTTCCGTGTCCATTGCAATCATAATACACTCCTGGAAATGGAAAAAAGAACACATTGACACCGGTGTGTCAGACCCACCATACTTGCTCCGGACACTGCGAGAGGGCTGTACAAGCAATGATCACACGCACGGCACAGCGGACACACCAGGAACCGCGGTGTTGGCCGTCGAATGGCGCTAGCTGCGCAGCATTTGTGCACCACCGCCGTCAGTGTCAGCCAGTTTGCCGTGGCATACAGAGCTCCATCGCAGCCTTTAACACTGGTAGCATGCCGCGACAGCGTGGACGTGAACCGTATGTGCAGTTGACGGACTTTGAGCGAGGGCGTATAGTGGGCATGCGGGAGGCCGGGTGGACGTACCGCCGAATTGCTCAACACGTGGGGCGTGAGGTCTCCACAGTACATCGATGTTGTCGCCAGTGGTCGGCGGAAGGTGCACGTGCCCGTCGACCTGGGACCGGACCGCAGCGACGCACGGATGCACGCCAAGACCGTAGGATCCTACGCAGTGCCGTAGGGGACCGCACCGCCACTTCCCAGCAAATTAGGGACACTGTTGCTCCTGGGGTATCGGCGAGGACCATTCGCAACCGTCTCCATGAAGCTGGGCTATGGTCCCGCACACCGTTAAGCCGTCTTCCGCTCACGCCCCAACATCGTGCAGCCCGCCTCCAGTGGTGTCGCGACAGGCGTGAATGGAGGGACGAATGGAGACGTGTCGTCTTCAGCGATGAGAGTCGCTTCTGCCTTGGTGCCAATGATGGTCGTATGCGTGTTTGGCGCCGTGCAGGTGAGCGCCACAATCAGGACTGCATACGACCGAGGCACACAGGGCCAACACCCGGCATCATGGTGTGGGGAGCGATCTCCTACACTGGCCGTACACCACTGGTGATCGTCGAGGGGACACTGAATAGTGCACGGTACATCCAAACCGTCATCGAACCCATCGTTCTACCATTCCTAGACCGGCAAGGGAACTTGCTGTTCCAACAGGACAATGCACGTACGCATGTATCCCGTGCCACCCAACGTGCTCTAGAAGGTGTAAGTCAACTACCCTGGCCAGCAAGATCTCCGGATCTGTCCCCCATTGAGCATGTTTGGGACTGGATGAAGCGTCGTCTCACGCGGTCTGCACGTCCAGCACGAACGCTGGTCCAACTGAGGCGCCAGGTGGAAATGGCATGGCAAGCCGTTCCACAGGACTACATCCAGCATCTCTACGATCGTCTCCATGGGAGAATAGCAGCTTGCATTGCTGCGAAAGGTGGATATACACTGTACTAGTGCCAACATTGTGCATGCTCTGTTGCCTGTGTCTATGTGCCTGTGGTTCTGTCAGCGTGATCATGTGATGTATCTGACCCCAGGAATGTGTCAATAAAGTTTCCCCTTCCTGGGACAATGAATTCACGGTGTTCTTATTTCAATTTCCAGGAGTGTAGACGATGTCGTTGGGACAACGTGTGAAAACGTATCTGTGGTATGCTACAGACCTCCAAGTTCAACAATATACGACGAACGGTGTGCTTCGAAACACCTGTGTGTGGACTAGCATTGTGGTCTTTTGGCAGAGATGCCACAGATCACCATCTATCGTACTTCACAGAGCAGAAAAGCCTGTGAAACTCACGTCCTATAAAGAGTCATGGACGTCTAACCATTTAGCGCCTAATGGTTGCTTCACTGTGCTTCTGCCACTTTCTGTACATGCTGACGAGTGTAACAAGCCAACATTCGACTAGCTTCGCAGTTTTCGAGATTCCCGTTTACAGGCTCTGCGTAATAATAATCTGCCCTTTGTCAAAGTCACTTGCGTCGATGGGTGCCCCCATCTGCAGCCCATATCTTCCCTAGGGTTATCCTCCGTCCCTGTCTTCTCCACTTACATAATTTTGCTACTGCATCACGTACTCGCAACGCCACAAGGCAGCATCCAAAGTCGCGGTGGGCAGTGGTCGTAATGTTTTGGCTTATCAGTGTACCTGAGGGAATTCTGTTTTAACAGTTCTTCAAAAGAGGCTACAAGCGTCTGAAGAACTTATTTCAATCATCATCCGTTCTCGATGAAGAAGATGAAAAGCTCGTCTATCGCCATAAAATTTGTCGATACAAAGTATTAGTGTCTCGTTTTACACGTTTTTCAGATTTTCTTACTCAACACTGTCTCCAGTTAATATATTTTAGTCATAACTACGAAAATTACCGAAAGACATAACTTATGGTGAATGACTGACAATCTTAAGCTAGGGTTTTCTGAAAAATCCTGCTACATCTTTCCGAAACTTCGACTGTCACTGAGAGGTAGACATTGCTTAACTGTTTGTATAACTTAGCATGTCAGATCCTACCTTAAATTATTAGGATATTTTAGGATGTGTGTATAAGTGAATATCCTTTCTTCGAGATAAAAATATACTCTTGGTAGTAGAAGGTTTTATTTTCAAATTTCAATGAATCGTTTCACCTTCTGTAATCTTCCGAGTACAAAAACTGGTCACATCACACGCCGTCCAAAAAATGATTACACGATGTGAATATATCGGTAAATTGCGATTAGGATATCAAAAAATTTATATAGGGTTATGTGGACGCTGTGTCTAGTTTGTGTAATCTGAAGATGCCTAACAAAGGCGAAACGCATCATTGAAATTTGAAAATAAAAACCTCCGCAACCAAGGCTATATTTTTATCTGAAATCTTACAATGGTTGCTGTATCATCCGCAAGGATGCAATGGAAGAAACATTCCTCCTTCTTTAGCTAAGAAGTTAACTCAGTTTTCTTACATGCTGAATCACAAATTCACTGATGGTTCTTTAAAGAAGCATCCACGTGGTTGAATAAACGTCTTAAAATACTGAAATTGAATTAAATCTCCTATTTGGATTTTCAGAGAATACGTCAGAGTATTAGTCTCCCTTCTAAAGCAGAACAAGAAAGAACCCCTGAGGCTCAGCTGACAGTGCACTGAGATTGGAAAAGAGCGCATGGCATCCCACTTGCAAGGAAAGTAAAAGAACGAACTCAAGAACTACAGATCGGTATCTCTAACATGTTTTGTTGCAGAATCCTATAGAGTATTCCACGCTTGAATATTACGATTCCTAGGTCAAAAGAAATTTCTCTTGTCGATAAAATCTTTAAAGCTCTACAGCGTCAATAGTTTGTATCAAAGCAGATTTTAATACCTTAAAAAAACGTTTTCAACTGCTACTAGTTTCAACGTCATCTGGCAGACTTTACAGCTTGAAAGTTGTTAAAATAACGCGGACATGATCAAAAAATACCTAAAATACGTACTTAACACTGTGGAAGCAAGTGGGCTCGAAGCAAAGCACGATAACATTCAGTACACAGTTACAGTTTTCATTAATTATTTTATGGACATACGGTTTTTACAACTTTGAGCTGTAAAGTCTGTTACATGATGATGCTATTTCGAAAGAAGTAAAGAAGGAAATAGTAATACTTATCTGCAGCTTTTAACTGTGAAAAAGTTGTTCTCTTAAAAATTGTTAGTACAGTAAATACAATTTGTGCGAAACATTGTTCATACACGACACCTAACAAATAGTAGAAGCAGGCGATCATGTTTTTCAAGGTTTCAGAAAGGCGTAGGACACTGTAAAACATTGACCAATGTTAATAAGTTATGATCATGCATCGGTTCTTGGTCAGAATGTGAACTACACTGCCACACAAAAAATAATGATGTGCCCTGAACTTTACAGGTTGAACGTGTAAGTGAAGTAATATCAGTGATTACAAAATCCAGTCAAATTTACGAAGAACTTGGCAGTATGAGCCCACTGATAGGTATTGGCCTGTGTGCATGCACTGTTTCGGTTGAGGAGGATATCATAAAGGTGGTGTACCAGCTCCTGAGGCAAGCTGGCCTACGTCTGTTGTGACTGGTCCTTGACTTGATATCTTCGATACTGGCGCTGCAAGTTTGAATATTACGAAATCCCATGCTTAAAGAAACTTCTCTTGTCGATAAAATCCTTAAAGCTCTACAGCATCAATACATTGTATCAAAGCAGATTTCAGTACCATTAAAATACTGCTATTAATGTATTAATAACAGTTCTGTGGATCTTGGTGGCCGGGGGACGATCTCAACACCACGCAGACAGATCATAGGGACATATTTCATGTTTGGACGAGCATTGTCCTGTTGAAAAAGTGCATCGCGATACTTTCGAATGACAGGTAACACATGAGTACGCAGGATGTCCGTGACGAACTGTTAAGCTGTCAGATCCCTGCCCTCACCTTGCCAAGCAGTGCAACGTCGGGCTACGGTCACATTCGAATGCTCCATAAATCTAGATAATTCACTAATCCATCAGTCGGTCAAATATCGATCTTAAATGCATGATGCCATTCAGGAGACGGATAGACAAAAGCCAACCACGTTGATAGCACGGTTAGCAATTAGTGTGACCTCTAGTGATTCATTGTTAACAAAATGGAAATGAAATGAACTGTACATTTTTACCCGTAAGGCGTAGGCAGCTTTTAAGACATTTATCGTCTGTATTTCATTACAAAGGTGGTGGAAATGACTCTGAACTCAATAACGATAAAACCCCAACTATATGAGTACATTCAAGAAAAATCACAATAAAAATCCAGGTGTAAATTTTGTGAAAGTGAATCGTAATGTACACTAAACAGATGGCATAAAGAAATGACAGTGATTAAACAAAAATTTTTCATTCTGGGTTCTGAACAGGATGCATTTGGGAAATTTTCAGAAAAAGTCGTTGTTAAATTCGGCGAAAGTTATCTCGCGAAAAATTAGACTGTGTCCCAAAAAATGCAGCTTGCAAATACCCCGATCATCCATGTACACTACCTACTCAAGTCGAACTTCGAAATTAGAACAGAATAATCACACACAAAATCTCTATAAATACACGACTGGACTCCACGAAATTGCTTGGATGAAAACTACCGGTCTCCTTTTTCATTGTGAACAAGTATAAAAATCAGGACTATAACGGCATTCTACCCACTAAAACGGGGCGGAATGTCACAAGGAGACTACGACTCACTTCACTGGAATCTCCCGAATGACTCCTTTTCGCCAAGCGTCTCCTCTTATTAGAATGAACCACGCGACTCAGCGGGTCACGACGAAACAACTGCAACGCATAGAAAAACTGTTCTTCGCCTCTTTGGTGACTCAAAGATAATCATACCGTAGCTAGTAAGCCGCTCACCCGTCCTCTCGGGGGTCGACTGGTGAATCTGGTCCATTTGACAACCATCTACTGTGCTATGTAACGAGCTACTTAGAATCGCAGCCACATTTCAAACAACATTATCAAAATCTGTACTTTACACAGATTTTAACGTCTTGACTGCGACAGAGTGTGTTTCTTATCATCATATCAAAAACTTCAGTAAAGTGTCAAATTAAAAACCTTTCAGCCGTCAGTTTTCAACCTTATTTTATTAGGCAACCAGTTTTGGTTCTTTATTACGCCATCTTCAGGCCCATGACCGACGTGTAGGAATAATCTACCTCGCTTGTGATCGAAGCAGGGGACAGCAATACTGCTATTAGTAGATACCTAATTGCTACAGTGACCACTTCAAATGGCTCTGAGCACTATGGGACTTAACTTCTGTGGTCATCAGTCCCCTAGAACTTAGAACTACTTAAACCTAACTAACCTAAGGACATCACACACATCCATGCCCGAGGCAGGATTCGAACCTGCGACCGTAGCAGTCCCGCGGTTCCGGACTGCGCGCCTAGAACCACTAGACCACCGCGGCCGGCAGTGACCACTTCAAACGTAACCCTCAATCGAACAACCGAGTCCCACGATCATCGCTAAAAAAGATGGACATACAGAAACTTCTGAAAAGTGGCTCAACAAAACTGCATATTCTTTCATTCCACAATGAAGGAGTTCATGAGCGTCTCTCAGGAATATACACGCCACTTAACTTGATATTGTGTTTTTTACTACTTTAGTTACTAGGTGAAGTAATTTTGGTATCACTGTGAGTGAAATTACATTTTGATTTTATTGGGGCAATACAACCACATGAATCATTCCTTGCGATCGAAGGTTCAGACTGAGAGAAATTTTACTATGGTTAAGAAGTTCTACTTCTACTCTAGAGCACTGGGACACACGTCCTCAGTTAAGCATCCTGTTACGATTTTCATAGGTTTCCCTGAACCTACTAGGCAATAGTTAATAGTCCATCTCTAGAGATAAGTAATAATGTTAAAGTATAATGACCTTCCCACCGACAAGAAGTTATACTATAAACATTATTGTTTCAAATATTTAGTTTAGTAAATTACTTCTCCACTGTGGTTTATAATTTTGTTGTAACCTACAATTTTCAATTTATCTTTCGTGTTACTGTCTTCAAACCATGTAGTACAAGCGCGCAATAAAGGATCTAGGTAGCTTTTATAACTTGATTAACAGTTCAATGCCTTTTAACGTAACCATTGTTACAATAACAGAGTTTACTTATGTTGGGAACCACATATCCGAGTATAGTAATTCAACGTTTCTTGTTCCGACGTGTTTATTAAGGCATATATGTTACTGAGTAACAGGTTTTCCAGCGCTATTGTTTCACAATATAAGTAAAGTCTGTTCTTGTAACAATGGTTACGTTAAATTGAATTGAATTGTTAATCAAGTTTTAAAAGTTATCTCGATCCTTTATTGTGCACTTATACTACATGGTTGTCTGAATACAATGCATTGTTTTTCATCATTAATTTCACGTAACAAAACTGAAAGCAGTTTTACTGCGTTGAATACATCTAAATAAAAAAAAGCTATGATATTTTAGTTGTAAGGAAAAGTTATTGTGTAAGGTTCAAATGGTTCATATGGCTCTGAGCACTATGCGACTTAACTTCTGAGGTCATCAGTCGCCCAGAACTTAGAACTAATTAAACCTAACTAACCTAAGGACTTCACACACATTTATGCCCGACGCAGGATTCGAACCTGCGACCGTAGCGGTCGCTCGGTTCCAGACTGTAGCGCCTAGAACCGCACGGCCACTCCGGCCGGCGGAAATTCACACTACAAACTTCTAGGACTTGTAGGGGAGAGTGAGCACATAATATTTTGCATAAGGACCCATGTTCGGAAATTTACCATTCCCGTGCTACAGCCGTTTGAAAACATGTTTGCTTGGTAGGTAAGCAACAAGGCAGACATGGTGGAGGTTGGTTGCATCGGGTCGGCTAATGTTTGACGTCCATCCTACCTCTTTGACCTGCTTCGAGCCTCATTCACGTGTTCGTGAGTGTTAAAGTAAGGTTTCTGAGTACATGTTTGCAGAATACACCGACATTATCGTTCTGAATGCCGAAACTCACGGTAACAAAAGAGCTGTTCGTCGCCTTTATCAAAGATCGTTCTCCACAAAGTCCGAGTCCATCGCAAACCATTTTCGCCACAATTACGCTAGGGCTTGGAGAAAGGGTACCTTCACCGTCAGCAGGCGTAACTGTGGTACTCGAAGGAGACGCCACAGACCCAAGCTGGGAGGGGACGTACTGCATCAGGTTGACGACAACCTGTCGACTAGTACACAAGCAGTTTCTTTGGCTATTAGTGAGTAGAACTGTAAAACAATTGATGTACAGGGTCACACAAATCAGTTACTTGTAGAAGCGGTCGCGTTACCAACACGTTTTAAAATGGTTGTTGCACGGAAACGGTACATGGGCTCCAATTCAAAATATTATCTGTTCGCTTCCTTCTACAGGTCCTAGGAGTTTGAAACTGGAATTTTCGAACACCCTGTATAAACAAAAGTATGTCATTCTCAATGGAAAGAAGTCTTCCGAAGTAAGTGTGATTTCAGGTGTGCCACAGGGGAGTGTCATGGGACCGTTGCTGTTCACAATATACGTAAATGACCTGGTGGATGACATCGGAAGTTCACTGAGGCTTTTTGCAGATGATGCTGTGGTGTGTCGAGAGGTTGTAACAATGGAAAATTGTACTGAAATGCAGGAGGATCTGCAGCGAATTGACGCATGGTGCATGGAATGGCAATTGAATCTCAATGTAGACAAGTGTAATGTGCTGCGAATACATAGAAAGATAGATCCCTTATCATTTAGCTACAAAATAGCAGGTCAGCAACTGTAAGCAGTTAATTCCATAAATTATCTGGGAGTACGCATTAGGAGTGATTTAAAATGGAATGATCATATGAAGTTGATCGTCGGTAAAGCAGATGCCAGACTGAGATTCATTGGAAGAATCCTAAGGAAATGCAATCAGAAAACAAAGGAAGTAGGTTACAGTACACTCGTTCGCCCACTGCTTGAATACTGCTCAGCGGTATGGGATCCGTACCAGATAGGGTTGATAGAAGAGATAGAGAAGATCCAACGGGGAGCAGCGCGCTTCGTTACAGGATCATTTAGTAATCGCGAAAGCGTTACGGAGATGATAGATAAACTCCAGTGGAAGACTCTACAGGAGAGACGCTCAATAGCTCGGTACGGGCTTTTGTTAAAGTTTCGAGAACATACCTTCACCGAAGAGTCCAGCAGTATATTGCTCCCTCCTACGTATATCTCGCGAAGAGACCATGAGGATAAAATCAGAGAGATCAGAGCCCACACAGAAGCATACACACAATCCTTCTTTCCACGAACAATACGAGACTGGAATAGAAGGGAGAACCGATAGAGGTACTCAGGGTACCCTCCGCCACACATCGTCAGGTGGCTTGCGGAGTATGGATGTAGATGTAGATGTAGTTTGTCTAACTTATAAGTTAAAATATACCCCGGAAGTGCTTTGCGTATTACGAGATAATTCGTTCTTACTTATCTTAAATGCGGTTGATTTAAGATCAGAAATTAATATACTCGACGCTGAGTAATCATGACATCGAGTATACATGGTGTAGAAGAACGATGTTTAAAAACCTCAGAGATTGTAGGTTGTTGTGGGTTGGCAGGAGAGCCAACACCGGGTTACTAGAGGAAGCCGAAAGACACGCGTTTTAGCTCACGCAGGCTGGCGTGAGGTATTATTCACAATATCAATAGTAACTGAACATGGCGCCTTGCTAGATCGTAGCAAATGACGTAGCTGAAGGCTATGCTAACTATCGTCTCGGAAAATGAGAACGTATTTTGTCAGTGAATCATCGCTAGCAAAGTCGGTTGTACAACTGGGGCGAGTGCTAGGAAGTCTCTCTAGACCTGCCGTGTGGCGGTGCTCGGTCTGCAGTCACTGATAGTGGCGACACGAGGGTCCGACGTATACTAACGGACCGCGGCCGATTTAAAGGCTACCACCTAGCAAGTGTGGTGTCTGGCGGTGACACCACATAGGGGATGAAATTTTGAATGTTTGGTATCAGGAACCTATAGCCGGAGTGTGAAATAGTATCTATAGCCACCACACGCACGCACGCATTACCTGGTCGACAAGTTACCAGGTGAGAATCTCACTGAACATTTGGGCTAGAACTCATGGACGCCACCTTACTGAACTACCCATTTTACCAGAGAGTTTGTCCGCCTCCATAGCTGTGTGGTCAGCGTGTGAGAGTGGCATGCGATGGGCCCGGGTTTGATATCTCGTCGGATCTGAGATTCCCTCCGCTCGGGGACTGGCTGTTGTGTTGTCTTCATCATCCTCTTCATCGACACACAAGTTTCCGAAGTGGCGTTAGCGAAAAAGACTTGCACCAGACGACCGGTCTACCCTTCCCTTGCAACTGCCCAGTAGTTCGTGGTTTCAGAACGATGATGCTCCAGCGCACTTTGTTCGTAGGGCAAGAGCATATCTCACACACACTTGGAAGGGATACCCAGTCTCTCGACTTCGTGTACTCTAACCAGTAGTAACAGTACCTGAGCTTATTGAGCACACCTTTACAGCGTTTGATACCATCAGAGGAGAACGCGGAATATTATAGAGAATCAGACAAAACATGGTTCGTCCTTGCGCATTATGTAACAAACGTGATGTTCGTCAAGTTGAATATTTGCTCCACAGTAGTGAAGCCACAGATTCGGTTTGCTATACTTGGCTGTACTTTTCCGTCTATAAATTTTTTCCAAACTACAGAATTCTTGTGTTTCCTTTAGCCTCTCGAATGCGTATAAAATATACGAAAATGTAGAAACTTTATTTCACATTTCTGGTTCTTTATATCAAAACTTTCAAAATTTCATCCACTGCAAAATCCCACATTTTTAAAACGTCGTTCTGTTACAGTCCTTACATATATAATCTGATAAAAAAGCGTCCAGACACCCTACATAATGCACAAATGACCAAGAGGCGCACCGGCCAATGTAAAAGGAGTTGAGCAGTATTGTGTTGTGAGTAGAGAAATAGTAACAGGACAAGGGGTCAGCCAGGACAGCTCCGTGACTTGCAACGTGAACTTGTCACTGGATGTCATTTGAATAACAAATTCGTGAGGAACATTTCATCGCATCTAACGCAAGGTTCAAAAATGGTTCAAATGGCTCTGAGCACTATGGGACATAACTTCTGAGGTCATCAGTCCCCTAGAACTTATAACTGCTTAAACCTAACCAACCTAAGGACATCACACACATCCATGCCCGAGGCAGGATTCGAACCTGCGACCGTATCAGTCGTGCGGCTCCGGACTGAGCGCCTATAACCGTTAGACCACCGCGGCCGGCGCAAACGCAAGGGAACGACCACAGACCTCACGTCCTGCCACACAGGGATTGTTCGAGCAGTGTGGTGCGGGGCTGTAAAACATCACATGAAATCAGGGGAAGGAATCACTCGTGGGCTCCATAGTGCTACCAGCAGTCCAGCTAGCAGAACGCCTTTGTGTAGGGAGCTGAAAGCAGTGGAGTGCAGTGACCGACAGGCTCCTCGTAAGACACGCATTTCTGTAGTCGATGCTAAACGACGCTTCAGGTAGTGCAGAGAGCGACGCTTCTTGGCAGAGGGTGACTGGAAACGAGTGATTCTGAATAATGGAACCGCTATACCCTGTGTTAATCTGCTGGAAGGGTTTGTGTTCGGCGAATGCATTGACATCGTAGCCTGCTTTCACGTGTTGCAGCAACAGCGGAGCTCGGGCGAGGTGGTGTTACAGTGCAGGGGAGATTTTCGTGGTAAGATTGTGGCTCCCTTATTGCGCTTAGGAGCTTGCTAAATGTGGAAGGATATGAACACATTTTACGATATTGTCTACGCAACGCGGGGTAGCCGCGCGGTCTTAGGGCGTCTTCTCACGGTTCGCGCGACGCCTCACCCCACCCCCACCCCCACCCCCACCCCCCTCACCCCGTCGGAGGTTCGAGTTCTTACTTGGACATGGGTGTGTGTGTTGACATTACCGTAAGTTACTTTAAGTTAGATTAAGTAGTGTGTCAGGCTAGGGACCTATGACCTCAGCAGTTTGTGGTCTCATAGAAACATTCCACAAATTTCCAAATATTGTCTACTATCGACAGTAAAAGAATACTGTACTTCTGAGATTATGACTGTATAAACATGAACAATGCCTATTCAAATACAGAGATATTTAAACGGGCATAATACGGTGCTGTGGTCGGCAACACCTGTGTAAGGAAACTAGTGTCTGGCGCAGTTGTTACATCGGTTACTGCTGCTACAATGGCAGGTTATCAGTATTTAAGTGAGTCTGAAAGTGGTGTTGTAGTCGGCGCACGAGCGACGGGACACAGCATCTCAGAGGTAGCGATGAAGTAGAGATCTTCCAGTATGAGCATTTCACGACTGTACCGTGAATATCAAGAATCGAATAAAACATCAAATATCCGACATTCCTGCGGATGGAAAAAGATACTGCAAGAACGGGACCAACGACGACTGAAGAGAATCGTTCAACGTGAGAGAAGTGCAACCCTTCCATAAACTGCTGCAGATATCAGTGCTGGGATATCAGGTAGTCTCAGCCTGCAAACCATTCAACGAAACATCATCGATATGGGCTTTTGGAGCCGGATGGCCCACCCATGTAGCCTTGATGAGTGCATAGCACAAAGCTTTGCGTCTCGCGGTGGACCATTAACACCGAAATTGGTCTGTTGATGACTGGAAACATGTTGCCTTGTTGCACAAGCCTCGTTTCAAATTGTATCGAGCGGATGGGTGTGTGCATATATGGAGACAACATCATGGATCCATAGATCCTGCATGTTAGCAGGGGTTGTTCAAGCTGGTGGAGACTCTGTAATGGTGTGGGGCGTGTGAAGTTGGAGTGCAATGGGACCTCTGATACGACTACATACGACTCTGACGGGTGACACGTACGTAAGTATCCTGTCTGATCACCTGCATCTATTCACGTCCATTGCGCATTCCGACGGACTTCGGCGATTCCAGCAGGACAATGTGATACCCCAAACGTCCAGAACTGCTAGAGAGTGACTCGAGGAACACTCATCTGAATCTGACAACTTCCGCTGGCCACCAAACTCCCCAGACATAAACATTATTGAGCATATTTGGGATGCCTTGCGACGTGCTGTTCAGAAGAGATCTCCACCTCCTCGTACTCTTACGGATTTATGGACAGCCCTACAGGATTCATGGTATCAATTCCTTCTAGCACTACTTCAGACATTAGTCAAATCCATGCCATGTCGTGCTGCTGCACTTCTGCGTGGCCGGCCGCTGTGGCCGAGAGGTTCTAGGCGCTTCAGTCTGTAACCGCGCGGCCGCTACGGTCGCAAGTTCGAATCCTGCCTCGGGCATGGATGTGTGTGATGTCCTTAGGTTAGTTAGGTTTTAGTAGTTTTAAGTTCTAGGGGACTGACGACCTCAGATGTTAAGTCCCATAGTGCTCAGAGCCATTTTTGAACTTCTGCGTGCTAGAGGGAGCCCTGCGCCGTGTTCTGTAGGTCTACCAGTTTCTTTGGCTCTTCAGTGTAGAAAGCTTGGGATTTTATCCAAATTTGAGGCGGAAGTATTTACCCAAGGGCTCTTCCACGAAAGACTTGGCAGCCAATCACACACGACGATTTGTTTTGTAGTCTGCTGGGTTCGTGCGCCCAGTACGTCCAGAGAACAAACAACGAGGTGCCGAGTCAGCCAGCGGGTACGGCTCGCGGTGCGTCGGCGTGGCGAAGCGCAGGGCCGGCCGCTGGCGCGGGACCAGCCTTGATCTTGAGTCGAGGCGAGGCCAGGCTGCGCTGACGTCAGCCGGCTGCCGATTCGTATCTGGCCGCCGCCCGCCGTCCCCTGTCAAACGAGCCAGAGAAATCGGTCCAACATGCCCACGCCGTGATGTCACCATTCGCTGAACGCGGCCGCGGCCGCGGCCGGCACAAAAGGACGACGAGGCGAGAGAATTAGAGTGCTGGCGTAATAACATAGATTGAAGACGTCTTTGGCCAGCTGCCTTCACGCCGCTTCACTATGCCCAATCAGCACGCGAGCATTGTTGTCTGAAACGACGGGCACCGAGGAGAATAGCATACCCGACGTGATCGACCCGCTGAATGAACCTGAGAAGAAACAGGCTCGGACGCCACAAAGGGGAGGGAATAACTCGGAGAGAAGCAACATTTTCAGCCTTGGGAAACAGCCATACGGTTATCGTAAGTTATAAGCAGAGTTCCATTGTGTGCTCGTAGAACACAGTCACATATTGCAGTAAGACAGGTTAATGGCACTGATCTGTTCACATTGTTCTCTAAAATACTTCAAGCGTACATTCTGTGTTTTCAAAGTGCTACCAAATATGTAAATCTTAATTCACTAGCGTAGAATTTTCGTTATTTTACGAAACAAGTTATTTAGATTGCTACCAAATCATAATCAGTTGTAAACATTGTTTACGTTATGAACGCCTCTCCGGCCCTGTTCAGTTGGCGAATCACTATGCAGGCTGAAGATGACTTAGCTACACTGAACCGCCGAAGAAACTGGTATAGGCATGCGTATTCAAATACAGAGAGATATAAACAGGCAGAATACGGCACGGCATTCGGCAACTCCTATATAAGACAACAAGGGTCTCGCACAGTTGTTAGATCGGTTGCTACTGCTACAATCGCAGGTTGTCAAGATTTAAGAGTTTGAACGTGGTGCTATAGTCGGCGTATGGGATACAACATCTCCGAGGCGGCGATGAAGTGGGGATTTTTCCGTACGACCATTTCACGAAGTGTACCGTATCAGAAATCCGGTAAAATATCAAATCTCCGACATCGCTGCGATCGGAAAAAGATCCTACAAGAACGGGATCAATGACGGCAGAAGAGAATCGTTTAACATGACAGAAGCTCAACCCTTCGGCAAACTGCTGCAGATTTCAATGCTGGACCATCAACAAGTGTCAGTGTTCGAATCGTTCAACAAAACATCATCGAAATTCACTTTCGGAGTCGGGGGCCCACTCATGTAACCTTGATGTCTGCAAGACAACGCTTTACGCCTGACCTGGGCTCGTCAACACCGACACCGGACTGTTGATGACTGGGAACATGTTACCTGATCGGACGAGTCTCGTTTCAAATTGTATCGAGAGCATGGACGTGTACGGGTATGGAGACAATCTCATGAATCCATGGACCCTGCATGTCAGCAACGGACTGTTCAAGCTGGTGGAGTCTCTGTAACGGTGTGGGGCTTGTGCAGGTGGAATGGGACCCCTCATAAGTCTAGATTCGACTGTGGCAGGTGACACGTACGTAAGCGTCCTGTCTGATCACCAGCATCCATTCATGTCCAATGTACACTCCGACGGACTTGGGCGATTCCAGCAGGAAAATGCGACACCCCACACGTCCAGAATTGCTACAGAGTGGCTCCAGGAACACTCTTCTGAGTTTAAAGACTTCCGTTGACCACCAAGCTCCCGAGTCATGGACATTATTGGGCATATCTGGGATGCCTTGCAACGTACTGTTCAGAAGAGATCTCCACTCCCTCGTACTCTTACGGCTTTATGGACAGCTCTACAGGATTCGTGGTGACAGTTCTCTCCAGCACTATTTCAGACATTAGTTGGGCCGATGACACGTGTTGCGGCACTTATGCGTGCTCAGGGGGGCCCTACACGATATTAGGCAGATGTACCAGTTTCTTTGTCTCTTCAGTGTATGATTCGTAGTACTACCAACCAAATAACTGATAATAAAACATGGAATTTTAGAAAAATTTAATATTCTCTTTTGGCTGGCTCTGAGCACTATGGGACTTAACATCTGTGGTCATCAGTCCCCTAGAACTTAGAACTACTTCAACCTAACTAACCTAAGGACATCACACACATCCATGCCCGAGGCAGGATTCGAACCTGCGACCGTAGCAGTCCCGCGGTGCCGGACTGAGCGCCTAGATTCTCTTTTGGAACTGTAGACTGATATAAATGTTGTTTGTTTACCTAAGGTCCATCTCTGTAGCTCAGACAGCGTGTCTGGCTATGTGGACGACCCGGTTACGGTTCCCGGTAATGCTAGGGATTTTCACTTGGTGAGGAGGACTGGAACAGGCTGCTCTCAGCTGCATGACGCCAACTGATGAGCTACTTGTTTGAGAAGTAGCAGCTCCAATACCAAGAAAGCCGATCGCGACCATGAAAACTGTGTGCTGACGCAATGCCTCTCAATACTGCATCCAAATGATGGCATTGGCAGGGTGTGGCACGGCGGTCGGTCGCGATTAACCTGTCTGCGCGAGAACCTGGAGTTTTTGTTTTCTGCTCTCTTACGTAAGATATGTTTGTGTTATTTAGATTTAGATAATTTGGTAGTTATTTTACAATATAGCAGCGATTCTGCTTAGCATAGATTAGTCAAGACTTTGGTATGTTTCCGGGGTTAAGTGGCTGAAAAGCATAAGTTACTTGTTGGTAATTTATGAACGCTGGGATTGTGCCCGATAGCGTCCTAGATGTGTTCCATTGGGTTCAGATTAGCCGAAAATGGCGCCCAAGACATCAACGTGAGTTCTACAAACTAGCACGATTCTGGCCTTGTGACACGTAGCCTACAGTTATCCTGATGGAAGATGCCATTGTCGCGGGGAATGACATGAAGCATGTACGTGATCCACAGCTATCATAATGGGTTCGATTACTATCACAGATATCCTGGAAGCCCAAATAATGTCCACCCATATCGTAGTACTGCTCCCACCACCATGCGTCCACGTTGCGGTACACGTTTCAAGAAACTGTACTCCCGGATGAGGTCCTATCCGGACACAACCATCGACCTGGTGTAACAAGAAGCACAGTTCAAAATCGTCTAATTCTTGACTCAGTGACATACTGTCACCGAAACGGAAGACAGCAGAGAGAATGCCGAAATACTGAATTCAGTCTTCCTGAGCTGTTTCACCTTGGAAGACCGTAACATGACCTCACCTGCAGCCTCCGTACGAACGTCGAAATGGCAATGTTGCGATAATCAATCACATGAGAGGAAAGCGACTACAATCGCTTAGTAGAGGACAGGCAGCGGAACCAGACGAGGTACCTATAAGATTCTACAAATATTATGCGAAACAATGTGCTCCCCTTCTAGCAGGCCGGCCGCGGTGGTCTAGCGGTTCTAGGCGCTCAGTCCGGTGCCGCGCGACTGCTACGGTCGCAGGTTCGAATCCTGCCTCGGGCATGGATGTGTGTGATGTCCTTAGGTTAGTTAGGTTTAAGTAGTTCTAAGTTCTAGGGGACTGATGACCACAGATGTTAAGTCCCATAGTGCTCAGAGCCATTTTTTGAACCTTCTAGCAGCAACGTATCGTAGATCCCTGGAGCAACGCAGCGTACGTAGCAACCGGAAAAAAGTTCAGATAATTCCCGTTTTAGAAGGGTCGTAGGTCAGATGCACATAATTAAAGGCATTTATCGTTGACGTCAATCTGACGTAGATTTAGGGAGCATGTTCGATACTCAGTGATTATGACGTATCTGGAGAACGAGAATCTCCTCTACAACAATCAACATGGATTCCTCAAACAGAGATATTATGAAATTCAGCTCACTCTGTTCCTCCACAAGATCAATAGCGCTATAGACAACGGCAGGTTGATGGCGTGTTTCTTGTCTTCAGGAAGCCATTTGACACCGTCACGCACTGCCGTTTGGTGAAAAACAAAAGTTCCAAGCATATCGAGTATCGGACGAGATTTGGGACTGGACTGAAGACTTTCAGGTAGAACTCAACAAGTCGCTCTCAACGCAACAAAATCGACAGATGGAAAGGTAATTCCCGGAGTACTCCAAGGAAGTGAGATAGAACCGTTACTGTTCACAATGTTTATGAATGATCTAGTAGACGACGTCGGAAACTGTTCGCAGATGACGGGAGTGTCTATAAGAAAGTAGCAGCGCCTGAAGACAGTAACGACTTACACAGTGATCTTCAGAGGATTGATGAATGGTGGAGGCTCTGGCAGTTGACCCTGAACTTTAATATATACAACATATGGCGTATACGTACGAAAAGAAATCCACTACTGTGCAACTGTACTATAGATGACAAGTGGCTGGAGACAGTATCTACAGTAAAATATCTGAGAGGAACTGTCCAGAGTGACCTGCCGTGGAATGATCACACAAAAAAAAAGTTGTCGAAAAGCAATTGCCAGACCAGGAAGAACGTTACGGAAAGGACACTTATCGACTAGGGAAGTGGCTTACAAGGCGCTTGTTCGACCGATTCTTGAGTATTGTTCATGAGTGTGGGATCTTTGGCGGGTAGGGCTGATAGAAGATATAAAGAAGATCCAACGACGGTAGGCACGTTTCGTCACGGGATCATGTGGTCAGCGCGAGAGCGTTACCGAGATGTTCTACAAACTCCAGTGGCAGACGTTACAAGTCAGAGCACTTACCGGGAACGCCCAGACGACATATCATTTCCTCCCACATACATCTAGCGAAATGAACTCGACGAGGAAATTTCAGAAAGTAGAACTAATACGAGTGCAGAGGCTCATCGTCAATCCTCGTTGTCATGTGCCATTTGCGAGAATAAGTGGGAAGTACCAGAAGTATCCATGAGTGATTTCCGAAGTATGATGTAGGTGTATAAGTAGATTTTAACAAGCGATACGTTTCCATTGACACGCGGTCCAGTCTCGATCATTCCGTGTGGACTGCAACAGTTATTGACAATTTTTTCGTGCTGGTATCATGTAGTGCTCATCTGCTGCGGTGTTCCATATTTAACAATGTCCGCTGAGATATGTACTCTGAAACACTTTTGCCTGCGCCAGCATTGAACTGTGTCGTCAGATACGACACAGATCACAGCCTATCCCGCTGTACAGAGCTGGCAAGCCCCTGACCTCCGCGTTCTGTTGACATCCAACACCCTGTCGTAAACTCGTGGTTTCTCCGTCCTTCAACCACTTTCCACAGACGTTCACGACAGTAGCACGCGAGTAAACAGTCAGCTTCGTCGTTTCAGAGATGTTCATCCCGTGGTGCCGGGCAGTAACGATCAGCCCTTCATCGACGTCGCTCATGTCAGTGGATTTCCCCTTTCGCGGTCCTTATTGTCGGTAGAATGTATCTCGGTTCGTCTCTTTCCTGCTTATGCGCTTTCCTTACCGCGTCAGGTACCCCGCACCGTTACCAGACAGGATTCACTATCACTGTGAATAGTGGCTATAGCTTTTTAGCTCATCAATGTATGTGTAACGCGTGTAGCATTGAAAAAAAATGCTCGATGAAAAGTGTTAATTTTGCTGTTCTCTTTGTCTCCGTGCCTTCGGGTGCAGGTGACTTTGCAACATTTCTCCTCCTTTTCCGTCAATAGCTATGGTTCTTTTTAACTGGAAGGTCTTTCAGACTCTTTCAACACCCTTTACTTCGATAATTCCTCACGTCATGAAATATCTGGTATTCGTTTAATCTATCTGATGTCTCTTTACATTTCGTATTGACTGAAACAGAATTATCAGTTGCTGCTAAAGCTTGCTCCCTTACCTTAACAGTAGAGGGCAGTGAAGAAGAAAAAGGTAATCAAAACAGTTGAAGGGAGAAAAGATATACATCGTACGACCAAAATGTTGCTATACTGATTTCATTCGTAGCGTGCAAGCTACGCCAGCACAATAACAAGTCGGCAGCTTGAACTAACAACGGTAAACAACAGTCGTGCATTCAACCACTCTCTTGTGAGAAGGCTGCATGCGGCCGTAGTGCGTCAACGTTGTCTGTTATTGTGTCACATGTCTTAATAGAGCCACATCTCCAAATCAAGTTTTCAAGACCTTCTCCAGAGTGTTTTGAGAAAGGTATAAGTATGTGTAATGCTTCCGCCGCACACTTTGACTCCCAAACATAAGAACGAAAGTACGGGGACGCCTATGGCTACTTGATTGAAATGCAAAATGGAGAGAATTTTTTTCTGGAAAGGGTGGCAAGACTTAGCGTTTTATCAATATGGACCTACCACCAAGCTACAAACTGCAGAAATCAACATGAGGGGTCAATACTTTGACGATATAATATCCCAAAAAAGGACTTTTCTGATGGTTTCACATGGCGTTGTGAACGTTCTATGCGTTGTACTCAACTGGGGGAGACTATGTATAATACAAGAAGCATCGAAACCATGGTCTCAACTTCTCTCTATTTTTCTATTACTCTAGTCTCCAAAATTTCGGACCGACAGGGTGGAAGCCTTGATAAAAATTTACTTAAGACTTATTAAGGAACGGAAGACAATGTATCGGGGTTGTGAGCTAAGAAAAAGGGAAAAAATATGGAAGTTACGAATAGTAATAACTTTTTTTCACTACTCACGTATTCGGTGGAAGGATGCGAAACAGCTTTGAATATGGTTGAGCCACAGTCGTGCCAAGGCTGATAAACTTCCGCTAATGCTTCTATTCGGTAAGTTACGACACAGACTTACTCTAACACCACTTAATACTCTGTAATCTTGTCTGAAGGGACTCATTTGAAAGGGCTACTGCGAGTAGGGAGATTGAAGAGATTAGCATCCGCCATTGCTGCCACCAACTCTCTTCTCTTCCCCAGCCTGTGTTTGCGGCGCAGTGAACACATGCGATTAAAGCTACTGGCAGAGCTCTGCTGGTACTGCGTATAATCCGGGATTTGGGGGCGGTGCTGTGGGGCTCAGGTGCAACTCTTCGCTCCCAAATTGCGTCCCACCCCATTTACCCGTATTTAATCCTGGCTATAAATACTGAAACAGTGCGTTACGCACTACGACCAGAATTACACGCACCGTGTGTAGTACTAACAGGGATTTATAGATGGACCAGTAATTGTTTTCGATAGAAACTAAAATACAGATCCCGCTGTGAACAGTAACTCACCAAGAGTTATTGATATCGCTGTAGGCCTACTGTGTGTAGCAAAAAGTTGTCTATACGTATAAAGCGTAGACGGAACTGACAAGGTTCTATCGATGTCAAACCTTGCTCTCACCACACCTTTAATCAAAAGATGGCTTCAGATATTGTGGTACGAATTCAGTTTTAAAACTTTCTGTATTCTTATATTATTTCTGTGAAAAATAATGTGATCCATGTAGATAACAGTAAAATACTCAAGAACCGCAATTAACGTAATGATTGCACGATTGACATTATGAAAATCGTGAACGACATGTACAGGAGTAGTAAATGCAGGTAGAAAGAGAAAGAAGGAAATCTAAACACCCATAAGAATTTGTTGTTAGTTTGGAGATGCAGTCACGGGATTAAGGATCATTAGCTGTAAAAGAGTTGTACCTATCAGAATGCAAAAAATTCGGTTTCATAATATGAGGTAAGATGGTACAACAAGACTAGATTTTCTGCACTACAAAAATAGCGAAAATTATCCAGTAAAGACACGTTTCCGGTTGATATCATATGTGGAACATTTTGTTTTGGCAGATACTACATGCCGAGCCATTGAAGTGTACGCCTCGGTTTGTCGGGATTTCGTCTAACACCACAATCTGTTCCTGTCACTTAGATTTTTTATTTCCTACGGTATTTATCAAATAAAGCAACCTACAAATTAAAGATCACATAGAAATAATATCTCTAACAGCTTATGAGTATTCTAAGCGGAAACTGTGGTAAAGAGCAGACTTCGTAAATACCGAGTCATTACTTTAGTAGTTCGAGGAATACAATAAACTAAATCGTTTCTCCAGATCAGTACGTTAAAGCTGACAAGCATTATGCGAAGTAATAGCCTACATGTGGAATAGAAAGTTGTTCGATTAATAGTGCCTGAAAAATAAATATCAGTTTTTTGAAAGCTCGTGAAATTTACACCTATGTCACAGGGAAAGTAGCGACACCGAGAAAAATTTGACCACTTTTTAAAAAAAAATTAAGTACAACGCCACTATTTGGCTAACATTTCAGTATCTATTTATTTGAGGAAGGGATAGTAGTTTTCAGTTTGCTTCTTGGGTTTTTGAAATACTTCTTTCTTATTCTTATAGTAAAAATACAACTATGAAATACTATTGAAACTCATTCTAAGCGGAAAGATAGCATGATTACACAACATCATTTTTAGGTTGTTGAGGTGCTAGCGTTCTGCCTAACGCTTAGGATAATTTATGAACGATTTATTTTTCCGTTTGTTTCACGCTACTAGTATAACCGGCTCATAAGGCGTATGTAACGCGCATTATAATGTGAATTGTTTGCTTAAAACACCAAGAGCCACTAGGAAGTTGCAAGGACATAAGCTGTTGTTTACACTACATAATGTTGCAGCAAATTAATGTGCAGCTTCCGCAGATAAATGCATAAAAATCCGAAAGCAGTCAAAGGAATTAATAACATTCAAAACATAGGTAGTAAGCGAATTTAAAAAGACCCTCATAATATCAAAAATGTTAGATCTTATTCCATGGTAACTCATGTCAAACAAATTAAAGCGAACAAGCAGTGAGTAATATAAATTTTGTTCAAACATATACCCGCACATCTTGGAGAGATCTTGAAACATCTTGAAATACTTATTTTTATATTTCAGTATATTTTCTACTCAATAGTATTTGAGGGCAATAATGAAAATTAGTTTCAGGTGAAGTGCAATTCACATAACTTCGATATAAGAAAAAATAGGATATTTTCATGCAGACTTTGTTGCTTCGTCTTTTGTTCAGAGTGAATGTTCGTTGTTTTGGCTTAAAGAACTCCTACAAGCTGTCTGCGGGAAAAGACACATACTGCAGGATTTAACTGCTTATCTGTATGAAAGTACTGAAATGTCCTTCATCAATATGGTCATTCGGAACAGTGATGTTCTATTTCTACAGCAAGTAGATAAAGGATTTTGTTTTTCGGATATCAGACTGCTCACACTAATTTTGAGCACTAGCTGGAAACAGACATGTTACTGAATGTAAAAGAGACGTAGTGGATTTGTTGAAAGTAACAAATTTTCCACTAATTGCGTTATGTTTACTCACAGTCTTTTTAAGCATAAGTCGAGTATTGCGGATTCGCTATAGTTCAAGGTTAATAATTTCTGCCAGCTACTTTTTATCTCTTATTCACTTATTATATTCCTTACCAATGTCTGTATCCCTCAAGGACCTTCGAGATAAGATACAGAACGCGATAAAAAACGAATGAGATATACATTTGTTGTTTGTCTGCAACAAAGTAGCAGAGAAAATTTGTGCATTATCAGTGATACTTTACGGAAAAGGTATTGGAGTAGAACAATATAACGATACTTGAGTGATATAAGAGTAGCTGTAGTGGTCCAAGTTACGTGCCAGATTCATAGGAGATAGTGGATTCACCACTTCGAGAAGACAATCTGATTGAATAAGAGGAAATTTACGTGAAATGCTCAATCATAGTACATCACTATTTCTTATAATGGCTGAAATATCCCACCTACAATCCCAGAACACGTTGCCAGGAACTGGATGTTTGCGGCAAATTAGCGCACTATGCCAGACTGCCACTAGAACGAGATATGGGCTTTCATGGGCCGTGTCCTGCCAGATGTGCTATGCGCTTCCTTGCACCATTTCAGAGTGTCATCAGTTCACTGAACGCACTCATTCTCTGTTCCGTCAAAACTCTTAGGAGGCTCTCAAGTAATGACTTTCGACTAGTACCGTCAGCAGAATTGATGTGGCAGAGGGTTTGGCTTATCCATGGCTGAACACATCTCTTGGAGATGATATGCTTTTACCGTGTGTCACTACGAAGAATGCACGCACATAAAAAAATAAATTGCAGCCCACCTTGCCAACAGAAAACTGAGGTCTGGATAGTTGAGTGTTTGCTCATTTTAGCAGGACTCAGTGAGATTGAAAACCCATGTCCGAAAGCTGTATTGGCGATAACAGTTACGTCCAAGACAGTTCTTAACTAACAAGCAACCCCATGAGAGCGAGATCGCAAATTCACACTTCAGTAAGGCTCATTTGAAAGTGTAGTGTTAGCCGGTCGGAGTGGCCGAGCGGTTCTAGGCGCTTCATTCTGGAACCGCGCGACCGCTACGGTCGCAGTTTCGAATCCTGCCTCGGTCATGGATGTGTGTGACGTCCCTAGGTTAGTTAGGTTTAAGTAGTTCTAAGTTCTAGGGGACTGATGACCTGAGAAGTTTAGTCCCATAGTGCTCAGAGCCATTTGAACCATTCTTTTTTTGAAAGTGTAGTGTTAGCAATTACGGCTGGAAAAAAAATTAGCTGCTAATGACTTACCATATGCATCAGGAAGGCGACAGAAAATGTCTGGGAGGTGCAGAGATCTGCCTTCTTTGGGATATATGGGCTAGCCGTTGTGGCCGAGCGGTTCTAGGCGCTTCAGTCCGGAACCACGCTGATGCTACGGTCGCTGGTTCGAATCCTGTCTCGTGCATGGATGTGTGTGATGTCGTTAGGTTAGTTAGGTTTGAGTAGTTCTAAGTCTAGGGGACAGATGACCTCGGATGTCAAGTCCCACAGTGCTCAGAGCCATTTGAACCATTTGATATGTGTATTACACTTCAGAGAATGAAGATTGTCAACACTGAAGAAATGTCCAAAACAAACCATTAACCTGTACCATGAGCACCGAATGAAAAATGATGTGCCACAATGAACACAAAGGTTCTCACCATCAATATCGGAGGCGAACGCCTTGGGCGTCACAAACCGTGTAGGATGTTCAACTAGGCAACTGTTCTTAAAGTATGCATATAGAGTCATACAGATGCAACGGGGTGATGAGAACTGATAGAACATGGCATGTAACCGAATGCTGCGGATAATGTTCCATGTGCGTAACTGTGTTTAGTACCAGCTCCTTCGACAACTATTGTCCTTTACTACTTTTCGTGGAGGCGGGATTTGTTGCCACCTGTCGACAAGCATTATTAACAACATAGCTCGACATGTGTTTTAATATCACTATCAGTTGTTAAACGAATATCGCCATCATCGTACTCCTGGTGCACATTGTCCGCACAATCGAGCACATAGACACCACAAATTCCACTGATTCATCTTTCAGAAGCGCTAACATTTCGTCTGCCATTTCTTTCGCAATCTGTGAAATTCCTTGGGTTCAGTTCGGAGGAATGTAAGCTTTGGCAACTGTTGTAGATACAATACAATGTTTTCTTTGTTTATCGTTGCCACTGTTCTGCTTTCTATTAACACCACTAACGCTGTAGCACTGTTGTGAGTTTCTCGTCGACCAAGCAGTTTAACTACACTCCATCGTCTCTTGCTGTGCTCACCATCGGATGCCTTCAGTCCCGCCCTCTTTTGCCATTAGCAGCCAATATTGTGGTTGCATGGTCGACAATATGTCAAGTACTGAATGTCTTAAACGTCATTGACCTTTTGGGACCTCATACTCAAAGGGTTCCTTATATGTGTGCTATACCAATGCTTAATGCCTGCGGCGTCAGCAACCAACACCAGGGCTTGGAAGCTACCTAACACACACGGGACAACTTTTAGAAGACAGACCACTATACGTGGGCTCTCCACCAGGAGACGACCCTAGCACCAGTAGAGGCCACGGGCCGCATGGACCTACTGTCTTACACAAAACACTTGATTACAAATTTGCCCAGCTGTATTCTAGTGCCTACTGGCATTTAGGAAGGCACTCAAGTCAGACAAGACCAGCTCGCTCTGACTGAATTTCCTGGTACAGGCGCCCATTCTGCAGGAATTCCATCAATCAAAGTTCTCACTCGAGAGCCACCTCCATACCACCGTTGCTGCTCACTTCTCATGTCGAGAGTCTGGGAGCTACCAGCTGTGGACTTAGAGGCCTCGTAGTCTCCTCGCAAAAGATGACTCTGGAGAATCTGTTGTCTTGGCAGACTTTGAACACGAATATTTATTCCTGCTTAACATTCAAATGGCTACACTGTGGACTTAGCTAATTTTGCTCCATATGGTACTAAACCTTGTTCATTCAATTTGTACTTTAACCATGAGTGTCCTAAGAGACAGACTTTTATCACGTAACCTTAATGAACTTAGAAACAATCCAACCAGCTTCCAGGCATCGAGAGCATCATTGTTCCGTTTGTAGAAGTGACATATTTCATTTAAATCCATATCAGAGCAGACTTCCTACTAATTTTAGATAAGTAAATCTGTTCAATCATTGCTAACTGAATATTTTTAGTGACGCTGTCGGCAGGCATATCAGTTGGTGATGAGGTGTTGTATTCATGTCAGGCTCATGTACCTGCTCCAATCCAGGTTATTAGCACTTGCGTATGTGTTCCACTTGACAGTGTACTCATTATAACACAGTTTAGAGCATGACAGAACCATTGGATCCCCTGCCAGGTATTTATACTACTCCAGCAGATGCAGTGCACCCAGAAACTCCGAACAGTTGTTGGTCATTTCCATATCGCCTGCAGTAACGTCGTTCTACCTCTCTAAGATCAGCTCCACGATCAAGGTTTTACACTTGGCGCCACCATCTTTCCAATCATTCGACAGGAAGATAGAATCAGGGGCAAACTGGGTTGCACACATGGAGTAGCACTTCCTGGCTCGTGACATCTCAGATTATGCCAAGCAGCGCTCTTTCTTTTTGGCATCCTTAGACCTGGACATTTATCATCTATTAAAGCAACTGCATGTCAAAGCAGAGCCCTGTGCCCTTCTGCAGGACACGTTGAAGACTAGTTTGCCTGAATACTTCAACTCTCAAGTGCACATGCCAGCAGCCTGCCACAAGTTTTCAGTTGTCATAAACTCCATGGACAGTGATACACAAAATGTATTGCCTGCCTACCAGGTTTAGCTCAGGGATGCCACTTTCAATACAGTGTCACCGAGTGCAAGCTATCACATGCTACTTTTTGGTTAGAGATATAATTTTAGTGTATGCCTTACATGATGGTCTTAGAACTGGTCTCTTGAAATTCTACGACCCATCTCTAGAAACTTGTCTTCTCATCATCAAGGCACTCGAACCATTCCTGCAGTCCTTGGCTTACAGCATCTCTCATAAGTGTTTGGAATTTGGATAACAAGTTACCTTCAAACTCAATTACGGACATCTGTCCAAGTGGACTATTGCAATGATCTTATAAAACGTAACGGACAGTTCATGTCCCAAGTTCAGGTAAAGACACATCACCCCATCTCCAACAGCTTCCTACCTGCAAGTACAACTCTTGTGGAAAATCCAGACATTGGACCAAAGTGTGTCAATAAACTCTGTAGATGTCAATAGACTGCAACCACTCTGACTCCTCAGATTTGGAGGCAGACAACATGGCTGAACTGTACCCAGACATAACATATATGCAAAGGTGTCCCCACATTCTACAGGAAGTCTCTCATTAACTGTCAAATTCAATAATATACCCATCTCCTTGCATATAGATGCAGTCTCTGCCCTGACCGTTATCAGTCAGGAGTGATTTTATAACACCACGTCACTTTCCCTCCAACCCTCCGATACCCTAATGGAAAGTTATAGCAATGACCTTATAAAACCTAACGGACAATTCACGTCGCAAGTACAGAATCAATCACGCAGCACCACGGCCAGGAGTCCGGTGGTAAATGCCCTGAAAGCTGTCAGTCTCTTAGGCATGGACCTTCTAATGCTCTTGAGTTAGAAATGCACGAGTCACCCCAATGGTCAAATCCTGGATACAAACCTGTAACTCAGATATCTTTCTTCAAAATTCAACTCTGTGTTTTCACAATTCTTTTCAGATGTTGGAGAGTTTGAAACCCACTTGGCCCTCTTTCCACGCCCATAGTTATTATTGAAAAATCAAATCATGCCTTATGCATTTGTGGAGATTTCAAGACGATCGTCAATGCCCAGTCTGTCAGTGATATACGCTCGATACGTAAGGTACAGCACAGCATGACCCGTCTAGCAAGCAGAAAAGAGTTTGCAAAAACTGACCTGAAAGACATACCTCCAACTGCAACTGGAGGAAGAGCCCTGACATATCCGGTTTATCAACACTGCCTTCATGTTGTTCCAGCACAAAAGACTTCCCTTTGGTACATATAGTGCCCCACCAACATTTCAACGATATCTGTATCATCTCACTTGCGATATATCAGGGACAGAAAATTACTTAGACGACTCTTTCGTTGCAAGCAAAGATGCCCAGGACCTAGCCAACAAGCTGGACACTGTTCACGGTCCCCAAACGGGTCAATCTAAAAAGTAACAAAGACAAGTGTTATGTTTTTGTTAGTCAGTCTCAATATCTCAAACACATTTTCAATGCTTCCAAAATCTACCACATGCCTCGGTACATTGAGGAACTACAAAAACTTTGGACTCCTACCAACACCAGCCAGCTGAAATCAGGGTTGGAACAATTAAATTCTTACTGATAGTCTATTCCCCTTGTGGCCACCATTCCTGAACAACTACACCACATACTGCAGAAAACGTCTTTTGCCAATGGAACCTGGTGCGTGACGTGGCTTTCAAAGACTTAAAGCAGGCTCTTCGCCGCGTCTCGTGTCCCACAGCATATAATCCTGCAAAACCTCTTATCCTGGCAGCAGATGCATCAGACAATGGTATGGGTGCAGTCCTGTCCCATGTGACTGACGTGGTGGAACGCGCAATTATAGCCAGATTGACAAAGGAGCATTAGCCATCACATTTTCCCTTAATAAATTCTATGGTTAAGTGTATTGTACCACTGGACGGTAAGCTGATCGCACGCCGCACTGCTGAGGACCCAACTCTCAACGAGATCTCCCATCCTGTATATAGCTTGGTTGTCTGACGGCAAACAGATCCAGCAGCCAAAGGTACAGGCCTGCGGGTACTGTGAGAACGCTCTCCCAAGAATGAAAGATGTACTGCTGCTCCAAGGAGAAAACAGATACACCAGGATGATCATCCCACATCTCTCCAATTTTGTTACCTCTCCACACAAGACGCTGGGGCGGGGGAAGGGTACTCACTAAACATTGAGGCTGCCATCACGTCTATTGGTTTGGCATGGACAGAGCCATAACTGAAAATGTATCGTCTTAAATTACCTGCAAGAGCAATATTGTTTTGCTGAACCTTTGTACATACACAGGTAGCGGGTCCCCATACATTTCTTGCATGTCTGCCACATCAGCTAGACTAACTATTCAAGCCTTAGTTCACATTTTTTTCCATTGAAGGATTTCCTGACAGCATTGTTACCGACAGCGGTCCCCAGTTCGCATCTGCAGAATTCTCTGCTTTCTGTTTCAAAAATGGCACCACCCTATTTCACTCAGTATCATCCCACTACCTTAAATGGACATGTGGTCGGTTTTGTCCACACTTTTAAAGCTCAGATCTTTAGACTTCACTGTCATTCTATTCAGGACGAATCTCTCACCCTTTTCTTGGCATACTACAGGTCAACTCCACAGGACCACTTGACTCCTGCTCAGAAATTTCATGGTCAATCTTATCGGTCTCTGCTTCACCTCACAGCCCTCTATAAGGTGGTCTAGCTGCCACTATCTTTAACCTAAAGACCCAGTGTGGGCCCATGGGCTTAATAAGGGACGCTAATATTGTTTCCTGGCATTAATTTCTGATTTTATAGGCAGGTCACAATCAACATGACACTCAAGGACGGCACAACGCGCCGCAGACATATCAACCAATTACGATCTTGGTGTGACCCTTCTGCTGACACAAAGAAACTACCACTTCCTTATATTGCAAAGATGGAGCCACCCACCTTCACCAATCCAGACTGCACCAGGCCATCTCAACAACTCCACGCACAACATTAGGACTGATACCAATGGAAATGGACTTTATCCCCACAACCGCCCCAGCTGCCAGTAAGATATGTACCCTCTCCAAAGGCTTCAAGATGGGCTTCGCCACCGCATCCTTACCTCCACAGGTTGGGAGGGATGCTGCACCAAGACGTAATGCCTGTGGTGTCAGCCACCAACATCACATTGGTGCTTTGAAGATGCCTAAGACACAGGGGACAATTTTCCAGAAAATACACGTCCAAGCTCTGGCTGTCAACCAAGAGAAAACCTCAAAGCTGCTAGAGACTGTGGGCTGCACTGACTCGTCCTCTTCTGCAAGAGACTTTACCAAAAGTAGGCCTGGTTGCATCATGGTGCTGAGTGGTATTTAGGGTAACGCTCAGAACCGACCAGATCTGTTCGCTCCAAGTGTTTCCTGATCCAGCCGCCGCACACTACGGCAAAATCCCAAAAAACTGGTCAGAAGTAGAAAAATAAAGTTCAAGTTCCGGTAATTTCTAGTCAAGGGTTAGGTTGCGTAAGGGTACGAAGGTCAAATTCCGGGCCCAGATAACAATAAATGCATCATTTAAGCGTAAATGAACGGAAAATTACAACTAAAAAATTTTAAAGACGAAGAGAAAAGTTTATAAGTTCAGCGGAATTCAACGATCTTACCAATAGCACGTTGTAGATGCAACTATTACCAAATGAAAAAAATTAAAACTTACGGCATCTAGCTGCAAATGTATCACTGGTACGAATTCTTGCAACTTAAAACACAGTTTGCTGAATTTCATACATCAACGAAGCGGAATGTTACCCTTTTTCTTGAATTTATCTGCAGTATTCATTGTATTTCGAGTTCTATGATACATAATTCACTTTTATGAATGTACTCTTCTCCTTTTCAAATAATATTTTGGAACGAGTAATAGTAACGATGTTAAATATAGAAATATTGTAATGTAAAAATATAAAAACAGTGATATGTTAAAAATATACGGCAGTCTGCCAATGTAATCGTATCCTTAATGACTCAATAGTAGCAGCTGAAAACAGTTTTCTGCAAATGACTCACAAGAATTTTCTTAATAGTGCAATATCTTTTAACTTAGTCCCACACAGATCAGTAATTAGTAAACTAGCTCAGTTCTCAGGGTAGTTACGTAATCGTCGATAATTAATTGTCCGTCTTTCTTTACCCAACACCACAGATATTATTCCAGGCTCGCGAGAAGTCGTGTGCTTATTGCACCAAAGACTATTTCACAAGTCTGTTCGATGTAAACTACTGCAACACGTAACTTAATATCGTAGTTTCGTCTCGATTCTCCAATATAAGATAACAAGAGTAGCATCTACAAATGAAATCCTGTAATGGAACTGGAATCCTATAACCAGACCATTTTCTGCCTGGGATGTTATCTCGTTATATAAAGAAAAGCTATACGTAAAAATTGTTAAATTATCATCAGCGGCCGTCGGGCTCGTAGGATCTGAAAGAAAGTTAATTGTCCTAACCGACGGCACGTTTCGTAGATGAGCTAAAAGAAAAACGTTAAATATTTCCTAAGATGGCGCCTAAGAATAAAAATTCTTTGTTAAGGCTGATATCTACTTAGGACAATCCAGATATCAGATTACAAATTAATTGACTGCATACACACATTCTTTTGACAAAATAACCATTACATTTTTCTGGTACAACTTACATTATTAGCTGGTACAGCAAGATGAGCTTTACACAAGAACGTCCTCTTAGGTCCGAATCCAAGCAGATAAGATAAACGAATGAGAAAGGAAAGATAGTTCATACACAGTGGACAAACATGTCCACTGTAGTTCTATCTCTTCTTTCTTGGCGTAGATTGTCGGTTCTTTATAAAATTTATCGTAATATTTAGTTTACATTTTTTAAACCCAAGATCACCCAGGAGAAACAGTACAATGTTGTTGTTGTTGTTGTGGTCTTCAGTCCTGAGACTGGTTTGATGCAGCTCTCCACGCTATTCTATCCTGTGCAAGCTTCTTCGTCTGCCAGTACCTACTGCATCCTACATCCTTCTGAATCTGCTTAGTGTATTCATCTCTTGGTCTCCCCCTACGATTTTTACCCTCCACGCTGCCCTCCAATACTAAATTGGTGATCCCTTGATGCCTCAGAACATATCCAACCAACCGATCCCTTCTTATGGTCAAGTTGTGCCACAAACTTCTCTTCTCCCCAATCCTAATCAATACTTCCTCATTAGTTATGTGATCTACCCATCTAATCTTCAGCATTCTTCTGTAGCACCACATTTCGAAAGCTTCTATTCTCTTCTTGTCCAAACTATTTATCGTCCATGTTTCGCTTCCATACATGGCTACACTCCATACAAATACTTTCAGAAATGACTTCCTGACACTTAAATCTATACTCGATGTTAACAAATTTCTCTTCTTCAGAAACGTTTTCCTTGCCATTGCCAGTCTACATTTTATATCCTCTCTACTTCGACCATCAGTTATTTTGGTCCCCAAATAGCAAAACTCCTTTACTACTTTAAGTGTCTCATTTCCTAATCTAATATCCTCAACATCACCCGACTTAATTCGACTACATTCCATTATCCTCGTTTTGCTTTTGTTGATGTTCATCTTATATCCTCCTTTCAAGACACTGTCAATTCCGTTTAACTGCTCTTCCAAGTCCTTTGCTGTCTCTGACAGAATTACAATGTCATCGGCGAACCTCAAAGTTTTTATTTCTTCTCCATGGATTTTAATACCTACTCCGAATTTTTCTTTTGTTTCCTTTACTGCTTGCTCAATATACAGATTGAATAACATCGGGGAGAGGCTACAACCCTGTCTTACTCCCTTCCCAACCACTGCTTCCCTTTCATGTCCCTCGACTCATAACTGCCATCTGGTTTCTGTACAAATTGTAAATAACCTTTCGCTCCCTGTATTTTACCCCTGCCACCTTTAGAATTTGAAAGAGAGTATTCCAGTCAACATTGTCAAAAGCTTTCTCTAAGTCTACAAATGCTAGAAACGTAGGTTTGCCTTACCTTAATCTTTCTTCTAAGATAAGTCGTAAGATCAGTGTTCCAGTATTTCTACGGAATCCAAACTGATCTTCCCCGAGGTCGGCTTCTACTAGTTTTTCCATTCGTCTGTAAAGAATTCGTATTAGTATTTTGCAGCTGTGGCTTATTAAACTGATTGTTCGGTAATTTTCACATGTGTCAACACCTGCTTTCTTTGGGATTGGAATTATTATATTCTTCTTGAAGTCTGAGGGTATTTCGCCTGTTCCATACATCTTGCTCACCAGATGGTAGAGTTTTGTCAGGACTGGCTCTCCCAAGGCCGTCAGTAGTTCCAATGGAATGTTGTCTACTCCAGGGGCCTTGTTTCGACTCAGGTCTTTCAGTGCTCTGTCAAACTCTTCACGCAGTATCGTATCTCCCATTTCATCTTGATCTACATCCTCTTCCATTTCCATAATATTGTCCTCAAGTACATCGCCCTTGTATAGACCCTCTATATACTCCTTCCACCTTTCTGCTTTCCCTTCTTTGCTTAGAACTGGGTTTCCATCTGAGCTCTTGATGTTCATACAAGTGGTTCTCTTATCTCCAAAGGTCTCTTTAATTTTCCTGTAGGCAGTATCTATCTTACCCCTATTGAGATAAGCCTCTACATCCTTGCATTTGTCCTCTAGCCATCCCTGCTTAGCCATTTTGCACTTCCTGTTGATCTCATTTTTGAGACATTTGTATTCCTTTTTGCCTGCTTCAGTTGCTGCATTTTTGTATTTTCTCCTTTCATCAATTAAATTCAATATTTCTTCTGTTAGCCAAGGATTTCTACTAGCCCTCGTCTTTTTTCCTACTTGATCCTCTGCTGCCTTCACTACGTCATCCCTCAAAGCTACCCATTGTTCTTCTACTGTATTCCTTTCCCCCACTCTTGTCAATTGTTCCCTTATGCTCTCCCTGAAACTCTGTACAACCTCTGGTTCTTTCAGTTTATCCAGGTCCCATCTCCTTAAATTCCCACCTTTTTGCAGTTTCTTCAGTTTCAATCTACAGGTCATAACCAATAGATTGTGGTCAGAGTCCACATCTGCCCCTGGAAATGTCTTACAATTTAAAACCTGGTTCCTAAATCTCTGTCTTACCATTATATAATCTATCTGATACCTTTTAATATCTCCAGGCTTCTTCCATGTATACAACCTTCTATCATGATTCTTAAACCAAGTGTCAGCTATGATTAAGTTGTGCTCTGTGCAAAATTCTACCAGGCGGCTTCCTCTTTCATTTCTTAGCCCCAATCCATATTCACCTACTACGTTTCCTTCTCTCCCTTTTCCTACACTCGAATTCCAGTCACCCACGACTACTAAATTTTCGTCTCCCTTCACTATCTGAATAATTGCTTTTATTTCATCATACATTTCTTCAATTTCTTCGTCATCTGCTGAGCTAGTTGGCATATAAACTTGTACTACTGTAGTAGGTGTGGGCTGCGTATCTATCTTGGCCACAATTATGCGTTCACTATGCTGTTTGTAGTAGCTTACCCGCATTCCTATTTTCCTATTCATTATTAAACCTACTCCTGCATTACCCCTATTTAACAGTACAATATCCGCTTATATACACTCCTGGAAATGGAAAAAAGAACACATTGACACCGGTGTGTCAGACCCACCATACTTGCTCCGGACACTGCGAGAGGGCTGTACAAGCAATGATCACATGCACGGCACAGCGGACACACCAGGAACCGCGGTGTTGGCCGTCGAATGGCGCTAGCTGCGCAGCATTTGTGCACCGCCGCCGTCAGTGTCAGCCAGTTTGCCGTGGCATACGGAGCTCCATCGCAGTCTTTAACACTGGTAGCATGCCGCGACAGCGTGGACGTGAACCGTATGTGCAGTTGACGGACTTTGAGCGAGGGCGTATAGTGGGCATGCGGGAGGCCGGGTGGACGTACCGCCGAATTGCTCAACACGTGGGGCGTGAGGTCTCCACAGTACATCGATGTTGTCGCCAGTGGTCGGCGGAAGGTGCACGTGCCCGTCGACCTGGGACCGGACCGCAGCGACGCACGGATGCACGCCAAGACCGTAGGATCCTACGCAGTGCCGTAGGGGGACCGCACCGCCACTTCCCAGCAAATTAGGGACACTGTTGCTCCTGTGGTATCGGCGAGGACCATTCGCAACCGTCTCCATGAAGCTGGGCTACGGTCCCGCACGCCGTTAGGCCGTCTTCCGCTCACGCCTCAACATCGTGCAGCCCGCCTCCAGTGGTGTCGCGACAGGCGTGAATGGAGGGACGAATGGAGACGTGTCGTCTTCAGCGATGAGAGTCGCTTCTGCCTTGGTGCCAATGATGGTCGTATGCGTGTTTGGCGCCGTGCAGGTGAGCGCCACAATCAGGACTGCATACGACCGAGGCACACAGGGCCAACACCCGGCATCATGGTGTGGGGAGCGATCTCCTACACCGGCCGTACACCACTGGTGATCGTCGAGGGGACACTGAATAGTGCACGGTACATCCAAACCGTCATCGAACCCATCGTTCTACCATTCCTAGACCGGCAAGGGAACTTGCTGTTCCAACAGGACAATGCACGTCCGCATGTATCCCGTGCCACCCAACGTGCTATAGAAGGTGTAAGTCAACTACCCTGGCCAGCAAGATCTCCGGATCTGTCCCCCATTGAGCATGTTTGGGACTGGATGAAGCGTCGTCTCACGCGGTCTGCACGTCCAGCACGAACGCTGGTCCAACTTAGGCGCCAGGTGGAAATGGCATGGCAAGCCGTTCCACAGGACTACATCCAGCATCTCTACGATCGTCTCCATGGGAGAATAGCAGCCTGCATTGCTGCGAAAGGTGGATATACACTGTACTAGTGCCGACATTGTGCATGCTCGCTGCGGTCGCAGGTTCGAATCCTGCCTCGGGCATGGATGTGTGTGATGTCCTTAGGTTAGTTAGGTTTAAGTAGTTCTAAGTTCTAGGGGACTTGTGACCACAGCAGTTGAGTCCCATAGTGCTCAGAGCCATTTGAACCATTTTTTTGTGCATGCTCTGTTGCCTGTGTCTATGTGCCTGTGGTTCTGTCAGTGTGATCATGTGATGTATCTGACCCCAGGAATGTGTCGATAAAGTTTCCCCTTCCTGGGACAATGGATTCACGGTATTCTTATTTCAATTTCCAGGAGTGTAGATATTATATTTTACAATTTCAGAATCATTCGCTGATGATGAAGCGTGTGGCCTGACAACAGTGGAAATTTTTTCGATATGGAAGGGTCATTTGAATGAGAAAGTGACAAATGTACGCATTGATCGAACATTTCATGTCTGCTAAACTGCAACGCCCCTTCTCTCTATCAGACAATGTAAAACTTGTCGTCCGCAAGTTATTGCATGACTTCCATAAAAGGCGGCAGGAAATATCGAGAAATTATTATTGTGGATGGTTGAGCGTGTTTGTTTCTTTCGAAGAAGATAAACAATCTTCGGAAAAATCCCATAATTTGGGGGCAGCCTCCTTCAGAATTTTTAGGGTCTAGTGACTGGACAAAACGAAGGAGGACTGAAGAATTACGGGAAAGAAATATAGAACGGAAGAAATAACGTGTGCCACTCACGTTGATATCGTGGCTACCATATTCGCCAGACCAGAACCTGATGGATCACATCTGGGATGGTTTCGGGCGCCTGCCGTGCGTGCACAAACTGCCGCCCAGAAACTTGAGGGAAATACGTGACCGTTACGTAGACATTTGGGGCCACATACATCCTGAAGCCTACCAAGGACATGTTAAATGAACGCTATGTATTGTTTTCAAAAAATTGCTGTCTACTTCTCGTTTCAGGCAGCTCTGTATTCGTTGTACTACGTACACGTTGTTTTTGTGATAATTAGTCCAAAGAGTGGTTGATGCAGCTCTCCATGCTAATCTGTATTGTATCTTCCCATACTTACATAATTACTGCATCCTACATCCGTTTGAAGCTCCTGACTGTATTGAAGATTTGTTCTCATTAGTTGTTCCTTCTGCCCATATCATCTTCAAGATACTTCTAAAGCACCACATTTTAAAAGCTTGTATTCTCTTTTCATGTAGTGTTTGTCACCTAAGTTACACTTACATACGATCATGTTGACTTTATTACCAATAGACAATAAGACTAATTCTGGGATCTGAGCACAAACGTTCCTGCGTTTGACTAATAACACATCAACATTTTCTCTTTCCGATCTCCAAAGACGAATGTTCTCTACGATGCGTCATTTGGTTTCCTGTAGGCACAGATAAACTTTCAAGACTACTATCTCAGCTGAAACAGTTCTACAGTCTTCCTGCAGCACTTGCTACAATATGCCGAGCAATTATGCAGTGGTTGAATGGAACTCCTATAGAGACCCAACGTTTTGTCAGCTTGTGCGAAGGGCATGTCTCAGGGTGGTTATAGGCTCTGTTAAGGTCGATGCACTCCATGGCTCGCTACTCAATGAAGTAACATTTCATTGTGCTCTCAATGAACGCGAGGCTTCACATGCTTCTCAAAACTAGAGCGCTATTGATATTTGTGGGTTGCTATTGTCCGCTATTGCTATGGCCGCATAGCAGAGGACATAATTTTTCAGCGTCGGTATCCAGACACCAATCAATTTCACACTCCCCTCCTTTCGATTAAAATTATATTCGTCTTTAATAGTCTGTTGCTTCTCTATACAGTTTACTGCGTTACCCACTCGTGTCAACGACGATTTATGATATCGTGTTTCATCTGACTGCAAAGCTTGTTCCACAATAGCTGATCGATCTATATCTCCCATTCTACACTTGCCCTTACATTCTTCTAGTGGTGACATTCTACAAGTAGAAACTGATTCTGTCACGTCGTCCTCAGTTGTGTACAATATTGTCTTAGTACGTATCTGGATGTGTCTAGTTACCATTGAATGGAACAATTTTTTCGTACCATAGGCGTTTTGCCTTTATTGTCTGAAAGGCGTATTGTTTGTCCTGAAATTTATACGTGTTTGTAATTACATTACTTTATTTTACAAATTGTACTTTGAGATTATAAACGATTTTGGTACTTTCTGATTTTCTATGAGGTCATAATAGTTTAAATTTCTTTTTGAGGTTTATTAAACGTGAGTGAAATGCGTATTCATGTTACTGTGCCTTCTCGTTCTAATTGTGTGCTTGTGTCTTGTTTGTTGTTCAAAAAATGGCTCTGAGCACTATGGGAATCAACTGCTGTGGTCATAAGTCCCCTAGAACTTAGAACTACTTAAACCTAACTAACCTAAGGACATCACACATATCCATGCCCGAGGCAGGATTCGAACCTGCGACCGTAGCGGTCATGCGGATCCAGACTGTAGCGCCTTTAACCGCTCGGCCACTCCGGCCGGCTTCTTGTTTATTGTTATACCTCAGCAAGCAACTGACGTGTTTCTTATAAATTTGCCAGTATTGTCATACAAATACTGCAAAAATGAACGAAATCATTAATGTTTGGAACGCTTTTAAATTTTGTGGCGTTATCCAACGGAAGACGGTGTAGAATTGGAAGATGATACTTCCCAATGTTTTTGGTGGATCTGATTATTCAGAGACATGAATATTCATTTGCCTACTCAACTGAAGTTACATTGTATAAGATAGTGGATGCAGAAAACAACTTTATAGACGATAACGCTATTAATAGTCTTCAAGATTGTAGTGCTAATGGCAGTGGCTGAAACAGTGCTCTTCAAAGAGCAGTTCTGGTGACATTCACCACAAAAGAAATCCAATACTCTTAATATTTTCACAAAATTTTCGAAAAAACGTCATGAAAGTATTCATGATGGTTATCATAGACACCCATGTAACGTTGCTAATTACATCAAAGTAATATTTGATCATGTGAAGAAAAAAAGACGGAACGAACACCCATTTCGAGGATACAAGGCAATTAAATAACTGGAGATAAAACAACACTTTCCATCGCAATCTGACATATAAATGAATGAAGGAAAGTGTTTCCATTACTGGCACCTGATTCTTTTGTTCAATGCAAAAAACAAGAGTAATTGGGCACACAAAGTTTAAATATTCTGCGGTTTTGATTGCACGTCTCAAGAAAGAATACAGAATGCGTCACAGATACATTGCTGCATTCATTACAGGTAAGGATGTACGAGAAGACCAAGATATTCACCACTCTGGGACCAGTCTTTTCGAAGAAGTAAACCAGAAAACTGCAAGATTCCAGACACAGCCACACTGCATTTAGAACACTGATCGGAGTAGATTTAATTATGAACTAACTTCTGTTGAGACACTGTCTAAAAAGAGGGCAAAATCAACAATTGCCTCGGTCTAGTCTGCAAACAATACAATGCATCGTCATATAATAGATGTTGGACTTTCAATGAGTGGATGCCTAACAAAAATCTCTATATTTGCCTTCAGGGAAAAAGCAGCTAGGTACTGTACTCTTGTACATGTAGCTGAATTCGAGAATATGGTTCAAGTGGCATTTGATTTTTCAGCACAAGAATGTGATTCTGAGGATTGTCCAGATATTACTTCCTATTGTGATTTTGCATATTGTTTCAAGCATTTTGTTGAGGAACCTCAGGTACAATTTTTAAACTACTACAGTGGGCAAACTAAGCGTAACAGAATTGAAAGTTTTCACGATACCAATCACAGTGGTAAGCAAAGCTTCTCAATACAAGAGGAACATGGAATTCCCGTTCGCGCCTTTCCTCGTGACTACGCCACAACAACAATTGTTAAAGATGTTGCTACTGGTATCTTAAGCATTTTCCGTAAACAAGTATAAAAAGTTCAAGAAAATACATCGGAGGATCCAAAAGACAAGACAGCATCTAAAATTCAACGAATCTCGCAAGAGAAACAACTTCACTACACGTTACAAAAATGTGAAGGTTAAAAATAGTTCTACAGTGGTACAAAAGTCGAAACTTATGCAGTAAAGTGTTAGTCACTAAATGAAATGGAGAGTTATTTGAAAATACAATCACTCAGCAGTGAAACATATGCAACATCTGCGTAAACAGAAAATACTGAAACCAACGACAAAAGACACACAAGAATACAGTGACATCCTGAACGAGAAAGGACAGGAACATCAACACGCTTTTCATGCACCTTTAGTAAACCTCATAGAGAAATTGGAACTATTATGACCACGTAGAAAATCAGAAGAGCGAAAGCTGTTCATAACCTCAATGTACAATATCCAATATGCAAAATAAAGTAGTGTAAAAACAAACATGTTTATCTTTCAGGCCACTGGAGATGCCTTCCAAACGATGAAGGCGAAAGTATATGAGATGAAAAATTCCTTTAAATCAGTTGTAATTAGGCGGATCCAAAATGATTATTAACATAACGCTAGACGCATCAAGTTATTTTAGATTATACGGAACACTAGCGAAGGGAAAAGTTTGCCTGTATTACAACAGCCTACACATCTCGTAATATGTTTTTATTTTAAGTGATTGTGTTTCCGATGTGAGATCACTTTAAAAGTTCTCAGTGACACTATAAATTAAAAGGTAATCTTTGGAAAATACGAGGTGTCCAAAAACATATAAGTTAATATTCTATTTTTTCTGGTGGAAGGTATAACAAGCAACGGTAGTCACAACATGGACAGTGAAAGTTTGTATATACTAGAAACATAAATGTATTTTAATACACAGACTGTCCAAAATTTCTGTTCACTCTTTGATATAATAACAGAATAATACATTTTTGTCCTTGAAACAAAGTTTCAAAAACAGAAATAAAAGTACTTGCACAAATATAGGTTACAGTATATTCGAAACTTTCGAGGAACACTCTTCAATTGAGAAGATTATTGTTATCCACAGATGACATTTACACCTGCACACAAAGTGGTTGACTCTGAATGACTTACACAGAAGGCGACAAACTCCACGTCCTACGAAGTCTTTCGCGATGGAGTCCTTGCATAAAAAGTTCTCGGTTTACTTGCCGCGTCAAATTTGGATAAAATCAAAAGCTTTCGATGACTACCTCCGTCATCTTCGTCAGGGATGGGGTCCCGTTGAGACCTATTGTTTGTGCTATTGGGTCTCCTACATATCATTTGGCAAAATACTTAATCAAATTATTAGTACCTATAGTCGGTCACTGTAACGGTCGTATTAATAACTCAAAAATGCTTGTTGACATCATAAAGCAGATGAGGATAAGTCCGAATGACATCATGATCAGCCTAGATGTGGTCTCTTTGTTTACAAAGGTACCGGTGGAAGATACGTTAAAACTGTCAGCTGCTCATTTCTCTCCTGATATACTGAAGTTATTTCGACGATCACCTATTTTCTGTATGGTGGAAAATATTATGAAACGACTGACGGAACAGCCATGGGTTCGCCACTTTCACCAGCCATAGCTAACTTCTTCATGGAGGATTTCGAAGAACGAGCGGTGAATAGTGCTCCCTTACGTCCATCCTGCTTCTTCAGGTATGTTGACGATACATTTTCAATCTGGCCACATGGTAATGAGGCACTGCAGCAGTTTGTTGGTCATCTGAATGGTATACATCAGAACATAAGATTTACAGTGGAGGTGGAGAAGGATGGGAAGTTACCCTTCTTAGATGTGCTGGTGGAGCGAAAATCAGATGGACGTCTCGGACATTCTGTGTACAGAAAACCGACGCATACAGATTTATATCTAAACGCGCGTAGTTTTCACCACCCAGCTCAGAAGAGAGCTATGCTGAATACCTTGGTACACAGAGCAAGGACTATTTCGGACAAGGATCATCTCGGCTCCGAGATTAACCATCTGACGACGGTATTCAGAAAAAATGGATATTCTGATCGTGATATCAGATCTACTCTGGCAAAGAAACCTAGGAAGGACGCTGTTCGAACAGATCAAGAGGACCAACACATCGCGCGGCTACCATTCTGCGGTGCAACGACCAGCAAGATCGGCAGAGTCCTGAGCCGGCAGGGAATCAGACCAGTCTTCCGGCCACCCCGGAAGATTCCGGAAATGTTGCGACCCGTGAAAGATAATCTCGGCCTGATAGTACCGGGAATTTACAGCATTCCTTGCGAGTATGGCAAAAATTATGTGGGCCAATCTATAAGAACTGTTGTCGATCGCTGTGTGGAACATCAGTGTCACCTGAAATACAGGTATCTAGAAAAATCAGCGGAGGTTGATCACAGTTTGTTAAATAAACGTAAGATTTTATTCGATGAAACAAAACTACTTGCTCACGCTTCAAACTAATGGGACTCAGTCATCAGAGAAGCAATTGAAATTAGACTCTGTGAAAACAATTTCAACAGAGACTCCGGTTAAGCATGGAAGCGCGCTATTGATAAAGAAAGAGCGCAGAGGGAGACTTCTTACATTCATACCAGTTCTCCGCCTGTTGCGATGGATGGCGCTGCAAGCAACGCTGGATAAAGCGCGCAAACAAAATCTATGGACATAGAGGTTGCCTCCTCCGTACGCGCCGTTTTCACCGTGACGTCATCCAGCCAATGAGAAGCCGTCCACTGCTTATAAAAACGGAAGCCTCACCGGTCCACGACAGTCAGTTTTACCCCTGACGAAGATGACGGAGGTAGTCATCGAAAGCTTGGGATTTTTTCCAAATTTGACGCGGCAAGTAAAGCGAGAACTTTTTATGCAAGTTTTTGCCTATGCTTAGTGTTTCTATGGATGTGTGTTTCGTCTTAAGCTGCTGAAAGTCGTGAAACATAGTGATTGTGTGCAAAGTCGTAAACAGCGACTGCTTGAGGACGAGCAGAAAGGGAAACAAAAACAGGAAAGGGGAGGGTAGCCGTGTGACAGAAGCCAGCCAGCCAGCCAGCAGAGAGGTGCTGGCCCACAGGTAAACAGCCCGCGTGGGGTTGAGGCGCCGCGGGCTGGCTGTGGGGCGGGGTGTCAACTTTCGCCTGGCTGCTGCCGTGCCGCGACGCGCTGCGCTGCTCGGCTGTTTTTGTGGCGGCAGCTGGCCGGCGCAGCCTCCAGCACTCTCCAGGTGATCGCCCACCGTCCCCGTCCAGGCCCCGAAGCCGCCCGAGAGGCGCCACGCACCGAGCGCCACCACGTTCCACGCCACATCAGATGAAGCGGCGTATAAAGCCGTCCCCTCACGCGACACGAAATCGCATGTGGACGGGAAGCTGGCGACGTTACACCAAGTAATTACAAATTCTCTTACACTACGCTTATGCGCCTGTTTCTGTTCGTTTCTCGCCTTAGAAAGTACTATACTGTACATTAATATGGTTAAAATTTAAAAAAAATTGAAATACAAAATATAATTTTTATACTAAAGGGCATATTTTGCCCTGGGTTGTGTAACGCATCTTCTTATATTATTATGTTTTGCTATTTTTATTGTTAGAAAAAATCTTTATTCAGTCGGTCGTCGAAATTTTGAAATAAAAGTTAATGTGGATGTCGCATAATAAATATTTCGCGTGAAGCGCTGTTGCGACACAGGCAAAGATCAATTGTGGAAACTAAGCCACTGAATATTACAAATAATTTATTGAGGAATACGGCCGACTGACTACATCAAATAAGAGGGCACGTTGGCACGTTCATTCGCGAATGAGTGGTCAAAAAAAAAATAGTGTAGGAAATGAGTCTTAAATATAATTACGCTTGTACGCACTCAAATGTATGCGAACATACGAGCGGAATAGAGGCACGTACATTTTGAGCGCAATCATCCCCCATGGCCTGGATAAAAAGAATTACAGTTAAATGGATTTATTCATCTTAGAACGTAAATGCGTGGACTTCGAAATTATATGACAAGAAAGACTGCAGGTTCTGAATGTCGCGGCAAATATACTGAAATTGACGGTAGCGGCCACGAAAGGAAAATGATGAACACATTCACGCACCTCTATTGTTGAGCAGCGTCGCCGTGAAGGTCGTCGCCTCCATCTAAATTCTCTGCATAAAATTAAAATAATAGTAATAATTTTCCAGAATTTCAGGAGCTGGGACCCATGGTATCACAAAAGACGAAATCGCTGTGCTTCAAATTCACTTTCATTATTTAATCCAATTTTTTCAGTAGGAAATGGCACAACACGTCTTAACACTAGGACAACATAACAGCGAAAGGTAACTTATTCTAAAACTAATAAATGAAGAACGTAAATCTTCTTTTGTTCAGCAAATGGTTTACGCATTAATCTCTGGTAGTTGAACTAGTGTCTATACATTCATAAAAAAATTATATAAACCCTTTACGGTTGGTACTACCTGTGACAATAATTCAGACTGAGTCCAAACTTCATTTTGCGACCTTGGCATGCAGAAACTACAATAAATTATTCAAAAAACTGCTGTTTCTTCAAGTAAATTTACGGTTATTTTTTATTATCTTTATCAACTATCTCCATATGTTTATTTACTTTAACAAACTCCTCCGGATGTGGAGTGTGTCGCCTTCTTTCATGTTAGATTTTGCCTCGTGGAGAGGAGCGTGGCCACGAGGTGCGATATCATTTTATGTCAGAAGCAGAACATAGGAGATTAGGAGTCGCCATACTGTAAGGGGTTAAACATCGTATTTGGTGGTTTTTCTTTCTCATAGAGAACGTGTTATGAATAGAAACTGTTTCAAAGGATCAAACAATTGTGGATCTCTCGAAAACGTGTCGTTTTAGCTACTATTTGTTATAACAAATTGATAAGAATCAACATATCGTTTGATAAAGGTTTCCTGTAGCTGATGTTTCTAGTATTATAACTTGTGTGCTACATATGTATGCCGTTTCAATACTATGGCACAAAGAGCGTTTTTCTGGTACAGTTTGCATAGTAAATATCAAATAAAGACATTTGTAAATACAATCCTTTCACATAGTAAACCACATATAGAGGGCTACGAACCACGCGATAGTTGTAGCGCAGTATTGGCGTTATGAGCTATGACGCGAGAGACTATGGATTGGTGTCCACCTCTTTCCAATTTTTTTCGTGTTTTATTTTCTAAATGATTCTGAGTCTTTCTTATTTAACTGAAGTATTGTCTCAAAAGTAGAAGTTATTTATTATAAACAATTGCTGAATTGTTGTTGCTGAAAGGGTACAGTACCGCCCGACATTGAAAATAGGTACAACATACTTCATTATTTTTGTCAGAACAACACATTTTGTTTGTAAAATAACTCAATTTCAATTAATACAGCGAAGCCGGATACCAGTGTAGAAATGAATGACAATTTATTTATTTAATTTATCGTATGTGCACTCCCACAAAATAAATCCCTACATCCAGTTTGGTGAGATCTTTTGAAATGAATGAATGTATGGTCGTCTGCTAACCGCAGATAGTGAATGTGAATATATGATCATCTTTGAGTCGATCCTTTGGCCACCTTTGGTGGGACCAAAGAGATGAAATTTACCAGAGCTTTGAGCGCCTGAAATGTGGCTGACCAATACGATAGCAAGGTGCTTCCCCCACCTCGACAGAGATGGGAGAGGACCTCGAGAACGGCCATGTTTCGGCACACTGCCGCTGGATCCTGTGCTGTTAACACCTGTTTTAGATGTGCTACGTAATGACGAAAGAGTGGAGGCATGGTATGCATGTGGAATATTTAAGAGTAGTTTGAAATAATAATTTCTCTATTTCAGGAACTTTTGTGGGGAGAATTAAATGTCAGGCAGGTTATATTAATGGGATTGTAGTAATCTCCGGAAGTGACCAACGGTCACAAAGAAACCACGTGTAGCAATAAGTTGAAATACTACCGTGTGCTTAAGTTAAGCTGAATCACTAGCGTGTGTACAATAAGTTGAAGTATTTAAGAGATAGCGTGTGTACCATAAGTTGAAATATTTAAGAAATGGCGTGTGCAGGACTTGAAATTAGAGACGAGTACTTCCACGTGGTGAGTACTGTGTGAGTCTCAATCTGTGTATGAGACAAAGGATAAAGAGAAGTACTCGTCCATGGTGTCAGTTGAGGACTCGCGTGTGTGATGAATACATTAATTTTACTTTGCGTGTGACGCTAGATTCAAACTCAGAGAGAAGCAAGGTGAGTCGGCCGTCTATCCAGCAACGCCACATGGCTTGCATTGCACAGGAAGACGTGCATTTATCTCCAGAGTTCACAGTAGGAAAGTAGAATTACAAAGTGGGGCAGTGTCGTGTGAAACTGGGATCAATATTAATTGAAGTGGGAAAGCTGAAAGTGATAATGTTGTAACCATTCTCTGTGTAGTATTTCATATTGTTGTGTGGTGTATGTCATGTAATTTGGGTATGTGTGGTTTCCATGGGTGTGTAGCGAAGTAGTTTCAAAAGATTAGTGGGTTATGCTTGTTCCTTCTGTACCGCTCAGTCTGGAGGAAAGTTTCGTGATGATGATTGTGAGAGTCGAAGTGTGAGGTATAATAAAAGATCCACCAACCTATCCAGAAAGTGCACTGTAGCGTTAAATAAATTACGAGACCATAATATAGAGATTCACTAATGTAAAGCCATGCCCACTGGGCGGAATTTCTCATATGTTATTGTTGTAGGTTATAGAATTTGTGTGTTTAGGTTAGGGAATTTATCGGAATAAATCAGATAGTGAAAAGAAAGAGATTGGTAGACTATTCCTTCAAATTGTATGTTGTCATAATGTCCCGAATTTATAATGTGTGCGCCATTCATATTCAGTGGGATGGCCACATGTTAATAAAAGCCGTCAAATAAAAGACAAAAAGAAAATGTGGTACTGCCAGTGCGTAGTGTACAGCAGAGTTCTGTAAATCACTGGTAGTCAGATATGCATTTCCGTTGCGTAGTAATCATATAGGAGGATAACTTGTAACTTAAGTGAGAGTACTAGAGCTAATATTACTCGATAACAAAGAATGAATCCACTCGCTTGGCAGACCACTCATCTTGCAGGCCTGACTGCTTGATGCCACAGTATGAGCAAGGCATGTGGGTGCCTCTCATAATTTCGACCCTGCCAGGATTCCGTTTTTGCCAGGATAATTTTGTTGCCAGGATGATTTGGCCAGGATATATTTTGCCAGGATATTTTGTTGTCAGGATGATTTGGCCAGGATATATTTTGCCAGGATATTTTGCTGTTAGGGTTTGCTGTTAAGATTTATTTTTGATGGAATGTATGATGATAGCGCTAAGAAGTAAATTTTTTTTGCTGTTTGCGATTTCTTTCTGGATTGGTGAGGATCTTTTATTTTTTATGTAATTAATTGCTATATCGTCCTAGGCTGGAAGATCGTGGTATAATTTTTTTTGTGTAATGTCCGTAGTAACTAGGTCGCAGTCGAAAAGTGTAGCCACCATGGAGAATAGCGATTCTGGGGTGAACGTAGCAGTGCAGCAGGAAGTAGCTGTTGACCATCTGTTAATGAGCGGGGACGGCAAGCACTCCGAAGGGGCTGAATTGTTCAGTGGACCGCTGCAAGGTGATCCTTTGAGCGGCGGGCTTTGTTCACAATCAGGGGCTTTTCCCGACGACGCGGGCGAGCCGGGACTGGGTCAGGTATGCAGTGAAAGTGCAGCTACCCTTAGCGAAGCTACGGTTTCTCAGGCGAACGAGGTGAGCGCACCGAAAGTAGCAAATGACAGTGTGCTACTGCAGTTGTTACAGAGGATGGATAGAGATAATAAGGAGATGAATAAAGATAATAAGGAAAGATTAGAAGCGATGAGTAGAGATAATAAGGAGAGAGATAGGGAGTTTAAGGAAAGATTCGAAGCGATGAATAGAGACAATAAGGAGAGAGATGGGGAGAATAAAGAGAGAGATAGGGAGAATAAGGAAAGATTTGAAGCAACTAAGGAAAGATTGGAAGCAAATAAGGAAAGATTGGAGGCAATGGATAAGGGGAATAAAGAGGCAATGAGGAAGCTACACACAGTTATCGATGAGCATCTGTCTGCAGTTAATAATCGGTTAGATGAGGGGGAGAAGAATCTGGGTGCGTTGAGGCAAGTATGTGATGGCGTGAAAGAAAAAGCCAATAATTTGGAGGTACGAATAAGTGCAATAGAGAGCGATATTACAGAACATAGGGGCGTGTGGCCGGATGAGCGAATCAAAGAGATAGTGGAGGACTTACTTGCAGATAAACAAGGGGCATTAGACAGCGTGGAAGCTCAAGTCACACGGCAGGAAGTGGCGCTAAATAAACACAGGGATGAAGTTGCGGAGGTAGTGGTCAGAATGAATACGATTAGCGCAGATGTAGAAAAGATCAGTATGAGAGGGGAAACAGGCTCTGACAGTACGCAGCGAGAGGTTTATGCCGACCAGGAAGAGATACAATCACTATTACAGTTTAGAGAGGCGCAATTAGAAATAAATAGGAAACATAGGAAAGAACTTGCACAGTTACAGTTAGCGTGCAGAAGTGAAGGAGAAACACCACCAGGTAGACTGCAGAGGGAGAGTGAGATAAATTCAAAAAACGAAAATAGACAGAAAGAGGAAGACGAACTCAGAGAGTTATGAGAACGGTTGTGTCGGATAAAACAGGTGGCAAACCCGACTGGGTATAGTCCAAGGTCGGAAAACATAAGTGCGGAAGAAGAATGTAGGAGGCACTTCGTATCGGTACAAACGTACACTTGTTTTCCGGATCCTGATAATAACCAACATCCATGCCTGTGGCTGTCTCAGTTTCAAGATTCATTACCTTCATCGTGGGGACCGCTCCTCAAAATGAAGTTTGTGTGTAACCATTTGAGGGACGAGGCTAGAGCGAAAATGCAGGAAGTTATTAAAGATTGTAGTAGCTACAAGATATTTTGTGACAAGTTTTTAAATGAATTCTGGTCGAAAAGTAAGCAGGACCAGGTTAAGCAAAGCATATTGATGATGCCAAATTGTAACGAAGGTGGTATAAGAGATCCAGTGTCGTATTATCAGGAAATGCTAAGACGAAATAGGTATTTGGATGTGCCATACGAAACTGGGGAGCTCATTAGGATCTGTATAACGAAGTTGCCAGTGAGATTGCGCAGAGATATAGTGATAGCAGGCAGGGGCATAGACGATTCCGCGTCATTTCAGCACTTGTTACAGGAACTGGGTAATGAGAGCAACATTGTGAACGGCGACACGACTCATAGGTCACATAGTGTCGAGGATAGGAACGGCAGAAACTATCAGAATGACAGGAGAGCATGGAATCCAGGCATTTCATTCTTGTCATAATGGATTGAAGGATAGGAGAAACTAATCCAACATATCAGCCCTTAGCATCTTGCCTTAAAACACATGCAACTGGCACTGAAAATTGTCTATGTAGCAGACATACTCTACTAATATGTAGGAATGCAAATACCATACTTCTGGTCAGAAAATAAAACACCAGTAATGGAATCTGTTAGGCTGGTCTCTCAGAGCAACATTTGCAAATTTTTATTTGGAACACTAAAGTAAAAGGACTGTTTCCTCAAAGAAACCAGTTGCTAAAAATGTTATGTAATAATGCCAATGAGTCCAGTTTAATTAGTGTGATTTGACTATTGCAGGAAATTAACACGTAATGTAAAAAGGCAACATTGTGATCGAAGTTTTTAAATTAGATGCTATCTGATGTCATTGTCGTGGTGACAGTTATAATGAAGTGCTGTGTATGGTTGTTCGGAATCGGGTGTTAGGGAAAGAGGCCACTAGCACCTAAGTTTCTAACACTTGGGCTGTCCCAGCTCTCCCAGCTTGTATACTTTCTGCACACATTTAATTTTCATGTAAACTTAGATTCCTAACTGGCTAATTCTTTACTGTGTATAGTGGACCATTCCGAGTGAGGCGGATTGTCCAGGAAAATGCTGTACTGATTGGGACGATCAAGGGAAAACAATCGAGTGGGCTTCATCACATTCCTAACATCAAATTAAAAGTTAAGGATAGATCGAAAGTAGGCAATTTATGGTAGATAGTCAGTGTATTTATTTGTGGTGTGTAACGTTGTGCAGGGTCAAGTCGAACATAAGAATTTTCAGGCGGAATGTCAGGAAGTATGACGGAATAGACTGGTCGAATGAGTCATGAACAGGAGTCGACAGAGTGGTGTATGTACGTATTTTTTGTCATGTGAATAAGGATCAAGCAGAAACGACGTGATGATTAATGAGTGGATAAAGATGGTAGATAGAGAAGCGACGTGATAAATAGTAGTGGATAAAGGTGATATTTAAGGAAAGAAGCGACGTGAAGCAGTGTGATTAATAAAAAGAGATTCGACGTGATGAAACAGTGGTAAATAAAGGTGAGTAGAATTAATAATGTGGAGATGTCTTAGATGTATGTTACAGAGAGGCCTGTGTATGCTGCAATAGAGATTGATGCGAATGGCGAAGGAAGACCAGGAAATGATGGAGTAATGGATGGATGGAGAGCCGAAATACGAATGAAGAGATGAGGACAACTGCACAACGTGAAGGGACATAAAGGGAGTATGAGATCCAGATGGTGAACGTTGTGGAATACTGACGTAAGATGTAATATAAGTGTAAATCTGATTCTTACCATAACATTTGCAATATTGCAAAGATAATATTTTTGTTGTTGTTGTTGAAGCCTAGTACCAGTATAACTAATCAAAACGGTACCAAGAATGTGTATAGTTATTTTTCAGGATGAATAATTTGTGTATTTTTGTTCTTAGATGAAATGTCGCAATTCTAAAGTTGATATTTAGCAGAATGATTAATCGGCAAATTGAATGCAGAGCTAAGCCGATGGAGAGAGATGCCAGAGTGAAAGGACGAATTTGGAGACTGGAAAGCTATCTCCGAAACAGCTTCATGTGTTATGTGGTTGAGTATAAGGGAGCGAAGGTATGGTATGTTGTCGTGAGTGTGGTGGTGTTAAGGTTAGCTGACTTCTAGACCTATTCTGTTAGTGTATTAATGGACTGAATGAGAAGGAAAATGTGATGTCTGGTGAGTGAGAGTCGTAGAGTACTGTGATCAATGCGCACACTCCTGTAAAGGGGATGCTACCGATCTGTAAGTAAAACATTATTGTGTATTGTTTGATTTGGATGAACCTCGATGGCAGGTCAGGATCTAACATGTGGATGGTACATACGTGTCCTAGAAATGTTGTTATATATAATAAAGTGTAAAATAGATAAAGAGATACTGATTTCAGTGTGTCACAAGCACAAAGGTGCATTGTATGCTGTAGATTTAGAGTCATCAGTTTCTAAAATGTTTATTGTGTTAGGATGTTAAAGTAGTTTACTATTTAATAACCTGTGGTAGGTAATTGTGAGCTGTGTAGATTATTTCTTATTTTTTTTGTTAGAACACTTTCAAGGGGTATTAATTTCAGCCTGTCACAAGCACAAAGGTGCGTTGTATATTGTAGTATTAGGAGCAACAGTTTCAATATTTTCACTGTGATAGGATGTTAGAGTAGGCTACTATTTTATATTGTAATTATGAGTTGTATAGATTGTTTCTTATTCCTTTTGTTTTTTTTACACTTTCATGTTTTGTATGAGGGACGACAAGTACAAGCAATAGCACAAGTGTGGGCTGTATATAGAAAAGGGATAAATGTTGATGTTGTATGTGTAGAAAACTAGGGGGTATGATTTTATGTTTTTAGAACAAAGATTCTTTTATTACCAATGTATCTAATAGATCATACATGTAATCAATGAGTATTTAAATACTGTAAGAATATCCTTTTGTCTGTGATGTTGCGAGATGTGCGGAAGAGTCTGACTGATTGGGTGTCGTAGCGCTGAGGGCTACACCGAACACGCCCGTACCACATAAGCCAAGCAGACGGCGGCAACAGAACCGCGGCACTCCCCACTCCATTGCCGGTCGGGGTACGCTCCACGCGCCCACTACAGCAGGTCAACGGCCTGGGGCGACACGCACGTACCACTTGCCATTCATAAGTTCCGCCACCCTTACGACTGGGGAAAGTATCCCGCGGAGGCAACAGCGGGTGGTTTCTTCTGCTCAACGGGGCGCGCAGCGGCGCCATGGCAGAATGGACGACGCGCGGAAGAGCCCGGCGGGCATTTTTTACCAGCAACTATTAACTAGTACTGGACTTTGGAGCCGTGAAACAAGATGACTGCTCGTATGTCTCCATAAGTTGGAAAGTGAAGGACTGGTGTTTCCACGTTGAGTGGTGGAAAAGATTTTGTCTTTAGCAGACAGGACGATCGTTTTGTTTTGTCTTGACCACTGAACGGTGGGATCCATAAACTTTTGGCAGTGACTTGTTATGTGTGCTTTGTGAATTGCATATGGGACGCTTGGTATTCTTGAAGAGGACAGTTGTCGTTTGGTGACTAATTATTGTATGAACGCAAGAAACTAGAGTGGGACATTGACATTTGCGTCTGTAGTAGGAGACACTTCTTGAATTGGTGCGGGAATAAGTGCTGTTTGTTGGAACTTACGACTTTTAATTACACCATGAACTGAAAGGACAGAACCGTGGGTAATAGTAGTTGTAGGGCCATTTCTGGACGACCAGATTCGTGTGGATGGTACGCTGAGTGTGACTAAGACATTTGTGTTTAATGTGAGATACAGTTTACTGTTCAGTGCGTGTTCAAAATGCCGATTTGAGTGACTTAAAGACTTTCGTCCGGGTAACCATGGGAGAGCTTTGACACTGAGACAGTGTTTCTAGGGAACCTGTCAGCAACCTTTTTGACCCCAAGAAAATCACATATTGAAATATTTCCGTGTGACTCGCAAGATAGGGAATAATGTATTTGTACTTGTAAATGTGTAATTTTTTTTATATGTTTCATTCCTGAAGGGACAGCAAGTGTAATTGTATTTCATTAACATTTGTGTTTAGAATAGTTAGCGTTTTTTTGTTTGTTTGTTCTGGGCTACCAGTTCACGTAGCATGTTCATTAGAATATTTGGTACAATGATGCTTTAATTATTAGCCAGTGGCGTAATACTAACGTAGCGGCTCTTGTTGCATTGGTCAGTAAGATTGTCACAGGGGACAAGAATTTGCATTGCACAACAAATATAGGAATTAATTGATGCATTTTGATGTCGTGGACAGTATTGATCTTGTTGGTGTGTTGACTGAAGCCACTTATTTTCATTATCACAGTGGTGATATTTCACATTAAAGTGTAACGAGGGCTAGTCGAAATGCAAGTTCTTGTCGTCTAAATGTGTAACAACAGAGAAATGAGCAGTAAAGTAAGATACGAGAGCTACTGGTGGATTCAAGCACTTATTGCTAAACTATTTACTGCGTGTATTGAACCAAGTTGATGGACTGACTAGCTCAGCAGCAGGTATTTGTACTGGTCGACAAGGATAAGGTTAAACTCACAGTCGAGTAGTTGTGGCAATTGCTTAAGTGATGATAGTTAACGAGGTATGACATGATGTCTTAGGTTGACTATATTACGTAACCAGTATCTAACTTGTGGTATATTTCATTGTTTTTCTTCTCAGTTTTATTTCTCTGTAGGTTTGATGTATATTTTAGAGTAATGGTATGGAGCCTGACATTCTACATGTAACTAGTGTACGAAATTTTTTCTTTTGTTGATTTTGTTTTGCATTTAGACTTTGCTGAGTAAAGGGTTTTACCCCGCAATTTATGAATGTCAGATTACTTGCTCTGTGTTTGGACGGTGAGCTATTTAAAATTTCATGAGTACAATTAGTATTTTTTTTATTTGTCATAGAATTAGTGAAGTTTGGATTACTCATAAAACTAAGCAAATTTTTATCTCACCATTATTTTTTATTTGTATTATGTAATGTTTTATTTGTCATGTGGATTGTTGTAAATCTGTATGTGTACGTTACTCCGGATTGTGGAGAGTACAATAATGCAACAACAGTGTCAACAGTTTGGTAAAGTAACGACATTTGGTCGTCTATTTGAGGTCACCAGGGGCTAAGGTCTCCTCCTGGTTATTTTGATGACTTGCTATGTTTGTTCTAATACAGTTTTCTTAAAAAAATGTTGGGAACTACCCTCGCATTGCAAGGATAGTACCGTGCCATTTTTTTCTGCATGGGTAGTCGTTGGTGAAAGGGTACAGTACCGCCCGACATTGAAAATAGGTACAACATACTTCATTATTTTTGTCAGAACAACACATTTTGTTTGTAAAATAACTCAATTTCAATTAATACAGCGAAGCCGGATACCAGTGTAGAAATGAATGACAATTTATTTATTTAATTTATCGTATGTGCACTCCCACAAAATAAATCCCTACATCCAGTTTGGTGAGATCTTTTGAAATGAATGAATGTATGGTCGTCTGCTAACCGCAGATAGTGAATGTGAATATATGATCATCTTTGAGTCGATCCTTTGGCCACCTTTGGTGGGACCAAAGAGATGAAATTTACCAGAGCTTTGAGCGCCTGAAATGTGGCTGACCAATACGATAGCAAGGTGCTTCCCCCACCTCGACAGAGATGGGAGAGGACCTCGAGAACGGCCATGTTTCGGCACTCTGCCGCTGGATCCTGTGCTGTTAACACCTGTTTTAGATGTGCTACGTAATGACGAAAGAGTGGAGGCATGGTATGCATGTGGAATATTTAAGAGTAGTTTGAAATAATAATTTCTCTATTTCAGGAACTTTTGTGGGGAGAATTAAATGTCAGGCAGGTTATATTAATGGGATTGTAGTAATCTCCGGAAGTGACCAACGGTCACAAAGAAACCACGTGTAGCAATAAGTTGAAATACTACCGTGTGCTTAAGTTAAGCTGAATCACTAGCGTGTGTACAATAAGTTGAAGTATTTAAGAGATAGCGTGTGTACCATAAGTTGAAATATTTAAGAAATGGCGTGTGCAGGACTTGAAATTAGAGACGAGTACTTCCACGTGGTGAGTACTGTGTGAGTCTCAATCTGTGTATGAGACAAAGGATAAAGAGAAGTACTCGTCCATGGTGTCAGTTGAGGACTCGCGTGTGTGATGAATACATTAATTTTACTTTGCGTGTGACGCTAGATTCAAACTCAGAGAGAAGCAAGGTGAGTCGGCCGTCTATCCAGCAACGCCACATGGCTTGCATTGCACAGGAAGACGTGCATTTATCTCCAGAGTTCACAGTAGGAAAGTAGAATTACAAAGTGGGGCAGTGTCGTGTGAAACTGGGATCAATATTAATTGAAGTGGGAAAGCTGAAAGTGATAATGTTGTAACCATTCTCTGTGTAGTATTTCATATTGTTGTGTGGTGTATGTCATGTAATTTGGGTATGTGTGGTTTCCATGGGTGTGTAGCGTAGTAGTTTCAAAAGATTAGTGGGTTATGCTTGTTCCTTCTGTACCGCTCGGTCTGGAGGAAAGTTTCGTGATGATGATTGTGAGAGTCGAAGTGTGAGGTATAATAAAAGATCCACCAACCTATCCAGAAAGTGCACTGTAGCGTTAAATAAATTACGAGACCATAATATAGAGATTCACTAATGTAAAGCCATGCCCACTGGGCGGAATTTCTCATATGTTATTGTTGTAGGTTATAGAATTTGTGTGTTTAGGTTAGGGAATTTATCGGAATAAATCAGATAGTGAAAAGAAAGAGATTGGTAGACTATTCCTTCAAATTGTATGTTGTCATAATGTCCCGAATTTATAATGTGTGCGCCATTCATATTCAGTGGGATGGCCACATGTTAATAAAAGCCGTCAAATAAAAGACAAAAAGAAAATGTGGTACTGCCAGTGCGTAGTGTACAGCAGAGTTCTGTAAATCACTGGTAGTCAGATATGCGTTTCCGTTGCGTAGTAATCATATAGGAGGATAACTTGTAACTTAAGTGAGAGTACTAGAGCTAATATTACTCGATAACAAAGAATGAATCCACTCGCTTGGCAGACCACTCATCTTGCAGGCCTGACTGCTTGATGCCACAGTATGAGCAAGGCATGTGGGTGCCTCTCATTGCAAAGACCAACGACTGTTTCCCGAGTCTACGTCTGAAAGTTAAACACAAGCTACACGATGAAAGTTTTTGCTGTTATGAAACTTCCTATAAAATATTTATACCTATTTCTGGGTTTATGGAAAGTTATTCTAAAATTATTCTTATTCTAAAACTAATAAATGAAGAACGTAAAGCTTCTTTTGTTCAGCAAATGGTTTACGCATTAATCTCTGGTAGTTGAACTAGTGTCTATACATTCATAAAAAAATTATATAAACCCTTTACGGTTGGTACTACCTGTGAGTAGAGAGGGGAATTCGAGTGTAGGAAAAGGGAAAGAAGGAAACATAGTAGGTGAATCTGGATTGGGGCTAAGAAATGAAAGAGGAAGCCGTCCGGTAGAATTTTGCACAGAGCATAACTTAATCATAGCTAACACTTGGTTCAAGAATCATGAAAGAAGACTGTACACATGGAAGAAACCTGGAGATACTGACAGGTTTAAGATAGATTATATAATGGTAATACAGAGATTTAGGAAACAGGTTTTAAACTGTAAGACATTTCCAGGGGCAGATGTGGACTCTGACCACAATCTATCGGTTATGAACTGAAGATTAATATTGAAGAAACTGCAAAAATGTGGGAATTTAAGGAGATGGGACCTGGATAAACTGACTAAACCAGAGGTTGTACAGAGTTTCAGGGAGAGCATAAGGGACAATTAACAGGAATGGGGGAAAGAAATACAGTAGAAGAATGGGTAGCTTCGAGGAATGAAATAGTGAAGGCAGCAGTGGATCAAGTAGGTAAAAAGATGAGGGCTAGTAGAAATCCTTGGGTAACAGAAGAAATATTGAATTTAATTGATGAAAGGAGAAAATATAAAAATGCAGTAAATGAAGCAGGCACAAAGGAATACAAACGTCTCAAAAATGAGATCGACAGGAAGTGCAAAATGGCTAAGCAGGGATGGCTAGAGGACAAATGTAAGGATGTAGAGGCTTATCTCACTAGGGGTAAGATAGATACTGCCTACAGGAAAATTAAAGAGGCCTTTGGAGAAAAGAGAACCACTTGTATGAATATCAAGAGCTCAGATGGAAACCCAGTTCTAAGCAAAGAAGGGAAAGCAGAAAGATGGAAGGAGTATATAGAGGGTCTATACAAGGGCAATGTACTTGAGGACAATATTATAGAAATGGAAGAGAATGTAGATGAAGATGAAATGGGAGATACGATACTGCGTGAAAAGTTTGACAGAGCACTGAGAGACCTAAGCCGAAACAATGCCCCGGGAGTAGACAACATTCCATTAGAACTACTGACGGCCTTGGGAGAGCCAGTCCTGACAAAACTCTACCATCAGGTGAGGAAGATGTATGAGACAGGTGAAGTACCCTCAGACTTCAAGAAGAATATAATAATTCCAATCCCAAAGAAAGCAGGTGTTGACACATGTGAAAATTACCGAACTATCAGTTTAATAAGTCACAGCTGCAAAATACTAACGCAAATTCTTTACAGACGAATGGAAAAACTGGTAGAAGCCGACATCGGGGAAGATACAAGGGATTCAAATCGGGAGAGCGAGCAGGCTACGCTATCTATACAATATCTTCCGCTTCCTAGGAAACACCAGTAACCCATGCTCTATGGGGTCGACGATTATCGTCCATCAATACGAACTCAGGACCCACAGCTGCTCGCAACAACCACACATGTGTTCTCAAGACCTCGTCACTATACCTGACAGCAGTTAATCTTTGCCGATTCACACGTTCAATTTCATAAAGAGGCTTTAGAGTAATCAACATAATACCTCCCCACACCATTAGTGCTCCTACTCGACATCGGTGTCTTTCCGCAACGTTCGGGTCCCGAAATCGTATTCCACATTCCCTCCAGATATGAATCCGTCGCGAATCGCTCTCCAAATCAAATCGGGACTGATTTGTGAGAACATTGACCCACTCTTCCGCCATCCAGATGGCATGTCGACGACTCCACTCTAGTCATTCCCTTCTGTGAATACAGGTACACATAAGTAGATCTCCGACAACAAAGGCCAATCTGCGGAAGCCTTCTGTACACAGTTTGCTTCGATACAACCCGTCCAGTGGATGCTTCGAGGTCAGACGCCAGTTGCCGTGCAGTACTAAGGCGGTACCACTGTGTCCTTAGAGCCAAATAACGGTCCTCTCTTTCAGATGTCACACGAGGTAGGCCCTTCCCTGGTCTTCGGTATACAGTTTCGGTCTTTATAAACTGTCCCCACATCCGAGAAACAGCAGACTGATACACATTCAGCCACTGGACCACATCAGTTCCATTCTCCTGCTTTCATTGTTCCTGTGCTCCTGCACCGCAGTGAGACAGGTAGCCGTCTTCTCTGTGCCATACTGCACCCTCTGTGACTGTGTACACAGCAACTGTGGGTGTGGGACTACCCGACAAACACTACCCCGTTTGGTAAGCGCCCTGACGTCATCGTCGGCGTGATTGTTCGTTGACCGGCATGCCGTCTTCCGGGCAGCACACGGTGATACGAACATCTGTTCAAATGGTTCAAATGGCTCTGAGCACTATGGGACTTCACACCTATGGTCATCAGTCCCCTAGAACTTAGAACTACTTAAACCTAACTTACCTAAGGACAACACACAACACCCAGTCATCACGAGGCAGAGAAAATCCCCGACCCCGCCGGGAGTCGAACCCGGGAACCCGGGCGTGGGAATCGAGAACGCTACCGCACGACCACAAGCTGCGGACGAACATCTGTTGACAGTTTTATGATTATATCGTGCCTTAGACACAGGACGGGGAAATAGCGGTTTGTTGCTTTAATTTTGGACACGAGTATGTGTGCACAGATTCGTGTTTGCTTTGAACCATGTATTCACAGGACTTGTGTCATGGCACGTGTTAGACTTCACTTAAATTCCATGTTTGCAGTTTGTAGTTAGATTCTGCATATCCTATATGTCCAATTCCATTTCGTATCTATCTCTCTCTCTTTTTTTTTTTTTAAATTGTGTATTGTGGACGTGTATGCCTCTACATGTCACATCCTCAACTTCACGCAAAGCTAATTCGTAACTATCAAGCGCATGCCCCTACACTAGTACGATGACGTCACAGGAGAAACAAATACGGCGTGACAAACACGTACAAACATGATCCATCCGTTGTGAGCTCAGCCATTGTTCACGTATTTATTAGTCTCGTAGTTATTAGCGATTCAAATCTCATGGCATTCTGTCACACAAGGGAGTACGACCGACCAGCGAACATAGATCTTCACGTCAAAAGAATGATTCCACCATTATTAAGCGTGCTCTGAATAATTGTCACTGGCATGATATTTAATGCAGTGTTCTCCATACACCACATAAAGGTAGAAAACTAGCATTATGGCTACCAACAAACATCAATTACAGGATCCTCACTCAGTTATAATGATTAAATACAGTTCTATTATTCCTCCTTGGTAGAGTAGTAACAGCCAGTTAATATTGATCGTAGACTAATATGACATGCTAGTTCTAATTATGTAACTGTTTCCCATTTCCTAAAATGGATTGTCTCTTGCCACTGCTCTGCTACCTTCTTCCCCTCTCCCCTAGTTCGTCATATTTGCCAACATCCGGATTTCTTCCATGCAACACAGTAGTCTGTGCCTGTACTCGTTGTACTGTTTTACTCCTTTACTTTCATATACTTTTAATCTTCCAGTTAAATGCACACGGAGGTGACAGAATTGATGGCATAAGGTATGCACATATACAGATGGCAGTAGCATCGCGTACACGAGGTGTAGAAGAGCAGCGCATTGTAGTTTGGTCATTTATACTCAGGTGATTCACGTAAAAAAACTACCGAAGTGATTACTACCGCACGACGGAAATAAACAAATTTTTAGCGCTGAATGATACACTACTGGCCATTAAAATTGCTACACCACGAAGATGACGTGCTACAGATGCGAAATTTAACCGACAGGAAGAAGATGCTGTGATATGCAAATGATTAGCTTTTCAGAGCATTAACACAAGGTTGGCGCCGGTGGCGACACCTACAACGTGCTGACATGAGGAAAGTTCCCAACCGATTTCGCATGCACAAACAGCAGTTGACCGGCGTTACCTGGTGAAACGTTGTTGTTGTGCCTCGTGTAAGGAGGAGAAATGCCTACCATCCCGTTTCCGGCTTTGATAAAGGTCGGATGGTAGCCTATCGCGATTGCGGTTTATCGCATGGCGACATTGCTGCTCGCGTTGGTCGAAATCCAATGACTGTTAGCAGAATATGGAATCGATGGGTTCAGGAGGGTAATACGGAACGCGGTGCTGGATCCCAACGGCCTCATACCACTAGCAGTCGAGATGACAGGCATCTTATCCGCATGGCTGTAACGAATCGTGCAGCCACGTCTCGATCCCTGAGTCAACGGATGGGGACGTTTGCAAGACAACAATCATCTCCACGAACAGCTCGACGAAGTTTTCAGCAGCATGGACTATCAGCTTGGAACCATGGCTGCGGATACCCTTGACGCTGCATCACAAGCAGGAGCGCCTGCGATGATGTACTCAACGACGAACCTGGGTGCAAGAACAGCAAAACGTCATTTTTTCCGATGAATCGAGGTTCTGTTTACAGTATCATGATGGTCGCATCCGTGTTTGGCGACATCGCGGTGAACGCACACTGGAAGCGTGTAATCGTCATCGTCATATTGGTGCATCACCTGGCGTGATGGTATGGGGTGCCATTGGTTACACGTCTCGTTCACCTCTTCTTCGCATTGACGGCACTTTGAACAGTGGACGTTACATTTCAGATGTGTTACGACCCGTGGCACTTCCCCCACATTCGATCCCTGCGAAACCCTAGATTTCAGCAGTATAATGCACGACCGCATTTTGCAGGTCCTGTACGGGCCTTTCTCGATACAGAAAATGTTCGACTGCTGCCCTGGCCAGCTTATTCTCCAGATCTCTCACCAACTGAAAACGTCTGCTCAATGGTGGCCGACCAACTGGCTCGTCACAATACGCCAGTCACTACTCTTGATGAACTGTGGTACCGTGTTGAAGCTGCATGGACAGCTGTACCTGTACACGCCATCCAAGCTCATTGTTTGGCTCAATGCCCAGGCGTATCAAGGCCGTTATTACGGCCAGAGGTGGTTGTTCTGGGTACTGATTTCTCAGGATCTATGCACCCAAATTGCGTGAAAATGCAATAACATGTCAGTTCTAGTATAATATATTTGTCCAATGAATACCCGTTTATCATCTACATTTCTTCTTGGTGCAGCAATTCTAATGGCCAGTAGTGTAGTTGGAGGTATACGCACGGGTCATTCAATTTCGGCAGTCGTTAGGGAATTCAATATTCCGAGATTCACTTTCAAGAGTGTGCCTAGAATACCACGTTTCTGGCATTACGTCTAACCACGAATAACACAGTGGCCGACGGCCTTCACTTAACGACTAAGAGTAGCGACGTTTGAGTGTAGTTCTCTGTGTTAACAGACAAGCAACACTGTGTAAAATAACTGCAGAAATCAATGTGGGACATGATGGATGTATCCGATAGGACAGTGCGGCGAAATCTTGCGTTAATGGGCTGTTGTTGTTGTGGTCTTCAGTCCTGAAACTGGTCGGATGCAGCTCTCCATGCTACTCTATCCTGTGCAAGCTTCTTCATCCCCCAGTACCTACGGCAACCTAAATACTTCAGAATCTGCTTGGTGTAAACATCTCTTGGTCTCCCTCCACGATTTTTACCCTCCACGCCGCCCTCCAATACTAAATTGGTGATAGCTTGATGCCCCAGAACATGTCCTACCAACCGATCCCACAAACTTCTCTTCTCCCCAATTCTATTCAGTACCTCCGCATTAGTTATATGATCTACCGATCTAATCTTCAGCATTCTTCAGTGCCGGCCGGTGTGACCGAGCGGTTCTAGGCGCTTCAGTCTGGAACCGCGCGACCGCTTCGGTCGCAGGTTCGAATCCTGCCTCGGCCATGGATGTGTGTGACGTCCTTAGGTTAGTTAGGTTTAATTAGTTCTAAGTTCTAGGGGACTGATGACCTCAGATGTCAAGTCCGATAGTGCTCAGAGTCATTTGAACCATTCTTCTGTAGCACCATACGAGGTGCATTCAAGTTCTAAGGCCTCCGATTTTTTTTCTAATTAACTACTCACCCGAAATCGATAAAACTAGCGTTACTTCTCGTCGTAATCGCCCTGCAGACGTACACATTTTTCACAACGCTGATGCCATGATTCTATAGCAGCGGCGAAGGCTTTTTTAGGAGTCTGTTTTGACCACTGGAAAATCGCTGAGGCAATAGCAGCACGGCTGGTGAATGTGCGGCCATGGAGAGTGTCTTTCATTGTTGGAAAAAGCCAAAAGTCACTAGGAGCCAGGTCAGGTGAGTAGGGAGCGTGAGGAATCACTTCAAAGTTGTTATCACGAAGAAACTGTTGCGTAACGTTAGCTCGATGTGCGGGTGCGTTGTCTTGGTGAAACAGCACACGCGCAGCCCTTCCCGGACGTTTTTGTTGCAGTGCAGGAAGGAATTTGTTCTTCAAAACATTTTCGTAGGATGCACCTGTTACCGTAGTGCCCTTTGGAACGCAATGGGTAAGGATTACGCCCTCGCTGTCCCAGAACATGGACACCATCATTTTTTCAGCACTGGCGGTTACCCGAAATTTTTTTGGTGGCGGTGAATCTGTGTGCTTCCATTGAGCTGACTGGCGCTTTGTTTCTGGATTGAAAAATGGCATCCACGTCTCATCCATTGTCACAACCGACGAAAAGAAAGTCCCATTCATGCTGTCGTTGCGCGTCAACATTGCTTGGCAACATGCCACACGGGCAGCCATGTGGTCGTCTGTCAGCATTCGTGGCACCCACCTGAATGACACTTTTCGCATTTTCAGGTCGTCATGCAGGATTGTGTGCACAGAACCCACAGAAATGCCAACTCTGGAGGCGATCTGTTCAACAGTCATTCGGCGATCCCCCAAAACAATTCCCTCCACTTTCTCGATCACGCCGTCAGACCGGCTTGTGCGAACCCGAGGTTGTTTCGGTTTGTTGTCACACAATGTTCTGGCTTCATTAAACTGTCGCACCCACGAAAGCTCTTTCAACACATGCATAACTCCATCACCACATGTCTCCTTCAACTGTCGATGAATTTCAATTGGTTCCACACCACGAAAATTCAGAAAACGAATGATTGCACGCTGTTCAAGTAAGGAAAATGTCACCATTTTAAGTACTTAAAACAGTTCTCATTCTCGCCGCTGGCGGTAAAATTCCATCTCCCGTACGGTGCTGCCATCTTTGGGACGTATTGACAATGAACACGGCCTCATTTTAAAACAATGCGCATGTTTCAATCTCTTTCCAGTCCGGAGAGAACAAATCGGAGGCCTTAGAACTTGAATGCACCTCGTATTTCGAAATCTTCTGTTCTTTTCTTGTCTAAACTATTTAGCGTCCATGTTTCACTTCCATACATGGCTACACTCTATACAAATACTTTCAGAAATGACTTCCTGACACTTAAATCTATACTCGATGTTAACAACTTTCTCTTCTTCAGAAACTCTTTCTTTGCCATTGCCAGTCTACATTTTATATCCTCTCTACTTCGACCATCATCAGTTAGTTTGCTCCCCAAATAGCAAAACTCCTTTACTACTTTAAGTGTCTCATTTCATAATTTAATTCCCTCAGCATCACCCGACTTAATTCGACTACATTCCATGGTCCTCGTTTTGCTTTTGTTGATGTTAATCTTATACCCTCGTTTCAAGACACTGTCCATTCCGTTCAACTGCTCTTCTAAGTCCTTTGCTGTCTGTGACATAATTACAATGTCATCGGCAAACCTCAAAATTTTTATTTTTTCTCCAAGGATTTTAATACCTTCTCCAAATTTTTCTTTTGCTTCCTTCACTGCTTGCTCAATATACAGATTGAATAACATCAGGAGAGGCTACAACCCTGTTTCACTCCTTTCCCAACCACTGCTTCCCTTTCATGTCCCTCGACTCTTATGGGACTATTTTACCTCCGGAATATTTTTTACCCAAGAGGACGCCATCATCATTTAGCCATACAGTAAAGCTGCATGCCCTCGGGAAAAATTACTGCTGTAGTTTCCCCTTGCTTTCAGCCGTTCACAGTACCAGCACAGCAAGGCCGTTTTGGTTAGTGTTGCAAGGCCAGATCAGTCAATCATACAGACTGTTGCCCCTGCAACTACTGAAAAGGCTGCTGCCCCTCTTGAGGAACCATACGTTTGTCTGGCCTCTCAACAGATACCCCTCCGTTGTGGTTGCACCTAGGTACGGCTATCTGTATTGCTGAGGCACGCAAGCCTCCTCACCAACGGCAAGGTCCATGGTTCATGGGGGGAAGTTTAATGGGCTATGGCAGCAGAAAACTGACGCGAGTGCCTGTGGTAACAGCACAACATCGTCTGCAGTGCCTCTCGTGGACTCAATTGTAACCTAGACGATTGGAAACCCTGGTCTGGTCAGATGATCGAAATTTCAGTAAATAAAAAATGATTCTAGGTTTCGAGTGTGGCACAGACCCCTTGAAGTCATGGACACAGGTTATCAAAAAGGCCCTGTGCAAGCTGATAGTGGCTTCATACTGTGTTTACATGGGAAGGAGTGAGTCCCGTGGTCCGACTGAAACGATGATTGCTGGAAATAGTTATGGTCGGCTACTTGGAGACCATTTTCCGGCATTCATGGACTTCTTGTTCTCAAACAAAGATGGGATTGCTATGGATGAAAATACGCCATGTCAACGGGCCACAGTTGTTTGCGATTGGTTTGAGCAGCATTCTGGACAATTTTAGGGAATGATTTGGCCACTCATATCGATGATTCCCATCGAACATTTATGGAACGCAATGGCGAGGTCAGTTCGTGCACAAAATCCTCCACCGGCAAACCTTTCGCAATTATAGACGGCTATAGAGATACAATGTCTCAGTATTACTGCAGGGGACTGCCAAAGGCTTTCTGAGTTCATGCCACGTCGAGATGTTACATTACGCCGGGAACCATATTAAGAGGTATCTCATGAATTTTGTCACCTCAGTGTAATATAGAGATTGTTGGTGCATACCTTCTTTGCGTATATTTCAATATCACTTTGTGCATAGTTTACAGATTTTAACTAATATGTGTATGATTTGTGTAGTGCAATATGTTTAGGTTAGTAGAACATAGTGTTTACCCATTTATACTTATGTCTTTAGAGTCTAAAACACTCACTGTATCGCTAAATAGCATTTATTGTGCGCCCATCACAACCTGAAGCTTTTAAAGTACACATGTGTAATCTTTAACCGTCACATACCTTTTTAAATGACAGTCTTTGTACAACTAGAAGCTCTCACTCATGTTGCACGGACTCTCAGTTCAGGCTTAAGTGATCTGACGACGGCCTAGAAAGCCGGTTCATGTTGTTGTTGTTGTTGTTGTCTTCAGTCCTGAGACTGGTTTGATGCAGCTCTCCATGCTACTCTATCCTGTGCAAGTTTCTTCATCTCCCAGTACTTACTGCAACCTACATCCTTGTGTTTATTAATCTCTTGACTCCCTCTATGATTTTTACCCTCCACGCTGCCCTCCAATACTAAATTTGTGAACCCTTGATGCCCCAGAACATGTCCTACCAACCGGTCCCTTCTTCTTGTCAAGTTGTGCCACAATCTCCTCTTCTCCCCAATTCTATTCAATACCTCCTCATTAGTTATGTGTTCTACCCGTCTAATCTTCAGCGTTCTTCTCTTGCACCACATTTCGAAAGCTTCTATTCTCTTCTTGTCCAAACTATTTATCGTCCATGTTTCACTTCCATACATGGCTACACTCCATACAAATACTTTCAGAAACGACTTCCTGACAAATCTATACTCGATGTTAACAAATTTCTCTTCTTCTGAGACGCTTTCCTTGCCATTGCCAGTCTACATTTTATATCCTCTCTACTTCAACCATCATCAGTTATTTTGCTCCCCAAATAGTAAAACTACTTTACTACTTTAAGTGTCTCATTTCCTAATCTAATTCCCTCAGCATCACCCGACTTAATTCGACTACATTCCATTATCCTCGTTTTGCCTTTGTTGATGTTCATCTTATATCCTCCTTTCAAGACACTGTCCATTCCGTTCAACTGCTCTTCCAAGTCCTTTGCCGTCTCTGACACAATTACAATGTAATTTGGCGAACCTCAACGTTTTTATTTCTTCTCCATGGACTTTAATACCTACTCAGAATTTTTCTTTTGTTTCCTTTACTGCTTGATCAATATACAGACTGAATAACATCGGGGACAGGCTACAACCCTGTCTCACTCCCTTCCCAACCACTGCTTCCCTTTCATGCCCCTTGACTCTTATAACTGCCATCTGGTTTCTGTACAAATTGTAAATAGCCTTTCGCTCCCCGTATTTTACCCCTGCCACCTTTAGAATTTGAAAGAGAGTATTCCAGTCTACATTGTCAAAAGCTTTCTCTAAGTCTACAAATGCTAGAAATGCAGGTTTGCCTTTTCTTAATCTATTTTCTAAGAGAAGTCATAGGGTCAGTATTGCCTCACGTGTTCCAACATTCCTGCGGAATCCAAACTGATCTTCGACGAGGTCGGCTTCTACCAGTTTTTCCATTCGTCTGCAAAGAATTCGCATTAGCATTATGCAGCTGTGACTTATTAAACTGATAGTTGGGTAATTTTTACATCTGTCAACACCTGCTTTCTTTGGGATTGGAATTATTATATTCTTCTTGAAGTCTGAGGGTATTTCGCCTGTTTCATACATCTTGCTCACCAGATGGTAGAGTTTTGTCAGGACTGGCTCTCCCGAGGCCGTCAGTAGTTCCAATGGAATGTTGTCTACTCCGGGGGCCTTGTTTCGACTCAGGTCTTTCACTGCTCTGTCAAACTCTTCACACAGTATCGTATCTCCCATTTCATCTTCATCTACATCCTCTTCCATTTCCATGATATTGTCCTCAAGTACATCGCCCTTGTATAGACCCTCTATATACTCCTTCCACCTTTCTGCTTTCCCTTCTTTGCTTAGAACTGGGTTTCCATCTGAGCTCTTGATATTCATACAAGTGGCTCTCTTTTTTCCGAAGGTCTCTTTAATTTTCTTGTAGGCAGTATCTATCTTACCCCTAGTGAGATAAGCCTCTACATCCTTACATTTGTCCTCTAGCCATCCCTGCTTAGCCATTTTGCACTTCCTGTCGATCTCATTTTTGAGACGTTTGTATTCCTGTTTGCCTGCTTCATCTACTGCATTTTTATATTTTCCATTTTCATCAATTAAATTCAATATTTCTTCTGTTACCCAAGGATTTCTACTAGCCCTCGACTTTGTACCTACTTGATCCTCTGCTGCCTTCACTACTTCATCCCTCAGAGCTACCCATTCCTCTTCTACTGTATTTCTTTCCCCCATTCCTGTCAATTGTTCCCTTATGCTCTCCCTGAAACTCTGTACAACCTCTGGTTCTTTCAGTTTATCCAGGTCCCATCTCCTTAAATTCCCACCTTTTTGCAGTTTCTTCAGTTTTAATCTACAGTTCATAACCAATAGATTGTGGTCAGAGTCCACATCTGCCCCTGGAAATGTCTTACAATTTAAAACTTGGTTCCTAAATCTCTGTCTTACCATTATATAATCTATCTTAAACCTGTCAGTATCTCCAGGGTTCTTCCATGTATACAACCTTCTTTTATGAGGTTTGTCTTGAACCAAGTGTTAGCTATGGTTAAGTTATGCTCTGTGCAAAATTCTGCCTGGCGGCTTCCTCTTTCATTTCTCTCCCCCAATCCATATTCACCCACTATGTTTCCTTCATTCCGTTTTCCTACTCTCGAATTCCAGTCACCTATGACTATTAAATTTTCGTCTCCCTTCACTACCTGGATAATTTCTTTTATTTCATCATACATTTCATCAATTTCTTCATCATCTGCAGAGCTAGTTGGCATATAAATTTGTACTACTGTAGTAGGCAAGGGCTTCGCGTCTATCTTGGCCACAATAATGCGTTCAAGATGCTGTTTGTAGTAGCTTACCCGCACTCCTATTTTTTTATTAATTATTAAACCTACTCCTGCATTACCCCTATTTGATTTTGTATTTATAACCCTGTATTCACCTGACCAAAAGTATTGTTCCTCCTGCCACCGAACTTCACTAATTTCCACTACATCTAACTTTAACCTATCCATTTCCCTTTTTAAATTTTCTATCTTACCTGCCCGATTAAGGGATCTGACATTCCACGCTCCGATTCGTAGAACACCAGTTTTCTTTCTCCTGATAACGACGTCCTCTTGAGTAGTCCCCGCCCGGAGATCCGAATGGGGGACTATTTTACCTCCGGAATATTTTACCCAAAAGGACCCCATCATCATTTAACCATACAGTAAAGCTGTATGCCATCGGGGAAAAATTACGGCTGTAGTTTCCCCTTGCTTTTAGACGTTCGCAGTACCAGCACAGCAAGGCCGTTTTGGTTAGTGTTGCAAGGCCAGATCAGTCAATCATCCAGACTGTAGCCTCTGCAACTACTGAAAAGGCTGCTGCCCCTCTTCAGGAACCACACGTTTGTCTGGCCTCTCAACAGATACCCCTCCGTTGTGGTTGCACCTAGGTACGGCCATCTGTATCGCTGAGGCACGCAAGCCTCCCCACCAACGGCAAGGTCCATGGTTCATGGGGGGAGAAGCCGGTTCATAACAAAACATAAAATTAATATTATTGTAGAACTTCAGTGCAGCGTATTACAGTTTTTAATAACCTACCAGAGTAGTTCAGCCCTCCTGTATTCTTCGGTCAACAGTTTGTTTTCTTGTATCCAAGTTGGTCTGATGCAGCACCGAAGCGTGACTAAGGCACGTGTTGTTGTTTTACTGGGACTGAAACCTACCTTTCGTTCGGCATTGGTGCTTCGGAGGCGTGGTACGAAGTCGAAATAGTGGCAGCGGGTGCAATCTACTTCCCCTTAGCGATATGATGTGGAAGAGGCAAATTACGCGACCTATCCCTCCTCGGATTTACTTGAAATATTTTTTGGTAACTGCGGCTTAATCGACTGATAGCTACACTATTAAGTCAGTGCACATAATCGATTCCAGACTAGCTGTATCCCGCAAGACAGGGTTAGGATATTTACTACACCAAAACCAATAACTAAAGCCGAGTAATTACTTTAAGAATGATTCTGAGAATCAACCACAGGGATGAAAATTCTAAACCACTGACAGTTCACATAGCCGGCCGCTGTGGCCAAGCGGTTCTAGGCGCTTCAGTGCGGAACCGCGCTGCTACTACGGTCGCAGGTTCGATTTCTGTCTCGGGCATGGATGTTTGTGATGTCCTTAGGTTAGTTAGGTTTAAGTAGTTCTAAGTCTCGGGGACTGATGACCTCAGAGGTTAAGTCTCAGTGCTTAGAGCCAAGAACCCATGACAGAATCCAACAGGCAATTTGTCAATTATTGTGGGATCTAGATCGGGAGATTTAGTGGTCTGATCAAGGTCCTACGGTGTACTGAAATTGCGCCCACTGAAATCTGGGCCCTGAAACTTTCGAGGAAGGGTCCAATAATTCCCTTGTCTAGCAGGGCTCGCATTTTCAAGCGAACTGTGGTCAATGTTAAGAGTGCACAAGAAATCGATACATGTTGCAAAACCATGGAACGTATATTAGATGCTGTTTCAGATCCTGGACATTTGATTAAAACTTCAAAAACTAAACTTTTCATGATTATACAAAAATCAGTTCACAGTTATTATGAGATTCGTTGCACAAATATCAAGACTTGAGATTCGTTGCACAAATATCAAGACTATGAAGATTTTTTTATAACTCTGTTACCAACTTTATTTTGCTGCTAAGATTTTTTTTAACTTTGTGTGTTTCGATAGCGTTATGTAAGAGAATTCTTTTTTTTCAGAAGTTGAATTAATCAACAATTATATTTAGTCCCCTATGAGTAAGGCACGAGTGTCTAATTTAGCAGTTAGTCACTAAAAATGGACTAGCTAAAGATGTCGATACTGAAGAAATTCGTTTTCGTCCATAAAAACTGTTTCAGACGTAGTTTATACTTTGATTACATAATTACGCATATGAAAAAGCTCCTACACACAAATGTTGCATTTTGTGCTTTCCTGAGGCTCGCAATTTGAGAGGGGGGTAGGGGGGGAGGGGAGGGGGGAGAGGGGTCACAAATTGAACCTGCACTGGATACCAAACTACCTAGCTAGGTAGCTAAAAGGTAGGGAATTCCTTGTACAGTTCTGTACAAGTTCCACCGAACGAGGGAGCGCAATGGTTAGCACACGGGACTCGCATTCGGGAGGACGACGGTTCAGTCCCGTATCCGACCATCCTGATTTAATTTTCACGCGATTTCCCTAAATCGCTTCAGGCGGATGCTGGGATGGTTGCTTTCGAAGGGTACTGCCGACTTCTTTCTCCATCCTTCCCTAATCCGATGAGAGCGATGACCTCACTGTTTATTCTCTTCCATCAAATCAATCTGTACAAGTTCGAAACTGATCACAGCAAATATCGCTAAGACATTCAACAACATTTAAATAGTTCATGCCCGGGTTCCCGGGTTCGATTCCCGGCGGGGTCAGGGATTTTCTCTGCCTCATGATGACTGGGTGTTGTCAATCAGGGAAAAAGCTAACAAAATCCTACTAAAAGACGGCGCTGCATGTGACTTAAACAAAAATGGGGTCACCTACAGATGACAGCTGAATCGCAGTACAACTATGGTTTGCGTTGCACATTTGTTAAGTAGGCTGTTTAGGTTTTCTTATTGGTAACGCCACGTAGCGCTCTGTATGAAAATCACTGGCTGTGCTGTGTGCAGTCTGTGGCTAGTTTGCATTGTTGTCTGCCATTGTAGTGTTGGGCAGCTGGATGTTAACAGCGCGTAGCGTTGCGCAGTTGGAGGTGATCCGCCAGCAGTGGTGGATGTGGGGAAGTGAGATGGCGGATTTGAGAGCGGATGATCTGCATGTGTGTCCATCAGAAACAGTACATTTGTAAGAATGGATGTCATGAACTGCTATATATATAATGACTTTTGAACAATATTAAGGTAAATACATTGTTTGTTCTCTATCACAATCTTTCTTTTGCTAACTGTGCCTATCAGTAGTTAGTGCCTTCCGTAGTTTGAATCTTTTATTTAGCTGGCAGTAGTGGCGCTCGCTGTATTGCAGTAGTTCGAGTAACGAAGATTTTTGTGAGGTAAGTGATTTGTGAAACGTATGGGTTAATGTTAGTGAGGGCCATTCTTTTGTAGGGATTTTTTAAAGTCAGATTGCGTTGCGCTAAAAATATTGTGTGTCAGTTTAAGCACAGTCGTGTATAATTTTTCTAAGGGGACGTTTCACATTACACAATACATAGTGCTCAATATGGGTGACTGCACAAGTTTGTCAGTCAACAGATGTTGCACTATTAGTTAGGTAAGCTCTCCACAATGGCAAGATCGTACCACTTCGGATGGGAAAAATCGGTTTTTAACTGTCCCTATGCCAAAAGCCGCATAACAAGCAAAAGGACACCGGTTTCTAACTGTCGTAAGACTGATGCAAGACATGCTCAGTATGCTGTCCACAGTTTTGTGCCACAAGTTGATATCGAGAAACAGCGTATTCCACAACAGGTCGGAGTGTAACGGGTGTCACGTTCAGAATGCGTTGCGCAGTGCGTGCCTTCAATTCAGCTACGTTCGTAATTGGAGCACTGAACTCAACTTCTTTCAGATAATCCCTACAGCCAGAAGTCACACGGATTAAGACAAGTGATCTGTACGGCTGATAATTCTAGCACTTCCGAAATGCTTCCGCAGCAGCCGCTTCACTGGCTGTGCAATTTGCAGAAGGGCGCTATCTTGCATAAAAATGGTGCGCACAAGCCTCCCACAGCGTTTACCAATGACGGTACAGTTAACAGGACCCGCAGGACCCATATCCTCGAAAAAGTACGGCCCTACGATAAACGATGCCGTCTACCCGCGCCACACACCCGCACCTCTTCAGAATGAAGTGACACCGGTCGAAGTGCAAGCGCACTTTTCCTTACCCATATCTGTACGGCTGATAATTCTAGCACTTCCGAAATGCTTCCGCAGCAGCCGCTTCACTGACAAGTCCTTGGAGGTGGAAATGTGTCCACAGAATGTTCCATGGGCCTTCAGTACCCAATTTCATGCGAGCAAGAAATTTCAGACCGAACGTTTGTCTTGAGCGGGTTAGCAGGATTAAGGGGATACATTGGCGTCTCATAAAACGCTCATAAAGGACTGGACCTTGGGGAGGAGAAGAACTTCATTCACCTTTTATTGCACACAAAGTATTATTCATGTAAACAATTAATTCAAATTACAATTATAATAAAATATTTTGCCAAACGAGTGGTTACCAGATATTTAAACAGGCACAGTTTTGCCCTTGAGACAATAATTCTGATACTGATACAATCAGTAAAAGCAACAAACTAGGATTAAATAACAGCTTTCTGGAAAGCTTGTCATTATAGTGATTATTACTTGCACATCAAACGGCCGTTGCCGATTTGCGCTAATGCAACTTTCATTAGATTATTGTACCACGATTAACAGCAGAATGATAGGGATCAATTGTTACAGATCAAATGGCAGAAGCCGATTTATGTTAATGCATATTTCATGGGATTATAGTAATACATTCAGTGTTAAGTATCTCGAGGAATAGAGTGAAGACAAACTGAACAGTGGCAAAATTGACTTTCGGGCAGTAAATGACTCGCTTGTCAAATACGTTCGTAACTGAATAAATGGGATAAGCCACTTTAAACATGGAAGCTTTTCATCTGAAACACATCTTAGCCAGCGCCTGAAAAGGACAGGGAATAATTACATACACAGAAATTCCTTTTAAGCTTGTGAACCTTGGACCAGTGAAATACACTGAGCTCCAGGCGTAACCAAGTACAGACGCGAACACCGTACACAACAGGCAGCGTGGACGACAGCGAGTTGCCCCGCTCGATCACCAATTGTCTACCCGACAAAAATGCGATGTATACAAGTCTTCGTATTAGATAAAACAACTTTGTTGCACATATAGACCCTCACACAGTATTATCTTCAAAACAGACAACTGTTATTGGGTGCAACTGGAGCATAAACGGAGCGTTTGAGTCTAATAAATAAGAAAGATACACAACGGGTCGAAGGCGTAGGTCAATCCCACAACCCAGGCTCAGGAGGACAATGAACCGTAAGAAATTACAATGAAGTAAATTGCGCGTCCAGTACGATAAAGAACGCGCTACAGCTTGAACTCTTTAAATAAATAATTCGATCATAATGAACCCAAGGCAGTGCACTTACAACAATATTAGATAAAATAGCATCAATTTAGTATCAAAACACATTGAAAAATTGCCACTGCCTCCAAGCAGTAACCAAGTCACACTCGAAACCCAGTTATTTTAAACAAGCCATTCAAATCCCACTAACATAAGATTACCCCAAGAAAAGCATAAAATGATAAATTAGTCTTACAATAATTACACGTCCTTAATGGATCCAAACATTCAAGCCTCCGGAGAGAGATCTGCCGGAATGACCATACTTTGGTGCAAAGGTCTGTTCAGTGATACACAGTGCTTTTTGAAACAGACTAAACACTAAGATTAAGAAAAAATACACAGTAAGCCCCGAGTTTCAAATGATAAACCAGAATATCGAAGCAATCAGGCGCCAAAACGAATTACTACAGTCAGATTGGTACAACAAGTTTCATAGCGGCGACCCCAAGGTAAATTGTGCACAGAGTTTCGAGACTGAGAGTCAACCAGTATCCTGTCTCAGGTTCATCTCACTTGCAACACGGAGGGCAGAAAATGTGTCTCCAAAGAATGTTGTAAATACAACGATATCACCTTATTACGTCAGTTCGTGTCCAACGGCATCGGAAAGGTGGGTCACGAGTCAGGACCCACAATAACATATAATCAGCTTACAACCAACAAACTTCTTCACTATGCAGTCCATCCCAAAACCTGCCCAACACAGCTGGCACCATTTCGAATGGACGCTTTCATAGCGGCAGTATTCGTCGACAAGGTTGGCTCCAGGTGAACTATCAACAACACGCCGTCACTAACTGCTTGTCACTCCACACGTTCGCTCGGCCGATACTCTCTGTTACGCGCCTCCTTGGGACCGCATCCCGAGCTTCGAAAGGGTACTATCTCTGGAGAAGAATCGATAGTACAGAAGCCCGCAAGGCTCGCTCAACCTGGGTGATTGTTTATAGGTAGCAATGCAAGATATTTCGTAGGATTTTATGCAGCGTGCTCGCAGGTATGTCCAACGTTCTGGCAATTTTCCGTGAGGTCATGTTTGCACAAAAAACGCTTCACCCCTCCAGCAATGCTGTGGCCACATCTTCGACAGATGTAAAGTCAAATGCTGTACGTCCTCTGCCACACTACACTTCAAGAGAATCTGTCTTTCTGAATTTTATTATCATTTTTTCCAGACCCTTAACAGTCACCGTTCTTTAAAAAGAGCTTTACCAGCAGCGCGCGAGCCTTGAAACTCTAACTTTAATAATGGACACCCTGTACATCTAGTCGTGCAGCGTTCTTCCTACTGACGTTTTGATAAATCCGGAAACGACTGTCTGAAAAGGCAAAAACGATAAAGAAAAGAAGCAAATCACTGTTGCGGTAACCCAGAAAAAAAGGAATGTCATTTGCTGATTTACTCTGTGGTGATAAAGAGGAACAGGGAAATGCGCGCTAAATTCGATCTTAGGGTGCACCTTTAGTGTAGACGTTCTTGGTTTGTGCGTAGCCACGCGGAAATGAAACAGATATTACGGTCGATGTGCTGGTTACATCCCAGTTCACCCACTCGCAAAGTGAGCTGCGACTTGTCAGTAAAGACGTGAATCCATCTGATGTCGATGAAGTTGTAAGGGGCCTCTCAAAGGTTTCTTTTCGCCTTTTATTAACGGCTAAATGTAAATGTTGCATCTAAAATCGAATGCAAATTGGAGGGAGTGCAGAGTCAGTAGCGGAATTGCAGTAAGATTTGCATCAATTCGCTACACTCATGTTAATCAGAGCGAGAACAGGTATTCAGAGTACCAGGGCAGTAAATCGCAAAACGCTGGACACGTATATTCCTCTCCCTCCTTGCGAAACGACATCGCCTGCAGTGCGTGCTTCGGCTTCTGATTTCTCCTCTTGGTTTTATGCATTAAGCTGTGTGTTCTTTTGCGCTTTATGTGTTTATCCACAAAAACAGTGAGACCACCGGTATTCAGCGCAGTCTGATTTGATTATACAGCTGCCAGTTATCCAGCTTTTTGTAGAATTTGTCGGCGTACGTCAGAATACGATGCTGTAGAAACGTTCAGCGTCATCACACTACAAGGAACACTGCCTGAAACTAGACTTTCTTAAGCAAAAGAAACGTTTTGTTAACTGAATACACAGGACGATCCCATGATGATATTACAAACTTCTAGGGATGATTGAGAAACGTAAACATATTACTTTGAGGTAAGGGATCGTAGCCCGAAAACGATTTAGTCGGAAGAAATAAGCGAAGATCTACTCAATTTCCGCCGTAGTCTCGAGCAGCACTCAAACTAACTTCCCCATCTTCCGAAACCTGATCATGGCGTGCGGGATCCTCGCTGAATGCTCCCCAATACCGTCAGATAATTTCCCCTGTTGATGGACTAGTAACACTGAATAAAAGCAAATATTGTCATCTAGACTGTATACCCACTAGGTTCCTTTCAGAGTATGCTGATGCAATAGCTCCATACTTTAACAATCATATATAACTGTTCACTCGACGAAAGATCTGTAGCCAAAGACTGGAAAGCTGCACAGTTCACACCAATATTCAAGAAATGTTGTCAGAGTAATCCACTAAATTACAGGCCCGCATCATTAATGTCGATATGCAGCAGAATTTAGGAACATATATTGTGCTCGAACATTATGAATTACCTCGAAGAAAGCAGTCTATTGACACACAGTCAACACCGATTTAGAAATAATCGTTCTTGTGAAACACAACTAGATCTTTACTCGAATGAAGTGTTGAGTAGGATAATGATCGAAGCAGAAGAAATGAATTAACGTTTGTGCTCCGGCTGGGACTCAAACCCAGGTCTTCTTGCTTGCTACGCAGAAACGCAAACCACTACACCACCGTAGTACAATGGTCAACATTGCTGCACGAACTACACAAGTTGTGTGCCCTCCACAACACAAACATTAGCTCATATCTACTGCTTGTTTTCCCTTATATTGTCACTACTGCGAGGGCTCTCCGACACTGGAATAGCACCCCAGCGTTGGACGTAATGGGAAAGACCTGTACCCTAGAAGATCTTATAGATCTTATAATTAAGTGCTCTCCTGAGACATTTAAGTCTCTTCATATTTACGATAATGATTGAGGCAGAAGAAATGAATTAAAATTTGTGCTCCGGCGGGGCAGCAGTGATAATGTAAGGGAAAATAAGCGGAAGATATTAATTGAAGTTTGTGTTGGGGAGGGCACGCAAAGTGGGTAGTTCGTGCAGCAGTGTTGACCAGTGTATTGTTACCATTTCTGCGTAGTAAGCAAGAAAACCCGGGTTCGAGTCCTGGCTAGGGCCCAAATTTTAATTCACTTCTTCTGCTTCGATCTTAATGTCTCAGGGAAACATTTAATAATAATTGTTGGATGTGAGGTCCGCCAGTTATGCAAAACACCGTTTTTTATCGGTACCCAAACATGTTTCGGCACTACTGTGACATCATCAGTGAGTTTTCGTTTTTATTTATTCTGTAATGCGAACATTTTTGTTAAATGATTATAAAATTATGTGGATGTTTAGTTGAAATAATAGATCATTTCTGTTTGAAAATACCTTTACATTTGGTGTGCATGAATTTTCTGGGTCACTTGTACGTTAATTACTACAGGTAGCTTGTCATCTGCAAACATACGATGTTGATGGTAAAGTTTTTTATTGGGTGTTAACCAATGTTCTAGAATGTAATTTAGTTTGTCGCGAGATGCACACGTTAACTATAAAAAGTATTTTCCACAAATAACGTAGTAAAACACTTTTCACTTCACGAAAACACAGTGTGATTGTGGTTTGTTGTATGTCCCAGCCCAGTCAGGGTTCATTTGTTCACCACAGAGTGTGACTTCCGTCAGACAAGTCGCAGTTCGTAGTAATTGATGGAAAGTCATCCAGTAAAAGAGAGTGATTTCTGGCGTTTCCCAAGGTGGCGTTATAGACCCTTTGCTGTTCCTTATCTGTATGAACGATTTGGGGGACAATCCAAGCAGCCGTCTTAGGTTGTTTGACGATGACGCTGTCATTTATGGACTAGTGAAGTCATCAGAAGATCAAAACAAATTGCAAAACGATTTAGAAAAGATATCTGTGTACAGGAAAAGTTGGCAATTGACTCTAAATAACGAAAAGTGGAATGTCATCCACATGAATCCTAAAAGGAATCCGTTAAACGTCGGTTACACGATAAATCAGTCAAATCTACAGGCCGTTAATTCAACTAAATATCTACGAATTACAATTACGAACAACTTAAATTGGAAAGAACGCATAGAAAATGTTGTGGGGAAGGCTAACCAAAGACTGCCTTTTATTGGCAGGGCGCTTAGAAAATGTAACAGCCCTACTAAGAAGACTGCCTACACTCGTCTTGTCCGTCCTCTTTTAGAATACTGCTGCGCGGTGTGGGATCCTTACCAAATAGGACTGACGGAGTACATCGAAAAAGTTCAATGAAAGGCAGCATGTTTCGTATTATCGCGAAATATGGGAGAGAGTGTCACAGAACTGATACAGGATCTGGGCTGGAAATCATTAAAAGAAAGGCGTATTTCGTTGCGACGGAATCTTCTCACGAAATTCCAATCACCAACTTTCACCTCTGAATGCGAAAATATTTTGCTGTCACCCACCTACGTAGGGAGAAACGATCATTATGATAAAATAAGGAAAATTAGAGCTCGCAAGGAAAGATATAGATGTTCGTTCTTTCCGCGCGCTTTACGAGATTAGAATAATAAGAGAATTGTGAAGGTAGTTCGATGAACCCTCAGCCAGACACTTAAATGTGATTTACAGAGTATCCATGTAAATGAAGATGAACAAAAGGGAAATAAAGAGAAAAGAAAATAATATCCTGGTTTCAATATGTGGATGGCATAATTTTTCTTACACAAAGCAGGATAGGAGAGCTACACAATAATATCAATGCCATACACCCACAAATACACTCCACAGTGGAAACAAAGAAAAGGAAGAAAGTGAATTTCAAGAATCTCACAAGAACAAGGCACAGCAACCAACAGGAATTTCTCAGTCACAGGAAACTCACAGCTACCAGCACTATTATTCACAACACATTCAACCATCTTACAACACATAAAAATGCCAGTTTCCCTGGCATAGGTCAAAAAGAACATCTCTCAAACCTCAGAACTACACACACACAAAGTAAAGGTAATGAAATAAACTGATATTGCAAATGAATACAAACCAGACATTACAAAAAAAATCAATAAATGATAAATAAATAAATAAAAATGTAGGGCAATCAAAGTAGCTACTCACATAAGTGCACAAGTAAATAGTTGAAGATCTGCTGAAATTAAAAAAGTGTAACAAAAACAGAGAAATGAAAGTGACGGAGGATAATGAGAATGATCGCAACAACAAAGCATTGCCTTTAGAAGAAGAAGAAGAAAAAGAAGATGATGATGATGGACGACACTTTAGCGTAATCCCAGTTGGAGACATGCTGCAAATTATTTCATTAAGGACCGGTGGTATTTCATAGCCACTAGCTGGGTTCTCATTGAGCTCTTAATAGATGTTTTGCTCTGCTGTAAGACCATAGGAACGTTGCATAAGGTCGACACATTCTCCGTCGCACAGTCGCTGTAATCATTCTGTGAGAGAGGTCTGCATACCTCGGATGTTGGTGTTCATGTCATGAATAGGCTTGAATGCAAACTTGTAGAGAACTTGGAAATTCTTACCTCTCAGATATCAGGAATGCTTAGTCATTTTAATACAACACAGCACATCGTAATTCAACTGAACACTTTATGATGACTGAGCTGGTATCACTAGTAGCCTTTGATTGGTTGTGCTCAGCTAGGAAACTGTTATAGGCCTGCAGTTCCAAGAGATCCAAAATGTTGCTAAGCGAACTTTGAAAGCCTAGAAACAATTCAGTTGTGCATCCATAAAGAAGTTCAGGAGGATTTGTAGCCCTATATATCATCCAGTTACAGAAATACTAGTTATTTTTCAGCAGAGTAGTTGAGATATCTGCATACTGCAAAAAGATGTGATGTCATTCAGAATGTGTTATAGTATTCTGTTAGAAAACGTCATTACGATCGGCCCTCGTTTGGTGCAGCGTCTCATTAGGAATGTGATTTGACACCACGCCAGCACTAAGCTGTCCTTAACTCTGAGATGGTGCTGGATCAAACTACTGTTTGATTTGCAATATTTACGATATCACTGGGGAACCGTGGAATACTCACGCAAAAAAGAAGAAAAACAGAAGTACAATAAATTGGTTTCGATTCTTGTAATTAACAGGAAAAAAACGTTTTACAGTTCGTCTCTTACAAGCTAATCAAAACCTTGCACACAGAACACACAAAAAAATAGATTAATAGGGTTAAATGACGATGAGTACGGCCACATTTCGAAGTCATCTTTTTGTATTATTGAGAAGGAATATCATTGGTAATTTATTTGTAAAGTCTGACGTAATTGTAGTCTGAATCCTCTGAATAATGTGCAGTTGTCTACATCATTGTCAAATTTGTGTAAGAAAATTGAATTTCCATGTCACTATAAAGTGAATACATATGAAGACCAGTACTTAATTTACCCACAATGTTTGTTCAAAGGATTGATTTGATAAGGCTTTTCCTCATGATGCTGGGATAAGTGTTTATGAATGGATATGTGAGCCTAAAAACGTTTTTATAGTGGCTAGAGGAGGGTAAATGTATATTTTATTAGCCTACATAATGATTAAACAAAACATCAACCTTTTGATAAATGTCAGTGTTATTCATAATTTTTGTTGTAATATCTTTTTAGGGCGTTTTGTAAACAAACAGTGTAAGTGATGACTTGCATGTGTCTGATATTCCATACAATGGAGGAGGCACAATACCCTCTAACCTCAAAAAGATTCAAGAGAGGCATAAAATCGCACAAGGACGCTTCACCAAACATATTCATATAATGAATTTTATCCATAGTGGATGCTGTCGAACTTCTTGACTGTTCCTTTATGGGGTTGTAGAAAAATTTGCTTCAATTGACATAGTAAACCTTTACACCAACATTCCTGTAAATGACACTATTCAGATAATTAGAAACAACATATTAAAACACAAAAAGCTATCCAAGGCTGAGATATGTGAACTCATTGACTTCCTAGAACTAGTCCTATCACGCAATTATTTTACTTTTAATAACAGAATTCATAAACAGGAAGATGGTCTTGCATGGGCAGTAGTTTGGCAGGAATACTTGCAGATATTTACTTTAACCACATAGAAAATAAATTTTTCAGATCAGATAGTTCACTTAAAAAAAATACTACAAAAGGTATGTGGATGATACTGTTATCTTGTACAATGGTACAACTGAGGAGATTGAGAAACTTGCTAAAGGCTTCGGCTGCATGCACACATCAAATTCACTGTAGAACATCAAGTAGATAAAGGCATCAATTTTCTTGACCTTACAATATCTAATGTAAACAACAAACATGCCTTCTAGATTTACAGAAAACCTACCACTAGTGACATTGTCATTAACAACTCCTCATGTCATCCAGCGCAACACAAAATGGCATTCTTCAGATCCACACTTAATCGTATACATAAAATCCCACTCAGCCTCCATGATGAACAAACAGAAATTAATATAATAAAAGAAATTGCACGGAGAAATGGACACAACCCAGATGTAATTGATAAACTTAACAACAAAGTCAAGAAGAAACAATGCACACCTACTAAATCAGATTCACAAGAAAGAAAAAACACATTCGCCTGCATTCCATTTATAGGTAAAATTTCATACCAAATTGCCAACCTCTTCCAGAAAACTGGTATTCAAATTTCTTTCAGCACTAACAACAAGCTACAACAGCACATCATCCACAACAGTAAGACAAACAACCAATGCCACCACAAATCAGGTATTTACAAACATTTATGTGACAATTGCCCACAGTTCTACATAGGCCAAACTGGAAGGAGTTTCACCATAAGATACCGTGAGCATATGGATGCCTTCTGGCTAAATAATTTTGATAAATCCACCTTTGCAATGCACCTAAGAGACCATGGTCACACTGCCACAGCCATTACAGAAAACCTACAAATACTACACACTGTGAACAAAGGAAAGAAAATGAATTTGGTTGAAGAGCTAGAAATTTATATCCACAGCTCTAACTCACCAGACCTTGTTCTGAACGAACAACTGGAATTTGCAAAAAAATCCTATATTCACATACTTCATGAAATATTCAAAAACAGAAAATAATTATGCTCTGGTATAATAGCAAAGTAATATTCTATGGACACTCGATGTAGCATCCATACAACATTCCAAGGGTCATTATAATAATTTGTAATAGTCATATTGTAAACACAAGCTGTAACTGGCATTCTATGATGTGTAATAGCTTTCAAAAATTTCATATGTGTGACATTATTGTACCTCCTAGATCTAAGTTCTCTGACAACAGTGTGACTCAAAACAGTTCCAGCTGTCATTTTTTTAATTTGTAATAACTTTGAGCAATTTCATATATATAACAACATTGTACTTCCTAGATCTAAGTTTTTCATCAACAATTTGAATCAAAAAAATTTCATAATGTGTGTCAAAAAAACGTCGCAGTCTATAATAGATTTTTAAATTTCTATATATGCAACACCTTTGCACTTCCTGTGGCTAAGTTCTTTAACCAGAACCTACAAGCTTCTGTGTGAGCAACATCTTTACATTTGCTACATCTAAGTTCCTTGACCACAGCCCACATGTTTGTATGTAAACATTGTGTACTTCACGAGTGCACATCATAATAGTGTAATATGGAGCTATACTTGGTAAAATTGATATATGGACGTGAAAATGACCAAAAGTGTGTCACTAAGTGGCAAAACTATCACCACAGCATAACTGTAATAATGGTGCTTCATCTTTTTGTAAGTACAGATACATTTTCGTCAAATGCTGCCTTACCCCTTACAGTTGTCCCACTTGTATCTGTGTAGTCACTAGAAAATAATTTTTTGTATTACAGTGATCTCCAACAGTACAAAAATGTACTTGAATGTATAAACACCTGAAGATGGGCGCAAGCCCAAAACCGGTCGTGTGACGAATAAACAACCTTTTATTGTGACTGGTAGCGGTTATTTTTCAACAACTCCATATTCATATAACAAATGCACAAATGCACTTGAAAATCAAAATGAATTCTCAAAACGCGTTGTACTAAGCATAAAAAAACTGGAGTAGTTTGCGTTATTCAAATCATGAATGACACAGTGCCAGGCTTTCCTGAAACATCGAAAATTTTGAGTGAAATTAAGTTATAATTCTTGTGCTGGATGTATTACTTCAGTGAGCAAGCTATATTTTTTTGTTACCTATTTTGTGTTGTGTTGGATGTATTACTTCAGTGAGCTAGCTATATTTCTTGTTACCTATTTTTTGTTATCTTTTTTGCTTTTTTATTATTCTAATCAGTAACCAGAGATTCCGTCGCTGTGTGTGGGATGGTCGCACAGGTTAATATAGCCAATTTCCTGGCATACATGTGAGAAAAAGCACGTACGTTTCCCTCCTGACACGGTCATAGTCGAATATAAAACTGGCTCAGAAACGACTGGGGCTCCAAGTCTCGATTTTGTTACGCCAGGTGGCTGTTGTGGGAAAAAAGGTAGGTGTGCTTCTATCCCTGGATGGACAATCATGATTCAGTCATGAATAATCATAAAATGTATCAGTCCCAGATCATCCAAAACTGTTTCAGAAATGGTGCAGCTGGGCCACAGTTGTACAGTTTGCTGTCGCAGCAATGAATGAGAAAGAACGTAGTCATGCTTGCATCCCCTGGGTATTACTGTATGATACAGGCATATTTTATCCAAAATTGTTCCAGAGGTGGGGCCGTGTTCTCGGGGGCCACTACTATAAACCGTTGTAATTGTTTAAATGAATAACGGGGAATACAGATGTAAATGGTTTTATTGAGGAGCAGCAGTAGCACTCCTGAATTGATTAAATGTAGTGAAAATATCCTGGGCACACACACACACACACACACACACACACACACACACACGTGAAGGAGAATTGGGAACAGGGGAGTTGAGCATTCGGAGATGGCTAATGTAGTGGATTGTGGAAGGGGGAGAATGAGGGTGGGTGTGGGGGAAGTGTGACCTTGAGTGGGGACCGTGAGGGGGATTGGAAGAGGGTGGCTTGATCCATTCTTGAATATTCTTAACGCTACTACATTGTAAGAGGTTCAGTAACAGCAAACAGGTGCTTCAGAGGATTCCAACGCAAATGCTTTACACCTTGACTGGAGGCTGAACCACACCCCTTGTGTCTCCTTCGTTTCATTACATCAGAGATTACATCTAAACAAGAAGCAGTCATAAATTGAAATTATAGCTATACAATTCATTATTTTTTTGTTTGGTCATACGTGACTGGAGCCCTAGTACACATTAGAATCCCAACGCCACAGTACTAATGCACGCCAGTAGAAGAGTGAAAACAAAAGTTCAGGCGCTCATTAAGAAAGTGCAGTGTCGTGCATAATTCGATTTTGGCAGCAGCTGTGTCAGGCCAGTCCCGACAACTAATGAATGTAGTAAGAGGTGTCTTCATAATTATGATTCAATAAAACATTTAATTCATATTGGGAAGTAAATTACTCTACATTCCAGGTAGGGTTGTTTAGCCAATTTTCTACTTCATAGTGATATCCGTGATGACAAGGATGTGAATGGTACACTGATGGAAAGTTACAGCATTAGCCACTGGTCTGATGTCCACCCCCGGTAGCTGAATGGTCAGCGTGACGGATTGTGAGTCCTCTGGGCCCGGGTTCGGTTTCCGGTTGGGTCAGAGAATTTTCTCCGCCCAGTGACTGGGTGTTGTGCTGTCCTGATCATCATCCTATCATCCTCATCGACTGCAGGTCGCCGAAGTGGCGTCAGATTGTAAGACCGGCACCCGGCGAACGGTCTGCCCGACGGGGGCCCATAGTCATACGATTAAATAAAACTGGTGTGATATACATCACACTTTGTGGAGATTTTTATCACAAAATGGATATTAAACGGTTAAATTTGAATTCCGTTCGGAATGTAATATTTGTGATCAAGAGTATAAGGCGTATCGTCCCAAGGGCACGAATACACTCTTATGTTCACTGTGGCAAGGAAGGAAGCAGCCTCCGAAAATGAACTTTAGAAATTTCGTGACTTGCTTGAAACACAGGATGTGTCAGATCATGAAGGCTGCTTAGTGGAATGAAGGTGTACTCCTCGCTGTCACATCCGACTTTTGCTCTCTGGAAGGCGAGTCAGGGAAACAAGCAGGCCAGTCAGGGTACCTCACATTCCACAGGCGTTTATCGTGCGAACTGCAGTGTCGTGCTAGGATATACCATTTGATACACTGGGCATTGTTGAAGATTAGAGTTGAACGTCCCAGCGATAACGCCGTGATTTGAGGCGGAGAACAAGCTCGGATTACGAAAGGGTGAGGAGGGAAATCCATCGTTTTGAAGATAACCATCACCACATTTGGCTAGAGAGATTTATGGAAATCACTGAAAACCTGAATCTGGAAGGCCTGACGGGTATTTGAACCATCGACCTCCCGAATGCGAGTCCAGTATGCTAACAACTGCGCCACATTTCTCGGTACCTTGATCATGAAGGATGTGCTAATGAGGTTTACCATTCATGAGACATTCTTGCAACCTTCCAGCTCCTTTTCGACATGTACGCAAACCAGCCCTACTGACAAAACCAATAGCTCGCCATACCAGTACTGAACTAATTGTAAAGGTATGAATCCGTATATTCGCTGCTTCCTATGACCTTTCAACAAATCATCCATGCACACGTTGGCGTCGATATGACCGCCACAAACAGAAGCGAGACGCACCACTGAACAACAAAGAATGCCCCAACAGACTCTGCACTATGTAAGTCTCTGTTGTGTGTGGTAAGAAGTCATCAACGAGTTGTAGCAATTCAAGATCTCGGAGCAGCTTCCAGTAATCTGTTGCCAACGGTTTGTGGTGACACTCTGTCTATAACATCCGTTCAGGCTTCATCCAGCTATTCGTCACAGCTGGTCGGACAACCCTAACCTCTTCTAGTGGTGTTGTCCTGGAAAGATTCATGCTTACTTTCGTACCACACTGTTTTCCCGAGTACACCTCGTCTCCGCTCATTCTACAAGTATTGTGTTCTGTGTTTTTTGGGGTTTACAGGAGCTCAATGCGAGGTTATCAGCGCAGATACAAATATGTGTCCAGCTACTGCACTACAGCCAAACGTCTGTGCGATCGGCATGACGCTTCCGTACTCCACATGCTAATGATAACTTGTTTATCAAAACTGACTGATGGCAATAAACCGCACATACACTACTTCTGGGCACGCTGTGAAGGGACCTCCAGTTGAAAGATTCCATTAGCGTCAGAAATATCTAACAACAAAGGAAATGACCCAATTTCAGATACTTTTCTGGTCTCACACAGATACGATTTTTAGTACACAGACCGGAGCTGCGAGTGAAAAAACACTCCGCTTTAGTCTACATACTTAAAATATCCGACAGCCGTCACGTCCTAAAGCGTTCGCCATCTGCAGCAATGACTTTTTGTAAGTGAATCTATACAAGGATGAAATGTTAATCAACATATGTCACACGCAGGATATCTACATGACAGCAGCCAGTCAAGATGTTTATGACATTTTCGTTAATGTGGAGAAAACTGAGGTTCAGAAATAGGTTGAGGATACAAAAGGCATGTCATTAAGCTTTTACCTAACGGAAAGTATTCTGTATTGGTAATTACGCCACACTGTCTTCCCATCCGCTGAGATGGCCGTATCCCGCGTTTGCTTGTCGCTTGGTTGTCCAACAAGGGGAGGGTCAAGTGTGCCGGTCTGCCAACACTACCACTATACTAGAGCTGCGCGGGGTGTCAGTTGGAGCAGGCAGGCAGTCGGTGGAGAGACCGCAAGGAAGCGATCAGGGAAAGAATTACACACCGGGTGAACAACATGGAATGAGCAACAAATTGTGGGGCAGCCTCGTGTGACGACCAGTTCTCGGTCATTGCGCCGACCCCCGGCAGATGGTGGCTGGCGTCGTTGTTGCTATACACTGGAATGGATGTGCACTAGTGTAGTCTCTGCATGGTGTGGGTCAATGCACTGCGGCACATAGAGGGAGGGAGGGAGAGAGAGAGAGAGAGAGAGAGAGAGAGAGAGAGTGACAGACAAAGACAGAGAAAGAGAGAGAGAGAGAGACGTCCCTGTGGCGTACGACAGAAAAATCGGTTGTGCGTTTGGATTAATGTTTTTTTTCTTCTTTTTTTTTAATGTCTCAGCAAGCATCATTCAGTGTCATTCTCTGTGTTATTACCTTAGCGCCACTGCCTCTGTAAGGTTAAGTTGTCCTATTTTGAAGCACACTTCTGTGCTGGACTGTTCTATACTGATTTACAAGGCGACCGTGCCTATTTGTCATCACCGATTTCGTTCAGATGTATGGTATATGCATGTCCTGCACACAGATGAAAGTGTCGGAAATCGAAGCCCCACATGACCACGGTTTGGAACAATAGCATTTTTGGTGCGCGTCGTGCGACGCGTGGGCCATTTGTGTTAGCGTAGCTGGCACGCAGCGGTTGGTGTAGCGGAAGATGTACGGTACGGTAATGTGAGGGTCGTGGGGTCGAGTCCCTGGGTGGGAACCTCTTTTCCTTCGTTACTTACACTGCAGATAAACCGAAATAGTGCTCAATATATTGTATTTATATTAATATTAATATTTTCAGAAAAATATTGAAAAGGAAATCTAAAGAAAAATTTGGGGTTACAAATAAATTTGCAAAGAAAGGACTGTGCTTATAGCGTCCAAGACAACTCTCCAAATAACATTCCAAGAACGGATTGTAATTAAAGCACACAGGACTTCGTATACCGTGTGCTTTTATTGACATCCCATCAGCACTTGGCAGCCAATGCAATTCTGTGGTGTCTATTTTCATTGCCGGATAAATAATTTGCTCAAAAGCTTCAAAGCTGCTGTTATCTCATCGAGAGAGAAAAAGAAATCACATCCCTAGAATACATTCCATTGCACATTACCTAATATCCTCGCCAATATTTTAGGAAATAATGTGACACGCGTTGCTTGCTTAAAAACTGCAGGATGAGAGAAAACTATTTATGTATGTAAACCAAGTATGTTATTCTATAGAATCTTTAAAACAACCAGTAATTATAAAAATGTGGCGTTTATGACTTGCACAAGATGGCGAAAAAATCACTGCTTCCTTTTCCTTTACATTGAATATCACCCAAGTATCTGTAAACTATCAACTGTAAAATAATAAGACTCACTCTCGTGTACACCTTAACAATCACTTCCTCGAAGTTTATTTGCAATCCGAAATTTTCTTTTGCCTTTCTTTTTCATGCCTTTTTGCGTAGTATTAACAACTACGATATACTGACCAATATTTTGAATTCTTTGCAGTGTAAGTAACCTAAACAAAGAAAAGAAATGAGGTTTCCACATAGAGACTCGAACACGACCCTAGGATTATCATTCTGTACTCTCTACTGCACCAAACTCTACCTGGAAAGTACACTAACATGTACAGCGATCAGCCAAAACATTATGACCATTGCCCACGGTGACAGAGAATCATCCTAGCGAAGGTATGGGCTGGCAATGGGGAAATCCATTGAGATAAGCGACTTCGACAAAGCGCAAATTAATATTACGCCGAGCCTGAGAACGAGTATCTCGAAAACGGCAAAGCTGTTCGAATGTTCGCGTGGTACTGTCGTTAACATCTACGAAAAGAGGTAGAAGGACTGTGAAACTACCACTAGGCGCTCAATGGTTGGATGTTCACGACTCTTTACAGAGCGTTGGGTTCGGAGGCTCGCCTGTTCGCTAAAGTAGGACTGATGGTGATCTGTGGCATATCTGCCGAAAGGGAAAAATTCTGATGCACTCACAAATGTTTCGAAGGACACCGTTCATCGTATATTGTTAAACATGGAGCTCCACAGCAGACCACCCCTACGTTTACATACGTTGGCCCAAAGACAACGTCATTTATGATTGCAGTGGGCGATTGTCGTGGGCACGGGACCATCGAGACTGGACCGTCGATCAATGTCTTCGGGTGAATCATAGTTTTGCTACACTATGTCGATGGTCGTCTTCACAAAAGCTGTCTTCGAGGTGAACGACGGCTCTAGACGTCTAGCGCGCCACGGACTCACGGTGGTGGGAGCAGTATTATGCTATGTGAGACATTCTCCTGCGCTTACCTTGGACCTGTGGTAGTATTCGAAGACACGCTGACAGCTGCGAACCACTTGCATTCCTTCAAGGTTGGTGTCTTCCCCAAAGTGGTGTCACCTTTCATCAGTATAATTGATAATTGTTCGTGTCTCGGAGCCAGAACCGTGCCACAGTGGTTTGAGGAGCATTATAGTGACGTTGATATCTAAGCAATCAAATTCACCTGATGTAAATCCTATGGGACCCATCTGAGTCGCTTCGGTCTTCATCACCGCCTACGCAAATCAGCGGACGGTTATTTACGCGATATACATCACTTGTGCTTTGATATCTAATGCCACATACTACCACAAACCTACCTGCAATCTGTTGGATCACTGATATGCAGGAACCGAGCGAGGTGGCGCAATGGTTAGCACACTGGACTCGCATTCGGCCATCCTGATTTAGGTTTTCCGTGATTTCCCTAAATCACTCCAGGCAAATGCCGGGATGGTTCCTTTGATAGGGTACGGCCGGCTTCCCTCTCCGTCGTTCCCTAATCCGATGAGACCGATGACCTCGCAGTTTGGTCTCTTCCCCCAAACAACCCAACCCAACCCACCCAACTGATACGCAGGATCCATTCCAAAGACGGGCAAACATGATATTAAGCAGGTGGCCAAAATGTTTTGGATCATCAGTGTATGGCTCATGCCTCAACTGACCTGCGCCAAAAGGCCATTTTTTTTTCCAAACACTTTGTCACCTGGGCTCCCATTACTGTTACTTTCATTTCTGACCAAGACTTAGATATACCATACATTATGAAGAAATCGGTGATGACGTGTAGGGGCGGTGCACTTGTTGGCTTCCATTGGGAGTATTATTATATCACTGCTAAGCTTGTGTTGGGTGGTTTGACTTCTTTCGTTTAGCTTGTGCCCTTTTTGTTGTCCCCATATTCCAGAAAAGTGTGTATCTTGTCTGCACTGCTCAAAATTATTATTGTTGCCATGTTAAGTTTGGACTGCAGAAGTAATTTGGGGTATTTCTGTGTACTTTCTGCTTTAGTTTAAAATGGTTCAAATGGCTCTGAGCACTTTGGCACTTAACATCTGAGGTCATCAGTCCCCTAGAACTTAGAACTAGTTAAACCTAACTAACCTAGGGACATCACACACAGCCATGCCCGAGGCAGGATTCGAACCTGCGACTGTAGTGGCCGCGAGGTTCCAGACTGAAGCGCCTTGAACGGCTCGGCCACACCGTTCGGCCTACTTTAGTTTGTAATCTTGGACGTAGGAGCCTTTCCCGTTATTGTGTTTTACTGTTGTATATTAATTAGTTTTAAATTTGCTGATTTTTCTGTATTCGTCAGACAATATTCATTGTATTCATCACGTTCTTGTCAATAAAGCATTTGTTATAAGATATCCTGTTCTTTTCTTGGTAAAGCAATATTTAGTTTATGATTTTGTCAAGAGATGTACTGATACGTTCTTTTTTGAAGGTGTGTCACTAAAAAATTGTACGAAGGTTTATAAGTATTTGAGTCCCCATACCTCAACCGCCGCGCAGGATTAGCCTAGCGGTCTGAGGCGCTGCAGTCATGGACTGTGCGGTTGGTGCCGGCGGAGGTTCGAGTCCTCTCTCGGGCATGGGTGTGTGTGTTTGCCATTAGGATGATTAAGGTTAAGTAGTGTGTAAGCTTAGGGACTGATGACCTTAGCAGTTAAGTCCCATAAGATTTCATACATATCTGAACAACACCTCAACCTTTCCTTAGTGAGGCAGAAGGAGCTGTCGATGCCAGAGACGCTCGGCGTCTGTTCACAGCTCCTCGTGACACCCGATGGAGCCGGGCTGTAGGGAGAGAGGCAGCCCGAGCACGCGCGTAACGAGACAGCGGGCGGATCCCACGCTGGTAACGGTGCCGGCGTGAGGACGGCGCCTTGTCTGTCACTGCCGCCGCCCACGCCTCACCGCAAGCGTCACATCAGCTCCTCTACTCCCGCCGCTCCCATCGGATCACGTTGAGGCCCCTCGCAACACCTGTTCGCGACAAAGGTGCTGCGAAACTATCCTCATTCAGCTTTGAACTCAATCTCGAAAACACTATCCAACCAAATGTATTTGGACACCTATTAGTGGATATAATTATAAGGTGTATGCCCCCCTTTCCCTTTAGGACAACTTGAACGTTTCTGCGGACACATTCAATGATTTTTTTTCCTTTATTGAGTTTCGATTCCCCCCAAAGGGGGCGGGCTGGCAGCAGCTTAGTACGCCGCTCTTCAGCCTACAGAATTTTTGAAACATAAGAAGAAGATAATAAACAATAAAAGCAGGCGATAGAAACAGTGACTTAAATTGGAAAATGGCCGAAAATTGTGGAAGTAAAACATAAAGTATTGGCGATGCTAATAAAATACACAGAAGCAGACAGGTAAAATAGTAGACAGACAATTAAAAAAAACACGGCGACAGTCTGGTTTCTGTTCTCAAGAGATATAAAAATCACACCCAGCGACAGTATGATTTCCGTTCGCAACACTTCGGAGAAGACGCACGACACTTAACACTCACTTGAAACTCTGCATTAAAACGTTGGCGCGAAGATGACACACCACAGCCAAGGGCAGATGGGGGGACATGAACAGATGAGGGGAAAAATGGGGGGGAGGAGAGGAAAAACGAAGTGGGGGGTGGACCTACGGAGGGAGAGGACTAATAAGTGGGGGCAGGGCAGACGCGAGAGGGAGTGGGGAAAGGCAGAGGAGAGGAATGCAGAAGGACTCGGGGAAGAGAAGGGAGACAGAGAGAGGATAGGATGGGAAAAAACAGGATGGAAGGGGGGGAGAGGGATCCCGAGAAAAGGACAGAGGAAGGGAGGGGAAGGTGAGGATCAGAGTTGATGGGAGGGATAAATGGAGGGAGAGAGGGCATCATCCAGGACTCGGCAGAAGCCATCTTGGGAAATGAGATGAAGGGTGTAGAGGTGAAGGGTAGGGAGGACACAACAGTGAAGGCGCAGCAACGTGAGGGGTTGTAGAGGAGAGGAGAAACCAGGGGATGAGGGGTTACAAGGCGGCAGGAGGTGTAGAGGATGCAGTTATGTCTGAGGAAAAGGAGCAGATGGTGGAAAGGAATCAGTTTGTAGAGGATCCACATGGGGGACAGGAGCCGTATACAGAAGGTGAGGTGGAGTGCATGGCGCTTGAGGATCTGGAGGGACTTATATAATTTGGGGGGGAGGAGGGGGGGATGTCCAGGTGGGACTAGCATAGCAGAGGATGGGACGGATTAAGGATTTGTAGGTGTGGAGGATGGTAGAAGGAATCAACCCCCATGTCCAGCCAGGGAGGAGTTTGAGGAATCAGAGGCAGTTGTGGGCTTTGGATTGGATAGAGAGGAGAAGAGGGATCCAGGTGAGGTGACGGTCAGTGGTGAGGTCAAGGTAGGCGAGGGTGGGGGAGAGGCATTCAATGAAGTGTCTGAATATCTTTTGAGGAATGGCAACCCATTCTTATTCAAGAGACAAAACCAGAGAAGGTAGTGATGTTGGATGCTGGGCTCTAGAGTGGACTCCATGTTATGGTGTAAAGTCATGCGCTGGCACGCCAATTGGGAACGATATAAAAGAGATGGCTGTGGGAAGAGGTCATCCAATAGCATGCGACTGATCCCTCTCCAGGATGACAACGCGACAGCAGTGGCCCCTAGGTGAAGAGGACATAAGCGCCATACCCGACTGGTTGCGGCTCAGATGAAGAGTAGCTTCAAGGTTAGGCACTTGTACAGCAGCGACTTAGGATAGTTTATATTGAGAAACATAACTTATTCTGCTTGTCGCTCTTTGCTTGCGACACTTCTGTGTAATCGTCAAAGTTAAGTATTGTCATTTCCTTTTTTGTAATAAGACTCATTAATGCGATTTGTTTGAATGTTGTTTCCTAGACACCCCATTCTTGACGACTAGACTGGATTTAACACTCCACATTGTAACCAATTTGGTTCAGGTGAGGACTCTGGGAATGCCAGGCCGTTTCAGGAATGTTATTGTTCACAAACCGATGCCTCACATACGTTGCTTTATTACAAGTTGCATCGTCAGGTTGATAAGACATCGTCTACAGACTATTTCTTTACGGTACTGATTACGCAGTGCGATAAACAGAGCTCACATCTTTGGAATTAAGAGAACCACACCCTCAACCACGAAAAACACCCTCATAGTCAACATTACCTACTCGGTACTTCATTGTTGGCAGTACACATGATGGTTGCCAATATTCTCCAGGCATTCACCAAATACAACCCCTTCCATCGTAGCCGGCCGGAGTGGCCGAGCGGTTCTAGGCGCTACAGTCTGGAACCGCGCGACCGCTACGGTCGCAGGTTCGAATCCTGCCTCGGGCATGGATGTGTGTGATGTCCTTAGGTTAGTTAGGTTTAACTAGTTCTAAGTTATAGGGGACTGATGCCCTCAGAAGTTAAGTCCCATAGTGCTCAGAGCCATTTGAGCCTTCCATCGTATTACCGCAAGATGTAGCGTAATTCTTCATCCCGAATGACTCGTTTCCCGTCATCCACTGTCCAATGGCGTCATTCTTTATACCATCTCAAGTATCTCTTATAACTGACAACAGAAACGTATGGCATCTGAGGAGCTGATCGACCACTGTAACATTCTTTCTAACTTCCTGTACACATCCATTGTGCTAGATGCACTATGGAACTCACGAATGATTCTCTCCCCCAATTTCATACCACTTTTGCGACCACCTTCCGAAAGGCTTGTGGACCACCTCCGTCAGTACGTGAAGTCTGCGTGGTTTTGTTTTGGCTGTACTTATTCCTTAACGTTTCCACTTCACAATCAACAGTGGACTTGAGCAGCTTTAGAAGGATTGGCGTATCCCTGACAGATCTGTTATTCAGCTGTGCTTCCAATGATCAATTCACGGGGGGAAGCCACTTCGCTTTCCCCATGGAACGATTCTGCTAATAGTGCTTCTCTATCCAAGACACAGTACTCCCCGTGTCCCTGTAAACCGGCGGGAGCGCCTCTCGAGACACCTAGTTGACAATCCTGCATTAAATAGGCGTGTCCGGATACTTTTCATCAGATACTGCACATGTCCCAGTATCCTAGTAATACTGGAATGAGGAATTTTTATATGTCAGAGCCAAATAACGCCACTAGACGTTGCTACTAAGGAAGTCAGAATTCTGTCCGGAGTAACAACTTCACAGCTTACGTGTATCAGCGCAGGATGACTTGTACAGATCAGACTCAGGTCGCACCAAGTTCTAATGTATCTCATCTGCAGTCTTTTAAAAATATGTCTAAGCTGTAGGTAGCGCATGTCGCCGTGTCTTTTATCTCTGACATTTGATGTAATTAGCATTGTTGCGAAGAAACTGTAGATTGCAAATCATTGTGTGTTGGACAAGATAATCACTGTCCTTAGAGCACAAATGGCGAACCAACTTAAAACTTATTAAAACGAGACGATTTGGTTCAGACGGTAATAACAACAATTCAGAATTGTCATCAGCATATCACTGGTAGTAATGATAACATTTCACAAAATACCATATTTTAATTACCCTCCTGTACTAAAACTCTATCTGAAATGTGTGCAGATCCGTGAACAGACTACCAGCAGTGCCGTTTCCTCTTGGACTGATAATTCCTTTCAGAGGAAGCTCTGTCAAGGACCTCAGTCGACTTTTCCGTCCATTTTGGAGGTAACTCCTAGACATCATTGTTGTTATGTTTATTAAACAACTGACGAATGTACTTGCAAAATGACTCAAATGATACACCTCCTTGAGATATTTGTTGCTGCGTTGATTTTATCGTATTCAAGCTGAAGACAGGTTTCATGCTGGTTCAACGCTAGTCTATCCTGTACACGTCTCTTCATCTCTGCATAACCGTAGCAACCTACATCCTCTTGAACCTACTTGCTGCAATCAAGCCTTACTCTTCCTCAACAGCTTCGCCTCCTCATATTCCCCTTCACTACCAAATTAGTTAGTCCTTGATCATTCGAGATATACCCTGTCAACACAGTCTTTCATTTAGTCAAGATGAGCCATAAGTTTCTCTTCTCCCTCATTTGATTCTGCAGTTTCTCATTAGTTACTCAATCCACCTGTGTAGCTGAAATTGCAGGTAGCGTTAAGCTGAGGTGGTAAGATGCTGAGTATATAAAATAAGAACATTTAACATCTTTATCTTGCCTCAGCAGGATTTCATAGTATAAACAATAATAAACGATTAAACTGCAGAAAATTGGAGTAATTAAACTGACACAGAGTTATTTTCACACAATTCAATTTTTGGTAGATTCTAAAATCTCAAAAACATCTGAAATTTTGCCACAGAGTTATTCAGAAAACTATTAACAGGTAGTTTACCTACTCGCAAAACATGCGTTAGAGCAATCGCCATCTGAATGAGACATTAAATATTTAAAGAAAATTTTGAGTTTCTTAAAACATTTCACTCGGCTTTTAAATTCTGTACTAAAATGAATGTTACCAAGATTGACTGGTTTTCAAATCATAAATCGCCAAAGAGCAAAAAATAAAGGTGTATGATAAACAAATTTAAAACAGAAACAACGGAGACGAAAGTGATAGCGTTAGCCGACATTAGATTACCGGTTTGAGCTCAGCCCACGCATTAAACAGTTGCTTGATTCAGCTCAGACTCTAAAACATACAGGATACACATTAAAATGATGTAACAGAAAGAAATTACCGATTGGTCGTGGGTCTTTGACCTTGGTGTAGTACACTTAAAGCAGGAAAAACTATGTGGATTTAACGCACGAGTGCTTAAAAGTTAACAGACAATTGCAGATAAAAATGTATTATGATAGTTTCAAAACGAAAGAATTCGGGGTAAAACACACATACAGTTTTAAAGGGTCTACATTTACGCTTAATCAGGTCATAAGAGAATTAGAACGGGCGAAATGTTGGCCCTCTCACAACAGTCTTCAGAATAAATTGAGCATGTTCCGATTACAGGGGACGCTCATCCACATTAAGAACACAGGCTAAAATAAAGGCCCTAGCGAAAGATATACAAAGCTGTAGGCGAGAACCCAAAACAAATATCAGTAACAAGTGCTCAGTAAAAGAACAGGGTTTTTCGCAATACAAAATCACACCCAAAATAAAGTGCTCGCCCTTTATTTTTGTGCCGGACCTTCGTGAAATAAGGAATGCTTGCAGGATCACACCCGCCAGCCGAGGAACTATGCCGAACCAGCAGACATCCCGCGACCTTGAATGCTGAGGGAAGCAGTCATTCTTCAAATGGTTTCTGTGTGGTTTCACAGTAAACGATCGTCAACCGCATCATGGCGACCAGATCTCCGTCCTCAGCGAGCGATCCCTATTAGTATCCAGAACAACCAGCAAGACAAAATCTCACAGAATCGCACATGTGACTAAATCCACAAGGCTGCCCTCTCGCTGTATCCCAGGAAACCGTTCCTAACAAAAGAAGATAAGTGAAGTTCAATAACCTATGTGAGCACACACGCAGCTCACTAATTTATAACAGTCTTTCATGACACCATATTTCAAAAGCTTATATTCCGCTCTTGTCTGTACCGTTTATCGTCCAAGTTTCACGTCTATAAAACGTCACATTCAATATACATTCAGAAAAAAATTTATTCAATGCGACAAAAATTTTCTTTTCCGTATTCACTTTTTTGTCTACTTACAATCAACATGTTGTATACTCTTTAATTCAGTCACTGTAATTACTATTAAGGATTGCTCTACAATCAGATTTTTGTTAACATTTTTTTACAATGTCATGTAAGCTCATCAATCAAAGGGCAGTTTTTCTGTCATTTATTTATTAGTGATTACGTTAGTAAAACCCTTGAATATTTTGCATCAAATAACATTGCTGAACTAGAAAATGACTCCACAAATTATTTTCAGAAAGCTCTAAAATAAAATAAATTTTGTAGTACTCAATAGTTATTTAAAGATTTTTCAGAAAAAAGGAAGCACTTAAAATGAACCCAAACCACCTAGATTCAGGGCCCAACCGAAGATACACAGAAATGGTATGCCGTTTAGATTAGTTGTCAATTACATCAACAGCCTAGGTTACTAACTTCGTCAAAAGCTTAACTAGATCATTAACAATAATTATGTCTTCCATTAGAAACGTATGATGGAGAATACTGATGAACTGGTTAGATGTCTGATTGAGATCTATGTGCCAGAAAATACTACCTTATGTTCTTTTGATGTAGCGATTTTATATACTAATGTACTAGTTGATGAGTTCATCAAGTTAGTTGGGACTAACCTCCCACAACACAAGAAATTGCGCATTATTAAAAGTATGAAATTAAATCAACTTTTGTCCCCAGTCTTACGTCATAATCACTTTCCTTTTAATGGAGAATTTTTTATAAACAGCTAAATAGCCTTACCGTAGGATGCTGTCAGGCTAGCACCCTTGCAAATGTTTTCCTGGACAAACTGTATTGCGTTTTCTAAGTTTACTATTTTCTGTTCTTTTCATTTTTTGTGTACAGCACTCTGTGAAAATGATGTTAATAGTGAAACATGTCTAGAATAAATTGATATGCAAGTCAGCATTGTGTTCATCAAGCATTTGAACGAAAAGGAATATTATTAACCCTTTGATTGTTTTTTAATTGTCATGCCTGTAATCGCTCGGAGGGTAATTTGGGTACGGTAGTGGACAAATGTTTTCCGCACTACAGACGTAATTCGAATACTTTTTACAAAGCGGAAATGAAGACTTAAGGAAAGTAACGAAAGTGTACTCTGAACGATCTGTCTATTGTACCACGACGTTGTGGCCGGCCGGAGTGGCCGAGCGGTTAAAGGCGCTACAGTCTGGAACCGCACGACCGCTACGGTCGCAGGTTCGAATCCTGCCTCGGGCATGGATGTGTGTGATGTCCTTAGGTTGGTTCGGTTTAAGTAGTTCTAAGTTCTAGGGGACTTATGACCACAGCAGTTGAGTCCCATAGTGCTCAGAGCCATTTGAACCATGACGTTGTGTTTACATGCTAGAGAGACAGAGGGGCGAGGGGGTGGAAGTAGGGGAGGTGACGATGGAGTGTAAACCAGATGCTCTCAGGTATTGTTATAAGCTGGGTGGCAGCACACATTACTCGAGTGAATAGTCACAGATATTATTGTCAACCCGCTACAGCAATACAGGTCCCAGGTTCTGTACTGCTAGTTTCTGCAACGATGTCGCTGCCATCCTCAGCTGCACGTTTTTTGTCTCTTCAGCAACAAACGATAACTATGATTTTCCTTTAGGTGCACACATTCCGATATTAATGCGTTCCACATTTCATCGTGCGTTAAAGCATCGTCTAGTAATCATTGCGAACTTTTCCAGTGTTATCTGTGGCTTCTCATATAATGCGACGGTAGTATAGCTCTAAAAGGTGGACGTCTTGTAGTTACGAAACACCGTCTGTAAGATTCAAAGTTCTTCCTGATTTCGGACTGTGTAATACAGCAACTCTCATGCAGGGATGAAACATTTTTGTCTTAAGAAGTTATGTTGAGCACAAAGGAATAGTGACTAGCAGTGTCTGACAGCAGTATTGCACGTATCGTCGCTGGTGTACAGTCTCTGAACTGGCAGGTCATTTACTGCAGTACAATCCATCTATTCGATGTCGTCCTTGGCATCTATAAATTATTGACCTTAGAGAGCGGTGTTCATGAATCGAGACACTATTATGTTAGGCCATTGTCAAGATAATCTTTGCATAGTTCATTGTTTGTGCGCTGTTGAGACAAGGCAACTCATTTATCTTTCGTTAAGACGAACGGACACTACCAGATGCAGTAATGTCTCTTATCTTATTCATCCTTTACAATCATGCAGAGAGCCGGTAAAAGGAGTGACGGTACCTAAACTATTTTCTTCGCTGAGTCGATAAGATTGCTATCACTCCAATGTAATGTTCATTGCGATTCAGTCGGTCATTGTTGTTTATACTGACGGCCACTGAAAGGAATGAGCGGAACAGGTATGCGTCAGCGCCTCTGGTATGTGCTGTGACGTAGTCTACACCAGAATAGTGTACATCGTTCTAAAACAATTTAATGGAGGCAGTTACGTCATCACTGCACCCGTCACTCACTTGATGAGATTCCAAACGTGTGTCGAGAGACATAAGTCTGTAAAATGTCTCACTTCTTCACTTTACTTACACAAGAATAATATCGGTAAAATTTTTCGTTTGTATGAAAATTGTACCAGTTGCTGACTATTTCGTTTTATTCAGTTTAAGTATAAATAACGGTTAGGGTTTCCTTCTCAAAGTCTCGCTTACAATGGGGATGTGATCTTTACATGTATATTTCATTGGAATTTCCCGCTTTTGCGCCGGTGCTATACAATAACGGTAAAGGAAACTGGGAGCCCCATAAACGGCAAATAACAAAGCACAACAAGCCTGACAATAAAACCTAGTAACAAGGCAATATTTCTTTCGGGCGGCCTATAACACAGAGCGTGGATACTTAAGGAGTCTAAGAAAGCGAGTGGAAGGAATATACTGCCGGAAAAAAAAATTAGTACACCCTTTTTGAGGTTTACAGTTCACTCAAGATTTATTTCTGGAACAATGCTTATGGAGTTCATGAAATGATTACATTTACAGATCAATAACACAAGCGGTTCTGGGGTACCACGAGTCCACCCACGCTACAACATTCGCATTGGTATCTGGTGTAGCCTACACAGATGGCAATGCAGGCGCTGGCTCAGCATCCAGTCGATCTTACGTATGGCGAATATTGTCTTGAGATACGCAATTTCATGCTTGCTCCAACTGTTCGCGTAGTTCTGTAAGAGCTGTTGACTGGTGAGTCGCAGGACTGCAGGAGACACTTCTTGCACCATCATATCCCACTGGTGATGGATTGAGGCAAGTCCGGAGGCATGCTAGCCAAGAAGTCGCTGCCCGTCTTGCAGAGCACGTTGAGTTTCACGGGCAGCGTGTGAGTGAACTTTACGCTATTGGAATAACAGATCACCTTCCTGTTGCAAGGACGTAAAAAAAAAAAACCGCGTCTAACAAAATTCTGCATGTACCGAGTGCTGGTTAGCGTCCCTCTCCAGAAACACCCGAGGTGTACGAGACTTGTAGCTTGTGGCACCCAAACCATAAGGCCTGGGAAGGAGGGGGCGGCGGGCGGGAGGGGGCATTGTCTTTTGGATGTACGCGTTCTACGAGACAGCGCTCGCCAGGTCTATGTCGTACGCACCACCGACCATCACTTGCGTGCAGGAAGAGTCTTCTTTCATCGCTGAAGACCACGGCATGCAGTTCCATCATCCAAGTGATCCTCTGATGGCACCAGTCGAGCCACGCACGTTGATGCTATGGCGTGAGTGGAAGACGGGCTACATCTACATCTACATCTACATGGTTCTACATCTACATCTACATCTACACCCATACTCCGCAAGCCGCCTGACGGTGTGTGGCGGAGGGTACCTTGAGTACCTCTATCGGTTCTCCCTTCTATTCCAGTCTCGTATTGTTCGTGGAAAGAAGGATTGTCGGTATGCCTCTGTGTGGGCTCTAATCTCTCTGATTTTATCCTCATGGTCTCTTCGCGAGATATACGTAGGGGGGAGCAATATACTGCTTGACTCTTCGGTGAAGGTATGTTCTCGAAACTTTGACAAAAGCCCGTACCTAGCTACTGAGCGTCTCTCCTGCAGAGTCTTCCACTGGAGTTTATCTATCATCTCCGTAACGCTTTCGCGATTACTAAATGATCCTGTAACGAAGCGCGCTGCTCTCCGTTGGGTCTTCTCTATATCTTCTATCAACCCTATCTGGTACGGATCCCACACTGCTGAGCAGTATTCAAGCAGTGGGCGAACAAGCGTACTGTAACCTACTTCCTTTGTTTTCGGATTGCATTTCCTTAGGATTCTTCCAATGAATCTCAGTCTGGCATCTGCTTTACCGATGATCAACATTATATGATCATTCCATTTTAAATCACTCCTAATGCGTACTCCCAGATAATTTATGGTATTAACCGCTTGCAGTTGCTGACCTGCTATTTTGTAGCTAAATGATAAAGGATCTATCTTTCTGTGTATTCGCAGCACATTACACTTGTCTATACTGAGATTCAATTGCCATTCCCTGCACCATGCGTCAATTCGCTGCAGATCCTCCTGCATTTCAGTACAATTTTCCATTGTTACAACCTCTCGATACACCACAGCATCATCTGCAAAAAGCCTCAGTGACCTTCTGATGTCATCCACCAGGTCATTTATGTATATTGTGAATAGCAACGGTCCTATGACACTCCCCTGCGGCACACCTGAAATCACTCTTACTTCGGAAGACTTCTCTCCATTGAGAATGACATGCTGCGTGCTGTTATCTAGGAACTCCTCAATCCAGTCACACAATTGGTCTGGTAGTCCATATGCTCTTACTTTGTTCATTAAACGACTGTGGGGAACTGTATCGAACGCCTTGCGGAAGTCAAGAAACACGGCATCTACCTGTGAACCCGTGTCTATGGCCCTCTGAGTCTCGTGGACGAATAGCGCGAGCTGGGTTTCACATGAACGTCTTTTTCGAAACCCATGCTGATTCCTACTGAGTAGATTTCTAGTCTCCAGAAAAGTTATTATACTCGAACACAATAGGTGTTCCAAAATTCTGCAACTGATCGACGTTAGAGATATAGGTCTATAGTTCTGCACATCTGTTCGACGTCCCTTCTTGAAAACGTGGATGACGTGTGCCCTTTTCCAATCCTTTGGAACGCTACGTTCTTCTAGAGACCTACGGTACACCGCTGCAAGAAGGGGGGCAAGTTCCTTCGCGTACTCTGTGTAAAGTCGAACTGGTATCCCATCAGGTCCAGAGTCCTTTCCTCTTTTGAGCGATTTTAATTGTTTCTCTATCCCTCTGTCGTCTATTTCGATATCTACCATTTTGTCATCTGTGCGACAATCTAGAGAAGGAACTACAGTGCAGTCTTCCTCTGTGAAACAACTTTGGAAAAAGACATTTAGTATTTCGGCCTTTAGTCTGTCATCCTCTGTTTCAGTACCATTTTGGTCACAGAGTGTCTGAACATTTTGTTTTGATCCACCTACCACTTTGACATAAGACCAAAATTTCTTAGGATTTTCTGCCAAGTCAGTACACAGAACTTTACTTTCGAATTCATTGAACGCCTCTCGCATAGCCCTCCTCACAGTACATTTCGCTTCGCGTAATTTTTGTTTGTCTGCATGGCTTTGGCTATGTTTATGTTTGCTGTGAAGTTCCCTTTGCTTCCGCAGCAGTTTTCTAACTCGGTTGTTGTACCAGGGTGGCCGTTTCCATCTCTTACGATCTTGCTTGGCACATACTCATCTAACGCATAATGTACGATGGTTTTGAACTTGGTCCACTGATCCTCAACACTATCTGTACTTGAGACAAAACTTTTGTGTTGAGCCAACAGGTACTCTGAAATCTGCTTTTTGTCACTTTTTCTAAACAGAAAGATCTTCCTACCCTTTTTAATATTTCTATTTACGTCTGAAATCATCGATGCCGTAACCGCTTTATGATCGCTGATTCCTTGTTCTGCGTTAACTTTTTCAAATAGTTCGGGTCTGTTTGTCACCAGAAGGTCTAATATGTTATCGCCACGAGTCGGTTCTCTGTTTAACTGCTCAAGGTAGTTTTCAGATAAAGCACTTTAAAAAATTTCACTGGATTCTTTGTCCTTGCCACCCGTTATGAGCGTTTGAGTCTCCCAGTCTATATCCGGCAAATTAAAATCTCCACCCAGAACTATAACATGGTGGGGAAATCTACTCGAAATATTTTCAAAATTATCCTTCACGTGCTCAGCCACAACAGCTGCTGAGCCAGGGGGCCTATAGAGACTTCCAATTACCATGTCTGAGCCTGCTTTAACCGTGACCTTCACCCAAATCATTTCACATTTCGGATCTCCGTCAATTTCCTTCGATACTATTGCACTTCTTATCGCTATAAACACGCCTCACCCTTCACTGTCCAGCCTGTCTCTGCGGTATACATTCCAATCTGAGCTTAGGATTTCATTACTGTTTACGTCTGGTTTCAGCCAACTTTCTGTCCCTAGTACTATATGTGCGTTGTGACCGTTTATTAATGAGAGCAGTTCTGGGACCTTTCTATAGACGCTCCTGCAGTTTACTCGGAAATTCTCACTTAAGTGCCTTGCAGAGGGTTATCGAACCATTTTCATACTACTTCTCTACCATTACACTCTCGAATGGCGCGTGGGAAAAAGGAACACCTAAATCTTTCCGTTCGAGCTATGATTTCTCTTATTTTATTACGATGATCATTTCTCCCTACGTAGGTGGGTGTCAACAAAATATTTACGCATTCGGAAGAGGTGTATGTGTCTGTATTCCCACTGCTAATAATCAGTTCGCAACAGTTCATGTTGTCTGGGTTCACAAGCCCTCCTATTTGCTATGTGGTAGCTGTACGGTCTGTCTCTGCTGTCCTTACAATATGACGATCCTCACTGTCGTCTGTGCTGCGTGGACGTCCAGAACCTCGTCTGCGGGTGTCAGAACGTTCACGTGACCATAGCTACTAGCATCGTTGCACAAGTGACACGGCACGTCCAAAATGTGTGGCATTTCTCCGGAAGGACCGTCCCGTCGCTCGGAAGTCCGCAATTTGACCCCTTTCAATCTTGAATAAAACGTTCTCGGTTTTCCAGCCGCGTCAGTTGGAATAAAATCCTCGATCTTTCTATGGCCATCTCTGACATCGTCGTCAGGAGTTCACTGACTGCCGGAGCTGCTACGGTTTCTCGCTTGCATAGGCATGATGACATCATTAGCAGCCAATCATATCGACCCAATGTGGCACCCGCTAAAGTCGACCTGGGCAGCTAGCGGAGCTATTGCCCGTGGCAGCGCCAGTGACGTCAGGTGGCGCCAGGGGCAGGCGCCACGTTTGAAACTGCCGCTCCAGCGTCGCGCATCTGTCTTTGCTTTCTTTCGATGTCCAAAGCCCGTCCCTGCGCCCTGCTGAGAATGTACCCCTGGTCTGTGTTGAAATTGTTGTTGTTTAAACGAATCTCGGCCGCTTCCTTTATAACGCAATCCCAGTATGTAGACGCATGAGCCAACACTTTTGTATTTTCGAACTGTATTTTTTGTCCGTCTTCTAGGCAATGCTCCGCTATGGTCGACTTGTCAATCTCCCTTTTTTTATATGGCGCTTGTGTTCAGCACAACGCTCCACAACCGTGCGAATTGTTTGTCCAATACACATGCTGCCACTTTCACGGGGTACACCATAAACACCGGGCACTCGAAGAGCGATGTCGTTTTTAACAGGGCGCAACATATCTCCTATCTTGGAGGAGGGCCGGAACACTGGTCTTATCCCATGCTTCTGCAGCAGACGTCCTAACTTACTGCTAGTTGCTGCAGAGTATGGCAGGAATACAGTCCGTTTGGTCTCTTCTACTGATTCACCAGGTGTATTTCGTCGGCGGCCCTTGAAAGCGTTTGCGATGTCTCTTTTGCTGTATCCATTTTCCCCGAAAACACGTTTTAAGTTCTGGAATTCAGACTGTAGGTGGTCGTCGTCAGAGATAATCTTGCCTCTATGAACCAACGTATTCAGGACAGTTTTCTTGTATACAGGATGGTGGAAACTATTGGGGTTCAAATACCGATCAGTGTGTGTTGGTTTCCGGTACACTGAATGACCAAACTGGCCTCCTGGCTTCCGCTCAACCAAAACATCCAAGAACGGTAGCTTGCCGTGCTTCTCCATCTCGACAGTAAATTTAATGTTGGGATGGACACTGTTCATGTGATCGACGAACTACTGTCGTGTATCTTCACCATGAGGCCATATCAGGAAGGTGTGATCAACGTATCGTAGAAAGCAAGACGGCCGTAATGTCGCAGTTTGAATAGTGTCCATCCCAAGTGGTTATAGGAAGGAAGCACGAGTATGTCTCTGTGGCATGATTGCCTATTTGCTTCACACTTTTGCACCAGAGAGAGCTTTCGTCTGTGAGCATTCCCTATTACAGGGTAGACACAGATAGCGCTCTGGTAGGTACGCGACTGCGTTATCTGTTGGCTTACGATGCTGAAACTATTATCACTACAGCTACTATCCCCCAGGAAGCATATGCATGTCCATCGGATCAAAGTCGACGTCTTATTTCCAGGTACACTACTTTTTTCGCGGCGGTGTATTTCCGCACCTCCGTCTCACCCCTTGCTCGCATTCTCAGCTGCCTATTGTACGAGGTGCATTCAAGTTCTAAGGCCTCCGATTTTTTTCTCCGGACTGGAAAGAGATAGAAACATGCGCATTGTTTTAAAATGAGGCCGCGTTCATTGTCAATACGTCCCAGAGATGGCAGCACCGTACGGCAGATGGAATTTTACCGCCAGCGGCGAGAATGAGAACTGTTTTAAAAACTTAAAATGGCGAAGTTTTCCTTACATGAACAGCGTGCAATCATTCGTTTTCTGAATTTGCGTGGTGTGAAACCAATTGAAATTCATCGACAGTTGAAGGAGACATGTGGTGATGGAGTTATGGATGTGTCGAAAGTGCGTTCGTGGGTGCGACAGTTTAATGAAGGCAGAACATCGTGTGACAACAAACCGAAACAACCTCGGGCTCGCACAAGCCGGTCTGACGACATGATCGAGAAAGTGGAGAGAATTGTTTTGGGGGATCGCCGAATGACTTTTGAACAGATCGCCTCCAGAGTTGGCATTTCTGTAGGTTCTGTGCACACAATCCTGCATGACGACCTGAAAATGCGAAAAGTGTCATCCAGGTGGGTGTCACGAATGCTGACGGACGACCACATGGCTGCCCGTGTGGCATATTGCCAAGCAATGATGACGCGCAACGACAGCATGAATGGGACTTTCTTTTCGTCGGTTGTGACAATGGCTGAGACGTGGATGCCATTTTTCAATCCAGAAACAAAGCACCAGTCAGTTCAATGGAAGCACACAGATTCACCGCCACAAAAAAATTTCGGGTAACTGCCAGTGCTGAAAAAATGGTGGTGTCCATGTTCTGGGACAGCGAGGGCGTAATCCTTACCCATTGCGTTCCAAAGGGCACTACAGTAACAGGTGCATCCTACGAAAATGTTTTGAAGAACAAATTCCTTCCTGCACTGCAACAAAAACGTCCGGGAAGGGCTGCGCGTGTGCTGTTTCACCAAGACTACACACCCGCACATCGAGCTAACGTTACGCAACAGTCTCTTCGTGATAACAACTTTGAAGTGGTTCCTCATGCTCCCTACTCACCTGACCTGGCTCCTAGTGACTTTTGGCTATTTCCAACAATGAAAGACACTCTCCGTCGCCGCACATTCACCAGCCGCTGCTATTGCCTCAGCGATTTTCCAGTGGTCAAAACAGACTCCTAAAGAAGCCTTCGCCGCTGCCATGGAATCATGGCGTCAGCGTTGTGAAAAATGTGTACGTCTGCAGGGTGATTACGTCGAGAAGTAACGCCAGTTTCATCGATTTTGGGTGAGTAGTTAATTAGAAAAAAAATCTGAGGCCTTAGAACTTGAATGCACTTCGTAAGTAAGAATGAAGCATCCCATTATCTGGGTAAGCTCTGATTTCATGTCCTGGAGTACCACACATTCTTAATATCTCTACAAATTTGATCTCATTATAACCTCTGTTATAAAATGGAAGATTTGTCTCTGGTTACGTAATAACGCGTCGAATACACCCCACTTCCTCCTCGATCGAGAGCGATGTTTTCGTGGTGGAGACTCGGCAATATTGTGGGCAGCAAATGAGAGAGCGCAGCGAGGAGCAGGCAGTAAATTTAGGTCGAGCTCTGAGCCCGTCCGTGTTTGATTGGAGCTGAAGTAGGCCCTCGAGACGGAACGGAAATAGGGGCTTCTGCTCGTGGCCTGCGCTGGCTCTGGCGCCGGACGAGCCCCTCCGGCCTGATGGCTCCTTCCTGCCGATGTGCGCGCCTGCCAGCTTACGGCGCGCCCAGCGGATTTTGGCGTTCCGTACTGTCAGGCAGGGGGCAGCGTCTCGTGCGTGCAGCGCAGCTGCAGAAGCACTTTGGAACACAGATACCTATTAAGACGCACTCGCTGTACACTGAAGTGCAAAAGAAACTGGTACAGGCTGGCGTTTCCAATGCAGAGATACGAGGTGCATTCAAGTTCTAAGCCCTCCGATTTTTTTTCTAATTAACTACTCACCCGAAATCGATGAAACTGGCGTTACTTCTTGACATAATCGCCCTGCAGACGTACACATTTTTCACAACGCTGACGCCATGATTCCATGGCAGCGGCGAAGGCTTCTTTAGGAGTCTGTTTTGACCACTGGAAAATCGCTGAGGCAATAGCAGCACGGCTGGTGAATGTGCGGCCATGGAGAGTGTCTTTCATTGTTGGAAAAAGCCAAAAGTCACTAGGAGCCAGGTCAGGTGAGTAGGGAGCGTGAGGAATCACTTCAAAGTTGTTATCACGAAGAAACTGTTGCGTAAAGTTAGCTCGATGTGCGGGTGCGTTGTCTTGGTGAAACAGCACACGGGCAGCCCTTCCCGGACGTTTATGTTTCAGTGCTGGAAGGAATTTGTTCTTCAAAACATTTTCGTAGGATGCACCTGTTACCGTAGTGCCCTTTGGAACGCAATGGGTAAGGATTACGCCCTCGCTGTCCCAGAACATGGACACCATCATTTTTTCAGCACTGGCGGTTACCCGAAACTTTTTTGGTGGCGGTGAATCTGTGTGCTTCCATTGAGCTGACTGGCGCTTTGTTACTGGATTGAAAAATGGCATCCACGTCTCAGCCATTGTCACAACCGACGAAAAGAAAGTCCCATTCATGCTGTCGTTGCACGTCAACATTTCTTGGCAACATGCCACACGGGCAGCCATGTGGTCATCCGTCAGCATTCGTGGCACCCACCTGGATGACACTTTTTGCATTTTCAGGTCGTCATGCAGGATTGTGTGCACAGAACCTACAGAAATGCCAACTCTGGAGGCGATCTGTTCAAAAGTCATTCGGCGATCCCCCAAAACAATTCTCTCCACTTTCTCGATCATGTCGTCAGACCGGCTTGTGCGAGCCCGAGGTTGTTTCGGTTTGTTGTCACACGATGTTCTGCCTTCATTAAACTGTCGCACCCACGAACGTACTTTCGACACATCCATAACTCTCTCACCACATGTTTCCTTCAACTGTCGATGAATTTCAGTTGGTTTCACACTACGCAAATTCAGAAAACGAATGATTGCACGCTGTTCAAGTAAGGAAAACGTCGCCATTTTAAGTATTTAAGACAGTTCTCATTCTCGCCGCTGGCGGTAAAATTCCATCTGCCGTACGGTGCTGCCATCTCTGGGACGTATTGACAATGAACGCGGCCTCATTTTAAAACAATGCGCATGTTTCTATCTCTTTCCAGTCCGGAGAAAAAAATCGGAGACCTTAGAACTTGAATGCACCTCGTACGTAAATAGCCAGAATACGGCATTGCGGCCGTCAACGCCTACATAAGAGAAGTGCCTGGTGCAGTTTTTAGATCAGTTACTGCTGCTACAATGGGAGGTTATCAAGATTTAAGTGAGTCTGAAAGTGGTGTTGTAGTCACCGCACGGGCGGTGGAAGACAGCATCCGCGAGGTAGCGATGAAGTGGGGATTTTCCCGTACGACCATTTCACGAGTGTACCGTAAATATCAGGAATCTGGAAAAAACGCCAAATCTCCGACATCGCTGCGGAAAAAGATCCTGCAAGAACGGGGCCAATGACGACTGAAGAGAATCGTTAAGCGTGACAGAAGTGCAACTCTTCCGCAAATTTCTGCCGATTTCAATGCTGGGCCATCAACGACTGAGAGCGCGCGAACCATTCAACGAAACATCATCGGTATGGGCTTCCGGAGCCGAAGGCCAACTCGTGTACCTTTGATGACTGCACGACACAAAGCTTCAGGCCTCGCCTGGGCCCGTCAGCACTGACATTGGACTGTTGATAACTGGAAACATGTTGCCTAGTCGGACGAGTCTCGTTTAAAATTGCATTGAGTGGATAGAAGTGCACGGGTATGGAGACAACCTCATGAATCCTTGGACCCTGCGTATCAGCAGGGGAGTGCTCAAGCTGGTGGAGGCACTGTAGTTGATTAATGACCGCAATGTACCTCAGCACTCAATACAATGATAATATAAGTGGGTTACTTGATTAAATAACAGACAGTTCACAGTTTAGAATTACTTTCTGAATTTTTAATATTATGTTTTATTTTAATAAACTATGTTAAACCGTGATGACTATTTCTCTGACAACCCCCTCAGGTTTTGAAAGATTATTTTTAATACAACCCACCCGGCTTTTCTGAAGCGTAAAAGGCAGTCCTTATTTTGTAGAATTTTGTCTGCTTATCTCATTCATCTTGTTGAGGCTTAAGCTCCTGCTTCCTCTGAATCATTTGATTTAATGGTTGTACTTAAATTGTTCCCATATGCTCATTCCATTTATTCACTTGGACCTTAATATTAATACACTCCTGGAAATGGAAAAAAGAACACATTGACACCGGTGTGTCAGACCCACCATACTTGCTCCGGACTCTGCGAGAGGGCTGTACAAGCAATGATCACACGCACGGCACAGCGGACACACCAGGAACCGCGGTGTTGGCCGTCGAATGGCGCTAGCTGCGCAGCATTTGTGCACCGCCGCCGTCAGTGTCAGCCAGTTTGCCGTGGCATACGGAGCTCCATCGCAGTCTTTAACACTGGTAGCATGCCGCGACAGCGTGGACGTGAACCGTATGTGCAGTTGACGGACTTTGAGCGAGGGCGTATAGTGGGCATGCGGGAGGCCGGGTGGACGTACCGCCGAATTGCTCAACACGTGGGGCGTGAGGTCTCCACAGTACATCGATGTTGTCGCCAGTGGTCGGCGGAAGGTGCACGTGCCCGTCGACCTGGGACCGGACCGCAGCGACGCACGGATGCACGCCAAGACCGTAGGATCCTACGCAGTGCCGTAGGGGACTGCACCGCCACTTCCCAGCAAATTAGGGACACTGTTGCTCCTGGGGTATCAGCGAGGACCATTCGCAACCGTCTCCAAGAAGCTGGGCTACGGTCCCGCACACCGTTAGGCCGTCTTCCGCTCACGCCCCAACATCGTGCAGCCCGCCTCCAGTGGTGTCGCGGCAGGCGTGAATGGAGGGACGAATGGAGACGTGTCGTCTTCAGCGATGAGAGTCGCTTCTGCCTTGGTGCCAATGATGGTCGTATGCGTGTTTGGCGCCGTGCAGGTGAGCGCCACAATGAGGACTGCATACGACCGAGGCACACAGGGCCAACACCCGGCATCATGGTGTGGGGAGCGATCTCCTACACTGGCCGTACACCACTGGTGATCGTCAAGGGGACACTGAATAGTGCACGGTACATCCAAACCGTCATCGAACCCATCGTTCTACCATTCCTAGACCGGCAATGGAACTTGCTGTTCCAACAGGACAATGCACGTCCGCATGTATCCCGTGCCACCCAACGTGCTCTAGAAGGTGTAAGTCAACTACACTGGCCAGCAAGATCTCCGGATCTGTCCCCCATTGAGCATGTTTGGGACTGGATGAAGCGTCGTCTCACGCGGTCTGCACGTCCAGCACGAACGCTGGTCCAACTGAGGCGCCAGGTGGAAATGGCATGGCAAGCCGTTCCACAGGACAACATCCAGCATCTCTACGATCGTCTCCATGGGAGAATAGCAGCCTGCATTGCTGCGAAAGGTGGATATACACTGTACTAGTGCCGACATTGTGCATGCTCTGTTGCCTGTGTCTATGTGCCTGTGGTTCTGTCAGTGTGATCATGTGATGTACCTGACCCCAGGAATGTGTCAATAAAGTTTCCCCTTCCTGGGACAATGAATTCACGGTGTTCTTATTTCAATTTCCAGTAGTGTATTCACACGTCATTTATGCTTACCAATTCAATGATTCATTCAGTTATTCTGTTAAATTTTCTCAATTTTAATTGATTTGGATGGAGCCCCAGCAAAATTTTGTGGCACTTGAAACTTACAGTAGACTGCAGAGCTCCACATTGACTAACTTCTCTCACTCTCTCTTTGCAAATCACTTTCCACCCGTTAATAACCATTTAATTTTGAGTGCTAAATCTACGAAAATTTTATTTGGCTTCTCTGTTACAAATAAAAAGAAAATGTGTTTCACTACTTTTGAAAATTGAACCCTTAATGGCCTGATATAGGGAATTAAAATTTTTAGGACTGTATTTCATTACGTTAAAGAATTGTAAAGCTAAATCTATCAAACTGGCATTTAGCTTCTCCATAAGATGTAAAAAAAATATGTATCATGAAAATTTGTATGGAAATAACACCACAAGAAGATAAAAGGCATGATTAACAAAAAGCTTGGACTCCAGCCACCAGAATCGCTTTTTCGTCACAACCACATTCGGAAAAGACCGTGCTACTCTGACCTTAATTAGCGTGAAAAGTTGAGCAGGCGTTCCCTGCCGCCGTTGGATAAGCATCTGCCAGCAGCAAGTCGTATACTATTAGCTTACTTACTTGTTACATAGTTTAATTCTTAATTTCTTTGCGTGTTTTTGGGTACTTGCACTGTTTAATTCATAAATTTCGGGCGTATTATAGTACTTGAGAGTTGTAGCATCGCGCTTTAGTGTTTACTTCGCAGATTCTAACTTAAATTGCATGTGAGTTTCGTATAGGAGGTCTAATTTCGAGTTTTAGTTACTGTAATCGTAAATTCAAGCAGATTGTAGTGAAGTCGTTAGGAATTTGTACAGATTAGTTCACACATTCGTTGCGTGTTTCCCTTGCGTTATCTAGGCACCGACTCGTGTTTCAGTAACTGTTGTTCAACATCAATTAGAATGGACAGGGACTGTGATTGCTGTGTTCGGATGAGGGCTGAGTTGGCATCCCTTCGCTCACAGCTGCAAGCGGCGCTGACTTCGGTCGTGCAGCTTGAGGCTGTTGCCAATGGGCACCACTGTGGGGAGCCGGACTTGGGTATCACGGGGATGGCAACCTCGTCCCGTCTGTCCCCAGATCGGTCTGCCGCTGTGGTTGCCCCGGTTGCTGCCCGCAGTGGGGCTGAGCTCTCGCCTGTGGTTGATTGGGAGGTCGTTACAAGGCGTGGCAGGTAGCGAAAGACTTCCCCAGAGGCTGATCAGAAAGCCTCCCCGGTGCGTCTGACAAACAGGTTTCAGGCACTGTCTGTGGCTGAGCCAGATGAAGCTGCCTGCCCTGTTTCAGAGGATGATTCTCAGCCTTCAAGGTCCGGGCAATCGCAGAGGGTGGGCTTATTGGTAGTTGGGAGCTCCAATGTTAGGCGCGTAATGGGGCCCCTTAGGGATATGGCGGCTAAGGAGGGGAAGAAATCCAGTGTGCACTCCGTGTGCATTCCGGGTGGAGTCATTCCTGATGTGAAAAGAGTCCTTCCGGATGCCATGAAGAGCACAGGGTGCAGCCAGCTGCAGGTGGTGGTACATGTCGGCACTAACGACGTGTGTCCCTTTGGATCTGACGAAAATCTCTCTGGATTCCAGCGGCTATCTGATTTGGTAAAGGCTGCCGGTCTTGCTTACGAGATGAAGGCAGAGCTCAGCATCTGCAGCATCGTTGACAGAACCGACTGCGGACCTTTGGTGCAGAGCCGGGTGGAGGGTCTGAATCAGAAGCTCAGACACTTTTGCGACCGCGTTGGCTGCAGATTCCTTGACTTGCGCCATAGGGTGGTGGGGTTTCGGGTTCCGCTGAATAGGTCAGGAGTTCACTACACTCAGCTGGCGGCTACACGGGTAGCGGAGGCTGTGTGGCGTGGACTGGGCGGTTTTTTAGAGTAGAAGGCCTCGGGAAAGTACGGGGTGGGCTGCAATCTCAAAGGGTGCATGGCAAATACAGGACGTGCTTGGATCAAGGAACAGTCGGAATTGTAGTTGTAAATTGTTGTAGTTGTGCTGGGAAAGTCCCTGAGCTACAAGCGCTTATAGGAAGCACAGACGCTGAAATCGTTATACACTCCTGGAAATGGAAAAAAGAACACATTGACACCGGTGTGTCAGACCCACCATACTTGCTCCGGACACTGCGAGAGGGCTGTACAAGCAATGATCACACGCACGGCACAGCGGACACACCAGGAACCGCGGTGTTGGCCGTCGAATGGCGCTAGCTGCGCAGCATTTGTGCACCGCCGCCAGCCAGTTTGCCGTGGCATACGGAGCTCCATCGCAGTCTTTAACACTGGTAGCATGCCGCGACAGCGTGGACGTGAACCGTATGTGCAGTTGACGGACTTTGAGCGAGGGCGTATAGTGGGCATGCGGGAGGCCGGGTGGACGTACCGCCGAATTGCTCAACACGTGGGGCGTGAGGTCTCCACAGTACATCGATGTTGTCGCCAGTGGTCGGCGGAAGGTGCACGTGCCCGTCGACCTGGGACCGGACCGCAGCGACGCACGGATGCACGCGAAGACCGTAGGATCCTACGCAGTGCCGTAGGGGACCGCACCGCCACTTCCCAGCAAATTAGGGACACTGTTGCTCCTGGGGTATCGGCGAGGACCATTCGCAACCGTCTCCATGAAGCTGGGCTACGGTCCCGCACACCGTTAGGCCGTCTTCCGCTCACGCCCCAACATCGTGCAGCCCGCCTCCAGTGGTGTCGCGACAGGCGTGAATGGAGGGACGAATGGAGACGTGTCGTCTTCAGCGATGAGAGTCGCTTCTGCCTTGGTGCCAATGATGGTCGTATGCGTGTTTGGCGCCGTGCAGGTGAGCGCCACAATGAGAACTGCATACGACCGCGGCACACAGGGCCAACACCCGGCATCATGGTGTGGGGACCGATCTCCTACACTGGCCGTACACCACTGGTGATCGTCGAGGGGACACTGAATAGTGCACGGTACATCCAAACCGTCATCGAACCCATCGTTCTACCATTCCTAGACCGGCAAGGGAACTTGCTGTTCCAATAGGACAATGCACGTCCGCATGTATCCCGTGCCACCCAACGTGCTCTAGAAGGTGTAAGTCAACTACCCTGGTCAGCAAGATCTCCGGATCTGTCCCCCATTGAGCATGTTTGGGACTGGATGAAGCGTCGTCTCACGCGGTCTGCACGTCCAGCACGAACGCTGGTCCAACTGAGGCGCCAGGTGGAAATGGCATGGCAAGCCGTTCCACAGGACTACATCCAGCATCTCTACGATGGTCTCCATGGGAGAATAGCAGCCTGCATTGCTGCGAAAGGTGGATATACACTGTACTAGTGCCGACATTGTGCATGCTCTGTTGCCTGTGTCTATGTGCCTGTGGTTCTGTCAGTGTGATCATGTGATGTATCTGACCCCAGGAATGTGTCAATAAAGTTTCCCCTTTCTGGGACAATGAATTCACGGTGTTCTTATTTCAATTTCCAGGAGTGTAGGTACAGAAAGCTGGCTAAGGCCTGAAATAAGTTCTTCAGAATTTTTTACGAAGTGTCAGACGGTGTTCAGGAAAGATAGACTAGGCAGAATTGGTCGTGGGGTGTTTGTGTCTGTCATTAGTGGTTTATCTTGTAGTGAAGTCGAAGTAGATACTCAGTGCGAATTGGTATGGGTGGAGGTTAAACTTAGCAGCCGAACCAAGATAATAATTGGCTCCTTCTACCGACACCTAGACTCCGATGATACAGTTGCTGAACAGTTCAGAGAAAATTTGAGTCTCATAACAAATAAATACCCCACTCATACGGTTATAGTTGGTGGGGACTTCAACCTTCCCTCGATATGTTGGCAAAAATACTTGTTCAAAACCGGTGGTAGGGAGAAAACATTGTCCTAAATGCTTTCTCCGAAAATTATTTCGAGCAGTTAGTCCACGAACCCACGCGAATTGTAAATGGTTGCGAAAACACACTTGACCTCTTAGCCACAAACAATCCAGAGCTAATGGAGAGCATAATGAGTGATACAGGGATTAGTGATCACAAGGTCTTTGTAGCTAGGATCAATACCGTTTCTTCCAAATCCACCAGAAACAAACGCAAAATAATTTTATTTAAAAAAGCGGATAAAGTGTCACTAGAAGCCTTCCTAAGAGACAATCTCCATTCCTTCCTAACTAACTATGCAAATGTAGACGAGATGTGGCTCAAATTCAAAGATATAGTAGCAACAGCAATTGAGAGATTCATACCTCATAAATTGGTGAGAAATGGAACTGATCCCCCATGGTACACAAAACAGGTCCGAACGCTGTTGCAGAGGCAACGGAAAAAGCATGCGAAGTTCAGAAGAACGCGAAATCCCGAAGATTGGCTAAAATTTACAGACGCATGAAATTTGGCACGGAATTCAATGCGAGATGCCTTTAATAGGTTCCACAACGAAACATTCTCTCGAAATTTGGTAGAAAATCCGAAGAAATTCTGGTCGTATGTAAAGTATACAAGCGGCAAGACGCAGTCAATACCTTCGCTCCGCAGTGCAGATGGTACTGTTAGCGACGACTGTGCCCTTAAAGCGGAGTTATTGAACGCAGTTTTCCGAAATTCCTTCACCAGGGAAGACGGATGGAATATTCCAGAATTTGAAACACGAACAACTGCTAGCATGAGTTTCTTAGAAGTGGATACCTTAGGGGTTGCGAAGCAACTCAAATCGCTTGATACGGGCAAGTCTTCAGGTCCAGGTTGTATACCGATTAGGTTCCTTTCAGATTACGCTGATACAATAGCTCCCTACTTAGCAATCATATACAACCGCTCGCTCACCGATAGATCTGTACCTACAGTTTGGAAAATTGTGCAGGTCGCACCACTGTTTAAGAAGGGTAGTAGGAGTAATCCATCGAACTACAGACCTATATCATTGACATCGGTTTGCAGTAGGGTTTTGGAGCATATACTGTATTCAAACATTATGAATCACCTCGAGGGGAACGATCTATTGATACGTAATCAGCATGGTTTCAGAAAACATCGTTCTTGTGCAACGCAGCTAGCTCTTTAATCGCACGAAGTAATGACCGCTATCGACAGGGGATCTCAGGTTGATTCCGTATTTCTGGATTTCCGGAAAGCTGTTGACAACGTTCCTCACAAGTGACTTCTAATCAAGCTGCGGGCCTATGGGGTATCGTCTCAGTTGTGCGACTGGATTCGTGATTTCCTGTCAGGAAGGTCGCAGTTCGTAGTAATAGACGGCAAATCATCGAGTAAAACTGAAGTGATATCAGGTGTTCCCCAGGGAAGCGTCCTGGGACCTCTGCTGTTCCTGATCTATATAAATGACCTGGGTGAGAATCTGAGCAGTTCTCTTAGGTTATTCGCAGATGATGCTGTAATTTACCGTCTAGTAAGGTCATCCGAAGACCAGTATCAGTTGCCAAGCGATTTAGAAAAGATTGCTATATGGTGTGGCAGGTGGCAGTTAACGCTAAATAACGAAAAGTGTGAGGTGATCCACATGAGTTCCAAAAGAAATCCGTTGGAATTCGATTACTCGATAAATAGTACAATTCTCAAGGCTGTCAATTCAACTAAGTACTTCGGTGTTAAAATCACGAACAACTTCAGTTGGAAAGACCACATAGATAATATTCTGGGAAAGGCGAGCCAAAGGTTGCGTTTCATTGGCAGGACACTTTGAAGATGCAACAAGTCTACTAAAGAGACAGCTTACACTACACTCGTTCGTCCTCTGTTAGAATATTGCTGCGCGGTGTGGGATCCTTACCAGGTAGGATTGACGGAGGACATCGAAAGGGTGCAAAAAAGGGCAGCTCGTTTTGTATTATCACGTAATAGGGGAGAGAGTGTGGAAGATATGATACGCGAGTTGGGATGGAAGTCATTAAAGCAAAGACGTTTTTCGTCGCGGCGAGATCTATTTACGCAATTTCAGTCACCAACTTTTTCTTCCGAATGCGAAAATATTTTGTTGAGCCCAACCTACATAGGTAGGAATGATCATCAAAATAAAATAAGAGAAATCAGAGCTCGAACAGAAAGGTTTAGGTGTTCGTTTTTCCCGCGCGCTGTTCGGGAGTGGAATGGTAGAGAGATAGTATGATTGTGGTTCGATGAACCCTCTGCCAAGCACTTAAATGTGAATTGCAGAGTAGTCATGTAAATGTAGATGTAGATGTAGATGTTCGAATTTTTCAAACATTAGGCGCGCATAGGAAAAGTTCACATAAACATACACGATTCTTACACACAAGAATAGAAAATAAAGAATTTTGCCCATCGCAGTAACTCAAAGGCTCAGAGGTTCATCCCTATCGCTATGACTGAATTATCATGAATGCGAATACTATAGCAAACTTTTCGACAGAGAAATTTACCAGCATAAAAATTCGATTAACGAAAAACAGAAAGAAATCTGTGTGGACCATACAGCATATTCGAGCGAAGCATCGGGTGGCAACCTAATAAGTATAAAATACACCAAAGTGAAAAATAGGTGTAGGGATTATTATTCATCAAACAGACAGCAGAATGTAATAACAAGAGTACAAAAAAATGGTTCAAATGGCTCTGAGTACTATGGGACTTAACTTCTAAGGTCATCAGTCACCTAGAACTTAGAACTACTTAAACCTAACTAACGTAAGGACATCACACACATCCATGCCCGAGGCAGGATTCGAACCTGCAACCGGAGCGATCGCGCGGTTCCAGACTGTAGCGCCTAGAACCGCTCGACCACTCTGGCCGGCCAACAAGATTACATATTTCCTCCAACTGATCACGTAGTTTGCAAGACCATAAACTTATAATCCTGTAATAATAATGATGTGTCACTGCCATGCATCACAGCTCGATCAAACTTGTACTATACATAGAAAACACTGCTGCAGTATAGTACAGAAGGAAAATGATAGGAATACACAAAGACACGAAGAGAACACGTTTATTGGAAAAGAATAGTTTCACTCAAGTCACCACGACTTATGATGTTCCCCTCGACATTACAGAACGTGGGTCATGGTTGATACAGGGTGGTAGTGCGACAATGGGCCCTCTGCAACGTGTTTCATTTTGGCTATAATGTTGGTAAGGAGGTCTTGTGATATGGCGTTCCAGTCCTCCACCAGCAAGGGTGATTACTCAAAAAAAATGTGTGTGAAATTTTATGGGACTTAACTGCTAAGGTCATTAGGACCTAAGCTTACACACTACTTAACCTAAATTATCCTATGACAAACACACACCCATGCCCGAGGGAGGACTCGAACCTCCGCCGGGATCAGCCGCACAGTCCAGACAGCAATCTTGCACGTGTTTTGTGTCCCTATAAATGGATGAACTGACGTCTTAACAGGTAGACTAAATTTACGACAATATGCTAACATCGCAAGCCATTAAACGGCGTGTGGCGGTATTTTTTTATTGTTCACTGTGTCGGCCTTTCCGAGATATTTCAAAAACACAAATCAGAATGTTTCTGTTTGCATAAATGGATGAGGAGAAGAATTTGTTTAACGTCCTGGTATTTAAGTCAAGGACATTTAAACGCCCAGTCCTTTTGAGAAGGATAGGACAACTATTGCGAGCTTGGAATCGTTAATAGCTATCCAGTACGGCGTGCAGTGAGTTGTCGGCCAGGAGCGGTACAGTCTCGTCGAGTGGTTGGAGGTTCTCGACGTGGTGAAAGCTATTCCCTCGATCTGGTGGCGGAGGCGACACTGGGATTGAGAAGAGAGTGAAATATCCTACTGTCCCCATATACCGACGGTTCTCAGCAGGATTAGTTCAGGAGCTGTATAACTGAGTTCTAACTGATTTACTTCCGCCAGCATGAACAGACTACAGAACACAGTTTAATGTCATCAGCTATTTCACGACGGTTACCACATTTTGGTGTCAGAGAAAATGACTACCTAGACTGTGGGAAGCCTACAGAGAGGTCGTGGCAGTGTCTGTAACGGTTATCTGGCGTGTGCAATCCGACTGCGGGAAAACTCTCACCGTGCACAGGGATTCTCACGATCAGTATAATTAATTAGACTATCAGTTTGAGATCAATGACGTGCCACCGGGCAAGAGAGAGTTGTAGCGGTAATCAAGCGTTTTTTCGTTGCAGCGAGATCTTTTAATGGACTTTTAGTCTCCCACCTACAGAGGGAGGGATGATCATCGTAATAATAAAATCAGCTGTATTACCGAATTTATAAAGTGATATGTAGTATAAACCTGATATTTACAACTTCTCTGTACTGTTACTTTGAGAGACTTGGTTTGTGATTGGACATTTGTTCGAAAGTGAGGAGGGATCCTGTGACAGAGGTAGCGCATGCTCGTAGCTCTCCGTCATCAATCATCATGTTCTAGTCCCGTAATACAGAACATCCTAGACAGGAAAAGGTATATTTTTCTACTTGTGAAAATGCTTAGAGGAAATGTAGCCTACGCTGTAGTGTTGTACTGGATTTTTACGAAAAGTAACGATACTTGAACGATTTGAAAAAGAGTGTTGGACCGATCTTCGAAAATAACTCGTCTATGAGGGAGGACTCGACACTTCATGAGACATTCAAGGTGTTTTGACTAAATTACATCCGTGTTTCGGATTTTTGGCCAACGGCCTTGCCGCTATGGTAACACTGGTTCCCGTCAGATCACTGAAGTTATTCGCTATTGGGTTGGGATAGCACTTGGATGGGTGACCATCCGGTCTGTCGAGCGCTATTGACAAGCAGGGTGCACTGACACTTGTGAGGCAAATTGTGGAGTGACTTCACTGAGAAGTAGGAGCTCCGGTCTCGTCAACATGCTGCCGGGAGAGCGCTATGCTGACCACATGCCCCTCCATATCCGCATCCTGTGACGCTTGAGCTCTGAGGATGACATGGCGGCCGGTCGATACCGTTGGGCCTTCCAAGGCCTGTTCAGACGGAGGTGGAGCTGCAGTTGGTCTGAGTCGCGCCGCATTGTGCCACGGTTAGCGGTACGGAGGGGCCGGAAGTAGAGGCTTAAGAAGGCTGTCGATAGCCGCAGTTTCCCGGCTATCTGGCTCTTCTGTTACAAAATACACCTGGTAAATGGCGCTGGACTAGACTGGAGGTGACTGGTGGTGATTGGTAAGTTTTCTTTTTTGTCTTGAGATATCGTGTTCAGATAAGATAATGAGCACTACATTCGTACAAAATATCATACGATGTATTTCCCAGGATTCTGCTGGCTGGGATGGGACTTGGGACTCGTAACTAGGTATACGTATGTTTCATTCCCAAATGATGTTGCTACAGGGCTCTTGTACATGTGGCAGGATGTTACAGGGATATGTCATCTCCGGCGGTAATCTGGAAGGATACCACCCTTCGATTGTGCCTTTGCGGCTCTAATCGAAGCAATAGGTCTATTGCAGGTGCCAGCCACCCTGCAGCGGTCCAGCCAGCAGCCAGCAGCCAGCAGCGGTTCCAGCCAGCAGCCAGCAGCGGTTCCAGCCAGCATCCAGCAGCTAGCAGCCAGCAGCCAGCAGTGGTCCCAGCCAACCTCCAGAAGCAGCAGCAGCAGCAGCAGTGGAGTCCCCACCGGGCAGCCAGCCGGGTCGCCCCCCTCCCTCCCTGCCAGCAGCAGCAGAGTGGGACTTTGGCCCCAGTCTCCTTCGTCATTCTCCGTCCCTTTTACTCTGTGTTTCTCGTCGCCCGTCCCTCGTTTGCTTCTTTGTCCTGTCCTGTGTTTTCCCCTTATCACCATGTCAACCCCCACCACCACTACTACAACCACCACCACTGCCATTGTATATACATCTCCCTCTGCCACCGCCACCACTATCACGTGGTGTGCCCAATCAGCCCCCCCCCTCAGTCCATTCCCCCACTCCTCACTCTCCCATCTACCTCACTTTTTGTTGCCCCATCCCCGGCTTCTCCCTGCCGCACCCCTTCTGATCCCTTCCCTCCACTCCCTCCCTCTGCTCCTTCCATTTCTGCTGCCTCCGGACCACCACCCATGCTCAACTTTCCCCTTCGCCCTCTTCATCGTCTTCCTCATTGCCATCGCCGTCGCCATCACCATTGCCCTCACCATCTCTAGCGCCGACTCCAGCACTGGGACCTGCCACTCCGCACCACCTTCCAGTTGCTCCCATCCCCCACACCTCCTCTGCCACCGTCAAACGCCCCAGTGCCACCCCTGCCTCCTCTGCATCTAAAAAGGCTCCGCCTCATCCCCCTTCCCCTGCCCGGGATGCCATGGATGTATCCCCACCTGTCCCTGCCCCCTCCTCCTCCTCCTCCCGTCCTCCTACCGCTACCTCCTCTCCCGTCCTGATCCCTCCCTTCTTGAGGTCCGGAACCTCACCCTCTTCCTTCACCAGCAATATCCCAGTGCCCCCAACTCCCTCCTCACTCCTTGCCATGATTCGGTCCTCATCTCCTCCAACAGCCCTACCCTTCACAGAGATATCCTTTCCCGCATCCCTGTCACCCGCTTTGGCCCTAATGCCTCCCTCACCCCTGCTCCTTCCCCACCTCCCTCCCACCAACCCCAACCACCACGTCGCCCGCCGACCCTCACCACCTTGATCAGTCGGCTTAGTCCGATGATCACAGAGGAGGAGGTGCTGGCGGAGCTCAAGGCGCTTTCCCATCTGGAGGTATGTGCATTTCGCCGCATCCATAACTCAGCCGGCCCCACCAGCCTTATGCGGGTCTTTTCCGAACACACCCCCTCCATAGACTGTCTCCTGAAGGAGGGTGCCCTTCTCTTTCACCAACGCTACCAAGTTGCCCCTTCCCGTTCCCCTCCTCAATCCCTCCACTGCCAGAGGTGCTTGCGGTATAATGCACACCCGACATCTCAGTGCCGCAAGGCCCCCACCTGCCCGCACTGTAACCAAGCCCACTTCTTACGGCAGTGCCCCAATCTCCAATCCCCCCCTCCTGTAATACCTGTAACCTAACCTCATCATACTTACTCCCAGAAATGTAAGGCCCGACCCCCTCCTACCACTCCTGAACTCACTGTTCCTGTCCGCCCTCTGGACGCCCCCCCCCCTCCTGGCAATTCCCTTCACCCACCCCCTACCACTGAGGACATCAGATTCCTCACCATCATCCTCCAAAATGTTCACCCATTCCAGCGCCCCCACACCCTCCAACAGATATCCCTCGCCGCCCGTTCTGTTTTTCACCTAAAAATGTATGCCACCTACTCCCACAACCAGGCCCATTTCTCCTTCTCCCGTCTTGACACCCTTGTCTAAATCCCTGTCATGGTGATACAGCACTGTATCCTTTTCAACAACATTCGCTCCCTTCCCACCAACAAGAACCTCTTCCTGCACACCCTTGCCACCCACTGCGTGGATGCCTTCCTCCTCAATGAAACCTTCTTCCAACCCCACCACACTGTCCACACTTTGCCCTACCTCCTTCACCACTCCGATAATCCCCTCCCGATTGCGAGTGGCGGAGTTGCCATTGGTCACCACCACCAGATCCCAGTTCGGCTCCAACCTCTCCTTCCTGACCCCACTGAACACCTGATCCTTAGTCACTTCTTCCCTGGCCTTACTGTCACCTGAGCTACCATCTATGTCCGCCCTAATATCCCTATTCTCTTCGACTTCCTCTCCCACATTGACCTTACCTTCATCTCCTATGTGATCGCCGCCGACCTCAACATACATAGTCGTTCCGCCGCCCAGTTACGGTGGTGGCATCGGTTCCTCTCCTCCCTTCAAGGCGACCTCATCCCCATTCCCCAGCACACCCATCCCGAATCCAACTCCACTCCCGATGTTATCCTTTCCTCCCCTAACCCCCTTGGCCGCAAAACGGTGGATGTCCTGGAGCTTATTGGTAGCGACCATCTCCCTGTCCTCCTCACCATTTCAGATGGTCGTCGCCCCCGCCCCAACCCTCATAATGACCCTCCCCCAAAGTATGTCCATGACTATTTCTGTGCCAACTGGAATGCCTACCGGGATACCCTCTTTACCCAGGTTGATAGCCACCTCTTCACCTACCACCGCCCTGACGATGTTACCCATGCCATCTCCTTTCTCCAGCAGACCTTGTCTGAGGCCGTGGAGGCCCATGTCCCTACTGTCGCCATCCACCCCCACTGTCCTACCTTACCCCCACAGGCTGTCCTCCTCCTCTGTGAATCCCGCCGTTTCTACCGTGCCTTCCTCCACACGCGTGACCCGGACACACTACGACGCCACCGGCAACTCCAGCGACACATTCGAACTTTGCTCGCGGCTAAGAAACGCCGGGACTGGCGACAGACATGTACCCATTTAAATGCTACCCTACCTATAAACTCGTCCAAGTTCTGGTCAGCCTTCTGTCGCCTTACCAGAACTAAACCCTCCCCCTACTATCCTCTTCTCCATGATGATCACCCCTTCCCTGACACCCTCAGTAAGGCCAATCACTTTGCCTCCTACCTCTCCGATATCTTTTCCATCCCCGATGATCCCCAGTTCGATTACTCCCTCTTCCCGGATGTCCGTAATCGAAGTGACACCTCTGTCCCTTCCCTCGCACCTGGTTTCCAGTACTTGGACAACACTGCACACACGTAACTCAATGCCCCTATCACTGCACAGGATCTCATTGCTACACTCCGCACGAAACGCAACACTGCTCCTGGTCACGATCATGTCACCTACCGCCACCTTCGTGAAGCTCCTGTCTCTTTCCTCTCCACCCTGGCAAGGCTCTACAATGTAGTCCTATCCACCGGCTACTACCCCAACCTGTGGAAAACCTCCTGTATCCTGATATTCCTTAAACCTGGTAAACCGCCGTCCGCCATCTCCTCCTACCATCCCATCAGCCTTACCTCGGTCTTCAGCAAGGTCCTGGAATCCATCCTCACCTGACGCATCCACCAGCATCTCTGGCAGCACCGCCTCCTTCCCATTACCCAATGTGGCTTTCGGCCATCCTTCTCTTCCGATGACCTTTTCCTTCACCTCACTCATCTACTTTCCGAGCAGCTTAATTCCCATCGCTCCGCAATCTTCCTGTCCCTGGACCTTGAACGTGCCTATGACCGCGTATGGCATTCCGGTCTCCTCTTCAAGCTCCAAACCATCGCCCTTCCCATTAACTACGTCCATCTGATCGGCTCCTTTCTCTCCCAACGTCCTTCCTACATCACCATCCATAACACAGATTCCTACACCTTTTTTCCCTCCGCAGGTGTGCCCCAAGGCTCCGTCCTCTCCCCCCTTCTGTACCTTTTGTATACGGCGGACATGTCGCCGCCATCACCCCCCGTCCACCTTCTCCAGTTTTCCGATGACACCGCCTTCCTTGCCCTTGCCCCCACCCTGCAGCGCTCCCAACACCTTCTCAAATCCCTTCTTGACCGGTTCACTGCTTGGTGCAACAAGTGGTTGCTCAAGGTCAATCCCTCCAAAACCCAGGCAATCATTGTAGGCAAAACCACTCCTTCCTTCCACCTCCTTGATTTCTATCTAACCATCTATGGCCGTCCTATCGCCCTCACCCCTACCCTTAAGTACCTTGGCGTCACCCTCGACCGTCGCCTCTCCTGGACCCCCCATCTCCGGATGATCCAAGCCAAGGCACGCTCCCGACTCTGTCTCCTCGAGCTCCTTTCCGGCCGTAAGTGGGGTCTGCACCCCTCCACCATAGTCCACACCTATAAATCCCTCATCCGCCATATCCTCTGTTATGCCCATCCAGCCGGGATCTCCACCCCCCCTACCTTTTATAAATCCCTTCAGATCCTTGAACGCCATGCTCTCCGCCTAGCCTATCGCATCCGTCTACCCTCCCCCATGCGGATCCTGTACGACCTCATTCCGTTCCCCCACCTCCTCCTTTTCCTTGAAAGGATACGGATCCTGTACACCTCCCGTAAACTCGATCCTCCTCACCTGCTTGTCTCACCCATCCTCTCCCACCCCTGCCCACTGGTGGGCCTGTATTCCCACGTCCCACCTGGTCTCCATCTCTCCACTCTCCTTACCCTCTCCCAGGGTGGCTTCCGCCAGCTCCCCCTCCCTGATGATGTCCTCCTCCCCTCCATGTACCCCTCCTATCAACTTTGATACTCCCCTCCCGCTTCCTGTGTCTTTTCCTTTTGGGCACCCTCCCTCCCCTCTCTCTCCTTTTCCCCCCATCCCCCTTCCACCACCCCTTTTCCCCCGGGCTTCCCCTCCCCCTTCCTCCCTATTTCCCCTGCCCGTGGCATCTCTGCTCTCCCCAATCCCTCTCTCCCCTCTTCTCCTCTCTTGGCAGGTCCCTGGACTCGTACACACTCAGTGGACATTCGCGCACCAGAGATCATCGCCATCAGTGTCCTGTGTGTGTGCATTCGTTTTGTGTTTAGTGTTCTTTCGCCGTCACGCCACCACTGTTCACGTGTGCCGTCGCAGTCATCCGTGTTATGTGTGCCATGTCAACAGCTTTTAGTGTTTTTTTCTTGTCCAGCGTGAATGGCTTCGTGTATATTGTTTTTCAGTGTCTACAGTTTTTTACCCGCCATTTGTCTTGTATCACCTGTACCACCGTTATGTTTTATATTGTATCACTCTCGGCTGAAGAGCAGCGTATTATGCTGCTGACAGCCCACCTTTGTAGAAGGTGTTGAAAATAACAATAAAGGAAAAAAAAGGGATATGTTTCACTAGGAGTTTTCGATTATATCGAAGTGTTCTTACTGAAGCATACGTCGTTAATAAGTCAGTTTTCGTGTGCTCGCGGAAGTACCTGCACAATTGTGTTTTTCACGGCCACGTCAGCAGACACGTGAAGACGATTGTAGACTGCTATCAGTTCCCCTTCTGATGACGGCTTGACTCACTTCACCGACATTGGGTTGGACACTACACTTGGTGACACTGTAGCGCAACTACAGCATGGCACCGTGAGGCAAAGCCTGAAGGTCTTAGGAATTATCGGCGTATGTCTCCAAGCATGGAGCGACAGCAACAGGTCCTAATTGGACAATAAATCCAGTCGGTGACTATGGATTGCCAACCTATTGTTGGCACTGTGGCTAAATAGGGGTTTCAACCTGTTCAGCTCAGAAGATCCTTCGCTGCAGTGCTGCCCAGGCGCTGGAACGAGCCGCGCAATCGACACTTGTCACTACAAACAGATATGACAACCTAGATGGAGCGTCGGCGCAGGAGTGTATGACCACCGACGCACCACCAACACGTCTGTCGGCCCCAAGGGCGCCGAAGGTACCACCTATAATGATTTACAACTGCGCCAACCAAGTTAAGCTGTGCCGCAACCTCAAGAAACAGATTTCTGGGTGTTTTCGTGTTGATGGGTGTAAAATTTTACGTTAACACCCAGAGGATTACAAGAATGTGCTCGACTTTTGCAAGAATCAACAATTATTGTTTCACACGTATCAGGATGCCACCAGGAGGGATATGAAACGAAGACTAGCTCAAATGCAGGAAGGAGGGAAAGTTCCACCCACTGCCAGTGTATACTGTGACATTACCAAAGGCAGATACCGTTTATGGAGTTTGCTATGTGCTGCCGACGAAAGTGCAGCTGGCGGATTAGTGATCCTGCAAGGAACTGTCCCAGTGTAAATGTTGTCAACGTTAGACACACACATCTAATTATTGTTGGCTATTAGCATGCTGTGTTAAGTGTGGCGCCACGAACCGTAGAACTGAATGTACAGTACCTCCAGGCTTACCTCCTAAATGTGCAGGTTGCCAGCGCCTGATGCAGCTTCTTGGAAGGGCTGTAGTGAATTTCAGAAAGCTCTCAAGAAGTTTTTCCCATCAACCTCACATCCTGCACAGCCACAGAGCGAATCTCGAACTGTTCCCAACAGTGTGAAACTTGAAATTGCTGACATGGTTGGCGTGGCTGCTCAAAAGATCCCCCCCCCCCTCCACCACCATGGGACCAGGAGTGGACTGCATCTAACACAGGAGTGTTGGCTGGTTGGTTGGTTGAAGGGGAAAGGGGAAAGGGACCACACAGCGAGGTCATAGGTTACATCGGAATAGGGAAGGATAGGGAAGGAAGTCGACTGTGCCCTTTCAAAGGAACCATACTGGCATTTGTCTACAGTGATTTAGGAAAATAATGGAAAACCTAAATCAAGATGGCCGGCCGCGGGTTTGAACTCTCATCCTCCCGAATGGGAGTCCAGTGTGCTAACCACAGCGCCACCTCGATCGTTTGGGAGGATTGACCATTTGCTTCAGCATTATAGGGTGTCTAGCATGACACTGGTCATTCCACAAAGAGGACATCTCAGGACAAAGATAAGGATGCCACCATTCTCAAATTTCTTAGCAACCAGAACTATCTACACAAACTCATCACTGCTGGGAAAAAGATGTTGGCAGCTAAAGACAAACTCTACTGTTGGAAATAATGGCTCAGTTTGATGTGTCAGACTAACGTCATGGCCGCACAGATGAAGGATCTTTACACCTGTCTATGGAATGTTGCTGGAGTTCTCAGCAAGAAGCTTGAATAACAAAATTTTAAAGATTTCATTGGCTGTCACAAGATCGACGTAGTCCTCATGTCAGAGACTCACCTATAGGCGAATGAAACTTTCAAATTTCGAAATATGGTGGGTTACCTCACTGACAGACATGCATGAAGTGGTGGCACAGCAGTTTACCTTCGCCATATTGTTACTCACAGCATGTCGACCTAACCAAGCTACAGGAGCTGGAGGTTACTGCAGTTTCAGTCTGGACAAGTTTCGGAGAGGTCGCTTTTGTGACGGCATATCTTCACCCAACAGCGCAGCTCACAGCTCAAGACTTACATCATATCTTAGCACCAACGGGCAACACTTTTACTGGCGGAGACTGGAATGGGAAGCATCCCACCTGGAATTCACATAGCACCAATCCTAGGGGACTGGTGCTGCAATGCCTGGAGTAAGACTTTAACCTACAGATCTGGGGAACTCTTGATCTGGCCCACACTCCCTCCAACAGCTATCAACGTCCAGATGCCGTTGATACTGTTATCACCCAACAACTTTGGACTGACTTCTGTTTTGTGACTATTAATGCCTTATCGTCGAACTATGATCCTGTTCTGGCGACGCTATCAAAGATGAGTCACCTGCTGAACCAGTAAGTTCACAAAGAAAATAACTGGCCCAAGTTCAAGACATACTTAAATAGCAATATTGTGCCTACCCTGGAGGTTTAGACACCGACCCAAATCGATTGTGTCATTGATTACTTAAGGCAGAAACTGCAGAAGGCCCACGAACTGTAGTCTGTAACGGGTTTTGATGACTTCCAGACCCATGATCCCTTGCCTCCCTTACTTAAAGAATTACGTCTACAGGAGAACCTGTACCGAAAGCTATGACAACTGACACAACTCAACTTACTACCTGGATAGGCAGCTTCGACTATGATTACTTGACTGGCGAGTAGAAATGTTGGAGGAAAAGTCCTCTTTTCTCCTGAAATTCAAGGAAGAATGGCGGTTAGTGAGAAATTTGAGGGCCGAGTTCACGCCCAACTGACCTCTTTAGACTCCTCAGGGATTAACAGAGGACTCACATTCACAGAAATATTCATGAGGGCGTTTGATCGACAGATGATGCTTCTGAGAGAATCTCTGAACAGAGCCCAGTGAGAATACGAGTATGCCTCCATACAACTCATTGATCATATCCTCACACTCTTGACCAGTTCCGTTCCCATCTCACTACACCTAGCGAAATTAGAGCCATACTGAGGAAGCTAAATGGGAAGAAGGCACCTGTTCAAAATGGTTCAAATGGCTCTGAGCAGTATGGGACATAACTACTGAGGTCATCAGTCCCCTAGAACTTAGAACTACTTAAACCTAACTAACCTAAGGACATCACACATATCCATGCCCGAGGCAGGATTCGAACCTGCGACCGTAGCAGTCACGCGGTTCCAAACCGACGTGCTTAGAACCGCACGGCCACACTGACCAGCGAAGGCACCTGTTGTTGACAAGATCAGCATCTTACACCTGAAGAACTTACCACATAAACCACTGGTGCCCTTGACAAGAATTTACAATGGCTGTCTCCTGACTAAGTATTTGCCCACTGAGTGCAAGATGGAGAAGGTAGCTCCTATTCCCAAACCACAGAAGGATGTTAACCTGGGCACAAATTACCAGCCCATTAGTCTTCTTTGTGGTTTGGGCAAAACCTTCGAGAGAGTGAACCAGGCCCACTTTTTGGAACCACTGGTGGCAGATCATATTATCAGGGCAGAGCTGCAACTCCTTCGTTTGGCAGAACATATTACCAGAAATTTCAATATGTCTAGTGCTACTGCAGCGGTCTGTTTGGATATTGAAAGAGTCTATGTTATGGTAGGGAGAGAACAACGAATTCGGAAACTGGATGAACTGACGTCGATATCCATTTGTTATGTGGAACTTATAGCTAGTGTTTTGACAGACAGAGAGATGATTGTAACAGTAGAGGGCCAATCGTCTGATACCTGACTGGCGCAGGCTGAGCTACCTCAACGATCTATTTTATCTCCACTACTATTTAATCTGTATGTAAATGACATGGCAACTGCCACAGGGGTATAAATTCCACAGTTTGCCGACGATATAGCTTTCTTCACCAGCGGAAAACATATTCACACCAACATTCGATTCCTTCAGTATCAACTGGATGCCACAGCCACTTGGTGTAAGATCAATAAAGTGTACTAAATCCCACTAAGACGACAACCTTCTATTTCAGCACAAACCCCCTTGATGCCCACCAAACTGAAACTGCATGGGCGGGATATACCATGAGGGGTGGGGTCAATGGTGACTTACCCAGGGGTCACTTTAGACAAACACTTCTTTCTCCATAAACATATTGACTGTCTCAGGAGCAAAGCTTTTTCAGGAGTGCTAATCTCAGTACCGCAGAAAAATTCGATTATATAAGACGACGGTTCTCTCTAAGATACTGTGTAGTAGCTCAGTCTAGGATCTTGCTGGTCCAAAATAAACTGATTGTCTACAAGTTTTACAAAATATGCTACACAGGTGGATACTTCGTGCCAGCTGCTATACTCGCATCATTGACTAGCACACTGTCCTCCATATCGATACCTCCCATGGCACCTGTTGTTGACAAGATCAGCATCTTACACCTGAAGAACTTACCACATAAACCACTGGTGCCCTTGACAAGAATTTACAATGGCTGTCTCCTGACTAAGTATTTGCCCACTGAGTGCAAGATGGAGAAGGTAGCTCCTATTCCCGAACCACAGATTGCTTGGTACTATGACATCCTAGCTGATATACAGGTCCTATGAAGTTGACTCCAAAAGTTTATTCGTGATAAAGTTAACCCAATCACCCACTTCCTTTCTACCATGAAGTCTGGATTGTCATAGAGTATGGTGCTCCAGTTTACACAGTGCCAAATAAATAAAAAAATAAAAAGGTGCAGTGGGAGAGTGGGTCACTGCTCTTATATTATTATTACCCACCCTTATGTTTCTCCCAGCAGCAGCTATTCTCTTGTACATTGGCAGGAGGCTACTCCCCTGTACTTCAGTGATAGCTTGTTATCCTGTCATTATTATCCACCTTCCCATATAGGGCTATTGTCTAGACTGGCTGGCGCAACTCTGTAGAGCTAGACTAGAAGTGGGAACAGATGTCTGCTCCACATCTAGCAGTTACTGGCGAAACTGGATGGAGACACTGTCCAGTGCGCAATCAATGGCAACTCAGATTGTTTAAGTAAACAATATGCCACTATGCATATAAGATAAAGACCTATTTCAGTACTGTCCAACGTCACCACTGAATGGATCTTCCACATAAGTGGAGAAGGAGAGGACTGGGGGAGGTCAACAGCGCCCCCTGATGGTGTTATTGTGAACTAAGTGCGGTGGTTTTTGGCCCTCAAGGTGAACGCACAGTATTTAATATTCAAGCCAATAAATTTCAATTACCCGCCATATTTTGCATTTTCCCCCAAAATTTCAATTTCCCACAATTTCCAAAGGTTGTAGTCGAAGGGAGGGGGTAGGTGGGGTAGGGATGGGGAAGAGACATATGCCGGCTGGGAAAAACCCATGTCCCACCAGGGGGTGGGGTCATTAACTGATCAATTAAATTAATTTGACACCAATTTTGTGTCAAAAGTGTGCCAGAAATCCCATTACCCCACTACTTTACGCACTACCACGAAGATAAGATTCTAGAAATTAGGACTCATACGGAGGCATCAGACAGTTGTTTTTCCCTTGCTCTGCTTGCGAGTGGAACAGGAAAGGAAATGAGTAGTAATGGTACAGGGTACACTCCAGCAGGTACATGTAGATGTAGAAAGGCGATGGGTGGACATAACCTCTATTAATGGCCACTAATAGGTGTCCAGATGCTTTTGAGCATACAGTGTATGATTCCCACAGACTCAACACCCTAGGTTTAATATCGCCACCAAACGGTCGCAGTCACCCTAGTCTTCCTGATGTTCGTTAAACATAGTCGTATGAGATATTGTACAGCAAGCACGTGATTTTACATTGTACAAAATTCGTGCAACATTAGGAACAATGTTACTTCAAGAGCTATACTTCGTAATGAACAAGATTTTTCTGTTCTGAAGACAATAATACTGCCCTGTTGAAACGACCAAGAAAAAGGAAACGTCAGTATTCCTCACGATGATGGATCCTAAAAACGAATTACCTTATTCCACGCCGCATTTATTTTCCGGCGATTGTTCAATTGTGCGTGAAAGACTAGACGTTGGAAGAAAAGGGGGATCGGAACCCGTAACAAGTTTGAGCTCAGGGTCGCCCCGTGTGGTGTGTTCAGATGTAAATGACTGCACCACATTGGGGGTCTGCGCTCGAATACCGACCCACCACGCAACTGTAACCTGGTCGATGCGACGGGAACTCTTATTGTCTATTGTGCTAACAAGAGCGACAAAGAGGGAGCTAATTCTAATAGGTTTTACATTTATTTATGATGTTACAAAGTGGCAGTATGGATTTACTAGATAACTGGAGGAATTTCTAACTGAGATAAACTACTTCTAGATTTGTGAATTTAATGATGGTCTGACTTCTTCTTATGAGAGGCTCTGTCTTGAAAATAAGGTATTTCAATCAACGCTGCTGAAATCTGAATGTACACGCCGAGCCACAGTTACGGAGTCTGGAGTTCTTCAGAGGTAATGTAATAAGCAACATTCTTCTCGACTTAAGTTACCAGTTGGATACAGAGATGGAAATCCAAAGGGGGGTAGTCATTTTAAACCACAGGATGCTGAGGGAATTATATTAGGAAATCAGACACTAAAACTAGTTGATGAATTTTGCTAACTGAGCAGCAAAAGAACAAGAAATGGTCGAAGTATGAGGATATATGACGCAGACTGGAAATAATACAAAACCTTTTTCTGGGAAAGAGAAGCTTGCTAACGAAGTCTAAAATTTAGCTCTCAGAAAATATTTTCTGAACGTATTATTCGGAGTGAAGCCTTATATGGATTTGAAATGTGAACGATAAAAAGTACAGTTAAGTCGAAAATGGAAGTTATTGAAATTGTTACAGAAAGCAGCTGATGATTAGTTGGGTAGATTGGGTAATTACTGAAGAGAAGCGATACTGAGTCCGATCGGGGAGAAAAGAAACTCATGAAATAACGTGATTGAAAGAAGGACCCGACTGATATGATAGCTCCTGATGAAATAAGGAATAGTTAATTCGATAATGGGGTAGTGCGGGGCTAAAACCTGGAGGGAAAACTAAGCATGTTTAAGAAGATGTAGGATACAGTAATCATAGAGAGGCAAAAAGATCGGCAGAGGATAGCCAATCGTCAAACTCCTTTTTGGTTGAAGACAGCAACAATAACAAATTTCTGTACAACTATTGCTCTCACTCTAAAATAATATACAGTCAAATTCAAATGGCTCTGAGCACTGTTGGACTTAACATCTAACGTCATCAGTCTCCTAGAACTTAGAACTACTTAAACCTAACTAACCTAAGGACATCACACACAACCATGCCTGAGGCAGGATTCGAACCTGCGACCGTAGCGGTCGCGCGGTTCCAGACTGAAGTGTCTACAATCGCTCGGCCACTTCGGCCGGCAATATACAGTCGCTTTCTTTATTTTTATTGCTAGGCTCCAGCGGTTAAAGTTTCATAGATATTAGATGTCAATCGAATCTACCTCGGATTATTTGATAATATAGTACTGGAGACCAAGTGTAAGTTATTCATACTAAACAAGAAATATCGTTGAATACTCTTTGAAAACAAGTTTGTAAAACTTAAGTGTGTAGCATTAACATGGTTCAACAGAAAAACACAAGCAGAAAGCACCAAAAATTTAATTCAGGTACCATCTTAGTTTAAATAACTTCTGAAAACATGAGAGAATGCCACGAATCCTGCTTCTGCAACAGCCTCTTCATTTCAGAGTAGCGCTTGCACCCTACGTCCTTAATTAATTGCTGGATGTATTCCTTACCTTATCAGTCCACCTCAGACGCTTACCTTATCAGTCCACCTCAAACGCTTCGATTCTTTACTGTTCTGGATTTTCGTTCAACCATGATTCACTAGAATACGATGCTGTGGTTCAAATGGTTCAAATGGCTCTGAGCACTATGGGACTCAACTGCTGTGGTCATAAGTCCCCTAGAACTTAGAACTACTTAAACCTAACTAACCTAAGGACAGCACACAACACCCAGCCATCACGAGGGAGAGAAAATCCCTGACCCCGCCGGGAATCGAACCCGGGAACCCGGGCGTGGGAAGCGAGAACGCTACCGCACGACCACGAGATGCGGGCTACGATGCTGTGCTCCAAACGCACATTCTAAGAAATTTCGTCTTCAAATTAAGGCCTATATTTGACAGCAGTAAACGTATTGGCCAGGAATGACCACTTTGCTTGTCCCAGTCTGGTTTTTATGTCCTTCTGTTTTCGTCCTTCATGGGCTAATTTGCTTCGGAGGTGATACAATTCTTGAACTTCGCCTACTTCGAGACGATCAATTTTGATGCTACGTTTCTTGCTAGTCTCATTTCTGCTACTTCTCATTACTTTTTCCTTTCCCCTGTTACTTTCAGTCCATATTCTATACTCATTAGACTGTTCATTCCATTCGACACATCCTGTAGTAACTCTTCTTCTCTTTCACAGAGGACAGCAATATCATCAACTAATGTAAACAGTGATATCCTTTCACCCTGATTTTTAATACCACTCTTGAACTTTCTTTTACTTCTTGTCATTGCTTTTTAGATGTATAGATTGAACAATAGAAATGGAAATTTATATCCCTGTCTCACACTCGCTTTAGTTCGACCATTTAAAACCTGGTTTCCCAAGCTTATTGTTTTCTCTTGGTTCTTGTACACATTGTATATTACCCATCTTCCTATGTATCCTACTCCCATTTTTCTCAGAATTTGAAACATCTTGCACCATTTCACAATGTCAAACGTTTTTTCTGTATCGACATATCCTATGACCTTCCAGAATCTTGCATTATTTCACGTTGTTGGACTCTTTTTCTGAATCGACAATTCCTATGAGCTCATCTTGGACGGCCGAGGTGGCCGAGCGGTTCTAGGCGCTACAGTCTGGAACCACGCGACCGCTACGCTCGCAGGTTCGAATCCTGCGTCGGGCATGGACGTGTGTGACGTCCTTACGTTAGTTAGGTTTAAGTAGTTCTAAGTTCTAGGGGACTGATGACCTTAGAAGTTAAGTCCCATAGTGCTCAGAGCCATTTGAACCATTCTTTTTTTTTTTTTTTTTTGCTTATCTTGATTTTCCATCAGTCTTGCTTCCATTATCAGGTGCTAAGGCAAAACTGCTTCTCTGGTGCTTTTACCTTTCCTAAAACCAAACGTATCGTCATATAACAATTCTCGGTTTTCGTTTACTTTTTTCTATATACTACTCTTGTCAGGAGCTTGGATGCGTGAACTGCGAATCTGATCGCGCTATAGTTCTGGGGCTTTTGCTATCTTCGGAATTTTTTGTATGATATTTTTCCGAAAGTCTAATGGTACACCGCCAGTCTCATAAGTTCTAAACACCAACTTGAATAGTCATTTTGCTCCAATTTCTCGCAGTCGTTTACAAACTGTGATGGACTGTTATCCATTCTTTCTGCTTTGTTTGATCATAGGTCTTCCAGAGATCTTTTAAATTCTAACTTTATACTTGACCCCCTATATCTGCCTTATTGGCTCCAGTTTCTTATTCTATCAAGTCATCAAACAAGTCCTGCCCCTCATAGAGGCCCTCAATGTACTCCTTCCACCTATTCCCTCTTTCCTCTGCGTTTTATAATGGAATTCCCATTGCACTTTCAATGTTACTACCCTAGATTTCAATTTCACTAAAGGCCATTTTGACTTTTCTGTATACTGAGTCAGTCCTTCCTATGACAATTTCTGTTTCGATCTCTTTGCATATTTTCTGGAAACATTCGACCTTATCGGCCCTGCACTTCCCACTTACTTCATTTCTAATTTATTTATGTAGCTGTATTCCAGTCTTCTCCTGAACGATTTTGTACTTCTGGCTTTCATCGATCAATTGCAGTACTTCTTGTGTAATTCAAGGTTTCTTCGGAGCTACGTTCCTTGTACCCATGCCTGTCTGCCTAACGTCTCTGACTGCCATTTTTAGAGATGTACACTCCTCTCCAGATGAACTGCCTACTGTGTTGTATCTTCGAAAGCGTCTCACCATTCCTCAGTACTTCAGTACCCCACTTCATTCCCCACCGGCGCTTCCATACTATTCTCTTAAGCTTCAGTGTACTCTCCATCATTACTAAACTGTGATCTCAGTCTACATCTGCTCCTGGCTACGCCTTACGATCCAATATCTGATTTCAGAATCTCTGTGTGACAATGATGTAATCCTGCTGGAATCTTTCTGTGTCGCTGGGTCTTTTATAAGTATACATCTTCCTCTTCTGATGTCTGAAAAGAACGTTCGCTATTACAATCTGAAAATTACTGTGTAATGCACCTTTATCTTCTCTCATTCCTAGTGTCGTAACCAGTTTTTCATCCCTTCCCCTACAACAGGGTTCCAATCTCCAATAATTGTTAAATTTTCATTCCCCTTTCTCTGTCTCCTCATTTTCCTCTCGCTACGCTGGTATGTATATCTGAACTATGGTTGTCGGCGTTGATTTGCTGTCAAATCTGATGAGAACAACCATATCACTGAACTGGGTAGCACACTCTCTGCCCTATCTTCCCATTCAAAACGAATCGTATTCCTGTCGAAGCAATTTTTGGTGCTGCTTCTGATATTACCCTATATTCGTCTTACCAAAAACCCTTATATGCTTTCCATTTCATTTGATTGGCCCCCGCTGTACGTAAGATGAGCCTTTGCACTTTCCTTTTCAGATTTTGTAGGTTTCCTGCTTCGTCCAAGCTTCTCACATTCCATGCTCCCACTCGCAGAACGTAATCCTGTTGTTGGTTACTCCCTCTTTTTCTCATGGTCACCTCCCACTTGGCAGCCGTTCCCGGGGATCAAAATGAAGGGGATCCAACAGAAGTACTAATCTGCAATCTTCTGTCAACCCATATGTCGTGTGGACACACATTATGCGTCTTTAATGCACTTGTTTCCGTTGCCTTTCTGCATCCTCATGTCGTTAACGATTGCTGATTCTTCCACCATTTTGGGACAGTTTCCCCACACCAAGGGCAAGAAAGTGTCCACTCTTCCTCTTCTTTAACAAGGTCGTTAGCAGAACGATGGTGACTTCTTACTCTGCAAGTCCTCGGCTGCCATTGGTGAAGATTTTTAATCAAAATTTAAGCAGTGGCTACGTCAGAATCCGAGGCCTATGGCGTTTTGGTTACTAATCAGTGAAGTTGACTCTAGACCACCGATATAATACAATCACCAATTGACGGAAAATACTTTCGCCTACACTGTTGATCATCATTAATGATCTTGGAATGGCTAAGCTTTATCAGCAAGAAACTTCTTTAGAGTTTCTAACGATACTGAAACAGATAAATGTCAGGGAGCAGCTGTTATACCACAGAATCTGATCTCATCGAAATTTATTATTACGCACAACTGGTAGTGGCATCTAGCCTATGGTTAAGTTTTCCACTACATACTCACAACTGAACTACACGTCTGTTTCTCGCTACGATGTTTTTGCTTGTTGCCACCGGGAATCACACCACGGTATTCCCGCTGCCTCTATTTGTAGGGCACGACGGAAGGAAAGTGTTCCCAACACTGAAGGAGCAGTAATATTGATCGAGGAATTAAAAGAAAAAACAGCTTGGAATCCTCAGACTTGTGAAATGTTGACGAGCTTCGGGTTTTACAACCGGATCTTTCACAATCCTGCAGTATCGGGTCAAATAACGGCGCAAGCCAAGCTATATATCTGTCGAGAAATCTCTCTGAGTTTGGTCATCAGACATCCTGGTTTCTGTAATTGCCTCACACACATTTCCATATTCAATATCTCTGCGACATCTCTTGTATACGGCTGGCCCACTTTAGCCCAGTACTTGTTTATTGAGAAACCGACAGAAAGTTTGAATGTATGGAGCTACTATGAGTAAAAGTTCGTGAACTATTTAGAAGTAAGTGACAAACATTTAATTGGGTAGGAGACATTTATAGACATGAAAGTAACTACAGGTTCGCCCCTGGTAAATGCGATACCGCAGCTACTGTTCCTGTCGTATGTGTAGATAGTGTTAGCTGCGAACACAGGTTTTACGCTGATGATGCTGTTATCTATGGGGAAGTGCTATTTGATACTACACCCGAGTCTAGTAACGTCTTGAAAATTACAAGCTTAGTACATAAAGGTGTACATCCTTTTTGGTGCAGATAACAGTAAATTAGTGGACTGTATCAAATGTAGAAACATAATAGGCTTTAGCTACACGGTTAATGAGTTAACTGTAGTCATTCATGACATCACAATACCAGGTCCTAACGGTAGGACGATGATTGAAGTGGACGATCGCATAGCCTCTGTTGTAGATACAGCGACTACTAGGAAACTGTAGAGAACCTACGAAAGGGACTGTTTGTGAAATGCATTCGTGGTCCTTAGTGCAGTACCATTCAAGCCCTTGCAGTCTGTGTCAAGTTGGATTGATGTCAGTCATAGAATATATGCAATGAAAGTAGTACAGACAGCTGTCTGGTGGGAAAGAGATAAGCTAAATAATCCCAAAGGGGAAATTTTCGCAGAAACATTTATGATATTTAGCAAAAACAGTTGGTAATCATGTGCTAAATTCTGCTTACGAGTGTTGAAATTTTATGTCCTGCCTTTGCGAGAAAAGTAGTTTCTGTGGTTTGAAAATCGTTGTATGCAATACGAAGCAGTTGTCAGTATAGTGTATATTGCAACTATTACAGAAAACAACCATAAATATTTATGTCTAAGTTATCGAATTAGAATAACGTATTTGTTAGCAGCATATAGTCCACTCGTGGACTGCACAAGGGTATTAGAATATTTAGCGACACTGCAAGTAACCTGTTTATGTCAGTATTAATTTAATTAAATCTAAAGTCTCATACGGAACAGATGCGTAGCACTGTCTCCTCGCACATACTGTTTGCTTAACATAGATAGTTGAGATCTTTGCTTACTAGTAAATGAGTGATATTTTCGCCTAGTGAATGATTTTTGTTTTATACACAAAAGCATCTTACATTGATTGACTATTCCGTTGGTTTTTGATCATTTCATGTATTGTAGAATGTGGTGTGTGTTTTCATTCATAAAAACATTCTATGTACAGCCCATGTCTGTGCTTGAAACTGGCATGAGGAATATTATGAAGTGGTTGTGTGTCCCAGGAATTGTTCAGGGTATATATGTTGTTTGCACTGTAACCATTTGTGCATCGTCTTGAAAAATAAGAAGGGCCGAAGCAAGACGAAACGGCATCCACTGGAATGTATTTAAAGGGGGCGCTTCATATCTTCTCAAATGCAGGCACAGTAGCATTTATTTACGTGTTTTTTTTTTTTTTTTTTTTTTTTTTTTGACGGCCCCTAAGGCTATTCCAAGGAAAATTATTTCTTGCTATGTTGCGAAAGAGACTCATTGTTGTTGGACATCGTCTTGTCGGAGTATTGTGTCATTTGCACTGGGTCCATCTTGCCCTCCATAATTTCCTGTGGTATCGCCATAGTCAGCCTGCCACTTTCATTCTCATTAAGAGTGAAAGTTACAGCTATCCAGAGACAGAGAGATACTTTGGTTTTATGTTGATACAGTGCGTGTTTTGATAGGCAAATGAATCTTACACGATTGTTGCTGACATTAAAATTTCACTCTGAAAAAGTATTTTCCGACATAATTTACTTTTGGTTCAGGTTTATGCTCCACTACTGATTTATTTACTCGTAATGATTACAAATTTACACGACGAGATCGTTTTGGCGTTTTTTCCATTATCGAGCGCAGAAGCGCACGGCCGATTTTCTTCCCCGTAGTTGACAGTCCGAACTTGTACTCCGTCGCTAATGACAACGATGACGACGGTACGTCGAACCCAGTCTAACTTCCGTCCTTTCAAGCGTACATATGCAAATGCTATAATAGGTATAGTAGTGTTTCTTACGTCCGCTGCTTAGCTGTGTGGTTACGTGTTTGCCTACCATGCAGCAGGTCCGGGTTCGATTTCCGGCCAGATTGGAGATTTTCTCCGCTCGTGGACTGGGCGTTGTGTTGGCCTTATCACCATTTCATCCCCATCACCCGCACGCGAGAAGCCGGATGTGGCGTCGACTGAAATAAGACAAGCACACGGCGGCCGAACTTCCCCGGATGGTGCCTCCCGGCCAGCAATGACCTACGATCATTTCATTTCATTTCAATGTTCCTTACGTCTATGTTAGTTTGTATGTCTGCGTGTGGCAGATTATGCTTGCGAATCAATTATGACGCAGTTCTTACCGTATCTTGTAGAGTAAGTACTTGTTGTCTTCCTTTATGTTGTGATCACGTTATTTCTGTGTCCTTATACTTGTTTGATCCCGGTAAAATTATTTTTGACAGAATTTTGACAGCTGAAGCTCCAGCAATGCTACATATTTGCAATGCAAATTATATTTCGCGGAAAGTCAGTGACTATGTTTAAATTTCAGAGACGGTACTTCGTGGTTTTAGGTAAATAATAAATGTTCTATTGTTCTGTTTGACACGATAGTTTACCCTTTTCCTTTTATAATGTCAGTGAAATTTTCCAAATATTTCTTATGTTTAAAATAGGTTTGTCCATCAGGGATGATTTTTGGTTGTTTCCATTTCTCCAAAATGTCCATTCTACGTATGTCCTTTAGGTACATTATGCAGAATTTTTTAGGGCATTTTAAATACTTTCTACCTTACATTTTTGGTTTTCCAAGTGTAAACCCAGAGGACATCCTTAATGAACAAATAGATTTTCGACGCAGAAAATCTTATGAACATTATAAATGGAAAAGGGTAAATTTTCACGACGGACAAAAAACAATAGAACAAATGTTATTTACGTAAAACCACAAAATACAGTCTCTCAGCGCGATATATAATTTCCAGCGTAAGCATATAGCATCGCTGGAGCCGGACCTGTCGGAAAACTGTCAAAAATAATTTCACCGAGATCACACAAAGAAAAGTGAATTGAAATAACGGGGTCTTTACGTAACAGAAAGACTGTAGATATTTAGGCTCCAAGGTGCAATATGGACTGCATCATACCAACACTTAAACAGAATGTGCCGTACGCGCCGGCCGGTGTGGCCGAGCGGTTCTAGGCGCTTCAGTCTGGAACCGCGCGACCGCTACACGGTCGCAGGTTCGAATCCTGCCTCGCGAATGGATGTGTGTGATGTCCTTAGGTTAGTTAGGTTTAAGTAGTCCTAAGTTCTAGGTGGCTGATGACTTCAGCTGTTAAGTCCCATAGTGCTCAGAGCCGTTTCAACTATTTTTTTTTTTTGTGCCGTATGTAGACACAGAAAGTAACATGTAAGGAACAACATTATACCTATTATACCATCTGCTCATGCACACCTCATAATGGCAACAATCACAAAACGAGCTCGATATGTAACTTTGTAATCATTACTTGTATGTAAATCAATAGTGTACCTGAAACCTGTACCAAAAATAAAACATTTCGTTCTTGTATCTTGGGCATGCTGCAAGCCCACTAGAAAAGAAAATATTTTCCATTAAATGCACGTGGGGCTGGTTAGTGACTTTTTTCTGACTCTTGGTACACAAGAGTCAAAGCGCTCCTGCAGTGCAGAGTATGGAGGCTCGGTGACCAACCAGGCACCTCTGATAAATGATTTGGTAGTAACATGAGTGGTCCAGTTTCCCATCCATCTTAGTCAGTCACCCTCGACATCCGATGTCTGGGCGCCCTCATTCAGGCGAGGCACTGTATTGCTGAGCACAGACGTATCCACAGATTTTTCGAAATTGTGCCGGCTGCAGATAAAATATTACTGAGGCCGTAAAAGAGCAATCTCGTGCACATTAGGCCCAGTTAGGAATTTCGTGATGTCGCCGGTACGATGAATAAAGAGGACGTTTCTACAAATTTTAGACACCTCTTTGGACTGTAGATATGCTGTGGGGGGTCTTGGAACACTATCTCGCGCATTAGACTCGCTTCTAAATCTCACGGCAGCCGCCCTGATGTCGATGCTTGGAGATTATCGAACCTAAGCTACCGGCGCGGGAAATAAAGCACTCGTTGATTGGACGGCGTCCTGAAAATTAGCCAGAATGGGAGAACTTGAGTTTTCTTCTGCAGAGGCAGAAGGGCGAATTATCTCGAATTAGCCATGGTTTCCATAATTTTCTTGGGTGTAAGCACAAACTTATCAGGAGAAAGAAAACTGGCGTTCTACGGATCGGAGCGTGGAATGTCAGATCCCTTAATCGGGCAGGTAGGTTAGAAAATTTAAAAAGGGAAATGGATAGGTTAAAGTTAGATATAGTGGGAATTAGTGAAGTTCGGTGGCAGGAGGAACAAGACTTTTGGTCAGGTGATTACAGGAGTATGAATACAAAATCAAATAGAGGTAATGCAGGAGTAGGTTTAATAATGAATAAAAAAATAGGAGTGCGGGTTAGCTACTACAAACAGCATAGTGAACGCATTATTGTGGCCAAGATAGACACAAAGCCCATGCCTACTACAGTAGTACAAGTTTATATGCCAACTAGCTCTGCAGATGATGAAGAAATTGATGAAATGTATGACGAGATAAAAGAAATTATTCAGGTAGTGAAGGGAGACGAAAATTTAATAGTCATGGGTGACTGGAATTCGTCAGTACGAAAAGGGAGAGAAGGAAACATAGTAAGTGAATATGGATTGGGGGGAAGAAATGAAAGAGGAAGCCGCCTTGTAGAATTTTGCACAGAGCATAACTTAATCATAGCTAACACTTGGTTCAAGAATCATAAAAGAAGGTTGTATACCTGGAAGAATCCTGGAGATACTAAAAGGTATCAGATAGATTATATAATGGTAAGACAGAGATTTAGGAACCAGGTTTTAAATTGTAAGACTTTCCAGGGGCAGATGTGGACTCTGACCACAATCTCTTGGTTATGAACTGCAGATTGAAACTGAAGAAACTGCATAAAGGTGGGAATTTAAGGAGATGGGACCTGGATAAACTGAAAGAACGAGAGGTTGCAGAGAGTTTCAGGGAGAGCATAAGGGAACAATTGACAGGAATGGGGGAAAGAATACAGTAGAAGAAGAATGGGTAGCTCTGAGGGATGAAGTAGTGAAAGCAGCAGACGATCAAGTAGGTAAAAAGACGAGGGCTAATAGAAATCCTTGGGTAACAGAAGAAATATTGAATTTAATTGATAAAAGGAGAAAATATAAAAATGCAGTAAATGACGCAGGCAAAAAGGAATACAAACGTCTCAAAAATGAGATCGACAGGAAGTGCAAAATGGCTAAGCAGGGATGGCTAGAGGACAAATGTAAGGATGTAGAGGCTTGTCTAACTAGGGGAAAGATAGATACTGCCTACAGGAAAATTAAAGAGACCTTTGGAGAGAAGAGAACCACTTGTATGAATATCAAGAGCTCAGATGGCAACCCAGTTCTAAGCAAGAAGGGAAGGCAGAAAGGTGGAAGGAGTATATAGAGGGTTTATACAAGGGCGATGTACTTGAGGACAATATTATGGAAATGGAAGAGGATGTAGATGAAGATGAAATGGGAGATACGATACTGCGAGAAGAGTTTGACAGAGCACTGAAAGACCTGAGTCGAAACAAGGCCCCGGGAGTAGACAACATTCCATTAGAACTACTGACGGCCTTGGGAGAGCCAGTCCTGACAAAACTCTACCATCTGGTGAGCAAGATGTATGAGACATGTGAAATACCCTCAGACTTCAAGAAGAATATAATAATTCCAATCCCAAAGAAAGCAGGTGTTGACAGATGTGAAAATTACCGAACTATCAGTTTAATAAGTCACAGCTGCAAAATACTAACGCAAATTCTTTACAGACGAATGGAAAAACTGGTAGAAGCGGACCTCGGGGAAGATCAGTTTGGATTCCGTAGAAATGTTGGAACACGTGAGGCAATACTAACCTTACGACTTATCTTAGAAAAAAGATTAAGAAAGGGCAAACCCACGTTTCTAGCATTTGTAGACTTAGAGAAAGCTTTTGACAATGTTGACTGGAATACTCTCTTCCACATTCTAAAGGTGGCAAGGGTAAAATACAGGGAGCGAAAGGCTATTTACAATTTGTACAGAAACCAGATGGCAGTTATAAGAGTCGAGGGGCATGAAAGGGAAGCAGTGGTTGGGAAAGGAGTGAGACAGGGTTGTAGCCTATCCCCGATGTTATTCAATCTGTATATTGAGCAAGCAGTAAAGGAAACAAAAGAAAAATTCGGAGTAGGTATTAAAATTCATGGAGAAGAAGTAAAAACTTTGAGGTCGCCGAAGACATTGTAATTCTGTCAGAGACAGCAAAGGACTTGGAAGAACAGTTGAATGGAATGGACAGTGTCTTGAAAGGAGGATATAAGATGAACATCAACAAAAGTAAAACAAGGATAATGGAATGTAGTCGAATTAAGTCGGGTGATGCTGAGGGAATTAGATTAGGAAATGAGACACTTAAAGTAGTAAAGGAGTTTTGTTATTTGGGGAGCAAAATAACTGATGATGGTCAAAGTAGAGAGGATACAAAATGTAGACTGGCAATGGCAAGGAAAGCGTTTCTGAAGAAGAGAAATTTGTTAACATCGAGTATAGATTTAAGTGTCAGGTTGTCGTTTCTGAAAGTATTTGTATGGAGTGTAGCCATGTATGGAAGTGAAACATGGACAATAACTAGTATGGACAAGAAGAGAATAGAAGCTTTCGAAATGTGGTGCTACAGAAGAATGCTGAAGATAAGGTGGGTAGATCACGTAACTAATGAGGAGGTATTGAATAGGATTGGGGAGAAGAGGAGTTTGTGGCACAACTTGACTAAAAGAAGGGATCGGTTGGTAGGACATGTTTTGAGGCATCAAGGGATCACAAATTTAGCATTGGAGGGCAGCGTGGAAGGTAAAAATCGTAGAGGGAGACCAAGAGATGAATACACTAAGCAGATTCAGAAGGATGTAGGTTGCAGTAGGTACTGGGAGATGAAGAAGCTTGCACAGGATAGAGTAGCATGGAGAGCTGCATCAAACCAGTCTCAGGACTGAAGACCACAACAACAACAAGCACAAACTATTCGTAACAGAGAAAGGGCAGTGCTTGCTACATGGCCTCTCGTTGGCAACATTCCTAACATTCTTTCTGGTTGGACAACAAGTATCTTTTGCCCGTCTTTCCGCAGAGAACTTACAGAAGCATCGTTATCAATTTGTTCTCTGTCAGGACCCGAGGTAGTGCAGTTCTGTTAGTTAGGACGTGGAGTAGATTTGAACCTTAGAACGGGTCCGAGCCGTAGTAGTTTTCTGTAGTTGGATAGGGGCTGAGGCTAAAAATTCAATCTCTGTGGGGGCTGCGGGCAGCGCAGATACATCTGCAGCCACTGAAGTCATAGCTCGTTCTTTCGCCTCTTATAGTTGGAGAAATGTTAATAATGAGGCAGGAGTAGGCACGTTTTCAATTGAAGCACAGTGGTCTCATTTTACACCACTCTCTGACAGCCTGTCACCTAACTATGATTCACCTGTGAGTTCGAACGTATTTTCCTAATCCCATCTGAACGACGCAGTCATCATGTCCAGTGCAAAACCGTGTACTGTATTTACGTTAGTGGCCTCATTAGTTAGCTGCCAGACTACGTTCTTTCCTTCCCCACAGAATTTGTCCCTCAGTTTCTGTCGATTATGTAATTATATGGATTTCATGTTACTATTTCTACTCATCACCAATGTGTGGGTGAGTTAACTATTACGTTTGTTTGTCGTGTGTTGCTACTTTTGTGGAATATTCTGTTATAAGCAATGGCCTAAGTTAACTTTTTTCACCTCAGTTTGAACCCCTTGGTGTCTATAATCACTGTTCACTTTAACAAGAACGACAAGCTCGACTCCATTCCCAGGGCCACCACTTCTCTTTCCATTTCCTTTACGCATAGCTTATGAAAGACGTCTGAGCTGTACGGTGGTGATCTGTACATCGAACGGATTCATCCCATTCACATCAAAGGTACTGTTTAGGTTTAGTCGTAGGCCAGCTGCGTCTTACAGGTTAATGAAAACGCTAAGTAAACCTAGCATCAATCCGGTTTCTCCAGTGTAAGGATCAAATGAAATAAGGCCCTATTGATGACACTTCATTCGTTTGGGAAAGAAGCCGTATTAAAATCACTATGTTGCCATCATTGTGTACGTTTCAAGGAAATGAGGCAAAGGGTGACAGAACGGGTTAGGATTAAACTCTAGATCTTTTATTTTCAAGAATGCTGTGTTTTGTTATTGATATTAAACACCTGTGAACTAGAAAATGACTCTCAGAAACCTGCAAAAGTTTTGTGTAGTCTTCATCTCTAGTAAGGTGTTATGAGGAACGACAGTAATGGATCGGAATCTGATATCATTCGTTGGCGCACAGAATGCTCGTAGACGTTACAACAATCCGAAGAGAGCTCCAACATGACTGTTGTGCCTCCTGTTGTACTTAATATTATATTTGCCGTTATAAAAAGTAGTTGTACTGGGACAGAACTCTATAGATCGGAAATATTATTTCAATTAGGATCAAAACTTATTCTGGTAAAGAAACAAATGTACTTTGTTACGCTATGTTTGCGAAAGTAATCCTGCAGAAGTTGCGGTATGCCGTTGTGCACAAAGCTGTCCTCAACCCAGAGATTCATTTGATCACCACAACGTTCCACTGGGCAAGGTCTCATTGGAGTTTGCAATTATATGTTTGGTTCTAACCACAGTATTTCTCACTTACATAGACTTTTGCCACAGCTGAAAGAAGCGACGGGCGAGAGAGCTGTGACAAATTGTAGCGTTGGATATAATAGACCATGCAGCTTTTTACGTCCAGTTCCAGAAGATTTACAGTCACAGCCCACGGATTTTCTACTGACTGGTGGTCTGGCAAAGTGGCTGTACTAAACACACTCTGTGCGGCTGCAGTGTAAGTTCGGGGAGCGGGGGAATGGAGGGTATAGATAGTGATGCGAGGACGAACTGTTTTTTATTGGACAGTAACTTTCTTGAGGCACTGTTAGCTATTAGGTCTTCCACTTCAGCTGGCCAAATCGGAAAAGTTTTCTTTATTCTCACTCACTCAGTGACATGCCTGTTTTTCTTGGCTGAAATAAACTCTTAAAATTCTGAACGTAGCGGTGACGAATGACAGAGTGAAAAGTTATCTACAACCTGTACAGAAACCATACTGCAGTTATAACTTCTTCGAAGGGAAGCAGCAGTCGAAAAGTCGGTGGTTCTGAGCACTATGGGACTTAACATCTGTGGTCATCAGTCCCCTAGAACTTAGAACTACTTAAACCTAACTAACCTAAGGACATCACACACATCCATGCCCGAGGCAGGAGTCGAACCTGCGACCGTAGCAGTCGCGCGGTTCCGGACTGCGCGCCTAGAAAAAGTCGGTGAGACAGAGATGTAGGTGAACACTGACGTTATTGAAGCTATACATTGAGCAAACAGTAAAGGAAACCAAGGAGAAAATTGGAGAGGGAATTAATTAACGTACAAGCACAAAAAATGAAAATCTTGAGTTTCTCGATGACAATGAAATTCTTTCAGAGGCAGGTCATGGAACACCAAGTGAATACAATGGATACTGCACTGAAAAGAGTTTGTAATAAATATCAGGAAAATTAAAATTAGGTTAATGGAATACTATGTAGTTGAAATATGCTATGTGAAGGGAATTAGATTAGAAAAGTGAATACTGCTATTACGGCAGGGAAAAGAACCGACGATGACTGAGGCAGAGAGAATCTGCTGCCTGACAAAACATCTTAAGCACCAAGAAGACATGGTTGCTTGTCAACGTAAGTTCGCACGTGTATTCAGTATCGGCATGTATGCAAATGAGTAGAGTGACAGATCTCTCTGACAGATAGTATTTTATAATCACTGATATAACACCACATATCCTTTCAATACATGAAATTTCATTATGTTTCCCACTCCCTTCTGGGCACTTCACGTTTTATTTTGTCAGGCAGCGTAAGAAGCAGCAAAGTTTGTATTAAAGGCTGGTATGAACACCTGTACTTACTTGGGAACGCCTTTTTTTTATTTCATTAAAGTCAGTATCGCCATTAGACTTGTTTATGTGCAGTGTTACATTTACACTTACACGATCATGATTTCGGCTTCAAAGTGCCATTATCAAGTGTTTTAAGTGTTATAGAATGCCTAAGATGGCTTTATGGCGTATTTAAAATACACTATTAGACACATTGTCTATTTATTTTAAATACCAGAATATGCCATCTGAGGCACTGTATAACACTTAAAACACTTGATAACGGCACTTTGAAGCCGAAATCATGATCGAGTAAGTGTAAATGTAACACTGCAAATAAACAACAGTCTAATGGCGATACTGACTTTAAAGAAATATGACTGTGGCCCCGCATTATGAAAAAATTATTACTTGGGAATGGTTGGACCCCCATTTGCCCGTAATATAGCTGCGATTCTTCTTGGAATACCGGCATATAATGATTGTATAGTCTCCAGTGGAATGTTAAGCCACTCTTCGATCAGAGCTTCTAACTCCTGTAGTGACGAGGGAGGCGGAAATCTGCTCCGGAGTCTGCGCTCACGATTGTAGTGTCCTGGCTGTGTGAATTGGTGCATTATCGTCCTGAAATATGGCATCATCGTTGGGGAGCGACATTTGAAACATGGAGTGCACCTGATCACCTAAAATGTTCATATAATCAGTGGCTGTAACATGGCGTTTGAGAGTAATGATGGGACTAGCAGAACACCTTGATATGTCTGCCCACACCATCACACTTCCACCTTCACGCTTAACCTTTAGAGTCAAGCAATCAGGATTGTAGGCTTCTTTTGGCGTTCTCCAAACGTAAACCTGGCCCGATGTTGGAATTAACGAAAACGCTGACTCGTCGGACAATATGACGTGTTTCCGTTGATCCTCCGTCCAGGATTAATGCTCCTGACGCCATGTTTTACCCTTCTTGGCCTTGGTTGTCGTCACTCCGGTGTCCATTCGTTTCACTGAAACCCGGCACCTTGCAATGTTGCCATAATAATATACTCGCCCTGGTGCGATGGTATCGCCCAACCTGCTACACAGTTACCAATGTGTGGTGTAGTTAGCTAGGCTATCCTAGATATAGCAGCTCGTCCATGAATATGCGCTTTATGGAGTTCTCGGCGTACATGGTCGAAAGATACGGGATCTCTAAGACGAAGCTGACTATTGAGCTCTGCAGCCACTGTAGCCGCCGTAGGTTGCTGTTTGACACAATTCGTGTTAGCGTACGGCGATCTCTGTCATTTAGTTTTGATCTGCCCCCAGTATTACGTTTACATGATGATGTCATTCCATGTTTTGTGAATGCTGTCATGACTGTTGAAACAGTTGCTCTTGAAACATTCAATAAGTTAGTTGTCCTGGCTACTGATGCTCCAGCTAATCGGGCCCCCACAATCTGCCCTCTTTGGAACTCTGTTAGGTCTTTCATTGCACGTCGACCTCGGTCTCTGAATGCAGATACGAAATGTACGGTATTCGTAAAAAACGTGCTTGATGCCAGTCCATATTGATCACACACAATCCAACACGACACTTGCCTTACCTGGATTGTCACACACACACACACACACACACACATATATATATATATATATATAATTCTAGCTCCAATAAGAACAGAGATATGGGCAAATACGTATTTTTCCATCTGTGGCATGTAGGTTGCCCTGCACTAATTGCATGTGGTGTGGGAACAGTAACAGCCTACAAAATCAAACTGCTTTGCAGGGTGGCCTACATGTCAGGGGTAAGAAATGGTTTTCCAAAATATAAGCAGCTCTGTGTGACAGGTGTCTGTTTTATCGACCTGCTTTGCATGGCGGATTGTATGTCGGGTTTTTAAGCCTCTGATGTGTAGCCTGCCTTGCATGATACGTGTATTGTGGGAGATGTATTGTCCTGCTATAATGAACTCTATTTCAGGGGCGAAACTTGCGGATGATTGTGACAGTGAACAGGTTGGGTTGGACAGAGAATTGACTGGACAGAGCTAGGGGGAGAAGAAAATGGAAAGAGAGAATGGAGAAGGGGGAGATGCAGGATAAAGGTGGAAGATGTAGAGCAGTGGTGGACAGTTGGAGAAGGAAGATGGTGAGGCGGAAACAGAACGAGAGAGGGGGAGAAAGATTTGCTCAGTGGGATGGAGGATGAAGATAGAGAAAGGGGGTGTAGAGGAGTAGAGATGTAGAGGAGTAGAGAAGTAGGAGAGTAGGAGAAGGTAGCCACAGAGAGGAGAAAAAGGAGGTTTATTCAATATTCTTGTCAAGTACATACATGGCCAAAGCTGTGGGGAAAGGGTTAGTATACAATAAGAGAGAAATATTCAAGTTAGTGACTAAGGAATGATAGAAAACATATGAAATAACAGTATCAGGAGTTCATAGAGCTGGTTCCGTTCGGGTGTGGCAACTTTCATGAAAGTGGATCCGTTCTATTGCATAATCTCCAGAAACGTGGCAAACAGTTGCCACGTCCCCACTCCGTAGTCGAGAGGCAAAGAAAAAGTGTGCGAATAGTGTTTACGGCGGCTGCGTTCTGGAGCAGCTGTCGGTGTGTCTTTTGAGTCTCACAAACCCGTCGCGGGATCCGGTTGGGGACTGGCCACTGGCGCCGGCATACATTAGCGGCGCGGCGCGGCGCGGCGCGGCCACGGGCTGAATGGACGCGGCGCGTGGTGGCCAGCCGGGGCCAGGCCAGGCACTCAATGTCCCGTGGGGCCGCGGGCACACTCAATGGCCGAGCTGTGCGTGGGAAGCCGAGGCACGCACTGCAGCCGGGACACAGCTGCTCCGGAGAGGACCGCACTGCGCCGCTGCGGTCCTCTGCTGCCTGCATTCTCCTCAGCTCAAAATGTAGGCGAGCTCGACAACTCGCGTTATTGACTTCAACTGTCTATTGCAATTCGCAGAACATACTGCACAAATACAATTTTGCAACTTCCCCAGATCTGTAGACTCAAGACTACACTGAGGTGAACCTCCTAATGTGTCGGATTTCCTTTTCCTCGACGTAGTGCAGCATCTCGACGTGGTATGGACTCAAGAAGTCGTTAGAAGTCCCCTGCAGAAATATTAAGCCATTCTACGTCTATAGCCATCCATAATTGCGAAAGTGTTGCCAGTGCCGGATTTTCTGCAGGAACTGATCTCTAGATTATGTCCGATAAATGTTCAGTGGGACTGATGTGACGATTTGGGTGACCAAATTATTCGCTCGAATTGTCCAGAAGTTCTTCAAACCAGTTGCGAACAGTTGAGGTCTGGTGACACAGCACATCGTCACTCGTACAAATTCCATCGTTGTTTGAGAACATGACGTCCATGAATGGCTGCAAATGGTCTCCAAGTAAGCGAAAATCCAGAGGACCCATTACCCTCCGAGCAAAAAGAGTCCACAGCCCGTATCATTATGGGGCCACCACAAGCTTGCACAGTGCCTTGTTGAGAACTTGCGTCCATGCCTTCTTCCGGTGTCCGCCGTACTCGAAACCTGACATCAGTCCTTACCAAATGAAATCGGGACGACTGGGCCACGGTTTCCCAGTCGTCTACGGTCCAACTGACATGGTCACGAGCCCAGGAGAGGCGCTGCGGGCGACGTCTTGCTGTTGGTGAAGGCACTCGAGTCGATCATCTACAGTCATAGTTCACTAACGCCAAATTTCACCGCACTGTCCTAACGGACACGTTCGTCATACGTCCCTCTTTGATATCTACGGCTATTTCACGCAGTGTTGCTTGTCTGTTAGCACTGACAAATCTACGCTAATGCCGCTGCTCTCGGTCGTTAAGTGATGGCCGTCGGCCACTGCGTTGTGCGTGGTGAGAGGTAATGCTTGAAATTCGGTATTTTTGGCATACTTGTAACACTGTGGATCTCAGAATATTGAAATCCCTAACGATATCCAACACAGTATGTCCCTTGCGTGTAGCTCCATATATGACCCAGCAGTCAAAGTCTGTTAAATCCAGTCGCACGGCCACAATCACGTCGGAAACCTTTTCACTTAAATCACCGCTGTACAAATGAGAGCTCCGCCAACTAACTACCATTTTATGCTTCGGGTAGGCGGTACTGTCTGCAGCTCGTGGTCTCGCGGTAGCGTTCTCGCTTCCCGAGCACGGGGTCCCGGGTTCGATTCCCGGCGGGGTCAGGGATTTTTCCTGCCTCGAGATCATTGGGTGTTGTTGTGTCGTCATCATCATTCATCCCCATTACGGTCGGAGGAAGGTAATGGCAAACCACCTCCACTAGGAACTTACATAGTAAGGTGGCGCGGGCTCCCCTACGCTCTGTAAAGAAGTGTGGGACTCATCATCATCAACAGGCGATACTACCGCCATCTGTATATGCACATATCGCTATCCCACGACTTTTGTCTCCTCAGGATAGAGCACACTGCTTCATGTAAGTTCCACCGAGCAGCTGCACAGGACTCTGCTGTGTATTCACTTCGCCATTGTCTTGTTGTAACGCATCTCCGATTCTTGCTCTCTGCTTTTCGCTATGTTTCGGGTTCTCCCTCTCTCCGGATTACTCGTTATTTCTTGCAGTACCGAAAACTGAGACAAACTGAAACAGCGATCGCGGGTGCAAGCGTGGATTTCTGGTTCAGTCGTCGACAGTGCTCTCTGCTAACGTTGGCGTAGCTAGAGTTGTTTAGGTTTTGGAGCCAAGTAGCTAGCTGGACGGAGGTTATTAGTAAAAGAGAGGGAACTGGCTGGGTTTAGTACAAGCCAATGAATCATGTTTCCGTGGTAATTTGCGTCCGGTTTTTTGTGTGACTCTTTCCCTAATGAATTTGGACTGCATTCTTGTTTCGTTTTTGTGGAGATAATAGGCGGAAAGAGCCTTTAGGAAAATCCACAACCCATTCGATAGACACGATCAAAACTGACCTCGCTGTCATAGGAAGGACATCAGACAATGTTCTATGTGACAAGTTATACATACGTAACCGGTAGTGGAAGAGGCTCGTGTCAATATCCGCCGAACTAGAACTGTACAACGATGATAATGATTATAAATTTCTCCCTTAATAAGTACGTCATACTTTTTTAAAAGTTAAAATTATTGCGATTTTGTGATCAACACTTTTCACGCAGTATTGGTAGAAACGATTAAACTGGTGCACTTTGTATCGAAATAAAGTTTACTTATCTTCCAGTTGGCCTCAGCTCCTACGGTTTTTTTGTTGAGTTCACAATCTTTATAAAACATACAGAGAGATCAAAGGTTTTTGTCAGACATTACTGAAATTCATTAATTTTGACATATTCACTTTTAATCTGCTCTTCTTCCGATTCAATAAACATAACACAAAAAAATTCTTGACCACAAATAGAGTCACAATTTACGTGACAAAACTTAGTGTGAAGTAGCTCTTTGTTCACACCATACATAGCAAAAATTCTTGTGTACTACAGTAAATGAAGCAGGCAAAAAGGAATACAAACGTCTCAAAGAAGAGATAGACAGGAAGCGCAAAATGGTTAAGCAGGGATGGCTGGAGGACAAATGTAAGGATGTAGAGGCTTGTCTCACTAGGGGTAAGATAGATACTGCCTACAGGAAAATTAAAGAGACCTTTGGAGAAAAGAGAACCACTTGTATGAATATCAAGAGCTCAGATGGAAACCCAGTACTAAGAAAAGAAGGGAAAACAGAAAGGTGGAGGGAGTATATAGAGGGTCTATACAAGGGCGATGTACTTGAGGACAATATTATGGAAGTGGAAGAGGATGCAGATAAAGATGAAATGGGAGATACGATGCTGCGTGAAGAGTTTGACAGAACACTGAAAGACCTAAGTCGAAACAAGGCCCCGGGAGTAGACAACATTCCATTGGAGCTACTGACGGCCTTGGGAGAGCCAGTCCTGACAAAACTCTACCATCTGGTGAGCAAGATAAATGAAACAGGCGAAATACCCTCAGACTTCAAGAAGAATATAATAATTCCAGTCCAAAGAAAGCAGGCGTTGACAGATGTGAAAATTACCGAACTATCAGTTTAATAAGTCACAGCTGCAAAATACTAAAGCGACTACTTTACAGACGAATGGAAAAACTGGTAGAAGCCGATCTCGGGGAAGAGCAGTTTGCACTCCGTAGAAATGTTGGAACACGTGAGGCAATACTGACCTTACGACTTATCTTATGAAGAAAAATATAAGGAAAGGCAAACCTACGTTTCTAGCATTTGTAGATTTAGAGAAAGATTTTGACAATGTTGACTGGAATACTCTCTTTCAAATTCTAAAGGTGGCAGGGGTAAAATACAGGGAGCGAAAGGCTATTTACAATTTGTACAGAAACCAGATGGCAGTAGTAAGAGTCGAGAGACATGAAAGGGAAGCAGGGGTTGAGAAGGGAGTGACACAGGGTTGTAGCCTCTCCCCAATATTATTCAATCTGTATATTGAGAAAAGCAGTAAAGAAAACAATAGAAAAATTCGGAGTAGATATTAAAATCCATGGAGAAGAAATAAAAACTTTGAGGTTCGCCGATGACACTGTAATTCTGTCAGAGACAGCAAAGGACTTGGAAGAGCAGTTGAACGGAATGGACAGTGTGTTGAGAGGAGGATACAAGATGAACATCAACAAAAGCAAAACGAGGATAATGGAATGTAGTCGAATTAAGTCGGGTGATGCTGAGGGAATTAGATTAGGAAATGAGACACTTAAAGTAGTAAAGGAGTTTTGCTATTCAGGGAGCAAAATATCTGATGTTGGTCGAAGTAGAGAGGATGTAAAATGTAGACTGGCAATGGCAAGAAAAGCGTCTCTGAAGAAGAGAAATTTGTTAACATCGAGTATAGATTTAAGTGTCAGGAAGTCGTTTCTGAAAGTATTTGTATGGAGTGTAGCCATGTATAGAAGTGAAACATGGACGATAAATAGTTTGGACAAGAAGAGAACAGAAGCTTTTGAAATGTGGTGCTACAGAAGAATGCTGAAGATTAGATGGGTAGATCACATAACTAATGAGGAGGCATTGAATAGAATTAGGGAGAAGAGGAGTTTGTGGCACAACTTGACAAGAAGAAGGGACCGGTTGGCAGGACATGTTCTGAGGCATCAAGGGATCACAAATTTAGCATTGGAGGGCAGCGTGGAGCGTAAAAATTGTAGAGGGAGACCAAGAGATGAATAAACTAAAAACCAACACCGACAACGATACTTCAGGTGCACATGACGACGTCGCAGGCTGAAGAGATAGAGAAAGTGTATGAGGATATTGAAAGGGTAATACAGTACGTAAAGGGAGATAAGAATCTAATAGTCACGGGGGACTGGAATGCGGTTGAACGGGAAGGAGTAGAAGAAAATGTTACAGGGGCTTGGGACAAGGAATGAGGGAGGATAAATATTAATTTAGTTCTGTAACAAATTTATAATTTCAGCTAGTAATAGCTAACACTCTGTTCAAGAATCACAAGAGGAGGAGGTATATTTGGAAAAGGCGGGGTGATACGGGAAGATTTCAGTTAGATTACATCATGGTCAGACAGCGATTCCGAAATCATATACTGGATTGTAAGGCGTACCCAGCAGCAGATATGGACTCAGATCACAACATACTAGTGATGAAGAGTAGGCTGAAGTTTAAGAAATTAGACAGGAAGAATCATTACGCGAAGAACTGGGGTACGGAAATACTAAGGAATAACGAGATACGGTTGAAGTTTTCTTGGGATATAGATACAGCAAAAAGGAATAGCTCAGTAGGCAGTATAGCTGAAGAGGAATGGATATCTCTAAAAAGGGCCATCACAAAGGCTAGAAACAAAAACAGAGGTACACAGAAGGTAACTACGAAGAAACCATGGGTAACAGAAGAAATATTTCAGCTGATCGATGAAAGGACGAAGTACAAGAAGGTTCCAGGAAACTCAGGAATACAAAAATGCAAGTCACTGAGGAATGAAGTAAACAGGAAGTGCGGGGAATGTAAGACGAAGTGGCTGCATGAAAAATGTGAAGAAATCGAAAAAGAAATGATTGTCGGAAGGATAGACTCAGCATACAGTAAAGTCAAAACAACATTAGATAACACTAAAAGCTAGGGTGTTAATATTAAGAGTTCAACGGGAAGTCTTAACTGCCGTCTGCTTCACTGCTTCACATCTCCTTTGCGGCAAGCTACGTAAATTTAAGTATTAACTGTGTTTTTTTTACTTGCCACTTCTTTTCCCGTGTGTGTTTACTTTTACGAAGCTTTAATTTTCGAGTACTAGTAATAGTGTTCCATAGATTTCGTGTTTGTCCAGAGACAGTTAGTGCTTATTTTCATTGTTTCCAACAAGAAGTGTCTAGTAACCACAGTTTAGTCAGTTATCAGCCGCCTTTAGTGAATTAGCAGTCTAGTTAAAAGTTGATTTCTTAACTCTCTACAGTAAATTGTTGATTTCTTAGGATGGATTGGATGTGTGACTACTGTGTACGGACGCAGGAGGAGCTGGCCACTGTTTGCGAACAGCTGAACGTGCTGATGGCCGCGGTCAGCCGTCTTCAGGCTGCTGCCTCGGAGTGTAGTAGCAGTGAGGAGTCTGGTGCGTCGCATGGTACACCCCAGGTGTAAAACATACTTCACCCACGGTCCCTGCTGGCGAGACATCTTCGCGGGTACAGGGTGCGGTTGGGCCACCCTCTCCCCAAGGGGGCCGGCCGCAGTGGCCGAACGGTTATAGGCGATTCAGTCTGGACACGCGCGACCGCTACGGTCGAAGGTTCGAATCCTGCCTCGGGCATGGATGTGTGTGATGTACTTAGGTTAGTTAGGTTTAAGTAGTTCTAAGTTCAAGGGGACTGATGACCTCAGATGTTACCCATAGTGCTCAGAGCCATTTCAACCATCTCCCCAAGGGGAGTGGCGGTTTCAACGGCGTTCATGTCGCACGAGGAGGAGGGTCAATGGGGAGGTTGGCCGTGTGGCATCGCCTGCTCTGCCTGTGAGTGGACATGTGGCCGCTCCTTCAGCAAGGTCCGAGCAGGCACATGGGGGGAGGGGGTTTTAGTGATTGGGAGCTCCAATGTTAGGCGGGTGATGGAGTCCCTTAAGGAAATAACGGAAAGGTCGGGGAAGAAGGCCAGTGTTCACTCTGTCTGCTTGCCGGGGGGGGGGGGGGGGGGGTCTCATCGGAGACGTGGAGGAGGACCTGCCGGCGGCGATAGAGAGCACTGAGTGCACCCGACTGCAAATGTGGGCACCAATGACTCTTCCGTCTGGGTTCAGAGGTCATCCTCAGTTCATACAGGCGGTTGGCGGAGTTGGTGAAGGCGGAAAGCCTCGCTCGCGGGGTGCAATCTGCGCTAACTACTTGTAGTGTCGTTCCCAGAACCGATCGCGGTCCTCTGGTTTGGAGCCGAGTGGAAGTCTTAAACCAGAGGCTCAGACGATTCTGCGGAGATCTGGGGTGCAAATTTCTCGACCTCCGCTATCGGGTGCAGAAATGTAGGGTCCCCTTGAATAGGTCAGGCGTGCACTATACGCCGGTAGCGGCTACAAGAGTAGCGGAGTACGTGTGGAGTGCACATGTGGGTCTTTTAGGTTAGAGAATTCCCTCCCTAGGTCCGACAAGGCGCCTCCTGAGACGCGACAAGGTAGCAGTAGGCAAAACGCAACAGGGAATGACAATATTAATGTGGTAATAGTAAACTGCAGGAGCGCCTATAGAAAGGTCCCAGAACTGCTCTCATTAATAAATGGTCACAATGCCCACATAGTATTAGGGACAGAAAGTTGGCTGAAACCAGATGTAGACAATAATGAAATTCTAAACTCAGATTGGAATGTATACCGCAGAGACAGGCTTGACAGTGAAGGGGGAGGCGTGTTTATAGCGATAAAAAGTGCAATAGTGTCAAAGGAAATTGACGGAGATCCGAAATGTGAAATAATTTGGGTGAAGGTCACGGTTGAAGCAGGCTCAGACATGGTAATTGGATGTCTCTATAGGCCCCCTGGCTCAGCAGCTGTTGTGGCAGAACACCTGAATGAAAATTTGGAAAATATTTCGAGTAGATTTCCCGACCATGTTATAATTTTGGGTGGAGATTTTAATTTACCCGATATAGACTGGGAGACTCAAACGTTTACAGCGTGTGGCAGGGACAAAGAATCCAGTGAAATTGCGTTATCTGAAAACTACCTGGAGCAGCTAAACAGAGAACCGACTCGTGGCGGTAACATATTAGACCTTCTGGTGACAAACAGACCCGAACTATTTGGAACAGTCAACGCAGAACAGAGAATCAGCGATCATAAAGCGGTTACATCATCGATTATTTCAGCCGTAAATAGAAATATTAAAAAAGGTAGGAAGATTTTTCTGTTTAGCAAAAGTGACAAAAAGCAGATTTCATAGTACTTGACGGCTCAACACAAAAGTTTTATCTCAAGTACAGATAGTGTTGAGGATCAGTGGACGAATTTCAAAACCATCGTACAATATGCGTTAGATGTGCCAAATAAGATTGTAAGAGATGGAAAAGAGCCACGTGGTACAACAACCGAGTTAGAAAACTGCTTTGGAAGCAAAGGGAACTTCACAGCATACATGATCATAGCGAAAGCCTCGCAAACAAACAAAAATTACACAAAGCGAAATGTAGTGTGAGGAGGGCTATGCGAGAGGAGTTCAACGAATTGTAAATTAAATTTTGTGTATTGACTTGGCAGTAAATACTAAGCAATTTTGGTCTTATGTCAAAGCGGTAGGAGGATCAAAACAAAATGTCCAGACACTCGGTGACCAAAATGGTACTGAAACAGAGGATGGCATACTAAAGGCCGAAATACTAAGTGTCTTTTTCCAAAGCTGTTTCACAGAGGAAGACTGCACTGTAGTTCCTTCTCTAGAGTGCCGCACAGATGACAAAATGGTAGATATCGAAATAGATGACAGAGGGATAGAGAAACAATTAATATCGCTCAAAAGAAGAAAGGCCACTGGACCTAATGGGATACCAGTTCGATTTTACACAGAGTACGAGAAGGAACTTGCCCCCCTTCTTGCAGCGATGTACCGTAGGCCTCTAGAAGAGCGTAGCGTTCCAAAAGATTGGAAAAGGGCACAGGAGGCAGAGGAGTGTCGTAGGACTGTTGCTATTCACAATATATATAAATGACATTGTGGATAACATCGGAAGTTCACTGAGGCTTTTTGCGGATGATGCTGTAGTATACCGAGAGGTTCTAAGAATGGAAAATTGTACTAAAATGCAGGATGATCTGCAACGAATTGACGCATAGTGCAGGGAATGGCAATTGAATCTCATTGTAGGCAAGTGTAATGTGCTGCGAATACATAGAAAGAAAGATCCTTTACCATTTAGCTACAATTTAACGGGTCAGCATCTGGAAGCAGTTAATTCCACAAATTATCTGGGAGTAGGCATTAGGAGTGATTTAAAATGGAACGACCATATAAAATTAATCGTCGCTAAAGCAGATGCCACATTGAGATTCATTGGAAGAATCCTAAGAAAATGCAGTCCGAAAACAAAGGAAGTAGGTTACAGTACACTTGTTTGCCCCACCGGTGTGGGATCCGAGCCAGATAGGGTCGATAGAAGAGATAGAGAAGATCCAACGGAGAGCAGCCCGCTTCGTTACAGGATCATTTAGTAACCGCGAAGATGATAGATAAACTCCAGTGGAACGCTCTGCAAGAGAGACGCTCAGTAGCTCGGTACGGGCTTCTGTTGAAGTTTCGAGAACATACCTTCGCCGAGGAGTCAAGCAGTATATTGCTTCCTGCTACGTATATCTTGCGAAGAGACCATGAAGATAAAATCAGAGAGATTAGAGCCCACACAGAGGCATACCGACAGTCTTTCTTTCCGCGGACAATACGAGACTGGAATAGAAGGGAGAACCGATGACGCCCGAAGTGGCCGAGCGGTTCTAGGCGCTACAGTCTGGAACCGCGCGACCACTACGGTCGCAGGTTTGAATCCTGCCTCGGGCATGGATGTGTGTGGTGTCCTTAGGTTAGTTAGGTTGAAGTAGTTCTAAGTTCTAGGGAACTGATGACCTCAGAAGTTAAGTCCCATAGTGCTCAGAGCCATTTTTTTGGAGAACCGATAGAGCTACTCAAAGTACCTTCCGCCACACACCGTCAGGTGGCTCTGCAGAGTATGGATGTAGATGTAGATGCAGATGTAGAATTCCACTGTTAAATGCAGAGGAGTGAGCGGGTAGGTGGAAATAATACACTGAAAGCCTCTATGATGGGAAAGAGTTGTCTGATATGATAGAAGAAGAAACAGGAGTTGATTTAGAAGCGATTGGGGATCCAGTATTAGAATTAGAATTTGAAAGAGCTTTTGAGGACTTAAGATCAATGAAAGTAGAATATATGGATAACATTCCTTCATAACTTCTAAAATCATTGGTGGAAGTGGCAACAGAACGACTGTTCACGTTGGTATGTAGAATGTATGAGTCTGGTGACAAACAATCTGACTTTCGGAAAAATATCATCCACACAATATCGAAGACTGCGAGAAACATCGCACAGTCAGCTTAACAGCTCATGCATCCAAGATGTCGACAGGAATAAACTACAGACGAATGGTAAAGAATATTTAGGATGTGCAAGATGACGATCAATTTGGCTTTAGATAAGATAAAGGCACCGGAGAGAGAATTCTGACGTGGCGGTTGATAATAGAAGCAAGACTAAATAAATCAAGACATTTTCATAGGATCTGTCGACCTGAAAAAAGCAGTCGACAACGTAAAATAGTGCAAGATGTTAGAAGTTCTGAGAAAAATAGGGGTAAGAGATAGGGAGGGACCGGTTCAAATGGCTCTAAGCACTATGGGACTTAACATCTGAGGCCATCAGTCCGCTAGACTTAGGACTACTTAAACCTAACTAACCTAAGGACATCACACACACATCCATGCCCGAGGCAGGATTCGAACCTGCGACCGTAGCAGCAGTGCGATTCCAGACTGAAGCGCCTAGAACCGCTCGGCCATAGCGGCCGGCGGGGACGGGTAATATACAATATGTACAAGATAAAATAGGAAATAATAAGACTGGACGACCAAGAACGAAGTGCTCGAATTAAAAAGGGTGTAAGACAGCGATGTAGTCTTTCACACCTACTGTCCAATCTGTACATCGAAGAAGCAATGATTGAAATGAAAGATGGGCTCGGGGGTGGAAGGATATCAATGATACGATTCTCTGATGACATTGCTATCCTGGGTGAACGTGAAGAAGCATTGCATGATCCGCTCAATGGAATTAACAGTCTAATGAGATCGGTAAAGGGGTTGAGAGCAAATAGACGAAACAGGAAAGTAATGATAAGTACGAGAAACGAGAACAGTGAGAAACATTACATCAGGACTGATGGTCACGAAGTAGATGAAGTTAAGGAATTCTGATACCTAAGCAGCAAAACATCCAACGACTGACGGAGCAAAAAACAGACTATCACTGGCAAGAAGGGCATTCCTGGCCAAGAGAAGTCTACTAGTATCAAACATAGGCCTTAATTTGAGGAAGAAATTTCTGGGAACGTACGTCTGGAGTACAGAATTGTATGGTAGTGAAACATGGACGTGGGAAAACCGGAAGAGAAGAGATTCGAAGCATTTGAGATGTGGTGCTACAGACGAATGTTGGAAATCAGGTGGAGTAATAAGGAAAGGATTGAGGAGGTTCTGTGCAGAATCGGAGAGGAAAGGAATACATGGAAAACACTGAGAAGGAGGAGGGACAGGGTGATAGGACATCTGGTAAGACATGAGGAAATGACTTCCATGGTACTAGAGGGAGCTGTAGAGGGCAAAAACTATAGAGGAAGACAGAGATTGGGATACATCCAGCATATAATTGAGGACGTAAATTGCAAGTGCCACTCTGAGATGTCCGAACAACAGCGCTTCGGTTCACTCCGAGACGCCTGGACACTTACCTTGTTGAGAGTCCTTCCTGGCACAAAGTAACAATGCGAACGCGATCGAACTGTGCTATTGATCGTCTAGGCATGTCTGAACTGCAGACAACACGAGCCGTGTACCTCCTTCCTGGTGGAATAACTGGAACTGATCGGCAGTCGGAGCCCCTCCGTCTAATTGGAGCTGCTCATGCATGGTTATTTACATCTTAGGGCGGGTTTAGTGACATCTCTGAAAAGTCAAAGACACTATTCCTGTGATACAATACCCACGGTCAACGTCTATCTTCGGGAGTTGTGGGAACCGGAGTGATGCAAAACTTTCTTTGATGTATGTAGTAAGTTAGTTTCAAGCAAATCAAGATTACATCTTAGCCATAATATTCCTTTATTATTTCATTCATCCTCTTCATATCCTGCTATATTTGTCTTGATCCTGGCTACGTTTCATCTGAAAACCTCGCCGAACTCCGGAATACTTGAAAGATACCAAATTTAAAAGAACGCGAAATCCCCAAGTTTGGCCATCTTACAGAAGCTCGAACTTTAATGCGGACTGTAATGCTAGATGCTTATAATGGTTTCCTCAACGAAACTTTGTCTCCAAACCTGGCAGAAAACCCAAAGAGATTCTGGTCGTATGTAAATTGCGCTACCAGCAAGAGTAGCGAAGGAATTTAAACCACTTAACAAAAGCAAGTAGTCCGATCCAGCCTGTATACCAATTGGGTTCCATTCAGAGCATATTGATGCAATAGCCCCATACTTACAAATAATGTACAACAGCTCGCTCGATGAAAGATTCTTACTCAAAGACTGAAAAATTGTTCTGGTGACACCAATATTCAAGGCATTAGGACTAAACCATTGAACTACAGGCCCATATCGTTAACGTCGATATGCAGCAGGATTTTGGAACATATACTGTGTTCGAACAATATGAATTATGTAGCAGACAACTGTCTATTGACACATAGTTAACTCGGATTTAGATATCGTCGTTCTTCTGAAACTCGGCTAGCTCTTTAGTTACACGAAGTGTTGAGTGCTATTGACAAGGGATTTCAGATCGATTCCGTATTTCTAGTTTTCCACAGGGCATTTAACACTGTATCTCACAACCGGTTTGTAATCAAATTGCGTGCTTGTGGAGAATCGTCTCTGTTATGCGACTAGATTCGTGATTTCCTATCAGGGGGGTCACAGGCTCTAGTAACTGATCAAAAGTCATCGAGTAAAGCGAAAGTGATTTCTGACGTTCACAAGGTAGTGTTATAGGTCCTCTGCTGTTCCTCATCTACATAAACAATCTAGCAGACAATCGTAGGTAGTTTGCAGATGATACTATCGTTTATCGTCTAGCGAAGTCACCAAGAGATGAAAATAAATTGCAAAACAATATGGAAAAGAAATCTGCGTCTTGCGAAAATTGACAGTTGACCCTATATAATGAAAAGTGTGAAGTCATCCACACGAGTGCTAAAATGAATCCGATAAATTTGGGTTACACGATAAATCAATCAAATCCAAAGACCACAAATTCAACTAACTCCTAGGAATTACAATTACGAACAACTTAAATTGGAAAGAGCACATAGAAGATGTTATGGGGAGGGCGAAAGAGTGACTGTGTCTTGTCGGCAGAGCACTTAGAAGGCGCAACAGATCTACTGAAGAGACTGCCTACACCACGCTTGCCCGTCCTCTTTTGGAGTACTCCTGTGCGATGTGAGATCATTACCAGAGAGGATTAACTGTGGACATCAAGAAAGTTCAAAGAACAGAATCACGTTTTGTATTCTTCAGAAACAGAGGAGAGAGTGTCACGGACATGATAAAGGATTTGGGGTCGACAATATTAAAACAAAGGTGTTTCTCGTTGCGGTGGAATCTTTTCACGAAATTTGGATCACCAACTTTCTCCTCCGAATGTGAAAATATTTTGTTGATGCCAGCCTACACAGCAAGAGACGATTCTCATAATAAAATAAGGGAAATGAGAGCTCGCGCGGAAAGATATTGGCGTTCGTTTTTGTCGCACGCTGTTCGAGAATGGAATAATAGAGAATTATTGTGAAGTTTGTTCTCTGAACCTTCTGCCAGGCACTTAAGTGTGATTTGCAGAGTATCCATGTAGATATAGATGTGAATGTGGATGTAGATCCCTCCAGATCTGGCGCTCCGCGGTCAGTTCCTTAATTTCAGCGAGTTACCCCTGACTCTCAGAAAATTTACTCCTTCCATTCAGTTAGCTTTATGCTTGCAGAACGATAGGCTTGTTTATCACCCACGGGCATTCTTAACGGATTAGCTGTTAGCTTTCAGCATAGTTGGAAACTGGTCTGTATTTATATTAAAAATGAAGAAATTCCTCCAGCTGTATTTGAGGTGTCGATTTTATTTTGGCAACTAGTTTCAACGTTGTAACAACGTCATCTTCAGGCCCATACACTTGTTGACGTCAACTGCGTGCGGCTGATACTAGAAGTCAGTGGTGAGACATGGACGTGCTCCGTGTGGAAGTACCCACCTTCCACACGGAGCGCTTGTATGGGCCTGAAGATGACTTTGCTACAATGGTGAAACTAGTTGCCAAAATAAAATCTACACCTTAAATACAGCTGGAGGAATTTCATTTTTAATATAAATTTATACAAACTGACGTCCCACTGTCTTCCATTTCAACTATGGATCTACGAAGACTATTCTGTATGGTCCGCCTCGGTAGCCGCGCGGTCAGCGTGACGGGTTGCTAACCGAAGGGGCCATGGTTTCGATTCCCGGCCGGTTCAGAGATTTTCTCCGCTCGGGAATGACCTTAATGGCTGTATTAGCACATCCCGAAAGCCAATAAACTAAAAAACTATAATCGGTGCAGCCACCTGGAATCTCTTCACTGAATTTTGCGATACTAATGACTGGGCAGATTCCCTTGGAGTCATAGGTTCACGGAAAGCTGTCCCCCTATAGCTTCCGATAAAGAAAGGATTCCGACATTGGGGTAATTAAAAAAGTCCTTCGAATAGCTTTGATCTCGGTGACTAAGAATGTTCCTCACTATGCAAAATTACTCACCGTGTTCATACTTCAACTGACTCGTTACTCCTCACTGAAGCCATCCATTTCAGCTAGGAAAAGTATTTGTCATTAAACATCGCATCACCAAGACTTGTCCCCCTAGGAAGAAGGACTTCCATAATACTGTCTGCTAGAGATGAACGCTTGACAACGTCTGATGTATGCGTTGTCGTAACTACACTCCTGGAAATGGAAAAAAGAACACATTGACACCGGTGTGTCAGACCCACCATACTTGCTCCGGACACTGCGAGAGGGCTGTAAAGCAATGATCACACGCACGGCACAGCGGACACACCAGGAACCGCGGTGTTGGCCGTCGAATGGCGCTAGCTGCGCAGCATTTGTGCACCGCCGCCGTCAGTGTCAGCCAGTTTGCCGTGGCATACGGAGCTCCATCGCAGTCTTTAACACTGGTAGCATGCCGCGACAGCGTGGACGTGAACCGTATGTGCAGTTGACGGACTTTGAGCGAGGGCGTATAATGGGCATGCGGGAGGCCGGGTGGACGTACCGCCGAATTGCTCAACACGTGGGGCGTGAGGTCTCCACAGTACATCGATGTTGTCGCCAGTGGCCGGCGGACGGTGCACGTGCCCGTCGACCTGGGACCGGACCGCAGCGACGCACGGATGCACGCCAAGACCGTCGGGTTCGATTCCCGGCGGGGTCAGGGATTTTCTCTGCCTCGTGATGGCTGGGTGTTTTGCGCTGTCTTTAGGTTCGTTAGGTTTAAGTAGTTCTAAGTTCTAGGGGACTGCTGACTATAGATGTTAAGTCCCATAGTGCTCAGAGCCAAGACCGTAGGATCCTACGCAGTGCCGTAAGGGACCGCACCGCCACTTCCCAGCAAATTAGGGACACTGTTGCTCCTGGGGTATCCGCGAGGACCATTCGCAACCGTCTCCATGAAGCTGGGCTACGGTCCCGCACACCGTTAGGCCGTCTTCCGCTCACGCCCCAACATCGTGCAGCCCGCCTCCAGTGGTGTCGCGACAGGCGTGAATGGAGAGACGAATGGAGACGTGTCGTCTTCAGCGATGAGAGTCGCTTCTGCCTTGGTGCCAATGATGGTCGTATGCGTGTTTGGCGCCGTGCAGGTGAGCGCCACAATCAGGACTGCATACGACCGAGGCACACAGGGCCAACACCCGGCATCATGGTGTGGGGAGCGATCTTCTACACTGGCCGTACACCACTGGTGATCGTCGAGGGGACACTGAATAGTGCACGGTACATCCAAACCGTCATCGAACCCATCGTTCTACCATTCCTAGACCGGCAAGGGAACTTGCTGTTCCAACAGGACAATGCATGTCCGCATGTATCCCGTGCCACCCAACGTGCTCTAGAAGGTGTAAGTCAACTACCCTGGCCAGCAAGATCTCCGGATCTGTCCCCCATTGAGCATGTTTGGGACTGGATGAAGCGTCGTCTCACGCGGTCTGCACGTCCAGCACGAACGCTGGTCCAACTGAGGCGCCAGGTGGAAATGGCATGGCAAGCCGTTCCACAGGACTACATCCAGCATCTCTACGATCGTCTCCATGGGAGAATAGCAGCCTGCATTGCTGCGAAAGGTGGATATACACTGTACTAGTGCCGACATTGTGCATGCTCTGTTGCCTGTGTCTATGTGCCTGTGGTTCTGTCAGTGTGATCATGTCATGTATCTGACCCCAGGAATGTGTCAATAAAGTTTCCCCTTCCTGGGACAATGAATTCACGGTGTTCTTATTTCAATTTCCAGGAGTGTATAAAAGGTTTAGAAGTTAGAGGCAGTTACATACATCTAGGCTTCAGATGCAAAGTACGTCACGTCAAGCAAACGCAAATATCGCCGGCAAGAGCGGCATACGCAAGTGGAACAGACCGACCCAATCATCAACGAAAAAAATGCTCTCATGCCCCATAGTCCGGCAAGTGGGTGTTTCTACGAGTATACCGTTACGAGCAAGGCTGACGTCAGCTGCGGGGCCCGACCACCCACATGGTGGATGGGCGCTCAGCTGGTCGCTGGTGCGCGTCTTGGCGAAGAGGCCCGGGCCCGGCGCTTCGTCTGCCCCTCGTTTGGAGACAGGTCGCGGCGGCGCGGGCGGACCGTTACAGCTGGGACGAGTAAAGCGCACCTCGTCTGTCTGTGTGTGTGTGTGTGTGCGTGTTGTCTCTCCTCCCACTCGCGGGCAGCCGCCAGCCGGCCCGTGCTCAATGAACCCGGCCGACGACCTCTCCTCTCCCGGTGCGTCTCCTTCCTGGCCGCGACGTGGGAGGTAACAAAAGTTTAAATCCCCCAGCGAGCGGTAAATCTTCCGCGGCCGTACCTCCCGATGACCCTGGCCGCGGCAGACGATTCCGCCGCCGGAACGGGGAGGGCTTCATAGACGGGTGTCTAGAATCCACCGTCCGCCGTGTCATTGTATGCAAAGCACTAATTTTGCTGGCCATTATGTCGTATATTTCTCTTCTTGTCCCCTCTTACCTTCTCGTAGTTGCTGTATTGTAGCAACAAGTTATGTCATGCAGCACGTACGAGAGTTTGGTTATCTGCATATTCCATTGATAGTAACTGCAACGTCTCCTTATGATGTTAAAGGACGTTGTTTTAGAATTATTATACACTTTATCTATGAAAAATGCAGCAACATTTTGGTCATTTACATAACAGAAAACAGGACAACGAAACAAGCACATAATCATGTTAAACATAAGCCCAAAAAATAACGGTTTCCCCAGTATTACATCTGCACAAGCAAAATCATACCAGTCTTACAAAATTGCTAATTTCAAGGATACGTTTATTTCTAAACACCGTAAGTTAAGGGTAAAGCACAAAGCCATAAACTGCCCTCCTTTCATTTTGTCACAATTCTGGATACATACGGATATGTCGGAAGTCGACATACACTATGTGATCAAAACTATCCGGACAGCCCTATGTTGTTGTTGTTGTGGTCTTCAGTCCTGAGACTGGTTTGATGCAGCTCTCCATGCTACTCTATCCTGTGCAAGCTTCTTCATCTCCCCGTACTTACTGCAACCTACATCCTTCTGAATCTGCGTAGTGTATTCATCTCTTGGCCTCCCTCTACGATTTTTACTCTCCAAGCTGCTCTCCAATACTAAATTGGTGATCCATTGATGCCTCAGAACATGTCCTACCAACCGGTCCCATCTTCTTGTCAAGTTGTGCCACAAACTCCTCTTCTCCCCAATTCTATTCAATACCTCCTCATTAGATATGTGATCTACCCATCTAATCTTCAGCATTCTTCTGTAGCACCACATTTCCAAAGCTTCTATTCTCTTCTTGTCTAAACTATTTATCGTCCATGTTTCACTTCCATACATGGCTACACGCCATATAAGTACTTTCAGAAACGACTTCCTGACACTTAAATCTATATTCGATGTTAACAAATTTCTCTTCTTCAGAAACGCTTTCCTTGCCATTGCCAGTCTACATTTTATATCCTCTCTACTTCGACCATCATCAGTTATTTTGCTCCCCAAATAGCAAAACTCCTTTACTACTTTAAGTGTCTCATTTCCTAGTCTAATTCTCTCAGCATCAACCGACTTAATTCGACTACATTCCATTATCCTCGTTTTGCGTTTGTTGGTGTTCATCTTATATCCTCCTTTCAAGACACTGTCCATTCCGTTCAACAGCTCTTCCAAGTCCTTTGCTGTCTCTGACAGAATTACAATGTCATCGGCGAACCTCAACATTTTTATTTCTTCTCCGTGGACTTTAATACCTACTTCGAATTTTTCTTTTGTTTCCTTTACTGCTTGCTCAATATACAGATTGAATAACATCGGGGACTGGCTACAACCCTGTCTCACTCCCTTCACCTACCGCTGCTTCCTTTTCATGCCCCTCGACTCTTATAACTGCTATCTGGTTTCTGTACAAATTGTAAATAGCCTTTCGCTCCTTGTATTTTACCCCTGCCACCTTCATAATTTGAAAGAGAGTATTCCAGTCAACATTGTCAAAAGCTTTCTCTAAGTCTACAAATGTAGATTTACAATGTAGATTTGCCTTTCCTTAATCTGTTTTCTAAGATAAGTCGTATTGTATCACGTGTTCCAACATTTCTGCGGAATCCAAACTGATCTTCCTCGAGGTCAGCTTCTACTAGTTTTTCCATTCGTCTGTAAAAAACTCGCTTTAGTATTTTGCAGCTGTGACTTATTAAACTGATAGTTGGGTAATTTTCACATCTGTCAACACCTGCTTTCTTTGGGATTGGAATTATTATATTCTTCTTGAAGTCTGTGGGTATTTCGCCTGTCTCATACATCTTGCTCACCAGATGGTAGAGTTTTGTCAGAACTGGCTCTCCCAAGGCCGTCAGTAGCTCCAATGGAATGTTGTTTATCCCGGGGCCTTGTTTCGACTTAGGTCTTTCAGTGCTCTGTCAAACTCTTCACACAGTATCATATCTCCCATTTCATCTTCATCTACATCCTCTTTCATTTCCATAATATTGTCCTCAAGGACCACTGTTTCCGTGTGATAGTGAACTTGTACTACTGTAGTAGGCATGGGCTTCGTGTCTATCTTGGCCACAATAATCTGTTCACTATGCTGTTGGTAGTAGCTTACCCGCACCCCTAAAAACACACGTTTTTCATATTAGGTGCATTTTACTCCATATCAGCGACCTCACTAGTCATTACACATCGTGAGAGAGCAGAATTGTCTCTCCGTGGAACTCACGGACTTCGAACGTGGTCAGGTAATTGGGTGTCACTTGTGCCATATGTCTGTACGCGATATTGCCACACACCTTAACATCCCTATGTCCACTGTTTCCGTGTGATAGTGAACTGGAAACGCGAAGAGACACGTACAGTACAAAAGCGTACGGGCCGACCTCGTCTGTTGAATGACAGAGACCGCCGACAGTTGAAGAGAGTTGTAATGTGTGATAGGCAGGGATCTATTCAGACCATCACACAGGAATTCCAACCTGCATCAGGATCCACTGCAAGTACTTGACAGTTAGGCGGAAGGTGAGAAAACTTGGATTTCAAGGTCGAACGGCTGCTCATAAGCCACACATCACGCCGGTAAATGCCAAACGACGCCTCGCTAGGTGTAAGGAGCTTAAACATTGGACGATTGAACAGTGGGTAAACGTTGGGTGGAGTGACGAATCACGGTACACAATGTGGCCATCCGATGGCAGGAGTATGGTGTATGCCCGGTGAACGTCATCTGCCAGCGTGTGTAATGCAACGGAGGCGGTGGTGAGATGGTGTGGCCGTGTTTTTCATGGAGGGGCTTCCACCTCTTGTTGTTTTGCGTGGCACTATCACAGCACAGATCTACATTGATGTTTTAAGCACCTTCTTGCTTCCCACTGTTGAGAGGCAATTCGGGAATGGCGATTGCATCTTTGAACACGATCGAGCACCTGTTCATAATGCACGGCCTGTGGCGGAGTGGCTACACGACAATAACACCCCTGTAAAGGATTGGCCTGTACTGAGTCCTGACTTGCATCCTACAGAGCACATTTGGGATATTTTGGAACGCCGTGTCAGGCCCCACCAACCGACATCGATACCTCTTCTCAGTGCAGCACTCCGTGAAGAATAGGCTGCAGTTCCCCAGGAAACCTTCCAGCACCTGATTGAAAGTATGCCTGTGAGAGTGGAAGCTGTCATCAATACTAATGGTGGGCCAACACCATACTGAATTTCAGCATTAACGACGGAGGGCGCCAGAACTTGTAAGTCATTTTCAGCCAGGTGTCCGGATACTTTTGATCACATAGTGTATTGTGAACCCCTGGCTGCAGTACAGTTATAAATCTCTTATCCAAGTACCGGCGAGAGAAACTTAGACAGCAAATGTATCGGTCGTGGCTCACCACTACCACGGCCTCTCATGTCCCTCGACTTGAAACGGTTGGATATTCTTGTATGGGGGTGCTTAAAGTGAAGTGACAAAACTCGTGGGATAGGGATAAGCACTTATAAAGATAGCAGTAGTATTTCGCACACGAGGTATAAAAGGGCAGTGCATTGGCGGAGCCGTCTTTTGTTCTCAGGTGATTCGTTTGAAAAGGTTTCCGACGTGACTATGGCCTGGTGACGGAAATTAACAGCCTTAGAAAGCGACGGCCGGAGTGGCCGAGCGGTTCTAGGCGTTACAGTCTGGAGCCGCAAGACCGCTAAGGTCACAGGTTCGAATCCTGCCTCGGGCATGGACGTGTGTGATGTCCTTAGGTTAGTTAGGTTTAAGTAGTTCTAAGTTCTACTGGACTGATGACCTCAGAAGTTAAGTCCCATAGTGGTCAGAGCCATTTGAACCTTAGAAAGCGCAATGGTCGTTGGAGCAGAACGCACGGGATATTCTGTTTCGGAAATCGTTAGATGAATTCAATATTCCGATATGCAAAGTGTCACGACTACGCTGAGAATACCTAATTGCAGGCTTCACTTCTCACCACTGGCAACGCTGTGGCCAATGGCCTCAACTTAACGACCGAGAGCAGCGGCATTTGCGTACAACTGTCAGTGCTAACAGACAGCCGCAGAAATCTATGTGGAAAGTACGACGAACGTACGCGTTAAGACAGTGGGCGAAATTTGTCGTTAATGGGCTATGGCAGCAAACGACAGACGCGAGTGTCTTTGCTAACAGCACGACATCGCCTGCAGCGCCTCTCCTGGGCTCGTGACCATATCGCGGTTAGACTACAAAGGATTTTAAAACCGTGGTCTAGTCCGACGAGTCCCGATTTCAGTTCGCAAGAGCTGATGGCAGCCTTCGAGTATGGCGCCGACCCCACGAAGCCGTGGACAACAATGCGCTGTGCTAGCTCGCGGTGGCTCCATTGTGGTGTAAGCTGTGTTTAAGTGGACGGGACTGACTTCCCTGGTCCTACTGAACGGGTAATTGACTGGAAATCGTTATCTTCCGCTACTTGAAGACCATCTGCAGCCATTCGTCGCTTCATGTTCCCAAACAACGATGAAATTTTTATGGGTGACATGGTGGCACTTCAGAACATTCTGGACAATTCGAGAGAATGATTTGGCCGCCATCACCCGACATGAATCCCGTCGAACATGTATGGGATCTAATCGTGAGATCATTCCGTGCACGAAATCCTGCACTGGCAACATTTTCGCAGTTATGGACCGCTATAGAGGTTCAGTATTTCTGCAAGTGCTTCCAAAGACTAGTTGAGTCCATGCCACGTTGAGTTGCTGCACTACACCTGGCCAGTACTATACTGGGAGTTATCCCAAGACTTTTGTCACCTCAGTGTAAAGGTTTTTGTGTATTCCAGCCTGTTGATAGTGTCAATGAACTACGGGAAATCATTGTGGATAGTTGAAAATGCATTCGGAAGATGCCTGGGATTTTTGAATGTGTACCGGCGTCGATGACGGGACGTGATGAAGCTGACTTTCACATGGACAATGGCCGCGTCGAACACTTGTAATGTGTTTGTTCTCAACTGCATATCGGCAGTTTGGATCCTCGGGGTCTCTGTTATAGCGTATTCATGTACTCACTCATAGTACGTCGATTTGGGGAGGCCATTGATTTGTGGACCTCTGTATTAGAATATTTGCTTGTTTCCTCGCTGCTGTCGTTTGTACCTACGATAGTTACGTTCTAGTGATCTATACTTAACTATTTTCAATCTTTGTCTCACAAGGACATCATATTATTACACGTAAATTCTTCTGTGAAGTTAAAGGAGCTTTTGAGCTGATAAGATTTGATTTTGTGTATTACGTTTGCTATCGATGAAATGCCTTAAATCACTGGGTAAGTGGTCAAATATTTTTACTGATGAATACTTCACCGTTTTCTGTGTCACACTAAAGCAAACATAATAAGAATGGGCTAGTAATTTACAGATAATAAGCAAGAGTTATAAAACTGGTTTTGGTATCGATTAACTCACATATCGCAGGAGCGATAAAGTAAGTTATTAATATTTTGGAGGAAAGAGAACAATGAGCATCCGATTCTAGTAGTAACGTTCGAACGGTAAATACACTACGGAACCGAAAGTGAGCACAACACTGTCCAGGCGTTGAGTGGAATAGAGTTGCTCAAAAAAATGTTTCAAATGGCTCTGAGCACTATGGGACTTAACATCTGAGGTCATCAGTCCCTTAGAACTTAGAACTACTTAAACTTAACTATCCTAAGGACATCACATACATCCATGCCTGAGGCAGGATTCGAACCTGCGACCGTAGCGGTCGCGCTGTTTCAGACTGAAGCGCCTAGAACCGCTCGGCCACACCGGCCGGCAATAGAGTTGCTGCTTCCGTGTTCTATTAAGCGCCCTTACAGAATTTTTCATCCATTTAAGTCTTCAGCTACAACTATTACTGCATGTTTTCTAAAGGCATCCATCCGTCTTCAGATACCAAAGTAAGGTTAGTAAAAAGAAGTATAGTACTTTGAAAAATGTCAAAATGGGGACCACACACAGAAAAGTAAACGAGATTACACACGAAGTCCTAAGACGGAATATATCAGAAGAAGTCTGATGCTTGTGATGAAAGCTTATGTCTGGAGTAGCAGAATGTACAGAATTGAAAAGTGGGTCCTGGTAAAACTGTGAAAGAAGGAACTGAATCATATGAAATGCGGTGTTGCAGAAGAATTTGGTATATAACTGCACACGACAAGCTAAGCGAGATGTATTGCAGTAAGATAAAGCTATGATTTCCAGTTCTTCTGCTGCTTGTAGAAGAATCCAGAGGAGTGTATTTCTCATTAGGTCCATCACGACCTTATAAACCTATATGATTTCTCTCACTGCACGTCCCTTAACAACACTGAGAAAGTATCACACTGAAATGACGCAACTGTGTGCTTTTTCAAGCAAATTGCCTACTTGGAAGGGTACTCTCTTGCTCCTTGCCTGTTTCTTGGCGTCGCAAGGGACAGGTTCCGGGTAACTGGAGCAGCGCCAAAGACCACGACCAGTCGCACCAGCGGCTCGCAACTGAACGGGTCAGCGCGTCTCAGAGCTTCTTTCGTAGAGCAAGCACTCTTTCCCCGGCCTTCCCTACATGAATGAAATTAGAAAAGGACAAGATATCGATCCATGTGGGATAAAACCAATACTTTGTCTGAACAGCAGTAACAATCCTCGTGATGTACTTCGTCAGTCCAAAACGTTTTGAGACTGGATGAATAAGAAATAGTGAAACGGTAATTTGGTAGTTTTAATGCTCCAGGGGCATAGTCACCTACAGCTTGAGTAAAAAGGCACAGAACGTTCATAAAATCATGTGAAACCGTCAGAAAAATCCATGTTTTGGATGTTGTTCAACTAGAGCGTCACACTGGCTCGAATGTGGGTTATGTCTTCAAAGTGTTGACTATTCATGTGAATTTACGTACTGTGTCGTTTTGCGGTAGGTTCGTGTTTATCACACCTAGTCTTGTTATCCATGACGATTTTTTTCAGGAAAGAATTGCCCATGCTTTTCATTTCAGTCAAGTCTTCACAGACGTCCACTCGTCGTTATCTTTGTTAGGTAGTCGAGGTGTGCGGGACAAACGGTGCACACATTTTTCCCTTCCTCAAAACATTCTGGACAATGTCTTGAACGCTTCAGTTACAGATCTTACTCAATTGCGATTTGTAACACAAGAAAGTTGACACTTTAGTTAACACTTCCTGTTCCCAATTGACTGGTCGAATGAACACACGTTGTTTACAGTTGCTAGTTCAAGTTGCCACCATAGTTATACTCCAGGAAAGAAAATCAGTCTCGAATCTTTCTGGACGGACTTCATACATACATTACATGCCGCTCAACCACCTTTCCAGACAAGTTCTGCGACTGAAAAATCTGCTATGCTTGATGGTGACTTATAGTTACCAATAATAAAGTGTTCATAGCAGATGATGATAGTACAACGTAATTTTTCATACAGTTGTGGGGCCACGTCCACTTACTGAAAATTTTATTTCAAAGAAAGTCCTTCTGCATACTTATTGAGATGTGAAACGTTGTGAATGTCACCGTGTTACTTGGCTGTCCATTAAACTGCAGCAACAGGAAGGACAGCAAATAATGAAATATTATTTGTACAGGATTAAATTTGTTTTGTGTTTTGGGGGTATTCATGGAGGGAAATGCAGCTTGCAGAGCTACGACTTTTGTCTTAATGGCGCTAACCCGGCTAGGCATCGTGCCCAACTGAGTACGTCATCCCACGCTAGTTCTACTCCACGCTAGAGCCCATTAATCATAGTGGCCGCCGATTGGTGATGTGCAAGTCTCTCAGCAGAACCATAAACAAATGTCTTCAATAGAAAGGAGATCTAAAGAATGTGTTCGCCAGGGCGACAGTCGAACACCTTCTGTATCCAGATGATGCGGTCTTGTGTTAACTTGTTGATAGTGTACGGAGACCTCAAGGATAGGGAACAGTCACCGGTCTTAACGGATGTTGAATGTAAAGCCTGATGTCCAGATGACTGCTGTGGAAACCGTACTATCACTCCAGGTTACAGATCCCTATGAGGATAACTGCAATCTGGCAACAGTTGTTCTCCTCGGAGCCTCCTCTCTCCCTCTCCCCCCCTCTCTCTCTCACACACAAACACACACACACACACACACACACACACACGTTGCTGGTTGCATCACCGTCGGTGCGCCTCTTTGCTGCTGCCTCAAGGAAAGCCGCAAAAATGGCCGCTGTGCTGACAGTCTGTGGTGATGATGATGATGTTTGGTTTTGTTGGACATTCAACTGCGCAGTTATCAGCGCCCATACAAAGTCCCAATTTTTCACACAGTCCAATTTCTTTACTCAGTCCAATATAGCCACTGTCACGAATGATGATGTTGATGAAATGATGAAGACTACACAAATACCCAGTCCCCGGACAGAAGAAATTCCCAACCCGCTTGGGAGTCGAACCCGGGACCCCATGATCACAGCCTGTGATGCTCCAGACGTCGTTTCACTGTCTGTGTGGATTATTGCTGCAAACAGACCCATTTCCCGACTGAAGGTACGTGAGGAGGCCGTACGATCTTGTACGGCCAAGCGAACACTATGTTTGTCCCTTCGTGTCACAAGACGCTCTCGTTGATTGAGGTCCTGCGTCGTCTTGAACCCATAGAATCAATATTCGCGTGAGAGTCGTGGGATGCTGACAAACCGACATGACCAGCAACGTCGCGGAAAGTGCAGGCCAGTCTTTCTAGACTAATCTTTCCATATACATAGAATGTTGATGGCGATATTTCTACATACTTTCTGAGGTTACGCTGAAACACTAATGCTTTCATATTCAAGCTACACTTCATGGCAGTTTTACGTTTGTTGCATGGCGCCTTTAAGGGAATGCAGTAGAGGGGACTCTGGCAAAACCCGCGCTAGTCACAAAACCACAGTGATAGGAAAACGGAAAAAACCATAGATCATCATCTCGTAAGTAGCTAATTTACTTTGTTTTGTCCACATACTCCGTAGACTTCAGGAATGTTATCAGAACTGAGTTATACCAAAGTATATTATCTGGGTGTGGAGAAGGAAAATGGAGTGGACTAGCTCCAGTTTTGCACAATGCAGTAGAAACGCCGCTAATATAGTACATAGTAATATTATAGTTATGTACCATATATACGTTATTGTCACAATGAAGCAACATCTTACGACTTGTGTTAGTCAAACAATTATTTATTATATGTTGTCTACAACATACAGTGGCATCTCAAAACATTAACCTTCAGATCCATCAATAGTGTCATCATTGTCTGTTTCATAGTCACAACAGCTTGTAGGAGAATCAGCTGAAGCAGCTGTGCCAAACAATCTGTAGGAGTACGCTTTGCTTGCAGGATATTAAAAGTATTCGGTAAGTCCTTAGCCTTCACAGGTTTCACTCCAGGAGGGGGTGGGGGTGCAAAAGTTGCTGGTAAGGTGATTACGTCGGAAGTTTAGAACCTTGGAGCTGTGATGATGTGATGGCTCCAAGTACTATGGTACGCGTGTCGCAAATATACAGCTTTATTTTTGAAGTCAAACTGAATAGTTCGAACACTGAAAGCTGACTCTGTAGGTGAATGTAGCGACCCAGGATTTCATATTGTCATCATCATCACTTTGTGGTCGAAAGTTCGCGTTACCATGCATACCTGTCAAACTAATGAGATGACTATCTTGGGCGTCTTTCGACATCATTTTGTTAAAGTCTTCAATGCCCTCGCGCAGGGGCTTCTTCCCCCATTTTCTCAAAACAGCGCAGCATGGAACACCTAGCCAAAGCAGACAGAAAGAACTGCGTTTTCCTTAGATATGGTGAGCATACCACAATCAAATAAATAATTGGAAGTAGCAATAAAAATGATGATAATTAAGGTACCAGTTCGTACTGGTTTTACTGGTACAATAATGGTTCTTTGGTCATTGTCATTAATTGTGAAATAAAACTGTCGTTTTCTTGCTAGCGACAGTCCAGACTTGTGGAATTCCTGCCAAATCGTCATATTTTTAGAGGCTTATACAGTGCGACCAGAGGTTTTTGACAAAAGCGGTTGTGTTATCACTTGCTTAATGCTGAACACTGCATGGTGGAGTCTCCAACTATTTTTTATTTTTTTTACTAGTGGGATGTTTGCTAGCAACCCCTCAATTTTAATGGCCAGTCATGGACAGAGAGAATATTACCAACCTTCAATGCATAGCTGGGCACCGACGCACTAGCTACAGCCTCACTGATTCATCTATCTCTAGTAACATGCTTCATTTACTCAGAAGGCACAGGTATTTGTTTAGTCATGCTAGTCTTTCACAGTTTACCCAGCCTTCAGAAGAGGTTTTTATAGACGGGGTACCAGCCCCAGGGGCCGACCGGCGTGGCCGTGCGGTTCTAGGCGCTTCAGTCTGGAGCCGCGTGACCGCTACGGTCGCAGGTTCGAATCCAGCCTCGGGCATGGATGTGTGTGATGTCCTTAGGTTACTTAAGTTTAAGTAGATCTAAGTTCTAGGGGATTGATGGCCTCAGAAGTTAAGTCCCATAGCACTCAGAGCCATTTTTTTGAACCAGCCCCAGGAAATGGTAGAAATAACAGGCAGACCGAAATTTTGGACACCACAGAATACGAAGTACGGACGGGGTGTTGGTTTTTTATAGGTTGGCTGTAGGTATTGTTGGTCCTCCTGCAGGAGCCCATGGAGAGATGACGCGCAGAGCGGCAGCCACCCAGCGCTGGCCTCCAGGTTTCTCCCGCTCCTGGAATTCGCAGTCGTGTCTGACGGGGCTGTTGGGTGCTTTGTGGAAGCAACTCGCCTCCTGCCTGGAATAGTGATGTCCGGAGGAGAGCGTCCACGTGCATGCCTGCTGTCAGTTTGTCTTTGCTGCTATCGCACTTGCGGTAAAACAACTGTTCGATTGCTGCTCTAAACTCACGTCCTTCGAGAAAAGAAAGGAGGTTTGGGGTCATTAGGGACTGAACGCAAGCTCGGTAGGGCAAGGATAGGGAAGTAGAACGACCTCTCCCTTTTTAAGGGGCCATCCCGCCATTCCGGTAACTGATTCAGGGAAACCACGAAACACTTAATTCTGACGACAGAACGGGTAAGTGGCAGCCGTTCATTCCGATTACGAGTACATTGTAGGTATACAGGTATGAATTCGACCACAACCAACAAAATTTTTGAAGCTGAAGGAAGATATTTTCTGAGTATCTCGACACAAGACATCCGTGGCTCGTTACGGAGCATGCACGTGAGCAGAGATATTTTCTGAGTTTCTTGGTACAAAATATCCGTGGCTCGTTACGGACCATGTGCGTTTCTGTTACCTTCTTACCCCATTTATCTCTGTATCCGCATTGCACTGCAAATGTCTGCACCACACTGTAAATATCTAGAACGTGCACTTTGTGGCTTGTTTGTAAACAAATGTGTTCCACCCACTCACGGTATTTGCCTTAGTCAACAGAAATGTCAACTTTACACCTTTAACTTGCATTCAGTAGTGCTGTTGTCACCGGAGCTAAATGCCTTGACCCCCTCTCACCCCCTCTATCCGCCCTCCCCCCCCTCTCTCTCTTTCTCCCTTTCCCTACACGGACTGGTCAGTAGCAGATCTGAATTAGATAGTAAGAATTCCAATTCATACACACTGCCTGACAAAAGTCAAGGATCCAGGACGGAAGGAAGAAGAAATGGAATTTCAGTGGTTGAGACGCTATATGAAACCTGGTAAACGCTGGTAAACCTTTCGGGATGTGAGGTCATGGTTCAAGAAATTTTTCCGTTCCTGACGTTTCGTCGAGGACTGCGCTGGACATCTTCAGAGGTTCTCCTCCGCTGAGTCTTGCCTCAACGAAGGAGCGCTTCTGAAGATGTCCAGCGCAATCCTGGACGAAACGTCTTCTTGGACCACGACCTCACATACCGAAAGATTTACCAGCAGCTATGTCACCCAGTCGTGAAAGCTTGCATTCTGGGATAAGTGATGTAAGTCTAGTGATTTGAGTATCGATTCAAATTTGCAAAGCACTTGGCGGTATGAACCTATTTGTTAGTACGACATTCAACCCCCTTCTGGCCAAGATGCGTGCTCTGATTCGGGTGGGGAGAGTCTCATAAAGCCATTGTATGGTGTCCTGAGGTAGGATGACCCATAACTGTTCTGACTCGTCCCTGATACTGGTCCTGGGACGGAGCTGAGTTTCGAGTTGGTCCTACACATGTTCACTGGGAACAGACCTGGGAGTCCTTCTGGCCACGTGAGTATCTCATCATCGCACAACAGTTCATAGATACACGTGTAATGTGTGGACGAGCATTAGCCACACAAAAGATTGCACTACGATAGTGTCGCGTGAGAGGTAACACACGAGTACGCAGAATTTTCGTGACTTGCTATTGTGCCGTCAGAGTTCCCTCAGTCACTAACAACTGTGACCTGTATTCATACTCGATGGCTTCCCACACCTTGACGCCAGGACTGACACCGTCGTCCCTGTACAAATAATAGGATGAATGGAACCACTCCCCAGGTCACCGCCACATCTCAACAACGGTCATCCGCCGTACTGCTGAAAGGCGGCTCGTCGCTCAGCTCGTTGCGACGCCATTCATCAGCTTTCCTTCCTTCCCGGTTGCGAGCCCACTCCCAACGTAGCCACGTGTAAGCCTGTGCATGGGTCCGGCTGCTGCTAGTCTTCGACGAATGCTTCAGGACGATACAGAACGTTGCGGGGAGCCCATTACTTGTCCTCGGATGGCAGGCGCATGTGTAAAGGGGGCATAATGAACTAGGTGCACAAGATTGTCTGTGGTTGTGGTCCGATTTGGCTGACCAGATTCTAGACGTCTAGTATGCCTAACTTCAGTCTCCCTTGCAATCCAGCATGGGACCACTGTTACATCCGAACGCCAAACAAATCTGCATGTTGCACAATTCAACCTAGCAGCCTCTTTCAAACTCTGCCAGGTGTTGACAATGTTGTTTCACACACGTACGCGGCATCTCTGCGTCCTTGACAATGACAACTCACCATCCGATGCTGTTCACGCCCCTTATATATCATACCAAAATTAAACAAAACACTAATGCTCTCTGATGGCCATTGTATCAATCGCAGAGAACGGTAGCTCTAATCATTTAAATGCACACCGATGGTGTGTACGTACACGAACTTACATTGCTATCCAGCAATGTCTTCTGGGTGCTTCAGTTTTTTAATCAGGCAGCGTAACGGAAAATGAATTTTGCTTAGTAGCAGAATCATATCTGTATAAAATTTAACTACAAGAAACAATAACAGAACTTCGGCGAAAGTATCAAAATGAAGTTTCATACGACCTGACAACGAGAAATCGTGTTATCTGACTGCCGTAAATTAAAAAGCAATCCATCTGTTCTCCTTGCGAAATAAATTATTATGACAGTTTCCTTGACAACAGTTGCATAAACGCTAAATGTGCTGATACGAAGACATACGTTACCGGCCTGGGAAACAATGGTAACTAATAACAAAATTCCAGCGTAGAAGCTTTCACTCTTAAAACAATTTGTTGTAGATGTTCCAGAAGAGCGCCAGGAGCTGTATACAAACCGAAATTCAGTGGTTGCGGTGGTGGCGTGAAAATTCAATACTACGGACCAGGTCAATGTTACGCAGTATACCGTTTGCAAAACCTACTTTTTATTATAGGTTTCTGAGGAGACAACTAAATTTTAGGGTTTAACGGTCCCTCAACGTCTAGGTCATTGGTGACGGAACATTAGCCTAGGAAGAGTAGGATGGAGATGTAATAGATCCTTGCCTTGATGGGGGATCCGTTCAATCATTCTCCCGAAGGGATTTGAGGTAAGCATGAAACTCGTAAATTTAGAATGACCAGTGTGACTTGCACCCCTCTCGGCCCCGGAAGCGAGTACAGTGCCATAGGGATGCGCATCCTAACTACTCTTTATTCAACAACCTATTTATCGTTGCTTTATGAAATACTTGTAGACACCAAACTTCTCGGGACTCGCATTCAGAACTTTGCATGTCGCGGATAAGATTTCTACCAAATGAGCTATTCCGGCGCGGCTCGTAACCCGGATGTAAGGGACCTTTGAACACAATTTGCTAGATTCTGTGTTCGATTTCTCATCCGGCACGCAGTTTTAATCCACCAACGAGTTTACAAACTGCACACAATCCATAGCGAAGTAAAGGATTCATAGTGAACGTGTAGACTCAACTTCCAAAGAGGGACGCGCTACAGTTTGGAGACATAAATTACTTACTGCTTTAATATCACTTGACATCTATGTTTTTTTTCTTTGAAAGAATGAATGATTTTCTTTTTAATTTACAGTTGGCCTTACCTTGAAGGAAAACTGAGATGTGGTTCACTTTACAAATTCTAGGCAACTTATAAAACATGAGGCACAATACCTAAATTCCACAGGAAGATTTTCTTTACGGCCAGTTCTCAAATAATGCGCTATTATTTAGGTAATTCTCTGACATACACTGTTGTGCATGTAACATAGGAACGATACAAACAGGCAGCTTTCTAAAAGCGTATTTCAGCTCCATAGGTAGAATGTCTTTTATCCTGTATCTCATTTTGATTATAATATTCGTTTTCCATTGAAGGCCTCTACGAGGAGGAACATATGTCTCATGTGATAGAAGAAGAAACAGGAGTCAGTTTAGAAGAGACAGGGGATCCAATATTAGAATCGGAATTCAAGAGACCCTTGGAGGACTTAAGATCAGACAAGGTGGAAGAGATAGATAACATTCCATCAGAATATCTAAGATCATAGGGAAATTGGCAACAAAACGGCTATTTACGTTGATGTGAAGGATGTATAAGCCTGGCGAGATTTGTAACTGTACTGCAGCCAGGGGTTCACAATGCATTCACAATAAATTATGAGATCAAAAGTATCCAGACACCAGTCTGAAAATAACTTACAAGTTCGTGCCGCCCTCCATCGGTAATGCTGGAATTCAATATGGTGTTGGCCCAACCTTAGCACTGAAGACAGCTTCCACTCTCGCAGGCATAGGTTCAATCAGGTTCTGGAAGGTTTCTTGGGGAATGCAGACCATTCTTCACGGTGCTGCACCGAGGAGAGGTATCGATGCCGGTCGGTGAGGCCTGGCACTAAGTCTACGTTCCAAAACATCCTAAAGGTGTTCTACAGGATTCAGGTCAGGACTCTATGCTGGCCAGTCCATTAGAGGTATGTTATTGTGCTCGATCGTGTTGAATTGCCCTTCAACGGTGGGAAGCAAGAAGGTGCCTGTGCTGTCATAGTGCCACGCAAAACAACAATGGGTGCGAGCCCCCTCCATGAAAAAAACGACCACACCGTAACACCACCGCCTCCGAATTTTACTGTTGGTACTACACACGCTGGCAGATGACGTACACCGGGCATTCGCCATACGCACACCCTGCCATCGGATTGCCACATTGTTACCGTGATTCGTCACTCTACACAATGCTTTTTCGTTGTTCAATCGTCCAATGTTTACGGTCTGTACACCAAGCGAAGCGTTGTTTGTTATTTACCGGGGTGATGTGTGGCTTACGAGCAACCGCTCGATCACGAAATCCAAGTTTTCTCACCTCTCTCCAGTCATAGTAGTTGCAGTGGATCCTGATGCAGTTTGGAATTCCTGTGTGATGGGCTGGATAGATGTCTGCCTATTACACATTACGACCCTATTCAACTGTCGGCGGTCACTGTCAGTCAACAGACGAGGTCGGCCTGCACGCTTTTGTGCTGTACGTGTCCCTTCACGTTTCCACTTTACTATCACATCGGAAACAGTGGACCTAGCCATGTTTAGGAATATGGAAATCTCGCGTACAGACGTATGGCACAAGTGACACCCAATCACCTGACCACGTTCGAAGTCCGTGAGTTCCGCGGAGCGCCCCGTTCTGCTCTCTCACAATGTCTAATGACTTCTGAGGTCGCTGATATGGAGTACCTGCCAGTAGATGGCAGCACGGCAGCACAATGCACCTAATATGAAAAACATATGTTTTTGGGGATGTCCGGATACTTTTCATCACCATGTGACTTTCGGAAAAATATCATCCACACAATTCCGATGACTGCAAGAGCTGACAATTGCGAGAACTATCGCACAATCAGCTTAACAACTTATGTATCCATGTTCCTGACGAGAATAATATACAAAAGAATGGAAAAGAAAATTGAGGATGTGCTAGATGACGATCAGTTTTGCTTTAGAAAAGGTAAAGGTACGAGAGAGGCAATTCTGACGTTGCGGATGATAATGGAAACAAGACTAAAGAAAAATCAAGACACCTTCATAGGATTTGTCGGCATGGAAAAAGGCTTCGGCAACATAAAATGGTGCAAGATGTTCGAAACTCTGAGAAAAATAGGCGTAAGCTATAGGGAGGAACGGGTAACATGAAATATGTTCAAGAGCCAAGAGGGAGTAATAAGAGTGGACGACCAAGAACGAAGTGCTCGAATTAAGAAGGGTGTAAGACAGGGACGTAGTCTTTCATCCGTGCTGTTCAATCTGTACATCAAAGAAGGAATGATGGAAATAAAAGAAAGGTTCAGGAATGGAATTAAAATTCAAGGTGAAAGGATATCAAGGATACGATTAGCTGATGGCATTGCTACCCTGAGTAAAAGTGAAGAAGAACTACAAGATCTGCTGAACTGAATGAACAAACCAATGAGTACAGAATACGGACGGAACCTAAATCGAAGAAAGACCCAAGTAGTGAGAAGTAGCAGGAATGAGAACAGCGAGAAACTTAACATCTGGATTGAGGATCACGAAGTAGATGAAGTTAAGGAATTCTGCTACCCAGGTAACAAAATAACCAACTACGGACAGAGCAAGGAGAAGATCAAAAGCAGACGAGCACTGGAAAAAAGGACATTCCTGGCCATGAGAAGTCCATTAGTATCAAACATAGACCTTAAATTGAGGAAGAAATTTCGGAGAATGTACGTCTGGAGTACGGAACTGTACGGTAGTGGAACAGGGACTGTGAGAAAACCGGAACAGAAGAAAATCGAAGCATTTGAGATTTGGTGCTACAGACGAATGTTGAAAATTAGGCGGACTTGTAAGGTAAGAAATGAGGAGATTCTGTGCAGAATCGGAAAGGGATATGTGGAAAACACAGACAAGGAGAAGGGTCATAGGACAGGAATGACTTCGATGCTAATAGAGGGAGCTGTAGAGGGAGAAACTGTAGACGAAGACAGAGATTGGAACACAGTCAGCAAATAATTGAGGATGTAGGTTGCATGTGCTACTCTGAGATGAAAAGGTTGGCACAGGAGAGGAATTCCTGGCGGGCAACATCAAACCAGTCAGAGGACTGATGATTCAAACAAAAAAAAATTACATTGCAGTATGTCGTTATTCAATGATTTTTATAGAATGGCTTCAGGAAGCTTTTTCTAGAGAGGTGCAAATATTCACGGTCAAGGCACGTGAGATATCCGCTCACGAACACGGCGCTCCACAATCATGCCCAACGGGTCGGAAACCTCAGGATTACCAGATCAATACCCACCAATCCTGTGGGAGAGACAGGGAGGCCACGAAGGAGATGCCGTATTTATTTCCTTGAAGAATATGTGTCTAATGATACGAATACAGGGTCACATTGTGAGCTAATCTGGATGACGGTAATTTGGATTGAAAGTCGTTCAAAATTAGTAGCTTTATGTCTACTGCGTTTCACTTTGTACCATAATCTTTATGAGTGTTTCTTAGTTAACTTTTAGATAATCTGCAGGGGTATTATTTGTTTCGGGACGGCCGGGCTGGCCGAGCGGTTCTAGGTGCTACAGTCTGGAACCGCGCGACCGCTACGGTCGCAGGTTCGAATCCTGCCTCGGGCATGGATGTGTGTGATGTCCTTAGGTTAGTTAGGTTTAAGTAGTTCTAAGTTCTAGGGGACTGATGACCTCAGAAGTTAAGTTCCATAGTGCTCAGAGCCATTTGTTTCGTTACGTTTAGTTAGTAATCTACTACCTGACCATTACTCTGTTGATCTCGCCTGTAATCAGCCCGATACCACATAAAATTGAATTACAGGTCTATTTAAAGTTTGTATTTTTCCTTGCATAATTAGTTTGCGGTCATAGTATAAGCGTTGAAGGACGTTGTAGACCGAACTGTTGCGTTGGATATTAGATAAAATAACACAGATGTTCTGCTTGTAACACCCTTCTACCAACATTATAAAAATATTCACCTCCATTGTGTTTGGCTGTACAAAATTACGTATCATGTCAAAAACTGCGTAAATTGAGTCAGAAGAATGAACAATTTCATAAATTATTTGTCTGTGGTGTCCAGTTCTTGACTGCAGTAGTTAACTGTATCTGCTTGCCAGAGTACCCAAGTCTTGGGTATTGTAGTTAGGCATTTTTGATACTCTGAAAAAATATATTTACGCAAAATGGTAATTTTATGCTCCTTTTAATAATCTTCAAAGTTTTTCACTAACTCTTCACAAAACTAAAACAATTTTCTACATGAATACGGACATGACTACTTTCCAACACTCATCATGAACTGTAAACACGTGACTGGGACTCCTTCAGTATCTTGGTAAATTATTATTGTATTCTTAACAGTTAAAACTAGTGGATATGCTGTTGCGAAAAAATTTTAAGTCAGTTGCAATTACGAAAAATAATTAAAAAGTTACTGAGAGGCTCTATCGTGTACTTAATTAAATATATACGTATATTTTCTACCCGAAAATAACAAATATAAATCATTTTAACTTCAGTTTTATAAAATATGTTTTTAACAATTAGTGATTATCAAAATTGATTATATACACAATTATCTTTCTATTTATGCTGCTAACATTAGCGTCTATAGTCCGCAGCTCGTGGTCATGCGGTAGCGTTCTCGCTTCCCGCGCCCGGGTTCCCTGGTTCGATTCCCGGCGGGGTCAGGGATTTTCTCTGCCTCGTGATGACTGGGTGTTGTGTGATGTCCTTAGGTTAGTTAGGTTTAAGTAGTTCTAAGTTCTAGGGGACTGATGACCATCGATGTTAAGTCCCATAGTGCTCAGAGCCATTTGAACCATTTGCGTCTATACTTCAGACTGCATTAATTAATCTAATGTTCTAATTTCTATTCGAAATTACGAAAATTACCAGAAATATGACAGTTCTTATGAACCAAACAAACAGAACTTTCACATAATTCAGTAAGAGAGACATTTTTTACGATTTCAGATAGTCTAATGAACAGATGGTAACATCAGTGGAAAATAAAGGTTGTAATATTTTCTACGCAGCAACAGTGGGCCGGGTAATAAACTGAACGTATGTATCGGATACTTCACTTACCTCGTCTCGATCTGTTACATTATATGCTACAACCTACTGTTGTCGCCGATCGCTCCTTCGTACGCTTGGGCTACATCTGTGATTTTGTTCCGCTAGATCTGTCTTACAGGAATATGGACTGGATGCTCTCCATTTTCCTCTTTCTTAACCTGCTGGTAACTTCGTCGTCCAGCATTTCACGCCTTCTCCTTCTCCCTGTGTTCCCTGCAATCTTTCAGTCGATCTCTCTTCCCATTATTTAGTCTCCTTTCCTCTCCTTTTGTTTAAAGTAGCAGTCATTCCTCATTCTATACTCAATTTGACGTCAAGCATTTTTTCCACGTCTCATTTCAATATTTTCATGTAGTTTTCTGCTTTCTTTTTACAGTACACGATTCACTACCACATAATATTAAAAGCTTTAAGAATCCCATTTTGGGTGATGTCACAATTGTTTTTGCTGTCAACAAACCTTTCACCTTTTCTAAATTTCTCTTACCTATTGATGATGTACTTCTTATTTACTTCACACAGTTTCTATTTACCAGCACCAGACAAGTACCTACAAAATTGTATTGTTCCCAAAGGACTTCTTTCCAGTTATACTTTTCGGAGCTTTGATAGATATTTGTTAATTCTCTCACGTTGGTATCCACCATTTTCTTTTCCTACTTTTAAAACTGTGTCCATCGTAAACTGCAGTTCTAGTAATAGAAGTGTGTAAATGACGCGGCTCAGCAATTTGGCGTTAATTCTGTGTTTTAGTAAAGCTCTACTGCAAGTTCCGAAATATGGGTCAGTTATTTTTGAGTACTCATTTACCGTACGTTATATTAAATGGAAAATGTCTGCGAATTCTGTAAAGTACTCTCTACTGCTTTTACGCTTCAGAATCGCTACCAGTTGTGTCGTTTGTTCCACCGGTAAAACGGAACCTTTCGTAATGCTTCTGACTACTGTTAGCCCTTTGAGGTTCACGAATTTTAATTAGTCTCAGCACAGTTTTGTATCTCCCCTCATGTCATTATAACAGACTGCTTATACAAATGCACTGTTGTAGTGTCAAACAATGCTTGCGGCGCCTTTGTCCGCCAAGATAGCTTGCATATGTAAGGATATGAAGGAACAATAGGCTATCGTTTTACTGTGCGGCTCAAAAAGATGCCAAGTTTGTTTTCGCGGAAGACAGCGTCACTGGTGACTATTATACTGACGACGGTAAACGAAATGCGGGTTCTTTCTGTACCCTGCGTTCAAGGCTTAACAGAAACTCCACAGGAATTGTGAGCCTCATTGGTAGACAATGGATGTAATTTTTGTTGCAAATTACAAATACCAATAGTAGTAAACCCGTCTACATCTGGATATGTACACGACAAAACAGTGTACGGGGCATGGTGGAGGGTGCTTTGTAATTATACTATTCACTGTCCGATTTTTCCACTCGTGTATGATTATTAGCTCGCAATCTTGTGGTCCTAAACAAATCCGTTAAATCACGAACAGGGTTTTGATTTGTCACTTTTAGAGTACTCGACAACTACTAAACGCCAATTTATACGTTGTACTGCGGTTCTTATAGATCCTGGTACTAGTACGATAGCAGAAGAAACTTTGAAAGCTTTCTAAATAATGTAGGAATCATTCATTATGAATGGACACAGAACGAGAAGAAACACATGTTATAACGGTGGGAACAATATGGCGCTACGAGAAGAATCGTCACCGCGCTATTCATGCTTACAAACAAGTTAAGTTCGAGGATAAGTCAATAAGTATCTGATTTATTACAACTGTATAAAATTTACGGTGATGCTTTCTCAAGGATTCCGTGCCTCAGTTGACAAAAAACGGAACCTTTATGGAATCAAAGAACCTTCAACTTCGCAGCGCGTCAGCAATCGTTGGTTAATTTATTAAAAAACTGAAAACCCGCCTCTTTTGTTTTAATCATTGACGAAGGTCTTCTTAAGCACTTGTGGGTTTTATTGTTGTTCTGAAGAAGGTGTAGTTATCTACGCCGAAACCTGTATTAACACTTAACACTAGGCGCTTTTTTCGCAATCGAGGCGGGTTTTTAGTTTTTTAATTTATAGAATCACTTTGCTCTCTGTCTGTCTGTCTTTGTGTCTGTCTGTCCGTCCCACCGTTCAAAGTCCTTTCCCTCAGGAACGGTAAGACTTATCAAGTTGAGATGTATATCACATAGTGACGTCAATAGTCCTTTGGTATTGTAAAAATGTAACCTTCTAAGTCAAAGCTATGAAAACATACGGCCATTTACACGGAGGTGACAAAAGTCGTGGGATACCTCAAAATATCGTTCGGACCTCGTTTTGCCCGGCTTAGTGCAGCACCTCAACGTGACATGGACTCAACATGCCCCCTGCAGAAATATTGAGCCATACTCACTTTATCGTGTTGTCAGTGTCGGATTTTGGGCACGAACTGACCTCTCGAAGACGTCGATATGATTGGCAAATCATTCACTCGAATTATCCAGAATGTTATTGAAACCAGTCGCGATCAATTATGGCCCGGTGACATAATATACAGAAGAATGGAAAAGAAAATTGAGAATGCGCTAGGTGACGATCAGTTTGGCTTTGGGAAAAGTAAAGGGACGAGAGAGGCAATTCTGACGTTACGGCTAATAATGTAAGCAAGGCTAAAGAAAAATCAAGACACTTTCATAGGATTTGTCGACCTGGAAAAAGCGTTCGACAATATAAAATGGTGCAAGCTGTTCGAGATTCTGAAAAAAGTAGGGGTAAGCTATAGGGAGAGACGGGTCATATACAATATGTACAACAACCAAGAGAGAATAATACGAGTGGACGATCAAGAACGAAGTGCTCGTATTAAGAAGGGTGTGAGACAAGGCTGTAGCCTTTCGCCCCTACTCTTCAAGCTGTACACCGAGGAAGCAATGATGGAAATAAAAGAAGGCCCGCATCTTGTGGTCGTGCGGTAGCGTTCTCGCTTCCCACGCCCGGGTTCCCGGGTTCGATTCCCGGCGGGGTCAGGGATTTTCTCTGCCTCGTGATGGCTGGGTGTTGTGTGATGACCTTAGAGTAGTTAGGTTTAAGTGGTTCTAAGTTCTAGGGGACTGATGACCATAGATGTTAAGTCCCATAGTGCTCCGAGCCATTTGAACCATTTTTTGAAATAAAAGAAAGGTTCAGGAGTGGAATTAAATTACAAGGTGAAAGGATATCAATGGTACAATTCGCTGATGACATTGCTATTCTGAGTGAAAGTGAAGAAGAATTAAATGATCTGCTGAACGGAATGAACAGTCTAATGAGTACACAGTATGGTTTGAGTGTAAATCGGAGAAAGACGAAGGTAATGAGAAGTAGTAGAAATGAGAACAGCGAGAAACTTAACATCAGGATTGATGGTCACGAAGTCAATGAAGTTAAGGAACTCTGCTACCTAGGCAGTAAAATAACCAATGACGGACGGAGCAAGGAGGACATCAAAAGCAGACTCGCTATGACAAAAAAGGCATTTCTGGCCAAGAGAAGTCTACTGATATCAAATACCGGCCTTAATTTGAGGAAGAAATTTCTGAGGATGTACGTCTGTAGAGGACAAAAACTGTAGAGGAAGACAGAGATTGGAATACGTCAAGCAAATAATTGAGGACGTAGGTTGCAAGTGCTACTCTGAGATGAAGAGGTTAGCACAGGAAAGGAATTCGTGGCGGGCCGCATCAAACCAGTCAGTAGACTGATGACTAAAAAAAAAAAAAGATATGGTGCACTGTCATCCGTAATAATTCAAATGTTCGAAGGTGTGTGAATTCCGAAGGGACCAAACTGCTAAGGTCATCGGTCTCTAGGCTTACACACTACTTAAACTAACTTATGCTAAAAACAACACACACACGCATGCCCGAGGGAGGACTCGAACCTGCGGCGGGAGGGGCCGCGCATCATAAACATTCCGTTGTTTTGTGGGAACACGAAGGCAATAAAAGGCTGCAAATGTTCTCCAGGTAGCCTAACATAACCATTTCCAGTCAATTATCGGTTCAGTTGGACAAGAGAACCCAGGTCATTCCGAGCAAAACAGTCCACACCATTACGGAACCACCACAATCGTGCACAGTGCCTTTTAGACAACTTGGTTGCATGGTTTCGTGGAGCCTCCACCACACTCGAACCTTACCATCAGCTTTTAACGACTGAAATCGGCACTCATCTGACCAGGTCATGGTTCTCCAGTCGTCTAGGGTCACAAGTCCAGAAGAGGCGCTGCAGGCGGTGTCGTGCTGTTAGCAAAGGCGCTCGTGTCGGTCGCCTGCTGTCATAGCCCATTAACGCCAGATTTCGCCGCACTGTCGTAACGGACACGTTCGTCGTAAGTCTCATATTGATTTCTGCGGTTATTTCACGCAGTGTTGCTTGTATGTTAGCACTGACATCTCAACCCAAACGCCGCTGCTCTCGTTCGTTAAGAGAAGGCCGTCGGCCACTGCTTTGTACTTGGTGAGAGGTAATACCTGTAACTGTCTTTCGACTGTAAATTCAGGGTGTTTTTATCCCGTTTGTTGAAGAGTTTCCTCCTTGGTTCTAACTGAAGACCCAGGTTTCATCTCCGGCGATGACTCATTTCAGAATCATTTTACCTGTGTTCTCTTGATGGCCCAGTAACTGCTAACCGATATTCACATGATAGCGTTATTCACATGATAGCGTTTGTGCTCTTCGTTGAATTGCTTTGCAACCCACATTATACAGACTATATGAAAGATGAGCCTATTTGTAGAATTCTCGGCTCTCTACTCGGCTCATGTCGTAATTTCTCCACTGTATTTCGGGAAACAGTCTCATTGCTGTCTTCAGGTGCTTCCTGATGACTGCTGTGCTCCTCTTGTAGGCGTCCTATACATCTTGGCCATTACCCGCTCCATCAGCCATTGCCTCGCTCCCAGAGCTGCCCGTGAGGCTGCCGCCGAGAGTGGTGGCGTAGTGGGGTTAGCATCGCCCGACTCCGAAATCTGGTGTCCATCACTGGGGGAACGGTTTTTCTTTCCTTTTTTAGGCTCAGTGCAAGATTCCACGCCTACCTGATTTGTAGACCACTATTTTTAAAAATCGGATTATCTTGGACCCTAATTTCACTGAGCGCTTTTACCACACAATCCCAGAAGGATGAAGATTGCCTAAATATTTTGATGTTGTCGTAATCGATAGTATGGCCACTTCTTATACCATGGTTGGCCGTGGCCGACTTGAAGGTCCGGCGCATTTTAAGGTGGCGACTATGTTGAGGGCACCTCTCTTCTGCCATGTGTAGAATTTCCCCAGTGCCTCAATGAGTGCTTTACTGCACTGGCTGCGGATGTGGTAGACTTCTCGTCTCCGAAGGTCTGCATCATTCCCCAGTACTACATTTGGTATGTGTGGTTTATGACTTTTTACATGAGGAAATTGTGAACAGAATGCTCTTATGACTGCATGTGTAACCTGTAGAGAAATTGTACCCGAGAGTCCATGGAGGAGGAGACGGAAAACAGAGAGAGGGATGGATTGGGGGCCATAGGGTCTGACTGCAGCGACCAGGCTCTGTGAGTGGTTCTGGGAAGCAGCACTCAGTGGATCATACCTGCAGAGGGACTCCTGGCCATAGCACTCTCCTCCTTTTGCTTAGGATCGGAAATGAGGCCCCCGGATAGCAAGGTATTTTACCTGGGACTGGTGGCAGCTATCGTGAAGGTGGCCAGTTGGCATAAAGTGGATCGAGGAAGCAATTTAAGAGAGACCGCTGTAAAGTGAGCCTTTGTATAAACAGTGGCGAGGTCATAAAACTCCATTCCTTCTCATGTTAGTAGCTAAGGTCATAAAACTCCATTGATTCTCATCTTACAAGCTGGTACAATACAGACAGAGCGGCTCGTGCATGTGTTTAGTGGAGGCAAGGCTGTTACTCCCCGATACCAGGAAGTCGCCAGTTTCCTATAGCGAGCGGCAAAAACATACATATTCCACAGGCGCGATTGTCAGAGAAGCTTAACAGCCTTCTTTCAGAAATTGGAAAATGTGTGCCAGGAAACATTAGATCTCTCGGTAAATGAGGGGCTGTGGTTCCAAGTAGGTACAAGTTTTTGTTTGCCCAAACATTGCCATGCTTTCCGTGAGAACGACGCCTCCCTAGTCTAAAATCTTCATTTTTTAGACAAGAGAGCTTGGGAGTCGCTGACTGACTCCTCTCAGGATATGAAAAGTGGAGGCTTGCTCCTCCATTATGCGAACCCCGTGCTGTCTCTGGATTGGCTGCCAGGCTAACAGAACAATGAAGATGGGAGATCCAATGAGTACAGGATGGTTCGCTTGGTTTGCGCAATGTGGGGGCGGTTTGGTTTTCGCTAGTTCTGCTCCTGTACCGAGACTTGGTGGAAAGTGGTCGTGATTCTTAGTTTTCTTGGTCTTCTGGTCCTCCTCTGGTGGAGACCTGCAGGTCTTTCCTTAGTGGGTGAGACTTGTGATCTATATCTTGTGGTGAACTAAGAGCCAGTGGCAGTTTCCAACTGTACCGACAGTGGAGCTGCATATCATCTAGGTAGGACATACCCTGAGTCACGGGGGCGAACTTATTCGTCCTAGTCAGATGCCCAATGTTTGACAGTTCCACCACGCACCGTCGTGCTTGTGAGTCAGATTGGTTTGGCCAAACAAAAAAAAAACAAAAAAACAAAAAAAAATGGTTCAAATGGCTCTGAGCACTATGGGACTTAACTGCTGAGGTCATCAGTTCCCTAGAACTTAGAACTACTTAAACTAACCTAAGGACATCACACACATCGATGACTGAGCCAGAATTCGAACCTACGTCCGTAGCGGTCGCGCGGTTCCAGACTGTAGCGGCTAGAACCGCTCGGCCACTCCGGCAGGCTTGGCCAGACCGGCAAACGGGTACGACTCACACTGAAATCGGGATTTCAGTGCTCGGATAGGAAAATTTCCCGCGTTCTGATAATCAGAACGCCAGACGGCGTAGTTTGCCAATTTTGATCGACCTATCAGAATATTACAGCTGGCGCAGCGTGCCGCTCCTATCCCACAGGACGCCGTTCTCTGCTGCCACCTGAATCAAGGTGAAAGGGAAAATACTGCTGCACCAGCATAGGGTTGTTAAATGAAATTTGCAGCTACCTGTTTTCAGGTGAACCATAGTTTGTGATATACTCGGTCGTAGTTCATTCCATTTGTGTAGGGTAGCGCTCCGCAGTGGATTCAGGTAAACAAAGTTAGATCGTGTTGTAAAAGGGATTAATTCAGGTAAGAATTTTTGTAGCTATCCCACAATGCATGCTTAGGTAATCAAGCACCATTCCTTTTCTGATTTGTGTTTGTCATTTTTTGTGTAAGATTTGTCAGAACTTTCATTCTATCTGCGAGAAGTCATCGATAAGTCCATACATCTACTTTTTTTTATTACGCATCGTGTCAAATACAGTACCCATTTAGATTGCTACATCAGCTATAGTCAATCGTCAATTATTCAAAATTGTGTCACGGACTTGTCAGAAGTTCTTAGCGCTATTTCGGCCGCTTTTGAGTCGTTCAGTCCTGTGCTAAATACTTCACCGTGGTCATATATTTCCCTTGTATTGTGGTGAAGGACTTCTATGGATGATTTCAGCTCCTGGAAAATTTCCAGACACTCACACGCACACACACACACACACACACACACACACACACACACACACACACACACACACACACAACGAATGCCAGAACACTATTTTTCATTGGTGCAAATGGAGAGCGGTGCAGCTTTGTTTACTTCTCAAGAGCGCAAATGTGAATTGTTATTCTAACACTGACCACTGACACCTGCCGCAAGCGAAGAGAAAGATACCATCCAGCGGCTAACGATCCTGCTAAGCGATACTTCCAAGCTAAAGATTAGAACGAAAGTGTACACTGAATTATCCTCGTAGCATATAGTATGTACACTGCAGACAGATGCTCGTGTTTTGTACCTGTTTTCAGGTTTTCCACTCGACTGTTCTAAGGTTATGTCGTTATTTTGTCTAATTCCTGTCTCATTACAGTTCAATATTCCTAAAGGTTTCGAGATGGCCAATCGTCTTCGCGACGCTTGTCTGTTGGTACAAGCCTCTCAGTTCGCATGATATTTTCAATCTCCAGTGGCGTAGTAGCGCAGGCAGCACTACTGCCAGGTGTTATTCTCTATGAATGGTGATGAGCTGTTACACCACGAAAAGTTTCTGGTTCTCACTATGTACGAATATTTCCAAGATGACACTACTTCCAAGATCAATCACTTCAGTGGACCGGTAATTAAATCAAGACCCTAAGCTGTCGACAGGCGTTGAGATACATCAACGGGGACAGTTGAAAATGTGTGCCCCGACCGGGACTCGAACCCGGTATCTCCTGCTTACATGGTTGACGCTCCATCCATCTCAGCCACCGAGGGCACAGAGGATAGTGCTACTGCAGATATTTAGCTCTTGCACACTCCCCGTGAGATCCACATTCCCAACTTAATGTCCACACACTACATTCGTAGTGCCCCTGCCCACTACGCTCATTGCTCGCAGCAGACAATCTTAGAGTCCCGTTGAGTTCGGGCAATGCGTGTGCATCCAGCACAGAAGAAGAAGGTCAATTGCCAGTCAGCCTTAACTATATGAAGATGGTATCTGTTCTTTCAAACATGTGCTGGATGCACACGCATTGCCCGAACTCTTACGGGACTCGGTAAGATTGTGTGTCGTGAGTAATGAGTGTAATGGGCAGGGGCACTACGAATGTAGTGTGTAAACATTAAGTTCGGAATGTGGGTCTCAGGGGGAGCGTACAAGGGATAAATCCCTGCAGTCGTACTATCCTCTGTGCCCTCGGTGGCTGAGATGGATAGAGCGTCAGCCATGTAAGCAGGAGATCCCGGTTTCGAGTCCCGGTCGTGGCACACATTTTCAAGTGTCCCCGTAGATGTATCTCAAACCCTGTCGACAGCTTAGGGTCTTTATTTAATTACCATTTCATTATAAGAGAGCTGCATGGTCACCGATACCATCTTCATATCAGTGAACGGTACCGTTGTCCACCGCCATTGGCTGCAGTCGCGATGTTAGGTACGCCAATGCAGTCTACCACGCCGAAGTATACTACTAGAATTCACTGAATGAGATTCCGAAGACAAAAAATATTTAACAGAATCAATCAAATACAGACGGAGAAAGAAAGAGATTTGATCTAGACACCAAAGATTACCATCATCACGAGATCTTCACGCATTAGATCCCTTGATCTGTTGTGAACTTAAGCTTTCAGTTTGACATCTTTTCTTTGATCTATCCAGTCTGTGGAATCCTCTAGGTGTATACCTATTGTCAAATGTTCACCCCTCATCGGCTCTACGTGAGCTCATCCGATTTGAGTGTATTCATGTGAGCTGTAGATGAGTATCTGGTGTGTGTCGTCATTTCTCTTTCTATCCATCTTTTTCACCCCCGTAACTGATCTAATAAATCACATTTCGGAGTTAAGACTGTACTTGAAGTGGTAGGAGTGGGAGGGGAGTGGTAAGATACCAAGCCACTTTACAAACCCACCTTCAAAAGAGATTTAGTGTTAGTCTCTTCAAAATTTTAAACACATGAACACAGATGGTCAATTCAGAAAAGTTTAAAGAAACTGCGATAACCAGCATTAAACAATATTATTAACTTTACAATTCCAACTGCTGATAGTAAAATAATATTGATAGTAAATACGCACAAAGAATTCCAAGAATCTTCAAGTATGATCTTCTTCCCCAAAAGCAGAAAATTACAACTCTTAATTTCACAACCGGCTGACTCGAGAAATCACTCAAGACAATCGATTAAACAACAGATACAGTCCTTGCGAATCGATTGACAACCAAGGGATAAACAACAGTATCTAACTTGTGTGTGGAGGTGGTTTATGCTCCACAATATTGGTATTAGTATTAACATTCTTCAGTGCACTTGCTGGTCTTTATCTTTACTGTAGTTCACGCCTTGCCCCTTCTGGTTAGACTACCTGTGACATAAACCTGTTAGTACGAGGCACAGACAAGTAGTCACAGAGCTTAATTAAGACGTTTAATAACGGCAACAAACAAACGAAACCCCATGCATACACACAGAAAATTTGAAATGAAAAACAATTGCAAGTATTAGAATTATCCCTTGGCATTAAAGGTCACAAACCCAATTGATTTTCACTTTTTAATTTAGATGCCTGTGCAGTAAGTCAATAGATGATTGCTCCTTCTCATAGCAACTTAACAAACCAGCAGTTTCAGTGACTTCCAACCATTACAAGTAAAAAGTAGTTATTTGGCCAATGCAAAGAAGAGCACTTATCTTTATGAAACAATTCCGGATCAACAGCGTGCAAACACTTTAAACGAGTTACTCGTTTTCCAAACGCACACAGTAAGTCAACAGCTAGTTCGCGAACGCCTCAGTTTACGAGAACCAACAGGGTCAGCCGACTTAATCGTCCTAGCATTACGGACAATTCAATGATCATCCACTCAGATAAGTTTTACGTAATGGTTGAGTAAAAGGAACTCCCTTTACAACACAAAATACGTAACGTACAATAAAAAAATGCACGTGATAGTTCTTTAAACATGAACACCGTACTAAATTACAGCCAACTGAAGTTAAGACATTTCTTAACGCGTGAAAGAACCTTGAACAGTAAAACATGAGCAAATTACGAGTACCAAATCACTTAGAGCAACCATCTGTTTCATACCATATATGCTCACTGTGGTTATATAATAGCGTAAGTCTACTCGTACTATTGCCACGCTGTGGGAGACGCTAATGCTTTAAACAGAATTTTAGCCTTGATGCGAAACACCGAAACACCTTGTTATTTGTTTACTTATTTATTTTCCCAAACTGGTTTCGGCGACAAATATCACAATCATCCGTGATTTTTTAAAATCTAAAACATGTAGAAAACAGCATAGTTTTACAAACACAGTAACACATTATTATATTTTTACTGATCGTTTTTTTATATATAGTTTTCTGTGGATACTCCATTGGACCGCTTTTCCTCATTCACCCTACAGCCTGGATCTCGCATCCTCCAACGTTCATGTGTTTGACCCAACGGAGGATCCACTCAATCGGAAGCAGAACGTGGATGATGGGGAGGTTATCGATACATGAAGACATTGGCTCCAACGTCGATGCGGGCATACAGGCTCTCCCAGTAAGGTGGCGTAAGGCCGTCTCATTGAATGGAGATTATGTTGAAAAATAGGATTTTGTAGCTAAAAGAGTGGCAAGTAATATGTTGGATTGGAATCCTGAATGAAACCAACCTTCCTTCAGAAAAAAAGTGTTGTATTACTCATTGAACGTCCCTCGTACAACTTTCTAGCAGCGAGACTCAACAAGGAATTATTTTACAAAAGAAGATCAGAATGACTTTCACACTGAGAATGTATACAAATCTGACGTGCGTCACCAGCGATTTAGTCTTACTTTCATTGTGACATTCTGTCAGACTCAATCAGGGCAGCTGTGTGAAATGAAATGATTTGCTACAAATTTCAGTATTGCTTCCTTATATAGTTTCTTAGCGTTCTTCTCATTGTACCACACTTCAGTTAACTTTTTAAATCTTCTTTCCAGTTACATGTTCCTCAAAAGGTGAGGTGTGTAGCCAAGGAAAGCAAATTATCCGACCTGTTTAACTGATTTGTGTTTAATAAATAGCTTACAATGGACGTGATATTGACCACAAAACGCCACGGATTCTGTTTTATGCAAGGAATTTTTAGAAATATACTGGTTCATACTTTCTTCAGTTCGAATAGAGTTCTGTGGAGCATGTTATCAGTACTGAAACTATTACCAGATCGTCAATATACAAGCGCACAGAGAACACTAGCAAACACAAACAACAACTAAATTCCAGAGTGTGGATTTTGGTTTTTCTGTCAGTTGGACAATCAGATAAAACCGTATTAGATATTTTACATTCTCTTACGTGGTTAATTAGCGCACGTCGTTGAGTGCCCCTAATCCATACACACACACGTGCTTAATTAGTCGAAGTTGGTAGAGTAAGAAGATGCCTCGGAAGCCTGGAGATGCCGGAGAAACTGGCCCGAACTCGAAATGGCTGGAAGCTGAGTTGGGTGAGGATGACAAATTCAGTCTGCTGCCCACAGCTGCAGAGGCGATGGGTCGTCTGGTGCAGGGGCTCCTTCCGATGTAATCGACATAGCTGGTTTGTCGTCGCCGTTGGGTGACTGGCGAACAGCAGTGGAGGCGTGGATCTACAGGTGGAAGGCGTTTGTGAGCAATGAACAGGCAGCTGCCCCGGTGTGTCTTACCAGAAGATATGTTGCCCGCTGATGATAGAACAACTGAGGAAATAAGACCCACATCAAATATTGACGCTAGGACGAAATTCGCAGCAGTTAGCATAAAGAAGATTGGGTTTGAGCCTGGGTGGGGGAGAGGGGGGGGGGGAGGATTGACGATTTGGAGTTCCGGTGTTAGGCAGGTGCCCCTGCAGGGAAACAGAAACTATGCCCACTGAGAACTCAGTGTGCTTGCCGTAAGTCTCAGGAGTATACTCTGGCAACCCATGTTGAACGCAGTCGGTGAAAGTTGTGGATCATGGCAAACAAATGGTTCCAGTCGTTTGGGTTCACAGGTCATCCTCGGTTCTTGTCAGCAGCTGCAAGAGCCTTGCTCTTGGAATGAAAGCATAGCTCGTAGTATGTAGCGATGTCCACAGGACCGACATACACTGGTTTAGAGCCGGGCGGCAGACTTAAATTGGAGGACATGTAGATTATAGGACGATAACAGTGGCTGTTCCCTAATAAATAAAGTATGTGCTAAAATTCAGAAACCGCTACTCTGGCAGCATGGTATGTGCGGCATAAATCTGATGTCGTGTACGTTACAGAAACCTCTCTGTATATCATACATTTAGTAGCGGCACACCAAAGAGACATGAGCTTCTGTAGTTTACAAGAAAATACACATCACTGCAAGTCAGGAAAAAAAATTAAATCTAGTATTAGTTTCAGACGCCTTCCGTGTAAGGTTTCCACGTTAGTGTCACACATTAATGGAAAACATGCTTTTAATAGCAAGTACTTCGGTAGCTTCACTTGGCCGTGAAAGGCAAAGGTCCCGAGTTCGAGTCTCGGTCGGGCACACAGTTTTAATCTGCCAGGAAGTTTCATGCTTTTAATAGGTTGCATAGAAATGGAATGAAATCAGAAATAAATAACAATGAAATATTATATTTGGAATGGTATATAAAGACGAAGTATAGTCCGTAAACCAGACATGAAGTACTCCATAATGTCTACTGAAATAAATATGCTGTCAGAATCTGGCCAAGTATAAAAATATAATTAGATTTTTCCGTTGACTTCCAGAATATCAAATTAGTGGGATGCTTGAGCGAAAACTTGCAAAAATGCAGTGCGTGAATTAGTTACGAGTAATGTCATAGCAATAGAGACAGGTTTCGATTTGCCTTAGCTAGACTTGAAGTGGCTCAGGAGCAAACTCAGTCTACAGTATACTAAATGAATTTTCCGAAAAGGGCCCGCGATATTTTTCACACACTGCGCTCGTGAGATTATGTTTTGATCCAACTGGCAAAATACAGGCTCGAACGTTTCCATTCAGTGTCCGCAGAGTATGTATCAACGACCACAAAGCTGTTACAGCACCACAGTTTAATGGAAATATAACACAAGTTGGAGCAAATAGAATGTTTCAGCTTAATATGAGCAACAAGAAGATAACAAACTACCTGACCAGTCATCAAGTATTCAGCCCTGGGGAGAATAATGTGGGCATTTTCTGGCATAGGACTGTGGAGAGTAAAGTAGTGCACGCGACAAAATTGGTAAGGGAACGCGAGAGTAAAAGTTCTTCTAAATTCAAAACAACCGGCAGTATCACCACCCGCCAGCGAAGAATCACAAGCATTTCTACACTGTTACTGGGTCAGGCGGAACAGCCCCTCGCCACTAGTAACATGGTTCAAATGGCTCTGAGCACTATGGCACTTAACTTCTGAGGTCATCAGTCCCCTAGAACTACTTAAACCTAACTAACCTAAGCACATCACACACATCCATGCCCAATTCAGGATTCTAACCTGCGACCGTAGCGGTCGCGCGGTTCCAGACTGTAGCGCCTAGAACCGCTCGGCCACTCCAGCCGGCACTAGTAAGAGAGACTGCGAGCAGTTCAGCAGAAATTTGTTAAAATAGTGCAGACAGAACAGCCTTCATTACTTCGGTAACGTGACACAAGAGACACTAGGTAGGACGCAACAACGACTAGCTAGAGTTTTACGAAGCAGGAAAGACTCTGCAACAAATTTGATAAGGAGATGTAGCGGAACTGGAGATCGCTGGTAACTCGAGAACAGAAAAATATTTTCGCACATTACTAATGACATCATAGAACAGAGCCTGCCCTGGGAAACATAAACACTCCATCCCACTGTATTTTTAAAACAAAATATAATAATTTAGAATATAGTATTATTGCGTTTAACGACGCCACACCGGTCCGCGAACCGCATCCTGACGAATTGTTAGGGACTCTCAGTCCTGCAGAGGTCGGTCTCTACAGTAGCATGCAACCTAAAATTGTGGAAAACTGCTAGGAATGTACGAACTATACTTAATACAGGATACAGTTCAGCTGTTTGCATGAGGTCGTCCCCACGCTAATGCGGTAAAGACGAGCATTCACAGGCTGACTGAACCTACCGTCAACAGTGTATTCCATGGACTCATGGGTCCACAGGTAGAACTGACAAGGGGATTCAACTAAGGCAAGAGAAAGGGAGACTCAAAACCACGAAGAAAATAACAGGACTACTGACTTTCCGAACGTAGGAAAATACGGCTGAAAGAATCAGCATGCCTCTCGTGGCCATAGTCTGCAGACCTGTGCCTGTAATCGTCGTGGCCAGTGAAATACTGATTATGAAGAGTGAACACTTAGATTTTATGTGGTATAAACTGGTGACAGTCTGTTGCTATTATTGTTCTCAAATTAATTGCATCACACATGTACTGAAATTTTCAGACTGATGCTCTTCCGTTTCTTTATTTCTCTGAACTACAGTTTGTTGGACGTTATGAGAAAGCATTGTATTAAACGCTGATGTAAACAAATAGTTACTATTATCAGAAACTATTTTATGTCTTTTATTGTAAGTAAATAGATTCTTATTACTATTATTACGTTAAACATTTTTATATTTTATTGTTGTTATTATTATTAACTCGTTCGTTTCATGTTATAATATGGGGATAACAGGAAGTTATATTTGGAAGAGACGTACTAATAACCTGCGACAGCCTCCGTCCCCGTCCTCACAAAAATGAAATATGAATCTTGGATGTACAAATTGTTCAAATGGCTCTAAGCTCTATGGGACCTAACATCTGAGGTAATCAGTCCCCTACAACTTAGAACTACTTAAACCTAACTAACGTAAGGACATCGCACACATCCATGCCCGAGGCAGGATTCGAACCTGTGACCGTAGCAGCAGCAGCGGTTCTGGACTGAAGCGCCTAGAACCGCTCGGCCACAGCAGCCGGACCTGGATCTAGAGATAGAATGCACCAGGTGAAGTTGCACAAGTCGTTAAGGATTGTTTTAGTGAAGCTGACTGTGTCTCAAAAATTCTGTACTAACAGAAAGGAGAGACACTACAAGATAGGCCTTGTATGTCGTGAAGGCTCTTGCAGAACACGTTTCAGAAATATTCAAGGAACACAAAACTTCTTTGTGGATGATTTTGTGGTCTTCGCCGGCCGGAGTGGCCGTGCCGTTCTAGGCGCTACAGTCTGGAACCGAGCGACCGCTACGGTCGCAGGTTCGAATCCTGCCTCGGGCATGGATGGGTATGATGTCCTTAGGTTAGTTAGGTTTAATTAGTTCTAAGTTCTAGGCGACTGATGACCTCAGAAGTTAAGTCGCATAGTGCTCAGAGCCATTTGAACCATTTTTGTGGTCTCAGTCCATAGACTGATTTGATAGAACCTTAGTGCTCCCTAAGCAAGTCTCTTTATCTCTCCGTAGCTCACGTTGCCTACTGTTACTTAACCTACTTACACTAGTCAGGCCTTGCTTTCCATTTCCAACTTTATCATCTATTACCAATATACAAATGGTTTGATACCTCAGAGAGTATGTCGCACCGCCCTATCAGTTCCATTAACAGCTTGGGAAAGAGAATTCATTCCATCTCCGCCCTCATTGGTTTACTTTACTCTTTGCTACATGGGGCAGTCAAATGAAAACAGGAGAGACGGGAAAACAGTACGTTCAAATGGCTCAAATGGCTCTGAGCACTATGGGGCTCAACATCTGAGGTCATCAGTCCCCTAGAACTTAGAACTACTTAAACCTAACTAACCTAAGGACATCACACACATCCATGCCCGAGGCAGGATTCGAACCTGCGACCGAAGCGGTCGCGCGGTTCCAGACTGAAGCGCCTAGAACCGTTCGGCCACACTGGCCGGCGGAAAACAGTAAGTAAACTGTTTATTATTTCAACAGCAATCGCCATAATTGTTAAGAGATTTATCTCATTGTGAAGCAAGACGGTCAGTTGCTCCATGGAAAAGTGTTTGCGGTTGCCTACGGAGCCATGATTGTACCGAGGCGTGCACTTTTTGGTCCGAGGCAAATAGACGGCCACTAATGTTTTTCTTCAGGGCTCCAAACATGTGGAAATCGCTTGGAGAGGGATCGAGACCTAATGGAGAAGTACTGATAGCGGCGAACTGCGGGAAGAGCAGCGGACGCCACGTGCAGTCTGGTCAGCAAGTTCTGCGCGAACTCTGCAAGCTTAAATTTTACGGCACCTGGAAGATCACCTGTACAGGCTGGAGGCATTACCACCTTGCTTGGAATGCTGGAAGTCACGGCTCCTCCACACCTGAGTGGAGTTAAGTGTTGTTTTTCATTGGTACTTGTCATCGTAAGGCCACGTCTGTGTTAATGTGGAATTAGACCTGTCATATTAACGGGCCTCCTGGTGATTGTGTGAGTGGTCATCAGCCAGTAAACTGATAATGATTTGTTGCTCCAGGTCATATCTGTGCAAGTGTATGAGAATTCTCTGTTGTACACTGATGAAATTGAAATGGCAACATAGTCTGTGTCGAAGTGAATGCACATTTCTGTAGCTGAGTATGACCTAGTAATTAGATTTTCAGGCACTGAATTTCACTTCGTTAGTTGTCAAGTCATTTTAAGGAGTGTTCAGTTTGTAAGTTGCATGTGTAGTCACTTCCGGAATAAGTTAACGTTGCCTACACCTAAACATTCTCTTTTGTATCCTCATTTGGGCAGATTACTCTTCCCTTCTGATGTGTGTTGGCAGGGTAGTTCTGGCAGCGGACGACGCATGCCTGTTTCCTGGGCCCAGAGCAGAGACGTGTTTTCTTTTCCTGCACCGACACTTCCGTCGTCGCACGATGTGTGGGTTGGTCCGCAATCAGGCGTCTCTACCACCCGCCTCGTGTTGGGTCATGTTAAGTAAATTACATCGCTTGATGCGTGTTATGGCGGAATGTCGCCAGTTAATTCCAGAACTTTTGATCTATTCAGTATTGTGAATTCAGCATGCACTTAAGCGTTAAAGCGTGTTCTGCAAGTTCAAAATTCTTCTCACTATATTTGCTCTTTAACTGCTTGTTTAAACCTTGCACCCTTATCGCTGGTTCTGGAGCGTGTTAAGTTTTAAAGCCCTTTACTTAGGAGTGGCAACAGTTGAGTTTTTCCTTTTTTTATACACAGTCGTTAGCTAACTCCCTTCATTGTGAAACTTGCCTGCTTGTTACCTGTTGGATGTGTTCGCCGTCTGCTGTTATTTGTCACCTTTTCTTGTATTTTGGGAAACTGCAGATCTCTTTAAGGATCATTGTTAATGTTTGTGCTGATGTGTACTACTTAGAGTCACATTTAAATTGTATGTCTTCCCAGTTTTTCTGTATTTTGGAGGATTGTGTATTTTACTGCCTAACGGATTTCATTAAGGTTATACATTTTTAAGGGCTTTCCAACAGCCACAGTCAGTGGGGTCACTAGTTAGCCTTACTGTTTTTTTGGTGTGTGTAGTCTATTGGGAACTTTAGTGCGTTTAGTGGCACTCATTTGTAGTTTATGTTACTGGTAAACTCAGATTGTTTGAACCAGCTTGCAGTCACGTCTAGTTGACTTCTTGCTTGCATTTGCCTACTTATGTATAATCCTGATTTTAAGCCCTGTTCTTAGTGGTATAAATTGTTAATGTTGTTTTATTAATGAACAGATCATGTTCAAGTTCTCCAAATTATTGTGAACATTGTTATTCATTTTGGCAAGGTTTTTAATTTGTAATCATAATAATTGTTGTTAAGGAGTAAAGTGTGTTCCACGAAATGACAAGTGATGAAATATGTTGTTCCACCTTCTACGTGTTTTTCGTTAAAATTGTAAATTGGCAGAATAAATGAAGGTCAGATTCGCTCCTTACATGAGAGCTTTACACTTCACAACGAGAAGGTGAATATGACACCTAACGTAATTTGGCGGTTATGAGCAAATTTGACTACAGTATGTAATCCAAAAAGAGATGACTGTCAATCAACAGGGTAACACACCGTTTCTATATAATGCATGTCTTTGAGTGGAAGTTGGAACAAGCAGCAGGAGTCGTTTTAGTTTGAAAGTCAGAGAGACAACGGCAGAAGCGAAGATGCGCTGCAGGGGTTACCTCCAAACCACTTAAAGGGGTGGCAGGTGGAAAGTCAACGACCTTACCAGGTGATTCAGGCTTGAGAAACGCATGTAGCGGCACATCTGCAGAGGGACAGAGAAAAAGCTTGAGAAAACTGCGTTCGGAATTTCAGCAAGTGCAACACACGTGAAGGTCAGTGTACTTTAGACATCTAGAATGGGCACAAAACGTCTGGTTGGTGGAAACGTACTTGGAAGGAGAAAAATACTGAAGCTTCGACACAGTTTAATAGAAGGAACATCGCGATTGGTAGAGAGAGTTTCCACAAAATTAGAGGAACGCTCCTATTGGTCGACAAAGGCTGTGACGTGAAGATCGAATGAACCCAGGTGTGGAGACAGTTCAGCCATGAGTAAGACAAGAGGGAAATTTTCAAATGGTTCAAATGGCTCTGAGCACTATGGGACTTAACATCTGAGGTCATGAGTCCCCTAGAACTTAGAACTACTTAAACCTAACTAAGCTAAGGACATCACACACATCCATGCCCGAGGCTGGATTCGAACCTGCGACCGTAGCAGTTGCGCGGTTCTGGACTTAAACGCCTAGAACCGCTCGGCCACCGGGGCCGGCCGGGAAATTTTCGGGTACTCTTCTCTGAACTGGCGTCAAGTACAGAACAGAGCGCTTAACGCTCTGTACGATACAGAGGAGAAATTTGTGTGAATACTGCATTCGCAGCGGCTGAAATCCAGCTATAAATTAGCTGTAGCAACGTTTAGCTCCATCTGTGGAGAAACGAACCAGCCAATTAGTTAATTGCTCTTGCAAGAACTGAGAGGGCACTATAATATGCACACTGCTCCAACCGTGCACTTGTATATCGCCACCTACAAAGACTAGAGATGAGTACATGTTTTCTCGCATAATGAGAAACATAGGGAAAGTCTCTGCTGGAAAATTCAGCAAAGGTTTAATTAGTTTTATAGGAATTTCAGCAGAAGACAGTGGCCTAGCAGACGGCAGCTCGTCGCAGCTTAAGGTAAATACTGCGTGCAGAGGTGTAAACTTTGTTGGTTTACCAGCTTGCATCCACAGTAAACTCGAGCGGCCTTGGGTAATCTTTCACTCAGCTTGTCACATAACTAACCATCCACTGTAGACTTGATTGTCATCCTAAATGTACCGAACTTTGAACCAGAATCGGACGACTTACGTAGTACTGACCAACATCATAATGTATGTGTAGGAACAATTGTGTAAAGAAACTTCTAATTAAACTCTAATATCGTTCTGTTTAGGATTAATATTCTTTATGATAGTTAATATTTAATATTGTTGTGTATAGGATTATTTCACTTTTTGATGTTGGCAAGATCCATTGTCCTCACAACTATCTTAATGTTGTCAAATTGAAAACTGTGTAAAAGCGTGTATTTTTGTGCTAAAAATTGCAACATTAAGTATGTCGTTTCAACTTACACAGTTGTATTCAATCCTAGAATAAGTAACCACGTTACAAAATTATCCCAGCCCTTGTTATATCACGATTAAGTTCCGATCCCTCTCCACGCGATGTCTATACTTTTGGATCCCTAAAGAAAGATACTCAAACGCGTCTATTTGCTTCGGAAGAAGAGATGCACACCTTGGTGGAAACATGAGGTCGTAGGCAACTGCAAAGATTTTCCATGAAGGCACTGACCGTCTTGTCTCACAGTGGGATAAATGTCTTAGCAGTTACGGTTGTTATTTTGAAGTAATAAACAGTTTACTTACTTCTCATCCATCTCTCTCGTTTTCATTTCACTACCTCTTATATAATCTGTTATAACTCTACAGGCTTTCCCGGCGAGATCTTGACATGTCGAATAATCGGGTCTACTGCCGGCTGTTTGTGTCGCTCTGGCACAATATTTCGGCCATAGTGCCTTGGAGCCATTTGAATTTTTGTAACTCACGGAGCGAAAATTACCCAGACTATATGTGAGAATGGGAGCACTTAGCGGTTTCCAAAAAACTTTACATGTAACCTTTACAAAATCCTTTCCCGCACGCACCCCGCACAAAATGCTGAGAGGAGAAAAGTTTATCGCTTGCTGTATTTTCGCTGTTCGTAGAGTAAGACATCAGCATCAGTCGTGACGTTTTCATTTATTACTCCATTATTAGTAACTCTATTACGAACACCTTCTGCATACGGTATCCACATATGTCAAAGATTGTAGTCTAACTGCAAAATTTCGTCATTCTACGACACATACTTCAGGAGATAAGACATTATATGCATGGGAGGATATCTAAAGACTGGGAAGTTGTACGGGTCACACCAATACCCAAGAAAGCAAATAGGAGTAATCCGCTGAATTATAGATCCACGTGACACATTTAGGATTCAAGTAGGATTTTGGAACATATATTCTATTCGAACATCATGAATTAGCTCGAATAAAACGATCTATTGTCACACATTCATCACTGATTCGGAAAATATTGTACTTGTGAAACACATCTAGCTCTTTATGCACACGAAGTAATGAATCCTATCGTCAGGGAATCACAAATTGATTCCGTAGTTCTGTATCTCCCGAAGACTTTTGATGCCATTACTGACATGAGGTTTCGAATCAAACTATGGAGTATCGTCTCAGTAGTGTGACTGGATTCGTAATTTCCTGTAATAAAAGCCACACTTCGTGCCAAATGATGGAAATCATCAGAAGTAATATCTGCCTTTCTCCAAGGAAATGTTACAGGTCCTCTATACAAACGACTCAAGATACAATCTCGGTAGGTCTCTTATATTGCTTGTGGATAATGCTGCCGTTCACCGAGCGAGGTGGCGCAGTGGTTAGACACTGGACTCGCATTCGGGAGGACGACGGTTCAATCCCGCGTCCGGCCATCCTGATTTAGGTTTTCCGTGATTTCCCTAAATCACTCCAGGCAAATGCCGGGATGGTTCCTCTGAAAGGGCACGGCCGACTTCCTTCCCCATCCTTCCCTAATCCGATGAGACCGATGACCACGCTGTCTGGTCTCCTTCCCCAAACAACCAACCAATGCTGCCGTTCACCATACAGTAAAATCTTCAGAAGGTCAAAATCAATGGCATAAAGATTTACACAAGTAACAATTGACTTTAAATAATGAAAAGTGGAAGGGAATCCACATGGTGGCTAACAGAAATCCTTCAAATTTCGGTTACACAGAAAATCACACAAATCTAAAGGCTGCCACATCAACTAAATACCTAGGGATTACAATTACGAACAACTTAAATTGGAACGATCACATAAATAGTGCTGTGGGGAAGGCGAACAAACGACTGTGTTTTATTGGCAGAGCGTTTAGAAGGTGAAACGCATCTATTGAAGCGACTCCTTAAACAACGCTTGTTCTCATATGAAGTATTGTTGCGCGGTATCGGATCCTGGCAAGACAGAATTGGCGGAGGACATCGCAAAAATTCAAAGAAGGGCAGCTCGTTTTGTATTATAGCGAAGTAGGAGAGAGAATTTCACGGATATGATATGCGAGTTGGAGTGGCATTCACTGAAACAAATGCTTTTTTCGTTGCAATGAGATCTCTTCTCGAAATTTCAATCACCTAACTTTTCCTCCGCATGCGAATATACACTAAGACAAAAAAAATTAACTTGGATATGAAACCTAGAGTAATTGGCTTTGCAAAATTTTACCACAAAAATTGTTTCTGAATAACGTAAGTTGGCCGTGATTGAAAAAATAAAAAAAATCATAATCTTTTCTCCTTACCTCTATTCTGCGCAAATTTGGACAACGTGTTGCAGTACTGCTCTGTCTTGCGCGCCGCTATGCTAAAGCTGCAAATTACTGTATGCACACAGAGACACTCCAGAGGTGCAATGAGTTCTCTGTTAATCGCAAATCGAACAGTTTATCGAGCATACTTGGTTGGATGATCCCTTAAAAGAATTGTAAGAGAAAAGTTGGTAAGAAAATGAAATACGCGCAAAAATGACAATACTATGTTTTTTTGTATATTGAGAAAAGCAGATTTTAAATTTAATGAACTTCTTAACATTCGAACAATACACTTTCCTATCCCTCAAATCTAACAACTTCCAGTACAATAACCAAGTTAGTTCAATGGCGCAGTAATAGTGAAAAAGATGTAACATCATTTGTACTTACCTGACATTCCATTAGATTTCTCCCTTCACATGTCAGTTTCATAATCTTGTTGAAACTTTAAATTTGAATCATAATATTGCCATAACATCCTCACTCTAACATCGGCCTAACTCTAACACAGCTGAACTTCGACTGCCTCACTTTACCAAAGCTTAACCCTCTGGTGGGCGCGCCTTCTGATTTCACGTGAGTGGGCGCGCCGCGGCATTTACACCGCGATTTCGTCGTCACATTGCTATCGTTTTTAGGCAAACCACAGGATAAAAACTTAAATAAAACAGCGTGTTGTGGCATTAATTATTTATTTCGGATAAAAGTAAAAGAAAAAAATAATCAACTCTATTGAAATATGTTACCTAAATAAACATCTCCAATCAGAACAAATTTCCATTCGCTGGTCATTAGCATCACAAGAGAAACACACTACGTTCTGCCGAGAATGCATCTTTTTGACATTGTTTCCACAATTGTTGCACGACGTCTTTGTCCAGATATTTTTGTGTCGCCTGCATATGTGACATATTCCAGGTTTAGGTTCGTCATGAACTGGGCCACCTTTTCTGAATTTTTCAAGAAATATTTGTATATCTTTCGGAAGGTTCGTTAGTTTGGCTCCGTGTCCTAGATGAGCGTTCATAAGACTATACGATAGGTTTTTTAGAAAAAGCAGTCGCCTGTCTTTATTGTCTTGGCTGTTTGAATTTACTCCTGCGATATCAAGATGTCGAAAGAATAACGCCAGCGACCATCTCCAGGTTATTCTGGCTGTTGTGTATGATGCACACATCTGGTTCACAGTTGTTCTGTTATAGTCCAAATTTACAGCTGATTTCCCAGTTTCGACGTCAATTTCATTTTTATCATCCATCGTAGAGAGGAGGATCACAGCCTTTTTTTTTAAGTTGAAGATCTTCTATCTTTCTTTTTTTTAAGTGCCGATGGTGCTAAACTTTTTATTAGTAGATTATGAGCTAGACTATAATTGGTGTAAACGTTATCAGGCGTATTATTCCTGTTCGTGTTATCAATGAGAGTTACCAGTCTTTCGACGATACCTTCAGGTTTATTTGATTTTAGATATGGCCCAGAGAACTGTTTTCCACAATACACTTCGAAATTGGGGGTACAAAATGTCTTTGCGTCACTAAGGGCGTATATTTTGATACCATACTTCGCAGGCTTATTTGAAATGTACTGTCCAAATCCATAACGGCGTCTAAAAAGCTGCAGCATTTCATCAGTTATCATAAATTCACTGACATTACAGTGAGCAATACAGTTATTTACAAATTCTAAGTGAAACTCACGAAGAGGTGCCAGTTTACCTGTAGACCTTCGTTCAATTCTTGTTTCTAGACTGTCAAACGCAACGGAAACGTTTATAACTGAAACCGACAGTAACATTCATACCAGTACCATTAGATGCTCACAGTTCATCGTAGTTGGCAAAATGTTCTTTCTTTACGCCAATCATAAAAAGTGCACCGAAAAGAGCATAAATTTCTTCTGCTGAAGTTTCTTTGCAATCGCGAGCTCTAGGATAGTTGGTATCACTACGTTTTTCCCAATCCATCTGTTGGTATGAGCCATGATTTCTATCATCTTTTTAGTAATATAAAGATAAAATGCATCTAAAGGTGTAAGTGCGTTTCTGGCAATCCCTTCTTGGTCCCGGTAAAGTTCTGATAATGTTTTTAGCACTTGTTTTCCCTGCATGTAGGGGCTGACTAATCCAAAGAGTTTCACCGTCTTTCCCAATATAAAAAGGATAGTTACCTTTCGCAACATCATGTGCTGTGGTTTCCTGACTGTCATCTTCTTCCTGCGGCTGTTCCGATTCACTACTGTGATTGTCAGCTTCAATAATCTCCTCTTCCATATCAAAATCGTCTTCAGATTCATCACACGTCAATTCATCTTCCGAAATTTCCACTATAATTCGTAGGATCTCTTCAGGATCCCTTACAGTAACACTTTCCCTGGAAATAAATATAGTGTACCCATAAAACAACAAATTAGCACTTTAAACAAGAATAAGTGATGAAAACGTTTGTAACAAATCGTAAGCATTTAATGTGTAATAAATACTTACATGTCTAGAGGCATGGTAACAATAACACCGCAGAGGCAGAACTGAAGTTAACAATGCTGTTGCAACACAACAATGGACATGTCTGGTTTCAAACGAGCTTACACGCATTCCATCTATAATGAAGATTGCATACTAGATTCCATGGAAATCGACAGCTAACACCAGCCAGTGGATACTCAGAAAACTAAAATTTGTGATGCGTATGCCGCGGCGCGTCCACTGGAGGGTTAACATTGACTGCTCCACTGCACCTTCGCGCACATCAGCGACGTTAGCTTAACTTCTGCGATACTGCTTATAACACCACTGCTCGCTCACAATCGAATCAGATACCAAAAATTCAGATAAAAAAAAGTTGTGCATGACACCTATCAATGTAAAGAAACAGAAATCATTATAATTTCATAAATAATGGGTGATTTATTCATGACAGAGACATTCACAAAGTGAATAAGTCAGCTAAGCGTTGGTCCACCTCTGGTCCTTGTGCAAACAGTTATTCGGCTTGGCACTGATCAACAGAAATGTTGGATGTCCTCCTGAGGGACATCGAGCCAAATTATGTCGAATAGGTCCTGCAGCAAGGATAGAACTCCAATGGGTGTGGACGGTGCAGGGTTAAGAGCGAATACACCAAAATGTAGACATCACTAAAAACATTTGTTATAATCCGACCATTAGCACGTTCCAAGAACGTTTGAACACTTTACTTGCTTCCCTTACTGAATTTTCATTCAGAAATCACCAAGCTTCTTCAGCCCAATTATAAAACAGGAGCAGGCCAAACACAAATGATGATAACTTCAGAGTCGTTTCAGCAACTGCCATTATAACCTGTTTCACAAATCTAGACATTTATTCGAATGGAAGATACATAAAGCCCCAATAACAGGTTTGCTACGTTTGTCTCTTTCTCTACCAAACTTCGTTAGTTATTCGTCGTCAGAAACTTTATATTCATTCAGATTCTCCAAAAACTTAAATTACTGACACTACAGCAGAAACATAGAACAGAGATCATTTCTTTCGAGGACCTTGCCGTCCAACAAACACACTTGTCTTTGGAATTGGAAGTAGAATCAGCATTGGTAGTTTTTGTTTTGTTTTTTTGTTTTATTATCCGCAGAATCGATTTTCTGTCACTTAGTGACCATCCTCAGTTCTGTAATATACAATTAAAATTGGTAGGCACTGATATCAACAAGATTAGAGCGATCCAGTTGACCGAAAATCGATTTTGCGGATAATAAAACAAAAAAAAATACGACCAATGCTGATTCTCCTTCCAATTCTATCCACTATTTGGTCGTGGTGCACAGAACACTCCATGGAGTCGCCAATCAACAATTGTCTTTCCCCTTTTTGCCAACAAGTCACAAGAATTCAGGTAACGGGAGCAGACAAATTCAGATCGCTCTTAGCACGGACTGCCGCCCAGAAACGAAAAACAATTAACAACATATATAACGACTGACAGTAAAATTGTGAAACGCCCATAAGCCGTGCACAATTTTTAATAGGCAACTTGCCAATTAATGTTTGTTAAGCATGTAGCGTATGGGCTCAAACCAGACAATTACAAGCACTTCCTAGTTCACACTCAGCGTTATGTGAGCTCAAAATGTAACATACACAAATACAACTCTTTCAACTAAACTAAACCAGTCATTAGGAAATGACAAGAAGTAAATATCCATGAATACCACGCGCCCAGACTGACCCCTCACCTGAAGTTTAATCGCACAAGATAAGCAATCCATCAAATTCAGGTAGCCTTGTGTTTATTCACTTTCCTATGCCACATGTAAATCCAGACCTCCCAAAAACTCCTGAATTCCTATTCCACATCTCGTTACGACACACAAGTTTCTCTTTTACTCCAGCCAACTGTCCCGTAATACCAACCAAAAGCACGGTGAAGATTCCACCATAGCACCATTGCTGTGTACCCCGATGAACACATGCTCTCCACTCGATGATCAAAACTTAAGGCCAAGATACCCTTTCGTGTTCTCGTCGAGTTCCGCTGCTGGCTACCGCAATGCCCTCGTTCAAGCACGCGGATGGTGGTGGTGCTAGTGGTGGAGAGGGTTGTATGGGCGCACGACGGCAAGGTGTTCAGCGCCTGCTCAGAAACAGATTGAGACGGGTGTCAAGAAAACACTCAGAACAGTAAGATAAAACAGAACTTAAAACACAGGTAACAAGATTGGAAAAAGATGTGCCTACCCACACCGAAACGTGGGACGAAGCATGCCGTCAGCAGTAAAACATGGACAACACAAGAAGAAAGTGGTAGAGGGAGCTAAAACAAAATATCAGATGGAAGTGGCTGGCTGACCGCAAGGAAAAAAGGGAGGAGCCAGCCACTTTGCAATGCACTAAAACCTTCAGCCTAAAAGTTTAGGCCAGAGTCCAGACACATCACAAAACTTTAAAACCTTAGACACCCACGTCTCATCATTAGCTAAAACGCAGGGTAGATCCGCATCAACTTGTGCTGCTGCCCTTGCATCACGGCATAAAATGCAGTCTGTTAAAATGTGTCGGGCAGAGTTGTGTACACCACAAGCATCACAAAACGGGGAATCCTCCCGCCGTAATAGGAAGTTATGTGTGAGAGGACAGTGCCTAATCCGAAGACACGTGGGAGTCACTTCCTCCCGCCTGAGCAACCTGCAGGAGGAACGCCATGGCCGAGTTGTTGACTTCACCAACCGCAGTTTATTGTCCGGATTCGTGCAAACAGAGGCGCGATGCTGTGCAGTCGCAGTCGCCCACCGCGGCGTGAAATTTAAGCCGTGGTGCGGAGGGTGATGTTGACAACGACACTGGTGCGTTAGACAGTCAAAATCCGAAGCTTGTTAGAGAGCCTTGCCCACGAATCTCCAAACGTTCTCAGTTGGGGAGAGATCTGGAGAACCTGCTTTCCAACGCAGGCCTTGGCAAGCACGAAGATAAGCAATAGAAACTCTGGTTCTGTGCGGACGGACATTATCTTGGTGACATTTAACCCTAGAATAGCTTGCCATGAAAAGCAGCAAACCGGGGTTTAGAATATCGTAAGTACAGCTGTGCAGATGGCAAACAGAGGAGTCTTCTTATGAAATGAAATGACACCTCAGACGATCGCTCGTAGTTGTAGGGCAGTATGCTGGGTGATAGTGATGATGGTATGCCACCGTTGTCTGGGGTATCTCCAGATACGTCTTCATCCTGGAATCTCATTGACTGGAGCGGAATTGCCTTCAGTGGTGAATCTCACTACGAAACGAGCCCCGATGTCCAGCAATGACGCGTCTGTAGACGACCCAGACAGCGGTGGGATGCCAACCTGACTGTCACGCATCATATAGACTGACCAGCAGGAGTGATGGTCTGGAGTATCATTTCATTACATAGCAGGACCCCTTTGGTTGTTATTGGCGGCACTCTTACAGCATAGCGATATGTACGATATTCTAAGGCCCATTTTGTTCAGCAGAATTACCTACCCGCAAACGGCGAATGTTTCTACTGCTTGATTCGTGTTCGCCGAATCCTACATTGGCCAGCAAGGTCACCGGATTTCTTCCTAATTGAGAACGTTTGGAGCATTATTATGGGCAGTACTCTCTAACCAGCTTGGGATTTTGGCGATCCAACTCATCAATTAGACTTTGGCTCGATATCCCTCAGAAAGACATCCAACATCTCTGTCAATCAATGCCAAGCCACATAACTGCTTACATAAGGGCCAGAGGTGGACCAACGCATAACTGACTTGTTCAATTTGTGAAACTGTTTCAGTGTTTCTGAAACTGTAATCATTTGATTTTTTGGACATGTATATCACAACTAGCTGCTTCCGACCCATTCGGGTCTTAGACTGTATTTTGGTCTGTATTTTGTCCAACCTTTATTTTTTATTTTATTTTATTTTTTGTTTTTTCTTTAAGTGTATTTAGCTGACGCCCACCAACACAGGGAGAATCATCATCGTTTTATAATAACAGAAATCAGGGCTCGCACGGAAAGAATGAGCGTTTCTTGAATGAAAGTTTCTTTCTGCAGTGGAGTGCACGCTGATATTAAATTTCGTGGCATATTAAAAAACTGTGTGCCGGACGGCGACTCAAACTGGTGACCTTTGCCTTTCGCAGGCAAGTGCTCTACCGACTGAGCTACCCAAGCACGACTCGCGGCCCGATCTCACAGCTTTAATTCCGCCAGTACCTCGTCTCCTACCTTCCAACCTTCACAGAAGCTCTCCCTCAGGCTGTGGCAAAGCCATGCCTCCACGATATCCTTTCTTCTAGGAGTGCTAGCTCTGCAAGTTTCGCAGGAGAGCTTCTGTGAAGTTTGGAAGGTAGGAGACGAAGTACTGGAGAAATTAAAGCAGTGAGGACAGGGCGTGAGTCATGCTTGGGTAGCTCGTCCGGTAGAGCACTTTCCCGAGTTCGAGTCTCGGTCCGGCACAATGTTTTAATCTGCCGGGAAGTTTCATGACCGTTTCTTTTCTTAATACGCAGTTCGGGAGTGACAGGGTAGAGAATTAGTCTGAACGTGGTTTGATGAACCGTCTAGCACAAGCTGTTCCAATCGAGCTCCAGGGAGCCGGAGCGCTCCGGAGCGCTCACTGCGGCAGCTCGGAGCCCGCGTGGAGGGGGAAAGCGAACTCACCGCCCCCTGGCCGCATGCAGCCGCAACTGACGCAGTAATCCGTGTTCAATGACAGCTATGACTAGCCGCGGTAGCCCTGTATCTCTGTTGGAGGTTACCTTTCTATTCGTTGAGAGGGATGGTCGCCGCAGTGAGTTGTATGTCATAAAGTATTTAATTCTGCGAAGAGGTACAAAATACAACGACATTATACACGTCTTCACGCAGCGCACTACGATTAGGTAGAAGGCGTTGCACGCAGAGAACTGGTAGCCAGGCTTAAGAACGGCCCACTATGAGAAGTATGTTTAAAAACGGTTTCGTAATACGGAGGGTATCAAAACATACACCATAGTTCGTGTTCTGTAATGCGTTTATAATTTTCAGGTGAATGAATGCGGAGAAAACACTACTGAATCTGAAATTCGAGCAAGCTACAGGGTCGCTCACATTATTGCGACGAGTGGCAAGCCGTTTTTGGTAGGACCACTCGTAAAATCGTGCATGGTAGCAGTTGCAGAATGTTTGTTTCCAAGGGAGTTGGAGGCAATTGAAGGGGTAATTGAGGGGGTTTGCCTCTCGAAGCAAACAATGTCTCGTCGAATCCTGGACATGATAGCGGATTTAGAGACACAGCTCAGGAAAAATGCGGAAAGCTTTGTTGAATTTTCGCTAGCGCTGGACGAAAGCACCGACATATTGGACTGTGCTCAGCTTGCAGGGTGCGTGGTGTCGACACGGAGCTGCAAGTAACTGAAGAACTCTTGGATGTGGTACCACTCGATTGCACCGCAACAAGACGTGACATTTTTGAAGCTGTTTGTGAATCAGTGGACAATATGAATTTGCCGTGGGATAAGCTCCGTTCTGTAGCGACAGACGGTACACCAAAAATTATCGGGCGTCATCAAGGTTTTGCTTCTCGTTTGAAAAATAAACTCAGATACGAATTCGGAAAGACATTTTGACTCTTCATTGGTTTATTCACCAAGAGGCACTATGTGCTGAAACAGTAGAACTAGGTGGCGTAATGAAAGATGTCGTGAAGTGTGTGAATTTTGTGCGGCGTCACGGTATGAATCATCGCCAATTCAAAGGATTCCTGAAATATATTGAGGCGGAGTATGAGGATATACCTTACCACAGTACAGTTCGTTAGCTGAGTCGGGGAAAAGTTCTTGATGTTTTCTTTGCCATTCGTGAGGAAATATCCCTTTTTCTCGAAATGAAACGAGAAGAAATGCGTTGTCTGAAAGATATAAAATGGAAGTCAGACCTGGCGTTCCTAGCTGACATAACTATGCATCTGAAAAATTTAAAACTGTCATTGTAAGGCAAAGAGCAGCTAATCGTTGACATGCACGACCAGATCAAAGCGTTCATGGAAAAGTAACGTTTATTTGAGGGGCAGATGAGTAGTGGACATTTAACGTTCTTCAATCGTCTTGCTTCTTTAAAACTACCTGAAGGTAGGAAAGTGAAAGCAGCTCATCATGTCGTTTGAAACACGATTCCAAGACCTCACTAGTTTGAAAATGGAACTTAAGGTGTTCAGCACTCCTTTTTCAGTTTCCCCCGATGATTTGTCATCGTCACTTCAGTTGGAGATAATTGATTTCCAAAATTCAACTTTGTTGAAAGAGAGGTACGACAACACGTTGGATTTGTCACGTTGGTATCGTTCATTACAGCGAAGAACATTTCCCAAGCTTCACAACAATACCGCTCAGATCATTTGCATTTTTGGATCTACATATTGTTGTGAGCAGCTTTTCTCAGCAATGAAAAGAGTAAAAAGTAAGGAACGATCGTTTCTTCAGGATGCAACAATGTAGTCCATCCTCCGCATTAACGCTGCGAACACTTTGACACCCGATAATTCCTGATCTTGTAATGAAAAGAAAATGTCAAGCTACAGAGGCCCAATAAATTTAATATGCAACTTCTTGTAAAACAGTTGTTTCTTTATTATTTCCTGAACATCGTATTTCCTGGTCTAGCATGTCACCACATCGTAGCAGCTAAGAGTATGAGGTTGTCGATCTTGTAAGACGCAGCTGGCACATAAAACGCTCGCCTTGCCGCCTGCCTCATCCAGCCGTGCCATGTGCCTTCGTGCCGGCCCACTTGAACGGTCACAGCGAGCGACACGGCTCCCTGGAGCAGGGAGCACTCCGCGGCTCACAACGGAGCCGACGAGCTGGAACAGCCTGCTCTAGCAGGCTATTAACTGTGAATTGCAAATGCAGATGTAGGTGTAGCAGGATTTCATGGTTGGAGGGGGCCGGGAGATACTGATTCATAAGATTCTACAAATTCGAATAATTTGTTCCTGTACCCTTCATTATACTGACAGGTTTCAGAGAGATTATATAACGGTAGGACAGAGATTTAGGAACCAGGTTTTAAATTGTAAGACGTTTCCAGGGGCAGATGTGGACCCTGACCACAAGCTATTTGTTGTGAACTGTAGATTAAAACTGAGAAACTGCAACAAGGTGTGAATTTAAGGAGATGGGACCTGGATAAACTGACTAAACCAGAGGTTGTACAGAGTTTCAGGGAGAGCATAAGGGAACAATTGACAGGAATGGGGGAACGAAATACAGTAGCTTTGAGGGATGAAGTAGTGAAGGCAGCAGAGGATCAAATAGGTAAAAAGACGAGGGCTAATAGGAATCCTTGGGTAACAGAAGAAATATTGAATTTAATTGATGAAAGGAGAAAATAAAAAAAAATGCAGTAAATGAAGCAGGCAAAAAGGAATACAAACGTCTCAAAAATGAGATCGACAGGAACTGCAAAATGGCTAAGTAGGGATGGCTAGAGGACAAATGGCTATTTACAATTTGTACGGAAACAAGATGGCAGTTATAAGAGTCAAGAGACATGAAAGGGAAGCAGTGGTTGCGAAGGGAGTGAGACAGGGTTGTAGCCTTTCCCTGATGTTATTCAGTCTGTATATTGAGCAAGCAGTGAAGGAAACAAAAGAAAAATTCGGAGTAGGTATTAAAATCCATGGAGAAGAAATAAAAAAATTTGAGGTTTGCCAATGACATTGTAATTCCGTCAGAGACAGCAAAAGATTTGGAAGAGCAGTTGAACGGAATGGATGGTGTCTTGAAAGGAGGATATAGGATGAACATCAACAAAAGCAAAACGAAGATAATGGAATGTAGTCGAATTAAGTCGGGCGATGCTGAGGGAGTTAGATTAGGAAATAAGATACTTAAAGTATTTGTGTGGAGTGTAGCCATGTATGGAAGTGAAACATGGACGATAATTAGTTTGGACAAGAAGAGAGTAGAAGCTTTCGAAATGTGGTGTTACAGAAGAATGCTGAAGGTTAGATGGGTAGATCACATAACTAATGAGGAGGTATTGAATAGGATTGGGGAGAAGAGAAGTTTGTGGCACAACTTGACTAGAAGAAGGGATCGGTTGGTAGGATATGTTCTGAGGGATCAAGGGATCACCAATTTAGTATTGGAGGGCATCATGGAGGGTAAAAGTCGTAGAGGGGGGACCAAGAGATGAATAAACTAAGCAGATTCAGAAGGATGTAAGTTGCAGTAGGTACTGGGAGATGAAGAAGCTTGCATATGATAGAGTAGCATGGAGACCTGCATCAAACCAGTCTCAGGACTGAAGACAACAACAACAACAACACAACAACAACTCTTCATTATGACGATGGCACATTTCATCTGCAAGAAAAGGGTAGTGAAAGACGCACGTTCCAGCCCCCGGCGTCATAACTGCAGGCTACCTCAGGGGCTGCAGAACGTTACGCAACAGGCAGCTGGAGGGAGGGGGCGGTGGTATCCGGTGGCCGGGAGGCGGCTCGGCTCGCAGATAAACAATGGCTGGCGCCAGCGGCCGTGGGCGGTCCTGGCGCCAGGCTGCACCCGCAGATGGCGCGCCGGTCGCGGTCGCCGCCTTTGTTGTGCGCGGACAATGCGGCGCCCAGCGCAGCCCTCTTACGTCTGCTGAGAAACCAGAAGCTCCGCGGCTTGTCTGGCCTGTCCCATTGTAAGAACACTCAGGTTGCGCATCCCTCCACAGTCGTCGGACAGACAACATTCGCTGTTAGGTCGCGTTCTCATCGACAGTCTTGTCGGCAAGGAAGTGGCACTGCGGAAGAATTGCGTCAACATCCCACATGAGCTCGGTGGGATTGTGGTTTCTTTTAGAACACTGATTTCCAACCTTTCTTAGCCCACTGTCCCTAAGTGCAAAGAAATATTAGATAGTACCCACCCCTCTTCCTTCTCCACCCCCATCGTCACCAAAACTGTAGCACCATTAAACTTCAGAATGGAAAATAATTTTATGTGAAGACTTTTATGTTCAAAACAATGAAAGATACACGATATTTCGTTTTTGAAGGTGTTAAATAAAAATACGAATTCATGATTTAAAAAAATATTCAAATGTGTGTGGAATCTTATGGGACTTAACTGCTAAGGTCATCAGTCACTAAGCTTACACAGTACTTAAGGACAAACACACACACCCATGCCCGAGGGAGGACTCGAACCTCCGCCGGGACTCATGAGTCAATGAGACAGTTGATATTGCTTCTTTGTAACAACTCTTCTTTTTTTTATTTTCCTCAGTCAGTAGCCAGAGCACATTTTAAATCTTGCCCCAATTCCATTTAGTTCATAGTTTTTATTTTCATTGCTATCACAGTCAAAAATCTAGTTTCCCATCCATGAGTCTTGAATGCCAAATTTATTTTCCACTTGCTGTGTTAGGGTAGTGTGTGTGTGTGTGTGTGTGTGTGTGTGTGTGTGTGTGTGTCCACTTGCTGTGTTAGGGTAGTGTGTGTGTGTGTGTGTGTGTGTGTGTGTGTGTGTGTGTGTGTGTTTGATGAAGCAATTTCGCGTACTGGATGAGTGCTGCCTGAAACTCTACCTCAGAAAAGAAAGATAACTATCCTCTGTGAGGGTAGACGCATGTTGAAGATCAATTTTCTGTGTCCCCTCCACCACTTCGCTCCCTGACGACATGTGTGCTCTATATTTATGTTTGTAAATCACTTGATGGCTGAACTCCTTACTTCTGAACTGGCAGAAACTGAGAGACTTAAGGCTGTCAGTGTTTGGTATCTGACCACTGCAACTAATAATAATAATAATAATAATAATAATAATAATAATACTGTGCACAGCATTATAGTGTCCTTCTTTACTTACTCATGTTGCTGTGCTGTAACTTAGTTCATTTGTCTATTTGAAAGTGAGTAACGAAGCAATTTCTGGTCAGTCACAGGACCTATTTACAATATGGAGAAGGCATTTTCATGAAATATTTAGCGTTCGTTAAGTATATATTAACATTTTTACTGTCATAGATATTTAGAACAAAGCACAACGTGTGTGTGTTGTGGGTAAACTATGGAAGGAAGGTATTCATCCACTTGTTCTACTGCATTGTGTTGTGGACTAATGCTATGAATTGGAAAAAAAGTGTTGCCATAACTTAAATAATCAGTATTAGAGCCTTACAAAAATGTGGTAATAGTAAAGGGCGCCCAAAACTAATTTTGTTTCATGACTGAAGCACTATCGAACCACTTTCTTTCTACCCATCAGAACATTTCATTTTACCCCTCAGCGTCTAATTATTCCCAAGGTGGAAACCACTGTTTTAGAAGCTATAATGTTAGAGCAAACCATTCTCGAGCACTGGTAAAGTGTTTGTGAACGCAATCAGATGATATTAAAGGGGGTAGTGGCCCGCTGCTAGATTTGTTAGTGGTTTATTTGGGCAGTAAATCTACATCTATATGAAGACACTGGAAACCGCTGTGGAACGTATTCGGAGGATACTTACTGTAACGTTCCCTGGCAACACTCACACTATTAATAAACTAAAATTTAATTGTACTATATACGCCGCTATGAAGCAATTTGTATATACTGTAATTATTTAACAAAAAAATATTATTTAATGTTGTGTAAAGGACATTCGTTATTATTGTAATATTTTCTGTAGTAATATTCTCGGTGTATTTAGGATGGTAATATTTCTATACTCATAATGTAATTGCGAAATGTGTCAATATCTGGTCCGCAGCTCGTGGTCGTGCGGAAGCGTTCTCGCTTCCCACGCCCGGGTTCCCGGGTTCGATTCCCGGCGGGGTGAGGGATTTTCTCTGCCTCGTGATGACTGGGTGTTGTGTGATGTCCTTAGGTTAGTTAGGTTTAAGTAGTTCTAAGTTCTAGGGGACTGATGACCATAGATGTTAAGTCCCATAGTGCTCAGAGCCATTTGAACCATTTTTGTCAATATCTGCGATAACAAAAATGTAAAATTCAGCCACAGAGGAAAATAATGTTGTAAGATTACAAAGAGATGTTAATGGTCAGCAGTAGTATAAAAGCACCACGTAGTGTGTATACTTTGTCGTCTCCCTGTAGAGCTGAAAGTGAGAGGAACCTGTGACGTAGCATTTTATGAATGGGTAGACTTCTTTTGTCTGTATCTAGATTTAGCCGCCATTAGAGGAGAAATTACAAACTAATGTAAGTTGAATTATTGTTGTGGTCTAAATACATTATAATTTATCAAAAGTGTGTATTACTAATGTAAATTAGCTTGCCCATATCATCTATAATATTTCTTTAAAGAATTTTCAGCATTTTTAGCGGTGTTGCTGGGCTGTGCCGCGACCGAACGATTTGCAGCGGCGGCACATTTAAAAAATTGTTCCGCTAAGAAAAATTAACCAAACCCGTAAATCGGGAGCAGATAAAAATTAGCAGTGAATTAAGAAAATGTTTTTCTTTTACAGCGATCCTGAGACTGACGGAATTTATTACTAGTTTCACATTTCTGCATTCATAGGCGGATAGTTAACGTTGAAGTTTAGCAATTTGTAAGTTCTTTCAATTTCTAAAGCAAATAACTTAAACGTATAGTGAAGTGTGTTTTATCAATGATAATTAAACGTTCAGGTCAGCTGGCAATATTTAACCATTTTCTGCTAACACAGACAGTCTTGTGTTCCATAGCTAACGCCGGGAAATAATTCAGTAAATATTAAAAAAAAAACACTGCATTTAAAAAATGTGTGCCAAGGCCGAATTATATAAAGGATTTAATTCTCAACTAAATATTCTTAATCAGTTAATATGAATTCACGTAATTTTAAATGTACTTAATTCTGTGTAAATGAATTTTTATTACCACACGTAAATAAGAGGGTGTACAACAAACTTCGTACGTACAGAAGGAAAGAAAGGCAAATTAACTAAAAACAAATTTTTTAAAAGAAAAGGTAACTGTTGATTATTTTTATTTTTTTAATGTAATTTCATTAAATTACCATAGTACCACACATTATGGATTCTTCCTTGTTCTACTCGCGAGTAAAACGTGGAAAGTGGTTAGTTAAACGCCTCTTTGCACGCAGCATTAATGTTGTCTTCACGGTCTCTCTGGGATCGATACGAACAGCATATAGTATATTCGTAGATTGCTCATTTAATACAGAGTCTTGAAACTTTATCAGTAGGTTTTCGAAGGATACCTGCTTCTACGTACATACTCCGTAAACTACCGTGTAGTCTGTGGCGGAGGGTACCACGTACCAGTGCTTGACATTTCCTGTTCCATTCGCAAACAGATGGAGGGCAAAATGACAATCTATATACCTCCGCCGGAGACCTAATTTCTGTTATCTCATCTTCGTGGTCCTTTCGTGAAATGTACAGTCTTAGACATAAAAGTTGACCGCTGCAGACAGAGACTAAATTGGAGCCGTTCACTTACAGCATCCAATATAACCGGCCGCCCCTCAGCAGTTGAAATGCAGCCATACGCACGATCTGGCAACACTGTACGATGCGGGAGTGTATGGAGAAAGTGCTGCTGTTCTTCGCGAATCGTTATAGAGCCGTGTGTGCTGGGTAGTCTAGTGATAGCCGTCATAGTAGCTCGGTGTGTTTGGTCAGAGTGCTTGTTGCTCTGTGCAATAAAAAAGAAAAAGCTGAGTGAAGTATTCAACGACAGACTTGAATGGGTGTCATGTGACGTCTACCCAGGCCAAATGACGAAAACAGTGACGAACAAAATAAGGGAAGATGGGGTAAAAGCTTCGAAATGTGGATATAAAGTAGCGAGTTCGAGACTCCTCGTTGTCTTATTCTTTAAGCGTATTCGTGGTGTCCACTGAAGTTATTTCTGAAGCGACCTCAAAGATAATTCAGTTCACTGTCTAACCTACCAATAAGAGCAAAAAAGTCCAGAAACAATTCCGCCAATTCGTGGCTACGTCAAGGTCAGAATAGATCACTGTCGAGAGTTCCCTCGATCTGCAGCGGCCTGCGGCCACCGGCTGCCGGCCATACCACACCCACACACTAACGCCAGGCGCAATTCGACTAGCCATTATGAGTGCATTATCAACTGCCATTTACTTACTTCCACTTCTAGCATTTATATTGCACTTACGTATTAGATTTTGCACGCTTGAAACTTAGAGCAATGTTCAAGAGTTGTAAAATGGAATCGCAAGTGGGAAAAGGTCTAACATTCGAGACACATTATCCGGTATGGGTTTAGTACAGGAGCGAAGGCAACAGAAGCTGCTCTGAACCTTTGTATTCTGTGTGGGGTGAGTACTTTTGGGAAAACAGGTCAGAAAAGTATTTTCTTCTTTCAAAAAAGATCAGTCTGGCATGAGTGATTTTCCACGATCACGAAATCACGATAATAGACAAAAAGTACGTGAGCAACTGCGACCATTTGAGCGTCGTGCGACATTTGCATTTAATAGGCAAGGTTCAGAAATCGAGATTAGGAGCCTGCAAACCCTAATTCACAGAAACAAAAATCAAAGTGATGACTATTACTGCAATTTTGCTTGAACGCCATCAGGGCAGATGTGGACCCTGACCACAAGCTATTTGTTGTGAACTGTAGATTAAAACTGAGAAACTGCAACAAGGTGTGAATTTAAGGAGATGGGACCTGGATAAACTGACTAAACCAGAGGTTGTACAGAGTTTCAGGGAGAGCATAAGGGAACAATTGACAGGAATGGGGGAAAGAAATACAGTAGAAGACGAATGGGTAGCTTTGAGGGATGAAGTAGTGAAGGCAGTAGAGGATCAAATAGGTAAAAAGACGAGGGCTAGTAGGAATCCTTGGGCAACAGAAGAAATATTGAATTTAATTGATGAAAGGAGAAAATAAAAAAAATGCAGTAAATGAAGCAGGCAAAAAGGAATACAAATGTCTCAAAAATGAGATCGACAGGAACTGCAAAATGGCTAAGTAGGGATGGCTAGAGGACAAATGGCTATTTACAATTTGTACGGAAACAAGATGGCAGTTATAAGAGTCGAGAGACATGAAAGGGAAGCAGTGGTTGCGAAGGGAGTGAGACAGGGTTGTAGCCTTTCCCTGATGTTATTCAGTCTGTATATTGAGCAAGCAGTGAAGGAAACAAAAGAAAAATTCGGAGTAGGTATTAAAATCCATGGAGAAGAAATAAAAAATTTGAGGTTTTCCGATGACATTGTAATTCCGTCAGAGACAGCAAAAGATTTGGAAGAGCAGTTGAACGGAATGGATGGTGTCTTGAAAGGAGGATATAAGATGACCATCAACAAAAGCAAAACGAAGATAATGGAATGTAGTCGAATTAAGTCGGGTGATGCTGAGGGAGTTAGATTAGGAAATAAGATACTTAAAGTAGTAAAGGAGTTTTGCTATTTGGGGAGCAAAATGACTGATGATGGTCGAAGTAGAGAGGATATAAAATGTAGACTGGCAATGGCAAGGAAAGCGATTCTGAAGAAGAGAAATTTGTTAACATCGAGTATAGATTTAAGTGTAAGGAAGCCATTCCTGAAAGTATTTGTGTGGAGTGTAGCCATGTATGGAAGTGAAACATGAACGATAATTAGTTTGGACAAGAAGAGAGTAGAAGCTTTCGAAATGTGGTGCTACAGAAGAATGCTGAAGGTTCGATGGGTAGATCACATAACTAATGAGGAGGTATTGAATAGGATTGGGGAGGAGTTTGTGGCACAACTTGACTAGAAGAAGGGATCGGTTGGTAGGACATGTTCTGAGGCATCAAGGGATCACCAATTTAGTACTGGAGGGCAGCGTGGAGGGTAAAAATCGTAGGGGGAGACCAAGAGATGAATACACTAAGCAGATTCAGAAGGATGTAGGTTGCAGTAGGTACTGGGAGATGAAGAAGTTTGCACAGGACAGAGTAGCATGGAGAGCTGCGTCAAACCAGTCTCAAGACTGGAGATCACAACAACAACATTAGAGTTTGGGGGTCCGCCTATGTCGTGCAATAGTTCATTTTCTATTTGTGAACGAATACTGCTGTGTTTCGTACTTCATTGTTGTAAATCAGGTTGTACAAGGGCTTGAATACCTTAAATATAAATGCCAGAATTTTTTCCATTAGATACCCCACCTAACTAAACATCCGGCCGGTCATTCAGTGTGTTTAATTTGTGTGTGTGTGACTCTGTGTGTGTGTGTGAGTGTGTGTGTGTGTGTGTGTGTGTGTGTGTGTGTGAGAGAGAGAGAGAGAGAGAGAGAGAGAGAGAGAGATAGATGGTGGGGGGAGTGAGGGAGGGACAGTGAGGGAGAGAGAGAGATCAAGGTCATGTGAGTACTCAATCAGGCGTCAACTGTACTCGCTACAGCAATATAAACGTGAGATGAATGTATTTCAGAATAGCATTCACATCATAATGGCGTTTGCGCACATGAAATTACTCGGCCGCTTGCGGTGCTGCCGTGTTCGTTACGTATTCAGTCAGATAATGTTTCTACATATGAAAAGATCAGAGTAGACTATTTTCATTCGGAAAACGTTGTGAAAATTACTGTTCTAACGAAACGAGTTTGACTTGTAAGAGAATAAAGTGACAAAATTGCTCAATGAGATGTGTTTGGTCAATCATGGAGACTAGAAACGATTGTGAATAACCTGAGAACACACTTGAGGAGAAGGCATGCAAAAAATAATTCATCAATTCACAGTATTGTTTCCATAACCTTTGGAGCAAAATACATGAAGAATATTCCCGTTTTTCAAATTTTAGCTCATATTTGATCATGGGAGCATGAATACAATGTTTAGAATCAGAAACAAATGAAAATTTAAAGCGATGTCCTTAACCTATCGTTTTTCTTATAGTGGTCTTCAATTTGAAGACTACATTAATGCAGCTCTCCACTGTAGTCTTTCCCGTTCAACTGTCTCCATCTCTGAATAACAGTTGCAATACCGTGCGAGGCGGGCCAGTGGTTAGCACTTTGGTCTCGCATTCTGGAGGACGATGGTTCAAACCCGCATCCGGCCATCCTTATTTAGGTTTTCCGTGATTTCCCTAAATCGCTTCAGGCAAATGCCGGGATGGTTCCTTCGAAAGGGCACGGCTGACTTCCTTCCCCATGTTTCCCTAATCCGATGGGACCGATGACCTCGCTGCTGGGTCATCTCCCCCATATCAACCAACCAACCAACGGTTGCAACCTACTTTCACGTGCTCCTGCCAGTTGTTTTTACTCGGCTGCTTTTTAAAAAACTGTCCTGGAAGCAGTATAAAAATCTCAATAGAAAGACCCTTTACATAAGAATATTTAATCAACACCGAGAAATGAAATTTATGTTAGTACCAGTGAGTACAGTTAGTTAATTGTGTTAGTTTATATTTTTGTTTCTATTTGCATGGTGTGCCCAATTAGAAATCAATTTGGAAGCACATGGGCACAATCTGCCAGCCCTCAGATGAGCAGTGAGGCTCCATAGCAGGGTAAAGGGACCACCCCAACGTGAGTTCTCAGAAGGACTTGCCAGACGGGTTGCAGGTCAGTGCCACTCGCCTGACCAGACTTTCCTCTTTAGCTGCCACAATTGGACGCCAGGCACCCGACAGTCAAATCTACCGTGGCACAAGGTCTCATAGAACGAATGTTGTACGATTCGAAGGTGGAAAGAGGTAAATCGCTGTTTTTAGCAAGGCTTAGGAAACGCACTATTGTGAACGAAATGCAGAAAGCTGTATTTCCTTGGGAAATACCGGACGCTACAGATAACATCTATATAATGGAGTGAGAGCCCACGGTTCGGAACCTCTTTGTAAACTTGGGCCACTGCCGACAGTTAGATCCATAAGAACGAAATGTTTAAACAATGAAAGAACTCCCAAGATTTGGTAATGTATATAAACAGGAAGTTAGAGACAGAAACTCGACTGTGCTACAGATGTACCACTGCACTGATCACAGAAAGAGATAAAGTGAAGGCCTTTTTTCAGAACTAAAATGTTGGAAGCATATTACTGGTTAACCAACTGAAGAAAAATTCATGTAAGGGGACCAGCATATTTTAAGTTTTTGTATGTCCATCCTTGTGCCAGGAGGTCCGGGGAACTACGGCCGTTCACTATTATAAGAAAATGAAACACCTACAGCCGTCCCTATGTTGTCATGTATCGTGTATTTACTAGTTTCGGCGCTTCAATGCGCTTCAATGGCCTTAGTTGATGCTGAAGGTTTTATCACGAGCTTTATACACGATACATCAGTGCCCAACAATTGGCTTACACAGACTACCAGTAACTGTGATGTCGTCTCTCCAACCATGAACTGACACTGATGTATCATTTGTATGGATCGTGATAACCCCTTCAGCATCAACTAAGGCTTGAAGATGGCGTATTGAAGCGCCGAAACTGGTAGATACACAATAAATGACAACGTAAGGGCGGCTGTAGATGTTTCATTTTCTTACAATAGCATTTTTTAAGGTCTCTTTTCACTGATCGGCGCTCGGAATATCTGTAGGATAGCCAATCCAAACAGAGTTAAAGAACGGAAAACGCAGAAATATGAGTTTTCGTTTTGAGAACCGGTGGGTACAAATTCATTCAATTTTTCGCATTCGACTCTTCATCTCCGGAAGGTTTCAACATCAGGCTTCCGTCTCTGAGCAGTTGAGCTGAGGTACTTATAATATGTTATGTTCCTTTTAAATTGTAAGACATTTTCAGGGTCAGATGTGTACTCTGACCACAATCTATTGGTTGTGAACTGTAGATTAAAATTGAAGAAACTGCAAAAAGGTGGGAATTTAAGGAAATGGGACCTGGATAAACTGACTAAACCAGAGGTTGTACAGAGTTTCATGGAGAGCGTAAGGGAACAATTGACAGGAATGGTGGAACGAAATACAGTAGAGGGCGAATGGGTAGCTTTGAGGGATGAAGTAGTGAAGGCAGCAGAGGATCAAGTAGGTAAAAAGACGAGGGCTAGTAGAAATCCTTGGGTAACAGAAGAAATATTGAATTTAATTGATGAAAGGAGAAATATAAAAATGCAGTAAATGAAGCAGGCAAAAAGCAATACAAACGTCTCAAAAATGAGATCGACAGGAAGTGCAAAATGGCTAAGCAGGGATGGCTAGAGGATAAATGTAAAGATGTAGACGCTTATCTCACTAGAGGTAAGATAGATACTGCCTACAGGAAAATTAAAGAGACCTTTGGAGAAAAGAGAACCACTTGCATGAATATCAAGAGTTCAGATGGAAACCCAGTTCTAAGCAAAGAAGGGAAAGCAGAAAGGTGGAAGGAGTATATAGAGGGTCTATACAAGGGCGATGTACTTCAGGACAATATTATGGAAATGGAAGAGAATGTAGATGAAGATGAAATGGGAGATACGATACTGCGTGAAGAGTTCGACAGAACACTGAAAGACCTGAGTCGAAACAAGGCCCCGGGAGTAGACAACATTCCATTAGAACTACTGACGGCCTTGGGAGAGCCAGTCCTGACAAAACTCTACCATCTGGTGAGCAAGATGTATGAGACAGGTGAAATACCCTCAGACATCAAGAAGAATATAATAATCGCAATCTCAAAGAAAGCAGGTGTTGACAGATGTGAAAATTACCAAACTATCAGTTTAATAAGTTACGGCTGCAAAATGCTAACGCGAATTCTTTACAGACGAATGGAAAAACTAGTAGAAGCCGACCTTGGGGAAGATCAGTTTGGATTCCGTAGAAATACTGGAACACGTGAGGCAATACTGACCGTACGGCTTAGCTTAGAAGCTAGATTAAGGAAAGGCAAACCTACGTTTCTAGCATTTGTAGACTTACAGAAAGCTTTTGACAATGTTGACTGGAATACTCTCTTTCAAATTCTAAAGGTGGCAGGAATAAAATACATTGAGCGAAAGGCTATTTACTATTTCTACAGAAACCAGATTGCAGTTATAAGAGTCGAGGGACATGAAAGGGAAGCAGTGGTTGGGAAGGGAGTGAGACAGGGTTGTAGCCTCTCCCCGATATTATTCAATCTGTATATTGAGCAGGCAGTGAAGGAAACAAAAGAAAAATTCGGAGTAGGTATTAAAATCCATGGAGAAGAAATAAAAACTTTGAGGTTCGCCGATGACATTGTAATTCTGTCAGAAACAGCAAAGGACTTGGAAGAGCAGTTGAACGGAATGGACAGTGTCTTGAAAGGAGGGTATAAGATGAACATCAACAAAAGCATAACGAGGATAATGGAATGTAGTCGAATTAAGTCGGGTGATGCTGAGGGAATTAGATTAGGAAATGAGACACTTAAAGCAGTAAAGGAGTTTTGCTATTTGGGGAGCAAAATAACTGATGATGGTCGAAGTAGAGAGGATATAAAATGTAGACTGGCAATGGCAAGGAAAGCGTTTCTGAAGAAGAGAAATTTGTTAACGTCGAGTATTGATTTAAGTGTTAGGAAGTCGTTTCTGAAAGTATTTGTATGGAGTGTAGCCATGTATGGAAATGAAACATGGACGATAAATAGTTTAGACAAGAAGAGAATAGAAACTTTCGAAATGTGGTGCTACAGAATAATGCTGAAGATTAGATGGGTAGATCACATAACTAATGAGGAGGTATTGAATAGGATTGGAGAGAAGAGACGTTTGTGGCACAACTTGACTAGAAGAAGGGATCGGTTGGTAGGACATGTTCTGAAGCATCAAGGGATCACCAATTTAGTATTGGAGGGCAGCGTGGAGGGTAAAAATCGTAGAGGGAGGCCAAGAGATGAATACAGATTCAGAAGGACGTAGGTTGCGGTAGGTACTGGGAGATGAAGAAGCTTGCACAGGATAGAGTAGCATGGAGAGCTGCATCAAACCAGTCTCAGCACTGAATACCACAACAACAACAACATGTTGCTTTATCCGTCTCGCCTTTAAGTTTTGCAGAGCACTGTACATGTTTCCCCACCTATCATCTTTCCCCTCTTTGCTTTGTACTACCGTGTCATCTGAGCTCTAGATATTCATATAGCTGTTCTGTTTTCTCCAAAAATCAGTTCATGTTCGTACAGGCGTCACCTGTCTTTCCCCTACAGTGGTTTGAAGTTATTTAGCAGGCTGCAGCGTACTTGACATTCTACACGGAAACTATTAAGTAATTTATGTATTTCAGGAAGCTGTTACGTTGCCTGAACGGAATGTCGTAACCTGTTACTCGTAATTAGCAGTTTATCCCGCGCCTAGCTGCGGTCGGCGTCCGCTGCGTGCGGAGCCGTCGTAAACAGCGAGCGGCCCGGCCTGTCAGCCGCGGCGCCCGCCCACGCCTCCATTAGGCCGCAGAGGCAGAGGCAGAGGCCAGGGGCGCGCCCCGAAGCTTACCTGCCTGCCTGCGTGCGTGCCGACTCGGGCTGCTGCTGCCAGCACCTCACTCTGCGAAGCCCCGCCGATTCTGCCTTCCTTACTCTGCTGCTCTGCCGCTTGGTTCTCTGCTGCTACAGTATACCTGGGCAAATTCATGACAGAGGTTTTACTTTGTGACAACAGCGTGTTTTAGCATTTCATTCTGAGTGACGAGTCAACCTTGAATATATACCGGGTCTTTATACACTACTGGCCATTAAAATTGCTACACCACGAAGAAGACGTGCTAGAGACGCGAAATTTAACCGACAGCAAGAAGATGCTGTGATATGCAAATGATTAGCTTTTCAGAGCATTCACACAAGGTTGCGACATCTACAACGTGCTGACACGAGAAAAATTTCCAACCGATTTCTCATACACAAATGGCAGTTGACCGGCGTTGCCTGGTGAAACGTTATTGTGATGCCTCGTGTAAGGATGAGAAACGTGTATCATCACATTTCCGATTTTGATAGAAGTCGGATTGTAGCCTATCGCGATTCAGGCTTATCGTATCGCGACATTGTTGCTCGCGTTGGTCGAGATCAAATGACCGTTAGCAGAATATGGAATCGGTGGGTTCAGGAGGGTAATACGGAACGCCGTGCTGGATCCCGACGGCCTCGTATCACTAGCAGTCGAGATGACAGGCATCTTATTCGCATAGCTGTAACGGATCGTGCAGCCACGTCTCGAACCGTGAGTCAACAGATGGGGACGTTTGCAAGACAACAACCATCTGCACGAACAGTTCGACGACGTTAGCAGCAGCATGGACTATCAGCTCGGAGACCGTGGTTGCGGTTACCCTTGACGCTGCATCACATACAGGAGCGCCTGCGATGGTGTACTCAACGACGAACCTGGGTGCACGAATGGGAAAACGTCATTTTTTTCGGATGAATCCAGGTTATGTTTACAACATCATGATGGTCGCATCCGTGTTTGGCGACATCGCTGTGAACGCACATTGGAATCGTGTATTCGTCATCGCCATACTGGAGTATCACCCGGCGTGATGGTATGATGTGCCATTGGTTACACGTCTCGGTCACCTCTTGTTCACTTGGACTGCAGTTTGAACAGTGTACGTTACATTTAAAATGTGTTACAACCCGTGGCTCTACCCTTCATTCGATCCCTGCAAAACCCTACATTTCAGCAGGATAATGCACGACCGCATGTTGCGGGTTCTGTACGGGCCTTTCTGGATACGGAAAATGTTCGACTGCTGCCCTGGCCAGCACATTCTCCAGATCTCTCACCAATTGAAAACGTATGGTCAATGGTGGTCGAGAAATTGGCTCGTCACAGTATGCCAGTCACTACTCTTGATGAACTGTGGTATCGTGTTGAAGCTGCATGGGCATCTGTATCTGTACACCCCATCCAAGCTCAGTTTGACTCAATGCCCAGGCGAATCAAAGGCCGTTATTACGGCCAGAGGTGGTTGTTTTGGGTACTGATTTCTCATGATCTATGCACCCAAATTGCAAGAAAATGTAATCACATATCAGTTCTAGTATAATAGATTTGTCCAATGAATACCCGTTTATCATCGGATTTTTTTTTGTGTAGCAATTTTAATGGTCAGTGGTGTAATTAAACTGATAGTGCTCCGAGTGCTGCAGTGCAGGGCACAGAAAACATCTCAGGCATGTCCAATAATCGGTGCGCTCGCGGATTAAAAAAGTAATTCCTTTTCTTCCATGAAGTGAAAATATGTCACTTCCAGCATTCAGAATGTGGTGTGGTTACAGGAGAAGAGGATAACGATACTTCTCGCACGTTTATGGTCACATACACTCCTGGAAATGGAAAAAAGAACACATTGACACCGGTGTGTCAGACCCACCATACTTGCTCCGGACACTGCGAGAGGGCTGTACAAGCAATGATCACACGCACGGCACAGCGGACACACCAGGAACCGCGGTGTTGGCGGTCGAATGGCGCTAGCTGCGCAGCATTTGTGCACCGCCGCCGTCAGTGTCAGCCAGTTTGCCGTGGCATACGGAGCTCCATCGCAGTCTTTAACACTGGTAGCATGCCGCGACAGCGTGGACGTGAACCGTATGTGCAGTTGACGGACTTTGAGCGAGGGCGTATAGTGGGCATGCGGGAGGCCGGGTGGACGTACCGCCGAATACGCTCAACACGTGGGGCGTGAGGTCTCCACAGTACATCGATGTTGTCGCCAGTGGTCGGCGGAAGGTGCACGTGCCCGTCGACATGGGACCGGACCGCAGCGACGCACGGATGCACGCCAAGACCGTAGGATCCTACGCAGTGCCGTAGGGGACCGCACCGCCACTTCCCAGCAAATTAGGGACACTGTTGCTCTTGGGGTATCGGCGAGGACCATTCGCAACCGTCTCCATGAAGCTGGGCTACGGTCCCGCACACCGTTAGGCCGTCTTCCGCTCACGCCCCAACATCGTGCAGCCCGCCTCCAGTGGTGTCGCGACAGGCGTGAATGGAGGGACGAATGGAGACGTGTCGTCTTCAGCGATGAGAGTCGCTTCTGCCTTGGTGCCAATGATGGTCGTATGCGTATTTGGCGCCGTGCAGGTGAGCGCCACAATCAGGACTGCATACGACCGAGGCACACAGGGCCAACACCCGGCATCATGGTGTGGGGAGCGATCTCCTACACTGGCCGTACACCACTGGTGATCGTCGAGGGGACACTGAATAGTGCACGGTACATCCAAACCGTCATCGAACTCATCGTTCTACCATTCCTAGACCGGCAAGGGAACTTGCTGTTCCAACAGAACAATGCACGTCCGCATGTATCCCGTGCCACCCAACGTGCTCTAGAAGGTGTAAGTCAACTACCCTGGCCAGCAAGATCTCCGGATCTGTCCCCCATCGAGCATGTTTGGGACTGGATGAAGCGTCGTCTCACGCGGTCTGCACGTCCAGCACGAACGCTGGTCCAACTGAGGCACCAGGTGGAAATGGCATGGCAAGCCGTTCCACAGGACTACATCCAGCATCTCTACGATCGTCTCCATGGGAGAATAGCAGCCGGCATTGCTGCGAAAGGTGGATATACACTGTACTAGTGCCGACATTGTGCATGCTCTGTTGCCTGTGTCTATGTGCCTGTGGTTCTGTCAGTGTGATCATGTGATGTATCTGACCCCAGGAATGTGTCAATAAAGTTTCCCCTTCCTGGGACAATGAATTCACGGTGTTCTTATTTCAATTTCCAGGAGTGTATTACAATGTACGTTCGACATGGTCTCCCAACTCAGCAACATGCTGCATCTGTAACATTAGTTAGTTAGTTAGGCAGTGACATGTTCCGTGGATCATTTTGCGCGACGGATAGTAATGATATGGATCTAATCATTATACGTTCACATCGCAAATTAATTTGGACATGCGGTAACAGTCTGAACATGGTCTACAGTTTTTCGCAGGATATCTGTTGTAATAAGAGTGATCTGTCTCCGTAGGCTACCCTTCATATCAGGAAGAGTCCGGATACATCCCTAATATACAGCCGGCCGGAGTGACCGAGCGGTTAAAGGCGCTACAGTCTGGAACCGCACGACCGCTACGGTCGCAGCTTCGAATCCTGCCTCGGGCATGGATGTGTGTGATGTCCTTGGGTTTGTTAGGTTTAAGTAGTTCTAAGTTCTCGGGGACTTATGACCACAGCAGTTGAGTCCCATAGTGCTCAGAGCCATTTGAACCATTTGAACCTAATATACACGATATTTATGATATCCGCGCAACCAGAAGTAACATGGGTTTAGGTCGTGGGATCTGGAAGGCCACACATCTTGAAATTGCCTAGAGATCATGCGGTAGTTGCCGAAGGTTTCTCGAAGCAAATCTTCACCTGGCAAGCGACATGTGGTGTCGCTACATCTTCCATGAAAACAGTGGTGTGGATACAGTTGCGTTCTTGCAAATCTGGTATCACGTGTTGCACAAGGAGATCCTTATAACGTGCAGATGTCACTACACATGTAACAGGCCCGCAAGGTGTCTGTCACCTCCTCAAAGAAAAACGGACCGAAGATGAAAGAGCTTATGAGACCACGCCACAGAGTCACATAAGCTAAGTGTAGCGGATCTTTCTGTCCAGCATGCGACAGAGCCGCTCAGAGGGGCCGTGCGGTTTGATGCGCCATGTCGCGGGTTGCGCCGCCCCTCCTGCCGAAGGCTCCAGTCCTCCCTCAGGCATGGGTGTGTGTGTTGTTCTTAGCATAAGTTAGTTTAAGTAGTGTGTAATTCTAGGGACCGATGACCTCAGCAGTTTGGTCCCTTAGGAATTCACACACATTTGACCATATTGGCATGTGACAGAGTAGAACCCCATAAGCGACAGTTCTGTGCACTCACAACACAGTGCAGAGTGAAATGTGCCTCCTCCGTCCAAAAAACATTCCCCGGACACATGTCATCCATTTCAAGGCGTGCCAAAAAGCGAGGGGCAAAGTCACGGCATTGTAGCCTACCTCGGGGCTTATTTGCTGCACATTCTGAATCTTCTAAGGGTACCAGTGTAAAATACACTGAGAAATATTTTAAACTGCTGGCCAGGAGAGAAGCACAGCTCGATCACTGGCTTCACAATTTAAGACATGTGCTGCACGATAAGCTATAGTTACAGACAGTTCATCAACAACTGGGTTATGAAGGGGCCGCCTCCCTTTCCCTGCTGCACCCCGTAACTCATCTGTCTCTTCAAATTTCTTGATCATATTCCTAACCCACTTATTGATATGGGGTCTCTTGGCACTTGTTTCTGTCGGCTCCATTCCCGTAATGGAAATGGAAATGAGTGTTTGGCGTCATTGGCGGGGAGGCCCCTTACGGGGCAGGTCCGGCCGCCTTTGTCTAGGTCTTATTACGTTCGACGCCACAATGGGCGACCTGCGCGCCGGATGGGGATGAAATGATGATGAAGGCAACACAACACCTACTCCCTGAGCGAAGAAAATCCCCGACCCAGCCAGGAATCGAACCCGCGGCCACTAGGACGGCAGACCGTCACGCTGACCATTCAGCTGTTGGCGGACATTCCCGTAATGCACCGCTGCTACTGCTGTAATTTTGATGGAACAACTTCACTAGCAGTTCACAGCCTTCATTCTTAATAGCAATTGTGATTCTTACGGAAAACTTCAACATTCTTAACCCTTTACACCAAGAGTCACTTCGCAAAAGAAACCAACACACTTCAACGAACTAACAAGCGACAAACAGCAAAATCTTTCTTCAGCCATTGGAAAGCGAGAGGGTTATTTTCTGTAGATTACGGGTTAACTTTGCGACAGCACACATACCTCCAAAAACAAGTGTAACAACTCAGACTGCAGAAAACAAATATCTTTAATTAAATTATGGACTTTTACGAATGGTTTGGTAAAGAAGACAAGGTTTAATTTCGCATTGTTTCTTGCTTTCTAAATATAACATACAGTTGTTGAGAATATTGCATTTTAATATGTCATGACTTTCTTTTTCACAAACCACTGAACTTTTAAGTTGGTGTATAACAGTAGAAGTGTATAAGTCTTGTGACCCTTTTTCCCTTTCTTCCCTCATACAGTTCCACTGAACGGATGCGAAAATACGTGTGTAAGAGCTTTGTTTAATTACCTTGCTTAATGTACTTTTTTTTACTTTCATTTCTGTTGTGGATTGGCAGGAGAGCCAACACCGGTATGAGAGGAAGCCGAAAGGCACGCGTTTTAGCTCACGCAGGCTGGCGTGAGGTCTGGAACAGGACAAGCAAATTAGACTGTAGAAAAAACTGACGTAGCTGGTGGAATACTTAACTTTAATCCATAAATGGTGAACGTCGCTCTTGACGATACATGTTTTAGAGCATCAGTTGTAACTGGTAATGGCGCCTTTCTAGGTCGTAGCAAATGACGTAGCTGAAGGCTATGCTAACTATCGTCTCGGCAAATGAGAGCGTATTTTGTCAATAACCATCGCTAGCAAAGTCGGTTGTACCACAGGGGCGAGTGCTAGGAAGTCTCTCTAGACCTGCCGTGTGGCGGCGCTCGGTCTGCAATCACTGATAGTGGCGCCACGCGGGTCCGACGTATACTAACGGACCGCGGCCGATTTAAAGGCTACCACCTAGTAAGTGTGGTGTCTGGCTGTGACACCACATTCCTCCCCCGCAAATCGGCGCACGGTTGTGTCATAAGGCTTCCGCCCGCCGTGGGGAGGACTCCATGTTGACGTAAGCGACGAGGTGGGGAGCCTAACAACAGGCGAGACTGTGCCACCCGCAGCCTGCCATTCGGGCCGCGGAGAGCTAGGAAACGCCTGAAAACCAGCTCCAGGGTGCACGCCAACATGTGGTGTATGCGCCCGTAGAGAGACAGGAGGGACTGAAGGGTCGACCTCCATCGGGCCGGGGCACCCGACGGGCGAAGGCGACATATGGTCCGGAGCAGGCAAGAGTTCCATGTCGGAGGACAACTGGTCACGGGAAGCGATCGGCGGCGCGTGACCCAGGGAGGCGCCCGGCGGTTGCAGCGACGCGTCCACTGCGGGCGTCGCCGGCGGGAGAACAGGCGGCGGCGGCGGCGCGTCGCCATGGGGCAAAATGGAAGGCAGCGTCGGTAACACCTGGGGCTGAGGCGAGCCAGTAGATGGGTCCCCAGGGCGCTGACCGGACGGCACCGTCGCTGAAAGCAGACGGGGAGTGGCAGATCCCGTGCGACGACAGAGGCGCAGCTGATTGAGATGCCGGCGCACCTCACCAGAGGCCCCCAAAACCAGATACATAGTGCGGCCGAGGCAGCGAAGAATGCGCCCTTCGAGCCAACGCCGTGAACCTCGATAGTGGCGGTAGTAGACAACGTCACCTGGGGCAAAAGCAGGTGTCTGCCGCTGCACAGGAACCTGATGCGGCGGATGTAGCAAAGACATCAAGGTTCGATGAGGACGACCGTGGAGCAGCTCAGCCGGCCAGCGACCATCTCGGGGCTGAGAGCGATACGAGGACAAAAAGAGCAATAATTCGTCCTCCCGAGAATGAGATTCTTTCAAATTCAACATCTGTGACTTGAAAGTCCTGACCAAACGTTCAGCGGCACCGGTTGACTGGCGTAAACGGCGCGGACGTCAGATGTTGAATACCATTGGCCTTGCAGAATGACAAATTCTGCGGACATGAATTGTGGGCCATTGTCGGAAACAATAGTCTGTGAAAGACCTGCAATGCAAAAGATAGCGGATAACGCTTGGATGGTGGCAGATGACGTCGTGGAAGACTTCTGGACAACAAATGGAAAATTACTGAATGAATCTACCACAACCAACCATCGAGCATTCCAGAATGGACCATCAAAATCGATGTGTAAGCGTTGCCAAGGGGAAGTGGCTTTTGGTCATGGAAAGAATTTCTGCGGTGGTGCTGATTGTTGTTCGGCACACACCATGCAAGAAGAGCACATATTCGTAATCGCGGCATCGATTCCGAACCAAGTACAGTGCTGACGAGCAAGTTGTTTCGTTCTCACTATACCCCAATGTCCTTGGTGGAGAAGCCGTAAGACAGAGGACTGTAACGAGCGTGGGAACACGACCCTGGACTGAGCATTATCAGAACGCAACAGCAAAACACCACGTCGTACAAAAAGTCTCTCCTTGTGAGCAAAAAATCGGCGAACCAACGGATCCCCGATCCGTGACTTTGACAAGGGCCATTGCGTAGCAACAAAACGCAGAACGGTAGCAAGGAAAGGGTCGGCAGCTGTGGCTGTAGCTACACGACGAAAATCAATCGGAAACGATTCGACCACGTCATCGGTTTCCGAATCAATGAACATGCAAGCAAGTTCGGAGGGATCGAATGCTCTATCCTCAGCAACAGGCAAACGGGACAACGCATTGGCGTTTCCGTGCTTAGCAGTGGACCGATACAAGATATCGTAGCGGTACTGCGAGAGGAAAATAGACCAGCGAATGAATTTCTGTACTGTACGTGGAGGTACAGGCTTGGTCGGATGAAAAAGCGATGTCAAAGGTTTGTGGTCTGTGATGATGGTAAAGTGACGACCATACATGTAACTTTGTAACACCAAATACGAAAGCCAATGCTTCTTTCTCGATCTGTGAATAATTTCTTTGCGCAGACGAGAGCAATTTGGACGCAAAGGCAATAGGGCGATCGTGCGAACCATCTTTGTGCGCAAGCACAGCACCGATCCCGAAATCCGATGCATCCACCATCAACAAAAGGGGCTTCCGGGGATCGAATGGCGGAAAGCAAGTATTGGAAAGCAACGCCGATTTCAACTGGCGAAAGGTGCGTTCGCATTCCGTCGTCCAGACAGACGGAACACCTTTACGGCGTAAGTGATGAAGCGGAGCTGAAATGGAAGAGGCGTGTAGTATATATTTATTATAGTAATTTATTTTTCCCAGCACACTCTGTAGCTGCTTCAAATTCTGCGGCGAAGGCAAGTCTTGTATGGCACGGAGGTGCTCTGGACTGGGATGGATGCCTTGGGCATTGAGTACATGTCCCAGATAGGGTAAGTCACGAGCAAAAAACACACATTTGTCCTTCCGCAAGCGAAGACCATTTTGTCGCAAGACCTGAAATAATGTTCTGAGATTGGCTAAATGTTCTTCTTCCGTCTTTCCAGAGATCACAATATCGTCCAGATAATTTGCTGCAGTAGGGACCGACGCACAAACAGTTTGTAGATATTGCTGAAACAATGCAGGGGCAGTTGCACACCCGAATGGCAGTCGTTTGAATCGATACAAACCAAGATGCGTGTTAACCACCAAAACGCGCTGCGATTCTTCGTCCACCGGTATTTGCAAGTATGCATCTGCGAGGTCCAACTTCGAAAAATATCTACCCGGGCACAGTTTGTCAAAAAGATCTTCCAGGCGGGGTAAAGGAAAAGTTACAGTCACTAGTTGTGGATTCACTGTTGCCTTGAAGTCCACACGAAGTCTCAATTTTCCGGAAGCTTTTGGCGAAATTACTAAGGGTGATGCCCAGAGAGAAGCCTGCACACGTTCAATTACACCTTGTGATTCCAAATCGTGTAATGTTTTTGCGACCTCATCACGCAATGCGTGGGGAACATTGCGCGCTCTGAAAAATTTCGGTTGCGCTTTTACTTTCAGTTCCAAATGTGCTTTATAGTTCTTAATGCAACCGAGGCCCGGTGCAAAAATGTCTGCAAATTCTTCACATAGACGAGAAACACTGTCTGAAGGCACAGTCTGGTTCACTGAGAGGACCTGATTTACTATAGACAAGTTAAACAACTGAAATAAATCGAAACCAAACAAGTTCACTGCAGAAGAAGAACGAAGGACGTAAAATGACACAAGTTTTGTTTGTCCCTTGTATGTTGCAAGAAGGCTGCACTGTCCTAACACAGGGATCACGTGACCTAAATAGGCACTTAACATTTGCGGCACTCAACGGAGGTGTGCCCAGCGGTTTGTAAGTGTCTTGATTGATCAGTGAAACTGCAGCTCTGGTATCGGGCCGGAATGGTATCACTTTGCCGTTAATGTCCAAGTCTACAAAAAGTTTATTGTCCTGCTGACGACAAGAGCGACTGTCTCGTGCAGCATGAACTGACACTGGTACAAAATCACTTGCGACTTTACTGGAGTTCCGGCGATGTCGATGCACACTATGTGTGGGTCAAACACAGTCACTGTTAGAGAGAGTGGCACTGGGCTGAGTGGCATGAACTATATGAATTTCCACGGGCGAAGTTTCGCGAGCCTGAGAATCCGTGGTTCGATTCCGATTCCGGCACGAAGCAAAGGAACTGGAATGGATTTGAGCTTCCGATCTGAGCTTTTTCTGGCAAACGCTTTGAACATGTCCTTTTTTATTACAGAAAAAACAAATAGCTTGGCATGACGGGCAATTCTCACGCGAATGTCTAGTAGCACACCACGGGCATGATTTTAGCACTGCATTTGCTTGCTGGCGCGGTACACGTAGCTGAGAGCCAGGACGCTTTGGCGCGGCCGGGCGCGAGGACTGTTTACTGTTCCGTGCAGCTCGCCCGGCGGGCCGGTTAACCTGACACATGCGTGGCAAAGTTTCAAATGATTCCTGAGCAAAGTCAAGTGTGTCCTGCCGATCCAATATGTCCATCACTTGTTTTTGACTAGTTTCAAAATCTGTTCCCATATACGAACATCAGAAACTTTCTGTGCAATTGCATCACGCACCATAGTATCTGAATAAAGGAGTCCACATTGACACTCAAAAGCACAATTCCTAGTAAGGCCTTGCAAGGTTGCAACCCACTCCCGATTAGTCTGACCTGCCGTACATTTTGTATGAAAGAAGGTATACCTTTTCGCAACGACATTGACTGATTCTTTGAAATATGCATCTAATGCAGACAAAAGTTCGTCGTAAGACAGAGTTGCTACATCGCGTCGGGGAAATAATTTGACTATCACACGGTACGTTTGGACGCCGACGGACGAAAGGAGATAAGGCTGCCGCTCATTACCTTGAATTTTGTAGGCGGCGAGATGGAATCCAAATTGGCGTGACCACTCAGTCCAGCTTTCCAGTGCAGCATCAAAAGGACGAAAAGTTGGTGCAACTGCGTGTTGTGGCTGCGTTAGCGGTGGAGCTGCGGCCACCGCATCGTTTTACATTGCACGTTGACCCTGGACGAGCTGTCCAAGGGCATCCAGTAAGGCCTGCATCTGCTGATTCTGTAAGCGATAAAATTCGGACAGTACATCTGGAGATGGTGGCGAAGCCATTACACAAGTAAATCAGGGCAGTATAGTTACGAACGCGGTGTGGCCTCATCGCCAAATGTTGTGGGTTGGCAGGAGAGCCAACACCAGTATGAGAAGAAGCCGAAAGGCATGCGTTTTAGCTCATGCAGGCTGGTGTGAGGTCTGGAACAGGACAAGGAAATTAGACTGTAGAAAAAACTGACGTAGCTGGTGGAATACTTAACTTTAATCCATAAATGGTGAAAGTCGCTCTTGACGGTAGATGTTTTAGAGCATCAATAGTAACTGGTAATGGCGCCTTGCTAGGTCGTAGCAAATGACGTAGCTGAAGGCTATGCTAACTATCGTCTCGGCAAATGAGAGCGTATTTTGTCAGTGAACCATCGCTAGCAAAGTCGGTTGTACCACTGGGGCGAGTGCTAGGAAGTCTCTCTAGACCTGCCATGTGGCGGCGCTCGGTCTGCAATCACTGATAGTGGTGACACACGGGTCCGACGTATACTAACGGACCGCGGCCGATTTAAAAGCTACCATCTAGCAAGTGTGGTGTCTGGCTGTGACACCACAATTTCCAGTGGGGATTGGCCTACAATTAGTCAGATTTAAAAAAAATGAAAAATAAATTTTATCAAATTGCCAAACTTCATGACAAATGTTTTTCTATATAAGGATAAAACAAATGTCATAAAACTGGGAAAATTTGTAACAAAGTTACATCTGAGTGTCGTCTGCTGACAGAAGAATTTAACTCTACTTCTCATGTTCTGTACTGACCTGGCTAGTAACTTTATGAAAACTGATATTCCATTTTAGTTTACCTCACTGCACACAAAACTGTTAGGCAATCAAAATTGAAGAATAAAGGTTATAAAATACCATGCATGTCGAAAGTGTCACAAAGTCGCACAGTTTTAACGTGGAGGGACGCAACGGAGCTTATGATATTGCATGCCTATTTTGCACTAAAATTTACTATTTGTGGAAATTTTTAACATAAAAGAGACTTTTAAGTGGCATAGGAAAAAGGGAATCATGAATGCCCAACTTGAAACCTATATTTTACGAAGCTAACTTATTAACCCTTTTCCTGTTATCTTATTACATATACAATTCTATTTGTTTTGAAGCTCGTGTTAACTCATTAACTGAATAATTTGTATGCGGCATTGTCATACAAACAACCGTGACCACTGCGGTAGTACTTTGTCTCTGCCTGCATAAGCTAACCTTCGTAAATTAATATACGTTACGCAACGACAAATATATTTGTTATTATCACCTTGAATTTTGATTTACCTATTGTTACTACTACATAACGTGCTTACTGTAACTAAAAATGATTGTAGGCTTAAAGTTATAGATTATGTGGCCCAACATACAGTCCCCGATCGCCCTCGTAGAAGCCGGGACAAACATTCCGAAGGCGAAACGTATTTTTGGACGCACTAAAATGTATTATAAATTCATGATAAATATTTCACGTCGTTCGGTTCATTTTTAAAGATGTTTTTTTCTTTATTCCTACAACTAGCCTTATCATAACAACTGCACTTATTCCAAACACTATCATTTGGAGATATATGAAAGTGCGAAAATTTCGCATAGGTCTTCTGGTTCATCATAGTGTCATATGTCCCTGTTAGCGTCCAGAGACAAAAACGTTAATGTGCCGGAGGACCATGAACTGAAGAGGACTGTATAACGGTTCGAAACCATTCAGATTATAATGAAACACGGGAGTTGAGATAATCACTTATTATTCATAGGTAAGTTAACAACCAACATATACATCTTTGCCGTTTACATGGCCACGAGCTAAGGACAGACTCCTGACCGACAGCCCATTCACCACTGCCAAATCTGTTCCTCGCCGCGTCGAGTCAAGTGCACTTTTTACCTCGCGTAGCCAAGTTTTCTATTACCCAACAGAAATAAATTGTCACTACTAAGTACAAAAAGAATTATTATGTACGACTGACTGGTAAGGAATGCTAGAAACCTTTACAGTATGCTGTAGCATAAAATTATCTTTCTCGCTTACAATGGCGTACAGTGTACAAACACGTATGTCGTTAATAACACATGAAAATTATAAGCAAGAAATCAGAGAGCAGAAATAGTCTTTCACTACAGATGTAATTAAAAGGCACGTTTTCATCTGACTGCTGTGTCAAAATCTACCAATAAAATCGTATCTTAGGCACAAAAAGATCATCAAGTGCAAGTTCTATGCTTAACTTTCCTATCTGTGTGAATATCTAAGTGTAACTTTGTAAGTAGGCTGTTTATGTTTTCTTATCGGCAACGTTACGTAGCGCTCGGTATGAAAATCACTGGCTGTGCTGTGTGCAGTCTGTAGCTAGTTTGCATTGTTGTCTGCCATTGTAGTGTTGGGCAGCGGCAGCTGGATGTGAACAGCGCGTAGCGTTGCGCAGTTGGAGGTGAGCCGCCAGCAGTGGTGGATGTGGGGAGAGAAATGGCGGAGACTTGAAATTTGTAAGACTGGATGGCATATATATTATGATTATTAAGGTAAATACATTGTTTGTTCTCTATTAAAATCTTTCATTTGCTAACTATGCCTATCAGTAGTTAGTGCCTTCAGTAGTTTGAATCTTTTATTTAGCTGGCAGTAGTGGCGCTCGCTGTATTGCAGTAGTTCGAGTAACGAAGATTTTTGGTGAGGTAAGTGATTTGTGAAAGGTACAGGTTAATGTTAGTCAGGGCCATTCCTTTGTAGGGATTTCTGAAAGTCAGATTGCGTTGCGCTAAAAAATATTGTGTGTCAGTTTAAGCACAGTCATGTATAATTTTTCAAAGGGGACGTTTCATATGTCGACCCTTAGCCTAGGATACCTCACTGGAATCTTCTGATTTTTTTCTTGTAGTTTGTGTAATTAGTGTAGATTTTGTTTATTGCTGTTGTGTAATTGTAGAGAGAATCTCCTTTGTAGTTGCAGTCTTTCATTGTTGTACAGTAAAACAGTTGTGGCATGCATGTAGATTTGCACCAAGTATTTCGCAGCTGCGCTTGCAATTAACTAGATATTATTTTCAGTGCTATGCTAATGTGTTCCCCTATTTTTGCTCTTCAAATTGTGTTTTTCTGTGTTGTCGTGTGAAATATTGAGACAATAATGGCGTGTGAAAAACGTAACACTAGGCTCCAAAGTAAACTGAGAAATGACAGTGAAGACAAAAGCAGTGTGTTAACGCCACCATGTAATGAATTAACTAATATTCAAAGTAGTAATTTGGTAACTGTGCATGGGGAAATGGAGCGGGCGTCAAATAATGGTGTAGACAGTGAAACAGGTAGTAAACAGGGAAGCATTATCGATCGATCGGTCGGCAACAGCTCGCCTCAGGAATCGGGAATGACAGAACACAATATTGCAAATACTGTAGACTTAGGTTTTGGGTTCTCACCGTTTTCTCAAATGAGTCAAGACACATTTTCCGCTTGTCAAAATGTGAATGTTGCCGGTGCAAATTCACTGCCGAAAAGCACTGAGGAACATGTTTCAGACACCAGTGCATTGTTATTACAATTAATGCAACAAATGGGACAAAAGCTTCAAAAGTTAGACACAATGGAACAAAAGCTTCAAAAGTTAGACTCAGTGGAACATAAGCTTGAACAAACATGTGAAGATTTAACTACTGAGTTACATAACATTGAATCGAAATGTCAAAAAGTCTGTAATGATGTAAAAACACAAATTTGTGAGCATTTTCAACTTATTTTTTCGCGGCATGAAAATGCATTACAGAATCACGAAGCAGCCATAAAAGAACTCCAAACTATTGTTCATGAAAATCACGACACCTTGCAAGCTAAAATTGACTCAGTTGCATCTGCCGATTTGGTTACGCAACTTGCAAAAACTCAAGAAAACTTAAAGGACACAGTAGATACGATTTCAACACAAATGGACACTCGGAAACTTGGTTCAGAAAAATACACTGAGGAAATAAGTACACTATCAGAGAAAGTAGCCGAACTTTCTGATCAGTTCACTAACTTATCTGCACAGGTAGATGATGATCTGAATGACACAAGACCTGTAGCCATCACTGACACAGAAGAGTGCGAGCAAATTAGGAAATTCAAACAAAATCAGAATCAAATTAATACGCAACACCAAAGAGAAATCCGGGAAGTACAAGATCAGCTGACACAGGTATTACAAGAATTACGTATTTCAGAGGCCACTCGCGCTCCAATACGGGAAGAGGGACATAGAAATACGGAACAGCCACAAAATAATAACTCAGGGCACTTCGGAAATTATGAAAGAAATTGGCAAGGTACACCGAATTTTGAGATGGAACCGCTGACACGACGTAACAATGACCGATATGCTACTCGCCGACATGATGATTTTGACTATAAGCTGTTCATTACTACACGTAAATTCAAAACGTTTAAGAATTCTGCCAACGACATTCATCCACAAGCGTGGCTCCATCAATTCCCTCATTGTTTGCCTCCCAACTGGTCATTAGAGCACAGATTAGAATTTATGTGTGGCTATTTAGAGAATGAAACAGCTGTAAGAATGCGATCAGACATTCACGATTGTCACAGTGAAGGAGAATTTTACCATGCCTTCCTCTCAGCATATTGGTCTCAAGCTACACAAGACCGAGTAAAACATAGCATCATAATGATGAAACATTTCGAACAATCTGAATTTTCCAGTCTTGTGAAATATTTTGAAGACATGTTGCACAAGAATCAGTACCTGTCAAACCCATACAGCCCCTCAGAGCTCATACGCATTTGCTTACTCAAATTACCTGAACATTTACGACATATTATTTTGGCAGGACGTTGCAAAGACGACATTGAAGCTTTTCAGGGACTGTTACAAGAACTGGAAATTGACAATGACAATCGCGGAACGCGAAAACAGGAGCACAACAATTACAGATCACATCCGTCACAATTCCACGATGACAGAAATAATATACGACAAGGCTATTCTTTCAATGTAAATCGTGACTGAAACAGACACCACCCGTATGACAACCGTTGGCAGAGTTAGTAATAATTACAGGGAAAGATCACCTCTCCGTGGTAATGACTATCACAGAGACAATCAGAGAAACAGACAATATGGGAACCAAAATAATTATTATCAAGGGAGACAGAATAACTTTAGACGCAACGGTCCAGCGTGCAGTTACGACTCAGGGAGAAATTCTCCACCACGTGACCGACAAGAAAGAAACTATGGAATCTACCGACATGACGACAGACGATATGATCATAACGACAGACCTGAACAGCATCAGAACTGGCGGGATTTAAACAGGGCAGGGCCCTCTCGTCACGGTGAATTTGTGGAAGTTAGGTCTCCAAATCCCAATAATGACACGTGCCAACAAAGAGACAATAGGCAATGACTCACACCGCTGGCAGCCACAAAACGTACTTATGAAACTGACGACGCAGCTGCCGTAGCTAGTAATTACGTAAAAATGGAACACATTAGGGACATCTTACTCCAGGAACACGACGTAAAACATGACAACATTGCATATCCTGTGATTCATATTACTGTAAATGACGTAAAATTTACGGCAGTACTTGACTCTGGCAGTCCCATTTCAGTAATTAGTGAAACAGCTTTTAGCAAATGCAACAAATCGATCGATTGCCCCACACTTCCGTTACGTAAGATTAAATTACAAGGTGCAATCTTTGGAAAAAGTGTAGATGTACGCCAACAAACCAATTTAGAATTCTTTTGCCAAAGCCACAGCTTCTCTATGAACTTTCTTATTGTTCCATTATTGTCGACGGAAATTATACTGGGAGTAGACTTTTTGAATGAATACAAAGCAATCTTAAACTTTCACGATGCTGAAATAAGTTTAGAGAAAGAATGTAAGTCAATAGCTTTGAAATTTGAAGACTGGCTCTCACACCATGATGAGGAAATTAATCGGCTTTACCTTATGTTAGACAACAGTTCGGAATTTTCTACGGAACTAGACACTAACAATCACTCTGCAAGTACTGACAGGGATGATATCGATGGCATATTTGAAACTAATGAGTTAATTCAGAATAAAATTCAAACAATTGAGAATTGTAATGACAATGATAGGCAGGACCTTTTTGAGATTTTACATGCACATTCCACAGTTTTTACTCACCAAACAGGAACAATCAAGGGATTTCAATGCCAATTTCGTGTTCGTGAGCATACTAAATTTTGTGTTAGACCATACGTAATTCCAGCACATTATAGGGACCGTGTTAGAACAGAAATACACTCTATGCTTGATGAGGGCATTATTGAGCCTGCAGTAAGCTCATACAACAATCCGTTACATGTTTTTGAGAAGAAAAATGGATCGATCAGGCTTGTCTTAGATTCGAGACAAATCAATACTATCATTATTCCTGAAACAGACAGGCCGCAGACGATGAAGAACTTCTTCAAAATTTTAATGGTGTAAATGTGTTGTCTTCCATTGATCTCAGATCCAGCTTTTATCAGATCGAACATCATCCAGAATGTAGAAAATACACAGCTTTCCTTTGTTTCGGCGTTTGTTATCAGTTTCGGAAACTTCCTTTTGGTTTGAACATTTCTTCGGCAGCATTCATTCGCGGGTTAAATTCCATATTACCTGAGTTCTTAAAACATCACCTTATATGTGGACGATATTCTAATAGCAGAAGCTTCATGGGAACAACATAACCGCATCCTCAACAGTTTGTTACGTATTTTTGCAGAATCTGGAATTACAGTTAACTTGGAAAAGTCTGAATTCGGTAGGTCAAAGGTGAGGTTTTTGGGACGTATTATTTCTTCTGAAGGCATTCAGCCGGATTCTGAAAAGTTAGAAGCAATCACAGCCATTCCAGTTCCATCCACAAAAAAACAAGTCCGCAGTTTTCTAGGTCTCGTAAATTTTTACTGTCGTTTTCTGAATATGCAAATTCTTGTTACACCAAAACTTTGTTCTCTCACTGGAAAAAATACTATTTGGAACTGGGACGAACAAGCACAGTTGGAATTCAATTCTTTGAAAGAATCGCTACTTAACGCGCCAATACTAGCTCATCCAGATCTGTCACAAGATTTCTGCCTTAGCATGGATTCTTCTAAAGTCGGTCTTGGTGCCCATTTATTTCAAGAAGCCATAGAAAATGACACTACCACTCAGAAAACCATTGCTTTTGCTAGCCGAGTGCTAACAAAATCTGAAAAAAATTATTCCGTTACTGAATTAGAAGCTTTAGCTATCGCTTGGGCATTTAACAAATTCCGTTTCTTTCTTTCTGGTAAGCACGTAAAAGTATACAGTGATCATCGTGCATTACAATTTCTTATGTCTTCAAAATTAAATCATGACAGGTTAAAACGTTGGGCATTGTTTCTGCAAGAATTCCGCTTCACAATAGTCTACAATCCCGGCAAGGAGAACATTGTTGCGGACGCGGTGTCACGCGCACAGGCTGGGCTTGAGAAAAGTAACATAGAAGGCAACCTTGAGAAAAATTTCAGTATTCTTTACATTCAGAAAGTCGCTATTGAAAATTTCATCACCACATCTTTAAAGGACATTGCTCATGAACAAGATAAAGATCCGATTTGGAAAGACATCAAAAGTAAATGGCATGAAAAGAAACACACTCAGATTCGGCATTATTACCTGGTTAGAAACAACATACTCTTCAAACGCTGCACTGTTGATGACAAGCTAGGGGTACTTTGCATTCCAGACGATTTTGTTAATAAGCTCATTTGGTACATTCATTTCAGCTACGCACATTTTGGCCCACGAAAATCTTATTTTATTCTTCGAACGACTTGTTATTTTAACAATATGGAAAAGAGAATTCGAAGAGTCTTGTCTATTTGTAAACTTTGTCAAAAGGCGAAACCATCTACTATCTCACATCGTGCTCCGTTGTTTCCTATTATTCCTTCTAAATTAAAAGAATTTGCTGCTGTTGATCTCTTGGGACCGCTTGTCAGAACATCTAATGGATTTTCGTACGTTCTAGTCGCTGTTGAACTTACTTCAAAATTTGTTTCTTTCACACCGTTACGTAATGCCACTGGACGGTCTGTATCCAACGCCTTTGTTAAAAATTTCTTACGTGAAGTTGGACACATCTGTAAAGTCATTTCAGATAACAGACCGCAATTCAGATCTGCTGTTTGGTCACGCATGCTTCAGAACCATAAAATCAAACTTGTTTTTATTTCATTGTACTCACCACATTGTAACCCGTCTGAACGGATTATGAAAGAAATCAATAAGCTTTGCAGACTTTATTGTCACAGAAAGCATCAGCATTGGGACAGATATTTACACTTATTTCAAAACGTGCTGAATGAAATGCCTCATAACTCCACTGCTTTACCACCTACTCTTGTACTGAAGAATGAAGAACCACCGAACAGAATTAGAGAGCTTGTACCTGTCCCGAATACACGTAAACTTCGACACAAAGACATAATTGATTTGGCTCTTAAAAATATAAAATCTGCAGCAGACAAAAGGAGAAAACTACACGGTAAAGCAAATGCAAAGAAATTATATATTGGTCAGAAAGTTCTCATTAAAGCTCATTCATTGTTACATAAGAAGAAACACTTGAGTCACAAATTCTTTCTAGTTTACAATGGACCTTACAGAATCCGACGTATACCACATGATAATTGCGTTGAAGTTGAAACTCTGTGTACTAGGAAGAGTAAAGGTTTACACCACATTTCACATGTAAAACCGTTTATTGAAAGATAATCTGCTTTTTAACTTTGTCTTTGCCCTAAAACGTTTCACTTCACGTTACTAGTATGCTTTAGAAACTGTTACCATGCAACAATGTTTGAAGTTAAATATCCAGTCAAGAACCAAGAGAACTTATTTAAACAGAAATTACGAATGCATTGTTATTGTGAAGAGACGTCACAGTGTTATTGTGTGTGTACATTCTTGCTTGTTAGTTGCATGATTACATAACGACTATTAGGCTCACATACTTAGAACATTTACCAGTACTGCTAATGAGATTTTAATGCAACATGTTGGTTTACTTGAAAATACATTCTGGATTTAAAGTACTTTCTGTGAGATACCAGATGACACAGTGGTTAGTTTATGTGACAGCTACACGATTTTATCACGACACTACTAATGAGTGACAATTTACAATGTTGCTTTTGCTATGTTTCTGTTTTATATCTGCACAGTTTTTCTGAATTATTCTGGAAAGTAAAACATGTTTTAGTAGTACCTTTTGTGGTATAGCTACAAGGAGACAGCCTTTTCCGTAGCACAACAATACATTACAGCACAGTACTTTCATCATCACAACAATAAGCGTAATAACTAAGATATCTCTACGCAAAGCATTTCACTTTTGTTTATCATGAGGTAAGTACATTGGCTTCTGCAGAACTTAGCTTTCGGAGGAAAATAACTACGACACTTCCACAGAGATTATCTTACAACATGACGCCCAGTTTAGCACTACGGTACACGTATTTGAGTGATTAATTTTGTACTTAAAACATTTATTTTTTAAGATATTTGAAGTACAATGATACAAAGGTTTTCCGTAACACATTTCATTCCATTCTTGTAATCTGTAACACCTGAGGGTATAATTACATTAATCCTCAGGGGGGTACACGCTTACTTTGTGTACCATGTGTTTGGCGAGCACAAGGAGCCATAGCTAATATGGTATTTGCTTATACAACTTTACACATCGGTACCATATTTCTCTAACACACAAATTATACAGCTATCTGATCATTTAACTGAGAGATAAACATTTTTTTACTACATCAGTGACAAATGTTTACGTAATTACACAGTTGGATAACTTCACACTTATAAACTGTATTTTGACTGTACTTTGTGAACTGTTCATATTTTTTTGGAACCATTCTGATACTATGAGAGCTTTGAATGATATATTTGGTATGGGATCACGATTTTTAAAGTATGTTTGAGGTAGATGACACTATTGATATGAGCAGAGAATTTTCTTTAGGTTTTGAAATTATTGCAGAAAGCTATGACGATTCTGAGAGTTGACCGAGGTGTTATGATGTTATTATTACGATGACTATGTGTATTATGCTGTTGCGGTATGTTTATGATCAATAAGCTGATGCTATATGAGTTATTTGATAATGCTATTTATCTGTTATGATGAAATATTGAAGAAGTGTCGACGAATAAGGTAAGGAATAATGAGTAGTGTTTAGAGACTCTGGTTTGTGAAAAAGGTTGTTGGAAACCAAGAATCGTAGTTTAAGAGTTATGAAATGTATGTAAATGCGTGAATGTAATACAATGCCGACGAAAATTTTTGGACACTGTTATATCAATAGGATTTTGTTTCTACAGCTTTGTAACGCAAATTCTTGACCTGTAAAATATTTTTATATGAGACTGTCACTGTAGCGGAAACTGCTGTCGTAAATATTTCCGTAAGAAAGTTGACGGACCACCTGCACGTAATGCGTCGAGGGCACCCAGCTGTGTCAGACGCCTGAAAAAAAAAGCCATTAGTGAGGGCCTTTTCAGAGGCACAGGTAGAAAAAAAAAGGGAGGCCATTATCCTCACTATTGACATCCCTTTGTAAAAAAGCATCGCTAAAAGACACGCTCAAACTTGAAAACATAATAGGTTCATACTGTGGAGCTCTTAATTTATGATATTTACTAAAATGCTTAATGAAACAATGAGAAACATTTCATGGCTATTGTCTTGCTAGTTGAGAGAAATGCCATATGGCTTGCTTTATGTATTTATTTACTCATTTTGTTTAATTTATAGTTTCTAGCTGCCCTGCAGCATTGGTTAAAATAGAATTTTATAGATGTACTAATATAAATATTTTCTGTCTACAGATCCAGTAAATACTAATTTTGTAATACATTTCCCAAAAATGGGGGAGCACAAAGACATTTCCCTTCACAGGAATTGCATATGGAATTTTCTTTTCAACTACTTGGTAATTTTTTTTGTAGAATAACTTCTTGTGGTGCACCACTTTAATTACATAGACATTAATATGTGAATATACATTTCCCTTGTCTGCATTATTGTCTTTAGTGTAATGTTTTTTTCTGCTTGAGCTATGTCATGTTTAGATATAAGTTATTTCATTTGCTGCGGCTGTTTGCCAGGCATAGTGTTACTGAATTTGACTTTGTGTTACTCTGCTAAGCCAGTTTACTACTGATTTATTTTTCTTGTTTGCTGCTCATTGCCTTATATTATTGTAATATTGTTGCTTACTTTGCCAATTTGTATTTTTTTGTCCTTGCTGTTTGTGTTAATTTGTTATGTGCTGCTGCATTGCCTCGTCCCTTGGTATATATATCTGAGCTCAGTAGATTTAAGTTAGCTTAAGAGGGGGTAGACTATGTAAGAAACTAACTATGATGAATTGGAAGAAATGCATTAAGAAGCTATAAGAAAATGGTTTCGCCAAAAAAGTAGTGTACAGTTGAAAAAAGTTATTTTTGAAAGAGGTTATGAACAGAATACAGAAAGCATGCTTGGATAGGATTTTTTTTGGTGGAAGCAAAGGTTGAAATAAGACGAAAGATCTATGGAATGAAGTTTTAGGTTGGACTGCAGTACTAAATGTTACCCTGAAAACAAACCCTGTCCTTTCCTTTTGTGTCATCCCTCTATATGTTTGTGTACCCGTGTGTATTTGTGTTTTTCCTGCCTTTATGTGTTTAGCTGATGAGAGCTATGTTGTAGAATTTTTCTAATACTATGTTATTTACTTTGTAAAGATGTTTAGACATTATTTATTCTGTTTTGTTTTAATGCTCATGTGTGAAGTTGATGTTTCGAAAGTTATTCTGATCTTTTATGTATGTACTCATGTCATAATTCCTGTAACACTGATGTATATGTTATTTCTATTATTTTGTAAAGCCTGTATTACTACAAATGTTATCTGTATTATTATGTTTTTAATTATGTATTTTGTACCTTTGTTATTGTATTCTTATGTTATAAAATTGTAATTGACACCAGTTCATCAAATTAAGTAACTTGTAAGTTACATTTCACTGCACACGTTTCTGTTGGTCATAGTATATGGACAATATGTGAGAAGTAGGGACTGTTAGTGTTTGCACGTGTGTTAATAATTCAGCAAGGGACTGGATAACAGCATTGCTGATTCTAAGGACAATTCCAAAACTTTGTGAGTGCACAAGTGGTGGTTTATGGACTTGCTATATTTTCCACAAGACTCTTCGGTGGTGATTGTGCACCTGCACAGTCACAACAGATGGCTGCTGGCCATCTCTACAAGGACTACAATGGGTCTGCATCTTTGCTGACTCACCAGTACCATTATTTCTACAAGGACTACAGTGGGTCTACACCTTTGCTGACTCACCAGTACCATTATTTCTACAAGGACTGCAGTGGGTCTGCACCTCTGGTGGCCCACCAATAACACAATCTCTACCAAGACTATAGTGGGTCTGCTCTGGGACCTACCTACAAATATTCTTCAAAACGTCGAATGACTCTGCTGTGGGTTTGCTCTGTTGTGGCCCATTACCTGTCTGCATGTCAAGAGTCAGCACTGACTTTCCGTTGGAAGGACAACACTACTTCTTCAAGACTGCATGGAAATCCACTACTTCTGTGTGCAATTTCTTTTACTAATGAGACTTTGTGGAAAAAAACTGTAATTCCTATTATGATGAATGATCAGGACTATCTTTATGGACTGTGAGAAAATGTTAGCTTTTGACCAACATTGTATCAATAAGTGTGTGCATTTGATTTCTTTGTTATTGTAATTATGAAAAATTTTATCAAATCATTATTGGCCACTGCCCAAAACAATTTGTAAAATTTTTTGTGGGGAGCATGGGGGCTACGTAAGTAGGCTGTTTGTGTTTTCTTATCGGCAACGTTACGTAGCGCTCGGCATGAAAATCACTGGCTGTGCTGTGTGCAGTCTGTAGCTAGTTTGCATTGTTGTCTGCCATTGTAGTGTTGGGCAGCGGCAGCTGGATGTGAACAGCGCGTAGCGTTGCGCAGTTGGAGGTGAGCCGCCAGCAGTGGTGGATGTGGGGAGAGAAATGGCGGATACTTGAAATTTGTAAGACTGGATGGCATATATATTATGATTATTAAGGTAAATACATTGTTTGTTCTCTATTAAAATCTTTCATTTGCTAACTATGCCTATCAGTAGTTAGTGCCTTCAGTAGTTTGAATCTTTTATTTAGCTGGCAGTAGTGGCGCTCGCTGTATTGCAGTAGTTCGAGTAACGAAGATTTTTGGTGAGGTAAGTGATTTGTGAAAGGTACAGGTTAATGTTAGTCAGGGCCATTACTTTGTAGGGATTTCTGAAAGTCAGATTGCGTTGCGCTAAAAAATATTGTGTGTCAGTTTAAGCACAGTCATGTATAATTTTTCAAAGGGGACGTTTCAACTTTTCAATTAAGAAATTTTTAGTTTTGCATCTCAGTAAAGCCTTTAGACTTCAATCTGACTGTGTATATGATGTAACAATTTGCCTACTAGTTACTGTATGTAACATTATTGGTACTGCATATGAAGATTTTGCGTTTAAAGTACCTACGTCTATTATTACGTACCTTGAATGCAGTCCTCATGAGTACAACGCATCTGACCTACCACATGCAATAACTATATTGCTGTATGCACTTTATACGTAATCTGAATATTTGGATCTCTAAAACACTTACACAGCCACTGAACTGAATAACAACATATTGTATGTCACACCAGATATTGTTCAACAGCATGTAATCTGACTAGACAATCACTGTTCCCTACACCCACAAAACAATGCTCAACTCAATTGGCTTACCCGTGCGGCAATGGGTATCTAAGCTATGACTCGTAGTGTTCCCTACATCCACAAAACAATGCTCAACACAATTGGCTTACCCGTGCGTCAATGGGTATCTAAGCTATGACTCGTAGTAGCATTCCACTGCCACATGCTCAAGTAAAGTTGTTTAAATAACTCTTGCCATGTGGGATCATAGTTAACAGTAGATCTCGTGAACTGCAATCCGACTCCGAAATAATTACCTTTTAAAACTTTTGAATAGCAAGTGCGATGTGGAAGCTGTATTTCGAATAATTTGAAAACTGACTGAACTTCGCTTTTTTATACATTACCCAAACCATAAAATGTGAACGAGCATACCTACATCGTGGGGCATTGTTATTACATATTGTTATTGTTTTCCAGGTTAATTATTTAGGTAAAATTTCTATGAGGATTAATTTCTCAAACAAGATTTACCTTCAGTAAAGAATGACGTATTACTTTCCTGAGTAGATATTGAAGCAACATCACTAAATAGTCAAATAACGCGAGTTACGAAAATTTACAAAGCTAAGCTGAAAATGTTGCCTATATGCAACATCCCACTTTTTAGAGACCTACACCATGCAGCAGATATTCTTAACATATTACAGTAACAGCATTGCGAAATAGGTCCGCCGGCCAGAGTGGCCGAGCGGTTCTAGTCGCTACAGTCTGGAACAGCGCGACCGCTACGGTCGCGGGTTCGAATCCTGCTTCGGGCATGGGTGTGTGTGATGTCCTTAGGTTAGTTAGGTCTAAGTAGTTCTAAGTTCTAGGGGACTGATGACCTCAGAAAATAAGTCCCATCGTGCTCAGAGCCATTTGAACCATTTTGATTGAAATAGGGCCTCCGCAGCAGCAGTAACATCCACTTCCAGCCACGCTCGACACCCAAGTAGCTCTCTCACGCGGACTGACTGCTTGACAGCAACATAAACCTTGGAAACCAGAATTCCCCTTTACGTATCTACTCAAGAAGAGAGTGCCCGCATACCCATCCCAAGGCAGGACTCGAACTTCAGTCCTGCAGACATCTACATCTCCTTCTACATCGTTACTCTGCTTTTCACACTGAAGTTCCTGGTAGAGGGTTCGTCGAACCATTTTCATACTACTTCTCTACCATTCCATTCTCGACTGGCGCGTGGGAAAAAGGAACACCTAAATGTTTCCGTTCGAGCTCAGATTTCTCTTATTTTATTATGATGACCATTTCCCCCTTACGTAGGTGGGTGTCAACAAAATATTTTCGCATTCTGAAGAAAAAAATTGGTGATTGAAATTTCGTAAAAAGATCTCGCCGCAAAGAAAACCGCCTTTGTTTCAGGGACTGCCACCCCAACTCGCTTATCATATCAATGACGCTCTCATCCCTATCGCGCGATAACACGAAACGAGCTGCCCTTCTTTGCACTTTTTCGATGTCCTCCGTCAATCCTACCTGGTAAGGATCCCATACCGTGCAGCAATATTCCAGCAGAGGATGGACAAGTATAATGTAGGCTGTCTCTTTAGTTAGTTTGTCGCATCTTCTAAGTGTTCTGCCAATAAAACGCAGTCTTTCTTTCGCCTTCCCCGCAATATTATCTACGTGGTTTTCAAATTTAAGTTGCTCGTAACTGTAATTCCTAGGTATTTAGTCGAACTGACAGCCCTTAGATTTGTTCGACTTATCGTATACCCAAAATTTATCGGATTTCTGTAAGTACCCATGTGGATGACCTCGCACTTTTCTTTGTTTAGTGCCAATTGCTACTTTTCACACCTAACAGAAATTCTCTCTAGATCATTTTGTAATTGGAATTCATCAAATGGTTCAAATGGCTCTGAACACTATGTGACTTAACATCTATGGTCATCAGTCCCCTAGAACTTAGAACTACTTAAACCTAACTAACCTAAGGACATCACACACATCCATGCCCGAGGCAGGATTCGAACCTGCGACCGTAGCAGTCGCGCGGCTCCGGGCTGAGCGCCTAGAACCGCTAGATGGAATTGATCGTCTGATGATTTTACTATACGGTAAATTACAGCGTCATCCGCAAACAATCTAAGGGGGCTGCTCAGATTATCACCTAGATCATTTGTGTAAATCAGGAACAGCAGAGGGCCTATGACACTACCTTGCGGAACGTAAGAAATCACTTCTGTTCTACTCGATGATTTACCGTCTATCACTACCAACTGTGACCTCTCTGAGAGGAAATCACGAATCCAGTCACACCAATGAGACGATACTCCATATGCACGAAATTTGATTAACAGTCTCTTGTGAGGAACGGTATCAAAAGCCTTCAGGAAATCTAGGAATATGGAAGCGATCTGAGATCTTTGTCGACAGCACTTATTACTTCATGGGAATAAAGAGCCAGCTGCGTTGCACAAGAACGATATTTTCTGAATCCTTGTTGGTTATGTATCAATAAGTCATTTTCTTCAAAGTGATTCATAATGTTCGAGTACAGTACATGCTCCAAAATCCTACTGCAAATTGAGGTCAGTGAATGGGTCTGTAATCCAATGGGTTACTACTTACTTGAATACTGGTGTGACCTGTGCTACTTTCCAGTCTTCAGTAACAGACCTTTCGTCAAGTGAGCGGTTGTATGTGATTGTTAAGAAAGGTGCTATTGTGTCTGCACACTCTGAGAGGAACCTGATTGGTATAAATGGTTCAAATGGCTCTGAGCACTATGGGACTTAACATCTGCGGTCATCAGTCCTCTAGAACTTAGAACTACTTAAACCTAACTAACCTAAGGACATCACACACATCCATGCCCGAGGCAGGATTCGAACCTGCGACTGTAGCAGTCATGCGGTTCCGGGTTGAGCGCCTAGAACCGTTAGACCAACGCGGCCGGCGATTGGTATACCATCTGCACTGGAAGACGTACCTTTCTTAAGTGATCTGATTTGTTTCGCGACACCAAAGATATCTACTTTTATGTGACTGATGATAACAGCTGTTCTGGTTTCGAATTCTGGAACAATTACTTCGTCTTCTTTCGTGAAGGAATTACGGAAAACTGTATTTAGTAACTCCGCTTTAGCGACACCATCACCGGTAACATTTCCATCGCTGTCGCGCAGTGGCGGTATTGACTGTTTTTTTTTTTTTTTTTTTGCCACTGATGTACTTTACATACTACCAGAATCTCTTTGGGTTTTCTAATGGACATCGAGAGAGAGGCCCTGTCATATGGCACTCGCGGTGTGTACGCTGAAATTAAATGTAAATAATACGTCGTCTTTATATTCTTCAAGAAGAATATAATAATTCCAATTCCAAAGAAAGCAGATGTTGACAGATGTGGAAATTACCGAACTATCAGTTTAATAAGTCACGGCTGCAAAATACTAACACGAATTCTTTACAGACGAATGGAAAAACTGGTAGAAGCCGACCTCGGGGAAGATCGATTCCGTAGAAATATTGGAACACGTGAGGCAATACTAACCCTACAACTTATCTTAGAAGATAGATTAAGGAAAAGCAAACCTATGTTGCTAGCATTTTTAGACTTAGAGAGAATGGTTTTGACAATGTTGACTGGAATATTTTCTTTCAAATTCTGAAGGTGGCAGGGGTTAATTACAAGGAGCGGAAGGCTATTTACAATTTTTACAGAAACCAGATGGCAGTTATAAGAGTCAAGGGGCATAAAAGGGAAGCAGTGGTTAGGAAGGGAGTAATACGGGGTTGTAACCTATCCCCCAATGTTATTCAATCTGTATATGAGCAAGCAGTAAAGGAAACAAAAGAAAAATTCAAAGTAGGAAATAAAATCCGTGGAGAAGAAGTAAAAACTTTGAGGTTCAGCAAAGGACCTGCATGAGCAGTTTAACGGAATGAACAGTGTCTTGAGAGAAGGATATAAGATGAACATCAACAAAAGCAAAACGAGGTTAATGGAATGTAGTCGAATGAAGTCGGGTGATGCTAAGGGAATTAGAATAGGAAATGAGACCCTTAAAGTAGTAAATGAGTTTTGCTATTTGGGGAGTAAAATAACTGATGATGGTCGAAGTAGGGAGCATATAAAATGTAGACTGGCAATGACAAGGAAAGCGTTTCTGAAGAAGAGAAATTTGTTAACATCGAGTATTGATTTAAGTGTCAGGAAGTCGTTTCTGAAAGTATTTGTATGGAGTGTAACCATGTATGGAAGTGAAACATGTACGATAAATAGTTTGGACAAGAAGAGAATAATGTGGTGCTGCAGAATAATGCTGAAGGTTAGATGGGTAGATCACGTAACTAATGTGGAGGTATTGAATAGAATCTGGGAGAAGATAAATTTGTGGGACAACTTGACTAGAAGAAGGGATGGGTTGGTAGGACATGTTCTGAGGAATCAAGAGACCTCCGGTTTAGTATTGGAGGGCAGCGTGGACGGTAAAAATCGCAGGGGAAGAGCAAGAGATGAATGCACTAAGCAGATTCAGAAGGATGTAGGCTGCAGTATATACTGGGAGATGAAGAAGCTTGCACAGGATAGAGTAGCATGGAGAGCTGCATCAAACCCGTCTCTGGACTGAAGACAACAACAACAACATCAACGCCGTCTTGAGAGGACGTCGCTCTACTGCAGTGACGCACACGATGAATAAATATGGAAAGAGTAGGTCTGTGTAGGGCCATGTTTTTACCCACATTGTCACTTGGCTGAAAGTGTATAAGGCTCCGTGGCATCATTTAAACACAGCCAAATCGTCTCAGTAACTTTGTATCTCTGAAGTCGACGTTTTTCCTCACCTCAGTGGCGATCAAACCGATTTTGTCGCCGGGTGGGCTCGAACCACGTGCCGAAAAGTGCAAACAAAATGTTAAAGGTAAATAAGCCGATGATGTGCAAATTGTGGCAGGGAGGGAAAACGGTGCTGCAGCCTTGTAATCCAGTATCTGTCAGAAAGAGTTGTTATAGGAGTAAATGTAGACATTAAAATTGCTACTCCACGAAGATGACGTGCTACAGACGCGAAATTTAACCAACAGGAATAAGATGCTGTCATATGGAAACGATTAGCTTTTCAGAGCATTCACACAAGGTTGGCGCCGGTGGCGACACCTACAAGGTGCTGACATGAGGAAAGTTTCCATCCTATTTCTCATACACAAACAGCAGTTGATCGGCGTTGCCTGGTGAAACGTTGTTGTGATGCCTAGTGTAAGGGGGAGAAATGCGTACTATCACGTTGCCGAGATTTCGGTTTATCGTATCGCGACATTGCTGCTCGCGTTGGTCGAGATCCAATGACTGTTAGCAGAATATGGAACCGGTGGGTTCAGGAGGGTAATACGGAACGCCGTGCTGGATCCCAACGGCCTTGTATCACTAGCAATAGAGATGACAGGCATCTTATCCGCATGGCTGTAACGAGTCGTACAGCCACGTCTCGATACCTGAGTCAACAGATGGGGACGGTTGCAAGACAACAGCCATCTAAACGAACAGTTCGACGACGTTTGCAGCAGCATGGACTATCAGCTCGGAGACCATGGCTGCGGTTACCCTTGACGCTGCATCACAGACAGGAGCGCCTGCGATGGTGTACTCAACGAAGAACCTGGGTGCACGAGTGGCAAAACGCCATTTTTTCGGTTCTGTTTTCAGCATCATGATGGTCGCATCCGTGTTTGGCGACATCGCGGTGAACGCACATTGGAAGCGTGTATTCGTCATCACCATACTGGCGTATCACCCGACGTGATGGCATGGGGTGCCATTGGTTACACGTCTCGGTCACCTCTTGTCCGCATTGACGGCACTTTGAACAGTGGACGTTACATTTCAGATGTGTTACGACCCGTGGCTCTACCCTTCATTCGATCCCTACATTTCAGCAGGATAATGTACGATCGCATGTTGCAGGTCCTGTACAGACCTTTCTGGATATAGAAAATGTTCGACTGCTGACGTGACCAGCACATTCTCCAGACCTCTCACCTATTGAAAACATTTGGTCAATGGTGGTCGAGCAACTGGCTGGTCACAATACGCCAGTCACTACTCTTGATGAACCGTGGTATCGCGTTGAAGCTGAATGGGCAGCTGTACTGTACACACCATCCAAGCTCTGTTTGACTCAATGCCCAGGCGTATCCAGGCCGTTATTACGGCCAGAGGTAGTTGTTCTGGGTACTGATTTCTCAGGATCTATGCACACAAATTTCGTGAAGATGTAATCACATGTCAGTTCTAGTATAATAAATTTGTCACATGAATACTCGTTTATCATCTGCATTTCTTCTTGGTGTAGCAATTTTAATGGCCAGTAGTGTATTATTAGTCATAAGTTTATGCGATATTATGAAGCAATACTAACTATTAAAAAACTTCACAGCTTACCGAAATAAGTTTCACAGGTACCAGGATTGTTGTGTCCGTAGTGGTATGAGGTAGTATGACTTAGTATGGACGCTCCAGACGTTTAATAAATGAATAAAACATGAACACATTTATTCACAATACATGCCAAAGAATAAAAGAGATACCGATACATAACTCTGGAATATATGTGTAATCTCTGTTCCACCACTGTCTTTAATGTTAATATTTGTTTGGAATTTGATGGTGATAACGTCGTGCAGTATTCTTAAGTGTCACTGCACGTCTTCTGACATCTGAGAGGGAGGCCTGGTCTGCAGAGTCTTAAAAAGACGCTGGAACGAATGCATTTGAATGCAGTGAGTACGAGTAAATGTGAAGATGGAGTGCTCTGGTGGCATCGCTAGCGCCACCCATCGGAATACGGCGAGCACTGTATATAGCGTGGCTCGCATTGGCGCCCACTGGTGCCTCGTTTAAATGATGTCTCTTCTGCTGAGCCAGAGGGTCGGCGCACAGTGCCCTCTAGGGAAATGGCAGCAAGGGACAGGAAAGGACGCCAGGTGCACTCAGTGTGTATGGGGGCCTCATTTAACATGTTGAGGGAACAGTGCACAACTAACTGCAGGTTGTGGCACTCGATATTCAGCAAGGGAACTCAAACGGCGTTCAGAATAAACACACTTCGACTGTCGCAATGTTACGAGTAAATTGTTGAGGTATTCGTAATAAAGTTCCTGAATTTACTGCCCTCCGGGAAAGTTCTCGTGCTCAAATTATTCTTGTGACCGAAAGCTGGCTAAAACCTGAAGTGGGAGGCTCTGACGTATTTAGCGAGTCGTGGAACTTATTTCGGAAAGACAGATTAGACGCCACAGAAGGGGGAGTGTTCATTGCAGTTGACAAGAGTATTGTCTCTATTGAGGTCAAAGTTGAGTGTGACAGTGAAGTCATCGGGTCGCGTATAACACGTTTAGATAAAACCAAGTAAGTTGTTGGATGTTTTTATCGACCACCCGATTCTGCTGTGACAGTTCTAGAGTCATTCAAAGAAAGTATACATTCAATAGCGCGTAAGCAGGCAGATCATGCAATACTAGTTGGAAGCGACTTTAACCTACTGAATATACAGGGTGGTCCATCTGAAGTATCGGATGAGATTATCTCGAAAACTATACATCGGGTAAAAATAGTGGGTAAGACAAGTTCATAAGCTCAGAGGGGGACATCAAACGATACTACACGTGACCCCCAGTCCCCGCCCCCTTGCGTGGGGTGGAGGGATCCTTTAAATCTTAAATGGAAACCCCCATTTTTTATTGCAGATTCATATTCTCAATAAAAAAATTAATCAAGTTTTGTCTGTAACATTTTTAAACCATTGACAGATAACGCTGAAATCGAGAAACATTAAAATTGGGAAAGAACTCTGATTTATTTAGAATGATCCGAGAAAGACGCCTCAAATCGATGCAAAATGTGCACCAATTCCTTCATTACGCCAAATTAAACTTTTTTTTACAAAATGTATCCTTTTGCTGGAGGGAGGCGGAATGGTATTAAAATTTCGTTAGGGAAATCTTCACAATTGCATTACTCACCCGACTGTGGCGCTACCGTGGCCCAACTGCGAACTATGGCTCAGTATACAGGTTGGTGCAATGCGATCAGACATCACTTCACTTTCAGATTGTGAACCGTAAACATTAACTCACGAAGTAAATTATTCTGTAGCGAAACATGGCTCACTATCCTCCTACAGAGATTGTTGATATGATGTTAATTTTAGGTGAATGCCATAACAATTACGCTGCAGCTGCGCAATTGCATACCGATAGTTTCGCAAACAGACGACATCCAAGCGAAAACATTATTCGAAATTGCACTCAACGAGCTCGAATTGGATACGTGCACCGTCCACCTCCTCATCGCGAACACAATGAGAATGACGCTGCTACCCATGCCGTCCTCGCCTGTGTTCAATTGGATCCCGAAATTAGTAGTCGTGCGATGGAATACCGAAATCAACTGTTTTGAGAGTTTTGTCGGCACGTAAATATCATACGTATCATATCACACTGACACAGGCATTAACGCCGAAAGATATGCAAATACGCGTGCATTTCTTTCCAATGGGCCTTGGAAATGATAAGAGGTGACAATGGTTTTTTTAGATACGTTATGTTCACCGATGAAGCCACATTGAAAAAAATGTCGAATTAAATCATCACGATTGTCATTATTGGTCCTTTGTCAATCCACACTGGCACAGACCCGTTGACAATCAACACAAATGGTCTTTAATAGTCTTGTGTGCAATTTTAAACTGTTTCGTGATAGGACCGTATTTTTTTTTTTTTTTTTTTTTTTTTTTTTGAGGGAAATTTTACTGGGGAGTCTTATTTAAAACTTCTCCGCGATGATTTGTCCGAGCTAATGGAAGATGTTGATTTAGAAAGTAGGCAACGAATGTGGTTCCAACAGGACAGAGCAGTTCCCCATTATGCTAAAAATGTGAGGAACATTTTAAATTTACGGTACCCTGGTCGGTGGATAGGACGCGGCGGCCCAATTCAGTGGCCTCCACGTTCACCAGACCTAACATCTGATATTTTCTTGTGAGGTTATTTAAAAAATATTGTTTATGAAAGACAGCCCACAACTCGAAACGATATGGAGCAACGTATTCGAAGAGCCTGTGCAGTCATACCACAGGATGCGCTGCTCGAAACTGTGGATAACTTTTGCAGACAAATGACTTTATGCATTGAAGCAAATGGGGATAATTTTGAACAATTTCTTCTTGGCTGATTTCATTAATTCAGCACCCCAAATGGTGAGAGGTAAGGGGACTCACACTAACGAAGCACCCCAAAATGTGAGAGGCAAGGGGACTCACACTAATGAAGCACCCCATGGGAAGATCATTCCACTACGTCCATGTCGTTGTTCCTGGGTAACGCTAAAAGTTGGATACAGTACGTATTGTACAAAAATAGGTTAATTTGGCATAACGAAACAATTGGTGCACATTTTTTATCGATTTGATGCGTCTTTCTCGGATAATTCTAGATAAATCAGACTTCCCCAATTTTACTTTTTTCTCGATTTCAGCGCCTTTTGTCAATGTTTTAAAAAATGTTTCAGACAAAACTTGATTACTTTTTTGTGGATAGTCCGAATATGGGATAAAAAACGGGTATTTCCATTTAAGATTTATATGTTGCAACGCGCCCCACCGAAGAGGGCGGGGGCGGGAGGTCACGTGTAGTATCATTTGATGTCCCCCTTTGAGCTTATGTACTTGTATCACCCATTATTTTTACCCGATGTATAATTTTAGAGATAGTCTAAGGCGCTGCAGTCATGGACTGTGCGGCTGGTCCCGGCGGAGTTTCGAGTCCTCCCTCGGGCATGGGTGTGTGTGTTTGTCGTTAGGATAATTTAGGTTAAGTAGTGTGTAAGCTTAGGGACTGATGACCTTAGCAGTTAAGTCCATCAGATTTCACACACATTTGAACATTTGAACAGTTTTCGAGATAATCTCATCCGAAACTTCAGATGGAACACCCTGTAGGCTGGGATATCATTGCGCGAGGTACAGACAGACGGTCATGCAAAATACTTTTGACCACGTTTTCTGAAAATAGTGTCGAACAGCAATGGGAATGTGTTAAATCTCGTAGCTATAAATAAGCGGAACCTTATCGACAATGTAGTATAGAAACCGCGATTAGCGATCTTAATGTCATTCTAGCAACTATCATTACAAAAGTGAATGAATCAGTCAAAAAGGCTAGGAGAGTGTTTCTCCTAGATAGAGCAGATAAGCAGTTGTTAGCATCTCAGCCAGCCGCTGTGGCCGAGTGGATTTAGTCTAATTAGTAATAAAACCTCTGTTGCTCTTTATATACATAAGTGATTTGGCGGACAGGGTGGGTAGCAGTCTGCGATTGTTTGCTGATGATACTGTGGTGTACGGTAAGGTGTCGAAGCTGAGTAACTGTAGGAAGATCAAGACGAATTAGATAAAGTTTCCATTTGGTGAGATGAATGGCAGCTAGTCCTAAATGTGGGAAAATGCTGATAAGTAGGAAGATCAAACCTGTAATGTTCAGATACAGTATTACTAGTGTGCTGCTTGACACAGTCAAGTCGTTTAAATATCTAGGCGTAACGCTGCAAAGCAGCTTGTGGGAATGATGGTAGGGAAAGCGAATGGTTAACTTCGGTTTATTGGAAGAATTTTAGGAAAGAATGATTCACCCGGAAAGGAGACCGCATATAGGACACCTCTGCGACCAGTCCTTGCGTACTGTTAGAGTGTTTGGGATACGAACCAGGTCGTACTGAAAGATGACATCGAAGCAGTTCACAAGCAGACTGCTAGATTTGTTACCGGCTTGAACAACACATAAGTGTTACGGTGATGCTTCGGGAACTCAAATGGGAATCCTTGGAGCGAAGGCAAAGTCCTTTTCAAGAAACGCTATTGAGAAAATTTAGAGAACTGGCATTTGAAGCTTACAGCAGAACGATACTACTGCCGCCAGCATACATTTCGAGTAACGACCACGAAAAAAAGATACGACGAATTAGGGCTCATACAGAGACTTATAGACAGTCGCATTTTCCTCGCTCTATTTGCGAGTGGAACAGGAGAGGAAATGAAAGTCATGGCACAGGCTATCCTCCGCGACGCACCGTACGATAGCTTGCGGGGTATCTATGTAGATGTAGATGAAAATGTAGATGTAGAAATGATACCTGCCAGCTATTCTCCGAAGTCATTCTTGGGTCATTCCACGACTGGCAGAGAAGGTTGAGAAGATCAGCCTTGCACATGGAGTTCCAACGAAGCTCACAATTTGCAGCCTTGTCCCCAGAACTGATGGTGTCCCTTTGGAATCAGAGGAAGGACTGAACCAGAGACTTCGAGAGTTTTGTGACAAGCTAGGCTGCGACTTCCTGGACTTGCGCCATAGGGCTGGAAAATGTAGGGCTCCCTTAAATGGGTCAGGTGTGCACTACACGTGAGAGGCTGCTACTCAGGCAGCTCACTTTGTGTGGAGTGCACACAGGGAATTTTTGACTAGGTGACTCTCCATCCAATCCAGATAACGATAGTTGCAGGAAAGCCTGAAGTATTAGTGTAAGATCGAAAGCAATGCCTCCCACAGGTGAAAGTATTAAAATTCTGTGGTAAACTGCCGAAGCATTCGCAACAATGTACCAGAGTTTGAAGCGTTCCCAAAAAGCGATGAAGCTAACATAACACTAGGTACAGGAAGCTGATTGAAACCTGAAACTGATAGCAGCTAGATTTTGGGAGGAAATTTAAGTGTATATGGAAAGGATAGGCGTATTATGGGAAACGGAGGTGGTGTATTCGCATTAGACAAGAAACTTAAATCCACCGTGGTAGAAACTGAAAATCCATGTGAGATTGTTTGGGCAAGACTCGGTATCAGGGGTGTGCATAAAATGATAATAGACTACTTCTATCGCCCACCAATCGCCTGATGTAACCGAAAACTTTAGAGAAAACCTCAGTTCACTTGTACATAAGTTCTCCAGTAATACTGTAATCATCAGTGGATACTTCAATCATCCAAAATTAATTGGAAAAACTGCAGTTTTGTTAGTGGTGGGCATGATAAAGACGTCCTGTGACATTTTACTAAATGTCTTCTTTGAAAATTACCTAGAACAGATAGTTAGGAAGCCCACTCGTGATGGAAATATACTGGGTCCAATGGCAACAAATAGGCATGACCTCTTTGAAGATGTATACATCGAAACTGGTATCAGGGACCGTGACGCGGTTGTGGCAACAATCATTAACAAAGTACAAAGGACGACTAAGACAAGCGTAAAGATATATATCATTACTAAACTAGATAAAAATTCAGTAGTGTCATATGTCAATGAGGAACTTGAAACTTTCAGCACAGGGCAGTAGTATGTAGAAGAACTCTGGCTCAAGTTTAAAAAAATAGTTGACCACGCTCTGCATTGATATGTCCCCAGCAGAACAGTTCATAATGGGAGCGAACCTCCATGGTGCTCAGTCAGGAGGAAACCACCATGGTATACAGTCATTGTGAAGAAACTTCTAAGAAAACAGGTGTAAAACAAAGCCTAGATGGTATAGATAGGGAGATGCAGAATGAAACGCCTTTGGCTGTCAAGAGAGCAATGTTTGATTCCTTCAATAACTACCGTAACAGAATATTGTCAAATGACATTTCACAAAATCCAAAGAAATTCTTGTCGTATGTAAAAGCTGTTAGTGGCACCAAAGTTAGAGTCCAGTCCCTAGTAAATGAGACAGGAATTGAAATTGTGGGTAGCAAAGCAAAAGCTGAAATGATTATCTTCAGTTTTCAAATGTTCCTTTACAAAGGAATATCCAGGAGAATTGCCCCAATTTATTCCTCGTACCACTGAAAAGATGAATGAAATAAGTACTAGTTTCTGTGGTGTTGAGAAACAGCTGAAATCGTTAAAACTGAACAAAGCTCCAGGGAAGATTCTATATTGAATTTGGGGCTGAGTTATCTCCTTTTCTAACTACAATCTATCGTTGATCAATCGAACAAATAACAGTGTCCAGTTCTTGGAAAAAGGCACAGGTCACGCCCGTCTACAAGAAAGGTAGTAGACGTGATCCACAAAACTACCGCCCAGTATCCTTGACATCGATTAGTTCTAGAATATTTGATCATATTCTGAGCTCAGACATAATGAGGTAACTAGAACAGAATGACCTTCTCAGTGCCAACCATCATGGATTTCGAAAACATCGATCACGTGAAATGCAATTCGTACTTTTCTCACATGACACACTGAAAGCTTTGGATCAAGGCGTTAAGGTAGATGCTGTATTTTACTTAGTACCACACCTAGGCTTATTGTCAAAAGTACGTTCATATGGGGTATCAAGTGAAATTTGCGACTGGATTGAGGACTTTGTGGTAGGGAGGACACAGCATGTGATGTTGCATGGGAGTCATCGTCGCATGGGCAAGTAACTTCGGGTGTGCCCCAATAGCTGCGTCGGAACCGTTGATGTTCATGTATGTTGAAACGTCCCATTAGAAAAATTGTACATGACTGTATTTAAACAGACACACAATATTTTTAGCGCAAAGCAGTCTGACTTTCAAAAATCCCTACAAAAGAATGGCCCTGGCTAACATTAACCTATACCTTTCACAAATCACTTACCTCACCAAAAATCTTCGTTACTCGAACTACTGCAATACAGCGAGCGCCACTACTGCCAGCTAAATAAAAGATTCAAACTACTGAAGGCACTAACTACTAATAGGCATAGTTAGCAAATGAAAGATTTTGATAGAGAACAAACAATGTATTTACCTCAATAGGGTTCAAAAGTCATAATGTATATAGCAGTTCATGACATCCAGTCTTACAAATTTCAAAACTCCGCCATCTCTCTCCCCACATCCACCACTGCTGGCGGCTCACCTGCCACTGCGCAACGCTACGCGCTGTTCACATCCAGCTCCCCAACACTACAATGGCAGACAACAATGCAAACTAGCCACAGACTGCACACAGCACAGCCAGTGATTTTCATACAGAGCGCTACGTAACGTTGCCAATAAGAAAACCTAAACAGCCTACTTACAATGTTAATGACCTTGCAGAAAATCTTAATAAGTGAAAATCAGGCTTTTTGTAGATTAAGGGGCTCCGGAACGCCCTATACTTGCAATGTTAAAATAACGCTTATAAATTACATCTTTCCTCACAAAGTATTTGAGGTAGGAAGTTGAACTTTTTACAGATTATTTATTGGAATATGGGCTACAACTTAACACAGGGATTTTACAAAATTTTAGTTCAGTTATTAAAGATGATTTTTTTTCAATTGTAATGAAAATTCACAACATTTTTTGCAATTTTTTATTTATATATTCAAAAATATACAGTTTTTTGGATAAAGGCTGTGTTAAATTATGCAGAAGGTACTGTGTAACATTTACTGAAAGTTTGAAACAAATATGTTTGGAAGATCCTTAGAAAACATGTAATTAGTATGAGAAAATAAAAGTTTTGGGAATCGAGCGACAAAGATTGGATTAACTTTTTAGTGCATTCCAGGTCCATAGGATGGATTATCTTCATCCTCTGCAAACTCCTCCTCCAGCTTCCTCTTGTTCCTCCTCCTGTTTACTCTTGCTTGTATTTCTAGACTCTTTACAGCCCTGTCTGCAGCCCGAAGGCGTTCCTTGTCTAAAGCAAGCATCGCTCGTACCATGTTAGAACCTATCTTCATTCCCATAATAACACATACCTTTGGCTTTCCAACATTTCTCCTTTTCTTAAAAGCCTTCAGAGGATTTCTAATAACTTTACTTTTACTCATTATTATACTTCAACAAAACAGAGACTCAAGAAACAGAATTAATTACGAATATTTTCGAGATAACGACAGAGTAAATAAACATGAAACAATCGACAATCACACCAGCGATATATATTGAACCATCACAGGTTAGCCACAACACATACTTTATCTCACATCACTAAAATGTACCTGATGAACACGGACGTTAATAATAACACCATTTGACAGCAGTTTAACAGCGCCACAGTGGGTCACGCCCATGTAGAACACATTCCAAAAAAAATTTAAAAATAGTTGTAGTCTTCGGAATTGAATAAATTATGTATCTATTAAAAGGTAATAGTCTGCAGATTCAGAAAACGCAAAAAAGTAAAAATTGAACTTTTCATGATTTTGAGCCTTTCCGGAGCCCCTTAAGCAGTTATCCATACTGAAGTACTATCAGAAAAAAGCTGCGTAAAGAGTCAGACTTTGATAAGATTTCAAAGTTATGCGGACTTTGGCAACTTACGTTAAATGTTCCGAAATGTAAAACTTCCACTTCACAAAACGATAAAAGGATAGAGTAGCATGGAGAGCTGCATCAAACCAGTCTCAGGACTGAAGATCACAACAACAACAACAACATGACTATGATGTATATAAATCACTGAGTATGACAACTCACACCTGGGCGTAACGCTTTGTAGGAATATGAAATGGAATGGTTACGTAGATTCAGTTTTGGTTCAAGTAGGTGATAGACTTGTGTTTATTGGGAGAATAACGGGGAAGTGAGATCAATCTACAAGGGAGATTGCTTACAAATCACTCGTGCGACCAGTTCTAGAATATTGCTCCAGTGTGCTGGACCCATACCAAATAGGACTAACAGCGGATATACAACGTATATAGAGACAGGGGGTACGAATGGTCGCAGGTTTGTTTGCTGCATGGAAGAATGTTAAGAGATACTGAAGGAACTGAACAGGAAGACCCTTGAAGATAGACCTAAACTGTCACGAGAAAGCCTATTAACAAAGTTTGAGGAACCGGCTTTAAATGATTATTCTACGAATATACTACAACCCCCTACGTATTGGATCGTGAGAATAAGGTTAGAATAATTACTGCACACACAGAGGAATTCAAACTCTCATTCTTCCCACGGGTGAATGGAACAGGAAGAAACCCTAATAACTGATATAATGGTACGTACCCTCTGACATACATCTCACAGTGGTTTGCGTGGTATAGATGTAGATAGTTAACCACTCCTTTGAAATTGGCCACCAGTAGTTTCCCAATTCAATTTACAGGTTCATCAGAAAAAAGTTATGACGAAAAAATTTACATAGCACTCATAAAAACGATTAAACAAGGGTCCTTCTCTCTTGACGCCTCCAAGCAGACTGAAGTTACGGTGCACATTTACGTACAGTTCCCTCTAGCACGATGATAGCGCTGTAACTGCATGGTTGCAAGAAACAGAAGGGTCTTCTGCCAAATAATTCCTGTCTCCCCCACGATTCACACTGGCCTGTAAACTGCAGCATACCAAAGGAAACACATTAATGAACAAATACTGAATCTCAGTGTCGGATTAAAGGATGACATCGAAGCAATTTAGAGGCGAGCTACTAGGTTCGATTAGCATGCAAGCATAGCGGAGATGCTTCGTGAACACCAGTGGGAATCCCTGGAGAAAAGACGACGTTGTTTTCGCGAATCACTGTTGTAAAAATTTATTGAACCGGCATTTGCGGCTGCCTGCAGAGTGATTCCACTGCCGCCAGCACACATTTTGAGTAAAGATCGCAGAGATAAGGTAGCGAAATTAGGGTCATACGGAAAAATATAGACAGTCGTTTTTCCCTCGCTCCAACTGCGAGTGGAACAAACAAGGTATCCTCCGCCAAGCACCGTATGGTAGCGTACCGAGTATGTACATAGATGTAGATGTGGGGATGTCTGTTATGCTTATGACAGTCCCCCCCCCCCCCCCCCTCCTTGCAGGAATACGTGTCAAGCGGTAAAGCTTCTACTGAGAATGTCAGTCCCCTGTTCACGAAGAGTTTTAACAAGAGCGGGTTTCACGTACTTGTGGTCTGTGACGTATGTGGTATTCTAAGTAACTCCATAACACTCCATAACAAAACAGTATAACAATACTTAATTCTTTTCACAGTTCACACTAGGACGCTCATGAATCACGCGACATTTACCACGGCACATCTTCGCTACTATTAATGGTGTTTTTACTAACACGGTATTAATTGAAACTTACAAGTTTCAATAGCTAAAAAATATTCGACTCAATAATCCCGAACGAGAGATGTGACTCACCGGTTAAGTAAGTAAATTAGCATTCAGGAGGGGCGTGATTCAGTACCCCTAATCTTTACTGGGATTCTCCCTCTTTCCTTAAATAAGTTCCCGGTGAAAGACAATTTAAAGTCTTTTTTTAAACAAAGGAATTTTTTCAGAATGTTTTCTTCTCCATTCATATGAAAGTCTGCATGTGCTCCACCTCTAGTAACATCCGTGTCGGAGGTGTACAACTATACCTGTGAAGCGGTATGGGGCGAGAAAAACATGTTTGTTTGTACGTCTTTGTGTGAGCTGTTTCTAGCCTAATTTTATGCGCACAATTTATAGGGGTCAGAAAGTTAGAGAGGTGCATAATATTCATATCCTCTATCATATAACCATGTTTTCGGATTTTTCTAAGCAAGTTCTCGGAATATACGTAGTCTTTCTAGGAGTGTCGGTAAGTTTAGAATTTTCATGACTGTTAACATGTTATTGTCAGTCAAACAACCCTGTAGCCATCTGCACCGCTATTCTTTTTACGTGCTGTATGGATCACATAAATTTGAGAAGCATTCAATGAAAGGACTGTACAGATGTAGAAAGGCGTTCATTAAAACCTCTGCTTTTAAGTTATTCATTTTACGCGGTTTCTGAGTCACCAAACTGTTGAAAGATGTTCTGGACCCGAGTTATCCATTGCTAAGTATGCTGGCAAAGCGATCGGAGGCCCTCGCGGTGGCCACGCCCTATTCGACACGATATGAAGATACTTCTGTTTCCAGCTTTCTACTGACGACATGTTGTTTCATGCTTTTCGGTGTTTTTCGGAGCTGACTTATGGAGCTGTATATTGAGTTGAGGTCACGTTTCGATGTTTATTCCCATGCTTTAAATTACGAGAATTATGTTGAGGTTCGAGCAGCTTGGTGTAATATTTTGTTTGCAACGCTTCCAGGTCTATAGCTGTTCATTCAATCACGTCCAGACTTAATTTCCATCGTTCAAAGAGAGAAATCTTCCTCCATGCTCGCAGGATAATATCAGTATTTCAGGTATCTACGTGTGGGGTCAGTACCCACTGATTTAGCACTACCCAGTGTACTATAATTAGTGAGAAGTTTACCTTTGTCATAATCCTCATGTGTCGTAGATTTGTTCACCGTGTCGTCCTTCATACGATGAATGTAAGTTTGTTGCTTATTACTGCTTATTGAGTTGTTCCTTAATAATCAGGAATTTCACTGTGGCGGCTTCGATTTATTTTCATTCCCCACTCACTTATGAAGTAAGTAGCACTTTTGAACTGCACACAATTGCTCTTATATTCATACTGGAGGCAGTACTTGATTTTAGAGCAAACTATTCAATGTATTCTCTCTTTGTCTTCAGAGGAATTATTCAAAGTGAAATCAACTGCTATCAGCGGAAATATTTTGAATTATTTGGGTGTTTTTACAACTCGTAAGGTAAGATAGTGTTCCTGAGACTTGGAGCCTTGTGCTGTTCTACATCATGTTCGATGTGACTCCTGTATTTCAAGCTCTTTTGTGGATAGGCTTAGGCTTGCAGTATGAGGCTGTACATCCTCATACCATGTGATCTGCCTATAAAGTGGGTCACATTTACACTTATGAATTATACTAGGAAACCACCTGGTTTAATCGTGATTTTGGATTCCTTGAAGTATTCGCTCAACCTTCCTTTTTTCTTTTCCGTTACGCAATGAAATGGTCTCGTACTCTTAAACTTTCACTTAAACTATGCCCAGATAATGTTAATAATTATTCATAGATCAACATTTTGCGTGAGAGACACACACTCACAGGGCATGTTACTGCAGCCACATATTTCATGTACTCATTTCAGTTCAGAAAAAACTGTAGGAGGCTTTCGATGTTTCCGTAAATAGTCTCTTTTGTATACAAACTGGAGTTCTCAGTATGCCACCAATGACTCGTAGCTAGCACTCTGCTTTGCCTACAACTGATTGTATGTGAACGTTACTCTTCAGATCTCTAAGAGTTGTTATTTTCATTGTTATTGATAACTAGTACTGTGGTCGACCTACTCATTCGTAGTCCTAGGACACACACGTTAAGCATAATTTCCCCTCCTTCTCTCACAATTCGCCAGCTTCCTGGCACTGTCTTACAAATTAACGTGGTACTTTTGAAACATATATATAAGGCACCTATAACGTGCGTCACATTTACACTTATGAATTATACTAGGAAACCACCGGATTTAATCGTGATTTTGGATTCCTTGAAGTATTCGCTCAAGCTTCCCTTTTTCTTTTCCGTTACGCAATGAAATTGTCTCGTACTCTTAAACGTTCACTTAAACTATGCTCAGATAATGTTAATAATTATTATTACTCATAATTATTATTACTCATAACTATTATTACTCATAATTATTATTACTCATTTCAGTTCAGAAAAAACTGTAGGAGGCTTTCGATGTTTCCGTAAATAGTCTCTTTTGTACTAGTAGCTAGTACTGTGGTCGACTTACTCACTCGTAGTCCTAGGACACACACGTTAAGCATAATTTCCCCTCCTTATCTCACTATTCGCCAGCTTCCTGGCACTGTCTTACAAATTAATGTGGTACTTTTGAAACATATGATAGTGTAGTATTTGATAATAGCCAAATATCTTGGAAAATACTCTTGCTGTAGAGTAGTTCCTCTTGAACAATGAATCAGTGTTCCACGAGTTGACAGTCTGGATGGGCTTCTATATGTATTCGCGACTCGTATGCCATCTCACTAGTCTACACTTGTTATACATGAACAGTAGTGATTTCTTCCTTTTTTTAATGAAATTTATCCCTGCTTGCACTACCATCACAGCAGTGTATCGTTTAATCTCAGCTAACGGACGCTGTATTGCACTTTCGCATACTCGAAGTTCACGTCTGTGTCACAGTGACGCTGAAGCTGAGAAAGTAGCTACGAGTTCCTACGCTGGATAAATATCCGTCTTTCGTTTTAACCTTTACCATGTCCTCTGGGGTCTGGCGGGAATCTAGCTGCAGATATGGTACTGTGTGTGTACAGTAAACGCCGTTACATCCCATGGTGAAATTGTAAAGAGTACAGCGATCCACAACATTTTTTAGTATCTACTGAATGAAATGATAGTAAACATAAATATCAACATGCAGCAATACCGCGTAAGAGTAATTTAACTGTATGTGTTATGGCAAAGCAAGTAGCTGGCAAATCATCTCTCCGTCAAGGCATTAACAATGTCCATTCAATTAGAGCACTGTCCCTATTCGTTTCGTGTTCGAAGATAGCGGCAGACCGTATTGTAACTAGGGGATGGGCGCACAACTATCATCTGCGCCACGTATGTAGTCAATTTGCAGCTCGTCTATGCTCTGCGGCTCGCATGTGTCCGTCAAAGTCATGAGCCTTCGTTCTTTGGATCACGATACACGAAAAAAGGGATTTATTTTTTTTCTCATAAGAAAATACATTTGAAAATAACAAGTTGAAAAAAGAGCCTGGTGGTCTAGTGTGCGTGCCTGGAAACTGGAAGTTCTTGGCATTGTATCTCAGTCGGGCAATGGAACACACTCTAGAACAAAAAAAAAAAAAAAAAAAAAATCTGCCTCTGGCCCTTATGCAAGCAGTTATTCGGTTTGGCAGTAGCAGAGTTCTTGGATGTCCTGAGGGATATCGTGCCAAATTCCAAATTCTCTCAACTGGCGCATTTGATCTTTATAATCCAGAGCTGGCTGGGGGGGGGGGGGGCACTCCATTCTCAATTGAGAAAAAATGTTCTCAACTAGGGAGAGATCCGGCGACCTTGACAGTTACGTTAACGTGTGGCAAGAACGAAGCAACCGATAGTGACACTCGCCTTGTGCAGACAGGCATTATTTTGCTGAAATGTAAGCCGAGGATGGCTTGCCACAATGGGTAACGAAACGGGACGTAGACATCGGAGACCTACAGCTGTGCTGTGAGGCTGCGGCGAATCACAAACAAAGGGCTTCCTTTGAAATGTCCAGGGCGTCTCCAGACACGCATTCAGCATGGAATCACATTGACTGGAATAGAACTGAAGTTAACATATTCTGGGTTACTAAGCCGCGTCATGTTTCTTCTAAAATGATCGACGTTTCGACCCTTCTGCTGGGATCTTCCTCAGGATCTTTTGGTGTCCACTACTGCTAGAACACTGTCAGGGACGACTGTCGCGTCCTCTTATAAAGGGGGAGTCTTCACGCGTTCGTGTTGGAGAAGTGATAGCATTGGTTAAAATTCATATGGGTACTATTGGTGGGCCATAGTCATTGGCTAACATTCCCGCTCTGATCCAGAAGAAGGGGCGTTGGTAGCTCATCTCCTATGGATACCATTGGCGGCCCATCGTCATTGGACGAAATGGTTCAAATGGCTCTGAGCACTATGGGACTGAATTTCTAAGGTCTCAGTCCCCTAGAACTTAGAACTACTTAAACCTAACTAACCTAAGGTCATCACACACATCCATGCCCGAGGCAGGATTCGAACCTGCGACCGTAGCGGTCGCGCGGTTCCAGATTGTAGCGCTTGGAACCGCTCGACCACCCCGGCCGACGTCATTGGATAGGAAGGCACTATTCCACACTTATGCTGGAGAAGGGTTATTGGTTGAAATGCCTGCTACCGCTATTGGTTGGTCGTCATCAGTGGCTAGATTCGAAACGGACAGAGCTAGAGAGGGGGAATGTTTACCCAAAATATTATTGTCCGCCGAGGTGACTTGCAGCGCGTTGTTTATTCCGCTCACACATCGCGGCTGCGTATTTACTTCCTTGATGGCAGGGAGCCACGATGTCGGAAGCCTATAGCCGTCCTCTCTATTGAAATTAGATGCATTCTTAGAAATTTCAACCGCTTCTCGGGCCTTTCTTCCATAAATGTTTGTTCTTTAGCCAGTACACGTCCGTTTTTAAAGTGGATGTCAGAGCCACAGTTCTCATGATGTTCCGCTACAGCCGATTTTGCACTTTGTTTTAGCCGCATGTGCCGTTCGTGTTCCTTAATGCGTTCTTTAACAGTTCTTCCCGTTTCGCCTAAATACACTTTGCCGCAGTCACATGTCAATTGATAGACGCATGCATTGTGGAAGCAATCAGGTGCATACGTTTTCCATCGGAAAAGTCTTTTATTTTGTTCTGACTAAAGAAAGATGTCTGAATACCATTTTTCTTTAAAATTCTGCTTATGCGGTCAGTGACCCTAGAAACGAACGGTGACCTAAGGAGTGAGAAGGCGGTTCCTCGTCATTCTTATTAGCGGTATAAATATTCCTTCTAAAAGATCTGTCGATTGAATAACTATCATACCCATTTGCGTTCAATGTCCTCTTTAAAAAATTCAACTCCGATTCCAAGTTTTCGTCATCACTGATACGGAAGTCACGTGAAGACAGAGGTGTTGAGTACTGCTTGCTTCTGAGCTGGGTGGTGGTGCGAAGTGGCGTCTAAATACCTGTTTGTGTTAGTCGGCTTTCTGTACACTCTGTGGCCTAGAGTGTTATCAGATCTTCTGTATGACAACACATCTAGGAACGGGAGACCGACCTCACTCTCAACCTCCAAGGTGAATTTGATTTTGTGGTGAATTCCACTTAAGAAATTGTGGAACGCATGAAGTTCTTCTTCGCCGTGTGGCCATATAACAAATGTGTCGTCCACATAGCGGAGCCAGCAAGAAGGCTTCAAAGGAGCATTACTTAACACTTGTTGCTCAAAATGTTCCATAAACACGTCAGCTGCAACTGGCGAAATGGGTGAGCCCATAGCAAGGCCGTCAGCCTGTTCATAGAAGTCACCATTGTATTTAAAATAACTCGAACGAAGAAATAGTTCAATTAAGTCACAAACATCTGGAGCAATATTCTCTCTTATGATCTCCATTGTATCTGATACTTTCCAGAGAAAACCAGCAAAGTAGCCCTAGCGGCCTGCAAGTAGGCAACCCCTTGACATACCTCCAATGCCAGTTGCCAACCTACAGGAACCATGGACTACTTCGCTGGTTTTCTCTGTAAAGGCACTTTTTTCTTTACAATGCCAGGATTCGAGCTACCTCTGCGTCAAGCGTCGCCACATGTACTTTAGCCAATTCAGCTACGCAAGCGGTTTTGGAGTGTGCGAAATGAAATGTCTCGTTCAAATACTTCTCACAAGACATCAACAATCGTTTTGCAGCTTGAACCACATTTATCCCTTTTCAGAAACAAATTTGAAAATACAGAAATTTTATTCACCATGTGGCAGAGTATTACACTACGGCTGCTCAGCATCATATTCTTTCCTTATCGATTTTATTCTTTGTTTTCACTTGGATTCGAGAAAAACGACATTTTCTTGGCACTGACGTATTTAGGTAATACCTGATCATAGTAAATACGTGAATGTGAAGCTGCCTACCATATTTCAAAATATCGACAAAATTTCTCTGCAGCCCGTCATATAGCGTTCATATTTTTCTTCAAATTCAATGTAAAATTTGTAGTTTCATTTGTCAATTTCGGCATGACCGACTACATTTTGTTGTTAGTAGATGTCGACAGTTATCATTGGAATATTTGCGTATCTCTAATACAGTCAGCTTCGATTTTGGAATTAAGCTCTCTGGGCAACCTTTTTGCTAGCCCACTGAAGCACTTTCCCATCTATGGGTGGTCGGTTTGTCTATTAGCCAATTGGAAAGTTTCACAACGCAAGCCACAAGGTCCTCCTTGTCTGAAAGTGCTTGATACTGGTGGGAGTCCTCCTTTGGGAGGAAGACTGGCTCTCCCTGGCGTCAATATGAGCTGCTCTCAATATTCTACAGTGAAGAAGAAGTTGGTGAGATTTTTTCAATTAATTGCTGTGGTGGAATTTAGGCGATATGGTTAGGTTGTTTCGGAAGTGCTTGCTACATTTCTGCATAGTTTACTCGCGATTACTTTGGGTTCAGGATTGAAGCAGGTTTCTTCTGCGTGCCGAAATGGAAACTCATAATTTGTTCAATTTTGACTGAACGGAAGCTGATTTTTCAGGACGAACGTTTCTTTTCAATCAGTTGTGCTGTACACTTAAACTTATCATCTTCTCCTGAATTATCAGAGAGTTGTTGTCTTATTTAAAGTTGTGTACTGAGAACTTAGGGTTCCAGCTGCTTCTTTGTTACTTGTACATGATACAGCGTCATGCTGCTACACCGCTATAATGCTTTAACTTGTCTATTCTAAACACTTCCCATGAATATTCTGATCAATCAGACTCCACTCACTGAGTTATGTGCGTAATTACAAAACATTAGTTATAAGTCTTCTCTCTTAGCTTTAAGTTAGGTACCAGATGAAGAAAAATAGGTCGACTACTGATTATACGGCGATCACTGCTTATTAAATGTGCCGCGAAGCGTTCTGGCATCTCACTGAGATGTTAGATGGAAGTCGCATTGATAATTTATGTGCTGACTTTGATGGTTCACTTCCTCTTTCATGCTGACTATTAATGATTACCTGTGTGAGCGGACATCCCCATGTCCACCACTGGACGCTGCAGGCAGAAAGCTGCTGGACGCTAGGTTCAGAAAGCAAACCATATTCAGTTCTTGGTCAGTTTCTTAATGGATCTTCGTTTATTGCTTAATTTTCAAACCGTAGATACGCAAAACCCATTTTCCGTTGCCCTTAACTTATGTGTGTATGTATATGTATGAATATTCTCTTAAACATTATTGGTCAAATAGCGTTTCTTATTTTTATTGTGGGTTTTTAAGGACTTGAAGGTTCATACCTACTGCTTAGCTTACAAGTTCACGGCTTTTATATTCACTGCTCATGGGAGTAGTTCACTTTCTCAACTCAAAGATTACAAATCCTACTCATTTATACATGTAAGTTATCTCTTCTATACAGTTGTGACTACCTATACACATCGTTCTTAATTTTTTCTTCTTAAATAAAATATGGACCAAATGTATTTAGTGCGTTTCTTTCACTGAATTATTGTGCGTTCCATTTTATGCTAACTTCCTTCTAACAATGTTACCAGCAACGAAAAAAGATGTTGAATTTTAACATATTCACTATTCGGGACCTTTGGAATGTTAAACAGGAATACTTTGTGGCCCGCCATATATTCATGTTGTGACACTGCAGTCCGCGGGTACTAGACAGTTGCTGAACGCCTCCTAAAAGTATTCGCAATCCCCAACAAGAATCTAGAAATAAACTATGTTGGCTGTTGGTCAGTACCGGTTGACTCATCACTGATGCTGTCGCCAACGTCACAAAAGTGATGAACTGTATTTACTGATATGCGTCAGCATCCTTATACTTGTTCAGTTTTATGACTGTTACAGAGCTGATTATGAACGACGAATGTCCAAGACGCTAGTTGTTCCGGATAACAAGTCACGCAGTCATCTCACTTGTTTGCTGGATCTAGCGATACACAATTAAGATATGTAAAAAAGATTCCTGAATCCCATTTACCGTTATTTTGTCAAAATGTATTTCACAAATTTTGTAAGTGCTTCGCCACTCCTTGGGGCGTTGTAACAGTCCAAAAGGCTTCCAAGTTCTATTTGAACAGTAACGCAATGTATACTAAGTTTCTAAAGTTTTTGTTTTGTTGACTAAATGAAAACAAGTGAATAAAGTTATAATGTGAATAGTAATGAGATTTTATAAAATATTTTGTTAAAAGATATATTGATAGAGTGTACTGGCGAGGTTCTGTATTTCTTATTTTTATGTATGACGAGAGGAGCGAAAAGATATGCAGAATTCAGTTTCTACTAAAAACGATATCGTCGTTATTATGTGGACGAAATAATTAGAGAAAATGACCGACGGCAACATTGAGAGGTATTTTGTGGAACAACACAAAAATCTTTACAGCAGGAGTCTAATGAAAAGTTTCAATCTGAAGGAATTCTGTTTTAATTTTTTCATCGTTTCTAAATGTAATTTAGAAACAGTTTAGAATTTATGTTTTTTCTATGTATGTAGAAGGTACTGAGCTTATGAGCCTAGTTTTTGTGATCTGTTGCCCTTTGTACAAAAATAGTGGTTCTGTGACATGTGAAGGAAAGTCGCCTAGACCATCACATCCTTAGGTTGTCTCCCCTCATCGACTAGCTTGGAATTTACACAGTCCCTCTCTCTGAAACAGTGTGTATAAAGAAATAAAATTTGCTCTCTCGCCTTTGATGAATTTTCACCTGCTGTAGCGTGAACAGTTTCCCATGTCATAATTTCTCTTCCTTATTGGCTGGAGACGTAATACATGTCATCACCAATGATGACACTTCTATCTTCTGGACTGATCACCACGTCATCCATTACCTGTCATACTGTAAACTGCGTCTCATTTTGTTTCCTGCCGTTCCCAGGAGTGTCCTCCATGTCACATCCTTTGCCTGCATTTTCTTACACGAGCCTCTTCCACTTTATAACCACAACAATATCGCCAGTCATTCACAACTACTTCCAATCCACTTTTAATACCACGTGTACTTTCACCTACTATATCTTATCTCCACGCATTTCTAAATCTTCTACGCTAACCTACTGACAGATAAACTTATGCTGCTGGTCTTCTTTTATATTGCCTGATACTTCAGGTGTTAATGTAATTGTAGCTGTAGTAGATTTAAATAGCAGCACAAGAGGCAGATAAATTTGGTGAAGGTAGTGGATATGTGTCAGTTGGTAAATGGAGAGTCATAACAGGGAACCAATTACAGGGAACCATTTACACTAATTTTTTCTTGAGTCTATTAATTACTATGTCTTTATTTTCCTCTATAAATGCCATCGTAGTAGTAGTAGCAGTAGCAGTAATAGTTTTATTGATCTGGGCTCACTCTTTTAAGAAAACACTACAAAACTTTTTTCAGATTTTGTGCATTTGCTCTCGAGAAATGTTGTCTCTACGGCGCATCTACAGAGAAAATGGCCATTGCTTAAGGTATCAGTTCACTCATGAAACCATCGATTCCTATACTCCGCCATATCTAAGAGATCAAAACAATGTGAGGCAAGTATGTATGTATTACAGTGTTGTTCATCGAAATAAAATGTAAAATTTTTGTGAAAACGATTACTTATGTTGTTTCAGATGTACAAACAGAATCACAAAGTCTGCATTTACTCTCCACAGGTAAATGTTTGCGTCGAACTAATCTTTGACATTGTATAATATATATTGCTAGTTTCGATGTTTTCACTCACTGACTTCACACTTTTATTTTGCTAAGATATTATTTCCCTGAAATACAGCGTAAGAAACAGTTTTTGGATCAAGTCACAGTGATATACAGATTGATAAGCCAGAAAATATGGTAAAGCATGTTTAGACCGCGAAACTGACACTGAACGCCGGCCAGTGTGACCGAGCGGTTCTAGGCGCTTCAGTCTGGAACCGCGCGACGGCTACGGTCGCAGGTTCGAATGCTGCCTCGGGCATGGATGTGTGTGATGTCCTTAGGTTAGTTAGGTTTAAGTAGTTCTAAGTTCTAGGGGACTGATGACCTCAGACGTTAAGTCCCATAGTGCTCAGAGCCATTTGAAACTTTTTTTTTTTTTTTTTGCCATTGAACGAACGTTGACGTAATGCATTCGCATCAGATGTCATTGGAGAAACATGTTACCTTCGAGCTTATATGACGACTCTGAGGTCTTATGAATACCATTCCTTCCTTCTCTTTCATAAGAAGAAAGAATCATCGTGTTCTTATTATTGCTGGAGATGATTTTGTTGGTAGTCCATGAGGTCCTTGGTTTGCAGAAGAATGCCGTCGAGATCGATTGATTAACAACCATTCACCCATCATCAGGTAAGTTTTACAATGTAGACGGCAGATGCACGTCGCTGACTTTACGTTGAAAATAGATGCGATGTCGCTTGCGCACAGGTTTTCATTGCATGACCGCCCTCTGTCGAGTTACGCGTCTATTGCCGAATATTGCTCCCTCTGAGGTGTGGAAGCGCGCATACAACGGTGATACTGCATGCTCAAAATTTTGTCTTTATAAAGTCATCACAGAAATCATCACGTCTCGCGCCTTATCAAGTTGAAAGCCGTCATCTCAGATGATAAGCTCTTCCACCAAATGTGCTTCCACAGTTTCCTTACTAACCGAATCCGGGAAGGATTCTCAAGATTTTCTTGGAGGACTAATCCTTAGAACGTCCTGTGGAGATAAAGTGTTCGGGTACGGCTGACTCATTGGGACGCGAGAAGAGAGTGTGGAGGTCGTGTTCCACGCGACTTCGATGAACGGTGCGTGTGCTGTGACCGAATTTTTGCCACACTGACATCGTATTCTGTAAATTATAGTTTTCCGCAAACCGAAATCATCCTTTCATTGGTGACAGGAGAGCAGGTTTTTGTAGGAGTTTGGGAAATAACTTCAACGTGAAGTTTCTTTGTAATCACATCAGATTTTGTTGATGTTCGTAAATGTGCAGCAATAAAGACAGTAAATACGTTTATCCACAGAACCCCTTTCATTTAATAGTCTCTGAAGCTATGAAAAATGCCATAGTTTTGAACGTGAGTGTCCATATGAGAGATAAACTGCCACTTTATATTATTGGTAAACGCCACTGCGATGTGTTTACAATCTGCTGCATGAGAATGCTGAACGACATTGCCCACGAAACAAAAGTCCACTCAAAAACATTAAAGTAAGTACCTAAGGTCAATAGACAAGTTTTACGATAAAAAGCATTAGGTAATAAATTGGAAGCTTTTGTTGTTCTTGAAATCGAAAGATTTAATGAGATAAGAAGATTTAATGAGCCACTGTACTCCAGTACTGCTACGTTCTAAAAAATGCGATAATTTAAGTGTGCACTGTAGTAGTTGCGGAAATTTATTTTTATTGACATTGTAACTTAATATACGAGTAGGTGCACCAATGTGTGTAATGGGAAGTTAAAATAAAGTTTAAAACATATCTATGTATTCCCGATAGTAAAATAGTACGGTATTAAATTGGTGATGTGTAGAATGACCTAAATGTTATTAGAAGAAAATAAATGAAATGAGGGAGAGAGAGAAAGAACGGAAGGCTTTTGATATTAAGCGTTAGCTTTTCATTTTAGAAGGTATGCTTTAAATCACAAAAGCTCAACTAATGAACTTCGTACAATGTTGCATTGTTCCTGTGACTAAAGAACGTTTCTTCAGTGAAACAATGGGAAGGATTTGGTGCCGTTTGTACTGCGAAGAAGTTCATAGTTCAATTCCAGTTTAAACAGGAGTAAATAGATACGCTGTTGTGGCGCAATGTAGTTCATACTTAATGAATCAAACTTCGGATCAGCAAACTACATTGTCGACTGGCGATGAGTATTGCTTCGCTGAAGTACATCGTAACTAAATGCAGACTCAGAAATGACTGTTAAATCAATACTTTTAAGCTGAGTGAGCGAGTTCCATACGGTGTCTTCTAGGAAAAAATGTTGTCTTCGTCTGACTTTAATCCTTTGAGTCCCAACAATAACGATAAAAATATAATTTCAAATTTTTTCACATAATTAACCATTATTACCGTGGTAAGCAATGAGTACAAGACGACATTGTCAAAACGTGAACAACTGTTTTAGGGAGGTGGTTGCACTTTGGAATATAAATATAAAATTTTACGAAATCAATGTTTATTATCACAATACGATACGAATATAAGATGAAATTAGCAAACGTTAAACGGTAAACGATCAGTAGTTTTAAGGAAGTGGTTTCACTTTGGAACCACTGGGACGTACAGTTTGCAGCCTGCCATCGTTTTATGTGATATATTTGAAAGCAAATTTGCATATTTCCTTGACAAAATTCCACATCTCTAAACGTCCGTGAACTCAAAACGCCTAAAAGAAATTATAGTCCTGAATAAAAAGCAAAAATGGGCCTAATATGAAATAAATTTTGTATTGCAACTACATGGTGTTACAGTGGTTTCATTTCCATAATACTCATAAAAACAGTTGTGGAAACACAAATTTACGTTACAATAGCTCAAATATACCTACTTTGACTGTCAATGGTCTGCTCAGTGTGGCCACTATTAAAAAAAAAAGTGTCAGATTCTCCTAGAATCACGTAGCACAATCTCCGCGCCAGATGCTGCTTTTAACACTGTAAGCAACTGCTTCATCGCACTACATTCGCAGAATTATCACAGTGTACCACAAGAACTCCGCCTTGAGATAGCTACGGTGGTTCCATGGAAAGGTACGAGTACTTCAGAAAAGAAAAATGTTAAAATGATGGCTTAAGGCAGAAACCACTGGGGACCAAAATGTTAGGAACGAAATCCTCGTCTTAGTCTTCCCAATAAGGCGCACTCCGGCTTTAGGCAATAGTTGTTATCACAAGGGAAACTCCCCATCTCAACCCCCTCAGAGTTAATGCTAAGAGGGCTCAGTGGACAGCCCGTCAAAAACTGAACATAGTTCAAGCATAAAAACAGGATGAAGGTGCACTGAACTGAGTATAAAAAAAAAATAGAGACAGTGCTCGGTCCAAGAAAAAGAATTAAAAGAATTGCAATATCAGCAGACTGAAGAAGCAGCGGAGTCGTGGTTAAGTAGTCACGTTATTCGCCTGCCAAGGGAGCGATCGGTATTCGAACCTCCCTTGTGCCATTTTTTTTTTTTCGCTGTTCGGTGTATTCAAATTTGTGTCTGTGCCGTGGCGTAACGTCCGTTCGCATCAGCAAAGAGTAAGGTAGCGACATAGTTGATTCTGCACAACTACTCTATAAGCAGCCTAAAGGATGTGGCTTTCGAGTGTGAACCACAAACGTTTGACGACAAGGTGACAAGTCAACCGAATCCTCCGCCCGAAATCACATCAGGTGAGTCATACACGGTATAGGTGACAGTACGTGTGACATATTATACGGATCTCTTATTGATGCACCCTATTTGTACTCATTGTGAATGAGATATGCCTCCTTGCCCGACTTATGTGTTCGTATGAATTGGAATGTGATCACTGACAAGGAGATGATGAAAGCAGCCGCTGTGACCGAGCGATTCTAGGCGCGCTGCTGCTACGGTCGCGGGTTCGAATCCTGCCTCGGGCGTGGATGTGTGTGATGACCTTAGGTTAGTTAGGTTTAAGTAGCTCTAAGTCTAGGGGTCTGATGACCTCAGATGTTAAGTCCCATAGTGCTTAGAGCCATTTGAACCATTTCTGAAATGATGAAAACATAACAGTTTGTTACATAAGCTGCAACAAATGAACAAAACAATTTCACAATCACACAGTTTCACTGTGCTGTGTCGAAATCTATGTTTTTAACGTTGCGTTCCATTTTGTATGTTTGGACTCTTCAGTTCCTTTGCTGCAAAACAGTTCACACCCGTTTATTTGTTTTCATCTCTGTGAGACATCTACGTGGCATCATCACATTTACTTGCGACGGTAATATATTCTTACCTCATGACTCATATTCTATAACCAATGTACACTACGACAACTGGCCAGGTTACAGAAAGAGAACAAACATGTGAATGACCGGACGGACAGTTCATAATAACCTGAAGGAAAATATTAAAAAACAAATGGGACGAGGGCGTTTCGAACATCGCTCGTCTGGTTTGCAGTCCAACACCGTGACCACTTTCTTTTTTCTTTTAACCTCGTATTGTTCGTTGTATTTGTTCGGGGTGGCCGTCCTATGACACCCGTTCAAGTTCATCGTTGATCCATTTACTCAGTCTTTTGTTACAGCGAACGACTAAGCCGGAGCGCGGCGCGGATATGAAAATTACTCTCGATATTGCACTTGTTAAGCTTGGACGGTCACTGTTCCTCGTTTTTCTTTTTTTTTTCACAGTTCAGTCACACCTTCTTCCTGTTTCCATGCTTGATTTGTGTTCAGTTTTTGACGGGCTATCCACTTTGCCATCTTGCCACTAAATCTGAGGGAGATGCCGTGGGAAGATTCCTTTGTCAGCATAACCAGTGTCACCTCCCAACATGTTGGACAGGAGCAACTAAACTGAACAAGATACAAATGGTGTTCTGCTGAAATAGATCGATAAAATATGGTTCACGCGTAATCATTAGACTATGCTACAGGTCAGTCTTTCTCCACAACCTTTATTTGGCATTCACATTCGTTAGCTGCGCCAACTCACAACCAAAAAAATTACATTGCAGTCTAACCTATAATCAAATCGACCGATTTCAGCCGAATCCTTGCTCTACCGCACTCATTCCAGTGACTCATATGTTGACCACCTTGCTTCGTACGACCGCTGCAGCAGTGTCTCCGACTAGCAAGGGCAGGGAGTGTGTAGCTTGCTCTGCTGGGGGGAAGTATGCGAGGTCGGGAGACGCCAGAGCCGCGCTGCGCTGTTTATTGGCGCCAGGCGGCGCTCCGCTGTTTGTTTAGCTAGCTGTGGCGCCAGCCTCAAATAGCACGACAGCGCGAAATATCGCGCGGTAAACACCCCGCCAGCCATTCCCAGCTTACAGCGTACGCTGTTATTCTGCTCGTCGGCGGCAGGAGGGGGGGGGGGGGGGGGCGGAGAGCAGCTGACCGCGCCAACTCACCTCCTCTACGCGGAAGGGAAGAGCGCAGGCACAGCTCGTAGTTAAAGGCTCTGGGGCAGAGCAGCACTAAAAGGTGTATAAAAGCATATATTTTAATAATGTGCTGCAGTATACTCGACCCAGAACTTGGAGAGTATCAAGCCGGACTTGGGAAGGAAAGGTCTTGTGCAGAGCAAATACTAACTCTAAAGAACCCAGTGGACATGAGGAAAACCAGAAATTTGAAGTACATGATAACTTTTGTATTTTTTTTTAAAAAAAGCGTATAACTCAACTTCGGAAACGCACTAATCGAAATTAAAAAGGAATTCGGAATCAATAACAAAACAACAGAAATAATTAAAGGAACTTGAACAAATCGCAACATCAAAAGTAAAATTGGACGGGGAGCTGGCAAAAACTTTTGAAATAAAATGAGGAAGATGGTTTATCATCCCTACTTTTTAACTGCGCATCAGAAAAATTTGTGAGAAAATGGAGAAAATTCATCAACACTAAGGGTGTTCAACTATGAAGAAACCCAAATAGATGGTCTAGCTATTGCAGATGAGATGGCATTAATTACTGATTCACAAGATAGTGCCAAAGAATGAATCACAGAATTGCGAAAACCAGCAGACAAAATGGGACTAAAACTAACATTTGGAAAGACATATTTCCCCCTCCAAATCTTAAAGTTATTGAGAACACGAAATCTAAATTTTATGAATACTTAGGAGAATGGATAACAAGCGACAAGAAAGAAAAGATAGCCGTATAAAGTAGAGTACATAAAATGGAAAGGGCATTCTAGTTGACAAAAACATACATAACAACAAGACTGCGCTCTGGAACACAAAATTAAGACACTACCAAACAGTGGAAAGGATTGAAACGGTGTACGCAGCAGATTATACTTAAATTAACAAGATCTGGGGACCTTGAAAATCTAAGTTAATAAACAACTCACTAGAGTCCACTGGACTCCGGTAACGTATAGGGAGCTCTCCGGTAACTCATTACCCTAAGTCATAGCGTTGCCACCTGTTCCGATTTTGTAGGGATCGTCCCTATTTTTCTATAAGTATGCCGTGTCCCCACATGAGTATGATGGGACACCATCAGGTCCCCACTTTTTTGGTTTGGTTTCACAGTTTTACATTCGCTATATCGTAATGCACTATTTTTAATTTCATATTTTGAAGTTTATTATCTTATTCTTGTTAACCAAAGCCAATAGGTGTAACTCATATACGAACAACAAAAAGATCGTTTAAAAAGTAACTATTTCGCCGCCTCGTTTTCATAATAGTGTTGAAGAATCAGTTGTAAATACCGAGCGACCAAGTGAAGTAGTATTGACATATTTCGTACTTTCTCTGTCCCATAGGAGCAAAAAATTACCATTATTACGACGATTTTAAGATTTTCCAAAGTCCGATTCATATTTAAAATCCGTAGTAGGTTAAGTGGAAATACCAACAGCTGTGGCAATGAGTATAGTGACGACGGTTACGACAGTCAGAATGAAAACCCGAAAGAAAAAAATGGTTCAAATGGCTCTGAGCACTATGGGACTTAACATCTGTGGTCATCTACTTAAACCTAACTAACCTACGGACATCACACACATCCATGCCCGAGGCAGGATTCGAACCTGCGACCGTAGCAGTCGCGCGGTTCCGAACTGAGCGCCTAGAACCGCTAGATCACCGCGGCCGGCAAACCCGAAAGAAATAAGTGAAAAGAATGTGCTCATTTCGTAGTGAAAGGCTTCACTGTAAACTGTTAAAAAGCTGATTAGCTAAAGGAGAAGATGAAAGGATGGAAAAATGTACAGTGTGTCCTACTTCCTTATCAATAAAAAGTGAAGAAAAACAACTGAACTGTCACTTGTCTATGAGGGAGCTATGCGTAACTATAGTTATGTTTCAACTGATTGTGGTATCGAGCGAGGAGGTACTATTTTCAAAGACTCCAAAACTTTACTATAGGCCTATAAAATGCGAGATGCTGGTACAAAATGTGTTGGCAAGCATTTGGTAGAACTCGCAGGAAATGAATAGAAAAATAACACATTTTTCTCCGGAAATCTCCAATAAAGGTAACATTAAGTCTTTCCTGCGTCGATAAAATATTTTTCTGAGGCTTCTGGAGTCAATAGCAATTACTGTGGCTGTATGACGACAGTAATAAAACAGCTGACGCTGTTCTCGTAAAATTTAGTTTAGATGAACGAGTTTATAAGTCCCTAGTATATCAGGTTTCAGTGCAGACAATGTGGGAACCATAATCCATTGTTTTAAAATTTTAAATCATTACATGGTAATAAAACTGTCATGTTGTTCATAACATGGCCAAAAACGCATGTAAAATTATTAAATTTGACGTCGAGAGTCTAGTATTGAAACTCTACAACGCGTTCTCGTCTTCTAGTAAGAAAAGACGTGAACACAAAAAAGATTGACTTTCTTGAACAAGAACATTCAACCATTTTACAGCATATTCCTGTATGGTGGATCTCCTGGTTGCAGTCCCTTTAGCGTTTGCTAACACACTAGGAAACTATTCGACTGGAGCCAGAATGAGATTTTCACGTTGCAGTGGAGTGTGCGCTGATATGAAACTTCCTGGCAGAATTAAAACTGCCGGCCGAAGTGGCCGTGCGGTTAAAGGCGCTGCAGTCTGGAACTGCAAGGCCGCTACGGTCGCAGGTTCGAATCCTGCCTCGGGCATAGATGTTTGTGATGTCCTTAGGTTAGTTAGGTTTAACTAGTTCTAAGTTCTAGGGGACTAATGACCTCAGCAGTTGAGTCCCATAGTGCTCAGAGCCATTTGAACCATTTGAAGAATTAAAACTGTGTGCCGGACCGAGACTCGAACTCAGGACTTTCGCCTTTCACGGGCAAGATGCTGAGTTCGAGTCCGCCAGGAAGTGTCTTATTCGACTGTACTTTCTCTTTCAAGTGGCAGAGAAGACTAACCCTTTAAAATGGATTTTCGTGAATTACATGGACGAAAAAAATGAATGGTTTCATCCTTTTTATATGCAGTTGATACATAATTATATGAGTTACATCAAAAATTTTGGATCGGGAAACGCAACCTACAGATCTTTGTGGTATTTTAGAATTCTTGAAACAAAACCTTCAATGTCGATTTAAAAGATGGTTTTCTGGGTTTCAATGCGAATCAAAATTCGACGTAATTGAGCAAATCAGACCAGCAGAAATTGAGGAAAGATGCTGTTAACGTTTATCATAGTAACGTAAACCATCTAAATAAGTAATTTAATATCTAAACGTCGTCTTTTAAGGAATTCGCTGCCGTGAGCGTGAAAGATGAAATGACCTCTGAGGGCCTTATGAGTATTTTAGATGACAATAGAACAAAAATAATCGGCACTAAAAAGCGTCATTGAATCTTTTACCGTGAAACTTCAGCTTTAAGAACACACCAAAAACGGATTCATTTCTTTAATAAAACTGAGACCCCAGACTCATTAAAGACAGTGAAATTTGTGTTTTCTATTCCTGTAAGAAACGCGCACGGGAAATGGATGTCTTCCCTGGTGAAAAACTTGTGGACTGATGAGCGAAACAAAATTAAGATTAGATCTGTGGAACGTGAACTTTTTGTAAACATAAATTACGAGGGCGTGCTGGAAAGTAATGCCTCCGAAGTTTTTATGTGGAAATTTGTAGAGAATTTTAAATAAAACGAAATTTATTAAGGTTTAACATTTAATTTTATTTACTGCTCAACATATTCACCTAGAGCTGGGCTTATTTCTCCCAACGACAAAGCAGTTTGTTGACACCGTCGCTGTAGAATGCTTGATTTATTTGAATTTGAAGGCATTTTGACTATTTTTCGAGCGTGACTCTCTCAAGAAATATGTAAAGGCTTTATTAAATTACCGCTAACAGTCACAAACTTTGTCAACTATTGTATTACTTACTTATTTAGCGGCATGTTTCGAGAGAATACCTCATCTTCAGGCTAAATGATATTATAAAAACAACTTTACAATAAGGTCATACTGATACTACATATTCTTTTCATAAATGCTGTGGTCATCCTGTGGAAGAAGAGAAAACTTAGTAAGAGGCGATGTCACTTTGGAAGCTGGACTGATGTCTGCACGAAAATAAACTTCTCAACAACAAAGACATAGTAACCCAGAAAATAGTACACTACCGCAGATATGTTGATGACACATTCATTGTATACGATGGAACTGATGAAGAAATAGAAACTCTATTAAACAGATTCAATAATTTACACAACAACATCCAGTTCACCATAGAACATGAGAAAGATAACAAAATTAATTTTTTAGACATGACAATAAGTAGCATAAACCAAACTCTAAATATCAATGTATACAGAATACCAACATACACAGACACAGTCATTAATAAATCTTCCACACATCCCAACCCACATAAAGAAGCTGCATTCAGGTCCTTCTTAAACAGAGCACAGAAATTGCCACTTAATGCTGCCGACTATGGGATAGAAATGAACACTATCAAATACATTGCACATGATAATGGCTATCACGAACATGAAATAGACACACTATCACGACGCACAACTAAAAATAACAACAAACAATGCAACTCAGCTTCCGCACACAACATTCAAAAACCCAAGTACATAACGTTATCATATTTAGGTGTCATATCAGACAAAAAGGCCAAGCTGTTTATAAAAACAGACCTTAGAATCATCTTTACCACCAACAAAAACTTAAAAAAGAAACTGATACATGACATCTCACATAACAGAGAGAAACTTAACAAAGCAGGAATTTATAAAATTAAGTGCAGTCATGGCAACAAATATTACATTGGCCAAACGGGAAGATATTTTAAAACCCGCTTTAAAGAACACGTTGACTGTTTCAGACTTGACAAACTGAATAAATCAGCTATAGCGAAACATATAAATGACACATGACACAGTGTTACAATAGACAACGATCTCAAAGTACTACGTAATTTAGAAAAGAGCTGGAAAATTGACATCTTGGAAGAAATGGAAATATTCATCCATGGCCACATGGGGAATAACGACATTCTGAATGAAATGACAGACTTCACAAATTCACATTAATTTTCCAATTTCACTACAGTACTCCTAGAATAAAAGATACATGACAGTACTTTGACTCTAGCCCCAGCAATAGCTTAGAGATATGTAAAATAAATAGTTTATATCATGATGTGTTCAATAATATTGTAACTGGTGCTCAATTTGTAATGTATTTCGTCAGTCGACATCTGTAAGACGATAACAAGACGTGCAGAAGATATGTAAACATCTGACACCACATAGATCGACAAATCGATACTAAAATCGAAACCAGCTGTATTTCGACCGCCATCTTTTCCACTGCTTTACAGAACTGTTTGTGATCGTGTTTCCAAGTTACTGCTGTGTTAGAGACAATTTGTGAACAGTGACCAAGGGAGACACGAAAATGGAAACACCTCAGCGCATCACAACTACACTGCCACGCCAGAAGAACGAAGTGAGTGACCGTTACAAATCATTTTCGTGCAAGCATCAGTCCAGCTTCCAAAGTGACATCGCCTGTTACTAAGTTTTCTCTTCTTCCACAGGATGACCACAGCATTTACGGAAAGACTATGTAACATCACTGTGAACATATTGTAGAGTTGTTTTTGTAATTCCATTTAGTCTGAAGATGAGGTATTCCCTTAGAAACATGTCGCTAAATAAATAAGTAATAGAATACTTGACAAAGTTTTTGACTGGTATCGGTAAATAAAAAAAAAGAAACCCTTACATATTGATTTATTTGACTGAGCCACAACGTCACTCCCACTCTCACTGCTTCATTACTATCAAAGTGAAGTCCTCGAAGGTATTCTTTAAGTTTGGGAAACAGATGAAAATCGGATAGAGCTAAGTTGGGACTTTATGGAGGATGGTCGTTGACAGCGGAAGCAAGGCGTCGGATTTTTCCAGACGACGGAGCGCTCGTGTGTGGTCTAGCATTGTCAATGTGAAGGAGAGGGTAGAGTGCGCCACGTGTGGAAGGGCTCTCACGCACCGATATAGTTACATTACAAGCCGCCATATCACACGCTACAACTTGGATCCTTCTAGCGGCAGAGGACTGCAGACATGTATACATAAAATTATTTGAAAAGCTTTCGCCTAGAAAATTCGAGAAATTACTTACTAGCACGTCCTCGTATGAAATGAGCTGCTCAGAGTTCTATCAGCATGTTCTACACGGAAATAAACTTACAAAGGCCACTACACCAGACACCAAGTACTTCTAAGTTCCAGCCACAGTCTCGTTGATTTTCACCAGTGTATAAGGCAAAAACTGCTATCATTTAAATATTTCAAGTATTGTATTAGTAGTTTAGCTCCGGTGTGACGCTCAAAAGTCACAATCGTTACCAAGACTTGCAGATTTTATGATTTTAAATGCTTTTGTTCGATGTGTCTGACTCTCGAATTGGCAAAGTTGGCAGTGTTAGACTTTTGACTTGCCAGTGGTGGCACCCCTAACCTAGTGGAAATTCTCACGCATGATTAGAAGAAACAGGGCACGAAAAATTGGAAATAATTTCCTTTCTTGCTAATGACACTTGCTTGATAAAATGCGTTATTTGTACACTTCTTTTTGTTACTTGCAGTGCAATTTCACACTTTACGCAACGTGCGCTTTAGATGTAACTGCCATTAGAATATATTATAGTTCAATTCTTTTATCTTGGCTGCTCGCGCATGCCCGCCCAGACGCGGGAGATTGCTGCGTTGCCAGTTGCACACGACGCACGTGGCAAGAGAAGCAGCGCCATAGTATAGCATAGTTCGCAAGCTTACGTTTAGGGGGGAGCACGCAGTTCAAGAAGTAAAGCCACTACGGCCGCATTAACCCTTTCGCTGCTACAAAGACGTGCTCCCTGCATTCAGCGCTGTGCGCGATTTTCTCACTGCACTGCTCGCCTGTGCAGACACATGGTGTTCCGACTGCTTTGACACTCTTATCATTCGATTCCACAAAAACTATTTGGCCCAAAAATTAGATTTTTACACATCTTCTTGACTGATACCTTCCCCCCATTAAATGACTTAATTTTGTTCCGATGTTCAACGCAGTTATTATGCAGCATTAAATATAGCAAACCATTGCACGAAATTTTGAAGAGTTTGCAGAGGTAAAAGTCCATAGAGTATACTTTCCGTATGGTCGATTTTAGTTGCCACAATGTTGAGAATGAAATGTGGACAAGATACCTAAAGTTCATATAAAATTTACTGTATAACAATATCTCATTTAATTTAAGTACCACATAGGTGTCGTATGTAATATTGACAAATATTCCATCTTTCGCGACTGTAACAAAAGTTTTATTTACACAGGGCACGTTTGGCTTTATTTTAAAGCACTTCAATCAATGAAAGGTATGGCACATACAGAATGGTACCATGTTCTCTTTCTTGTTTTTGTTCCACAGTCGCAGCAGCGAAAGGGTTAATGAAGAGACAAAGCACTAGAAATTTCAAAAAATGGCATTGAAACGAATATAATCCATGAAGTAAGGCACTTCGATATTATTTTTAAATAATGAAAATAATAAGCACCGCACAAGGTTTGAACTCATGATGATGATGTTGATGATGATGTTTGGTTTTGTGGGGCGCTCAACTGCGTGGTTATCAGCGCCCATACAATTTCCCAATTTTTGCTCAGTCCAATTTCGCCACTTTCCTGGATGATGATGAAATGATGAGGACAACACAAACACCCAGTCATCTCGAGGCAGGTGAAAATCCCCGACCCCGCCGGGAATCGAACCCGGGACCCCGTGCTCGGGAAGCGAGAGGTTTGAACTCCTAACCTTTCGCGTAGACGGCAAACACCTTAACTGTTCCGCTAAAACAGCTGGTGTGACTACAGAACGTCATGAGGACTCTAACACGTCACGCAAAATACTGACAAACACTGTTGGTATGACTATGAATAACTCACGCTTCGTCGAAGTACTACAGGAAATAAACAATTACCGCTGTTCTTTATTGCGAAAAAGCGGTTCGAGAGATTGATACAAGCACCTTTCCTTGCTATCGCCTGAATTAGGAGTCTTATTGCTTGTTTGGTTTAATTAATTAATAGAGTATGAAGCAATTGGTATAAAGAATGCTTTTTCCAAACTTTCTATAAAAGAAAGTCTGCTATCAAGACATTGCTTTTGTTCTATTACTTTATTTGTGACTGAACGTTTCTAAAACTGAAGACACTCGTCCATGCTCTGCACTGCAGTCGAGATCTGGCAACGTTTTTCTCTGTTCATTGGCTGACTGTGTTTTGTGACGTCAGATGCGCAGAACGAACCTAAACTCGGCCGCCAACATAAATGACGCGCACTTTAGGAGACGAAAAAAATCGGTAGCACCCTTTGGAACTCGAGATTTTGATCACATTGCCAACAGTTTGTTAGCGTTACTTAGTGTGGTAAACACGAGATGCCTCTGGAAGAGTGTTTCTTGGTAAATTTTTTGTCTTCATATGTACCTGGTCTATAATGAACACTGGGACTCTGTGAGCTATTGTCGCCTGTGCGCAGATCCTGCTTGAGTTACCATACGGTGTGTGACAAAAAGTACACCGTGTATCCACAGGCATCCGCAGACGTACACTCAGCGGAAAGCAAGACTCTAAAATTCACATTTTTATGTAGCCGAGCTAATGAGTTTGTGCATGTGCCGTACTGCAGAAACGGAATTATTGTTCAAATCACTGAAAGTCGTGGGAAAGGGTAAAACAATACACTCTTCTATGGAGAGCAGCTTCCTTTCTTTTGTTGTATCTCAGATGGTCACAATAGTAATTCACAGACTACATCTACATCTACATCTACATCTACATTTATACTCCGCAAGCCACCCAACGGTGTGTGGCGGAGGGCACTTTACGTGCCATTGTCATTACCTCCCTTTCCTGTTCCAGTCGCGTACGGTTCGCGGGAAGAACGACTGTCTGAAAGCCTCGTGCGCGCTCTAATCTCTCTAATTTTACATTCGTGATCTCCTCGGGAGGTATAAGTAGGGGAAGCAATATATTCGATACCTCATCCAGAAACGCACCCTCTCGAAACCTGGCGAGCAAGCTACACCGCGATGCAGAGCGCCTCTCTTGCAGAGTCCGCCACTTGAGTTTGTTAAACATCTCCGTAACGCTATCACGGTTACCAAATAACCCTGTGACGAAACGCGCCGCTCTTCTTTGAATCTTCTCTATCTCCTCCGTCAACCCGATCTGGTACGGATCCCACACTGATGAGCAATACTCAAGTATAGGTCGAACGAGTGTTTTGTAAGCCACCTCCTTTGTTGATGGACTACATTTTCTAAGGACTCTCCCAATGAATCTCAACCTGGTACCCGCCTTACCAACAATTAATTTTATATGATCATTCCACTTCAAATCGTTCCGCACGCATACTCCCAGATATTTTACAGAAGTAACTGCTACCAGTGTTTGTTCCGCTATCATATAATCATACAATAAAGGATCCTTCTTTCTATGTATTCGCAATACATTACATTTGTCTATGTTAAGGGTCAGTTGCCACTCCCTGCACCAAGTGCCTATCCGCTGCAGATCTTCCTGCATTTCGCTACAATTTTCTAACGCTGCAACTTCTCTGTATACTACAGCATCATCCGCGAAAAGCCGCATGGAACTTCCGACACTATCTACTAGGTCATTTATATATATTGTGAAATGCAATGGTCCCATAACACTCCCCTGTGGCACACCAGAGGTTACTTTAACGTCTGTAGACGTCTCTCCGTTGATAACAACATGCTGTGTTCTGTTTGCTAAAAAGTCTTCAATCCAGCCACACAGCTGGTCTGATATTCCGTAGGCTCTTACTTTGTTTATCAGGCGACAGTGCGGAACTGTATCGAACGCCTTCCGGAAGTCAAGAAAAATAGCATCTACCTGGGAGCCTGTATCTAATATTTTCTGGGTCTCATGAACAAATAAAGCGAGTTGGGTCTCACACGATCGCTGTTTCCGGAAGCCATGTTGATTCCTACATAGTAGATTCTGAGTTTCCAAAAACGACATGATATTCGAGCAAAAACATGTTCTAAAATTCTACAACAGATCGACGTCAGAGACATAGGTCTATAGTTTTGCGCATCTGCTCGACGACCCTTCTTGAAGACTGGGACTACCTGTGCTCTTTTCCAATCATTTGGAACCTTCCGTTGCTCTAGAGACTTGCGGTACACGGCTGTTAGAAGGGGGCAAGTTCTTTCGCGTACTCTGTGTAGAATCGAATTGGTATCCCGTCAGGTCCAGTGGACTTTCCTCTGTTGAGTGATTCCAGTTGCTTTTCTATTCCTTGGACACTTATTTCGATGTCAGCCATTTTTTCGTTTGTGCGAGGATTTAGAGAAGGAACTGCAGTGCGGTCTTCCTCTGTGAAACAGCTTTGGAAAAAGGTGTTTAGTATTTCAGCTTTACGCTTGTCATCCTCTGTTTCAATGCCATCATCATCCCGGAGTGTCTGGATATGCTGTTTCGAGCCACTTACTGATTTAACGTAAGACCAGAACTTCCTAGGATTTTCTGTCAAGTCGGTACATAGAATTTTACTTTCGAATTCACTGAACGCTTCACGCATAGCCCTCCTTACGCTAACTTTGACATCGTTTAGCTTCTGTTTGTCTGAGAGGTTTTGGCTGCGTTTAAACTTGCAGTGAAGCTCTCTTTGCTTTCGCAGTAGTTTCCTAACTTTGTTGTTGTACCACGGTGGGTTTTTCCCGTCCCTAACAGTTTTACTCGGCACGTACCTGTCTAAAACGCATTTTACGATTGCCTTGAACTTTTTCCATAAACACTCAACATTGTCAGTGTCGGAACAGAAATTTTCGTTTTGATCTGTTAGGTAGTCTGAAATCTGCCTTCTATTACTCTTGCTAAACAGATAAACCTTCCGCCCTTTTTTCATATTCCTATTAACTTCCAAATTCAGGGATGCTGCAACGGCCTTATGATCACTGATTCCCTGTTCTGCACATACAGAGTCGAAAAGTTCGGGTCTGTTTGTTACCAGTAGGTCCAAGATGTTATCTCCACGAGTCGGTTCTCTGTTTAATTGCTCGAGGTAATTTTCGGATAGTGCACTCAGTATAATGTCACTCGATGCTCTGTCCCTACCACCCGTCCTAAACATCTGAGTGTCCCAGTCTATATCTGGTAAATTGAAATCTCCACCTAAGACTATAATATATATAAATTTATATATAATATATATAAATTTATGTGAAATGTATTCCAAATTTTCTCTCAGTTGTTCTGCCACTAATGCTGCTGAGTCGGGGGGTCGGTAAAAGGAGCCAATTATTAACCTAGCTCGGTTGTTGAGTGTAACCTCCACCCATAATAATTCACAGGAACTATCCACTTCTACTTCACTACAGGATAAACTACTACTAACAGCGACGAACACTCCACCACCGGTTGCATGCAATCTATCCTTTCTAAACACCGTCTGTACCTTTGTAAAAATTTCGGCAGAATTTATCTCTGGCTTCAGCCAGCTATCTGTACCTATAACGATTTCAGCTTCAGTGCTTTCTATCAGCGCTTGAAGTTCCGGTACTTTACCAACGCAGCTTCGATAGTTTACAATTACAATACCGATTGCTGCTTGGTCCCCGCATGTTCTGACTTTGCCCCGCACCCGTTGAGGCTGTTGCCCTTTCTGTACTTGCCCGAGGCCATCTAACCTAAAAAACCGCCCAGCCCACGCCACACAACCCCTGCTACCCGTGTAGCCGCTAGTTGCGTGTAGTGGACTCCTGACCTATCCAGCGGAACCCGAAACCCCACCACCCTATGGCGCAAGTCGAGGAATCTGCAGCCCACAAGGTCGCAGAACCGTCTCAGCCTCTGATTCAGACCCTCCACTCGGCTCTGTACCAAAGGTCCGCAGTCAGTCCTGTCGACGATGCTGCAGATGGTGAGCTCCGCTTTCATCCCACTAGCGAGACTGGCAGTCTTCACCAAATCAGATAGCCGCCGGAAGCCAGAGAGGATTTCCTCCGATTCATAGCGACACACATCATTGGTGCCGACATGAGCGACCACCTGCAGATGGGTGCACCCTGTACCCTTCATGGCATCCGGAAGGACCCTTTCCACATCTGGAATGACTCCCCCCGGTAAGCACACGGAGTGCACTTTGGTCTTCTTCCCCTCCCTTGCTGCCATATCCCTAAGGGGCCCCATGACGCGCCTGACGTTGGAGCTCCCAACTACCAGTAAGCCCACCCTCTGCGACCGCCCGGATCTTGCAGACTGAGGGGCAACCTCTGGAACAGGACAGGCAGCCATATCAGGCCGAAGATCAGTATCAGCCTGAGACAGAGCCTGAAACCGGTTCGTCAGACAAACTGGAGAGGCCTTCCGTTCAGCCCTCCGGAATGTCTTTCGCCCTCTGCCACACCTTGAGACGACCTCCCACTCTACCACAGGTGAGGGATCAGCCTCGATGCGGGCAGTATCCCGGGCAACCACAATTGTAGCCCGATCGGGGGATGCGTGGGACGAGCTGGCCGTCCCCGACAAACCCCCATCCGGACCCCCACAGTGATGCCCATTGGCAACAGCCTCAAGCTGTGTGACCGAAGCCAACACTGCCTGAAGCTGGGAGCGAAGGGATGCCAACTCAGCCTGCATCCGAACACAGCAGTTGCAGTCCCTATCCATGCTAAAAACTGTTGTGCAAAGAACGTCTGAACTAATCTACAGAGAGCGCAAACAAATCGACACAAAATTTAAACGGTTATTAAAATACGAGATTGCCTAGTAAATGCAGTAATGCTGCCACTTGTGCACTGCTGACACACTGCTCGGCGGCGGAAGAAGACTACGCGAATTTACACTATTGAGGTACTAAAACGCGATGCTACAACTCTCAAATACTATAATATGCCCTAAATTTATGAATTAAACAATGCAAGGACCAAAAACACGCAAAGAAATTAAGAATTAAATTATGTAACAAATGAGTGAGCTAGGAGTATACGACTTGCTGCTGCAGCTGCTTATCCAAGGCGGCAGGGAGCACACTGACTGTGACCAACCGACACTGGCCGTTCAAAACAAAAACAGAAGACAGACGACTACGCGAATTTACACTATTCAGGTACTAAAACGCGATGCTACAACTCTCAAATACTATAATACGCCCGAAATTTATGAATTTAACAATGCAAGTACCAAAAACACGCAAAGAAATTAAGAATTAAACTATGTAACAAATGAGTGAGCTAGGAGTATACGACTTGCTGCTGCAGCAAGCAGGAAGCAGGATAAAGACCTGGGTAGCTGGGCACGCTGTAGAATCTCAATAGACAGAGCTATAATTGAGTAATTAAACACAATTACTTATCTTTCAAAAAGCAGTCATCCAGAACATAAGCATTTCCAATATCTGAATTTTGTCAACCCAACAGCAAACTATCTTTCTAGCTGTGCTGGTTCTCGCAGACCCATCTGACGGATACGGCGGCACACGCTGCCCCTTGGAGCTGAGCTGTTGAACTGAGGAGACGAACTGCGCTTACGAACCGCCCCCAAGCGCTATCGTCGGGAGTCCATTATGCCAGAGCCAGAGATGGCGCCGGTATCGTGTTGTCTTTTCGGGGAGGGGAGCTGTGGCGCGTGATTTGCATACACTGTCTCGCTGGTGCCATCCCTAGGTGTCCACAGATATTGACGTTCGCGCTGACGGGCTTCTGACAGCCAGCGCAGAAGTGGTGTCTTACACTGAAGCGCCAAAGAAACTCGTTTAGGCAAGCGTATTCAAATACAGAGATATGCGAACAGGCAGAATACAGCGCTGCGGTTGGCAACGCCTATATAAGACAGCACCAGTTTGGCGCAGTTGTTAGATCAAAAAAATGGTTCAAATGGCTCTGAGCACTATGGGACTCAACTGCTGAGGTCATTAGTCCCCTAGAACTTAGAACTAGTTAAACCTAACTAACCTAAGGACATCACAAACATCCACGCCCGAGGCAGGATTCGAACCTGCGACCGTAGCGGTCTTGCGGTTCCAGACTGCAGCGCATTAACCGCACGGCCACTTCGGCCGGCAGTTGTTAGATCGGTTACTGTTGTTACAGTGGGAGGTTATCAAGATTTAAGTGAATTTGAACGTGGTGTTGTGGTCAACGCAAGAGCGATGGGATGCAGCATCTCCGAGGCAGCGATGAAGGATTTGCCCTTACGACAATTTTATGACTGTACCGTGATTATCAGGAATCCGGTAAAACATCAAATTTTCCACATCGCTGCAACCGGAAAAAGATCCTGCAAAAACAGGACCTACCACGACTGAAGAGAATCGTTCAACGTGACAGACGTGCAGCTCTTCCGCAAATTTCTACAGATTTCAGTGCTAGGCTATCAACAAGTGTCAGCGTGCGAACCATTCAACGAAACATCATCGATATGGGGTTTCGGAGTCGAAGGCTTACTCGTGTACCCTTGATGACCGCACGACACAAAACTTTACGCCTCGCCTGGGCCCGTCAACACCGACATTGGACTGCTGATGACTAGTAACATGTTGCCTGCTCGGACGAGACTCGTTTCAGATTGTATCAAGTGGATGGACGTGTAAGCGTATGGAGACAACCTCATGAATCCAAGGACCTTGTTTGTTACTTCAGACATTAGTCGAGTCCATGTTTCGTCCTGTTGCAGCACTTCTGCGTGCTCGCGGCTGCCCTACACGTTATTAGGCTGGTGCACCAGTTTCTTTGGCTCTTCAGTGTAAGATGACACAGCACCAATTACATCAACTAACGTTAAGAGCTTCATAAAAATGAAGTGTTCCTGCTCAGTAATGAAGTAAAATAGTTACAGAGACAGTAATACCTTAAGAAATGCTTAATTTTAACTGACATTCGTGAATTTGGCTGTTAGTATGTAAAACTTACTTCAGAAGCAGAGGTGTAAGTGCGCAGGCAGTGCGGGTTGGGGGCATGACAGTTTTCCTGTTCGTCTTCCAACGCTGACAGCTCATGGTGTGTGTGCCTTGTATTTGTCCGATACTATGGTGTAAATTTTAAACAGAATTAACTTTTCGTGAATGCAAGTTCTAGAAACGATCATCATCAAACGAAGTAAATATTTGTAGGAAAGAATACGAAATTAAACTCAAGCTGTTGTAATACCACCCAATTAGTAGAAGAATCCTGAAACTGAAAACGGTTTGTGATCTCATTCTGGAAGCATTTGTGATCGTGTTTCATACCGTACAGCGCATTAAAATATAAGTTCAGTTACTTTTATTGATCATTTACTCATCCTTACCGTGTACTTATTATGTCCCTACATGCATAATTTGACGTTGATACCTACATCAGAATATTTTATGATTTGAAGATGGCAACAGCCGAAACAGGTAATAGTGAAGTGTAAAAGTTTGCATGATCAAGACGGACCTGTAAAATAAAGTGCCACAATATGATCATGGACTCATTTTCAGGCTTTATGTCTTTAATTTATTTAATCATTTGTGCACAGACGCAACACAACAATACTTTGACAGACTATTACAGTCTCATAGGTCTAAGGTGGCTGAGCGTGGCAGCAATCTGGAACAGAGAACACGAACTGTTCCATATTGTGCCCTTTTAACGATTAGTACTTGGGGACGGCGGTCACCTTTTCGCATCCATACTGTGGCTGGTGTAATGGGCCCTCATAATATACAGGATGTCCGAAAATACTTTCCCTGATTACATAAATTGATAACTCAGGCTAGAAGTAAGATACAAATATGAAACTTGTGTCGAATTGTTTACAACTATCAAAGTTTTTTTCTGTTTTAGGTTCGCACTATGTAAGTAGTGGATGAGGTGCAGTGCCCAAGAAGCCATGTCAACCAATCAGGCGAAGGCACAGTGTGTCCTGTGGTACCATGAGACACGATCACCAAACACAGTGCAGAGACACTTCCAGACAACATTTGGAAGGAATCCGACTGATGTCAAGAGCATTAAAGCCTGGTATGAGAAGTTCAAGAACACAGGATCGGTTGCTGACCTTCCGAGGTCTGGTCGACCAACAACCTCTGCAGACAGGGTGGAAGCTGTAAGGTAGTCTTTTCTGCGAAGTCCGAAGAAATCGGTGCGCAGGGCCTCACGTGAATTACAGATGCCAAAAAGCTCTCTCCATGACATATTACACAAACGTTTATTGTTTCGTGCACACAAAGTGCAAATCGTTCAGGCCTTGTTGCCCAATGACAGTACACGTCGATATGACTTTGCGGTCGAAATGGTGCCACGTATTGAGGACGATGATGGTTATCTCAGACGAATTGCCTTTTCCGACGAAGCGACCTTTTTTGTCAGTGGAGTAGTGAATCGCCATAATGTGCGCATTTGGGGTTCACAACCACCTGGCGAGGTCATGGAGTGCACCAGAGGCAGTCCAAAGGTGAATGTTTGGTGCGCGCTGTTGCACGATCGAATTATCGGGCCATTCTTCTTCGCTGAGGCTACCATCACATCTGCAGTGTATCTGGACATGTTGCAACTGTACGCTGTTCCTCAGCTGCTTCAGTATCACTCCGATGTCTTGTTTCAGCAAGACGGTGCACCGCCTCGTTGGGGTTTGGACGTCCGTGTCTATCTCGATATGACCTTTCCTGAGCGATGAATTGGTCGTGATGGGCCACGCTCTCCTGACATAGCCCAATTAGACTTCTTTTTATGGGGTTATGTCAAGGACGAGGTCTTCCGAACACATGTTCCAGATCTTGAAAGCCTGCGGCAACGGATAACCACAGTCGTTGAATCGATCCCTCCAGTGATGTTGGCTAATGTGTGGACGGAAATTGAATATCGCCTAGATGTGCTACGTGCTACCAAGGGTGCTCATGTGGAAGTTTACTGATGTGTGAAAAAAACTTTGATAGTTTGTAAACAATTAGACACCAGTTTCGTATTTGTATCGTACTTCTGGCCTGAATTATCAATTTATGTAATCAGGGAAAGACTTTTCTGACACCCTGTACAAATACACAGGGAGAACAAAAATAGGGAAACATTAAAAACAGAATACATTACTATGACTAACACGGTTTAAGAAAATCAGTGGCATTTAAAACAGCTTACAGTCGTCTCAGAATGGATAAATAAAGTTACTGTACGATTTACAAGGGAATCATATACTATTCATCCTGCAAAACAGGAGCACGCTCATGTAACGAGGTGAATAGCGACCACACACCCTTGTCTCCAAACGAGACCACACAGGTCCGATAATATTGAGATCTGGTGAGTGTGATGGCCAGGAGAGACACGACAATTCGTCGCTGTGTTCACAAAACCAGTCCTGGAGGAGGTGAGCTTTGTGAACAGGGGCCCTGCTGTCTTGGAATACAGCGTCACCACTGGGGAACAAACACTGTACCATCGGATGGATGTGACCTGCCAAAATGGTGCCGCAACCCTTGGCTGGAATATCACGATATGACTGCCCAAACCAACATCGAACCCTCATCATGTTTCAGTCTTCGGACGTAAACTTGGTCAGGAATTGAAACCTGTGTGTGCCAGCCTAGTGGCCGTGTGGTTCTAGGCGCTACAGTCTGGAGCCAAGCGACCGCTACAGTCGCAGGTTCCAATCCTGCCTCGGGCATGGATGTGCGTGATGTCCTTAGGTTAGTTAGGTTTAATTAGTTCTAAGTTCTAGGCGACTGATGACCTCAGAAGTTAAGTCGCATAGTGCTCAGAGCCGTTTGAACCATTTGAAACCTGTGTGAAACAAGACTTTCCGACCAAATGACTTTTTCAGTTGATCCACAATCCAGGTTTTATTGCTTCGGTACCACGTTTCCCTATTACGGGCATCTGAAACACTGACGAGGGTTTTGGGAATTCCAGCTCGCCGTGCAATTTTCTATTTCGGGAGAGCTCCCTTCGTTTTGTATTGCTACTGATAGGGTTCGCGGGTGGACATCCAGTTCTTCTGTAACTTTTGCAGCTTTCGTCTCCGTCCTCGTATTTTCCGTCACAATTCTCTTCAATGGTGGTCTCTCACGATCACTCAATGCACCTTGTACATATTGACGTAGCGGATGACATTTTCCACTTTCGCTGTATGCGGTGAAAATCTTTGATTCAGTGCCTCTTGAAACACCAAACACTTCGGCTACCTTGGTTACCCGAAGCACCTTCGAATTCACTTAGGTCCAATATAATGCACTCACAACTACACAGGACACTGTTCTGGCAATGGCTGGCACTTGAAAGGTATTGCGGAGATTGTACAAGTGCGGTTCGTGGTCAAATACAAGAGCGCAACATGCAGGCAAGGCTGGGATCTACATTTACGGTCAGGCATGCGTTTCTTGCCGTGTTTCCACGTTTTCGTCCAACCCGTGTAGCTTCAAAGCAATAACAAGATCTATACATATGCAGCCCAAGGTGTCGCCCCACAATGTCATGACTACTCATCTAGTCCGTTGGCTGTATTATTTCCTCCAAATACTTAAATGTATTCACTCTCTTGATTCTACCATACCTGCCTTAGGAATTTTGGAGTATTTTTAAGGCTGGTTATAAATTCTGTCTTCTCAAAGCAAATTTGTAATCCAGCATTTTCCGCCATCTCTTTCAAAAGGTTGATTTTCTCTGTTGCTGTATCGATGTTTTCGGAAAATATTGCTAAATCATTTGCAAAGGGTGGACAGTTCGAGTTTTTATATCCCAATCCGATTTCTTGAATTTCTTTTTCTTTGAAGTCTAAGATTCCCGTCCCTTACTTCATTTTCCAAAACGCAGTTGAAGAGCATTGGCGGCAGGTCACCGCATTGCCTTGCCTCAGATTTTATTTCCAATGGTTCTAAAATTTCCATACTGGATTTTATTTTGTAGTTTGGTTCTGTCAGTTGTTCGTTAATTATTGCCAAAGTTTTTTTGCCTGTAAAAATTGAAGTGTTCTTTTCTGTCTGCAGAGTCGTAGGTTCGCTTGAACTCTACAAAGGTTACGACAAGATTTTTTCTTCTTAGACAACAGTCCCTTACAATCAGTTTCGAGGTCATGATCTCTTCTACGCATGACCGACGCTATCTAAATTCCCCGTGATATTCTTCACGCTGCTCTTCCAAATGATTCTGAAACGCCTTGGATTGGATTTTGTACGTACGGTTGCTGACATCTATCTTATTTCCTTTGTTGTGTATACGATGCACGAGAGCGCAGTTCTATTCTTCTCGATATTTCTGAGTTTTCCAAGTTTCCTCCAAAAGTTTTTGCAGTTTTTCAGTCAGGTAATCGCTGACACATAACACATTTCCGCGACACCTGAAGCCTCTCCAAAGGACTTGTGATTTTTGACTTCCTTAGTTATAGTCTTAATTACCGTTTTATCTGGAAGTTTTGAATTTGGAAACACATTTTAAAGTTCTACTTTTCAAAGTGTATCACTGGTTTCTCGAAAATGAAGAGATGAAGAGCTTCTTAAAATACTCTGGTAATAATTCACAGTTTTCCTTCTTATTAATGTTCAGTTCACTGTTTCCGCTTTTGAAACATAGACTTGGCGGTTAATATAATTTCGAAGTTTTATGAAAATTTCTTGTGTTTATTTGGAAGCCTCCTTCAATATCATGTGGAAGAGAATTTTCAGAATTTCTCTTAGTAGACCTCAAAATTTTCCCATTTGCTTTCTTTGGCTCATGAATTCAAAATAATCAGATCCTTTCTTTGTAGAATACCATCTTTTCCGTGCACTCAGTCTTTCTTCCAGTGCAGTGTCGGTTAGACCGTCAGTGACCGAGCCACTCGTGTTCCTACTGCTAATAAGGTGAGTACACCGTTCGTTTATTACGTATTTTTACGAGCTTCAAACAGGAGCGACTTATTTTCAGTTAACTGTGTAGTTATTAGTATATTTTTGTAATTTCTTGCTTGTTTCAGTGCTTACTAGGAACAAACTTTTATTTTAAAAACAGTGTAGCATACAGTATTGCCCTTGCTATCGACCCTTGAATCGACCCTCGTATCGTATAGGCTTTTGTTTGTTTTGCTTAGAACAGCTCACTATCGGTTAGACCGTCAATGACAGAGCCACTCGAGTTCCTGCTGCTAATAAGGCGAGTACTACGTTTGTTTATTACATATTTTTACGAGTTTTAAACAAGAGCGACTTCAGAAATGGATAGGCACTGTGATTGCTGTGTACAGACGTGAGCTGAGTTGGTGACTCTTCGCCATGGCTCCCAGGCAGTGTTAGCTTCCGTCACACAGCTTGAGGCTGCTGCCAAGGGGCATCACTGTGGGGGGTCAGACGCGTGGATGTGAGGGACGTCAAGCACGACCTAAGCGTCCCCCGATCTGTCCACTGCTTTGGCCACTCTGGGTAGTGCCTGCAGTAAGGTTGACCCCTCACCCGTGGTTGAGAGGGAGATCATTCCAAAGTCTGTCGAGCAGCGAAAGACTTTCTGGTTGTAGGGCCTCCCCCGTTCGTTTGACGAACAGTTTCCGGGCGTTATCTGTGGCTGACGAAGTCTCTGAGCTGGGTGCAGTCGTCCATACTGTTCCAGAGGAAACTTCTCGGCCCGCAAGGTCTGGGCATTCACAGAGGGTGGGTTTGCTGGTAGTTGGGAGCTCCAACGTTAGGCACGTAATGGGGCCTGTTAGGAACATGGTTGCCAAGGAGGGGAAGGAATCCATTGTGCATTCCGTGTGCATACCGGGGGGAGTCATTCCGGATGTGGAAAGGATGCTTCCGGATGCCATGAAGTATTGATGTGCGGTGTGGTATCCACATCAAGTGGGACTGGCGGATGACATCAGAAAAGTTCAAATAAGGGTGTCTTGTTTTGTTTTATGGCGAAATAGGGGAGATAGTGCCACAGACATGATACGTGCATTGGAGTGGCAATCATTAAAACAAAGGCGTTTTTCGTTGCAACAAGATCTTCTCATGAAATTTCAATCACCAGTTTTCTCCTCCGATTGCGAAAACATTCTGTTGGCACCACATAGATAGGGAGAAATGCTCATCACGATAAAGTAAGAGAAATCAGCACTCGCACAGAAAAATTTAAGTGCTCGTTTTTCCGGCGTGTTATTCGAGAGTTGAACGGTTGAGAGGCAACTTGAAGGTGGTTCATTGAACCCTCTGCGAGGCACTGAATTTTGAATAGCAATCACGAAGATGTAGATGTAGACATTCACAGTCTTGATTCCACTATCGGTGTTTCTTGTTCTTTTCCCATGGGTCTGTTTCCTTGACAGCATGTATTATTTCAGTACTGATGCTTTTCCAGTCACTAGTTGCATAGTTTGTTAGTTTTGTTGCTACTCGTAAACATTTTACTCCTTTGGCTCCTAATCTTGCTTTGACGAATAAATTCTACCTTAAATAACGTCAGGTAATCATCTGTTTCAATATTTTCTCATTTCTTGGCGTTCATTACTTCTTTAATGTTTCTACCTGAAATCGCAACGTGATCAATCTGGAACTCTCCTGGATTTGGATTAGGTGATCATCAAATTTTTTGTTTTCTTGGGACCTTTTTGAAGTGTATGGACACCAGTTTTAAGTTGAAAGCTTCGCAAAGATTGATCAATCTTTCACCATTTCTGCTGGTTCTTTTGTGAGATGGGATTTCTCGGAGAGTGTTTCGAAACGCTTTCTCTTTTCCTGAGCTTTAAAATCTCCGAACAATATTCATAGATTTTCATTTGGGATTTGTGTAATTCGTATTCTAGGAATTAAAAAAAACCATCTTATCTGGGTTTTTAATATTTCCTTCATTTATAGGATATTAGAAGGGACAGTCTTTCTCACGGAAAATAAGAATTCGGCGCTGAGTCTATAACCATACAACTGAGGGCAAATGCCGCTCTCAGACGTGGAGTATCTCGTTTCTGTACGATAGTTCTCATATTTCATAGTATTCTCATCTGTGAATCGCGTTCTCTATAGTGCCAGAATAGAAACTTTCTGCTCGTCAGAAGCTTTTAGTACTTGTTTTTGTTTTCCAGGTTTTCATAGGGGATTTATGTTCAATGATTCCATAAAGTATTTTTTTGTGGATCTAAATTTTGACAGATGGTTTTCAGAATGCTCCGTTTCAGTTTTTTGGGGGCTCTTCAGAATTTCCAGGCCCTACTGCGTCGCCTGAAGCGATGAACGATTTCATTTTCGGGACACCTCGAGGAGTAGTTTTTATCCAAGATAAAAACCGACGCATCACGAAGGAATATAGAATGGAACGGAAATCGGTAGTCCAGTTGTGCGTTTACAGACAAACACATTATTAGAACAAAATTTTCACTCTGCAGCGGAGTGTGCTCTGATATGAAACTTCCTGGCAGATAAAACTGTGTACCGGGCTGAGACTCGAACTCGTGACCTTTGCTTTTCGAGGGCGGTACACAGTTTTAATCTGCCAAGAGGTTTCAAGCAAATTATTATATTTTCAGAAAAATTTGATAATTTATTCAAGGGAAAGGGCTTCACAAACTGAGCTCGTCCATAACGCGTTGTTCATCTCTAGTCCCTATGCAAGTAGCTAGTCAGCTAAGAAGAAAACCCATCTTGTTGATGAAGGTGAAATGAATGAACTAGTTGCGGGATATAGCTTCCAGCTGGGCATGATGAACCTTTCATGGTTTTGGTTGAAAGACAAATAGCATGCCACGGTGAACAGTGAGTACGTCCCCACTCTAGATTCTGATGATGATGTTAAAGAAACATTCTATTCGAATATGGATGACATCCTATCAAACATTAACCACCACGACAAAATGATCTCACTTGTCGACTTCAACGCTAGAGTGGCTAAGGACCGCAAAGCGTGAAGTGGTGTAAATGGCAAAGAGAGAGTTTGCAGCAGAAACTTCAGTGGTACTAGACTTCTCTCAAAATATTCTGAACATATTTTGTCGAAAGGATCTCTTCAAAACATTATGACAACCCTAGGTCGAAGCACTGATGTCTCATTGACTATGTGATTATCCGCAAGAAAGATCTATACGATGTTTTCACCACTAAAGCGAAGACAGAAGGCGATGACTTTAAGACAGATCACCGACTTATTAAACCCGACACGAATCTGTCACTATCCGCCCAGAAGAGGAACAAAATTAAGGACTGTAAACACACGTTTTATACTGAGGAGTTTTGTTAAGTCAGAATACGCCTCACAGTACAGGGAACAGCTTTATCAGACACTGTCTAAGGAACGTATTCATGAAGGAACACAACAAGGCGAGAATTTGACGATCACTCCTGCAAGGCTGATTTGATAAAAATTATGAAGAAATTGAACCACTGATTTCAGAAAAGAAGGTAGCCCTACCAGCATGGCGAAAGGACATTAAATCCATCGCTAAGGCAGAAGCCTTTCACCGTCCCAAAGCAAAGGTACTTGTGCTGAAGAATTCGTGGTAGATAACAAGATTTACAAATTAGTGGAAATAGTGTTATGCAAAACACTGTTTTTTTTCGTGTAGACCCAAACAAATGTCAGCAGCTTTGTGTCATCGTCAGCGGCTTTTCCTTATTCAAATCTGTAAACTGTGGATTTGTTTTAAGTGATAATTAATATTCGAATATTAAATCTAAAAACATGTTTTGCTTGCTGTTAACATTACCTCAATTTTACATCACAGCGTTATGCAAGTCGCTCTGCATATTATTGAGAATTGGTAGCTTGTCACCTGCTGCTAAATTATGTTAATGTAAATTTGGTTGGCAAGTTAAGACATCACTTTCTTTATTTGAATGTAATTGTCGCGAACTATATTTGCTATTACTTACATTTAGCTTTCACATGTCCGTTTTCATCTGAATTCTCAATATAATCGCGAAATATCTTCACACAACAAAATTACGGTTAGATATAAAGTGACGTGTTAAACTCCCTAAAAAAATTCACATTAACATTGATTTGTTGAAGATGACAAGCTACTAGTTGTCGATAATGTACAGAATGTACAGATAGTTCTGAATAACCTTACAACGTAAAACTGAGATACTGACAATAAATAAAAAATATTTTGAGTCCTAATATTCGTACATTAAATATCGATTACAACATTCATACAGTTTACAGATTTTAATGGAGGAAACCATTGATGATCACACGAAGGTGCTGAAATATGTTTAGGACTATATGAAAAACAGTGTTTTGCATAACAAGTGGACCTTACATGCAGTAATTTTATCTGCAAACACGGCCAATGTAAGAGGAGAAAACCAAATGATAAAGAAGCGCTAAACTATTACAATATCTAGTAGACAAAGGTATGTGACAGTTCTTCAATCCACAAGAGTAATTTGTAGTCCAACCACCTTCGGCAGAAATCCACTTCGGTCCCGTGACAACACTTCCAAAAGGTAAGTGCTTCATACTAAATAGGTAGAACAAGCATTTTTAAGATCTTCTGAATCAGGAATCAGTTATTGGTGAACAAATGTACGACGTAACAGAGCAAGCGCCTGTCAAAGAAGTATATGACTCCTACCCAAAATCAGACAAAGTTAATTGTGCTAGTACAATGCCAGGGTTCCTGGTGACATACCAGAGGATACTCTCAAAAACTGATAAGGAATTCGTAAGAGACGTGCATGAAATGATTTTTAAAATCTGGAACAGTGTATAAATGCCTCCTCATTTCAGAAACAGTTCGTTGATACCCATACTTAAGAAAGGAGAGCGAAGAGACTGCAATAACTACCACGGAATGTTGTTGCTACCAAGCGAGATACGGCAGTGGTTAGCACGCTGGACTCGCATTCGGTAGGACGACGGTTCAAGCTCGCATCCGGCCATCCAGATTTCGCTAAATCGCTCCAGGAAAATGATGGGATAGTTCCTTCGAAAAGGCACGGCCGATTCCTTCACCGCCCTTGACATAATACTAGTCTGTGCTCCGTCTGTACTGACGATTATGTCGACGGGACATTAAATCCAATCTTCCTTCAATATTGTTGATATCTATTTTGCGAGACTCGATTTTTCGAATTCTTTCAAATCGTGATGAGCCCTTAGTGGAGAATTTACTACTGAAGAGCCAGTGTGGCTTTAGGCCTTCCAGATGAACCACTGATATACTCGCAGGTCCTCAGTTTCAGGAATAAATCTATTGTGTTTACATTGCCTAAATTGATCTCACTAAGACATATAACTCCCTAAATCAAGAAGCTTTCTTTAATTCTGTATAGTTTTCCTAAGAAATTTATTTCCATCCTGAAATTGCTCTAGGCAAATATGACAGCACCTGTCATTAGTAATGATTCTATTGGTGAGACATTCCATATCAGTTCCGGGTTAAGCAAGGATATGTGATTGCCCTCACGTTATTTTCCTTGTATGTTGATTCTGTCATGTAGTTAGTCAAAAATGATCTTCCTCCAGGAATACAGTTAACTTACGGGATGGAAGGAAACTATTAATATGCGCCATCTAAACGCAACGACTTATTAAAATTTTCTGAAGCGTTAGGTGGGTTGTACACCGAAGAGCCAAAGAAACTGGTACACTTGCCTAATATCGTGTAGGGCACTCGCGAGCACGCAGAAGTGCCGCAACACGACGTGGCGTGGATCGACTAATGTCTGAATTACTGCTAGAGGGAACTGACACCATGAATCCTGCAGGGCTGTCCATAAATCCATAAGAGTACGAAGGCGTGGAGATCTTCGTGGTGAAGATCTCTTCTGAAAAGTACGTTGCAAGGCATCCCAGTATGCTCAATAATGTTAATGTCTGGGGAGTTTGGTGGCCTGCGGTAGTGATAAAACTCAGAAGGGTGTTCCTGGAGCCACTCTGTAACAATTCTGGAAATGTGGGGTGTCGCATTGTCCTGCTGGAATTGCACAAATCCGTCGTATTGTACAATCTACATCTGCATGGACACTTTGCAAATCACATTTAAGTGCCTGGCAGAGTGTTCATCGAACCACCTTCATAGCTGTCTAATATTCCAATCTCGTATAGTGCGCGGAAAGAACGAATACCTATATCTATCCGTACGAGCTCTGATTTCCTTATTTGATTCCTTCTGATTTCCTTATTTTATCGTTTACAATGGACATGAATGGATGCAAGCGATAAAACAGGATGCTTACGTATCTAGACGAATCAGGGGTCCCATATCACTCTAACTGCACACGCCCCACACCGTTACAGAGCACCCACCAGCTTGAACAGTGTCCTTCTGACATCCAGGGTCCATGGATTCATGAGGTTGTCTTCATACCCGTACACGTCCATCCGTTCGATACAATGTGAAACGAGATTTGTCCAACCAGGTAACATGTTTTCAGTCGTCAACAGACCAATGTCGACGATGACGGGCTCAGGCGAGGTGTAAAGCTTTGTGTCGTGCGGTTATCAAGGGTACAGGACTGGGCCTTCAGCTCCGAAAGCCCATATCGATAATGTTTCGTTGAACGGCTCGCACTCTGACTCTTGTAGATGGCCCAGCATTGAAATATGCAGCAGTTTGCGGAAGGTTTGCACTTTTGTCACGTTGGACGATTGTCTTCAGTCGTTCTTGCAGGATCTTCTTCCGGCCGCAGCGATGTCGGAGATTTGATGTTTTACCGGATTCAAGATACTGACGATACATTCATGAAATGGTTGTACGGGAAAATCTTCACATCATTGCTACCTCGAAGATTTTGTGTCCCATCGCTCGTGCGCCGACCATAACACCACGTTCAAACTCACTTAAATCTTGATAATGTGCCATTCTAGCAACAGTAATTGATCTAAAAACTGCACTAGAAACTTATTGCTTATATAGGCGTTGCCGACCGCAGCGCCATATTCCACCTCTTTACACATCTCTGTATTTAAATACGCGTGGTGTTTCAGTGTAGTATTCTGACGATAATGCTGTTGGAGCTCAGTACGAAGTGAAACTTGTAGTCCTGAATACTTCCTCCACAGTATACAAAAAAGATTAATCTCAGGCTGCATACCACTAAAAAACTGATCCCAGCTCCTTCACTAACAAGTACCTCGTGGAGGACAAAGAATTATCAGTGTCACCGTCGACGGAGAGACACTTCAAGCAATTAACAAACACCTTTCCTATCTTGGTAGCATCCTCTCATCAAGTTTAAATATTGATTCCGAAATTCAATATAGAATTAACCATCCTGGAGCGTCGCTTGCCAGATTAGAATCGAGAGTATTTGACAACCACGATGTCAATACTGAAACGAAGATCCTCGTATACTGTTCAATAGCAGTTCCCACCCTACTTCAAGGATCTTAAAACTGAATATGTTATAGACGGCACTTTAAGAGGTTGGAACACTATTACTAGTGATGCCTGAGGAAGAATATGCATATACCTTTGTAAGACAAACGCAACAACGTCATCATCCTTTAAGAGGCACATAGACGTGATGGTTTTAAGATACCATTTTATGATAGGTAGGGCGTGTAGTCTGCATGCCCCATAACCGCATTCCCAAGCAAATATTTAAAACTGAGTTAACAATTGGCAAGCGAGTTAAGGATGTATTTAAGGCTAACGTGAAGATGTGTCACATTACTCTTAACAACTGGAAGATCTCAGTCTTCGACCGTTCATCCTGGAGATCATTAGCCCATCGCGGGTACTTGTTTTCGGAAAAAACAGACGATGAATACCGATTGATGAGAGACAGCGTAGAAAAGGAATCGGTATGCTGAGACGAAATCGAAGGATAAAAGCTGCTCCTCCCGTCATCCTGTCATTACTGCGGAATACTCTGTGCCTCTCGTGTAGGAGTGTATAGTGTGGCCTCATAGACGATTGGAAGGCAAACCTACTCGGCTGCGATTGTTTGCTATGAATGATTCTTAATTCAGTGACTGAGACCAGAATGAAGCTTAAAATCTGTATATAATCATTAAAATAGTAAATTCAGTTTTTTATTTTGTCTAGAACACTTGGCACCTAGTGTCTCAAACAAAAAAATAATAATTCGAAAGCAAAAATAGCAAATGACAGTTTTTATGTGATTTCTACCAATCTTAGTCAAGTAATTATTGATTTTTAAATTAACTGAGTGTAAAGCAGTGAAGAGTAATGAAGAAGCGAATACAAAGTTCTCACCAATAAATCACGCCATGTCCAAACACACAAGCATAAAAACGATGAACAGCGATACTTACAGTTTTACTCTCCATCTTTTTACCAGCATTGTTTTAAAGAGGAAATTAAACTACCCTTATGATTTCGGGGGAGAAATCATTCGACAGAGCGGTAATTCCTGCCCATGTGTTACGGTATGGTTAATGTCTGTCCCATCCGTACGTAAGGTAGTAAAATATAAAATGACTGGAAGGTTGAGCTGGTGTCAGGGTCTCAGTCTGAACACCGTTTTGGATGCTCCTTTTTCCTAGCTGTGCCTCCTTGCTCGAAATCTACAAAAGTTGGGAATCTGATACAGAAGAAAGTTATGTTACTTAAAATCCGTCTTGATTGCAATTTTTTATTATTATTCATATGACCGGTTTCGGTTCATTCAGAACCATCTTCAGATCTGATATTTCAGTTACAAGAGTAACCCGTCCAAATTTAGCAACTTTCACATGCTACGTCATGTCATATGAATAATAATAAAAAAAATTGCAATCAAGACGGATTTTAAGTAACATAAAATCACTGATTGCTGTTATCCCATAAGACATTATGTCTGTTTTTGCAAACAGAAGAAAGTGGTCATGGCTTATCTTACTACTGGTTGCGTCAGACGTCGAGCAGCTAAAACACTTTTTGGAGGAAAGATCTTATCGGTTACAGTATCTGGTAAATTATTCTTATCGGCACATTATGTATCTGTGACATTCATTGCCGGCCGGAGTGCCGAGCGGTTCTAGGCGCTACAGTCTGGAATCGCGCGGCCGCTACGTTCGAAGGTTCGAATCCTGCCTCGGGCATGGATACGGGTGCTGTCCTTAGGTTAGTTCGGTTTAAGTAGTTCTAAGTTCTAGGGGACTGATGACCTCAGAAGTTAAGTTCCGTAGTGCTCAGAGCCATTTTTTTTTTTTTTTTGACATTCATTACCTACAACTAATCTCAACGTTGTCACTTTGACTTCTTTTGGTTCCCTTTACGGTGTCCCTTCCGCAGTGCTGCTGTTGATCTGACTGAATGGTGTTCAAGCTTAATATTCATGCTTTTTCTGATCTATTTGCAATTTTTTGTAATGAGTCTTACATATTTCCGCTGCAGGGTCACTGGCTGTCTTGCGAAGAGTAGTGCTAAGGCTGATAGCAACTTACAGCTATTTAGATACCGTACGTAAATGGGACTTATTTTATCAGATTTTTCAGAGAATGGTAAATTTCTTCAGTGTCTTTTATCATTTTCTGAATTCTTTCTTGAAAAAATTTTTAACGACTGTCGCCGACCATGTGTTTTTGACAAAAAGTTCTCAGTCTACGTACAGTTCCACACCTGATACGTAGCTGTTTTAAGGTCAAAATCAAAGTTCCGACTGGACCGCAAACTTTTGTTAAAAAATTAAAATTTATTGACGCATCTTGACTGGCTTGTTTATCATTTAGTTTAATTCCTCGGCGACACATGTACGCTAACAAGCTTTTGAAATACTCCCGTTTTGACCAAAAGTTTACTGCCCCGGTGGAAAAATGATTTTAACGTTTTAGATATTTACATTATCCTTCTACGGAAGTACAGAGATTTACTCACCTTCGGTTAGCCGTTTATTACTCAAGGACTATTTAGAATAGTTGGTATAATTCTCACGTATCATGCTTTTGCACACTCTTGGTTACTCTGTGATGAACTGTAAGAGGCTCAAAACTGTAATATTTGAAAGGTATATCCCTGTGGATTATGAGTCCTCTTTCCTTTTTCTTTTTCCATATTTTTTAACCCGTTATATGATGGATATATTTCTGTGTGTATGGTTTACGTTAAAGTCAACTTAAAGTCAGTGTATGTGTGTGTGTGTGTGTGTGTGTGTGTGTGTGTGTGTGTGTGTGTGTGTGTGTCTAAAAAGAGGTATGACACAGCGTGTTTGATTCTTCATATGTGTTGCTTGGACAGTTGCTAGGGGAACTAGAAACAGAGCCTAACAGGCAAAAAATATTTTAAAAGATGTGCTACCGAGAATAACATAATCTATTGAGGGCAGTTATATAATTTTCCCAGTAAGGTTTTTTTATTTTCTTCCTTGTTTTTCAGTGATGCTGGTTTTGCAAAGCACTGCACTTTAGTATACATCGCTGTTCTGTAAGCTCAGTGATACTGACACAATCATCGCAAGACAATACATGTTGTTTGTAACGGAATGAAAAAAAAAGTCGCTATAACAGTTACCATTCCTGAAATCAAGAACGTACATTGCTTCAACGAGCAACGTTTCACGCAGCGGAGTAGTATTATTGTTGTTATACAACAATGGTCAGCGTATCTACCTGAAGAACTGCATCTGATCAGTATAAGACTTCTATTACTTAGCTATCTTCAGGCTTTCGTTTGTTTCTTTCTTCACCCCTGTCATTTAGTTTACTTCTTTCTTTATCCCTGATTACCTGTTGCACACAGTTTCGTAAAAACGTGTATTACATGTTCCAGTATTTATCACTCAAACATTTCTGTTGCTCTATGTCCCCCATTCTGCTATATCATTAATTACGTAATTTACAGCAACGTTATATGTTTTTCTGGTAAGATTTATTCACTGATTAACCTAGTATCTATGTTTTCCTTACTTCATATCTACAACTTACGCTTATAATCTTTTCTCAGTTTTACATTTCCATATGTCAGCGTTTGTGTCCGAATTTCGTTTTTTGTTTTGCTTTTGTTACGTAATGGATATATAAAAGCTATTTACTATGTCCCTCTTTCTCAGCCGTCAGCAATAAAACGATCGGCAGTGTTAACAGATAGTATTTCAATATTGAGCAGCATTCAGTGACTCGTACACCAATGAGTAATGTATTATATAAAGCTGCGAAAGGTCATCCTGGAACTGTGTGTGTCATTATGTGGAATTTGGTTCATCGCGTGATTTGTAATCATGAATAACAATTTACAAAAATATCTACAGTGCTTTTGTAGTCAGTCTCGGGTAGATAATTCTTATGACTCATGCACGTAACAAAGAAAAAATAACTAACAGGTTCTCAATATCGTACACTGCAAAAAGTTACTCACATGAAATTTACATAAATAATGGAAGTAAATACTTAATACCGTGCATCAAGAAAACAGAGGTAGGATCCGAAGGAAACCCCACAGAATCAAATGAAATTAAGTAAAAAGTATGCTTTTTTAATAAGTTATATTAAGTAGTGTCTTAAACCTTTGGTATGTTACAATTAGTGTACACCACTAAACGTGTCTTGTAAGTTTACATGGACTGGATGTATACGGAGTATCTGTAAGTACATAATAAAACATCAGCACAATGACAGTAACTATGTACAATGTTATATTTATCATTAGGGCGCGAGCTGTATATAATACACATCTTACAACGTACTTAATGACTGTTATTTAGATAAATCTTAAAGGTATTGAGTACTATAACATAATTTGTACATGAAGAAGTAGAACATTGAAACTAAAAAGATACGTTCAAGCTTACTGATTTAAACTATTTACAGTAATTACTAATACAGGAATGTTTTCAATAATTCGATTGGAGAACATTTGCAAATGAAACAGTGTAAACTCACATATCCTCCAGCCGAGGAAACACTAACTGCGAGCATGGTACAGTTTATGTGTGTGTATGTGTGTTTTTCTTTACCAGTCACATACTTCTCTTTCTTTGACGGTCGGCTCATCATCATCATGTGGTAAATACACAAAGTAGCAGTTCTAACACATATTTTCAAAAAGACCGAAGATACTGACGTAATTACACATTATATGTGGAGATAAATTGTGCGCAAACGTAGCCCTTAATAGACAGTTACGTGTAAAAAGTACCTCGACTGAGAATTGTTACATGGAATATCATATAATTGCGAGATGTGATGGTAGCATAGAAAACTATATATCTGTAATGCACGAATTGCTACAAATATCAGTCGAAATGAACGTGGAAGACATTTGTTTTTGCTCCAAGCTCTTGCCGAAGCAACAAAGTGCACTTGGAATTTGAATTGCGTTGTCTTAATGTGCCTCCCTGGCTTGTAAGTTCATTACAGAGACTTTATTGCTCAAAAATCTATATAGCTTAGGTTAACAGAAAAACAATGTTTACTAATTTGCACTTATTATGAAAAACTTTGCGCTACAGTTCCCAGATGCATGTTACAACTTGAGATGATTGTACTTGTGAACTACTCAAACTGAAGACGCACTGCATCCACTAATACAACACAGCCTACATTTAAAGGCTGCTGAATGACTTAATGGTTACCAGAGCTGGTATTGCAGCGTTTAGCAGGCATTTTAGTACTTTAGTTTAAGTAGTCCCATCACTTGAATAATTTTACAAATTACGAGTGTGATTAATGGTTACCGTACAACATTGGAAAGGATGTTAAATGCACCGCAATGTACGCCGACAGGTAGTTTAATACATATCCATGACAGTTCAGAGTGCTACGGCGTGATTAGGTCTAAATCAAGCGGGCAGACTGCGGCAGCAGCGTGTTTGTCATGGGTCAGAGAGTAAATAGTACATAAATTACACAGTAGAAAGTAGTAAAATTAGTCCAGCTGAAGACTCTGGTTTCACTTTGACAGAGCAAGTTTAGAGATTTCCTGGATACACTGCACTCGTCGCTCGGGGGCAGGGCTCACTGTCTTCTTATCTGCAAAGGCGCTGGCCTTCGTCACAGTCCCGAAGGCAGCGAGCGTGTCCCGCTGGAAGACGACTGCACGCCACACACCGTCCAGTGTCAGAAACACCACGCAGCGCAATGTCCTCTATCAATAGTAGCCTCATATTCGCGAAAAGACATCGCACTGTTTGCACCGACTGAGTCACTACTGCTTCTCTGTAACGTAAGCTAGCAGTTGTAGCATTTCACGTGCTACGAGCTCGAGACGTTCGCGTCACTGTGAGAAGGTAATGTTTTTTTTTTTTTTTGAATAAGTTAGTGTACTGAACGTAATACTTACAACGGGACAGGGGCGGGACTATATACAGAGGATCGGGGATATACAGAGGATCGGCGATGAATGAAACACGGCTTTCGGCTTCTCCGTAAAGATGCGGTCTTCCTCATGAGAGAGGTAGGAAGACAGAGACAATGAGAAAGAGAGAGGGGGGCGGAGGGGAGATGCAATATTAAAGGGACTAGTGGTTGGTAATTTACCTCGTATGTTCGAGTGCTTCCTTTCAACGATACGGCGTAATGGATAACCGAAATATGTAATGACCGATTGGATACAAGAATCGACTCGTGGAAGATGTACAGGAGAAGTTTGTGTTATTAGTGTGTTACCAGTAACAGGTAGGCACTCCTGTTAGAAAGCTACGGTACAACAAGTGAGGAGATAACAAGGCAGAGTATCAGGAGGTTATCAGTTCACTGCTGAATTTCCTCGCTCGAGCGAATGAAAACGATTCGATTGTTAAATGCGTGTCGTGGACGAGTATTACAAAGGTAAACACAGAGAATGTCTAAGTCAATTGATCGATAGCATTTGGTACGTAGCTCACAGCCAGTACAAAGCAGAGATGTGGTATGTGGATGCAGCGCAGAGCGCTGTTTTCATCGGAATTTTCTAGGGGAGAGAAACGAACTTGGTGCGGAGCCGTACGTGTGCGAGTGATGTATGGGGTGCGGGACGCGGGAGGGCGGTGCTCAGTCGTGCGCGCTGTCGTTCTTGGGGCAGGCGCAGGTGCAGCTCTCGACGATGAACATGCTGAAGTCCATCCACTGGCAGTGGCGGTCGCTGGGCGCGCGGCCGAGGCAGCGCCAGCTCAGTAGCTTCTTCTCGACCTTGGCGTCGGGGCGGCAGTGCATGCCGGGCGGGATGGAGCAGGAGGCGGCGCCGGCGGCGCAGTGGCCGAGGCGCAGGAAGCGCGGCCAGTAGCGCACGCCCAGGTCGCGCCACTCGTGCTCCACGGGGCACGCGGTGAACGCCCACAGGAAGTGCTGCAGCTTCTTGCGGAACTTGGCCGGGTAGTTGGTGCGTACGCGCGTGCCGTTGGGCAGCTTGAAGTAGCGCAGGTTGAGCTTGTGCAGCGCCTCGGGCATCTCGCCCACGGGCACCAGGCGGCCGTGCTTGTTGCGCCGGAAGGGGAACTCGCCCGGGGCCGCCGCCTCGCCGTGGTGTCTGCCGTGCGCACGGCCCTTGCTCTTGCCGCCCGGGTGCGCCCTGCCTCCGCCCCCGTGGTGGCCGCGGCCGTCCGGCGCCTGCAACAGCACGTCACATTTCATGTCGCCATACCACACGTGCGCTATTTTTTTTTAAATCTTTATTGAATTTCGATTCCACCCAAAGGGGGCGGGCTGGAAGCAGCTTAGTAAGCCGCTCTTCAGCCTACAGACTTTGTTTTAAAAAAGGGGGAGATAATATACAGGGTGTTACAAAAAGGTACGGCCAAACTTTCATGAAACATTGCTCACACACAAAGAAAGAAAATATGTTATGTGGACATGTGTCCGGAAACGCTAACTTTCCATGTTAGAGCTCATTTTAATACTTCTCTTCAAATCACATTAATCGTGGAATCGAAACACACAGCAACAGAACGTACCAGAGTGACTTCAAACACTTTCTTACAGGAAATGTTCAAAATGTCCTCCGTTAGCGAGGATACATGCATCCACCCTCTGTCGCATGGAATCAAAAATGGTTCAAATGGCTCTGAGCACTGTGGGACTTAACATCTGAGGTCATTAGTCCCCTAGAACTTAGAACTACTTAAACCTAACTAACCTAAGGACATCACACACATCCATGCCCGAGGCAGGATTCGAACCTGCGACCGTAGCAGTCGCGCGGTGCCGGACTGAGCGCCTTAACCGCGAGACCACCGCGGCCGGCCGCATGGAAACCCTGATGCGCTGATGCAGCCCTGGAGAGTGGCGTATTGTATCACAGCCGTCCACAATACGAACACGAACAGTCTCTACATTTGGTACCGGGGTTACGTAGACAAATGCCCCCATAAATGAAAGTCAAGAGGGTTTGAAGTCAGGAGAGCGTGGAGGCCATGGAATTGGTCCGCCTCTACCAATCCATCGGTCACCGAATTTGTTGTTGAGAAGCGTACTAACACTTCGACTGAAATGTGCAGGAGCTCCATCGTACATGAACCACATGTTGTGTCGTACTTGTAAAGGCACATGCTCTAGCAGCACAGGTAGAGTATCCCGTATGAAATCATGATAACGTGCTTCATTGAGCGTAGGTGGAAGAACATGGGGCCCAATCAAGACATCACCAACAATGCCTGCCCAAATTTTCACAGAAGATCTGTGTTGATGACGTGATTGCACAATTGCGTGCGGATTCTCGTCACCCCACACATGTTGATTGTGAAAATTTACAATTTGATCACGTTGAAATTAAGCCTCATCCGTAAAGAGAACATTTGCACTGAAATGAGGATTGACACATTGTTGGATGAACCATTCGCAGAAGTGTACCCGTGGAGGCCAATCAGCTGCTGATAGTGCCTGCACATGCTGTACATAGTACGGAAACAACTGGTTCTCCCGTAGCACTCTCCATGCAGTGACGTGGTCAACGTTAGCTTGTACAGCAGCAATTTCTCTGACGCTGACATTGGGTTATCGTCAACTGTACGAAGAATTGCCTCGTCCATTGCAGGTGTCCTCCTCGTTCCAGGTCTTCCCCAGTCGCGAGTCATAGGCTGGAATGTTTCGTGCTCCCTAAGACGCCGATCAATTGCTTGGAACGCCTTCCTGTCGGGACACATTCGTTCTGGAAATCTGTCTCGATACAAACGTACCGCGCTACGGCTATTGCCCCGTGCTAATCCATACATCAAATGGGCATCTGCCAACTCCGCATTTGTAAACATTGCACTGACTGCAAAACCACGTTCGTGATGAACACTAACCTGTTGGTGCTACGTACTGATGTGCTTGATGCTAGTAATGTAGAGCAATGAGTCGCATGTCAACACAAGCACCGAAGTCAACATTAACTTCCTTCAATTGGGCCAACTGACGGTGAATCGAGGAAGTTCAGTACATACTGACGAAACTAAAATGAGCTCTAACATGGAAAGCCAGCCGCGGTGGTCTAGCGGTTCTAGGCGCGCAGTCTGGAACCGCGCGACTGCTACGGTCGCAGGTTCGAATCCTGCCTCGGGCATGGATGTGTATGATGTCCTTAGGTTAGTTAGGTTTAAGTAGTTCTAAGTTCTAGGGGATTGATGACCATGGATGTTAAGTCCCATAGTGCTCAGAGCCATTTGAACCATTTCTAACATGAAAATTAAGCGTTTCCGGACACACGTCCATATAACATCTTTTCTTTATTTTTGTGTGAGGAATGTTTCCTGAACGTTTGGCCGTACCTTTTTTAACACCCTGTATAATAAAAACAGGCGATAAAATCGGAGACTTAAATAAACATAGAACAAAGGGACTATGATGCTAATAAAATAAATATGAAGCAGACAGGTAAAATAATAGACAGACAATTAAAAAACACGGTGACAGACTGGTTTCTGTTCGCAAAAGACATAAAATTCACACCCAGCGATAGCGGGAAAGACGAGATAACACTGATCATTCACTGCAACACTGTACTAAAAGGTTGACAAATATGACATACCACAGCCGAGAGCACGTGGTGGGGGGGGGGGGGGGGGGGAACTGGACAGATGGGAAAATAGAAAAGCGGGGAAGGAGAGGTTGGTTGGTTGGTTGTTTCCGGGAAGGAGACCAGACAGCGAGGTCATCGGTCTCATCGGATTAGGGAAGGACGGGGAAGGAAATCGGCCGTGCCCTTTGAAAGGAACCATCCCGGCATTTGCCTGGAGCGATTTAGGAAAATCACGGAAAACCTAAATCAGGATGGCCGGACGCGGGATTGAACCGTCGTCCTCCCGAATGCGAGTCCAGTGTGTAACCACTGCGCCACCTCGCTTGGTGGGGAAGGAGAGGAAAAGCGAAGGGGGGGAGTAGGGAAAGGAGCCAAAGGAGGATGAGGACCCATAAGAGGGGTTGGGGGGGGGGGATGATGGGCAGAAGCGACAGGGAGTGGGGAAGGCAGAGGAGGGGAATACAAAAGGAATCGGGGGGGGGGGGAGAAGAGAGGTAGAGAGAGGTTAGGTGGGGAGAAACACAGGATGGAAGGGGGGAAGAGGGAGCTCAGGGAAAGGATGGAGGAAAGGAGGGAGGGTGAGGATCATGGTTGATAGGAGGGATAACTGGAGGGAGAGAGGGCATCATCCGGGAGGGGGAGTTGATGGAAGCCACCGTTGGAAAGGAGATGAAGGGTGCAGAGATGGAGGGTAGGGGGGACACAACAGTGAGGGCGTGGCAGGGGACGTGCAATATTTGGGCTACACTACTATACTTAGTACCTCGCAATAAATTTGTGAAGCTTTCAAGCATATGAAAAATGAGAAATCATTGTGTCTGCGGTGGAATATATATAGAGTTAACGAAGGCAACTCCTATGGTTGTGTACAGGGTGGTCCATTGGTAGTGACTGGGCCAAATATCTCACGAAATAAGCATCAGAAAAAACTACAAAGAACGAAACTCGTCTAGCTTGAAGGGGGATACCAGATGGAGCTGTGGTTGGCCCGCTAGATGGCGCTGCCATAGGTCAAATGGATATCAACTGCGTTTTTTTAAAATAGGAACCCCCATTTTTTACCACATATTCGTGTTGTACGTAAAGAAATTGAATGTTTTAGTTGGACCACTTTTTTCGCTTTGTGATAGATGCCGCTGTAATAGTCGCAAACGTATAAATGCGTGGTATCACGCAACATGCCGACAGTGCGGACGGTATTTGCTTCGTGATACATTACCCGTGCTAAAATGGACCGTTTACCAATTGCGAAAAAGGTCGATATCCCGTTGATATATGGCTATTGCGATGAAAATGCCCAACGGGCGTGTGCTATGTATGCTGCTCGGTATCCCGGACGACATCATCCAAGTGTCCGGACCGTTCGCCGGATAGTTACGTTATTTAAGGAAACAGGAAGTGTTCAGCCACATGTGAAACGTGAACCACCACCGGCAACAATTCATGATGCCCAAGTAGGTGTTTTAGCTGCTGTCGCAGCTAATCCGCACATCAGTAGCAGACAAATTGCGCAAGAATCGGGATTCTCAAAAACTCGGTGTTGAGAATGCTACATCAACATCGATTGCACCCGTACCATATTTCTATGCACCAGAAATTGTATGGCGACGACTTTGAACGTCGTGTACAGTTCTGCCACTGAGCACAAGAGAAATTACGGGACGATGGCAGATTTTTTGCACGCGTTCTATTTAGCGACGAAGCGTCATTCACCAACAGCGGTAACGTAAACTGGCATAAATGCACTAATGGGCAACGGAAAATCCACGATGGCTGCTACAAGTGGAACATCAGCGACCTTGGCGGGTCAATATATGGTGTGGCGTTATGGGACGAAGGATAATTGGCCCCCATTTTGTCTATGGCAATCTAAATGGTGTAATGTATGCTGATTTCCTACATAATGTTCTACCGATGTTACTACAAGATGTTTCACTGCATGACAGAATGGCGATGTACTTCCAACATGATGGATGTCCGGCACATAGCTCGCGTGCGGTTGAAGCGGTATTGAATAGCGTATTTCATGACAGGTGGATTAGTCGTCGAAGCACCATATCATGGCCCGCACGTTCACCGTATCTGACGTCCACGGATTTCTTTCTGTGAGAAAAGTTGAAGGATATTTGCTATGGTGATCCACCGACAACGGCTGACAACATGCGTCAGCGCATTGTCAATGCATGTGCGAACATTACGGAAGGCGAACTACTCGCTGTTGAGAGCAATGTCGTTACACGTATTGACAAATGCATTGAGGTTGACGGACATCATTTTGGACATTTATTGCATTAATGTGGTATTTACAGGCAATCACGCTGTAACAGCATGCGTTCTCAGAAATGATATGTTCACAAAGGTACATGTATCACATTGGAACAACCGAAATAAAATGTTCAATCGTACCTACGTTCTGTATTTTAATTTAAAACACCTACCTGCTACCAACTGTTCGTCTAAAATTGTGAGCCATATGTTTGTGACTATTACAGTGCCATCTATCACAAAGCGAAAAAAGTGGTCCAACTGAAACATTCATATTTCTTTGCGTACTACACGAAAATGTAATAAAAATGGGGTTTCGTATTTTAAAAAATCGCAGTTGATATCCGTTTGACCTATGGTAGCGCTATCTAGCTGGCAAACCATAGCGCCCTCTGGTTTCCCCCTTCAACCTAGACAGGTTTCGTTCTTTGTAGTTTTTTCGTTTGACTCTTATTTCGTGAGACATTTGGCCTGGTCACGATCAATGGACCACCCTGTATATCTTGGCCCAATATGCTGGGTGATATTTTTCATCCTCCACAAACTCTAGGGATTGTTCGTTTGGTCGACCACTGTGGCCGAGCGGTTCTAGGCGCTTCAGCCCGGAATCGAGCTGCTGTTACGGTCGCAGGTTCGAATCCTGCATCGGGCAGGGATTTGTGTGATGTCCTTAGGTTAGTTAGGTTTAAGTAGTTTTAAGTCTAGGGGACTGATAAGCTCAGATGTTAAGTCCCATAGTTCTAAGATCCATTTGAACCATTTGATTGATTGTTAAGAGGATACGGTACAAAAAAAATTATAATGAACTTATATCCGGAAAAGCACTGTTTCCTTGCTAGAGACCATTTATCCAATCATACATTGTTAAAGAGACTGGGGTCTAATACGTGCTGTACCATGCTACCACTGCTACAGTATGTGGTGAAAATGATTATCACGCGCATCAACGCATGCGAGTACGCTACGTGACATGTTCTGTCTCGCACGTTCTCCTCGGTCAGGCTGAATCCGAACAGTATCGAAGGCAGCATGAATATGCTGCTCCAGTGTCTCCACATCTGGAATGGGCTCTGCATGCACGTTACTTTTAAGATGGCCCCATAACCAGAAATCGCAAGGGTTGAGATCCGGTGATCGTTCAGGCCTTGAAACTGAACCCCTTCGACCTATCCACTGACCACGAAAGACAAGATTGAGATTTGTCCGGACGTGGGCTGGAGCGCCATCATGTAGCACCCACATGACCCTTCGAATAATCAATGGCACTTCTTACAGTAATTGAGACAAAGTCACCCGCAAGAAACGCCGATAGTTCCGGCCTGTTAGGCGACGTGGAAGGAGGACTGGTCCCAAAATACGGTCGCCAATTATCCCGACCCTCAAATTCCGGCTGCACTGATGTTGATGATTCGCTGTTACCATACCTTGAAGGTGCTGCATACTGTCGCACAGATGACTGTTATGAAACTGCAAGGTACCACACCGCGTACAGGTGGCCTCATCTGTGAATAGGATAGATGACAGAAATCCCGGTATCGTGGTTGCCTGGTGAAGAAACCAGTGTCAAAACTGCTCCCGGTGTGGAAAGTCTGTCGTTAATGAGCCTGCACACGCTGGAAGGTGGTAGTAACATTGTCGTGGAGAATGTCCCACACGGTCGTCTGGCTTACCCTGTACTGGCGGGCCAACTGCCTGGTACTGTCACGGATTTCCCCTTCCACAGCCATAACCCCATTTTCCTCCAAGCCAGTGTCCCAACATTTCGGGTACGTTTTTCATGATTTCCTGCATTCTGAAACAATCTTGTCTCACACAAAAGGCGAAACGCTGTTGCAAACATTGAATGCTGTGGTTTCTTTTCGGCGGGGACAGTTGTCCTGATGTAACCTTGCTGTCCGCCGCCCGTTGCCATTTGCGTTTCCGTAAGCGAGCACCATGTCGGCAAGCTCTCGATTTGAATACGGAACCATTGTATGCAACGCTGTGTCACATCCACTGCTAGGCGAAGCAGCAACAGAAGTGGTTAGCACACGACATTACCAATTACTATGGAAGGAGATGACGGTAGAGCATGACGTATGAGGAACAGTACTGCCCTCTATGAGAAAACCACGCGTACTGCAACTGTGGCTGCATGGTACAGCACGTATTAGACCGCAGTCTCTGTAACAATGTATGACTGAATAACTCATCTCTAGCATGGGAACTATGCACTTCCGGACATAGACTCATTAGACCTTTCTTCTTCCGTATCCTCTCATCGAAAAATCCCTACAGTTTGTACACGGAGGAAAAGTCACCCTGTATAGCGGAGAAACCCAGCGTTGCCCTGGTATTTTTTTTATATCTGTGCGCCCAAGCCCGTACCATGCAGCGCCCGGCTTTGTGCTTAACGTTTATTACGTCATATCTCTTGAATGACTTGGTTTACAATGACATAATTTTTAGGTACCTTCAGCGGCACATGTGGATACTGTCTGCGAAATTTATTACTAGTAGAGTTATAGCAAAGATGTAATAAATTTAAACGTAAGCCACAATGCGTAAGTTTTTCACGCTTGTCACTGCTTAAGACGCCGTATCTCCTGAACTATGTGTCATACGATGATAACATTTTGCGGTTCAGTTAGATTTAAAGTTGTATGTGCATACTTTCCGTATAATGTGTAACGAACTCATTTGGTAGCAAAGAAGTAATAAATTATAGCGTCATGGATCATATGGTACCTTTACTGCATGAATGGCGGAAAAGTAGTAAGCAATAAACATTTTGGCTTTCATTACTTTCTAGGGGTTTTTAGCAGTGTAGGTCTTCCTTATCAATCCTGCTTTGTAGGGCAGCCTACACTTCAGGGGCAAAAACGGTTTTCAAATCCCTGACGTGTAGGCTACCATGCATGATGGGTGTGTCATTGGAGTTGTATCAGCTGGCATTATCGATCTGTTGTGCAAGGGGCTACATGTCTGCATAAGTACAATTGAGCAGAGAGGGAGGGAGAGATAGATAGTGACAGAGGGGGGAGAGGATGATGTTGACAGAGAAAGGGGAGATTGAGTAGAGGGACAGAGAGAGTGTGTGAAGGAGGTTGATATAGACAGAGAAGGAAGGTAGATAAGATGGACAGAGAAAAGGGTAAGGTACAGAAAGGGGAGAGGAGAAAGTAGACAGGGAGACAGGAAGGAGGGGTGGTGTAGGAGGCAGGGGGAGGTATATATGGGTACTAGGCAAGTTGAAAAGAAAGAGAGGACAGGAAGAAATGAGTAGAGAGACAAGGAATGGATATGGTTATGTGGAGGAGGAGGAAGACATGGTCAGAGAGAAGGAGAGACAGTGACAGTGGGGAAGGGGGAGGTGGAAAGGTAGAGGGGGAGGATGAGATGTTCAAAGATATTGGGGGGGGGGAGAGGTAGACAAAAAGAGGGCAAAGGGGGACATGTGTGCAACGATGCATATGTCAACCACATACGTGAGAGAAGCTGCAGGGAAAAGACTAGTTATATAACAAGTGCTTCAAAGAGGACCAGGTACTCAGAGAATGGAAAAATATTGTTATTACTTCATCTAAAAGAGGGGCAATAAGCAGGACTGCCGAAATTACTGTAGCGCTAGGACGACTATATGGGAGAATCTTAAAAGAAAGAATAGAGATGAAGGTTACAATAGCTGAAGAATAGGATGGTTTTACATCAGAGCGCTCATGTATTGATGAAATATTCACATTACAGAATCCTGACAGAGAAGACAATTGCCAGAGGGGTAGAGAACGATTCAGCCTTCGTGGATTTGCAGGAGGTTTGTAATATGTTACCATAAAACAATTTGTGGACAAGTATGAAAAATAGTAGCGTGTCAGCTACTTACATCAAAACACGATCATCACTGAATTAGTGCATTTCAGAAAATTAACTTAGAATTAAAATGTTAACATACCGCAGGACGTTAAATAATAGAAGCTAAATTAAACTTGCAGTGAAAAACTTTGGAAAATAGATTCAACTTATTAGTAAGCAGCTTAACTGTAGTTGTGTATACATTCACTGTAATTACTTTTGCAGTCGAATTTCATACAAAATACATACATACATATATATATATATATATATATATATATATATATATATATATATATATATATATTCAGTCAAGTTACTGGAATGAGACATAAATCGTAGATATATCCTGAGTATGTAGTGTTTACTGTTTCGCGATTTAACTTTGACACAAATAACGACAGCAATTAAACATGAACTCCACCTGCTGACACGTAATTTTTATTATTATAATTCAGTATTCTATATTTATACCTGATCCAGGATGAACCAGGTTTGTGCTCTGTACGAAGTGATGTTTTCAACACCTAAACGATAATCTCCCGTTTGGTCCTTTTTGTTAGCTCGTTATTCCAAAGGACCCAGTTCAGCTGACATACGAGCCTCTTGGCTTGCCCTACTTTATCGTTTATGTCATCTGCAACTTTTGCGTTTAATGATATCGTAACCCCAGATACTCACAAGTCGTACATCCCTGAGCTTACTGGCTCCAAACTCCAGGTCCCCTATTGGTATTGTCGCCAACCTTCAGATAATCGGTTTTTATCAAGCTAAAGTCAACAAGGATCGGATGCGAGTGTTATACCTTGACAAAGACAGTCGGTTTGCATTTTACGCTTCCATGTACCGGTTTTTACTTCAGTTAAAACTTCCGGCCTCCAGCCGTGGTCGATGTATACAGGTATTCACTGACTTTGGATCCCTATCGGCGGGGTATATCTTCAGAGATAAATCGGAAACTGCATCAAAACCTTAAGAGGAGCCTAATTTATTGAGCTGCGTAGCGGGCACCACAATTCTTCGCGTGATTATCTCGGGCCGATGGCTTCGTTCTCGATTAAAGGTAATCAAACGGTACATTGTTGACACAAAGTCAGCATTCAAACTGTATTTTATTTTATACATTCATTTCTGTTGAAATTATCATTGTGTTTTCCTCGCTTTTAGTAACAGGGCTACTGATCCTAATGGGGAAATTTTTCCCAACAGTGGGGCTGAAGAGATTTTTAAACCCGCCAGGAAAATAAAGAACGCCTGAAGACTGCAAAGGATGTAAGTCATCCACTAGCAACAGCTGACGTTTATAAACGTGCGTGTAGTTGTGACCAAGTGTACATTGGAACCCTTAGAACAAATTATTTGGATTCAGGACCACAAAAAGAAGTGGTAGTACTCAATTAGCTGCACTTAAGTGGAACTGTCGCTTTGAATAAACCGATAAATCGTCCGTAGTGGAATTTGCTTTTCAAAACGGAGGCAATGAAATATAATAAATAAATATAATAACTTGTAGCCAATACAACGCTCTATCGTTCGACCTTGTACAGAGGAGCGACAGAAATTTACAAACACCGTGACAATTTTAACAGAAACGGAGGAGCTAAATAAAATGAAATACGGATGCTGATCTTGCTCTAACAGAGTAACAATCGATTACCTTTAACTGAAGTAAGTGCTGGGAATTAAAACCGACAGTGCATTATTAAAGTTTATACTGTTTTATTATTATGACGTGTGGGTCCAACTGGCCCGCGCAATTTAAAACAAAAGACATTTTCAGAGCTTTGTTTTAGCTTTTCCTAGTGTCTATATTACTATCATTTCCTCAGAATGAGCTATTCCCCATTCGGTCAGACCTGGTTACTCCGGACTTCTTGTGTTTCTGTACAGTTCAAATGTCTAGTTCTAAATTTTCTACCTACAATTTTTCCATCTGGTCCATCAAGTTGTATTACCCCTACCTCCTTTAGATTTCTTTTCACTGCACCGATTTACTATATCAATTCTATTTTAATTTTTCGGCGTATTTAGCAGAATTCCACAACCGTTCTAGTTGGTTCCCCTCTTTTAATGTGCCCACAAAGTCTTAGCCCGCGTTTTTCTCATTCCGACTAAATGTTTGTATACTTGTCATCTCTTTATTCGCTCATAGTCATTTGACCTTTGGAGAAAAGAGAACCACTTGCATGAATATCAAGAGCTCAGATGAAAAACCAATTCTAACCAAAGAAGCGAAAGCAGAAAGTTGGAAGGAATATACATAGGGTCTTTATAAGGGCGATACACTCGAGGGCAATATTATGGAAACGGAAGCTGACGTAGGTGAAGATGAAATAGGAGATATGATACTGCGTGAAGAATTTGACAGAGCACTGAAAGATCTAAGTCGAAACAAGGCCCCGGGTGTACACAACATTCCATTAGAACTACTGATAGCCTTGGGAGAGCCATCCCTGACAAAACTCTACCATCTGGTTGAGCAAGTTGTATGAGACAGGCGAAATACAGTCGAACTTCAAGAAGAATGTAATAATTCCAATCATAAAGAAAACATTTGCTGACATGTGTGAAAACGACCGAACTATCCGTTTAAGAAGTCACGCCTGCAAAATACTGACACGTATTCTTTGCAGACGAATGGAAAAGAAGTCGACCTAGGGGAAGATCAGTTTGAAACACGTGAGGTAATACTGACCCTACGACTTATCTCAGAAGATAGATTAAGGAAAGGCAAACCTATGTTTCTAGCCTTTGTAGACTCAGAGAAAGCTTTTGACAATGTTGACTGGAATACTCTCTTTCACATTATGAAGGTGGCAGGAGTCAAATACAGGGACCGAAATGCTATTTACAATTTGTACAGATTCCAGAAGGCAGTTATAAGAATCGAGGGGAATGAAAAGGAAGCAGTGGTTTGGAGGGAAGTGAGACAGTGTTGTAGCCTGTCTCCGATGTTAATTAATCTATATATTGAGCAAGCAGTGAAGGAAACAAAAGAAAAATTTGGAGTCGGAATTAAAATCCTTGGAGAAGAAATAAAAACTTTGAGGTTTGCCCTTTGACGTTGTAATTCTGTCAGAGGCAGCAAAGGACCTGGAAGAGCAGTTGAACGGAATGGACGGTGTCTTGATAGGAGGATATAAGATGAACATCAACAAAACCAAAACGAGGATAATGGAATGTAGCCGAATTAAGTGGGGTGATGTTGAGGGAATTAGATTAGGACATGAGATACTTAAAGTAGTAGACGAGTTTTGCTGTTTAGGGAGCAAAATAACTGATGATGGTCGAAATAGAGAGGATATAAAATGTAGGCTGGCAATGGCAAGATAAGCATTTCGGAAGAAGAGAATTTCTTAACATCGAGTATAGATTTAAGTATCAGGAAGTCTTTTCTAAAAATATTTGTATGGAGCGTAGCCATATATGGATGTGAAACATGGACGATAAATAGGTTAGACAAGAAGAGAATAGAAGCTTTAGAAATGTGGTACTACAGAAGAATGTTGAAGATGAGACGGGTAGATCACGTAAATAATGAGGATGTACTGAATAGAATTTCGGAGAAGAGTAATTTGATACACAAGTTGACTAGAAGAAGGGATCGGTTGGTAGGACATGTTCTGAGGCATCAAGGGATCACCAAGTTAGTATTTGCGGGCAGCCTGGATGGTAAAAATCGTAGATGGAGACCAAGAAATGAATGCACTAAGCAAATTCAGAAGGAAGTAGGGTTGGAGATGAAGAAGCTTGCACAAGATAGAGTAGCATGGAGAGCTGCATCAAACCAGTCTCTGGACTGAAGGCCACAACAACAACAACAACAACAACAGTCCTTATGTATCGTCTTCAGTATAATTTAGACCTAAAATTTTCTCTCTCTTTTCTTGATTTCTTCAATGTACCTCTTTCTATTTAAAACGAGTATTTCATCCCCCAAAACACACTAGTGTCTCAGTTTTGTGTATTTTGAGATGCATTCTTTGTTTTACATGTATTTTTGAGTCTGAAGATTGTTTTCATTTTGTGACTTCGTAATCAATCATTTATAGGCCAGGTTCCTACACAGTTTCCCATAAATATTGTAACTCAGAAAGTGTCTCGACTTTTCTGTATATGTTGTTGTTGTTGTCTTCAGTCCTGAGACTGGTTTGATGCAGCCCTCCATGCTACTCTATCCTGTGCAAGCTTCTTCATCTCCCAGTACTTACTGCAACCTACATCCTGCTGAATCTACTTAGTGTATTCATCTCTTGGTCTCCCTCTACGATTTTTACCCTCCACGCTGCCCTCCAATGGTAAATTTTTGATCCCTTGATGCCTCAGAACATGTCTACCAACCGGTCCCATCTTCTTGTCAAGTTGTGCCACAAACTCCTCTTCTCCCCAATTCTATTCAATACTTCCTCATTAGTTATGTGATCAACCCATCTAATCTTCAGCATTCTTCTGTGTCACCAAATTTCGAAAGCTTCTATTCTCTTCTTGTCCAAACTATTTATCGTCCATGTTTCACTTCCATACATGGCTACACTCCATACAAATACTTTCATAAACGACTTCCTGACACTTAAATCTATACTCGATGTTAGCAAATTTCCCTTCTTCAGAAACGCTTTCCTTGCCATTGCCAGTCTACATTTTATATCCTCTCTACTTCGACCATCATCAGTTATTTTGCTCCCCAAATAGCAAAACTCCTTTACTACTTTAAGTGTCTCATTTCCTAATCTAATTCCCTCAGCATCACCCGACTTAATTCGACTACATTCCATTATCCTCGTTTTGCTTTTGTTGATGTTCATCTGATATCCTCCCTTCAAGACACTGTCCATTCCGTTCAACTTTCTGTATATATGTCTTAGAATTTGTAAGGCCAGGTTATTGCTACACATGCACTTTTCTTTTGCTGATGTTTGAAACCCTACTGTTTCTGCAGTTTCTTTGCAGATTTCTAATAATTTTTGTGCTATTTGAATGTTTTGCCACACTCTTCTCGATAAACAAAGGTGAAGCACGCAAAGGGAGTGAGGGAACAAAATGAAACTTCACAGGTTGAGATGGTATCCGATACTATTTTGCGATTACAAAAATGAATCAAATTTACAAAGAACTTCGCTGTTATGAGCTCACCTATCTGTATGACGTAGCATCCCTCTGACCTGGAAGCATGCACTGAACCGGTTGGGAAAGGTATCACAATGCCACTGTATCTTGTCCTCAGGCAAGCTGGCTAATAACTTTTCTATCTGGCCCTTCATATCCTGGATACTGGCACTGAGACGGATTTGACACGAGCTGGTCCCATCTTGCATCAGGGACCGATTTGGGGCTTTTGCTGGCCAACATCAATCAGACAGTGTATAGAGACATGTGCCATGTGTGGACGAGCATTTTCTTGTTGAAAATGGCATGATGAGACTATCGCATGAGCAGTAACACATGAGGACACAGGATGTATGAGATGTACCGCTGTGGTGTTAGTATTCCGTAAAGCACTATCAGCTGTCACCTGAAAGCTACCCAAGGCATGACATCAGGAGTAATGCGGCTGTGGCTCTCCAAAACTTGGGAAAATGGAATGGGCCCACAGGTCACCCCAATATTTGCCGACGTTGGTCCAACACTCTGTGATGTTCTTCATCAGCGGTCGATGCTTCCACCACACGGCACCGCTGCAAACGCACTCGTCAACGCTGTGATTAACTGTAGTCGATGCCTGGGATCGTGATTTCGTGGTCTGGTACGGGATGGTATAGAGTGCTGGAGAGACTCCATTACTTGTTCTCCGGCGCCAGATGCGGATGCAAAGAGGTGTGATAGTGCACAATACGGGGAACCTTCCTTGGGGTGGTCAGACGTGGTCGACTGGAATCCTGACGACATTTATAACAGCCGTCACTTTCCCATGTATGAGATTTTCACTGTGCAGCGGAGTGTGTGCTGATATGAAACTTCCTGGCAGATTAAAACTGTGTGCCGGACCGAGACTCGAACTCGGGTTACACAGGTCCAGAGTTCGAGTCTCGGTCGGGCACACAGTTTTAATCTGCCAGGAAGTTTCATATCAGCGCACACTCCGCTGCAGAGTGAAAAATCTCATTCTAGGAATATCCCCCCAGGCTGTGGCTAAGCCATGTCTCCGCAATATCCTTTCTTTCAGGAGTGCTAGTTCTGCAAGGTTCGCAGGAGAGCTTCCGTGAAGTTTGGAAGGTAGGAGACGAGTTACTGGCAGAAGTAAAGCTGTGAAGATGGGGCGAGTTTCGTGTTTAGGTAGCTCAGATGTTAGAGCACTTCCCCGCGAAGGGCAACGGTCGCGAGTTCCAGTCTCGGTCGGGCACACAGTTTTAATCTGGTAGGAAGTTTCACTTTCCCATGTAATCCAACAATCGGTCACTGTCACTTCTGAATGTCCCACGAATCTCGATACTTAACAATTCGACCAGTCGACTAAATGGAAACTCATAATGAGTCCCCTTTCAAACTCTGTCAGGTGCTGATAACACTGTCTTATACGAGTACGTGGCATCACTGTGTACCTCACATTGGCCACTCAATATCGACGTTGTTCACGCTCTTTGTATACATCCCATCGCGTCCAGTACCGAAACTGAAGACGAACAGCGCTAATCCCATCTGTCGGCTGTTATAGCTGTTACAGGGAATTGTGACCCTAAAGTATTTACATACCTGCCGAGGGCGTGAGTGAATACGAAGTTACACAGACATCCGACCATATATTATCGGTGCTTCACTTTTTTGTCAGACCCTGTAGAGTCGTCAAGGCATCCGCAAAAGTTAACCAGTCTGCCCCAATGTTGGTTCCCACTAATATTAGTGGTCCGTATACTATCAATGTGTACAAAAAAGCCGTAAGAGAAAATTTCGTCGTGTCCTGGGACCTTCCCATTGTAACGAGTCGCTGCTTAAGGCAGGTAGAGGTTGGGAATTTTTTTTTCACTAGCTGGTTATTTTTTATGACCCACCGTCTAATTTCTTATGGTGGGTCGTATGTTGCCACTTAGCCGCTGTGACTGGGTCCGGGGTGCGGTGTGACTGAAAGTAACACCACACCGGCTCCCGTCCCCACTCACACCGTTGCCCGTGTCTCGCCACGTGGAGGCGGGCTCTATCTGTTTACATCCATTTGATATCTTTTTTGTGCAGCATTAGAAAAACTTATAAGTAATACCAAATCAAGTGAGATATTAATAAACAAAACGGAATTAAATATTTAGAAAGAAGGGAGGAAGAGAATTGAATAGAGAAGAGAGAGGTATAATATTGCCCGTCACCTGGTTGTGGGCGGCGGCCCGGGTCTTGGAATGACCCTCAAGACGCTGGCCATCGCTCACCATGCCTTTAACATCTACCATCCTAAAAACTAACTTAACTAGAAGAGATTAGGGTACGTTAAAGCTAGAAACTAAAACAAAGACCTCCATGTCCAGCCTGCTAAACTATTTACGATATACAAAGAGAGGTAACTGATTTTGTGCTTGGCTCAAAGTTGCTAATGAAAGGGTTCTTGTGGTAATAGTAATAAAGGTAATGACGCTAACGGTTTGTGTTGAGCCTACAAGGCTCCTAGTAGAGTACATCAGGCCCAAGCTTCTCCCGACCCCGCCGACAACACGACCTGAACGGTGGTTTTCCCCGGTCTACCACAGGTATCCGCCGGATTGGGCTCAGAAGAGAGGAACCACAATCAAGATCCTTCCATCCAGGCCTTGCGCCGCCTCTTACCAGAAGGCGTAGGTCCCTTCAAGAGGTACCTAGCTTTAAGCTCTTATTAGACATGGAGGTACTGTTAACTATTTACATATAAGGTGCAATCTGTTTTTAGGATTGTGTGAGACTTGTGCACCTCTTGTCGGTTGTTCCAGACTGTTCTGTGCAGTGGACTTGGTTGACACTGTGGATCATCCACGCTGGTCGCTTCAATATCTGCGTTGGTGCCCTGGTCTGTATCTGTTTCTTCTTCATCACTCGTGGTGCTAATCATATCTGTGTCCCCCTGCGCATCATGATGTCTGTTTGGACCGACTTGCCTTCGGTAGGGTCTGTTGCGCAAGTATTCTATTTGTTGGATCTTCGAGATTTCGTCAATTAGTTTGTTGAGTTCAGTCCACCTTTCCGGGTTGCGTGTTATGGCATGTAGTTCGTTCTGCGTGTTCAGGCGATTTATGTGTACTGTGTGTCTTGTGTTCGTGCGTTGTCCGCAGAAGAAGACAGTATGTTCAGGGGAACCTTCTTCCCCGCATGTGCATCTATTAGTCTGCTGCAGACTCACGTGGCACAGGTGCGTGGGATAAGGGCCATGTCCTGTGATGAAATGTACCATACCCCGGCTGGGATCGATGTGTTTTAGTTTTATTCTTTCCCAGATGTCAGGGAAGAAGTTGTATACACGGCGGCCCTTATCGCTGTTGGCCCACTCGCTCTGCCAGGTATCCACCCGCCATGCTCTGAGCCGGCGTGTTGTCTCAATCGGTACACCAGTGATCTGCCGAACCTGGTCTATTCTCCCCATCCTAAGCCAGTACATTGCTGCGCGGTACCTGATGGTATTATTTATGGTGAAGATTCCCATGACAAGACATAGTGCGTCATTTGATGTTGTGTTGAATGCCCCTGTTAGTCGAAGTAGAACACTTCTTTGACCTCGACGTACAATGGTTCTGTTCATTCAGAGATTTAATCTTAGGGCCCACGTACCTGCGGCAAAGCATAGTGCTGACTCGAAGAGAGCGCAACGGTGTGTTCGTGTGACTGACAGGGGTTGACAGGTGGGGTATGGGGTATCAGGTGGAGCTGGAGTCATAGTGCGTTTGCGGTACTCACGACGGGCGTGATGCTCATGCAGGAGGGGTCGAAGTGCACGCCGAGGCGGGCCCGCAGCGCCGTCTCGTTGAGGTCCTGCGGCCTGGGGTCCAGGCTGGCGTCCCGCGGCTCCTCGGGCAGCGGGTACTCGTCGCCCGGCGGCGACGGCTTCAGGCCCGCGTCCTCCGGCGACAGCCCGCGCCGCGACACGCGGCCCGCCGCCGCCCCCGCGCCAGCGCCAACGCCGGCCGTCCGGTTGTGGTCGTAGCCGTAGGCCTCCGCCTCCAGTCGCCGGTCGTGCGGGTGCGCCCGCGCGTGGGCGTGCAGGTGCGCATCCGCCGCCGCCGTCGCCAGCACCAGCCAAAGGCACCACGTCCACAGCAGCTCCATCTGCACACATACCGCACCGGAGGTTAGTAACCAGCTCCTTACAAACACCACCTGTACATCCTTCAAACACAAATATTTTTTTTAAGAAACCGCTGAAATGCTTACGAGGAGGCAGTACTTTGCCCCCACACGCGAAATACATTACCGTTTGTGGAAATTGCAACACGAAGAAGGAAACGAGTGAATTCAATTAATTTAATACCACAGGTCAGGTACATGACAACCAACAAATGATTACCTTTTCAAATCTGTACATGTCCTTTGAGCCCTACTACACTACTGGTCATTAAAATTGCTACACCAATAAGAAATGCAGATGATAAACGGGTATTCATTGGACAAATATATTATACTGGAACTGAAATGTGATTACATTTTCACGCAATTTGGGTGCATAGATCCCGAGAAATCAGTACCCAGAACAACCACCACTGCCTGTAATAACGGTCTTGATACGCCTGATACGGGATCGAATGAAGGGTAGAGCCACGGATGGCTTTTACAGGTACAGTTGCCCAAGCAGCTTCAACACGATACCACAGTTCATAAAGAGTAGTGACTGGCCTATTGTGACGAGCCAGTTGCTCGGCCACCATTGACCAGACGTATTCAGTTGGTGACAGGTTTGGAGAATGTGCTGGCCAGGGCAGCAGTCGAACATTTTCTGTATCCAGAAAGGCCCGTACAGCACCTGCAACATGAGGTCGTGCATTATCCTGCTGAAATGTAGGGATCGAATGAAGGGTAGAGCCACGGGTGGTAACACATCTCAAATGTAATGTCCACTGTTCAAAGTGCCGTCAATGCGAACGAGAGGTGACCGAGACGTGTAACGAATGGCACCCCATACCATCACGCCGGGTGATACGGCAGTATAGCGATGACGAATACACACTTCCAATGTGCGTTCACCGCGATGTCACCAAACGCGGACGCAACCATCTCATGATGCTGTAAACAGATCCTGGAGTCATCCAAAAAATTACTTTTTGCCATTCGTGCACCCAGGTTCGTCGTTGAGTACACCATCGCAGGGGCTCCTGTCTGTGATGCAGCGTCAAGAGTAATCACAGCCATGGTCTCCGAGCTGATAGTCCATGCTGCTGCAAACTGTTCGTACCGATGGTTGCTGTCTTGCAAACGTCCCCATCTGTTGGCTCAGTGGTAGAGACGTGTCTGCACCATCCGTTACAGCCATGCGGATAAGATGCCTGTCATCTCGACTGCTAGTGATACGAGGCCGATGGGATCCAGCACGGCGTTCCGTATTACCCTCCTGAACCCACCGATTCCATATTCTGCAAACAGTCATTGGATCTCGACCAACGCGAGGAGCAGTGTCGCGATACGATAAACCGCAATCGCGATAGGCTACAATCCGACCTTTATCAAAGTTGGAAATGTGACGGTACGCATTTTTCCTCCTTAGACGAGGCATCACAACAACGTTTCACCAGGCAATGCCGGTTAACTGCTTTTTGTGTATGAGAAATCGGTTGGAAACTGTCCTCATGTCAGCATGTTGTAGGTGTCGCCACCGGCAGCAACCTTGTGTGAATGCTCTGAAAAGCTAATCATTTGCATATCACAGCATCTTCTTCCAGTCGGTTAAATTTCGCGTCTGTAGCACGTCATCTTCGTGGTGTAGCAATTTTAATGGCCAGTAGTGTATTAAGTAAGTCGTGTGGCTACCATGCGCTGCAATTACAGCTGCTGTACGCCGTGGTATTGAATCATCAATAAGGTTCTGAATACGTTCCTGGGGGATTTCCCTCCACGCAGTTTGTATCCGAGGCCACAGATCTGTGACACCAGTTACTGGAGGTCCGTGACGCACCACGTTCCGACCAACTACATCCCAGACATGTCCGAGGGGCGACATGTCTAGCGAACGTGGAGGCCAGGGAAGCAATTGTACCCGTCGCTCTTCGAAGAAGGCCTGTACATTCCTCGCAATATGTGGCCGGGCACTGTCCTGTTGAAACGTGGCCTGTGGAAATGCCTGAAGCAGAGGGAGTACCTCAGAATACACAACCTCCATTAGCTACCGATTGCTGTTCAATGTGCCCGCAATACGTACGATGCGAGATCGGTTGTTGAAACAAATGGCTCCCCAAACCATCACACCTGGTGTTTGTCCGTTATTTCGCTCCACTACGCAGCCCTCCACGATGCGCTCACCACGGTACCGCCGAACACGTATGCGGACATCACTGTAGGACACCAAAGCAAGTTGCTGCTTATGGGCTTCAACAGCAGGCGCCTGGTTCGTGCACCCATGTCGATAACTGTTCGTCGGCGACGGAGGCTGGAGTTTACACGCCAATACCGCCTCCGAATGTCTACTGAGTGGCGCCAGGTGGCCTCCCCAGATGATTCACGTTTTCTCTCTATCGAACAGACTTCCATTGGTGTGTACGGCGTCAGACGTCTGAAAGCAAACATGCTGCTACGATCGTCGGAAGCTTCCAGGCCGGAGGAGGGAGCACTGTGGTCTGGAGAATGTTTTTGTGGCCTTCCCTGAGTGATCACGTCATTCTGGAAGGTACAATGGATCAACACAACACAATACATCTAGCCGAGCGGGATAGCCGTGCAGTCTAGGTCACCTTCAGACGGTTCGCTCCGTTTCCTCCGTCAGGGGTTAGAGTCCTCCCCTGGTCATGGGTGTGTATGTGTTGTCCTTAGCGTAAGTTAGTTTAAGTTAGGTTAAGTAGTGTGTGAGCCTAGGGACCGATGACTTCCGCAATTTGGTCCCACAGGAACTTACCACAAATTCCCAAAAAATGTCCATCTACCAGCAGGGTAACGCAACGTGTCACACAGTTCGCAGTGTACGTGCGTGGTTCGAAGAGCACCAGCACCAGGATGAGTTTACTTTACTGCCCTGACGACCAAACTCCCCAGATTTAAACCCAACAGAGAATCTGTGGGGCCGCGCAGGATTAGCCGAGCGGTCTGGGGCGCTGCAGTCATAGACTGTGTGGCTGGTCCTGGCGGAGGTTCGAGTCCTCCCTCGGGCATGGGTGTGTGTTTATTTGTCCTTAGGATAATTTAGGTTGAGTAATGTATAAGCTTACGGACTGATGACCTTAGCAGTTAAGTCCCATGAGATTTCACACACACACACACACACACACACACACACACACACACACACACACACACACACACACACACACAGAATCTGTGGGGCGACCTCGATTGGGTTGTTCGCATCATGGATCCTCAACCAAGAAACCTAGCGCGGCTGGCCACTGCACTACAGCCGTCAATGGTACCTTCCAGAACCTCCCTGACTCTCTACTTGCACGTCTTGCAGCGGCCCCCAATTACAAAAGTCGTTATTTACTCTTTGGACGGTGTGTCACGTTAATGTGACTTGACAGGATATCTCGTAGACACTGGCGTGTTCAGGGCTTTTGCTGAATCGCTAGTGGAACCTATCAAATTCTGGATCCTGTGGCCTATTCTTCATCGGCATAATAGACAGGTCCCAAATACTACAGGAACTACACAGTGCCCAAGGTCATGGTAAGGCACTACGACGCCATTCAGTCGTCTGATGCTGAATACAATGCGGAGTATTTGTCTCCGTACAGTCGGGGCAGAAATGGATTCCTGGCGGCCCACCTTCGATACGTTGGCGATCTGATTGCAGGGGCAACGTGACGTCCGTTCGTTAAACACATGTGGCCGTCTGGTGTGACGGTGTACTCGCAAGGAAAAAGTATCTTTGCGATGTTAAAGATCCACGTTAGACACTTTTGACGTCGGAAACTAGAACTTTTGTGTTATCTCCAATATGCTGTGATACATGCGCCTTGCATCGATTTTCATCCCTTGCTCAAAGTCGGTAAACGAGCGAGCGCTGCCGTATTCACTACAGACTGGTCAGATGTCTTGTCTATACTCACGCTATAGCCGCAGGTGGCCATAACATTGGCACCATATGCGGCACAGAACAAAATACTGATATTTGCTGGACGCATCAAGAAGATGGGCGACAATGCATCGACCAAGATACGTAAATCAGTAGTTTGAATGGTATCAAAGACGTGAAATAAATCAGAGGATGGTTGGAAACTAACTGGAATAAAAAATCCTTGCACAGTAAAGCAATACATGTCCGGCTATTGGAAAACAGTGGAAAATTATAGGTGGGCATAATAGGATCAAAATTAAGGTCACGGAAGCAGGGAGACTCACAAGGCGCGAGAAAATGTAATGGCGTTGGAAAGAAGGAACAAAGGCGTACTGAACAAGTTGTTTGTCATCGTGAAGAGTCAAAATGAATTAAATAAATACACAAGCAAATCATTTACCCCCTCACAAATGACCACTTCCTGCAGCTGACGCCGACAGTATGGAAGGACTATTTGCGTTATTACTGTGTAATCTAGCAGCTATACTTTGAAGCAAATTGTGAATGGTTTTAACTTTTAAATAAAACGTTAAAATACGATGTCCATTGCAAATTTTAGATAGTATACTTGTGAAGAGGATCATTTAATCGGCAAAGTGGAGGTTGTTGAGGTGTATATTGAGCTCCCGGCTTACGCTGTCCAATGTACACTTCCGGTTGAAGTCTGAGCTGTGTTTCATATTTTTAAGTACTGAGGATGTTTTTGTGAGTAAATGCACGAATGATAAAATTCAGAGCCGCATCTGGTCTGATACGAGACAGCAGCTTCAGCGTTCTTCGAATAGAACTAGGACTCCTACAGTTGTGCTCCAACACACTCCGGTATTCGGTCTACCGGGTAGCAAGCAACACTTTGAAAATCTAATAGATGATCAGGTGACTTGATTTTTCTGTTTCACTACGTGTAACGTAATCTAAAAATTCATTGGAGTCCATCTGAATCAATGGTTTAATTTTCAAAAAATTTCACATATGTTCAACGTATTTCATCAAAGAAAATTCTTCAGTAAATCTTCTGTCACACTTCTGTCAGATAAAAATTGCCTTTACTAACAGGTAATGATGTATGAAACTCGTTCATCACGCCTTGTTCTGTTTCACAACTGATGAAGAACATGCAAGCGATGTCTTCTGTAAATATTTCGTCTTTACTTTTACCAAGTAATAAATTTTTACTCTTTGACTTCTAATGTAAGACTGACAGATGTGGATGCCGTACGCCTACTCATCCGAAATAGATGTGTTGACAGGTATAAAACGAGAACAAATTGTGCTTAAACACGCTGCTTGGCAATAAATCAACACGAACATAATATTCTGTCACTCTTAATTTTCTTTTTTAAAAGCTGACGTCGATGGCCTTCGCAGTGGACAACTCTGAACAAGTTTCTACATCCGACTTGCTTCTCCAACAGAAGGCGGTACAGTGAGTGAAAAACAGTCCTTAAACTCCAGGAAACGAGGTACATTAACATACGGAACAGAATCCACGAAACAACTACTTCTTTTCGCAGCACTCACTATTTATTAGCAAAGATAATGTCTGATGATCATGCAGTTCAGGCCATGAACTAAATCTTTCCAGTCGACCGAACGTAGAAACAGCAACATTTCTACATCTAATATATGAGACAAGAGCGCTTGCTTTGACGTTAAGATGTTAGCTCATTGAGATGACTCAATAATACCACAGACTAGTTTTCATTGATGTTTTACGTTGGGTAAATAGACCAATACAATACGCTTAAACTGACCCGCTGCCAACTAACGCATAGTATGTTAAGAACTCACGTTACTCACAAACTGCCACAACACTTGCATCACCTCCCAAAATTTCAACAGCATTGTTTACACAGCTGCACGCATACGCTTCTTTTTCGACGAATACTCAATAGGCAGCTTGGTTCGCTATATTACGTCACCTTAATCCCATGGAAAATGTCTGGGGCTGTATTGAACAGCGTGTGAATCATACCAACCAACATCCCCCCAATCTGGTTGCAGGACCTAACTTTAAATGCGAGGCTTCAGCTGAATATGGGATACAGGAAGAGACGGTGTTACACGATATTAGCGTGATGTTTCTTTGGGGTGACTAATTTTTTATTCAGAGTGCTTACGTAGAGAGGAATTTTCCCTCAAAGCTATGGAGATTCTTGGGAGATGCAGCAATGGCAAAACTACGTATTTAACCTGGTGTACAAGATATGTGAGACAGCCAAAGTAACCTCAGACTTCATGATCACTTTAATAATTCGAATTACAGAGAAGGCAGCTGCTTAAACCATCAGTTTAATAAGTAATGGATATAAAATACTGAAACGAATTATAGAAGAATAGAAAAAATAGTAGATGCCGATCTCGAGGAATCAGTTTGGATTCCAAAGAAATGTAGGAAGACGCAGAGCAATACTGACGCTACGACATACACTCCTGGAAATTGAAATAAGAACACCGTGAATTCATTGTCCCAGGAAGGGGAAACTTTATTGACACATTCCTGGGGTCAGATACATCACATGATCACACTGACAGAACCACAGGCACATAGACACAGGCAACAGAGCATGCACAATGTCGGCACTAGTACAGTGTATATCCACCTTTCGCAGCAATGCAGGCTGCTATTCTCCCATGGAGACGATCGTAGAGATGCTGGATGTAGTCCTGTGGAACGGCTTGCCATGCCATTTCCACCTGGCGCCTCAGTTGGACCAGCGTTCGTGCTGGACGTGCAGACCGCGTGAGACGACGCTTCATCCAGTCCCAAACATGCTCAATGGGGGACAGATCCGGAGATCTTGCTGGCCAGGGTAGTTGACTTACACCTTCTAGAGCACGTTGGGTGGCACGGGATACATGCGGACGTGCATTGTCCTGTTGGAACAGCAAGTTCCCTTGCCGATCTAGGAATGGTAGAACGATGGGTTCGATGACGGTTTGGATGTACCGTGCACTATTCAGTGTCCCCTCGACGATCACCAGTGGTGTACGGCCAGTGTAGGAGATCGCTCCCCACACCATGATGCCGGGTGTTGGCCCTGTGTGCCTCGGTCGTATGCAGTCCTGATTGTGGCGCTCACCTGCACGGCGCCAAACACGCATACGACCATCATTGGCACCAAGGCAGAAGCGACTCTCATCGCTGAAGACGACACGTCTCCATTCGTTCCTCCATTCACGCCTGTCGCGACACCACTGGAGGCGGGCTGCACGATGTTGGGGCGTGAGCGGAAGACGGCCTAACGGTGTGCGGAACCGTAGCCCAGCTTCATGGAGACGGTTGCGAATGGTCCTCGCCGATACCCCAGGAGCAACAGTGTCCCTAATTTGCTGGGAAGTGGCGGTGCGGTCCCCTACGGCACTGCGTAGGATCCTACAGTCTTGGCGTGCATCCGTGCGTCGCTGCGATCCGGTCCAAGGTCGACGGGCACGTGCACCTTCCGCCGACCACTGGCGACAACATCGATGTACTGTGGAGACCTCACGCCCCACGTGTTGAGCAATTCGGCGGTACGTCCACCCGGCCTCCCGCATGCCCACTATACGCCCTCGCTCAAAGTCCGTCAACTGCACATACGGTTCACGTCCACGCTGTCGTGGCATGCTACCAGTGTTAAAGACTGCGATGGAGCTCCGTATGCCACGGCAAACTGGCTGACACTGACGGCGGCGGTGCACAAATGCTGCGCAGCTAGCGCCATTCGACGGCCAACACCGCGGTTCCTGGTGTGTCCGCTGTGCCGTGCGTGTGATCATTGCTTGTACAGCCCTCTCGCAGTGTCCGGAGCAAGTATGGTGGGTCTGACACAACGGTGTCAATGTGTTCTTTTTTCCATTTCCAGGAGTGTATCTTAAAGTATACATATCTTAAAGAACGGCAGACCTTCGTTGATAGCATTAGTAGATCTAGAGAAAGTTTTTGCACTGTTGACTGGACTGGAGTGTTCGAAATTCTCAACGTCGCAGGGTAAAATATAGGGAACGGATAATTATTTACAGCTTGAACAGAAACCAGATTGCAGTTATAAGAGTCGATGGACACAAAAGGGAAGCAGTGGTTGACAAGGGAATGAGATCAGGCTGTAATTTATACACGATGTTGCACACTCTGTACAATGAGAAAGTATTAAATGAAAACCAAAGAGAAATTCGGAAGGGGAATTAAAGATCAGGGAGAAGAAATAAAAACCTTGAGGTTTGTCGATATCATTATAATCGCGCCAGAGACTGCAAAGAACTCGGAACAGAAGCTGAAATAAACAAATAAATAGAAATAAAACAAGGGTAATGGATCGAAGTCAAATTAAATCGACTGATGGTGAAGGGACTAGAAAATTATACATGACCATTAGTAGTTAAAAAATGAATGTCGTGTGACTAGAGCCTCCCGTCGTGTAGACCGCTCGCCGGGTGCATGTCTTTCGATTTGACGCCACTTCGGCGACTTGCGCGTCGATGGAGATGAAACACTTAGTCCCTGGGCGGAGAAAATCTCCGACCCAGCTGGGAATCGAACCCGGGCCCTTAGGACTGACATTCTGTCGCACTGACCACTCAGCTACCGGGGGCGGACTACATTTGTATTTAAGTTTTGCTATTTAGGCAAGTACAGACGATATAACATGCTAATAGAAAATCTGTTCTGAAGGTAAGTTGCATAGTATACAAGCGAAACGCAGTTTAGACAGTAAGAAAATAGAAATTTTTGAAATGTTCTACTACAGAAGAAAGTAAAGGAGACCGCTTATAAAACACTAATACGATATATTCTTGAGTACTGCTCGAGCGTTTGGGATCCCTATCAGGTCGGATTGAGGGGGGACATAGAAGCAATTCAGAGGCGGGCTGCTAGATATGGTAGGTTTGATCATCACGCGAGTGTTACGGAAATGCTTCAGGAACTCGAGTGGGAGTCTCTGGAGGAAAGGAGGCGTTCTTTTCGTGAATGGCTACTGAGGAAATTTAGAGAATCAGAATTTTAGGCTGACTGCGGTACAATTTTACTGCCGCCAACTTATATTTCGCGGAAAAACCACAAAGATAAGATAAGAGAGATTAGGGCTCGTACAGAGGCATATAGGCAGTCAATTTTCCTTCGTTCTGTTGGGGAGTGGAACAGGGAGAGAAGATGCTAGTTGTGGTACGAGGTACCCTCCATTATGCACCGTTTGGTGGATTGCGGAGTATGTATGTAGATGTAGATGTAGAACTGAAGATCAGATGGGTAGATCGAATAACTAATGACGAGGTACTGAACGGAATTGGCGAAGAAAAGAAATTTATGAAACAATTTGATTTAAAGGAGGGATATGTCAATAGGAGACATCCTGAGGCATCAAGCAGTCGTCAATTTCTAAATGTAGGGAAGTGTAGGAGTAAAAACTGTCGAGGGAGCCTGAGGGATGAATACATTCGGCATGTGCATATAGTTAGTTTTTGGGTGAAGTATTTATGAACAGATGAAGAGGTTTGTACAGGATATACTAGTGTGGAGAGATGCATCATACCAGTCATAGAAACTGAAGACCACAGACGGCCAGTGTGGCTGAGCGATTCTACGCGCTTCAGTCGGGAACCGCGCGACCACTACGGTCGCAGATTCGAATCCTGTCTCGGGCATCGATGTGTGTGATGTCCTTAGGTTAGTTAGGTTTAAGTAGTTCTAAGTTCTAGGGGACTGATGACCTCAGGTGTTAAGTCTCATTGTCCTCAGAGCCATTTGAACCATTTTTTAAGACCGCAACAACAATCAACAGGTATCTGAAGACAGCAGATCAGCACTCATCAAAACAAAACAAAAAAAGTAAAATAAAACGTGCGTAAACGTCTGAATATCCTGAATATCACAACGATGATGGCCAGAGCCGTACCAACACTGAGGGTACCTCGCAATTTCATTTTACGTAATAAATATTTAGGTCATTCACCCAAATCGATATGTTATGCAGACTCGACATTCTATTATTTGCGGAGCGATTCACTTTTTTCAGTTCCTTCTCAGCCTACCTCGCACGCCGTAAGTAACCACAGACAACACTGTGTGACCGCGCGGGCGTCGCTTGTTATGCCTGCGGCGCGTGGCGCGTGAGGCAACCGGGTGGCCAGCCGGCGCCGGCGGGCAGACTAAACAGCGGCGCGCAGGCGCCGCCGGCCGCCTTATAGCCTCGTAAACGAGTCCGGTGCTGGTCGCGCGCACGTGGGGACAGTTATACGCGCCGGATCTGACTCGCGCCTCGCAACTCATTTACGCCACTAACCGAGCTTTATGCGAGCTCTCTCCGCAGTGCGTCTAACTTTGTAGAACAAACAGCCGCCACAAATAACGGCCACAAAGGAATTTCAAAAGCCTGAGTGCTGGCCTTTGTCCCCGTAGAATGGCTGTTGTTTATTATCCTTCCGTCACGATGGAAGCCTCTACGGATCTGAACTACTTCGTATCTTCCACCCGTGCCTCTGAGGACTGTCTGCGTACGAGTCAGCTCGTAAAAGATGCATTCCGAGGATTCCAGGTTCGCATTTCATCCTATTACCAGAAAACATCTTCCCCCAGTTCGCATTAAGTTCCTCTACGTTTGTTCATAATTTGAGCATTGCTATTAAGTTTAAAGTACTCTGACCTCAATTTGTACAACGTGTTAAAAATGTATTCCACATTTTGAGACGTGATAATACAGACTGAAAAAAGAAAAATGTCCAGTAATCATGGACATACCTTAAGAGCTACGAGCACTTCACTCAAGAAAAACATATCTCTCCTGCCGCGTATTCTTTTCTATTACGTACGACCTACTGAAAGCAGTAAACGAATGAGAACATAGTATACTGTTACTGTGAAACAGCAGAGCTTCTAATACGAGGGCTGTCCAGAAAGTAAGTTCCGATCGGTTGCTAAATGGAAACCACAGTGAAAATCAGAAATATTTTATTTGCGAGACTTAGTTACACTTTCCAGATAATTCTCTACATAGTCGCCGCTCCGTCTTAGGCATTTGTCGGAGTGTTATACCAAATTTCCAACACCATCGTCATAAAGGCAGCCGCCTGTGCTTTCCGATAATTGTCTACGCTGGTCTATAGCGTATAGCCTGCGCCCAAGTGTTGTCTTCGTATCCAGCGTTTCATGTGAACAGAGGTGATACTCAGGACGAGCCAGTTAGGGCTGTGTTGTGGGTGATCGAACACTTCCCATCGAAAAGGCTGCAGGAGCTTCTTCACTGCCTCTGCAGAGTGCGGGAGAGAATTGGCATGAAGAAGGAATTGCGTGACAGTTCTGTTAGATGGGCTGCATTCATTAAGGCGAAGTCTCTCAGTGGGACCTCCTACTTGGCGGGATACATCGTTGTTCTAGGCAGCTTTACTCGCTCACAGTCCGCTCACAACTGAAAAGAGCGTCTTGACACTATCGACGCTCATACTAGAGACACTACCCAACACATCTGTGCAAAGCTTCATCGGGTTTTCACTGTGGTGTTCATTTCGCGACCGAGTGGACTTACTTTCTGGACAACCCTCGTATGATCTGTTTGTTATTACGTACGACCTTCATTAGCGCAACATCGCAAAATAAAGTACTGAATATGGTGTCTACTGATAATAGGGCGTGTTTTTGTACGATGTCTTAGGGAATCGCGCATACTCTGAAAAACTCTGAGTTGATCATTGATACGCTGATGATGTGTTCCTGTAGCGTTTGTAATTCATTAATGTGCTTGCATTCACCAAAGAATTCAAAGCTCCCCGAAACCAAAAAGTCTAAGAGACTGGGGGAGAAAGCTGTACAATGCATGGACCTGCTCGACCAGTCCACTGCCTATTAAGTGTGTGTGTGTGTGTGTGTGTGTGTGTGTGTGTGTGTGTGTATGTCCGTGTGTGTGACGCCCTCGATGGCAATTTGCACTACTCAACCTGTTTGGTAGTGTGCTAGCTTCTGCTAGTCTTTCGTCAATAAGTCCTGCCCTTACACTAATTGAAAATCGGCACTGATGCAGTGGGTTCTTCTTCAACTGCGTGTGGATCCACTGTCAATAACACAGTAATATGTTCATATTTCTTTACTGCCTTCTGTACGTCGTTCTTAATAGCAAAGAGTCTATAGTGAAAGAGATGTCTCTCACAGTAGAAAAGATATTGTGATCAAAACTCTTAAGGTTTATTTTCAGATACCACGTTTACAGGACATTTTTGTCTTGCTTTGAGCACTTCTCAAAATACGGGGAACATTTTTTTAACATTCTTTAATTTCGAGGGGCTGCCATGTCACCTGCAATATGAACAGCCGGTGCAGTGCGAGATGCCATGAGCAGTATGATTATAGTGAAACTTCCCTTAGCACTTACGAACGCAGACGTTGCGGATATCCAACAATGCGTGACCATGGTGGTTAGGGCGATTCTGTAACAACGTTTGCTGACAGTTTCCAACCGCCTTACAATCAATCAGAATCGTGTCGCAGCTACAGGCATTTAGTTTGTAACTCTTTTTCCTTTATGTTATGAGACCATTCACCGAAATTTTCAGACTCAACATGTATGTCAATGCCCTGACAACCGACTGGGAAATACTATCTAAAGATAAAATTTCTTCTTCTTCTTTCACGTCTTTCGAAGCAGTGAAGCCTTAACAGGTACATCTACATCTACATCTACATCCATACTCCGCAAGCCACCTGACGGTGTGTGGCGGAGGGTACCTTGAGTACCTCTATCGGTTATCCCTTCTATTCCAGTCTCGTATTGTTCGTGGAAAGAAGGATTGTCGGTATGCCTCTGTGTGAGCTCTAATCTCTCTGATTTTATCCTCATGGTCTCTTCGCGAGATATACGTAGGACGGAGCAATATACTGCTTGACTCTTCGGTGAAGGTATGTTCTCGAAACTTCAATAAAAGCCCGTACCGAGCTACTGAGCGTCTCTCCTGCAGAGTCTTCCACTGGAGTTTATCTATCATCTCCGTAACGCTTTCGCGATTACTGAATGATCCTGTAACGAAGCGCGCTGCTCTCCGTTGGATCTTCTCTATATCTTCTATCAACCCTATCTGGTACGGATCCCACACTGCTGAGCAGTATTCAAGCAGTGGGCGAACAAGCGTACTGTAACCTTCTTCCTTTGTTTTCGGATTGCATTTCCTTAGGATTCTTCCAATGAATCTCAGTCTGGCATCTGCTTTACCGACGCTCAACATTATATGATCATTCCATTTTAAATCACTCCTAATGAGTACTCCCAGATAATTTATGGTATTAACTGCTTCCAGTTGCTGACCTGCTATTTTGTAGCTAAATGATAAAGGATCTATATTCGCAGCACATTACGCTTGTCTACATTGAGATTCAATTGCCATTCCCTGCACCATGCGTCAATTCGTTGCAGATCCTCCTGCATTTCAGTACAATTTTCCATTGTTACAACCTCTCGATACACCACAGCATCATCTGCAAAAAGCCTCAATGAACTTCCGATGTCATCCACCATGTCATTTATGTATATTGTGAATAGCAACGGTCTTATGACACTCCCCTGCGGCACACCTGAAATCACTCTTACTTCGGAGGACTTCTCTCCATTGAGAATGACATGCTGCGTCCTGTTATCTAGGAACTCCTCAATCCAATCACACAATTGGTCTGATAGTCCATATGCTCTTACTTTGTTCATTAAACGACTGTGGGGAACTGTATCGAACGCCTTGCGGAAGTCAAGAAACACGGCATCTACATGTGAACCCGTGTCTATGGTCCTCTGAGTCTCGTGGACGAATAGCGCGAGCTGGGTTTCACATGACCGTCTTTTTCGAAACCCATGCTGATTCCTACAGAGTAGATTTCTAGTCTCCAGAAAAGTCATTATACTCGAACACAATACGTGTTCCAAAATTCTACAACTGATCGACGTTAGAGATATAGGTCTATAGTTCTGTACATCTGTTCGACGTCCCTTCTTGAAAACGGGGATGACCTGTGCCCTTTTCCAATCCTTTGGAACGCTACGCTCTTCTAGAGACCTACGGTACACCGCTGCAAGAAGGGGGACAAGTTCCTTCGCGTACTCTGTGTAAAATTGAACTGGTTTCCCATCAGGTCCAGAGGCCTTTCCTCTTTTGAGCGATTTTAATTGTTTCTCTATCCCTCTGTCGTCTATTTCGATATCTACCATTTTGTCATCTGTGCGACAATCTAGAGAAGGAACTACAGTGCAATCTTCCTCTGTGAAACAACTTTGGAAAAAGACATTTAGTATTTCGGCCTTTAGTCCGTCATCCTCTGTTTCAGTACCATCTCGGTCACAGAGTGTCTGGACATTTTGTTTTGATCCACCTACCGCTTTGACATAAGACCAAAATTTCTTAGGATTTTCTGCCAAGTCAGTACATAGAACTTTACTTTCAAATTCATTGAACGCCTCTCGCATAGCCCTCCTCACACTACATTTCGCTTCGCGAATTTTTGTTTGTCTGCAAGGCTTTGGCTATGTTTATGATTGCTGTGAAGTTCCCTTTGCTTCCGCAGCAGTTTTCTAACTCGGTTGTTGTACCACGGTGGCTCTTTTCCATCTCTTACGATCTTGCTTGGCACATACTCATCTAACGCATTATGTACGACGGTTTTGAACTTTGTCCACTGATCCTCAACACTATCTGTACTTGAGACAAAACTTTTGTGTTGAGCCGTCAGGGACTCTGAAATCTGCTTTTTGTCACTTTTTCTAAACAGAAAAATCTTCCTACCCTTTTTAATATTCCTATTTACGGCAGAAATCATCGATGCCGTAACCGCTTTATGATCGCTGATTTCCTGTTCTGCATTAACTTTTTCAAATAGTTCGGGTCTGTTTGTCACCAGAAGGTCTAATATGTTATCGCCACGGGTCGGTTCTCTGTTTAACTGCTCAAGGTAGTTTTCAGATAAAGCACTTAAAAAAATTTCACTGGATTCTTTGTCCCTGCCACCCGTTATGAACGTCTGAGTCTCCCAGTCTATATCCGGCAAATTAAAATCTAGTTCTATGTTCGTCTGCTTCTTATTTCTTCTCTTCACTGAGTATCATGGACACATAGCAATTTATGGGCTACTACAGTACCGCTCATTACTTTCAATAAACCATAATATTTCAAAAATATAATTATATACACTGAAACATATGTAATGTAAGTAGGCTGTTTATGTTTTCTTAATGGCAACGTTACGTAGCGCTCTGTATGAAAATAACTGGCTGTGCTGTGTGCAGTCTGTGGCTAGTTTGCATTGTTGTCTGCCATTGTAGTGTTGGGCAGCGGCAGCTGGATGTGAACAGCGCGTAGCATTGGGCAGTTGGAGGTGAGCCGCCAGCAGTGGTGGATGTGGGGAGAGAAATGGCGGAGTTTTGAAATTTGTAAGACTGGATGGCATATATATTATGATTATTAAGGTAAATACATTGTTTGTTCTCTATTAAAATCTTTCATTTGCTAACTATGCCTATCAGCAGTTAGTGCCTTCCGTAGTTTGAATCTTTTATTTAGCTGGCACTAGTAGCGCTCGCTGTATTGCAGTAGTTCGAGTAATAAAAATTTTTGTGAGGTAAGTGATTTGTGAAAGGTATAGGTTAATGTTAGTCAGGGCCATTCTTTTGTAGGGATTTTTGAAAGTCAGATTGCGTTGCGCTAAAAATATTGTGTGTCAGTTTAAGGACAGTCATGTATAATTGTTGAAAGGGGACGTCCTTTCAAGTCGGCATCAATCAGTGTCCGTTTTACTGTTGCAGCAGATATATTTTTCTTCTTCATTTCTATCAACTGTGGGAGAATTTGTGCTGCTGTTTTCAACCTACTTCTCTTGTTAGTAGTTCTGATGAATTTGTCATCAAATTTTAGTTCAGAATAAAAACATTCTTGGTTGCGAAGTTATTTAATATCAATGACGGCTTTCTTCCTTTTAGGCTGTCACCGGATTCTAGAAAGCAGCTGGATTTGTACGTAACCCATCCGTCATAAAGCCATATGTAACGTAAAACGGACGCAACAGTAACTGGACATGTATTCCATCCGTCATAAAAACTTATAAAACTCAAGTGGCCCTTGATCACACCAGCTGATTCCGCCATAGCAATACATAATAGGACCACGCTTACAAAATAAACGCGATATGAGCCGTATACAGCACATACCTTGTTTATTTTGTACGTGTGGTCCTATATTGTACTGCTATGGGGGAGTCAGCTGGTGTGCTCAAGGTCCACTTATATATGTTTACACTATCTGAAGTTGCCCCAAAAGGTGAAACGTGTCACTGATATTAGGTAACTTCACAACCAAGAATGTTTTATTCTGAAATAATAGCACCCTGCCACAATGGAATGTAAACTTTTCTCCATCACTTTTAGATGTTTTGAGCGGTCTACCTCGTCATGGTAGGTCCTTGTTGTGAAGGGTGTATTGAGTCCTCCCTACATACACGGGACATTGTTTTGTAATTTGGGTCATATATGAGCCGGCTTGTCTGAGTGTTACAGCTATAGCACGGTTGTCTATGGAACCATAATAATGATGCGCACACAGTCAGCTGTCACTAAGGAACTGTAGTATAGTAACAAAATAGTGTGTATCGCACAACTGCATGATATACACTACGGACATCACAACAGAACAGGGAAGAAAAGGGTAGTATGGAACGCGCATTCATTCGTCACACAGGGGAAAAAAACCCTACCATTTCCGGTAAGTATTTTGTATGTATAAACACTCTTCTGTATAGTATTCAATGTAGATGAAAACAAACGCTAAAACACGAAGTTTTTACCAATGTTGTGCTAAGCCATGGTACTATATACTGTCTATAGGGAATTAGATGTCAGTTATTTGGTTTACTGAAAGTAATGACCAGTAGCGTGTACCAGGTGTAGAAGAATGAAACCGGCAATTACTATAGATGGTCTGGCCGTCAATGTAGGGCCCGGGAGACCACGTCTGCAGCGCCATCAGCTTCCTGTAACGGCTGACGACGAATGTCAACACACAGTAACCCAAGTTCCATACATCGGTATCTGTTTCAAACCAGTAAACATGTCGACTCTCGTGCTTACGAACTACGATTTGCGGACATCATTGGTTTTCTGTTATCATTTGAAGAAAACTGCTGCAGAATCGCATCGAAAGCTCTTCGAAGCTTTCGGCGAACATGCACTTGGGAAAACACAGTGTTTTTACTGGTTCAAAAAATTCTAAAGTGGTGATTTTGACGTGAAAAACAACGAGAGCGGGAAACCACCGAACAAGTTCGAAGACGATGAATTGCAGACGTTATTGGATGAAGATGATACTCAAACTCAACAGGAACTCGCGGAACAATTGAATTTGACGCAGAAAGCCGTTTCTCTCCGGTTGAAAGTTGTAGGAAAGGTGCAGAAAGTGGGAAAATGGCTTCTGCGCGAACTGAATGAAAGACAGCAAGCAAATCGAAAAACCACTTGCGAAATGCTGCTCGCCAGATACAATAGAATGTCATTTCTCCATCGAATAGTGAAAAGTGATGAAAAATGGATATATTTTAAGGCGCACGGCGTAGCCGTGCGGTCTAAGGCACCTTGCACTGTCCGCGCAGCTCCCTCCAACGGAGGTTCGAGTCCTCCCTCGGGTATGGGTGTGTGTGTGTTGTCCTTAATGTAAGTTAGTTTAAGTTAGATTAAGTAGTGTGTAAGCTTAGGGACCGATGACCTCAGCAGCTTCGTCCCGTAAGACCTTACCATAAATTTTCAATTTCCAAACATATTTTGAGAATCACAAGCGTCCTAAATCATGGGTGTATCCATGCGAACCATGGATAACCGCTGCAAGACCATATCGCTTTGGAAAGAAGACAATGCTCTGTGTTTGGTGGGATCATAAGGGTGCTAAAACCTGGCGAAACCATTAACACTGATCGCTGTCAACAGCAAATGATAGATTTAAATCGAGCATTACGTGGAAAGCGACCAGAATATGGAAAAAGGCTACACAAAGTCATATTGCTCCATGATAACGCCCCATCACACGCAGCAAAACGGGTCAGGAAAACGATCGCGGCGTTCACTTTGTAAATACTAGGGCATGCGGCTTATTCTCCAGACTTGGCTCTGTCCGATTATCATGTATTTCTTACACTGGGACATGCTCTCGCTGAACAACGCTTCAATTTGTATGAAAACGTACGAAAATGTCTCACTGATTGGTTCGCTCCAAAAGAAGGTTTTTTTTGCGTGGCAGGGTGGTAGAAATATATAAATAGCAATGGAGATTATTTTGAATAAAATATTGCTTATCAGTTTCAAGGCAATGGCCTTGCCGCAGTGGCTACACCGGTTCCCGTGAGATCACCGAAGTTAAGCGCTGTCGGGCGTGGTCGGCACTTGGATGGGTGACCATCCAGGCCGCCATGCGCTGTTGCCCTTTTTCGGGGTGCACTCAGCCTCGTGATGCCAATTGAGGAGCTACTCGACCGAATAGTAGCGGCTTCGGTCAAGAATACCATCACAACGACCAGGAGAGCGGTGTGCTGACCCCACGCCCCTCCTATCCGCATCCTCCACTGCGGTTGAAACGGCGGTCGGATGGTCCCGGTAGGCCACTCGTGGCCTGAAGACGGAGTGCTTTTTCTATAGGTTTCAAAAAACAGACGTGTAATTATTGCAACCAGATGTTGGTTACGTCGATTTCATACTTCTACACCTGGTAACTAAGAAATATAAAATCCGTCCGAAAAGACCACGGGAGACCCAACGGTTCCGACCGATCGCCGTGTCATCTTTAGCCGGTAGATGTCATTGGATGCGGATATGGAGGGGCATATGGTCAGCACATCCTTTTGCCGGTCGTTGTCAGTTTTAGTACACGAAGCCGCTACATCTCGGTCAAGTAGCTTCTGAACTGCCCTGACAAGGGCTGAGTGCACCACGCCCGCCAACAGCGCTCTACAGACCCGGACGATCACCCATCCAAATGCTAGCCAAGCCTGACAGAGCTCAACTTCGGTGACCTGACGGGACCTGGTGTTACCACTGTGACAAGGTCGTTGGCCCATGAATGTAATCAGTGTCAATTAAACTGATTCACACTGTGGTTTCTTCAAACTAGCCAAATTCAATGCATATTAAAAAATTGCTAAGGATCTTTTTGTTTCTATTTATCCGAAAAAAAGTGTGTTCTCTTGCTTTGTGCTGGGTTTCAAATTTCTCCACTAAATCTCCCGTTACCGTATTTACTCGAATCTAAGCCGCACTCGAATCTAAGCCGCACCTGAAAAATGAGACGAAATAAAGGAAAAAAAAATGTCCCGAATCTAAGCCGCACCTGAAATTTGAGACTCGAAATTGAAGGGGAGAGAAAAGTTTTAGGCCGCACCTCCAAATCGAAACAAAGTTGGTCCACTGTAATATGAGAAACAATTTAGGTCGAATGAATGACGATACAGCTACATTAGTTTGGTTCGAGTCGTAAGCTTAGCAGTGAAGTTTTACCACGTAGCCATTGCTATGCGTCAGGCGCTCCGTCCGTATTTATACGGGTACCCTTCCTTTCTCACGTGCTTCGTCTGGTTTGAATCGATTGCTTATTTTGCTTTGATCTGATAAGTGCCGTTTTCTTTGTTATAGGTGTTTGCGTCACTCTTAAGCTGAAAATGCATTTCTGCACTGTGTCATGCATTGTTTGTCGCATTCTGATAGCGCGTCTTTACGGCCTGTGGCGGCTCGCGGCATGGCTTGCTTTTGTGCGCGCTACCGCCGCGTACAATTAAAAAACAAGAGAGGAATCGTCTCATTAGCGAAACAATGGCATGAGACTGCTATTTGTTGTTACTTAAACTGCTGCTTTCTTTGATAATGATCAACAAGAATAAAATAATAGACTGCGTATGATAGAACATGTTCTGAACGACAGTTAGGCGAAAATTTTTCTCCGTTTGAAAATCTTTGCGGCCGCTTCTTTATTACATCAAATTCTGCACAGAAATTAGACATCTTAGATTTAAAAATCTAGTCACTTGCCGTGCTTCATTTCTGACTGCATCACTATTAAGCATAAGGATAATACGAATATAAACATGACACGATACGTATATTCTTCCGCGTTTGCTGTTGTCTCACTCTAGTTTCGTAGTTTATTAGGCAGACAGGGCTTTAATGAGATAGCAGCAAACACGAAAGAATACATGGCAAAATGTTTATATTCGTATTATTCTTATGGTGAAGAGAATACTGTATGTGATTCAAATTTCATCAGGTTCCTATTAGCAACCATCTCTTCTCACAGATAGGAAAAAATTCAGACAAACATCCCAAACAGTCTTGCCAGTCAGATTTTCGTAGTACACTGAAATTGTGCTACATTCGAAGATGAACAATACGGAATTTGTATTTACTTCGTTGGCTAATGTATGAAAATGCAGTGGTCGAAACTCGCGGCGGAGAAAAAAAGCTCGTCTTCCACTTTTTTTTTTAATTTATTTACTGACGCAGAGGTTTTGGCGCCAGTATTTATCTTTGTGCCTACAAAGCATGCCTGCGTAGCGCTACATATATTCGACGGCAGAAGTTAGTTGTGGCGGCACGTACCAACATTTTTCATAACTTCCGCTTGCTTTGCACTCGATTCTAAGCCGCAGGCGGTTTTTTGGATTACGAAAACCAGAAAAATTGGGGCTTAGATTCGAGTAAATACGGTACTTCTTGTCTGCTGCAGGAGCGCTTCTGAAAGAGCGATACAAAAATGCCGAGACTGTGGCAGCTAAGAGTGGCGAGCTCCGCTCCGTGAGTGTACGGGGCAGCCGGCAGCCGAGTGTAGGGTTACGGACTGGGGCCGCAGCAGCCGCAGGTACGCAGGAAGCGGCCCGCCCACTGCCGCCGCCGCCGCCGCCGTCCTTCGCAGGGTCGTCAGCGCGGCAGTCGCCCACGGGCGCGCCATTGTGTTCCTCCGGAGGCGCTGACCTCAGACACTGGAGCGCCGGCGCATGTCGCATCGCTAGCGAGTGCTGCAGCACACTTGTGGCACTGTACTATGGTCACAGCCTGAGGTTGTCACCACACGAAGGCAAGGAATCCAGGACAAAATTCTGGATAATTCTATAGGTTGCAGAGGATGGCAGTGTAAAGTCTGTGTTTGCGGGTGAGCAGTTATCCAACCTGCAAAAAGATTTACTGAGCGAGTGGCGCAATAGGTAATACAAGTAGTGAAACTTCCTGGCAGATTAAAACTATGTGCCGGACCGAGACTCGAACTCGGGACCTTTGCCTTTCGCAGGCAAGTGCTCTACCAACTGAGCTACCCAAGCACGACTCACGCCCCGTCCTCACAGCTTTACTTCTGCCAGTACCTCGGTTTCTACCTTCCAAACTTTACACAAGCTCTCCTGCGAACCTTGCAGAACTAGTACTCCTGAAAGAAAGGAACTTTCATATCAGCGCAAACTCCGCTGCAGAGTGAAAATCTCATTCTGGAAACATCCCCTAGGCTGTGGCTAAGCCATGTCTCCACAATATCCTTTCTTTCAGGAGTGATAGTTCTGCAAGGTTAGCAGGAGATCTTCTGTTAAATTTGGAACGTAGGAGGCGAGGTATTGGCAGAAGTAAAGCTGTGAGGAAGGGGCGTGAGTCATGCTTGGTTAGCTCAGTTGGTAGAGCACTTGCCCACGAAAGGCAAAGTTCCCGAGTTCGAGTCTCGGTCCGGCACACAGTTTTAATCTGCCAGGAAGTTTCATATCATCGCACACTCCACTGCAGAGTGAAAATCTCATCCTGAATACAAGAACTATTCGAAAGGACTAGGGTCCAAATACTCATCCGATAATTCCAATTTACACTGAAGAGCGAAAAAAACTAGTACACCTGCTTAATATCGTGTAGGGCCCCCGCGAACACGCAGAAGTGCCCCAAAACAACGTGGCATGAACTCGACTAATGTCTGAAGTAGCCTCTACCAGGAAGGAATTGACACCATGAATCCTGCAGGTCTGTCCATAAATCCGGAAGAGCTCGAGGTGGGTGAAGATCTCTTCTGAAGGGCATGTTGCAAGGCATCTCAGATATGCTCAATAATATTCATATCTTGGGAGTTTGGTGGCCAGAGGAAGTGTGTTCCTGGAACCACTGTGTAATAATTTCGGACGTGTGGAGGGGTCGCATTGTCCTACTGCAATTGCTGAAGTCCGTTGGAATGCACAATGGACATGAATGGATGCAGGCGATCAGACAGGATGCTTTCGTACGTGTCACTTGTCAGAGTCGTATCTAGACCTATCAGGGGTCCCATATCACTCCAACTGCACACGCCCCATACTCCTACACAGCCTCTACCAGCTTGAACATTCCGCTGCTGTCATGCAGGGTTCATGGCTTCAGGAGGTTTTCTCCATACCCGTACACGTCTATCCGCTCGATACAATATGAAACGAGACTCGTCCGACCAGGCAACATGTTTCCAATCATCAACAGACCAAACTCGGTGTTGGTGGGCTCAGGCGAGCTGACAAAAGCATGACAGCCAAAGCATTGCTTATTGGGCGGCCATCGTATGGATGTTGAAAGTCATGTACCCTGATGGACAAGGAGTTCAGGGTACAGAGCAGGCAAATACTGTATGTGGCCAGATGAACTAGATTCTGGTGTAGGTGTAATGCCACGAACTCTGCACCGATCAGCGTAGGTGAATTTACATTCCATAAGCTCATTTATTCTGGGCACACAGCGAGACCCTTTTCAATTTTTTTTCAGGTGCTGATAATGCTGTCTTACACCAGTCTTCGACTCTCCGTGTGCTTCACAGTGATCACTCGACATCTGACACTTTTTACTCCCCTTATACAACCTACAACTCCTGGTACCAGCCAACGGCCTTGCCGCACTGGTAACACAGGTTCCCGTCAGATCACCGAAGAAGTTAAGCGCTCTCGGTCTGGGCTAGCATTTGGAAGGGGCACCATCTGGTCTGCCGAGCGCTGTTGGCAAGCTGTGTGCACTCAGCCCTTGTGAGGCAAACTGAGGAGCTACTTGATTGAGAAGTAGCGTCTCCAGTCTCGGAAACTGACATGCGGCCGGGAGAGTGGTGTGCTGACCATATGCCCCTCCATATCCGCATCCAGTGACGCCTGTGACCTGAGGATGACACGGCGGCCGGTCGGTACCGTTGTGCTTCAATGGCCTCTTCGGGAAGAGTTTTAGTTTAGTCCTAGTACCAGTGCTTAACACGAACAACACTAACGTATGCTGGTAGTCGTTCTACCTGTCCGAAGGAACGACAGCGCTGCATACATGCTTACGTTCAGTACGTGTACGAAGTTACATTGATATTTGACCACTTCTTCTGAGCGCTTTATTTTTGCGTCAGGCAGCACAGTTTCCTGCAACTTTCATCAATAACCTCCGTCACAAACAAAACTGGGATGTAGTTAATGCTAAAGAAGGAGATACATAAAAACACCACACTTCAGGTGTCAGAGAGAAGAAAGGGGATTTATTATCTTCTATTAGAGCTTATCAAGTCAGTACCGTTCATTAAGCGTCACCTGCAGCTAGCGAAAACTCCACGCTCTGGTATTCTGTCTCTTCCTATCGGACATCCGCAAGACCACTGAAGTGCAGCACACGCTTAAAAAATTGCACCATAAACACAATTCCACATCTGCTCAACGACTCGCACTTTCAAATTATCGCAGGTTTCTAAACCAGTAGAATTACCTTATCGTTCACTGAGGATCGCTCACTACAAACTTCATCCATGCAAGACTTAAATCTCACCTAACCCCTCCTCCCTCCCTCCCCCCCTCCTCCAGGGCTCCAAATCACCTCCTACACTCACGAGGACTGTAGGCCGACTCGCCAGATTTCTCGAGCACCAAACTGCGCTAGTAAATTGTTTTAACATCCATCTCGTTCAGCCAGTCAACCTGAGGAGGAATTTGCAGGCTTTTCCACTGGCCATTTCCTGCTCCTTCTAATAGCATTCCTCGCCAGAGTTAGATTTGCTGCATGTATGAAGTCTTGGAAAACAACTGCCATCATGGGAAACTTGCTGTGACTGTACCCCAGCATAATAGACTCCGGCCACAGTACATTTAGTAGGATTATGGTATCATTGTCCCATCATCCGCAGGCTGAACGAAGCTCCCCGCCCTCAAATAAAGAAAACGGGCTGTTGCGTCCAAACCAGACAAAGGACGAGCCTCAGCGCGTCAAAAACAATGACATTAATTGAAGTTAAAATCTTCTGTGTTATTAGGCCGCGTCATGTTTCTTCTAAAATGATCGACGTTTCGATCCCTCTGCTGACGCGGCATAATAACCCAGAGGATTTTAACTTCAGTGACAATGGCCACGAAAGCCAGCAGACTTACATAATGATATTAATTGACAAATCCATTAACACTACATCGGGTCGCTAGATAACAAGACTCAGTTTGAATTTAAAAAAAAAAAAAAAAACACTAAGGCGTTTTCGGTGTGGTCCATTATCAGAATATCAGAAACCAACTTCTTACAAAGTATCGTGTCAACTGGTAACCCTACTAAATACAACTTGAACAGAGATGTTAGCACAGTTACCACTTGCGTTATCAAGCTTGTTTCTGATATTGTGAGCCACAGCTATGTGCTAAAGGCGCCAGTAATGTTTTATAACTATTGCATAGTTGTTAATGACGTTAAACAGTGTTGAGATCATGCTAAGTTAATCGTATAATAACCGCAGGCCTTCTGCACGAACTCGTATCGCACGGCAAACTAAAAAGGGAATGATATGTTGCCGTCAGCCCTGTTACATTGAACTAAGCCAAACAGTGAAGCGTTGTGTTCCGTTATAATAGCTTATGGGAGTGGGTGAAAGTCTACCGTCAGGTCTGCTGGACAGAGATTTGTAATTTGCTCCTGGCATAGAGTAGGAATATCTATGGACTGAGAATAGCTTATGACGCTTACGGCGTACATCAAACTAAAATAGCCACGTGAGTTATGTATAACGCTGTTTGCATGTTGATCTAGGACTGGAACATAAACACTGCAAACCGAGCGAGGTGACGCAGTGTTTATCACACTAGACTCGCATTCGGGAAGAGAGCTGTTCAGATCACCGATTGGGCCTTCCAAATTTAGGTTTTCTACCATTTCCCTAAATCACGTAACGGGGTTGTTCTCTTTGAAAATTTTTAAAAATCTACTTTTTTTGCTTAAAACGTTCTTTGGCATGCTTACTTTATCCTACTATTCGTCGCTACGGTCGCAGGTTCGAACCCTGCCTCGAGCATGGATGTGTGTGATGTCCTTAGGTTAGTTAGGTTTAAGTAGTTCTAAGTTCTAGGGGACTGATGACCTCAGATGTTAAGTCCCATAGTGCTCAGAGCCATTTGAATCATTTGAACCTACTATTCATCCCTATTTCGCCAGAAACTCTGTTATCGAATTACAAGGCAATCTCTGAAAAAGTCTCAGCAACATGTAACTTCAACGACGGCCTAACGGGCATTATGGAAAACGTGCTCGAACTTGGGACCGGACCAGTCTGTTACAACTTCTCTACGGAAGTGGAGGAAAAGCATATCGAGTGAGCAGAGTAGCGGATGACAGAAGCTGCCAAAGAGGCCAGGATGATCACCATGGCCACGAAGGAAATAGGCCAAAGGCACTCTGCAGCGTACGTATGCTATATGTTTCGACGGTAATCTGTTCCGCTTGAAAGGACCTGGGCCGATTAAAATTAAAGTTCCTGATCCTCTTCAGAAATGTCTTTCTCCAGTTAGAGACACGTGTCCCGAAGGTTTTCTTGTTGACAATCACTCTTCTCAGTTCATGGGCTATGCGGATGCAGCACACATGGTTAGTAGACAGTGCTAGTTCGATGAAATCTTGTGGCCCAAGCCCAGCGAATTCAATAAAATGACGCCTAGTGTCACCGCGAAGTGTCGGTAGACATTTTTTGTCTCCAACAAAATTTGTGTGATCGTCACCGTTAGACGTTTCATGCAAGCGCTCAAGCACCTTGTGCATGTAGATTCAAAAAACGTGCACAAAATCTACGATACTTCTGTGTGGGATTTGCGGAGTGGTTATGATAATTCTTACCACAGGCACGTTCCTTTTGGAGTCGAAGTATGTTGGCGAATAAATTTACTTTTCACGCAGCTACGACGGGTGTTCAATAAGTAAAGCAACACACGGTCTAAAAGTGTTGGAATTTGAAGTGCCACATCCTGGAATATTGACGCTTCACCGCCTGTATTTTCGCGAAGTTCCGGTAAGTGGTGGCGCCATACATAGCCTTCGAAATGGCGCCCGTAACGGAGTTTTACTTTTGGCGGAAAAACAGAGCGTCGCAGGCACTCTTAGGTGCTTGCTGAATGTCTATGGAAATATGGCAGTGAACAAAAGCACGGTGAGTCGTTGGGTGAGGCGTTGTCATCATCGCAACAAGGTCGTGCAAACTTGTCCTTCGTCCCCTGTGCCCGCCGGTCGCGCATAGCTGTGACTCCTGCACCTCATTCGAGATGATCGACAGATCTAAGTCAGATGCCATGCTGCGCAACTGGACGTCTCAGTTGGTAGTGCTGACACACTGGTCCACCAATTGTTCTTCCTCATCCACCCTACAGTCTAGACCTCACACTTTCTGGCTTTGATCTGTTTGGCCCAATGTAGGATGCACTCTGCACAAAGCAGTACGTGAATGATAAGGTTATTGATCTAGCAAGACGTTGGCTCCTACGTCGACCAGTAGAGTTCTTCAATGCAGCCACACGGGGCCCCCCAGTAAGGTACCGTTGAGAGGTTCCATGTCCTCTTTTGAATGTCTCCTCTCATTTTTATCAATTTTATTAATGTTCTATGTCATTGCACCGTAGTAACAGACCGAATAAGGTTATTGTAATGAGAGTATTTGTACTGAGAGCTCAAAAAAATACTTTTCACTTGATTCCTAAACATGTTGTTTCACTTCTGTGGGTGGCCTGGGCGTGGCGAACATTGTAGGATGCGGCACACTGCGTTTCCGGTTGGGAGCTGCACTTCCCTGAATTCTGAATTCGTACAATAGGCTTAAGCGCCTGGCAGAACGACTGACGTCGGTCAAGTTTCGCCTATTGTATGCAGGGCGAAACGACCTACGAGACGTCTGAGTGTCGCCGCAGTTTATGTGTTTACCGTTCCGGCGCGTCCGGAACGAATATTCCTCGCACCGACTGACTGCATTGTCCTCATGATTCTGAGAATACTTGTGGACTGTGCCCTGCTGGGTGCGATGTCTGGCGCCGGATGGTCGGTGGTCTAGGCAGGTTGTTTTTGTAGCCGGTCAAATGGCAAGTTCAGTGCCCTCAGCTGAATAGCAGAGGCATGATCGGTCAACTTAAACTGAAGCTACTTCACGTCACAGAAACCCTGCTCGAAATTGGAGGGAACGGTCGCTAATGGCGCGAATGAATCTCCGAGACAGTGTGGGGGAATTTTGGAATCAGCACTGTACGCTTATTTGCGGTTTCCGAGGAGAGTAGGGAGTTGAGCAATGGTAGTTTCGCAGCTTGCATCGCATCACAGAGGGGAATTCGGGATCTGATCTTCTCGGAGTCGGAAGGTCTTGCGACATGGTCGCTCGTTTTTGGAAGAACTTAGAAGTCTCGGACAGCCTTCGCGGCCAGGGGTAGACACAGAATTGCTGCACGGCAGAAGTCGGCGCCTACATCATCAGGACACTGCCTACTGACGATGTGCTGCAGATTTCAGAACTGGTACAGTATTTTGCGGCTCCAGCATTGTAGAACCTTATCAATTTTATACTGAATCCCTCAACAGCATGCGCGTTCGCTTTGCTACAAGTCCACCTGGCTTGTTTCTCCATGTGATTCCATTTGAGCTCTCACTACTAATTGCGATACTGCTATATAGTCGGGAGATTAATATTTGATTCATTAGGACCTCCAGTCATTATCGTCAACCTATTGCATCACAGAGAGCAGCAGCCCCTTGTTCTTGAGCCAACTCTTATTCTCATAATATTTCAGTATACCCTATCCTTTAACCTACTGTGGGTGTCGACAATCATGTGCATTTATGATCTGATATATTATAAATCTCATTGTAATATTTAATCTGCATATCATTTCGTAGATTTTCTCCCCATGAAGTCTCTTCCTTTCTTCTGTCCATGATGTTCCCGATTTTTTATTTTTTCTGCTTTGAAAGCCTTCCAAATTTAGTATTTTGTTTTTGAAACGGTTTCTTTTTGCTATTTGTGATTCTTTGTTGTTGTTTCTTTCAAGATCTTTTCTTACTTCCGTAATCCATGCTATTGTCGATTTCTTCTTCCAGAAATATAGAAGTATTTGTTTTGTTAGTCTATTTCCATCCATTCGGTAGAGATGTCCAGAAAAGGTGATCTTCGTTTGGCCATTACTTCAGATATTTTCTCTATATTTTTGTAGATCATCTCGTACTTCTTATTTTCCAACTATCTGCAGTTTTCATTGCACCCATTATGTTTCTAATAATCCTTCTTTCCAGTACCTCTAGTTTTCCATCTTATAGTTCATCATTAGGCATTCAGATCCATATAAGCATTCTGGTCGTACCACTGTGGTGTAGTGTTTTAGTTTTGTTTTTCTATATATACATTTCTTGTTGTTAATATTTTGTTTATTATGATAAAGTTCTCTTTTTTTGAGTAGATTACGATTTTTATTCGATTATAGTGAGTGTGCACTCCCTATTTTACCAACAAGCAGGGTCCACCATCATTTCCTTCCGTTACCGTTGTGCGCATAATTAATTATCTGGTAGACAAGGAGGGGGTCGAGTGCATGTCTCGTTCTCATGCAAGATTCATCTGAAATAAAGGCGTACAAACTCTTCTCCACCCCGACACCTCGCACCGTAAAGCCGTCGTACTGAATGGTCATGATATTGAAAAATTGGGTTTTCTAGCAGAAAGATTGGCGAATAATAATGTATATGGGAACCTTACAGACGAATGGAAAAACTGGTAGAAGCTGACCTCGGGGAAGATTAGTTTGGATTCCGTAGAAATGTTGTAACACGTGAGTGTGAGTGACCCTACGACTTATCTTAGAAGAAAGATTAAGGAAAGGCAAACCTACGTTTCTAGCATTTGTAGACTTAGAGAGAGCTTTTGATAATTTCGACTGGAATACTCTCCTTCAAATTCTGAAGGTGGCAGGGGTAAAATACAGGGAGCGAAAGGCTATTTACAATTTTTACAGAAACCAGATGACAGTTATAAGAGTCGAGGGACATGAAAGGGAAGCAGTGGTTGGAAAGGGAGTGAGACAGGGTTGTAGCCTCTCCCCGATGCTATTCAATCTGTATATTGAGCAAGAAGTAAAGGAAACGAAAGAAAAGTTCGGAGTAGGTATTAAAATCCATGGAGAAGAAATAAAAACTATGAGGTTTGCCGATGACATTGTAATTCTGTCAGAGACAGCAAAGGACTTGGAAGAGCAGTTGAACGGAATGGACAGTGTCTTGAAAGGAGGGTATAAGATGAACATCAACAAAAGCAAAACGAGGATAATGGAATGTAGTCGAATTAAGTCAGGTGATGCTGGGGAATTAGATTAGGAAATAAGACACTTTAAGTAGTAAAGGAGTCTTGCTATTTGGGAAGCAAAATAACTGATGATGGTCGAAGTAGAGAGGATATAAAATGTAGACTGGCAATGGCACGGAAAGCGTTTCTGAAGAAGAGAAATTTGTTAACATCGAGTATAGATTTAAGTGTCAGGAAGTTGTTTCTGAAAGTATTTGTATGGAGTGTAGCCATGTATGGAAGTGAAAGATGGACGATAAACAATTTGGACAAGAAGAGAATAGAAGCTTTCGAAATGTGGTGCTACAGAAGTATGCTGAAGATTAGATGGGTAGATCACATAACTAATGAGGAGGTATTGAATAGAATTGGGGAGAAGAGGAGTTTGTGGCACAACTTGACTAGAAGAAGAGAACGGTTGGTAGCACATGTTCTGAGGCATCAAGGGATTACAAATTTAGTATTGGAGGGCAGCGTGGAGGGTAAAAATCGTAGAGAGAGACCAAGAGATGAATACACTAAGCAGATTCAGAAGGATGTAGGCTGCAGTACGTACTGGGAGATGAAGAAGCTTGCACAGGATAGAGTAGCATGGAGAGCTGAATCAAACCAGTCTCAGGACTGAAGACCACAACAACAACAACACAATGGGATCCTGAATAGAAACGAACCTGCTTTCAGAAAAAAAAAATTTGTTGCATTGCTTATTGAACGATCCTCGTAAATGTTCATTTCGGAGATATTCCAGTTTTGGCGTCTCGTGCCGAAGACGAGCCCATTGTCTGGGCCACGGCGCCAGCTCGTCCGGTAGAGGCGCTGGCGCGCCGGCACGGAGGAGGCTGCGGCGGAGGTGGAGGCGTAGCGCTGTGCGCGAAGACGCGCCCCGCCGACCCGGCCGGCCGCCTTGAATGGCGCCCACGGTGCGAAGGTGAGAGAGGCGCGCCGCCTCGTCTATATATAGCGCGGCTGGCGCGGCGCGGCGCGGCGTGCTGCAGCCGAGTCAAGGCCGCGGAGGCCACGCGAGGCCCGCCCGGGCACGCCCCGCCCCCCGCCACGGTCGCTGGCGCCAGTGCCTCCACAGGCGCCAGCGCCACCGCATTTCACGCGCCACGCCACGCCGCGCCGCGTAATCGCCAGCTCAGAGCCCGCAAACGCCGCCTAGCCCGCAGGCACGCGACCAACCCAGTTGGCCTGCGTTGCCGCATTGTGTCACAGGACCAAGTACGAGGGTCGTTCTGTGAACACGTCGGTTTTACTCAGAACTGACACAAATCTTATTGAAATGCTGTCATCTTCGTCTTATTCACACGTTAAAGTGTCTACTGCCACACCCCAAAAGAGTGATGCTGTTGCGGTTTTCTGTCCATATGTTAGTTTGATGCAGGTCTTCATGTTAGGTTATCCTGTACTCTTCCACATGTACGTCCATAATCATCATTGGGTTTAGCAGCTTAGCAGAAGCCATGTTTGCAGACAGAAACACTGGCTTTAAGCCGGCCGAAGTGGCCGAGCGGTTCTAGGCGCTACAGTCTGGAACCGCAAGACCGCGACAGTCGCAGGTTCGAATCCTGCCTCGGGGTCCGCAGCTCGTGGTCGTGCGGTAGCGTTCTCGCTTCCCGCGCCCGGGTTCCCGGGTTCGATTCCCGGCGGGGTCAGGGATTTTCTAGTGATGACTGGGTGTTGTGTGATGTCCTTAGGTTAGTTAGCTTTAAGTAGTTTAAGTTCTAGGGGACTGATGACCATAGATGTTAAGTCCCATAGTGCTCAGAGCCGTTTGAACCATTTTTTTGAACCTGCCTCGGGCATGGATGTGTGTGATGTCCTTAGGTTACCAGAATGAGATTTTCACTCTGCAGCGGTGTGTGCGCTGATATGTAACTTCCTGGCAGATTAAAACTGTGTGCCTGACCGAGACTCGAACTCGGGACCTTTGCCTTTCGCGGGCAAGTGCTCTACCAACTGAGCTACCCAAGCACGACTCACGTCCCGTCCTCACAGCTTTACTTCTACCAGTACCTCGTCTCCTACCTTCCAAACTTAACAGAAGCTCTGCTGCGAAACTTGCAGAACTAGCACTCCTGAAAGAAAGGATATTGTGGAGACATGGCTTAGCCACAGCCTAGGGGATGTTTCCAGAATGAGAATGTAGGAGACGAGGTACTCGTAGAAGTAAAGCTGTGAGGACGGGGCGTGAGTCGGTCTTGGGTAGCTTAGTTGGTAGAGCACTTGCCCGCGAAAGGCAAAGGTCCCGAGTTCGAGTCTCGGTCCGGCACACAGTTTTAATCTGCCAGGAAGTTTCATATCAGCTCACACTCCGCTGCAGAGTGAAAATCTCATTCTGGAAACATCCCCTATGCTGTGGCTAAGACATGTCTCCACAATATCCTTTCTTTCAGGAGTGCTAGTTCTGCACCAGAGTGAATTTAATAAGAACTGTGGATTACAGTAGTCGTGAGTGGAAATAATTTCAGTACAAATTATGAACCTGTGTCTAGAGTTCAGAAATCAGTTTTACATTCTGATGTAAAAGTTTTTAGCAGACACGGACCACGGACTACAACATTAAGCATCCATTACTCTTCCACAAGAGCGTGGATTACCCCGTGATTAATTTTAACGGTGAGCAGCTCTCAAATCGGTGTTATTACGTTACTCGTAACTATCATCACAGAGAACGTAATGAGTTTACAAATTTACCCTGCTGCTATGTGGATCTAATTGCTTCCTCCGCCCTTGGCAGCAAAGGGCGCAATGCGCAAATGCAGCTTGTAAGACAACTTATATAATGCATAACGCACGCCGCCTCTGCACTTCACATGCCATACATCAGGTAAGCGCCCTTGACGTCACATCTAGAAGGCTGTCAGAGTAACGTGCTTCAACAGAGTACGTAATACGAAGTGTCCATCGTTAAGCACTTGCATTGCTGATTCATACAAGCGGCTGTGTTACCCTGCAGATATTATTGTGGTCACAAAATGGAGCTTTTTGAAGAGTGACAGACAGATGTTGACGAACGAAAATTTAATGATGTGCACTTTGCAAAACGTGAAAATGTAATGTACAGGGTGTTGTCAAAAAGAATATACGTATTTCGAATGCATATATTTGTTAAACTTTAAGACATATGAATATGAAACTTTACACACATATTTACGACCCTCTCAAGTTCAGATTACAGATGTTCAATATGTCCTCCATCAGCGACACGAACAATATCCCATCGATACTCAAATTCTACATGTCCTTCGTTACTGATGTTATGACAATACGGATCCGGTTCTTCAGATCTTCCAGCTTCAGTGGGACTGGTGGTACATAAACGTTGTCTTTAACGAAACCCCAAAGGATGAAGTCAGAGGGTGTCAAATGCGGTGACCGTGGAGCACAGCTGAGACGCGCTAAGTCGCCAGCTCCTTGACGACCAATCCAACGGTTCGGTAGAGTTTCATTCAGATGTTCACGCGCTTGGCGACTCCAGTGAGGGGGTGCCCCCTCTTGTTGAAAAATGAAGTTGTCTTCGTGCAGTCTCGGAAACAACCAGTTTTGTAACATAGCGAGATACTGCTGACCGTTAACCGTGTTTCCATGAAAGAAGAATGGGCCGTAAACAAATGATCGGCATGTCGCACAAAACACATTGACTTTGGGCGAATCTCCTATATGATCAATGAGTGCACGTGGGTTCTGTAGGGCCCAAATTTGAACGTTGTGTTTGTTTACCTGGCCACTAACATGTACAGTCGCTTCATCACTGAACACGATGCGTTGTGTGAAAGTGTTATCATTGTCAGTAGCATCACGAACCTCGTTACAAAATGCCACACGTTTGCGTTTGTCATCAGGACTCAGAGCTTGTAACAGCTGTAACTTGTACGGCTTCATAACCAACCGACTTCTCAAAACACGCCAAATTGTTGTTGTAGGCAGTTGTAGCTCCCGACTGGCACGACGAGCTGATTTTGAAGCACTACGTTGGAAGGCAGTTTGAATTCGTGCAACATTTTCTTCAGGAACACGAGGGCGGCCAGGACTCTTTCCTTTACATGCACATCCTGTGTCTAGAAACTATAGATACCATATGCGAATGTTCCACTCATTCGGAGGATCAATGTGCTACCTCAAGCTTAAACATCTTTGCACTGTAATCACGGAATTGCACTTCGCAAACTCGAGAACACAAAATGATTTCTGCTGTGGAGTAGCCATTTTAAAAATATGACGGTTACCACGCAAAACAGAAGATAACTGACATCTAGCGTTTACTAATATATACTAGACTATGTATTCGTTTCTCCAATAGCCGATCGATAGTTTGGACAAACTAATGCTTTGTAATGCGTATATTCCTTTTGAAACACTGTGCAGTTAATGAATCATAACTGGAGTCACTGGAATCACTCAAACATCTAGAAGCGAAAATAAGGAAATATGGTTTGAATGACCAGACGACTTCAGTTACATGAAAGCTACAGGGTCCAGTGACAACAGTCTATGTTCGACTTCAACGTGTAATAACCACTCACAGACGGAAGGTGACAGCACCAGCAGTGGAGGGTATATTGTGTCAGGGGGATGCGGAAAAATAGTGCCGTCGTTGTCGTAATGCGGTGACGGTAAGATTTATCTGACGTACAAAATGGTTCAAATGGCTCTGAGCACTATGGGACTTAATATCTATGGTCATCAGTCCCCTAGAACTTAGAACTACTTAAACCTAACTAACCTAAGGACATCAAGCAACACCCAGTCATCACGAGGTAGAGAAAATTCCTGACCCCGCCGGGAATCGAACCCGGGAACCAGGGCGCGGGAAGCGAGAACGCTACCGCACGACCACGAGCTGCAGACTGACGTACTAAAGGGCATATCATTGGCTTTCAGGTCTACAGTGGAAGTATTTCAGAAATGGCTAAGTTTGTAAACTGTTCGCGTGCCGCCGTCGTTAAAGTATACCGTGCGTAGCAAAATGGCGCTACCCAAAACTGGCGCCGAGGCAACTTTGGTGCATCACTGGCCATAGATGACAGGGCTAACAACGACTGCGGACATGTTTACGGACAAACCGACGTACAGCTGTTGAGCAACTGACCGCCCGGATGAGTCAAGGAGCTACCGACAGTGTCTTCTTAACGATCGTTCAGCGAATTTTGCCATACGGGACTCGGCAGCAGGCGCCTGGTTCATGCACCCACGCTGACTGCTGTTCGTCGGCGACGAAGACTTAAATTTTCACAGCAGTACCACAAATGGGCGTCCACTGAGTGGCGACTGATAGCTTTTTTTCTTAAATAAATCACGTTTTAAGCCCCATCGCACGGATGGCAGTTGGCATGTAGCCGCGCGGGGTAGCCGTACGGTCTGGTGCGCCGTGCCACGGTTCGCGCGGCTCCCTTCCCCGTCGGAGGTTCGAGTCCTGCCTTGGGCATGGGTGTGTCTGTGTTGTCCTTAGTGTAAGTTAGTTTAAGTAGTGTGTAAGCCTAGGGACCGATGACCTCAGCAGTTTGGTCCCATAGTACTTACCACAAATTTACAATTCGTTGGCATGTAAGGCGTGAAATGTCTGACAGCAAACACAGTGCAACCAGGAGGGAGCGTTACGGTATGGGGAATGCTTGCGTGGCGTTCTCAGGGTTATCGCGTCATTCATGTAGACAAAACGAGAACGCGCCTATCCTTAGGGACCATGTCCACCCCTACATGGAGTTGGTTTCTCCTCAGCACCATAGCATCTACCAGCGTACGTCCGCGATTCGAAGAGCACCAGGATGAGTTTACCAAACTAACCGGACTTATACCCAGTCGAAAATACGTCGGACGACCTCGAAAGAGCTGTTCGCACCATGGATCCTCAGCGGAAGGACCTGGTGCAGCTGACTGTGGGGCTGGAGGCGGCATGGTTCCACATACCTGTTGGTACCTTCAAGAAACTCACTAACATTCTGCTGCACGTGCACGCTGAGAAAGGTGATTACTCAGGATCTCAACAGGTGGTTTCATTAATATGGCTGGACGCGTATATCCACGCGGACAGTGTGACGACATCCGAGCAATATGGACTAACCGCAAGACGACCATTGTTGAGGCTTCCCTGAAGCCACTGCAGTGAGAGATGTGCCGCAGTAGTGCGCCCTATGACAGTACTGGACACAGGAGAGAATTAAATTTATTTAAAGTGCAAAAGGTGGTTATTCAGGTTTTTGACACGTGGTCACTTTAATGTGACTGGACATTGTAGAATGAAAGATGTAATTACAATTATAATTAAAATCAGAGTTTGTGTGTGTGGTGTGTGTGTGTGTGTGTGTGTGTGTGTGTGTGTGTGTGTGTGAACTGGGAGAGGCGAGTAGGGGGCTGGCAGCGCATACGGCTGGGTGAATGTATGGACGATGGACCAACGTAAGTCATTGGTGGATGGTAATAGATAAAAAGAAAGACCGGGAAAATACAATGAGAATAGGTGACAATAGAAAAAAAAATGCGGAAGCAGCCTTGTTGCCCTTGCTGAAGGTCGCAGTGTATGGAAACGTCTGCAGGCAGCTTTTGTCTAGCAACCAAATTGCTGATGATGATGAGGAGGAGGAGGATAACAACAGGAGAAAAGAATGGCAAAGTTTCACCATTGGTAGGACACCACTGAATTATGGTTTATGTACAAAAGAGATCGCACACAAACACTTATTCGAGTCATTACCGTGAGCTGACAATTTTATGGTATCTGTGACTGGCCGAAGTGTAAGTGGGCTGTTTAGGTTCTTATATTGGTAACGCCGCCGCCACGTAGCGCTCTCTCTATGAAAATGACTGGCTGTGCTGTGTGCAGTCTGTGGCTAGCTTGCATTGTTGTCTGCCATTGTAGTGTTGGGCAGCTGGATGAGATCAGCGCGTAGCGTTGCGCAGTTGGAGGTGAGCCGCCAGCAGTGGTGGATGTGGGGAGAGAAATGGCGGAGTTTTGAAATTTGTAATACTGGATGGCATGAACTGCTATATATATTATGATTATTAAGGTAAATACATTGTTTTTTCTCTATTAAAATATTTCATTTGCTAACTATGCCTATCAGTAGTTAGTGCCTTCCGTAGTTTGAATCTTTTATTTAGCTGGCAGTAGTGGCGCTCGCTGTATTGCAGTAGTTTGAGTAATGAAGATTATTGTGAGGTAAGTGATTTGTGAAAGGTATAGGTTAATGTTAGTCAGGGCCATTCTTTTGTAGGGATTTTTGAAAGTCAGATTGCGTTGCGCTAAAAATATTGTGTGTTAGTTTAAGCTCAGTCCTGTACAATTGTTCTAAGGGGACGTTTCAAAAGTAACGTGTGACATCAAGCGTGTACAATGGAGGCAGAGCGTCTGGTCCTTGGCTTGGATGAAAAAGCTGAAAAATCTCGACTAGGAAACACTCCAAGGAAACAGTATCTATCTCACGAAAATAGATAGAAAATTACAATGATCCTATGCCCAAAGCAGAATACGCGAATATTCTTCAGCCCTTGTACTTCGCTCACACAGAGGCCATAAAACATCAACAGAAAAATAGTAACTTGCATGTAGGCGTACGAGTTGTTCCCACACTCCAGCGTAAATGAAAAGTACTTGTTGTTACATGTTTGAAGAGCACACATTTTTCGTGAAATCTTCTACGGAAACCAAACTACATACATGTAGTACTGAATGATTTTTGTCATTCGTGCTACACGATCTGAAGGTGACTCTACTTAGGAGTCGACAGTGCCAGCCTAAATAAAAAATTATAAAATAACGGCTGTTGGAGTATTAAATTTACAATTCTTCATTAGTTACCCGGTCTACATGTAAAATCTACAAAATTTTTCTGCAGCACCGCGTATCGAAAGTACGAGGGTTACCTAGAAAGTAATGCACAGCAATATTTTTCCCAGTCTAAAAGAATGCTACGAATGCGAAACGTTACATATTTAGTATTTAAAGTCTCCTGAGTGAGCGTGCCAAGTTTACGTCACTTCCGACAGATTGTGTAGCTGCAGGAAAGTTTCAAAATGGCGTCTGCAGATAATGTACGTTACAAGCAACGTGCCGTCATTGAATTTCTCACTGCAGAGAAAGAAACTGTGCGGAATATTCACAAACGCCTGTGCAGAGTCTATGGAGCATCTGCTGTCGACAAAAGTGCAGTTAGTCGCTGGGCACGGAGGGTGAGGTAATCAGGGAGGAGGTTCGGCGGAGCTCCACGATTTGCAGCGGTCGGGGAGACCACCCACGGCTGTCACACCTGACATGTTGCAGCGAGCTGACGTTGTCACTCGCAAGAACAGACGCATTACGACTCGGCAGTTGGAGCTGCATCTGTCAATCAGGGCTTATCCAGCACTTATTCGCACTGTTGGATATTCAAAAGTGTGTGAAAGATGGGTCCCGCGGTGTCTAACAGTGGATCACAAATCGCACAGAAAAATCATTTGTCTTGATTTGTTGCAACGTTTTGAAGCTGAGGGGGAGGCGTTCGTGTCCCGGACTGTGACAGGTGATAAAACCTGGCTGCAACATTTTCAGCCCGAAACAAAACGACAGTCGGTGGAATGGTGCCATTCCCACGCCCCACAGAAAAAAATAATTCAAAGCAACTGCTTCCACCGGTAAGGACTCAAGACTCGCTTCCGGTGACTTCGGCGTTATAGCAACCCAGGAGATGTTTTGCTGCAACACGATAACGCTCGGCCCCACACAAGTCTGAGGACTGCTGAACACAACACAAAACAGGGTTGAACAGTGTTACCCCATCCACCCTACAACCCTGACCTAGCCCCCTCGGACTTCCACTTGTTTCGGTCATTAAAGGATGCCATTCGTTGAAGACATTTTGAGGAAGATGAGGTGATTCACACAATGAAGCACTGGCTCCGCCACCAGGACAAGGCTTAGCACCGACAGGGAATACACGCCCTTGTTTAGCGCTGGAGGAAGGCCACAGAACGGCATGGAGGTTACGTGGGAAAAGGGGGTGTGTAGATAGAACACCGTTCTTTTGTGAGTGTAATTCTCATTATGTTCAACAAAAAATTGTTGAAAAAAATGCGGTGCATTACTTTGTGGGGAACCCTCGTATCTTGTCTGAATTATTAAACGTTTCTCATCAGTCCAAAGCAACAACCTGAGAAAAGGAGTTCCCAACATTCCTATTTCTCTTTTTCAGAAAAGCTACTTTTCCCGGCGCCAATGTGCGTTTTAGATCCCCTCTAATTCTGCGATAATCAGTTATTTTGCTGCCCAAACAGCAAAAGTCATAAGCTTCTTTTAGTTTCTTGTGGCATAAGCTAATTCTGTCAGCACCCCTTGTTTTCATTTGACTACATCCAATTATCCTTCTATTATTGTTTTTATGTTAATCTTATAACACCTTGTCAAGACGTTATCCGTTACGTTCAGAAAATCTTCCAAGACCTTCTCCGTTCGCGACCAAGCTACAATGTCATCGGCAAACCTCAAAGTTTTTACAGATTTTTCTCTATAGTCCTATAGTATTCATTCCACTCCAGCATTGGCTGATTCATACAGCAACCGGTTTTCAGGGTTATATTGAAAATAAAACAGTCACGGTTACAAAGTTATTTTTATTTACAATTAACGCGTTTCGCCGTGGTTTGGGGTCACGAGAGTATTTAAAAGGAAGGAGGGAGTTAATTAAATAACTGTCCTTTAATCATTATAAGGCATGATTCTAAATTGTGCCAGTTATAGTTTTTAACTAGCTTCCTCCTTCCTTTTAGATACTCCAATGATGCCGAGCGACGGCGAAACATGTAATTTTTAAACAAAAATAACTTTGCAACAGTGACTGTTTTATTTTGAATATTTCGTCGTTCATTGCTTGTTCAGTGTACAGCCTGAATAATACTGTGAATAGGTCACAGTCCTGTCTCATTCCCTTCCGAACCAATGCTTCTCTCTTACGTCCTTCAACTCCTATAACTAAAATCTGCTTCGTATTCAAGTTGTAAATTCCCTTCTAGCTTCAAAATGCCATAGAGAGTATTCAAGTTAACACTGTCGAAAGCTTTCTCCAAATCAATAAATCCTATAAATGAAAGTTGGCCTTTTTCGGTCTACCTTCTAAGATAAGTCATAGGGTCAGTACTGAGTCGCGTTTTAATACCTTTTCTGGAATCCAATACGATCTAAAAGAAAAATACGAGATGCCAATAACGCCTGTCACATGTAGAGCGATCAACAAGTGTCAACGGAAGCTGGGCGAAGAAGCGGCCTGTAGCGTCGGCACAGCGGCAACAAGCTACTCCCCCTGCGCGAAGGCGGCATCGGCAATTTACGGGAAAGACGCGCGCCGCATCACGGCCGCTGCACAAGGCCAACACGGCTGCCAACACGTGTCACGTGAGTCCCGGCAGGACAGGGCCGTCGCCTGCTAACAAGTGCAAAGCACCCCACGTAAACGCCGCACAGAAAACCTTTACCCCCGTCGCTTCTTAATGTCTTTGACGCTGGATACAATGCAGTATTATCGTATAAAACAACGCCCGGCAATTTATGAGCAGAACACTGATAGACTCATCAGCTATTTTAATCATTGTTTGCACTCTTGTGCAGCAATATAGAGGGCGAGTCAACTAAATTGCTCACCTCAAATAAGTTACCACTCTCATGAAACCTATCTTTGTAACTGCTAATAAAAGCGTGCGTATTTTACCACGCGCGTTTCGTTTTATCCATTTAAAATATTTCCAATGGTAGCAGTTTTGTCTGATTGCCGCCTGCATCTGGAAGAGTCGTTTGGCACTTATGTCTTTGGCATAATTTTTACGTTTACAGCACTACTCATATATTGAGACAGGCGTGGATCCAGATTATGCTCGATTTTTCTTCTCTTTTTGGTGTGTGTGTGTGTCAGGGGGAAGGGGGAGGAGGAGGTGGGAGGTCACCGTCCTTTACTCTCTCTCTCTCTCTCTCTCTCTCTCTCTCTCTCCGTTTCTCCTTCTCCCTCTCTCTCTCTCCCTCCGTAACTTACGTCACGGCCATGTTTTACATGCCACGGATTCCAAGGCTTCTCATACTAATAAAAACAAAACCATGTAAAATGTTTTAACACATCATAATAGTGTGTTTACGTCTGTGGTTAGTCGAGTGCTTTTGCTTTTGGTGTGTTTGTGGGTTGGGGGCTCATGCCCCCATGAACCCTCCCCTCCTTTGGACCGTTGAGAAGAACGTCAAAATACTGTATCAGTAGTGTTTATGGCCGTCAGCGGATTGATTCTCAAACAATCAGATGGTAGTTCCTTTTGCATAATGGGAGATACTGTTTATTTATTTATTCATCCAAGGATCATCTCACAAGGATCATCTCGTGGTAATACAATGGCAATAAATAGATCGAAACATACATACAGACAGAATATTTAGGTGTGCCTTAAAAGGATACGGCAGGTGGTTGGCCGTGGCCTTGATCAAGGAGCCATCCGAACATTTGCCTATTCTGGAATTCGGAGCCACCTAGAAATCAACTGTAGTTTCAACATTTACAAACCGCGCTGAAAAATACTCTGTTATCTGAAGAACGGTTTTGCTGGACGTCACTCATTCATTCATTCCCGAAAATGAAATGTTCATACGGCATTGTTGGCCAAGAGTCCCCCTCAGGGAATTCGTCCACCTGGTGGAACTCTTTTTTTGACGCCACTTCGCCGACTTGCGCGTCGATGAAGATAAAATGATGACGAGTACGACAAACACACCACACACACACACACACACACACACACGCCCAAGCAAGCGCAATCACATGCTCACGCACACAGTCTCGAGCGGAGAAAATACCCGAGTCGGCCTTGAATCGAACCTGGGTGCCTTTGTTGGGCAGCCAGCAATGCTAACCATAAGACAAGAGCTACTAACCATTCATTTCTAGGGTAATGTATAAGGGGCAGTCAAATGAAAATCGAACACCTGCCACAACGGGACCATCGAACGGTTCCATTCAAACGTAATCACGCGCGTTAATACATCTATCCCACTGGGAGTCGAGAAGATCAATTGCTGTTTCGTAGAAACGAAATTATTCTGTCGCCCTATAGCGCCCTCCCCCATGCTGCCAATCGGTTGGGAAACTACAAAACCGCCCTTATAGCCTGGTTCTTTCACCGTGTGATTTTCAAATCTTTGGCGACGTGAAGAAAGACATGAGTGAACGTCGGACGGGGTAATACAAGAGTTACCAAATAAGCAGCAACCAGTCGCAAAATCATGATTTATTTATTCACTTTTGCAAATCGATTTCAACTGATTAACAGCCATCATCGGTGCTTTCAACGAATATGTGCCCTGAGTAGTAATACTGTCTTAAGCAGAGGTCAAACATTTGTAAGTAGGCTGTTTAGGTTTTCTTATTGGTAACGCCACGTAGCGCTCTGTATGAAAATCACTGGCTGACGGCTGTGCTGTGTGCAGTCTGTGGCTAGTTTGCATTGTTGTCTGCCATTGTAGTGTTGGGCAGCTGGATGTTAACAGCGGGTAGCGTTCCGCAGTTGGAGGCGAGCCGCCAGCAGTGGTGGATGTGGGGAAGTGAGATGGTGGATTTTTGAGAATGGATAATCTGGAGGTGTGTCCATCAGAAACAGTACATTTGTTAGAATGGATGTCATGAACTGCTATATATATTATGACTATTAAGGTAAATACATTGTTTGTTCTCTATTAAAATCTTTCATTTGCTAACTATGCCTATCAGTAGTTAGTGCCTTCCGTAGTTTGAATCTTTTATTTAGCTGGCAGTAGTGGCGCTCGCTGTATTGCAGTAGTTCGATTAACGAAGATTTTTGTGAGGTAAGTGATTTGTGAAACGTATAGGTTAACTTAGTGAGGGCCATTCTCTTGTAGGGATTACTGAAAGTCAGATTGCGTTGCGCTAAAAAAAATATTGCGTGTCAGTTCAAGCACAGTCATGTATAATTTTTCTAAGGAGACGTTTCACATTAAGTACTGCATATTCAATGAACTGTGGATGAAGCCCGACCAACAGGAATTACATGCATTGATCAAAAATAATAGTGCATTAAGAATGGCTAGTTTCTAGCTGAAATCTAGATCTGCCAATAAAAAAGTTAAAAAGGACGACTGATAGCTGAAATCTATTATTTACAAATAAATGTCCTTTCTCGCTACCAGAGTCCACTGAGCGTTGTGTCCCATGAGGACTGCAGGAACATAATTCATGTAAGCGTAGTAACGATTTACATGCCCTGATCGTTTATCTTAACAGACAGTATAGGAGGTTGCGAGACAGGGAGATGAACCACGCCGAGACAGCCCGTGTGGCGGTTGCAAACGGTGGGCATATAGCAATATATTATTTAGTATTGCTGTGCCAAATGTGTGGGTCATAAATACCAGAAAGGATGAATCAGAAGTACTCGTAAATGGTGGTTCTTAAAGAAGTCACAGTGTTTTGGACTCTTTGGAGCAATAAGGGTTGGCTGATGGAAATACAAATAAGCACCACTACAATTACAGATAAGTTGCTTCCATAGGCAAACCTAACAGGCGGTTCTTCACGCCGGTTTAGAAAAAAAATCTAAGCTGATCCCCAAGTACCGCCTCACAGGATACGACCCGTAAACGGTTGAAATAAAATACCACACGGGACAAAGTTTGCGCGGTTCAGAGAGCGATCGTTTGCACGATTTCCCTCTCTTAGGCTGCCATGACGACTATGGCTTCAGGAAGGACATTCGACAACAAAGTTAAAATACGGACTAGAATAAATATGTCAAATCAGGAAAAACAGCGGATTCCTTAAGACGGGAGACGCGCTGTGAAGAAGAGGATAACTGAATATTTATTGGGTCAAAACGTTTAAGATGATACATGAGCCTATCAACTCAAAGTCTTGAAGACTCAATTCTCATTCTACAACCTTAGACATGAAGGGAGCTAGACTTGTACGATCAGTTGAGATGGAGCTAAAAGCAGCACATGCTGGGATTGGTTGAAGAAAAGGGAAGGAATTTCACTGTGGTGTGCATATTTCTTTTCTGTATTGTTCTGCTGGCATTATTGAACCTTACGATGCTTGGATTTACAGCGGTGTTCTGGTATTTGAGGAGTCCCACCACTGTGTTGGTCGCACACGCCTAGTAATGACTCTCAGAAGGCGACCGTACGATCTTTCCTTTACCAATTTCATTCGTAATGACAGGGTGTGTAGGGCACGCCTACGACTTCAACGTATGTAAGTAGGAAGACGCAGCTGTTTTCAGTTAGGAAGTCGCAACCGTTTTCGTGCTTATACACTCTGAATCGTCCACAGCAGAGAGAATAAGGGTTTAGTTTCATAAGCGTGAGGTGTCGGATCGAAACTCGCAGACGCAGCTGTTTTCAGTTAGGAAGTCGCAACCGTTTTCATGCTTATACACTTTGAATCGTCCACAGCAGAGAGAATAAGGGTTTAGTTTCATAAGCGTGAGGTCTCGGATCGAAACTCGCTGTCGCTGCTACTTCTCTTTGTGAGCTATCTGGAGCAATATTCGGTGCTATGCTTCGATACGTGTGGTACTATGAATGTAAAACAAATTTGTTTTGCAACAGACTCACCGGAGAGGAAAAAAAAAGAGGTGCACATGCAAAAATCCGTCGTTCCTTACATCTGCTGAATGTCGCGATAACTATTGTTTTCCATGTTTCTGCGATTAGTATCATCCTGACTCGTGCAGTGCTGCATAGACTACACGTTATACTTGTCACAAATGTAGACAAAATAATGTAAATAAAATGACTACACTTATTTGATTGAAAATTCTCGTGTATCCTTTTTTTAAATTTCTAATCTCCTTGAGAAAAAATGAAATGAGTGGTTAGATACCGACACTTTTCACCGTCATAAAAATCTGTTTTTAGAATTACGTGGAAATTGAAAAATAAGCTACCGGCAGCGAGATTCGATGCAAAGATCTCGCGCATGTAAAACTAAGTGCTTACTCGCACGTCTTTTATTGTTTTATCATCTGCTTACTCCGCAGGTGTTTCTATTTATCTATTTTTTTTCTTCCTCGCCAAATTATGCCATCATCGGCTAGAGCTATATTCAAATTTCCTCAAGTAACAAAACTTTTCTTCTTTAAATTTCATTAAAAACTTCAACATCCTCTCGTAACCAAAACCTTCTTTTTCTTAAGGATATGTTATTATTTAATTCGTGGCATTTTAGAAGATTTAAAATTATGATCTGACGGTATTTAAAGTAAAGGAACGAAGCTATACTTCTGCATAAACTCGAGATTTGGCTACTGTTCCAGTGAACATTAGCGGCCCTACAAAGGGTACTGCTTTAAGCACGCCTAAATTTAAAAACTCTGTTTTCTCAAAAGCGGCGCCTCTTATTATACATACAGGGTAACTACTGTTGAACTACATGAAATAAAATCGTCAAAACTTTTGAACCGTTTGTGTTAGGACGTTCAACTGTGCAGTTGGCGGCGGCGTGTCATGGGAACCAGTATGCGCAAGCTCGTTTGGTTTAGCGACGGAGCCCACATTCATTTGGCTGCGTTCGACAATAAGCAAAATTGGCGCATCTGTGGGACTGAGAATACGCATTTCTCGATCGAAAAGTCTCTTCAAGCTCAACGGATGACTGATGTGCAATGTCCAATCACGGAATAATCGGTGCGATATTCCTTGACGGCGTGGTGACCACCGAACGGGCCGCCCGTTGTGGCCGAGCGGTTCTAGGCGTTTCAGACTGGAACTGCGCGACCGCTACGGTCGCCGGTTCGAATCCTGCCTCGGGCATGGATGTGTGTGATGTCCTTAGGTTAGTTAGGTTCTAAGTTCTAGAGGACTGAGGACCTCAGATGTTAAGTCCCATAGTGCTCAGGGCCATTTAAACCATTTGAACCACCGAACGGTACAAATGGCTCTGAGCACTATAGGACTCAACTGCTGTGGTCATAAGTCCCCTAGAACTTAGAACTACTTAAACATAACTAAGCTAAGGACAGCACACAACACCCAGCCATCACGAGGCAGAGAAAATCCCTGACCCCGCCGGGAATCGAACCCGGGAACCCGGGCGTGGGAAACGAGAACGCTACCGCACGACCACGAGATGCGGACCGAACGGTACATGAAGGTTTTGGAAGACGATTTCATCTTCATTATCCAAAGTGACCCTGATTTCGACAAGATGTGATTCACGCAAGACGGAACTCGACCCCATCGAAGCAGGAGGGTGTTTGATGTCCTGGAGGAGCACTTTGCGGATCGCATTCTGACTCTGGGTTCCCCAGAGGCCACTGGCACGGGCCTCGATTGGCCACCATATTCTCCGGATCTGAACACATACGATTCGTTTTTGTGGGACTACATTGAAGGTGTACAGCAATAACCCCAAAACTATTTCTGAGCTGAAGACAGCTATTCAGCAGGTCATCGACGGCGTCGATATTTCAACAGTTTAGCGGGTCATGCAGAATTTCGCTATTCGTCTGCGCCGTGTCATCCGCAATAAAGGCAGGCATATCGAACATGTCATAACCTAAATCTGAACATTTCTAGTGACGTTTACATGCTGAATGAAGTGTGTATACGCCGTAGTTTGTGACTAATTTACGTTTCTTTTCATATAGTTTAATAACTGTCACCCTCTGTATTGATGTCCTAGTCGTGCTCTACAAACCCTGTCAATATGAATCAAATTTGTACTGGCTCCCTGTCAGCCTCGTGCCTTGGCCAAGCGTCACCGAGGTTACCCAACTGAAGCTCAGTCGCTCTCTGGTCTCATACATAGACACGGGCTATCGCGCGCAATGGAAGCCAGAGGAACAGGCTCCGGCGGTCTTTTGCAAACAAGGCAAGAGAAATGATGTTGTCAGCCGAGCGTTTCTCGCATTAACATTCGAGATTGCCTTGCGAGCGGCGGAACCGCGTAGCAGAGTTCCTGGCACCTGGATAGTTGGCATGCCTGCGCGCTGCCGAGCTGCGCAGTTGTTTAACGATGCCGGCGTCACGCAGTCTCCGCCACTTCGTCGCTGTCACTTCAGCGTCCAATCGGACTTCAGTGCCAGACCAGCGAGGCTGGTGTAAGGGCATTTTATACCTTAGTACAAGTCTTTCAATCAATCGTTTTGCTCAATAATTAGCACCAGTGGTGTTGCCCCTTTGAACACTCCTGTTTTCGCCACGTAATCGAAGTTAAGCAACGTCGAGCAGGCCAGTACTTGGTTGGGTACGCCAAGTACTGTTGACTGCTCTCCCTTTTCCGCCTACGGCAAATGGAGAGGTGGTGCGCAAAGACCTTGATCACAAGACTTTGTGCCAATGCCCTGGACTAAATTCCGAATCTCTCTGCAGTGACTCATGAAGTGTAATGTAATGACGATGTTTGGTTTATGCGGCGCTCAACTGTGCGGTCATCAGCGCCCGTACAAAGTCCCAATTTTTACACAGTTAATCCAGTCACTCTCACGAATGATGATTGTGATGATGAAATGACGAGGACAACACAAACACCCAAGCCCCAGGCAGAGAAGATACCCAACCCGGCTGGGAATCGAACTCGGGACCCCGTGATCCAGAGGTAGCAACGTTAGCCACTAGACCACGAGCTGCGCACTTGGGGACATGTGACACAGTTGGTGGTAATTCGTCTATCGGATGGGGACGTCTAGCTCTGTGGTCCTCTTGGTTTTCGAGAGGAGCAGGAAATGTCCCGATACCGTGTTTGACCCGCTACTTCCTCATGATCATCGAACACAAATATTACATAACATTATAGACACACCCATTACACTCGCCTTCTCTTATCAGGTAGGTTTCAGAACACTACTCTCACACTTCGCGAAGGAAAGGCTTCAGTGGGCGCGAAGGATAGGAAAAAGCTTCCCATTTAGGCGCCTGAACCCCCCTTGCGAAGTCTTTCAGCCAACCATAACAAACGAATTAACTTTACTAACTTAGCATTTCATTGAATTTATGTTATCCTCTATTCTGAAACGTTTATTTGCGATTTTTGTGTACGTCACACTCCTTTTTCCTTTTATTCCCGAGAGCATATGTATCCTCAATCCTAACTGTAATTGTGATCATTTTACACAACCTATGCTCTTAATCTGACGTTTTCGCAGTATATACCAAAGAAATTAAGTGCTTTTATCTCAAGGACTTCGTTCCCTAAAATTTCGTCTTATTCTGTGCAAGCACTGCATCTGAGTGATATATAGCACATTTGTGATCTTAGGGGGGAGGGGGGAACGATATGGTCACGTAACAGAAAGCAATTTATAAGACCTATTCTTGGTTTCATTGTTTTTATGCTCATTAGGCTGTGGCCTCAGGCAGTTAGTCTGCCTTTCAATTTCCTACTGTTGAAGGGTTCCTCAGATGCTGTACAGACATAATTAGCTAATACTAAAACATTCACTCTCGTAGCTAGCCAAAATCTGCTTAAACGTTAGAGGGATCTACGCAAAGGTCGAGTTGCGACCTGATCAAATCGCTACTCGCTACCAAAGATCGCGGAGTCCGCCGACACGTATTATGTTGTATATTATATGTAACCGGGGACGTAGGAACGGCCGGCCGAGGTGGCCGTGCGGTTCTAGGCGCTGCAGTCTGGAACCGCGAGACCGCTACGGTCGCAGGTTGGAATCCTGCCTCGGGCATGGATGTGTGTGGTGTCCTTAGGTTAGTTAGGTTTAACTAGTTCTAAGTTCTAGGGAACTAATGACCTCAGACGTTGAGTACCATAGTGCTCAGAGCCATTTGAACCATTTTGAACCTAGGAACGACGGAGAGGCTCCGTCCCTGTAACAGCCGCAGTGGTCCTCAACCCCACGACGACTACCGCAGTCCACTTCAACCCTCCGTCGCCCCACACCGAACCCAGGGTTATTGTGCGCTCCGGCCCCCGGTGGACCCCCCCCCCCCCCCCCCAGGGAACGTCTCACACCAAACGAGTGTAACCCCTATGTTTGCGTGATAGAGTAATGGTGGTGTACACGTACTTGGAGAACTTGTTTAGCAGTGAGGTGGTCAATCATGCAATCGTGTCGGACACCTCTGGCCTCTATCGAGTGTAATTAGACGGCTGTGCAGTATCAAGACAGGAACGTCTTGCTCCTTGTTCAGTTCCATTTCCAACACTTGGGTGATGGGATCGTCATTCAGGATGACAATGCAAAATGGTTCAAATGGCTCTGAGCACTATGGGATTTAACTTCTGAGACCATCAGTCCCCTAGAAGTTAGAACTACTTAAACCTAGGCGCTGCAGTCTGGAACCGCACGACCGCTACAGTCGCAGGTTCGAATCTTGCCTCGGGCATGAATGTATGTGATGTCCTTAGGTTAGTTAGGTTTAAGTAGTTCTAAGTTCTAGGGGACTGATGACCTTAGAAGTTAAGTCCCATAGTGCTCAGAGCCATTTGAACCATTTATGTTAAGGGTCAGTTGCCACTCCCTGCACCAAGTGCCTATCCGCTGCATTTCGCTGGAATTTTCTAATGCTACAACTTCTTTGTACACCACAGCATCATCCGCGAAAAGCCGCATGGAACTTCCGACACTATCTACACAGTTGTGTGGAATCGAGTGGACCCAATGATGCATGCCAGTTGAGACACGCCTCCGGAGGTTCCCTACCACGAGCGCCCTCTGCTGCCGTGATGTAGGATGTGAGGCTGTCCCCAGGCAGCCCGCTCGTACTCAGAGCCTCTTCATCATGCAACGCTACACAGATGTCGCCTAGTTCTGGCTCTGTCTCCTTTGGTCGTAACTAGTTCAGAGGGCTTCTTTCTTTTAGGCATTGAGAGGTGGACTCTATTTGTTGCTGTATTATTTGTACTGAGTCTTCATACGCTTGAAGTAACACGAGTTAAGTAAGTGAAGCATCTGTTTACTGTGTTAACTTGTTTGCTTATCATTTCTGCTTCTCCGGCCGCGGTGGTCTAGCGGTTCTAGGCGCGCAGTCCGGAACCGCGCGGCTGCTACGGTCGCAGGTTCGAATCCTGCCTCGGGCATGGATGTGTGTGATGTCCTTAGGTTAGTTAGGTTTAAGTAGTTCTAAGTTCTAGGGGACTGATGACCACAGATTTTAAGTCCCATAGTGCTCAGAGCCATTTGAACCATTTAGCCATTTCTGCTTCTGTCCAGCTTTCCTATGACGGCAGTTGCCATTTGTCCTTACCGTTCCGTATGATTTTTTGAGCTGTTTACACAGAGTCTGTTTAATGTGTGTAAAATATTTTCCTGCCGTTATACGGTGGTCCATTGATCGTGACCGGGCCAAATATCTCACCAAATAAGCGTCAAACGAAAAAACTACAAAGAACGAAACTTGTCTAGCTTGAAGGGGACAACTAGATGGCGCTATGATTGGCCCGCTAGATGGCGCTGCCATAGGTCAAACGGATATCAACTGCGTTTTTTAAGATAGGAAATCCCATTTTTTATTACGTATTCGTGTAGGATGTAAAGAAATATGAATGTTTTAGTTGGACCACTTTTTCGCTTTGTGATAGATGGCGCTGTAATAGTCACAAACATATGGCTCACAATTTTAAACGAACAGTTAGTAACAGATACGTTTTTTAAATTAAAATACATAACGTAGGTGCGTTTGAGGATTTTATTTCGCTGGTTCCAACGTGATACATGTACCTTTGAGAACTTATCATTTCTGAGAACGCATGCTGTTACAGCGTGATTACCTGTAAATACCACATTAATGCAACAAATACTCAAAATGATATCCGTCAACGTCAATGCATTTGGCAATACGTGTAACGACGTTCCTCTCAACAGCGAGTAGTTCGCCTTCCATAATATTCGCACACGCATTGACAATGCGCTGACGCATGTTGTCAGACGTTGTCGGTGAATCACGATAGCAAATATCCTTCAGTTTTTCCCACAGAAAGAAATCCGGGGACGTCAGATTCGGTGAACGTGCGGGCCATGGTATGGTGCTTCGACGACCAATCCACCTGTCATGAAATATGCTATTCAATACCGCTTCACTCACACGCGAGGTATGTGCCGGGCATCCATCATGTTGGAAGTACATAGCCATTCTGTCACGCAGTGAAACATCTTATAGTAACATCGGTAGAACATCACGTAGGAAATCAACATACATTGTACCATTTAGATTGCCATCTTTAAAATGGAGGCCCATTATCCTCCCTCCCATAATGCCGGTCCATTCATTAACCCGCCAAGGTCGCTGATGTTCCACTTTTCGCAGCCATCGTGGGTTTTCCGTTGCCCAATAGTGCATGTTATGCCGGCTTAGGTTACCGCTGTTGGTGAATGACGCTTCGTCGCTAAATAGAACGCGTGCAAAAAATCTGTCATCGTCCCGTAATTTCTCTTGTGCCCAGTGGCAGAACTGTACACGACGTTCAAAGTCGTCGCCATGCAATTCCTGGTGGATAGAAATATGGTACGGTTGCAGTCGATGTTGATGTAGCATTCTCAACACCGACGTTTTTGAGATTCCCGATTCTCGCGCAATTTGTCTGCTACTGATGTGCGGATTAGCCGCGACAGCATCTACAACACCTACTTGGGCATCATAATTCGTTGCAGGTCGTGGTTGACGTTTCACATGTGGCTGAACACTTCCCGTTTCCTTAAATAACGTAACTATCCGGCGAACGGTCCGGACACTTGGATGATGTCGTCCAGGATACCGAGCAGCACACATAGCACACGCCCGTTGTGCATTTTGATTCCAATAGCCAATACATCAACACGATATCGCCCTTTTGCGCATTTGGTAAACGGTCCATTTTAACACGGGTAATGTATCACGATGCAAATACCGTCCGCACTGGGGGAATGTTACGTGATACCACGTACTTATACGTTTGAGTCTATTACAGCGTTATCTGTCAGAAAGCGAAAAAAGTGGTCCAACTAAAACATTCATATTTCTTTACGTACTACACGAATATGTAATAAAAATGGAGGTTCCTATTTAAAACAAGGCAGTTGATATCCGTTTGACCCAGGGCAGCGCCATCTAGCGGGCCAACCATAGCGCCATCTGGTTTCCCCCTTCAAGCTAGACGAGTTTCGTTCTTTGTAGCTTTTTCGTTTGACGCTTATTTCGTGAGATATTTGGCCCGGTCACTATCAATGGGCCACCCTGTATATCGTTGCTTCTTTCTGGCTGCTGTCGCAAGAAGCGTCCCTTGGCAGCCAGCGCCACTTTCACCTTTCGGAGGGCATGTTTTTGTTTTCACCGAAGAGTGCCGGTGCAGTGCCCGAGTACGGGACGCGGTCGCAAGAGACAGGCGCCGCTTTCACGCCACGCCGCGGTGAACCGCGGTGATGAAATGTGGCGCGGCCGGCAGTCGCCGGACTCGATATGGCAGCGCTAAATACGCCACAGCCCCATTAGGCGGCTCGCGGCCGCACGTACAAATTAGAGCTCTGATTGATAAGCCGGCCGGGTTTTATTTCCTTATAGGGTGGCGCCAGCTCTGGCGCCGGGCTCTCCGCAACCGTGGACGGCGACGCGGGGCGACGTCGCCGACCGCGAACGCTGATTAACATTCCGAAAACGCCGCTGCCGCTGCCGCGACACAGATCGAACGTCCCAATCCCGACACCTTTGTTCGCGATAGCCACTAATCTGCGTCAGCGCTGCGGGTCGAGTCGGCACCAGTGCTGGAGTATCTCGTCAGGCCTTACAAGGAAATAACTTGACGCTTCGTACCGAGAAAGGCCGTGTCGGTTAGCTGCCTAAAAGGAAATCCACACTACGAACTCTCTCTTCTAGCTCTGACGCGTAGCCGCGTTTACGTGATTAGTTTAACACCAGAGCCAAACTCTTCAAGCAAATTGTTAGATATTTAGCGCCTTTCAGTCTATTTCCACTGTGATCCAGCCACTGGTCTCGAAAATCCAACCACTGGTTCCGAAAATTTCAGATGAGCAAGTAGCTGATAAGAACATCAGTATGAATGCGTACCAACCACAATTTAACTCCTCACTCACATCAGGTAGGTATCAAGAGTGAACTATTTCTGTGGCTGTCAGAAGATAGAAGAAGGAGATACAGGGTTGTCCATTGATCGTGAAAGCGCCAAATATCTCACGAAATAAGCATCAACCGAAAAAACTACAAAGGACGAAACTTGTCTAGCTTGAAGGGGGAAACCAGATGGCGCTATGGTTGGCCCGCTAGATGGCGCTGCCCTAGGTCAAACGGATATCAACTGCGTTTTTTAAATAGGAACCCCCATTTTTATTACATATTCGTGTAGTACGTAAAGAAATATGAGTGTTTTAGTTGGACCACTTTTTTCGCTTTGTCATAGATGGCTCTGTAATAGTCACAAACGTGTAAGTACGTGGTATCACGTAACATTCCGCCAGTACGGACGGTATTTGCTTCGTGATATATTACCCGTGTTAAAATGGACCATTCTGCCCCTCCCCGGTTCTATGAAGCCCTCCAAATCCTCGAACGCCATGCACTCCGCCTCGCCTTCCGCATCCGCCTTCCGTCCCCCACGTGCATCCTCTATGCCCTCATCCCCTTCCCCAACCTTCTCCTTTTCCTTGAACACATCCGCACACTATATATTGTCCGCCGCCTTGATCCCCCTCACCCCCTGGTGTCTCCCTTCCTCTCCACTCCCAACCAGTTGCCGCGCCTTTACAGTTGTGTCCCTCGCTCTCTCCATCTCCACACCCTCCATCTCCTTTCCCAACACAACTTCCACCGTCTACCCCTCCCGGATGATGAGCTTCGCCCTGACATCTACCCTTCCTACCAACTCTAACCCCCTCTTCCTCCCTCCTCCTCAAGGCTCCCTCTCCCCCCCCCCCCTCACTCTTTCTGAGCGGATTTCCCCTCCTACTCCCCCTCCATCTCTTGTGCCTTCTTTTAGTGTCTCTGCGCTCTCTCCTGCCCTGTCTTCCCTTTTCCTCTCCCGCCCCATGTGTCTCCTACCTCTTCGTGAACCCACGGTTATCCCTCCTCTCTTCATCCCGCCGCTTCCCCAGCTGCCCCATGCTCTCCCCTCCTTTTCCCTCCTCTCTAACCTTTCCCTCGGCAGGTCCCACCTGGTAATTTTATTCTTCGTCGTGTGTGCTCCAAGTGGGTTTTAAGTGTTTTGTTTCGGAGTGTTTTTAATACTGTGGCCAACTTTTAACCTGTGCATGCGCATCCAGTGTCTTCTCTGTGTTTTAAGAATCGCCAACTGTGTTTTTTAACTTTCTGGTGACTTTTTTAACTGTCCCCAATGAACGTCTACGTGTCAGTGTATTTTTACCTCGATTTTCTCCCCTTACTCTGTTTTATGTTCCCCTTTTTTTATCTCCTTATGTATGTATGATTTTTTTCTTGTTTTAGTTGTCATGTCACTCGGCTGAAGAGCGGCGGATTGTGCTGCTGACAGGCCTCCCCTGCCCATATGGGGCAGGGGAATGAAATCACAATAAAGAAAAAAAAAATGGACCGTTTACCAAATGCGCAAAAGGTCGATATCGTGTTGCTGTATGGCTGTTGTGATCAAAATACCCAACGGGCGTGTGCTGTGTATGCTGCTCGGTATCCTGGACGACATCATCCAAGCGTCCGGACCGTTCGCCGGATAGTTACGTTATTTAAGGAAACAGGAAGTGTTCAGCCACATGTGAAACGTCAACCACGACTGCAACAAACGATGATGCCCAAGTAGGTGTTTTAGGTGCTTATGTCGTGAGATATTTGGCCGGGTCACTATCAGTGGACCACACTGAATAAACCACTTGCTGTCTTCCTGCAGTTTTTTTTTTCAGAGAACAACAAAACCGTACACGGCAAAGCTTTATGAAATTGAAGTTACCCCTGAATGGCTAACTGGGGACGAAATCAGTGATAAACGCAATGACATAAAATTATATCAGTGCAAACAATTAATATATCCTGATCTAGAATTATTTTGAATATGTGACAGTGGAAGTTCCAATCGGGCCTGAAAGCGTGTTCAGGTTGGCTAATGGTTAAGCTGACTGCTCACTATAAGCAGGACTCCGGTCTGGAACAAATCTTTAATTACCACGACGTATATATTGCACTGCAGGTTCAGCATAAGTCAACAGCTTCACGTATTTCATGTGACTGCATCTTCACTGATTTCATGCTCGTCTCTCTGCTCATTTCATTTTGTAATATCATTCGCAAATCGCAATAATTGAGAGTGATAGTGTCAGTGTATATGAACTCGACGTGTAAACTATCTACCGAATGATGCGAGTCCTGATATACTGTGGAAGATGTTCATGTTTATGGCATGGTCTCTCCTGCAACAGTTTTTATGTCACCCTCCCGCTCCCACTGCAGATATTAGTACACTACAGTAGCTGTTAAAATCAGCCGGCCGCTGTGGTTGAGTGGTTCTAAGTGCTTCAGTCCTGAACCGCGCTGCTGCTACGGTCGCAGGTTCGAATCCTGCAATCGGGCATGGATGTGTGTGATGTCCTTAGGTTAGTTAGGTTTAAGTAGTTCTAAGGCAGGGGTAAAATACAGGGAGCGAAAGGCTATTTACAATTTGTACAGAAAGCAGATGGCAGTTATTAGAGTCGAGGGGTATGAAGGGGAAGCAGTGGTTGGGAAGGGAGTGAGACAGGGTTGTAGCCTATCCCCGATGTTATTCAATCTGTATATTGAGCAAACAATAAAGGAAACAAAAGAAAAGTTCAGAGTAGGTATTAAAATCCATGGAGAAGAAATAAAAACTTTGAGGTTCGCCGATGACATTGTAATTCTGTCAGAGACAGCAAAGGCCTTGGAAGAGCAGTTGAACGGAATGGACAGTGTCTTTAAAGGAAGGTATAAGATGAACACCAACAACAGCAAAACGAAGATAATGGAATGTCGTCGAATTAAGTCAAGTGATGCTGAGGGAATTAGATTAGGAAATGAGACACTTAAAGTAGTAAAGGAGTTTTGCTATTTGGGGAGCAAAATAACTGATGATGGTCGAAGTAGACTGACAATGGCAAGGAAAGCGTTTCTGAAGAAGAAAAATTTGTTAACATCGAGTATATATTTAACTGTCAGGAAGTCGTTTCTGAAAGTATTTGTATGGAGTGTAGCCGGAAGTGAAACGTGGACGATAAATAGTTTAGACAAAAAGAGAATAGAAGCTTTTGAAATGTGGTGCTACAGAAGAATGCTGAAGATTAGATGGGTAGATCACATAACTAATGAGGAGGTATTGAATAGGATTGGGGAGAAGAGGAGCTTGTGGCACAACTTGACTAGGAGAAGGGATCGGTTGATCGGACATGTTCTGAGACATCCAGGGATCACCAATTTAGTATTGGACGGCAGCGTGGAGGGTAAAAATCGTAGAGAGAGACCAAGAGATGAATACACTAAGCAGATTCAGAAGGATGTAGGCTGCAGGAGGCACTGGGAGATGAAGTAGCTTGCACAGGATAGAGTAGCATGGAGAGCTGCATCAAACCAGTCTCAGGACTGAAGACCACAACAACAACAAGTCTAGGGGACTGATGGCCTCAAATGTTAAGTCCCATCGTGCTTACAGCCACTCGAATTTAAAATCGTCTAGAGCATCTTCATCATCTCTCACTCTAATTAAGCTAAGATTAAGCCAACTGTGACGTGGTCACGTCGTTGAAGCTGATACAGCCATACGAAGATTCATTAAAATTGTGTCAGTGGTTAATTGTGATTCTTTAGTTGTTGCTTACGAAGCAGTGCCTCATGTGGAAAGTTCCATTAACAACTACTGAACGTTCGCAATTGATTTGCATCAGTGTTCATATGTATGTATAAACGTCACTGATGGAAGAAAAAAGGACGACATAACAAGCAAACCATTACAGATAAGAAGAGCACTCCACGGTAAAAGCAGTCAACTACATTGAAGCGCCAAAGAAACTGGTACAGGCATGCGTATTCAAGTGCCAGAATATGTAAACGGGCGGAGTAGGAAGCTGCGGTCGGCAACGCCTACATAAGACAACAAGTGTCTGGCGCTGTTGTTAGATCGGTTACTGCTGCTACAATGGCAGGTTATCAAGATTTAAGTGGGTTTGAACGTGGTGCTATAATCGACGCACGAACGATGGGACACAGCACCTACGACGTAGCGATGAAGTAGGGATTTTCCCGTACGACCATTTCACGAGTGTACTGAGAATATCAGGAATCTGGTAAAATATCCAATCTCCGACATCGCTGCGGCCGGCAAAACATCCTGCAACACTGAGACCAACAATGGCTGAAGAGAATCATTTAATGTGACAGACATGTAATCCTTCGACAAATTCAAGCAGATTTCAATATTGGGTTATAACAACAGTCAGCGTACGAACCATTCAAGGAAACATTATCGACATGGGCTTTCGAAGCCGAAGGCCCACTCGTTTACCCTTGATGACTGCATCCCACAAAGCTATACGCCTCACCTGGGCCCGTCAACACCGACATTTTACTGTAGATGCCTGGAAAAGTGTTGCCTGTTCGGACGAGCCTCGTTTCATATTGTATCGAGAGGATGCACGTGTACGGGTATGGAGACAACCTCATGAATCAAAGGACCCTGCATGTCAGCAGGAGACTGTTCAATCTGGTGGAGGGTCTATAATGGTGTGGGGCATGTGCAGTTGGAGTGATATGAGACCCCTGATACGTTTAGATACGACTTTGACAGGTGACACGTATGTAAACATCCTGTTTGATCACCTGCATCCATCATTCATGTCCATTGTGCATTCCGACAGACTTGGGCAATTCCAGTAGGACAACGCTACACCCCACATGTCCAGAATTTCTACAGAGTGGCTTCAGGAGCACTCTTTTGAGTTTAAACACTTCCGCTGGTCACCAGACTGCCCAGACATGAACATTTTTAGCATGTCTGGGATGCCTTACAACATGCTGTTTAGAAGAGATCTCCACCTCCTAGTACTCTTACGAATTTATGAGCAGCCCTGCAGGCTTCATGGTGTCAGTTCCCTCCAGCACTAGTTTAGACATTAGTCGAGTTAATGCCACTTCCTGTTGCGGCATTCTGCTTACTCGCGGGGGCCCTACAAGATATTAGCCAGCTGTACCAGTTTCTTTGGCTCTTCAGGGTAGTATCAAATAAAGGCCTTCGTTTTAGAAAGACATTTCTCAGAATGTTCGTATGGAGCTCAGCATTGTATCGAAATGAATCATGAACTGTGGAAAATTCAGAAACAAGCGAATCAAAGAGTTTAGTATGTTATGTCACAAAAGGTTGTCGAAACTTTCATGGATTTATAAGAAATGAGGAGATTCTCCGCAGAATCGGGAGGAAAAGAACATGTAGAATATCTTGACTAGAGAAGGTAGACGATGACAGGATATACGTTGATACATCAGAGAATAATTTCCTTGGTACTAGAGTGAAAAATAACTGAGGACGTTGTGTGTTATTCTGAGATGAAGACGTTGACACAGGGTGAAGAAACCGTGATTATCAGCATCAAACAATTCAGAAAACGGAAAAAAACCGCGCGAAGGAAAGGAAAATTTTCGCAGTAATACTCTTATAAATCCTATAAATCCTGAGTAACTTTCTACATTCGTTTAGGCAAATAGCAGTTCCTAGTCTCTGCCTCCGATAATACAATACTCAAACAATTGCAAAACGATAAAGCTCAGCATTAACTGCTAGATGGCCGGCCGCGGTGGTCTAGCGGTTCTAGGCGCTCTGTCCGGAACCGCGGGACTGCTACGGTCGCAGGTTCGAATCCTGCCTCGGGCATGGATGTGTGTGCTATCCTAAGGTTAGTTAGATTTAAGTAGTTCTAAGTTCTAGGGAACTGATGACCACAGATGTTAAGTCCCATAGTGCTCAGAGGCATTTGAACCATTTTTTTTAAACTGGTAGATTGCTCACGTGATTTTCATCCCTTAAACTGACTGACGCCTAAGGCGGCAGGAAGAACATTCAGAAAAAAATCTAAAGAAAAATAAACAGATGTAATCCCGTTGTAGCTATATACTTACGACTATAGGAAACCTACGTAAATGTTTGTTTTTCCCTCTTTGTTTTATGTTTTATTATTTGTCCATCTGTTCTCATTTATTTCAAATGTTAGAACATACTGTTTCCAAATACGAATACGTAAACTTTATCAGAGAAGTCTATATGTGAGTCGAGAATGAACTATCGATAGTGATGGTCCTAGCGTTGGTAACTGTATCGCGTAGATGATCGTAGTTTTTTGTGTGTCTCTATCCTACTGAAGTGTCAGAAATGTAGTGGAACTGGATTAATACGAGCAGCAGGACGACAGACACTGGCGATAAATAATTGATGAATTGTGATGTTCAGTTGATTGCACAAAGACAGTTCCATGACAACTATGGACAGCGGTTGTATACTCGCAGTCGAAACGACTAGTGAAGGGCATAAATATAAACAGAAGGTGCACCCCGGACTACAAGTCCATAGAAAACAAGCCACTAGGTAACAAAACAGCCAATACTCGCAGTCGAAACGACTAGTGAAGGGCATAAATATAAACAGAAGGTGCACCCCGGACTACAAGTCCATAGAAAACAAGCCACAAGGTAACAAAACAGCCAATGCCATGTATAAAGAAATAAACACATGTATAGTAAGGCGTAGTGTGTGTAACCATAGCTGATTACGAAATTTTAAAAATTCCGTTAATTTTTCCTCTTTTTTGCTAATTAATTGTTGATAATGAAACCAGTCTATCAACGATGTATAGTAAGGCGTAGTGTGTGTAACCATAGCTGATTACGAAATTTTAAAAATTTCGTTAATTTTTCCTCTTTTTTGCTAATTAATTGTTGATAATGAAACCAGTCTATCAACGAGACATGCAGTACATTTTACGGCAAAGTTTTGTAGATAAAATTATCGTCTTTGTGTGATTTATCCTATGTGTAAATGCCTGTAATTAACGTCACTTTGTATCGCAAATAGATGCCAAAATGGTACTGATAAATTTGTGTCACTGTCATTAGTCTTTACTATTATTACTCACTGCACAAAGCCCAACGTAACATTATATTTCCCTGCGGTTACCTGTTATTGTGCAGGTAAATTTCACAACAGTTCACGAACAGAGAGAGAGAGAGAGAGAAACATTCGGTGCAGATTACAAAATAATTTCGTTGAAATTTTGCGCGTGATAATAAATGTAATTTTTCTGTCCTCCGCCATTATACGGTGTGCACACTAGCCTAACATAATCTGTGGCTTGATACCATTGGCAGAGAGGTGCTGCAAGAGCAGCTTACTACCATGGAGTTGGGAGGTGGCGCTTCAGACTTCTGCTGTATGTTGTTTTAAAGCCAGAGTGGGTGTGGCCTGCTGCCATCTTAAATATCCCAAAACATTAGCACACTCCTGTTTGCGATTGCTTCTTGTTTATTAATTCTGTTGTGTACGCGCAACAGATGTCATAATACTAAAAATTACAGTGCTTATGTGAGTGACGTAGTGTCAGGAAGGAAATTTCGAACGTTTTTCTGGTCTCGATGAGTATTTGCTTCAGTTATACGGCACATTAGTCCTTGTTAACGTAACTTGTTTTTTGTTTACGTAAGTCGAATAAGCAGAAAGAGAAGGATGAGATGTGAAAAGGATTCTTTCGTAACCCATTTAATTCAACTTTTATTGTATTTGTATCGATAGCAAGTGATCTGGAACTGGGAAACCAATTCTCGTTTGCTTACTGGTACTGCTTCTTGTTGTTACATTCTCAGCTTTCAGCTCGTATACACAACAATTTTTAACACCCACGTTTGCAAAATCTTACCTACGTCTTATTTTTTAGCCCGTTAATGCAGAGTACAGTTTTTGTTTTATTAAATTATCAGTGCATTAGTCCCGTTGTAGCTTCCGCATCTTCTCACTTTGAAATCTTAACCTATGATGCGTCATTCAGTTTGTGGCCAATAATAGCAATTTACAGCGTAAAAGAACGATATAGTTTTTTAAACAAGTTCCATCATTGTGCAATGCTATAAATGTGATAAAGGGAATGGTCTGAGTGTTAGACCCCGTAAATTGGATATAGTACTTTAACATGTCTGTAAGTCCTTCTTCTTATTTTTTTAGAAACGGCAGCCTAACCTGCGTAACATGTAGCTCTGCCATTCGAACAGCGCCCTATTTGCTTCTTTTCCTGGAATATTTCTCGTCGTAACTCTGGCAGTTTCTCACACAGCACTATTATAATGAACATCCACTTTGATCATCTGCTTGATTTTACTTTTGAATTTCATTTTGAGATTTTCAAAGTATAAAAACCTATACCACGCTGAGATGTACTAACAGCTAATCTGCTTCATGTTCCATGTATTATTTGAAGGTTAAATCATAATGCTGTAGAACGAGTCATTTTATATTAAGACCAATTTTTTTGTAAATATGCCTCCATGCTGCTCATTTATAATTTTTTTTTAAACTAAAGACAGGCAGATGTTAGTAATTCTAACCCAAAACATTTTACACGTCACAATAATAGACAGAGTTCTGCAGAATAGGAGGAGTTGTCAAAATGAAACGTTTTCCGTTTAGTTTCAGATTTTCACTGGGTAAGTGATCAAAATTTTTGGTTGCAGCTTTATGAATTCCTGTTTGTGCTGCAGACAACCTTAATGGGGCCTAATGAACGTCATTTCTTTCCTTCTGGTATTGTAATTATGTATGTCATTGTTCCTGTTGAAGTGCAGTGAATTATTTACAACAAATTCCACGATTGAAAACCATGCCGGCCGAAGTGGCCGTGCGGTTAAAGGCGCTGCAGTCTGGAACCCCAAGACCGCTACGGTCGCAGGTTCGAATCCTGCCTCGGGCATGGATGTTTGTGATGTCCTTAGGTTAGTTAGGTTTAACTAGTTCTAAGTGCTAGGGGACTAATGACCTCAGCAGTTGAGTCCCATAGTGCTCAGAGCCATTTGAACCATTTTTGAAAACCATCCTTGTACTCACATGCCGCGCAGCAGGCAGGCACGCCAAAATTTACAGCCAAAGCCAGTAAAGCTAAAGAGGTTAGTAACAAAGGAAAACATCACTGGTTTGTGGGATGGAAGAAATATGATTACTTTGAACTTTAGGTTACGAGAGGATCCATCAGTACGCCCGTATACGACGCAAGCTGGCATTTTTCATGAATCAACTACGTCTTCACACAGTCAAAGTACCAGATGCTATTTGGGAGACGGCCATGAAAGTCAATAGGTATCCCCAAAGGTCGAAACTGGGCACGGGCACGTCACAGTGACGTCACGGGGAGGTACCACCGTGGTGAACGATAGAGGTATAAATGCGGTGAACCTAATGTTTTGGACTATGTAAGAAGGCGGACGTTGGCGTCAAGTTTGTGACGCAATGACAGTTCACTTGTTCCCTTCTTTTTTTACCTCCATGTTCACTGCACAAGTCGCCAAAATGAAATGGAAATTATCTACATAACTAAAGTATAACGTTCCTTGTTTACAGTTTGAGCTAAGACTAAAGCTTCAGTACTGCACTACATTTATTTTAGTGTAACAGCAACGCGAAATTATTGTTGCTGCAGCGCATAAAAATAAAAATACTTCAGAGTTGAAAAGCACCACAAAGGTATAATTATAATTATCATGCCAGAAATGCTACATTATGTATTTAAAATACTGAGGCACAGTATAATAAAGATTTAATACCGTACAGATGATCTATGTGACTGTATGGGGATATATTTAGGAGACAAATACTAGATAAAATCGGCAGTGTTCTGCTCGTCAATCCATTCAGTATATACATACTTCGAACTCGAGATAAAATTTATATATGACTGTCTGGCTCATTGCCTCGGGACTACATAGCTCTGCAAAATACTGCGCTTATTTTAAATCTGTCATAGTGAGGAAATTATGGCACGAAGGATGTGTACGATTAATAATTTAGTTCCCGAAAAATGCTCGAAGATGAAATATAGTGCGCCGGCCGAGGAGGCCGAGCGGTTCTAGGCGCTACAGTCTGGAACTGCGCGACCGCTACGGTCGCAGGTTCGAATCCTGCCTCGGGCATGGATGTGTGTGATGTCCTTAGGTTAGTTAGGTTTAAGTAGTTCTAAGTTTTAGGTGACTGATGACCTCAGAAGTTCTAGTGCTCAGAGCCATTTGAACCATTTTTTTTTTGAAATATAGTGCACCAGAAAGCAAAAGCCTTTGATTTTTGTTCCTAAAAGATTTCTAGATGCAATAAATTATTGATTTGCTGTATGTCATGACACAAAATTCGATGCTATTTAGGAATACTTTCACCGTCGCACACGAGGAAACAATTCCCCTTAGTTGATTATTACAGAGATTCGTCAGTCCCATCAAACGCAGAATAAAAAGAGCAGGCGTGGCTATCAGTCCTTTTCGTACAAAATAAAAAATTGGAACGTATGATCTGTGATATTTGCTCTCTTCAAAGCTTTAAGCCAAGTTCATTCTAGCTACAGAATGCATGCAGTTAAAATGTCTATGAAGCATGTGTACAAAATCTATGATACTTTCGAACGACATAATGACTATCAAAATCTGCGGATCGCTGTGGACAAACATTACGGTGAATCAAAGAAACTTTTGGAGTCAGTATTTGATGGCGGCACACTGCGTAGTTCACATTAAAAACAACATGTAAAATATCTCGGTCCACTTCTGTTTTTTTTTAACGTTTACTGTGAATTGTATACGTAAGTGTAAGTTAGTACGTGTCATATTGTACATAAACGAGTACAGTTAAACTCCAAGTAATAGTCTTCTCGAAATTCGCTACAACCTGTATAGAAAGGTTTATCATTGATTACAAAACTTTCCGAGTCCCTGTATCACATTAAATGCAACAGAATAATGCAGCAGATCACCCATGCAAATACCACGAACTGTGACACAGTCGCAACAACATTTTTCCAGTTATACAGGAAGATATTTATACATCTTATTCCAGTTACAGACCACAATTTTTTTAATCTATCAGTATATTAATTTCGGCCCGTAATGACCATCTTCAGACCTGAGTCTGCACCGTGAAATTACTAGGAAATTGTGTGTACTCAGGTCAGTAGATGTTCGTTACGGGCTGAAATTAATAACCCAATGTATCAAAAAAGTATTTGTGATAAGCAACAGGAACACAAAAAGTAAAAACAACGCAAATCTCAAGCAAACATGCAGCAATGCACAAAAAGCACACTTGACAATAGGAATCATTTCCCGAGCAAGAATTGAGTAAAACCAAATCTTACTAAACACATGGAACATGTAAACATTCGGCAGATGAAAAATTACAGACTTAACGGATTCGAGTAAACCATCGGGTTTATGGTATTTCAACGTCGTTGATAACAACTTTGATGTCGAAATTGCCGCATTCAAGTGATATTTTTCGATATTTTACATTTTTCAGTCGAAATCGTAGTCACATTCGTCGCTTGCGTCATTATCGCTGTCAGGTCGTTGTTGGGTTTTCCACTGGGAGATGTTTGGAGAGCAGATAAAAAGATGGTTTACTTCAAGTGGAATCTTCTTCTCTTCTTTGTCATTTTCTGGGATCCCAAGATGCTATGCATAGTTTTCTCATGGGAATATTTGCTCGTAAAATCTCAGTGACGCCAGATATCCTTACTTCGGACTTGCTATACATCTTCAGGCGATTGACTAATTGGAATGGAGCCGCTTAGATTATGGCTTACATGTGCATCAAAACTATGTGGACTAGTAACACGGTAGAAAAATGACCATCCTCTTATAACGTGCAAATTGCCAGCGCAAATACATTTATCTAATCAGCTGTACTATTAAAGTGGTAGGAGAGCCATTTACAAAAGTGGGAACCAGGCAGAGGATATTTCGTAGTCAACGACATCGTATAATATCGGTAGTCAAACGCCCTTTAAGTATCCCGTAACCACACCTTCTGGAGTGCCGCCCACCTTATTTTATACTGGCAACTGATCAAGATCGCTGTCATATATTAAACAGGCCACACAAAAAAAATATGAAAAATATTTTGTCGTCCGATTTACTATTTACCGGGCATGTCCGAAAGAACAGACACCACGCGTTCATATAATACATGTAAAGTATCATTTCGAATTGTGACTGGAATGACACCACAGCATTGAACAGTATGCACAAGTGCAAAGTACACAAACTTTCGTGGTCAATTCTGTCCAGGTTTTGAGTTGGCTCACTGTACACTGTGATCACGAAACGACGCAACGGAGACCGCAAGGTGTTAATAATTTTCACTGCGGCATTTCCAGCCTTGTAGGTGAGGACATCGTAATTTTGAAAGGTGCATTTCCTTGCGGACTGACGGCCCAGTGATGCTGCTTTGCCAGTAACACGAGGCCTGGTGCCCGACGGACGGAGCAAAGTGTCCGGCAACACGTGTCCACGCTATCTGCGCCGTTCCGAGAAGAGGCGGGCTGGCGCTGCGACTGGCGCCAGTGCGTGATTGCCGCCCTGCCCCTCCGACCGTCCATTCGGCAGGCACGCCGAGGCGCGCCGCGCCGCAGCGCCACAGCGCCGCCTCAAAAAACCGAACGCTGCCGCCTCGCCTCTTCCGCTGGCGGCGCTCGCCGCTCCTCCGGACGTTTTACGACGGCGCGGCGCCGGCCGCGAGCGCGCGGCGCAGTTTCGCAGCTCATTAGTTTGGTCCGTCAGCGGGCGCCGTTAGCACCCAGGCCCGCCTAATTAAAGGCGCCGCCTCGGAACTGGCGACGGCGCGCGCGGAACGCGAGGATTTGTCACAGCGCGGAAATATCGGCGCGCCGGCAACTTAGCAGCAGAGTTACGCTTCGGAAGCCGGTCACACGAAATACCAGCCGATGACGAACCCAGCTGCAGGCTCTAGCAGTGGAAACGAACACTGCAAGTAGGTCAGGAGAGGATGTATTGGTATACAAAATAATGCAGATTTGCGTTATCTGTTGCTGTTACTGTGGTCTTCAGTATGAAGACGCTTTCGATACAGCTCACCACTACAATCTATCCTGTCTATCTCTTCATCTCTACACAATCAGTGCAACGTACAACAATCTGAACCTTGTAAGATGGCAAGAACTATGCCCCTCACATGAAGTCATTAAAGATCACCTAATTCACGTTGAGCGAACAGTAGGGTTAAACAAAAATGACTGACAAGGCACAATGCATCTTGTAGAGGGTATAGTATGGACGTATTGGAATAATTAATGTCGGGTGATGGTTTTAAAGTAATTCACACAACATGAAAACTTTGTGGAAACGCGTCGATTTACTGGAGGCTAGTTTATCCCAGGGAAGTACTCAGAATTGACCGTGGCCGCTGGGGGAGCGGCTAAGGGAAGCGACAATAGGCAGCTTAGGGCGGCTCAAGCTCTAAGAAAGCAGTAATGGCGTGCATCCTCCAGCCGCCTTAAGATGAGTGACAGTGAGTGGGTGGTTGACCCCGACTCCATGCTGGTGTACCGGGAAACAGATGGAGAACTTGTACGCCTGTTGATAAATGTCCGTCGTCCCGTTTTCTGTGAAACATGCGAGAAAGCTGTGCAAAGCTACGGTGGAGCGGTCAACAGAGGTCAAAATATGCGTGTTCATGACTATAGCAACTTCATGCTGAATTCACGGTCTGCAGAGTCTGAAGCAAATCAGGTGAAGAGCGATAGAATGAAATACGCCAGCTTCCGATGGGAACGTAGGACCAAGGAATTTGAAGTACTCTTCTGGGAGTCAGAATTCCGGAAAACTTGGTGTTTGTGCAGACGCTAACCTTGATGGGTGGCTTGGGAGGAGCAAAATAGAAGTTGAGAGGAAGGGAAATTTTGTGGGAATTTGTTCACTTCCCAGAGCAGGCATTGGTCGGCGCTGGGAAGCGATGCATAATTAACGTGACTTGCGCTGCAATTGGCGTAAGTGATTTTGCTGGAGGGGAAACCGAGGCAAAGAGCGGACTGTGAGAAGTCTCCTTAGAGGTCTTCCGTTCCCAGCTTGCCTAGAGTGCGGACGTGGCGTTCTTTACTCAGCTTGCCTGAGAAAGAGTGAGCATCTCTGCAGTTTAGGACTTAGCAAATGGAACGATTGAGCTTGGAGATAGAAAGTTTTGGTTCAGCTATGTGCTGAGCAAGATAGCTAGGAGTGAATAGACGAGTGCAGCCTTGCAGCACCACGAGGTTGGCCGACATCCACACAACGACGCCGCTCCGCCACGCTGTATTCGGTGATATAGCGCCTGCTCTGGCCACTGATTAATTTGTTGGATTGCGTCAGCAAAGTTTCCACGAGGATTTCATGGGCCGTGTATGTAGAATTCTTCTCGCACTTCGCATTACACCTGGGTCAGTCGATAGGAATTACTTTTGAGTTGTCGCGCTTTACTCCACGCAAACGCAATTTATTACCACTGCCTGATAGGAGAGTCTTGTAATGTGATGATTGAAGGTCGGGAGTAAAAAAATAAATTGTGCTAATCGACTGCATCTGTTTTCAATGAAGTAGTTGAAATCCCAAGTTACTTTCTTAATTAATTTTATGTTCAACATTTCCATCTGTTGTTCAATAGCTGAATATAACATCAATGTGCTCCCCTTATTTAATTAAAAGTGATCACTTATGGACAAATTAATGTCAACACTGCCACCACAGTTCAATCAGGAGTCACAGGGCCATATTACTTTTTTGCATTACCCGATATTGCGGCAGTTTTGCACTCTCTGTTGATCTGTTAGTCAATTAGTTGGGGCGAACACTCGCCAAAACCAGCTAAGTGACGGGTGGGGTGTTACAACTGCTATAGTCTAGTTTTGGTCTGGTCGCCTATAGAATTCTCCCGTCCTCCTTCCCCAAACACATTCCCTTCCCTCCGTTATAGTCTGTCCAAAACTGCTTTAGGATTGACAGCAAGGACGGAAGTGGCAGGTGGGAACCCCACACGGTAGGCCCGGGTCACTTTCCTCCAATACCACACTACCTGTGGCTCCTGTAAAACCCTAAAGTTGCCAAACCTTCACTCCACCACCACAACATTTCCTTAATAGCAACTAATTCCAAAGGCAGTTCATCTCAGGAACGCAGTCTTTATCACACAAAATAAATATTACTGTCTACAGTTTAACTTCTGTAATGCAGAGCCACTGTTAGTTGTATCAATTTTGTCCTTTTTAAACAATATAGGTTGGCCTCTTTTTTTCCCACCAAGTTAAAAACGCTTAATATTATTCTTTGTTCAGTTAGAACTGAAAAGGCGGACCATAAAAGTTAATAGCAATTTCATTACAAACCTATAGCGATCTGTTTCTCGTGTCGAGATTTTACGGGCACCCGATTAGCAGTGGACGTGCGAACGGAGCATTTTGCTTCACATTTAACTCGATTTATTTCTCATTAGATATCCTCGACAGAGTTCTGGTTTCGAACATAAGAAAATATGATGCATTCTTAAGATTACATTCGCAAAATGTTCAGTAAGAAAAAAGTTTGCTGCAGGTCGAAAATTCTGGAACGTCGTGAGAAAATGCATTTTCGTAAACTGTCCATATATCGTCTTAAAAATTTGTTACCGCAGATAAAACTAAAATAAAAACGTAGTGTAACTCTTCCAGAACACACTGATGGAATTTAAATATTTATAAAGTAAATAGTTTACCTGCCTGAGTGAGCTGATGGAAATGTAAGATTACGCTTGTGTTCCATGCAGGACGTGACAACCTTTTTCCGCACGTTTACGCGCTCTTGCAAAAGCGTCAATCTCAAAGTTATTTTGAACACGCTATACTGTTGCAGCTATTCCTTGAAGCCACTGCAACCAATTCCTTTTAGACAATTTGTGCCTCCCCTATTCATTTCTTTACCTCCCTTATTAATTATCCGATATACCCGTCCAATCCTCAATATTCTTCCGTACTTCAAAAGCTCCTATTCTCTTCTTGTATGTATATTGTTTATTGTCTATGGTTCACTTACATATAAATCTATACTCCATACACAGACAAGATTGCCCGACATGCAAATTCATATTAGATGTTAACATATTTCTCTTTCCGACGAAGGATTCTGTTACTACCAGTTCGCATTTTATATCCTCTTTAGCGGCGCGACCTAAGGCGCCTTGCCACGGTTCGCACGGCTTCCCCAGTCGAAGGTTCCAGTCCTCCTTCTGGCTTGGGGGTATGTATTTGTGTTGTCTTTGGCGTAAGTTAGTTTAAGTTCAATTAAGTAGTATGTAAGCTTAGGGACGGATGGACTCAGCAGTTTGTTACCATAGGAACTTACCACAAACTTCCGAACTTATATCCTCTTTAAATTTGCCACCGACGATTACGTAACTGAACAAAGAGCAGAAGTCGTCTACTACTTTCAGTACCTCATTTTATAACCTAATGTACCCAATACATCACCTGACTTAATTCCGGTATGCTCCACTATCCTTGCCTTACTTTTGGTCATGTTCATCTTGTAACCTTGAAACGCTTTTTTAAAGAAGTGGGCTGTCAAGTCTCATAGATCATTGCTTTCGGATAATTTTATCGAAATCCTTATTGTGTTTCTACCGCTCGATGAATATCTGGTGCTGATAATATGGGTCGTATATACGACTGCAAAGACTCAATCGCTAACTCGTCTTAATTTCCCTCTATCTCTGTAGTTAATTGCATCTCCTGTACTTGTTGTGCTATATGAATCTGATGCAGTCTACGATGGGTCCTCACGGCAGGTGGGGCCAGGGATCTGCTGGGAGACAGCCCCTAGAGACAGTAGGCAGCTTCTAAGAGCTAGGTCGCTGGGGGTAGGGGCATTACCCGGACACTGACAGTCTAGTAGGCAGTCAGCGCCTGCATAGCACAGCAGTCAAGATTGCACCAGCCGTGGCAGAGTGCTGCAATATTTATCCAACCACTTGTACTAAGGCTATACATGTTTTCAATCCCTTCTTCCCTCGATAATTGTTTGTATTCTTTATTCAGTGAATAAAACAATTTTGATAGCTTTTAGTAATAAATCAGCTTGTTATCGTGACCCTTAGTTTCCTTTCATAGTTTGATAGATCCCATTATCAGTATGTCTGTGTGAGGTGCGGTATCCATATTTTCATACTTAATTCGGCCACGCCTGGTAATTTAATTAGAAAAGCTATTTTCTGTTCGGGTCTTAGTTTTCTTTTAATTCCCGTGACGGTATGGGGAATTATCTACCACTGTAGGTTACCGGATTTTGATTCAAGCTCAGGGGTATGCTAAATTGCTCAACCGACACCTGACACAACGTAGATATATTTGATTACGGGTTCCTTGTTCCCTACTGGAACACCCTATTCGCTGGCAGATGTGCAATCGATGAAGTTGCATTAGGTAGGGGCCACTCCCTGTTAAAAAGTGCTCCATGCCTAGATTGGAATTTACATGGCGCATTTTCAACCGCTTCTGGATGTTGGGGAAAATGGAGCGAGACTGCGGTTTTTAACAAATGGGGGATAGGCTCCAACCTGTCCTTACAATGTAGCGTATCATCTCCTGGCTGCACTCACCGGCTAGTACTGGTCGCTATTGTGTGCTCCAGCGCCGGGCTTCCGGTTTCTGGGGGACGGGGCCTGTTCTCTAGCCTGCAGATAAGGGACTAGTATTTTCTTAATCCCGCTAAATAACGCTTGGTGTGAGCCGAACACACTGCTTTCAAATTCGAGTGAGATGATGTCTCCTAGCAGCCTATGGAAAAAAAAAACTTCCAAAGTGTTGATAGGAAGCTGCACTTTTCAGCAGGTATTAAGTGAGTTAGTAAGAAATGGACAATTGAAGCCTCCAAATTCCGTTTTTGATACTGATTGGCCGAAAGGCCTGAATATCAAAATAATCAGTTATTTTCGCAGTGCGGTTTTTGCTTTTCGCGAAATGGGTAGTCAGTCGCCAACCCTTGCGAAGGAAGGACAGCAGTCGTGGCCCCTGTGGCGTGGAGCTGAGGTTTTGATAACAAGCAAAGTGATTCTTCAGTTATGGAAAACTGAAAGAGTTCGCAACTGGGTTTCCCGTTCATGTATACGAAAGCCTCAGTATTTTCCCGGTTTTTGTGAGCAAGGATGTAACTTAACTAGCGAGGAATCCCTCGGCGATCGGAGGCCTCATATGAGAATATGGAAACTTCAGTTGTTTGATGGGCGGACTTGGAGAGGTCTTACAGAAAACAACGAGTTCCGTTTGTTCCAGTGAAAACTCGAAGTGGTTTCATGTGCGTTCATCTCTTTTTCAACATACTACTGTTACCGCGGTCTGTTTATAAAGCAGATGCTAGAAAGCGGCTGGGGACGGTACAGTAACTGTTCGCGGTGCTCGTGTTCCAGTCCGCTGGTCGGATCTGCGGGTCTTTGCAAAGCAGTTGGATTGTTACAGGGAAACCGCCAAACCGAAGTTGTATATTATTATTATTGTTATTATTATTATATTACTGGAATGTATAAAATGTAATGTAACTCCCCTCTGTTTACAATCATCTACTTTAGCCAAGATAGTGGTGATGATTGTATATGAGGATGTTTCACGATTACAGGCTTCTAAGATTTGTAGTGGCAATTTAATTGATAAAGGAACCCATGTCAGGAAATGTACAGTTGGGATGTAAAATAAGTTCGAAGTTCGGATCACTTTCAAGTCTCCCGCTTCACAGAACGCACCCAGGGAGAGAATAAGCTCAGACACGAGCGCAATATTGTGGGTTAACCAAAGACTGCGTTTTATTGGCAGGACAATTTGAAAATGTAGCAGACCTACTAAGGAGACTGCCTACACTCGCTTGTCCGTCCTCTTTTAGAATATTGCTGCGCGGTGTGGGATCCTTACCAGATAGGACTGACAGAGCAAATCGAAAAAGTTCAAAGAAAGGCAGCACGTTTTGTATTATCGCGAAATATGGGAGAGAGTGTCACAGAAATGATACAGGAATTGGGATGGACATCATTAAAAGAAAGGCGTTTTTTGTTGCGACGGAATCTTTCACGAAATTCCAATCACCAACTCTCTCTCCCGAATGTGAAAATATTGTGTTGACACCGACTTACATAGGGAGGAACGATCACCAAGATAAAATAAGGGAAATCAGAGGTCGCACGGAAAGATATAGGTGTTCATTCTTTCCGCACGCTATACGAGATTGGAATAATTGAGAATTGTGAAGGTGGTTCGATGATCCCTCTGCCAGGCACTTAAATGTGATTTGCAGAGTATCCGTGTGGATGTAGATGCAATGTTTTGAGTACCATTTTAGTATGTGACGAAGCACGTACTCTTCAAAATTACGAGTGTGCGGCGCGTCCGTGAGCGTCGCAGTCAATCATCCTAGTTGCGAACTTACCAGTTTATCGCAGCCGTCATTGTAGCAGGATGAAAACTGAATTGTGATGTTATTACATCAAGGGCTGACGGAGGCTACCTCTTCTCACACTGTGCGCATACCGTGAAGTGGGAGATCTGAAAGTGAGCTGGTCTTCAAACTTATTTTACATCCAAATGATACCCTTCTAGACAGTTTCCTTAGCACAACTTGATGTACTAAGTCCTCTGTATAGCTCCTAATAGCCTATAATAGGAATTTTGAAGCGCCTTGCATGAAGGAATACGACATGAGGATGGATACAACCTTGCCAGGAGGCGTTGTCGGTTAGTAACAGGAATGAAAAGACAAACTAACAGATCTGTACAGATCCCTCAGACTTCCCTCGTGACTTTGACCTACGTTTTCGTAGAAACGTTCCTGTAGTGTCGCAGTAGCAAATAGTACCAACTATGATGACATACTCTTCTCTGCTGGGACCAAGGCTATAATCCTTTGACTACCATTGGGATGTATGTGTTTCACGACAGGTTATCAGAGAAACACTGGGCTGGATGTTTTTGCTATGTAGCCTATCTCAAATTGTTTCGCGCAAAAGCTGTTTCACAGCATACCGCAAGTAGAAGGATCGGCGCGACTATCACATGAGACACCTGAATTTGCATATAATGGTAGACGGCTTGTCATTTGGAATACTCTACCTAAGTGTCAAATATCCGTAATCATAAGTGCGATCCAAGTCATTATAATAGCGCTGGGACATACGTTCCACCCCTCTCCCCGCTGGAAAATGAAACGGGAGGGCCGGTCACTGTGGTCGAGCGGTTCTAGGGGCTTCAGTTGGGAACTGCATTGCTGCTACGGTCGCAGGTCCGAATCCTGCCTCGGACATGGATGTGTGTGATGTCCTTAGGATAGTTAGGTTTAAGTAGTTCTAAGTCTAAGGGACTGATGACCTCAGATGTTAAGTCCCATAGTGCTTAGAGCCATTTGAACCATTTGAAACGGGAGGAAATATTTTTGTTTATGTTTTCCTCATGTTGATACTTCTAACTAAGATATTACTTTAAGAATAACGATACAGTAATGTCTTTTACCTCGGAAAATATGGTAGTGAAGTAGTTAAATGGGATCCAGAAAGATCATTCAAATATTAAATAAATTGGTTTTCTAAAGCAATCAAATCGTGATATCCGCGTCCGACGGTCAGTGCGTATTACTTCTTCTAATAATTTCCGGGTATGCAGCCGGATCCCGCCGAAATTCTGCCACGATATTTCGGCCCAGAGACGTCCGGCCATCATCAGGTGAGTACACAACTGCTGATCTTTTATTTTCACCACCGAGGGCAGCACGTACAACTCGGCTATGCCGCGCATGTCACCACCTGACGCATGCGCTGTAGGATGCCAGTACATTTCGCATGTGCGAGATTCGGCATAAATACCGCGACTGCACCTGGGCTCTTCAGCAGTTCTGTACTCACCTGATGATGGCCGGACGTCTCTGGGCCGAAATATAGTGGCAGAATGTCGACGGGATCCGGCTGCATATGCGAAAATTATTAGAAGAAGGAATACGCCGGAAAAATTTCAGAAGTTCGTATTATAATAGACTTCGTTCTGGCGCCATGTTAGTGAAATCATATACTGAGATCTCACGTACACTCAGGTGTAGCAGGAGCCTACGCAATTGACTGCCCGCAGTCTGTAACTAGCGTACACATCTTGACGCTAACACAGAGGTGTGTGTGTGTGTGTGTGTGTGTGTGTGTGTGCCTCGGCGCGAGCGAGCGAGTTTGTGCCTGTGTTAAGAACTGATGGATAAAAATGGGAAATGTATGTAGATGGATTCAGAACGATCGGCGCATGTCTTGAGAACACCAGTCGATCTGGTGCGTGTGGCGCACTTAAGAGAGGACACAGGGTCAAGGTGGCAGTGGCAAGAAGGAGCGGTAGAGGTGGGCGAGGCAAGTTAGGAACCGTTGGCCTGTTGTAGCGGCGCCTCAACCTGGCGCCAGAAGGCGAGGACCTGTCGCGACGTGGGGCCCACGCCGGTGCCACCCAACACCGCCAGACGCCGCAGCATCCAGAGCGCCCGTAAACCTGAATACACGCACTGCACGCCAGATCCCATAGTCCACTCTGGGTCCCGCGGCTGCGACGTCTGAATTTGGCTTCTGGTCCGCAGGCATCCCTTGTCATTGCTGTTTAACACGCGGGACGTTCCATCAAGCTTGTGTAGCACCGGGTGTTTATAATTAATCTGCAGCTACTCGCAGGGGTCCAGTGTGGGCTGTAATTATCGTATGGCAGCGAGTCTTTACGCTGCAAAAAATTAATTCAGATTTTGGTAACAGGGTGCAAATCTGGTGCCGCAAATGCAATAGAAACATATAGAAATATCTCTCTACGTAATGGAATAGAACTCGACGTGAACAGAAAAGGCCAGACAAGTGAGAAAGACATAATGTTGACATCATTATTAAGCGGCGCTTACAAATTTTTTTCAATATGAGCGCCGGAGGCGTTGATCATGTGCTGTACGGCGCCAGATTTGCACCAGGTGGCCAAAATATGAACTAATTTTTCCATAGTAAATCGGTTCCGCATTAACCTACCTATAAAATTTCGCTGCCATACGATAACCGCAGCCGACACTGTTCCTCCGTGAGTAGCTGCACTTTAATAATAATCACCCGGGATTTGCGAAACAGATGTCACGAGTCTGTAAAATCACGTCATATTTTGAAGGTATCCACCATTTCGTCAGAAGCTGACTGACTGTCAGGACCGATGCGTGTCTCCTATATAGCAACTCTTTGTGGAGTGACAAAACCTGAGGCGGGGTTTGTGTGCGCAGAAGCGATATATGGGTAGTGAAGAGAGTGCGTACTCCCTCTCTCGCTCCAGCTCCCCCACTGGTAAGAACAATAGAGTGGATGGACAAAACCGTCCCCAGCTTTACTGCTTCTGTTCGAAACCAAGTTTATAATTTTGGCTCTTTCTGAAAGCTCCAGGGAGCAAATGGTGTCATGATTCTCTAACGTTATGTCCAATTTCTCAATTAAATTTACTAGTGCACATCCGAATATGTACTGCTTCTTTTATTACAGTAAGACAAAGTATGAGATAAGATTATAAGTGTCTTCGAAGCAGATTTTATGTAAAGTTTGGGCAAAAATAACAAGAAAGTCTCCTTATTGTTTGATTGAACGGCTGCTGATTTTATGCGAGTATACTCAGTGATATGAAGTGGAACGACTACATAAAACCAATCTTAGGATAGACTCTGGTTCAGCGGAAATATTGCTGAAAAGTGTAGACCACTCAAGAAAGAGGTAACTTACTAGCCTTTTGTTCGATAGACGGTTGAGTATGGTCGTTCCCCTATGATCATTTCTGGGTGGATTTGACAGCGAAGATAGGGACGAAAAGATTAAAAGCGTGTTTTCATAGGTTCGCTCAGAAAGCACGAAAGCTCTTTTCAAGTCCTGTGACAGACGCTACAAGAGAGACGTTGTACATCACGATATCGTACGTCCCTAGAAGAGTCAGCCAATATGTTGCTTCCTTCTACACAAGTGTTGTGGAGAGATCAACAAGTTACAGTGAGAGAGATTCGAGCTCATACAGAGTGTTATCAACAGCCTAGTCACCATTCGGTGACGGAACAGGAATGGGCTAAAGGGCTGGAACTGACAGTAGTACACGAATTACGCCCCACCGTACACCGAAAGGTGGTTTGAGGAGGGTAGCTGTAGATGTAGCTGTGTGCATTAGTTTCTCCATGTGCGGAGGGTGTACTGATTCCGCAACTGTCTGTTTAATTAACTAAACGTTCCAGCCGCTGTTAAGCACTCAATGTTTCCACTATCGGTTTCGCCATTTCCGTTACTCTATTTTCAAATTGTTCACATGGCTCTGAGCACTATGGGACTTAACATCTGAGATCGTCAGTCCCCTAGACTTGGAAATACTTAAACCTAACTAACCTAAGAACATCACACACATCCATGCACGAGGCAGGATTCGAACCTGCGACCTGCGACCGTAGCAGCAGCGCGGTTCCAGACTGAAGCGCCTAGAACCGCTCGGCCACAAGGGGCGGCACTCTATTTTCAAGTGGTTCTGAACGCTGCCAGAATATGATGGGTATATACATATTGTATATAACAGAAGATGAAAAAGCAAGGCTTGTGCAACAAAATTTCAGGTAGAGTATAAAACTTCCACTGATGAGCCAAAACATTAAGACCACCTAATTATGAGCGTGTTGGTCCACTTCTGGAACGCATTCAGCAGTGATTCTGCGTGCCATGGCTTTGAGAAGTAATTGATAGGTTTCCAGAGGTTTGTTACACAGAATGCCTAGGCACAGGTCACACACTTCCCCTAAATTTCGGGGTGCTTGTCTGTGGGCGTGGAGCCGGCGCCCGATAGCATCCCAGTTTGGTTTCACTGAATTCAGATAACCCAAATTTGATGGCCAAGACTGCAACGTGAGTTCACTATCACGCTTCTCAAACCATTTCAGCACGGTTCTGGCCTTGTGGCACAGACAGTTGTCCAGCTGGAAGATGCTAGCGCTGTTGAGGAAGACATTAAGCGAAGGAGCTACAGGTGGTCCCTAGTAATGTGGAGGAGGAGATTAGTGTTTAACAGTCCGTCGACAACGAGATCATTAGAGATGGAGCACAAGATTGGATTAGGGAAGGATAGGGAAGGAAATCGACCATGCCTTTTCAAAGTAACCATCCCAGCATTTGCCTGAAGCGATTTAGAGAAATCACGAGAAACCTAAACCAGGATGGCCGGACGCGGGTGAAGCCGTCGTCCTCCCGAATGCGAGTTCATTGTGCTAACCACTGCAGCACCTCTGTCGGTAACACGTAGTCCACGGCTGTCACGGTGCCTCCGATTTCTGCCGCAGGCCTCATGGAATGCCAGGTAAATGTCACCACAATATAATTCTGTTTCCACCAGATTGCGTCCGTGGTGCACTGCATGTTTCGAGCAACCGTTCGCATGGATGACGGCGAATCTAGACACGAGGATCGACGTGGTTTAACAATAAACGGGATTCATCCGATGAGGCGACACGATTCCACCGATCTGCGGTCTAATCTCGATGATCTCGTGCTCACTGTAATAATAAATGACGATGTTGGGTCAACATGGGAACACCTAGGGGTCCTCTGCTGGGTAACACCATGTTGAACACTGTGTGCTGAACGGTGTACTCCAAAACACTCCAGCACTGTACTCTGTCGTCAGATCTGCCACAGACGCTGCCTATCCTGCTTTGGAGAGCGATCAAGCCTCCTATCCCCATGTTCTGTGTTGAGGTACGGACGTCCAACTTCTTGTCGCCTTCTCGTTGTTTCAGCTTTCCTCAACCACTTTCCATAGATGCTCGCGACAGCAGCACGCAAGCAGCCGACCAGCATCGCCGTTTCCGAGATGTTCGCTCCCAGACACTGGGCCACAACAATTTGGCTTTTGTCAGGGTCGCATAAGTTGGCGAATTTCCGCATTTGCGCCACTTACCGTCGCTGGAATGATACCTCATTCGTCTCTGCTCCGCTTATACACTTCCCTTACCGCGTCACGTGCCCTCATCTCCAATAGACGGCATGCAACCTCGTGATGGGCAGTTGTCGTAGTGTTCTCGTTCTTCAGCGTACATTTTGCTGTAGAGAAGCAACTCTAAATGATCAAAAATATCAGGTTCAAAATGGTTCAAATGGCTCTGAGCACTATGGGACTTAACTTCTATGGTCATCAGTCCCCTAGAACATAGAACTACTTAAACCTAACTAACCTAAGGACATCACTCACATCCATGCCCGAGGCAGGATTCGAACCTGCGACCGTAGCGGTCTCGCGGTTCCAGACTGTAGCGCCTAGAACCGCACGGCCCCCCCGGCCGGCGACGGTAGGTTCTAAGAGTTCCAGCAGCGGTGCAACATTAACTTTTTTTTGTACGAGCCAGTGTCAAATATACCAAAAACGTAAATACAGGAAGTATTTGTATGTGATTGAGTCCTTAGTAGTAGGTACCAATTGCATAACGCCAGTACCGTAACAAAAAATGGTTCAAATGTCTCTGAGCACTATGGGACTTAACTTCTATGGTCATCAGTCCCCTAGAACTTAGAACTACTTAAACCTAACTAACCTAAGGACATCACTCACATCCATGCCCGAGGCAGAATTCGAACCTGCGACCGTAGCGGTCGCGCAGTTCCATACTATAGAGCCTAGAACCGCTCGGCCACCCCGGCCGGCCAAAAATATCAGGTGTAATAAAAAATTATGTGCCCATTGACATCCTTTTCAAGATTATAAGACCTGTACAATTCGAAACATTAAAAGTATTTCCATGCTTTAACTTTAAGTGAATTTACGTCTTAGATTTAAGTCTTACCTAAGAAAGGCTAAAAATAATTTTTGGATTAAATACAATCATAAAATAGTTGCAATTGGCGGTCATACAAGTCGAGTGTAAAGTTACGTCCTCGAGCGTGCAAAAGCTGAGCCACTGGGAACTGCAGAGGGCGTTAGCGTAACACGGACGCACTTGGATTGCTTACACAAGCATTTTTACAAACATCTAAATACATCTACGAAAGTGCGGAGTAAATTTAAAGGAATTTATCAATAATGGGGCGGCATATATCCAAGAAACTGATGTTTATAAGTGTCCATTATTCGTTGGGCGCCTTTTCCTTGAAATTTTTCAGGTGGGCGTGGATTCGCAATTCTGCGTAGTCCAGAAAGTATCGCTTCTCACTGTATGCCCTCTATGTTCGTACGAGAGGTTGCCTCCCGCTATCGTTGACTTTTACAGGTTTCTAAATTTGATGCGACGTTTATGTTCAGTGCAGCACTAGCACTCTGAGGATCGGTTGCGATCCGTAATTTCCGCCACATTCCCATGGCACAGTGTAAACACTGTGAATCTCCGAGGCTGCAGAGATCAGACAGGCCGCACTGTCTGAGTAGTGCAGTTAACTTTTTTTTGAAACCTCTTGTATGTTGACCAAGAGACATCATACGATTCATCCTGTTAGTTAATGCACTGAGGGCAGACGTCTCGTCAGTGTTCTATTACTCTCCGTGAGTCACGCCAGCGACGTGATGAAACCGAGTGGAGTCTAACTGGATACGTTAAGTGGCCGTGTCACGGTCGCAGGGTACAATGTCTCTTTCTTGCCGGCCGCCTGCACCAGCGCCTTGTAGCCGCTGCATCTCGTTGACCCCTGGCTGAGATTGCAGGAAGCACTACTCCGAGGCCACACTGTCTAACTGTGGTCTCGACAATAGTGCATCTTGAAATTAATCTCGAGACCATAAGAAAGAAAAATTTTACACAGTCTAATGTACTTAACCGACTGAGTTGTTAGAGCTCTTATCTAGAAGTAAACGCTAACTCCGTCAGTATAACCTGGCAGACCCATCGGTATCGACCGACCGCCGCGACATCCTCCGCCAATAGCGTCCTTAGATGTAGCATGGAGGGCATGGGGTCAACACACCGCTCTCCGGGTCGTTGGCAGTTTTCGTGGCCTGGGGACGGTATCACTAGATCACGTAACTCCCCAATAGACATCGCGGGGCTGAGTGCACCAACCTCCAGTCCTCCCAACGGAGAAAAGTTCCTGTCAGTATCGTAATCGATCCCAGGGCCTCCGCATGGCAATGAACCGCACTAATCACTCTGCTACGAAGGTAAACTTACAGTTCTAGACCCTACCAACAATCTACTGATCAGAACTCTTTCGGTCGGTCGTGGTAAAAGTAGAATATATATTTATGTGCCAGAATGAAATTTTCAAAAAGATGTCATAAGCCGTAGTGGGGTAGGATCAGTTATGTATTCAGAGATGCAGAGACACGTAAAGCTGTACTGACCCTACGACTTGTGTTACAAGACAGACCGAAGAAAGACAAACCTACAGTCATAGCACTTGTGTATGTGGAAAACAGCTTTTGCCGGTCTTGAGTGGAACTCCGAAGGTAATAGGGATAAATTATATTGAGAGAAATGTTATATAGAACTTGTAAAAAATCAAGCTGCAATTCCAAGAGTGAAAATACATGGATGGATTGCAGTAACCGAGAAGGGAGCGAGACAGGGTTGTGGCATGTCCGCTAGTATTATTCAATCTCTCCATGAGTATAAAGCTAAGGAAAATTTGTAAAATGAATTAAGGTTTAGGGAGAAAAAGTAAAAAAGAACTTATATTTTCCGATGGCATTGTAATTCTGTCAGAGATAGCAAACGACTTGCAAGATCTGTTGAACGGAATGGGGAATGTTTAGGAAAGAGATTCTACAATGAATAAGAATAACATTAAAACGAGAGGAATAGGGTAGAATTGAATTAAGTCAGGTGATGTTAAGGGAATTGGATTAGGAAATCAGGGCTGAAAGTAGAAAAGCAATTGAGGTCTATTTGGGTAGAAATATGACACCTGAGAGAAGTAAAGATCACAAAAAAATATGGACATGCGATAGTGTGAAGAGCTTTTCCGAAAAAGAGAAGTATACATTGAATATTATTTACGTCTTACGAAGTCGTTTCTGATAGTATTTGAAATGTAGTCTTGGAGTTTGACGATAAATAGTGCAGATAATGAGAAAATATAAGGCTTTGAAATGTTGTGTTACAGAAGATTGTTGAATAGATCGGGTAGCTAAGGAAGAGCCATTGAATCGATTTGTACAGAAAAAGAGCTGTATGAAAGACTTGAGTAAATGAAGAGGTATGTTGAGAGAATGTGTCCTGGCGTATCAAAGAATAGTTCATTGCCTTTATAATGAAGTGTTGGAAGGGGGGGGGGGGCGGTGTTAAAGTTGTTTAGCGAGACCAATGCATGACTACAGTAAGCAATTTCACATACATGTATAGTGCGGCAGTTACCTAGACGGCTGTGCAGAGCTAAGTCATAGAAGGTATTTTTTTTTCTTCAACATACGATTGGTTGCGAAGTGAAAACTACTGCGAAAATCAGATGTTTTATTTTTAACATATAGCTACACTTTTGAGCTACTTCTCTACGTAGTGGTTGCTCCGACTTAGATATCTGTCGCAGGATGATACCAACTTTTCAATACCGACCTTCTTAGAAGACAGCCGTCTGTTATTACCGCGAATTCCCTATGCTGGTCTGCAGCTCGTCGTCTGTGCAAAAACGGTGTCATCGTAGTTAGCGGCTCATGTGAGCAAAGAAATGAGAATCAGATGGAGCCAAGTCCAGGCTGTATGGTTGATGGTCAAACACACCCCGTCAGAAACGCTGTATAAGAGTCTTCGTTGCTCATGAAGGAAACCATTCACCTTTACGTTATATGGGCTGCATGAAATCACTAAAGAGGCACTTTACATTGGCGAGAGGCACCAATATTGCAGGGGTCTTTACGCGCTCATTGCACTCTCAACGCAACGAGACGCGATAGACGGGCATACTAAACACACTGTGCGACGCATCTGCGCAAAGCTTAACCAGTTTTTCAGTGTGATTTCCATTCCACGACCGATCGCTGTTTGAAAGAAAAATAGCCGTCGTATTTACGTGTATGAATAAAATAAAACATTGTACAAATACAGTGCTACTGATCCGATAACAGTTTCAGATTCTGTGCTGATGAACCAACATTAATTGCCTCTGAATTTCCTTTTCACAAATGTATCCCATGACACAGTTCCCCTCCCCGAGTCTTACGTGATTAACAAAGACTGAATATAGAGCATATCCTTTCGCTCTGTGTCAGTTCTTATCAAGCAGCTACGAAGAGTCGCTGTCATAGTTCAGTACTGCGTCACGCTTGTAAGTGACTATGCTGTACAACTAGTGTTTTCGTAACACATGCTGTCATGCTGATAACTTAGAGTCCAATAACGTAACTGAACATTTCAATGTAATTATAAAAGATTTGGTACATACGATAGCAGCAACGGAGAGACACGATAATTAATTTAGAGAGGTTTAAATAAATATTAGTACAACTGAGGCGGATCTCTCTAAAGTACTTATCGTTGTATTATGTTCTGCCGCATTGTATATTTGCCATTTCTAACGTTACAAAATTTCTGTGTAATACTGCTAAATATCAAACCAGACATGCTCAACTTCTGCAGTTGTTTTCGTAGACAAATACATTGCCTGTGACCCAAGTATGCGTGGTTAACAGGTTAAACTTCGTAAAGTTTCTTACAACCAATGATTGCCCACTATTTTTATTTTTATTGTGTTATATCTTGCATAGACGCTTACTCGACAAATGTTATGGGATACTTCCTAATGTGTCGAACCACCTTTTAACCGGCGAAGTGCTATGTGGCGTGGACTCAACACGTCGTTGCATATCTCCTAAGCCATGCTCCCTCTATAGCCTTACATAACTGCGAAAGTGTAACAGGTGCAGGATTTTGCGTACAAACTGACCTCTCGATTATATTCTGTAAATGTTCGATGGGTGGCCAAACCACTCGCTCGAATTGTCCAGAACGTTCTGTAAACCAACTTCGAATAGTTGTGGCCCTGTGACAGGGCGCACTGTCATTCATAAAAATTCTATCGTTGTTATGGGACTTTAAATACAGGGATGGCTGCAAACGGTCTCCAGGTAGGCGCACATAACCACTTCCAATCAATGATCGTTTTAGTTGGAGTAGAGGACCCAGTCCGTGCTATGTAAACACAATCCACATCATTACGGACCCACCGCTAGCGTGCACAGTTCCTTGTTGACAACTTGTGTCCATGACTTCGTGGGGTCTGCCCCAAGCTCGAACCCTACCATCAGCTCTTAACAAGTGAAAGCTGGAATCATCTGACGCGGCCATAGTTTTCCAGTCCTTTAGGACCCAATCGATACGGTCACGAGCCCAGGAGATGCGCTGCAGACAATGTCGTGCTGTTAGCGAAGGCACTGGCGTCGGTCGAATGTTGTCATAGCCCATTTGACACTAGATTTCGCCGCACAGTGCTATCGGATACGTTCGCCGTACGTCACACATTGATTTCTACGTTTATTTCAATTAGTGTTGCTTCACTGTTAGCACTTACAACTCTACGCAGAAACCACTACTCTCGGTCGTCTTGTGAAGGCCGTCGGTCCCTGGTTTGCCCGTGGTAAAAGGTAACGCCTGAAATTTGGTATTCTCGACAGACTCTTAACACTGTGGATCTCGTAACATTGAATTTCCTAACGATTTCCGAAATGGAATGTCCTATGTGCCTATCTCAAGCTGCCATTACGCTTTCAAAGTCTGTTAATTCTTATCGTGCGACTATAACATGTCGGAAACATTTTCACATGAATCACTTGAGTAAAAGTGACAGCTCCGCAAAGCACTGCCCTTTTATACCTGGCGTACGCGATACTGCAGCTCTCTGTATATGTGCATATCGTTATCCAGTGACTTTGTCACCACTTGGAAATGGTTTAATCCAAACAATAACAGCCCTGTGTGTCAGACTGGCATCATTCAAGAAATTTAGTACCCGTTTGAAGGATGTCAGAAAACATAGTGGATAGAGGCTAGTAGCGGGTTTACTCACAGCAGTTTGCCGGGAAATCTCAAAATTATTTTCCAGTCCTCCGCTATTCACCTTGCTTGAAAATGCCAGGTGACACTAGGTTCCATGAGTTCCAGTAGCGGTGCAACATAAACTCTTTTTCTTTTTTTTCCCTTTTTTGTACGAGCCAATGTCAAATATACAAAAAACGTGAATACAGTAAGTATTCGTATGTAAATGAGCGTTACCTGTCAGAGCAAAATAATTTGTTCAGTCCTTAGTAGTAGGTAGCAATTACAGAATTTTTGAATTAGTATATTTGTTATGTACTCTGTTTTTATATAGGTTTAAATTTTATCGTCTAAGAAATTGTGATTCTTCCCCCGTCCCCTCTGTCTTCCCGGAAACCAATATGTGTTCCCATTCATTCCACTCCGCCTCCCATCGGAGGTGAGATCATGGGTGTTCATATGGTTCAAATGGCTCTGAGCGCTATAGGACTTAACATCTGAGGCCATCAGTCCCCTAGAAATTAGAACTACTTAAACCTAACTAACCTAAGGACATCACACACATCCATGCCCGAGGCAGGATTCGAACCTGCGACCGCAGCGGTCGCGCGGTTCCAGATTGTAGCGCCTAGAACCGCTCGGCCACTCCGGCCGGCATGGCGGGCGTCAGTCAGGTTGATAACCCACTGCTGCCCAGACACGTCTTCAATGGTCAAACTGGAGTTCCATTCCTTTTCATAGGAGAACACGTTTGACATTCTTCCGCGGACCCTTACACTCTCTCACACACAACATACAATTACTCTTGCAGTCTATTGCGTTGCTGGCTTACAGCACATCCTCCCTTTGACAAGCCTTCCAGAATCTGTCAATATAGCTATACAGCTCAAATACTTAATTGCAAATTTTTGTAGCTTTGTACAGATAGACCGATGGTGAGAGTCCACATTTATACTGGATCTTGTTTAAGACCTTGAAAACGCTCTTCAGATAATAACTGAACTGTGACTAAAGATCTTTTCTGCTCCGGTTTACAAATTTTTCTCCTCTTGTGATTGACGCCATAAATCATACTTGGTTTTCCTGTTCTCCTTGTAACGTATCAACGCAATGCCCATCCTCACTGACAGTTGTTTCAACAGCTTCGAAACGAATCCTTCGTAGGTTTGTTTGATTATCCTCGAACGTCCTAAAGCAACTTGAAAGTACATGTTCTTCAATCTAGGATCGAGCAGCGTTAATATGGCTAATATGTTAACACGTTCAGTTGGTAACAACTTGATTAGTTTGATTCTTTCATTAGCTCATCAATTGTTACACTATGTTTAAACGACATTACCATCGTTTACACAGTAGTAATCACCTCAGGCCTTTCGTCAGTCTTTTAAACACTTTTTTTTATTTTTTTGCTACGAAACTGACCACATGCCGAAAGTACTTTATATATGACCTTTATTCCAAATGTTCTTTCTACTCCTTCAACCACTGGATTGAAGTCTTTATGAGATATATTCAGATAAAGATTCGCGTAAGTAATGAAAAAATTATTGACAGTGGTGACAAAAAACATGTTTTTTCCCCAAAACCGAAGCTCATTATTCCGTCTTTAACACCTACGTTGCGGTCTTAAAAAGATTTCATATCGATTTTGAAATGATAATGCTCAAACTCCCAACATCTATATTTTGTAAATATCGATGATCATCGAACATACTAATCTGGGATTCGAACCCAGGGCCCTCTTAAGCTTCCTGAACGAACCAGTCATAAAAAGCGACGCTCTTGTTACGATCTTGCCCGTTCTCCTCTATTAAGCCTATTTGCTAAGGATCCCAAACTGATGAGCAATGTTCAAGAATTGGCCGAACGAGAAGCAGATGACTGCGAGCCGAAGCTTACAGGTAATTCTAGTGCGTCTGACAGTGTGTTGGTAATGCGAGTTTAACAGTGCCTCGAATCGCGTCGTTCTGCAGCAGCAGTTGTTTTCATTGGCGCCGTGTCAGCCGGCCTGGTGTGGCCACGCTCGGCCTAGCCAAGGTGAAATGCACTGCAAGCCGACGTGCCGGTGTTTGGGCTTCACTGTGAGTGCTGCTGCCTAGGCTTCTGCGTCCAGCGTATTGTCCCCTGACACCAGAAGTATCACTGCGGTACATATTACGTGCAGAACTGTCTATGCAGAAGGTCTGCGGAATGTAGCAATGCTTGTCTCCTCTTTCTAGAAAAAATACTCTCCTTGCCTTCTTGATTAATTTATTGACGTTACGGTGTCATGATAACTGATGTCTGTCACTGTACAACGGTGTTAGTTTAGAGACATGTCAGCATAGCGACAATGGTTACTAAAATTAATAAATCAGTCAGTCAAAGGAGAGTATTTTTGCTAGAAAGAGCAGATAAGTAGTTGCTAGAATCCCACTTAGACAATGAATAGAGACAATTAGTTCCAGTATGGCAGAAGTAGAGGAACTGTGGGCAAAGTTTAAACGGATCGTAAATCGTGCTACGGAGAAGTAAGTGCCGAGTAAGTGGATTAAGGGCAGAACAGACCCACCATGGTTTAATAACAAAATTCGTAAAATGCTGAAGAAGCAAAGACTGCTGCACTCTCACCTCAAAACGGAACGTGCAAATTACGACGGGCAACCGTTAGTAGAGATTCGTGCGTCTGTAAAAAGATTGATGCGCGAAGCATTCAACTACTGCCACCGGGCCGGCCGCTGTGGTCGAGTGGTTCTAGGCGCTTCAGTCAGGAACCGCGCGACTTCTACGGTCACAGGTTCGAAACCTGCCTCGGGTATGGATGTATGTGATGTCCTTCGGTTAGTTAAGTTTAAGTAGTTCTAAGCTTTAGGAGACTGATGACCTCAGATGTTAAGTCCCCTACTGCTCAGAGCCATTTGAACTGCCACCGGCATACCTTAGCAAATGATGTGGTCCTACATAAAATCACTAAGCCGGTCGAAGGCTTCCATCCAGTCACTCGTGGACCAATCTGGTGTGGCAATAGAAGATAGCAAAAGGAAAGCTGAAGTTTTAAATTTGGCGTTTAAGACATCGTTCACGCATTAAAAGTATACCGTCGTTTGATCATCGCAAAGACTTCCGTATGAAGGACACAAAAACAGGCATTCCTGCCATAGAGAATCAACTGGAAGAGTGAGAACAAATAAGTCGCCAGGTCTGGATGAAACCCTTAGTTCGGTTTTACAAAAATTACTCTACTGCATTGGCCCCCTACTTAGATTGTCTAAACGAACTGCCGCCATTAGTATAATTCAGCAGTCATACATGTAGAGTAAAAGAGAAACTTCCTGATCTGCATACGGGTATTGCATTAGATGCAAACGCAACATGTGAAAATTTGTGCCGTAGCAGGACTCAAACCTGAATGCTCCGCTTAACATCCTTGGCCATCCAGGCACACCTTTCATCAGGCCCAAATTCCCACAGGCCGTACAATACAGACTTAGTGTCGTCCGTCCATTGTCCCATGTTTGCTCGCAGCTATTCAGCTGAGTCCCGCAAGCCTTCGGAGGAGTGAGTGCATTCGCACAGAAGACATAATTTCGCCGCCAAGCGCATATACATATTTATAGGTGTGACGTCTTGTCTTTCGGGAATTCGGGTTCGACATGAGGCGTGCTCGGATGGTCGCGGCGGTTAAGACACCCTTTTTGGGGGGAAACGGAGCTTCCGGGTTTGAGTCTCGGTCCGGAACGAATTTTCACACGTCTTCGTTGCAAAATGCAGTGCCCTTTGCAGCTGAGATCTGAAAATTTTTATATCTGTCTGTCTATAGGTAAAAAGATATGGGATGCATATGTTAATTATCGCTCTATTTATTTGTTATTAGGTATTACGATAGATAAATTTGAATGTTGCAAAAAAAATGGCTCTAAGCACTATGGGACTTAACATCTGAGGTCATCAGCCCCTAGACTTAGCACTAATTAAACATAACTAACCTAAGGACGTCACACATATCCATGCCCGAGGCAGGATTCGAACCTGCGACCGTAGCAGCCGCGCGGTTCCGGACTGAAGCGCCTAGAACCGCTCTTCCACAGCGGCTGGCCTTGAATGTTGCCTTTCTAGGCATATGTAAATTCATTTATCAACATCGATGTTTCACGATCGATTATTATTGGCCACCAATGTTTAAAAATTGATAAAGAAATTGAAATCAGCGTCGATAATTTGCCAACACTGCACATCCATAATATGAACTTGAGGCGTGAAGACAGTTCAGGTACATTCGCCTTGTGATATTCCATCAGAGGAACAGGACAGAGGCCGGCCGCAGTGGCCGAGCGGTTTTGGGCGCTACAGTCTGGAGCCGAGCGACCGCTGCGGTCGCAGGTTCGAATCCTGCCTCGGGCATGGATGTGTGTGATGTCCTTAGGTTAGTTAGGTTTGATTAGTTCTAAGTTCTAGGCGACTGATGACCTCAGAAGTTGAGTCGCATAGTACTCAGAGCCATTTGAACAGGAGAGAGTTATGATACGAGTTAGGAAACGTTGCGTTCAAAGGAGCCAAATGGTCCGTCTTTGTTGCTAATGATAAATGGGTGGAAGGTGACCAAAGTGATCTGTCGCCGTATGAATCTGGGCAGCCTAGCAAAAGATTAGTTGCGACAAGAGCACTTTAAATTAATATATTTTGCTCAACTTGTTGCTGAAGAATTGCTGCACTGTGGACTAGTTGTAGTAGCCGTGGCTAGTTGTAAGCAGAGACCCGACACGAGCGTTTGTATATGTTCACTGAATTTTTGTTGGTAGAGCTGGATATCAACAACTCGGTGTAACGTTCGGCACCAACTAGCAACACGGAACTAACCTCGAACTAGGGGAAGGAGCCCAGGTGCCCGCCGATTATAACACCGTCCTGGCGGTCTTCATTGGACGTCAGCCTGGATGTTTGTCATCGGTCAGGTGGCGATGTTCAAAGCACCGCTCGTTGCGCTCTCAGGAACCTTCATTGAGGCACCGGATCCGGCAGTACCGATAAGCTACGATACTGTAGAGAGGACAGGGGTTTCTGTGTTACCATACTTTGTTTTAGTACTCTCGTTTCCATTTCCTCTGACACGGGTCATATGAAATGAGATCATGAAAGTCGGATCACTGATATTGTATCAAATACGTACAACCGTTCTTCCCGTGCATTATTTGCCGATATAACTCGGAAGAGGGAATAAATGATCGTGGTACCAGAACTACCCTTCGCCATACGAGTACAGTGCCTTGAGGATGTGGATCTGTGGATTAATAGCTACACGAAAACAAAACTACAGTGTAAACAATTGTCACGTACAGGATATTGTTACTTATCTTAAGCATCTTATGGTTTCGAACAGTGCTTTAGCAAATATCCTCCACTGCAGCTTTCTCGAGATTGAGTCAGCGTTACTAGATATTTTCCCATGACCTTCCCGCGTTGCCAATATTGCGTAAGATTAAAGTTTACCCTGCTCCAGTATCGGAGATGTTATCAAGAACTATGCATCAGGTGTAGCTGCTGTCTCGGTTTTTATTTTTGGAGAGCATGGCAACTTTAAGAGGAAGTGTATTTTCTGCTCACCCTAACATGTTCGTCACTGCTACGGTCTCATCAGTACATATAGTATTATATTACAGTGTGTCAACTAACATGTAACAGCAGAGGAGAAACAAGTGTGCGGGAGGAGGAAATACGTTTGTTCATTTGATGGACATGATTTAAAAAATGAGAACCATAAGTAACGTATAATCTCAGATAGTAAACGTCATTGTGTTTATCCCTGTCCGAAAAAACATGAGGCTGAAATTTGCTCGTCGGAAAAGCGTGTCCATCTGTCCGTGACCACGACTTGCACAGTTCCTTTGCCAAAGTTCCCTTCTCTAAAAAGAAAACGACAAACGTCCCACGAATAGACAACGCTGTTACATGCCTTCAGTGTCTACCTGATTCACAGACACACGGCGCCTCGTTCACTATGGAAAAGGACACTACATCAGAAGGAGAAGACTTAGTCTATTACGAAAGCGGGAAAGTTGCCAATAACGTCGCAAGGGATTCTCCCAAGAGCTAACAGAAATACGAGCGCGGAGAGACAACAGAAAGGGAGAAATTTCTGGAACTGAACGGCTGTGGCGTGACAAAACTGTCTCACGAGGTTTCTTCGTGGACAATATTACTAAACAGATGAGATCTGGCACTGCATCCGATGATAAATATCTGAAACCACCGATGAAAGGCGGCAATGGGAGCAGAGTTGACGGTTCCAGGACACCAGTTTTTATGCCAAACTTTGATTTAAAATTCACTTTTGTTAGTGTCTAGCGTTGCCATGTAAGGGAGACCACGAAACTATAATGAGAGTGGTACGACCATCTCTCCCTGTAGCCGCTGTTGCGTCAGGAATGTGTTTCTTCATCTCGTTTTCTTTTCCTTCACATTTATCCACAGGTACGTCACTCAACACGTTGTAATTCCATATTTTTTCGGTATCTAAATTCCCGTATGGACATCCATATTTAGGTTGGTTCAAATGGCTCTGAGCACTATGGGACTTAACTTCTGAGGTCATCAGCCGCCTAGAACTTAGAACTAATTAAACCTAACTAACCTAAGGACATCACACACAGCCATGCCCGAGGCAGGATTCGAACCCGCGACCGTAGCGGTTGCTCGGCTCCAGACTGTAGCGCCCAAAACCGCTCGGCCACTGCGGCCGGCCTCTGTCCTGTTCCTCTGATGGAATATCACAATGCGAATGTACCTGAACTGTCTTCACGCCTCAAGTTCATATTATGGATGTGCAGTGTTGGCAAATTATCGACGCTGATTTCAATTTCTTTATCAATTTTTAAACATTGGTGGCCAATAATAATCGATCGTGAAACATCGATGTTGATAAATGAATTTACATATGCCTAGAAAGGCAACATTCAAGGCCAGCCGCTGTGGAAGAGCGGTTCTAGGCGCTTCAGTCCGGAACCGCGCGGCTGCTACGGTCGCAGGTTCGAATCCTGCCTCGGGCATGGATATGTGTGACGTCCTTAGGTTAGTTATGTTTAATTAGTGCTAAGTCTAGGGGCTGATGACCTCAGATGTTAAGTCCCATAGTGCTTAGAGCCATTTTTTTTGCAACATTCAAATTTATCTATCGTAATACCTAATAACAAATAAATAGAGCGATAATTAACATATGCATCCCATATCTTTTTACCTATAGACAGACAGATATAAAAATAGAACCGCACGGCCACTCCGGCCGGCCACTAATAGTTGACCGGATACTTTTGATCAGACAGAGTAAATTAGGGTGCAGAGCTGATCGAACAACAATGATTAGCTAGCACGCCCTTTGGCTGGTACGCCCAAAGCTACTTTTATTTCTCCAGAAATCTCTCTCTTAAGAACAACTTGCTGTGTTTTCTCTTCATCTTTTTATCTTTCTTCACCATCTCGTCTGGTCACTTAATACTCGCCACGCCAACTGCGAACCGTACTTGTTCTGCCGAACTTGTCACCAGCGAGGAATCTAGTGACGCACAGCCGTACAGTAGATTCGCCAGCGTCAGCTACTGCAACTGCCGCCGCAACCAAAACAACAACAGAGATGCGTGAGGATAAGGGCCCGGCAGTGGGATCGGTCGTCGCCCACGTGGCGGCCAGAGGACACGGTGAGTCACGGTCAGCGGGCCTGGCCGGGCTGTTAGCGGCTAAGTTTAGAAAGCGGCCGAGCCGACAGTAAACGGCTAACAGCCCCGCCCACGGCTGCCCTAAACAGGGAGGGACATCGCCTGCCACCCGCCGCACTCAGTCGTCACGGACGCTCCTCGGCGCTCGGCCGGGGCGCGCCGCACCTAGCTTCGCCAGCCGCCTACGGCCGCACCACGATAATCCAGTTTGGCCCAATATGCTTCCAGGGGCGGAGCAGTCGAAAGGGCGTCTAGCGACGTCCGCGCCCGCAGAAGGCACACTACTTCCTATTGCACGTAAGCAGACTATGTCGACAATTAACCTTCCTGGTAGTGATTATGTAGGCTCTCCCGGCGTATTACCAGGTCAGACTGCTGTGATGACTTCAGCCGGATTAAACTGTCATCTGCACACAAAAGTTCCGCGTTCCACACCAGGCCGCCACCAAATCAAATTTTCAAGTGTGTGTGAATTCCTAAGGGACCAAACTGCTAAGGTCACCGGTCCCTAGATTTACACACTACTTAAACTGACTTAAATTAACTTATGCTAGGAACAACGAACACACCCAGGACTCGATGATGATGATGATGTTTGCTTCGTGGGGCGCTCAACTGCGCGGTTATCATCGCCCGTACAAATTCCCAACCTTTGTTCAGTCCAGTTTCGCCACATTCATGAATGATGATGAAATGATGAGGACAACACAAACACCCAGTCATCTCGAGGCAAGCTAAAATCCCTGACCCCGCCGGGAATCGAACCCGAGACCCCGTGCTCGGGAAGTGAGAAAGCGACCGCGAGACCACGAGCTGCCGACGGAGGAGTCGAATCTCCGGCGGGAGGTGGCCGCCATCGCCAGATGAAAATAGATAAGCCACTCTCGTCGATAACTGATTCAAACCGTGAACGACGGAACCTTTATTTGCGGCGGAAATACAAAAACGCATGCTCTGAGGTGATGCGCAAGCGATCAAACGTTGCTGCTGCCCCACATGGAACAGATTCTTTGTAATCATTATTGAACCATTTTGATGGTCTTCATCCTAACATAAAATTCATGATGGAGGTTGGAAAGGAGGGGAAGTTACAGTTTTTCGATGTACTGGTTCATGAAAAAGATGACGGAACTCGTGGACACAGAGTTCGTGGGAAACAGACATATACTGATTGGTATTTACATGCTACCTGTTTCAACGTACAGGAGTCGTACGGACCTTGTCAAAAGAGCACATGGTATCTCGGACGCTGAGAATTTACCACAAGTGCTGCAACATCTTAAGGTCGTATTTAATGATAACAGCTATACTGACAGACTGATTCGAAGTGCATTTGAATTTGGACTATTACCCAAACCAGCTGAAGACAATTTTAGTTCTGTGGCTTTCCTCCCATATGCTGGGAACGTGTCTGACAAGATAGGTGAAATCAGATGTGTATTCCATCTGCCAGCTAAGATTAGAGGATTTCTTGGCTCTGTTAAGGATAATTTAGGTTTAAGGAAGCCTGCCCTTTACAAAATGCCATGTGAGTTCTCTAAAATATACATTGGCCAAACTATTTGTACCGTCAATGGCAGATGTGTTGAACCTCACTGCCATATGCGGTTATTACAACCTTACAAGTCTGTGTGGTTGAGCACTGTCTTACAGAGAGACAGAGAATGCTATACAATGAGATGCAAGTGGTTGCAAACGCTTCACGTTCCTGGGATTGTGTTTTAAAAGAATCTGTCGAAATCAGACAAACAAATAATATCATTAACTGTGATAATGGATACCCGTTAAGTAAAACTTGGAATCTTGCTTCATCAGATATGAATAATCAGCGGAATCTGAATCGACCGCCTATGGGTATTAATTTTTAAAGATATATCGTTTTTCGGTAGTATTCACCACTGGAGGCGCAACAATTCTCCTTGCGCCAGACGGCAGTAGCAACGTTTGAGTGCTTGCGCTGTACCTCAGCCCACGCACATTTGTACGACGGTTGTCCAGAAAGTACCCATCGGTCGCGAAATGGGCACCACAGTGAAAACCCTATGAGGCTTTGCACAGATGTGTTGGGTAGTGTCTCTAGCATGACCATCGATCGCATCAAGACGCTCTTTTCAGTTGTGAGCGCACTGTGAGCGAGTGAACAACAATGTCTCCCGCCATGTAGGGGGGCCCGCTGAGAGGCCTTGCCTTAATGAATGCAGCCCACCTAACACAACTGCCACGCACTAACTTCTTGATGGTAATTCTCAGCCGCACACTGCAGGGGCAGTGAAGACGCTCCTGCAGCCTTTTTGATGGGAAGTGTTCGACCACCCACAACCCAGCCCTAATTGGCTCGTCCTGAGTATCATCTCTGTTCACATGAAACGCTGGATACGAAGACAACACTTGGCCGCAGGCTACGCGCTATAGACCAGCGTAGAGAATTATCGCAAAGCACAGGCGGCTGTCTTCTATGACGATGGTGTTGGAAATTTGGTATAACGCTCCGATAAATATCTAAGTCGGAGCGACGAGTATGTAGAGAAGTGCAGCTAACTCTTGCAAATAAAATGTTTCTGATTTTCACTGTGATTTCCATTTAGCGACCGATCGTTCCTTACTTTCTGGACAACCCTCGTATTTTCGCTGCGTATAAAGGTACCATCTTAATCAGTTATCGACGAGAGTCGCTTAGCTTTTCTCATCTGATGATGGAACGTGGAAATTTTGTGTGCAGATGACAGTTTGATCTGGCTGAAGACCCGACAAGAATTTGAACCTTCCTGGCAGATTACACTGAGGTGACAAGCGTCATGGGATACCTCCTGTAGGACCGGCGCACTGCAGCAACTCGACGTGGCATGGACTCAACAAATCGTTGCAAGTCCCCTGCAGGAATATTGCTCCATGCTGCCTCTATAGCCGTGCATAATTGCTAAAGTATTGCCGGTACAGGATTTTGTGCACGAAATGTGTTGTGACTTGGCATGACAGCCAAGCCACTATGATTGGTAGCCGAAAGGCACGCGTTAAGCTCACGCAGGCTGGCGTGAGGTCTGGAACATTTAAGGAAGTTAGACTTTAGCAAAAATGGTCGTAGCTGTTGTAATACTTAACTTTAATCCTTAATTGGTGAACATCGGTCTGACGGTACATGCATCACAAGATAAATAGCAAATGATAATGGCGCCTTGCTAGGTCGTAGCAAATGACGTAGCTGAAGGCTATGCTAACTATCGTCTCGGCAAATGAGAGCGTAATTTGTCAGTAAACCATCGCTAGCAAAGTCGGCTGTACAACTGGGTCGAGTGCTAGGACGTCTCTCTAGACCTGCCGTGTGGCGGCGCTCGGTCTGCAATCACTGATAGTGGCGACACGCGGGTCCGACGTATACTAGCGGACCGCGGCCGATTTAAAGGCTACCATCTAGCAAGTGTGGTGTCTGGCGGTGACACCACAAAATGACTTCTTGATTATGTCCCATAAATGTTCGACTGGATTCATGTCGGGCGCTCGAATTGTCCGGAATTTTCTTCAAACCAGTTGCGAACAACTGTGGACAGAGGCACGGCAAATTTTCATCCATAAAGCTTCCGTCATTGTGTGGAAACATGAAGCCCGTGAATGGCTGCAAATGACCTCCAAGTACACGAAAATAACCATTTCCAGTCGATGATCGGTTCAGTTGGATCAGGAACCCGTACATTCCATTATGGAGCCACCAGCAGCTTTGACAGTGCCTTGTTTACACTTCGTGGAGTCTGACTCACACTCGAACTCTTAACAACTAAAATCGGGACTTATCCGGCCAGGCCCCGGTTTTACAGTCTTCTGCGGTCCAATTGATTGGTCATGAGCCCGGGAGAGGGGGTTGGGTTGTGTTGTTTGGGGGAGGAGACCAGACAGCGGGGTCATCGGTCTTATCGGATTAGGAAAGTATTGGGACGGATGTCGGCCGTGCCCTTTCGAAGGATCCATCCCGGCATTTGCCTGGAGCGATTTAGGGAAATCACGGAAAACCTAAATCAGGATGGGCGGACGCGGAAATGAACCGTCGTCCTCCCGAATGCTAGTCCAGTGTGCTAACCACAGCGTCACCTCCCTCGTTCCCAGGAGAGGCACTGCAAGCTATGCTTTGCTGTTAGCGTAGGCACTCTCGTTGACCGTCTTCTGCCATAGCCCATTAAGGGCAGATTTCTTCGCTCCGTTCTAACGCATACGTTCCTCGTACACCCCACATTGATTTCTGCGGTTATCGCAAACAATTTTACTTGTCTGTTAGCACTGAGAATCCTACGCAAACGCCGCTGCTCTCGGTCGTTAACTGAAGCCCGCCAGCCACTGCGTGGTGAGAGGTATTGCCTGAAAATTGATGTATCGGCACACTCTTCACATTGTGAATCTCGGGACACTGAATTGTCTAAAGATTTCCGAAATAGAGTGTCCTATGCTTCTAACTCAAACTACCGTTCCTCGTCTAAAGTCTGTTAATTCCCTTCGTGCGGCCACAATCACGTCGGAAACCTGAGTAGAAATGAGAGCTCTGTCAGAGGAGTGCCCTTTCGTACGCTGTAGTGCCGCCATTTATATATGTGCATATCATTATCCTATGACTTTTCTCACTTCGGTGTAAAAATGTGCGCCGGTGTGAGACTCGAAGTGGGAACCTTCGCCTTTCGCGTACACACGAGCTGCCAGCTTAGTTGTTCGGACACGACTGACGACCCAGCACGCAGCCTACTTTTCAAACTTCTACGGGTGTTAGACCCGCAATGTATGCAGTGCAACTGTTTTGAATAATCGTATTTTGAATGGTGTATCACTTCTTTCTTTCCGTGCTTGCTAAGAAAAATTTGAGTGAAATTTCGCTATATACAAGAGACCGTTTGTTTAGTTAAGTTTCACCCGAATGTGCTACAGTACTTTCTGCACTATTTTCAGTGGGATTTATTTATTAAGGAAATTTTGTAAATTTGTGGTAAAGTCTTATGGGACCAAACTGCTGAGGTCACCGATCCCTAAGCTTACACACTACTTAATCTAACTTATACCAACTTACGCTAAGAACGACACTCACACCCATGCTCGAGGGAGTACTCGAACCTCCGACGGGCTGCTATTTATTAAGCTCTCTCACGCAACACTATCCGCTATTTATGTTTCCAGTTTTATACCTATGAGGCATTCCCCAGTATGTTATGGTTTCTCGTATGGTAGCCCTCCTTCTCTTGTTTTAGACGCGTTATAACATTCATTTCTTATGCTATTTCTTATGCTGTTACATACGCAATTTAAGCAAAAACACAAGCTTCTGCCGTCAGTACATGAAATGCGTTTGTAACAACTAAAAATAGCGATAGCATAAGAAACGGATGTTACAACACGTCAAAAGGAAGGCTACAACGTCAGATGGCGTGACAAGCCGTGGAATGCACGCTAGATGTAAAACTACAAACATAATAAACCGATAGCATCACACAGCAAAAATTAGTAAAAAAATCCCACTGAAGTATGCACGTCGATTTGACAATCTAGGATATATCACTATTTTTATTTTTATTTCTAAAATGTCTCCATTTTTGTTATCATCTGTAATGTTCGAGTACAATCCATTGTGGCCTGAGTGCCGGGTAAGATCGTCGTTTCAGTAGAGATTGTCCTTCCAACAAAATGTGCCTCCCAGCAAGATCCTACGCTTCACTTTTTAACAGCCAATGACGAGCATGGTAGAGAAATCAATTGGTGGTTGCAGAATACCTCTAGGGCGTCGTTCCAAGTTAGGAAGCTCTCTCTGGCTTCAGCTTACAGCTAGATATGGCGTTCACATTGTCTCTCTCCTGATTGTTCGTTCTGACACTAAAACTACATCGTTCCGTGATCAGCTGACAGAGTAATGGTGTGACATTCCGACTCGGGCTTGCTGTGTTGTTCTCCGTGCACCAGAATGTATAAAATTGGGTTTAGATAACGCTGCTCTTTACGAAAGTCCTTATTTATCCCGAACTGGACCCCACTGCGTTTGAACAGAAGATAACGCAGCCCTGTTCAACAACAATGTCCCTACATCAGCAGAGCTGCTTGACTAAGTGCAAAAGAAGAAAAGCGTGTAATTAACAGATGAACCCCTATTATCTCAATATTTAGTAACATCTCTGAACTTGATAGAATTCTCACAAAAATATCACTTTAACTTCGAGACTCGTTACACTTTTCTCGTACATTTAGCCGCCAATGGTCGGTGAGAAATAGCTACATGTTTGGCCCCTGCGTTCTTGTTCATAGGCTACCTGCAACTCATGTTTCACTCGGATGTCAGCCTTTGTGGAAGAAGTACGCAGCTCATACGAAAGTGTGTGCTTACACACAAATCTCCAAATGTCAGACACTCAGATCGGTACCAGACTTCGTATGTCTATTGAGTGTCAACCAAAAATCTGATTTAGGTCGTTCTATATACTCTCGTCCAGTAGAACCGGAGTAAACTTTAATCAAAAGTAACAACAGAATTAAAGAACGCATCAAGCACATAGTACATGATGCTTCCGTAGGGAAGTTGGCAGAGCGTCAGATCCTTTTACAAATGGTCCCAGGTTCAAACCCCAACGACGACGATTTTCTTTTTACTGTATTATTCGTGTAAGCGTTATATGGCACACCTTGATTATGACACGTAAAAGCGCTGCTTGCAGTTTACAGCAATGTTCTCTTGGTAGTCTGCTTTCGCTTCGTTTCTTTGAAAGTAGTAAACCTATAGAGTACACCTGTACTTTCACAGAATATACAATCAGTACAGAAAAATAAAGAAACAATTGCACCACACGTGGGGAAGTAATAGTAATAACAACAATTAATAATAAACCAAATAATATGATCAGTAATAAGTACACAAGACTGCCAAAAGAATGTTGCTAAAAACTCAGCGAAGTCCTCTTACATGTCAGGAAAATGCTCTTCGATATAACAGTTTCAAGCGTAAACAGTTAAAAAAATGGTCATCAGTGGTGTTTGAATTCGGGACCTTCAGTACAACAATTCAACGTTCTGCGTTCTCACCCATGCGAGATCTACGTACAATACAATCTCTCACCGAGAGATATCCTTTTCCTGTGCTCCTAGCTCTCGTGATACTTTTAATTACTGGACAACAACACCCAGCACGAACTAAATCGGTCTTTTGGTTCATATTTTATCGACGTTCAGCGTTTGGTACCGAGCTGAGTGTCTGACAAGTTGAGGTTTTGGGTGTTGGTACCTTTTTGTTTTTCAGCTCTATTTTCCTCTTTTCTCGACTTTGACTGCCTCAACTAGTATTCCTCCAAGCCAGAATGTGAAATGTGGAAATAAAAACTTACTTTGAGCGCAAACATTTAAATGGAACGCTTACTTCTGTAAGTAGATTGTGGCTCGAATACAGTCTTAATTCTACACATCGTGGCTCATGACGTTGGTTAAACATCTCAGCGTAACGCTGAAAAACTACGTGAAATATAACAAGCAAATGAAATCAGTTCTGAGGAAGGCCAACTTTAGTTTATCGCATGAAATCTTTGGCTTTGTAACATACCAACAAAGGAAACATGTACATAAAATTACTGTGATCTGTTCTTGCTAGCCGGCCGGAGTGGCCGAGCGGTTAAAGGCGCTACAGTCTGGAACCGCACGACCGCTACGGTCGCAGGTTCGAATCCTGCCTCGGGCATGGGTGTGTGTGATGCCCTTAGGTTAGTTAGGTTTCGTAGTTCTAAGTTCTAGGGGACTTATGACCACAGCAGTTGAGTCCCATAGTGCTCAGAGCCATTTGAACCATTTTTTTTGTTCTTGCTAGTTCTCGATTGTCGGATGATAGGAAGACGTTGAAGCAATCCAAAGGTATCACCGTACATTTGTACCTAACCAGTTCGATCTGTAAGGAAGTGTTTCGGAACGCTTTGTGATGTTAAACGAGTATCCTATGAGGGATGAAAACGTTTTTCGCGAAATGCTATTGATGAAGAGATTCAGCATCTGGATGAGACTGTCAAGAAATTCTACTGTTTCCAACATAATTCTCCTGTAATAACTCCAAGGAAAAGATGAGAAAGAGATCAGGGACGTACAGAGGCATACCGGCAGTCATTTCCAAATGAAGCGAATAATAATGACTGCCGGTATGCCTCTGTACATCCCTAATCTCTTTATACAGTTGGCCAATGAAATTATCTCTCTTTTCTGCCAACACGTTACACATCTCATTTTAATTTATACTTGTACTTGATTATGTATATTCCTAATCTTTTGGTTTCGTTATCGTAAATGAAAACAAGCATGTAATGTAAAAGAGAACAAAAATGGCGTCAAAAAGAAAAAAATATAGGAAAACGTACTTCTTCAGTAAAAAAATAAGAGGTTTACCTTTACTTCCTCCACGAATGTAAATTTTGAGCATTTGTCTGCTTGTGTATGAATATGGATTCTCTTAGCGGAAATTTCTAGACGCAGTCTCTGTTAATGAAAGCAGACACTTCATTTTGTGCACGTCTCTTATCGATGTGCCTGTGCTTCGAAACCACTTCCGTGAACGCTCTACTTTCTGTAGTTTCAGGAATGAAATCTCCATTCTGTAGCGGATGTTGTTTTGCCTTTAAACTTCCTGGTAGGTTAAAACTCAGTGCCGCACCGGTATTCCAATCTGGATACCTGATCTTCTGAGGCAGCACTACTTACCAACAGAGCTGTCAAGCCCAGTACTCTGTAATATCCTCCCTTTTTTGAGCGCTGGTCTAGGTATGTATACACGAGCAGTTTGGACCCCTACGTATCGGTCCAGTAGGGATCGCGAGGTAAAGATTTGTCTAATTACAGAGTTCCTGTGCTCCGTATATGAATGGAATGGGAAGAAAGCCTAATAAATGGTACAATGGGAAGTACGCTCTCTCATGCTCTTCACTGTGATCTGTACAGTATGGATGTAGACGGAAATTTAGAATTATAATTATAAAGGAAATCGTTGTCATGTCTTTAAGCCACATAAAGGGTTATTTTGTTATGTTTGAAACTTTCAGAGATGATTGAGAAGTGTATATGTATCAATTTAAGGTAAGTTCAGTGAACGACTGAGTCGAAAGTTGTGAACGAAAATCGTTCTGATACCGCTGACAGTGGACCTCTTCTACTGCAAGCTCTTTACTATCCATATTTTGGGAGGATATAATATGAACCACAACAAGAAAAAGATCTCCAGTAATCAAGGACTTAAGAGCTAAGAGCAGTTTTTTATCTTAGTGCTGCGAAACAAATTTCTTCTACTGAACAAGTGCGTTAGCTCTTAAAGTATGCATTTTAAAGTATGCATTTTAAAGCTAATATTTACTGGACATTTTTTGTTTTGGTTTATAACACCCCCTCAAAAATTCTGAAAACCTCCACTACTCCTGAATGTTTATCGTCATCGCCGAATCATCCTGTAGAGAGGACGCGCCCGTGTACCGCTAGGATTGGGAGAGGAAGCTTCGAACACCTCATGTCACATATATACGTACATAATAGACTTTTACCTCGTATGATAATGCATGTTACGTACTGTACACATACCATATGCTGCTCCACGGGTGTGGACGATATTTGATCTTAATATTTATTTTCGAGTACACCTTTTATGTTTTCGATTGTAGCCGGCCGAAGTGGCCGTGCGGTTAAAGGCGCTGCAGTCTGGAACCGCAAGACCGCTACGGTCGCAGGTTCGAATCCTGCCTCGGGCATGGATGTTTGTGATGTCCTTAGGTTGTTTAACTAGTTCTAAGTTCTAGGGGACTAATGACCTCAGAATTTGAGTCCCATAGTGCTCAGAGCCATTTTTTTTCGATTGTAGTTTCTGAGCAAGTAAAAACAAACTGTTATTGCTTTCGTCACAATAGCCCGTAAAAGAACTGGATAAATAATCCAGTGGACGTGTCCTCGACGTACACCACAGAGGACCCCGTATCTCGGGATAAACGCTAGTAAACGATGAAAGCCAACTGAATTCGAACCAAAAAGCTGTGACCTGTCGGTGTATTTACTAACACCTCTCCGCAAACATATCAATTACAAAAATAAAATAAAATCCAAAATTTGCTCGGGTTAACTTGAGGAACCGTAAATGCGCTGCTAGGAGCGGGGGAATCCCCTCCGGACGGCCGCCTGGTGGCTTGTGATGCGGCGCATGCGCTGTCGCGGTTTTTCCGTCCCGTTGTTGCGGGAGCCGGTGACAGCTGTCGCCTGGCGACGGATGACGCCACGCCCATCTGGCCGCCGTGACCAGGGGCCTCTGATCAGCGCTCCTGGAAACCACACGCAGCGCCACACACCGCTCGCGCAGTTCCTTGTTTTTGTAGCCAAGGCGCGCAGAGGATGTCTGCTTACTTAACTCCAAGGATGCAGCAGCTAGCAGCGTCACTAAAATTTCCAGTTTTTTTTTTTTTTTTGATGTGTCAAATTTTCTTTTCTTACACTCAACGCAGATGTCAGCAAGCAAACAAACATTTAAATCATGTACCCCTTTTCACGTCTACCAAGTCTTCGACGTTATTTTCAGAAGGAATGGCCCTACAATACATGTGACTAGAAAGTGCAAATGAATTGAAACGTGGATTTGTTGAACAAACCACAACAGCAACTGTCTGAATTCATTAAAAGAAAATGATATTTAATCCTTTCAGACTCTCTGGCTACAGTTGTGTACGGTAACTTTTACTGTGTCTTAGCTACAACAGAAGCATTTTTTTTCCAACGGAAACCTGAGGTACACATTTGTGAATATTCAGACTTTTTATCATCTGCAAGTGCTGTCAGTTATTGGACATCACTACGAAAATATCAGCAAGTCAATGTAGCCGTGCGCAGCACCTCGTGACCGCTAGAGTATGCGGATGTGGTCAGTTGGCTGTATTCCATTGTATAACTGAATATTGTTATTGTTGCCGCGCGGTTAAAGACGTCATCCCACGGATTGCGCGGCCCTTCCCGCCGGAGGTTTGAGTCCTCCCTCGGGCATGATTGTGAATGTGGTTCTTAGCATAAGTTAGATTAAATTGGTTTAAGTAGTGTGTAAGTCTAGGGACCGATGACCTCAGCAGTTTGGTCCCTTAGGAATTCACACACACACACACACACACACTGTTATTGTTATTGTTATTTTATGTGGTAGTTATTGAATGATCATTTCTGTTTATTAAAAAAGAGAATATTTCGTGGTTAGTTGTTTTACTCCATAAAATGAAGCCAAGTGTATAAAATATGTTCTGAAAACGAGTACTTTTCTGCATAAATCTTGCATATAAACTATTAAAAAGTCACCTAAGAGCATTACCACAGCAAGAAAATTTTTCGTCCGCCAGAAAAAAATTCAGGTCTGCAAGGGTTAAGCAAATAACGTGACTTCTTAAGTAGTATTGACGGTTAATACAAAAGAGATTAAAGAAAGCACATGTAGATATTAAAGTTGTTCTTTAAGTCTTGACATGTGCTGCGGTCATCTTTGTTCATATGAACGGTATCAAACGTCTGACATTACATTCACTAAAACTGTGAAGCTAAATTTCCATAACGATTATGCACTTCACCTGCAGTGGTTTGATATAAGGCTAGTAATGCTGCAGAAAAAATTTTCATGACCTCCTTGAGTTCTTAATTCGCCCTCTTTGTATAAGACTTTCTGTTACTTTGTTGGAGACATTCCGATCTTTGAACAGTACGATACCCCATTTGTAGTATTCTTACAGAACATAACCTTCAGTTGCTTTCTGTATCTGCCGCTTAATATGTACTAACATACACTTAAAGACTGGTACGCTGCCAGCTACCGAAAGAGGTGGCGCTGGACACTTCGGACATTCAGCTGCGAAGAGCAATCTTAGAACCCAGCGTTGGGATCCCGATAGGGTTGTTATCGTTTCCTTCTCTCATTCATCACACATTGCTGATGGTGAGATCAAAAACCCTGCTGCTGACGTCCCCATTAATCACTGTTTAAGCACTGGGAATCTCCGGTCTCAAATATCCGGGCCGTCGGTCACGACAGAGGGAGGAATGCTGCTGTCAAAACATTCCACTCGTGACGCAACAGATGTCGCGCCTCAGCGTGAGGCGTCAGCAGGGCTAGGAATTTCTTTTGGCTCGTGACCGGGGCGCTTCTAGAGTGGGTCATAGTCTGCTAGTGTCAGACAACAAGGGAATGTTGGCACCTAACAGAAGACATATACGAAAAATGTTCGAAAGAGGTTTCAGACCTTGCATGGGTTGAGAAGAATCGTCGTATTGGAATCATCTGAGTCGATCACCCTGTACAAAGGTATATTACCTATCACCTACAATTACAATGACTGAAGCTACTTAGAGATGGAAATGCGATAGTTATTTAGACGATTACATATTCCATAGACCACAAGAATTATTTGTGTCGAATGACGTGGAACGAGTCATTTTACATACCGTGCATACTTGATTTGTCCGTATGGCTATTTACAGATACATCAAAGGGCTTGAATACAAACGTACGTTTTAGTTTCTGCCACTGCTAATGTTACATGTGAAACATAAATTTAATAAAAAAGTAAACATTTGTCCACTTCACAGCTTGCCCTAGCAGAGCGTAATTAAATATTCGTGTCTAGAATACAAGAAATTATCCAAATGTACTGACTTCGGATTAGATTTAAAATCTTCCTTGTCACCTGTCGCAAAAGTAATTTGCCCTGTTGGTTAAACTTATACCATTACTGTCTATCGAAATATTGAAGAAAATATCTTTTTAATGGAACGATACACGTATTAATGGTATTTTAAACCTCTTGAATGGAGGACGTTAATAATGTAATGTATGTTGAAGCTTGCACTGAAACTTCCTAAATATAGGAAATTTTGATCTTTTGTGCTTGTCTGGAATTTCTTCCAGATACGCCGTAAACTAAAATAACATCGTGTTGTTCTCCATTCGAAATCGTACTTCCCAAAGTGTCACAACAGCAAAGACATCGGTGTCCACACTCAGAGGTGTGGCATAAGGCCGAGATCTGTTCGGTAATGTTTACGCCGTCTGCGGAGGAGATGTAGCGCCTTGTCACTTGCCCTGGCACTTGTATTTTGGAAAATTAGCTCGCTATTTTTACGGAAATTTCGCAGCGATATTTATTAGGGCGCGAAACATGGCTATCAATGGTGTACCATTCCTTGTACACTCGATGAACAGTCGGCTTTGGAAACTAAAACTATAGGGCAATTTTATTCACCATGTGGCCACTGACTGCGGTAACCCGATTGCTTCTTTCTGCAAAAACTTGCTCAAATTCTACAGAACGCTTTTCATATCAGTTGAGAACAATTGTGGCCCGGTGACATGGCGCAAAGTCACCCATAAAAATTCTAACGTTGTTTGGGAAAACGAAGATCATGACTAGCTTCAAAAGGTCTTCAGGTATCCCAACATAACAATTTACAGTCGGTGATCAGTACAGTTGGACTTTAGGACCCGGTCCACCCGATGTAAACACAGCTCACACCATTATGGATGCACCACCAGCTTGCACAATACGTTGTTGACAACTTGGGAATATGGCTTCGTGGGAGTCTGCTCCACATTCGATCCCTTCCATCAGCTCTTACCAACTGAAATCAGGACACATCTGATAAAACCGCGGTTTTCCATTCGTCTAGGTTCCAACCTGTATGGTCACTAGCAAGGAGAGACGCTCCAGTCGAAGTCATACTGTTAGCAAAGGCACTCGCGTTGGTCGTCTGCTACCATAGCCTATTAATGCCAAGTTTCGCCGCATTGCCCTAACTGATACGATTTCTGCTGTTATTTCGCGCACTGTTGCTTGTCTGTTAGTACTAACAGCTCTACGCAAACTCCACTGCTCTTGGTCGTTAAGCGAGGGTAGCCATCTGTCTGTGATGTGAGGTACTGACTGATATTTGGTACTGTTGGCACACTCTTGACACTGTTGATCTCGGAATATTGAACTGCCCAACGATTTCTGAAATGGATTGCCCCAGGGTTCGAGCTCCAGTTACCAGTCCGATTTAATGTGTTAATTCCGTCGTGCGGCTATAATCACATCGGAAATCTTTTCACATGAATCACCTGACTTCAAATGACAGCTCCGCGAATGCACTGCCCTCTTATAGCTCGTGTAAGCGGTACTGTCGCCAATTGTATATGTGCATGTAGCTATCCCATCTACATCTACATCTATACTTCCAACGGTGTGTTTTCCTGTTCCAGTCGCGTATGGTTCACAGGAAGAACGACTGCAGGAAAGCCTCCGTGCGCGCTCGAATCTCTCTAATTTTACATTCGTGACCTCCTCGGGAGGTATCAGTTGGGGGAAGCAATATATTCGATACCTCATCCAGAAACGCATCCTCTCGAAACCTGGACAGCAAGCTACACCGCGATGCAGAGCACATCTCTTGCAGAGTCTGCGACTTGAGTTTTCTAAACATCTCCGTAACGCTTACCAAATAACCCTGTGACGAAGCGCGCCGCTCTTCTTTGGATCTTCTCTATTTCCTCTGTCAACTCGACCTGGTACGGATCCCACACTGATGAGCAATATTCAAGTATAGGTCGAACGAGCGTTTTGTAAGCCACCTCCGTTGTTGATGGACTACATTTTCTAAGGACTCTCCCAATGAATCTCAAGATGGCACCCACCTTACCAACAATTAATTTTATATGCTCATTCACCTTCAAATCGTTCCGTACGCATACACCCAGCTATTTTACAGTAGTAACTGCTACCAGTATGTGTTCCGCTATCATGTAATCATACAGTAAAGGATCCTTCTTTCTATGTATTCGCAATACATTACATCTGTCTATGTTAAGGGTCAGTTGCTACTCCCTACACCAAGTACCTATCCACTGCAGATCTTCCTACATTTCGCTGCAATTTTCTAATGCTGCAACTTCTCTGTTTACTACAGCATCATCCGCGAAATGCCGCATGGAACTTTCGACACTGTGTTCTAGGTCATTTATATACAGGGTGTCCCAGCTATCTTGTCCACCCAAAATATCTCTGGAACAATAACATCTATTGGAAAACGACTTTCACCGGTATCAATGTAGGGCTGGGGCCCGTGAATGTACATATTTGGAAACATTCTAAAACGAAAGCATATGTGTTTTTTAACACAAACTTAAATGGACCTCCTATATTTTTTCTTCAGCAATCCATAGCATGACAAAGCACATACACAATGGCGTTGATTGCATCGCAATATTCCCATTACATCCCGAGATATTGAGACGCGAAGTTGACGTGAAACACCCAACATGCGCTGCTAGCGCACGTCCTGAGGCTCAGGAGTGAACCCCATGCTGCCCGTAATCGCGATGTGATTGACGTGTGTAATCACACCTCCATACTTATCAAGAGGTCCGAAACGAATAATACGGTCTGTTGCCATCAACTCTCATAAGCACATAATGGTTTCCCTCCTGCACGTTTTACGTATCTACATACACAATATGAACCAGTACCGATCGGTGTACATCCGTCAGGTTGTCTTATTTATCCTGCACACCCAAAATAAGGTTTATCTAATGCGTTATATGACCCATTGTGCCTGTCGCGCAAGGCCTGGCTCTACCTAGTCAAGTGTCCAACGTAGTTCCCACTACTGCCACAGTTACCACTTCGCCTTGTTTATGATTTGCGACCCAAGCAAACTCCTGTACTCCACCACCCTTCGAGCATCCCATTTGTTGTTACTTTGGCGTGCAATACACCGCTTGCCGGTGTAGTTGTGCATCAGAGTAATCTAGTGACGGCACGGAGGTAGTTCACATTGTGAATAAACGTTGTGTTGTGGAACTTATACTGTACAGTATAATGTACACAAATGAAGATTTGGTAGAAATGCTGCTGATCTATGGAGGATGTACGTTGACGGGAAATACGTTATGAGATTGCTTGTTTGTTGATAGTACTTTTAGCGAACATTATGATTATTAAGTTAATATGTCTGTTTTCCACCCTACTCTACATACCTGTACTGTACCCTGTTGTAGGTGTGTAACGCCGGAAATGCATATCCTCCTATTTCCATCTATTGTACTATTTTTTTTCCTTGCTTTGTTACCTCAAGATATGACATTTCTGTCTCTTTGTATATTGTAATTGTTTTACTATTTGTATATTTATGCATTTATGTCGATGTATAATTGGTTTGTTTCGTAAATATTATTTGTATTTTTACGCTGGGTCTTGCCTAGGGAAAACTGCTATCGAACGATTACGTCGATAGGTCGTGTGAAGAATCAAAGTGTGTAGGATCTTTGGTAGTGTTAACTCTGCCGCGTGGAGCGCGGGCTGAGAAAAAGAGTGTGGCGGGAGTAGCGAGTGGAGCAGGTGCGTGGTGTGACGCTCCCGCGAGTTGCCGCGCTTTCAGGGTTTGGCAGCATGTAATTGCGCTCGACTTGCGATGATAGTTTCTGACATGGTGTCGCGGACGGGAAACATTAACTAGCGCACATCCAGAGCCCGTTTCGTCTGGTGACCGTGTCGAGAAGAAGGCGTGCCAACATCCAGCTTCTGCAACAGCGACGGCCGACAATGAGTGACTGTCGCCACCTCCTCGATCGACGGCTTCAAACCTTCAATCCACCGACAAGGAAGACTGGAAGCAAGTTAAGTTTTAGAACTGTATGGCAGACCTCAGCTTTTCAAACTGTACCATTTTCGTCAATATCATTACAGCAACTTAGCATGAACTTTTGTTGCTCATTGTCCCAATTGCATTACCAAGCAGAGTCCCTTCCTTTTCCGAAATGAACCCGAGAGTCGTTGAAATTTAAACGCCAGCACTAAAGTAATATAGCTAATTCTATTTCACTGCTTTAATTTCAAAGTTCAGTTAGCTGGCTACAATATTCAGATTACACAAGCACAAATTAAGAGTGCGAGTTTTGTTATCGTATTTTAGCTTACCTGTGACTGCAGCTCAGCTTGGTACGTACTAAATTTTACTATTGTTAATTGTTCAGAATCATTTAATTCAAGTTCAGAGTTAAATCTCTTATTTCCAAATTGCGTAGATTCAAGTAGTTTTTTGAAATGATTGTTGAGGTAGTCCAAGACTAACCGTATTTTACTGAATTTCGATGTGCTTCAGAAAGAAAGCTCACTATTAACTTCAGTCACTAAATTAACTTTCGATTTTCCGGTTTTATTAATTCTTTGCTAAATTAAGTCAGGGTGTAGCGAAATTTATTACTTCTGACAAACTTTCAGTTTTCACACTACACGTGTCAACCTTCAGTTGCCACGCTTCTAGTGCTAATTATATGTGTAATAACCTTTCTTTTTCAGTTACTATAGTAATTGTCCTTAGGACTGGCGACCGTGATTTCCCCCAAATCTCAAATACCTAATTACCGCTAGTTAATTGTTAACGTAACGGCTGCACATTTACTTTCTTTATTAACTTTACCCCTTTTCAAAATTAATTTCCACCAGTTTCATTAGCACATTTCCTTTCATTTAGATGTAACCCTTTCCTCCCTCTTTACCGACAGCTTAACTTCGGTAACGATTGCTTTTCCAAAACTCCCATTAGGTACACGCGGTTTCATCTTTCACTGTCATTAAGGTCGGTAAGTGAGGGGGAGGTTACAGGTGGACGAAATGCTGTGCAGGCAGAACGACTGTACAGAAGACGATTCGCCGGCCGCGGTGGTCTAGCGGTTCTAGGCGCTCCGTCCGGAACCGCACGACCGCTACGGTCGCAGGTTCGAATCCTGACTCGGGCATGGATGTGTGTGATGTCCTTAGGTTAGTTAGGTTTAAGTAGTTCTAAGTTCTAGGGGACTAATGACCACAGATGTTGAGTCCCATAGTGCTCAGAGCCATTTGAACCATTTGAACAGAAGACAATTCCCTGACAAGCCATCGCCTTCGCGCCGGATGTTTGGTCGTCTCACATCTCGTCTATGTGAAACGGGAAGCTTAAATCCAAGACCTCGACATCGTCCTAGAACACGCACAGATGAACGTGCTGAAGTTGCTGTGCTCGCTACCATAGCTGTGAATCCTCAAATCAGCACACGTCAAATTGAACGTGAAGTTGGTGTGGCGAAATCAAGTGCACAGCGTATTCTTAAAGGTCATAAATTTCATCCTTACCATGTTCATTTACACCAGGATCTTCAAGGAAATGACTTCCGCAATAGGGTAACATTTTGTCGGTGGGCTCAGAAAAAACTTCTGACAATTTTTTTTTTGCAGATGTTCTCTTTACCGATGAGGCATCATTCTCCAACAAAGGAATTGTCAATATGAGGAATATGCATTACTGGTCCGCAGACAATCCAAAATGGCTCCGTCAGGTAGAGCATCAACGTCCGTGGAAAGTTAATGTTTGGTATGGGATTATTGGAGATACCATTATCGGACCTTTCTTTATAAATGGCATCCAAAATGGCAGATAATACTCCAGATTTATACGACACAATCTTCCTGTTCTCTTGGACACCGTACCTCTGAACCGGAGAATGGTCATGTGGTATCAGCATGACGGATGCTCTGCACATAACGCCTTACGAGCACGACGACTTCTGAACCGTAAGTTCCCTGGTAGGTGGATTGGACGAGGTGGCCCAGTTAGGTGGCCTGCCCGATCTCCGGACCTTACACCGCTGGATTATTTTCTTTGGGGAGCAGTGAAGGATGCTGTTTACCAACATGAACCAACAACACCAGAGGACATGAAGCAACGCGTTATTGATGCCTGTACAGCCATCAAAGAGGAAACAGTAGCACGAAGTAGGGCATCCTTCATCCGCAGAGTGACCCTATGTACGCAAGCCAATGGGCATCACTTTGAGCATGAGATGTGAACGCTATGTTTAGTATGTAGTGCTGGTATCACAGTGGAAGTTTCTACAAAGCGCCATTTTACCCAGTGATGTTAAAAAACATTTGTTTGCAACAATTTGTCATTTAACGCATTAGATACACATAACATTGATACTTATGTGATAATAAAACTAATTGGTTAAACATGTTTACATTCATTTTCTATGTCCTACCTGAACTTCCCAAATCAAAACATTTTTACCTAAACAACGGTAAAACTTTTAGTCCACTTGCTCGTTTCACTAAAACCATCAACATGAATTTTATTATTACGAGTGAATGACTAACTGTCACTTGCGCTAGATCTACAGTAAAGTAAAGTTTTAACGTTGAACGCCATTACCTTTTTAGTAACGGATTAACGATAAACGAAGTTAACTTTGTGACTAACGTTGCGGTACACAGATATGTTACAGAACCGCCTCACCCCTAGCCTATTGGATAAATTCCTGCTGGAATGTACGACGATAATGCAGGATGGCAGCAGACCGTATTATTCGTTTCGGACCTCTTGATAAGTATGGTAGTGTGATTACACATGTCAATCGCATCGCGATTACGGGCAGCATGGGGTTCACGCCTGAGCCTCAGGACGTGCGCTAGCAGCGTATGTCGGGTGTTTCAAGCGTCAACTTCGCGTCTCGATATCTCGGGATGTAATGGGAATATTGCGATGCAATCAACGCCATTGTGTATGTGCTTTGTCACGCTATGGATTGCTGAAGAAAAAATATAGGAGGTCCATTTAAAAAACATAAGTATGTGTTAAAAAACACATATGATTTCGTTTTAGAATGTTTCCAGATATGTACATTCATGGGCCCCAGCCCTACATTGATACCGGTCAAAGTCGTTTTCCAATAGCTGTTATTGTTCCAGAAATATTTTGGATGGACAAGATAGCTGGGACACCCTGTATATTGTGAAAAGCAATGGTCCCATAAATCTCCCCATGCCTTTGGTCATCCCAATGTAAAAGTTACGAGCAGCTGGCTCGATGAGTAAAAAACGAATACAGTCCACCTCCAATAGACCACGCTACAGACCTGCTGTGGCGGAGTGTGTCAATGTGTCGTGTGGTAATCGCCGAGTGCGAGAAGAGGCACTGCTCTGGTGTCTGCGGCGCGACACTTTGGCAGCCCTAAGGAGGCCGCCGGGCAGTGCTGTGCTGCGCTGGCAGATTGGCCGCCCACGCTTTCATATGGCGCGGCCCGGAATAGCGGGCAGTGCGGAATGCGAGCCTCGCCTATTTATACGGCCCCTGCCGCCCGGGTTGGGGGCGGCGCGCATTTCGCGCGCCCTGCCTGGCACCGGCGTTATCGCCGCCTCTGGCACTGGCGCCGGCGCTAGGTGCCCGCCACTCCTGCCAAAAGCATTAAACTGCGCAAGCCTAAATAGCTGGCGCCAGCCACAGGCCCGGCCTGTCTGCGCCCGGCGCCTCGTCCCCACCGCTCTGTTACTGCCCCACGGGCTAAGTCCTGCATTTCCGGGAGACGAGAGCCGTCCGAACGATCGCCAACTGACTCACGGCTCAACTCTTGCATGAAACTTTTTTACATTCTTTGTATTTTCTTATCTGTAAAGACAATGTATAGTACATTCAACGCACCTTGAACGAATACACGTGTTTAACTCTTGGAACTTACTACTTCGAATGGATGCCTTTAATAAACAGTATTTTTTCTGTCAATTTACTATGATAATTCAGGGAGTGCCACAGCCTTTAGCGGCACTACCTTCTACTCTTATTCTTTTAAATGTTTTCATGTTTTAATGTTGCATATCAATCGTTTGGTTGCTTAAGCACCAAGGAGAGGCCCCCAGCGGCAAGATCGGCATTTTGAAGCTATCTATTCGGGTTGGCATTCGTTTGCCAGTAATTGACGAAAAAATTTGGAATTCTGTGTGGTCCCCAATAGCGTTTTAAAAGGGATGCTGTATAGCGTGTTTGTGTGGTGTAATGGGTATGCTAATAAGTTTGCATGAAAGATGATGTTATTTTTTACTCTCTCTCTCTCACTCTCTCTCTCTCTCTCTCTCTCTCTCTCTCTCTCCCTCTATATATATATATATATATATATATATATATATATATATATATATATATATATATATGACTTTGATCATCGTTTTTATTGAATTGTCACAACATTTTCATCACAGCATGAACTTTTTCATTCGTTTCGTTTTTTCTTCACGTCATTCTCTTTGCAACCGGAATATTTGTGAAGATGAATTTAACTATATTTGTCATAGTATTCAGATAAATGATCATTCCGCTTTATCAGTTAAAAAGCAAAATACGAAATAATCTATTTATATCTGTGCAACGGCGTGAAAAATATATATTTTTTTGTCAGATGCGGAATTCTTTTACACGGTAATCGTCATATAAACATTTAAAACATAACCTAAATACCTATTGCACTATGGACAAAGTAATGCTCATGAAAATGTAAATGAAAGACGAGTTTATAAGCGAAAAGGAATTCACGCAAAATAGAAACAGATATAATGAACGCAATAATAGAAATTAAATCGAAATTAATACATAAAATTTATTATAAACCCATGAATAAAGATTTAAAATGGAGAAAGAATGATAGAAAGAAAAATAAGCGAAAATGAAGAAGGTGATATTACGATTAAAATTACGTGACAAGAGAATGGGATTGAAAATTACATTTAAATCAATTAACTGAATTAACATGATCATCAAAATCATATTGATAAAGATTTAAAAATTTAAAAAAATTGTGTGGCCAACAAGATTCAAACCCACCACCTTTTGCATGCGAAGCTGTTATCCTAATCTTTACACCTCGCAAGCAACCTGCAAAGATTTCGTATTTTTTGTCGTGTCTTACTGGCAAATTTAGGCCCACCAGGGTGAATGACAGCAGTGTGTGATATGTGGGATCTTAACCTACGTCACCGTATAGATAGTTTCAAAGGGCCGATCGCACCGCTGGAGACCTCTCGTTGGAGGTATACACTGAGGCGACAGAAGTCGTGGGATAGCGATATACATACACAGTGTATAACAAAACTGTACGACACAAATTGCAAGAAGCGTTCCTCACACGTAGAATAAGAAATTATGTTATATGAACGTGGGCCTGGAAACGCTTTGTTTCCACTCTACATTTCCTTTCCTACAACTCATTAATAACAGAAAACACGCACGAACAGAATGCACCAGCATACCAAATGCAACTCTACCTCGCAGGAAATGTTCAATATGCCCTGATACATGCAACAACCCAAAAAAATGGTTCAAATGGCTCTGAGCACTATGGGACTTAACAGCTATGGTCATCAGTCCCCTAGAACTTAGAACTACTTAAACCTAACTAACCTAAGGACAGCACACAATACCCAGCCATCACGAGGCAGAGAAAATCCCTGACCCCGCCGGGAATCGAACCCGGGAACCCGGGCGTGGGAAGCGAGAACGCTACCGCACGACCACGAGATGCGGGCATGCATCAACCCCCTATATTTCCTCAGTTTAATATTAATGTCTATCGACTTCTAAATAACAGATTCGGGGACACATAGATAGGTACAAATGATCCAACTGTCTGGCCTCCACACTCTCTGGACTTAAATCCACTAGACTTTTGTTTGTGAGGCATTTGAAAGCTCTTGTGTGTGGAACACCGTACAAGATGTTCAGTCTCCGTGCCCGTATTGTGGAAGGCTGCAAAACCATACACAATACTCCATGGACACATCAGCACATCCGAGATTCATTTCGACGGCGGGTTGAGTTATCAGTGTTAGCAGACAAACAACAGAGCATGAAATAACCGCAGAAATCAATGTGTGAAGTACGATGAACGCATCCGTGACGCGAAATATGGCGGTAATGGGCTAAGGCAGCAGACGACTCACGCGAGTGCCTTTCTTAGATTAGATTAGATTAATACTTGTTCCATAGATCATGAATACGACACTTCGTAATGATGTGGAACGTGTCAGGTTAATAAAAGATGTCTCTACAAGATATTACATTACACAAAATATTGCATGACACTAACAGCACTACGTCGCCAGCAGCGCCTCCCCAGAGTCCGTAACCATATTGGTTGGACCCTAGACGACTAGAAAATCGCGACCTTTTCAGATGAGTCCAGATTTCAGTTGGGAAGAGCTGATGGTAGGGTTCGAGTGTGGTGAAGACCCCACGAAGCTATGGACCCAGGTAGTCAACAAGGCATTGTGCAAGCTGGTAGCCGGACGCTGTGGCCGAGCGGTTCCAGGCACTTCAGTCAGAAAACGCGCTGCTGCTACGGTCGCAGGTTGGAATCCTGCCTCGGGCATGGATGTGTGTAATGTTCTTAGGGTAGTTAGGTTTAAGTAGTTCTTAGTTTAGGGGACTGATGACCTCAGATGTTAAGTCCCATAGTGCTCGGAGCCATTTGAACCATTTTTTTTTCAAGCTGGTGGTGGCTCCATAATGGTGTGGGCTGTGTTTACATGGAATGGACTGAGCCCTCTGGTCCAACTGAACCGATCATTGATTGTAAATTATTACGCTCGGGTTCTTGGAGACCAGTTCCCAAGCAACGATTTCATTTTTATGAAAGACAATGCGCCAAATTACCAGGCAACAACTGTTCGTGATTGGTTTGAAGAACATTCTGGACAATTCAAGAGAGTGATCTGGCCGCCCAGATTGCCCGACATGAATCCCACGTAACATTTATTAAATATAATCGAGTGGTTCAGCTCGTGCACAAAATCCTGCTCCGCCAATACTCCCACAGCTATAAACGGTTATAGAGGTAGCATGGCGGGCGACTTAACAACGACTTGTTGAGTCCATCCCACTTCGAGTTGCTGCACTATGCCGACCAAAAGGCGGTCCGACATAATATTAGGAGATCTCCCATGACTTGTTTCACCTCAGTTTATAGCAACATCAATGCATACGGGTGTTGGTGTTTGTATTGAGACTTCTAAGTGGCTCCATTGCGTTAGTGTCAAGAAGACGTTTAGTTTCAAGAAGTATACTTTAGTTTCAAAAAAATTTTTACTGTCAAGAGGTATGTTTTACTCACAAGAAGTTTTTTTTTCGGGAAGATTTTAGTTGCAAATAATTTTTTCAGTTTTGAATAAGGATTTTATTTTTTTTTTAAATTGAATGCTCTCAAAATGACTTTAGTTTTGAAAGTGTGTTTTAGTTTGGTTTTTATTGATTTGTGTCCTTCACACACGAAGAACTTTCCCGGATGAAGTGAGGTAGAGGACTCCTACTTGGGAGGGTAACGATTTGTATCCCCATGCGGCCAGTTACTGTTATTTATCTAAATCGCTCCAGGCAAATGACGGGATGGCTCCTTTGGGAAGGACACTGCCGATATCCTTCTCGATACTTTTGCACTCCGAGCTTGTGCTCCTTCTCTAATGACCGCACTGTCGGCAGGACATTGAAAGTCTAATTTGGATTCCTTTACAAAGAACTTTGGCTGTGTTAACGAGATATTGCACTTCATAGCTCCGGCTTCCAGAAGAAAAACCTTCATGATACAAACATCAAAAACAGTTTTGCATCGCCCCGGTTCCCAGAACGCCTGAAGATAGGCGCTGACTGTGAATATTGTATCACAGACGCAGTCCCTTTGACTGTTCAAGGATGTCACTAAACCCGCCCAAAGATGTAAACAACCATACATGAGCAGCGCCTATTAGACGGAGGGGGTCCGACAGCCGATCAGTTCGTCATTCCACCAGGAAGGAGGTACACGGCTCGCGCTACCTGTAGTTCAACCATGCCTAGACGGTCAATACCGCGGTTCGATCGCGTCCGCGTTGTTACTTTGTGCCAGGAAGGGCTCTCAACAAGGAAAGTGTCCAGACGTCCCGTATTGAACCTAAGCGATTTTCTTCGAACATGGAGAAGATACAGAGGGACAGGAACTGTCGATGACATGCCTCGCTCAGGCCGCCCAAGGGATACTACTGCAATGGATGACCGCTACCTACGGATTATGCCTCGGAGGAGCCCTGACAGCAACGCCACCATGTTGAATAATGCCTTTCGTGCAGTCACAGAACGTCGTGTTACGACTCAAATTGTGTGCAGAAGGCTGCATGATACGCAGTTTCATCCCGACCTCCATGGCGAGGTCCATCTTTGCAACCACGACGCCATGCAGCGCGATACAAATGGGCCCAGCATCATGCCGAATAGACAGCTCAGGACTGGCATCACGTTCTCTTCATCGATGAGTGTCACATATGCCTTCAAACAGACATCGACGGAGAGGTGTTTGGAGGCAAACCGGTCAGGCTGAACGCCTTAGACACACTGTCCTGCGATTGCAGCAAGGGGAGGTTCCCTGCTGTTTTGGGGTGGCATTATGTGAGACGATGTACGCCGCTGGTGGGCATGGAAGGCGCCGTAACGGATGTACGATACGTGAATACCATCCTCCGACTGATAGCCAACAATATCGGCAGCATAATGGCGAGGCATTCGTCTTCATGGATGACAATTCGCGCCCCATTGTGCACATCTTGTGAATGACTTCTTTCAGGATAACGACGTCGCTCTACTAGAGTGGGCAGCATGTTCTCCAGACATGAACCCTATCAAACATGCCTGGGATAGATTGAAAAGGGCTGTTAATGGACGACGTGACCCACCAACCACAAATCGCCGTTGAGGAGTGGTACAATCTGGACCAACAGTGCCTTGATGAACTTGTGGATAATATGCCACGACGAATACAGACATGCCTCAATGCAAGAGGACGTACTACTGGGTATTAGAGGTACCGGTGTTTACAGCAGTATGGACCACCACCTCTGAGGGTCTCGCTGTATGGTGGTACAACATGCAATGTGTGGTTTTCATGAGCAATGAAAAGGGCGGAAATGATGTCTATATTGGTCTTTATTCCATTAACTGTTCAGGTTCCGGAACTCTCGAAACCGAGGTGATGTAAAACCTTTTTTGTTGTGTGTATATTTTAATTACACCTCATCCATAAGAGTACGGTTTGAGTCCTTTAAGTAATAAAAAATTTATTATTCATTGGTTGACAGGTCCTTTACGTCACAGAGTGATGTGCTATTTGTGCACAGTGTGAAGTGCCCAAACCATCTTTAGCTTCCGGCTCTGTGATGTTGCCGTCCTGCTTACAAGGTGAGGCTGCTCCTCGGCAGACATATTCATATAGAATAAATATATCGAACTATGGTTTTCACCAAATTACTATTCGACATAGGCAAAAAATTGTTAACGCATACAGCTGACCTATTATAACGATATGCACCAGTTGTAGTTTATTTAAATTCATCAAAATCTGAATTATATCCGTATCAGCTACGAAAGATTTAACATTGGGGTACAACAATTCTCAGTGACTGCAAGGATTAAGCCATATGCTCCTATATTAATTCCTTCTGTTTTGGTAGCAGTTCTGCATTTAATATTTTCTGTAGTTTTTCTGGGGTCCTGATGGGCCAGGGAAGAAAGAGAGGCATAGGGCAGTGAATGTGAGACCGGTTTAGACCTTCTGGATGTTTCGGCTCGGCTTTGACAGATGAATGTGACGGGATGGGAAGAAGTGTCCACTCGCGGCAGATACAGTGCTATGGGCGAGACATTGATTAGCTCGGGTGCCTGGGTGTCACCTTTCACCAGTTTCTCTGATAACGCGCTGTGTGCAAGATAAGGACCTTGCCTCTATCGAAAAATGTCACGGAACGTGCTGTGGCGAGCACCTAGAATTGTGCAGAATCTCGGCTTTTTCAAGCTGTGGCATCCAGCTGAAACATATCTCAAAAGGACTTCGTTTTCGCTGACTGGTCGCCTTCCTAGAACACAGTGAATTGGGGAGTCAGCTGCAGATACAGATGTGTGCGTCCCGTGAGATTTGCCTTGTATGCACTTTGTTTCGGAAATCTTTTCTGCGTTTGCAAAAGCCATGGCCCGGAAATCCAGCGCCACCTTACGCGGGGTGAGTGAACACCATCCTGTCTAAAAAGTTGCAAGACAATAGCTCATTGGTTGATTTTAAAAGAGTAGGAGAGGAGAAGAAGTCGCGAAGCCAATTTTTGAGAAAGTCAGACGTGAAGACAAGCGTACTGGCTGAAGTGAAAACTGACTGAAGAGTAGGAATGTGACAGAGAATAGTTTTAAAAACTGCATTCGTGGGAGTTAGACGATTAGTTACCATTGTAAAACTTTTGCCAGCTGGAGAGTTAGTTAGTTTTTTTAACAACAACATCATTGAGAAGCACATTTATAGAACCTTTTCAACGCTGCCTGAGTATTGCACAGGCTTTGTAAAGACGAGAGAGGAGAGACTATTTTGGTATGAATCACCTCGTCTAGCGATTTTCAGTAAAACACTTTGTGTGGAGATCTTGAGACAGGCTCTTGGTACTCAGAGGTTAAGAACAACAATTCGACTACAGATGTAGAGAAGGGACGGTACCGAAATCAGAAGCTGTGCAGATCACAACACTCACAGCTTTCTACTCTACAATATGCAGAATATGGTCAGAAACTGCAGCTTAGGCGAGTGGCGTTTGAGACTTGTCGATCGTTTGTAGGCGCGTTGTTAGGGTCAGATCGGTTCTGTGGAGCGTATACTATTCATGAGTGACTGAGGGGTCATTCATGAGTTGGCCAGTAATGTTGTTTGCAAGTATTGGTTTTCCATTCTTATGGCACAGTCACTATGAGTCCACTGCGAAATCGTCTTTGCATAACAGATTTTTAACAAGCTGCTCTTTCTCATTCACCTAACGTATCCAGTCTTTGCCTCGTTATTTAATTGTTGGATTAGAACTATTTCATGTTAGTAATTGTTAGTTTTCGTGTTTTTTTTCAGTCTGACATATCCTATGATTAACCCTTGTTCATGTATGCATTTGCAGAGAACTTTATAGTAAACTACGCTTAATCTGGTATATTATTTCATTTTACATTTTATAGTCCCCCTCCTCAGGGGACACCGCCTTAACAGAGCACTGTCCGTGTAGGCGAGGAGTTTTGTGTGCTCTGGATCAGGAGTGCTACGCCGGCGGTAGCTTAGCTACCAGAAGGGTCACCCAAGCCCAACAGGCCAAAGGGAAGGAGCCAGACAACGTGTGTCCCACAACGGCCTATCGCTTCCCCTTTCCTATCACAGACCTGTCCTCACCATGTCCTTTCCCTGTCATTTCCTGTTATATGTATAAGACCCCAACGGCAGCGACAGCGGAGAAAGAGTCTTTCGGAACGGTGAAGCTGGCGGAAGAGGCACCTTTTTCTTAGGGTACAAAAAGAGAACAAGTAGTGACTGTATCCCAGAGGGGCGGCTACAGACAGCGTCTGACTCATAGTGAGCGGCTGATTTTAGGCTGGGCATCCTACTGCCTATGTGGCAAGCATCGGGAAACTACCTCAATACATTCCCAAGCAATACATGGTATATATCTCCATGTGAAAGATTCCGGAGTTAAAACTTCCCCTCATTCGGATCGCCGGGAGGGGGACACATTAAGAGTAGACATATTTGAAAGGAAGAAAGGGACATTGAAGGAAGGAAAGGTAAGGATTGTAACATGGGATGTGAGGACACTGCTGCAAACAGGAAACCTAAAAATGCAAAACAGGAGATGCAAAGGAACAGGTTAGATGCCCTTGGTTTGTGTGAAATGAGATGGGGAGAGAATGAGGAGATAGAGAGTGGAGTTTATAAGCTCTTTTACTCAGAGGAAATCAAGAGTGGTGAAAGTGAATAGGAATTTTGGTAGGGAAAAAACCGAAAAATAAGGTAATGAAGGTACAATATATTGATGGAAGACTGATGATGATACGACTGAAGGGTAGTCCAAAAGATTTGGTGTTAATAACAGGTATGTACGCCAACCAGCCAGCATAGAGATGAGGAAGTGGGAGAATATTATGAGAAAATATAAGATCACATGGAGAAAGAAAATAGAAATGCCTGCATTATCATCATATTTTCGACTGGGTTTAAATCCGGCGGCTTTGGTGGCCAGAGGAGTAAGATAAACTCATTCTGGTGCTTTTCAAACCGTGTACTTACATCACGAGCTGTGTGACACGTTGCTTCGTTCTGTTGGTAGATGCCATTGTGTCGAGGAAAAACAAACTGCATATGGGGATGTACATGGTCCCCAATGATAGATAAATACTTGTGTTTATCCATTGTACGTTACAGAATAACGAGATCATCCAGGGGATGCCACGAAAACGTTTCCCAGACCAAACCGTACCCTCCACCAGTCTGGACCGGTCTGACAGTCGTTGGCCCGCATCTCGTGGTCGTGCGGTAGCGTTCTCGCTTCCCACGCCCGGGTTCCCGGGTTCGATTCCCGGCGGGGTCAGGGATTTTCTCTGCCTCGTGGTGGCTGGGTGTTGTGTGCTGTCCTTAGGTTAGTTAGGTTTAAGTAGTTCTAAGTTCTAGGGGACTGATGACCATAGATGTTAAGTCCCATAGTGCTCAGAGACATTTGAACCATTTTTTTTTTTGACAGTCGTTGTAGTGCCGCACACGCCAAAGGCCATCTGTTCGATGGAGCATAAAACGTATTTAATCTGAAAAGGCCATGTGTCACAGCTTAGTAGACGTCCTGTTACGGTACTGGCGTACCAATTCCAGCCTTCGATGCCTATGAACAGCAGCCATCTGAACTGTTGGTAGCCCCTTGGTTTATCTGGGAGCTGAGTTGCTCAACGTCTATTCGCCCGGACACATCTCCGCAGCCACTGTTTACTCCTGCCATTTATGGCCCGTGGTGCACCACAGTTGCATCGGCGCCGGTTTTGGATAGCTCCATTTTGCCATGCACGGTATACTTCAACCACAGCGTCACACGAACTGTTTATCAACTTAGCCTTGAAACTTCCTGGCAGATTAAAACTGTGTGCCCGACCGAGACTCGAACTCGGGACCTTTGCCTTTCGCGGGCAAGTGCTCTACCAACTGAGCTACCGAAGCACGACTCACGCCCGGTACTTGGTAGAGCACTTGCCCGCGAAAGGCAAAGGTCCCGAGTTCGATTATCGGTCGGGCACAGTTTTAATCTACCAGGAAGTTTCATATCAGTGCACACTCCGTTGCAGAGTGAAAATCTCATTCTGGAAACTTAGCCTTTTCGAAAACGCTTCCACACCTGGCCCAAAAGCCAATGATCATGCTCTTTTGGACGACAGGTAAATCGCTCCATTTCCGCATTACTATAACGGCTGTACTGTTTTCCACATCCCTTCTATCCCTGCCCATCCCCCACCCCCTCCACACCGACACGCTTTACATACCCTGGACTGCTATTGTTGCCAGCTGCAATTTATGTGGTTATTGCATATCGACGTCGAACGTAGGCGGTGGTCTTGTTAATGCGATTGCCCCGTGTAGAACCACGACAAATGCGCACGTGGTTCGCACTTCACAAGTGGTCGCTGGTAGAATCGAATCAGGACTGGGTACTCAGAGCGGCGACCTATTCGGCGCGCGGCTGCTGCCCCGCGGCCTGGCTGCCGTTACAAAGCGGCCCCAGCCGCTCTGCATGCGCCTGCCGACGCGCCGTGTGAGCGTCGCCGTGGGAAGCCGATGCTATCTGGAGCCGTACCTGGACGGGCACAACACCGGCTGCCCCTGGCTGTACTCCACGGGTTCTGCCGTCACCACTTTACAGTTCTCCCGCCTGGCTCCTGCATCTGTCGTATTCAATCGCAGTGAACCGAGTCCCAGAGTAGTCTAGCGTGATATTAGGCTTATCGGTATGTACTCGTGTTAACGTAAACACCAAAACAGGAAGAATAACCATACTGCAGCAGCGACAGCCCCGTCCTGGCCCCTACACCTGTCGCATTCAATCGCAGTGAGCCGAGTCCTATAATGACTCTGAATTTGAGATATATGTTTTTGAAGGAGAAATTAAACCTACAAACACTTGAGCTAAATAGAAGTGGCACAGGTAACATCAGAGGCGTCTAGTATAAAAATCGGCCGAGTCACTGAACGCTTGCCCGGCCGAGGTGGCCGAGCGGTTCTAGGCGCTACAGACTGGAACCACGAGACCGCTACGGTCGCAGGTTCGAATCGTGCCTCGGGCATCAGTGTGTGTGATGTCCTTAGGTTAGTTACGTTTAAGTAGTTCTAAGTTCTATGGGACTGATGACCTCATAAGTAAGTCCCATAGTGCTCAGAGCCATTTGAACCATTTTTCACTGAACGCTTACTTTTCGTTATCGACGAAAAACTTCTATAGACAGAATAATGACGGTCACAAACGTTTTTCTTTCATAGTTTCACACTTTATGGTTTCATATTTAAGTCCTGTTGTTTTGTGAAATCTGTTTCGAAATGAAGACATTTTCCTTGTGAATTTAAATTGTGAATGGGTCATTTACGTTACAATTTTATATAATTTTACTCTTCGGGTTCCGTATCTAACAACGAAACGCATATAGGATGACTTTCTTGTCTGTCTGTCTGTATATTCGACTATTAAAAACCACTTTTCTAAGGAATGGATAGACGTACCGAGTTGAAATTTATGTCGCATGGTAAGGTCCCTTGGCAGTGTAATAACTGTAAGCTTCTGAGTCAATGCAATCAAAAGATACGGCCATTTATGCCCCATATTTTGATACTCGGTAACTCATTCATCAAAACCTACAGAGTAGTTCTCGTCAGCTTAGGATCATCACAGTACAAGCAAAGGGACAAGAAAACGAAAATTGTTAATTCCTAACTATATCACACGAATTTTTTTGTCATTTGTTATCTGATTGTCCGTCTGTCCTTCAGTGAAGACTCCTTTTCTCAGGAATATACAGATGAATGTATTGCCTGTATCGATATCGATAACATGTGAAAATCGTGGAAATTCTCAATTTCTGGAATGGGTGAACTGTCTATACATATAATTAAGTTTGTACGGAATCCTGGTGCGTGAGTCTTTGTGGCACTTACCCGGATTTTTTATTTTATAAACCAGGACTCTTTTTAAAATCCACAATCTTATGAAAATAGCCGTGAATTTAAAATAAAGTGTCGCTGCAATTACTTTTCTTTATAGTAGTAAATGTAAGCATTTCAACATAAACTGAATAATAAAATATCAAGAAGATCGTCATAAAACTGCGGAGAATAGAAAAATAGGTCATTTCTCACTAAAAGTTTGCAGTTCACTTAACATCTGAACACATTAAAGAGGAAATGATCTGCAAATACACACTGTCCACACATAATGAGTATAATTGTTGCTGTACGTTTACAAATTGCTCTCATTTGGATTACAGTATTAGGACATCTCAAGTGAATCATTGACTTAGACCTTACTAGTGTACGCTGTTTCACTAGCTAATATTACAGTTTTATAAAGCTCCAGTGACTGACAATCTTCCTCTTTTGGGCTAAAGTACTTCTGCAGAAGATATTTTATATATTTTATTTTAGAAACAGGAAGATAATGCCTTTGGTGACTGTGTGAGGTGCAGTATACACTTAACACTAGCAGTAATGAAAAATACAAGCATAAGCGAAAGTCGAATGATTCCGCACCAATTACGGTAAGAGCCCCGCGAATACGGAAATTAGTGCAAAAAGTTAGTGTTGCCAACGTACAAATGAAATATTATGACTTCAAATGATATACGTTGTAAGGAATGTGCTCTCATTGTTATATAATGCTAGATCGCAGACAAAAATGCAGCGACATGAAAACTGTTGCTCTTTCCTTGATATGGGCCGGTTATGAATTTACTGCCGGCAAGACTTGGCCCATTCTTTTTTGCTACCAAGAATTCAGTGCTTTGTAACACTAAAACATGGCTGATCTTCATGGATTTTCTTGTTTCACCTGATAGCCATATACTTCTGCTTTCAATTGATAACTTGAACTCATTTTCGTTAATTTTGTGGCTTGACCGATTTTGATACTAGACGACCCGCTTCTAGCAGCTTAAGATGGGAAACCCACCCTACAACATCAGCCTCAGGTTTGGATGACTTAAATTGGGTTGCATATCTTAAAGTGCGTGAAATTTTGTGCGGACCAGTTTTATTCCACGGAATGCAGTTTATTTTGTATCGCTTTGAAACAGAACAGTAACGTACGGGCGCAATAAATCTGGCTGGGCCGGCCGGAGTGGCCGAGCGGTTAAAGGCGCTACAGTCTGGAACCGCACGACCGCTACGGTCGCAGGTTCGAATCCTGCCTCGGGCATGGATGTGTGTGATGTCCTTGGGTTAGTTAGGTTTAAGTAGTTCTAAGTTCTACGGGACTTATGACCACAGCAGTTGAGTCCCATAGTGCTCAGAGCCATTTGAACCAGCCAAATCTGGCTGTCCGAAGCTAAAACAAATACGTCATCATTATCTATAGAGATGACAATTACAAATGCCCCATAGCGAAGGGATACTACGGAACCAGTGAACATTATGATACTCTCGTGTAACTAGCAACCTGTCATATGAAAGAAGTTAAAGCCTCGATCGGTAGCACGAGTGAAAGAAAACCCACGACGCTTCTTTTCTTAGGCGCCGAACGTCTCGTCAGGGCTCGTTTTCGGTTAGAAAGCTGTTCAAAATAGCCGAGTGAGCTTTCAGCTTTAAATTTTTGGTGCTTTCCCCAAATCGCTTCCACAGAATGACAGGGCGATTGAGACAGTGCTCCATCTCTAGCCACATCAAAAATTCTTTTAGACTTCCCTAGAGTTCTCTCATTTTTGTTTCACGTAGTAGATAAGTATTTATGGACCGACCGCCTGTTCATTTTCCTAAAGGCGGAAAAAGAATAATTTAGACAGTGTACCACCTGCCAGTTTATCTACAAGAGACACGACTATATGTGTGAGAGCAGATCAATATGTATAAAACGTAACAGCTCTAGTTATAATTGGCTTATTTTTAACCGATGACCTATATTGGCCCCACAAAAGAACATGATCAAGCATAACATTTAACAAAATGGTTCAAATGGCTCTGAGCACTATGGGACTTAACATCTATGGGCATCAGTCCCCTAGAACTTAGTACTACTTAAACCTAACTAACCTAAGGACATCACACACATCCATGCCCGAGGCAGGATACGAACCTGCGACCGTAGCGGTCACGCGGTTCCAGACTGAAGCGCCTAGAACCGCACGGCCACACCGGCCGGCTAACATTTAACATATTTTGCTATTCTGAAATATTTATCGACAGTACCTCCAGTCGATAATATTTTGTGAGACCCAACCCAGTCAAGTCTTCAGATAAATCACATACAATTGTAGCTACTGTGTTTCAGCATTACACCACTATCCTCGAAGCTCTAGATTTTACGAAGGAGAAAATGGTAGATATTATATTAAGAGTAGGACAGAGCTATTACGACGATCTGAAAGGACTGCAGTAATTGCAGCCTCAAGTGTAGCTGGCTCCAGAATGTAATTAAAATAATGTTTCAATTAGTTTAATATTGGTTTGCACGAGCTGGTCTATAACTGTATAGTAAAGCAATCATTAACCTCAACGCTTCGTTAGAACTCCAAAGCGTTTTAGTAGGCATTATCCTACTGCAGCTAGTACGCCCTTACCTTCTTTCAGCCCGAAAACAGCTTAATCCCACAGTTTCAGGACAGCTTCAGAACTCAGACAATTGAAACCAAGCTATAACATATTTTTTCACATACGCAGACATTTACCAAGTGAAATACGAACGTAAGGCACTGACATTAAACACCAGTCCTATCAATGTTTGGTATCACACATAATCGAGGAGACACCTTCTGTTACGGAACTGTTCTAATTCATTAAATCTTATACTTTTTTCAACTTGATTGCCTCCGTTTGTATTGTGGTCCTGTCTACTGATGGAGTGACGTTTAGCTCCGGTGTTGCCATTTAGAATAGTGGTTGTGGAAGACATTTTGGTTTATAAGTGTCGGAAAGTGAGAAAGACTTGCTCACATTCACTTGTAGAAGACCAGGCCATTCAGCGAAGTGCTAGGCTAAAAATTTGAATAATAAACCTCTCTGGAATATCTCATGGAGAGAGAAGAATGGCACTCTTGATACTGATCCGTTCTCGTGGCGCGGTCGTTTACCTTCACGGTCACTTCGTCGCTCTACAGTTTATGGAACCAGAACCAGGGTTCAGCAGAACACGTCCTCCTTCCTGAACGTACCTGTAAAGAGAAGAAGGAAAAAATTAAAACGTGCTTTATCAGCACTGTGCAAGCAGATGCTACAACATCATGGATAACACAAAAACAGTTTTCATGACAAGACGAAAAAGGCAACAACAAACCAAAAATCAGTTCTATAGTAGGAGACAACTGCACTTATTTTGACGTTATTTGCTGCTTAGAGAGAAAACGAAACACAAGAGATAGGGTGGTACTGGGAGCCAAACAATGATGTATCGGAATGTACGTAGTTTGTCGAGCACATGAATGTCTATATGTCTATATGTTCCAACGACATTTTTCCTATTCTTTCTCTTCTAAGCAGTACCAAACACAAACCGTACAAACTTTGTCATGAACATCAATTATAATTGTGTTCTGGCAATGATTAAACTTTATCATTGTTAGTTCCCTAATTCTGACACTACGTTCCGACTTTTCGTACGACAGATGGTACCTCATAACCTCACTTTCAGCGTTTCGCAGTGTGCTAAGCGGAGTGACAATTTCCGTCTGGTGTAAAAGCTACAGGAGAGGCATTCTTCATCACGGAGTGTTTTACGGGTTGAAATATTACTTCGACCCAACTACATCTCTTCTGGAAAAATAGAGATATTACAGCTTACATTGTGACATACTGACTGTTTTTCCTACTTACTATCAGCAAAAGTCGAGTTAGGTAGATACGTACATAGACAGAATTCTCGTTGAATACATCCATAATGTGGATATCCTCATGGCAGCAGAACATGTGATAAAAACAAAAATATATCGTATTTATTAAAGAACATATATGGTAACGTTCTTTAAGCAGGTCCTGATTGAAGAGGTGTTAAAGGATACTGAGTAAGCAGAAAACCACAATCATATTTACGTTTAAAAAATAATAATTGTCACAAAACTCATAAATGCATATACACTAAAGTGCGTAAGATTAATCTTAGAATATTGTACCAGCGCATCACCAATTAGAAAACAATTTGCAATTATCCCTCATACCGATCGCTTTACGGAACTGAAAACGTGTCTGATTTTACGAAACACGGTATCTGATTTTGTTAGTAATATTTACGAGAGTAAGTAGTGCTTCCGAATTTTTTACGTAAAAACTCTTCAATCTTTCTAAGTGAAACGAAATTAATTAACATTCTACATCGTTACTCTTCAAGTCTACGTATTTATTTTTCAACATAGTCACGCTGGCATCGAGCACATTTCTCTCAACTAGAGACCAGTTTCTTGACATCGTCACTGTAGCATGTATAAATTTGTTGACGGAACTACAAAAAAAAAAAAAAAAAAAAAAAAAAAAGTTTCAAATGCCTCTGAGTACTATGGGACTTAACATCGGTGGTCATCAGTCCCCTAGAACTTAGAACTACTTAAACCTAACTAACCCAAGGACATCACACACATCCATTCCCGAGGCAGGATTCGAACCTGCGACCATAGCGGTCACGCGGTTCCAAACTGAAGCGCCCAGAACCGCACGGCCACACCGGCCGGCGACGGAACTGCAACTCCACCTCTCTTTGCATCGCTTCTTCACTATCAAAGTGAAATCCTCGAAGGTGGTCTTTAAATTTAGGAAACAGATGAAACCGGATGGGGCCAAGTCGGAACTATATGGAGGATGATCATTGATAGTGAACCCAAGGCGTCGGATTATTCCAGATGTCGCAGAGCTCGTGAGGAGTATGGCATTGTTATGTGAAGGAGAGGGTGCTTCACGTGTGGACGAACTCTTCGATTCCGAAATCGATTACAGCACGCTGTTTCTCACACACCGACATAGCAACGATACGCACCGCCATGTTAGATATTACCATTCGGAGCCCTCTAGCGGCAGAAGGTTGCAACTTGTATCGACGGAGCAGGAAAGTCGACATGTAATACCTCAACTGATATTCAGAACAGAATAAAAAATTCTGAGAGCTACTTTTCAGGTACGTCCGCATGCAGTAAATGCCGAATGTTGTCCCTGGTAAACGCGTTCTTTTACATATACCCATAGCCAAAAGTCACATGGATTCAGATCAGGTGATCTTGCAGGCCTTGTATTACAAAACCTTCTGGCTCATCTCAAATGATACTTTACTTCTAGCTACACTTTGAAAATACGTCCCTGACAATAGACACCTTTCTGGGGCAAAGTAAGTGATTTTATAGCTCTACGTAGACTATTCTTATTTCTACTACTGCTTCCATAAACTAAGCTTTTTGTCTGGAGAAAACAGATGTATTACTTCTGGAAAATGTGTCAAGAAATAAATATACGTGTTTGCACTAGTAATTATTCCCAGCTCCCTGAATAGCCTTCTGTGTGATATTTTTGAATCCATAACACAAATATTTCCTGCCAGAGGCTTTTGGATTCGGGGAACTTCGGCTTGGTTTGGCGAATTATACCTCAAAATATGAGTCCGTATGAAATTATAGAACGAAAGAAAACAAACAATGCCAGAATTCTTACTTTTTGTTACTAAGTCATGCAATGGATACAGAGTCTTTCGCGACGGAGTATTTGGATGAGAAGTTCCCGGTTGACTCTCCGCGTCCAAATTGAATATCACCCAAGCATTCGATGACAGCCTCTATTATCTTCGTCAGGGACTAAGTCTCACTGTCGTGAAACTGGCGTGGCTCCCACTTTCATGCCGAGGAGACGGCACCTGATCGGCTGGATTACGTCATGGAGATAACGCATGCTGAGGTGGCGCCCCATGCTTCCGTCGATTACGCTTGTGCATGCTGTCCAACGCCGCTTCCTCTGTCACCGCTTGGATCACCTGGTAAACTACGAGAAGTCTTCTTCCACATTCTTTCTTTTTTTTTTAAAGTCGGTGTCTCTATTGAACTTTTTATCGCATGGTCCACTTTCAACTGCTTCCCTGAGCACAGAGCCGTGACTGTTCTTTGCGTGAACAGAGTTCTCGTTTGCTCGAATCTTGCGTTTACTGAACAGGCTGTGCTCGCCCACAGCTGATTGTTCGAAATTCCTGTATTCAAGACGATGCTGATGTTCAAGACAGTCCATTTAGCCTGTTCCATGTAACTGCTGCCAAACTCGCAAGGAATTTTATAAATCACTGGTATTCTCACGTTTTAACAGGTCACAACATCCCTTTAACGTTCCTGGGAGGCTGGAAGACTTGTCTGTAATCCAGCCAATCAGATGCCGTCCTCTTCATGTGAAAGCGTGAGTCTCGCCAGTTTCACGACAGTCAGAATTGGTCCCTGACGATGATATTGGAGGCAATCGTACCGGGTGGTTATACTTAAAGTGCAGCTACTCAAAGAGGTCTAGTGTAGGCTATAATTATCGTTTGGCAGCGCAACTTGGTGGCATTTATAAAGCGTTAAGGTGGAACTTACTTACACGGGAAACAAATTAGTTCCAGTTTTTTGCCACCAGATGCGAATCTGGAGCTGTGAATGAGAGAAATACATATAGAAACGCTTCCATTCGCAATGGCTTAGGAACGAGAAGTGAGCAAAAAGAGTCAAACGTGTGAGAAAGGCATAACGTTAACTGCAGCTTATACAGATTGTTCAAGATGAGCAACAGAGATGTCTACGAGATGCTGTACCCGTAAAACGACGTGATCGACATTTGCTCGCAGCAGTTCTGATGGAATTTGAGCAAAGTGTTCCTGTGTACTGACCTTCAGATCAGATAGAGGCCGAATGTTGTCCCTGGTAAACGCGTTCTTTTACATATACCCATAGCCAAAAGTCACATGGATTGAGATCAGGTGATCTTGCAGGCCTTGTATTACAAAACCTCTGGAGATAACACGTTCGCGGAACGTTGCATTAAGTAGATCTTTTACTGACCGGGCGACATGAGGTGTTCCCTCATCTCGCATGAAGACAGCGGTCTCCACGCAGTTGTGCTCTTCCAAAGCAGAAATCACATGCTGTCCGAGGTGGTCTCGATAACGTGCAGACGTCATGGCACACCTGACAGGCCCTCTAGTTGTATTCTCTTCAACGAAGAATGTACTGAGAAGCCACTCTACACAATCACATATGGCGGATGCAGTGGCTCGCCGGCCGGTGTGGCCGAGCGGTTCTAGGCGCCTCAGTCTGGTACCGCGCGACCGCTACGGTCGCAGGTTCGAATCCTGCCTCGGGCATGGATGTGTGTGACGTCCTTAAGTTGGTTAGGTTTAAGTAGTTCTAAGTGACTAATGACTTCAGATATTAAGTCCCATAGTGCTCAAATTCTAAAGGTGGCAGGGGTAAAATACAGGGAGCGAAAGGCTATTTACAATTTGTACAGAAACCAGATGGCAGTGATAAGAGTCGAGGGACATGAAAGTGAAGCAGCGGTTAGGAAGGGAGTAAGACAGGGTTGTAGCCTCTCCCCGATGTTATTCAATCTGTATATTGAGCAAGCAGTAAAGGAAACAAAAGAAAAATTCGGAGTAGGTATTAAAATCCATGGAGAAGAAATAAAAACTTTGAGGTTCGCCGATGATTTTGTAATTCTGTCAGAGACAGCAAAGGACTTGCAAGAGCAGTTGAACGGAATGGATGGTATCTTGAAGTGAGGATATAAGATGAACATCAACAAAAGCAAAACGAGGATAATGGAATGTAGTCGAATTAAGTCGGGTGATTCTGAGGGAATTAGATTAGGAAATGAGACACTTAAAGTAGTAAAGGAGTTTTGCTATTTGGGGAGCAAAATAACTGATGATGGTCGAAGTAGAGAGGATATAAAATGTAGACTGGCAATGGCAAGGAAAGCGTTTCTGAAAAAGAGAAATTTGTTAACATCGAGTATAGATTTAAGTGTCAGGAAGTCATTTCTGAAAGTATTTGTATGGAGTGTAGCCATGTATGGAAGTGAAACATGGACGGTAAATAGTTTGGACAAGAAGAGAATAGAAGCTTTCGAAATGTGGTGCTACAGAAGAATGCTGAAGATTAGATGGGTAGATCACATAACTAATGAGGAAGTATTGAATAGGATTGGAGAGAAGAGAAGTTTGTGGCACAACTTGACCAGAAGAAGGGATCGGTTGGTAGGACATGTTCTGAGGCATCAAGGGATCACCAATTTAGTATTGGAGGGCAGCGTAGAGGGTAAAAATCGTAGGGGGAGACCAAGAGATGAATACACTAAGCAGATTCTGAAGGATGTAGGTTGCAGTAGGTACTGGGAGATGAAGAAGCTTGCACAGGATAGAGTAGCATGGAGAGCTGCATCAAACCAGTCTCAGGACTGAAGACCACAACAACAACAACAACAGTGCTCAGAGCCATTTGAACCATTTTTTTTGTGGCTCTTCCTGTGCAACAGATGATTTAACATTGCCCCAAATTCGCAGTACTGTGTATTCACTGCCCCCTGTGTGTAAGATGTGGCTCGTTACTCCTTAGAATACTGCCCGGCGGCACGTCATCAACTTCGATCCATGCCAGCAACTGAAGAGCAAATTCAGAACGTTGCTGCGGGTCATAACGTTTCAGTTGCTGCAACCAGGTACCAGCGTAAATCATATCGCAAAACTTTCCGTGCTTTTGACCATGGGATGGAGATTCTGGTGACTATTTACAAGCACTAAAACTATCTGGAGCACGGGCTGCAAAGTCAGCTACAGCAACAGCAAACACGTCAAGTGCTTCCTCCAGGACAGTACGCCTTCTTCTTTCAGGTCCCACACCAAGCTTGCCCGTGTTTTCGAATTTCATCATCATCTTCTTTAAGTCATTTCATGACATCCGGCCTCTCCTCAGACTTTTCAGTCGGCTATACTCTCTCATAGCAGCGCCGTAATTGCTGCCGTTCACATAAAACTGTTCGAATAACAGCGCACGGTCTCTTTCCTCATTAGAACTGCTGTCCAAACGCGTTAGGGATTGTCAAATGACAGCGTGGATATCATACCATCAAACAAAGTGTGTACAGCACCAGATTTGTGTCTGGTGGACACAACTGGAAGTAATTTTTTTCCAGTGAAAATCGATTCCACATTAACGCATTAGCATAACTACTAAGTCTCCCTACCATACGATAACTGCAGCCCACACACGGTGTCCTTGAGTAGCTGCACTTTATTTGTGAACACCCGGTAGAAAGCTTCGGATGATACCTGATTCTGACGCGGCAGGTCGATCGACAACTTTTTATTCACGTCTTGCAATATCTTTATTGCAAATGTAGAACACATTTTTGAAGACGACTCCCTTTGAGAGTGACGTAGGCTTCCATTCGTTTCCATTACTTTCAGGTCTAGCGTTAATGTTGTCACTGGATACTTCATATTCACTGTCTGGCAGAGATGCTGTGTACGATTGTAAGGATGTCTTCCCCAGGCGTTTAGCTTGGCTTGTCAGTGACGGTACGTAATGCCCAAGAACTCGAAACTTCTTCACCAGGCCTTTAGCGAATCGGAGCAGTGGCGCGCGCCTTACGTCAGTGAGCCAGCTGACGCAATCGGCCTGCGCGGTCACACGATCACTGCCAAGGCTACGTCGGAGGATTGGACGAGGAAAGTGGGATGGCGACAGCAGACAGCTCGGTGCGTACGCGATTTGCGGATGCGGCGCGGCTGCTGCGTGTTTTGAGCCGGGAAGCCCGCTCATTGGTATGAATGGACCCGCCGCCCCCGCGCTGCCGTCACCGGCATTCCCTCGCCGGCCGGAACGAATGTCAAGCCGCTGACTCAGCCGCAATTAATCCCGCCATCGGCAGTCTCCTCCAGGGCTCACCTCGCGCCCGCCCGTTTGCCGGAATGTCCAGCGACGAGGGCGCTCCCACGCCGCTAGCGACTTGTCTCCTCACGTGCGTACCGCGTTCCGTCCACGCTGAGCCGCTTGCGCCAAGGCGGCAATATTAAGTCTTTCAAGAGATTCGCAGATCAACCCAGTTCCTTACACCGGTTAAGAGAAAGTAATGTGCCAACTTAGTTTTCTCGGTGACTGACAAAGCTAACACGATTAAAACATAAATGTTACCTATGCCCCCAGAAATATGTGAAATCACCTGTTCTATACAATGACTGAAGAGAGAAATGACTACCGCCAAGCCCGCATCTTGTGGTCGTGCGGTAGCGTTCTCGCTTCCCACGCCCGGGTTCCCGGGTTCGATTCCCGGCGGGGTCGTGGATTTTCTCTGCCTCGTGATGGCTGGGTGTTGTGTGCTGTCCTTAGGTTAGTTAGGTTTAAGTAGTTCTAAGTTCTAGGGGACTGATGACCGTAGATGTTAAGTCCCATAGTGCTCAGAGCCATTTGACCCATTTTTGAACTACCGCCAAGTACAGAACCTCATGGGAGGTGACAGACCTAAAACTACTATAAACCGGATCCTCCACCTTTGGTAATATCACTCCAGGAACGAAGCGTACCTGGCGATTAGAAGAAAAAGCTCAGGTCATTTCCGTTTTCAAGAAGTGCCGTAGGAAAGATGAACAAAATTATAGGCCTATAATGTTGACGCCAATCTGTTTTAGATACACTACTGGTCATTAAAATTGCTACACCACGAAGATGGGGACGTTTGCAAGACAACAACCATCTGCACGAACAGTTCGACGACGTTTACAGCAGTATGGACCATCAGCTCGGAGACGATGGCTGCGGTTACCCTTGACGTTGCATCACAGGCAGGAGCGCCTGCGATGGTGCACTCAACGAGGAACCTGGGTGCACGAATGGCAAAACGTCATTTTTTCGGATGACTCCAGGTTCTGTTTACAGCATCATGATGGTCGCATCCGTGTTTGCGACATCGCGGTGAACGCACATTGGAAGCGTGTATTCGTCATACTGGCGTATCACCCGGCGTGATGGTATGGGGTGCCATTGGTTACACGTCTCGGTCACCTCTAGTTCGCATTGACGGCACTTTGAACAGTGGACGTTACATTTCAGATGTGTTATGACCCGTGGCTCTACCCTTCATTCGATCCCTGCGAAACCCTACATTTCAGCAAGATAATGCACGACCGCATGTTGCAGGTCCTGTACGGGCCTCTCTGGATACAGAAAATGTTCGACTGCTGCCCTGGCCAGCACATTCTCCAGATCTCTCACCAATTGAAAACGTCTGGTCAATGGTGGTATAGCAACTGGCTCGTCACAATATGCCAGTCACTACTATTGATGAACTGTGGTATCGTGTTGAAGCTGCATGGGCAGCTGTACCTGTACACGCCATCCAAGCTCTGTTTGACTCAATGCCCAGGCGTATCAAGGCCGTTATTACGGCCAGGGGTGGTTGTTCTGGGTACTGATTTCTCAGGATCTATGCATCCAAATTGCGTGAGAATGTAATCACATGTCAGTTCAAGTATCATATATTTGTCCAATTAATACCCGTTTATAATCTGCATTTCTTCTTGGTGTAGCAGTTTTAATGGCAAGTAGTGTATATGGAGTATGTTTTACGCTCAAGAATTATGACGTTTCTGGAGAACTGAAATTCTCCGCTATAAAAATGAAAATGGATTTCGCAAACAGAGCTCGCTCTGTCCTTTCATGAGATCCATACCGCTGTAGACGACGGCACTCGGTTTGATGCCATCTTCCTTGACTTCAGGAAGGCTTCTGACGCCTTCCCACGCTGCCAGTAAATTAAAAAAGTACGAGCTTATCGGGTATTGTACAATATTTTCGAATGCATTCAAGACTTCCTTGCAGATAGAACTCAACATGTTGCTCTTAACGGAACAAGATCGACAGCTGTAAATGTAATTTCCGGAGAACGCCAAGGGAGTGTGAGAGGACCGTTACTGTGTACAATCTTTATAAATGAAAGCATCGGAAGCTCTTTGGGACTGTTCGTAGGTGACGTGGTTGTCTATAAAAAAGTAACAAGGCGAGAAGATAGTATCGATTTGCAAAATGACCTGCGAAGGAATGACGAACGATACAGGCTCTGGCAGTTGTTCCTGAACGTAAATAAATGTAACATTTTGTGCATACAGAAGAAAAGAAACCTACTTTTGTACGACTACACTATTGATGACTTATTGCTGGAAAAAATGTTTAGCGTAACATATCTAGGAGTAACTACTCAGAGCGACCTTAAGTGGAATTCCCACACACAACATACCGTAGGAAAAGCAGATCCCAGACAGACTCATAGGAGCAATCTTAAGGAATTGTAATTCATCCACGAAAGAAATGGCTTAAAAGGCGCTTGTTCCAGAGATTCTTCAGTACTGTACCCGTACCAGGTAGCGCTGATAAAAGGGATATAGAAGATCCAACGAAGATTGGCGTGTTTCGTCACTGGATCGTTTGCTCCGTGCGAGAGTGTTACAGACATGTCAATAAATTCCGGAGTCAGGCGCTACAAGAGAGGCGTTGTGCATCACGGAGAGATTTGTTACTGAAAATTCAAGACAGTACTTTAGTGGTTTACCGAGAATTATTCTTTCCAAGCGCCATTTGCTGGTGGAGCTGGGAAGCGGGATCAGCTAGTGCTACCAGAACCGCCCTTCGCCATACAAACATCAACAAAACACTTTAATCCATCAACAGCGCTGACACACTCTTTGATGGACCACGTCCATATACCACGTACCGACATGTGGATGAACAAAGAACGGTAAGCTAAATACTCTGTGACACTTCAAAATATCATGCCTAATAATTTGGGTATAAGTATAAACAACTTGAACTGAATCAGAAGGAAAGAAATAAACGGATGTGCCTACAGAAGAGAAGGTGCACCAGAGCACACCTGTCAGAGAATGCCCTTTTATGAGTACATAGCAAATGCTGGGCTACAAAAATGAGGTAGAGAGGAACTCCAGATTTTAAGCATATTCTTCACCAAGGGTCAAGCTGGCTAATGATCGATAACATTTATTGAACTGCAACATAGCGTTGGTAAAAGGATCTGCATCTGTATTCCATTTTATTATTTTTATGTCTCAGTTGCACTGTAAATTAGTTAGTGATGACTGGTTTCTAACTTTTCCATTTATTATTCAAATACCACCGACATTAAGAGAACATCATTATTCAGAATGTAAAATCCACATATTATAGTATACACTTTCTTTCTTTCTTTCTTTCTTTCTTTCTTTCTTTCTTTCTTTCTCGGAGCCTTTGTCCCGCTCCAACGCAGGGTCGGATTTGTTAATACAGATTTGGCAGTGTTAATTGCAGAGGGTGGCGAGATGCCCTTCCTGCCACCACCCCGAACCCCCCAGGACGGAAGTAGTGTACCCCAACTGTCTGCGACTAGTGTAAGTCATGAAATAGTGCGAACGTTTTCAAATGTCTGTGAGTCGTGTAATTGAGGCGGAATATGAGGATCAACCCGGTATTCACCTAGCGGGATGTGGAAAACCGCCTAAAAACCACATCCAGGCTGGCTGCCATACCTGGCCCTCATCGTTAATCCGCCGGGCGGATTCGATCTGGGGCCGGCGCGCCTACCCGAGTCCAGGAAGCAGCGCATTAGTGCTCTCGGCTACCCTGGCGGGTATATTATAGTATACACTATCTTACCAAATATATGCGGACACTACTACCCAATACGAAATTTACCACTAGGTGTGACGACAGGCGGACTCGCCAGTATAAAAGGAGGCTGGGAGCCTGTGCCATCAGTAGGAAGGCAGTAAAAGCAGAGTCTAGGACGTCTTGTCACGGTCCGCTCGACTTCCCCCGTTGGAGGTTCGAGTCCTCCCTCGTACATGGGTGTGTGTGTCGTCCTTAGCATAAGTTAGTTTAAGTTAGATTAAGTAGTGTGTAGGCTCAGGGACCGATGACCTCAGCAGTTTGGTCCCATAAGACCTTACCACAGATTTCCAAAATGCATTCGAACATGGACTAGTCACTGAGTATCACCTGATTAAGAAATCCATCAGGGACATTTCAGTGCTTCTACAGCTGCCAAAGCCGACTGTTGGTGATCTGATTGTGGAGGAAACGCGAAGGAATAACCACAGCTCAACCAAGACCAACCAAATCTAACGGACAGGGACCGTCGAGCATTGCGGAGGGTGGCTGTAAACAATCGCATGAAATAAGTAGAAGGAATCTCTTGTTAGTTCCAAAGTGCTATCAGCAGTCCATTTACCACAATGACTGTGCGTAGGGAATTAAAATGAATGGAGTACCAACGGTCGAGTAGCAAGTCATAAACCACTTAATTCTGTACTCAGTTCTACGCAACGCATGAGGTAGTCTAAAAGAACGGTGCCACTGGCCAGCGGATGACTGGAAGCGATTGATTTGGAGTGATGAATCGCCTCATAATCTGTGGCAACCCGATGAAAACTTTTGGATTTTGCGGATGCCTGCAGCATGTTACTTGCCATCATGCGTAATACCAACATTGTTTTTCATGATTAGTGTGTGGTCCTCTAATTGCGCTTAAGAGAACGCTGAATTCGGAAGGATATGAACACATTTTACAGTACTGTGTACTGAGTACAGTAGAGAAAACTTCGGAGATTGTTTGAAAATGAAATGTGTGTGAAATCTTATGGAACTTAACTGCTAAGGTCATCAGTCCCTAAGCTTAGACACTACTTAACCTTAAGTATCCTATGAACAAACACACACACACCCATGCTCGAGGGAGGACTCGAACTTCTGTCGGGACCAGCCGCACAGTGCATGACTGCAGCGCCCAACACCGCTCGGCTAATCCCGCGCGGCTGGAAATTGTTTGTATCAGCCTCTGTGAGGAAATTGGTTATGGACAATAACATTCCTGAACTGGACTGTTCTGTCCAGAGTCCCGACCTAAACCCAACGGAACACCTTTGGGATAATTCAGAACGCCGACTTCGCTGGAGATGCTGCGTCCAATGTACTACCTTCTCTGCTTTCGGCTCTTGAGGAAGAATAGTCTGTTGTTCCTCCACAGACCTTCAGACACTTTATTGAAAGTTTCCCCAGCAGAGTTCAAGCCGTGTGGCACTTTGTGTGTCCAGATCACAATAGTTCACTGTAATGGTTATATTTATAACCGTAGAGGTTTTGAAATGATTAATAACAGCATTCGTACATTTTGAGCGATAATTAACTGTTCAGTTTCGAACGTCCTATGTCTTAATGTAAATGCCTGCTTGGCGCAAACCCATCTGTTAGCGATCCAGGCTGGCACGGTTGGAGCTGATAGGTAATGTTCCACAGCACACATGAATGTAATGTAGTTCGTACTCCGTGGACGTCACTTCATGTAAAATAGGGCATCAACCCACTTCCTTCATAATTTGCTAATACGCTTAGATTGTGTTTACTATGTCATTAATATGGCAGGTAAATCCTTTACCATATTATCCGTCTCTCTTCGCCATTTGGCCATCTTAGGTATTGTTGAATATCACGACAATAGTCAGTACCTTCATTTCGTTGAATGCGAATACATACTCGTATATAAGATATGGAATGTTGATTGTACAAATGGTGCTCCAACCTGAGAAACCTTCCTACAATAAGCCACTTCATTTGCGAGCGGACGGTATTCTGTTGACTAGACACTCGTTTTGAGGTTAACCTGAACACCCCTAATGAAAAGTATCTGTTGACACAGTCCTGATATTTTGGAATATCGCTAAAGGTCCAACGGAAGCGGGGAATAACTGCAGTTAGCCTTCATCCTACACCGCTATCTCTCACGAACTCTGAATAAACTGACATTGTGCTTCCTCAAGGTCACACAAAACAGGGTATTTTGAACACTCTGCCGGACTGAGTGTAGGCACCAGCATTTGCCACAAGAACATATCTCTCGTACAATTTAACGATACTTACGCAAATAAAAACAAGACAAAAAGTGTAAAAATCGTCACGAAACACCTTCTAATGGTTAAAAATCTTTAGTAACTTTTGAACTAAAGCGTTTGTGGCAAAATACACAAGTCAAAAGCTCTGTGAATGGTACTCACAGCTACGTCAAAGAAGCTGTGCTTGAGAAAAAACCGACCGGAAACCCGCGGCCGCAGCAGAGTTTATACAGACATAATTGCCAGTTTTAATGGCGCCATTTAAGTGCTATTTGAGCTGTTTGTGTATTTCTCAAGGAGCATAAACAACGAGACGCGAAGGGCGGAGCTACGAGTTCCGTAATTATTTTAAATGCGAATGTAGTTCTGACTTTTCTGTAGACTTGTTTGTGAAGCGAACAGTAATTACCTATTTAAGACCCTTTTTCTTCAAGTCGTTTCTTCTATTTGGTGTTTTCCTCACATTATTTATTCTTAGCTGACATTTTTGCACTCGTTTCTCATTTCCCGTGTGCGAGTAAAATTCAAATCTAGGGCTAAATACGTGCTTTTCTTACTCTGATCAGGCAGTCTTTGACGTGTTTGCTATTCTGCAATTTACTGCGATGTTCAGTGACATGGTTGCTTCAGTCAGTTTCTCACCTGTGAGTTCCGCATCCATACCTTCGCTTAAAGAGTAATAAATAAGATAAGTTTTTTTTTTCTATCTTTCGATTTACACACTAAACATTAGGCTATACAAAGAAAAGTGCTCCTCCATTTAAAGCCTATGCCTTTGCTGTTTTCTCATCTTCGAAACCCTTTGTGAATCTTTCAGTAATTAGTATTGTCGAATACAGCTCAACATATCCTCACAATTCACATTATTAGTATTGTGCCAAGGGAAACAGTACGTCAGAATTCACTATAAAAATATGATTTAGAGCGAGAACTTTCATAGGTCTATTGCTAATTCCCATTACGCTCATTACTTCTCCAGCTTCAAGATTCTACTTCGGATATTATGTATTCAAAAGCAGAAATCTTATACAATGTAATACACAGGAAGGTTTCTGCCAGAGATACATGCTGAAAAATCATTGTTTGCTTACAATGTTACAGAGAAACTTATATACAAGATGTACCGGAAATCTTGCGACAGACTTCGAAGAGTTGCAGAGAGTGTCTTGACGAACAAACCGGGGGTAAATAACAACGCATGTCCGGAAACGTCATCCAATGACGCTGTAGAGAGTCGAAGTTATAGACGACAGCGCCTGCCACCAGCCCATCCCTTCGACAGTAAAAGAATCTTGACACGCTGAAGAATCATAGGCGGAACGTTTCGCAATATTACTTGTTACTCAGTGATCGCGACTGATTCCCACGATCGCCAGTGGAGAAGACATAACTAGCTGCTAGGTAGACAGCCCTTGTCTCCTATGAAAGCGATGTTCTGTTGCCTCGGTGAATGGTGGTTTCGGACAGGGGTTTCCATCTGCAGTTTATTTTTCTCCTGTATACCGAAAAATAGTGGAGATTTGAGAGGGTTGCAGGAGAAATATAAACTGGGAACCCGTGTCCGAAACTGTCATCTATCGAGACAACACAGTAACGCTTTCGTAGGAGGCTCAGCAACTAGCTCAGTCTTCTCCATTGGCGAACGTGGTAATCAGTCGCAATCACTTCATTTGCTGCTGAACGGGTGGCCTAGTGCTGGGCGCCGGTGCCTATAAATTCGACGGTCCGTAGTGTCCTTGGACGACTTTTCAGAGCACGGGTTCCTATCCTCGTTTTGTTCCTCAAGATATGCTGTACAACCCAAGAAGTTTTTCGAAACATTTCTGGGACACCCGGTGTACAAGAAAACATATGTGGCCCCAAATTTCAATGGATTGTGGCTCAGGTACGGTAATTCTTGTTGAAAGAACGAATGTAGCTGTTTAAAATGTACGTTTCCCTGTAACGAAGTAGCTGTTACTTTCGGGCTTCAACAGAGACGTTAACCATGCATTCTTTCTAAATCCTCTTTCATCACTCAATAGTGTCGAGGCCACATAAACTCATGAGACCGATGCAGCAAGAGAACTAACACCTCTATTGATATTAGTTAATCGTTTCTTGTTCGAATATCACCCAAGGATATTTTATTTCATTCCTATTTTTTTAATTTATTTATTTTTTCATTCTCCACTCCATGATGTAGACCGGGCTGTTTGAAATCCAGCCCATAAGACAACAGCTAGGTATTGGTGATAAGGGGCTGCCAAGTGAGAATAAAGGACAGGGTTATCAATTCGTTTACCTGACAAGGAAGGAACCTCCTCCCCCCCTCCCCCCCCCCCCACATACACACCAAAACCTCGGTCGAACCGAGGGACTAGAACTATTTCTGGGAAAATAATCTCCCTTACCCACACAAAAGTTAAAATTATGTGTATCGTATGTTGTGTGTTGTGTAAGTGCATGAGCGTTACTGTAAGATGTGAGGGATCTTTTGTGTATAGTTCTTTCGCCCCAGTCATGAGCGTTGGGCGGGCCGTTGCAGAACAAGACCATCTTTCGTCGACTTTTGACAAAATCCGCTCCACTCAGCTGCAAGAGGTAAAGAGTGTTGCTTTGTGTACTCGTGGAAATTTGGAAATCTGGCGTAAGTTCCTATAGGACCAAACTGCTGAAGTCATCGGTCTCTAAGCTCACACACTACTTAATCTAACTTAAACTAACTTACGCTAAGGACGACTCCCACACACACACACACACACACACACACACACACACACAATTATTGTGTTAACAATATAACCTAAAAGGAGACTTCTGATTAAAAGAATAGAAGGTAATATCCAGATATATATGGTTGATTATTGGGCTGATTATTGAACAGCACGGATAGCCTCGCGCAATAGCACCCCACTTCCGGGATCGGGAAAGCTCGACGGCTCGGATCGAATGTCCCCAGCAGATTAGCGACGAGGCCGGTGTGTCGTGCCAGCCTGGTTGTGGTTTTTAGGAGGTTTTATACTTTGCGTGCAGGTTAGATGCCAGAGATTCTTGGGAAGAGAGCTTCATCCACGAAGTACATCGCATACAGTTGTGTGACCGATTGTAGCGTATAAAATTTTGAAAGCAGAGCTGCGCTGTAACTTGTGACTTTCGCGGCCAGTTCTGGACCTGTTGCCTGTTGGCGCTCGTCTGAGGATGTTCGACCAACACTACCAGTAATCCATTGATAACGCTAGCTACTCATGGTGGTGGAACAAAAGGGAAACCACTAAACGACCGTCGACTGAAGGTCCCAGCGTGTGGGCTGCAGCGTCATTTTACACTGGACTTTAGTCAGCGTGTGAGCGTCTCAATGGGAGATGCTACTTGGAAGACATTGCCCGTCATGTAAAATTTGGCTCTTAAACTCTTGAGAACTTATATGCTCAGAGTAGTCATAGAACATATTACTTTCCAAAACAAATCTTTAATCTTCTGGCCGGAAAATTTCTCATTTACAGGGCAGCTTACCGACAGCAATTCTTTTGGTGGAGCATCTGCAAAATTTGCTGGAACCTCTCAATGCACAGGACCGTGGCTTATGAAACCGGCAGCAGCTAGCATTCAGATTGTGTGTTCTTTGACTTGTGGAAGGCATTTGACACAGTACTGCACGTCACCTAACGAACAAAATATGAATTTGCGAAGCATCAGACCACTTCTGCGACAGGACTGAAGACTTCCTAGTAAGGGGAGTTAAAAGTGCCCTTCTTAACGGAAAGAAATCTTCAGTCGTATACGCAGCAACAGGTTTTCCCCAAGGGGCTGTTATTGTTCACAATTACGTAAATGATGTAGTAGTTAACATCGGAAGTTCCAAGAGGCTGTTCACAGATGATGCTGTAGTCTAAGTATAGGGTGTTTCGAAGTTTTTACGTCAAACGTCTAGGGGTGGCATATCACGTCATGAGGAACAACTTTTGTAAGAGACAAAATGTTCACTAACGCTTCTCGGTAAAGCTAGACATTTTTCTATTGAATTCGCCAGCCCTGTGACGACCACATTTCACCAACAAACTAGCAGAATCTGCTAACTAGGTGTTCTGTATCTGCGTACTGCCTACACAAACAAATTGTTAGGGCGATTTTCAACGAGAAAATCTTAAGAATGCATGTCTCCAACCGGAGACGGGTATTTTAGAAGCGAATCAGGAACTTTAATTTTGCCCTTTAGGGCAGAGCAGATGACTTTTCAACGACACTTGAGTATTACTCGTCAGGCTAAAGTCCTTCGTCACAGGTTCGTTTAGTGGGCGCAAAAGCGTCACAGAGATGTTTATCCAGTGTCAGACGCTGTAAGACACACATTGTGCAACATGGAATGGTTAATGTTAAAATCCCAAGAGCATACGTTCTTAGAAGACTCAACCAACTGTACCCTTTATCTTCCACATCCAACGTGGTTATGAATCACATCACTAATTCTGAAACAAACAAAGCTATCAGCAATGAATGGGCACGTCCTACGATTACGTAGGCCACATATCACAAAAATAATTCGTTTGTGGATTCCTTTTTTATTTATTTATTTTTTTTTTTTTTTTGTCTTCCTCTTTCTGACTAAAGACAGTTTCAGAACGCTACAGAAACAGGTTAGACGCAATCGCCTACTCATCCAACCTTATCAGTAATTTAATAAATGAAAATTATTACCCGCTATTATTTTCAATCTTATGGATACATCGGAGTTTTTAAATACTAATATTCAGAAGAAATTATTCAAATGGCTCTGAGCACTATGGGACTTAACTTCTAAGGTCATCAGTCCCCTACAACTTAGAACTACTTAAACCTAACTAACCTAAGGACACCACACACATCCATGCCCGAGGCAGGATTCGAACTTGCGACCGTAGCGGTCGAGTGGGTCCAGACTGTAGTGCCTAGAACCGCTCGGCCACTCCGGCCGGCCGAAGAATTTATTAGTATTCCCTCAGATACCTGTAGGATAATATAAATAATAAATCAAAAGTAACCATTAAAATATATTCAGTGCCATCAGTGCATTGTTATTTCATATTGAGTGTTTTGTCCCCTTACTCGAATACCCGCCGACGTAAATTTGTTTACAATGTTCTTCGCCCCAAACCAGAGAAGGGAAGACTACTTGGTCATAAAAGTAGAAAAATGTTTTATTAGACAAAACTCATAGTAACACGCTATGCAAAGACGAAAACGAAAGAAAGGAGGAACATTATACAACACATTGCTTCCCTTCACGCCTACCTCACGAAAAGATCTTGAAAGGAAGAGCTGAGCTTATTCGGTATCTACAGTACAAAGAAGTACGTATCACAGCCTTCTAGATGCATCCTGTGCAAGTTTGCTTGAAAGCAATCCACTGAATCGTTGCCCACCGACTTAGTACTGAAATTTTTCTTCAAGAAGTGGGCGTGTCAGGAACGTTACGCCACACATTTAATTATTTTTCAGACACATTGGATACGATTTCATCATTAAAACATTGAGAACTTATTATTCATGAGTTCTACTAATAAATTAAAAAAATTAAAACTGACATTTTCTGTCAGTTTCATGAACGTTTCCCCTTAGGAAAACACCTTCCTTCACTATAGGGAATAGCGTGATGGCACGTTAATACAAAATTTCCATGAGCTCAGCTCCCATTCAGACCACAAACCTCGATTCGACTCAGAAGGGGATCATTACACAAAGCACTGTACTGTACGCCACATATAATGTACCTTCCGGAGTATGGGTGTAATGATGTAGATGTAGACTTCGAAACGGCTGGAAGGCATCAGAATCAAGATTTACAATTTGAGTAGTGCAGACCCCAAACGGAGTGTGAGAAAATGAATGGCAGTGCACCGGCTGGTGTCGCGGCGCACGCGCCCACGCAGGGAGTAGTAGTCGTAGCGGCCGCTGCGATTGAGCGTGGTGTGCACGGCGCGCGCTTGCCGCCGGGAATTCCCCGTGGGCAGGTCGCGCCTGCGCAGTCGCAGTCGCAGCTGCTGCTGCTGCCGGCGCGTCATATCTGGCACGCAGATCGGCGCGGCGTGCGCCGTTGAATGAGCAAGGCGGCCGCCGGCGCTGATGGACGGCGCGGAGCCGTCATTTGCGACATTGGCATGCGGACCCGCGGCCGGCGCCCTGGCGAGCCGCCTCTGGCCGCCGCGCCGCCCCATCACCGCTCCGTCCCGTCCCTGACCACTTCGCTACACTAGTTGCAGCTCCTTAACAGCGCACATCTTGCGTCAAATCTCGAAGGTTGTGAAACAGTTGGGTACAAACCTCAAGACCAGATAAATAAACTTTGCGCAAACCCTGCGGTTTAGTCGTCAAGCGTGCAGCCTGCGTGTCGAATTACATCGAAAATGATTCAAATGGCTCTGAGCAATATGGAACTTTACATCTGAGGTCATCAGTCCTCTAGAACTTACAACTACTTAAACCTAACACATCCATTCCGGAGGCAGGCCACACCGGACGGCCGTCGAATTAGTTATTTAACAACATTGCTACCGAGTGAGATGGCGCAGTGGTTAGCACACTGGACTCGCATTCGGGAGGACGACGGTTCAATCCCGCGTCCGGCCATCCTGATTTAGGTTTTCCGTGATTTCCCTAAATCGCTCCAGGCAAATGCCGGGATGGCTCCTTTGAAAGGCACGGCCGACTTCCTTCCCCGTCCTTCCCTAATCCGATGAGACCGAAGACCTCGCTGTTTGGTCTCTTCCCCCAAAACAACCCAACCCCAACCAACAACATTGCTACCTGTTGTTCTGCAAATTACAACTTACGAAATATCAGTGCCTGTGTTATTATGGAGTAAGATACAATATGTTCATCGTACCTTGCATCGTACTACTCATAACACAGACACTGCTATTTTGTATTTATTCGTCAATACCAGCCTCGTGCACGGATAGCCGGAGTGGACAGTCTGCCATCAACAGAGCAGCGGCTCGGACGTTCCGTTTGCACCCCTCCCGTACCAGCGCGCGCGGTGTTCTTGTGGTTTACAGCCGTCTCTGTGCTGCTTACTTACTTGGATGCACCACGATATTGAAGTTCAGTTTTACGACCGAGTATGCGCCACCGAAAGTGTTGGACTTTGGGCAGTTTTTACAAGATGACGTTCTCATCGATTATCATGAATTAATACGGGCCATCATGTGCAGCGCGGTCTGCATGAAACATGTAGACGACGGGGCTTGTGATAGGATTCTCAAAAAGACGAGCGACCTTCAGATCAGCCATTCAGATTAACACAATGGCCCTGTAAAAGTGGAACGTACAGGTCTCGGCCAGAGGACGGTCCATGTGTTGTAGTTTGAGGTGCTGGCAGAGATGGTGATCGCAACATTGAGACCCTCTGACATGGTGAAAAGCCATACAGCAGAAATATGGGCACACTTTACCGAGTACCCAGTTCCGAACGTGGTGCGCCAGGTGTGCATAGAACTTACGAAATATGTCCCGTCCCATTTGAACATCGGAGGATTCCATGCCATCGTAATTTACGACCGCCAGCCAAAGAACTGTTAGGGACGTGGGCAACAGGGACGTCTTGGATCAAGCTGTATGGAAGGTCGCATTACACAACTGCTGACGGAGAAGGACAAGCTGTCACTCGATCTAACTGTCCTCCCATTGACATATGTGGGGGCCCTTCAATCTGTTCCACCTGATTATCAACTGTCGACAGAAGCGTCGCCTTCAATCGACACTGAGCAGCCTCCAATGTGGCGGCAGAGCACTACAGACACGCACTCTGAACTCTCAGAGCAACCGCTGGTGTCGGCCTTGCAATGTGAAGGGGAAAGGGTCGTGCAGCAGAGGTTGGCCACTGCAGATTTGATGGTGAGAACCGACGCTTTTGTCCCTGATGGTAACGATCCCCAGTCGATGTCGGATGCCTCCATTCATGTCTGAGAACAATGGGCTCCAAAGCAATGGAAGAAACATCGACTGGCTCCATTACATACCTGCAGGACGGTCCAACAGAGGAAGACGAAGATCTCGATAGTGGCGATCATCTCCAGCAGAAAGATATATCATCAATTACCCTGACGGGATCCAGTAGGCAGTGGTTTAGAAGGAGACCCCTAACAGGGTCATGTTTCTGGATGACGGACAGAGGATAAATTAAGTATCTGCCCCTGTTACGGACTTACTGCAACTATCAGCTGTCCCGTTAATTCCGAGGGATCACCGCAGCACAAACCTGACTGCGTGGGCCAACAATATCGAGGACGTGACGTCTGCTGCAGTAGCTAAAGCTGCTGCAGGTGGTTCACATTACAACAGTTAAATGTCAATGGTCATAGGAGAGGATCCGTTGTTGAGTATCCCACATCCACCTTTCCCAACAGCCGCCAACAATACCGCCTCCTCACGCCAGGACTACTGGTTCGGCACCACCTTTGAGGTCAAGCAGATGTTGCAGGACATGTTGTGGGCGGCAGGTCTTGAGATCGCATTCCTGCAGGAAGTGCGCCTCGACCATTTCCCATACATTTATGAATACGACGTTTACAAGGCACTGTGCACATATAATGGCAACTAGTAGGCCATTCTTGTGAATGATGGCATCGTGATCGCTGGTGTGACCTACCTTCCAGCAGCAGTAGTACTTGCTATCATATATCAGGGTGTCAGCATTGTGATTGTGTATGCCCCATCTGGTACAGACAAGAGGTGAGACCGTCCAATATTTTATGCAGAGGAGGTCGCATCCTTATTCGAGGGCGCTAGGATCATGTCATCGTAGGGGGCGACTTTAATTGTGTCCTATCATCACAAGGTCAAATACCACACTTTAGGACGTGCAGGGAACTGCGACACCTGGTGTAAGACCTCCTTCTCGTCAGTACCTGGCAAGGTATTCACGGCAGCAGACAGGGCTACACTTATGTTACTGGAAATTCGGCGAGTCACCTTGACCGAGTCCTTGTCTCGCAGGGACTTACGGCAGACACGTGACGCTGACATATGGCCGGCTGCTTTAACCGATCATGATGCCTACCTCTGCACCGTCTCTCTCCAACAACAGAGGATGTTATGGAGAAAGAGCACATGGAAAATGAATGTGCGCTCCTTGAGGATTCAGAGTATTGGCAGAGGATAGTGGAGACCTGGCAGAACTGCGAGAGGCTGCATCCGATGTCTCCTGATCCAGTGGTGATTCAATTGCGCGAAACCTACATTGCGATGTGTGATGATGATTCGCGTCGAGAGGCAATGTGTTGGCAACGGCATGCTATGGAATATCACTTTATGCTACTGCAAAGATATCCGACCAACCACTATCACCAGGACATCAGGCTGAAGTCCGGCGATTCCAAGGAAGGATCACAACGCTTACATGACGTCGTCTCGAGGGAATGTTTGTGCTCGCGCGTAACCAAGACCAGATAGGGGGTGCACTGCCGGCCATGTATCAAGTTATCCACGAATTTCACAGATATCAAAGAGCATTGATCCCCGTGCTGGATACGCCAAATGGAGAGCGTCTGAAGACCCACAAGGATATAGTCAATGCCTTCTTGGATCATAGCCGCGCGTGATTAGCCGAGCGGTCTCAGGCGCTGCATTCATGGACTGTGCGGCTGGTCCCGGCGGAGGTCCGAGTCCTCCCTCGGGCATGGGTGTGTGTGTTTGTCCGTAGGATAATTTAGGTTAAGTAGTGTGTAAGCTTAGGGACTGTTGACCTTAGCAGTTAAGTCCCATAAGATTTCACACACATTTGAAAATTTGTTTTCTTGGATCATTGCGCGCGGACCTATGATTCAAAACACCAAGATGCTACGGACACGGTTGAAGTCTTTCGCTTGCTGCCTCGGACCCTCGATGAAGATGCAGTGATGACTCTCGTGGACAGCGGTAGACGTCGCCGACATGCTCCACAAACGGGCGACCAACAAATTACTGGACCCAGATGGTCTTCCGATACAGTTTTATCATACATTCCATGATGTTATGATACCCTAATGGATTACTATGGATCAGAAACTGATGAACCCCGTAGTGCAGATGCGACATGCCTTTGTCGACAGCATCCTTATATTGTTCCTGAAGCCACCTGCCAGAGGGGTAGTTGACCATTATTGGCCTCTTAAGCTGCTCAATAGCGATTTCAAGATTTTACGAGAATTCTGGCTACCCGCATTCGGAGTTTGCAACACCAAGTCATCTACAGACCAGAGGTGTCTCAGTGGTAACAGCAACATACAGATGGCGATCAGTGATTACCGTGATGTAAGTCTACTAGCAGATGTGTTTCATGTGTCCAGGGTCTTAGAGTCGGTGGATTTGACCGCACTTTCGACAAGGCAGGACTATCTTGAGAAGATGCTGCAGCTGCTGTCCTTCCCCCAGTTCTTCATAAACACCGTCATGAGCCTTCTGCATGGCCCGAATTTGTTGGTTACGATCAATCGACGTACTGCAGGAAAGATCACTATCACCCATTCCGTGAGGCAAGGTTGCCCCCCTGTCAGTAGTTCTGTATGCCATTTCCATGGAGACACATGGACTATGATGCCAGCTGCAGGGACCTACATTGAGAGACCATAGCTTTGTCTGCCACGTGTGTGCGGACGATCTGGTGTTTTTACTGCATACACCAGACGAAGTCCAAAGATCACGTGACTGCATTGCCCAATATGGTGCCATAGCTGGATGCCACTTGAACTTGGAGAAATCTGGAGCGATGGTCATTGGCAGTGGCATGTCAGATGGAGCTTGGACCCATACCCACTCCAGGAAGTGATCAAATGTTTGGGGGTTATCTTTACGCATGACATTAGGATGTACATAGCAACCTGCTGCAATCTTTGAATATGGTCCAGCGGGTGGCTAATGCCAACATCTGTATTCAAAGGCGTCATTAAGGTATAAGAATAATTTACTGATGTCAATAGGTGAAGCAACAGCAACACGAAAAAAGGCAGTTCCAGTCAACAAAAATTAGGAGTAACATTGTAAATTTCTTCATCGGGCCGGACTGAAACCAACTACAGGCCGCTAGTTGCCCACGCGTGGTGTAGAGAATGGAAAAATATGGTGCTTGATGTTCGACGGTCAGCTTTTTTTTTCTCCCTGAGATGATGTTTTAGAATGGCTACACACTGTGCAACCGCTTTTCGTAATTTAGCCTCTATGGTACGAACCATGGCTTCATCTTATGACAGTTAGTTATGTTATTTATCAGCTATTTGCTGCATGCAAATACTGGATTGTAAATCCAACTAGAAATTATATTAGATTAAAATATTGTTATTTAAAACTGGTTACGGGCTGTATATCCTAGTTTTTACGTGTGTACTAAAGATTTCCAATGAATCACGTGCTAAAGAGTTACAGGACGTACAGCTGATTTATTAAAATCCATTGACTAGTGGACTAGTCTGGGGACTGGACCAGATAAACGCACAATCTGAGCACTGTTTCAATGAGGGATCTGAATATCTGTGGAGCAATGATAGCCCTTTCTTCCTCGAGAGCCAAAACCAGACATAGCAGGGATGTTGGACGTTGGTGTCTGGAGCGAGGTCGAAGTTATAACTCATCCTAAAAGTGTTCCACTGGGTTAAAGTCGCGACTCTGGGCAGGCTAGTCCATTTCATGAGTGTTACTGGCCACAACTAATTGTCTGACAGATGATAAGTCACGACAGCGTGCATTGTCATGCTGATACAAACTATCATCGTCTCTAAACTGTTCCTCCATAGTATGCAGCACACAGTGCTGTAAAATGTATACATATCCTTCCGCTTTTACCGTTTTCGTAAGCGGAATCAGGGAACAACACCCAACCACGGGAAACACCGTCATACCGTACCACTTCCTTCTTCGTGCTGCGCTGTTGGCACTAAACATGATGGCCGATAACACTCTCCAGGCATTTGCCGACCCAAACATTTCCATCCGATTGCCGCAGGATCAATGTGATTCATCACTCCAGATCACACGTTTCCAATCACCACTGTTCAGTGGCGTCGCTCTTTGCACCTATTCAAACGTCGCTTTGAACTGACTAGGGAAATGTGTGGCTTATGACGAGCTGCTACACCATTGTACGCCGTTTTCAACTCCCTGTACAGAGACATTGTAGTAACTGGACTGCTGTAACTAAAAAGAGATCCCTTCCACGCATTTCATGCAATGTTACAACCGCCCTCCACAATACTCGACGGTCCCAAGAAGTCTGTCTGGTCTCCGTTTAGTTCTGGTTCTTGCTTCACGCTTCCACCCCACATTTACATCAACAACAGTCGAGCTGGGCCCCTTTAAAAGGATTGAAATGACCCTGATGGATTTGTTAGTCAGGCAGCATCAATAACTAGTCTGCGTTCGAAATCACTGACTTCTCCTGCACCATCCATTAGCTATTACTGCACCTGTACTGACAACAGAACACTTTCCACGCTTCTTTTAAACTGGCAGGTCTGTCTCTTCTGCCATCTAGAGGTCAATTCCGCAGTAGGTAGGGCTCTCTGAATACTTTTCGCAGATAATGTACACTACACCTCGATGCCCAATTCATATGTTTAAATTGTCAAATTAAATTGTCTGGGGCCTCGTCGTAGCTAAGTCGATCTTGAATCCTTCCGTTTCACTTTAATGTATAGTGTATTAAGTAACCAAGAGTCAACGGGAAGTGTTGCCCGAATTAAAGATGTATGACATCCGAATGTTGCGAGTAGATTCGACGTACCCTGCGAGTATAGATCCGTTATCTGAGCAGTTTGTTAGAGGCAGGTGCGTAATAAACATGGCAGCACGTCGCAAGTTAACCGACATTCGTCGTGACATAACAATCTGTTCAAGATGCGTGGCCCAAAACATTGGAGATTACACATGAATTCGTGTTTACAAGCTGGACAGTTTCTAGGGTGGACCTTCAATAACGCAGAGACAGTCTAAAACTTGATAATAAATCGCGTCCACTATCTTTTCTATAAAATTTTATTATGCCAATGTCCATTTAGATGTCACAGTGTCATCATAATAACGGAAAGCACTAATGATGAAGCTGTAATCTCTGAGTGTATGCTGACATAATATAAATGCTACACGAAAGAAAGTGGACGAGATTTATTAATAAGTGTCCATTTATTTCACTGTTCCGATCTGTCAGTGGTAGTCACCATGGCTACTATGAAACGCTGAGACAGTGTTTCCACAAGTGTAAACCGCTACAGCTACACAATACGACCACAAGTGTGTGACGTACAAACGTTACGTCGCCTTCGCAGAGCCCCATGGAGCGATCGACCGTTTTATGTGAGCTAGACTGCCGCTATTTTGAATCTGGGACACGTCAGGAGTCAGTTTCTACCGGGACTATACGAAGATAAACACACCGAATGGAATACAGCAGCCGACGAACATCACATCAAATACACTCCTGGAAATGGAAAAAAGAACACATTGACACCGGTGTGTCAGACCCACCATACTTGCTCCGGACACTGCGAGAGGGCTGTACAAGCAATGATCACACGCACGGCACAGCGGACACACCAGGAACCGCGGTGTTGGCCGTCGAATGGCGCTAGCTGCGCAGCATTTGTGCACCGCCGCCGTCAGTGTCAGCCAGTTTGCCGTGGCATACGGAGCTCCATCGCAGTCTTTAACACTGGTAGCATGCCGCGACAGCGTGGACGTGAACCGTATGTGCAGTTGACGGACTTTGAGCGAGGGCGTATAGTGGGCATGCGGGAGGCCGGGTGGACGTACCGCCGAATTGCTCAACACGTGGGGCGTGAGGTCTCCACAGTACACCGATGTTGTCGCCAGTGGTCGGCGGAAGGTGCACGTGCCCGTCGACCTGGGACCGGACCGCAGCGACGCACGGATGCACGCCAAGACCGTAGGATCCTACGCAGTGCCGTAGGGGACCGCACCGCCACTTCCCAGCAAATTAGGGACACTGTTGCTCCTGGGGTATCGGCGAGGACCATTCGCAACCGTCTCCATGAAGCTGGGCTACGGTCCCGCACACCGTTAGGCCGTCTTCCGCTCACGCCCCAACATCGTGCAGCCCGCCTCCAGTGGTGTCGCGACAGGCGTGAATGGAGGGACGAATGGAGACGTGTCGTCTTCAGCGATGAGAGTCGCTTCTGCCTTGGTGCCAATGATGGTCGTATGCGTGTTTGGCGCCGTGCAGGTGAGCGCCACAATCAGGACTGCATACGACCGAGGCACACAGGGCCAACACCCGGCATCATGGTGTGGGGAGCGATCTCCTACACTGGCCGTACACCACTGGTGATAGTCGAGGGGACACTGAATAGTGCACGGTACATCCAAACCGTCATCGAACCCATCGTTCTACCATTCCTAGACCGGCAAGGGAACTTGCTGTTCCAACAGGACAATGCACGTCCGCATGTATCCCGTGCCACCCAACGTGCTCTAGAAGGTGTAAGTCAACTACCCTGGCCAGCAAGATCTCCGGATCTGTCCCCCATTGAGCATGTTTGGGACTGGATGAAGCGTCGTCTCACGCGGGCTGCACGTCCAGCACGAACGCTGGTCCAACTGAGGCGCCAGGTGGAAATGGCATGGCAAGCCGTTCCACAGGACTACATCCAGCATCTCTACGATCGTCTCCATGGGAGAATAGCAGCCTGCATTGCTGCGAAAGGTGGATATACACTGTACTAGTGCCGACATTGTGCATGCTCTGTTGCCTGTGTCTATGTGCCTGTGGTTCTGCAAGTGTGATCATGTGATGTATCTGACCCCAGGAATGTGTCAATAAAGTTTCCCCTTCCTGGGACAATGAATTCACGGTGTTCTTATTTCAATTTCCAGGAGTGTATCTACCCATTATTTTAGCCACTCAGTTTAACTGGGCTTTTAAATTCCACTGATGACTTCAGTTACACTGACGACTGATAACAACAGCAAACAACAAAGCTCCGCCTTTCTAGCCTCAGCCGATCAGGACCGACCGACCACCACACCATCCTTACCCAAAGGCGCCATTTGGATACCGTATAGAGGGGCGTGGTTATCAGCACTCCACTCTCGCTGCCGTTGGCTCTGCAGACCTTGGAGATGCTAATTTTCATCCAAGCAGCTCTTCAGTTGGCATCACCAAGGAAAAATAACTGTCACTACCAAGAAATGAACCCGGGTCTTCGACGTGGAAATCATCCACACTAACCATCAGTTACTAAGATGGACGTCTTGTCCGCTGGAATATTTCATTTGTTCAGTGACTTGCTTAATTATTACGTTGAACCAATAGGGAGCCGGTCGCTGTGGCCGAACGGTTCTAGGCGCTTCAGTTCGGAACCACGCGGCTGCTACGGTCGCAGGTTCGAATCCTGCCTCGGGCATGGATGTGTGTCATGTCCTTAGGTTAGTTAGGTTTAAGTAGTTCTAAGTTCTAGGGGACTGATGACCTCAGATGTTAAGTCCCATAGTGCTTGGAGCCATTTGAACCATTTTTGAGACCAATAGGGGAGGTCGAGTGCATACAAAGAAGGAGTGTAAGGTACGCGCGTGTACAAAAGACATGATTCCAGAGACCATGGCAGTCTGATCAACGCATATGAGGTCATTATGTTAAAATGTACAGCCCACTTTTGTCTAATGGAAAGTGCTCTGCCTAGTAATATGCGGAGTGTTATACACGTAGATGCTAGAAGTGGACCCACTGAAGTGGCTGGCGAGGATGAATCGGTAGTGAGCAGTAAGCAGGCATTAGTCGCTAGTCGCAGCTGATTGGGACCTGCGTCAGAGCGGTCTCCGCGAAGGGCGAGCGTAAAGGGAACAGCCGGCGCGTCTGACTCACGCGCAAATCAAACATCGCCCGCTAAATATTTATCGAAATAATAATTACACGTCACCGGCTGACACTTCCTCGTGCGTCAACAAACGGCCGCCTTCTGCACGCTCGACTGTTTAGGTAATTACGTAAGCGCTTCATTTCAGAGCCATCACAACAGTCAGCCTCTGAGTCTCTGTTTCCAGTCGGCTTCCCTCCCCCCGTGCAATGTGCAGCGCAGCTACTAACTGCCGCCGTAGGTTGTGTGTGCAACTGCTGTTAAATGCAAAATAGCAATGCCTCGGCGACTCACTTGGTTAAGGGTGAGCGTTTACAGCGCCTGAAGTTCGACTGATGTTAAACCGAAACACTAGTCATAAGTCCGGGTTACTTGCCGCAGGCAGCATCCCATAGTATGAAACGACAGGCAGGTTTGGTTCTTAACTGGAGCAGGCACTCTTGGGATGAGAAATAAAAGATATGAAATCCGATGATAAGTCAACAGTCATGATAGCACCATTTAATCCAATGATCTATCCCGATCTTGACACAAAAAATAACAGTCATAATTATATTAATTAGAAACCAGTAAGTCCCTCAGAAACAAACGTAGGTCAGGCTTTATTGACGATCCACAGCTGTACGAAATAATCCAAATTTCATTCGCTGAGTGCGAATTCTTTGACTTTAGCTGTATTTGGTATACTACCTGTTGGTAACATATGAAAATTTTTGCTGGACCGGGGCTCGAACCCGGATAACCGCCTATAGCGAGTGGCCTCCTCAATGTCTTTTTTTGAGGAGGCCACGTCACATAACATTCGTTGAAGTTCGTTGTTGATCACTTCACTCAGTTTTTTTTTTTTTTTTTTTTTTATTACAGCGACCAGCCAGCCCTCTGACCGAACACGCTGAGCTAGCGTGCCGACTTCGGCTATCCGTGCACGCTCCGCTGACCCGACTGCAGTCAGCGAATAAACTTCGAGTGTGTACATAGCGTCTATGGAACAGGACAGAAATCTGACTGTAAGTGGATACAGGATGAGAGCCCGTTTGAAATTCATCAGTTTATTTATAGAACGGAGCGAAGAGCATAAACTTCCACTTTGCATGGGTTTCAAGAAAATGGGAAAGAAAGCTTTCAGTCCTTGTCTGTGTACTGAGGAACATACGTAATCTTCGTCAGCACAGTGAGGAACTCAGTATTGACAGTGGCTGGGAAAGGAGGTTCTGTATCAACAGTTCTCCGAGAAGGAATATTTTTTAGTTCAGTATATCTGATCCACTTTTATTTTGCAAGCGGTTTTCTATTGTTTGCTTGTGGTGCAGATAAACTTCAATAATTAAAGGTAGGTCTTAATAGAATTGGATCGAAAGTTGGCCATAATAGGACTGTAATACAACTAAAATCATGTATAATCAACACGTCGAAAAGATATGAGTACATGTTAACGATGAGGTCAAAGAAGAAGTTAAGTTTTTATTTGTAGAGGGTTGAAAACGCCGATTGAATGGACAGCAAAAGATAAATGAACAGAGTTAACGTGACTTGAAGTGCATTTGGTGCACTAAATAGAGCTTTCAAAACGAACATTATGATGTGTGTTAAATAAAAAGTTCAGAACCACTGTATTGCCCGTTTCGATTTGTGGCAGAGAGACATTGAATTCCAATTTTAAAAACTGAGATTTGCTCATTGACGGAGAGATGCATATAGGGACTTACTAAACGAGTCATTAAATAGTAATAAAGAGAGGCTGAGAAACAGACTCAAATGGAGGGCGTAATTATGACTGGAATGAAGCTGAAGAGACTAGGATACACAATCATCTAAATTGATGGAAGGTGGACCAAGGTAGTTCTTTACTGGATTCTAGGAGATGAGGATAGCTCAAGATGACTACATAATGGAAGGTAAGAAGGTGAATCTACAACATTGATGGGTGTAACTGGAAAGCCGAAATGCAGGAAGGAATCTGGGGGCTCCAGTTGGTGAAGGGCTTAAAAAGTAATTCGATATCTACTGATTAGAACACCAATATGACTTGTCTTGAGATAAGAGACTTGAAAGACGAAAAAAACCCAAGAGCTGAACTTATTCGGCACAGAGATTCATGCTGTGAATTATACTATAATTGTCCTTGGAGGGTAGCAAGGAGGAACAAACAGTTAAAATAACCTGTCAGAACCGTTAATGACATTGTTCGAAGCAACTTCTCCTTCCAATAGTTTCAAAATAATTCTCAGGAGATGTGAGACCTCTATGAGCGAAAAGTCAAAACTTTATACCTCTCATGGGTGGCAAATAGTCTGGTCGGTCATTCACACAGCTGTACATGGCAAACAAATAAGACACTCAATAGTAAACCCAGGATATAATGTTACAGTTATTGTGACAGAACCGTTTTCATGTGCATGATGTCAAGACATGCAATATGAAGGCATATACGATGGTTGGAGTAAACCCAGGATATAATGTTACAGTTATTGTGACAGAACCGTTTTCATGTGCATGATGTCAAGACATGCAACATGAAGGCATATATGATGGTCGGAGTAAAACCAGGATATAATGTTACAGTTACTGTGACAGAACCGTTTTCATGTGCATGATGTCAAGACATGCAACATGAAGGCATATACGATGGTCGGAGCTATCCACACTAATCTAGTCCGAGAAGCAGTCCGCAGCTCGCGGTCCCGCGGTTGCGTTCTTGCTGCCCGAGCACGAGGTTCCGGGTTCGATTCCCGGCGGGGTAGGGATTTTCACCTGCCTCGAGATGACTGGGTGTTTGTGTTGTCCTCATCATTTCATCATCATTCACGGAAGTGGCGAGATTGGACTGAGCAAAGGTTTGGAATTTTCACAGGCTCTGATACCCTCGCAGTTGAGCGCTGCACAAGCCAAACATCATCGTCATCTAGTCCGGGAAGCGTATCGCGCATGCGCACATCGCGACTTGAGCCGGTGGAAGCTGTTGTGCGACCGACTGAACACCGTGTGGCCATACGGCCACGGCCTCGTTGTTAGGGTAATTACCGTGTGGTTATAATTACAGGACATCTACACACAGAGGGACAGTTGGTTGTGGCTGGTTGGTTGGTTTGGGGGAGGGGACAGACAACGAGGTCATCTGTCCCATCGGATTGGGGAAGGAAGTCGGCCGTGCCGTTTCAAAGGAACCATCCTGGCATTTGCCTGAAGCGATTTAGGGAAATCACGGAAAATCTAAATCAGGATGGCCAGACGCGAGCTAGAACCGTCGTCTTCCCGAATGCGAGTCCCCGTAGGACCAGTCTGGGCTGTGTAATTATCGTATGAGAGCGAAACATTGTAGTTATGCTAACGCGTTAATGCGGAACAGGGAAAAAACAGTTCGAAATTTTGCCACCAGGTGCAAAACTGGCACTTTACTACTGCATCTCGTCGATGTGTCCGGTGCTCATAATGAACAAACTGTGTAAGCGCCTGTTAATAAGAAAATCAGCGTGATACCTTTGTTACTTGTTTGTTATGTCCACATCTAGTGCCCCATTACATATGGAAACATTTTTATACGTTTTCCTTGCATTCACAGCGCTACATTTGCACCTGATGGCCAAAATTTCAACTAATTGTTTTGCAGCGTAAATTGGTTCCTCGTTAACGCGTTGGATTATCTACTACGTTTCGCTGCCATACGATAATCGCAGCCCACGCTGGACATCTTTCACTAGCTATACTTCAATTATAGCCATCCGTTGTATGGGCGATCATAAAGTTTCCGTTTGAAGGCCGTACTGTCTAGAATCGATATGCCAATCAGGCAAAAATTGCCGTGGGCACTGACGCATTCATCCCAACGATGCACATTTGGAGATACTCGTTTGATAAAACACCGTGTTCTGCTGCGTGAAGAAGCTCGTAACAGCCTGCTCTACATCCTCGACCGCCAGGAATCCTCGATCCTTCATGGCCAGATTCAAGGGCGTGAAGGGGTGATAATCGCCTGGAGAGAGATTGGGCTCGCATGTGTCCCAAGAGAATTGGCGTAACTTCTGCGACATAATATTTCCGGTAGGCGGAAGTGCGTACTCGTGGAGCAGCACCACTCTTGCCGCAGTTTTCCCGGACTGTGGTTTTCGACAGAAGACGCCCCATACACGTTCTTCATTCTCCGATGGGTGTCTGCCGATGTTTGTCCTCCAGCAACCAAGAAAAGAATAATAGCGCGCTGGTCCTCTTTGGACACATTTGGTAATAACGTCGCCATAGTTTACGTTTCCGCGTTAACCACACGCACGTCGGGAAGAGACGAATTCCACACTAATCTCTTGCCTACATGTCGGTGCTTATATACCAGCGTCGGAGTCGCACTACATTGCATATACGCTGCAGCGCCGCCCTGAAACGGAAACTTTTTGATTGGCCCTTACAGGATCGCCATCTTTCGCCAAGCAAAACGAAGTTTACTTAGCTAGTGCAGACATCGCCTGCGTTCACTCTCTCTGTCGTGCATCACAGCGTGGTGAACGCAACGCATATCGGCCACGCGCCTGCAGTAGTCTTCTAGTGAACAATCAGAGATCTAATAAGGGGAACGTACGAACTTCACCGATTTGATTCATATTGATAATGGGTCCACGACACGACTAGGACTTCAATACAACAAAACAGCGAGACGCATCTCTCGACTGTTTTCGCCGCGCGGTGTAGCGGCTCGGTCTAGGGCCTCGTATCAGTAGCAGTCGAGATGACAGGCATCTTATCCGCATGACTGTAACGGATCGTGCAGCCACATATCCACCCCTGACTCAACAGATGGAGACGTTTGCAAGACAACAACCATCTGCACGAACAGTTCGACGACGTTTGCAGCAGCATGGACTATCAGCACCGAGACCATGGCTGCGGTTACCCTTGGGGCGGCATCACAGACAGGAGCGCCTGCGATAGTTTACTCAACGACGAACCTGGGTGCTCGAATGGCAAAACGTCATTTTTTCGGATGAATATAGGTTCTGTTTACAGCATGATGATGGTCGCATCCGTGTTTGGCGACATAGCGGTGAACTCACATTGGAAGCGTGTGTTCGTCCTCGCCATACTGGCGTATCACCCGGCGTGATCGTATGGGCGGTCATTGGTTACACGTCTCGGTCACCTCTTGTTCGCATTGACGGCACTTTGAACAGTGGACGTTACATTTCAGATGTGTTATGACCCGTGGCTCTACCCTTCATTCGATCCCTGCGAAACCCTACATTTCAGCAGGATAATGCAAAACCGCATGTTACAGTTCCTGTACGGGCCTCTCTGGATACAGAAAATGTTCGACTGCTGCCCTGGCCAGCACATTCTCCAGATTTCTCACCAATTGAAAACGTATGGTCAATGGTGGCCGAGCAACTGGCTCCTCACAATACGCCAGTCACTACTCTTGATGAACTGTGGTATCGTGTTAAAGCTGCTTGAGCATCTGTACCTGTTCACGCCATCCAAGCTCTGCTTGACTCAATGCCAAGGCGTATCAAGGCCGTTATTACGGCCAGAGGTGGTTGTTCTGGGTACTGATTTCTCAGGATGTGTGCACCCAAATGATTCTAATGGCTCTGAGCACTATGGGACTTAACTTCTGAGGTCATCAGTCCACTAGAACTTAGAACTACTTAAACCTAACTAACCTAAGGACATCACACACATCCATGCTCGAGGCAGGATGTAAACCTGCGACCGTAGCAGCAGCGCGGTTCTAGACTGTAGCGCCTAGAGCCGCACGGCCACTTCGGCCGGCTGTGTGCACCCAAACTGCGTGAAAATGTAATCACATGTCAGTTCTAGTATAATATATTTGTCCAATGAATACCCGTTTATCATCTGCACTTCTTCATGGGGTAGAAATTTTAATGGCCAGTAGTGTATTTTTTTTTTTTTTTTTTTTTTGTTCTCCCGAATTCTAACAAGAGATATGCATGGTACCCAACAAAATTGTATGACGAACAAGTCATTTTTGCATGTAAACAAAATTTGTTTTGCAACAGACACACAGCAAAAACCATGTACATGCAAAAATTCAGCTTTCATTACACGAGCTGTATGACACCATAATTATTGTTTTCAATGTTTCTACGATCAGTATCATCCTAATTCGTGCAATACTCGATAGATTGCACATTACACTTTTCAAAAACGTTGATACAATAGAATAAATAAAATGGCTGTACTGATTTGATTGAAAGTCCTTTTGTATCCAGTCCCCATATGAAAAAAGCTCTCCTTTTTTGGATAAAGATTAGGATAAAGATTAATAAACAATTCTGATAAAATGCAGAGTCATCGAGCAGTTTTAGGCGCTTTTAGTCCGGAACAGCGCTGCTGCTACGGTCGCAGGTTCTAGTCCTGCCTCGGGCATGGATGTGTGTGATGTCCTTAGGTTAGTTAGGTTTAAGTAGTTCTAAGTCTAGGTGACTGATCACCTCATATGTTAAGTCCCATAGTGCTTACAGCCATTTGAACATTTTTTTTTTTTTTTTTTTTTGCACAGTCATAATAAATCTGTTGTTAGACTAACATGGAAATGAGAAAAAAATATACCGGTAGTGAAATTCAATAAAGATAGCTCGCATTCACGAAACTAAGCGCTTATTCGCTCGGCTGTAGATTCCTTAATTTATAGTGACTATGCGAAGTATATGAGCACGCCTAAGCTTTTAGATCACGGTTTTCTCGGAAACGGATGAACGTTTCGTCTTCCTGTTTGCATATATCGATAGTCGTGCGTTGTATACCCTGTGAACAGGAATAAAATGTGTGGAATTTCGTGCCGTGCCCTCGCTAGTAGTAAATCTAGGATACTGTGATGTGGAACCTCTTTTTTCCACGCCGTGTCAGAGGCGAGGCACGCAACATTAAGGCGTCAGACGGTGAGAGCGCAGCTCGCTGGCCAGGCGGTCCCCTGCTGACAGAGCGGCAGTTAGCATGTAGCACACGTGTTAACGGAACAGCGCCGCCGGCCTGTGTCCTCGGCAAATGCCAGGGCCGGCGGGCGGCGCCTTTGAGCACGGGCGCGGCCCCCTCTGGCTGGCTGGCCAGAACCCGTTCTGCGCCACTGCAAGCGTGCGTCGCACCATCTCTCGCGCGCTCGCCACACGCTCCACTGCGTGCTGTCACTTTCCCACCACATGATGCATCTCATCTCCCTGACGGAACGCTTCTGTCCATATCCTCCCACATTTCCAGGTACCACTGTCCCATGGGTACGGAAGTACAAAGTGACAAAAAACTCCGTTAACATTTCAAAGTGCACTAAATGACGATATAATGTAGGCAGAAAGGTAAAAACCGAAACACATGCCCGAAATAAAATGGGATTTTATTGAAACCAAAATCAAGTATAAAAACTGGCCAACCGATGGCGCTGGACAGCAACGCGTCAATAACTCAGCTTGAGAATCGCGTATAAAATGAGCTGTAGTGAGAGAGGGAGTCTACCTCCTGGTGTAAGCCATGCCTCCTTAAGATCAACCCCTCCAAAGCTCAGGCCACAATCATAGGACGAACCACCAACATCTTCCGCCTCTATGACTTCTACCTTACTTCTGCCGGCCGTGGTGGCCGAGCGGTTCTAGGCGCTGCAGTCTGGAACCGCGCGACCGCTACGGTCGCAGGTTCGAATCGTGCCTCGGGCATGGATATGTGTGATGTCCTTAGGTTAGTTAGGTTTAAGTAGTTCTAAGTTCTAGGGGACTGATGACCTCAGAAGTTAAGCCCCATAGTGCTCAGAGCCATTTGAACCATTTTTCTACCTTACTTCTACCTTACCATTTTCAACCGTTGTATTGAGTTAACACACTAAAATATCTTGGACTAGCCGTCGACCAGCAGCTACCGTGGAACCCCCACCTTCTAAACATCTTAAAGAAAGCCCACAGTAGACTGAAACTACTAGAACTACTGACAGGCCGAACTTGGGGATTACACCCCTCCACTATCCTCCACACCTACAAAACCCTGATCCGACCCATCCTTTGTTATACAAGTCCTGCGTGGATCTCTGTCCCACCAAAGTTCTAGAAATACCTTCAAATCCTCGAACGCCATGCACCCCATCTCGCTTTCCACATTCGTCTACCTTGTAATGTTGTTGCTTTAATTTGTTATGAAAGCGGTGCTGATAGCCAATAAAGGCGGTTTAAAAGCTGTGAGCTGTGTGGGGAAGTTAGCCTTGTTTCACCAGGTATCCAGTCTAGCTTACCAAATTCCCAACCAGACTAACATTAATTATAATCTTTTAATAGTCATACGATAACCGGTGATATATATAAAAGAGAATTTAAATAAAAAAGAAACAAATCAGTTTATATTTGGAGATTTATTTTAACATTGATCATTGAAATTTCAGCATATTAAACTTGATTCATAACTAAACTGGTGCCTTATTTAGGATTGTGAAAATGTGAGATTGTAATCTTACGGAACACATCAAATATGGAACCAAGAGGCCGGCCGAAGTGGCCGTGCGGTTAATGGCGCTGCAGTCTGGAACCGCAAGACCGCTACGGTCGCAGGTTCGAATCCTGCCTCGGGCATGGATGTTTGTGATGTCCTTAGGTTAGTTAGGTTTAACTAGTTCTAAGTTCTAGGGGACTAATGACCTCAGCAGTTGAGTCCCATAGTGCTCAAAGCCATTTGAACCATTTGGAACCAAGAATGGGAGACTGCATACAACACTGCATTCATAAAATAACACACGAAGAATGTTGAAACATATGCAAGAGGAAATTAACCACAACCAACCGATTCAATTTTCACCCAAAGAAGTTACGATCGTAGCACAATCGTGTCCGTCATGTAATTCCACACACTGGTATACTAAATTCATACTAACTCTCTGTGAAATCTTTCCGAAAAGAATAGCTGAGGGCTACTTTGATGCTTACACCACATGTTTCACGTAGTCAACTTGATTTACACAAAGAGTCTAACTCCACAATAATTTTGATAATTAAAATAAATTAGATCGAAAAGCAATTTACAAAAGAAAAACCTCGAACTGGTTACTATCGTCTTACTATTAACCTGATGGGTCAAACAATTGTATAAGCACTTGGTACTGGTCTCACAAAGTACACCTCACGTGGGTTGAACATAAAGAAAAGTTGCTATATTGAAAAATATTGTCAAGACGAGATGTTATAATCTCACGCACATTCGCATTTAAGATTGATGATCTTAGTTAGAGTTACTGATTAACACGTGGTTCCACTTTACTCACAAAGTAGTGACAAAGCAACTACTGGAATATTCTGAACTGTACACTCGAATCACACTGCGTTGCAATTTAAGATAACATTAGATATTTTATAGCTAAACCTGAAATAAAGGTGATTAAATTTTCCGTTAGGCTGAACTTAAGAAATCCATTGTCCTACGGACTTCGCAGACACGCGCTTAGCCGGAGATCTTACCACTTGAGACGCTCGCCGCGGACAGACTGACGTGGTCCCTTCCTGAGGGTGGCTCACAAATACAAACGGAAGTGGCCAGAGGGGCAGCTTCCTATACCAACATGACTAGGGACGGACAGGACCATACTAAGGATAGAAACCTCTTTGCTTTTAGAAAGCATAGCTACCTGTTCCAACGTTGGTCCTACTGTTCTCTAGCAGACAGGCTTGTCTGCTACCCTCAAGCATGCAACTAGAAATACATTTGCTCATTCATCCTCTCACACAGAAGGGAAGGGGGATGACAGTATCTTATCATATACAAAAGAAAGAAAGTGGATGTAGGCTCCGTATGAGACTGTGTGACATGAATTACATATAAACTGTGTTTTAAAGTGTAGTAGTGTGACAGATCGTTCTTGTTTATGTGTAAAAGTAACACGTTTCACTGCGCAGTCTCCTCCCAGATAGTCAGAAACACCACAGTAAATTTAGAAGAGGAATTTATGCCGTAAATGACAACAGATTTAAGAAATTAACATGAAAGGAATCCAACAGAGACCTTTCAACCTTCCTCCACCTCGATCCTCTATCATCTCATCAAATTCCCACCTCTCCACGCCTATATCGAACACCTATGCATTTCCCAAACTGTTCCCAAACTAGTCTCCAACAACCCCATTGTCTCCCCTCTGATCTCAAACGCTGGTATGCTGCCGTACCTTCACCAACACGTATCTCCGTCCCTATACCTCCACACTTTCCATACCATATCCCAGCGCAGGTTCAACCAACTCCCTCTCCCAGACAATCAAATCCGCCCTGATGTTTATACCTCCTACCAACATTAATCCTTCCCCACCTCTCTCATTCCACACCATGGCTCCTCTCTCCTTTTCTCTCTACTCTCACCCACATCCCTTTCTTCCTGTGCTGTTACTCTTCAGACACACCATTACTCCTCGTCACCCTCAATGTCTGTATTCCCACTATCTGTTTCCCCTCCTACCTACCATCTCCATAGTTTCCCCACCTAACAGACCACTTTCTCCCTATTCCTCCCTGCCCCTGTATGGAACATATTCTCTCCACACAGAATACTTTTTCACCCTCTGAAGGTCTTCAGATGTTCAGTTGAAGTGCCGTGCTCCAGTGTTTTTTCCATTGAAGAATTTCACATCATCGCATGTTTGTTTTTAAATTGTATGTATTCTTGTTCAAAAAAATGGTTCAAATGGCTCTGAACACTATGGGACAACTGCAGAGGTCATGAGTCCCCTAGAACTTAGAACTACTTAAACCTAACTAACCTAAGGATATCACACACATCAATGCCCGAGGCAGGATTCGAACCTGCGAATGTAGCGGACGCGCGGCTCCAGACTGTAGCGCCTAGAACTGCTCGGCCACTACAGCCGGCTTCTTCTTCTTCCTTTTAGCTATAGGTCATTAATACTTTTAACTTACAGTGTAATAAGCCCTCATATATTTATTTTTCAATCACTTCTGTTGTTTTTTTTATGAGCACTCTGCCCGCCCTATTAGATGAACGGTCAGTGTGTTGGATTGCCACGCATGGGGACCCGAGTTCGATCCCGGCTGGGGAAGGAAATTTTCTCCCCTCAGGGCTGGGTGCTGTGCTGTCCTCATCATCATTTCATCCCCACTGTCGACGCGCAGGTCGCTCAATGTGGCGTCGCACTCAGTAAGACCTGCACTTCATGACCGAACTTCCCGACTGGGAACTCCCGGAAACTGACGCCATACGCTCATTTCCGTTTTCCATGAGCGCTCTTTGCTGAAGTGCGAAGTATTGTACCGCTGACAGCGTGGGCGTGGAGGATGAAATAACAATAAAGCAAAAGAAAAAAAAAGAAGAAGAAGAAGAAAGGGAGGCATATCATCCCTTGCCTGACTGCGCTTATAAACACCTACTAACAGGTACGACTTTAATGCAGGACGGCGCTACACCCCATATTGTTACATGCATGGAAGATTAGCGTACATCGTTTGGTGAGGATCGTGTGCTGAGCCGCCACATCCGTATTGCTAGGCCTCCCAGGTCCCCAGACGTCAAACCGCCTGATTATTGGTTGTGTAGTTACCTGAAGTCACAAGTCTACTGCTTTCGTCCGACCTCGTTAGTGATGCTAAAAGGCAACAACCGTCGGCAGTTTTCCACCTTTCCTCCTGATATGTTGTACAGTATTGTTGACAACATTGTCCTTTCATTATAGGTATTGTTGATGAATGACAGTCGACATGTTGAGCGTTTGTTGTAAAGAACATCGTCTTTCCTAAAAATCAGTTTCTATACTAATCATTAGTTTAGTGTCATATGAAGCCCATCTATTAATCATTTTGTCCACTTTTTCGGTTTCAATAAAACATCAGGTCATTTTAAGCATGACGTCGATTTTTACCTCTCTACCTGCATTGCTCCGCGAAGTATTGTATTTTCAAATGTTAACGGATTTTTGGGTCACCCTGTAATTTCGGCTATGACGCAGAGAAATTACACGTCATATAAGGACTAACTAATTATTTCTCTGAATGGACTAATGTCTGAATGGAAATGTTTGTTAAAATACGAGGGAGGACATAAAATCTGATTTTATTCACGATGGATACGAGGTCGTGGTTCTTAAACTCAGTGTTAAAATGAAAGCTCAGACCACCTCTCACAATTGAAAAGCACTACAATTTATGTGTTTCGAAGGAAAAAGTCTTCATCAACAGAATTTTTACAAGAATCTTATAAAAACAATGAAGTTAACAGTATAAATAAAAATACGAAAAATTCGCGGTCAGTTGCGCTGCAATCGTGTCGTGTGAGCACAAATATTAAATATTGTTATTTATATTTGTAGCCTTATCGCTTTTCAACATTTTTGCAGAATAATTCTGACGATGAAGGTTTGCCCCTCTGGAACGTGTTAATTTTAGCGCGTTTCCATTGTGAAAGGTGGTTTAGCCTGCATTTTAATATAGCGCAGATATAAATTTTTAGTTATCACCTAAAAAAAATAAAGTTACATAGGCTATTCTTTTTATTTGCCTGTACATGTCATACATTTCCGGTACACGTTAAAATCCCCGCGCTACAGGCGCCAACATAAAATAGCGTAACCTAGTCACAAAGAGCCGTTCGTATTTGCTCCTCTAGCGTGGCATGGGGATTTCAGTGTATACCAGTACCGCAGAAATATATATTCATACAAAAATTAATAATTCAAATGAATTTTTCGAGGAGGTGATTTAAAATTATAATGATCCCTCATACGCGGACAAATATCCTCATGGAGAAAAATGTCTATAAGCACCACTTAACGTTGGCTTGCGTGAATCAAATCAGTCTATCAAGCTGAGGCCGTTAATACGGTGGCGCTCGACTTTGAGATGGTTTGAATCCTGATAGCTGTAAAATTTCTCATCGCCCTCATCTATGCAGAATTTATTGATTTGCAAATATTTTTTTGATACTGAGGAATTTCTTAAATTCATGCTTTTACTGAGAAAACATGGCATCTTCAACACAGTAAGAAAATTGTATAAGGAGCTATACCTTAATTAAAAAGTATGGGTCCGAGTTTATGGAGAACTAATACAAGAAACAGGAAGAGGAAGAGAAGCCAGACAGAGATGCCGCCTTTCGCCTATACTGTTTAACACCAACCTCCAACGCATCAGGAGAGAGAGTATGGATGGAACAAGGGGAGAGTGTTCAAGTGTCAAGAGTCTGGCATTTACATAGTTTGCTGTAGACCTTGTGCTGTTGGCGCAATTCGAGAAGGTGTTTAAATGCTATAGTGGCACTTACAGTGGAACGCTTAAATAGCAAATGCGAATAACTCGGAATGAAAATAAATAAAAAATACAAAGATTGACTAGGGAAGTCAAAGAAGAGAAGACAAAAACCACACGTGGACAACAACTAGAGCAGGCTGCAAAACTCAAATGTTTGAGAAATATTATAACGGAGGGTCAAAAATATAACACAGAGATAAGGTACAGAACAGCGAACGGTAAGAAAGCGTTGAACAAAAAGAGGAAACTGCTATATGGGTCACAAATAAACAAAGAAGGGAAAACTGGCCAAATGATGTACATGGAGCATACATTAATACAGGGCAGAGACCAGGGAATTACCGAGCGAGGTAGCGCAGTGGCTCGGGAGGACGACGCTTCAATCCCGCGTCCGGCCATCTTGATTTAGGTTTTCCGTGATTTCCCTAAATCTCTTCAAGCAAATGCCGGGATGGTTCCTTTGACAAGGCATGGCCAACTTCCTTCCCCCTCCTTCACTAATCCGATGAGACAGATGACCTCGCTGTTTGGTCTCTTTCCCCCAAATCAACCCAACCCCTGGGAATTACGAAAATACGCGGAAAGACGTCTCGAGGCATTAGAAATGTGTGTAAGGAACAAACTAGAGGGAGTGAGCTGGGAAAACCGGGGAGGAACGAGGGGGTGACGAGAAGAAAGGGAGTAAAGAAGAAACTCTTAGCCGTCGTGAGGAAAAGGAGCAAATCTTTGAAAATAATTATAACAGTCTACATCACAAGGCATATTTATTGAAAGGTGAACGGTTTCGGTCATAACGTGATCATCTAAGGACCTACAGCTTCTTCGATGGACACTGGCTGTGTATGGACAAGGAACCGCCGAATGACGATCTTTCAGTGGTTCCTATTCCATATATACGCATTGTCCATAAAAATGGCTGTAGGTCTGAAAATGATCATATGATGATTGAAACCGGTTGCCTTTCAGTAACTGTGCCCTGCAATCTAAATTGTTATAATTATTTTCAAGCATTGTATCTGGATCGCTGATACGTCCAGTAGCGTTTTAAAAAATATAAGGAGTGAAAGCTGGCGTTTACTCCGGCAAGGAATGTAACGGGTGGTAAAGGGAGGGAGAGGAAGAAGATGGTATCAACTAACGGATGGTATCACCGAGGAAAATAATAACCGCTTGGGTGACAGGGAGAGGTGGTGAATTACCACTCCTACACCTATCGGAATGCAGGACGACAACTGATAAACTTGTCCATCAAGGGGAAGAGAAGTGGTGGCGTGAAGTTCCTGAACATCAGACGTTGCGCTATTCTCGAAGGTTAAATTACAAAGATCTCCACTTTGTTTCACGGTTTAGGAAATGTGACAATCTTAATTATAATATCTACGTCAGATGGGGGTGTTAGACTCGGCAGCCCACTTGATGCTGTTCAAGAGGACCGGCCTACATACTTCACAAACCGGTCACACGCAAATACCAATTTTGTCACATATTTTGAAAATCAGCGACAAAGGGACATACAAGTTGAGTGCAAGTTTAAGGTTCAAAGCTGACCTCAGAAAATGTGTTAATGATCAGTTCAGACGCATTCAACACGGAAATAAAAAAAAATATTCGTCGTATTCTGGTTGGCCAACAAATGTAGCGACAGACTCACTCGCGCGAATGTGCGGTATTGATTGTACGTATCACTGTACCTTTTCTTGGCTGAGAAGAACGTGGCCCCAGTGAATCGGCCTAGGTCAGTGACTGAGCCGTGCGCTAGGGTGAGTTGTGACATTATTACCTCTTGTGGTCAAGGAAGGCCTTTCTACTTCCGGTGCGTTTCCTGCAATCGAGATCTGGTCGTTAACTTCGTGAAGCGCCTTGCGAAGGAAGCTAACGTGACCAGATTTAGCCTGGTACACGACATCTAAGGGTACGGATCCGTTACTCCAAGACGATCGCAGTGGAAAATTATTCGTTGAGACTGAGAACTTTATGTTATACTTTTTGCTATAGTCGCTTCGGATATCTCTCTATACTTTACCTTTTTTGACTGTCACGGTTAATGTCTTATCTGTGTGTTTATAAATGATATTTAAATGTTATTGTGAGGGATGCCATTTTACCGACATTTTCCGTGTACGGCTTATCTTCCTCTGGGTCCGCTGCTAACGTTCGAGCACCGTGTGTAAGATTTTTAACTTATTACTTCGGCTGTGTGCCTTTTATAACCACTTTTTTTCCCTTAAGTTATCGTGATAATTCAGGAAACGCCAAAACAGAAGATACTTTTAGTTCAGCGACACTGAACTGTAACTAACTTTTATTCATGTTCTGTTGTAACGTTTTCAGTGTTTTCAGAGTGTAGCTTGCATATTTATCCTTGTGGTATTTAAACGAATATAATTAGCATGTCCCGTTCTTTTTCCCCCCAAAATGTTACAAGTTGTCTAAATTGATGTCTTTACGGCTTAAATTCTGTTTTTGATGTGTTTCTTCCCCTGTTAGAGCTCTGCACCATTTGTTATTCTAACTAATGTAAAGATTGGCATTACTATTCCAAGGCTCCAGTTGACTTCTTAGGAATGCAATGAATTATCATGTTTTAGATACATGGTTAACAGAATATGGAAGTTTGGGTCTGACCGCGAGTCGTGTTTGGTAATGGTAAGACGACCGCCCGCGGTAAGCGGGAAATTGGGGTTTCGAGTCCCGCTCCTGTACAAATTTTCATTGTCGTCATTCCATTATACAGCTGATGGTTGTTCATATGCGCAATTACGAACACATTCATGTAAAATAGAGGGCGGTATGTTACTAAGTCCCATGACTTGTTGATCATTTACACGGTATTTATCGAGACGGTGTGGAACAATTTCTAGGTTATGTGTACATGATATGCTGACTATTAACAGGTTACTAAAAGCACAGTGACTTAAACTGAATGAAAATGAGCGTATTAGCAATATACTTAAATTTATTACCTTTTAATCAAAAATGTTACAGTTCTGTCTTCTATAAGTGAAATATGTGTGATCATGCTAGTGTAAATAATATGTCTATGAAACGAGTTGGCAATAATTTAAATAATGCCGCAGAAAAAGGGCAAGAGTGTCGGATATGTTGGAGTTTATATATCTTAAGCTGATTAGTAAATTATATTTTTTCTGCCAGAAAGCTTTCAGTGCAGCATTCCCTGTACCATGTCCAGTATTGGTGCGCTTGTAAACAATTTTATTGCATGTTCAACTTTTATTGAATAATTCACTCTTGCTACAGACGCTGTTAGTCTTCTTCCACATTCCTGCCAAGGTATTTCTCTTTTCATTGCTGCTCTTCCGGTGGAGATGTTTACTGTCTTCTAGGGGATAGAAAGAAATTTATTTACATACGAAAATAACTGCCAGTACACAAGCGGATATAGTTTTCTATGAACGCGAGCCGCACTCTAGTTGTATTTGAGAGAAATGGTTTCTGGTAAACGCTGCTGATGCGTTTCCTGCCACAGACGAGATCGGCACGTCGGTTACGTATGTTCGCAGTAACTACGGCCTCCGCTGGTATTTCCGCCGGGCGCTGATCCTGGACCGGCAGGGCGCCAGATATTCAGCTAGAGGCGCCCCGCTTCGTGGAAGTGTCGGCAGCGACCCTCACATCTGTATACACCGTTCACGCGTACTTGGCACGGCGTGGATCCGGGGTGGGATTGGCGCTAGAAGGGGCGCCTCTCTGCAGTGCGGTCACGTGAGTCGCTCGCCACGGCAGTCACGAAATGAGGCCCAGGCAGAGGTTATTGCCGCGCAAAAAACTCTCTGGGGTCCCGTGACATGACTGCAGAGTCACAATACGAGATAATTTGGCTGGCGATAAATGCCAGAGGAGAACCGAAAATGGTAATCACGTATTCCTATCGCGTACTCACAGCTAGTATCGAGGTGGAGGACTGCTGCAAGGAAAGCTTGATCTACATATACATCTATATTCCTCAGGACACTTCTGGTACGACTAGCGTTTCCCCCCATCATTATTCCATTCGCGAATGCTGGATGGGAAGAGCGGCTGTCAATAAGCCTCTGAACGAGCTCTAATTTTGTCGTCGTGGTCATTTCGCGAGAAGTATGTGACGGAAACGCACATGTCTCCAGACTCTTCTTGGACTGTACGTTCTCGGATTTTCAGCAGTAAAAAAATGATGCAAAAAGCCTCTCTTGTATGCCACTGGAGGAGTTTTTTGAACGTGCGGCTCTTCTTTGTATCTGCTCTATATCTTCCCGTAAACCAAATTGGTAATAGTCACAGACTGAAGACCACTAGTCGTCCATCAGTCTCACAATAGTTTTATAAGCAACATCTTTCGCAGATGAATTACATTTGCTTTTGATTTTTCCAGTGTATCTCACCTCCACACTGCTATTCCTACAAGTAGTTGTATCTGGCTATCCACCTAATGTACGTCCGGAAGGTTGCTCCTACGTGCCGGGAGGTTGTAATTGAAGTGCAGCTACTCGCAGAGGTCTTGTGTAGAATGTTAAGTATCTGGCGGCAGCGAAACTTGCTAGATATTCTAACGCATAATGCGGAACCGATTCGTGCTGAATATATATATATATATATATATATATATATATATATATATATATATATATATATAAAGCACGAATCGGTTCCGCATTATATATATCCAATTTCGGCCACTGGGAGCAAATCTCGCAAAAAGGGACGTGGGCAGAAAAGGTCAAACAAGTGAGAAACGCACAATGTAGATTGTATTGTAACCTGCCGCTTACACGACTTATACAACATGAGTAACGGAGGCGTCGATGAGACGCTGTATAGCACCAGACTTGCACCTGGTGGCCAAATTTGGAATTAATTTATTTTCCACCATAAATCACTTCAGCATTAACCCATTAGCGTACCTGTCACGTTTCGCTGGCATGTGATATTTACAGCCCCCACTGGACTTTCGTGAGTAGCTGCACTTTAATTATAACCACTCGGTATTATACGGTTGCTACTGCTTCCAATGTTTTTTCAACAAAACCGTATTTCAACAGTTATGGATCTTTTCACCTGTTTATGCGCAATAAGTTATATTTATTTATTTTTATGGTCAACTGCCAGTAACATCTACAACTACATTTATACTGCACAAGCCATCCAACGGTGTGTAGCGGAGGGCACTTTACGTGCCACTGTCATTACCTCCAGTCGCGTATGGTTTGCGGAAAGAACGACTGCGAGAAAGCCTCCGTGCGCGCTCGAATCTCTCTAATTTTACATTCGTGATCTCCTCGGGAGGTATAAGTAGGGGGAAGCAATATATTCGATACCTCATCCAGAAACGCACCCTTTCGAAACCTGGACAGCAAGCTGCACCGCGATGCAGAGCGCCTCTCTTGCAGAGTCTGCCACTTGAGTTTGCTAAACATCTCCGTAACGCTATCATGCTTACCAAATAACCCTGTGACGAAACAAGCCGCTCTTCTTTCGATCTTCTCTATCTCGTCTGTCAACCCGACCTGGTACGGATCCCACACTGATGAGCAATACTCAAGTATAGGTCGAACGAGTGGTTTGTAAGCCACCTTCTTTGTTGATGGACTACATTTTCTAAGGACTCTCCCAATAAATCTCAACCTGGCACCAGCCTTACCAACTATTAATTTTATATGATCATTCCACTTCAAATCGTTCCGTACGCATACTCCCAGATATTTTACACAAGTAACAGCCACCAGTGTTTGTTCCGCTATCATATAATCATACAATAAAGGATCCTTCTTTCTATGTATTCGCAATACATTACATTTGTCTATGTTAAGGGTCAGTTGCCACTCCCTGCACCAAGTGCCTATCCGCTGCAGATCTTCCTGCAATTCGCTACAATTTTCTAATGCTGCAACTTCTCTGTATACTACAGCATCATCCGCGAAAAGGCGCATGGAACTTCCGACACTATCTACTAGGTCATTTATATATATTGTGAAAAGCAATGGTCCCATAACTCTCCCCTGTGGCACGCCAGAGGTTACTGTAACGTCTGTAGACGTCTCTCCATTGAGAACAACAGGCTGTGTTCTGTTTGCTAAAAACTCTTCAATCCAGCCACACAGCTGGTCTGATATTCTGTAGGCTCTTACTTTGTTTATCAGGCGACAGTGCAGAACTGTATCGAACGCCTTCCGGAAGTCAACGAAAATGGCATCTACCTGAGAGGCTTTATCTAATATTTTCTGGGTCTCATGAACAAATAAAGCGAGTTAGGTCTCACACGATCGCTGTTTCCGGAATCCATGTTGATTCCTACAGAGTAGATTCTGGGTTTCCGGGAATGACATGATACGCGAGCAAAAAACATGTTCTACAATTCTACAACAGATCGATGTCAGAGATATAGGCCTATAGTTTTGCGCATCTGCTCGACGACCCTTCTTGAAAACTGGAACTACCTGTGCCAATCATTTGGAACCTTCCGTTCCTCTAGAGACTTGCGGTACACCGCTGTTAGAAGGGGGGCAAGTTCTTTCGCGTACTCTGTGTAGAATCGAATTGGTATCCCGTCAGGTCCAATGGACTTTCCTTTGTCGAGTGATTTCAGTTGCTTTTCTATTCATTGACACTTATTTCGATGTCAGCCATTTTTTCGTTCGTGCGAGGATTCAGAGAAGGAACTGCAGTGCGGCCTTCCTGTGAAACAGCTTTGGAAAAAAGTGTTTACTATTTCAGCTTTATGCGTGTCATCCTCTGTTTCAATGTCATTATCATCCCAGAGTGTCTGGATATGCTGTTTCGATCCACTTCCTGATTCAACGTAAGACCAGAACTTCCTAGGATTTTCTGTCAAATCAACTGCGCTAATCATCATCCTTTGCAGGACCTGGATTTCGCTATGGTTTTCTATCGTTGCTACTTTATTCTAGACAGCAGCACCGTCTGCGAGCAGCTCAACGAACCTTCCAACATTATCCGTCAGATCATTTATGTATATTGTAAACAGTAAAGGGTCCTATAATACTCGCTTGGTGTGCTATCCCAATATCCTGTACATTTGTCGGCACCATCCCTGTCTGTTTGCTAGGAAGGCGTGAACCTATTCCCAAATTGTCTCCATTACCGTTAGATTTCACGTATTAGATTTTAAGTGCAATTTGCGTGACTCACGTTATGCAGGTTGTGAATGAACGCCATGTACAGGGCTTGGACAAAAATATGGAAACAATGCGGGAAAGGCATGCAGATGCTAGCCAAGCCTTCAGGTTCCGACGTTGCAGTTGACCACAGACGGCGCCTGCCGTATCGTGGTATGCCGTGGGCATCATTGTTACTCTGCAACGTCACGATACTGTTAATGATTATGTGAATATTTTGGCTGATCAGGTCCATTCCATGGTACTATGTTTGTTCCCCGATGCTGATGCTGTGTTCCAAGACGGCAGGGCCCCTGTTGACACAGCTCGCATCATACGGTTCTGGTTTTGTGAGCACGACGATGTATTGTCGCATCTCCCCTGACCACCACAGTCAGCAGATCTCAATACTGTTGAACTTCTCGCCAGCCGCAATGGCCAAGCGGTTCTAGGCGCTTCAGTTTGGAACTGCGCGACCGCTACGGTCGCAGGTTCGAATCCTGACTCAGGCATGGATGTGTGTGATGTCCTTAGGTTGGTTAGGTTTAAGTAGTTCTAAGTTCTAGGGGACTGATGACCTCAGATCTTAAGTCCCATAGTGCTCAGAGCCATTTGAACCATTTTTTTGTTGAACCTTTGTGGTCTATTTTGGAGAGAAGGGTGCGTAATCTCTATTCACTTCCAGCATCGTTACCTGAACTTCGCACTATTTTTAGGAAGAGTGGTATATGATTACCAAGGAAACTTTACAGGAGCTGTATTTATCCGTTCCGAGACGAAAGGAAGCTGTTTCTAATGCCAAAGATTTTCCTACACCGTATTATGCATGGTAATGTGTTGCATATTTGGCGTTTACATGGTTTTGTTCATCCTCTGTGTGTATCCACACAAATACTATGATTGATCTACCAGATGTACCTGATGACAGCTTGTGATAATCGAAACTGGTACAATAATAAATAATTTTTCATAACAGCTGATGGCTGTACAATATGATTTTAGATGTGCAGTTGCAGCTGTTGATGAAGCAAAAAAGCTGAGGGACGAGTCCAGATACGACTATATACGGCAAATAGTTTACGACGAATACTGCAACACTGAAATGAGGAAGTAGGAGGCAAGCTACAGTAATCGATGAGTAGACCTACATCAAACCAATCCTACAGATGACGCCCGAAACCGCGCAGTCTATTGCAAAGGCAGACTCCCGAAAGTAACTTTTGCACTGAAGTGCACTGATCACTTTTGAAATTTCAAGACCGAAAAGCCGCAGTGTTCTGCGCTACGTAAAATGTTCCAAAATACCGCGCATAAAAACGTGATTTTTCAGGGATTCATACCTGGTTTCTATCGGTGATAAAGAGATAGGATCAAGAGTTTTAGATAGACCTTGGAGTAGGGACCATTTATACACTCAATAGAATGATCATCTTATTGTAACTGTACTAAAGTACAAGCGAATCGAGCGTCCTTTTGCATTAGATGTGGACTACGGTGCGCATGGAGGCACCATTTAGTTAATGCGCGGTTCCTTCGAAAACTTGAAAAACATGGTTTTTGGGTGCCAAAGCCGAGCCGCGGATTCCAAGGCAGTTATGCACAGTAAATGGCTGAAATTTTTACGATATATTCCTACGATCCCGGACTCGAACAACCTGGAAAACGTTCGTGATATATTTATCCGTTTTCGAGGTACAGGCGTTCAAACTTACCCTACTTGTACAGGTAAAATATACACGTAAAATCCGGTGTGAGGTGAAACATAGATTGTAACGTGAAATTTCACGGAGAAATATGCTGTAAAGTATCTCCATTATCATCAGAACTGTTCTGGGAACCACATATTGTCTTTCTCAAGCACATGCTAAGTTTTTGTACACATAAAACCTGAGCTGTAAAACGTGTAACATTAAATGGTTTTGCGTCATAACATATTCACATAAGTAAACTATCAAAATTTTACTGATTAATTAAGTTCTTTTGCTATAGGTGACAAGCCCTGCTGTAGCAGGGAAAGAAAGAGAACCAGTGGAGAAATTAGTTTTTTAAATGATGTCATATTCGCCGTTGACTGTAGAAATTTCACATTTACAATTTCGGCCTTTGGGCCATTTTCAAGTAATACTGCAAACGATTTTGCTTCGGCACATGTAAGACTTTAAAATCCTCGCACATTTTAAAGTCTGAGATGTGCTGAAGCAAAATCTTATGTGCTGAAACAAAATCTTTTGCACTTCCATTTGACAATGGCCCAGATGCCACAACTGCAATCATGAAATGAAGGATTTCTACAGTCAACGGCGAACATAATGTCCTTTAAAAAATTCTACATTGTGAACCACGAACCAAGTGGAAGAATACTCCTACTGGTGCACAAACAAGGCGAATATGCTCCCCGTTATTAAAAGTGTCTGAAAACAAAGTAGGGCACTAGATACCTCATTCTACCTTCCTCAGCACCCTTAAAAATTTTCCTAAAAATTTTGGCATGAGAACATATTCTTGCTTTTTTATGCTGGGAGAGAAGGAGAAAGTGGCAGTGGAAAAGAGACGAAAAAGTGATAAATACTGGAAGATAGAAGGAACAAAGGAGACAATGGCAGTGTGGGAGAAAGTGAGGGACACAGTAGCAGTGGAACATAGTTGACAGTGAGAGAACAGTGTTAGGAAAGGACAGTGTCAGTGCGAGAGGGATAAAGAGAAGCCGGCCGATGTGGCCGAGCGGTTCTAGGCGCTACAGTCCGGAACCGCGCGACCGCTACGGTCGCAGGTTCGAATCCTGCCTCGGACATGGATGTGTGTGATGTCCTTAGGTTAGTTAGGTTTAAGTAGTTCTAAGTTCGAGGGGACTGATGACCTCAGAAGTTAAGTCCCATAGTGCTCAGAGCCATTTGAACCATTTTTTGATAAAGAGAAGTAGAAAGTGGAAGTGGGAGAGACCCAGTGGTAATGTAGAACAGTGTCTAAGACTGACAACGAGGAATAGAGAGGTACTGACAGTGAAACAGAGACAGCAGCAGTGGGAAGGAATGAATGAGATACTAGCAGTAAAAGAGAGCGAGAGGGAGACAGTTACACAAAGAGGTGGTAGCAGTAGGACAGAACGAAGGAGACTGTACTTGCGAGGCACGGGACAGTGACAGAGAGATACAAGAAGATAATGAGTTGGTCATAATGTGTGAGTGACTCGCAGCGGTGGACTAGTGGGTGTGAATGTGTTACAGTTATGGGAGATTGTGGCAGTGAGAGGTGAGTTACAAGTTATACAGAGCGCGAATATCCTTGCATGACAAAATTTTTACGGAAATCTTTACAGGTGCTGAGGAATGTAGAATGACGCAGCTGATACCCCACATTTCAGTCAGTCTTTTAAAAAACAGGAGCATATTCACCTTTTTTGTGTTCCGATAGGAGCATTTTTCCGCTGATATTCTATACGTCTGAGTATAGGAATGATTAGCATTTCAGCGCAACCGTACAAAGTTGGTAGGAGTACTTTCATTCACGTTCTTTACATTAGGAAAGAACGCGCAATGAGGTTTCTCAGTCATAAGCCACATCTGAATGTTGTTTGTTTGTGAGAAGATCGTTTAATGGCTCGTGTAAGAGGGATTAATATCTACCAGCACGAGTCGAAATTCGAGAGACGAGATCGTCGGCTATCGAAACAGCAACTTGCCGTTCCTTGCTAATGCTGTTCGCACTGGTCTCGAACTTACGACTGTAGTACGAACTTGGAGCCGACGGAATGAAGAGGGCCTTACTCAACATCTTGCAGGAATACAACAGTCCCACGGAATTGGCGCCCGAGCGCAGACATATTGTCCACTCCTCTGTAGAGTACTTGCAGCCGTGCCACTTACCTTTAGTCAGAATATGATCTTGTTCGCAAGGAGAAAACTATACACACCTCTAATGACCTGGATGTCGACAGGACGCTACAGGTCTGCCGCACTCCCTGGGGTCAGAGTAGACAGACGCACACCGACAGTGGTGCTCCCAGCGACAACACTCGATTCGGGAGTGGCACCACGTCCTCTTTTCCGCCGAGTCGCAGTTCTACGTAGAGCATCACAATAGACGTGTCCGAGAAGAACGAGCGTTGCCAAACTGCATTCGTCTTCGTCGTACTCGCCCAGCACCTAGCGTGACAGTATTGGCCGCCATTGGGTACACAATACGACACCTCCAGTTTACACGAGACTTCTGACATATTGTTAGTTACTTGTTCCATAGAGCGTTTGAACGGTTCTTTTACCGAAATGATGTGGTGCACCTATGGAGGAAATTTCAAAAATTAAAATTTATATGACGTTTTTCTTTCGAACATTCTTTCTCCTCTGACTCGTACTCCATTGAAAGTAAGTTCATATACGTATCAAAAACTGGTTCGGTGCGAGTAGGACTCACGTTCTGAAGGCTCCGTATAAACTTAATTATGTGTATAAATAATTCATCCAAGCCCGGGAATTGAGAATTTCGACTACGCTTGCCTGTTATCGACATTTATACTGGAATGATATCAGTTCTGTGAATTCCAAACCATTCGAGAATATTTTAATTTTAACTTTGAAATAGGATAACAAGAAGAAGTGTTTTCCTGTGATATATTTACAAATTAACAATTTTCTGATTTTCTCCGTAAGTAGTATTGCGAAACCTTGGTTCTTGCCAAATTTCGTGATTCGATATCAACGTGAAGTACGGTGTAGGTTTTGATGAGTTGCATTTACTTAGAAGCTTACGCTTTTTACCTCGCCAGGGGACCATTGACGTTAGTATGCGACATAGATGCCCACTTAACACATCTACCCGTTCCTGAGAAAGAGCAGTCTTAACAGAAATTTCCTGTGATATAATTACTAATTAAGACTTTTCGGGTTTTTACTGTTTGTACCGTATCGTAAAACTTTGCTTCTTGCCAAATTTCATGATTCTAGGTCAACAAGAAGTACCCTACAGGTTTTGATGAGTAAGTTTGTAAGTATCAAAATATGTGACATAAATGATCACATCTTTTGACTGCATTGACTTCGAAGCTTCAAGATCTTACATCGCCAAGGAACAGTACAGCTTAATATGTGACATAACTTGCAACTGGGTACGCCTACCCGTTCCTGAGGAAAAGGGCTTTCAACAGTCGTACAGACAGACAACGAAGTGGCTATAAGGGTTCCGTTTTTGCCATTTGAAGTACGGCACCCTAAAAATTGTAATTTCAAAAACTAAAATACTTGGGAAGATATCGTATATATGTCAAACGATAGTGTGGTTAGAAATTTTCAAAACTGAAGCTGAAACAGTCGGTGACTTAAGCGAATAAAACTAGTACTAGCCTGGACTCCAGGAAGCCCGGCAGTCTTTTAATCCCTTCAACTGATTACCAGCCGCGCCTCAGAAGCTGAAAAGTGAAAATGGTATCGGGAGTATTTTGACAAATTTAGATAATTTCATTTTACACATTTATTATTAACTCGCAGAACACATATGTACAATGTTAAGTATAGCAATCGTTAAATGCTATTTGTGAAAGATGAGGTTGGAAATTGTGGACACTTTATTTTCAAAATCACGAACTAGCGTCGCGAAAAGCGAGTTCAGCAGATCGTTTGTGAATTACCTGACATGGAAGCTGAGCAGCGTACACGAAGGACTAGACATCGATATTCCGAGAACGGTTTGAAAGTGACCAAGAGCGGACGAACACAAAGAACAGAAGGAAGTATAGCATGCTGCTGAACGAAGACCTTTGGAACTGTAACGAGGAACGATTTTCCACTCGGAAAAGAACGAGACCGAACCGGAGAGAACGGTGAATGACTGAACTGCAGGAGTCGTTGAGTCGTTCCTAAGTCCTTCCGTTCAGTTTACTGAACGGTCCTTCTGGAACGGTTCGTCCGCGAACGACCCAGTTCTATTGCAATCCACCCTCGTATTCCCTTTTAAATGAAAAGTGGAATTGGAAAACTTTCTGCTCCATTTAGTCTAGCATGGTTTGAAGAAATAATACACACGTTTTTAATGAGTGTCCACAACCTTTTGAGCTGCGAAAGAGATTTTACAGTTATACGGAAATTAAGAAAGATTAACAATACTGCAAAATTTACAAAAGACTGATCCCATTCCATATATTTGGAATACATTCGGCTGCCTACGTTGATTTTAAAGATGCTGCGGAAACACTGTTGTCAAGGGAGAACTCGAAACGCAGTGTGATCAGAGTGTCTCACACTCATCCATCACAAATAGTTATACAAAAATTCTCAAACAGAAGAATGGCAAAAGTCAGTGTATTCAGAAGCGGAAAGACCATGACAGACGTATGCCATACATTAGTTCAACTGCAAGGTCAATCATGTTTATCAGCTGCAAAAGAGAAAGACCTGTTGATGACGTTGCCATTTCTTTCTCAGCAGCACAAGGAGTTTTACAGTAAACTTTGTAACATATAGTCCCAAGAACTGAGCTGCGTAAGAAGCAGAAGACAATGCATACAGACTTTTTCTTGAATTTAACTGCGTTATTCTCAGGTAAAAAATATAAAAGAAGTGAGAAATGGGTTTTGCTGACTACAGTTCTAGCAGTTAAGATATTACTGTTGTATTTCTGTACTTCTATTATCAGTAATGAAACGCAGTGCTCGAGAAAATGCATTATTAAGCATCAGCTTAAAGTCAGAGGAGAGTTTTATACATCGACCACGGCCTCTCAGCCCGGAAGTTTTAAGTGAAGACAATACCGGCCCTGAAAGGCTACACTGTATGATCAGCTGTTTGTTATAAATCTGTGTGTCTACCGTTATAGGTCATGGACCATCATCACAGCACGTCTGTCAAAATCATAACTGAGTACACATAACGTCCTCGAAAATAATGTAACATAACAAAAATGCTGGTGTACCATACATACATGCAATGACAAGGTGCAATCATATTACATGTTCCTTATGGGCTGATATAATATCAAAGTTATCATAATGAAAGTCCACGATCAATGGTAAAGTGCTGTACTTATAATAGTAACACAATACGACAGTGATAAATAGCAAAGTGGCGAAAATCTAGGAGTAACCTAAACACGTGAAACAAGTGAAGACAATGGTCTGTAAGGTACCATCACAGATAATGCCTGCGATACATTCGCTGGCGGTAATAACCTAATTTTATAACAGAGAAATATTGTATCAACTGCAAAGAGCTAAGTCAGATATTTCGACTGAATATCTTTGGTAAAAATAAATCGTTAACTAGTGGCAATGGCAGTTATCAGTGTTGATACAAGAAGGAGACGAAAAGCCATCAACAATAGTGCAACTCAATGATTTAAAAAAAAAAGAAATATAGCTTTACATACACCATGTACAGGGTCTCAAGTAGAACAACAGTGGACTTCATCCTGTAAGCACATCATATTGTGGATAGAGTCTGAGTCATAATAAAGTCTAACTTTATACAAAAAATAACGTCAGACTGTAGTGAGACTAATTAAATAATTATATAGTTCTTTAAATGTCAGTACAGCATTGTAAAATAACTTAGAGGATTTAGCCTAGGGTTCTGCTTAGATCGCAGAGGAGTTAGCCCATGGTTCTACGTAATTTGTAATCGTCATGTAAAAGTATACAACCTAAGAATATGTACAAAGTTACAGTTGATACAATACTTCTCTGTTATAAAGTTACGTTAATACTGACAGTGGACGTATCACAGGTGTTACCATCTATGATGATACCTTATAGACGATTGTCTTTGCTTGCTTCATGTATTTATGTTCGTCTATGCTTTTCGTCACATTGGTCTTTAACCACCGCACATCACTCCGATAACTTTCATGTTATATGAGTCCTTAAAGAAGATAAAATATGCTTTCACCTGGTTTGTTTTCACCTTGTTGGTTGCCACTGGACAAAAACTTTTTTCAAAAAACCAAGTGCCCTGTATTAATGGCACTTGAAACCAACATTTTTTATTGGCTCTTATAACCAGTCAGTTTCCTGGTATGGTTCTTAATAAATTATTTTTTTTCAATTGTCTCATTAGTTTTTTGCAGTGTTGAGGTGAGCAGCATAAGTCGATGTTATCAGAATACCTTCTCAATTTTTTTCGATATTAGTAACATAAGGACAAAAAAGAGACACATTATTTTGTGACTTCCCTGACAAATGTCAGATATGGCACTTAGAACATCTTCCGTTTCCACCCCTTGAAACAACCAGCAGGTGACGATACTCTGACAACGGGCAGCTATCCACCGTAATACGGTTCACGGCCAAGTTTAGCCTGTAGACTCCCAGTGTGCAGAAGATGGACTGGCTGATAAATAAGCAGGGGAGTAACAGGGGGCAGCTTCAGCGCTTCCGACTTCCGCCCGCTGCGTATGACACACGGCGCGGACCCCACGCGCGGCCGCTCGCCGCCAAAGGCGCGTCCGTCGTCCACTCATTCATACATAATGCATGCCCGGCGTAGCGCCGCGGGGCTCCGTAAATCAAATAGCGTAATAAATCGCAGCCGGCGCTCGCACATTTACATTCGCGGCGCAAATTTGCTCTAACGCGGCCCGCCGCTGCCAGCCGACTCTGGATTATACAAATATATGCGCGCTTTTTCCCTGCCCGATCGTGTTCGTGGATCGACAGCGCCAATGCGCGGTCGACCTCGCCCCGGTGGCGCCCGGCGACCACTAATCGCCACAGAGACGCCCTCTATCTGCGTGTGCTACGACTCGTGTGTGAGCCGTCTGTAGGAAAAACTAACTACACGTTTAATTCATTCATAGTCGTTTTCTTTTTCGTATCGTACTCGCTGCATAAATGGACGTCAGCTGTGTCTGTATCACGTCTATTCCCCGCAAGCTCCAGTGCTTGGCGAGGGTACCCTAAGCACTATTATATTTCCACCCGTACCCTTTTCCCTGTTTCACTGGCAAGTAGTGCGTAGAAAGAATGTTTGTCCATGGGTCTCCATATGATCTCTAATTGCCCTTATTTTTGTCATTATGGGCATTTCGCGGACGTATGTGGAAAGAATTAATATGTCGTCGAAATAGTCTACGGATGAACTGCCGGATGTCAGTGTCGCTAGGGCATGTTGCCATCATCAGGTGCGTTGATGAACGATCAGCCAAAACACGGGCACTGGTTGGTAGTGTGAAACACGACCTTCGAGTACGGAAATCCGGAGTCTGTCGGATACCGTGCCAATGTGATAAGACATACAGGGGATAGGCAAAATGATGTGAACACTTGTACTTACTTGGAAATGGTTTATTAATAAGGGGTTGGACCCCCCCCCCCTCCTATGTCCGTAATACAGCTGCAGTTCTTCTTGGAATGATTATATAGTCTCTAGTGGAATGTTATGCCACTCTTCGATCAGAACCTCTTCAAACTCCTGCATGCGGCTGGTCCCAGCGGAGGTTCGAGTCCTCCCTCGGGCATGCGTGTGTGTGTTTGTCCTTAGGATAGGTTAAGTAGTGTGTAAGCTAAGGGACTGATGACCTTAGCAGTTAAGTCCCATAAGATTTCACACACATTTGCAGTGACGAGGGAAACGGCAATTTGCTCCAGAGTCTGCGCTCCAATACAGCCCACAACAGTTCGATAATGTTCAAGTCCGGGAACTGTGCTGGCCAGGCAAGATGCTGCATGCTCCTCATACCACGATTGTACGGTCACCGTTGTGTGAATGAGTGCATTATCGAATAAAATATTCTCGGGTTTCCAACCACGTCAATTGCTTAGAACTCCACGAGCTTTCGGCCAAGCACTCCTTGGCCATTGTCAAGTGTCATAACTGCCAGCGGGCTGTTGGTGCGCCCTTATATACACTAGCTGCCGGCTGTGACGTCACTGGTGCCCATGAAATTGCCATATATGGGCATGTTTTGAGTTGGCGTTCGATGTACCCTCTTCAACCACGCGATCGCTGGATCCCATGCAGCGCTGAGCTGCAAGCCACCGCCTCTATTCAGAGTGTTTGCGGTAATTTTTATTTCAATAGATTCCTTTATTAAACTGTCCCAGAAGCCTTTAGTTCGAGCCACGACAGAGGTATCGTCAAATTTTATGTGGTGACCGTTTTCTAACGCATGCTCAGCTAACGCAGATGTCTCTGGATAGCGTAGGCGATAATACCTCTCATGTTTTTTCCTGCGTTGTTCCGCAGTGCGCACTGTTTGTCCGATGTACTTCTGGCCACACTCACAAGGTACTTCGTAGATTCTAGGTGTTCTGAGACCTACTGCGTCTTTAACTGGTCTCAGTAATTGAAGGGTGCATTATCGTCCTGAAATATGGCATCGTTGTTTGGGAACAACATCTGAAATGTTCACAAAATCGTTGGCTGTAACAAGGTCTTTGAGAGTAATGATGGGACCAGCTGAATATCGTGATATGGCTGTCCACACATCACACTTCCACTTCCATGCTTAACTGTTGGAATCAAGCAGTCGGGAGTGTAGGCTCCTTTTGCCGTTCTGTAGACATAAACCCGGCCCGTTGTTGGAAATAACGAAAACGGTGACTCGTCGGATCATATGACGTGTTTACACTGATCGCTGTCCAGGATTTATGTTCCTATGTTTTACGCTTCTTTGCGTTGGCTATCGTCACTAATGGTTTCGATAAAGCAGCTCGTCCATGAATATACGCTTTATGGAGTCCTTGGCGGACAGTATCGATAGATACGAGGTCCCGAAGACGGCTGTTGAGCTTTGCAGTTCAACTTTTATATTGTTTTGTCAAAATTCGTGTTACCGTAAGAAGATCTCTGTCATTTAGTTCTGATTTGCATCCACTGTTACGTTTACACGATGATGTCTTTCCATGTTTTGTGTAGGCTGTCATGACTGTTGAAATAGTTGCTCTTGACACATTCAATAAGTTGTCTGTCTTGGTTACTGAGGCTCCAACTAATCGGGGTCCCACAATCTTCCCTCTTCAGAACTCCGTTAGGTCTTTCACTGCTTGTCGACTTTGGTCTGTGAATGTAAATACGAAGTGTGTACTACACGGAAACAACTTGCACAGATTCCTAGTCCGTACTGAACACGCACAGTCCAGCGGGACACGTGCCTTACCTGCGGTGTTAGCCGTCAAACACAGCCATCCCATTACTACCACTGTTCACATTATTTTGCCTACACCCTGTGCATAGGTGAGACGCTGTCGAAGATAGTTGCCGAGAACACCAGCGGTACACCAGATGGCAGCAGCCTAACAAATCGGTAGTCACAGAATATTGCCTTACGGAATCACATGGAACGCATGATGACCACACCAAGGCTCTGACACAGACGTCCAACTTCTAGGACTGCATCATTAAGGTATCTGTAACCTCCCCACTATATTTGTTTTTGTATGAAATGTAGCGTAACTTTATCTCCCACTCTACAAGAAGTCTACGTCCCCGCAAACTGTTATCCAACTTAAACTCGTGTGCTAACCTTAGACGAAACAGAACTTAACTTCAACTGAACTGTAACTGATTTGAATGCAACTTGTTCTTATATTAAATGCGCAACTGATGTAAAACAGTTACCTGACCCTAATCAGAATTTCCACTTACCTCACGTCTTGACAAAATAGTTCTCGAAGGCACAACAGCAAACAACAAGCAGGCAACGGCTAAGCTAGATTTCTATTTCTAGATAAAATTTCTAACTGTTGCCTAATGATAAACGGTGGGGTGGGAAGAGTAACTATTCCTATGAAATGATATTCTAGGACTACAATTTTAGAATGACTTATATATTCAACAAGACAGAGTAAAACTTCGTGTGATCTTCACACGTAACATAAGTCTGAGCAAACTATGCTTAACAACGTGAATAATAATTTAAATGGTTCAAATGGCTCTGAGCACTATGGGACTTAACTTCTGAGTCATTAGTCCCCTAGAACGTAGAACTACTTAAGCCTAACTAATCTAAGGACATCACACACATCCATGCCCGAGGCAGAATTCGAACCTGCGAAGATCTAAAGATGGTTCGAAGGATCCGAAACCAGTCACAACCTCGCAAATACAAGGCGACAATTATTGTAGTATATGAAATAAACTCGTCATAACTTCTGAACGGTTTGCGTTTGGACGTTCAAACTGCCCAGTTGGCAGCGGGACGTGATAGGAATTAGTATGCGCGTGCATTGTTTGGTTTAGCGACGAAGCCCACTTTCATTTGAATGGTTCGTCGATAAGCAAAATTGGCGCATTTGGGGAACTGAGAATTCGGATTTTGCGACCGATAAGTCTCTTCACCCTCAACGAATGACTGTGTGGTGTGCAGTATCCGGTCACAGAATAATCGGTGAGATGTTCCTTGATTGCAAGGTGACTGCTGAACAGTACGTGAAGGTTTTGGAAGATGATTTCATCCCCATTATCCAAAGTGACCCAGAATTCGACAAGGCGTGGTTCATGCAAGACGGAGTTCGACCGCATCGAAGCAGGAGAGTGTTTGATGTCCTGGAGGAGCACTCTGTGGACCGCATTCTGGCTCTGGGGTAGCCATGAGCCACTGGCATGGGCCTCTATTGGTCGCCGTTTTCTCCGGATATGAACACATGCGACTCCTCTTTTGTGGGGCTGTATTAAAGAAAAGGATGTGCAGCAATAACCGCAAAACAATTGCAGAAATGAAAACAGCGATTCAGGAGTTCATCGACACCATCGATGTTCCGACGCTTCAGCAGGTCATGCAGTATTTCGCTTTTCGTTTGCGCCACATCATCGCTAGTGACGGGAAGCACATGGAACATGTCATAACCTAGATCCGAATATCCATAGTGACGTTTACATGTTGAACAAAGTGTGTACACGCCGTAGTTTGTAATTAATTTAGGGTTTTTTTCATATAGTTCAATAACAGTTATCCTGTATATGAAATGCAGACAGGCAATAGAATTTGTTGTCCCTCTGGGTTCGCTGCAGAGACGCGACTAACTGAGGAGGCCACGTCGCTAAATGAAGCAGTGCGTGGCAGAGGGTGGGTGCAGCCTGTCACTGACGTGTAGGGATGAGATTATGCTAGCGCGCTTATCCGCTTTTGTGCTGGGTGAACCCACTGCTTCCCGTGCTTCTTCACTCCCCCCTCTCTCCCTCCCTGCGACAGCGACCCAATTGGCCTCCTCCTCCTCCTCCCCCTCCTCTGCCGCCGCCGCTGCCTGACTCAGAGGCGCCGGCGCCGGCCGGGCACGCCGCTATGAATAGCTGCGCCGACAATTGACGATTGTACCCGGCGGCGCGGCGTGGCTAGGCGAGGCGTTCCAGCTCCACCGACTGCTGCAGCCCGCGCGCTATTCCTGGTGCACTCGTCTCGGCGCTCGACCGTTTCCATCACCGGACATCAGCACGGAATAATGGGCCTTGGGGACGAATTTTTGCCTACTATCTTCTTCAGCGACAGTTCCGTCAAGGAAATTGGTTAACCCTTTATATCCAGGTGCATCAGTAAATTTTCCTGAGGGGTGAAAGGCATAAGCATCGTAGCATCAACATTGATTTCATTTACACTGAGGTGCCACGGCATACCTCCACGGGATAGCTCCTAATATCGTGTCGCACCTTCTTTTGCCCTGTGCAGTGCAGCAATTCGACGCGGCTGGACTTAACAAGTCTTTGGATGTTGCCTGCAGAAGTATTGAGCCATACTGCGTTTATAGCAGTCCAAAATTGCGGAAGTGTTGCCAGTGGAGGATTTTGTGCATGAACTGACCTCTCGATTATGTCCCATAAATGTTCGATGGGGTTCATGTCGAGCGATTTGGGTGGTCAAACCATTTACTCTACCTGTCCAGAATGTTCTTCAAACCAGTTTCAAACAATTGTGGTCCGCTTTCATGGCACATTATCATCGACAAAAATTCCATCATTGGTTGGGAACATGAAGTCGATGAATGGCTGCAAATGCTCCCCAAATAGACGAACATAACCATTTTCAGTCAATGATCGGTTCTGTTGGACCAGGGACCCCGTAAATTCCATGTAAAGGTAGTTCACCCCACCTTTTTCACAGTGCCTCGTTGACAAATGGTTCAAATGGCTCTGAGCACTATGGGACTTAACATCTATGGTCATCAGTCCCCTAGAACTTAGAACTACTTAAACCTAACTAACCTAAGGACAGCACACAACACCCAGCCATCACGAGGCAGAGAAAATCCCTGACCCCGCCGGGAATCGAACCCGGGAACCCGGGCGTGGGAAGCGAGAACGCTACCGCACGACTACGAGATGCGGGCTGCCTCGTTGACAATTTGGGTCCGTGGCTCCGTTGGGTTTGAGCTACATTCAAACACTACCACCAGCTCTTAACAACTTAAATCGGGACTCATCAGACCAGGCCACGGTCTTCCAACCTTATAGTGTCCAACATATGGTCACGAGCCAAGGACAGGCGCTGCAGACGATTTCTCTCTGTTAGCAAAGGCACTCGCATCGGTCGCCCGCTGCCCCAGCTCATTAACGCCAGATTTCACCACACTATCCTAACGGATACGTTGGCAGCACGTCCCACGTGGATTTATGCGGTTACATCACGCAGTGTTGCTTGTCTTTTGGCACTGACAACTCTAGGCAAAATCCGCTGCTCTCGGTCGTTAAGTGAAGGCCGTCGACCACTGCGTTATTCGTGGTGAGAGGTAATGCCTGAAATTCGGTATTTTCGGCTCACTCTACCATTGTGATTTTTCGGAATATTGAATACCCTAACGATTTCCGAAACGGAATGTCCCAGGCGCTTAGCTCCAACCACCATTCCGCGTTCAAAGTCTATTAATACTCGTCGTCCGGCCATAATCACATCGGACACCTTCTCCCATGAATCATCTTAGTACAAATGACAGATCCGCTAATGCACTGCCCCTTTTACACCTTCTACCGCCATCTGCATATGCGCGTATCACTACCCCAAGACTTCTGTCACCTCAGTATACATTCCCAATAGCTTGGTGATTTCATTTAGTGGCTAAAATGGAATGCGAGGACGTACTCAGTTGGATGAGTCAGCAGCTACACTTGCCTGCCACAACCCCACTCGACAGAAGACGAACTTCACAGCCTGCCGCACTTTCTGGCAGCGTGGCAGATGAAAACAGAGTCCATTCACTGCTACAGAAGAATGCTTTAATTAAACTATGAATTTCAACAAGATGTTTCATGTATCAGATGCACTAAATAGAGTCCTAGTCCTCTACTCATCATCCATGCGTTTTAATAAAATGCTAGAGGCCACAGTATGCTGTCACAGGTATGCTGTAGTGCTGTTCCTTCTACGCTGTTTCTTTTACGTTACACCGTATGACTACGATCTTTTGAAAGAATTTTGACTTTTCACAGCTCGTTATTAACCCTAGATTACTAAACTCTCGTAAAATTTACGATTTCAATACAGTACAAAACAGTACGTTTTGTAGACAATTTGATATGTAACATGCCACTGAAGATCTAATAATTTAATAACTAATGTGTAAGCTACAAATTAGGATTTCCTTTGGATAAAATCTAGAGTAGTAAACTTGATGGTTTATTAACAATGTAACATTATTCCCCTTTATTGTTCTACGATTAATGAGATACGTTTTTAAGAATTTTAAATTAGAAATATTTTCAGTCTGTGTTACCTAGAGAAATAGTTATTTATGATTGTTTTGTTTTATTTTTATATATAAAAAGGAGCATTAAATGTAACTGAAATCAGTTTTTTAGTGTGACAATTTGCAGCTGAGACTGGATACATATTTTAAAAATCATCATGTATTAGTAATAAATTTTATTTGTTGAGGATATAACATTGTAGTTTATTCCACGAGAGAATTTATTTTTGCCCTGTGTGAAAATTATTGCGAACTCTATTAGCGGTCATGTTTTCCTGTAACCGTCTTAACTAAAAATAAAAATTTACGTGACGTACATTAGGATAACAGTCCCAGCTATTTCGAGTTTTACTATTCAACATGACCTATGCGGCAGACGATGTAGTGTGTAAATATTTCCTCTACCAAAGATATCTAGGAGAGCATGTAATGACATGAATGAAACACAGATAATTACTTCATCCACCTGCAAATACGTCATGTGATACTCATCACTGCCCATGAGAAAGACAGGCTGTGGCAGGTACGTCACAGCACGTGGCACTGCAGGTTTTACGAGTGCCAGCAGCCGTCGAGTTGAATAACTCTTAAATGTGTGTTTAAATGCATGCAAAATCTCGATATCACGTGACAACGTTAAGACATTTAGAGTGTACCTTTTCACTGACATGTTGAGATCCCGTGGGCCATGCATGGCGCCGAGCATCCGCGAAGTATGGCAGACTAGGCGACTAGTGTGACGTCACCAGTTCGTTGCGGCGCCATATTCCTGGTGGGCCATGACACTCATTCTATATCTGTGTAAAATCAAAATGAAGTTTGCAGAAACGTTTTTTTCCCCCTAACCTCTCATGTTCTCCTGTAAAGCAACGTTTTCTGCTCACGAAAATCTACGAATAACACTCAAGATTTCTGACAGCTTAAAAATGGAGGCCTTGAGATCATATTCTGCCGCGAAAAGTTCAAAGAGCTTCACCACCAGTGGCTGTACAGCCGCGGACAAACGAGGATGTTTATCACGGGGGAGGGCCTTTGAAGATAATTACTTCATATATCAAAGACACCGCGACGCGAGAAGGCGACCGCGCGTTATCGTGACCGATGGGGATCAATTAGTCTCGGTCGGTATTTCGGGAGCCGACGCCGGGCGTCGAAAGCGCGCCCGTCCGCTCTGGCTAAGTTTAGCGGCGCCCTAGGGCACTCTCTGGGACGTTGACGGCCACGCGGAGGCCTGAGGATGTGTCGCAAAGCGGGAAACGTCACAGCTGACTGATGCAAAACACCGCACGATACTTATAACATGATAGTATTTTGATCGCAGAGGAGTTCATATTACTGTTAGATCGTTTACTAAAGATGTCACTTTATGGGGAGGATACAGCAAGTATGACTGAAGAATTCAAGGACGATAAAATAAGAAGAGAACGAAACTTAAAGAAGCTGTTCTGCCATTTTTCTTTAATGAACTATTTATATGTGTATAGAGTGTAGTGGGTCAAAGTGCAGATATTTTTGTATGTGATACCTTAATGTGTACACATATCAATGTGTTGGTTGTTTTTTCTCTGTGTCGAACATCTTCCCACAAACACGTCACAAACCTTACGACCCGATGTTATCTATATGATAGTAACTGCCCCACGAATTGAGCTACACTCGGTATTATATGCTAACCGTTTTGCGTCCACGTCTCCACACTCCAACACCTGGTCTGCCGCACAAAGCGAAAATAATCGTTAATGGCTTACTCTTGCCACACATACCTGGAAGTACTAACGAACCTAAAAACATACTACTTGTAATAGTTATAATTATTCGTCTGCAAACGACGTAAATACTCTGTATTGTCTTTCAGTACATCGTCCTTAGTGACCAATAGAAATATCTGTGCTTATACCCAACCGTTACACCGTGTATATTTGCTTTTAGTTCACTAGTGTAAATCAGTATGTTTGTGTGTGTGTGTTTAATTTTTGTAATTACTATTTTCCATTATTATTATTTTTAATTTTGTTTCGGTAGATCGTGAACAGTGGCAGTGAAAGTTGCTTAGTGCATGTTAGTTAAGATAATGGTGAAACCAGAAATACTCTTGCCACACATACCTGGAAGTACTAACGAACCTAAAAACATACTACTTGTAATAGTTATAATTATTCGTCTGCAAACGACGTAAATACTCTGTATTGTCTTTCAGTACATCGTCCTTAGTGACCAATAGAAATATCTGTGCTTATACCCAACCGTTACACCGTGTATATTTGCTTTTAGTTCACTAGTGTAAATCAGTATGTTTGTGTGTGTGTGTTTAATTTTTGTAATTACTATTTTCCATTATTATTATTTTTAATTTTGTTTCGGTAGATCGTGAACAGTGGCAGTGAAAGTTGCTTAGTGCATGTTAGTTAAGATAATGGTGAAACCAGAAATAGTAAATGAAACATATTGCAAATACACACACACACACTCACACACACACACACACACACACACACACACACACACACACACACACACTTCCACGCAGAATTAGTTAATGTTAAGTATAATTATAACATTCCAGTCGCAAAATTTCGAAGCAAGCAACTGACCTACATTGAGTTCTATATGGTTGCCGATGACAAGCTGTTAAACAAAACAATGCAATAACTGATATAAAAACCCAGGAAATCCACAACACATGGTAAAAAGATAAATAAACAAAACTTTGTCTGTTTTTCAATTATGTGAATACTGTCTTAAAAACTCGAATTCATACGTTAACAAGTAGTAAAGAGCATTTTCCATGTTTTACGGAAAGGTAATAAAAAATCCACTGATTATGCTGAAACTTCAGTGAAATACACTCCTGGAAATGGAAAAAAGAACACATTGACACCGGTGTGTCAGACCCACCATACTTGCTCCGGACACTGCGAGAGGGCTGTACAAGCAATGATCACACGCACGGCACAGCGGACACACCAGGAACCGCGGTGTTGGCCGTTGAATGGCGCTAGCTGCGCAGCATTTGTGCACCGCCGCCGTCAGTGTCAGCCAGTTTGCCGTGGCATACGGAGCTCCATCGCAGTCTTTAACACTGGTAGCATGCCGCGACAGCGTGGACGTGAACCGTATGTGCAGTTGACGGACTTTGAGCGAGGGCGTATAGTGGGCATGCGGGAGGCCGGGTGGACGTACCGCCGAATTGCTCAACACGTGGGGCGTGAGGTCTCCACAGTACATCGATGTTGTCGCCAGAGGTCGGCGGAAGGTGCACGTGCCCGTCGACCTGGGACCGGACCGCAGCGACGCACGGATGCACGCCAAGACCGTAGGATCCTACGCAGTGCCGTAGGGGACCGCACCGCCACTTCCCAGCAAATTAGGGACACTGTTGCTCCTGGGGTATCGGCGAGGACCATTCGCAACCGTCTCCATGAAGCTGGGCTACGGTCCCACACACCGTTAGGCCGTCTTCCGCTCACGCCCCAACATCGTGCAGCCCGCCTCCAGTGGTGTCGCGACAGGCGTGAATGGAGGGACGAATGGAGACGTGTCGTCTTCAGCGATGAGAGTCGCTTCTGCCTTGGTGCCAGTGATGGTCGTATGCGTGTTTGGCGCCGTGCAGGTGAGCGCCACAATCAGGACTGCATACGACCGAGGCACACAGGGCCAACACCCGGCATCATGGTGTGGGGAGCGATCTCCTACACTGGCCGTACACCACTGGTGATCGTCGAGGGGACACTGAATAGTGCACGGTACATCCAAACCGTCATCGAACCCATCGTTCTACCATTCCTAGACCGGCAAGGGAACTTGCTGTTCCAACAGGACAATGCACGTCCGCATGTATCCCGTGCCACCCAACGTGCTCTACAAGGTGTAAGTCAACTACCCTGGCCAGCAAGATCTCCGGATCTGTCCCCCATTGAGCATGTTTGGGACTGGATGAAGCGTCGTCTCACGCGGTCTGCACGTCCACCACGAACGCTGGTCCAACTGAGGCGCCAGGTGGAAATGGCATGGCAAGCCGTTCCACACGACTACATCCAGCATCTCTACGATCGTCTCCCTGGGAGAATAGCAGCCTGCATTGCTGCGAAAGGTGGATATACACTGTACTAGTGCCGACATTGTGCATGCTCTGTTGCCTGTGTCTATGTGCCTGTGGTTCTGTCAGTGTGATCATGTGATGTATCTGACCCCAGGAATGTGTCAATAAAGTTTCCCCTTCCTGGGACAATGAATTCACAGTGTTCTTATTTCAATTTCCAGGAGTGTATGTCCGGGAAATAAAAATAAAAATCGTATTTTGCTCAAGGCAGATCCTCTCCAAAAATAAATCTATTTGTAAGTAAACTCAGACAGAAGAGCTTCAACCTCAACATGAGCTATATATTTCCCTACCATTAAGGTGCCAATTCAGAGTGTGATTTCCGCCACAGAAAACAATCTGGTAGATTTATTGTCTCACTGGAGATAGAGCACTCGGTTTGTTGGATGATAGTCGTTAAGAAAATCGGTCGTGGTCTATTAAAGGACTCTTCTGGGCGTTCGTATAAAGTAATTTAGGGAAACTACTGAAAATTACAGCACGGACATATTACCTCTCCATCTCACTTAAATATCTGGTACATAACCTTGCGTCAGTGAGTGTGGTGTGTAATACTTCTTTATTCATCCGTGTGTCACTTTTACAAGCGTACTGGACATGTTACGGTATACAGATTCAGAACAAACAAAAAACGTAGTTGATGTATACAGCTATGTAAACAGTTGCAGGTTTAATGTGACATGGATGCGACAAGCTGTTGGCTGTGGCCTCAGAGTAAGAATCACCCCCGCATTTACCTGAATTAATTTAGGATAACCACGGAAAACCTACATGAGACAGCTGGGTGGAGACTGGAGGCTCCATTCACCTGCACAGAGAGCAGTCTGTTTAAAACAGCACTACCTCATTCGGTTTATCCCTAGCGTGTAACGTTGTCTACTTTATACATACTTGCAACGGAATTAGTTTAGTATCCAAAAATTTTAGTGCTAAACTGTTCATTCGTTCCTCAATATCAACCACATTACACAACAAATACATATTATTTCACAATAGACCAGTCACTGACCACACTGCACAAACGCTATCGGCTGAGAACGGGACCATGAAGATAATATCAAATCAAACACCTTTCAGTCGTCTGCTTATATTTTTTTTTTTTTTTTTGGGGGGGGGGGGGGGGGGGTGCGGCGGCGGCTACTACGCCATCTTCAGGCACCCAGAAGGACATGTAGGAAAATTCCAACCTCGGTTCCAGTCAAAATAGGGCCTGCATTCAACGACTGGTATCTGTAGATTTCTGCTGAATACAGCGATCACTTCAAACGTAGCCTGTGAGTCGACAGATGATATTTAAGTTGTCGCTGCATCAAGCAGAAAGTTACAGATACCAGTGTTTGAATGCTGGCTCTGTTTTGACCGAAACCAAGTTTGGAACCTTCCTACACATCGGTCATTGGGCTTGATGATGGCGTAATAAATCGCTCAATAAAACAACAGTTTGGAAATAAGACGGCTGAAAGGTGTTTGATTTGACATTCTGTACTGAACAGTTAAGTCCCGCAACTGTCTCTGATTCTGTATTGAACAGCTGAGACTCGCAACCATTTCTGAAAAGACATAAAGATAATGTTTGGTTTCTATTTTTTATACACCTTTCCATTTCCTCGTTTGAAAAACTGAGTCAGCATCACTACACTAGGTATCCCAGGAGGATTGGTCAATATTCAGGGATAGGAACGATCATTGAAACCGAAAAAGTCCAGTAAACATGGGATCTAAATTGCATAGCGTAAGAGCTATGAATGCTCTATCTTCGCTACTGTGAACCGCATCCCTTCTATTGAACAAGTGCTCATAGCTCTTAAGGTATGCATTTGTGAGCCCTTGTTTACTAGACAGTTTTTTCTTGTTTTGGTCCATACTATCTCCGACAAAAATATGGAAAGCAAACAGCTTGCAGAAGAACAGATTTGTTTCGCAGTATCGAAGATGATGAAGTGCTCGCAGCTCTTAAGGTATGCATTTCAGACCCATGCATACTAGACTTTTTCGCTTTGAATGTTCGTTCGTGTCATGTCCCTGAACATTGACTACTACTCCTTGAACATACAGTATAATGAGCGTTGTGCTGAGCACCAAAGGAGGATAACGTGTTACTCTTGCTCATTTTAGTGGGTTGATGTACGGTTTTCCAGGAAAGAGAAAAGTACTTTATAATGTGAATGTGTGTTTTGAAATGAGGGTGGTACTTTATTGTTTCTTGCGTTACATTGTTTATCAAACCCAGACTCTGTTTTAAACAAGTAATCTTTCACTACTGAGAGAGCATTTCTTATCAGGTACATTTCAACAGCTTTCCTAAGTAAGTTTGTTTTAGTAATCTCTTTAAAATTGTGGAACAGTTTATTGTAATATTCTATTCCTTGGTACGAAATACTGCCTCTAGTTATGTGTCCGTTCTTCATTGATAAATATAAGTTTAGTTTACATCTTGTTCCATGGTCATAGACAGAGTTGCATAAGCGATAGTTTGTGTATTTACATCCCCAATGTTTTGAGCAGATCTTTACATTGAGGCCGAGTACAGTATGGCGTCAGTCTTTTACGAGATAATGGAGAAAAAGTGACTGAAAATACGCACTAGGATCTCAACAGTTCCTTTTGAAAAGCGCGAAACGGACCTACGAGCTTAATGTCGTGGCAGGTTTACCTCAGGAAATTTGTGAAACTGTAGCGATTTGGACACGCACTCAAGCATCTGTTCTTTCCTCGGCCGTCAAATAGTAGGTGTGAATATTTCTAGTACCATCGACAGTCGAACCGACACCACCAAGTCGAGCGTTGAAGTGTGTTAGTGATCTCGATTGCGTGGAAACTGAGCGTGACTTGATGTGATGTTTGAAATTTTCCCGGCGTACTGATCGTTCCATAAAAACACGGGAGAACTGCCGTAAGTCAGTAACATCTTGCCACGATATTTCGGCACAAAGTCTTTTGGCCATCTTCAGGTGAGTACAGCTGTAGAAGTAATTCTACAGCTGTACTCACCTGAAGATGGCCAAAAGACTTTGTGCCGATATATCGTGGCAAGATGTTACTGACTTACGGCAGTTCTCCCGTGTTTTTATGAGCGTGACTTGATTGGTAAATAATCAGGGTCGAGTACCGTAGCTACTCTCTTTCTGAAGTGCTGTTACTTCTTTCCTAGTAATCCTGTCCCTCTACGCAGTCATTATTCCTGCCACAGTGTTGATAAACGTGGCATTCGCACCAATTTAGTCACTCAACATAAAAATTCGTAAATTATTCCGGTATTTCTCAGTGTTTCTTGTCCAATATCGTCGTAGTAATGCCCGTTGTTCAGACGTACCCATAACATGCGTTAAAATATTGTATGAAAGTAAAGACTTATGCACACATTCGGAGACTAGAGAAAACCGCCAAGGGTTGACCTCGTGTTTGGCTCCAGTCCAGCATTTCGTTTGCTCGGAAACAGTCCGGGCACGTGCCTCATATCTATGCAAACGGCTGATGTCTTACCGTCCGCTGCTACCACTAGGATTAGAGCTGCAGCCTGTAACCGTTTGTTGTCGTCGCCGTTACCTAACCAGGATTTATTTCTCGCTAAAAGTGTTCAAAGGTTGCAGAAACTTATTTGCTACATATTTTTCCCGCTGTAAGTAATTACTTTCTGGCACTGTACACACACTCGCTCCACCTTCGTACACAGCTCTTAAATTCACTTCGGTGAAAGCCAGTTGGCCGCCATCCAACTCAGCTTTTCACTGCTCTTTTTAACAGATTCTCTTTGGGAAGTTTCTCCTCTGAGGTTGGACAAGTTGACAGAAATCTGTATATGCCTGTTTCCCACTACTGAGAAAGAGGTGTGGAATACATCGCCTGGGTTCCAAATATTGTAATGAAACAACAGTAGATTACATCCGACATCGAAATGACTTCCCTTTTTAGAGATGCTCTGATCTGATCCTTACTCTTCAATTTACAGTTCTTCCAGTATATATTTGTAAAGCATATATATATCAGAGTGAAAGTTTATGTGTATGTACAGGAACTCCTCCCAAACGTCTGGACCGATTTCAGCCAAATTCGATACAGAAACAGAAAATCTTAAGAGCATTAGCACCGTGGTGTTTATAGCATCCTAGCTCCAATAGGAGTGGAAATACGGGAAAAACGCGTTTGCCCCGGCCTCAAGCGTACAGGCTGCCTGCGTAACAGGCACATTGGATACCAAGAGTATTGGCTGCCTGATCGGCCATTTTTGCAGGGAACACCACACGACAGTGGCAAGAGATGGTTTTCCTGCCCCAACATGTAGACTGCTGTTATTATTACTATTATTATTATTAATAGTAGTTGAAGTTTTGGTAGTGCTGTTTGACAGTGTTACCACACCATAATTGTTTCAGACATACATAGAAGTAGGTTTGGTTGAAATAAACCGTTTTCTTTGTTCTTAATGTTTTCATATGGTTCATATCTACTGTGGACTAAGCATCATTTGTACCCAGCGTTTCTTCTTGCATTCTCTTTTGGATTAAGCGTCACTTGTACCCAGCGTTTCTTCTTGCATTCTCTTCATTTTCCTATCAGTGTGCTTCTCTCCAATTCTGCGACGAGTTGTTTCGTGTCCACTTCGAGCACATTCGGTCGTTGAGTCCATTTATTTAATTTCTGGTACTCCCTTCTTCACTCTGTTTTCTTACTTTCTGCCTCTGGTGTGTTGCATATTTATGTCATACCCTCCTTTACTTCTTTCAGCCAGTTCAAGTGGGTCTTTCTCTTTTAGATCCACTCCAGGATTCTCTTCAGTCGTTCTCTTCAGCATCCTTTCTTTGACGCGGTAAGAGAAGATCAGGCTTCTTTTCTTAAAGAATAATTTGAGTTTCCAAATTTTCTCACGCATTTCTTTGTTTCGTTAAACCTGAATGAAAAAGGTTTTGTTTGTGTAACACGCTGGTTCGATGTACTGTGTTTAGATCATCAAACGAGCGTTATTGTAAGGCCTTCCCACCACCCTCGCGACCTTTTTATACTGAAGCATAATAAAATATTTCTACTTACTTTTGTTGTGTATTTTCCCGCCTATGGTAATGTTTACTAATGACAGGAAATGACTCAGCCACGATCTGACAATTATTTTCGTTTGTACACTGCTGATACTCTATCTGTCGCCACAGTCGTGGGGGTTCGCTCCGTGTACTTTGTTTGCATGTTATGTTTCTGAAACAGACACTGCTGGCCAGTCCCCCATTTCCTTCATCACTGTGGAAAACCGCGTAAATACCACATCCAAGCTGACCAGTGTACAAGACCAACAGTCGCAAACCTGCGCGTGTATTTGATGGAGTGTACACCCTGCCTCACAGACCAGCGCGATGTACGTTAAAGCTATATTAGCAGTTCAGCGAGATTTTTCGTTGTACAGTAAATAGTTCCAGAGGTAGGAGACAGTAATAGAACTTAAACGGCAACTATCTAAAATAAAGTTATAATTTGTCGTGGATCTGCAGGTACCAGTCCGGCTGGTTCAGCGTCTCCACGAAAAGACGTGCTTCGGCGCCTCTGATCCCGTATAAATGCTTTCACCAGCCGCTGTTACGCAAACGGAAATACGCGCGCCCATAAAACTCGAAGAAAATGTTTGTTCGGACTCTGATAGTTGTTTTTATGGCTGGCTTCGTACCTCGCTCTAATCCGAGATCACACTTCATCGCCCTCCTCATTGACACGCGCGATCCGGTTTCGATTTCCAGGCAGATAAACAAGCGCACCCTGGAATAGATAGAAAGGAGCCGCGACCGCGGCGATCTCGTGAAAACGCGTCACTCCTTCTTAGTCCACCCGGAATTGTTGTTAGCTGATCTTACAATGAGGGCTTTCACAACCGGTTGTGTTAGCTGCTGGTGAATCTTCCGGGTAGTACGGTAGTCGCCTGTGAAACTTCCTTGTCTCTAATGTTTCATCGAATCAGCAGAGCCAGGAGCACCTCTTCGGATATCCAGGGCAGCTCTGGACAAAATGATAGGAAAGAAAAAGTTTCATGAGCCGCGACAGCATTACCTGGTGTTAGTTTCATATGCAGAGCGCCCTGGGAGACTCTTGCTCTATGAGCAGCTGGTACCTGTTTGTCAGTCTTTCGAATGTGAAGCTTTTGTCATTTTATTCACATTTAGTTTCAGTGTTTTAGTACATGTACTTCTCAACCTTAATATTTAAATTCCTTGATATCGTCCGCCTGCTTAGCTGGGTGGTAACGTGCTCGCCTCCCATGCAAGCGGGCCCAGGTTCGATTGCCGATCGGGTTGGAGATTTTCTCCGCTCGGGGACTAGGTGTTGTGTTGTCTTCATCATCATTTCATCCTCATCGCCTGCGCGCAAGTCGCCCAATGTGGCGTCGAATGAAGTAAGACTTGCACTTGGCGGCCGAACTTTCCCGAATAGGGGCCTCCCGGTCCACGATGCCATACGCGTATTTCATTTTATTCCGTTGATATCCCTGACTTCCGTATCATACTCCTCTAATCTGTTTTTCAAGATTGTTTGAGCACACTATAGCATATTTCAATTAACTTGCAGCAACCAGCCTGGCACGGAGTTCAATGAATGAATTGAGCTTTTTATGGGTAAAGTAAATCCATACATATTCATTGTTATACAGGTTAAACCATAAATGTGAATTCAGTTGCATCAAAATTGCAGACATAACGTTTTGACGCCCAGAACGCAAGTCGAGATATTCCAATATTTAACATATACAGTGCTCAAAAAAGTCGTGAATGTCCTCTACCTTTCCTTCCTTTGAAGATACACTAAACTGAGCTCTATCTGAACTGAAGTAAGAGAACAGTACACTTGTGGAAAATGGTGGCATCTGAACCTGGTGAAAGCTTGCAATCAATCTACTCCTTCTTTTACTGTAGTTAAGAAAAGAACAGCAGAATTAGCGTGCCCATAGGTCTTTTGGAGATGATACATATAAAGGCCGCACCCAAACTGCAACAAAAGATATGAATTACGAAAAAATGCACAATTACAGAATGAGATGACAAAAGGTCATGGGATAGTGATATGCACACGTACAGACTGCGGTAGTATCGCATAAACAGGTGTAAAAGGCCAGTGCATAGGCGAAGTTGTCATTTGTACTACGGTGATTCAAGTAAAAAGGTGTAAATACGAGGATATGGCCGCGTGATGTGAATTAACAGCCTTTGAACGCGGAATGATAGTTGGAGGCTGATGCTTGAGACATTCCATTTAATTAATCGTTAGGGAATCCAATATTCCGAGATCAACTGTATCGAGAATGTGCCGAGACTACCAAATTTTAGGCATTACCTCTCACCACGTACAACGCAGTGACCGACAGCCTTCACTTAACAACCGAGAGCAGCGGCGTTTGCATAGAATAATTACTGCTACCAGACAAGCCAAACTGGGTGAAATAACCACAGAAATCAACGTAGGAGCCCGCATCTCGTGGTCGTGCGGTAGCGTTCTCGCTTCCCACGCCCGGGTTCCCGGGTTCGATTCCCGGCGGGGTCAGGGATTTTCTCTGCCTCGTGATGGCTGGGTGTTGTGTGCTGTCCTTAGGTTAGTTAGGTTTAAGTAGTTCTAAGTTCTAGGGGACTGATGACCATAGATGTTAAGTCCCATAGTGCTCAGAGCCATTTGAACAATTTTGAACCATCAACGTAGGACATACGATGAACGTATAAATTAGGACAGTGGAGAGAAATTTGGCGTAAATGGGCTATGGCAGAAGGCGACCAACGCGAGTGCCTTTGTTAACAGCACGATATCGCCTGCAGCGTCTCTCCAGGGCTCGTGACCATATCGGCTGGACACGGCTGGGAAACCGTGAACTGGTCAGGAAAGCAAGTATCATGCAAAGTCCCAGTTTCAGTTGGTAAGAAATGATGGTAGGGTTCGAGTGTGGCGCAGACTCCACGAAGCCAAGGACCAAAGACGTCAACAAGGAACTGTGCAGGCTGGTGGTGGGCCCATCTTCTTGTTCAGCTGAAACGACTGGAAATGTTTATTTCGACTACTTGGAGATCATTTTAGTCATTCATGGACTCCATATTCCCGAAAAACGATGGAGTTTTTAAGAATGACAATGCGACAAATCCCCGGGCTACAATTTTTCGCGTTTGAACAGCATTTTAGACAATTCAACCGAATAATTGCGCCAGCCTATCGCTCACCATGAATCCAATGGAACATTTATGGGACAAAATCGAGAGGTCAGTTTGTGCTCAAAATCCTGCACCGGCAACACTTTCTCAATTATGGACAACTATAGAGGCAGTATGGCTCAGTATTTCTGCAGAGGACTTCCAATGACTTGTTGAGTCCATGCCACTCGAGTTGCTGCAATACATCGGGCAAAGGTATATTACGAGGTATCCCATGACTTCTGCCACCCATGTACTAGAGCAGAAGTGGCTATGCATAAAATGCGTGAATAACTGACGCCACAAGCGCATTTAAATATGTAGTTTTTGAGAACATTTCTCGTGGAGAAAGGCATTAGTCTTGCTAAAATCCTTTAGAAATGAACTAAAATCAGTCTTTACCGCAATAAAATATTTATTTTCAATGGTTGCTGGTCTCGATCAAAATGTACACATCTTCAGGCAGTTTGTACCATCCAGAATGAGATTTTCACTCCGCAGCGGAGTGTGCGCTGATATGATACTTCCTGGCAGATTAAAACTGTGTGCCGGACCTAAACTCGAACTCGGGACCTTTGCCTTTCGCGGGGAAGTGCTCTGCCATCTGAGTTAACCAAACACGACTCACGCCCCGTCCTCACAGCTCTACTTCTGGCTGTACCTCGTTTCCTACCTTCCAAACTTTGCAGAAGCTCTCCTGCGAATAATCCCGAGCTCGAGTCTTGGTCCTTCAGACAGTTTTAATCTGCCAGGAAGTTTCAGTTTGTACCATGTCGGTAGGCGGTGGCGGCGAACAGAGCAGGTGTTGTGACTCCACGAGCAACTACTCAGCACCGTCACCTCCTACCACAGTAGTATAAATAGTTAGAAGATAGTCACATTCTGAGCGAAACCGGTATCCACTGCAAATAAATATTTTATTGCGGTCAAGACTGTTTACAATCCTTTTTTAAGCTATAAAAATACACCACGGTGCATTTTACAAGATGAATTAAGTGAGAGAAATCTTTGTGTAATGTAATGGAGGAATTATTGTACTAGGGCCGAAAAAAATCTCAAAAATGGAATCGAAATATCTGTTCAGGAGTTTATGGTCACTGTCCGCTGAGATGCGTAAGTAACTCTTCTTAATGCTTTCCTTGTGACGAGTAAGGCAATAGCCGGCCGCTGTGGTCGAGCGGTTCTAGGCGCTTCAGTCCGGAATCACGCGGCTGCTGCGGTCGCAGGTTCGAATCCTGCCTCGGGGATGGATGCGTGTGATGTCCTTAGGTCAGTTAGGTTTAAGTAGTTCTAAGTCTAGGGGACTCATGACCTCAGGTGATAAGTCCCACAGTGCTTAGAGCTATTTGAATTTTTAGTAAGACAATATTCTGCCGGCCGTTGAAATTGTTACAGCATGACTGTGTCATGTGAAGAAAGTCAAATCGGCATGGAGTGTATTACAGCTTGGATATGCAAATAATTAGCACTGTACTTGTAGAAATTCGGTAGCAACAGGATCATGCAACAACGTCACGTTATCTTGAGTCAAGAAATGGACTTGTTTGCAGGAAGGAAAGTACACGGTCCTGTCACATTAATGAGACCAACAGCTATGTCGACGTCAACGTGAAATAGACACCCATTCAAGGCAGGTGGTAGCACTAGCAGTGGAGGGTATATGAGACGTGTACGTCGGGTCGGGTGGGTGGGGGGGGGGGGGGTGAGAGCATGATCATTGGCTTTCGGGCAAAGGCATGATCATTGGCTTTCGGGCAAAGGACGGATGTGTTTCCAAAACTGCTAAGTTTGTGAACTTTTCACGTGCTACCATGGTTAACGTTTAACGTATACCATGCACGGAAAAATGGCGTTACCCTAAAGTAGGGCAGAGGCAACTGTGCTGCACCACAGGGCATAGATGACAGGGGTAAACATCGGCTGTCGAGACGTGCCGGGTGCATTGATGTGAAACTGTTGAGTAACTGACCGCCCAGATGAACCAAGGGCCTACAAATAGAGTCTCCTCATCGACCGTTCAGCGAACGCTTCTGCCTATGGACCTCCGGAGCAGGTGCATGGTTCACACAGCGAAGCTGACTGCTGGGGACTTGTGGCCTTTTCAGATGAATCACGTTTTGTGCTCCATCGAACAGATGGACATTGGCGTTTACGGCCCTGCAACTATCGTCGAGAAGCGCCAGGCCGAAGGAGGCAGCTTTATGGTCTGAGGAATGTTTTTGTGGTATTTCCTGTATGATATCGTCATTTTGGAAGGCACAATGGATCAACATTAGTAGGCACATTTATCCTTAAGGACCAGGTCCACCCCTACATGCACTTTTTTTTCCATTGGCACGATGGCATCCGTGAGCAGGAGAACGCATCGTGCCACACAGCTTTCAGTGAACTTGTGTGGTTCGAAGAGCGTCAGGGTGAGTTTGCCATACTCCCCTGGCCACTAAACATTCTGGATCAAAGCTCAGTCGAGTATCTATGGGACTATCTCGATCGGGCTGTTCGCGCCATGTATCCTAAAAAAAAAAGAAAATAGTAGAGCTGGCCACGGCACTGGAGTCGGAATGGCTCCATATTCCTGTCGGTATCTTCCAGAACCTCATTATTCCTCTTCCTGCTCGTCCGCGCTGCAAGAGGTGGTTATTCAAGTTCTTGACAGATGGTCACATTAACATGACTGGACCGTGTGTATCCACGCGGACAGCGCGACGACGTCCGGAACACTATCGACTATTGGTATGGCGACCATTGTTGCGGTTTCCCTGATGCGACTACAATGACAGAAAAAAGTGAGACATTTCAAATAGCAATTACTGGAAAATGAGATGATTCGTGCCAAGGGCAAACGTCAAGTCTTCATCCCCTACTCCGTCCCCTCCAACCCACCCCCTACCGGCATTACCCCGTCTTTTGCTTAACCTCCGTCGCTGATTGGCCCGTTTATTCGTTTGTTGAGATCAACACGACTATATCTTAAAGCAAAAAGTACACATTACAATCATTTTTTTGTGCGACACAGTACAAATCAAGACACAACATACAGTCCAATTTTTTTCACATTTATCCTATTACTGGCACAGAGCACTCTAAATTTGGCTACGGAAATTATTAGTAAATGTTCACATATACTTTTATCGTCTGACCCGGTTTCGATAGTTACTTCATTCCCAATACCCTGTGTAATATCTTAGTCGACGTCTGCAGTTTGTCGGTTTTGCTAATGTTCGCAGTGTGTCGTAGGAGTGTTCATCTCCTCAGATTTCCTATTGTAGTCATCTGTCGAAGCCGGTTTAGCCAATAAACATCACATGTGGAAACTGACTGATAATCTCTGTAGTCAACACAGTCCAGAGTCGCACTTTTTACTTTTTGGCTGCTTCATTGACGATCTATGTAGATCCGTAAGAAACAAAATTGTAAATGCAAAACATATTTAAATAAAAATACTTTCTGGTGAAGGACTAAAACAAGTATAAATCCGACTTTTCTGCTTCTTTGCAGAGATCATCTTCAGAGCGACCTCCTGGTATGTCATCGGAGAGTTCCAAGTCCATACCCGCAGATCGGTGGTGTTCCATAAGTAGTTGCCCGTTGCACTCTGGCATGTGTTTGGCAGTCAGCAACAGTTCGCCAAGCATTCGGACGACCACCGGATTGAAGCGGCCGAAAACCGCTTGTCACCGGCCGTACGAGCGGCTCTGGAGCAGCGCAAGATGGCCCAAATGGAGCAGAGCGCCCTCTATGAGGAAGAGGAAGGACTAGTTTAGGGATCCGCGATAGCAGATTGAACGTAAGTTGCATAATATTATATTTATATGTAGTCAAAACTTCAAACGCGTTATTCTCGAAATGACTGTTTTTTATCGCGCGGTATGGTAACTTCAAATCTACTGAACCGATTCGCATCATTCTGTTTCCGACGAAGCTAACTAAATTTTCTAGGAGTTGTACCACTTTTATTCCACTCCATCAACTATAAATAATTTAACTTGGCCGACGAAGTCGAAAAATCGATGAAATAAACGCTGTTTTGTTCGAATGGCCGCCATTTTGTTCACTAGGGTCCAAATAACTTAAACGAAGTACAACTCCTAGAGAATCTTATATACTTCGCTAACGTCAACTCAATTTTGATTTCAGACGAGCCGGCTGACCTGTGATATACCGCGCGTGGAGGTCTACATCGAAATTTTGGCTCGTTCCGACGGCACTTCCGCCTTTGCTCTTCGACATTTCCGGTCGAAAAAATTCCAGTTTGCAGAGGAAATATCGATAAACATTTTGAGCAAATTTCACATTGATACCTGTAACACATCGAGAGAAAAAAATCTCAAATAACATGCTTTTTTTCGGGCCAAAGATGGTAAACCTCCCCTTAAGCGCATTAAAATTTTCTAAATTGTGAATTGGAATGACGTATCGGGACTCGAACCCCCGGATTTCCCGCTTATCGCGAACTGTCGCCTTACCATTACGTTACCCCATCACGACTCGCGGTCAGAATACATCTTCCATATGTCGTCAGCGACGTGTCTACAACCTGTACTCTTACATCTATTATGTATGTTCCTGTACAGGGAGGCATTTTACTGGAAAGCCAATTGCCTCGTGTTGGCGGATAAGTACGATATTGCGGAGCGTGTGTGATTCCGAAATACGATGCAATGTTCCTTCGGACATGCATACATGTCCAAAGGAACAAACACTGCGGCGAGAATAGTCATTATGAAACACATTAAATTTATTCACAATTGGGAATGTCCAAAGAAACATTGCCTCGTAATTCGGAAAACACAGGCATTGCAATAACGTATTTTACTGCCGACGCTAGACAAGCGACTTTCAAGTAAAACGTCTCGCTAGTACAGCAGTATACATAATGGTTATACGAGTACAGGTCGTCGAAGCATATGGATTTTTGGGTCTGGCCATTAGTGGTGCTCGGATAGCCTAATTATATGACGACCATTCGCGATAAGCGGGAAATCTGGATTGATTCCCGGTCCGGCATGAATTTTCACTGTCGCCATTCCATTATACGCCTGATGGTTGTCCATATTCGCAACTGTGAATACATTTAATGCGTTTCATGACAGCTATGATCGCCACAGTGGCTGTTCCTTTGGACATGCAGGCATGAGGAGATACCGGGTGATCAAAAAGTCAGTATATATTTGAAAACTGAATAAATCACGGAATAATGTAAATAGAGAGGTACAAATTGACACACATGCTTGGAATGACATGGGGTTTTATTAGAACCAAAAAAATACAAACGTTCAAAAAAGTCCGACAGATGGCGCTTCATCTGATCAGAATAGCAATAATTAGCATAACAAAGTAAGACAAAGCAAAGATGATGTTCTTTACAGGAAATGCTCAATATGTCCACCATCATTCCTCAACAATAGCTGTAGTCGAGGAATAATGTTGTGAACAGCACTGTAAAGCATGTCCGGAGTTATAGTGAGGCATTGGCGTCGGATGTTGTGTTTCGACATCCCTAGAGATGTCGGTCGATCACGATACACTTGCGACTTCAGGTAACCCCAAAGCCAATAATCCCACGGACTGAAGTCTGGGGACCTGGGAGGCCAAGTATGACGAAAGTAGCGGCTGAGCACACGATCATCACCAAACGACGCGCGCACGAGATCTTTCACGCGTCTGGTAATGCTTTATTCTTTTTTGGTTCTAATAAAACCCCATGTCATTCAGGCCATGTGTGTCAATTTTTACCTCTCTATCTACACTATTCCGTGATTTATTCAGTTTTCAAATTTATACTGACTTTTTGATCATCCGGTACTTGATTGAAAATTAGTGGCTCTCGTCACGAAAACTGACAACGGCCGGGAGAGCGGTGTGCTGACGACAAGCCCCTCCATATCGCATCCAGTGACGCCTGTTGGTTGAGAATGACACGACGCTCGGCCGGTACCGTTGGGCCTTCCGAGGTTTGTCGGGAAGGAGTTTAGTTTTAGTTGAAATAAGTGCGCCCTCCGCAACTTGCGCCCAGGCTGCCGTAGCGTAATTGGGCCAGTGCTCCGGCTGCCACCTAGTGACACATCTGTGGCCCACCCCCGCAGCACGTGGCGCCGGCCACGCGCTGTTTACCGCAGCGTCGCGGTATTTTGGCAGCCCTGCCTGCCTGCCTGCCTGCCTGCCTGCCTGGCCCGGCCTGCCGCTGCTGGCGCCCGACCCGACTCGCTGCGGACGCCAACTGCCGCTTCCACTTAACTCTGCCACAGTGGCTCGCACAACCCGAGGAGCGCACCCTCTGCCACTATGTCTGCTTTCTCTAACTAATACTCACGTACTAGTTCGCCAAGGACACCCCGTCCATCCTCGTCCCTACTCTACACTGAAACTTCGAACCCATACCAGCAGATGGCGATGGATGTCGTGGCCGTCCGCGAAGCTCCCTACTTCGTCACATGTGGCCAAATACTCTGTTTTTGTTGTGACCTTCAGTCCGAAGACTTGTCTCTCCATGCTACTGTATCCTGTGCGAGGCTCTTTATCTCCGAATAACTACTGCAACCTACATCTTTCTCAATCTGCTTTCTGTATTCCCAAATACTGGATGTATGTAGTCTGCGTGATTTGCGCGCTGTGACTTTACGCTGCCTGAAGACATGTGCATAGCTTCTAACTGTAATACTTGTCTCACAGCGTCAGACCTTCGATTTTATACCTGTTAATTTTTGGAATGTGATAGAATTTTAAATTTTTAAATGCTTTCAATTATATTATGAAGAAGTGGAAATCAAATTTGTGTTCCACTGGAAGCAGTTTGATAGGCAGCTTGCAAATGGGTCTTTTCACCATGGCCGCGCGTGATAGCCGCGCGGTCTCAGGCGCCTTGTCACGGTTCGCGCTGCTCCCGCCGTCGGAGGTTCGAATCCTCCCTCGGACATGGGTGTGTGTGTTGTCCTTATCGTAAGTTCGTTTAATTTAGATAGTTTGTAAGCTTAGGGACCGATGACCTCAGCAGTTTGGTCCCATAAGCTCTTACCGCAAATTTCCAAATTTGTTCACCATGATGCGGGTCCTGTATAGATGCAGATATTTTTAAATGTGGTACCTTAATAAGTACATTCTCAGTGTGTTAGTTGTTTTTCTTTGCGTCGAACGGTCTTCCCACAAAGCTATCACGTAATTTGCTGTCTGATGTTTCCTGCGCAGTCCTAACTGCACTATCATGTGCATTACGCCGGTAAGGATAGACTACCCATTTTGCATCCACACTTCAACATATACCTACTGACCAAGGGATAATACACATTAATAGCTTCCTCTTGCCAAGTGTCCTTGGAAGTATTACTCAACCTAAAAACATAAAAATTGGAACTCATAACATTATTAGTTTCAAAAAGACGTAAATACTGATGTAATGTTGTTCAGTTCACCATCCTGACTCAGAATAGGAATATCTGCACTCATACCCGTTACACTGCGTCTAAGAAGTGTTCAGATGAAAAGGTACGAAATCTCCTAATAACCAAATCAGTTGAAATTTGCATATGCCACTTTCCGACAATGTAGTGAGACATCTAGCCAATGAAACCAAGCGTCGCCACCTCCCACTACAGAACTCAAAGTTGTGTCCTCGACAGGCAAAGTGATGATCCGATGTCCGATGTCCAAGATTCATTGAATTCATCGAGCACAGAAAAACCATTAATAGTGAAGTGTACTGTGGTACACTCCGTAGCCTACACAAGCCCATCGAGAGCAAGTCTGTTCCACGATAACGAGCGTCCACACGTCTCAAAGGTCACACAAAGTGCCATGGTCAACTTCAGGTGGGAGAAGCATGAGTATCCGTCCTACTGCCCAGACATGGCACCTTGCGACTGCCACGTGTTTGGTCCAGTAAAAAATACGTCTCAAAGGGAAGTGCTTAAATTCAGGCGACGAATAGGAGGAGGAGGACTGGCTCCCGTCAGCCACAGGAATTCTTCGACTCGTGATACAGTGGGTAGTTGTGCTCTGAACTCTGGTGATTACTTTTGAAGAAAATGGTTCAAATGGCTCTGAGCACTATAGGACCTAAATTCTGAGGTCATCAGTCCCCTAGAACTTGAAACTACTTAAACCTAACTAAGCTAAGGACATCACATACATCCACGCCCGAGTCAGGATTCGAACATGCGACCGTAGCGGTCGCACGGTTGCCGGCTGTAGCACCTAGAACCGCTCGTACATTTTGAAGGAAGACTTCAATTACACTGAGGTGACAAAAGTTATGGGATGGCTCCCAACGTCTGTCGAACCTCCTTTTACCTGGCGTAGTGAAGCATCTCGACGTGGCATGGACTGAGCAAGTCAGTGGAAGTCTCCTGCAGAAATATGGAACCATGCTGCCTCTATAGCTGTCCATAACTGTGAAAGTGTTACCGTTGAGGGATTTTGTGCACGAACTGTCCTTTCGATTACGTGCCATAAATGTTCGATGGGATTCATGTCAAGCGATGTGGGTGGCCAAATCATTTGCTGGAGTTGACCATAATGTACCTCAAACCAGCCGTCAACAATCGTGGCCCGCTGAAATGGCGTACTGTCATCCATAAAAGTTTCATTGTTTTTTGGGAATATGAAATCCATGAATGGCTGCAAGTAGCTCAGATAACTATTTCCAGTAAATGACTCAGTCCACACCATTAAGGAGCTACCACCAGCTTACACGGAGCCTTGTTGACAGCCTGGGTCCATGGCTTCGTCGGAACTGTATCACGCTCGAACCCTGTCATCAACTCTAACCGAAAGTGGGACTCATATGACCAGACCATGGTTTTTCCAGTCATTTAGGGTCCAACCTATATGGTCAAAAGCCCAAGAGATGTCGTGCTGTTAGCAAAGGCACTCGAATCGGTCGTCTGCTGCCATAGCCCATTAACGCCAAATTTTGCCGCCATGTCGTGAAGTTTATGCTCGTCGTAGTCCCACATTGATTTGTGCGGTTATTTCACGCAGTGCTGCTTGTGTGTTAGTACTGACAACTCTGCGAAAACGGCGCTGCTCTCGGTCGTTAAGTGAACGCCGTCGGCCAGTGCGTGGTCCGTGGTGAGAGGTAATGCCTGAAATTTGATATTCTCGGCACGCTCTTGACATTCTATATATCGGAATATTGAATTCGCTTATGATATCCGAAACAGAATGTCCCATGCAAGTAGCTAAAAGCTGAAACTACCATTCCGCTTTCAGAGTCTGTTAATACTCGTCGTGCGGTCAGAACAACGTCGAAAACTGTTTCGCATGGATCACCTGAGTACAAGTGACAGCACCGCCAATGCAGTGCTCTTTTATGCACTACTGGCCATTAAAATTGCTACACCACGAAGATAACGTGCTACAGACGCGAAATTTCACCGACAGGAAGAAGATGCTGTGGTATGCAAATGATTAGCTTTTCAGAGCATTCACACAAGGTTGGCGCCGGTGGCGACACCTACAACGTGCTGACGTGAGGAAAGTTTCGAACCGATTTCTCATACACAAACAGCAGTTGACTGGCGTTGCCTGGTGAAACGTTGTTGTGATGCCTCGTGTAAGGAGGAGAAATGCGTACCATCACGTTTCCGACTTTGATTAAGGTCGCATTGTGGGCTATCGCGACTGCGGTTTATCGTATCGCGACATTGCTGCTCGCGTTGGTCGAGATCCAATGACTGTTAGCAGAATGTGGATTCGGTGGGTTCAGGAGGGTCATGCGGAACGCCGTGCTGGATCCCAACGGCCTCGTATCACTAGCAGTCGAGATGACAGGCATCTTATCCGCATGGCTGTAACGGATCGTGCAGACACGTCTCTATCACTGAGTCAACAGATGGGGACGTTTGCAAGACAGCAACCATCGGCACGAACAGTTCGACGACGTTTGCAGCAGCATGGAGTATCAGCTCGGAGACCACGGCTGCGGTTACCCTTGATGCTGCGTCACAGACAGGAGCGCCTGCAATGGTGTACTCAACGACGAACCAGGGTGCACTAATGGTGAAACGTCATTTTTTCGGATGAATCCAGGTTCTCTTTACAGCATCATGATGGTCACATCCGTGTTTGGCGACATCACGGTGAACGCACATTGGAAGCGTGTATTCGTTATCGCCATACTGTCGTATCACCCGGCGTGATGGTATGGAGTGCCATTGGTTACACGTCTCGGTCACCTCTTGTTCGCATTGACGGCACTTTGAACAGTGGACATTACATTTCAGATGTGTTACGACCCGTGGCTCTACCCTTCATTCGATCCCTGCGAAACCCTACATTTCAGCAGGATAATGCACGACCGAATGTTGCAGGTCCTGTACGGGCCTTTCTGGATACAGAAAATATTCGACTGCTGCTCTGGTCAGCACATTCTCCAGATCTCTCACCAACTGAAAACGTCTGGTAAATGGTGGCCGAGCAACTGGCTCGTCACAATACGGCAGTGACTACTCTTGATGAACTGTGGTACCGTGTTGAAGCTGTATAGGCAGCTGTACCTGTACACGCCGTCCAAGCTCTGATTGGCTCAATGCCCAGGCGTATCGAGGCCGTTATTAGGGCCAGAGGTGGTTGTTCTGGGTACTGATTTCTCAGGATGTATGCACCCAAATTGCGTGAAAATGTAATCACATATCAGTTACAGTATAATATATTTGTCCAATGAATACCCATTCATCATATGCATTTCTTCTTGGTGTAACAATTTTACCTTGTGTACGCGATATTGCCGCATTCTGTGTATGTGGCTGTCGCCTTGTGTCGCCTCAGTGCAGACCCGGACTGCCGTGCAGTGTGCCCGGCGCTGCAGCGGCGCTGGGCCGAGGCCAGTGCACCGCGGCAGCGGCGGCGGCGGCGACCTCGGCCGCAGGCGTCGCGGCGCCGCTCGTCGCCGGGCGGCGCCGCGTTTGAAGTGCGTGCCAGCGCGTGCGGAGCCTGCCAGCGCTCTGGCCGCCCCTCCCCCTCGCTCCCCGCGCCCTAAACCAATTACCGGCCACTGGTAAGAACCCACGCCGCGCCGCGCCGCGCCAGGCTGTGATTTATGGACCACAGCGCACGGTGGAGCTGGCCGCGTTGAAAGCCACGGCACGGTGAGCCGAGGCGCCGTGCAACCGGCGCTACTTTTTGTTCTGCACGGATGGCGCGCTCGTATTTCATTGTTCCCGCGAGGAAATAGTGTATTGTGCATCGTCGTTGGCGCCTCTAGACACTAGCGAGGCGGGAAACGATCTACACCGCCGAGTCCCGCTCTGTTAGTGCTTTGTTGTTAGGGCTAGTCCAGCTGGTGACAGGGGCAAGGGGTTATGCACAGCAAGATAGTGATTTATACGGTGTTCTCCGTACTCGTATATCAAATTATGAACTACTCTGCAACGTTTGCCTTCCTTACTTCGTACTACCATTGAAGCATAAATAACTATCGCCACACTGAACTTCACAAGCACCTCTAACAGACGACTCATTTTTATTTATACACTGCCGGAAAAATATCTACTACATCCTTCTGAGATTCCCAATTCACTCAGGATTTATTGTCGGAACAGTGCCTCTGGAACACATGAAATGATTATATTTGCAGATCCGTAGCACAAACGGATCTGAGGTACCAGGTGTCGATCCGCGGTGAAAAATGTTTCAAATGGCTCTAGGCACTATGAGACTTAACATCTGAGGTCATCAGTCCCCTAGACTTGGAACTACGAAACCTAACTAACCTAAGGGCATCACACACAGCCAGCCGGGGTGGCCGAGCGGTTCTATGCGCTACAGTCTGGAACCGCGCGACCGCTACAGTCGCAGGTTCGAATCCTGCCTCGGGCATGGGTGTGTGTGATGTCCTTAGGTTAGTTAGGTTTAAGTAGTTCTAAGTTCTAGGGGACTGATAACCTCACAAGTTAAGTCCCATAGTGCTCAGAGCCATTTGAACCATTTTTTGACATCACACACATCCATGCCCGAGGCAGGATTAGAACCTGCGACAGTAGCAGCCGCGTCGTTCCGGAATGAAGCACCTAGAACCGCTCGGTCGCAGCGGCCGTCCCACGGTGAAACATTTGTGTTAGCATGTCATGTAGGTGGCAGTGCAGGCACTGACTCTGCCATCCAGTCGATCGTAGAAATGGTGAACACTGTTCTGGGATACGTTATGCCACGTCTTCTCGAGATTTTTACGTAATTCAGTAAGAGTTGTTGGTTTAAGAGCCGCTCCAGTCACTTCTCGTGCCATCGAATCCCACATGCGCACGGTTGGAGACAACTCCGTAGATGGTGCTGGCCAGAGAAATTGTTACACGTCTTTCAGAACACGTTTTCGTGGTCAGTGTGTGCATGAGCATTATCCACTTGGCCGGCCGGTGTGGCCGAGTGGTTCTAGGCGCTTCAGTCTGCAACCCCGCTACCGCTACGGTCGCTGATTCGAATCCTGCCTCGGACATGGATGTGTGTGATGTTCTTAAGTTAGTTAGGTTTAAGTAGTTCTAAGTTCTAGGGGACTGATGACCTCAGATGTTAAGTCACATAGTGCTCAGAGCCATTATCGACTTGGAACAACATAGCAAAAACGGAAGAACAACAGGTCTAACAGCATTCTGCGCGTTCCGAGGGCTGGTTAGCGTCATGTCCAGAAACACCAAAGACGTATGAGAGTTGTAGCTTATCGCACCCAGGAAAGCATAAAGCTTGGGGTGAGACCAGTGTCTTGGACGAATCAACTCTACCAGACAGCGCTCACAAGGTCTAAGTCGCATGCAGAAACGACCGTCACTTGCATGCGGGCAGAATCTGCTTTCATCACTCAAGACCACGACGCGGCATTCCATCTCCGAAGTGATCCTCTGACGGCACCAGATGAGTTGCGTATGACGATGCTGTGGCTAGACGTGTGCATGCCCGCAGTCCCAGTGCTAATAACCGGTTCGCAACATTTCGTGTTGGCACGTCCATTTTCTCAGGCTCTTTTATGTGTGCTTTGGTAGCAGTACGAACGGCCACTGCGGCCCTTACAATACGACGATACAATTGCGCGTCTGTGCTGCGTGGACGTCCAGAACATTGTCTGGAGGTGTGACGGTATTTACGTGACCACTGATACCAGCATCGTTGCACAACCGACGTAACACCTCCAACTTGAGTGGCATTTCTCCGAAATTACCATCCTGCAACACACCACATACTAACACACCACATACTAACACACCACATACTATCACGGGTGTTTCACCGCGGGCCGGCCGCTGTGGCCGAGCGGTTCTAGGCGCTTCATTCCGGAACCAAGCGGCTGTTACGGTCACAGGTTCGAATCCTGCCTTGGGCATGGATGTGTGCGATGTCCTTAGGTTAGTTAGGTTTACGTATTTCGAAGTCTAAGGGACTGCCATAATTTGACCCCTTTAAAACTTGCTCAGTTGACTATAGGAATACACGATTGTGTCTCCGTGACATGGTTGCCTGCTTGCTTTAGTTTCCACCCAGCTGTGCTTTTTGGCTGTGAACATTCTCTATTAAAGGGTAGATACAGATGGCGCTCTGGTAGCTATGCTACTAAGCTACCTGTTGGCGGACAAAGTTCGAATCATCAGTACATCTACTATCCTTCACGTGCCATATGCTGTCATGGGATCGAGATCGATTTGTCTTTCCAGGTGTACTAATTGTTTTTCAGGATTTTTTCCGGAATTGTATTGATAAAAACAATCGTGTTCTTGAAGTAAGTGTTAATTATACAGGGTGCCACGGGTGTAAGTGCAGATATTGTTATCATTGGTACCTTAATATGTTCCCACCCCAGTGTATTAATTGCTTTTTATCTGCATTCAACAGTCTTCCCGCAAACATCTCACGTAATTGACTACCTGATATTTTCTACACCACTAAGCAAACTAGCACCATAAACTAACCATTTTGTGCCCACATGTCCACACGCCAACACTTGACCTCTTGCCCAGGGGAAAATAAGCATTGTGCCCTGTTCTTGCCACATGTACTTGGAGGTACTAACCAATCTAAAAACATACTACACCCACTAGCTATAATTATTAGTCTGCAAATGTTATAAATACGCATGTAACGTTGTTCAATACTCTACCCTCAGTCGATAAGAATAATATCTCTAATACCCCTGTATTGAAATACACAGAACAAAGGTGCACGAATGCAGCACTCTCTACTGATTATGAAGTCACAAAAGTCACTGATTTCACTCAGAAATCGCTTGACTGTGTTTGAAAACAAGTACTACTGCACTGCATTTCAAATGTAGGTCAACACGCTATTAAGCAGTTGGTCAAAATGTTTTGCCTCATCAGTGTTTACTTATACTGGGTGGTTAAAGTGCTACTCGTAGCACTCATAGACGTCTTGTGCGGGCTGTAATTAGCATATGGCAGCGAAACTTTGTAGATATGCTAATGCGTTAATGCGGAACCGATTTACGCTGGAAGAAAATTAGTTCCTATTTTGGTCACCAGATGCAAACCTGGCGTTGTGGATGCCAGAAAGACGTATATGAATGTTTTCCATGTGTAAGGGGGTATGAACGGGGCGTAGACAGTAAATGTCAAACAATTGAGAAAGGCACAATGTTGATTTTATTATTACCCTCCAGCTTACACAGTTTGTTCAGTTTGAGTACCGGAGACGCCGACGAGAAGCTGTACAGCACAACATTTCCATCTGGTGGCCAAAATTGAAACTAATTTTCTCGAGCGTACATTAATTTCCGCATTAACGCATTAGTGTACTAAAAAGTTTCGCTGGCATACGATAATTACAACCCACAATATACGTCCATGAGTAGCTGCACTTTAACTATAACCACCCGATAGACATACCGCTTTGCTGAACCTTTTCTTTATTTTGTAGAGTCGCATTGAGAAACTCAGAGGGATATTCATAAAACATTTGTGATACGGAAAAAAAACGTGATGAAACTGGCAGGACGGTTTGAAAAGAAACTCAAGACCACTATTGTCAAGTGGTTCAAATCCCAGAGAAAGCCGTCGACTCGGAAGAATCGAAGAAGCTAGACCAATGACACAAAAATTTTTTGAATTGAACGTGAAAAACTGAAGCAGGTTTGTAGGAAACTGAAACCACCAAATAAAAAAGTTTCTGTGAACATTTTTTGCGCATAACGGGTCTAATTTTTCCAACACGACTCATAAAGAAATAAGATAAAGTAGAGATACACAATATTCTAGTGTCAGAGAATGACTGTGAGATCTATATTTCTTGCTATCAGTCACCTCTCCTTCGGGTGTGGCACTGCAATACCACAACGCAACATTTGTTGATCCGAGCTCACAGTGCTGCATATTTCGTTTTGGCGTCCCGCAGACTACTCTAAGCTGCTTTCTGTGTGTTCTACGAGTCACGATGACTGTCGTCGGAAAGCTGCCGTACCAGTTCTGCCCGTGAGTCACACGGCTGTTACATGTAACACGTACAGACCGGTTACGATATCAAGGGCCACCGGTGCGGTGGTGTGTGATGCCACACATTTTTGCTACTCAGGAACACAGGGCGTCCTTCACAAATATGACGGATTAAAACTGGGAAGTCTTACAGAAGTCACTTGGGAAGACGCGTCACACAACCGCGAGGCTGGATGAGAGAACGGCTGCTGCAGGTGTGGTCTGTTCGCCGGTAAAAGCAGCGACACGGTTTGCGGTCAACATTCGGGGCGCGCAGCTCTCCGGAGCAAGTATCGGAAAGGTTGGCAGGGACTGTCTGAAACGGCTCACCACCTGTTCACTTCTCGCTACTTCATGTCGAGTAAATAAGCGACACAGCCCTTGATCTTTTCGGTGAAATAGTTCCGTTTAAATTACGCTGACAAACAGATAAATTTAGCATAGTAAGACGTCGCCAAAAGTAAATAGGAACTGTGTCTGCTGCTCAATCACTTAGATGTTTTCTAGCTGTCGGCTACATACGCTCATAGAAAGAAAACGTACGTGTTAGATTCCTAAAAATGTGAACTTCCTTTAGATGATAATGTGAGCAAAAGACTGTTGAAGAGATGCACGACTCTTGCTATTTCGGAAGTAGAACAGATAAAGAAGGAAGAAGCAAGTAAGGTATAGTGACAGGGACTGCACAGCGGAAGAGGGCTTTCTGTAAAAAGAATCAGGAACGATTTTTTTAAAATTTGTGGTAAGATCTTACGGGACCAAAGCGCTGAGGTCATCGGTCCCTAAGTTTACACACTACTTAATCTAGCTTAAACTAACTTACACTAAGGACAACACTCACACCCATGTCGGAGGAGGACTGGAACGTCCGACGGGAGAGGGAGTTGCGCGAACCGTGACAAGGCGCCCTCGATCGCACGGCTACCCCGCGAGGCCAATCAGGTACGAACATCCAAAATTGTAAGCCTCGACGAGAACAATATTCATGAAAAGCTATGATCGCAGAACATACCTGCTTGGGTACGAAATATATGGGACATGGTGGATAAAACATAGACGCAGGGAACAAACGCCTTTGAAATAAGAAAGTTGAAAATCAGATGGAGTGATTGAGCAAGGAATGAAGAAGTCGTACAACGAGTCAAAGAGAAAAAAAATACTGAATAAAGAACGTAATGAATTGCAGATATATAATGGTTGATCTCATTCTACGAGATGAGGTGATACTGAAAACTGTGTGGTGTATAGTGGAAGAAAAGAATGCAAGGGAAGGCCAGGATGTTAACACGAAAGAAATGGGATGTAACACTTTTGCAGAAATCAACGTTAGGGCCGACGACCAAAATAATGGAAAAACTTGTCCAAAGTAGTTATCTGAATTCTACGAGCAAATTGCTCATAACGCATTGTAAATAATACACCGGTGTGTTACTGCCAAGTAACATAGCTCGATGATATTTGGACCCTACATAGAAAGAATTGCTTAAGTATACCACAGAAGGCAACTGAAAGAAATACGCAAGAGACGAACAGAAATGACATTTTATTCAAAGACAATAATTACAGGGAAGGTACCGTGATTTATGATGGCCTCCTTAACATTGCAAAATGCACGATATGGTTCTTAAAATGGTTCGTCATGACCGAGGACGGGAATGAAAATTGCTCCTACGCTGGACACAAGGTTGGTAAGGAGTCAAATTACACTGATTGCAAAACTTCCTGTTTCAGACATATCTGGAACATAATTCTGAGATCCCTAGCTTACCAAAACTTCTCCAGACCATTTTTCCTTCCGTGATTATTACTTCTCCTCTTCATACAAACATTATGTTCTACTATCCTAAACACAAAAACTCATCCACTTTATCCACAAACTCATTGTTGATTTGTTCTATTTTCTTTCCAGTACGTACGTTGAACATTATTTTAGCACATTTGTAACCAACTTTCACAACTGCTTCACCCTGGCCCTATTGAGTGCTTCCTTCGTTAGTGAAGTTTACTTGTATTACAGGCGAGTAGTGAAATGTCACGAGCAAAACAAAGATCATTCTGGGAAGTTACATTAATACACCCATTTGCTTCTGTCAGTTTACGGGCCTCAACATTTCCTGTAAAGTAGCCGGGAGTACTTTCATTGATACAGAATCTCCTTGTCTAAATCCTCTTTCAATTCAGAAATTTTCATTATCATGGGGAACTCTCAAGGAAGCAATGGTATAGAATTCTTCGGTATACCGACATAGCTTGTCCTGTTTCTCCAACACTGTTTGTAAAGACAGTATTTCGCTCTCTCTCTCTCTCTCTCTCTCTCTCTATCTCCTGCACACATACACACACTTACACACACACACACACACACACACACACACACACACACACATATATATATATATATATATATATATTATATATATATATATATATATATATATATATATATAAAACTGCAGTTATCATCAAAGCATCCTTTTCTTATTTTCTGCAGTACTCAGAGTGGAAAGGGTCGAAAATGATTATAGTTAAGATGCTTCTCTTTAATCGCAAAATCATTGCCATTACATTGATCACGTGTTCCACTTACAATGGCGTTACAACCACCGTAAATTTTTTATTGAATCCCAAAGAGATGGCGCAGAGAAAGATTCAGAAGAGTCCCGAATCGTCTATTCTGTCCAGGGTTTGACACGGTTACCACAGATGCTGGTATGGTTCTTGCGTCGGTCACAGAAACTTTGTGTCCCAAATCCTTCTAGATGAAAACAGTTATTTCACCTTTTATTACCGTCATTTCGGTAGTACATTAAAATCGAATCTTCCTTGACTCCATTTTGATTAGTCACCAGTGCAACGTCTAGTGATACAATGTTCATACGAACTTTTACCGAGTCGTAAAGTAGTTATACATAAATGAGACACTACAGAGAAATTGAGATATTGCGGTAAAGGGTGTGTGCATGTGTTTATGAGTGTCTGACTGAATGGACGATTTGGAACTCTTCTGAATCTTCCTATGCGCCATCTCTCTGGGATTCAATGAAAAATTTACGGTGGCTGTAACGTCATTTTAAGTGAAACAAGTGATCAGTGTAATGACAATGGTTAGGCAAGCAAAGAGGAGCATCTTAACTAAAAGCATTTTCGGCCCTTCCTAACTGCAGAAAATAAGAAAAGGATGATATGATGGCAATTGCCGTTATGCCACACTAATCTCCGGGTGTTGCAGTCGGTAATAACAAAAATGTATTATTAAAAACCATCTGCCGAAGTCGAAGCATGGAGTGCACGTTTTCTTAATTCGAGTTACCACTGGAACATGGCAAATGATGAAAATATTTACCGAAAAGCTAACTGCAATTCAAAATAAAATTTGTTTTGTTCCTACTCTTTTTACCCTGTTCCCTCCTGTGCACAAAGACATACACTGAATGTGTAGAATAGGAAGTATGAATCAACATAAAAGGGTATAAATAGCGATGATGCGTGAACAGTTTATGTATGAAACTGTTCATGAACATTATTGTATCGTATTTTACGAAAGACAGCGACATACCTCTAAAGCTCTTCCGTTGAGTATAATCACTTTAAAAAGACCTGCTTTTTAGAAACGTACATCTCTGGGCTAGTTTAAGTCTCCGATACATGTCCGTCATGTTCCTTTTTTCTGAAGACGTCTATAATCCGAAAGCCACCTTATGGTGCATGGCTAAGAGTACTTTGGGTCCCTTGAATAAACGCGTAATTTAATTTGTAGCCATCTTAGTTTTAGAAACTATACTGTGCCGTTGGCCACGTTAAGGAAAGGATAGGTTTCCAACAGTTCAGATAAGGCGCTTTCTTCTGAAGCGAAAAGATTTCGTGACTAATTGTTTCTGTAATTAGTCGGAAACATTTATGTATATTTTTTAAAGGTGAAGTTTCGTAAGGTGTGTTATTAGCATAATTTCAGTGCGAATACAACCAGAAACATCTAATACTAAAATGTAGACTTTCACGGCCGAAAATGTCATGTCCATTATAATTATCCGGGCTGTTATGCCGTGGTCGGTTGATGAATTCTGTGTCAATTCCCAACGTTTCGCCCCCGTCTGCGTAGGACATCTTCAAGGGTGTCTGTAGCTCGATGGAAGATCCAACACACCTACTTGCTCACTACTGACTGCCGCTAAATTCCGTGTCCGCGCGCTCCCGCGCCGAGGCGTGACGTCACGTGTTTTGAAAAAGTCAGTGGAATTGGCCGCTGTCCGCTGCCGTCGATCGCCGTTGCCATCACGCGTGGTACACATCTTCTTCAACACCGGAATCCATGTACCGTATAATTTCACGCCCTTCTCCTTTCGATTGAAATTATTAGGGTGTTTGGCGATTTCCATTACCTCCCTGTAGAGCTTTTCGTAATATCCGCTTGTGGCCGCTAGTACTTGCGTCTCCTCAAAACGAATATGGTGGTTAACTGGCTGGAAAGCATGCTCCGCAACAGCTGATCGTTCCGTTTCTCCTCTTCTACAATTGCCCTTGTGCTCTTACAAAGGTTTTGAAACAGTTCTTTTAGTGGTACCCACATAAAACATCTCCACAGCTGCATGGGATCCTATACACTCCAGCTTTTTCCAGTGGTTTGCGAGCGTCCTTGGCAAGCTTAAGGTATTTCTGTATCTTCCTGGTGGGCTTGTAAATAACGGTAATATTCCGCATCGCCAAGATCCTCCCTATTCTTTCCGTTGCATTTTTAACAAACAGCAGGAAAACCTTAGATTTTGCAGTAGCCTGTACGTCACTATGGTTTCTGCGTGGCTGTCTCAACGCACGTTTTATTTCGGCGGACGAATATCCGTTCTTCATTAGTGCATTGTGGATATGTTCCATCTCAGCGTCGAGCAACTCAGGTTCACAAATATTTCTAGCTCTGTCCGCTAACGCCTTGATAACACCCCGCTTCTTTTGTGGGTGGTGGTTCGAATCCCGGTGCAAATAACGGTCCGTGTGCGTGGGTTTGCGGTATACTGAGTGGCCCAAACTACCATTTTCGTTTCTACAAACAACTGACAGTAACATCCAGTGATCTATAGGTTGTACCTTTAAAATACTTTGCTTCACGGACGAGTGTTACCACTGTATTTCGTAGTAGTTTATTTTCCTTCATGAGAATGAAACGTTGGAACAAATTGATGGTATTTTTGAGCAATGGTAGTGAATGTCCGATGGGTAGTGAAATCGCCTGCTGTGTGTATGAAGCTGCTACACAGGGGCTGAGCGCTAGCGGAGCGGGTGGACAGAGCATTGGCGCCAGCGCACCCTCCGCGCCTGACAAGTGCGCAGCCCGCCAAACTGAGGCGTTCACATGCTGGCCGCTAGCACAGGCTGCTGGTTGGTGCTTCGGACGGTTTGGCTGACAATCTCTCCTACTGTTTCGCTAAAATCAGATAATTTCTAGCTCTATGTGGACAGGTACTGGATTTAAATTTTGCGACTTTAGGCAAGAATTCCTTGGAAACGGCAGAACGAATTTACAACAGTGTAAAAATGCTGATCTGGTGGAACGAAAAACACAGCTCACGGGACAAAAAATTAGTCACCGCAGTGCGTACGCAGAGATGAATCGCTAAGCCTTGATACATGCGCAGCAATCGATCACGTGCTCAACCGATCGTGCACTGCCTCTACGTGAGAATAAGGTAGTAGCGATCAGTGATACATTTGTTTCAAGTGGTCAGTGTACATAAACGTGGATGAATTTAAGGATGCAACAGAGTGGCAGAAAGGGACAATCATGTCTGGCCGTGTCCATGGCCATAAGATGTGTAAAGTTGCTGGATTTTTTGGTGGTTTGCGGCGTACTGTTCAACGTATCTACTAGCAGTGGTGTAACACATGTGTCCTAGCAATACGAGGTGAGAACTGTGGTCGGAAAAGGATCCTAACAGAGAGACAGGAGACGCATTTCAAGGCTTTTGAGTCAATATGACTCCCAAACCTGACAAGAATTACTGCAGACAGTGAATGAAGATCCATCCCAACAACCTCTTAGCGAGAGTACATTGCGATGGGAACTGCAAGCAATAAACATAAGCAGGTGGCCACCTCTCAAGATGCTATTGCTCACACACGCACATACAGACGACAACAGCAAAGTTCATTGAGCTGGAAGTATACGTGCCTGGTTTTCTGAACAATCTTCCACCTTATTACACCTCGACTGGCCTGACAAATGATCTGATTTGAACCCCATATAAAACCTGTGGAACATGCTGGAGCAGCGGTTAAAACGTAAACATCACCATCCCTACAATTTGGTGGAACTGCGCGATCAAATCCTCGGTGAGTTGCTTAACCTGGATGCAGCTTACGTGCACAACCTTGTGGAATCACTTCCTAACCGAATCCACGGGGTTATCAATTCAAGGGGCGGAGCTACATGGTATTAAATGAGCCTTTTAATTATTTCTCCACACGTGACCAGTTTTTGTCCAGTTAGTTTATCTCCATGTATTTTAATATGAAATGTTCTTAAGGCACTCCGTATCTGAGATTGATAACAGGTGACTCTCTTATTACAGAAGCGCCTGTGCTTGATTTCCATCAACTTCCGTAATGAATTTTGTGTAGGTGTTTACGCTTTCATATTCCACATTCAGTTATTATTCCGAGAAAGACCTGACTGTATATATGTAATGTGGTCTCAACAAGACAATGGATTAAATTTTGTCCAGCTAAAATCGATGAAAACGTTTTCTTTCACGATTAAAATCTTATTTTCACGAGCATCCATCGGACAACAGTAACTTGTCTTAATAGCAAGACTAAGGGTGTAAGCAGATATTATCCTGACCTGTCTGACCATCTAAACAGAGCGAACTAGCTGCATGTACAGTGTGCCACGTGAGGCAGTGCACTTTTACAGTTCAAATCTACGCTGCGCATCTCGACTATGAAATGGTCGCGACAGAGATATTACAGGTAGCGTTCATCTCGATATCCTCACACGCCGCATTATTTACTGTATTTTGGCATTTAAAAGCATGTTCTTTAGTTTGGCTGCATACTAAAAATCGATATTCATGCAGCAACGGTTTGCTAAGCTGCATCCAGCATTATAAATGATTTCACCTGTTGACAGTGTGATATGACTTGCTGATTCGAGGCATGTTGCTTCGGAATGGCAGGTCCCCAGCTGTATAATATTGAGGAAATTTTGCTCTGTCCGCCTTATCTACACGAATACACAATTACTGCTGCTGTGGTTATCGGTTTCGGACTGCCTCGCCAATTTTCAAAACATATACGTTGAAATTAACTGTAACAAATTACCGACATGGTGCCAAAAGGCACGAACAGTTTTATACAAGAAGTCAAATGTGAGCAACAAATACGCTCAAAGATATGCCAGCCTATGAATCTACTGTTTCACCTGAGCGGCACAGTCAACTGCGATTTGTGTTAATTAGTATTAGAAATGGTTCAAATGGCTCTAAGCACTATGGGACATAACATCTGAGGTCATCAGTCCCCTAGAATTTAGAACTACTTAAACCTAACTAACCTAAGGACATCACACACATCCATGCCTGAGGCAGGATTCGAACCTGCGACCGTAGCAGCAGCGCGGTTCCGGACTGAAGCGTCTAGAACCACTCTGCCACAGCGGTCGGCAATTAGAATTACAAATACGAATGTGACGCACGGCGAAAAATGCTACGTTATCAGTATGTTGTTTCACACAATGCATGATTTTTCGCTGCTTTTATGCCCAGTAATGCTAAGAAACTGGACGTGACATTCAGTGAGAGTTTTGCCATTGTTGGCTAAATGAAAACTACGCGACTGGAAAGTCAAATTACCAGAGATCGAATGGGAGATATTAAAACAGCTCACCACTTACTCTGCATAAACGTACTACGTTTCGTTACTAACCAGTAAGTGTGAGACGAACGAATTCAGAGATGCACAGCTAGGATATGAGGATCTGAGTACAATTCATAAAAAAGTGTAATAGGGAAATTAATTGTATGTGGGTGAAAGGTGACATTGTGCTCACGAGACTTTATTGAGTGGAGTACCTGTGTTCGAGTAATACTGTGCAAACTTCCACTGCCTCTATCGTGCCACGAAAATGAGATAAGGAAGTGTGGGATACGTGCCGTGGCATTTATATGTCATTTTCCCTGATTCCACACGCAAGAAGAAATAGATATTAGTTCAGTAATATCGGTGCGAAGTTATCCCCACAACGCACCTTACGGTGGCTCGCTAATACTACTTCTTCTCATGTTCTGCTTCTCGCTGCGTAGGGTTAGGACAGGCGTCAAGGCGATGAACGCGTTCGTTTCATCACAGAACGAGTGGTCGCAACATGCCCGCTGTCTAAAGCAGGATAGACGGCGATTCGTGGAAGATACAACAGCAAAGTACAATGCTGGTGAAGGAACAAGGATTCCGGAGCACACCAACCAGCGCACATTGTTGAACATGGGGTTCCACGACAGACAACTCCCATGTCCTTCCATGGTGACCCAACGACATCGATTACTATTGTAGTGAGCACGAGGTCACCGAGATTGGACCATGCATGAACGGAATCGTATCGTCTGTTCAGATGAATCACGTTCTTGTTACACCAGCTCGTGTACGCATAGGCCGTCATCCAGCGAATAGCTTCTCGAACCATGCACCGCGCTACGGACGCGGGTTGGAAGGAGTGAGGGTGAGGATGGAGGAGGGGAGAGGGCAATATTCTACATCTACCTCCACACTCCGCAAGCCCCTTTACGGTGTGCGGCGGAGGACACTTCGTCTACCAGCGTCATTTGCCTCTTTGCCTGTTCCAGTCGCGCACGGTTCGCGGGAAGAACGATTGCTGCTACGCGTCCGTGAAGGCTCGGATCTCTCTGATTTTATTTTCATAGTCTTCTCGCGAGATACACTTACGAAGAAGCAAATATATTGATTGTCTCTTCTAGGAATGTACGCTTACGGAACTTTAAGCGTGATGCAGAACTCTCCTCTTGCAGCGTCTGCCACAGGCACTAGTTGAGCAAGTCCGTGACGCTTTCGTCCTTACTAAATGAAACTGTAACGAAATGAGCTGCTCTGTTTTGGATTTTCTCCATTTCCTCTGTCGGCCCTATCTGGTACGGGTCCCACCGGATTAGGGAAGGACGGGGAAGGAAGTCGGCCCTGCCCTTTCAAAGAAACTATCCCGGAATTTGCCTGAAGCGATTTACGGAAATCACGGAAACCTAATTCAGGATGGCCGGACGCGGATTTGAACCGTCCTCTTCCCGAATGCCAGACCAGTGTGTTAACTTCTGTGGCACCTCGCTCGGTTGCTGCTACAAGACAGAAAAACAAAATTAGGCTGCAAGGAATAGTCACTCGGGCTTCCATAATTCCTGTGGTAGTAATAGACGGACTATTTCTCCCCTGACGGCAATCTCAAGTCTCAGCAGGTAACCTGTTCATCTCCTAAGCTTAGAATCGCTCCAGTGTGGTCTCAGGAACACGACAGTGAAATTGAAGTCTTGGTCACTAAATCTGCCTGATTTGAATCCGGCAGAACACACCTGCTACGCTATCGGGTGCGACTTTCGCGATTGCCAACAGGTGGCCTATAATTTACGGAAATTGCGTGACATCTGGGTGCCACTTGCCTTCACAATCATCAAGAAATTGCTCAGTCCACGCCGTTATGTACTGCGTCACACACGTGGACCAATACGCAGTTCAAAGGGTAGTTATGTTCTTTTGTCTGATCTACGATGCATTGAAATTGTTCGGCTCGTACATGTTATGCGTTACTGGATGATCCAATGCGTGTCTCTCTCTCTCTGTGTGTGTGTGTGTGTGTGTCCGGGAGGAGCTGTTAGCGGGAGGGTGTGCGCCGGCTGCCAGCAGCTATCTGGGGCGGGCGATCGCAGTCCGGACAAAGAGGCGAGTGTTGCGGCGTTCAGGCCGCCTTCTCCCGGAACACAGACGGCCCGGCCCAGCCCGGCCCTGGGGGCTCCGGCAGGCGGACGGGATGTGCTCTGCTCCGCTCAGACACCAGCCGCTTCGTCACTGCCAGCGCTAGGGATCACAACACACGACCGCACAGTGCGCCATCTCGCTTCAAAACCTGCACAGAATAGAACCAGAGGAAACTGGCCAGAAGCGTGTAGGACAGACGTACTGAGGGTCACGTACAAACTTAATTGTGTATATAGACAGTACATACATTCCGCGAATCGAGAATCTCGCCCAATTCTGCCTGTTATCAACATTGACACTGGCAAGGTATCAGTGTCCAGGGTTCCAAAATCTTCTAAAATGTTTTAACGTCAACAGTACGTATCAATCTGACATAAAGTCAAACAGGTGGCAGCCGACCTTTACTACTCTGCGAATGTTTGCTTCACATACAACTTGAACCGCCATATCTACACCGAAGAGCCAAAGAAAGTGTTACACATGCCTAATATGGTGTAGGGTCCCGCGAGCACGCAGAAGTGCCGCAACGCGGCGTGGCACAGACTAGACTAATGTCTGAAGTGGTACCGGAGGGAACTGACACCATGAATCTTGCAGGGCTGTCCATAAATCCGTAAGAGTACGATGGGGCGGAGATCTCTTCTGAACAGCACGTTGCAAGGCATTCCAGACATGCTCAATAGTGTCCATGTCTGGGGAGTTTGGTAGCCAGCCGAAGTGTTTAAACTCAGAAGAGTGTTCCTGGAGCCACTATGTAGCAATACTGGACGTGTGGGGTGTAATATTGTCCCAAGTCCGTCGGAATGCACAGTGACCAGGAATGGGTGTAAGTGATGAGACAGGATGCTTACGTACGTGGGGAGTCGTACATGACGTAGCAGGGGGTCCCATACCACTCCATCTGCACACGCCCCACACCATTACAGACCCTCTACTAGCTTGAACAGTCTCCTGCTGACATGCAAAGTGCATGGATTCATGAGGTTGTCTCCATACTCGTACACGTCCATCCGCTCGGTACAATTTGAAACGAGACTCGTCTCATCAGGCAACATATTTCCAGTCATAACCAGTACAAAAAAACGTTCAAATGTGTGTGAAATCTTATGGGACTTAACTGATAAAGTCATCACTCCTTAAGCTTACACACTACTTAACCTAAATTATCCTAAGGACAAACACACACACACCCATGCCCGAGGGAGGACTCGAACCTTTGCCGGGACCAGCCGCACAGTTCACGGCTGCAGCGCCTTAGACCGCTCGGCTAATCCCGCTCGGCTAAACAGTACAATATCGGTGTTGATGGGCCCAGGCGAGGCGTAAGGCTTTGTGTCGTTCGGTCATCAAGAGACACACGAGTGGGCCTTCAGCTCCGAAAGCCCATTGCCATTTTCGGATCCACTCCTCTCGAGATTCCGCAAAATAGTAACTAAAGATGATAAATAGCTGCCACATGTGTCAAAAGATCTCGTTTCCTAACCATCTACCAGTGGAGAACCCGACAGCGATCCTTCTGATGTGATAACGACGCTAGCGACGAAAATGACCACGATTTCGATTGAAAAATGCAAAACATCGAATAAAACATTTCATTACGGTTACATTCTGAAGTCCAATTCCTTATCAACGATTTTAATATACTTTATACCTTAAGTTTTACGCGAATACACTAAATCAATAACTTTCGTTTCGCCAAATTGGACCCGCCATTTTGAATGTTATGATTCCGACACTCATAATCAGTGAACCCAAAAATCTAAAAGGAACACTGTTTTGTAGCATTTTAGATCCATTTTCGTATTATGCGCAGGTTTCGCCCACTGCGGACCGCCACATGTTCACCAATAGCGTTGAAGCACGTATCGTAACGTGTCGTTCCCGAGTTTTATCGAGAAGAGGATTCCGTGAAATAATTATGCGATGCACGCTCACTTACTAGATTTTCCAACAAACAATATGTAAGTTCCACATTTCTACGAAGCACTTTTTCAACGTGTTTCGCCGGCCGGAGTGGGCGAGCGGTCTAGGCGCTTCAGTCTGGAACCGCGCGACCGCTACGGTCGCAGGTTCGAATCCTGCCTCGGGCATGGATGTGTGTGGTGTCCTTAGGTTAGTTAGGTTTAAGTAGTTCTAAGTTCTAGGGGACTCATGACCTCAGATGTTAAGTCCCAAACTCCTCAGAACCATTTCAACGTGTTTCGATGCTTCTGTACTTATTGCAGCCAGAATGCAACTAGCGACATTCACATGCCGCTATCCAGGTTTATCGGGGGAAACGAGCAGAAATCACGCATCCGCGGAAAAGAACAATGTCCGACCAAAACAGTAATTCTGGAAAACAGACACGTAATGCATTCGGGTCAAAGGAATGGAGATCAATCCGCCTGCCCCTGAGAACAGATTTGCAACAATTTGCGTAAAAGTGTAATTTGGTCTAAGCCTGATACCATGGTTAGTGGCTTCCCCATTGTGGTACTTTTTTATAGCACTTTCTAAATTTGAAATAAACTTATGAGAATTCCTGACACAAACAACACTTTCCAAAAGATCTAATCACAGATGTGGGAGTGTGAAATATGAATGCCTGAATTACGTTCTTGAAACAAAAGGCTCCCTGAAAGAGATCAGTGTTCAAATAATTTCGTATGTTGCTACATGTTCGTAGACTCTGGTAAGCAGTTGGCAGCTCTCTTGTGTGTAGGAGCCCAGTCTTCGACCCTCTGGAGCGGTACTGATGCATAAAAACGTTTCACGTTTTTACATTCGGGAGTTATCGATCCGCTGTGAGCGATAAATTTCTTATGGCAGTTTGTTCAGCTTAGAAGAATTCGCGGGTACGTCCCCGGGCGCGAGTCTGGAATTCTGCTTGGCCATATTCCTATGTTTTAGGTTTTTGAGACTTATTAAGTGTATATCGTGGAATGTTTCCCTCTATTATATATATATATATATATATATATATATATATATATATATATATATAGTTGTATATCAAATCTGGAGTCCGACAGGGGGACGGACTATCCCCAATCCTTTTCAATATTGTTCTAGAAAAGATAATCAGGGAATGGGAACCTCACGTAAAGGGTATCCAAATTGGTATCAAGAAAGAGAACCGAATTAAAGTCAAGTGCCTTGCTTTCGCTGACGATATTGCAATTATCACCAATAACAGAACAGAAGCGATTCACGCAGTGGAAAAACTACATGAAATTTCACAAAAAAACGGACTACAGATATCTTATGAAAAAACCCAATATATGGAAAGGCAGCCAGGAAATAAATCCCCTTTAATAACAAAATATGGTGAAATTGCACAAGTCTGCCATTTTAAATACCTCGGTGAAACTATACAGTCCTCAGGATTAAACCGAATTGCCAATGAACAAAGAATCACCAAGCTCCAGAAAGCCTACAAGCTAACATGGACGCATTACAACAAGAAGTGCATTTCGACAGACGCAAAATTAAGGCACTATACAACAGTGATTCTTCCAGAAGCAATCTATGCAGCTGAAACAATGGTGATTGACGGTCATTCTAAAATTAAGGAAATAGAAAAGCAGGAAAGAAAAATTCTCAGGAAGATTTACGGTCCAATCAACAAAAATGGCATTTGGATGAAGAGACCACAAAACGAGCTCTATAGAAAGATCAACATAGTAACAGATGAAATCAGAAAGCGCCGAGCCAAATTTTATACACACATCTACAGGATGGAAGACTCCAGAACAGCAAAGAAATTATTCAATATTATAACAAGGAGTAAATGTGGCACAGAATGGCTGAAAGAAGTCCAGAGGGATCTACAGCAGATCAACATAAAAAATCTCGAAGATCGCACCGAGTGCCGGCATAAAATCGCAAGTGTGAAGTTTGGGGAAAGAACATCGCGTCAGCCTGGTAAAAAATGGACAGAGGAACGGAAGAAGGAGCATTCTGAGAGGATAAGGAGGTTTTGGGAAGCAAAGAATTATGAATTCAAGTTCAATCGCTCTCCTAAAGGGGAACAATCGTTATAATAATAATAATATAGTTGTATGCTTCAACTACTGGCGGTTGCTTGCGAATGCTTCGACAGTAGATGATAACGTGGGAAGTAGCCGTCGAAGAGCAAACAGACTGTCCACCGGAGGGTCTCTAGGACATGTAGGAGACTTTGTGGCAGGCGTGTTGTCGCGGGCGGGATGCGACCCGCGGCTGCTGCGGCCCTGGCCGCCTGCCCGCAGCCTGGGGCGTCCCCAGCGGCCCACTTGCCGCGCTCCTATTGTCAAGCAGGGTCGTCGCACTCCCATTTGGCCCAAATAGCTTGCGTAACCTGCACTGCTGAGCCGCGGAGAACAACTGCAGCGTAAGCGACGTTCTGTCACCTCTGGTAACCACCTGGCGACGTCGCACACGTTCTCCTGTACGTCTTAAGCTACTGCATGGTAGTATGTCTCGAAAAGCAGTACCATTGCACGTTTCCGAATTTTTCGCTTGAAACAACAAAGAACACTGCCTGAAAGCCTTGCCATGCTTCCATTTCCCATATGACATGCCCTGTCTTTGTGCATTTCTCAGGAGTATCCTGCTTACAGCAACAATTAATTAAACTCCATTTAATGAAATATAATACAAAAGTAGGGAAAATATTAAAATAGTAAAAACGTCAAATATAACTATTAAATATAGCTATGATATTTCTGAAATTTTTTGTATAAATCTGAGGTTCACAGACGTAAAGAGCCTATAAATAGCATAATATTATAAGAACTGATAACACCAGAGAGAGATAATTTACATTAATTATATTTTATTCTGTACATTCCTTATTACAAAATACTATTATATACTCAGGGACTAAATCAAATTACATTGAACCTGACGGTATAATACGAAAGTAAGCAACATCCTCTACGTATGATAGCAGCCTTATAACTAAAAGGCGACGCTATTCAACAAGTGTTGTTGTAAGGAGTATGAAATATAATACATTACATACAACATTCAGCTACAACTTTTAGTAAGAAATAAAATAATTTGAATAAATGGCTGATAATGGAAGTGATACATAACCCAGTGTTTACGTAATGCATTTACTCATATTCAGGATACATACTGATTGTTCTTCTTACTATTGATTACATCTAGAACGTATCTGAGTATAGAATAACAATAAAAACAAGGAAACAAATAGCGTAAATGACCCTCAAGGGTAGCATCAGTTCCATTACACAAAATTGTAATAATTTTATCGCTGTAATAATTCGTTTCATCTAGTTTATTATATAAAATTTTAATAATTTTATAGCTATATTTTTATGATATCTGGTTTTTAAGTGTTGTATTGCATTATAATCCACTTCATTATAAAGTACTGCCACCTGGTGAGGTCTAACGCGAATATGAAATGTTTTGCCAGACTAGGATACGAACCCGTATTTCCCTCTTACCGCGATGGGTCGCCTTACTAATTAGGCTACCCGAGCTCACTCCCTACACGGACACAGACTTGCATATATTTCACATCTATCTACTTTTTCTCATAGATTATTTATTCATTTACCAACACTGGTATATCTCGTGATTCCCGTGCAGTTTTTTCCTACTAGGCCCGTCCTCACCTTTATATATCCGACGACGAAGTACAGATCAGATACTGAAATTTATTCCTGAAATTTTGTACCGGGCAGGTACTCGAAAAAATGACAGCGATAATCAATGACTTCACGTTACCTTGACTGTAAAGCCTGCTCGACAATAACGAGATGTGCGGGTGTTAGTAATTGAATTAACAATTTGTGAAGAGAAATAGATAGGTGTATGACATACGGAAGCTTGAGTTGGTCTAGGGAGAGTGCTCGGATAGCCTTAATTGTAAGGCGATGTCCCACGATAAGAGTGAAATCTGGGTTCGAATCTGCCCGGCAAAAATTTTCATACGTCGCCTTAGATGTCACCAGGTGGCAGTAGTTTATAAAAGTGGAATATACTGTAGTACAATAATTACAGCACCAGTTACAACAGATACATATAGCGATGAAATTATTAAAATTTTGTATCATAAAATAGGTATAATGAATAATTATAGCCATAAAATTATTGAAATTTTGTGTAATGACACCGATACTACGTTTGAGGATCGTTACCACTATTTGTTTTCGTTTTGATTGTTACTCTGTGATGAGTCCCGCTTCGAACTGAGCGCCAATAACTAGTGAACTCGATTCTGGAGACATGACAGCAGTGTGATACCAACTTGACTTTCGCCCGCCATACGACCCGAGAACAAGGAGTGATGGTCTGGGGTGTCATATCTTGCCACAGCAGGACCTTTTTGGCTTTCATCCGCGGCACCCTTACAGCACAGAGCTAGGTCGGAGATATTCTACACTCTGCTTCGTTGCTGCTCATGGCAAGGCGTACTGGACTCATATTTCAGCAAGATAATGCTCGTCCGCACACTGGGAATATTTCAACTGATTGTGTTCGTGCTTGCTAAACCGTACCTTGCCCAACAGGGTCACTGGATCTCTCCCAAATTGAGAACGTTTGGAGCATTTCGGGCAGGGTCCTCCAACGAGCTTAGGATTTTGACGATCTGACGCGCCAGTTGGACATAATTTGTTGCGATGTACATCAGGAAGACATCCAACAACTCTATCAATAAATGCCAAGCCGAGTAACTGCTTGCATGAGGGCCAGAGGGGGACCAAGACGTTATTGACTTTCTAGGTTTTTGAAGCCATTTCTACTGGATACATTATCCAATGTCTCTGAAATTTTAATACATTTGTTTCCTGTACATTTACATCATATCTACCGAATTCCGTCTTTTTCAAATAATTTCTTCATGCTGTGACTTTTTTTTTATTTTGCGTTATTGTGTATTACTAAGACTGGTCCTCTTGTTACCTGGTATACACCGAAGTAGGCAGAGGAAGCTGTCTAAAATCCGAAACTGACAGGTACGAGATTTTTGGGGTAAGTCTAAGCCAGTATTGGAAGAATAGGCTAATGAAAAATAGACGTAGTTTTTAATCACTGTAGACGGGAAACTTCAATCGCGATTAGAGTCACCTCTAGGCGTAATACAAGAATTCAAAGGAAGTATCGTAAGTAGGGTGTTTAGGTTTACGTGTTAGTAATGTCACGTAGCACTCTGTATGAAAATCACTGACTGTGCTGTGTGCAGTCTGTGGCTGGTTGGACTCATTGTTGGAATATTCGCTTGTGTAGTGCTGGGCAGTTGGATGGGAACAGCGCATAGCGTTGCGCAGTTTGAGGTGAGCCACCAGCAGTAGTGGATGTGGAGAGAGAGATGTCAGAGTTTTGAGAGGTTACCCTAAGCGGACGACCTGGACGTGTGTCCGCCAGAAAAAGGAAATTTGTAAAGACGGATGTCATGAATTGATAGATATATATGATGACTTATGAACATTATTAAGGTAAATACATTGTTTGTTCTCTATCAAAATGTATCAGTTGCTTACTATGCCTATCAGTAGTTAGTACCTTCAGTAGTTAGAATCTTTTATTTAGCTGGCAGTATTGGCGCTCACTGTATTGCAGTAGTTCGAGTAACGAAGATTTTTGTGAGGTAAGTGATTCATGAAAGGTGTAGGTTATTGTTATTCAGGGCCATTCTTTTGTAGGGATTATTAAAAGTGAGATTGCGTTGCGCTAAAAATATTGTGTGTCAGTTTAGTGAAGATCAAAATAAGTAAAGAGAGAAATGTCCGAGTACGTCAGTTTTCCTCAGCTGTTTTAAAATCAAATAACGTAAGGGGTTTACCAGCACAGTCATTCATAATTTTTTGAAATGGGATGTTTCATTATCTGCTCATTAATGCATCTGTTTGCCAATCACGCTTTTTTCATAGCAGCAGACTTTTTTTCATCCAACAACTCATATAATTGATCTTTGGTGTTACAGTACAGTACGGGCAGACGTGTAGTCAGCGCAGCCGATCGGCAACAAGCGTTCTGGAACACTTTCGTGAAATTTTGAAAACCTCGATTTCTGGGAAAATCTTGAGACAAGCATCGTACTAGAGTAACATTTGCTTTATCTACGCACGTACTGCAATCGTGCGGTGACATTGAGTGTATACTTTACCTTGTAAGTAATGCGTATTAAGGCGAGTAATATGGCGTGGCAACGTGACACATATCATTGTCCAATCCTTGGAAGACACGTAGCAAGGCAGTAGCTGAACGATGGCACAGTTTCAAGGCGGTGCAGTCGCAAAACGAAAGAGAATGGTGTCAGTGCACGTATTGCTAGGAATGGCTACGAGAGGCAGAGAGAGAGAGAGAGAGAGAGAGAGATAGAGAGATTTGATCGTGTATACGCCTGTGCATACGTCTACGTATGCAGCTGAATGGCCGAAAGGGGGGCGTAGGGTGGACGAGGAGAAGAAGAGCGGCGATGAATGGTGGCGGAGGAAGCTGTGACGCAACGCGCCCATTGAATTAAGGCGAGTAATATGGCGTGGCAACGTGACACATATCATTGTCCAATCCTTGGAAGACACGTAGCAAGGCAGTAGCTGAACGATGGCACAGTATCAAGGCGGTGCAGTCGCAAAACGAAAGAGAATGGTGTCAGTGCACGTATTGCTAGGAGTGGCTACGAGAGGCATAGAGAGAGAAAGAGAGAGAGAGAGAGAGAGATTTGATCGTGTATACGCCTGTGCATACGTCTACGTATGCAGCTGAATGGCCGAAAGGGGGGCGTAGGGTGGACGAGGAGAAGAAGAGCGGCGATGAATGGTGGCGGAGGAAGCTGTGACGCAACGCGCCCATTGAGGCCTGCGAGGCGCGCCAAGGCCGGCGGGCGAGCGGCTGAAGCAGCAGCGGGGGCAGAGGCGCCCCTGCCGCCTCCGCCCACGGCCGCCGCCAAGACCGGCCCCCAGCCGGCGGCGCGGGGGCGGCGGGCTCCTCTCGGCACTCTCACAGCCAACGACCGGTGTGGGTGAGCCCAAAAGGGGCGCAGACCTGCCGGTTGGAAGCGGTCTACGACTTCCAGTGTAGAAGAAGCGGCAGTGCCCTTCCGCACACAGCCGTGGCCGTCCGCAGAAACTACTTCAAGAGGGAGAAAATAACGGGACAGTACTCTCTTATGAAGCTGATTCGTTGAGCTAGAAAACGTGTCGTGCTATAGGAACTACGAGGTGTATTCAAATTCTAAGGCCTCCGATTTTTTTTTCTAATTAACTACTCACCCGAAATCGATGAAACTGGCGTTACTTCTCGACGTAATCGCCCTGCAGACGTACACATTTTTCACAACGCTGACGCCATGATTCCATGGCAGCGGCGAAGGCTTCTTTAGGAATCTGTTTTGACCACTGGAAAATCGCTGAGGCAATAGCAGCACGGCTGGTGAATGTGCGGCCATAGAGTGTCTTTCATTGTTGGAAAAAGCCAAGAGTCACTAGGAGCCAGGTCAGGTGAGTAGGGAGCATGAGGAATCACTTCAAAGTTGTTATCACGAAGAAACTGTTGCGTAACGTTAGCTCGATGTGCGGGTGCGTTGTCTTGGTGAAACAGCACACACGCAGCCCTTCCCAGACGTTTTTGTTGCAGTGCAGGAAGGAATTTGTTCTTCAAAACATTTTCGTGGGATGCACCTGTTACCGTAGTGCCCTTTGGAACGCAATGGGTAAGGATTACGCCTTCGCTGTCCCAGAACATGGACACCATCATTTTTTCAGCACTGGTGGTTACCCGAAATTTTTTTGGTGGCGGTGAATCTGTGTGCTTCCATTGAGCTGACTGGCGCTTTGTTTCTGGATAGAAAAAAGGCATCCACGTCTCATCCATTGTCACAACCGACGAAAAGAAAGGCCAATTCATGCTGTCGTTGCACGTCAACATTGCTTGGCAACATGCCACACGGGCAGCCATGTGGTCGTCCGTCAGCATTCGTAGCACCCACCTGGATGACACTTTTCGCATTTTCAGGTCGTCATGCTGGATTTTGTGCACAGAAATGCCAACTCTGGAGGCGATCTGTTCAAGAGTCATTCGGCGATCCCCCAAAACAATTCTCTCGACTTTCTCGATCATGTCGTCAGACCGGCTTGTGCGAGCCCGAGGTTGTTTTGGTTTGATGTCACACGATGTTCTGCCTTCATTAAACTGTCGCAAAACGAACGCACTTTCGACACATCCATAACTCCATCACCACATGTCTCCTTCAACTGTCGATGAATTTCAATTGGTTTCACACCACGAAAATTCAGAAAACGAATGATTGCACGCTGTTCAAGTAAGGAAAACGTCGCCATTTTAAGTATTTAAAACAGTTCTCATTCTCGCCGCTGGCGGTAAAATTCCATCTGCCGTACGGTGCTGCCATCTCTGGGACGTACTGACAATGAACGCGGCCTCATTTTAAAACAATGCGCATGTTGCTATCTCTTTCCAGTCTGGAGAAAAAAAATCGGAGGCCTTAGAACTTGAATGCACCTCATAAATTGAACGAACTTTTCGTAGCTCAATCGACTGGAAATCATCAAATAAATGAAGAAATGAACTAAATTCTGACATGGGCCGCAACTGGACATTGTAATGATTTCAATGGTGACAAGTGAAAATTGCCGGAGTAGGACTGAAACCCGGATTTCTCGCTTTACGCGAACGGTCATCTTAACCACCTCGACTATCCTAGCACGCTTTCCGTCCTATCCAAATTCCCACCTTGTCCCTCACTACATACATAACGCCCCCTGTCCACCACATTCGTTGCTCGCTGCATCGCGCTGGATTCCGGCAAGAGATCAGAAGAGGCAGGACCTCCATACTGAAATGATCTTAATGGCCGTCAAGCAGTATATATTTATACATATCCGAAAAACAGACACCACACATGCATTTATACGGGTTAATGGTCATTAAGAATATTTCAGTGCGAATGCACTTCGTCTCCTGAGCTCTTGCAGGGATCCAGCGTGATGCAGCGTGCAATGAATATAATGAACAGGAGCGCTACGTAAGTAGTGTGCAACAGATTGGGAATTTTGGCTGAACGCGAAGCGTGCTCGGATAGACGAAGCTGTTTCTATTGTAGTTGCTTGCGTAAAATGTGAAATCCGGGTTCGAGTACCGCTCAGACACAAATTTTCATTTGTCACCACTGAATTCAATTTAACGTCCAGCCGACTTCGAAATTTATTTCATTTCATGACGTGTATAAGTGTAAGCGGCTATTAAGTGACGATACAAGTTGGTGTTTAGAATCTATGAGAGGAGACATACCATTAAACATTCAGGCAAATATCATCCACACAACCCCGAAGACAGCGAGAGCACATAGACAAGAGAACTACTGCACGATCATTTTAACAGCTCAGCATCCAAGGTGCCGACAAGAGAAATACAAGATCTTTTTTTTATTTTTGAAGTGTCACATCAGGAGGTAGCATTGGTCAGAGTTAGCCGTTGAAGGCCTGAAATTCACAACCTGCACTTTATTTATGGATGAGATAGGCTTTACAAGAGATAGCATAGTAAGTTACCACAGTTCGCAGTGGTGGGAAGATGCAAATCCCCGAGTCATGGGGGTGAGGCATCAGGATCGCTTCAGTATCAATGTATGGACAAGAATTGTTGATGGCAGATCCATGGGGGGGGGGTCATGCACCTTACCAAACCAATTAACCGATTTCTGCCAGATGGATTACCAGTAATGTTGTAGAATGTTACACGCGCGGAAGGACAAAAACCACGATTTATGCCCAACGGGGCATCAACTACGTATATGAAGATGGTATCTGTTCTTTCGGGCATGTCCGCACGAACAGATATCATCGGTGGCCATGCAGCTCTCTTAGAATGAAATGATAATTAAATCAAGACCCTAAGCTGTCGACAGGCGTTGATATACATCAACGGGGACAGTTGAAAATGTGTGCCGCGGCCGGGACTCGAACCCGGGATCTCCTGCTTACATGGCTGACGCTCTATCCATCTAAGCCACCGAGGGCACAGAGGATAGTGGATCATGTGGATCACGTATTGGTCTCACCGCGGACTTCTAGTACTCAGCCACACACAATTGATATCATCAAAGTGTACGGGTCTGAAGAAGACGTTGACGCAACGTCGAAACTAGTAGGCAAATAAATATGAAACCTTAAATACAGCTGAAGGTGTTTCATTTTCAATTTAAAAAAAGAAGGAAAGAAGTTTTGGTTTATCGTCCCATGGACTACAAGGGCATTGTTGCAAGGATGGGGAAGAAAATGGACGGTGGCGTCTCAAAGCCATTTGCCTGGAGTGTTTTGGGGAAAAGGAAAACCTAAATCAGGATGGTCGGTGGCGGATTTTAATCGCCGTCTGCCGGAATGCTAGTCCACTGTCTTAACCACTGCACCGCCTCGCTCGTTTCCACATGAGTGAGAATAGGAACTTGGGATACATTTTAACTGACGATATTAAACATTTGCCTTGGCGCCAGTTGTAAGTTGGCGGTCCATGAGGTTCCTGGTAGGCGTCTTCCTGGCGCAGCCATCTCCGTCGCTCGCTCGTGGATTAGCCAGTGTCGCTCGCGCCGGGAGGCAATAATACACCAACAAAAGGCGTTTGCGTTCTGCGTTTCAGCAGATGCGATTTAATCGCAAGCGCTGTGTGGCGTGATCTTCGCCGAGAGCACGGCATTAAATCTGCTACCAGTTCAAAGCATTGGACAGTGACACCAGCAGTTTCAAGCCACTGGTTTTATATATAAGGAAATTCACTGGTCCCCCTCATGTGCTCATTCAAGACGAATATCGCATTAGAAATCGTTTTGCAAATAGTCCACAGAATCCTACTCGTTGTACCACCTGATAGTTTTCCATTCGTCAGGTATCTGTCTCGGGTATCCATCTGCTAAGTTTGTGTTTCATATCGTAAAGGATTGAATGGTCAGAAAGCCTTTCATGACAATAAACAATTACATGTAGAATTTTGTGAATTCATTCTGGGGGTGGAGATAGAAGACAAGGATTGTTTTTCATGTTTAGTTCAAATGGCTCTAAGCGCCATGGGACTTAACATCTGAGGTCATCAGTCCCCTAGACTTAGAACTACTTAAACCTATCTAACCTAAGGACATCACACACATCCATGCCCGAGGCAGGATTCGAACCTGCGACCGTAGCAGCAGCGCGGTTTCGGACTGAAGCGCCTAGAAGCCCTCAGCCACAGCGGCCGGCTTTAATTTTTAGTGTTCACCGCTCCATTTAAGGGGAAGAATGAACCGCCATAACTTAGGATATGATGAATGTTGTAACCATATAGCATAGTCGAGTATAAGAGAGACTCTCCAACGCATGATATGTTTTGCAGCGTTTCCCAAGAAATTATATGCGGTACGTCACTTTTTGCGAAAACTACGGTTACATGAATCAATAATGTGGGTACGCTGGAGAAACTGGCTTCTCTCACGATGGTGAGAAAACCCCTAAGACTAAATTTTTTTACTAAGACAGTGAACCATCGCACTGGCACCAGCATATAAGCGAATGAGCTGCCTCAACGGCAGAATGCCGTAAAGGAGGTAAGGATCTCGCTTTCCATCTATGGCATTGAACGTCATCTCATTTTTTGTTTCATTTTTGTTTTTTGGGGGTTTGAAGTTCGTGAAATATTTCGTCTGCGTGCCTCCCCTTCCAAAAAACTTCCGCAAACTGCGACGCTGCATAGCAACAACAGTGGACGTAGTAGCTTCAAACTGTTTGCAAAAGTAAGGGGCGATTCTGACTATAGTCTGGTTGTTTGCCATGCCTCTAAAAGAGAGCACCCTGAACATTCGTGAAAGGTAAATGAAAAATTTGAGACTAAAAGTAACTGAAAAATACCTCAAGGTTGTATATGAATGGATGTAAAAGATTTGTCCCTGTAAAATTTGACAGCTTTTTTTAAAAAAAATAGAAACTTTGTAGTCTTATTCATAAAACTTTGAACATAGCTGCTAAGGTTCAGTGGCCGTGGCAGAATTATATTGTAACAAATAAGCCCTCGGTCACAAATATTAAGTCAAAATTGACCTGGTTTCGACGCTACTATGAGCGTCGTCTTCAGAATTAGACTCACTGTACTAAAACATTAGGTATATAGTACATTAATGAAATTAAAGTTTGTACTGACTCTAAAAGATGCAGTACTTACAAGTCAGATATTAAAAAAGATCTAAGCCGGAAAGGCGACGTCAAGAACACTTGTGAGATGGCGAGCCGCTAAGGGCTGTTCTCACAAGTGTTCATGACGTCGCCTTTCCGGCTTCGATCTCTTTTAATATGTGACTTGTAAGTACTGCATCTTTTCGAGTCAGTACAAACTTTAATTTTATTAATGTACTATATACCTAATGTTTTAGTACAGTCAGTCTAATTCTGCAGACGACGCTCATAGTAGCGTCGAAACCAGGTCATTTTGACTTAATATTTGTGACCGAGGGCTTATTTGTTACAATGTCTTATTCATAAGTTGAAATCCACTCAAGCTTCCATCCACTCATATAGGATATATTGTCATGTGAAACAGGATGATTCTTCTTGAAATACACCGCATGGTACACATTATTTATTAGATGCACTGAAGAGTGATTACTTCGGCAGTGACAACGTTTGACTCCTTGCTGAGAGCCTTAGCACCGCGATCACGTGCAGTAAGGGGCTCAGGGAGCGCTGAACAAGTTGCAGATAACCTCTGGCTCAGAGACCGGGTCTGCATTGACAACCGGTGAGCTAAGACGGACGCTGGGGCTTGTGAGATGGCTGGATAAGCTGGAATACTGGAACACGGCCAGAGACCACTGGCGACTCGCCGTCTCCGCCGTTTCTTCCTCTAGAAGTGGGGATACGTCAGCAACCAATGGACGCGCAGCAAAGCCCAACTGGTTGCAGAGCAGGAACATTCGCGTAATCACGAGTTTTTTTCCCTCTCCTACTCTGCGTAACTCATTGTACGAGTAGGACATTTTAGAACTCTGTCGTCATTATGGAACGCGTCAAACGGAGAGGCCAGGTCTAGAAAATGAGTGTAACCTAAGGTGTTGAGGTGTTTCAGTCAATCTCTTTGTTGAAGTGTGTAACTGTAAACTCATTACCAGCAGTAGTGAATACTTTTCTTCAACGCAGAAGAGAATAGACGCATATTGATCAAAGTTCAAAGTGTCTTTCAATGCAGAACAAATGCATCCCCAACCTTCACTAGCGTTTCACATCTACTAAAGACAAGCGTAAATTACAAACAGTATTGTGTGTAATGAGGGAAGTGATAATTTGAAACACGCACACATCATTGAGTTTACGAATTTTACTGTCTCCCATGTGATTTTTTCCCTGCAAATAGTAATAGCAAATTTAGATCTCCAAAACTATTTCATATGCGATACATCTTGACTATGCAAACCCTCGAGAAAAACTGACAAGCATTTGCAGCGTTATTACGGAATCCGTTGTCTGTATCCGATTCCAAATGTCCATAATATGAAGTTCATTTTGCGATGTGCCCTCGGAAGTTGAGATGGACCCACATTCACTGACAGCAGCAATTCCTCTCGGGTTCGAAAATGACTGCAACTAACAATTCGTGACACTCGTCCCCGGTCCCAGTCAATTACAATCTTTTTACGAGTATTGTCATTACGCTGTGTTACATGGCTGAAAGGGGTACACTGTTCCTTGAAGAAACGTTGGACAGTCCGCTTTGACACACTCAGACATCGAACAATTTAATTCGTGGTGTGGTCTTGAACACGTCCAAACGTTACTGAGGTGACAAAGCCCGGCGTAGTGCAACAACCCAACGTGGCATGCACTTAACATGTCTTTGGAAGACTCCTTCAGAAATATTGAGCCAAGTTGCCTCTAAGACCATCCAAAATGGAGAAGGAATTGCTAGGTACAGGATTCTGGTTACGGACTGACTTCTCGACTATGTGCCAGAAATGTTGTATGGGATTCACATGGGGCGGTCTGGGTGGCCAAATCATTGGCTCGAACTGTCCCGAGTGTTCCTCGAACCAATTGCAAAAGGAAGTGGCCCGTTAACATGGTATCACTGTATGGGAACATGGAGTCCATGAATGGTTGCAAATGGTCCCCACGTAGTCGAACACAAGCATTACTAATCAGTGGTGGTTCATTTGCATTCCATGTAAACACAGCCCAAATCATTACGGAGCCACCACCAGCTTGCACAATGCTTTGTTGACAACTTGGGTCCATGGCTTTGTGAGGCGTGCAACACACACTAACTCTACCGTGAGCTCTCAGCAACTGAAATCGGGAATCATTTGGTCAGTCCACAGTTTTCCAGTTATCTAGTATACAACTAATATGGTCACGATCCCAAAAGAGGCTCTGTAGGCGATGTCATGTAGTTAGCAAAGGGACTCGCGTCGGTCGTCTGCTGACGTAGCCCACTAACGCCAAATTTCGCCGCATTGTCCTAAGATACATTCGTTGTACGTCCGTCATTGATTTCTGTGGCTATTTCACGCAGTATTTCTTGTCTGTTAGGACTGACAACTGTACACAAACGAGTCTGCTCTCGGTCGTTACGCAAATTCCATCGGCCACTGCTTTGTACGAGGTGAGAGGTAATCCCTGTGATTCGGTATCCTGGGCACACTCTCGACACTGTGGATCTCGGAATACTGAATTCTCTAACAATTTCCGAAATGGAATGTTCCATGCGTCTAGCTCCAACTAGCATACCGCGTTAAAAGTCTGCTCAATCCCATCGTGTGGCCATAATCACGTCAGAAACCTTTCGTCAAGAATCACGTGAGTACAGTCCGCCTGTTTAGCTGGGTGGTAACGTGCTCGCCTCACATGCAATCGGGCCCTGTTCGACTCCCGACCGGGTTGGAGATTTTTTCCGCGCGGGAACTGGGCGTTGTGTTGTCCTCGTCATCATTTCATCCTCATCACCGGCGCGCAAGTCGCCCAATGTGGCGTCGACTGAAATAAGACTTGCACTTGGCGGCCGAACTTCCCTGGATGGGGCCTCCTGCCCAACGATGCCATACGCTCATTTCCACTTACCTGAGTACAAGTAACACCTCTGCCAATGCACTGCCCTTTTATATCTTGTATATGCGACACTACCGTCAAATGTATATGTGCATGTCGCTATCCATTGACTCCTGTCACCTCAGTGTGTGATTCGACTTCGACGTATCTTACCGAGCTGGTTACGTACAACTGAGTGGTACATACACACGACCTCAATGTCATGGCTTATAGCAGCGGTGAAAGGACGGATGACAGCCTGTTACCACATCTTCACTGTCTACCAATGAGACATACACTGATCAGCCAGAACACTGTGGCTACCTACCTAATAGCCACTATATCCACCTCTGGCGCCGATACCAGCAGCGACACGTTATGGAATGGAAGCACTGAGGCCTTGGTAGTTCGCTGGAGGGAGTTGGCACCACATCTGCACACACAAGCCAACTAATATCCGTAAATTCTGGGGAGGGGATTGATGAACTCTGGTGACACGTTCAATCGCATCCCAGATGTGTTCGATCGCGTTCTGATCTGACATATTGGGCAGCCAAGCCATCAACTGGAACTCGCCACTGTGTTCCTCGAACGACTTCATCACACTGCTGGCCTTGTGACATGGCCTACTGTTTTGCTTAAAAATGCCACTGCCTCAGGGAAACATGATCGTCAGTCAGTGAACAAGAATCCTTGACCATCATTGTGCCTTTCACGAGATGCACTGGCCTAATGGATGCCTACGCGATTGTTCCCCGGAGGATAATCGAGCGGTCGCCAGCTGCTCTTCGTCCCATAGTACAGGTGTCAAGGAGCTATTCCTCTCTAAGGCGACGGATTCGCGTCTTCCCATCAGGATGACGAAGAAGGTATCGCGATTCATTTGACCATGCAACGCTCTGCTACTGCGCCAACATCTAGTACCGGCGACCGGGGTGGCCCAGCGGTTCTAGGCACTACAGTCTGGAACCGCGCGACCGCTACGGTCGGATCGGAGGTTCGATTCCTGCCTCGGGCATGGATGTGTGTCATGTCCTTGGGTTAGCTAGGTTTAAGTAGTTCTAAGTACTAGGAGACTGCTGACCTCAGACGTTAAGTCCCGTAGTGCTCAGAGCCATTTGAACCATTCCAGTACCTATGGTCACGTGCCCATTTCAGTCATAGATGTGCATGACGTAGCGTTAACATTGGCACATGCGTGGGTCGTCGGCTGTGGAGACCCATCGTTAGGAGTGCTCAGTGCACTGTGTTCAGACACGCTTCTACTCTGCCCATCATTAAAGTCACATGTTAGTTCCTGCACAGTTCGCTGCCTGTTCTTGTTCTACCAATCTGCCCAACCTACAACGTCTGTCATCTGCAATGAAGGGTGTCTCCCGAACCCCTCATCATCTGGAGGTGGTTTCACCTTTGTTTCATCACGTGTTGAAGAAACTCACCACAGCACTCCTCGAACAGCCAGGTCGTGAAATTTCCAAAATGCTAACTTCGAGCCTCCGGGCTATCACAATCTTCCCCCGGTCAGACTGAGATAGCGTGACTAGCAGTCATTCCTCGCGACGCTGCTGTCACCTGGACGGGTTTATATCGATAGTAGGTCGGTGGTCATGATCTCCTCGCTGGTCAGCGTACGTGCTCTTATAAGGGGTGACTGGTATTTCGACCGGTAAGCTTAGTCCCCGCTCGCATCGTACGCTCGCGCCACGGCATTCCAGCCCGGCTGTGGCGTGACCGAGTGGCGCCACCTCGGTGGTGGGAGCGCAGCCCGGCGCTGGCGGTCTCGCTGACGCCACCAGTGGCACAGGCGATGGTGGCAGCGGCGGCAGGCGGCAGGTGCCTCTTTTTTCCTGCCTCTCCGCGCCGCGCCGCGCGTCCACAGGCGTAGAGAGGCCTTCACGGTCAGCCGGCGCAGGAATCCGTAGGAGAAGCGTCGGATGCGCCCGTGACGCGCCACTGCCTCCGCGCCTCTTGCACTCCCACGCCTGAGCGCCAGCCTCACTGCGCAAGGCGCGCTGCGTACTTCCAGTTTCGGAATGTTCTCCCATCAGAACCGCAACGGCCCTCACTGAGATAAGATGAAATGCATCTGTACTCTGCAAGCAAGTGTGTTGTGCAGGGCTCATAGTGGATTCCATTGGCCCTAGTAATTGGATTTCTTCCCGTTCCATTTGTATAAGGACCGCGCGAAGAATGACAGCTCTACAGTTAGTCTAATCCTGTCCTTGCAGTAAATACGGCAGCGATACATGCGGGGTTGTGCTAGATTCCTAGAGTCATTATTTAAAGCCGGTTCGTGAAACTTTGAAAGTAGCTTTCACGGGATAATTTGGGTCATCGTCAAGGGTCTGCCTGTTATTTTTTTCACTGTCTCCGTGACACATTCCCCAGCGTCAAACAACCCTGTGACCTTCGTGTTGCCCTTTTTTGCGCAGGTTCGGTGTCTACTTTTAGTCCTATCTGGTACAGGTTCTAGGATGGGATCACAAGTGTTTTGAAAGGAGTCTCTTTTTAAGAGTCGAGGCACCGCGAATATCTGAATGGGGAGGAAATAAGCAGACGTGATGTACATGTACAGGCAAACAAATGACTACAATTTAAGAAAAATTGGATGAAATATTCAAGAGACAGAGCTTCACAACTTGAGCAAGTCAATAACTCTGCGTTTTATAAAGCAGTTATTAGGCTTCGCATTGATTGACAGAATTGTTGGGCATCCTCCTGGCGGATATCGTGTCAAATTGTGTCCGACTGGCGCGCTGTGTGATCCCGAGATGGCTGGAGGGCACTGCCCAATTGGGGAGAGATCCGACGAACTTGCTGTCCAGGGAAGAGCTTGACAAGCGCAAAATAAGCATTAGAAACCCTGTGGGTTTTTGGGCGGGCATTATCTTGCTGAAATGTATGGCCAGGACGGCTTGGCATGAAAGGCAACAAAACGGGACATAGAATATTGTCGGCATACTGCTAGCTCGTGGTTTTGCGGTAGCATTCTCGCTTCCCGCGCTCAGGGTCCCGGGTTCGATTCCCGGCGGAGTCAGGAATTTCTCCTATCTCGAAATGACTTGGTGGGGTTGTGTCGTCTTCATCATCATCATTCATAATCATTACGGTCGGAGGTAGGCAATGGCAAACCACGTCCGCTAGGACCTAGTACGTCCGTGCGGGTCTCCTGCATCGTCCCCTACGCTCCCTGGAGTATGGGACCTCATCATCATCACTGCTGTGCTATAAGAGTGCCGCGGATGACAACCAAAGGGATCTTGCTATGAAAGAAATGACACCCCATTGCATCACTCCTGGTTGTTGGATCGTATGGCGAGCGACAGTCATGGTGGTACCCCACCAATGTCTGGGGCTTCTACAGGCATCTCTTCACTAGTCATCGGGGCTCAGTTCGAAGCGCGACTCTTCAGTGAAGGCAGTTCTACTACAGTCAATGAGATTCCAGGCTGAGGACGTGTCTGGAGACGCCCCAAACAGCACTGGGATACCAACCTGACTGTTGTCCGCCATAAGGACAGACGAGGTGTTATGGTCTGGAGTGCTATTTCTTTTCATAACATCTGCGGCACCTTTACAGCACAACGGTACGTCGACAATATTCTATGTCTCATTTTGTAGCTCTCTATGGGAAGCCACCCTGGCCTTACGTTTCTGAAGACAATGCCCGCCAGCACGCGGCAATAGTTTCTACTCCTAGTCAAATGGTTCAAATGGCTCTGAGGACTATGCGACTTAACTTCTGAGGTCACCAGTCGCCTAGAACTTAGAACTAATTAAACCTACCTAACCTAAGGACATCACACACATCCATGCCCGAGGCAGGATTCGAACCTGCGACCGTAGCGGTCGCTCGGTTCCAGACTGCAGCGCCTAGAACCGCACGGCCACTCCGGCCTGCCTACTCCTAGTTTTCGTGGTTGCCAAAGCTTACCGTGGCCAATACGGTCGCCGGATCCCTCCCCAACTGAGAACGTTTAGAGCATATGGGCTAGGCCCTCCAACAGCTCACGGTTATTGTGATATAACGCGCCACTTGGACAGAATGTAGTACGAAGTCCCTTAGGGAGACATCCAAGAACTCTGTCCACCAATGTCGAGCCGAATAACTCCTGGCACCAGGGCCAGAGGTAGCCCAATGCATTATTGACTTGATCTGTTTGTGAAGCTCTTCCTCTTGAACAGATAATCCAATCTTTTTGAAACTGTAATCATTTGTTTGTCTGTAGATGTACACCACATCTACCGATTTCCATCCCATTCGTATAATTCCTTCCTAGTGCGTCGTTTTTCTTTTACTTTTTTATTTATTTTAGAGTGTATTTTTATGAGTTGACTAATACCAGTTGCTATTCACTGACAATGTAATCATATCATCTTTTTTTTCGTTTTGTATGTTCAAAAATGTTACATTCCTGAAAATTTAAAAGAGCTTGCCAATCTTCACACCATATGTAAATCTTATCAAGATTTGGTTGAATATTTTTGTATCTTTCCTTCAAACAGTACTTATTACAGATAACTGTATCATCTCCAAAATCTCTGAGGTTATTTTAAATATTATCCGCAAGTTCGTTAATGTACAACATGAGCAGCAAGGATACCAGCACACCTCCCTGTGGCACGATCCAAGCTACTTCGAAATCTATCAGTGACTGTCCACGATAGCGTGCTGTGTTATCCCTACCGTGAAGTACTCAATCATGTTACAATGTTTGTTTGATACCCTATATGATGTAAATTCCATTATTAAGTGCTGTTCAGGTACTGAGTCAGATGCTTTTGAAGGTAAGAAATGCCGCATCTAGCTGACTGCCATGAGCCAAGGCTTCTAGGAAGTCGAGTAAGAAACGCTCGAGTTAGGGTTTCACATGACCGGTTTGTGGAATAGATGCTGGCTAGTGGGCAGGTCATTCTGCTCGAAATACTGATTTTGGACGCAGGCAGTGTAGCGCAACATCCTACACGGATAGCCATCGAGAACACAAAAGAATCTTCTGACGTACTTCAAGGAAGTGCAGTGGAGCCGCTAGACTTCATTCGTGTACGTAACTCTAGAATAAATGTCAGGCATTTCAATGATGATACCGTTACCAATCATGGAGTATTATTATGGAAATCAGTTTCAATACACTGTCTTTGAAATGATGAAAGCAGCAGGAAAGAAATACAAGGGGTGAAAGGTTACGTACAAATTGAACAGAAACCAGACCACAGCTGTGAAAGCGAAGGACGTGAAACGGAAGAGCAATTGAAAAGCGAATGACACATGGATGAAGCTCTTCATAAATATTGTTCATGTTGTACATTGAGCAAGTATAGAAAGCGTTTCGGAATATTTGGAGCAGCGGATGAAACGGTGCTATCGATGTCCCCACAGGTTGGTAGCTCTGCAGCATCTAAATATCACTGTGTGCTTCGGCTGGAGATGTCGCATCTGAAGAAACTTGTCCACTCTCCTCTGCGCCGAACTGAGGCCAGTATCAAGGCTAGAAGCGCTGTTACATGGTCTTAATGTGATGCCTACTGGGTGAGAATGACGAATTTTTGCTCTGGCTTGCTTAATGTTGTGAGTCGGGGCCGTGATCTTTTTCCACGCTGAATGTCGAACTGCTTCTGCGTTAGCATGGTGACGAAAGATCCTGGTATTTCGTTTGCCTACATATGACTTGGCGGTCAGAAGTTCCGTCAGACGGCAATTTTTTTGCTCGGTGTGTTCTTATAACTAAGAAACCATACATTTTGAAAATGTGAAATCTTATGGGACTTAACTGCTAAGGTCATCAGTCCCTAAGCTTACACACTACTTAACTTAAATTATCCTAAGGACAAACACACACACACACACACATGCCCGAGGGAGGACTCGAACCTCCGGCGAGACCAGCCGCATAGTCTATGACTGCAGCGCCTTAGACCGCTCGGCTAACCATACATTTTCTGGGTGATGTCAGTTAAAGGGCGGAAGTAATATCGATGATATAGCATCAACAGTATTACATTAATTGGAGTTTTTATTACACTTCTAACCGCAGTGTCGTCATTATGCAACTTAAGTGAATGTAGAAGTTTAATTGTAGACAGAATATGTGGACTACTGTGGAATACAAGGGAATAGTCTGTTATATAGAGTGAATACTTTTTCTGTTGTGTACCTTTTCCGCTTTATTGTGCAACAGATTTTCAGCAATATAGTCTCCAAAAATTATTAACACATTATCTGTTTCTTTTGAAGTGAAATATTCATGTATTCGTTGTATGATTTTTCAACGAAGAAACCGGAAAAATAGTATTGTTCGCAACACTTCCCCAGGTTATGAAATGAATTTATCAAAGTAGACACACACGAAATTAGAACAAAGAAATGTTTTAGAACTATGAATATACAGAAGAAAATGGAATCAAATTCCTGTTACGTATCTATGTATAAGGGGCAGTCAAATGGAAAGGAGATAAATGAAGAAAAGTAAGTAAACTGTTCGTTATTTTAAAATTAATTTGCCTAACTTTTAATACGTTCATCGCAAAGTGTGACAAGACGGTCATCTTCGAAGTAGAAAAATATTTGCGTCGCTTGTGGAACCATGATTGTACCTATGTGTCTACCTCTCGAACGGCAGCGAAATGTCTTTCTTTGTGACTTCAGAAATGGGGAAATCGCGGGATACAGATCAGGGCTATATGGAGGATGTGTAAGGGGCTGCCAACGGAACTTCCGCAGTGTACTCGAAACAATAAGCATATTATCAGTTACGGCATAGCCGGCTGGAGTGGCCGAGCGGTTCTAGGCGCTACAGTCTGGAACCGCGCGACAGCTACGGTCGCAGGTTCGAATCCTGCCTCGGGCATGGATGTGTGTGATATCCTTAGGTTGGTTAGGTTTAAGTAGTTCTAAGTTCTAGGGGACTGATGACCACAGCAGTAAATCCCATAGTGCTCAGAGCCATTTAGTTACGGCATATACTTCTGAAGTAATAAACAGTTTACTTACTTTTTTCCATCTGTCTCGTTTTCACGTGACTACCTTCTTATATGTTTCACAATAGCAGATATACATAATTCTGTGGTCGAGGAAGCAACGAGGAACCGTTAGTAATTCAGACTGACGCCTTTGATGTACTTGACTTCTGGACCGCGTCTCTCGTCTCTACGCCCTAATTCGTTCATTTACAAAAGAAATGATAACTGTTGTTTACTTGTGATTTGGAGCAGTCCGCGTAGATTTCCTGTTTAGTTCATTATTGGAAGTTGCACATATTTTTAAATTCTTTACCTCGCGCTATTGATATTTTCACGAACACTTTGACGTCTCTAGAGGAGAGGGTAATATGTAGCTGTCTCGCAGGCAAGCACCGCCGGTGCCTAGCGAGCCACGCCTGTTATTGCCGAATTAGCACGCGCCCCTAATGCCTCGTATTAATTTGCGCCGCGTCCCTGAGGCGTGCTTATTACCACGATTCAATTGGGGTCCCCCTTTCTACGTTTTATTTTCATTTGCCCAAGGAGCGACGGTGGTTGTTAGGCTGCAGTCTGATCGCCGCTCTAATATAACTTCGAAGTAGATTAGGGAAGAAGTTGCGCCTTAGATCTCAATTACGACCCAAATGCTCGGTTTTCCATTACGAGTTTGATCGAAAACATAATTGATCGCTACTAGATTTCTCATTTAATGTTTAAAAATATATTAGCTGCAAATTAAAGACGGGAGTCCTCCTTGTGAGCGACTAAAAAAGAGTGGAGTCATAAATCGTAAGTAAGAGCAGCCGTAATTAGAAGGTACTGATCAGCTAAAGCTAGACGTTTAGCATGCTGAACGCGAACCCGTTGCGACAATTAAGCGCGAAATTTGCATCCTGACTCTGGAATTTAGCAATGAGCACATCAGGTAATAATACGCCTCGTCAGCATGGGAGCACCGCCCATTGATTCAGGTTGATTCGGTTTCATTCATTTTCTGCGCTGGAAACATCTGAATAAGTGAGGCGAGTGAGAAATCGAAATATACCTCGAGTTGAGCAATAAAATTTATTGGCCGTAGCGAAAGCAGGAATATTGCTCAACAAATCCAGTTTCTGCAATTGCAACTATCAGATCAGACACTCAAGTGGATTCTGATACCCATGCGCGAAAGGCGTCTCATTGACCGCAATACTTTGATATATAACTAAGAAGCTTCGTTAGTTCCAAATTGTACCTCTGAAAAGTTTAGTATCCTGTTGCTTACTCTCATATTTCTCTTCGGTCATAGAGTTTACCCTTCACTATACTCTCCTACCCAAGTACAACTGATTTTCGGCATACTTAGTGATCACAGCCAACAGATTAAAAATCATAGAAATGGTGCAGTGTACTTGACTGAGTACTTTGAGATGAGGAACTAATAGAGGGAAATTAATTGGTAGTTTTTCATTGACGTAAACAAAATACAATGAAGCGCCAAAGAAACTAGAAAGGATACAGAGATATGTAAATGGGCAGAATACGGCGCTGCGGTCAGCAACGCCTATATCAGACAGGCGTCTGGTTATATAGGTTATTGCTGCTCCAATGGGCAAGATTAAAGAGAGCTTCAGCGTGATGATATAGTCGCCGCACGAGCTACGGGACAGAGGATCTCAGGAGTAGCGATAAGGTGAGGATTTTCCCGTACGACCCTTTCAAACAAGTGTACCATGAATGTCAGGAATCCTCTATACATCAAATCTCCGACATCGTTGAGGTCGGAAAAAGTTCTTGCAAGTACGGGACCAACGACGACTGAAGAGAATCGTTCAGCGTGACAGAAGTACAACCCTCCCGCAAATTGCTGCAGATTTCAATGTTGGGCCATCAGCAAGTGTCAGCGTGCGAATCATGCAGCGAAACGTCATCGATATGGTCTTTCGAAGCCGAGGGCCCACTCGCATATGCTTGATAACTGCACGACACAAAGCTTTACGCCTCGCCTGGGTTCGTCAACACTGCACTGGACTGTTGACTGGAAACAAGTTGCCTGGTCGGACAAGCCTCGTTTCAAATTGTATCGAACGGATGGACGCGTACAGGTATGAGACAACCTTCTGAATCCATGGACCCTGCATGTCAGCATGGGGTGGTTCAAGCTGGTTGGGACTCTGTAGTGATGTAGGACGTGTGGAGCTGGAGTGATATGGGACCCCTGACACGTCTAGATACAGCTCTGACAGGTGACACATACGTAAACACCCTTCCTGATCACCTGCATCCATTCATGTCTGCCGGCCGGTGTGGCCGAGTGGTTCTAGGCGCTTCAGTCTGGAACTGCGTGACCGCTACGGTCGCAGGTTCGAATCTTTCCTCGGGCATGGATGTGTGTGATGTCCTTAGGTTAGTTAGGTTTAAGAAGTTCTTAGTTCTAGGGGACTGATGACCTCAGATGTTAAGTCTCATAGTGCTCAGAGCCATTTGAACCATTTTGAACCATTCATGTCCACTGTGCATTCCGACGGACTTGGGCAATTTCAGCAGGACAATGCCACACCCCACACGTCTAGAATTGCTACAGAGAGGCTCCAGGAACACTCTTCTGTGTTTAAATACTTCCGCTGGCGACCAGACTCCCCAGACATGAATATTATTGATCGTATCTGGGATGTTATGCAACGGGCTTTTCAGATGAGATCTCCACCCCCTCGTACTCTTACGGATTTAAGGCCAGCCCTGCAGGATTCATGGTGTCAATTCTCTCCAGCGCTACTTCAGGCATTAGTTGAGTCCATGCCATATCGTGTTACCTCACTTCTGCGTGCTCGCAGGGGCCTTACACGATATTAGGCAGGTGTACCAGTTTCTTCGGCTCTTCAGTGTAGGATCCCTTAGATGGTGGATGACTGGTACCAGGCAATCGACAATGACCGGAGACAAACGTCACTCCTTGCCTGTGACAATCGATTTCAAACCCGAAAGGAAGAGCTTCTGTTAGTGAATGCAGGCCCATTTCGAACGGTTTACGAGAGAACATCGCTGAGTGAACTACCTGCGGTAGATCTTTGGTGTAAGGTACCTCGCAAAAAGCAGCTAATACTCCGGCACATAGACCTGCGCCCCTTCAATGAGCTAAACGGCACGGGAAGTGATCGACAGCTGACTGGAATCCCGTAGTGTTGTGACATTGCCTGTTTCCAAATTATGCAACGCATCAAAACTAAGGCTGTCCAATGGGGCATTTAACCAGCAGTGTGCGACGGTTTTAATTCGGGCCGGAAGTGGTTTTAGGGATATTTTTCGTACCATGATATGGGCGCACTCTTTTACGTAGCACGAACACGATCAAGGACGTTATTGTCAACATGCTCGTTGACCAAATGTTGCCCTCCTACAGGGTGTCCCAGAAAATCAGCGACAAATTTCGAGGAGTTGCAAAGGGTGTATTGAGGCACAAATGGAGAATGGGATATCATGTCAGGAAACGTCATCCGACCACTCTATACAGCGTCAAAGTTACAACACCCAGAACCTGCAACTCGGCTACATCTTCGGCATCAAACATGACTTTATCCGCCGACGGATCGTAGGCGGAATGTTTCGCATTGTTTGTTATTCAGTGATTGTGGCTGATTGCCACGATCGCCAGAGGAGAAGATGGAGTTTACTGCTGTATAGAAAGGCCTTGTCTCCTGTGAGTGCTCTGTCCTGTTGTCTTGGTGGATGACACTATAGTGCTTGAGTTTCTATCGACAGTTTATTTTTCGTCCGGAAAACATTGTGCCTAGGGCTGGTTGTGTACAAAGCCACATTTGATGCTGAAATGGTGGCCTAGTGGCAGGCGCTGGGACCTGTCGGACGGGATCACCTCGTTGCGCGACAACGCCTGCCCCTACACTGCCAATCGAACGAAGGCTACTCTTCAGCGATTTGGTTCAAATGGCTCTGAGCACTATGGGACTTAACTGCTGTGGTCATCAGTCCCCTAGAACTTAGAACTACTTAAACCTAACTAACCTAAGGACATCACACACATCCATGCCCGAGACAGGATTCGAACCTGTGACCGTAGCGGTCTCGCGGTTCCAGACTGTAGCGCCTAGAACCGCTCGGCCACTCCGGCCGGCCGATTTGGTTCGAAACATCCCCCATACAGAATGAAATATTCACCCTGCAGCGGAGTGTGCGCTGATATGAAAATTCCTGGCAGATTAAAACTATGTGCCGGACCGAGACTCGAACTCGGGACCTTTGCCTTTCGCGGGCAAGTGATTTACCAACTGAGCGACCCAAGCACGACTTACGACCCGTCCTCACAGCTTTAATTCCACCAGTACCTCGTCTCCTACTTTCCAAACTTCACAGAAGCTCTTCGGCATGCAGACGAGTATGCACTTGCCCGCGAAAGGAAAGGTCCCGAGTTCGAGTCTCGGTCCGGCGCACAGTTTTGATCTGCCAGGAAGTTTCATCCCCCATACAGCTCGGCTATTTCAGCATGTGATTTTCACATCTTCGGCGACCTTAAGAATGAAATGCGTAGACGTCTTTTCGCTCGGACAAGGAGGTGCAAGTATGGTTACGGTTGTGGATCCGTCAGCGGCCAACCGAAGTCTACGAAACAGAAACTGATCGTCACGCCTCCCTGTAGGATAAATGTCATAACGTGTGTGGTGATTACGTTTGAATGGAACTATTCCATGGTCCCGTTGAGGAGGGCAATCGTATTTCATTTCACTACCCCTTATAATTCTTGTTCGGTGTACCCATGAAAAATGGTCCAACGTGACGAGTCATAAATGTGGTGTCAACGTTAGACACTACGCTAGAGGTCGCGATAATCGATATCGGGCCAGCACTTGCAACCTCTCTGGACTCGCTGGCGCTTGCAGCACCGCTGTATGGCACGGAAAGAGACTTGCAGATCGCACCGGCCGAGTCAACTACAGGTCGTGAGCGAAGTCAGATTAGAATAGCTTTCAGCTCGCAGTCTCTAGTTCGCGCATGTATTACGCACGTAATACCAGAATTGTGTTATTTTGATTTTTGTATAATGGAGTTAATGTTTGTTAATGAGTCATTTGTATTCAAGAAATATAGTTGTTATTAGTTATGTTCCCGGAGTGAAGTAGCAGGACAAATTTAAGTAAAAGTTATTTACTAAAGTGGCTCAAAATGGCACTGAGCACTATGCGACTTAACTTCTGAGGTCATCAGTCGCCTAGAACTAATGAAACCTAACTAACTTGAGGACATCACACACATCCATGCCCGAGGCAGGATTCGAACCTGCGACCGTTGCGGTCGCCCGGTTCCAGACTGAAGCGCCTAGAACCGCACCGCCACTCCGGCCGGCTTTACTAAAGTATTCCAATACTATTTATTATAGAATGTTCCAGATTCCCACAACCACCCCACTCGTGCTAGCCTCTATCATCCCATTGCAAATCCCAGGGGTACCGATCGAAAAGCATCCTGCATTTGTGTGAGGTCATGACATGCTGTCATCGACCTTCACATCAATAGAAAACCATCAACGTCAGATGGAGAAATAACTCCTGCAAGAATACTCTTGCTAAAAAGAGAAGGGTGAAGTGAGAAGTGTAATAAATAACATCTGTGAAGCGTTTACAAACTTGTGTATGCAAATGTGCCTCTTGTGTCACGTGGTATGTACGAACATGATGGAGAAAAGAATGTATGATGGTGCTAAAACGTTAAAAACGCTTTTCTTGGATTATGTGGAATATGTATTTCATCACATCATTCGAGAGAAAAAAAAATAAAGCATGTATTAAGACAAATTTCACCTGATGATGGGCCCGCAGGGTCCGAAACGCATGGTGTACAATACGACAAGATGTGACTGAAGGTGTCTTTTAGTTCATGCTTCCAGTGTATGAAAATAGTGACGTTTGAAGCTGCAAAATATGGATGAAATTAAAATGTAATAAATGAATTGAACAACAGGGGGATGTGAGCAGCCTGCAAGTTGAATGGGTTTAGCAAGTGCCGACGATTACCACAGTCCAGAAGCCTTTTCGGGCTATTGCCCTCGGCCAACCTCAGCTTAATTGTTTTCGCGCTCAACATCTCGGGCATCGCTGGCCAACATCGCAGCTACTGAAAGCGGATCCTACAAATAAGCCCGAGCCACCGGAATTGCTGCCCCCGGTTGCCTCACACGTTGACGCGCTTGATCACGACGGGCCGCGGCTTATTCTGGGCGGCGTGATTCACTCGCCGGCTCCGGGGCTGATAAGCGCCAACGAGCGTAACGAGGCTCAGCGCAGCCGACGGAAGCGCGACGCTAATTGTCGCTGTCGGGCCGCTGATTCACGGCCGCGCCGCGCACAGATTCACTGCGCCCCGCGCATGCGCGCACTCGTCAACTCCTCAAGGCCTCTCATCGTGCTTTATGTCTCGAGAGAACGACGTACTACGTAGGAAACTGCATTGAGGCTATACGAGGTGCATTCAAGTTCTAAAAGTTAAAATGAGGCCGCGTTCATTGTCAATACGTCCCAGAGATGGCAGCACCGTACAGCAGATGAAATTTTATCGCCAGCAGCGAGAATGGCAACTGTTTTAAATACCTAAAATGGCGACGTTTTCCTTACTTGAACAGCGTGCAATCATTCGTTTTCTGAATTTGTGAGGTGTGAAACCAATTGAAATTCATAGACAGTTGAAGGAGACATGTGGTGATGGAGTTATGGATGTGTCGAATGTGCGTTCGTGGGTGCGACAGTTTAATGAAGGCAGAACATCGTGTGACAACAAACCAAAACAACCTCGGGCTCGCACAAGCCGGTCTGACGACATGATCGAGAAAATCGAGAGAATTGTTTTGGGGGATCGCCGAATGACTGTTGAACAAATCGCCTCCAGAGTTGGCATTTCTGTGCACACAATCCTGCATGACGACCTGAAAATGCGAAAAGTGTCATCCAGGTGGGTGCCACGAATGCTGACAGACGACCACATGGCTGCCCGTGTGGCATGTTGCCGAGCAATGTTGACGCGCAACGACAGCATGAATGGGACTTTCTTTTCGTCGGTTGTGACAATGGATGAGACGTGGATGCCATTTTTCAATCCAGAAACAAAGCGCCTGTCAGCTCAATGGAAGCACACAGATTCACCGCCACCAAAAAAATTTCGGGTAACCGCCAGTGCTGAAAAAATGATGGTGTCCATGTCCTGGGACAGCGAGGGCGTAATCCTTACCCATTGCGTTCCAAAGGGCACTACGGTAACAGGTGCATCCTACGGAAATGTTTTGAAGAAAGAATTCCTTCCTGCACTGCAACAAAAACGTCTGGGAAGGGCTGCGCGTGTGCTGTTTCACCAAGACAACGCACCCGCACATCGAGCTAGCGTTACGCAACAGTTTCTTCGTGATAGCAACTTTGAAGTGATTCCTCATGCTCCCTACTCACCTGACCTGGCTCCTAGTGACTTTTGGCTTTTTCCAACAATGAAAGACACTCTCTGTGGACGCACATTCACCAGCCGTGCTGCTATTGCCTCAGCGATTTTCCAGTGGTCAAAACGGACTCCTAAAGAAGCCTTCGCCGCTGCCATGGAATCATGGCGTCAGCGTTGTGAAAAATGTGTACGTCTGCAGGGCGATTACGTCGAGAAGTAACACCAGTTTCATCGATTTCGGGTGAGTAGTTAATTAGAAAAAAAAATCGGAGGCCTTAGAACTTGAGTGCACCTCGTATTACGAGGGCTATTCGAAAAGTAAGATCCGATCGGTCACGAAATGAGCACCACTGTGAAAATCAAAAATGTTTTAGTTGCAACAGTAAGCTACACATTCCAGCTACTTCTCTACATAGTTTGCCACTTTGACTTAGCCATATGTTGTAGCGTTGGACCAACTTTCCAATAGCGTTGTCGTAGAAGGATGCCGCCTGTGCATTCCACCACTTCTCTACGGTGGCCTGCAGTTTCTTTGTCTGTGCCACAATGTAGTCTTCGCAGCCAGCGGTTCATGTGAGCAGAGATGAAAATCTGAGCGAGCCACGTCTGGGCTACTTCCCATCAATAATGCTGCAGTCTACTGCCGTTAATCGTCATCGAAAAGGAACTGCATGACTGTTACGTTATGTAGGCCGCATGAAATAAGGCCAAATCTCACAGCAGGCACCTATACTTGGCGGCAGAAAAGATTTTCTAGGCATCTTTACGTGCTCACTGTGCGCTCAGAACTGAAAAGAGCGACGTGACGTGATGGACGGGCATACTAGAGACACTGCCCAACACATCTGTGCAAAGCTTCGTCGGATTTTCAGAGTGGTTTCGATTTCGCGCCCGACAGATCTTGCTTTCCGAATAGCCCAAACCGTGAAAAAAATTTTAGAGTACAGAAGCGTATAATAAGAGTAATATGTAGTGTAAATCCAAAAACTTGCCCGCATCTCGTGGTCGTGCGGTAGCGTTCTCGCTTCCCACGCCCGGGTTCCCGGGTTCGATTCCCGGCGGGGTCAGGGATTTTCTCTGCCTCGTGATGGCTGGGTGTTGTGTGCTGTCCTTAGGTTAGTTAGGTTTAAGTAGTTCTAAGTCCTAGGGGACTGATGACCATAGATGTTAAGTCCCATAGTGCTCAGAGCCATTTGAACCATTTGAAGTTTGTTGTAAATAATACAACTCTTTTTCGAACTAACTGCTTAGTACACAGTATCAATACTAGGAATAAGAACAATATACATAAAGATTTACTCTTTCCCAGAAATGAGTCCAGTATTCAGCAACGTATATTTTCAATAAGTTACCAGCAACCATTAAGTATTTAGTTTCAGACAAGGCACAATTTAAACATAATTTAAAAGAATTTTCGGTGGCCAGCTCCTTCTATTCCATCCAGGAATTTCTCAACAAGTGCAATAGACCATTTTAATGAAAATTTATTATACTTTAATTTTTGACAATACATGGTTGAAACAGCCAAGTAACTACCTACTGTGTGAATGGTGGATGTATGGAAAGCAGATGTAAGTCTTAAGTCTGTAAATAGTGGAAGTTCAATCTTAAGCCTTGTACATAATTCGACTGTTCTTAACTGAGGATCATTTAAATGAATAATTTTTGACAATACTTGGTTGTAAAAGCCAAGTAACTAGCTACTGTGAGAATGATGGATTTAATGAATGCAGATGTAAGTATTAAACCTGTAAATATTAGAAGTTTAATTTTAATTCATGTACAAAATTTTACTGTTTATTGACTGAGGATCATTAACATTAATGAAACTCAAGTTTTTCTAATTACATTTTGGTAATGTGTTTATCTGACATGTTCCACACCCAGGAGGATCCCCTCTTTTGTGGGTCTATGGAATGAATAATTAATCTTACCTAATTATTACAATGAAATGAACACCTTTAGCTGCTTAAAGGCGTTGACATAAGTCAACGGGGGCAGATGAAAATGTGTGCCCCGACCGGGACTCGAACTCGGGATCGCCTGCTTACATGGCAGACGCTCTATCCATCTGAGCCACCGAGGATACAGAGGATAGTGCGACTGCAGGGATTTATCTCTGACACGCCTCCCGCGAAACCTACATTCTCAACGTATTGTCCCGCACTACATTCGTAGTGCCCGCGCCCATTACACTCATTACTCGCGGCGCGTTGCCGATTCGCGTAAGAGTTCGGGCACTGTTTGTGCATTCGCACAGAGGAGGAAGATGGTCAAGTGGCCGGCGAGCCGTAACTACACTCCTGGAAATTGAAATAAGAACACCGTGAATTCATTGTCCCAGGAAGGGGAAACTTTATTGACACATTCCTGGGGTCAGATACATCACATGATCACACTGACAGAACCACAGGCACATAGACACAGGCAACAGAGCATGCACAATGTCGGCACTAGTACAGTGTATATCCACCTTTCGCAGCAATGCAGGCTGCTATTCTCCCATGGAGACGATCGTAGAGTTGCTGAATGTAGTCCTGTGGAACGGCTTGCCATGCCATTTCCACCTGGCGCCTCAGTTGGACCAGCGTTCGTGCTGGACGTGCAGACCGCGTGAGACGACGCTTCATCCAGTCCCAAACATGCTCAATGGGGGACAGATCCGGAGATCTTGCTGGCCAGGGTAGTTGACTTACACCTTCTAGAGCACGTTGGGTGGCACGGGATACATGCGGACGTGCATTGGCCTGTTGGAACAGCAAGTTCCCTTGCCGGTCTAGGAATGGTAGAACGATGGGTTCGATGACGGTTTGGATGTACCGTGCACTATTCAGTGTCCCCTCGACGATCACCATTGGTGTACGGCCAGTGTAGGAGATCGCTCCCCACACCATGATGCCGGGTGTTGGCCCTGTGTGCCTCGGTCGTATGCAGTCCTGATTGTGGCGCTCACCTGCACGGCGCCAAACACGCATACGACCGTCATTGGCACCAAGGCAGAAGCGACTCTCATCGCTGAAGACGACACGTCTCCATTCGTCCCTCCATTCACGCCTGTCGCGACAACACTGGAGGCGGGCTGCACGATGTTGGGGCGTGAGCGGAAGACGGCCTAACGGTGTGCGGGACCGTAGCCCAGCTTCATGGAGACGGTTGCGAATGGTCCTCGCCGATACCCCAGGAGCAACAGTGTCCCTAATTTGCTGGGAAGTGGCGGTGCGGTCCCCTACGGCACTGCGTAGGATCCTACGGTCTTGGCGTGCATCCGTGCGTCGCTGCGGTCCGGTCCCAGGTCGACGGGCACGTGCACCTTCCGCCGACCACTGGCGACAACATCGATGTACTGTGGAGACCTCACGCCCCACGTGTTGAGCAATTCGGCGGTACGTCCACCCGGCCTCCCGCATGCCCACTATACGCCCTCGCTCAAAGTCCGTCAACTGCACATACGGTTCACGTCCACGCTGTCGCGGCATGCTACCAGTGTTAAAGACTGCGATGGAGCTCCGTATGCCACGGCAAACTGGCTGACACTGACGGCGGCGGTGCACAAATGCTGCGCAGCTAGCGCCATTCGATGGCCAACACCGCGGTTCCTGGTTTGTCCGCTGTGCCGTGCGTGTGATCATTGCTTGTACAGCCCTCTCGCAGTGTCCGGAGCAAGTATGGTGGGTCTGACACACCGGTGTCAATGTGTTCTTTTTTCCATTTCCAGGAGTGTATATATATACTAAGATGGTATCTGTTCTTTCGGACATGTCAGAAAGAACAGATACCATCTTAGTATATACTAATCTAATTATCTTAACCGAATCTTGAGATGCACCATCATCATGAAAAACCATTTTACGCAGTGACAAACAATCCGTACTTAATGAATTTATGCAGAAAGCGAGTAGACAATGAAATCAGCCATAAGAAATTACATTAATCAGGGACTCAGTGGCAACGGACATGCTGATCAACTGGCTAAACAAGGCACAGTTTCAAGAACGTCCTGTCGTACAAAGGTACTGCAATTCATACAATCACTTACATGGGCGACACGTATGTGATAGAATGAAGAATGGAGAAGAAGAATTAACGACGAAGGGAAACATTAAAGAGCCCTCCACCCTATGATACCGACATCTCGTTGGCATATGAAGCACACAGTTTCAAGAGATTTTAGACAGTCATTCCATGAATCACTGGAAAAAAAATAGAAGAGAGAGAGAGAGATAAATCTTACATCATTTGGGCGCTTGTGAGTGACCAACAGCCCTCTTTATTCTTGAGAAGAAGGGGAAGACAATGACTGCGAAGTGTTAAAATGTTCCTGGAAGAAAACAGTGACAGATTGGACACTAAATCAGTTTCGTGTTGTGTGGTACAAAGGCCCCAATTGGGTTACCACTATTTTGAAAGTAACATACGTTACGGTGTAGTACTTTACACTGAGTGTCGCAGTCGGAATGATTAATATTTATAGATAAAAGTCTAGTAAAGATGGGTCCAAAAACGCATACCCAAGAGGTATGAACACTACTTCATCTTCGATAGCGTGAAACAAATCTTTTCTATTGCAAGCTCTTTGCTTCCCATATTTAGTCCTATAGTGCTTAGAGCTATGGTTACATCTAAAAGAAATAAAAGAAAGTGTATATTTGAGTTATATAAATGACCCAATGGGTAGCACAAGAAGCTCTACGAACCTGTACGTAGATGATGTCAGAAAAACGCAACGCTAGAAAAATGTAGCGAAATGCAAGATGTAATGTGAATCAGGCCTATGATACTTTAGGAATCCTACGATACCATCAGGTATCGGCATCTTCGCTTACATACAGAGAAATTCATATGAATCTGTGTTCCAAAAATTAAATTACTTCCCACTTAGATACTTATACTCCACAGGTATTTGAAACAGTGCTTTAATTTTTCGTAAAATTTTGTAAATTCAGTTCTATTAATTTTGATAATTATTTACCAAAGATTGTCTCCAACAACGATGTATACTCTTTTCTTTGTATAGCACCTCTGTTCTTCCTCGTCGTACACTCATTCGGTGGGAGGTGGTCGTCAACAGTAGTCGCATAGCCTATTGAGGCTGCAGAAATTAAATGTGTTCTTATGTTTGCTCGAATTGTGGCGTTATAATATGTGAGATCATGCAGAATATAGATATTTAAAAGTTCAGATACTTTACTTCATTCAGTATTTCGAGAATTACACGATTTTCACAGTTCCACTAGAAAAAAATTCGGGCATTATCATGCCCCTAAATAAAGTAATGAAGCCAACGTCAAAATAATTAGTAATAAGTAAAAATTCATATTTGTAGTATGTTCACATGCCCTTCGACGCAACAATATAACGACTAGGTTTTCAGTTTCATGCTTGAAAGCTTCTGCAGCAGTCATTGATACACTGAAGAGCCAAAGAAACTTGTACGCCTGCCTGACATCGTGTAGGGCCCCCGCGAACACGCAGAAGTGCCGCAACACGACGTGGCATGGACTCGACTAATGTCTGAAGTAGTGCTGGAGGGAACTGACCCCATGAATCCTGGGGTCACGACTCTCCATTAATCCGTAAGAATACGAGAGGTGGAGATCTCTTCTGAACACCACGTTGCAAAGCGTCCCAGATACGCTCAATAATATTCATGTCTGTGGAGTCTGGTGCCAGCGGAAGTGTTTAAACTAAGACGTGTGCTCCTGGAGCCACTCTTTAGTAATTCTGAACGTGTGTGATATCGCACTGCCCTGCTGTAATTGTCCAAGTCCGTCGGAATGCACAATGGACATGAATGGATTCGGGTGATCAGACAGAATGCTTACGTACATGTCACCTGTCACAGTGGTATCTAGACGTATCAGGGGTCTCATATCACTCCAACTGCACACGCCCCACACCATGACAGAACCTCCATCGGCTTGAAAAAATGCTTTAAATGGCTCTGAGCACTATGAGACTTCTGAGATCATCAGTCCCCTAGACTTAAAACTACTTAAACCTAACTAACCTAAGGACATCACACATATCCATGCCCGAGGCAGGATTCGAAACTCCCACCGTAGCAGCAGCGCGGCTACAGCTTGAACAGTCCACTGTTGCCATGCAGGGCCTATGGATTTATGAGGTTGTCTCCATACCCGTACACGTCCATCCTCTCGACGCAATTTGAAAGGACAGTCGTCCGACCAGGCAACATGTTTCCAGTCATCAACAGTCCAATGTCGGTGTTGACGGGCCCGGGCGAAGTGTATAGCCTTCGTCTCTGAAAGCCCATATCAATGATGTTTCGTTGAATGGTTCGAACGCTGACACTAGTTGATGGCGCAGTACTGAAATCTGCAGCAATTTGCGAAAGGGCTGCACTTATGTCACGTTGAACGATTATCTTCAGTCTTCGTTGGTCCCATTCTTGCAGGATCTTTCTCAGGCCGCAGCGACGTCGGAGATTTGATGTTTGCCGTATTCCTGATATTCACGGTAGACTCTTGAAATGCTGTGTCCCATCACTCGTGCGCCGACTACATCACCACGTTCAAACTCACCTAAATCTTGATAACCTCCGTTGTGGCAGCAGTAACCGATCTAACAACTGCTCCAGACACTTAATGTTTTGTATAGGCGTTTCCGACTGAGCTCCTTATTCTGGCTGTTTACTTATCACTGTATTCGAATTCGCATGCCAATACCGGTTTCTTTGGCGCCTTGAGTGTATATTAGGGTTGAATGGTACTATACAGGGTGTTACAAAAAGGTGCGGCCAAACTTTCAGGAAAAATTCCTCACACACAAATGAAGAAAAGATGTTATGTGGACATATGTCCGGAAACGCTTAATTTGCGGGTTAGAGCTCATTTTAGTTTCTTCCACCTACGCTCAATGGAGTACGTTATCATGATTTCATACGGGATACTCTACCTCTGCTGCTAGAACATGTCCTTTACAAGTACGACACAACATGTGGTTCATGCACGATGGAGCTCCTGCACATTTCAGTCGAAGTGTTCGTACGCTTCTCAACAACAGATTCGGTGACCGATGGATTGGTAGAGGCGCACCAATTCCATGGCCTCCACGCTCTCCTGACGTCAACCCTCTTGACTTTCATTCATGGGGGCATTTGAAAGCTCTTGTCTACGCAACCCCGGTACCAAATGTAGAGACTCTTTGTGCTCGTATTGTGGACGGCTGTGATACAATACGCCATTCTCCAGGGCTGCATCAGTGCATCAGGGATTCCATGCGACGGAGGGTGGATGCATGTACCCTCGCTAACGGAGGACGTTTTGAAGATTTCCTGTAACAAAGTGTTTGAAGTCACGCTGGTACGTTCTGTTGCTGTGTGTTTACATTCCATGATTAATGTGATTTGAAGAGAAGTAATAAAATGAGCTCTAACATGGAAAGTAAGCGTTTCCGGACGCATGTCCACATAACATATTTTCTTTCTTAGTGTGTGAGGAATGTTTGCTGAAAGTTTGGCCGTACCTTTTTGTAACACCCTGTATATTACGATTAGAGTCTTAAACGATGGTTATCAGAAATAAGTATTTCTAATAATATAATTTTAGTGAATAATAATTGTTATGATAAATTGTAACAAAATTCACACAAAAAATTTAGGAACTTCATCGTCAATGTGGTTGTCTTGTAGTTCATCTATTCAACTTAAATTTTGCACTCATCTATTTTTATAGATCGCATCAACACATGGAGAGGACTGGGGTGGGAGCTAAACTTTTAGAAAGGCGAAAAATAAGGGCTACGCTAATGAACAGGTCATTTTTCACCTGGGTGTCTCAGAATGCGCTCAGAATTTCAGAACTCCCTGTGTTTTCCTTCAATTTCCCCGTTAATTAAATATCCCCCAGAATTGCCGGTTCGCCAGTAGGCTTCCCAGCCAAGTCGATACCCTGTAAGTACCCTCCGCCACCCGCCGCATAGTGGCTTGCGGACTTTGGGTGCAGACGCTTGTGTCACCTGTGGGACCTGTTTCAGCGACGCTGCGTGTACGGCCGCGCGGTGCTGACGAATGAAGCCCTTTCGCCAGTTTGACGGCAGGCAGGCCGTTGCGCGCGCGGTGACGGCTGGATGCGCCCGCGCCACACGCCGCCCGACAGCGGACACGGCCCGCCCACACGCGACAGCGACAGACTTGCCGAGTCAGGCGACACCCGACACGGCGCTATTTCTTGTATTTGCACGCATCGACACCTCGGCAGAGGCGACGCCTCGCCACCATCGCGCTTTCCGAACCACGCGCTTAGCAGCGGAGGAAATTTGCATGCCTAATGGTCGCTGTCGTGGGGATGTCAAACGCCAACGCAGTGCAAAGAAGAGAACTTTAGTGCTTCCTCTAGCGGCGTGTGGGCGAACTCGAGTGATTTCGAGATTGAAGGGAGCTGATACGAACAAACCATAGGAATCCCCGCGGAACTAATTGAAGCGGTCACACCCTTACGATACATTGTGGATAGCGAAAGCGGAGCCATACATCAGCACGATATATCAGGCACCTTTCTACTCGTTTTACCTCCTCATGCCATTTTCTGCATGCGATGTCATCTTACACATTGCTCAAACTGCAAATACGGAAGCTTGAACTATAAACATAAACAATGTGTATCACCAGTCTATCACTGTAGTTATCGATATCGATTTATGGTATGCCATGTTACTTGGGAACGTGAGAATTTACATAATTACCCAACAATGTTCAATGACATGAAACTACATTATATTAACTGCGATTTTTTTGTGCTTCTCAAAATACTACGGTTAATTTTGTTTTATAAATGTGTACATAGCACAAAATAAAACCTTTTAAAGGGTAAGGAAATGCAATACAATGGAACCAAATCTTAAGGGCTCTATTATAGAGATTCCGATAAGATCATTTCTGAGGTGAGGCCACGTCGTTTTGAAACAATCCACTACTAAAACCATCTTTTCAGCGGTCTTCTTCTGCTGAGACGGTCGAAACGTTGGTTTTTGTTGTGACTTGGCAAGACAGCCAAGCCACTATGATTGGTAGCCGAAAAGCACGCGTTAAGCTCACGCAGGCTTGTGTGAGGTCTGGAACAGTTAAAGGAGTTGAGTCTAGTAAAAAAAGAACGGAGCTTCTGGAATACTTAACTTTAATCCATAATTGGTGAACATCTCTCTTGACGGTACATGCATCACAAGATAAATAGCAATTGATAAAGGCGCCTTGCTAGGTCGTAGCAAATGACGTAGCTGAAGGCTATGCTAACTATCGTCTCGGCAAATGAGAACGTAATTTGTCAGTGAACCATCTCTAGCAAAGTCGGCTGTACAACTGGGGCGAGTGCTAGGAAGTCTCTCTAAACACAGCTTGTCAAGGCGATACTACGATAACTACCGGGACATGTGTGGTCCTTTCCTGGTTTGAGGAGAGGGATGAGGATTGCCTCCCTTCACGAGGTGGGGAACACTCCTGTCTGCCATATGAGATTAAAACATTCGAGGAGGATTTCCTTTGACGCCGCTGGCAGATATCGAAGCATGGAGTACCGGATGCGGTCGTAACCTGGTGCAGTGTCAGAAGTCTCAGTAAGTGCTGATTCAATCACTGACAGTGGCGACGCGCGGGTCCGTCGTATACTAGCGGACCGCGGCCGATTTAAAGGCTACCATCTAGCAAGTGTGGTGTCTGGCGGTGACACCACAGTTTTTAACAGTGGTTTTGGTCTCAAAACAACGCGGTCTAATGCCGAAAAGGATTTTATTCAGTTTGACATTTGCAGTAGAACCCTTCGCAGTTATATTGCAAAATTGTTTGTTTCGAAACAAACTTGCATATGAATGATCGGGCTTCAGCCAATGAATCAGTGTTGCTAGCTTATGTCTGAAGCCATTTCATTATACATGTCTGTATACGTGTGTTCCCACTTTTCCAATTAGAACACTAATACATTAGTGAAACATTTCATAGGGATTCTGTGAAAACATATGGACAATGTGAAATACTGAAGACAACGTCCAATATATTTTATAATGGAGCTCGCAACAACTTTTAAACAATCAGAAAGTATATCTTAATATTACCAAGATTTGCTGTAGTAATTTGCATTATTTTTGACTAATTTCGGTCTCAGCACTTTCACTACCGACGATCGGTTATCAGAGAACAAGTGAGAATTTGCTGTATCTTGTTCCCCTGTGCAGAAACTGACTCAGACCGTATCACTAGTACGAGGATCAATCAACGTGACTGTCAAATGAGACACTCAGAACTTACATGTAATGATAAATAACTTGTCATTTGGAATAATCTACAGACATGTCACATATTTGTAATCATAAATACGATCTAAATGCTTTTCTGAAAATACCATCAACGAAAATTCTGGACGACAATCAATTTTTTTTACCACTATAACATACAGGTCCCACGTCGAAAACTGCCACTCGGATACTTAGGCCCTCCCCTCCCATCCCCACATTGGAAAACGAAACGGGCGGCTATATTTGTTTACATATGCTACTTCTAACTACGATATTTATTAAAAATAGTCATACAATTATTTCTTTCAATCGGAAAAAGGTAATGAAAGAGTTAAATCATCCGTAGTTCGACAAACGTTAACAAAATTGCGTCGGAGGACGGTGAATTGACATAAAAATACATGTAGAACACAAGACTATGAACACAAGACTATCATGGCTTTACAATAAACTTCAGTATATTGACATTGAACAGCTAATGAGTGCCTATCGTACAGCGCAAAAGTTGCTCTGCTTAAAAGTTGGAATAGCATGAAACCATTAAACACTATGAATACATAAATAAGTTGGCAAGTGAGAATTTGCTGTATCTTGTTCCCCTGTGCAGAAACTGACTCAGACCGTATCACAAGTACGAGGATCAATCAACGTGACTGTCAAATGAGACACTCAGAACTTACATGTAATGATAAATAACTTGTCATTTGGAATAATCTACAGACATGTCACATATTTGTAATCATAAATACGATCTAAATGCTTTTCTGAAAATACCAAGCCTGTTGTACACGTACTCATTACAGGTTACTGTCAGGTGAAAAATACAGGGTGACCATTTATGTCATTACCACTAGGATAATATTTAAAGGACAGCGTCAACAACACGAATTTCGTCTATTTGTATTTCATGTGACTGATAATGATGATGATTTTTGTGAGCCATCACTATCATTACCGATTCAGGACGGAGTCCATCATTTCTGCTGTTATGAACAGGCTCCGGAAGCGTGTTGATTCGTTGTTGACATGTGCAAGTTCTGAAGACGATGACATCTCACTGTCCCTTATTTTCCGCACAGCTACACGTGCATCTTGTTTCCTTTGTAGAGACAGCTGTCTTATCCGAGTCATTCCTATATTGTTGGCAGTATGCTGGCTCATTTATGTAGTTACTGAAGTGTGACAAAAAGCGACATGAACTATGTTTTAGGGCATTCCATCCACTGGAGTCTTTACTTCGTGGCGATACTTATACTTGTGTATGACATGCGACATAAATAGTGTTCAGTATAAAAGGGAATTTATAGTCGTTTTGTATGTAAGGCCACCACAGCAGCACCTTCGACACTCAGATACTCCTGACAAAGTTGGTGACTGTCGAAAGCTTGAGGTTTTACCTAAAATGACGTGGAGGGAAGTTAGACATTATTGGATAAAAGCCTGTCAAAGCGAAAAACTTTGTGGTCATATCAACATTTCTCTTGAATACGAGAGGACTTTAAAAAGTAAGTTACACATTATTATGCCAGGCCAAGTAAATTTTATTCAGTGCTTTACTGCACTACAGAGTGGCAATAGCGCACAGAACACTCTACCAATGGTCTAATTCCTTGATCATAAAAATCCATTCCTTGTTCACGGAGCCATTTGAGAACGGATACTTGTACGGCCTCATCGTTGAAAATTCTGCAAATGCTGCAAACCAGTTCCTCGATTGTATGGGCATTGTCACGCGTTAACGATGTTGATGGTCTTCCTTCCCAGTCCGCATTACCCAGGTCTGTGCGGCTGTGGTCAAAGGGTTGACGCAATTTCACTACGAGTGGATGCGACAGTCTTTTTGGTCAGGATTTCACTGTGAACTGTGTACAATTTAGAAGTTTTGTCCACAGGAATCTTACTGTCCTGCATGATTAAGCCTTGCAGTATAAGGGTTATTCGGAAAGGTCCCATGGAGTGCGAAATGAAAATCACAGAGAAAATCCGATGAAGCTTTGCACGGATGTGTTGGACAGGGTCTGTAGTATGCCCATCGATAGCGTCACGTTGCTCTTTTCAGTTCTGAGAGCGTAGTGAGCACGTAAAGATGCTTAGAACAACAATGTCTCCCGCCAAGTATAAGGGCCTGGTGTGAGATCTCGCCTGAATTCACGCAGCCCGCAAAATGCAACGGTCACATGTGTCCTTCTGCATTACAATTCTCTGCCGCACTCTGAAGGGGCAATGAAGATGCTCCTGCAGCGTTGTCGATGGGAAGTGTTTGATCACCCACAATAGAGCCTGTAATTGACTCTCCCAGAGTTTCATCTCTGCTCACATGAATCGCTAGCTAGGAAGACAACGTTCTGGCACAGACAACGAGCTGTAGATCAGCATAGAGAATTGACAGGAAGCACACGTGGCTTGCTTCTATGACGAGGGTATTGGAAAGTTGGTACCACAATACAACAACTGTCTAAATCGGAGGGGCGACTATGTGGAGAAGTAACTGGAAGGTGTAGCAAAATGTTGCAAATAAAACAGTTTTGATTTTCACGGTGGTTTCAATTTTGCTACCGATCGGACCTTACCTTCCGAATAGGGCTTGTACATTTCCAGGTGCTGCGCCATTTCACTCCCACACTGTGCTGCACCTCGTAACCGTACTGCAGCGGGCCTGTGTCAGCGCAAAACCCGGAACATGTACTCTGATCTGATAATACGACACTGTTGTTGAGCAGTGGTCTTAGCGTGGGGCGACATGTGTAACTCACTTCCTGGAATCCCCTCGTATATTTATAACGTAATGGAGTACTTAACTCACTAGAACTGCTTGACGTCAATTAACATGCATTTGAAAAACGAACTATGTAACTAACATTTAACAGTACGTGAAATGTGACGACAACTGTGTAACGCGAATTCATTTGTGTTTCAGATGTTTCGAAAATTTTCCACACAGAATTTCACAAAATTCATATCAGTGATTACTACAGAAAATTTCAACACATCGAATATATTAAAACTGGTTTGCAGCATTGCATAGGAAGTGTTGTAATAAAATGTAGTGATCATCGGTCTCTTAGTCTAACAAGGAAAGGTCCCCAGCAGTGCGATCTACTTTTTAAAATAATCTATACGGTGATATAGGTTAAGATCCCAGGTATCATAAATTGCAGCCATTCATCCTGGTGGGCCCACGTTTACGAGTAAATAACAAAAAAAAAAAAAAATCGGAATTGTGTGATACTCAATAGCGTTAAAAAAGTTGTAGTTTATAGTCCGGGCCAACTGCTTGACATGGAGAAGGTTGCGGGTTCGAATCTCGTCAGGTGTACAAATTTTATTTGTACTTTTTAATCTTAATCGAAATTAATTCGATTTTTATTTTTTTTTCAGTTGCTTGGTTCAGTTGTGGTTTTTTATTTGCATTCACATCGTTTTGATCATCATATGAACTTTTTCATTTGTTTCATTTTTTTTCTTTATATCATTCTTTTTCCAGTCGGAACTTTTGTGAATATGAATTTAATTATATTTATCTCTTATAATATTGAATTATTTGAAAATTCCGATGTATCACTTAAAACACAAAAGTCGAAGTAATCTATTTATGTCTGTGCCATGTTGTATAAAATGTATTTTTGTTGCCAGATGTGCATTTTTTTGCATGGTAATCGTCATACAAACGTTCAAAACATAACATAAATAACAAAATAACGCAGATGAAAAATTAAACGAAACACGGATTTGTAAGTAAAATGAAATTCAAGCTAAATGAAAAATAGATGTAATGAATGCACTAATGTGGACGAAAAAAAAACAGGGGAACAAACAAAAGAAATTACGTAGAAATTAATACATAAAATTAATTAAAACATATTAAGGAAGTTTTCAGGTGGAGAAAGAATGTTGGGAAGAAAAATGAGAGCTAATCAAGAAGTTGGTTTTATGATTAAAGTTATGTGACGAAGGAGTGGAATTAAAAAATTGCATTTAAATCAGGTAGTTGAATAAGAATGATGTACAACTTCATTTCGATGAAAGAAACTTACTGCACCTGACAAGATTTGTACTCCTGATATCCTTCATGAAGAAGCTTTATCGCATCTATTACACCACGCAACGACACTACACAACGTGACTTTTTTAACGTTATTGAGTGGCACAAAATTTCGAATTTTTTTCGCAAATTTGTTCCCATGAGGATGAATGGCTGCAGTGTGTAATAAACAAGATCTTAACCTACATCAACGTATAGATTGTGCCAAGAAGTCGATCGGACCGCTGGCGACCTCTCCTGCAAGGAATGCAAATTAGGAGGTGTGATTTCAGCAGAAGAAAGTTCAGGCGAGGTGCAAACCTACCGTCACAGCACCGACATACTGAGAGATTAACGGATTTTACAATATTTTAATATCTTCAGACTCCGATGCGGACACGTCAAAATTGTAACGGTGCTATCCAAATTAATAGCCATACCAATTAAACATGATTCAGGATGCTGTCTGCATTTCTGCTATGGACATAGGTCTTTGTTCATGAGAAATAAAAGTAATTATAGTGCATCTGAAATATACACAACTGAGCACTGCAGCTGAAGCACCAGAAGGGTTAGCAAACAACAGAAAGGAGAGAATACAATTAGTTTTTAAATTACCGCACTTTGTCAGAAGGAAAATTGGAAAATTGTGGTAAGTTCCTGTGAGACCAAACTGCTGAGGTCATCGGTCTCTAGGCTTACACACTACTTAATCTAACTTGAACTAACTTACGCTAAGAACACCAAACACACACATGCCCAAGGGAGGACTCGAACCCCAACGCGGGGAGCCTAGCGAACCGTGGCAAGGCGCCCTTAGAGCGCGTGGTTACCCCGCACGGCCATATCAGAAGGAGGGCCACCCGTATGTCAGTGTAAAGAAGCTTCCATAATAGAAGTTTTGTTGACCATATCGCAGTTGATACATATTCTGATCACTGCTTTCAACAAAGCTGCATTATTATCTTCAGATCTGTAAGTGTTACAAATATATTGTTCATAATTATCATACTTAATATAGAAAAAACGTTAAATCACTTTTACATCTAATCGGATACGTGTATTATGAAGTCCCTACGTGCAGCACATTGACATTTGTCGATTGAAAAGATGAAGATAAATAGTGAAAATAAAAGCATTACGTAAAAAAGCGCTAAGATTGTTTATGGTGACTCCACCGTCACAGCCTAAAACAATGTTTACCTCACGGGAAGGACACTCTCATGCAACACTAAGTGCACGAAAACAAAAGCCATAGCTGTATCAGAAAGGCACAGACGTGTGAAATTGATCAGATAGAGCACATCCACTGTTGTCAGATGTTCTTTACTCGACGTATTTCACTCCTCTGTGACTTGCTGATATAGTTACTTGCACAGTCGAGGAAGCAATGTCTGGCGTGTCGGGTGCTTTTCGTCTAGGCGGATGCTGAGAAACTGTCTGGCGTTGAGTAAGACCATCCTAAAGCACCGATTCGGTAATCATTGCAGTCGTGAGATCCCGAACAACGCGAACAATCTTTCGTTACGTATAGAAAGTAGATTACACTACTCTTGCCTAATTTGTGCGTTCGCGTTGAAATGCTTATTCCTTCCTTATTCAGGAACGTTTAATGCCACTTCGACGTTTTTTGCTTGCCAACTTTGTGCTGAAGCAAGTGTAATGGCTAGCTAGCAGTGTACCTTCAGTTTGTAGCCCCCCACTGAAAGGAACATGTTTACGTGTAGAATGTACACTACTGGCCATTAAAATTGCACATGATATACGGGTATTTATTGGACACATATATTACACTAGAACTGACATGTGATTACATTTTCACGCAATTTGGGTGCATATATCCTGAGAAATCACTAGCATCATCTAAGCACTATGGGGTTTAACATCTGAGGTCATCAGTACCCTACAGTAAGATCTACTTAAACCTAACTAACCTAAGGAAATCATACACATCCATGCCCGAGGCAGGATTCGAACCTGCGACCGTAGCAGCCGTGTGGTTCCAGACTGAAGCGCCTAGAACCGCTCGGCCACCGCAGCCGGCCAACCTTGTGTGAATACTCTGAAAATCTAATCATTTGCATATCACAGCATCTTCTTGCTGTCGGTTAAATTTCGCGTCTGTAGCAGGTCATCTTCGTAGCAATTTTAGTGGCCAGTAGTGGAGAGGGTCAATGAGCGGGGGTCGTTGCCATGCGGCGAACAGGAAGCTGGGAATTTGGGTCTGACGGAAAGGTGGCGGAGGCTGTTAAGGCAATCGTTCTAGGGAAGCGGAGCATTTGGATTCGAGTCCTGGTCCGGCGCAAATTTTCATCTCTCGCCGGTCGGCCGGTGTGGCCGAGCGGTTCTAGGCGCTACAGTCTGGAACCACGCGACCGCTACGGTCGCAGGTTCGAATCCTGCCTCGGGCATAGATGTGTGTGATGTCCTTAGGTTAGTTCGGTTTAAGTTGTTCTAAGTCTAGGGGACTGATGACCTCCGATTTTAAGTCCCTTAGTGCTCAGGACCATTTGAATCATTTTCATCCCTTACCTTTGCATTGCCGCAATCCCCTAAGAGACTGTAAGTCATTGCTTCCTTCCTATCTGTTTCCCATTCCACTTCGTATCCATGTCTTTCACCCGAGCTCTTCATCTTTAAAGCATTGTGTGTTAGCCTGTTGGCGTACGCTGCAGTGGCGGGCTGGTCAAGGTGCTTGACTCGAAGCCGGCTGCGAGACACGGGCACGCGGGCTGTCGTTATTTACTCGCGGCTGTAACAAATGGACGGCCGTGCAGCGGAGGCGGCGCACCTGTTGGCGCCGAGAGAGCGCGACAGATAAATCACAGGCGAGCCGCGTGGCATGGGCGGCGCCGTGGGCGGCGAGGCGCTGGTCGGCCCGGCGTCCGCTGCAGGCCGCGGCGCGGCGCACTGCTGCTGCTGCTGCCGGTGCGGGCCCATTCATGCCGCCCCAAGGCCGGCGGCCGTGCGGCAGGTGGGCGGCAGGATCGCGCGGCGCGCCAGCCGCTGCGGCGCGGTCATCCTCCACCGCGTCTTGCACCACGCCTGCAGTGGTCAGATTCTACACTACTGGCCATTAAAATTGCTACACCACGAAGATGACGTTCTACAGACGCGAAATTTCACCGACAGGAAGAAAATGCTGTGATATGCAAATGATTAGCTTTTCAGAGCATTCGCACGAGTTTGGCGCCGTTGGCGACTCCTACAACTTCCTGACATGAGGAATGTTTCCAACCTATTTCTCATACACAAACAGCAGTTGACCGGCGTTGCCTGGTGAATCGTTGTTGTGATGCCTCGTGTAAGAAGGAGAAGTGCGTACCATCACGTTTCCGACTTTGATAATGGTCGGATTGTAGCCTATCGCGATTGCGGTTTATCGTATCGCGACATTGCTGCTCGCGTTGGTCGAGATCCAATGACTGTTTGCAGAATATGGAATCGGTGGGTTCAGAAGGGTAATACGGAACGCCGTGCTGGATCCCAACGGCCTCGTATCACTAGCAGTCGAGATGACGGGCATCTTATCAGTATGGCTGTAACGGATCGTGCAGGCACGTCTCGATCCCTGAGTCAACAGATGGGGACGTTTGCAAGACAACAACCATCTGCACGAACAGTTCGACGACGTTTGCAGCAGCATGGACTACCAGCTCGGAGATCGTGGCTGCGGTTACCCTTGACGCTGCATCACAGACAGGAGCGCCTGCGATGGTGTACTCTACGACGAACCTGGGTGCACGAATGGCAAAACGTCATTTTTTCGGATGAATCCAGGTTCCGTTTGCAGCATCATGATAGTCGCATCCGTGTTTGGGGACATCGCGGTGAACACACATTGGAAACGTGTATTCGTGATCGCCATACTGACGTATCACCCGGCGTGATGGTATGGGGTGCCATTGGTTACACGTCTCGGTCACCTGTTATGCACATTGACGGCACTTTGAACAGTGGACGTTACATTTCCGATGTGTTACGATCCGTGGCTCTACCCTTCATTCGATCCCTGCGAAACCCTACATTTCAGCAGGATAATGCATGACCGCATGTTGCAGGTCCTGTACGGGCCTTTCTGGATACAGAAAAAGTTCGACTGCTGCCCTGGCCAGCACATTCTCCAGATCTCTCACCAATTGAAAACGTCTGGTTAATGGTGGCCGAGCAACTGGCTCGTCACAACAGGCCAGTCACTACTCTTTATGAACTGTGGTATCGTGTTGAAGTTGCATTGGCTGCTGTACCTGTACACGCCATCCAAATTCTGTTTTAATCAATGCCCAGGCGTATCAAGGCCGTTATTACGGCCAGAGGTGATTGTTCTGGGTACTGGTTTCTCAGGATCTATGCAACCAAATTGCGTGAAAATGTAATCACATGTGTTCTAGCATAATATATTAGTCCAATGAATACCCGTTATAATCTGGGTTTCTTCTTGTTGTAGCAATTTTAATGCTGAGTAGTGTATTTGCAGTTTTCTGATTCCCGTAGAAGGTCACTGGTGGTACATCCGCACTAAAAAAACTCATTCATTTACATGTCCCAGCTGCTTCATCGCGAGTGGTGTCTGTTCTGTCAGTCATTCCCACAGTAAAGATACCTCTCACATCTGTAATTCAATGGGCGCGACAGCTGTTTGATGAAAATGTTTGAGTGCAGATCCACAGCCAACGTTCACGTCCGACCTCTTACGGGAATCATAAATCTCCGAGGAGGCATTAAAGGGCGCTGGTTGTTCGGAGCTAAGAATTGAAAGCTGGAAATTTAGGTGAAACAGAAAGTATTTCTGGATTTTCCAGGCGGACTGGCCTGAACCTACCCGAACGGAACAGAATCGATAACGGAATCGACTCTCACTCAACGAGAAGACACGTTTGGACACGCTGGTCCACGCAGGATCCGCTACTCAACGCTCTCATGTAAAAAAAGAAACAAATGTTTAATTTTCACAGCTCCCCTTCAGTTTCCTTCCCTTTATCTTTTCTCGCTCTCTCATAGCTCTATGTTAGCCGTACTGGGAGAAGAATTACATGAGGGTCAATGTCTGAAATAGTGGTTCTTTTTTTCCTTAGGCCAAAAGTAGCCGCCAATTTTCCTTGCTTTTAAATCCCTTTTCTACTCCCCAAGGGAAGATATTCTGAAGAACAAAAACAAAAAAACCTAAGTGAAGTAAAATGTCATCTTTTATTGAGACCAGTACAGGTAAAGAAAAAGGCGGTTAAAGCAACCGTTCTAGAGAAGCGGAGCGTCTGGTTTCGAGTCCCGGTTCGGCACAAATTTTCAGCTCTCGCCATTGCAGTTTCACAACGCCCTGCCGGAAGTCACTGTAGCAGAAACACTGTAAACAACTCTTGCAACTGACAATGTTAATTTTCTAACACAAACCCATGTCTTTATACTGATTTCCACTACTGTACTGACAGTAGGTTTCAACCGGCAGCGGTAGCGTTCTCGCTTCCCGCGCCCGGGTTCCCGGGTTCGATTCCCGGCGGGGTCAGGGATTTTCTCTGCCTCGTGATGACTGAGTGTTGTGTGATGTCCTTAGGTTAGTTAGGTTTAAGTAGTTCTAAGTTCTAGGGGACTGATGACCATAGATGTTAAGTCCCATAGTGCTCAGAGCCATTTGAACCATTTTTTCAACCGGCAGGGACGATAGTATAGCATGTACGGGAGTTGCTTCACGGAATGCAGAGTACGAGGGACGAAGGTAAGTCAGAAAACACCGCTACCGCCGCTTTCGCATCGCCACTGTGGCCCCGCTGTCGATGCCGCGTACACCTCTGCCGCACCTTAATCAGTCGGTCGTATAATGGAGCTCTTAATTTGTATCGCCTGACTAACACGAATGTCGTGTTATTTGAGAGTCTCTTTTTTCCCCTCCTAGGTTTTTTATTCGGCAGCAGCGCGTAATTTGCGTTTGAAATGAGTGCGGTCGCTGTGGGAGGGTGGCCGCCTAATACGGCTGCGCTGGTGTGGGCGCCAGGCCGTGCTGCTGTGTTTACACGACACGTGCTGGCCGCGCTGTCCACCGCGTAGGGGCTCTCTCTCTCTCTCTCTCTCTCTCTCTCTCTCTCTCTCTCTCTCTCACACACACACACACACACACACATACACACACACTACATACGTACATGTTTACAGTGAATGTCCTCGTCACAAACATGGCGTACTCGCCATATCTCTGCGGAATGTCGGAACAGATATGCGATAAGATGGAAATAGTGAACCTACCGATACAACCTGTCTATCGTGACTCGTGATATCATCCAAATCGGGGAATAGCCCACTCTTAGAAATCCAGTATGCGTATATTCTCGCCATATGAAGAATTCTCCTCATGACATTACATTCGTTGCGTTCATCACAACCAAACTGTCACTAGCATAGACTTCAGACTACTCTGTAGAATTTTGTCACGCAATCTACATTGTTGAAAGGGTTCCGTTTTATCTCTGCTGGCGCACGTATAAAGCATCAACTCGTGTCGGTATTGTGTGAAGGGTCACATCCACTGTTCTGTATCGACAATATCAACCCACTTGCATTTGAAGACTTCGTGGGAATTATAACTGGTTCAAAAAATCATCGCATTAATTACTGGTTACAAACACACATTGGTCATCTTCGGAATCTGTAAGTCACTGGCAGCATGTGACGAACAAGTAGGCCACAAGAAGTACTGTTATTCTGTCAATGATGTATAAAATACAAAGGGGGCCGTGAACGCTTTGTTGCTATACGCTGACTGATTTAGGAATTCTGCAGATGGCCAGTGTTTGGCCGAAAGTGGTAATGACTGTAACCATGCTTTGTTATTGTGTCTAAGTGATATAAAACGCGTTTATACGCCAGTCATTTCTATTGATATTACGATGACGCGTGTTCTTCATGCCTTGCGACTTTTAAATAATGAAGGTGAACGATCTATAATCGAAGCAATTACAGATTTTAGTCATTTTCTGGGATTAATAATTAAAAATGAAAGTACAATCAGTGAATCATTTTTTCCACAGTGTAATACTTATTACAAACAAGCTTCACGTGCCCCTTCTCGCCTCTGACTTACGGATTCTGAAGATGACCAATCTATGACCGAAACGGGTAATGATTCTAACTGCCACTGTGTCTAAACGAACCACAAACATAATTTGACGACAAGTTGCTGTTCACCATATATCTAAACGACGTGGGAGGTTACAGTTTTAGCCTTCTGAGAGTGTTCGAAACAAAGCATGTGTTTTCAGGGCTGACAAGTAGCTGGGTATTTTGGTTACGAGAGGCAGGGGTGCCTACAGATGTACGTAATCGGAAATGTAGCGTTCTTTTCGTAACGTCAAAACCTGTAAACCGTTTCATGCTGAGCTCTCGTTACTTTTTCAATTCATTTACAATATTTCTATCGTTTTTCTCTGTCGTACAGGCAAATACTGGCTAGATTCCAATCGGCACCTCTGAAACACAATACCCAGAGCACTTAACTTACTCGATGCGTAGACAGACGTAACACATGTATATCTTTCTAGGTGCTAGGAAGGTCACCCAACACAAACTTAAATTAACTAGCATGTCATGGTTGGCTATTGCTCATCGTTAATGGACCTTGCCATGCGGAGACCAAAGATTAAAAGAAAAAGAGGGTAACATATTTCTGAATTCAAAGTTTACGATATGGATGCTTGTGATTTAACAATTGAAGTATGGTACATTACGACTGATAATCGACACAACAAACAGAGACGTGTAGAAGCATCCACTCGTTACGTTAAAGAAACTGACGTATACAGATATTCAGTTTTCTCCATTAAGCAACATGATATTGCGAATACATTGTCATCTTACAAACTGAACAGTTTAATTAAACCTACGATGCTAGATAGGGTAGTTTCTCTGCGACTGAACTTGTATGTAATCTCTCCGGTCCAAATAGCAGAGGATGAGCAGTTGATTCATGTTATTCCTGTCACATAAATATTTTAATTATAGAGTGTTATTTTATTTCAGAGACTTAATAGTTGTTTAGCTGCACCACGTGATCAAGTGACGAAGTGTTACACCATGGACACTGTTATGACCAGGAGAAACTACAGTCGTCTGGCCATAGCTGTGGGTTCTTTGATTGCTCTGGGAGATGGCTCATCGGACGATAATATATGAAATGCTAGTTAATTTTATTACAGGAATGAATAAAATATTTACTTAACTTGATATAAGGAGTCCTTGATAATCTACAGTTGTCAGTGACTACTAAAGCATCACTTAATGCACTAATTGTCAAACTCGTTCTCTTGAAGTACAGTGTTCAACATTTACAAAAGTAAATGTTCATCTGAAACTTGGCTAACGCTTGTCTTACTCCACGATCTTGACTGCTTCAGCTGAGGTTACACACTGAGCAGAGCGCTTCCGCGCTCGGCTCTATATTGACCTCTGTCTGAGGCCACTGCTGTGTTGAGTGATAGGATGTGTCTTCTTCATCCTCTCCTATCCGTTGTGGATTCCAGCGAGACATCACTAATGTCTGTGGTATCGTTACGCATCTCCTAATTTGGTGTCACACCACTGTCTTTTGACGATACCACAGACGCTTTGACCACACGCTATCAAAATGAAGCCTCAGTATTTCTACGGCTGCAGAATACTTTTAGTACAGAAAAGCCATTCCTATGGACGAAGAGCAGTGTGAGTACGCGGTGGCTGACGAGTGTATCTAAAGTTTCTGAAACTTTTCAGATGGAGATCGCAACACAGTATACACAGAAGACATGCATGTGCAGCTTAGTGCGAATTTCCGCCTCTATGGAATGTCTGATCATTGTATGAGAGACATTGGAACATCATATCGCTTGATCACACAGACGGATGGCTCCAGAATGAGTGCTGACGGACTGGGTTCAGGACAGTAGCGTCAGTGAAGAGTAGCACGGTCCCTTCCAGAAGGTCTATAACACGGCAAGATCGTAGGGAAGTTAAAATGACTTCAACAACTTAGACGGATAACAGCTGAAATCCAGGCAGAGCGTACAAACAGTCACGGCGATCTGTCGGGAACAGATTACTGGAAGCTGGGTTGAGATATGGAGTTGCTATGCGTTGTCTGCCGCCGACACCACACCATAAACAACAGAGACTTTCATGGTGGAGTGCCAGAGTCATCCAGGACATTGCGTGCCATTCTTCAGTGTTCAGAAATGAGTCTCGCTTCTGCCTGTGACTCCGTAGACGATCTGGTAGCAGAGATATTCGAGACCCATTCCTTCAAATCCCAAGAGTCATTTTGTGGCACCACAGAATGAATTTTGAAATTGCTGAAGGAGGACTGAATGCACGCCAATATCTTGCAGGAATGGTAATCCTGGACATATTGGAATATTCCCGCTTCAGCTCCTATAGTTACATGGACTTCCGATAGGCGGCACAACAATAAGTAACCTTCAAAAAGGCGTCGTCTGTAACGGAGGTGCGTTCCGAGCAGAGAGTTGTCATTGAGTTTCTTTGGGAAAGAAACCCAGAACATTGCCGATATTCATAGGCCTTGTAGAATTTTTACGGAGACCTGACAGTGAACAAAAGCACGGCGAGTCGTTTGGCGCAAATGTGTCCGATCTTCCGCGGGCTGGCCAGCTGCACACAGCTGTGACTCCTGCCATGTTGGGACGTGCGGACTGTCTCATTCGAGGTAATCGACGGGTTGCGATCAAACACCTCGCTGCACATCTCCAAAGTGTTTACTCTGTTTCATGTCCTCTCCCTCCTCGTGGTGCAATGATCAACTCCGAAGTGTAATATGCTGCCTCAGGAAATTGAAGAAACGAATTCAACGTGCTCCTCGCCACAAAAATGCGAGTGAGCTTCTCCTTCTCCATGACAATGAAAGGCCCCACACAGGTCCGCGCACCCAAGAGGAGCTCAAAAAACTTCACTGGACTTTATTTGTTCACCCACTATACAGCAGGGATCTCGCACATCTCGGCTTCCATCTGTTTGGTGTAATGAAGGACATACTCCGCGGGAAGCAGTACGTGGTTGAGGGGGCAGTTATTCGCCCAGCAAGACGTTGGCTCCATCGTCGACCAGTAGAGTGGTACCCTATGGGAATACAGGCTGTCCCAGTAAAGTGGCGTAGAGCTGTCGCATTGAACGAAGATTATGTTCAAAAATGGGGAATAACATGGTGTGAGAATCCTGAATATAGCCAACCTATTTTCAGAAAAACAGTGCTGCATTACTTATTACTCGCCCCTCGTATTGAAAAAGGGTAATGCACGTCCCAACATTGCAGTTCACACGAATAGGGCCTTGAGCAATGTACGGATCCCTGAATGGCCTGTCTGCTTCCGTGATTTTTCAGCCATATAGCATGTCTGGATGTGATGAGAGGACATACACTTTCGTACCAGCACACAGCCAGTGTTCTTCATGAAGCGACACAGAATGTGTTTCAGGTGCGGCAAGAACTTCGACAAGGTGACATTATAGGCTGTTAGCTTCCATGTCACAACGAAACCAAGAGTTTATTCTTAGCCATGGGAGGCCACTTCATACTGATGTTAATGATGGACATAAGTTCCGGTTTCATCATCATGAACATCTCGACAAAGTTTGATGAATATTGGGCTGTTGCTCCAAGATGTGAGACTTTTCCTTTCCGGTAGCGTATAACAGCGTCCTTAAAGTCGATCGATTTATTGCACTTATCAAAAAAAGAAAGACTGCTGAAAGTGCCTCTGCTTCCAAATGGTTTAACTATTCACCACAGCTTGCGGCAGCTGTGTTACTAGAAATTTGTTGCTGATATTCCTCACAAATATATTTTAATGTAGAAAACCATTTCCAGGAAGCTCTGATCGTTGTAAGAGCTAGACTGCATTGTATAAATTCACCATTACAGCACAAGTGGTCTTAAGTGCTTTTTAAGGTCTATGCTATTAAAGTCTGATATGAAGGAACGAGTGAGTCATAAGGAATACGCCCACTTCAAATGAATTATTAGAAACATTATTTCTCCTGGAAAACTGTGCACTCACTCGTTACAGTCCAGATATAACAAAAAACTACTTAAATAACACCGTATCAGCAGAATTCGCACAGTCGCGTTGAGACGCATGTACGGTGGTTTTCTTTTTTTGGAATATATATATATATATTCTTTATGGTGGCTACAAATTTCGCCTTGGAGACAACCTCGGGACTGTTATTTACGTCCCGGCCTTCGGCAGCAATGTTTATGAATGTGCAGCTCCCACTCTGCTGAATGGTGAGCGGCTTTATGAGCTGAAAACACATACGAGGGCGATAGCGTCTCTAAAAGCTTCCGAGAGCAACAACGCCCCCGCTGTCAAAGGCCCGCGTGGGTTTTGCGCTGCAAAGACCGCGCTGCGGGCTGCATACACGCCAGGCGGGTCGTCTGCCGCGGTTACCGAATTTGGCGCTGTTTGGAGAAGGGGCAACTGCGCAGAACGTCTCCGTTCAGACTCAGCTTCGTGGGAAACCAACTATTCATCCAATAAAATCTAGAGTTCTACATTAAGCAAAGTTTGTAACAAACACTGATATGAATATATTTAATATCCGATATATTTAACTATACACAATAACTAGGCTTTCATTACTTATTTATTTTATCTGTATTTATCCATATAGGATATTTTTTAGCGGTAACTGATTTAAATTGTAAAATATAAAGGAGAAATCCTCCTTTAGAGAAATCGTGTTTCTCGTTAAAAATTTGTGACAAATTTGATTACTGTAGTTCCTTCTTCAAGGAAAAGATTATTTGTAGCTGGCAGTGTCCACTGGTCATATTATATAAAGACAGTTTACTCTGATGATCACATAATTGTGACTAAAGTAAAAACAAAATAAAACTCGTACTCGTTCTGTTGTCAGTTCTACGTACTTGCAATACAGATAATTTTCGTTGTGAAAGCACAGGTTTTGCACATTTCTACGATGTTTCATTCACATGTTGACCAGTTCAGCTCTTGTGTATGTTAGAAAAATACAGACATGCCGAAGAATAACTATGTGTTAAGCTATCGCATTTTTTATATTCTAACTACAATACGTTTACATGTTGCTACGAGTACTCGCTGTCCAACATGCGTGCAGACCTTTTTTCCAGACATTACGTGGAAGGTAATAGGCCATAGACTCTCATCTAACCAAAAAAAGTTTGCTATTCTCCCGATGATGTACATTCCGGGCCACGTGTTGGCGTGTCCATTGCAGTCACTCGTCCTAATGGCGTCTTATATCCTTCTTGCTCTATCTACAGAGTAATTTTGCTTCCAAGCCAGTAGAATACCTCCGCATGATCTGTAACGATAATATTGAGTTTATTGCCAGTCTCATTTCTGGTACTCCTCGTCTGTTTCTTTTCTCTTTGATTTAACCTCCAGCCACATTGTGTGCCCATTCGATAGCGCATTCTATTCGACAAGTCCAGTAAATCTTCGTTAACTGTATTGAGAACAGCAGTGTCTTCAGAAAATCTTGTCATTCATACTCCTTCAATTTAAATTTTAATCCCACTATCCCACTCCTTTACTTTATTTTATTTTTGTCATTGCTTCTTTCATGTACAGGTGCAACAGAAAGCTAGAAAGACTGCCTCCCACATTACACCCTTTTTCATCCGAGAAGTCCTCTCTTGCTTTTTCTATTCTTATTTATTCTCTGCCCGTTTCTGTACATAGTGTAAGTTAGTCATCCTTCTTTACAGCTAATACCTATTTCACTGAGGATTTCAAACAGGCTGCACCATTTTATGTTATCAAACGCTTTTTCCACGTGACAAATCCTATGAAAGTATTTTTTTTTCATTATTAAAGCGGAACGTCAGAAGTGCCTCTAGTGCTATTGTTGTTGTTGTTATGGTCTTCAGTCCAGAGACTGGTTTGATGCAGCTCTCCATGCTACTCTATCCTGTGCAAGCTTCTTCATCTCCCAGTACCTACTGCAACCTACATCCTTCTGAATCTGCTTAGTGTAGTCATCTCTTGGTCTCCCTCTACGATTTTTACCCTCCACGCTGCCCTCCGATACCAAATTGGTGATCCCTTGATGCCTCAGAACATGTCCTACCAACCGATCCCTTCTTCTGGTCAAGTTGTGCCACAAACTTCTCTTCTCCCCAATCCTATTCAGTACTTCCTCATTAGTTATGTGATCTACCCATCTAATCTGCAGCATTCTTCTGTAGCACCACATTTCGAAAGCTTCTATTCTCTTCTTGTCTAAACTATTTATCGTCCATGTTTCACTTCCATACATGGCTACACTCCATACAAATACTTTCAGAAATGACTTCCTGACACTTAAATCTATACTTGATGTTAACAAATTTCTCTTCTTCAGAAACGCTTTCCTTGCCATTGCCAGTCTACATTTTATATCCTCTCTACTTCGATCATCATCAGTTATTTTGATCCCCAAATAGCAAAACTCCTTTACTACTTTAAGTGTCTCATTTCCTAATCTAATTCCCTCGACATCACTCGACTTAATTCGACTACATTCCATTATCCTCGTTTTGCTTTTGTTGATGTTCATCTTATACCCTCCTTTGAAGACACTATCCATTCCGTTCAACTGCTCATCCAAGTCCTTTGCTGTCTCTGACAGAATTACAATGTCATCGGCGAATCTCAAAGTTTTTATTTCTTCTTCATGGATTTTAATAACTACTCCCAATTTTTCTTTTGTTTCCTTCACTGCTTGCTCAATATACAGATTGAATAACATCGGGGAGAGACTACAACCCTGTCTCACTCCCTTCCCAACCACTGCTTCGCTTTCATGTCCCTCGACTCTTATAACTGCCATCTGGTTTCTGTATAAATTGTTAATAGCCTTTCGCTCCCTGTATTTTACCCCTGCCACCTTCAGAATTTGAAAGAGAGTATTCCAGTCAACATTGTCAAAAGCTTTCTCTAAGTCTACAAATGCTAGAAACGTAGGTTTGCCCTTCCTTAATCTAGCTTCTAAGATAAGTCGTAGGGTCAGTATTGCCTCACGTGTTCTTATCTTTCCTAAAGCCACATGACGGTAATTTAACGGTTCCTCTATTTCCTTTTCTATTCTTGTGTACACGGGTTGGACGAAAATATGGAAACACAGCGAGAAATGCTTGCCTGAACATAAACGCATATGCTGGCCAAGCATGCAGAATGTGTTGCTGTATTTGACCTCGAACGACCTCTGAGCAACGTCCTCAATACGTTTCAAGTGTCAGTCGTGGTCAGAACAACGTACTGCGTAGTTGTGGTTGCACTATGTCGAAGCTAAGTGAATTAGAACGTGGGCAAATTGTCGGTGATCGAATAGTGGGTGCTTTCATGAACATGGTATCAGAAGTTTGATGTTTCGAGAGGCACCGTACTGAAGATCTGTACCGCGTACAGGGAAAGTGGAAAAGAAATCATCCGCTAAGTCACAACGCAGACAAAAGTGTGTGCTGGCATGATCGTGGCTGACAATCATTAAAGATGATAGTGACGAAAGATAAGAAATCGACAGCGGCAAAAATCACTGCAGAACGCATGTCGCACTCGCAAGTCCCGTCAGCACCAATCCAGCACGAGAGGATCTCCGTAAGTAGGGAATTGCAGGGCGCTGAAATTTCGGAACCATACATCAGTGACGGAAGTGCCCATAGGAGGAAAACTTGGCGTCAAAGTAATAAAAATTGGGCTACACTGTAATAGAAGAAAATCGTTTGGTCCGCTGAGTCCTGTTTCACACCGCTTCTCACTTCTGGTAGAGTTTACGTCCCAGGAGTGAAACGTGGCGGGAGTTTGGTGATGATTTAGGCAGTCATAACGATCAAGAACGAAGTGCTCGTATTAAGAAGGGTGTAAGACAAGGCTGTAGCCTTTCGCCCCTACTCTTCAATCTGTACATCGAGGAAGCAATGATGGAAATAAAAGAAAGGTTCAGGAGTGGAATTAAAATACAAGGTGAGAGGATATCAATTATACGATTCGCTGATGACATTGCTATCCTGAGTGAAAGTGAAGAAGAATTAAATGATCTGCTGAACGGAATGAACAGTCTAATGAATACACAGTAAATCTGAGAAAGACGAAGGTAATGAGAAGTAGTAGAAATGAGAACAGCGAGAAACTTAACATCAGGATTGATGGTCACGAAGTCAATGAAGTTAATGAATTCTGCTACCTAGGCAGTAAAATAACCAATGACGGACGGAGCAAGGAGGACACCAAAAGCGGACTCGCTATGGCAAAAAAGGCATTTCTGGCCAAGAGAAGTCTACTAATATCTAATACCGGCCTTAGTTTGACACCGAGCGAGGTGGCGCAGTGGATAGACACTGGACTCGCATTCGGGAGGACGACGGTTCAATCCCGCGTCCGGCCAACCTGATTTAGGTTTTCCGTGATTTCCCTAAATCGCTCCAGGCAAATGCCGGGATGGTTCCTTTCAAAGGGCACGACCGACCTCCTTCCCCGTCCTTCCCTAATGCGATGAGACCGATGACCTCGCTGTCTGGTCTCCTTCCCCGAAACAACCAACCAACCAACCTTAATTTGAGGAAGAAATTTCTGAGATGTACGTCTGGAGTACGGCATTATATGGTAGTGAAACATGGACTGTGGGAAAACCGGAACAGAAGAGAATCGAAGCATTTGAGATGTCGTGCTATAGACGAATGTTGAAAATTAGGTGGACTGATAAGGTAAGGAATGAGGAGGTTCTACGCAGAATCGGAGAGGAAAGGAATATGTGGAAAACACTGATAAGGAGAAGGGCAGGATGATAGGACATCTGCTAAGACATGAGGGAATGACTTCCATGGTACTAGAGGGAGCTGTAGAGGGCAAAAACTGTAGAGGAAGACAGAGATTGGAATACGTCAAGCAAATAAGTGAGGACGTAGGTTGCAAGTGCTACTCTGAGATGAAGAGGTTAGCACAGGAAAGGAATTCGTGGCGGGCCGCATCAAACCGGTCATCAGTAAACAAAAAAAAAAAAAAAAAAAAAAAAAAAAAAAAAAAAAAAAAAAAAAAGTCATTCCATGGACACCATGGCTACTCTGCAAGGTCGCGTTACTGAAAAGGATTATGTAACCATTTAGGATGATCAGATTCATCCAATGGACCATTGTTTGTTTCCAGTAGTGATGCTGTTCGCCAAGAAGACACAATCTCTTTCCACACAGTCCGCAATATCCAGGACTGGTTTTGTGAGCGCGAGGATGATTTTTCGTATCTCTCCTGACAACGATTTTCACCTGGTCTCAACATTATTAAGCTTTTGTGGTCTACTATGGAGAGAAGAGTGTTTGATCGCTATCCAGTTGCACAATCATTATCTGAACATTCCACTATTTTGCAGGAATGATGGCATTAAATTCCCTCTAAAACCAAACAAGACCTCCATTTATCCATTCCGAGACGGCTGGAAGGTGTTTTGAATACCAACGGGTTTCGTACACCGTACTAGGCGTGGTAAAGTATTGTGTTTCTGGTGTTTCCATAGTTCTGTACAGCGCTTTTTTTGTCGTAACTTTGATGGATGAGTATTAAGCCGATCGTGCGATGCTTCATGCATATACTTTCCATTTGCTATCTTTGCAAGTGTGTTATCATATTTTGGAGGAAGTCAGATGATACATCCAGCCTCATAGGTTCTACAGATTAATCTGAATAGTCGATTGGCTGTCAGATTCTCTAATGATTTTTGTAATTCTAAGGAAGTGCTGTCTATAACTGCTGCTTCGTTTGACATCAAGACTTCCAAAGCTCCCTTGCACTTTGTCTTTAATACCGGGTCCCCCGTGTCTCCTAATTCGTCTCCTATTACTTGTTCCATGAGGTCAGCAGGAAGTTCCTTCCCTCTTATAGGTCTTGAACGTACTCTTTCTACGTGTCCACTCTCTCGTCTCTGTAGAAGTCCATTTGCGTACCCAGTGGTGACACCTCTAATTTTAACTTCGACGAAAATTATTTTGACGTTTCTCCATTCTGAATCTATACGTGGCACGGCCAGTCTTTTAGTTTCACTTCAGTTGTGGTAACAGCACACTCAGTTTCTGTACCAAGTTCTGTACGTTTCCCCGAGTTACGGCTGCATTTGGGACATTTTCCTCGTTCACTGAAACCAGAATGAATGTAACTGGTGATGTTACTGCACGCTACTAGAACTTAGCTGACTGTGCAGCCAAACGTCACTGAGCTATGAGTCAAAATACTGAAGACTTAGATGACGACCGAGCGTTGGACTGGCGAACGCTAAAGTAGTAGTCGGCCCACCTGAAGCCTCCTACAGGCGACGTCTCTCTCTCTCTCTCTCTCTCTCTCTCTCTCTCTCTCTCACACACACACACACACACACACACGCTGACCTACTTGCCCCCGGCACCTACGCGGCCTCTGCCTCCCACCTAGAATTCTCTGGAACATGGCACATCTGCCAGTTGCGACTTCTCACCGCGGCAGGCCAATAAATTGGTCATCCGAAAAACACCGCCATCCACACTGACACACAACATTTCATTGCCCACCGTAATATCGTCGATGGTTAGCTAGTGTAATTTGAAAGTCCTGAGGAATTTGGGTAAAATACTTTTTACGTAGCATGCATTGGGGACTCTTTGCCGACGCAAAATTAACGGCCAATACCCTTAACACATGTTTGCAGCAGAAGTCTTGAGCATATTATAAGTTCGAATATAATAAATTTCCTTGAGACTGGAAAGTTTCTGTCCTCAAATGAGCACGGATTCACAACGGATCGCTCGTGCAAAACTCAGCTTGTCCTTTTCTTGCACGATATCGTGCAAGCCTTGGTTGGAAGGCAACGGGCGAATTTCACATTTCTAGATTTCAGGAGAGCGTTCGATACACTGCTCCACTGTAGATGGTTAACGAAAGTCCGGGCATACGGAATAGTTTGCCAGATACGTGGGGGCTCGAAGACTTTCTGAGTAACAGAACCCAGTAAGTCGCCTTGGACGGCGAGTGATCATCAGAGATAAGAGTATCATCGGGGGGGGGGGGGGGGGTGCCTCAAGAATGTGTGACAGGACTCTTGTTCTCCATTTAAATAAAAGATCTGACAGATAGGGGTTAGAAACAGTCTGCGATTTTTTGCTGATGACGCTGTAGTACAAGGGAAGGTCACTGAGTGACAGTAGAAAGATAAAAGGTGGCAGAATTTCTGTTTCGTGTCATGATTGTCAGCTTGCTCTAAATGTAAAAAAATGTAAATGAATACAAATAAGTAGGGGAAACAATCCTGCAACTTTCGAATAAAATGTTAGTCATATGCTGATATGCTGGTAAGTGTGAGAGCGTTACGGAGATGTTAAGCAAACTCAAGTGGCAGACTGCAAGAGAGGCGCTCTGCATCGCGGTGTAGCTTGCTGTCCAGGTTTCGAGAGGGTGTGTTTCTGGATGAGGTACCGAATATATTGTTTCCCCCTACTTATACCTCCAGAGGAGATCACGAATGTAAAATTAGAGAGATTCGAGCGCGCACGGAGGCTTTCCGGCAATCGTTCTTCCCGCGAACCGTACGCGACTGGAACAGGAAAGGGAGATAATGACAGTGGCACGTAAAGTGCCCTCCACCACACACCTTTGGGTGGCTTGCGGAGTATAAATGCAGATGTAGATGTAGATGTAGATGCTGCCTGACACTGTCACATCGATTAAATATCTAAGAGTTACTGTACAAAGAGATACGAAATGGAACGAGCACATGAGGTCAACAGCAAGGAAGACGAAGGCGAATGGCCGACTCCTGTTTATGGTAAGAATTCTAGAAAAGTGTAGCTCATCTATAAAGGACATCCCTCTACAGTGCCTATAGAACACTAGTGCGACCCATTCTTGAATACTGCTCCAGTGTGTGAAATCCCCACCAAGTAGGATTAAAGAAAGACGTCGAATCAGTTTCGAGACGTGCTGATAGATTTGTTACCGGTTGGTTCGATCGACACTAGAGTGGTACGGAGACGCTTCGTGAACTGAAATGGGAATCCCTGGAGGGAAGACGATGCTCTTTTCGCGAAACACTACTGACAAAATTAAGAGAACCGGATTTGGGGCTAGTTACAGAAATTCTACTGCTGCCAACGAACATAAGACGAGATAAGAGAAATTACAGCTCTTAAGGAGGCGTATAGGTAGTGGTTTTTCCCTCGCTCCATATGCGAACGGAACAGGGTAGTGAATGGGTAATACTGGCACAAGGTACCCTACACCATATAGGAAGCTAGAACGATACTGTTGCCTCCAACATACATAGCGCGTGAGTAAGGCTCATACGGAGCCATCGAGTTGAACAGGGAAGGAAATGACTAATAGTGTTACAGGGTACCCTCCACCAAGCGTCGTAATATGGATTGCGAAGTACCGATGTAGACGCAGATGTAGGAAAGGAAGTTTTCTGTTGATCGGGTGATAGATTATCCTCTCTTACACGCAGAGAGATACACACACACACACACACACACACACACACACACAATATATATTAATACTTTTGCCTGAGACATACTGTCCCAAGAATAAATTAAAAATAGGTCCACTCCATGTGGAGCAAACCATCGATTTTACTTTGTCACACACGGTAACAAATACACTATATGTTCATAGTTTTCCCTGAGACGTAATGTCCCTGAAAGAAATTAGAACTAGGTACTATTCCTCCGGTTCTGACCAAGGTCCTCGAGAGGTTTTACTTGACCGATAGGCAAATGCCGGAGCTGTAAATCCGCTCAAAAGTACTCCAATACTCCATATTGCGAATCCGGCCGCCCCATTCTCAACTCGCTAGGATCTGACTGGAAAGAACCGGAATTACCATGCCTAAGATTTTTTACTTTCTAGAATCACCATTAAAAGTTAAGAGACAACTACTAAACCACTACAAATATGTTATCTGCGTCTTTCAGAGATATTCAGTTTCCATCTTCTTTACATCAACTGACATTTATTGTACAGGATTATTCTGAATGATGGATCTATTTTCAAAAATTCGTATGTATTCAAGAACAAATCCAAAATGAACAAGCTTTATACAAATGAAAGGAAGTTTCAAAGCCTTTGACGGGCGGCGGCGGGCGGGCAGTGATAGTTTCAGAAGCAACCGGTAGAGTACGCCCAGCAATAGAGCCCGGCTGGTCCTGGCGGAGGTTCGAGTCCTCCCTCGGGCATGGGTGTGTGTGTTTGTCCTTAGGATAATTTAGGTTGAGTATTGTGTAAGCTTAGGGACTAATGAGCTCAGCAGTTAGGTCCCATAAGATTCCACACACATTGGACATGTTTGCAATAGAGCCGTCATTCTGTTTCATTGTCACTGTGAGTGAGAAGGCGACTATGGAGCATAAGGTTTTCTGCGTTCTTGAGTTCGCGAAAAGTGAGTTACAAATTGTAGTGCAGCGGGCATTTCGAAACATATTCGGTATTCAACCACCAACTTGCAAAAGTATTAGCCGTTTGTTTAATCAGTTTAAACAGGCTGGGAATGTTTGCAAAGGAAAAAGCACATGCCGACCGCGTGTGTCGGAGGATGATGTCTGACGGATTCAAGAAAGTTTTGAGTGCAGTCCCAGTAATTCCACCAATAGAGCCACTCGAGAACTTGGAACACCCCAACCAACTGTATAGACAGTTCTGAAACGGCATTTGCTGTGCAAGTCCTACCGATTACAACTTCTGCAGGCTCTCAACCCCCAACCCCAATGACAAAGAGAAGCGTCTCGCATTTTGTGGTTATGTGCTAGCGAAGGAGGAGGACGCATTTCTACAGCGTGTAATTTTTAGCGATGATGGGACGTTGCACCTTTGTGGTAAAGTCAACAGACACAATGTTCGCATATAAGGTTTGGAAAATCCACATTCACTATTCCAACATGAAAGAGACTCACTGAAGATGAACGTGATCTGTGCCATATCCCGTACAAAATGTTATGGACCATATTTCTTTGCGGAAAGAACTGTAACGGGAATCACGTACCTGGAGATGTTGGAGCAATGGCTGTTCCCTCAAATCATGGAATATTCCAAGGACTTAATTTTCCAACAGGATGGATCTCCGCCCCATTGGCACCAAGAAGTACGAGGCTTTTTGAGTGATTCCCTTCCTCAGCGATGGATTGGTCGCAGGGGACTTGAGGACCTGGCTTTGCACTCCTGGCCACCGAGATTTCCTGGTCTCACACCCTGCGACTATTTCTTGTGGGAATATGTGAAGAAAGCTGTTTACGTCCCACCTCTACCAACCACTCTGAATGATCTGCATTGCCGTATCACTGCTGCCATGCACTCAGTAACAGCAGACACGCTTCGTGTGTGTGGGACGAATTTCGCTATCGCGTCGATGTTTGCCGTGCAGCCAACGGTGGCCATATTGAACTTTTTTAACATTTACCACATTTCTGTGCCAGACACACTGGGCCGGCCGGAGTGGCCGAGCGGTTCTAGGCGCTACAGTCTGGAACCGCGCGACCGCTACGGTCGCAGGTTCGAATCCTCCCTCGGGCATGGATGCGTGTGATGTCCTTAGGTTACTTAGGTATGGATGTATGTGATGTCCTTAGGTTAGTTAGGTTTAAGTAGTTCTAAGTTCTAGGGGACTGATGACCACAGCAGTTAAGTCCCATAGTGCTCCGAGCCATTTTGAACCACATTTCTAATTATTAAATAATTATTAAAAACTAATTAATTACAAATTACTAAATGTATTAAAATGATATAAACGCAATGAAATAAAACTTTGAAACATCCCCTTTTCATTGGTGTAAAGGTTGTTCATTTTGGATATGTGGTTGAATAAATACGAAGTTTTGAAAATGGGCCCATTATTTACAATAACCCTGTATTTTGGTACTTACCACTGGAATATGTATGGCAGCCAACATCTACAGCTTAAACAGAGCATCACTCCATACCTAAAAAGAAAAAAGGAAAACAGTAGTTAAATTTTCTTAGTCAGTTCCAGTAAACAGTTAGTAAAATATGTTTTCTTAAAACAGTTTTTCCCGGCTTTTGTACAGACTTAATACATTAATAGAAACATTTGTCGTTGCAAACTAGAACGAATATTTCTGCACGATTACGGATATCCTTAACAGTCACCGTTTCATTTAGAACTAGACAGTACTGAATAATGGACGAGAATCTAGATAAAGGTGATCTAATCTCGTTCTGTCTTCTCATGTATAACAAAATAATTGAGACGTATTCCCATTACGTTAAGAGATTTGAATTTACTTGTGCTCTGAATGCTGTATTCTAACAATAAAGTGCCATATTTTCTGTAAGGATTGATATTAAATGATGTTTCAAAATCATTCACCTGATATCAAAATATTGTATCACCTACTCTAATAGATGTAGAAAATTGAGGAAAAAATTAAATTGTGCATAGGATTACAAAGATTTTATTTTCAAAAGAACCTTCCGATATTGGGAGGGTATACTGCTACATGCATACGCATACACTTAGCAATACGTTTTACGGTTACGTTTACGGTCAAAAGTTTTCATTTACCTTTACAGAAGTTCATTGTTCCCCCCAGCCTACAAAAGATCAATATCCAGATGATAGACTCGTATCATACTAATTGAAGCAGTCTCAAGTTATTTCATTCACTGTTACTGCAGTGGGTATGCGAGTTCACTGAAATTTGTTTGAACGGAAGGCACATAGCGGAAGTCACTCGTCTTCTCCACTCATCCTCCTACCCCCTACAAAAAACAATAAAAATAATCATAAACCGTTGGATCATAGCAGTGCGAGACCGGTACGGCTCTTATACTGCAGTAGGTGTAGTAGAGTACTCTCGACGAAAATCACGCTGCACTGTTGTAACTGAATTGCTTCTGTTGACATGGAGAACGCAGAACGCCTTTCGTTGTTGTGCTGCCGCCGTATCGATTCGAAGCACACTATGGAATGAACAGCGATAAACAACTACAACAACCGGGAATTTACAGCTGTTGCCAAGATAAAGTTTCAGTCTCGATGCGTAAGTTAAAATTTACCCTAAGTTTCTATCATCATTCACGTAAAAGACTTGATCGTGTGAGATCGGAAGACTCTTTTTGGACACCCTGTATTTTGCTTGTAATTAAATCTGTGTATTTGAGCTACAGGTTCTTTTCTACAGTAGCAGCTAAATATTGGCCTGGAGCTCATTTCAGTGGTGCACCTTTGAACAAGCGCAGCACTGTCCAAGCAAACTGATTGACAGGGAGCTAGTGTCTGCTTCCTGTTGAAGAGCAACATGGCTGTTGCACCTGACAGAGAAACCTGTGCTCTGAATGGGACCGCGGTAATTGTCGACTGCTCTGTCGCTACGGAACTAGCTGTGATGGCTGGAGAGACGGAAGGGGAACTGAGACACGGACTTAGTTCCGAGGCTGAGCCATATTCTTTCCATTCAAGCAAAGCACAAGAACATTTATTTTCCCCCCAGCTTTTTATCTTACGGAAGGGCCTTCCACGAGATGCGGTGCGATTCACTCGGGGATTTACAGTGACGCGAATCGTTTCAGGGCAGTGCCCGGCGAAGTGTAAAGGCATGCAGGGATTCTAGGTCGCGCCAGAGAGAATGACATAGGCAAAGGACGCTCATTTCACGCCGTCCACTACATCGCTAGGTAACTTTCACAAAATGCAACACACGAGGCACTTATATAGCAGTATTTTGAGAAAGCACTAAAATGTTTCAAGGTATTTCGAAAATTTCGAGACAGAATTAACGTGTAATGATATCTACTTCCCGAAAGTTATTTTTAGAAGTGAGTAGCCCGAACAATTTTTGGATGTGGAATTTGAGGCTCTGGAAAATAATAAAAAAGAGGGGTTGGGAAGGAAGGTAAAAATTAAACGTCCCAAGAAGATCACTAGAGACGAAACCCATGTGTGGATACGGCATGGATGGGAAAGGAAATCCACTTTAACTGTTTATGGTAAGAACGGAAAAGCCAACTATGGATGGCAGTAAAAGCAACTGGAATGGAGTCCTTTCGAAAGCGAGTTTGTCGCCTCGACCACTGTCGCACTTCGCTTTCTTGTCTTACGTAGCTCCCATAATCGAAGGCAATTATTTAGTCTCTTTGTGGGCAGCGGTCATGAATATATGTAGCGCTTTTGATAGCAGTTTAGACAGAGCTAGTAGGTCAACAGTTTTTGGTTTATTTTCTCCTCCTGACCTTCATCTTGATTCACATTATTAATACGTTGCTGTCTATTAAAATGGAACATTAAGAACGACAGTAAACAACGATATGTTACTTACTGTGAGTAAAGAGTGTAGTAGGAAGACTGTATGGTTAAATTTGTCGGTGGTTTTAGGGGTTATTGGATGCGAAATTTAGTACACGGAGCTGTCACCTCTGGGATCAATAGTGGCTCTAATCTAACTAGACATCGACCCGAACTGAGCTTGGATGGCAAATACGAGCATAGAAGTGGCAGCCAAATGAAAACGAGACAGATGGAAAAAATAAGTAAACTGTTTATTATTTCAAAAATAATCGCCATAGCTGTTAATACATATACTAAGTGCGGCGGGCCCACATGTTGCCAAGCTTGTTTCAACTGAACTGCAGAAGTTTCGCTGGGAACCCCTTACATTCTTCGTACGCTGTCGGTCTCCCCTGAAGCGCTTTCCATATTTATTGAGGCCTGAGAAAAACATTCTTGGCACTCGATTTGCTTCGAACGAAGCACGCTAGGATACAATAATGGTTCCGTAGCCAACTGCAAACATTCTTCTAAGAAGTGATTGACCGCCATAACTTTAGACCGCGCCATTCGCGCCTTCAACAGAACAGGCTCTGCTAACGGTATACTACGCCTTCCACATCGTTGGCAATGGGCTCTACACATCCCTGGTGACTACTTTGAAGAACAGTAACAGGTGGAAATATGTAACTCTTTTGTATCGGTTGTGAAAAATAGTTGCCACTATTTCAGTTCCAACCCTCGTAAAAGGACGTTTCGAAGTTTGTAGCACTGTTCTTTTGACAGTGTGCTTCCGCTTCATTAGTTGTAAGTAGCAAATCTAGAGCGTACATTTGTTTAGATAACACCACATCTATGTATACAAATGTACTTCCCGCTATTGAAGCGAAAGTAGACTTTCAAAATAACAGTACTACAAGCTCCGAAACGTCCCTTTAGATGTCTGAAAAGTGTTCTCCCATATAACAATTTCACGCGTAAACTGTCAAACAAAAAAAGTCCGCCTTCACTAGGTTTCGAATTGCGGACTTTTAGTATTATAATCTGACGCTGTACCAACTCACGAACCACAGAGCTTGTAATCGTTCCTTACTTACGTGACCATTACGGCACTCCAAACCCAGTTCTCGATACCAGTAATATCGTACTACTTTTCTGCGAGGTAACAGACATATTTTTGTGACAATATTCACATTTGGTTTTATTAATGTATAGGTACTCCGATGTATCGATATATTACAGTGATATGGTTCTTGTGTGTATTCATTTCTGTGAGACTGTCACAATCTTTGACTTACTTGTAACCGTTTTGGCGCGAATGCGCACAGAGCAGTCTTTGTTTCACTTTGCAAAAGTTAAGTTGTTATTTCGCTTTTTAAAAGAACAGTCAAGTCTTGTGTTTGGTTAAAGTGGAAATTAAATATATGAAGTTCGATACAAAACTGTTTTCTGGATGATGTGACAATCACGAAGAAGTGTATGTGAATTTACAAGAAGTTTAATAAAAATGTGGATCGTGAACACCAAGTCAAAAATTATTTCTACCATACCATTGTTCTGATCTGGGATTGTTTGATCATTCAGAATTTCCTGAAAAACGCATTTGTTAGGTCTTCAAATATTGCTAAGATACAGATCTGGACCTTCTAGCAGTCAAAGTGGAATCACCCTAGAATCAACAAGATGAGCCATAACTACTTCGACGAAATCTACGTGGGAATCCATTCAAGATAAGTGGCAAAATTAATGACTTTTTTTTACAGTGACTTCATTATTTCCATTCTGACGATGTCATCCACAGTCAATAACTTAGTTGTTGCCCGATAATGCGAAAATACGCTGCGTGAGCAACATTATTAATCTGATTTCTAACTTACTTTGCAAGTGGTTGTATTGTTAGAAGCACCATGTTCTCGTGTTACTTTTAATTACCATTTACACATGTTCCACTGGACGACAGCACACAGTACGAACTAAATCAGTGTTTTGGTTGATACTCCATCGACAAACACTCTGCAATTCACATTTAAGTGCTTGGCAGAGGGTTCATCGAACCACAATCATACTATCTCTATACCATTCCACTCCCGAACAGCGCGCGGGATAAACGAACACCTAAACCTTTCTGTTCGAGCTTTGATTTCTCTTATTTTATTTTGATGATCATTCCTACCTATGTAGGTTGGGCTCAACAAAATATTTTCGCATTCGGAACAGAAAGTTGGTGACTGAAATTTCGTAAATACACTCCTGGAAATGGAAAAAAGAACACATTGACACCGGTGTGTCAGACCCACCATACTTGCTCCGGACACTGCGAGAGGGCTGTACAAGCAATGATCACACGCACGGCACAGCGGACACACCAGGAACCGCGGTGTTGGCCGTCGAATGGCGCTAGCAGCGCAGCATTTGTGCACCGCCGCCGTCAGTGTCAGCCAGTTTGCCGTGGCATACGGAGCTCCATCGCAGTCTTTAACACTGGTAGCATGCCGCGACAGCGTGGACGTGAACCGTATGTGCAGTTGACGGACTTTGAGCGAGGGCGTATAGTGGGCATGCGGGAGGCCGGGTGGACGTACCGCCGAATTGCTCAACACGTGGGGCGTGAGGTCTCCACAGTACATCGATGTTGTCGCCAGTGGTCGGCGGAAGGTGCACGTGCCCGTCGACCCGGGACCGGACCGCAGCGACGCACGGATGCACGCCAAGACCGTAGGATCCTACGCAGTGCCGTAGGGGACCGCACCGCCACTTCCCAGCAAATTAGGGACACTGTTGCTCCTGGGGTATCGGCGAGGACCATTCGCAACCGTCTCCATGAAGCTGGGCTACGGTCCCGCACACCGTTAGGCCGTCTTCCGCTCACGCCCCAACATCGTGCAGCCCGCCTCCAGTGGTGTCGCGACCGGCGTGAATGGAGGGACGAATGGAGACGTGTCGTCTTCAGCGATGAGAGTCGCTTCTGCCTTGGTGCCAATGATGGTCGTATGTGTGTTTGGCGCCGTGCAGGTGAGCGCCACAATCAGGACTGCATACGACCGAGGCACACAGGGCCAACACCCGGCATCATGGTGTGGGGAGCGATCTCCTACACTGGCCGTACACCACTGGTGATCGTCGAGGGGACACTGAATAGTGCACGGTACATCCAAACCGTCATCGAACCCATCGTTCTACCATTCCTAGACCGGCAAGGGAACTTGCTGTTCCAACAGGACAATGCACGTCCGCATGTATCCCGTGCCACCCAACGTGCTCTAGAAGGTGTAAGTCAACTACCCTGGCCAGCAAGATCTCCGGATCTGTCCCCCATTGAGCATGTTTGGGACTGGATGAAGCGTCGTCTCACGCGGTCTGCACGTCCAGCACGAACGCTGGTCCAACTGAGGCGCCAGGTGGAAATGGCATGGCAAGCCGTTCCACAGGACTACATCCAACATCTCTACGATCGTCTCCATGGGAGAATAGCAGCCTGCATTGCTGCGAAAGGTGGATATACACTGTACTAGTGCCGACATTGTGCATGCTCTGTTGCCTGTGTCTATGTGCCTGTGGTTCTGTCAGTGTGATCATGTGATGTATCTGACCCCAGGAATGTGTCAATAAAGTTTCCCCTTCCTGGGACAATGAATTCACGGTGTTCTTATTTCAATTTCCAGGAGTGTAGATCTCGCCGCGACGAGAAACGTCTTTGCTTTAATGACTTCCATCCCAACTCGCGTATCATATCTGCTACACTCTCTCCCCTATTACGTGATAATACAAAACGAGCTGCCCTTTTTTGCACCCTTTCGATGTCCTCCGCCAATCCCACCTGGTAAGGATCCCACACCGCGCAGCAATATTCTAACAGAGGACGAAAGAGTGTAGCGTAAGCTGTACCTTTAGTGGACTTGTTGCATCTTCTAAGTGTCCTGCCAAAGAAACGCAACCTTTGGCTCGCCTTCCACACAATATTATCTATGTGGTCTTTCCAACTGAAGTTGTTCGTAATTTTAACACCCAGGTACTTAGTTGATAGCCTTGAGAATTGTACTATTTATCGAGTAATCGAATTCCAACGGATTTCTTTTGGAACTCATGTGGATCACCTCACACTTTTCGTTATTTAGCGTCAACTGCCACCTGCCACACCATACAGCAAACTTTTCTAAATCGCTTTGCAACTGATAATGGTCTTCGGATGACCTTACTAGACGATAAATTACAGCATCATCTGCGAACAATCTAAGAGAACTGCTCAGATTGTCACCCAGGTCATTTATACAGATCAGGAACAGCAGAGGTCCCAGGACGCTTCCCTGGGGAACGCCTGATATCACTTCAATTTTACTCGATGATTTGCCGTCTATTACTACGAACTGCGACCTCCCTGACGGGAAATCACGAATCCAGTCGCACAACTGAGACGATACCCCATTTTATTAGAAGTCGCTTGTGAGGAACGTTGTCAAAAGCTTTCCGGAAATCCAGAAATACGGAATCAACCTGAGATCCCCTGTCGATAGCGGCCATTACTTCGTGCGAATAAAGAGCTAGCTGCGTTGCACAAGAACGATGTTTTCAAACCATGCTGATTACGTATCAATAGAACGTTCCCTTCGAGATGATTCATAATGTTTGAATACAGTATATGCTCCAAAACCCTACTGCAAATCGACGTCAATGATATAGGTCTGTAGTTCGATGGATTACTCCTACTACCCTTCTTAAACACTGGTGCGACCTGCGCAATTTTCCAATCTGTAGGTACAGACCTATCGGTGAGCGAGTGGTTGTATATGATTGCTAAGTAGGGAGCTATTGTATCAGCGTAATCCGAAAGGAACCTAATCGGTATACAATCTGGACCTGAAGACTTGCCCGTATCAAGCGATCTGAGTGTCTGACATCTGGAGGTTTGGCTGTAAGCCATAAAATGACATGTTCCACATTCCAAGTAAAGTGACAGAATGTTACAGCTAAAAGGAGTAGCCGCTGGTCGCGCAGAAACATAAGCTGCAGTGGCGGTCCGCTCGAGTTGCTCTCCAGCACTCGTCCGGCATGAGGGCGACAGCGGGCGCTGCGTGCGGCGGCGATGCAGAACGCGGGTTCAACGGATGGGACGGGCCGTGTCAGCAGCTGCGTTGCGTGAAGGTCGGCCGTCGCGCGCCGCTGCGCGCAGCCGCTTCGGCACCTTGGCGCCCTGCGGCCAGGACGCCGCGCCGGGGGACAGCGGACAGTGGACAGGGCAGCAGCGCCGCGCGCCCGTCACGGTTCACCGTGCGGAGGTCACTGAGGAGAGCGGACTGCAGCACAAGTCCGGCGCATCCGCTACTTCGATGCCACTCACGACTGGTACTTAATCTTTTTATGGTTTCGTACCTCAATTGGTAAAAACACGATCTTTATTGCATCGTTGTGGTGTTCATCTGCCTGACCGTCTGTTAAGATCCCTTTTTCTCACGAATGGTTAGAGATATCGGGTTGAGATTTATGTCAGGTACTATCCAGGTAGTGAAGGCAGACGAAAATTTAATAGTCATGGGTGACTGGAATTCGAGAGTAGCAAAAGGGAGAGAAGGAAACATAGAAGTTGCATATTGATTGGGGCTAAAAAACGAAAGAGGAAGCCGGCTGGTAGAATTTTGGGCAGAGAATAACTTAATCATAGCTAACACTTGATTCAAGAATCATAAAAGAAGGTTGTATACATGGAAGAATCCTGGAGATACTGAAAGGTTTCAGATAGATTATATAATAGTAAGACAAAGATTTAAGAACCATGTTTTAAATTGTAAGACATTTCCAGGGGCGTATGTGGACTCTGACCACAATCTATTGGTTATGAACTGTAGATTAAAACTGAAGAAACTGCAAAAAGGTGGGAATTTAAGGAGATGGGACCTGGATAAACTGAAAGAAACAGAGGTTGTACAGAGTTTCAGGGAGAGCATAAGGGAACAATTGACAGGAATGGGGGAAAGAAATACAGTAGAAGAAGAATGGTTAGCTCTGAGGGATGAAGTAGTGAAGGCAGCAGAGGATCAAGTAGGTAAAAAGACGAGGGCTTGTAGAAACCCTTGAGTGACAGAAGATATATTGAATTTAATTGATGAAAGGAGAAACTATAAAAATGCAGTAAATGAATCAGGCAAAAAGGAATACAAACATCTCAAAGATGAGATTGACAAGAAGTGTAAAATGGCTAAGCAGGGATGGCTAGAGGACAAATGTAAGCATGTAGAGGGGTACGATAGATACTGCCTACAGGAAAATTAAAGAGACCTTTGGAGAAAAGAGAACCACTTGCATGAATATCAAGAGCTCAGATGGAAACCCAGTTCTAAGCAAAGAAGGGAAAGCAGAAAGGTGGAAGGAGTATATAGAGGGTCTATACAGGGGAGATGTTCTTGGGGAAAATATTATGGAAATGGAAGAGGATGTAGATGAAGATGAAATGGGAGATATGATACTGCGTGAAGAGTTTGACAGAGCGCTAAAAGACCTAAGTCCAAACAATGGCCCGGAAGTAGACAACATTCCATTAGAACTTCTGACAGCCTTGAGAGAACCAGTCCTGACAAAAGCATCTGGTGAGCAAGATGTATGAGTCAGGCGAAATTCCCTCAGACTTCAAGAAGAATGTAATTATGCCAATCCCAAAGATAGCAGGTGCTGACAGATGTGAAAATTACCGAGCTATCAGTTTAATAAGTCACAGCTGCAAAATACTAACGCGAATTCTTTACAGACGAATGGAAAAACTAGTAGAAGCCGACCTCGGAGAAGATCAGTTTGGATTCCGTAGAAATGTTGGAACACGTGAGACAATACTGACACTACGACTTATCTTAGAAGCTAGATTAAGGAAGCATTTGTAGACTTAGAGAAAGCTTTTGACAATGTTGACTGGAATACTCTCTTTCAAATTCTGAAGGTGGCAGGGGTGAAATACAGGGAACGAACGGCTATTTACTATTTGTACAGAAACCAGATGGCAGTTATAAGAGTCGAGGGGCATGAAAGGGAAGCAGTGGTTGGGAAGGGAGTGAGACAGGGTTGTAGCCTCTCCTGATGTTATTCAATCTGTATATTGAGTAAGCAGTAAAGGAAACAAAAGAAAAGTTCGGAGTAGGTATTAAAATCCATGGAGAAGAAATAAAAACTTTGAGGTTCGCCGATGACATTGTAATTCTGTCAGAGACAGCAAAGGACCTGGAAGAGCAGTTGAACGGAATGGATAATGTCTTGAAAGGAGGATATAAAATGAACACAAAAAAAAGCAAAACGAGGATAATGGAATGTAGTCGAATTAAATCGGGTGACGCTGAGGGTATTAGATTTGGAAATGAGACGCTTAAAGTAGTAAATGAGTTTTGCTGTTTGGGGAGCAAAATAATTGATGATGGTAGAAGTAGAGAGGATGTAAAATGTAGACTGGCAATGGGAAGGAAAGCGTTTCTGATGAAGAGAAATTTGTAAACATCGAGTATAGATTTAAGTGTCAGGAAGTCGTTTCTGAAAGTATTTGTATGGATTGTAGCCTTGCATGGAAGTGAAACAAGGACGATAAATAGTTTAGACAAGAAGAGAATAGAAGCTTTCGAAGTGTGGTGCTACAGAAGAATGCTGAAGATCAGATGGGTAGATCACATAATTAATGAGGAGGTATTGTATACAATTGGAGAGAAAAGAAGTTGTGGTACAACTTGACGAGAAGAACGGATCGGTTGGTAGGGCATATTCTGAGACATCAAGGGATCACCAATTTAGTATTGGAGGGAAGCGTGGAGGGTAAAAATCGTAGAGGGAGACCAAGAGATGACTACACTAAACAGATTCAGAACGATGTAGGTTGCAGTAGGTATTGGGAGATGAAGAAGCTAGCACAGGATAGAGTAGCATGGAGAGCTGCATCAAACCAGTCTCTGGACTCAAGACCACAACAACAACATGGTTCCGTATCTCAATTGGCAAAAACACAATCTTCATTGCATTGTTGTGTTGTCCGTCTGCCTGACCCTTGTTATGATCCCTTTCTCTCACGAATGGTTACAGATATCAAGTTGAGAGTTATGTCAGATACTACTGTCTAGGATCCTTTGGCGGTGTTAAAAGATTAGGCTTCTAAGCCACTTCAGTCAAATAACAAGGCACTTTATGTCACATACACTGACGGGAAAAAAAGCGCAATACCAAGAAGGTGTTGTGCGAAACAAACGGGAGTTGCTAGGCGTGTTTCTACATCTGAAAGATGATGTCTGTTCAAATTTCGCATAAGGCTGGCGCCACTATGAGAATGCAAATCAGGTTTGCCTTAAATACAAGCTGTCACGGTTCTGGGCGTTGAGACGACGCGGTGTGATTGCTTTAGTCAAGAATGCCTTTAGGGCGACAAAGACGACACTACGAACACTTTGCTGAGTTTAATGGGGTCGTGTAATAGGCCTTTGAGAAACTGGATATTCCTTCTGCGATATTGCGGAAAGACTTGGCAGGAGTGTAGCTACTGTACATGATTGCTTACAGCGGTGATCAGGAGAATGTCCGGTCGCAAGAAGACCGGGCTACAGATGGGCACGTGGAACTATCGAGAGGGAAGACAATCATATTCAGCGTATGGCCCGGGCTCCATCTGCAGCAGGAATCTGAGCAGTTGGCACCACAGTGACACTAAGAATGTTATAAATCGCTTACTTCATGGTCAGCTCCGAGCCAGACGCCCCGTAGCGTGCACTTCACTGACATCAAACCACCGCCATTTGCGACTTCAGTGATATCAAATTAGATCTGATTGGAATGCAGTGTATGTTTCGTTTTTTCATGAAAGCTGGTTCTACCTCGGTGGCAGTGATAGCCGTGCGTTAGTTAGGAGGTGGCCAGCTGACGGCCTGCAACCACCCTGTCTGCGTGACAGGCACACTGGTCCTAAACCTGGAGTTATGGTCTGGAGTGCGGTGTGTATGATAGCAGGAGTACTCAAGATTACTCCATGCGCCCTGACATCAAACTGTATGTCAAATGGTTCAAATGGCTCTGTGCACTATGGGACTTAACATCTGAGGTCATCAGTCCCCTAGAACTTAGGACTACTTAAACCTAACTAACCTAAGGACATCACACACATCCACGCCCGAGGGAGGATTCGAATCTGCAACCGTAGCAGTCGCGCGGTTGCGGACTGAAGCACCCAGAACCGCTCGGCCACAACACCGGCAACTGTATGTCAGTCTGGTGATTTGTTCTGTTGTGCTGTCATTCAAGAATAGTATTCCAGGGGGCGTTTTCAACAGGGTAACGCTGGCCCATATATCGCCAGTGAAACCAAACATGCTCTACAAAGTCTCAACATCTTGCCTTGGGCTGTTCGATCACCAGATCTGTCTCCAATTGAGGAAATCCGGGAAATCATCTTACAACAACTCCAGCGTCATCCACGAACAGCATTAATCGTACCTGCATTAACCGGTCAAGTGTAACAGTTGTTGAACTCCACCCCTCAAACTGATATTTGTTATCTGTACGACGCAACGTATCCATGCTTGAATTCAACATTCTAGCGATTACATGGGTTGTTAACGTACCACAATTCCACATTTGCAAAGGCTTATTTCGCGCTTACGTGAATCTCTCATCTTGCAGTGTAAATCACTAAAATGTATTACCTAGATTAAAGTAACCCCAAAATTTCAATACTGTACATTAATTATTTTTTGGTGCTGCGATTTCTTCCGTCAGTGTACTTCAACACTCGCAAACACACTGATCAAAACTTCCTGTTGACCTAGAACCACGAAATTCGCAAAGAACCAACGTTTCATAACACATGTGGAGACAAAAATCCGAAAATCGTTCATTTATAATTATATAACATATTTTTCCCATTTGTTGTCCATCTGTCTCTCTGTCTGTCTATTAGATCTCTTATATCGGGAACGAGTTGAGGTGAGAAGTTGAAATAGCTGTTAAATACTACGGTGCCTTGGTGATGTAAAACATTTAAGCTTCTAAGCCAATGCAGTCAAAAGATACTGCTATTTATGTGACATATTTAGATATTCACAAACTCACTCACCGAAACCTAAGGATCAACTACCTACATATTGTACGTAATTAGGTTTTTACGGAACCGTCGCAGTCCGGCACCTACTCGCCCTTGTCCAGTTTTTAATTAACCTCAAAAAGGTCAAGCTGTGACCATGGGACTTGTTGACGGATTTAGTCCTTCTCCACTTATTCATCCCTCAGTGCGACATCTTTTTCCAACGATGGACGACTTGGCGAAGGTTCTAGAAGTCCGCATTTTGAGCAATAGTCGTCATTGTGAAAAATATCTGCAGTCTCTTTATTCAAGGAAAGAGGAAGAAGAACTCACTTGGTTCCATGTCAGGAGAACGGTAGGAAGGGTGTGAGGAGAGGGGCAGGGGGGAGACAAAATTTAATAGCCAAAAGAAGCAGCATGTGTGACTGTGTCCTGTCCAAAATCGTCTAGGACGTAATGGCCATACAACATACCTTTTGATAACGACCAATGTTACTTTCACATCTGACCACATCGCCCAGTAACTATGTGTTGATTTCTATATGAGAGGAAGTCCAGAATCCTCGGAGGTATTACAAAAATGGATGTATGTTTGTGTATGAGTGTACTCCACATCTGCTCCTTAACCAACGGACCGATTCCAACCAAACTTGGTACACATACGCCTTACTGTTACATAGCAATCACTGTTCGGGAAAGAACCTACCTATTAGAATTCAGGAGTTATGACGTCAAAAAAAATAAGATGCGTGAAAATCTGCCAGATTATGCATGACGTTAAAAGTTATTACTTCTTTGCTTCCTAACTGCATTTGCAACATATTTCTTAAACGGTACCCACATAAGCTGCTGAATGTACATATAGAAATATACAATTGTACGACGTATTTCAAGAGATATGGAATTATAAACAGTGAGACATTTGAAAAAAAAAAAAGCCACGTTGTGGATTAAGTTTTAATACATCTGTTCTTTACTTCTAACATTCCTACAGACGACTCAACGTAAGGAAATCCCAGACACCTAGCAGCGCTTTTGACAGCTTTCAGCTGCGAAGTGCAAATGGATGTAGGTGGTAACAATAGCCCTCTATAGAACTATGAAGAGGCGTTGCTATAGAGACGTTGTAGACTCGTGAAGCAGCTGCGCCCAGCTTACAGAAACTGTCCAGGATCATTTCACACCGTGTGTACTCCATAATTTCAAAAGCGCTTTCACGAATACGAGGAAATGAAATTTTTTCGATATTACGCTATTGTCACACTTCGTTTTTCGTTTTCGGCTCTAGCAGACAATTGGCATAACGAAAACCAGGGCAATACCGGGTTTGTCAGCTAGTCTAATAACAAAGATGATCAGGCAATCAGTAATCTGTTTATTAGGGGACAATGCGAAACCGCATCGAATGACGAACAGATCGAGTTGAGGTTCACAAGTTTGCTGCCTCCGGAAACCATAATGATTCTTACGGTTCAAATGGTTGATATGGCTCTGAGCACTATGGGACTTAACATCTGAGGCCATCAGTCCCCTAGAACTTAGAACTACTTAAACCTAACTAACCTAAGGACATCACACACTTCCATGCCCGAGGCAGGATTCGAACCTGCGACCGTAGCAGTCGCACGGTTGAGGACTGGAGCGCCTAGAACTGCTTGGCCACCGCGGCCGGCGCGATTCTCACGGAAGAGAGTTTTGGAAGTGATGTTTCCATATAGGTACGGTGTATGGGGTACAAAATGTGTTGCATCGTTCTACAATAGTTTGACGTCAGCAATAAAGACATTTAGATATGTTTATGTCGGAAATGGGAACTGCCTGCACCTTTTTCCCATCACTTCGAATTCTTCGTTGTTCCATTCTATCTACAATAAACCTGGTGCCAGAAGGGGACAATTTTTTTCCATAATCTGTACAGAATTGTACAAGCATCCCATTAGATCTATTTGTCGTCCGTCTATAAGACCAAATTTAATTAAATTTCTTTTCCGCAACTGTTTACTTCACCATCACTTTACGACTGATTTGAGCAGATGACATTCACTGTCTTCCCGGAGGAGAATGGAATCTCCCAACTAGATCTTGCTACACGATTAGGTAAGTCCGAAAATACTGCGAAGGACATGATCAAGCTCTGAAAGTAATTCTTTGGCTTACATATTCACCGCACCTTAGTTTAGACGAACATCTATTCGATGTGTGAATCCTTCATATTGTACCCTTCGGTAGTCAGTGCAAACACTACATACAGCGTGCTCCCAGCTGCTCGTGGAGACCCTCCAGCAGCTGACAGATTATCTTCCTACTCGTTTAGCTGTTATGTGTACAGCCATCGGCTATTATTCTTTGTTTCATTTGGTGATGATAAAATGTGTAACACATTGATCGCGGCAGTCTCCTGACGAGGATGGTGAGTATCTCTCGAAGTGAGAGTTTTAACTAAGACACAATGCGGCTTGAACACCGAGAGACTTTTATATGTGAAACCTGCAGAGAAAAACTCCGAGGCCAGAATCGTTGTTCCCGATGAACTGCAAGGACATGGGCGACGCAAGTGACCTCCGAGGGAACAGAAAATCTCTCCTAGAGTCGGGCTATGCTGTTCAGGAATATGTTCTCAGATCGATCACTGTTGTAGTTAGCTGGTTGACGGTACTGTGTCATCTGGCAAACCAACATCCGAAAGCTCACTGGCTGAAATGTACCGTTGAGGTTGCACAAAGGTGAACATCACGATGGCACATGACAAAGTTTGCAGTTGACGTAAACGGGGGAAAAATTACGTCGTTTAGTTTGCCTGGTTAGGTAAAAGCTGTGCACATTCACAGATACTCGAAAAATGTGTCCTGCATTTTGGTTTCCACCAAAGTGTTTGTGCTAGAACGCGATTCTTCTATCTCTCTGTCATAAACTTCTTCATGGCAACGCTCCTCTACATTTGTGAAGAATAAACCTTTTGAACAATAATATGAACTAGCGTTCTTGTTATGTCACAATACACATTACATGCTGTCGCCTATGACTTACAGGTCATAACGTTTGGTGTACGATACAATTGTTCATAGCTAACATATGATTACACAGCATATTTCTGTGAAGAAAATCATAAGCATAACGCTTATGCAAATCTTATCTTAAATATCAGTAACTAGAGGCTCATTGCATGTTGTATTGTATCAGCCTGGCATCAATATATAAATTGAAATCAGACAGGCACTCCAAATAGGACAACAGAAACTGAATGTCGACAGCATATCAAGATTATTCAGATACAGTGACTGACAAAAAAAGTGATGCATACAGAAGTGGAGGAGGAAACCAACTAAATGAAACTGCACTGGTTTGAGATGACGTGATATTACACTGACGAGTGAAACAAACTGGTATACCTGCCTAATATCATGTATGACTCCAGCGAGCACGAAGAAGTGCTGCAACACGACGTGGCATGCACTCGAATAATGTCCGAAGACATGCGGTAGGGAACTGCCACCATGAATCCTGCAGGGCTGTCCATTAATGCGTAAGAGTGCGACGGGGTGGAGATCTCTTCTGAACAGAACGTTGCAAGGCATCCCACATATGCTCATTAATGTTCATGTCTGGGGAGTTTGGTGGCTAGCGGAAGTGTTTAATCTCAGAAGACTGTTCCTGGAGCAACCCTGTAGCAATTCTGGACTTACGGAGTGCCGCCTTATCCCCCTATAATTGACCAAGTCCGACGGAATGTACAATGGACATAAATGGAGTCCGCAGCTCGTGGTTGTGCGGTAGCGTTCTCGCTTCCCACGCCCGGGTTCCCGAGTTCGATTCCCGGCGGGGTCAGGGATTTTCTCTGCCTCGTGATGACTGGGTGTTGTGTGATGTTCTTAGGTTAGTTAGGTTTAAGTAGTTCTAAGTTCTAGGGGACTGATGACCATAGATGTTAAGTCCCATAGTGCTCAGAGCCATTTGAACCATTTTTTTGACATAAATGGATGCTTACGTATGTGTCACCTCTCAGAGTCCTATCTAGACGTACCAGGGGTCCCATATCACTCCAAGTTCACACGCCCCACACCTTTACAGAGCGTCCACCAGCTTGAACAGTCGCCTTGTGGGGCGGCGGGTGGAATTATTGTTGTTATTTAAAATGTTTTGTTTGTTTTTCCCGGCCGATTAGCAACATATGTGGGGCGGCGGGTGGAATTAATTGTTTATATAAAAATGTAGAATGTAATGTAGAAAAGATGAATTTCCCAGCCGATGCACCATATGTGGGGCGGCGGGTGGAATTATTGTTGTTATTTTAAATGTTTTGTTTGTTTTTCCCGGCCGATGCACCATATGTGGGGCGGCGGGTGGAATTAATTGTTTATTTAAAATGTTCCTATTATTTATTTAATGCTGTGTTGCTGTTTGCCGTTCTCAACACTGGCTCTCTAACTACAATCTTGGCAACCAGAAAGTGATCAGCAAAACGTGAAGTCTGTAATTAGAATTCCTAGTGCCCACTTCATCTGAGAAATACACTTATAGCTACAGCTTATAGCTCTGAGGAATTAGGAGATTGTCTGGGATTCATAATCAAAAACGATTCTGTCTAAAATGTTCACTATATTCTGAAAGTCACAGACCAAAAAAAAAAAGAATCCACACAATCCAACTACCGGAGCAGTTCAGAGTCTAATGCGCTGATGCAACTATAACTGTTCAAATTAAATGTTTAAGTGAATGTTCGCCATAATCTGATGATAAAGTTCATCAAACGCCACGCTAAATAATGGTAGAATGTCTGTCCCGCGACGGCACGTGAAAATACGACATACGCAAACTGAAGATAGATCATTAAAGTCATCCCAGAATTAACACTTCACTCGAAAACGATTTCATGGTTACGCATATCCCGAGTAACTTATTACGGCATCCGAGGCTGTTTATAGCAATGATACCGATGCGACGCGACTCCCGGCACAGGTGGTGTGCTATTCAGCGTCTGGAGAGAACTGGGGCCTTCTTTCTCGCGCAGCGTTCTTATATATAAAGCCGCGGTGCGGACGGCTAAGGGAACGCCTGATCAAAATTACTCTCCCGACTAGCCGCTGGGCTAGTAATGCACCACTTTAAGTTATTGAAAAAATCACCGCTTCCTTTGCTGATGGCCGATTCAGCTCTCAATTTAAATGTGCATTCAGCACACAGGTAAGTAATCACAATAAAAGTCTGACGTGGCTAAGTCAAATATTTTGGGAGAGAGAATTAATTTAATTGCACTACACGCAGTAGACGAGCTCTGAACTTGCCCTTTGGAGATACGCTATCGCTATAGTTTTATAGTTATTCAGTTGAAACTTCTCATATCTTTATGATTATAGCGGATCTCCCTTCTACTTAAATTTAAACATCCTAGCCTTATTTATTCGCCTACTTTATCCATCTTGCTTCCTTAATTTCTAAGACAAAAACCAGAAAATCATGAATTTCAACTAAAATTTTAATTTGTGAGATCCAGAATACTGTTTGTACTAAATTCTTATTCAAAAGGAATCTAAATATAAATTTTTAAGTTTCTAGTTCTTTTCTGTTGCGCCAATGATTTTTACAGAAAAACGTCCAAATTTCGAAAATGGTTAAAATTATTGAACTGATATTCAACACATATTGATTTAGTATTTCTCCTGACATGCTAGAAACGTTTCAGGTTATTTACTTGATTTTTTAAAGTATTGCGTAACATTTATGACGTCAGAGCTAGTTACAGCGGACTGGCTGGCACACAATGGAAAGACTGATGTGAATTTTATACGGCGTGAGTAGGCTGCTTCCCTACAGCCTGATGACATGCAGGTCCATGGATTCACGAAGTTGTCTCCATATCCGTACACGTCCATCTGCTCGATACAATCTGAGAGACTCGTCTGACCAGGCAACGTGTTTCCAGTCATCAACAGGCCAATATCAGTGTTGTCGGGCGCAGGCGAGGCGTAAAGCACTATGTCGTGTAATCAAAGGTACACGAGCGGGCCTTTGGCTCCGAAAGCCCATTTCGATGGTGTTTCGTTGAATGGTTCGCACGCCGACACTTGCTGATGGCCCTGCACTGAAATCTGCATCAATTTGCGGGAGGGTTGCACTTCTGTCACGTTGAATGATTCTCTTCAGTCGTCGTTGGTCCCGTTCGTGCAGGTTCTTTCTCCGGCCGCAACGATGTCGGAGATTTGACGTTTTACCAGATTCCTGATATTTGCGGTACACTCGTGAAATGGCCGTACGGCAAAATCCCCACTTCATCGCTACCTCGGAGGTACTGTGTCCCATCGCTCGTGCGCCGACTATAACACCACGTTCTAAGTCACTGTAGGAGCAGTAACTGATCTAACAACTGTGCCAGACACTTGTTGTCTTATATAGGCGTTGCCCGCCGCAGCATCGTATTCTGACTGTTAAAATATCTCTGTATTTGTATACGCATGCCTATATCAGTTTCTTTGGCGCTTCAGTGCATTTTTAGTGAATACAATATCTAGTCTGTGGTATCATGTATCAATACCAACCAACTGGCATTCCACAGCTGGTAACGGAGTGGCAAGTTTCCGTTAGCTGCCAATAGCGGAAGCACGGTATCTGTCGGACACAATGGTGTGCTCCCACTGAACCACGCCAACATGCGTCGCCGTGTTATGTGCAATATACGACGCAATATACGACGGCCGGCGGCAGCCACTCACACCACTCGCGCTTGGAGCTTCTTCTTTGTAACACCGGTAACTGGATTTTATTTCTTGCTGTATTATTTGTAATGCGTCTTCATATGTAGGAGAAAGACAAGTTAAGCAAATCTTCTGCTTGTTTGTTAACCATGTCTGCTCCTGTCCAGCTTTTCTATGACGACAGTTGCCGCACCACTCGGTAGCCCACATCTCGTTACCGTTGTGTATGAATTCGTACACGGGATAGTCAAATTTGCAAAGAACTTGGAAATATGAATATGATGTTGAACCCCAGCTAGCCTGGATGCATGCACTAATCTGGTTGGGGATGGGATCATAAAGCAGTTATGTCCTCTTCTGGGGAAAGCTGATACTCAACTGTTGTAACTGGTTCACCACATACTAGATACTGACACTGGAACGGAGTTGTCGCCGGTGATGGTCAACCACAATTTCCAATGGGGATTTTTCTGGCCACAGGAGTGCCTCAGCATCAGGCAGACACTTCACAAAGGTACGTGCAACGTGTGGACGAGCATTATCCTGTTGAAAAATGGCACCACAAAACTGTCGCACAGGGGTAACGCTTGAGGACACAGGACTGCGTGATGAACCGTTGTACTTTCACAGTTCCTTCTATCAGTATGAGCAGTGACTTGAAACCACAGCCGGTGGCCCTTAACAATATGACGCCAGGAGTTGCGCTACCGTGTCTCTCTAAAATGTGACCTCTCTCCAGGTCGTCGTCACACCCGCCCACGATGGTCATTCGATGCGTGCAGAATCGGGAATTTTCGCTGAATACAATGTAACGCCCTTCACCAGTAGCCCACGCTTCCCGTCATGCCATCACTCGAGATCCAGCCGTTTGTGTTGTGTGATCTTCTGGGCGCTTGACTTATCGTCAGTTTTAATGATGCTGGAAGGACTTTTATAATTTTTATACGGTACAATGAGAACGGTACCACACAGGCTGATATAAAGAATTTCATGAGAGTATGTTTCATTGTGTTGCGAAAGTTTCGTGTACATTTTCATTGAGGTGAAAGGAAACCCTAAATTTATGTGTTTCTGTTTTGTACATTTTGATGTTCTTTGATTCACTGCAATTTGACAATCTACTGATATTATGCATTTTACTTCACATTCTATGTTTCTATTGGTGAATTTTATTGCTATGTAATATTCTTTTAATTAGAATACTGTGTATGCTTTGTATTGTATCTTACATAGTATTTATTTTTTACGAATTTCGTGGGGAAATCTATGCTAACTGCACAGATCCCCCCACAAAATTCTGGTCCAGTTACGAAAGGTACGTGCTAAGGTCTGATCAGGGTAGCTCCAGAAAACAGTCGGTAGTTGCCAACCGCAAGGTGGAACGAGTATAATATCTTTGAGTAGGAGGATCTTTGATGGTTAAGAGAGCCGGACGCACGTAGTAAAAAACCGGAGAGTCGCACGTAGGTGCCCGGAGGAAGCAGACGTGTGCAGGCAGCTTTAAGGGGGGAGTCGCAGCTAGGTGCCCGGAGTAATCAGACGTGTGGTAACAGCGTTAAAGTAGGTCGCTGCCCCTGACCAAACTTTAGCACGTAAATGAGAGAAGATATATAATCATTTCAAATTGGATTTTGTTAGATAATATTCAAAGTTAGGATTTGTATGTCCAAAGTTTGACACAGCGTTTGGTAAAAATTTTCGTAAGAGTGTTTCGTGCTACAAAAATGTTGGAAATGGTAGGTTTTATGTATGACTTAAAATTTTAACAACATATATACTGAGATCAACAATGCGTTTAAATCTAACAGCCTGAATCATAATCCAAATCCTTTGCTTAAATTGAATATGAAAATGAGTAGTAGAGTAGTAGAGTAAAGAAAGAACCAAGTAACCCTCAGGGCCAAAAGTTAATTTTCCAGTACCATCTTAATGCCATTGCACAAACGGCATTATTCTCTTAAATTTTATTGCTGAGTCAAATACATGTTGCATTTCTGGCAAAATGGAGGAGTGCAAGAAACAAGTTCACAGACGCAGTCAGATGCAAGTTTGCTGAATAATTAATTTAGAACAATCTCATCTATGATACTTTCAACCATTCGAAAGCCAAAATCGCACAAAATATTTTTTATTCAAGACCATAGGTTTCAACAGTCTTTGCTGTCATCTTCACGTTCAAGCATCTTTTTGTAGTAAAACATGATCATTTTACACTGAACATCATGCACAAGATGTCAATTGGATAAAACTCAGCACATCATAAACGTTTGTCATAATTAAAATATTTAAAAACACGAAGCACCTTGTCCAAAAGGCCAGTCCATATACATATTGCTCGCAGATGCTTGTTACGTGATACAAAAACGATACAAAAAAGTACATCTGTTTACTTGTGGTGGACACATACTAAACAGTGCGAATCTCTTTAAATGGGGTACCTTACACGTCATTTAAAGTGTTTTCACACTGTTTAGTATGTGTCCTGCACGTGTAAACAGATGTACTATTGTGTAACGTATTTGTATCATGTAACAAGCACCTGTCAGCAATTTGTATATGGACATGACCTTTTTGGACAAAGTGCTTTATGTTTTTTAAATACTGTAGCGATGATGAAAAAAGTTTATAATGTATTGTGTATGAGTTTCAGCATAAAATGAAAATGTTTTACTAAAGAAAGAGATTTAAATTTGAAGATGACAGCAAAGACTGTCGAAACCGGTTGTCTTGAGTAAAAAATATTTTGTGCAATTTTTGGCTTTTGAATGGTTTTTTAACAAATGGCTCTGAACACAATGGGACTTAACTTCTGAGGTCACCAGTCCCCTAGAACTTGGAACTACTTAAACCTAACTAACCTAAGGACATCACACACATCCATGCCCGAGACAGGATTCGAACCTGCGACCGTAGCGGACACACGGTTCCAGAATGTAGCGCTTAGAACCGCTCGGCCACCTCGGCAGCCGGTTTTTTAGCAATTAAAATAGAACACCCTTCAATAGTCTCATGACAAGGAAGTTCAGTGAGGTGATAGAAGTAATGGGAGATCGATTGGACGTGTACAGACAACGGTAGTATCGCGTACACAAGGTATAAAACGGTATTGCATTGGCGGAGCTGTCAGTTGTCCTCAACTTATTCATGTGAAGAGTTTTCCGGAGTGATTATGGCCACACGACGGGAATTAATAGACTCTGAACGCGAAATGGTAGCTACAGCTAAGGGTATGAGACATTACATTTCGGAAATCGTTAGGGAACTCAATATTCTGAGATTCACAATGTTAAGAGTGTGCCAAGAATACCAAATTTTAGGCCTTACCTTTCACCAGGGACAGCGTGATGGGGAACGACTTTAGTTAACGACCGAGATCAGTGCCGTTTGCGTAAAGTTGTCAGTGCTAACACACAATCAATATTGACAAACTGCCTATTGGCTTCTGTCTCGGGTTCTTCGGCCGACGTTCATCTAATGATTTTTCTGACGTTTCGCCAGCACGAGTGGCTGGCATTGTCGAAGCTTCACCCTCCATTGCCGGTGGTGAACTGGAGCCCAGCTCGCGGCCGCAGACTATATGTACCTGGCGCGCCAACGTCCGAGGGCTTCTCCGCGGTCATTTCCGGTGCGGTTCTCCTTTTGCTACCTGCGACGGTCGTTTGCTGCAGTACGGGAAGCCAGGATCCGTTTACCTTAAGGCTTTCCTCTTTTTTGTTCAAACTGTTCGCATGTTTTTGTATTTCTACAGATTTCTACAGAAATACAAAAACACGCGATCAGACGTTATTAGGTCTACAACTTTGCTTCCACCGTTTTGCAATAGACGGCAGTAGCGGCAAGTGGAGTTCAGGTGATTGGTCATAGGTATAATACAATAAGCTTAGGCATCTGTAAACATAATGCCATACAAATAATAGTAGATTTGTGATTTCATCACAAGGTTATTCTCGACTAAGTACAACTTACGTACCCATTTCTCGCCATTTTCGGGAAGTTTTAATTTTCTGCTTTAACATGGACAAATCTGTGGCTGTGTCTCTTAAAATGCTGAGTAAGACCTATGGTGAGGGAACTATTAGTGGAAGAACGTGCAGAGAATGTTTTCAACGCCTTAAGAACGGTGATTTTGATGTCGAAGACCGGCATGGCGGTGGAAGACAGAACGTTTTCGTAGCTGCTGAAACAGACGAAAACAGTCACAGGACATCATTATCGAGCCCAGCAGTGAAACGCAAACGGCCACAATACAGCAATGGGCACGTAAAGGTAATTTTGCAGCAGGTCAGTGCTCGACCCCAAGTCGCAAAACCCATCAAAATATACATGGAAACGTTGAAATGAGAAGTCCTGTCCCTCCCGCTCACATTTTTCGATCAGTGGCATACAGTCTGGCTGACCAGCACTTCCGATCATATGATCAATTGCAAAATTGAATCGATTCATGGATCCTCACAAAAGACGCCCAGTTTTTCCGCCACAGGATTAGTATGCTATCCGAAAGATGGCAGTATGTAGTGGCCAGCGATGGGCAATACTATGAATCATAATTTTTTTGAAAATTTTTCACAATAAAGCCCCGAACTTCGAGAAAAAACGGCGGAAGCATAGTTGTAGACCTAGTATTATAACATCTTACGACTTACAGAAAGTTTGCCTAATTGTCAAGCAGGAAGGTCGAAAACTGACGGCAAAACCGCAGAGTTTGTGTAACATTTTATGTGACACAATCCCTACGTCTAAAAACAAAATGGCGAGCTTCATCCTGACAAACTTGTGTATCACATCTTGCCTTGGAATTGTTTCACTAATTAATAATAGATTTAAAACCGTAGACATGAGGGATTATGGAGGCCACTGTGACATTAGGCAACGAATAGTATTGCACCTATCACCGTCTACACATGTGCTTGCCGCTCTGGTGGATACTGTAGCTCCACCGGCCAGCGCGTCCGTAGGCGACACATTGCGACACCGCCAGCTTGCAGAAATATTTGTTGTACGACACCTGTAGACGAGCTCAACATGGGTGAGTTGCAGTGTCAGACAGATTTATCTCCACTTGTTCAGCGTTTCTACTTACTGGCGCCACCTAGTCGCCAGGTATCGGGTGGCGCAGCAAGCCCAGCGTTTGCCACCCAAGGCAGAATTAAAACAGCTGCCTTGCACACAAGCGTCGTGGAGGATTGTAGTAACTCCGAAACGGATCGGAAAAACCTTAATTCGCTCAGATTCCGCAGCATCATCGTCCCGGGAAGGAAAAAATGGGCAAATCTAAAATGAAACATTCGTAGTTGCAAAAGTCATCGTTACAGATTCAATACAGTCACTAGGATTTCTTTCTGTTTTCTTGAAATTACTTGAACCTATACTAGAAATGTATAAGCTTCATGATGGATGAAAAACTGTAGGACCGAAATCTGAAACCGGGATATTTACCGTTCGGAGGCAGCGTTTTATTACAATCTAAATCATACGATTACACCTCATGACCAGACTCATAGTTTTGATCTGCATATCTGGAGAATCGCTACGTTGAAAAAATTCTTAAAAGTTAGAAAGTAAGAAATTGATCAGGAGACGCAACGTGCTATGCAGAATAAATCAATAATTAGAGTGCGAATGATGACACCCATGCCCGAGGGTGGACTCGAACCTCCGTTCGGAGGGGCCGCGCAATCCGTGACATGACGCCTCAAACCACACTGACACTCCGCGTGGTATTGTGAGAAGAATTTGCCCTTTTCATAATTAAGCTTCATGAAGGATATCATTTAAATATATATTGAGTATTAATGGTTATAAGATTTAAAAAAAAATTCAGCTGCACTTTGTATAACTGATTGATATCCAACATTATGGTCCCTGTAATGTTTACTAATTATACCGGATTTCTCAAAAGCGTCCCTGTAATGTTTAATAATTATACCGGATTTCTCAAAAGCGGTCATTTGAATAAACAGAAGGAGAAATATTGTGACAGTGAGTATGTAAGTATCAATGATTGTCTTCATGATAAATGTGTCATAAGTTCAAAAATTAGATCGGTTAATGTAAAGCTAGAGCAAGAGATAATTCCAGTAGATTAACGTGCTGTTAAATCAGAGAGCTTTATTTTTTGGTGTGTGTCGGGAGCTTACCGTGAGTAAATGACTACTAGACCGTAATCCGACCGGCCACTGTGGCCGAGCGGTTCTAGGCGCTTCAGTCCGGAACCGCGTTGCTGTTACGGTCACAGGTTCGAATCCTGCCTCGGACATGGATGTGCGTGATGTCCTTAGGTTAGTTAGGTTTAAGTAATTCTAAGCCTAGGGGAGTGATGACCTCAGATGTTAAGTCCCATAGTGCTCAGAGCCATTTGAACCATTTTTTAATCGTGATCCGTTGACGTACACAAAGTGTTGATCGCTTGGGTCACCATCGATGTTAGCGGAATGTAGCAGAGGATAGATGGGTCGGAGTCTGAACAAACCATGCACCAATTCAGTGTCGCACTACAACCGGTAAGCAGTCGTAGTGTCCAGAGCCATCGCCTCTTCATGTGCTACAGAATACATCACCTCACAAAAGATTCTGTGGTTACCGCACGCTACATGGGGCGAATAATGTCTTTTACGGTCAAAGTGTGAGAAACGGCCGCACATTAAAAGCTAGAAATACGTCTAAAACCACGCGAGGCGATACAACATGCCTCCCCAAAGCGCAGAATTCAGGTTGTTGCTAGAGGCATTATTGACGCTATGCTTTTAGGGGTCCAGCCTAGTATTTTTCTTTTTTTTTTTTTTTTTTTTGTTTCGCAATATTGCGAATCAATCCAGTCATGATTGTGAGGTATTGCGAGTTATGTTGCTATGTGAACTCGTTTCCTGCTGGATGGGAACCAGACTGCGTGCGAAGTATTGCTGGTAGCGCGCCAGTATCTACAGCCGAATTCGACTCCCAGGCACTGCTACGCCCATTGTTGCTCATTTGTTTTACGGAGTCCGCACTGTTATTTGTTATTCCGTGAAAATCACAGTCTCTCAGTATTTTCCAGCTATAATAGATGAGGAGGCCTAAGAAACTTCCGACCCGGATTGTTAGGTTTCCCAATATCTTTACTTACGTAGATACAGCTGTTTGTAAAGCAGGTGGTGGGCTTCATTGGTTAAGATATTGGGAAAATGAAACCAGTGGACCATAGGAAATTGCACTAGTCTGACTCATCCTATGACATAGCTCACGATCCATTATCCATCTGCATGCAAGTGCCACTTTGGTAGGAACTGCGAAGATGAATTTAGACAGTTAGAAGGCACATAAATGCCTACGTAAACGCAACGTTAAGGTTGCAATGGCTCTAAGTACTATGGGACTTAACATCTGAGGTTATCAGTCCCCTAGATTTAGAACTACTTACACCTAACTAACCTAAGGACATCACACACACACATTCCCGAGGCAAGATTCGAACCTGCGACTGTAGTAGCAGCGCGGTTCCGCACTAAAGCGCCTAGAACCGCTCGGTCACAACGGCCGGCGCAACGGGAAGAATCACATGGTACACTGAGAAATAGCCTCTGGCGTGGGCTTGGAAAGCGGTTTTCTGAGTATGGATGTGGATGTGGGTACTCATGGCGAAGCTCGACTGCATCAGAATCGTCTCCTCAGGTGTTAGGCTGGGAGGGTCACCTCCAGGAGACACCACGTTAATATGGTGTAACATTTGTCTCCCACCTTGGTAATGGCCTCATTTCGGCTTATCTAACATAAGCTGCAACAAAGAGATACGAAACAGGTTCTAGAATACTCCATCCAATGGGATCTTCACTTCATGATCTGTATGTTAAATAAGACATAAATAATGTTTGGTGTAATATCAGTGAAACTGTATTATATTCAGAAGTGTAGCACGTTAACATGATTTACCGTAACGATGAACTGACGTATTTTTGATAAACTAATGTCGTTATTACCATTCAGTAGTATGCTAGGTGGGACGACAATTTGTAACACGACGCCATTTAAGTCGCCAAAGTTGAGAAAATATTCTGTAGAAAATTTCACATAATCTACTCCAGTCGCTTCCCGAGAAAGTTGTAACTTTTGCAAAGTATCAACAAGACAGAAGTTTACATTGAAATGAAATGTGATCATGAACCGCCTCGACGTTCCTGGTCTTCTAAATGTCAGTTACGAGTCACGATTTCAGGATACGAAAAATAACGCCAGTGGAGGCCTGACGCCAGGTTTCCAGCGTACCGAGCAGTTTAAAGTTATTCACAATTCAAGATAGTCAATAGTGTGGGAACATGTTTCTAAAATGAAAACAGGAGTTTAAAGTAAACTATTACGTAACAGGAAAGGAGGCAAAATTGTCAGCGTATGTCATCAACATGGTGGCCATTCTGGAAACCGCCGTCTTGGTTGCTGCATTCTAATTTTCAAATGCATCTAATTATTTTTGAAAACATTGCCGGAGAAAGTCAGCGATTAAAATAGAATATTTGAAACTAATTACAATGCAGTCTAAATCGAAATACACATGTTAACGTGCTACACTTCTGAATCCGTATTCAGACTTCAAAACCTTACTGATCGGCAATGGCTGTACACTAAGCGGAATGGTTGAATTCAGCCCTTAACCATCAGTATGGTTTTAAAGATCTGAGGATGATCACGTGACGGTCGAACCGGTCACCTTCTAATAAAAGTGTATTTGCGATCTAGACTGTTTTTTTAATTAATTTCAAATGGATTGCTGATGCATGTGCACGCATTCAGGTACACGTGCTGTTTAAAGTCCATGAAGAACGAGTGAAGCAGATGACAGTAACCGTACAACGTGCTGCGCAACACGTCGAGTACATTAGCCATTGTGTGTTATCACTGGTAAAACTAAATTGAGTTATCTGTACAAATTCCTACATAACTCGAAAATGAATAAAGCTGTGTCCGAATGAAAGCCATCATTGTCTTTCTCGTGGAATTCTCTATTGTCTGATAAGCCACATGATTCCTTTCCTTTTGAGATTTACATCTACATCTACTCCGCAAGCCACCCAGCGGTGTGTGGTGGAGGGCACTTTACGTGCAACTGTCATTACCTCCATTTCCTGTTCCAGTCGCGTATGGTTCGCGGGAAGAACGACTGCCGGAAAGCCTCCGTGCGCGCTCGAATCTCTCTAATTTTACACTCGTTATCTCCTCGGGAGGTATAAGAAGGGGGAAGTAATATATTCGATACCTCATCCAGGCCGGCCGAAGTGGCCGTGCTGTTAAAGGCGCTGCAGTCTGGAACCGCAAGACCGCTACGGTCGCAGGTTCGAATCCTGCCTCGGGCATGGATGTTTGTGATGTCCTTAGGTTAGTTAGGTTTAACTAGTTCTAAGTTCTAGGGGACTAATGACCTCAGTAGTTGAGTCCCATAGTGCTCAGAGCCATTTGAACCTCATCCAGAAACGCACCCTCTCGAAACCTGGCCAGCAAGCTACACCGCGATGTAGAGCGCCTCTCTTGCAGAGTCTGCCACTTGAGTTTGCTCAACATCTCCGTAACGCTATCACGCTTACCAAATAACCCTGTGACGAAACGTGCCGCTCTTCTTTGGATCTTCTCTATCTCCTCTGGCAACCCGACCTGGTACGGAACCCACACTGATGAGCAATACTCAAGCTTAGGTCGAACGAGTGTTTTGTAAGCCACCTCCTTTGTTGATGGACTACATTTTCTAAGGACTCTTCCAATGAATCTCAACCCGGCACCCGCCTTACCAACAATTAATTTTATATGATCATTCCACTTCAAATCGTTCCGCACTCATACTCCCAGATATTTTACAGACGTAACTGCTACCAGTGTTTGTTCCGCTATCATATATTCATACAATAAAGGATCCTTCTTTGTATGTATTCGCAATACATTACATTTGTCTATGTTAAGGGTCAGTTGCCACTCCCGCCACCAAGTGCCTATCCGCTGCAGATCCTCCTGCATTTAGCTGCAATTTTCTAATACTGCAGCTTCTCTGCATACTACAGCATGATCCGCGAAAATCCGCATGGACCTTCCGACACAATCTACTAGGTCATTTAAATATAATGTGAAAAGCGATGGTCCCACAACACTCCCCTGTGGCACGCCAGAGGTTACTTTAACGTCTGTAGACGACTCTCCATTGAGAACAACATGATGTGTTCTGTTTGCTAAAAACTCTTCAATCCAGCCACACAGCTGGTCTGATATTCCGTAGGCTGTTACTTTGTTTATCAGGCGACAGTGCGGAACTGTATCGAACGCCTTCCGGAAGTCAAAGAAAATGGCATCAACCTGGGAGCCTGTATCTAATATTTTCTGGGTCTCATGAACAAATAAAGCGAGTTGGGTCTCACAAGATCGCTGTTTCCGGAATCCATGTTGATTCCTACAGAGTAGATTCCGGGTTTCCAGAAATGACATGATACGCGACCAAAAAACACGTTCTAAAATTCTACAACAGATCGATGTCAGAGATATAGGCCTATAGTTTTGCGCATCTGCTCGACGACCCTTATTGAAAACTGGGACTTCCTGTGCTCTTTTCCAATCATTTGGAACCTTCCGTTCCGCTAGAGACCTGCGGTACACGGCTGTTAGAAGGGGGGCAACAAGTTCTTTCGCGTACTCTGTGTAGAATCGAATTGGTATCGGGTCAGGTCCAGAGGACTTTCCTCTGTTGAGTGATTTCAGTTGCTTTTCTATTCCTTCGACACGTATTTCGATGTCAGCCATTTTTTTCGTTCGTGCGGTGATTTAGAGAAGGAACTGCAGTGCGGTCGTCCTCTGTGAAACAGCTTTGGAAAAATGTGTTTAGTATTTCAGCTTTACGCGTGTAGAGTGGCTTCCAGAATTGCCACCATTCCTGTCGTAGGTTAAGTCTGTGGGGCAAGCCTATGATTTGGCTAGTGGCCTAACGCCAGGTAGAGTGCAGCCTTTCTTTTTCGCGGCAGCTGGAGGGGGATAGTGGCGGGCCCATCGCCCCGGCCACCTTTTACCCCCGGGAGAGAGCCCCGGTACTAATTTAGTAGTTAGCTGAGTGGACTTGGGACTGTCCTAGATGGTCAGGAACGAGGAAGAATCTCCGTTCCTACCCGGGACTGAATCCGGGTCTCCAGGACCACAGTCTAGCGCTCTACTGCTGGACCACTACAACCACCTCACCTTATACAGTGGTTCCGCACCTGGGGACCAAGCCGTACTCAGTATCCCCGGACGCGCAGACTTGTAACTGTAATCATAAACAGCGATCCAGAAGAAGCCACGTGAGCGTGACGTGCAGCCGCAGTGCCCACGTGTAAGTGGGCCACGAGCTTCCGGTGAGGTGCGACGCCTCTGCCGCCGCTGCCGCCGCCGCCACCGCCGCCCGGCGCTCCTGGACTGGGTGACGTCAGCCAAGGCCGCGGCGCTACAAGAAGCGACGGCGGCGGCGGCGGCCGGGTCCTGTCACAGGCGAGCGAGCGCCGGCGCGGTTTTTCAGCCGGCGGGCATTCCTACCCTAATGACGTCCCCCGGTAAAACAGCCGCGGGCCTCCCGCCGCTTTGGCCGTGGAGAGACTCGCTTTCGCGAAAGCAATAGCGGATAACACCAGTTTTGCAATTAATGGAAACTTCCCGCAGCGTGGAAAGGGCCGTCGCAGCAAAAAAATGACCTCGCTGGAGAAAATTATTAGTGAACTACTTAAAAGGGCACAGTGGCCACTTACGTGCACTCTAGAAAACGTAGTGTAAGTAGGCTGTTTAGGTTTTTATATTGGTAACGCCACGTAGCGCTCCGTATGAAAATCACTGACTGTGCTGTGTGTAGTCTGTGGCTGGTTTGCATTGTTGGAATTTGCTATTGTAGTGTTGGGCAGTTGGCTGTGAACAGCGCGTAGCGTTGCGCAGTTGGTGAGCCGCCAGCAGTGGTGGATGTGGGGAGAGAGATGGCGGAGTTTTGAGAGCGAATGATCTGGACATGTGTCCATCAGAGATAGTAAATTTGTAAGACTGGATGTCATGAACTGAATTATATATATATATGACTTTTAGAACACTATTAAGGTAAATACATTGTTTGTTCTCAATCAAAATCTTTCACTTGCTAAGTACGCCTATCAGTAGTTAGTGCCTTCAGTAGTTAGAATCTTTTATTCAGCTGGCAGTATTGGCGCACGCTGTATTGCAGTAGTTTGAGTACCGAAGATTTTTGTGAGGTAAGTGATTCATGAAAGATATAGGTTATTGTTAGTTAGGGCCATTCTTTTGTAGGGATTTTTGAAAGTCAGATTGCGTTGCGCTAAAAATATTGTGTGTCAGTTTAAGCACAGTCATTTATAATCTTTTTAAGGGGACGTTTCAGTAGAATTGGTACGAGGCGGTCACGTGGTCCTCCGTTACTGATGTAAATCTTGGCAATGAAGTAGTGCCTAAGTGTCAATCGACTATACAGAATCGGAGCAGCTAAAATGCGTCGTTGTAGAGACATGGCAGAAAGGCAGAAAAGAGCTATTGAATTAAAATGTTTTCAATGAGGTTAGCCGCATTTGGGCACTGAAATGAATCAGTGGGAGTAGGTGGAAATTTGTGGTGGACCGGATGTCAAACCTGGTTCAAAAAATGGTTCAAATGGCTCTGAGCACTATGGGACTTAACAGCTGAGGTCATCAGTCCCATAGAACTACTTAAACCTAACTAACCTAAGGACATCACACACATCCATGCCTAAAGCAGGATTCGAACATGCGACCGTTGCGGTCGCGCAGTTCCAGACTGAAGCGCCTAGAACCTCTCGGCCACACTGGCAGGCGTCAAACCTGGATCACTCGCTAAATGCGACCAGTGTAGTTAACCGCCTCGGCCATCCGGGCACGCCCCCCATCTGCAAAGGAATGGTATAGCACAGTCAGTTAACACGCCGTAAGAACGGTGGTCGTAGAAACATCGTAACCTAGGGGGGACTGGATGTGAATGTCATGTCATGTCAATGACAATCATTTCTTTATATACAAGGTGTTTCCGTAAGAGCGTACAAAAATGCAACAGTACAAAGAGTATGCACCACTGAACAGGTAGGCAGCTTAAGGAGACATGCAAATAAACTTCTCTACCGCTTTGTCTAGCATTACTGTTTTCCAGCCTATTTGCAACTAAGTGCGTACAAGTTTACACGTACTACTCTGTTTATTTGCATGTACGTTCTTTATTTCCTGCATGGAAACAGGGAGGATGAGCCTGATTACCAGGAAGTCATGATGCAGAGTTGGTTTAGTTTACTTGTCCATAAGGTGGCTCTGTTGTGTCGTATTTGCATTGTCCATGACAGAACGTGCTATGAATCAACGACAGAACCATTCATTATTCAGTGCTATCCCGAAGCGTACAGTACAGTACTATGGACCAGTACTGGTACAGTATTTCCTGGTGATTGGACTGGAAGGGGTGGTCCTATTCTTTGGCCAGCGAGGTCACCTGACCTGAATCCGCTTTATTGTTCCCTATGGGGATATCTAAAATCACTTGTGTATGAGACCCTAGAGGATGCGAAGATGGTTGGTTGGTTGGTTTGGGGAAGGAGACCAGACAGCGTGGTCGTCGGTCTCATCAGATTAGGGAAGGATGGGGAAGGAAGTCGGCCGTGCCCTTTCAGAGGAACCATCCCGGCATTTGCCTGGAGTGATTTAGGGAAATCACTGCGAAGATGGAATTAGTTGTCAGAATTGTAACTGCCTGTGGTGTGATTCGAAACAAACCAGGGGTATTTGTCAGGGTTCGCCAATATCATGGTTGTATTGCGTTTGATGACCGTCAGTTTCAGTTCATTTTGTAAGATAAGAGTACAAACGATAGTATTTGCAGCTAATTGTAACTAATGTAAATAAAAAAGTACAGAACAATGGGATTTTATTCCTATTCTCCGACGCCAGGTTCCCTACCTCAGATTGTTCAGTGGAGCATCCTGTATGTACTGTTAAATTTTTACACGCTCTTACGGAAACACCCTATGTATCTGTGTAGCAGATAGCTCACCTCCGGAGGGAATTTGCAACTCATCCCTAATCTTTCCTACAATCTTTAAACTTTCTTCAGTTTCAGCATACTCGTAATGTTGTTGTTTAGCTCCCTCCGTTTCCGTTAGAACCACGTGCGTGTCATTGGAGTACGAGTGGGAATGAAAAAGAAGTGTAGCTCATGACACGTGAATTCCCAGACTTTATTCATCAAGTATTTGAGAATGAATGCACTTAATGACTTTAAACAGACTTCAAACATAATTTCAAATCTTCACGAAAGTTTTCTCGCTGACAACCCCCACAACATGATGAAATCAAAAGAAAATTGATCTCTTACTACATTTTCGCTTTTCATGCAGTAAAAGTCCCGCATCTTATTTAATTTATTACTTCTTTACTATTAACTACATTTACGACACATTTAGCAGTCAGTGTTCATATGTACCACTAAATGTACCTCCAAAATATTATTATTCTAAGACTCATAGTTTTTTAAACTATTAAAACTAATGTGTATATTCTCTATTTTTCCTTCTTCATTGGTTTATTTTGCTCAGGAGATATGACTTCATAAACACTGAGACGCATGAAAAACTGCCGCATACTGTATAAAGTTTACATTTATTACTTCTTTGCTATTAATTCTATTCTCAACAAATTTCGCAAACACTCACCAAATATAATACTAAATGTACTTGCAAAATTGTATCATTTAGCGAAACTTTGTTCAGGAAATATGCCGTCATAAAGATTGAACTGCGTGAAAATGAAACTTTAGGGGGAAATTCGTTAGTGATACAGCTGAAATACGTGTAGTATCATGTGTGTAATATGTTAAACATATGTGAAATAATGTGGTATGTGCATATCCTGGCAAAGCCGAAGGTGAAAAGGTTCTCTTAAACCCATGGATCGATTTCAGCCAAACTTGGTACACATATTACTTACAATCTGGAAATAATTTTGGGGTAACAACCACTAGCGTGCTATTGGTATGGAGGTGATAACTTGGTGACAGAAGGTGGGGAGGATCACATGGAAAATGATTCAAATGGTTCTGAGCACTATGGGACTTAACAGCTGAGGTCATCAGTCCCATAGAACTTAGAATTACTTAAACCTACCTAACCTAAGAACATCACACAGACCCATGCTCGAGGCAGGACTCGAACCTGTGACCGTAGCGGTCGCGCGGTTCCAGACTGAAGCGCCTAGAACCGTTCGGCCACTCAGGCCGGCGCACATGGACAGAGAGGGGAAAGGAGGAGATGGACATAGATAGGGGAAAGGAGGGGGACAGAGTAAAGGATGACGTGGACGGGGAATGGAAGAAAGGGGGAGATAGGCTGAGGGGGAAATAGGTGTTGGACAGAGACAGGAACAAGAGCAGATGGGCAGAGAGAGGGGAGAGGAGGAGACAAAGAGAGGGGGGGACGGACTTTAGAATGGCCCGAAGAGTCGTAATAATGCCTCATGTTACTTGATGCAAGGTGTCAAGTGCAACGACGGCCCAGTGAGCCATTGTGTAGTTCAGCTGTAGGTGGATTGGAGGCGTTTCTCTTTCCAGGACTTGAGAGCTCTCACTGCCGTTTCCCTGGTCATGAAGGAGGATATATATCCATTTCTTCTACATCTGCTTGATGAGGATACTGTGGTCACTACTGTCTTCCAAGATGACAACAGCTAGGTTCACGGAACTGTTCAAAAATAGTTCAAATGGCCCTGAGCACTATGGGACTTAACATCTATGGTCATCAGTCCCCTAGAACTTAGAACTACTTAAACCTAACTAACCTAAGAACATCACACAACACCCAGTCATCACGAGGCAGAGAAAATCCCTGACCCCGCCAGGAATCGACCCGGGAACCCGGGCGTGGGAAGCGAGAACGCTACCACACGACCACGAGCTGCGGAGTCACGAAACTGTACTCATGGGTTCCTTGTTAGGCATCATATCACATCTCGCATGATACGATACATCACTCGATGTTAATGACACTGAAAATCTCTGAGACTATTCAGAGCAGCGGATGAACCGCAGTAATTTGGTACTGTACAGTAAAATGGGGTAAATAGAAATCAATGAGGTGAATAGAAACAAAACTTGCAAAAAAATTATATGATATAGCGTCGGAAGACAAATAGGAATATCACTGAAAGATTTCTTTGCCTAGGTTGGTAGTAAACCAGTCTAACAGGAAAATTGTGAATTTGAAAGTTGATGACACCGTCAGTTTACATCGTGTCCATTCTACAACAGACATTAGATGTGGTGGTGAATTTACGTACTTTGAACTTGTAAGACCAATCTAAACTGACGGAAATGTAGAAGCACGTAGCACCGTGTTCAGCCCAGGAGAAAGTGTTGTGATTAAAGTATATGGAAAAAGTAAGCAGCCATTTAGATTGTATGCGTGTAGAATGTGTCATTTAGAAGGCAAAGTTTAGTTTGACGTTGTAAAGGAAAATTAAAACCGATTAAATACGTTTATTTTAACAGATGTTTCATTTTTTAGTCAAAGAAGATGTTGTTCGAAAACTCTTAATTATTTGTCGTGGTACGACTCCTTGACTCAAAGACATCATCTTTAATATGGTGGATTAGCCGAGCGGTCTAAGGTGCTGCAGTCATGGACTGTGCGGCTGGTCCGGGCGGAGGTTCGAATCCTCCCTTGGGCATGGGTGTGTGTGTGTGTTTGTCCTTAGGATAATTTAGGTTAAGTAGCGTGTAAGCTTAGGGACTGATGACCTTAGCAGTTAAGTCCCATAAAATTTCACACACATTAATTTAATATTGTGTGAGTTACCTAACATATTAACAAACTAAGTTGCTCAATTTCGTGTTACGAAGTAAAATTTTGTTTTTTTATATTCCTGGTGAAACAGGTCTATTGGGAGTTCGTTATTTGCATTTCTGGAATCTCTACATACTTTGGATATCTTAAACGCTAGGCGACAATTTTGAATTTTCTGATTATTTGCGCGCAGTCTTCCATCAGAGTAGCTGTGTCTGTTATGTCATCGCTGTTTGGCAGCTAAGAGCGCGGGAATTCTATTGTTAGAGGTGTAGTGAGACTGACGTCGAACAGAGGACTTGTGGCAATGTAGACGTAAAGTTAAGTGTATCTGTAAATAACTAAAATGATTTCTGTGTGAATATTGAGGAACAAAGGACAAAGATTCGATCAGTGATTTAAAATGGAATGAGATGTAATGAGATTACACAAGCATATGAAGAGGAAGGAAGGTAATACTTTTTATTCAATTGTGTTACAGTCGCGCGTACTTTGGAACCATTGTTGAATGAGACATCCGTATCAGGGAACTTTAGATTTTTCATTACAGAGTGAGTAACTTTTCACCGTACGGTATTTTTTATGTTTATTAATTATTTGTCTGCCATTTGTGGTATCTGTATTGCCCTTATGAGTGTTTTAACATGAATTTCAAACAAGTAATAATATATCAGATAATTCAAAACCAGTTTGTTAAAGAAATAGTTCTTTAAGAGCACTGTCCACATCCTCAATCCAATTCAGTTTTATTTAAAGAGTGTCTCACTCAGTGAGGTGTATAAAACAGTTTCAAAAATGGCTCTGAGCACTATGCGACTTAACTTCTGATGTCATCAGTTGCCTAGAACTTAGAACTAATTAAACCTAACTAACCTAAGGACATCACACACATCCATGCCCGATGCAGGATTCGAACCTGCGACCGTAGCGGTCGCTCGGCTCCAGACTGTAGCGCCCAGAACCGCACGGCCACTCCGGACGGCATAAAACAGTTTACTTGTTGTCTGGAGCACTGCACCAAGCTCTCAGCAAATTCTATTAAAACTATCGTACGGTAGCTCGATGAGGTCTACAAATCTATGAGTGGCTTCAGCTGGATATGGAACACTGCAGAAAGTTGTGGACTTTTCCTCAACTTCCCATAATCGGTGCTAGATGAGGTGCTAGCTGATGTTAGCGTTCTATCTGCTGAAGGGTGATTAACTATTCATCCAGTTCTGACTACGCCGCTGTTACACCTAAGAGTCGCTCATCAGCACTTTGGAAGGGAGCGAGGCGTCTGCGGGCTTGCCCTTCCGCAGGCAGCCCGCGACGCCCACGTGTTCGTGGAAGAGCCGCGCCGGGCGACGCAGCAGGGCCGGCGTAGCGCGTGTCGCTGCGTGCATCCGCCGGCGCTGCGGGCCCTTCCAAATTGGACGCCATTATGCTCGGCTCGTTAGCGCAGCGCGGCCCAACGCCGCTAGCGCGGGGGCGAACAGGTAGTCGGCCGGACCGCCAGACCGCCTCCCACGCCGCCACGGCCGCCTCCGCCTCCGCAGCGCCAGCCAGGCCCGCAGCGGGCTCTTCTCGTCGCCTCCGATCGACTTCGCTTACGGTCCGTTCCACACGAAGCACTTTCTAGTCAAAACCCACTACTCGTGTTGGGTCTGCCACGTGCCAGCTTGTAAATCAGTGGCCAATCATGTCGCGAGTGGGTCAGTGACGTCAGTTGTAACATATTTATTTCCTAACACGCGTGTGGTTGGGCGTGATCGCTCTTGTGAACGATTAAGCTGGTTTTCGGTATCCTAGAGAATTGGGTTTTAGTTCATGCTGGAGATACAGATCTAGTCTTTCCCAATTCTTCTCAATAGACCGTGATCTGAGCCCACAAATCAGTTTTCAAAAGCAAGTAGTTTTCTCCTGACAGCTGGTGCGAAGCAGCACCTTTTGGAGAAGTTACACCATTGGCCATTAAAATTGCTACACCACGATGATGACGTGCTACAGACGCGAAATTTAACCGGCAGGAAGAAGATGCTCCGATATGCAAATGATTAGCTTTTCAGAGCATTCACACAAGGTTAGCGCCGGTGGTGACACCTACATCGTGCTGACATGAGGAAAGTTTCCAACCGATTTCTCATACACAAACAGCATTTTACCGGCGTTGCCTGGTGAAACGTTGTAGTGATGCCTCGTGTAAGGAGGAGAAATGCGTACCATCACGTTTCCGACTTTGATAAAGGTAGGATTCTAGCCTATCGCGATTGCGGTTTATCGTATCGCGACATTGCTGTTCACGTTGGCCGAGATCCAATGACTGTTAGCAGAATATGGAATCGGTGGGTTCAGGAGGGTAATACGGAACGCCGTACTGGATCCCAACGGCCTCGTATCACTAGCAGTGGAGATGACAGGTATCTTATCCGCATGGCTGTAACGGATCGTGCAGCCACGTCTCGATCCCTGAGTCAACAGATGGGGACGTTTGCAAGACAACAACCATCTGCACGAACAGTTCCACAACGTTTGCAGCAGCATGGACTATTAGCTCGGAGACCATGGCTGCGGTTACCCTTAACGCTGCATCACAGACAGGAGCGCCTGCGATGATGTACTTAACGACGAACCTGGGTGCACGAATGGCATAACCTTATTTTTTCGGATGAATCCAGGTTCTGTTTACAGCATCATGATGGTCGCATCCGTGTTTGGCGACATCGCAGTGAACGCACATTGGAAGCGTGTATTCGTCATCGCCATACCGGCGTATCACCCGGCGTGATGGTATGGGAAACAGTGGATGTTACATTTCAGATGTGTTACGACCCGTGGATCTACCCTTCATTCGATCCCCGCGAAACCCTACATTTCAGCAGGATAATGCACGACCGCATGTTGCAGGTCCTGTACGGGCCTTTCTGGATAGAGAAAATGTTAGACTGCTGCCCTGGCCGGCACGTTCTCCAGATCTCTCACCAATTGAAAACGTCTGGTCAATGGTGGCCGAGGAACTGGCTCGTCACAATACGCCAGTCACTACTCCCGATGAACTGTGGTATCATGTTGAAGCTGCTTGGGCAGCTGTACCTGTACACGTCATCCAAGCTCTGTTTGACTCAATGCACGCCATACATCTCTGTTTGACTCAATGCCCAGGCGTATCAAGGCCGTTATTACGGCCAGAGGTGGTTGTTCTGGGTACTGATTTCTCAGGATCTATGCACCCAAATTGCTGAAAATGTAATCACATGTCAGTTCTAATGTAATATATTTGTCCAATGAATACCCGTTTATCATCTACATTTCTTCTTGGTGTAGCAATTTTAATGGCCAGTAGTGTTTGTTCGCAAGGGTGGAAACTGACCAATGGAAATGCTTATAGTCCGTCCTGAAGGATGTTTGTCTGAAAGGCCAGGTGATAAAACCACATTGCATAGCAAAAAAAGTAAAGTACCCAAATGGGAGCAGGACAAGAAATACGACTGTACATATGTTTTGGGTGGGGTTGTTGAAGCAAACACAGACAAAAGAGCTTCAACCTCAAGACGATCAACTGCACTACTGTAATGAATGTGTCATGTTATTTCATCGATTACAAAATCAAGTCAAATTTACAAAAAAAAAAAAAAAAACAGAAACATGGCAGTTCAGTCCACTTAATAGTGTGATGTTGCATCCCCGCTGGTCTTTATGTATGGACTGTTTCAGTTGTGAAAGGTGCCATACAGACGTCCTCTCCTAATGCAGTTTAACCCACAACTGTTAGAACTACTCCTAGATTGCCTGATACTGACACTGGGACGGAGCTAACGGCCTAGCTGATCCAACGTTTGTCGTATCGGGTACAGATCTGGGGATCTTGCTAGCCACTAGAGTATTTCAGCATCACACAGACATTTCATAGAGACATCTGCTGTCCGTAGACAAGCAGTCGCATATAATTGCGGCCAGAGTCAGTTGACATAGAAGTTTTCTGAATATCACTCGGCATCATAACGCACAGTTTTTTTCCACATTATCATAAGGTGCGATATTCAGAAAATATGTATGAGTATTATCTTGTTGAAAATGGTCCCAAAATACTGTCTCATGAGACATAAACAGTAGGACACGAGATGTCCTTCACATACTGTTGCGCTGTCAGAGTTCCCTCAGTCACTGCCAGATGTGACTGAAGTCATATCTGATGGTTCACCATACCATGACTCCAGGAGTAATATCGCTGAGCTTAACGATACACTTGAAAAAAGTGACCTTTCTCCAGGCTGCTGACATGATTGCTGACGATGGTCAGCCGAGATAGTGCAGAAGCTAGATTCATCACTGAGGAAAGTGCGACGCCGTTCACCAGCAGGCCACGCTTCCCTGTCACGACACTATATCAAACGCAGCCGTTTGTGCTGTGGTATTAGCGGCAACCTACACACGCGACGGTAATACTCTAATCCAGTTGCTACTATTCCACGACCAATGGTGCGAGATGACAGAATGTTGCAGAGAACCCATCACTAGTTCCCACATGGGAATCGCAGATGTATTGTATGTATTGTACGTTAACCGGGGACCTAGAAAGGACGGAGAAGCTCCGTCCCCGCCGCATTCGTAGTGGTCCACAACCCCACGACGACTACCGCAGTCCACTTCAACCCTCCGCCGCCCCACACCGAATTCAGGGTTATTGTGCGGTTCGGCCCCCGGTGGACCCCCCGAGAACGTCTCACACCAGACGAGTGTAACCCCTATGTTTGCGTGGTAGAGTAATGGTAGTGTACGCGAACGTGGAGAACTTGTTTGCACAGCAATCGCCGACATAGTGTAACTGAGGCGGAGTAAGGGGAACCAGCCCGCATTCGCCGAGGCAGATGGAAAACCGCATAAAAACCATCCACAGACTGGCCGGTTCACCGAACCACGACACAAGTCCGCCGGGCGGATTCGTGCCGGAGACCAGGCTCTCCTTCCCACTCCTGAAAGCCGTGCGTTAGACAGCATGGCCACAATGAAACATGCTCCAACACCGTAACCTTCCCGGAGCCCAAAGGTAGGTGTGGGGGGAAAAGTGGGAAGGGGTCGCTAAGCGAAGGCCTGGCCACCATGTCTCGTCCCCACACTCCAGGAACCAAGGAAAGCGTAGGCGCTACAGTCTGGAGCCGAGCGACCGCCACGGTTGCAGGTTCGAATCCTGCCTCGGGCATGGATGTGTGTGACGTCCTTAGGTTAGTTAGGTTTAATTACTTCTAAGTTCTAGGCGACTGATGACCTCAGAAGTTAAGTCGCATAGTGCTCAGCCATTTTTGAAAGCGTAGGGAAATGGAGCAGAACTAGAATTAACATCTTTTATTGATTTGTTTTCCTTTCTTTCTTTAGAATAAATAGCACCGAGAATAGTAGGAAACCGGCGTCGCGAGGAGGAAGGCGTAGCAAGACGTCAGACTCATTGAGACTAGCGACGTGTAGTTTTCCCGAGAAGAACATTCTGTACTTAACCACGACGCCATTCCTCTCAGCAGCTGTGCTAAATTGTACTTTTTGTTGTTGGAATGTTCACTGTTTCTATTTTGTTTTGTATTTTTTTTTCACAGTCCAGTACACTTTCTTGCTGTTTCCATGCTTGATCTGTGTTCAGTTTTTGACGGGCTGTCCACTGGACCCTCTTACCACTAAATCTGACGGGGATACAGTCGGGATTTTCCATTGTGAGTATGCTGAAAACTGCGCATGCGCAAAGACAGGAGACAATGGCAAGGTCTGCTTACATCAGCAGTTATAGTAAGTTTTCGGTGGCTCACACATGTTAGAGTAATCGATTTTATGTTTTTGTCTCTTCTTAATCTTCATTTTAATGGTAGCTTTGTTTTCGCGACACGGTGCAAAGGCTACATGTGAGCTTCATTAGTTTTTCTACGCGTGTTCTCCCATAAGACACCAAATATCTGTAGTCAGAAAATTAATTACGTTTCACAATACCGAGATAAAGAAAAAGCCTATTGTGTACATTAATAAGAATTCAAATAGACGAAAATTCTTTTAAAAGAGAAAAAAAATCTCTATTAAAGGTTGAACATAGTTTTGCACGTTATTTGACACTTAGAAAGAAAGCAGGACAGAAAAGGTACAGTAAAAACGTGCTATATACCGTATTCTAAATATTATTTGACATTATATGGAATTATCGGTCCGCCTTCATGCAAACACTTTTAATTTTTTTTACTTTCCCAAACTAGTCAGGGAGATACAGCCGTTATCATTGATTCTCTTTTTTTCTAAAACGTGCAAAAATAAGCGTCGTTACAGTATATTACGATAAAACATTATCATATGTGTACTGTTTGGTTCTAGATTTGTTGTTATTGTTGTAGTCTTCAGTCCAGAGACTAGTTTGATCCAGCTCTCCATGCCAGTAAAGCTGCATGCCCTCAAGAAAAATTACGGCTGTAGTTTCCTCCTGCTTTCAGCCGTTCGCAGTACCAGCACAGCAAGGGCGTTTTGGTTAGTGTTACAAGGTCAGATCAGCCAATTATCCAGACTGTTGCCCCTGCAACTACTGAAAAGGCTGCTGCCCCTCTTCAGGAACGACACGTTTGTCTGGCCTCTCAACAGATACCCCTCCGCTGTGGTTGCGCCTACGGTACGGCTATCTGTATCGCTGAGGCATGCAAGCCTCCCTACCAACGGCGAGGTCCATGGTTCATGGGGGGTTCTAGATTTAGTGTGAATAATTCTATAGTGTCTTTTTACTGTAAAGTCATTTTATAATTTTTATGTTTGGTGTCGTGTTTTCAGCTTAGAGAATGTAAAAGTATAATCCGATGTTATTAACAAATATTAAAATGTGAACTTCCAAACATCGGTATTATTACAATTGGAAATTGGGGTTGTTTGTGACACAGTTACGGTGGGAATTACGTTGTAATGTAATCTTCCATGTACTCACTCTTAGATGGTCGGCTTCTAGTTAATCTGAAAACACAGATAAAACATATTTTTCACTTTGGGAGCAATTCAAAATATTACCTGAGCTTATTCTTCACGTGTGTCGCGAGGTGTTTCGCGAGAAAATTTTGAAAGCTGTGACGGGAATTCAGAGGCTTTCCAAAAAAAAAAAAAAAAAAAAAAAAAAAAAAGAGAGAGAGAGGTTCAAATGGCTCTGAGCACTATGCGACTTCACTTCTGAGGTCATCAGTCGCCTACAACTTAGAAATAATTAAACCTAACTAACCTAAGGACATCACACACATCCATGCCAGAGGGGCAGGATTCGAACCTGCGACCTTGCGGTCGCTTGGTTGCAGACTGTAGCGCCTAGAACCGCACGGCCACTCCGGCCAGCCGAGGCTTTCCACTACAACTTTTATATGTAGTAAGTTTCTTCCAGCGTTAATTTCTGGTGTAAGCTATTGCTGTGTTTCAGCAAGTGTAGGTCGCTTTCGACATGTGTGGAGTGCTGAATTTCATTTAATAAATGTTCTGCGAAAATGGAATGGCTGCTGTCACTCTTTTGAGCTCTCATGTGTTCTGTGTTTGGAAGCTTCTGCATGTTTGTCCTATGTATTAGAACTGACAGGAGTTGAATGCCAGTTGTTGTATTTCTGGATTGCTGAATTAGTCTGGAGTTCTTCTGTATGATCTTAGTCTTGTTTGTACTGAATTATTTGTTCTGAACTGTATTGGGATCCCTTGCTTCTCCATTACATTTCCTATTATATGTACTATTTTATTATTATATATTAGTGTGTACCATTTGTTTCGTTTTTTTGATGTGTTGTGTTCAACTGCGTTGTTTCCATGTTCTGTCTTTGTGTTTTCAGACCCTTTGGTTATGCATTTCGGTGTTTGGTCACTTTGATTACCTTTCATTTTTATGTCGCTTTTGACCTTGCTTATGACGTCTCTTTTGTATTTTTCTTGAATAACAATTTGTTTCATTAGTTTTAGTCTGTGTGCATTTTTGGGGTGTGAGAGGTGTTACGTTTAACCTGTGTAGCTGTATGTGAAACTGGCATATATATGAACTACCAGATGGTTGGATGTGTTAAGGATAACAGAGCTTGATCGTTATGTTCTCTGTAGGATCCTAGAAAATGTAGGCTAAGGTTACATTGGTGGAGGATACCATGGATAGCCCCTCTTATTGCAGATAGAAGTTGTTGTTCAAAGTAAGATAATTTTCTTCTGTAATTAGCCTCAGAATGGATGGGCTTCCTTGATTCTCATTTCTTCTGTGATGCTTATAGTTTCTCCCATGGGTATACGTCTTTACATGGATGTAGTGTCAAAAATACCATTGTTGCTGTTGGAGTGGATACTGATATAATTAATTTTCTTTATTAGGTCTCCTGTGTTTGTGAGATTTATATTGCTTGTGTATGTGTAAGTTTTCCATAGGACTCTATGCACTTGTCTCGTTTGTTAGTATCACGAAAATTTTCGGAAATTAACCAATGGTCTGACTGGAATAAACAGTTTGTGGACTTTTGGAAGGCTTTTCAAGAATGGAATTTTAGGATTCTCTTGCGTCATTTTTGTGTGGTATGGTGCAATGAGAATATGTGATGCTTTTTAACAGTGTCTTCAGCTCCTTTGGTGTCTTTGTGTTTAGTCACTGGTTAGTGACAATGACTATGTGATATGTTTATATGCATATATTTTCTCAAGCTAATAAATAGTGACATCACGAATCATTTCGAAGACACATTTGCTATTCGTTCAATTCTCAGTGTCGAGGAGAATTTATCATGTTGTCTCTGTCGACAACGAATCCACAGAGGTGGTCGGCCACAACCCATTCACCAGTGAATGAGCAATGGGTGTGCAGACGGGTCTGTGGTTTGAGTCCATCGGTTTGGTTGGTGGCTGATGGACCTCTACCTTCTTGCCCCAATCATGCCAGCCTGCAACCTGTCACTGCATGCAGGTAGGATCTGCCAAGCAGTCATCATTATCCACACACCATTGGACAGGTTAGCAAGTGGGTCCGTGAATCAGTCGGGCTGTGCTTTGGAGACTTGACATGCACAGTGAAGAGAGTGTGGTTGTCCATGGCTGGTATTTATAATCTTGATATTTTTATTATACGTGCATTAGGTCGTAGTCCACTCCATGTTTCTGTGTCTAATGTTTGATCTCCTAATACTAGAAACATCATCAAAGGCTTTAAAGATTCAATTATTTTTTCTGAACTTTAGACAAGCTCAGAAACCTTTCAGGTGTGTTTAAGCTTGAAAAAAAAAAAAGTAGGAGACCTACAGCATTAAGAGACGAAACACTAGGCCTAGAAAAATGCTTAAGACCATGGCCTAATATCCGTTTAACTAACATCAAGGATGCACGATTAATTTTGTTTTTATCATTAATAAACTCTATTGGCATTGATAGGTCTATAATGATATTATATTCCAATATTTTGCAAGAGGGCGGTTCCTCATAACCTTAAAGCCGTGGTACAGGAGTAATACGACAGAGGCGTTGTAATGGATTCACTTACTACAACTAGTTGACTTAGGTACGAAGGTCGCTCCTGTAAGAAGGGCCTTGTGCACGTCGCAGCTACCACTTCGATTAATACAAAAACATTGAGGATAAGAGGCGCACAGTGCTCCATTTAGTGGAGAGAAAGGGATTTAAATATCAGGAGCAAGCAAAGAATCCAAACTATATCCTCGGTTTTTAAAGCAGCATTAATATTCAGATAATCCACTAATAGGTTCACTGTACGCCCTTCGCTTCAGTGTATGGTAGTCAAAAAGAACTACCCATTTGTAATACTTCAGTCAGCTCGTCGAGCTACTCATCGTTATCACCCATATTAAATACCTGCTTTTGGTTTTCTACTGACAGGTCGATAGATCGAAGCTTTCCCATGGGAACATACTTGATAGACTCCAGCTCTATACACTTAGTGTAAAAAGCGATAAGACAGTGGACTCTTATTCGGACGCCGGCGGGCCCAATCCCCATCCAGCCAACCGAATTTAGTGTTTTAGTAATTTCCCTAAACAACTTAATGTGGATGTCGGTATGAAATCTTTGCAAGGGATCAGTTAATTTTCTTTCCTACCCTTTCCCCATCCAAGCTGATGCAGCATCTCTAGTGACATCGTTCTCGACGGTCTGTTAAACCCTAACCTACCGGTATCGCTTTAGTTTAATAACTGCATTGTATTTATAATCTTGTAGCTTCCGCAGTCATCGAAGATGATTAGGACGCCAGCTGCTAGTAACTTCACAGAGGGTTGTAGATACATTTTATTCTTCTCTTTTTTCCGTTTAGTATCCACCTAACTATATTTCTTGTTCTTGAGGGATATTAGTACCAGTTTCGAAGCCACAGGGCTCCATCTTGGCGGAAAAAAAATTGGAAACTTATATACCATATGAACATAAGGAAACTGCTCATCCAGTCTGTATCAGCAAGTGTGGACAATTTCGATATACTCATCTAAAAAAGAGAAAAACGCAAATATAAACCTGAGTTTCGTACCTGTTGTACGGATGCGTAGTTTTCTCATTTTCAGATGATGGATGTTGCAGATGTACACTGATTCCCGCATCTTTGTACTTGAAGATGGAGTCTTGTGGCTTCGATATCAATAACATTTAACTGGTTAAGCAATAAATGCGTGTGAGAGGAAATGCGTTAAAAAGAAGGGAATGAAAATTATTTCTTTTTCCACCTTGAAAACTATACATGTAATTGTTTGCGTCTTCGTACCTTATCAGATCTTCCAAATAATGTCCATTATCAGCACGTTGAAATCTTGTGTCAGTGGAGAGAACTTTCGAAGATTCTCTCACCATGTAGAATGTATCCTCCTTTCCCTCACTGTTTTGGTCTTCTGGAAGTTTTGTACTGGTGTACTTATCTGACTAAAGCTAGTGCTGTTGTTTTTTATATCCTCTGTATCTCTACTGACAGTTAAGTCGTTTCTCTATATATTTCGTATAAACCACAACGGAGCATGATACTGTCGCCAAAAAAACACTTGCCTCGTGCTCGGGGTTTAACAGTAAAATCAGGTTTCGGTACTTCGTAATTGCGGTAATATCCCTAAACTAGCACCGACGTCACTCAGTTTCGAACTTAATCACAATCTGTGTCTTTAAGGACGCTGGTATCAGCAAAATTTTGAAACTTCAGCCATTTCCTGTACTGGAAATAAGACTGAATGACTTCTTGAATTTTATGGCTCACGACGTAGAAGTCCAAGTGCACCAAACACCCAGAAAGCCTGCTTAATGGTTGGGTGCTGTTAAAACGTCTGCCAATCAGGTGCTCTCCAGCGAGTGAAATATTCCAGCAGCAGTTCTCGCAACTGGCGCCTCTTCTAGATCCGTGACGCAAACGGCAGAGTCATGGTCACCGCACGACACAGGGAGTTTCATATGACGCCCATAAAGTGCTATAGGGTACAGTCAGAAGTTCTGAAGTCATCACACATTGAAGTGTCGTATACCTGGCTGAAAGGTGAACCACAGAAACGTGTAGAGAAAGCGACAGTGCCAATGAAGTAATCGTGTGCGCGACCTCACTGTCAGAAACACACACCAATGCAGCATCAGTCGTTTGATGACGCTAACATCGGCGAAAACATTGCAGTTTAAACCCCATGAAAGTGTTTTGCACAAATGTTCAGACACAAGAACTTAGATATCTTAAATCCACATTTTTTTACTGAGATGAGAAAGAGAGAAATTTGTCCATTTGCTGATCCATAGTATTGTCGATGGAGGTAGTATTCTTCAACAAACACCGATTCTCTAAATTTATCCAACGCAAATCCGCCACTAAGTCGCAGAATTTGCTTTTTAAACTATCTGAAAAACTGTGACATGCCGCGTCAGGCAAGGAGCTTGTTACTGAAACTCTTCAACATCTATGTAGAGTATCTCATATGAAAATGGAAGAATGAAGTACATGAAAGCATACAACTGAAAAAAAGCTAACATCTTAACCCTACGCTCCATGCAGACGATTTAGTCTTAATGAAGAATAAGGAAGCAGACTATATGAACTAGAAATAAAAGAACTAAACATATCGACGACAGAAACTAAATTTATGATTCATTATGGAAAACACCCAGTCTGAATGATAATTGTTACAGAAAGAAGGCACTGCAACACGCCTCCAGTTGTAGATAGTTAGTACGCAATACTAACGATACGGACGCGTAGAATAAAATCAATAAATCTCAACAGCCACCTGAAACTATAAGCAAAGCCTTAACAAAGAAGATGCGGCACAAAATTTAAGTTTTACAAAACAATGGCTGTGTCTGTCCTTGCCCAATGCCACTGAATCTTGGATTCATAAAAAAGAGGGACAAAAGCAGCATACAGTTGGCTGAAATGAGATATTTAAACCTGTTAAAGGTTGCTCAAGGAGGGATCATACAAGAAATGAGAATACATGAGAGGAATTAGGAGTACGCAACTTAAACGACAACGTGGAAAAATATAGGGAGAAATGGAGGCAACATCTTAAATGTTTGGAAGAAGATAGAATTCCAGTTACAGTAAACAGGCACATGTCTGCAGAAAAAGATACGTCGGAAGGCCGAGAAAAAGCTTCTCTTAAAAATATCAAGTCAGAACAGGCTTGTTGCCTAAATCGTGTTTGAAATAAGAAGAAGAAGAAATTGCGCCCCTTAATACGAGCTATACTGAACTATTATGCCCAGCAGTGATTCTCTAATGTAGTTCAGGGTCTGCTGTCATGTCTGTTTGCTAATGATTTCTGCACTTGAGTAGAGCTATACAGTTGAGGACAATAGTGTATTGTTGGGCGGTTTTTACTAAATAGATGATACATACTTTTCCATAACAACAGTCTAAAATTTAAAACTTTCATTCCTATTCTTGAAGAGTGAAAGATACACTCTGTCGAGACCGGTATTACGGCAACAGGATGTGTTACATGCTACTCGATAAGTGTGTGTCATTTTATTGTTCATGCGTGCATGTATGAATATCGAATTTTTTGGTGTTTGTTATTCGCTAGAATGTCCGTCAACAGGAATCAAACATTATTAATTGGCATTACGCCTCAAACATTGACACCAACTTCTTGGAAATAAGTTTCCGATTAACCGAACTTTGTTATGGTCTCTCGCACCGCAATACGTGCTTAATGTACAGTCTACAACCTCGAATCAAATACCAGCGTCATCTATGAGAAATGAGTGAAAACTGTGTTTTTTTTCAATACGAAGCGGCATAATGCAAAAGGAAAGTCGTTATTTTTGTGGTAGCATATTGGCTAGGGCGACAAATAAAAATACAGCACACAGCGAGAGGCGTTACCAAGGATAAACAGCTACACGTGTAAAAAATAAAAAGAGACAATGGAGTATGGTGTAGGTACGTGACCAGGTGCAATGTCAAATGACTTCACTCCGCCGTTCCCTGTTTGTGACTTCGTAGAAGATAATTATGGAAATTCTAGCGGATACAGAGTCCCTGCGGTGAAGAGTTGTCTCTGAAGCACAGTTCAACATAAATGCTGCACCAACATCACGAGCTGCGGAAGCAATGGAGAAGAATTAAACGGAAATGAGAAACGTCATAAAATCAGTAAGTACGAGACGGGAAAAACAAAGGCATTTCTAACAAGAAGACCGATATACAGCACAGTCGCAGCATGAAAGAAGCTGTTTCTAGGAACTAAAAACTCCACGGGAAAGTAATGTTCTCTTGATCAACGGCAACATGTGAGCTAAATGATTTTTATTTTCCTTATTCCACGAATTGGCAGTTTTCTTCCCGATGGACTCATCTAACACAAAGTATGATTAAACTATAAGGTAAACGAAGCGACAGACCAACCAAATTTAGTAACTTCATATTAACACCACGATATTATGACCACCGTTGGTCTCTAACGGAACGTTATTGGCAATGTATGATTAGCACTACCGAAAGTACTAAGCAGGCGAACAGAGGCAGCAGTGGCGAAGTTTAGTTGTGAAAAATGAGTTCATAATACCATTTATCTGGCAGTAGGTGCCTGAATATAATTTATTACCCACTGGTTGTAGTACCAGGTAATTATAATCAACGTGCAGCTACTCACAGAAGTCCAGTTTGGGCTGTAATTACCATATGGCCACGAAGCTTGGTAGATATTCTAATAAGTCAATACGGAATCGATTTACGTGGAAAAAAAATTAGTTCCAATTTTGGCCACCAGGTGCAAATCTGGCCCTGTACACCAACTCGTCGACGTCTCTGGTGCTCATACTGAGCAAATAGTATAAGTAGCCGTTAATAATGTCCGCATTTTGCCTCTTAACCTGTCTAACCTTTTCTGGCTACATTCCATTCCTAATCCATTACGTAGGGAAACACTTATATATTTTTTTCTTGCATTCACAGCGCCAGACTTGCATTTGGTGACCAACATTGGAACTAATTTTTTCTACGTAAATCGTTTCCACATTAATGCAGTACAATATCTACCAAGTTTCACTGCCATTCGATAATTAAGGCCCACACTGGACTTTGGAAGAAGCTGTACTTTAATTACAACCACCCGCTACATATCAACAAGGTAACGCCCAAGTTTTTCTACACCAGAGAACGGAACGACAGTTCCAAGTAGTTTTGAGGTCATGACAATAACAGAAACATTCTTTCCTGATCTGCGTAACTGCGCACTCCGAATCAAAAGAATGGTTCAATTGGCTCTGAGCACTATGGGACTTAACCTCTGAGGTCATCAGTTACCTAGAACTTAGAACTAATTAAAACTAACTAACCTATGGACATCACACACATCCATGCCCGAGGCAGGATTCGAACCTGCGACCGGAGCGGTCGCTCGGCTCCAGACTGTAGTGCCTAGAACCGCACGGCCACTCCGGCCGGCGAAAGGCAGTAGGCCAAGCGAAATTTAAATTCCTATTGCGCCTCTAAATATCTTTCTCCGCTTAAAAATGCTTATTCTTATGGCTTTCTTGTTGAAAGTCACTATCAGTTTACTACTATTAGTAGATAGTACGCTGCTCACCTAGTTAGTAGAACTGCTAGCTCAGTGAAATTCCATCATCCCAGGGTCAGCGAATACTAGAGGCGACCTAGCGCCACTAGGAAATGTCAGTCAATATTTTGTCCCCAACGAAAGTTGTTTCCCTTGACGGGATCTATCACCACTAGACTATTGTCCGAAAGACTTGGAAGCACCATGCATATCCGCCATTAATAATGCAATGCGGTATCTATACGTAGAAAATGTCAAACACCGATTTATGTGGACGTAAGTTCTGACAGGAATTTGTGTCCCCAAGTCGAAATATTTGGAGAAATTATAGGTGTTGCAAAACAAGGTAATCTTATTTTAATTTTTAACCTCTAGATATCTCCTACTTCCTGTGTGATGTGTCTTAGCCCATTTGAGCACAATGTGCTAAAGAGTTTTTCAACAGAATACAGATGTCTATTCTAAATCCTGGTTAGGGGTGCAAAGTCAATAGCTTATATAAGTATTTTTGTCGTTGTGAAATAAACCATCAACAACTTTACAGAGTAATTATATGCAGATTTCAGCACAACAGTCGTAAGACTCTTCTGAAAAGTTTCTGCGCGATATTGAGTTGTTCACTTTATACAATTTTCTTAATCTTTCGTTCTGTGTAGTTAATATTTTTTTTTTATCTTTAACGCTATGGTCCATTTACATTGGTATTCGGAGACGTACCGAATAATGAAGGTGCGAGTCGTTCCCTTACGTTAGTGAAATTTTCGTTAAGGAAATCTGTGTAATCTGAATGAATGCGTGTTTGCGCTGTGATATGATTTGTATTGCATTTATATTGTAGTGGATAACAATGAACCTAAAAGAAGAGAGAGTGTGACGCACAATGCCTCCTCAAACCCTACTCTATTGTAGCCGTTCCAACAGGTTACGAACGGAAAGATCCTGCGAGGTTCAAATGGCTCTGAGCACTATGAGACTCAACTTTTGAGGTCATCAGTCCCCTAGAACTTAGAACTACTTAAACCTAACTAACCTAAGGACATCACACACATCCATGCCCGAGGTAGGATTCGAACCTGCGACCGTAGCGGTCGCGCGGTTCCAGACTGTAGCGCCTAGAACCGCTCGGCCACCACGGCCGGCGGTCCCGCAAGGAATGGACGAGGAAAGTAATACATCGAAAACACAATGTTGAGAATTCAGAGTACTGAGGGAGCTGCAGCGGGCAAAATCTTCTGAGTAAGACAGACTGTGTTATACGAGGGCTATTTTTATTTCTAACCTACGTCCAGTCGGGGATTGAGAACTAGAGTGAAAATCAAAACTGTTTAACGATAAAGATGTTGGCTGAAGCAATGAAACATAATTTCTACCAGTGTTGAGATTCTAAGCCGGCTCTCCTGCTTACTAGGCAGATGCGTTAACCGCTGCGCCACACTGGCAGTGATGCTGCACGGATTGCAGCTGCACGGTCTCCCTCCCCAATACAAATTCCAGTTCATGCCTCAGCCTATTGCTGTTACCCTTCATTGTTGATGAAGGTGAGACTCAATATGTCGCAGGAACAACTGTACATGATCAAAAATGTTATTTTCAACGTTTAGCTACACCTTCCAGCTACTTCTCTACATAGTCACCGCTCCAACACTTTTAGATTTGTCATACCATGGTACCAGCTTCACCAATATCCTCGTCAGATGGCAGCGCCTGCGTTTACCGCCAATTTCCTATTCTGGTCTGCTGCTCGCGCTCTACGCCACTATGCTTTTCTCATACCCAGCGGCTCGTGCGAGCGAAGAGGTGAAAATCACAGGGGGCCAAGTGCAGGCTGTATGGTAGGTGATCAAACATTCAATATCGAAAACGCGAAGGAGTATCTACCGTTGCCCCTGCAGTGGGCGGCCGAGTATTGTCATTAAGAAGGAAACGTATGACAGTTAAATTATGCGGTGTATATTTGCAAATTGAAGCGAAGAATGAAAATTTGTGCCAAGCTGGGATTCGAACCCGGGTCTCCCGTCCAGTAGAAGATGCACTAATCACTACGATAACCTGGCACAGTACCTTTGCACAATTGCACGGACTACCCTACTACGCTTCTCTCCTCAGTCAAAATTCCCATTCATGCCTCAGCCGACTTGGTATTCCCTCTAAACTTGAACAGCATTGCAGAGTCTCTCCAGCTGTATGGGAATAGCACTGCAGCACCGAAGAAAGGAGGAATCCTGCCTGAAACCCAAGCATAAGTGCTCCTAATCAGATGAAAGCATTTGGTTCCAGAGACCTGTTCAAGTCCCAAACAAAAATGTTCAAATGTGTGTGAAATCTTATGGGACTTAACTGCTAAGGCCATCAGTCCCTAAGCTTACACACTACTTAACCTAAATTATTCTAAGGACCAACGCACACACCCATGCCCGAGAGAGGGCTCGAACCTCCAGCGGGACCAGCCGCACAGTCCATGACTACAGCGCCCTAGACCACTCGGATATTCCCGCGCGGCAAGTCCCAAACACTTACGATGTATGACGTTATATGGGGTGCATGAAATCTGGCGCTATCCCTCAGCAGGAATCCACATTTGTCAGGGTACATTATTTTCTAGGCATCCTTACTTGCCCACTATGCGCTTAGAACTGAAATGTGGGAGGAAGAGTGATAGACGGGCATACTAGAGATAATGCACAACACATCTGCACAAAGCTTCACTGGATTTTCACTGTGGTTTTACGAGGCCTAGTCGGAAAGTAAGGAACGATCGGTCGCTAAATGGAAACCACAGTGAAAATCCGTGGAAGCCTTGCACAGATGTATTGCGCAGTGTCTCTACTATGTCCATAGACAGCACCACGTCCCTTTTCTCAGTTCTGAGCGCATATTGATCGCTTAAATACGCCTAGAAAATAGTGTACCTGCCGAAGGATTTCACCTGACTTCATGAAACGCCACGTAACGTATCTGTCACGACCGCATCTCGTGGTCGTGCGGTAGCGTTCTTGCTTCCCGCGCCCGGGTTCCCGGGTTCGATTCCCGGCGGGATCAGGGATTTTCTCTGCTTCGTGATGACTGGGTGTTGTGTGATGTCCTTAGGATATTTAGGTTTAAGTAGTTCTACGTTCTAGGGGACTTATGACCATAGATGTTGAGTCCCATAGTGCTCAGAGCCATTTGAACCATTTTGTAACTGTGACGCGGTTCCTTCTTCATGACAGTTCTCGGCCCCGCAGTGCAGAGACAATGAGGACGCTCCTGCAGCCTCTTCGATGGAAAGTCTTTGATTACCCACCATACAGCCCAGAGTTGGCTCCCTCCGATTTTATTCTCCAATCAAATGAGGCGTTGGCTATCGAGACATTTTGGCACAGGCAACGAGCTGCAGTCCAGCGTAAAAAATTGTCGAAAAGAACCGGAAGCCGACTTCTATGACAAGGGTTCTGGAGAGAGAGAGAGAGAGAGAGAGAGAGAGAGAGAGAGAGAGGAAAAAAAAGAAAGAAAGAAAAAGAAAACCACGACAGATATGTAAACCTGCAGGCTTTCGTGGCCGTTCTCATTAAAGTTAAAATCTTTTGCGTTGTTAGGCCGCATCATATTTACTTCTAAAATAATCGAAGTTTCGACCCCTATGCTGGGATCTTATTCAGGATGTTTCAGTTGCTAGAAAACTGTCAGAGGCCAGTGTCGCGTTCTCTTATGAAGGGGAGTTTTCCCGTGCGTGTGCTGGAGCAGTGGGAGTCTTGGTTGTAATTCTTCTGGCTACCTTCGTTGGGCCATCATCATAGGCGCTGATGCAGAAGAAGGGGCGTTATTGGCTAAACTCTTGTGGATACTACTGACGACCCATCGTCATTGGATATAAAGGCACTATTCTACACTTTTGCTGGAGAAGGGTTATTGCTTAAAATTCCTTCTAATGCTATTGTTTGGCCGTCATCACTGACTAGAAGCGAAACGGACAGAGCAACAGAGGGGGAATGTTTACCCAAAATATTATTGTCCACCGATGGGGAAATTTCCCTTTGTAAGAGAAAGCGACACTGGTCTCTGACAGTGTTCTAGCAATAGAGGACACCTAAACATACTGAAGAAGGCCCCAGCAGAAGGGTCGAAACGTCTATTATTCTAGAAGGAAATATGACGTGGCCTAACAACCCGGAAGATTTTAACACTACTACGACAGATGTCTTAGTCGGAGTAGCGACTACATAGAAAAGCAGCTGGAAGATGTAGCAAACTGTTGGAAGTTCCATTTCGAGACCGATTGTTCCGTACTTTCCGAATAGCCCTCATATTTCGTGACTGTGGGAGGTTGTCAAAAAAAAAAAAAAAATAGCCCTCATTTCTTACAAATAAGCAAGGATTGGTTCTCACAAGGGAACCTCCCCATCGCACCCCCCTCAGATTTAGTTATAAATTGGCACAGTGGATAGGCCTTGAAAAACTGAACACAGATCAATCGAGAAAACAGGAAGAAGTTGTGTGGAACTATGAAAAAAATAAGCAAAATACACAAAATTAGTAGTCCATGCGCAAGATAGGCAACATCAAGGATAATGTGAGATCAGGAGCGCCGTGGTCCCGTGCTTAGCGTGAGCAGCTGCGGAACGAGAGGTCCTTGGTACAAGTCTTCCCTCGAGTGAAAAGTTTAATTTTTTATTTTCAGACAATTATCAAAGTTCAGGCACTCACACATAATCAACTTCGCTTTCCAAAATTCCAGGACATGTTCTGATTTACTGGAACATATGCAGGATTTGCCGGTCTACACACAGAAAAATTTGAAAACGTTAAAAACATATGTTTTGACAGAGTACAGGGAAAACTGTGCGACTGTGAAACTGTTGCATTCATTTGTGTTTTGATCACTTTTTTGGGAGTGATTATCACATCCACAAGAATACCTAAATCGGCCAAGGTAGAAGAATCTTTTTACCCATTCGCCAAGTGTACAAGTTAGGTGGTTCGACAACATATTCCTGTTATGTGACGCACATGCCGTCACCAATGTCGTATAGAATATATCAGACGTGTTTTCCTGTGGAGGAATCGGTTGATCTATGAACTTGCGATCAAATGTTTTCGGTTCCCATTGGAGAGGCACGTCCTTTCGTCTACTAATCGCACGGTTTTGCGGTGAGGTCGCAAAACACAGACATTAAACTTATTACAGTGAGCAGAGACGTCAATGAACGAACGGAGAGATCATAACTTTGCGAAAATAAAGAAAGTAATCTTTTCACTCGAGGGAAGACTTGAACGAAGGACCTGTCATTACGCAGCTACTCACGGTAACCATGGGACCACAGCGCTCCTGAACTCATACTATCCTTCATGTTGCCTATCTTGCGCATGGACTAGTCAGTTTTTACATTTTGCTTATTTTTTTCGTAGTTCCACACAACTTCTTCCTGTTTTCTCGATTGATCTGTGTTCAGTTTTTCAAGGCCTATCCACTGTGCTAACTTATAACTAAATCTGAGGGGGGGTGCGATGGGGAGGTTCCCTTGTAAGTGCTACATAGAGATGAGAGGGTGGCAGAGGAGATTGAGCCGTGGCAGGCCGCATCAAACCACTTAGAGAAGTGAGAACCCGTAAAAAGAATAGTACCACATTGCCAATCGCACCGTCGCCCACGACCTCATTCAGGTTCGCGTCTGCGGTCTGTGAGAGTACGGCTCGAGGCCATACAGGCAGACCACGTCGTGCAGGGCGCGAGTGGTTTGGAGGAGTGTTGTCTGGCGAGCACGCGACGCGACGTCCGGCTCGGGAGGCGGCGCAAGGCACGACGCCGCGTGGGCGGCGGGCGGGGGGCAGAGGGGGGAGGGGGGAGGGGGGGGGGGCGCTGGCGGCGGCGGCTGCGGCTGAGGGCAGGTCACGATCGTCCGCGCCGGCCCACGGCCGCGGGCCCACTCGCCGGCACACGCAACGCAAACGCATTACTCTCGCGGCTCACCCTCCTGTCGCCATGTTCTGTTATTTAATGCTGTGTTTGTTCATACCGGAGACAGCGCGCGACGCGCCTCACCCACAAACTACCTCACGCGTTAATCTCTGCAGTCTCCCCGAGAGCAACACTGCTTGTCTGCTGCTAAACAGCACTCTAAAGTGTGTAATTCTTTTTAATAATGTGACGATGTAAGACAGCATAACCATCGAGAAAAAATGTCGAGTTTATTTACACGCTGGAGCAGGAATTCTCCGTCATAGATAAACACAGGACAAGAGAAAAAAGAGCAAAGTGATCATATCTGTCATTAATTCATGCAAGCCCACAAACCAGCTGAGTGAAAGCCGTAACTGTATGGGACACTTTATCGAGAATCTGTGCATTTCAGCGTGCGGTTAAGTTGCAAATTTCAGTCGGTCACGCACCGTGTCCGGATGGCCGAAACGGCTAAGGCAACCACTCATGAGAAGCGGTAAATCTGGGTCCGACAGAACAGACACCACTCTTATATATGCCATTCAAGAGTTACCTGGAATTCTCGTGCAGTTCTCTGATCATAGGTATAGAAGCCAACCTCGGGGAAGATCAATTTGGATTCCGTAAAAATATCGGAACACGTGAGGCAACACTGACCCTACGTCTTATCATAGAAGCTAGATTAAGGAAAGGCAAACCTACGATTCTAGCATTTGTAGACTTAGAGAAAGCTTTTGACAATGTTGACTGGAATACTCTCTTTCAAATTCTAAAGGTGGCAGGGGAAAAATACAGGAATCGAAAGGCTATTTACAATTTCTACAGAAACCAGATGGCAGTTATAAGAGTCGAGGGACATCAAAGGGAAGCAGTGGTTGGGAAGGGAGTGAGACAGGGTTGTAGCCTCTCCCCGATGTTATTCAATCTGTATATTGAGCAAGCAGTAAAGGAAACAAAAGAAAAATTCGGAGTAGGTATTAAAATCCATGGAGACGAAATAAAAACTTTTAGGTTCACCGATGACATTGTAATTCTGTTAGAGACAGCAAAGGACTTGGAAGAGCAGTTGAACGGAATGGATAGTGTCTGGAAAGGAGGATATAAGATGAACATCAACAAAAGCAAAACGAGGATAATGGACTGTAGTCGAATTAAGTCAGGTGATGCTGAGGGAATTAGATTAGGAAATGAGACACTTAAAGTGGTAAAGGAGTTTTGCTATTTGGGGAGCAAAATAACTGATGATGGTGGAAGTAGAGAAGATATAAAATGTAGACTGGCAATGGCAAGGAAAGGATTTCTGAAGAAGAGAAATTTGTTCACATCGAGTATAGATTTAAGTGTCAGGAAGTCGTTTCTGAAAGTATTTGTATGGAGTGTAGCCAGGTATGGAAGTGAAACATGGACGATATATATTTTGGACAAGAAGAGAATAGAATCTTTCGAAATGTGGTGCTACAGAAGAATGCTGAAGGTTAGATGGGTAGATCACATAACTAATGAGGAAGTGTTGAATAGGATTGGGGAGAAAAGAATTTTGTGGCACAACTTGACTAGAAGAAGGGATCGATTGGTAGGACATGTTCTGAGGCATCAAGTGATCACCAGTTTTGTACTGGAGGGCAGTGTGGAGGGTAAAAATCGTAGAGGGAGACCAAGAGACGAATACACTAAGCAGATTCAGAAGGATGTAGGTTGCAGTAGGTACTGGGCGATGAAGAGGCTTGCACATGATAGAGTAGCATGGATAGCTGCATCAAACCAGTCTCAGGACTGAAGACCAAAACAACAACAACTGGTATCCGGACGCCTGTTAGTGTACATTTATGACGTGTTGAACTCTGCTGGGGCACTTAATAAGGTTTCTGAAGGTCTGTGGAGGAATACAGCCCCAACAGATAAGGTAGTTCTGTCGGACGCTGGGGTCTGATGTGAAGCCGAAGTTACAACTCGCCCAAAAGCTTTCCAATGGTTCAGGTAGGGACTCTGGGCAGACCAGCCCATTTCATAAATGGTTTTCTCCAGAAACCATTGCCTCGCAGATGCTGCTTTACAGCAGCATGCATTGTCCGTCTAATACATTCACTGTCCTTGAACTACTCGTCTAACAAACGCGATACACAACTCTGTCAAACATGTTGTCATCATTCTGCATTTGGTGTTTCCTTAAGCGCAATAAGGGCGTCAACGCTAACCAAGAAAAACATCTGCATACGGTAACTCCACTGCCTTCACTTCACTGTTGGCACTACACTTGATGGCAAGTAACGATCTCCAGCCATTCGCCAAACCCAAACTTTTCCACTGGATTGCTGTAAGGACCTGCTCGACCACAATGCCCCATTATTTTGAACTTAATGCGCACAGTTGGTAGCATTGAGGAACTCCCGGGTGATCCCATGTGGTGATTACGCTCGGGCATGGATGTGTGTGTTGTCCTTAGGTTAGTTAGGTTTAAGCAGTTCTAAGTCTAGCGGACTGATGACCTCAGATGTGAAGTCCCATAGTGCTCAGAGCCATTTGAACCATTTTTTGATTACTCTCGGCTTTTTACAACCTTGCTCCGTAATGCTCGGCGGTCCCTGTCCATCAGTACATGAGCTTTGCCTAGTCTTCGTTGTTTCTTCCCGTTTCCTAAACTGAATCACCATTCTACCCGCCCGCTTTATATTGGCGAGTCTGCCTCGCGTGACACCTAGTGGTCAATTCCGCATTTCGTAGGGTTGTACGGATACGTTGATCGGAAAGTGTACTTAATCAGCTCTTTTCTTAAAAACTCCTTTGTTGTTCCTATACGTACAATTACAAGCTTCCCGTTTACAATGTTTAGGAGTCATTCTGCACAAATACAATGTGAATCCGAGCTCCACTGGCAATATTTTGGAGCCTGTTCAGGAATATTGTCTGAGCAGTTAGGTATAAGGTACGCGTGGTCGCCACATGACAAGTTGCAGAGTAATAAGGTAATAAGAATTTATTCAGACTTTTACCACATTTATCTTGATTACAGTGCGAAAGTCTGTAATACAGAATCATCAAAAGACGGAAAACAAAATATAGGGTAAAGAAATAACCTTCAGACGAAACACGACCATTTTCATCACAAAATGTAAAATTTGTTCACCATGCGTACGGTAAAGTACATAACAAATTCAGAGCTCTCTCTTTTACGGATATCGTTCAAAACAGCTACCACTATTATCACGGCAGATTGTGAAGCGACGCACTATCGACCCTCTTACACGCTCAAGAACGCTAGACATTTGGGGCACTACTTCCGTTGCTGCAACATTCTGGCAAGCAAGCCCAAGTCAATATCGACTGGAGCCTCGCAAACAAGGCTCTCCGCATGCTCCCAGAAAAAGAAGTCCACGGAACAATAACATCGTGGTCTATAGTCCAACCAGTTTATAACGTGCCACCCGCGGCCAGGGTATCACTAATACCAAAATACTCAGCAAATATTCCTTAACAATCCCGAAAATTATACCGATGACTTTCGCATTCATCCCGTATAATGCTCAAGTAATGTACGCTACTAAGCTCAGTAACTATTAACTACGTCCCAAGCCATTGGTGGCAAAGAAATGTAGACGGTAGGTTCAGTATTTTGAAATAAGGTACGAAAGGTCGAAAATGATTATTGTCAGTTCGAGGTCTTGATGAAGTAATTTGTTCGAGTCACGTATTTGTAAACTGATTATCATTCTGATCAGCACAGGTGGCGTTACCGCCAAAAACCATACAGAATCATCTACGATGTGTCCACTGTCAATTTTCGTTTCCTTGCAGCTGCATGAAATGGTTGTTGTATGAAACCCCAGTGCTTCCTGAAGAAGAACTGATAGTTACAGTCTCACTGAAAACAGACATTAGTAACATCTGTGAAAATTCGAGTGCTTATTCGCTATTCTAAAATACACAATAAACCTATCGGATGTTACTCTGAACTCTTGCTACGCGCAACATCTATCCCACCCTGGCATGCTGTCAAATGTTAAATCAACATTTCTACAACTGATGTATTACATGACCCGAATTGCACGTGTTACGTGTTACAAATACCCTGCTTGTTAAAAGATTTCTCACATATTAAAAAACCAATGTAGTTCTTTACTATTCTTAAAAACGTGTCTGCTTCCTGCTTACTTGTTGCATGTAGAGTTTTTTTCTTGTTGTAGCTATTGATTTGCTAAAAAATATTCTCGAGTCAAATTTTCCTATTGCAGTCAATAAAGGAATAATTTTATATTTGATGACGAACTACAGTTTCAAAATTCCTGAAATTCAACTTAATTGTAACAGGTGTAGAAGTAAAGGAGACATTCGAATATTTATGCCGGTCTAGGACTTCAACCCGGATTTCTCACTTAAACTATCCGACCGTGCTTCAGGGTTTACCAAAACTTCCGTATGTCACCCACCTATCAGTCTCTTCTCATAGATTATTAATTCATTTACCCACACATTTAAATGAATTAATAATCGATGAGAAGAGGTGGGTGTGTGGGATATGGACGTTGGTTCAGTCTAGGGAGCGTGCTTGGATAGTCTAAACAGTGAGGCGAACCCTTACGATACGCAGAAATCCGGGTTCGAGCCTCGGTCTAGCATAAAATTTCATTTGTCGTCTTAGGGACACTGACGATCCAAAATATTACGACCACCTGCTTTAAAACTTATTTGTCCGTCTTTGGAACGAAATACGTCACTGACTCTGCTTGTCCGGAATCCGACCGTTTGCTGGTAGGTTTGTGGAGGTATGCAGCACTAGATGTCTACGCAAAGGTCATGTAATTCGCTTAAATAGTTTGCGTACGCGGTGATATCGCACGAGAGCGACCCAGATGGGTTCCATAGCATTCACATCAGGCTAGGTTAGTCGCCGAGACATTAACATGAGTTCACCATAATGCTCCTCAAACCACTGTATCACGGTTCTGGCTTTGAGACATGAACAATCATGCTGCTGAAAGACGACATCGCCGTCAGGTAAGACATCAACCACGAAGGGATGCAGGTGGTCCGCAGAGGTAATGATGTCTTAGATTACTACTACAGGTCACATCCAAGCACATGAGAATGTCTCCAAAAATGTTCAAATGTGTGTGAAATCTTATGGGACTTAACTGCTAAGGTCATCAGTCCCTAAGCTTACACAATACTTAACCTAAAGTATCATAAGGACAAACGCACATACCCATGCCCGAGGGAGGACTCGAACCTCCGCCGGGACCAGCCGAATGTCTCCCATAGCATAATACTGCTCCCAACAATCTGCGTCCGTCGCGCGGTGCGTGTTTAGAGCCCCCTTTCGCCTCGGTGATGACGTTTGTGGGATGACCATCGACCTGATGCAGCAAGATTTATCTGAAGAGCAACACATTTCCATGATCCACGGTCGAATTCCGATGGTCCCATGCCCACTGCAGTGGTAACTGTCGATGTTGTTGGATGAACATGGGAACGCGTAGGAGACCTCTGCTGTGGAGTTTCAGTTCAACTATGTACCATGAACAGTGTACTCCGAAACACTTTGGCGTGTCCTAGTATTATGCTCTTTCTGCAGAGATACCACAGAGCACCATATATCCTACTTCACTGGGCAGCAAGCGACCGAATCCACGGTCTGTGAAGAGTTGTGGGCGTCCAACCATTCTGCACCTAGTGGTAGTTTGACTTTCCAGATCTCTTTCTGTAGATGCTCGTAACAGTAGCACGTGAACATTCGACCAGCTTCGCCATTTTAGAGAGACTCATTCACAGGCTCTGTGTAATAATAATCGTCCTTTTGTCAAAGCCCCTATTTGCTGGCAATATTTTCGCTAGGGTGATCCCTGTCCGTCTCTGCTTCGTTCACACAATTTTGTTACGTGCCCGCAACGTCAGCGGGTGGCATCCAACGCCGCGGTGGAGAGTGGTCGTAATGTTTTGGCTGATAGATGTAGATCCTCTACACCTATTATAGTTAAGTTGAATTTCAGGAATTAAAAGGAATAACATTTTAACATATTTCATAAAAAATATTTTGCCACCATTCTGGACGCTTGTTTAGTTGGAGTTACCATTTCTAGTACATATTCTTGGCAAGCATTGGTTCAAGGTCTAACGTAAGTATTGGTTTCTATGGGAACATTACTTTTGACTTCTGTAAAATGTGGAAGAGGAACAGATTGCAAGATAATTTACGTTAAGAAGCAGTGTCTGCCTTAATGTTCAGAGAACGCAAGAAACCGAGGCCAGTCGCTCTTAGCACTGCGTCGCCGCTCTCGGTCAAGACGTATCCGAAGTAGCTGGACTCTGGCGCTCATCGAAGTCAATGAGTGGTCGGCCGCGCGCTGAATTATTCAACAGTGTTGACCTCTTGCCTCGCAACTAAGTCGTCTGGCGATGATGTCCGCCATGGCTCCTGGCCGCTCTATCCCAGCATGCATTTGCTGGAGTTTTTCCCTGGGCGCTTTGCACAACCCATGTGAGAAATGATCCCGTTTAGGGTTTTGTTTGGTCATTGTAACGAAACGGTATGGCGTACCTCATAGATCAGTTACGTTTTGAAAATGAACCGCTGAAAGAGCACAGAAGGAACTAAATAGTGATTGAACGAAGAGGTAAGAAAAGAGAGGAAAAAAAAGACGAGCGGAATACACCAGAAGTTAAACATGTCTGCTTCTAACTGTGCTTTTATGTACATTGCAAACGGAAGCATTTAATTAGTACCTCATGTACTGTTGTTTTCCTTCTGCATGATACATTAAACAAATCTGAAATACAGCAGCCTACTGGTGTGGCCGAGCGGTTCTAGGCGCTTCAGTCTGGAACCGCTCGACCGCTACGGTCTGGCATGGATGTGTGTGATGTCCTTAGGTTAGTTAGGTCTCAAATGTCTCTGAGCACTGTAGGACTTAACATCTGTGGTCATCAGCCCCCTAGAACTTAGAACTACTTAAACCTAACTAACCTAAGGATATCACACCCATGCTCGAGACAGGATTCGAACCTGCGACTGTAGCAGTCGCGCGGTAATGGACTGAAGTGCCTAGAACCGCTCGGCAACCACGGCCGGCTAGTTACTTTTAAGTAGTTCTACGTTCTAGGGGACTGACGACCTCAGCTGTTAAGTCCCACAGTGCTCAGAGCCATTTGAACCATGTTGAAATACAGTACTTCTCGCCGTAATTGTTTGGCTTATTTACTCTTCGTGTAACATCTTGAGAGACAAATTTTAGGATGTGCTTGTTGCTGCAAGGAACATGTGCTGCACTAGGACGTTTCAACTCAAACTCAAATAGGCAAACATGCTTCTGGAGCTAATGTGCAGTGCTAACCCATGCCTATATCGCATGTGTGGCATGAAAGTACAAATGACACTGTGAAAAGTATTTTATGCTGAGAAAGTTCAGTTTATCGTCTCTACGTTTCTAGTTTCCTATACAGCAATAAAATAAAATAAAGATTGCAGACGCCAGAAATGAAATTTCGAAGAGTGGTAGATTACATAAGAAGAGATAAGAAAATAAACATAGAAATAAGTATCATGCTACAAATACACAATATAAGAGAATGCATACAGGACAGGAGAACGAAGTGGATAAATCACTTAAATAGAACACGTCATATTCGTTTCGGGAAATGGACGGTAGGAAAAAAAGATGAAAAGGCAAGCCTCGTCAATGAATAGGAATTTCGCATTATCTTGCAAAGCCAGATGCGTGCAGAATGAAAAAAGAAAAGAGGTCGAGGTCTACAATGCCTCATTTGTACAACAAACACGGATTACCTTTCGTCACAGGCCGTAAGGCGACTTGCGAATTGTAGATGTAGATAGATTGTGAAGGGTGGTAGTGTTGCAGGACCAACCTATCGGGCGTCCACTTGAAATCATACAGGGAAATGATGGGAACCCTTAAGCCTCAATGTTCGGATTCAGGTTCGATTCCTAATTGTTATAACCAGACAACTACAATCGTTAGGCCATAATAATAGGTTTTTGATTGCTCTGGGAGGTGGTTCATCACACCTACAACAGATGAAATATAAGTTCACTTCATTACCTGAACAGTTTAAAGGTTTACTTAACTAGATACATCTCTTTGCCACAAGAGTTTTTGGTAATTTACGACTGTCGTTGACTATTAAAGCATCAGCTGATTCACCAAATAACAAGTTGTTTTCTTGTAGTACAATATTCAGCATTTACAAAAATAATTTCCATCCGAGACTTGAATAACACCTTAGTCCTACTCCATGACGCTGACTGCTTCAGCTGGTGTCACGAACTGGGGCAGAGCATTACCAAGCTCTGGTCTACATTGACACATGTGTGATGGCGCTGTTGTGCTGAGAGAGAGGGCATATCTTCTACAGTCTCCCACATTCGTCGTTGCGGATTGAGGCGAGACATCGCTAATGTCCGTCGTATCGATGTGCGTTGCCGACTTTAATGTGGCGCCGCCGTCTTTGGACGACACCACACTAGTTATGTGCCTTGACACTGCCAGGAAACAAACCTGATCCTCCCACACAATTTTAGCTTCTTTCTTTTATTACAATAATGTCACGGAGTGCACTTAGCCTCACGAGGACAAATGAGGCTCTGCTGAAAGAGATGTAGCGGTTCCGCTTTTGGCAAGCCGCCTTAAAAGATGTTGAAAACAGAGTGCCAACGATAAGCGCATCCGTGATTCTCAAAACACCGCTGGCAGAGCGTTATGCAGCTGTCGGTCGGTCGTATTCCACGATGTCTGGTTCAGAAGAAAAGGACTTCTCATGTGTGTGTGTGTGGTGGGGGGGGGGGGGGGGAGGGGGAATCTGAAACCTGATGTTCCCAAACTACGACGTGTGTAGTCTCTTAATCAGTGCGCCAGCTCTTCCGAGCAGCTGCCACCGAGTACAATAACCAACCTAACATCCTAATGTCACTCATACAGTGTGCTGTGTGAGTCCTCGTGTTGTGTCAGCCAAGACAGAGTCAGGAAATGCAACAGTCGCCATTAAATGAGTTTGCGAGTTCTCGTGTGTCTCGCAAATGGTTTAAAATGGATCTCTAGATACAAATCTTTTTAAAAAATTCATCATTACCTACAGATCTGCTATCATCTAGATGAATAAAACACTTTTCATTCCATGGGTGTTCCATTTGACCGAGCGAGGCTGCGCAGTGGTTAACACACTAGACTCGCAGTCTGGAGGACGACGGTTCAACCCTGTGTCCGCCCATCCGGATTTAGTTTTTCTGAGATTTCCCCATAATTGCTTCATGTCTAGATGGTTCCTTTGACAGGGCACGGCCGACTTCCTTCCCCATCCTTCCCTAATCCGATGGGACTGGTGACCTCGCTGTTTGGTCACTAGCCCCAAATCGACCAATCAACCAAGGTGATCTATTTGACAAGATATTATTCTTTATTAAAAATCAGTTTCTTAAACTTTCATAGCAAATGAACCATGAGAATCACACAGGAATACTCTAGCTGATATGCTTCTGAGTAACATATCCGTGTCAGATGAAAAGTAAGAGGTGAGCCAGTTCCCTGTTCGCCAAGCTCCCCGGATTTAAAGCCACTAGACTATTGTTTGTGGGGGTGTTCAGAAGCTCCTGCGTTCTCGGGTAAATATTGCACGTGCTTCTGTTGTGGAAATCTGCGAAACCCTATGAAATATTCCAGTGGACAGTGATTCGAAGATTCAGTATGATTGCAGCTTGATCCATCCGTCAGTGTTGAAAGAGGACGTTTTCAACATTTTACGTAGGAAATAGCTTCGTGTAATGTTGTGTTACGTTTTGTTATGGTGGTTCCCATGATTAATGTACTGTGAAGAATATTGGTAAATCAATTATGATATGGAAATAAAGTGTTTCTGGACCTAAATCTATTTAAAATAGTTTCTCCTTCCACGTCCTGAATGTTCGGCCGTACCTTTTGTATACTTATGAAAAATAATTAGTTATATAGCTTCACAGAATGCATTCTGATTGATTCTAGTTCAACCGACTGACGTTTATTGGTTGGTTGGTTTGGGGAAGGAGACCAGACAGCGTGGTCATCGGTCTCATCGGATTAGGGAAGGATTGGGAAGGAAGTCGGCCGTGCCCTTTCAGAGGAACCATCCCGGCATTTGCCTGGAGTGATTTAGGGAAATCACGGAAAACCTAAATCAGGATGGCCGGACGCGGGATTGAACCGTCGTCCTCCCGAATGCGAGCCCAGTGTCTAACTGACGTTTATTTATGGTTATTTTAACAATTAGTATTTGGATCGCTTTGCTATAATTTACATCATTTTCTGCTTAATGACAGGAAAAAATCTGTCAAATTCGACCAGTTACTGACGAATTCAATTTTTGCCTCTCTTTACCTGCATTTTTAGTCGGATGGTCTGCACATGTCCTCCACGTTTCAGCGTCGTTCCGGCGAGACTACTGTATAATGATGTCCTGATACAATTTCCAGCGGAGTCGTGAGTTACGCAACACACGCGAAAAATATTCATGTGAAAAAATTAACATTTCCGTGTAGGTGGGCTGCACTGGCCTTCCGCCGTAACTAACAGGCGAGATAAAAGCTCTGTGATCAATAGCCGCAGTAATGAGACGTAGCCTTATTCCGAGGCACATTCAGTTAGACGCTCAATTAACGAACAGTGCCGGACAAGTAACCCATTTATTATCTGTAGCACGTGGGCCGATTACGACCTGAAGTGTTCAACGCGAGGTGTGAGGATAATTGTAATGGCAAATATTCTGTGTAGGAAATACGTCCCAGAAATAATCGTGCGGCGCACATTTCTCCGCTGCTGGCACAAATTGTGGACCTTTACTCGGGAAGTACGCATCCATTAGGTATTTTCGCTAGTACATACTCTATAAAGTGAACGTACATTAGACTATGACCAAAATTTCATATGTGTATAACGTTTCAAAAAGCTACTTGAATAATGATAATTGATTTATTAAAAAACTAGAAACCAGATTCGCAGTCGAGGCGGGTTTCTAGTTTTTCAGTATATTAACCAACGATTGCTGACGCGCTGCGATGTTGACGGTTCTTAAATGATGATTGAAACCGATAGCCGTATTGTAATCCAACGTCGTTTATTGAAAACATGATACCAGTTTCGATGCCGAAAAGCGTCATCTTCAGGCACCCAAGACGTAATCTACCATCAACGAACGAACCACAATGATAAAGACCAATGGACTCTTCAAATGGAAACAGTACGATTTATGAAGCATGTTATGCCAGCATGTGCAACAACAAAAATCGAGTGCAGCGGAGCCAAAGTATACTGGATTCTGTAACTTCCAGTAACAAGTCCATTTCCGGCCGTTGTCCCACTGTCTTCGATGAATTATCACATACTTTAAAAAAATATTGTTCGACTTCGAATGAAGAAAACACATCTAGAACTCCACATGTACGTCTGTCACCCCCTCCTACTACATTCGTGAATAGTGCGAGAAAAGTTCTTGACGGTATTGCTAAAACGTCTCTGATCTTTCTGTCTTTTGCATATCGAGATATATGTTTTCGAGGAAGCAGTATGTTTCTTGTCTTTTCTTGAAACGTGTGCTCTCTAAAATTTATCAGTAAAACTGGCTGTGGTGCACAACACTTCCCAGTAGCGCCTGCCACTGAAGTTGGATGAGAAACTTAGGTAATGCTATCGCACTCGACGTAACGCACTTCTCTGCGTTGGATCTTCTCTACATCTTCTATAAATCTTACCTGACACCGGTTCCATACTAGTGAGGAATATTCAATAACTGGTCGACCGAATGTTTTGCGAGCCCCTTCTTTCGTGGGGGAATTACATTTAATTCGGATTATCCCAGTTCATCTGAACCTACTGGCATGTGCTTTACCTACAACTACATGTGAGTGGTTTCTATAATTTAGGACGACCTGGACGGACACATCTACATAATTTACAGCTGTTGCTGTTTCTTGTGATGTATCACAACTACTGTAATCCATCAGTAATAAGTTTTTACGCATATTTATTGGGTTGAGAACAAAATCTTAGATAAAAGTGGTAATAACCATCTAAAAATAAAGTCCTGACACAGTTTTTGTGAATTTTATATTGATATTGGGACCACCAATATTTTTTTTCACTTGTCTCCACACATTTACAACAGTCATCATAACGTTAGTTCTTTCTTTCTTCCTGTTTGTTACGCTGAACCGTTGCTGTATATTCTTGTGCGCCGCCTGTTAGTTATAACCGGCAAAGTAGGTGGTCGGGTGCAAACATGCTAGATGCTGCACTCCTATTGGGTTTTATACGCTATCACTTCTACTCTGATTAGCCTAAGTTAGGATTGGGTTGTTTGGGGGAAGAGACGGAACAGCGAGGTCATAGGTGTTATTGGAATAGGGAAGTTAGTCGGCTGTGCCCTTTCAAAGGAACCATCCCAGCACTTGCCTGGAGCGATTTAGGAACATCACGGAAAACCTAAATCTTGATGGCCGGACGCGGGATTGAACGGTCGTCCTCCCGGATGCGAGTCCACTGCGCCACCTCGCTCGGTATAGCCTAAGTTAGGCTTAGTATTGATGTTGTGTAGTTAACACTGTATTTAGGTGCCAATTACAGTGTAAGTGTGGTATGTTTTTCACTATTTTAAATGTCTTAACACCTTTATAAAAATAAGCTTTTTTAAAAATATTCTTAAGAAGTTTCACATTAAACGAAAGAAAACTTTTCTGTTTTGTTTCCGAAGATCTGACAATTGCTAATTACCCGAAACCGGTAATCTTCTAGTTGTTATTACGTCATACTGCGATCTAGATCATTAAAATTTGTAGCAAATAATATAGATCGCTATGTCTGCCACGCCTGATGATGCCAGAGCTTACCAACTACTACTTCGTTAAGCTTATCTATTATACATAAATTTGACTGCCTAGTAATTCAATTACTTTTGTTTGGAAAAATTCATGTCGAACACAGTGCTGTCTTGTAAATTATTTATTCATTCGCATATTTTGATGCCGTCAATAGCTGCATGAAAAAACTGTCTAAATTAATTACAGCGCGAAGTTGTTGTAACTAGTCAATAAATGAAATATTAGGTTCTAGCCATTTTGTATTCATCTTCAGGAGAGGCTTACATATAATCATCTTTTGAATATTGCAGTTTTTCTTATTATCGTGCTTGCTAAAAAGCAGGAGAGGAATTGTGCCTTATGCAAAATACGTGTGTAGTTTTGTTTCCTTCGAGACAAGTTTCAACACTTTTTGTGCTATCTTCGGTGGGTTTATTTGCTTATTTTCCTTTTCACATAAATCTACTGGGTGTCTTAAAAAATGGCTCTGAGCACTATGGGACTTAACATCTGAGGTCATCAGTCCCCTAGAACTTAGAACAACTTAAACCTAACTAACCAAAGACATCACACACATCCATGCCCGAGGCAGGATTCGAACCTGCGACCGTAGTGGTCGTGCGGTTCCAGACTGAAGCGCCTAGAACGGCTCGGCCACACCGGGTGGCTGGATGTGTAGTAGCTTTTGGTCTACTACGTTTGGCGAACAGATCGTGGAAAATGCATTTGTAATGACAAAAGCGAAATAACTAAGTGTGTCACCAAGGCACAAACAAAGTAAAAACACCACTACATCAAAGACTATGACAAGCTGTAGACCATATTAGATCTAAAGCTACTAGCATAAACATCTAATAAACAAATAAATCCATTGAAGACAGCACAAAAAATGCTCAGACATGTCTGGGTGAGAGCAAAACTACAAAGGCGTCTTGCATCAGGCTGAATTCTTCTCCAAGAGATTTACATGGTTTCTTCCTGAAGTTACATAGCAATTCTGGGAGCCGGAGGTTGCTTCACTGTGACTAAAGAAAGGACTGCGTTTAATACAGTCTGATTCTGCAAGTTATGTAGAAGAAATTATTTCCAAGTAAGATAGCATTGGTGGCACTGGTCCTAAAACCCTACAGACAGCTTCCATTACTGTTGTCTTTCAAGACAAGAGAGAGACACTACGCTAAAACGTAAAAACGTTTTTACTGTCCTGAACAAAATTGTGTGTTGTGACGAACCGGCTAGTATCCAGCACGTGTTGTACACATATAACTACTGGTTCTTAATGTTTAATTATTTGTCTATGTGCCGGAGTACTTACTTAGTAGCACTAACATCACCAGATTATAGTGATTTGTGTGAAGCTATGTAAAGAATTACGTGTAATTAGAACCTACGAGGAAACACCACATCCTTTAATGGCTTCTGAAGTAGTCAAGCAAATGCCAGAAAGCTTTTCTGTACTCAACAGATAATATTTGTATTTGTGTTCTGAAGATGGTAGCGTTGAGCCATTGTATTGTGACAATGTGTGAGTAACAGAGATTACTTAATGCGTAATACTTTGCCTTTTTTGCGTAACTTCCTGTAACTACTTAGTATTTGTGTATTTTTTGTGCATTTACATTACCTGGCAGAAGTAGCGCCTTCAGGCACTCTCTCTCATATAATCAAAAGAGGAAAAGGAGTACGTACGAGGAAAGCTCGGAGAGCGTTGGCAGTTGGAGAGAGATACTGGTTTTTTGTTGGACAGGACGCAGGCAGCTGGGATCTACAAAGCGGGAAGGAATGTCAATAAAAATAGCGAAAAGTTTTAGTTTCCTCTTGAATGCAGCGTGAATATGTATCAGACGGAGATTACTGGGAAGTTTGTTACACTGACGTACGCACAGATACAGCCAAGACAGCATGACGTATCATACTTGTAATGCTGTTATGGCATGACAACGGGAATTTTGCGTTAGAGTAGAGGTACTGAGGAATATACTGACAAAGAAACTGATCCACAGGAGAAGATACTAGCGTCTTCCAACAATTAAAATACTCGTAATTTGGTTTCTTACATTTTATTTTTCCTGGCAGTCTCTCCAAGCAGTTTTCGGCTACGTGAATGGAAATCTGTCTCTCCTCTCACGAGAGCAGCTGTAAATTCCTCCACATTGCCCATACTAATAGCAAAATGGCTCACAATCTAGTGCAAGCCACTGGATTCGACGTCGCTTGGGCTCACCGACTGTCAGTTACGCCACTTAATTTATTCAAGAAGATCCTCAGTTAACCTTACGAGGTCGAGCGGACTCCATCCCCTTTCCATTACACAAAACAACGCTGTGACCTCCAGTAATCGAACCCAGAAATCGCGCGTAAGTTTCCTACTTCGCAGACTACACGACTGCAGCTGTATGTATGTGGAGTGTTTCTCACGACTATTTGGGCTAGCGCGTCTTTTCTTGGACGCGCAGACTACACGGATCCGAAGATTGCAGGTTCGGGTCCTGTCACGGTCGCCAGTTGTAGTGGTTAATAAAAAAAGAAAATAAAAAGAAAAAAGGTTGAAAATGTGGGAAGAAATCGTAAGTGAAAATGTTTTTTTTAAATCGTTAATGACCGTGAAAAAAGGGAAAGAAAGAAAGAAATGCCTATCGGACTTCGTATTACAGAAAAGCTATAGTTGGGGTGTTCCTTGCGGCGTTTTTGAGCAAAAGTTAAACCAATTTCCACTACAAAAATTATTGAAAAGAAACAGAGAATAGCAAAATGTAACTGACAGGGGGAAGTGGCGTAGATAAGAGTTCATCCTTTACCAGGTTAACTTGTCTTCTTTCGTGCGGCGTCCAGGTCTTCAAAAATCTCCTACATTTCGGCGTGAAAAGTCTGCCCCGAAATCTTGCAATCGTCCAGGAATCACTAATTTATACCAATTAAAATCATCTTGATACTGTATGCAATTTAATTTACTTTGCTACTTCCATCCTCCGAATTTCTTAACAACTTCCACAATATGTCTACACATTAAAATCAGATCAAGACTAGCTAATAAGTTTTTTTAACGTCTTCATCAGATCACGTCTGTCTTAAGCTTCGGCTATCAAGAGACAAACAAAAAACGGATAGAAAAACAAAAAAGAGTTACAATTTTAGTATTTTCTCTGCCGTCGAGCGCTCATACCGCTGCGACGGCACAATTCATGTCTGAGGGAACGAGTGCAGCGCGGCGAAATTTAGTCCCGCTACAAAGCCACTGGATTCGACGTCGCTTGGGCTTACCGACTGTTAGTTACGCCACTTAATTTATTCAAGAAGATCCTCAGTTAACCTTACGAGGTCGAGCGGACTCCGTCCCCCTTTCCATTACACAAAACAACGCAGTGACCTCCAGGAATCGAACCCAGAAATCGCGCGTAAGTTTCCTACTTCGCAGACTACACGACTGCAGATGTATGTATGTGAAGGAGTGTTTCTCACGACTATTTGGGCTAGCGCGTCTTTTCTCGGACGCGCAGACTACAAGGGACAAGCCACTCTGCAGTACTTGTTTTGTTCGGGTGCCTGTGACGCACAGCAAGTACCGCTAAGTGACAGGGCTTTAAATTCTCTCTTAGTAGAACATGGCACAAGTCAACAAGGGTCCTGCAGTTTAGGCACGTTACAGCCTTAAGCATGTATGCATACGTAAACAGAAGACTTGGTGTGTGCGTTTCAGTAAGGAGCCGGTGCAAGTCTCGCTGATATGTGCCTGTGAATTCGTCTCGGCTGCGTCATTACAAAACCGTCATATTGTTATGATCACAAAAGCGGTCATTTCCACCACTTAGCTCCTTGCTAGCGTGATTAACTTCTGGCAAGTACGAAACTAGATTGTTAAGTTAGTGCATTTATTGCCAGAAAACGTTTTACTAATTACCGCTCTTGTTTGTTCGACTCATTAACAATACTTTTATTGGCAACTGTTAAATGTTCGTGATGCGCCTCAACCTCAAAAATAACTGTCAGAGAGAAAGAAACAAATTTTTGACAATGCTTTTCAAGGAATTTGATTCTGTCAAAATTAGCTCACCACTAATTTGTAAAAAATAAAGGAGAAACACGCACATACAGGATATTCATTTGTGTGCAACAAATAAAGTAAGTGCAACAGCTTAACGCTTCAGACGTACAGGACTTAGTAAATCGGGTAGAATACTCCAGTTTTTTTATGTACATATTGATGAATATTTGAACTGAAAGACACATATTACTGAGCTGCTCGAATAATTAAACAGTAACTTATTCTCATGATGTAACATTCTATTTTGAAAAAAAATCAACATCTTAATACATGTTACGTGCTGCCATTTTTATCGTCTTAAGGCACAATTTTCCAGGGTAACTCATAACACAGAAAATATTAATTGTTTAAAAGCAAGCAATGTGAATAATACGTGAAATTCACCGCGACTCGTCTCATAAACTCAAGGAGCAAGCCATATTAAACGCTCCTTTACAACTTACATGTTCTCTGGAAGAAAACGTCATAAAAAAATCCATCAAAATTTGAAGACAATAAGTATTTCACAGCTAAAACACTAGAAGAAAAAACTGCTTCTACTACACATGCTGTAAGTGGTACGGAAAGGAGTTCAATATGCGGACAAAAATTTCTGTAAACTGACTGGTTCTACATCATTTCGATCAAAATCGTGCAAATTACCCACAATATATGTAACTATTTAACCAACTAAGGAATCTGTTGCATTCACTGTGAAATTTCGTGAGAAATTCCCAGTATGTAATTAGTAAACGTTTATAGAAACGTCTCTGAAATGGAGGATATGCCTCAGTTATAGACGATGCCCCAGGAGCAATGGTCAATATTCAGGGATACGATAGAAATGATCATTTAAAGCTAAAAACTCAAGTAAGCATGGGCTCCAAAATGCATACCTGACGATCTATGAGCACTTGTTCAGCAAAAGAGATATGTTTCACAGTTGTTGTTGTTGTGGTCTGCAGTCCTGAGACTGGTTTGATGTAGCTCTCCATGCTACTCTATCCTGTGCAAGCCTCTTCCTCTCCCAGTACCTACTGCAAACTACATCTTTCTGAATCTGCTTAGTGTATTCATCTCTTTGTCTCCCTCTACGATTTTTACCCTCCACACTGCCCTCCAGTACTAAACTGGTGATCACTTGATGCCTCAGAACATGTCCTACCAACCGATCCCTTCTTCTAGTCAAGTTGTGCCACAGCTCCTCTTCTCCACAATTTTATTCAATACCTCCTCATAAGTTATGTGATCTACCCATCTAATCTTCAGAATTCTTCTGTAGCACCACATTTCGAAAGCTTCTATTCTCTTCTTGCCTAAACTATTTATCGTCCATGTTTCACTTCCATACATAGCTACACTCCATACAAATACTTTCATAAACGACTTCCTGACACTTAAATCAATACTCGATGTTAACAATTTTCTCTTCTTCAGAAACGTTTTCCTTGCCATTGTCAGTTTACATTTTATATCCTCTCTACTTCGAACATCATCAGTTATTTTGCTCCCCGAATAGCAAAACTCCTCTACTACAATAAGTGTCTCATTTCCTAATCTAATTCCCGCAGCATCACCCGACTTAATTTGACTACATTCCATTATTCTCATTTTGCTTTTGTTGATGTTCATCTTATACCCTCCTTTCAAGACAATGTCCACTCCGTTCAACTGCTCATCCAAGTCCTTTGCTGCCTCTGACAGAATTAAAATGTCATCGGTGAACCTAAAAGTTTTTATTTCTTCTCCATGGATTTTAATACCTACTCCGAACTTTTCTTTCGTTTCCCTTACTGCTTGCTCAATATACAGATTGAATAGCATCGGGGAGAGGCTACAACCCTGTCTAACTCCCTTCCCAACCACTGCTTCCCTTTCATGTCCCTCCACTCTTATAACTGCCATCTGCTTTCTGTACAAATTGTAAATAGCCTTTCGCTCCCTGTATTTTACCCCTGCCACCTTCAGAATTTGAAAGAGAGTATTCCAGTAAACATTGTCAAAAGCTTTCTCTAAGTCTACAAATGCTAGAAACGTAGGTTTGCCTTTCCTTACTCTTTCTTCTAAGATAAGTCGTAGGGTCAGTATTGCCTCCCGTGTTCCAACATTTCTATGGAATCCAAACTAATCTTCCCCGACGTCGGCTTCTACCAGTTTTTCCATTCGTCTGTAAAGAATTCGCGTTAGTATTTTGCAGCTGTGACATATTAAACTGATAGTTCGGTAATTTTCACATCTGTCAACACCTGCTTTCTTTGGGATTAAAATTATTATATTCCTCTTGAAGTCTGAGGGTATTTCGCCTGTCTCATACATTTTGCTCACCATATGGTAGAGTTTTGCCAGGACTGGCTCTTCCAAGGCTGTCAGTAGTTCTAATGGAATGTTGTCTACACTCGGGGCCTTGTTTCGACTTAGGTTTTTCAGTGCTCTATCAAACACTTCACGCAGTATCATATCTCCCATTTCATCTTCATCTACATCCTCTTCCATTTCTATAACATTGCCCTCAAGTACATCGCCCTTGTATAGACCCTCTATATACTCCTTCCACCTTTCTGCTTTCCCTTCTTTGCTTAGAACTGGGTTTCCATCTGAGCTCTTAATATTCATGCAAGTGGTTCTCTTTTCTCCAAAGGTCTCTTTAATTTTCTTGTAGGCAGTATCTATCTTACCCCTCATGAGATAAGCCTCTACATCCTTACATTTGTCCTCTAGCCATCCCTGCTTAGCCATTTTGCACTTCCTGTCGATCTCATTTTTGAGACGTTTGTATTCTTTTTTGCCTATTTCACTTGCTGCATTTTTGTATTTCCTCCTTTCATCAATTAAATTCAGTATCTCTTCTGGATTTCTACTAGCCCTCGTCATTTTACCTACTTGATCCTCTTCTGCCTTCACTATTTCATTCCTCAAAGCTACCCATTCTTCTTCTACTGTATTTCTTTCCCCCATTCCTGTCAATTGTTCCCTTATGCACTCCCTGAAACTCTGTACAACCTCTGGTTTAGTCAGTTTATCCAATTTTCGTCTCCCTTCACTACCTGAGTAATTTCTTTTATCTCATCATACATTTCATCAATTTCATCATCTACAGTAGTGAAGGTGAAGAACTGTTCATATCTCTTGTGCATTTTAGAACCCTTTTTTATTTGAATTTTTTTGTTTCGTATGATCGTTCCTGTGGTATCCGTGAATATTGACCATTACTCCTAGGACAATCTTTATTGCACATGTTAAGAAGTTGCAGAAATTTGAACCGTCATTCGTATGTGTAACACATATTTAACTACTCACAGAATAATGCCGGAATTTATATGCGATTATTCTTGTGAAAAAAGAAGTACGTCAATAAAGTACTACTTTCATTTACAGCTGGTGTCTCATCGGAGTTAAATGCTGGTACCTTTGATGAAATGATGTGCAGTTAATTTCCTGATAACTAGGTTACTTTTGGGTAACAGAGAGTACGTCCACTAAGTACAATTTCTTTTTGCAGCCATCCATTCACAACAGGGAAGGCTAGAACTTCGGAAATCTACCATACCTGTAGTTTATCTAGAACTTCGGAAATCTACCATACCTGTAGCTCATCGCTTGAGACAAGCTGCACACTGGCATTCCGCATCAAATGAAACATATTAATGGGATACTTCAGCATACTGTTCTGGCAGTGTAACTGATGTTCCATGTTACAGTTTCCTCGGATTCCAGGTTTGTCCTCTAATTCATCTATCAGTTGTGTAAGGCTGAAGTGATATGGTACTATTTATCCACATATTTGAGCAGAAATTTTTATCTACTGCAAAAATGTCTTATTTTCGATATAACGTAAGAAACCAACGTATCTCTCGATTTTCGAGAGAACACGGTGAATTTAAACAATAATATAAAACCTTGGATTCAGACGAGAATCCTTGCAAGTACGATCTCATTAACGAGTCTTTCAGTAGAATCAAAATTGTATGCTGGACCGATACTCGAACATAGATAAGTTATCCGCACACGGCTCGAGAAGATTTTTAAGTGAGTAGAATCTATCGAAGTGCTTTATCCCTAGTTATTCCCAGTCTAAGTAGCAAACTGTACACAACTATTATTTTCGTAAGTGGTACTTTGTAGTTTAATTATGTCTCTTTTGGGTAGAAACATGTACCTTGCCATTTCGACAGACCATTTTATTCAACAGTTTTGTGTATCTGCATGTATTCAAATTCGAGACACAGCTTAGATGTAGAACTAAGCCTAGCTAGCTAGAGCCGCGCGGAGTGGCCGCACGGTTTGAGGTGCCATGCCACGGGTTGCACGGCCTCTGCAGTCGGAGGTTCGAGTCCTCTTCGGACATGGGTGTGCGTGTTGTTCTTAGCATAAGTTAGTTTAAGTAATGTGTAAGTATAGGGACCGATGACCTCAGCAGTTAGGTCCCTTAATAATTCACACACATATCAACAGCTACCTAGACATGCTGCTACAAATTTCGGGAAAGTTTTGATCCGTAACGTTGAAGATGAAACTGAAGTACAACTTAATGGTGGAAGAAATTAGTAATCAACGGTAACCGGCCCACCTCTGCCTCCCTCCTTCCCCTCCTCCTACCCCCGCCCGTCGATTCGTCATAGAATCGAACTCCCATGTATAAAATAACTTCAAACTTGTGATTACAAATGAGATAATGTGTTAAATAGTTAATATTAAGCATTTAAGCGAAAAAAAGTTTATAAAAGGTTTAAAATTCTTAAGGTTTGTTGGAAGTCGCTAAGTGCTCTCATGCTGTCATTATAAAACACTAGATGAAAATAGTCTGGATAATCTGCACTCCGTTTTAAGCAAAAGTTGATTCTTCGAGCATCTTAATGTTTATGACGTCATGTCTCATGAACTGTCCATACAATGACGTAATTTTGCAGGTACGTTCAGTGCTATTTGTGAATACTGGCTGCAAAATGTGTTGCGAATACAGTTAGTAGTAAAGAAGTAATAAATTAAAATGTGATTCTGAAATTTTACTGCATGAACAACGAAAATGAAGTAAGCGATGAGCACTTTTTCTTTCATCATTTCGCGTGGGTGTGCGTTTGGGGGGGGGGGGGGGGGCAGGCTTGTCAGCACGGAAAAATTTCGTAAAGGTTCGACCTTTGTGTGTCAAGTTTGTTGCAAGTCACTGTCTCAAGATATGTAATAATTTGTACCTCTAATACTTGCCTTACTGTGTAAAGCCTTTAATGTAAGATTGTACTTCTGAAAGAGTGAATTATGATGGCACTGTAAATGTTTAAATTCCGTCAATAATTGTATAAGTACGGAATATCAGACATTTGTTGCACCTAGAAGTTGTTAGATAGGCAACTAACAACTGTGAACGTGCGTCATGAACAGTAGTAATACAAATAGAAAGAAACACAAATTACTAACTAACATGAGTATAAATTACATATTTCAGCACTACTTTTATTTAGCGACAGCTATTAACAAAAGTGCATGCAGAATGTCGATAGCTAATTAATGAGCAGAAAGCATTCCCAGTTGGTAGATCATCCGATTCAGTCCATCTGGGGCGTGTAATGAGCACTGAGACGTAGTGGCCCCTTGTGATTTCATGAGCGTACTGCACCCGGGAGAGCAGTGTACACAACTGCGCATCCATTCATCTGTACTAACAAGGGGAGTACACCAGCCCGAACGCCTACAAACGAATAAAAATGATTTTAAAATGCCGCTCATCAAGGAAATTCATTTAAAGAACACGGAATTCGAGCAGAATCGAAGTTTGTAGGTTGTTCACTAGAGAAACAATAAAATGGTTCAAATGGCTCTGAGCACTATGGGACTTAACATCTGAGGTCATCAGTCCCCTAGAACTTAGAACTACTTAAACCTAACTAACCTAAGGACATCACACACATCCATGCCCGAGGCAGGATTCGAGCCTGCAACAGTAGCAGCAGCGCGGTTCCGGACTAAAGCGCCTAGAACCGCTCGGTCACTGCGGCCGGCGGAGAAACAATACTAAACAACTATAACCAGCATTTTCACAAGAACCATAAATGAAGTACTATCAGAGTCATTCTACTCCAAAGAAAAGGATCTGGCATGTTGCAATAATTGTCTCTTACGTGGTATTGGTTTTTGGATGACTTGTGGCTCTGAAGTCCTTACATTTGTTAACAATCATCGACTGTGGACCAATGCTAAGACTCACAAGCAAATGAGCTCGAAGGCTGCAATAACAGACACATCTCCATGTTTTAAAACCAGTAAGAAAAGCAGCGAGAATTTTTCCAGAGGAAAAGTGGAAAAAGAATGCATTACACTAATATATACCGGCATTTAAATATGAACCGCATGGCAGACCTTGCAACAGCTATTGATTCGTATCCACAATATTTTCAAACAGAACTATACATCACAGATTTTATAAAATTTTCTTGTCGTGCATCACTCTCAGGAAATGAAAAAAAAATGTTTATAACATTATTCACCGAAAAATACAATTTTCTCACATATTGGTTCCATGAGTCCACTTAACAATGCCTGCGCTCAGCTCTACCCCTTACCGATGTGGTTCGCCGTAACTGATTCTGAAACTTCCTGAACCGATGTTGATTAGAACCACGCGACGTAATTTGCCAGCTAATAGGATTTATTTCACTCGATATGTTGCATTCATCAAACACAATTCCACAGGGGATTCCAATTTTATAAGTGTAGCAAAGAACTGGTGTATTGTCAGGACTTAACTTCCCTTTCCAAATCATGAATGTGTATCAACTGAGCGATATGCCCTTAACATTAGAAAACGCATGGAGATGTGGATCTTATCTCGCACGGTATGCAAGCGGTGACGTCTGTATTATCTGAAATACGCCATGAGGAATGTAAGAACCAGCCGCGGCAGCCACCGTACGGTGACCTTAGTTTATCGCTTATTGTCTTTTTAGCGTGTTTTGTGTGTGTGCCCCGACAATTTGCAGTGCATAGGTTAAAGCCACGTTGGGCGGCGCTTCACACCATTCTGCTCAAAGACCTCTCCTTCAGAAGGAGGTGATGCGGTGTTTAAGACACTGGACTCGTATTGCACAGGAGCGTGCATCAAGATTAAAAAGCAAGTGCCGGGATGATTCCTACAAAAAGGCGTTTGTTTAGATCACTGACGGCTACATTGTCGACGGGACGTTAAACTACACTGTGTGGCCAAAGGTCATGGGAAGATACCGTAACACGAGTCGGTCGTCAATTGCCTAAACCTATCTTGTGGATATGTCTCCGTACCGTTCGGCAGAAATGGATACCTAAAAGTCCACGTTCAAACGGTTGTGATCTGACTCTCAGTGGACAATCCATCGCCACTTATGGCTCTCAAGAGTGGTGGTGCACACGTTCGTCAAATTCTTGAGTTCCTCCAGAATGGCGGATTAAGCATGTTGGAACATTGAAATGTTGAAGGTTCGCTCCGGACACAACTGACCTCGGAAATCTGAAGATTTATGTATTGTATATGAACCATGTGTTTGTACCGATTATCATCACACACTCAATTACACACCTGGCAGTAACAGACTGCTCAGATGTGTCTACATACGCGCCATAGACGTTTATTTGCCACATTGGGCATTATTCATAGCCCATCTTTAAATGGCACCAGCCTTTCCGTGTTTCGGCCTCTCATTTTGTTATCTTCCTTCCTTTTCTTTGGTACATTTTAGTCGATAACATAATAAATCTATGTGTTAATTTGACATAAATAAAGAAAATTATATGGCTTGTTGCTTATCAAAATACTGAGATTTGTCGTGCTTTTAAAGATGCAGAAAACTGGTTAGTAATTTCTTTGTAACTTGTCAAAACACGACAGGTATTTCGAAGCCTCCATGGAGGTGGCAAACTGTGTATCAGATGGATTTTTCCTAAGAACACTTATTTTTCTTCTTCATAACTCAACGTTTCAAACAAATCGCTGCTGTTTAAGTCAGATTCACTTTCTTTCAAGCTGACTAAAGAACGCTCACAAATAATCTTCAGCCAAGAAAAGCGACTAGTGAGAGAGATATCATCACCGGGATAGAAACGTTGAGAGTATTGCTCCCATGTTTGGCGTCCTTGCCAAGTATCCATCGCAACAGACATCAGACTAATTCAGAGATGCGCCTATTCGAAAGAGTAAAAGAGATGCTTAAAAGAAATCTTTGGAAGAAAGACTAGTTCCTCTCACGAAATTATGTTGCGTGAATCCAGAAATCCTATATTCGAAAAAGACGGTGCGACCAAATAACATGCTACCAAATTATATATACTGTCAGTCTAACAATGTTTGTTACATGATATCGACATAGTCTCCTTTGAAGGACATACATTTGGTCCAGGGATCCTCCAGGTTTTTCATCCTATCGGAAAAATAGGTTCTGCCAAAGTCGTTAATTACAACTACCACTTCCTCATTTGATGAAAATTTCTTCCCGACAAGCCAAAGTTTCAAGTTAGGGAACAGAAAGAAATCACTTGGCGCTAGGTCTGATGAACAGGGTGGATGAAAAAATAATTCAAAGCCCAATTCATGCACTGTGTGACATGGTGCGTTATCCTGGTGAAAGAGCACTTTTCTGCATGCCAACCTTGGTGTTTCTTAGCCACCGCAAGTTACAAACGATCCAACAATGGAGTATATTAGGGTCCAGTAATAATTCCGCCTTTTTCCAAATAATCCCAAAAATACAGTGGCTGACAAAGTGGTCTTTGTCTTCTTCGATGAACTGTCACCAGCCTTTGCCCATCGTTTTGACTGCCGTTCCGACTCTGATGTGTAATGATGGATCAGTGTCAAAAGTCCAAGCTGGCGCAAAAATTCTTGGGGATTACTGTTTAACAGTGTCAGACTGTGTTGAAATGTTACGCCGGATGCGCTTTTGGTCGAGTGTGAGCAATCGCGGCATCCACCTCGCAGACAGCTTCATCATAGCCAATTCTCCTTTCACGATATTATTCACTGGCTCATTTGAGATGCCTCAGCAGTCTCACTAATTTTTATTCGGCGATCATGCAACATGTCCATCGTTTCCTTTGTGATGACCTCGATTGCACGACAGGAAGACGCTTCGTCTTGGATGCTTCTCCGACGACGACGTTTAAATTCATTACCCCAAAATCAAATAGTTTTTAACGGTGGTGCAGAATCGGAGTTAACTTCATCCAGTTCTGTTTTGATTTGCACGGTCCTTCAAATGAAAATGGTTATTATCGTCACGAAAGCCGGGTGTCTCCGTTTACAGTCGCAGTCGACAAACTGACGTATTCAGACGACTGTCAACATTGTTAAAAATGTTTATACGATCTCTGAAATAATCAAGATAACAAACCGTGAAGGAGCCACAAAAACGTTTCATTCTTCCGTAGAAATTTGCGAGACTTACCAAACCAACCTCGTATGTGATTATAGACTTGAAGACGAATAATTATGGGACACGACGACTCAGAGAACGTAATTCGATGCACAAAATACTGCGCAGATTGCTGGGCGTGGAAGTCTTGCGTCAAGACCGATACGACCCTCAGTGCTGAACCCTAACAAGAGCAATCTTCAAAAACAGGAAATAGCTGCAGTTTGACCTTAGCGATATTCTTATGGTGCCGCACACGAGAGCACACGCTCGTAAAGCCGACTCCCTTACAAGGTAACAAAGTGGGCGCTTGCTCACTGCGCAAGTTACCAGAGAGCAGATAGGCGGCTTCCAGAAGGGCGGCAGCAGCGGCCCTCAGAGCTGGCAGCGTGCGTCACCAGGGGCAGAGGAGCGCCCGCGTGCCCGTGGCCTAATATGCACAAAACGGCCGGCGGCAGTTGTTACTCCGCGCAGATAAGCGCCCGGTATTCGGCACTAAACTCGGGGCCTCGGGGGGGCGCGCCTTTTAAGAGGCTGATTTACAGGCGTCGTGCCACCAGCTGGCCTGGGCGGCTTCGGCGTCGGCGTCGGCGGGCGGCATCTCAAAGAGGCGGTGCCGCGCGGGTCACCGCCGACGCCCGGCCTTGGCCCGCAGATACGGCTGCGAAAATTGATTCCTGCGCTCCGGGAATTCGACGCAAAATTTGTCTACCCTCGAGATAGACGGCAAAGATCGTTTCACACTAGTAGTACAACGGCATTTTCATCTGTAACTTTGCAAGGAAGCACAAGGAACCTGTGATGATAATAGGACTGTTTGGGCTCGTGACGTAGTGAAACGTCCCCTTAGAACAATTATACATGACTGTGCTTAAACTAACACACAATATTTTTAGCGCAACGCAATCTGACTTTCAATAATCCCTACAAAAGAATGGCCCTGACTAACATTAACCTGTACCTTTCACAAATCACTTACCTCACAAAAATCTTCGTTACTCGAACTACTTCAATAGAGCGAGCGCCACTACTGCCAGCTAAATAAAAGATTCAAACTACGGAAGGCACTAACTACTAATAGGCATAGTTAGCAAATGAAAGATTTTGATAGAGAACAAACAATGTATTTACCTCAATAGTGTTCAAAAGTAATAATGTATATAGCAGTTCATGACATCCAGTCTTACAAATTTCAAAACTCCGCCACTTCTCTCCCCACATCCACCGCTGCTGGCGGCTCACCTCCAACTGCGCAACACTACGCGCTGTTCACATCCAGCTGCCCAACACTACAATGGCAGACAACAATGCAAACTAGCCACAGACTGCACACAGCATAGCCAGTGATTTTCATACACAGCGCTACGTAACGTTGCCAATAAGAAAACATAAACAGTAGACGTCTTTACCGCCCTTACTAGAATAGGATGAATGTGGTTAAAAAGGCTAAAAGTCTTAAAGAAAATTGAAAAAGTTGTCAGTCAAATGTTTCCTCTCATGATTCGTCTAAAACCAACAAGTAAAAGATACTGACAGAAAAAAATCGCAACACAAAGAAGGAGTTATGCAACATAAACGTAAGTTGGTAGGCCTGTTTCTGCATCTGAAAGATTTGACACTAGTAGCGGCCCTACGAGGATGCAAGTAAGGTGCTCCAATGGTCGTGAGCGTTAGTTAACTTCGAGATGGCCATGGTGAGGTAGTGTTCCTCAAGAAAGCCTTTGTCCGCAGCTCGTAGTCTTGCGGTAGCGTTCTCGCTTCCTACGCCCGGGTTCCCGGGTTCGATACCCGCCGGGGTCAGTGATTTTCTCTGCCTCGTGATGACTGGGTGTTGTGTGATGTCCTTACGTTAGTTAGGTTTAAGTAGTTCTAAGTTCTAGGGGACTGATGACTATAGATGTTAAATCCCATAGTGCTCAGAGCCATTTGAGCCAAGAAAGCCTTTAAGGCGACAAAGACGCCATTATCAACACCTCACTGAGTTTGAATGAGGTCGTGTGATAGGGCTATGAGAAACTGGATGTTCCTTCTGCAGCACTGCAGAAAGACTTGGCAGTAATGTAGCCACTGTACATGATTGGTGGCAGAGGTGGTCACAAGAATGTACGTAACTTCCTGGCAGATTAAAACTGTGTGCCGGACCGAGACTCGAACTCGGGACCTTTGCCATTCGCGGGCATGTGCTCTATCGACTGAGCTACCCTAGCACGACTCACGCCCCGTCCTCACAGCTTTAATTCCACCAGTACCTCGGTTCCTACCTTCCAAACTTCACAGAAGCTCTCCTGCGATCTCAACTGTGTTACTTCCGAGTTACCACGCCCTCTCCCCTTTTTATCGTTGCTCTTTGCGAAAGTGTTGTCGTGTCCTAAGCTTAATATTTGTGGTTAAACAGCATTGTTAATGGGTCATGTTCAATGTCTGCGGGGATAGATGGTTCAAATGGCTCTAAGCACTATGGCATTTAACATCTGAGGTCATCAGTCCCCTAGACTAAGAACTACTTAACCCTAACTAACCTAAGGACATCACATACATCCATACCCGAGGCAGGATTCGAACCTGCGACCCGAGCAGCAGTGGGGTTCCGGACTGAAGCGATTAGAACCACTCGGTCACAGCGGCCGGCTCTGCGGGGGTAGATTTCGAGACAGAAACCATGTGCGCGCACACACACTGTTTGAATATTCTTCCTATGTCAGTTTTTAAAAGAGGTGCTGAAAATCCAGATGCAATAAAAAAAGTGTCTAAAGGATTATTGTAATGTAAGTGGCTGGCTGATCGCTAGAGAAAAATGAATGAGTCGACAGGTCTGCGATACACTAAAGCCTCCTGAGACCTTAGACAATGCACTAAATTCTAAGAGTTTTGTAACACTTGTCTCATTACTTCAATAAAACAGAGGGTAGGTCTCCACTTGGGCCGGCCGGGGTGGCCAAGCGGTTAAAGGCGCTACAGTCTGGAACCGCGTGACCGCTACGGTCGCAGGTTCGAATCCTGCCTCGGGCATCGATGTGTGTGATGTCCTTAGGTTAGTTAGGTTTAAGTAGTTCTAAGTTCTAGGGGACTGATGACCTTAGAAGTTAAGTCCCATAGTGCTCAGAGCCATTTGAACCATTTTGAAGGTCTCTACTTACATTAGCCTCTGCCCTCTGGTCCGAATATAAAATGCACTCCAATTAAACGTGTCATACGGTGAGTCGTTCCCCACAGGTATCACAGACTAGGGGATCATCTCGCCGCGGTACGGAGCCATGTGTTCATAGAGACTGTCATATTCGGAAGCGTGTCGGCGTGATTTCATCCTATCTGAGTGACTGGTATGAGGTACGCCATGGCCGGACAGTTAGCTTCACTGACCGCACTTTATTCTCCCTCGTGACTTGCCGCTCTTTGTCCTAGAGCTTCATGGCTCTTCGAATCGAAAGCGTGACTGCAGCCGCACGGGGATATGGTATTCAGAGTCACATTGAGTTCCTCGCTGGCTTCCTTAGCTACTACATCTGACAGCTCATTTCCCCGAGTTCCTACACGCCCCGATACCCAGCATTGTGATGCCTGCTTTCCCTACGCTTGCAGAAGGTGCAATTTACCCTGTGTTGATTGGATCGTTTTCTCTGCTGGCTGCATGTGCTGCAGTGCTTATAGGGCATTAATGGAGAAGATGGGAATCTTCTTACTTTGATGACACCTCATCCGTCAAGTGCCTTCAGGATTGCTTACAAAAATCTATAAACTGGTCTGAGAATCGATACGTGTAGATACGGTGGTGCAGAACTACGGAACTGCCTAGAGTATCAGTTTGTGTCGAGCCGTCTGTGTATACTTCAGTAAAATTTCAATGCCTGCCTAAGACATTATAAAAGACTAAATTACATTTGAAGTCTAATATTTTTTGAGAATTGTCAGCTCTGAGATAATAACAGGTCTCTTAAAAAGCCAAGGGGCGTTCTTACTCCAAACTTGGCGTAAAACACTACAAGACAAACTTATTTTTAAAACGAAACCCTTCAGACGAATCCCATAAGGCCTCGTTGCCTGCTGTTCGGGTGTTAAAAAGAGTTCACAAGGCATCTGGTGAGGGGAACATGGAGTACCAATACTAACTTTCCAAAAAAAAAAAAAAAATTGCACCGTTTGCACATCTACGAATGTGGATTTTGATCCAAGAGCTCTGGGGAAGGAAAGAAAAATTGCTGTGGAACTAACAAAAAGAGATACTTTACTGTGAAATAAAAATAAAACAGCAAAGAAAATAAATTTTGTTCGTTCGATAGTGCACATCCTCGCACAACCTCAGATTAAACCCGTGTTGCTCCATCACATGCACTGAAATATGCTGGCATCCATCTTGGCACGCTGTTCATAAGCGCCGGCCGCGGTGGCCGTGCGGTTCTAGGCGCTTCAGTCCGGAACCGCGGGACTGCTACGGTCGCAGGTTCGAATCGTGCCTCGGGCATGGATGTGTGTGATGTCCTTAGGTTAGTTAGGTTTAAGTAGTTCTAAGTTCTAGGGGACTGATGACCTAAGATGTTAAGTCCCATAGTGCTCAGAGCCATTTGAACCATTTTTTTGTCTACAAGCCTGTCCAGACGCTGTTACAAGACTGTCTCACCCATCGACGGCGGCCTTTCTATGATAAAGTAGTGTTTGAGGAGGTCTCCTGCGATGGAGCACTAAAGAGTTTCAACTGGCCCCACGCATGCTCAATCAGGTTCACGTCAGCACAAATCGCAGGCCGTTCCATTCGATTGACTCCTGTCTCCAGAAAATATTGACATTAGGCGGGGACAATAGGGTGGAGGAATCTATCTCGATACCGAACAACTCGCAAATTATACTCGTGACCGATGATGGGCGTCGGACATCCGTACATGACAGCTGCCCGAAACATGAGTGACTCACATCCGTGGAGAAACCTGTGGAACAATCAAAATACTGAGCTGCTTGGAGGGCCCTCTCGTAATGGTCCAAACTTTCTCAACTGGGGAGATAACCGGTGATCTTGCAGCCCGAAATAGGGTTTGACAATCATGCAGACAAGCAGTAACAACTCTCGCCGTGAGCAGGTGGGCATTATCTTGCGTAAATGTAAGCCCGGAATGACTTACCATGTAGGGTAACAAAACGGAGCTTAGACCTTCGTCAGCGTACCACTATGCTGTGAGGATGCTGCGATTGTCAACTAAAGAGGTCCTGCTATAAAATGAAAGCCGCGCTGGATTAGCCGAGCGGTGTGAGGCGCTGCAGTCATGGACTGAGCTCCTGGTCCCGGCAGAAGTTCGAATCCTCCCTCGGGCATGGGTGTGTGTTTGTCCTTAGGATAATTTAGGTTAAGTAGTGTGTAAGCTTAGGGACTGATGATATTGGCAGTTAAGTCCCACAAGATTTCACACACATTTGAACATTTGAACAAAATGAAATGGCAATCCAGAACATTACTCCTGGTTGTTGCGCCGCAAGGCCAGCGACGGTCAGGGTGGTGTCCGACCACTATCCGGGGCTTCTGCAGACATCTCCCGTATGACGAACAACCGGGTGAGAGTTTTGTGAGCGATTTACTTTGTAGAAACACTCCCTTGACGTACAGAGAGGACCGGCGTCTTGTACAAGAGTCTGGCCACAGTTTACTAATACAGCCCACGAAGGATCGCTACTCGCAAAATATCACTTGGTTCTCATGCGCGCTGTAAGAACGTATTGATTCCTTTTGTATATGGAAGAGATCACGTCATGGAAGAGGATGTAGTTTTTATGGGCTGTTCTGAACTTAGGATCTGTATGAGTTTGGGAATTCCATTGCTGGAACAGTAAGCTACGGACTAAGAACTAGAGCAACTTCTTCCCAGTTTAGGAGAGCGGTGTTGAAGTGCTCGTAATAAAGATTAGGAACGACCTGAGATGTATCACTTAATGATATGACCCTCGTTTTTAGTGGCGCTGATTTACAGTAGCGATGAATAGCCTTAAAGGCTGGCGGGAGAGTAAAACTACGTCATCAATACATCTTGCGATGTCCCAACTGGATACGGAGCGATTTATTAAGGAATTCTTTTCTTCTATATTTGAAAGCGAAACGGTAGGAGAATCTCCTGATTCTCTCAGGTGATAGTCTGTGCCTTTCTCACTTTCCGATCACTACTTCCACATTGTGTGCTGCTCACTGAACGACGAAAGATCCATGTAGCAACACGGTGCCAAACGAATCTTAGTCATCCAACTGATACTTTGACGTGACAGAATTCCTTTATTACACACTCTACAGAACAAACTGACAGTCAAATTCTACTTTGAACCGCCTCTCTCCCCCTCTCCCCCCCCCCCACTCTCTCTCTCTCTCTCTCTCTCTCTCTCTCTCACACACACACACACACACACACTCTAGAAGAGATCGAATGTCTCGTCAGTCCATAAATATCTACAACAACTGCTTTCACAAAGCACTCGCACTGGATAATATTCAGAACGTTCAGATTATGAGCCAGATCCTTAGTAAGCGAGAAAGAGACCTTCTCTAATAATTGCTGTGTGATGGAGAGAAGAATACGTGAAGCTAGTGCTGGAATAAGTTACCAACTAAACACAATCTCACCACATCACGTAAACTATGTTCATGAGATTACATGCTCCCAGTTTCCTCCAGAGGAGACGTAGTGTAACGAAATGAGGGGAACCAAACACTCGTTAGAATTAGTTCACACATATCCATAACATGAGAGTAAAAGTGTACGATAACAATTAGGCGAAACACGTGTTGTAGTGTTCGCGGAAACAGGTAATTAATATGTCCCTTTAAAGACGTCGCCATGACTATCAGAACATTTACTGTCAATGATAACTAATGTATTGCATAATGAGTTACTTAACCAGAAAAAGTGAAGTGTTAGATCTCGAGATGAGATAATGATTTTAAATAACTAGTCTGCTGGTGCCATCATACTCGGGGACAGATGTTTTAATCCCAGAACGAAGACAAGTGACTCGCACCCAACGGACAATAATGTTTGATAGATTATTGTCTCCTCTTCCAGATGTGACAGGCGAGGACATCTTTCGAGCTAATCTCCCATCGTATGATTTCCCTAAGCACATAACATGAGTTAAATTCCACTGTGACGTACAAAACTAATTTTGTTTGCTCTTCACACTTAAATATGAAATTCTTCTAACAAGACGTTAAATATCAGGACTTACAAGTTCACCGTGAGTAGTAACAGGTCTCTGCACACATACCTGAAACAAACAGAAATAAGATATTAACACTACATCAGTACGATCTTGTGGATATACGTCGGAGAGTACAATAACAGCAAGATTTCTCTATCTACTAACTATTGAAATAACTGGGAGGAAGATTATTCATGAAACAAGAACACAGATTCAAAAAAAAATGGTTCATATGGTTCTGAGCACTATGGGACTTAACTACTGTGGTCATCAGTCCCCTAGAACTTAGAACTACTTAAACCTAACTAACCTAAGGACATCACACACATCCATGCACGAGGCAGGATTCGAACCTGCGACCGTAACAGTCGCGCGGTTCCAGACTGTAGCGCCTAGAACCACTAGGCCACTCCGACCGACACACAGATTCAGTTTTATGTACTCAGTCACTAGGACAAATAAACAAGGAGTTCAGTATAACGCAGATCTTAACACAAATAACAGTCTTTTAATAACTACGTGGAATGTGGAAGATTAATTTTAAATCATCACACTTTTAGACTGACTTTATGTCATCCTCCATCTCTTCCTGCCAAGTGTTAATTTTTTCCACACCGGGGAGCCACTGTACCCAGTCTTCTCCATCAACTACCATATTCTACCTTTGCCTACACACATAACTTCTTCTCTCTTCTTTTAGTCCTTGCAAAGCCAAGTTATCTATTTCTGGTTACTATAGAAAGTGTTCCACTAACCTGTCCATTCTCTGATAAGGTTTTCACCACATTTTGTTTCTCAACTATTCCTTTTATTATCAATCGATTCCGTTCCGAGCGAAGTGCGCTACGGTAAGGCACAGGATTCGTATGCTGAAAGAATGCAGATCAAATTCTCGTCTGGCCACCTAGATTTGAGTTTTCGATTATTTCCCTAAATCGCTTAAGGTGATTTCCGGGATGGCTCCTTTCGAAGTGCACATCCGATTTCCTTCCCTATCTTTTCCCAAGCCGAGTTTGTGCTCTGTCTATAATAATGAGAGGTTAAACCACAACCGTCATATCTTCATCCATATCGCAACTTATATTTCCCCTTAATTTGCAGTCTTTTTTGATAGCACCAAATTTCTAACGATTCTAATTTCTTCTTCTGTAAATTTCAATGGTTGACGTTTTATTTTCACACAATGATTTATTGCGACGTACTCTTTCACAAATATCTTACTCAATTCAGTATTTAATACAAACTGGACTGTTACAAACTTTCTAGAATGATGGAGATGGATAAATGTATCAATTTGAGATAAAGGTCCAGGGTTCAGTAACGAACGAGTCGAAAGTTACAAGCGAAAATAGATCTGATGCCTCTGACAGTGGAATACATCTACCGCTATTGTTGTTGTTAAGGATGTAGAGTACACAAGTTACAGAGGTGATAGTATGGACCAAAATAAGAAACAATGTCTAGCAAACATAGGGTCTAAAAGGCGTACCTTAAAAGCTAAGAGCACTTGCTCAGTAGAGAAAATATGTCTCACAGTAGCGAAGATGGAAAGGTGCTCATAGATCCTCTGGTATGCACGTGTTTACTGTACATTTTGTTCTGTGTTTGAGGTGTGGACTTCTGCTAACTAATACTGCCAATGAAAGACCAATAGCTTCACTCAAAAATTTTCGTAAATCGTTCCGGGCAAGTGTTTTAGTTGCTTGGTGGCGATGTCATAATCGATGTTTTCAAGCCGGACGTTGTGGCCGAGCGGTTCTAGGCGCTTCAGTCTGGAACCGCGCGACCGCTACGGTCGCAGGTTCGAATCCTGCCTCGGGCATGGATGTGTGTGATGTCCTTAGGTTAGTTAGGTTTAATTAGTTCGAAATTCTAGGGGACTGATGACCTCAGATGTTAAGTCCCATAGTGCTCAGAGCCATTTTGATGTTTTCAACCTTCCTTACCCAACTCATTACAGCCTCATTTCTTACAGTTTTGTCTCTCAGCAAGACGTAAGACGATATATATCAAACAATAATTAGTAATTTTAATAACAAAATACTGTCCAAAATTTTGGCATTGTGGAAAGAAATATCAGATTACCGGCCGTGAGGCGACACTGCATAACGATTCGATACAAAGCTCTTATTTCGATGTCTCCATATTTATAAGAGTCTGTTCGTTACACTGTCTGTGAAACAAAAATTAATTTAGAATTTTCCTCTAGAACGAATATACTTTTTAAGTCTCGGGTATAAACGAATCACGAGATTTTAGATTTTCCCTCTTCTTCAACAACATACACCATGTGATCAGAAGTATACGGACACCCTCAGAAACATACGTTTATCATATTAGGTACACTTTGCTGCCTCCTACTGCCAGGTACTCCATATCAGCTGCCTCACTAGTCATTAGACATCGTAAGGGAGCGAATGGGGCGCTCCAAGGAACTCACGGATTTCGAACGTGGTCAGGAGATTGGGTGTTACTTGTGTCATACGTCTGTACGCGAGATTTCCACACTCCTAAGCATTCCTAGGTCCACTGTTTCCGATGTGATAGTGAAGTGGAAACGTGAAGGGACACGTAAGGCACGAAAGCGTAGTGGCCCACCTCGTCTGTTGACTGACAGAGGCCACCGACAGTTGAAGAGGGTCCTAATGTGTAATAGGCAGACATCTATCCAGAACATCACACAAGAATTCCAAACTGCAACAGGCTCCACTGAAAGTACTATGACAGTTAGGCGAGAGGTGAGAAAACTTGGATTTCATGGTCGAGCGGCTGCTCATAAGCCCCACATCACACCGGTAAATACCAAACGACGCCTCGCTTGGTGTAAGGAGCGTAAACAATGGACGATTTAACAGTGGAAAACCGTTGTCTGGAGTGACGAATCACGGTACAAATGGTTCAAATGGCTCTGAGCACTATGGGACTTAACATCTGAGGTCATCAGACCCCTAGAACTTAGAACTACTTAAACCTAACTAACCTAAGGACATCACACACATCCATGCCCGAGGCAGGATTCGAACCTGCGAACGTAGAGGTCACGTGGTTCCAGACTGAAGCGCCTAGAACCGCTCGGCCACCACGGCCGGCAATCACGGTACACAACGTGGCGATCTGATGGCAGGGTGTGGGCATAGCGAATGTCCGGTGAACGTCATCTGCCAGTGTGTGTTGTGCTAACAGTAAAATTCGGAGGCGGTAGTGTTATGATGCGATCGTGTTTTTCATGGAGGGGCCTTGAACCCCTTGTTTTGCGTGGCACTATCACAGCACAGGACTACATTGATGTTTTAAGCACCTCCTTACTTCGCACTGTTAAAGAGAAATTCGGGGATAGCGATTGCATTTTTCCTCATGATCGAGCACCTGTTCATAATGCTTGGCCTGTGGAGGAGTGGTTACACGGCAATAACATCCCTGTAATGGATTGGCTTGCACAGAGTCCTGACCTGAATCTTGTAGAACACTTTTGGGATGTTTTGGAACGCCGACTTCGTGCCAGGCCTCGCTGACATTGATACCTCTCCTCAGTGCAGCACTCTGTGAAGAATGGGCTGCCATTCCCCAAGAAACCTTCCAGCAGCTGATTGAACGTATGCCTGAGAGAGTGGAAGCTGTCATCAAGGCTAAGGGTGGGCCAACACTATATTGAATTCCAGCATTACCGATGGAGAGCACCACTAATTTGTAAGTCACTTTCAGCCAGGTGTCCGGATACTTTTGATCACATAGTGTATAATGATAGTGTGACAGTAATTCATCTGGCCAGAGATATGAAATGGTAAGTTTCGGTTCGCCCTGCTTTGTTTCCCAGCAGCAATCCAATCCCGTTGGTGCCTTCTCTGGAGTCGGCGCGTGGGTGGCACCTGGGATAAGAGGTCTGCCGCAAGGACGGCGTGACGTCACCAAATTACAGAGCGCACGCCTCTCTTTTCGGGCTGCTCTGAGTTCTCGGAACGTCCTCACGAGAAGAATGAGGAAGAGGTACAAACAGCGCGACAGGCTGTGGCGTACTTCGGAGCGAATGTGTTGTGTTGTAGGGCAGAATGGCTGTTACCAGACAAAAACCTGTACACTTCTGTCCGCCGGGCGGCTGGAGTGGTCCGATATTTAACAATACGATAGTTTAAGTCCTCTCAGGCTGAAGACAAGACACGGGAAAAACGTTGTAAAAGTGTAAATCAGCGTTAGCTAGACACGCACAGTTGTAGTACTTTCCAACAACTTTAGTAGCTCTACCCCATCTCTTACGTAAATAAAGCTACTGTACATCAATTCCTAATCGCTGTTGCTCTGCCATTCTATGAAAAAAATCAATGGATATCATGACACATCTGGTTAACCAATCCAGAACGTTTTGCCAGCTTCCTTTTTGTATGTGCACGAAAATAAGGTACTGAAGGCTTGGCTGTTTCGAAGTGTTGTATTCCCGAGAAATACGTAAATTTTAAGCTCTAATTCTTAGTCTATAAATGGACCACTTTGATATCAAAGTTCTCTTACTGTTCTGAGGAGGATATGGCTAGGTGAAAGTCGTAGAGGCCACAAAAAAATTGGGTTAAAGCTCTGTGGCCAACACCTTTTACTAATAAGTTCCGCTAGTTACTTCGGGGTAAGATTCGATAGTATCTTCGTACTGTAGGCCATTCAGGAAAGCAAGTGGTAAACACACAGAATCTATCCAAAATGGGATGCTAGTCGATACCTCCCAGGCCTTACTACACCCCTCTTACGAAACTGTCTTCTCATCACTAGTACGAATGTTACACACACACACACCGCACGTTGTTGTTCTTGAAGTTGTCTTTACGCTAAAGAATTTGGTGAAACTCTCCACTTAATCAAACTAACACAAGTCCCTTCATCTCTACTTAACTACTGAATTGCCACCTAGACCCATTTCAACGCGTTTATTGTAGTGAAGCTTGGATATTCTCTATAGCTGTTGCCCCTCATTCTTCCTCCACTTATCTTTATGAGTATTCATTGGTGCCCTTGAGTAAGTACAATCATACTGTCTCTTCATTATATCAATTTTTGCTATAAATTTCTGCTCTCCCCGGCTCTATTCGGTATGTATTCATTAGTGCTCCAACCTATCCATCTAACTTTCAACATCCTTCTTTAGCGTCGTATTTCAAAGACATATATTTTCTTCTTTTCTGTAATACTTGTCATCCACATTTCACTTCCGTATAAGGCTACACTCTGGTCAAATGTTTCCTAAAAAGACTTCCTTGGACAAAAATGTACCTTGGGTGTTACCGTATTTCACTGTTTCAGAAAATCTTTCCTTGCTACTGCGTCCTCATTTTACGTATTCTTTTTATTCCTGCCACCGTCAGTTCCTTTGCTGCCTAGTTAGCAAAACTCGTCTCATTTACAAACACAGGATGTTTGGAAATTCACGTTACAAACTTAAGAGGGGAGTCACTAGATAATAGTATTTTGATTTGGAATCCATGTCCGGCCATTTGAAAACACGTTGGTAACGCTACCACTTTTACAATTACTTTAATAGGCGTGACCCAGTATACAAATAGTTTTTCAGTTCCACTCATTAACAGCGAAAGAAATAACTCGTGCACTCAACAACATGTTCTCTTGACCATGATCCAGTATGGCCTCTTCCAGTTCGGACGTGCGGCGTCTAACAGTCATGTCTGCTGACGGTGAAGGTACCCTTTCTCGAAACCGTTGCGTAATTGTGGCGAAAAGGGTATGCGATGGAGATGGACGTTGTAGAAAACGAACTTGATAAAGGCGACGAGCAACTCTTCCATTACCGTGGGCTTTGCCATTCAGAACGATCATGTTGGTGTATTCAACAAACTTGCACTCAACCATGTAGTTCCAACACTAACAGACAAGTTCAAAAATGGTTCAAATGGCTCTGAGCATTATGGGACTTAACTTCTAAGGTATGTCCCCTAGAATTTAGAACTACTTAAACCTAACTAACCTAAGGACATCAAACACATCCATGCCCGAGGCAGGATTCGAACCTGCGACCGTAGCGGTCGCGCGGGTCCAGACTGTAGCGCCTAGAACCGCTCGGCCACCCCGGCCGGCAACAGACAAGTGAATGAGGCTCGAACCAGGTCAGAGAAGCAGGATACACGTCAAATGAAATCAGACGATCCCACGTACCCACCCCCCACCACGACTACCTTGTTGCATACCCACCTAGTAAACAAGTTTTTAAACGGCTGTTACGTTTCCGGACATGAGTTCCTATGCGAAATGTTATGCACTCACTCACCTCTGCAAGTCCCAGAAATTGGTAACAGGAATTTCCAAACACACTTGTATAACTCACTATAGAAGTGTTCACCGCATCTTACAGATAACATGACAGAATTACAATGTCATAGGAGAAAAAAAACCATGAAATTTTTCATTCACTCTACGTGAATCTTAATTTTTTGCCCAAGTGTATCCTTCGTTTCCTTTACCCCTTATTGGTGCAGCACATTAACACATACACGCGCACGTGCACACACAACACACATATACACACGCTTTCTCATTAACTTACGTGCATTAGAGGGTACCAATTTTGGAAAACAGTCCATTATTGCACTTACACTTAGAATGATACAGCTTATGTTTGTTGACGACATTTGTGCAATGAAAATTAAATTTCGATATGGGCCGCCAGTCAAGCAGATGCAGTCCAATGGTACGACTGTCTCACCTGGTCATGATTAAAAGCTCCATGTATATCATGTTGATGACGGAGCTTTCTCTCCAAAATACAATTCGGAAATAAAAACGCAAAAAACTGAAATACAGACAGTCGACAGACATTTATTTATAAAATTTATAGAATTATAAAACATTATCACTGAAGATGACATAGCACTAAGGAGTAAAAACCATCCCTATCCTAATAGCTGTGTCCACTATCAACCCATTACGAAATTCATGTTGGTAACTTTTTCGAGCACTAAACTACAACTTGTGTGGTGAAATTAGTTTTCTTCTAAAGCTAGGAATTAAGATAGAACTTAAATTAAAACTGTACAGATTAACACCAGTATTTAAAAAGAAAGGAGCAACCTGTGTCGAAGCAAATTCGTGCACTCGGCGTAGAAGCTGCTGAGTTGCGCTCTCAAAACACCCACATCCTCCGGCATTCCCTCCCGCTCCCCCACCTCCCCCTCCATCCTCCACCATTCCGTGGCGTAGCTGGAGTTTATCACGAGTGGCGCAGTCCCCGCTGACGTGTTAAGGAGCGACGGGTAAGGTCTGCTATTATCCAGCTTTCAACAGGCGCAGCAAGAAACTTTACGGCACTTTAATTCCAAGTGCAGGAAGTGTCTTGGCGGTGTCGGCACTTTACGACTGCTGACAATGGCGCCGAGCGGTCGCCTGATATTCCCATGTTGCCTCAGCACCGGGCAGACTGCGCCTACAACGTTTGCGTCAGCACCGACGCTCTGCCGTAGCGTTTGCAAACCGTGTTTCTCCTCGATAGACGCTCCGTGAACAGGTATATTTCGTTTTCCTAGATTGGCGAAATGTATTCGACACTGCGCTACATTGTTCGATCCCTACGACACGATCATACGGAAACATCATCTTCAGAATGGGGGAATTAATCACTACAGGGGAAAACGCTCTTGAGTCAGCCCTTGTATATAAATGATATATCATCATGCATCCCAGAAGTAAAAATAATTCTCTTTGCCTACGATGCAAGTATTATAATCAAGCCTAATGGAGACGTGCGAGCGTATTATACACGTAATACTATTAAAATACCGCTATCCTATAAGCTGTATCCACTAACATCCATTATGAAATTTATGTTGGTAGTTATCAAAAGTATATTACAATTTGTCTGGTGAAATTACTTTTCCTTACAAAGCCATGGAATGAGGTAGAACCTAAATGAACTGTGACTGAATTTAGATAAATCAAGGTGCTCGCAATTTAGTACTGCACTATGTCTACCCATCCAACGTAAATCAATTAATGCTGCGTGTGATAGCCACGTGGTCTAGGGCGCCTTGCCACGGTTAGCGCCACTTCCCTTGTTGGACGTCCGAATCCTCTCTCGGGCATGAGTGTGTATTTTGTCCTTAGCGTAAGTTAGTTTAAGTTTGATAAAGTAATGTATAAGCCAAGGGGCCGATGACCTCCACAGTTTGGTCACCTAGGAACTTACCACAAATTTCCAATTTTTCAATGAATGAAAAAGAATATTCTAAATCCTTAGGTGTTTATATTGATAATAACCTTAATTGGAAGTCATATTTTACAGATGTTGCACGTCTAAGTTGTGAAATTTTGCATTGTGATTAATATAATATTTTGGAGATGAAAATATCAAAAACCGGAGTCACTTTTCTTATTGTCAATCGCTAGAATTTAGTGTCACCATATCTTCTGCAGCTCGTCTTCGAGGAAAATTGTGTTTGTTGCAGAAAATGGTGGAATAAGCGCAGTACGTGCTGTCCACCCTGGAACTTCTTGCAAACAGCTCTTTAAGCATCCGAGCATACTGGATCATTCTCACAGTACATTTACTCCCTTATGACGACTGTTGCCTACAATAGCTCACAGGCTGAAAACAACATTCTTGAATGTGACATTAGAAGGAGTAATGATTTACACTATCCTTGATTTGTGTGTCGGTGAGATAGAAGCGAAGTATTCAGCCATAATATTTTTGACCACCTACCGATTGGTAAAGAATTTAATGGATAACAAACACAAGTTGATATCATATCTGCTTGACAACTTCTTTTATTTTATAGAACAGTTTATTATTGTATCTGTGTCTACGTTCAAGAGAAGAAAGAGTGAGGGACAGTGAACACAGTTAAATGTAAAACACTGTCTAAACGTAAAGAAAACATTAAGAAATCTTGTAAATGTTCAGCATGTGACCACATTTTCCTCTGAGATGATGTAGTATTATTGTAAAACTTATTCGTTGCATATAATAATGAAGGATCGCAAATATAATCCACGGAACAAGCAAATAGCTACTTAACTTTGCAAGCATGGGATTGCCGGCCGGAGTGGCCGAGGGGTTCTACGTGCTTCAGTCTAGAACCGCGCGACCGCCACGGTCGCAGGTCCGAATCCTGCCTCGGGCATGGATGTGTGTGATGTCCTTAGGTTAGTTAGGTTTAAGTAGTAGGTTAGGTTTAAGTAGTTCTAAGTTCAGATTTTAAATCCCATAGTGCTCAGAGCCATTTGAACCAAGCATGGGTTTGGCTCTAGACTTATTTGACTGACGAAATCCAGTACTTTATACTGAACACGGAATGTCCCACAGAAACGAAAGTAACATTGGGTGTACCATAAGGAAGCGTAACATGGTCTCTAATGTTTCACATATATTTAACAGATTTAAAAGCAGCACCATAAGATCGTTCCTTGATAGAAAGTAGTGAAGTTGTACGATCACAAGAAGCTGCAGAAATACAATGACGATAAAAAAATTGTGACAGCGAAAAATAATTAATGTACAGTAATGAAATTTCGTGAATACAAATGACTAGATAACATATTTACGTGATTAATATTGCAACATCACAGGTTAATGTAAGCGCTAGATAAGCTATTGCAAATGTGAAAGACTGGTACATTAATAACCAGTTTAACCGCCAGAGTATTGAACTCAAGCATGCAAATGCACCTGTATTGTGATGTATAAGTGTCAGATGTCAGTTGTGGAATGGAGTTTCAAGCCTGTTGCACTTTTGGACAATACGGGGTCGTTTAACGCTGTTTATAAACGACACTGGCCTTGTCGTCCGACGATGTCCCCAATGTGTTCGATTGGACACAGATCTGGTGATCGAGCAGGGCAAGGCAACGTATCGACATTCCGTAGAGCATGTTGGGTTACCTCTGCGGTATGTGGGTGACCGTTACCATGTTGGAAGCGACGCCCTGGAAAGCTTTTATGAATGGCAGCACAACAGATCGAATCATCAGATTGACGTAGAAATTTGGAGTCAGGATGTACGGGATAACCATGAGAGTGCTCCTGCAGTCACAGCCATAATTTCAGGTGCAAGCCTAGTATGTCTGGCACGTTGGATACAACTTCTCTGTTGGCCTCATATTAACCAACACACGGTCATCACTTGCACCAAGACAGAAACAGCTTTAATCAGATAATACAACAGACCACCACCCTGCCCCCCCCCCCCCAATGAGCTCTCGCCTGACACCACTTGACGGTCATCACTTGCACCGAGACAGAAACAGCTTTCATCAGATAACACAACAGACCACCACCCTGCCCCCCCCCCCCCCAATGAGCTCTCGCCTGACACCACTTGACAGTCATCACTTGCACCGAGACAGAAACAGCTTTCATCAGATAACACAACAGACCACCACCCTGCCCCCCCCCCCCCAATGAGCTCTCGCCTGACACCACTTGACGGTCATCACTTGCACCGAGACAGAAACAGCTTTCATCAGATAACACAACAGACCACCACCCTGCCCCCCACCCCCCCCCCCAATGAGCTCTCGCCTGACACCACTTGACGGTCATCACTTGCACCGAGACAGAAATAGCTTTCATCAGATAACACAACAGACCACCACCCTGCCCCCCCCCCACCCCCAATGAGTTCTCGCCTGACACCACTTGACGGTCATCACTTGCACCGAGACAGAAACAGCTTTTATCAGATAACACAACAGACCACCACCCTGCCCCCCCCCCCCCCAATGAGCTCTCGCCTGACACCACTTTAGACCAGCGAAATGCACGTCACAGGACGTCTGGCTCAGATGTGTCCTTGAAGTAACCGATTTCTAACAGTTCACTCTGTCACTGTGATGCCAACTGCTGCTCAGCTGCTACTGCACATCCAATACGAAGCGAAGCGAAAGAGTCAAAGGCCTCCATGATGGGTGGTATCCCCTCTCGGTAGTGCCACGTGGCCGTCCGGAGCCGGTCTTCTTGAGTCCGTAGACTCTCGTGACCACCGCTGCTAGCAGTCATGTTCAGTGGCTACCTGCAATATCGCAGAAGGAACATCCAGCTTCTTGTATCCGTATTGCACGACCTCGTTCATACGCAGTGAGGTGTTGATAATGTCATCCTTGTCGTCTTAAAGTCACCCCGTCCGATCTCAAAGGTAACTAATGCTGACGACCGTTACAGAGCGGATTTAAAGCAAACCTATTTTTGTATATTAGTGCTACTAGCGCCACTCTTATGCGACTGGCGCGAAACTCGCCTAACAACTTTCGTTTACGGCGCACAACTCAAATCAAATGGTTCAAAAAGGTGTGTGAAGTCTTATGGGACTTAACTGCTAAGGTCATCAGTCCCTAAGCTCACACACTACTTAACCTAAATTATCCTAAGGACAAACACACACACCCATGCCCGAGGGAGGACTCCAACCTCCGCCGGGATCAGCTGCACAGTCCATGACTGCAGCGCCTTAGACCGATCAAATGGTTCAAATGGCTCTAATCACTATGGGACTTAACATCTGAGGCCATCAGTCCCCTAGACTTAGAACTACTTAAACCTAACTAACCTAAGGACATCACACACATCCATGTCCGAGGCAGGATTCGAACCTGCGACCGTAGCAACAGTGCGATTCCGGACTGAAGCGCCTAGAACCACTCGGCCACAGCGGCCGGCCTCGCACAACTCTTTCTTGGTGTTGTGTTTTCTTTTCTTTTTCGTCATTGTACTCGGACAAAATTACCTCGTGTTAGAGTGAATAGCAGTTGTCCTTGAATATAAAATAACGCTACTAGTAGAGAAACAGAATATGGACTAAATGTTAGAAGCTGTCCGCTGTAGCCGAGCGGTTATAGGCGCTTCAGTCCGGAACCTCGCTGCTGCTACGTTTGCAGGTTCGAATCCTGCCTCGGGCATGGATGTGTGTGATGTCCTTAGGTTAGATAGGTTTAAGTAGTTCTAAGTTCTAGGGGACTGATGACCTCAGATGTTAAGTACCATAGTGCTTAGAGCCATTTTAAATGTTAGAATACCTTTTCTGAATATATTTGTCTGGTGTGTCGCCTTGCATAGCATTGACACGTGGACAACAAACAGTTCAGACAAGAAGATAAGAGAAAATTTTGAAATGTGGTGCTGCAGAAGAATGCTGAAGATTAGACGGGTAAATCGAGTAACTAATGATAAAGTACAGAATCCAATTGGAGAGAACATAAATTTAAGGCAACTTCATTAAAAGAAGCGGTCGCTTGACAGGACACATTCTGAGGTACCGTATGAAGGAATCTTCACGCTGGGAATGGAAGGTAATATGCGCGGTAAAAATTGTAGACAGGAACCGAGGTCTGACTACAGTAAGCAAGTTCAAAGAGATGTAGGTTGCGGAAATTAGGCAGAAACGAAGACGCTTGCTAGTGCTAAGAGCTCAAAGTCAGTATTCAGAACACAGTAACAACATAATAAGGACAAACAGTTGCATATGAAGCTTATTTGCAAAATTATTGTGCCACTTCTAAACTTACATTACTCTCATGTTGTGTGTATTCTGCTGGAATTAAAATCCATTTGAAAGTAAATTTAGTAGCCTTTCGTGTTATTTCACACGAAATACGTATTTGATTGTGAAGTAACTCTTTGATATATCATTGTTCTCCGTCCAACTGGAAAATGATTACGAGATGACGAATTGTTACCTGCCCCGATCACCACCTCAGTATCACTACCTTATTTCACTTCCATTCCCTTGTTCACGCAGCACTGAAGGAAACGAAGAAAAAGGAAAAGCTACATACACTTACCTTTTTATTTCATCCATGATAAATCATGTCTTTGGAAAGGCTACAACTGTGTCAATAGCTTTCTAATAATAAAGTATAGCACCAGTTACGTGTTTCCATGCGTAGCACGACTTGTTTCGGTAATTTATTCCCATTTTAGATTATTGTGGGAAATTACATACCGTAAGTTTTGGGTATGATGTCTGCTGATCTGTTATTACCCCTCTTCTTCCCTGCAGTCGTCTTTTTAAGTTCGTTTTGCAACAAGGAAACTAGAATATATTAATCTTTCAATTTAACTGCTGAGCTTGAAGAAGAGTATTTTTTAAAACATACATTGCAGTTATTGTGCCTTCTTCGTCATGCAGAAATTCACACACATGCACCACATCACTCGTAGAGTTTGTTTATGTTAGATCACAAAATGTCACAACAGAATAGAGAAGTCTATAGGTGTATAGAATGAGCATTCAGATAAGCCGAACGATTTTACTCGTCAGCTTACAATGATTCTGAAAGTCACTTGACTATGGTGTTACGTAAAGTTTGTCCGTAAACGTTATGCAGATGTTGAATGTCATTACGTCGCTACTATGAAAGAGTCCCGTTCAAAGGCCCGTTCAAAATAACGCTGGATTTTGTACTTACGTATCATAGGTAGCTCTATAATTTGAGTTCAATATCTGGAGTGAACTTGGCTTAGAGCTTTGAAGAGATAAATCCATTTAGCTAATCTGCGATAAACAGCAGCTTATACGTTACCATCTTCTTTACTTGAAAAGATGGAACAGCCAGCGGTATTTCTAGGTTTTATACCTCATTTGTTCGTGTTGCCGAATCTCTGTTTCAATATTTTGTGCTACGATGGCATCGAGGAATATTTAGCTAGCACGCCAGAGTGAGAGAGTCCTGAAAAGAAACTTATTTGGCAATCTGATATGCAGCAAATTAGCGATTTATTACACACCAGAATTTGTTTTGGAAAGAAATTCTCCCGTTTTTAGTTTCTGCTACTGTAGTTTTATTCTTCTTTCTACTCGAGGGAAACTAAAACATCACCCTCCCTGTTGTCAGCAGTTTAAAGCACACTGGGGTGAAATTTGCACAATACGCAGAAGTCGACTCAGACTGCCGTATGAAAATCTTACCTATAAACCAACATTGCTCGAAATGTGTATGCTTTCAATGGACCGACTGGCACACATTATCGAACTATCGCGCACATAAACGTGATATTCAGAATTTGCTCTGCGATTGTATGCCTACATTACACTACGCCTCAATATCATTATTAGACAAAGACCTTGCAAAATATATTAAACAACAAGTAAATCGCCTTTATGCTCACATTGCCAGTTTTCCTTTCGTTCGGACGTATTATTTAGCCAAATTAGATATATGTGATACTTACCTATGAAAGGTATTTCTTCCTCTTTTCATGAATTTCGATTTGCATCCGTAGCAGCAACAGTTCAGTGCCATTGCTGTTAATATTGAAAAAATGTGTGGAAACAGGACAGCATACAATGAAAACAACAGCTTCGTACCAAAGTTGTGAGACTATTTCGCATCGACATTAGCGACGTGTGCATTATGCTTTGCTGTCTTCATAGGTATTTCACTTCTACGGCGCAGTGCAAATATATTGTGACAGTATTGCTTGCCAAGGAGTCTGGATACTGACGAAGCTGTTCTATTTCAGTGGATCACATTTTTCCTTTGCATTAAACTGCTAATTATATAGCTGCTGTCAGTAGTAACAAAGACTATTTTAATAATAAATCATGCTTTAGATTCAACTATTTTTTCACAGTTCTGTTGCTAAAGATTTGTTTTTTAAATTTCATGCCTGTTGTCATTAAAAACGGAAACAATGACTTTTAGAAATTTTCGTAATAAAAGCGCTGAGCACATCAACTGTTAAACACATAACCAAGTCACAACAGCAGACGCATAGAAGCTCCAGACACCCATTCCTAAACAAAAAGTAAGCTCCTAAGACACACTACTGCTTCCAGGAAATGCAAAAACACCATAGAAAAATTCCTTATGATAGGATAGATAGAGAAACGATTATTTTTTCAAAAGTTTTCCTTGTATATAACAGTTGTAATAAATGTTTAAATATGTGAGTTTGAAACATCTCTCTCGTATTCAGTAACTAGCGCCATAGAGCGGGAAAAAGTCTTTTGCAACTGGATACGTAGTAATTGAATGTAAAGTACAGTTGTCATTTAAAATAGTCTTTGTTGTTACTGGCAGTAGCTATAAGTGACGGTTAAATGTAAACGAAAAGCAGAAGTCACTTAGACACAACACCTTTAAGTGTATCGAAACAATCCTGTCGCCATATCTTCGTAATGTAAGATAAAAAAATTACTGTGAATGATGGGTTCTGTGTGTATGAATTTCTGCTTGATGTACGAAATGCAGTACTCGTAAACAGATAGGTATACAAACTATACTATCCTATAGCATCAGCATCTAAATTCCCACATTCTTATTTTCCAGGTTTTCAGTTGCGATAAGAGTATGAAATAATGACGTTAGGGAAAGAGAAGCACAACAGTACACACGTAGACATCACATCTACTACTGATGTAAGCTCCTACAGTACTGGAATAAATTGCTGAAACGTGTCGGACTACGCGCCAAAAGAACCTGCCTGGTGCAGTATTTTATTATTTCAGAATTACAGTTTTTGTACATCTTTCGCTAAATAACGACAATTTGCAAATGCTAATTGACCGAAATGATTTACGTCTGACTGATTATTTAAACTAATGGAAAAAAATCATTTGCTGATTACAGAAAATGAAAAAGTATTGTGAAAACTAAACATCAACCATACAGATGAATTAAGTTTTCACGTGTCAGTCAGTGCGCCTCTTACAGAAACGCAGAATGTCTCTCCCAACCACTGCTTTATCGTTCTCGTGAATAACTAATGCGTATAATATCTCCATTAGTAGCCCTTCATCTCAAGATTTGTTACTGTTAAATTTTTATTATTATGGACTGAAGGTAATGAGGTATCGAAGATTCGGAGATAGCAATTGCTCTTTATAAGATTTGACTTGGTGATAAAAAACAAAAGTGAAAGTAATTTGAAAGTGTGATAGTCCGCTTTTAAATAAACAAGCGGAAAGAAATATTGTGTGTAAACTCTTTTATACGGCCGATTGCAGTGCGAATGAAGAAGCTCCACACTTATCATGGGTCTTGTGAGTTCAAAACACAGGTCATCCATGCTTCTGCACATTTCTTATATCACCATTGGTTATTACCAGAACGGCTTTTAACAAATACTCAATTCTTCATGGAGCTACAAAACTTCCTTGATGAATACCAGGGCGTTACAGAACATCACTGGAAGTCATCACGTGACATACACTTCCTAACAAATGGCTCCAAGCAATATCGCAATTAACATCTAAGGTCATCAGTCCCCTAGACTTAGAACTACCTAAACCTAACTAACCTAAGGACATCACACACATTCATGCTTGAGGCAGGATTCGAACCTGCGACCGTAGCAGCAGCGCGGTTCCGGACTGAAGCACCTGGAACCGCTCCGCCACAGTGGTCGACATACACTGCCTAACAAGAAAAGTAAAATACCCTGCATAAATGGTTGGACGACACCGTAACTTTGCACAGGTACTTACCCTTGGCGGGTATGTAAATGATAAGAATTGCAATTCTCTGTGACAGGCAGAACGGCTACCAGAGTGCACTTGTGCTCTTCTCGCTTAGTGGCGTTACCAGGCCTGGTGGGTTACATACAGGACATAAACAGCATCAGCCGTTGAGAGTTCAGTGTGGAAGACACGGTGTTGCTGCTTACTCATATGGGTCAGCTTTATCAGCACCCGGCAGAGTTTGAAAGAGGCTCCACTGTGGGTCTCCATTTGACTGGCTGGTCGAATTGTATGGTGAGAAGATATATGGGGCACTGGGACGTCAAAATGGTCCGATGCGTGCGGGTTTCTTAAGTTGTAAGAGTCCGGTGTACCTGGTGTGCTTTGTGCATCTCTCATGGGCTGTACGTGTCGTCTGTCCGATATTTGAACACAAACACCTTGGTTCCGTTAAAGATGATTTAGTGCTTCGAAACCCTGGGGTTTACAAGATTCCCTGTGACTGTGGCCGCTCATACATCTCACAGACGACAAGTACAGTCATCATTATGTGTAAAATATTGAGGGTATTGTGATATAACTTCATAATCGATTATCGATTATTAAATCATCTTTTTTGTTAAAAACGTGGCAAAATGTATACAACGTGGTAGTTCAGGCTGCCTGGAAGTAATTGAACAACAATGTACTAGGAAGGGTCCAACATCCACCGATCCAGCGTCACTGTTAGCATAAAAATTTGAATTATCAGGAGCTGAGCCACGATGAAATTTCTTGTGTAAAGAACTGGCATTCAGGTTCCTCTCAATAGTATGGGCTGCTTTGTGGCATTGCACACGTGAACGACTTAGGCAACAAACCTTCAGTATAATGTAAACAAAACGCTTCACCACAGTCAAAATACATAAAAGAAAATATCAGCAGATGTTGGAAACCAGTGGAGTTATAAACATGTAGGCATTGTTTTAATGTAGGCATACAATATATGTCAAACGGAATCTCTGGAAACAAACGTTTTCAATTTGTTTTGCGAAATACTAATGGGTTACTATAATCGAAATAAAGGGCCATGGCAGCGTACAAGACCGAAATTCTACAATTTAGTGCTAGCGATTTTTCATTCAAAACCCAATTTAGTATTTGTCAATGTAATCAGAAATGTCTTTGAAATAAAGTTATAAAAAGATCGATATTTACATCATTCAAAACTTCACAGTGTCCTTAGTGGTTCAGGAAAGTCGAACGGCGATTGCAATTTCAGATCTTCCGAATTGGAAACCAGTGTCTTAAATCATCCCTCGTTACTTCTGCGATGAGGTACAGCAGGCATGTGCAATATGAGTCCGTTATAAAGACAAATCACCGAAAGCAGCAGGAGGCATAAGAGTGTGTGTGTGTACGTCGCAAGTTACAACGCTACCGCGCGTAATCAGTAGCGAACACAAGTGTAGCTCTTTAATGGCCGATAACACGTTGTGTAACACTCGATGAGACCACCGCGAGTAACTCGAGCTTATCTCTGACAGATTATTACAACACATCACATTCGAATGAACTGCTGGATCAAGGAGATAAAAAAATGGTGCGTATTTACGTCTGAGTGCGCTCGAGTCGCAGTGTGTAGACGCCCATCTTGGGCGGAGCTTCAGTTTTTTAACTGCTTACGGTGGGTTCCACGCATTTGCGAGGTAGAAGATAGCCTTTGGTTTCCGAACAGTGAAATTTTTGTGAGTAAGGGTCCCTTTCACCTTGCATTCAATTTATCAATGCAGCTCGCAGTGTCTCCAACTGAATGAATGACATCGCCGTTAGAGAAGAGATCTACATCACTCTTTCATGTTGGCTAACAGCACCTCGTCTTGTATTTTCAAGTCGGAATACTGTACGCAGATAGTATATCAGTGTCATCCTTGTTTAGGATGCTAGAACAACGGCAACGGCGACAATTGCGAGAGTTGGAACTTAAATAGTGGCAACTGGTAGAAGCCGACCTCGGGGAAGATCAGTTTGGATTCCGCAGAAATGTTGGAACACGTGAGGCAATACTGACCCTACGACTTATCTTAGAAGAAAGTTTAGGGAAAGCAAACCTACGTTTCAAGCATTTGTAGACTTAGAGAAATCTTTTGACAATGCTGACTGGAATACTCTCTTTCAAATTCTGAAGGTGGCAGGGGTAAAATACAGGGAGCGAAAGGCTATTTACAATTTGTATAGAAAGCAGATGGCAGTTAGAAGAGTCGAGGGGCATCAAAGGGAAGCAGTGGTTGGGAAGGGAGTGAGACAGGGTTGTAGCCTCTCCCCGATGCTATTCAATTTGTATATTGAGCAAGCAGTAAAGGAAACAAAAGAAAAGTTCGGAGTAGGCATAAAAATCCATGGAGAAGAAATGAAAACTTTGAGGTTCACCGACGACATTGTAATTCTGTCAGAGACAGCAAAGGACTTGGAAGAGCAGTTGAACGGAATGGACAGTGTCTTGAAACGAGGATATAAGATCAACATCGACAAAAGCGAAACGAGGATAATGGAATGTAGTCGAATTAAGTCAGGTGATGGTGAGGGAATTAGATTAGGAAATGAGACACTTAAAGTAGTGAAGGAGTTTTGCTATTTGGGGAGCAAAATAACTGATGATGGTCGAAGTAGAGAGGATATAAAATGTAGACTGCCAGTGGCAAGGAAAGCGTTTCTGAAGAAGAGAAATTTGTTAACATCGAGTATAGATTGAAGTGTCAGGAAGTCGTTTCTGAAAATATTTATATGGAGTGTAGCCATGTATGGAAGTGAAACATGGACGATAAATAGTTTAGACAAGAAGAGAATAGAAGCTTTCGAAATGTGTTGACACAGAAGAATGCTGAAGATTAGATGGGTAGATCACATAACTTATGAGGAGGTATTGAACAGAATTGGGGAGAAGAGGAGTTTGTGGCACAACTTGACTAGAAGAAGGGATCGGTTGGTAGGACATGTTCTGAGGCATCAAGGGATCACCAATTTAGTACTGGAGGGCAGCGTGGAGGGTAAAAACCGTAGAGGGAGACCAAGAGATGAATACACTAAGCAGATTCAGAAGGATGTAGGCTGCAGTAGGTACTGGGAGATGAAGAAGCTTGCACAGGATAGAGTAGCATGGAGAGCTGCATCAAACCAGTCTCAGGGCTGAAGGCCACAACAACAACAACATTTATTCACAACCGATACAAAAGAGTTACATATTTGCATCTGTTACTGTCCTTCAGAGTAGTAACCAGCGTTGTGTAGATCCTGTTGCCAGCGGTGTGGAGAGCGTAGTATACCGTTAGCAGAGCCTGTTCTGTTGGTGCGTATGGTGCCCGTCGAATCTCTGGAACAGTTCTGAAGCGAATGCCACGAAGTGGTTCCTTCATCTTCGGAATCGAATCAAAGTCACGAGGACTTAAGTCCGGGGAGTATGGTGGATGGTACAGTACTTCCCAGTCCCGTCAACCGAACAGAGCAGCCACAGATTGCGCTGTATACGCCCACGTATTGTCGTGCAAAATGATGGGTGGGTTGCGCAGAAAGTGTCGCCGTTTCTTTCGCAAAGCTGGTCGCAGGTGATGCTCCAAAAACGAACAGTAATACTGTGCATTGACGGTCTGCCATGGAGGAACATGATGCGTTAGGATAACAGCATCACAGTCGTACACGAGAATCACCATAACTTTAGACCGCTCCATTCGCACTATCAACAGAACAGGCTCTGCTAACGTTATACTACGCCTTCCACATTGCTGGCAACGGGTTCTAACAACGCTGGTGACTACTTGAAACGACAGTAACAGGTGTAAACATGTAACTCTTTTGTATCGGTTGTGAACAAATAGTTGCCAGTATTATATATATATATATATATATATATATATATATATATACTCCTGGAAATGGAAAAAAGAACACATTGACACCGGTGTGTCAGACCCACCATACTTGCTCCGGACACTGCGAGAGTGCGAGAGGGCTGTACAAGCAATGATCACACGCACGGCACAGCGGACACACCAGGAACCGCGGTGTTGGCCGTCGAATGGCGCTAGCTGCGCAGCATTTGTGCACCGCCGCCGTCAGTGTTAGCCAGTTTGCCGTGGCATACGGAGCTCCATCGCAGTCTTTAACACTGGTAGCATGCCGCGACAGCGTGGACGTTAACCGTATGTGCAGTTGACGGACTTTGAGCGAGGGCGTATAGCGGGCATGCGGGAGGCCGGGTGGACGTACCGCCGAATTGCTCAACACGTGGTGCGTGAGGTCTCCACAGTACATCGATGTTGTCGCCAGTGGTCGGCGGAAGGTGCACGTGCCCGTCGACCTGGGACCGGACCGCAGCGACGCACGGATGCACGCCAAGACCGTAGGACCCTACGCAGTGCCGTAGGGGACCGCACAGCCACTTCCCAGCAAATTAGGGACACTGTTGCTCCTGGGGTATCGGCGAGGACCATTCGCAACCGTCTCCATGAAGCTGGGCTACGGTCCCGCACACCGTTAGGCCGTCTTTCGCTCACGCCCCAACATCGCGCAGCCCGCCTCCAGTGGTGTCGCGACAGGCGACAGCGATGAGAGTCGCTTCTGCCTTGGTGCCAATGGTGGTCGTATGCGTGTTTGGCGCCGTGCAGGTGAGCGCCACAATCAGGACTGCATACGACCGAGGCACACAGGACCAACACCCGGCATCATGGTGTGGGGAGCGATCTCCTACACTGGCCGTACACCACTGGTGATCGTCGAGGGGACACTGAATAGTGCACGGTACATCCAAACCGTCATCGAATTCATCGTTCTACCTTTCCTAGACCGGCAAGGGAACTTGCTGTTCCAACAGGACAATGCACGTCCGCATGTATCCCGTGCCACCCAACGTGCTCTAGAAGGTGTAAGTCAACTACCCTGGCCAGCAAGATCTCCGGATCTGTCCCCCATTGAGCATGTTTGGGACTGGATGAAGCGTCGTCTCACGCCGTCTGCACGTCCAGCACGAACGCTGGTCCAACTGAGACGCCAGGTGGAAATGGCATGGCAAGCCGTTCCACAGGACTACATCCAGCATCTCTACGATCGTCTCCATGGGAGAATAGCAGCCTGCATTGCTGCGAAAGGTGGATATACACTGTACTAGTGCCGACATTGTGCATGCTCTGTTGCCTGTGACTATGTGCCTGTGGTTCTGTCAGTGTGATCATGTGATGTATCTGACCCCAGGAATGTGTCAATAAAGTTTCCCCTTCCTGGGAAAATGAATTCACGGTGTTCTAATTTCAATTTCCAGGAGTATATATATATATATATATATATATATATATATATATATATATATATATATATATATATATATGTGTGTGTGTGTGTGTGTGTGTGTGTTTCAGACTATATTTCTGTTCTAAGTTGGACAGACGACAGTGGGAAGGCAATAACCTAGAGGCGTCCTCTAGTATCGTCTAAATTCAAGTGGCAAACTCCGTTGCGCAACAAAACAGTGCCGTGCATTAACTTTCTCTTTGCAAGTGTCTTAAAAATTTCCAGGTATTAATAAACACAGAATAATCTCAGATGTCGCTGGGTATGGTGACTCAGCCTGTCGTGTGTGTCAGCGCAGGGATCAGAGATAAATATTACAGCACAGTGAGGGAGTGGCAGAAATCACCTTACTGCAGAGGACATCAACATAATCACGAGAGCACTTTATCTCCGTCTCCTTGGACGACATTAAGTCTTGTGTATCATGTAATTCCCTAAGAATATGGCTTCTAGATTGTACGATAAGACAAGCGTTGCTCTTCTTGAATAGAAGGGTTGTGTTTACCTCTGATAACGCATTGTTTTTCCATCCGTAATTCTGGACACCAAGTGAGCAACAAAACTCTGACGTCGCTTCTTGGAAACGATGTGGGTAAGCTGATGATGCGTCCGTCTTCTTCTCGATTTTCTATTTCCAATTTATTTTTCTGACATGTACGACGGCGTGGTATGAAGTGATGCCTGCGAGTTTTTTTTATGTGAAAGCCCTTAAGGTTTTCATAAGTTCAAATGGGTTCAAATGGCTCTGAGCACTATGGGACTTAACATCTGTGGTCATCAGTCCCCTAGAACTTAGAACTACTTAAACCTAACTAACCTAAGGACATCATACATATCCATGCCCGAGGCAGGATTCAAACCTGCGACCGTAGCGGTCACGCGGTTCCAGACTGAAGCGCCTAGAACCGCACGGCCACTCCGGCCGGCCGTTTTCATTAGTAAAACAAACTTTATTTGCAGTCTACATCTTTATTCTTTATATCACCTATTTATTTCTCAACATATTCACCCTGGCAACGAACATATTTCTCCGAACGAGAGAACAGTTTGTTGATAGCGTCACTGTAAAATGTTTAGACTTTATTGACGGACTCACATCGTCACCTCTGCTTGCTCGGCTTCATCGCTATTGAAATGAAAGCGTCGAAAGTGTTCTTTATATTTTGGGAACAGGTGAAAACGGGATGAGGCTAAGTCGGGACTGCGTGGAGGATGACCAGTGGCAGTGAACCCAAGACGTCGGATTGTTGTAAACGTCACAGAGCATGTGTGTGGTCTGGCGTTGTCTGTTGAAGGACAGGATGCTCCGTGTGTGGACCAGCTCATCGAATGAGCGCTTTCAGTTTTCTAGTCTGTTTCTCCCGCACAGACGTAATTACTTTACGCACCGCCATGTTACACTGTACGATTAGAGTTTCCTACCGGCAGAGGGTGGCAACCTGCGTCAGCGAAGTCGGAAATCGACCGAGTAATATAAATGACATGTAAGTTCTCAACCAATATTGAGGACAGAATAAAAAATTCGGAGGCATTACTATTCAGCACATCCACATAGGCCTTAAATAATATTAGCTGATTGCAAAGCGAATGGAGAAACTACAAAGTCATTCTTGGGAGTTTCAGTTCAAAACACAGTCCATCCCGTCTTCTGGGCATCTCATATAACACCTTTGTTTTTTAACGAGTACTTAATTTTTCATTAATGTGCAAAACGATGTGAATGAACGCTAAGAATTGATAGAGCGTCTCTGGAAAGTATTAAGGTAATACGAGATACTCCGCCTGACAAAGAAAAAAAAAAGTTAAGCACACAGGACACTGTGGCGTCAGAGACTGGGTCATACCGAGACACAACGAAGATGGATCGGAAACTGTTGTAATTTGATACGTATTTGTGGCCAGGAAATGAGAAACGCAAAACTTTCTTTAAATACATGGTAAACCTGTAGTTCACCCGATGTATTGAATATTCAATGACTCACTAGCTCACTGAAAGGTTATTGTGTACATCATACTAGGAATTACGCAGATTTCATTTGTTTCAATATCTTGCGAATTGGATCGGGCGTCTAGTGGTCAGGAACTGTACGACACCTCTCCTCTTCCACTTATATGTTGAATGCCGGTGATTTTCTTCCAGGATTCGAAATGGCTACCTCGGACTCGAGCGACAGAGCTCGATAGCGAACTCGACTGCAGTTATCGTCTTTTGAGCAATAATGGTACACGTCATCTACAGTACCTGATTAAAAGTATCCAGATGTGTGTTATTGAATATTACTGTCGAACAATTCCTACCTTAGCCTTTGTAACGGTACTATATCTGCTAGTGACACATTCAGTGCGGTGTCTAAATACACTCCTGGAAATGGAAATAAGAACACCGTGAATTCATTGTCCCAGGAAGGGGAAACTTTATTGACACATTCCTGGGGTCTGATACATCACATGATCACACTGACAGAACCACAGGCACATAGACACAGGCAACAGAGCATGCACAATGTCGGCACTAGTACAGTGTATATCCACCTTTCGCAGCAATGCAGACTGCTATTCTCCCATGGAGACGATCGTAGAGATGCTGGATGTAGTCCTGTGGAGCGGCTTGCCATGCCATTTCCACCTGGCGCCTCAGTTGGACCAGCGTTCGTGCTGGACGTGCAGACCGCGTGAGACGACGCTTCATCCAGTCCCAAACATGCTCAATGGGGGACAGATCCGGAGATCTTGCTGGCCAGGGTAGTTGACTTACACCTTCTAGAGCACGTTGGGTGGCACGGGATACATGCGGACGTGCATTGTCCTGTTGGAACAGCAAGTTCCCTTGCCGGTCTAGGAATGGTAGAACGATGGGTTCGATGACGGTTTGGATGTACCGTGCACTATTCAGTGTCCCCTCGACGATCACCAGTGGTGTACGGCCAGTGTAGGAGATCGCTCCCCACACCATGATGCCGGGTGTTGGCCCTGTGTGCCTCGGTCGTATGCAGTCCTGATTGTGGCGCGCACCTGCACGGCGCCAAACACGCATAAGACCATCATTGGCACCAAGGCAGAAGCGACTCTCATCGCTGAAGACGACACGTCTCCATTCGTCCCTCCATTCACGCCTGTCGCGACACCACTGGAGGCGGGCTGCACGATGTTGGGGCGTGAGCGGAAGACGGCCTAACGGTGTGCGGGACCGTAGCCCAGCTTCATGGAGACGGTTGCGAATGGTCCTCGCCGATACCCCAGGAGCAACAGTGTCCCTAATTTGCTGGGAAGAGGCGGTGCGGTCCCCTACGGCACTGCGTAGGATCCTACGGTCTTGGCGTGCATCCTTGCGTCGCTGCGGTCCGGTCCCAGGTCGACGGGCACGTGCACCTTCCGCCGACCACTGGCGACAACATCGATGTACTGTGGAGACCTCACGCCCCACGTGTTGAGCAATTCGGCGGTACGTCCACCCGGCCTCCCGCATGCCCACTATACGCCCTCGCTCAAAGTCCGTCAACTGCACATACGGTTCACGTCCACGCTGTCGCGGCATGCTACCAGTGTTAAAGACTGCGATGGAGCTCCGTATGGCACGGCAAACTGGCTGACACTGACGGCGGCGGTGCACAAATGCTGCGCAGCTAGCGCCATTCGACGGCCAACACCGCGGTTCCTGGTGTGTCCGCTGTGCCGTGCGTGTGATCATTGCTTGTACAGCCCTCTCGCAGTGTCCGGAGCAAGTATGGTGGGTCTGACACACCGGTGTCAATGTGTTCTTTTTTCCATTTCCAGGAGTGTATTTGTGGTGCAAAACCAGCCCATTCTACCTCAATAGCCGAAACCATGAAAGGTAATGATGTTGAATGTTCGGATCTGTAGCCCAATCGATATCTTAATTCATCCCAAATGTGTAACATTGCGTTTAAGTGTGGAATCTGAACCGGCCAGTCCATTTCATGAATGTCCACAAACCAATGTCTCGTAGACGCTCGTTTATGATAGGATGCATTGCCATGTTGATACAGTCATCGCCTCCGTAGTGTTCCTCTACTGCACACAGTAGACAATGCTGTAACATTTTCTTAAGCGCAATAGGGGGACCACAACTTAACCACGAGAAACACCCCCGTAGCGCAACACCACCTCCTCCATTCTTTGCACTACACAGGCATTCGCCGAATACAATCGCTTCCATCGGGTCAGATCACTCGTTTCCAGCCATCCACTGTCGCTCTTTACACCATCTCGCTTAGCATTGAGTAGAGTGGCTTATGAGGTGTTACTCGATCATTGTATCTCATTCTTTTTAACTGCCTACGTAGAGTTCATTGTGCTAGCCACGAGTGAATCCTCCCGGTGATTTCATGTGATTTTCTACAGTCACCCTCCCCGATGCTGGACAGTTTCTGTCAGTTAGTACATGAGGTGTGTCACGTTTTGTTTTAGCTGTGTCTGTTCCTTCACGTCACATCACCAACAGTCTATTTGGGCAGCACTGGAAGGGTTGAGATGTCCTTGATGGAGCTGTTAGTCGGGTGACTTCCAATGACTAGTCCACTCGTTTTCTGCTATTGCAGTTTCTCTACTGGCACTTACTTTGGTACCGATAGTGACTTGCAGTGGTCCAGTTCCGCATTTCACAGGGTTGTGTGGATATTTTTCATCGGACAGTGATATGAAACGACATCTAGTGTACCTCAGGTACTGAGGCCGGCGACTGACTCGTGGAGGGGCGCTAGCAAACGGTCTTCATGGTTACGCCGCTGCACAAAAGCTATTGGCCACTAGAACGAACGTGCGATGTCGCTCGTTTAGAGCATTCGTGTGTGTGTGTGTGTGTGGTTTGAGGTTTTCGGGCGCTAAACAGCGTGGTCATCAGCGCCCAAACGCATAGAAACAGGAACACATGCAGTGAAGGGACGAAGACGGACAGCAAACAAGGAGAACGGCTAAAAGACACAGACCTGACGCAGTTCCAAATCCTCACATACAGAGGCAAAACAAGAGGAGAAGAAACGCACTAAAAGAGGAAAGGAAACACAAGGAAAAGAGAACAGAAATCGAAGTGAAACAAGTAGGTAATCGTGACTGGCGGACCTCTTACCTAAAGCCTGGGTGAGCCAGTCACCCAGCAGCACATTAAAATCCTCTCCTTAAAATCCGAGGCAACAAATTGGACAGGACACAAAACCGTAAGACCTTAACCACAGTCGTTGCGTCGTCTTGCAAAATAGAGGGCAAATCCGGTGGCAAGGAAACCGCCGCCCTCTGGTTAGAGAATAAAGGACAGTCAAGTAAAATGTGGCGGACCGTAATCTGGACGCCACAAGCACTGCAGATTGGGGGGTCCTCCCGCCGGAGTAAAAAACCGTGCGTTAAGGGACTGTGCCCGATGCGGAGGCGAATGAGGAGAACCTCATCCCGCCTGCATGGCTGCTAGGACGTACGCCATGGCCGCGTGGTGGCCTTGACCAGACGCAGCTTATTTTCACCGACTGCCAGCCACTCCTCTTCCCATTGACACATAACACGAAAACGCAAAAGGGAGGTAACAGCATGGAGGGGGACGGCACATTCAACAACGTGAGGGAGGGAACATGCATCTTTGGCAGCCACATCCGCCAGTTCGTTTCCCCTAATACCCACGTGCCCCGGCACCCAGCAGAAAGAAACCTCCTTCCCCTGCCGTTGCAGGTGGAGTAGGGCATCGTGGATGTTCTGGACGACCGTATCCGCTGGGTACAAGTGTTGCATGGTCTGAAGGGCACTCAGGGAGTCAGAACAGATGAGAAACTTAAGACTGGGAACACATCTCATCTGCTCCAATGCCCGCAAGATCGCAAACAATTCGGCATCAAAGATGGTAAACGCTGCAGGAAGCCGTAACTTGACGACTCGATCAGGGAAAACAACAGCACAACCAACAGAGTCCCCCTGTTTAGAGCCATCCATAAATACTGGTACATGGTCGGTGTTGTGGCGTAGCAAAACAGCCACGCCACTCTGAGGTAGCCGAAAGGCACGCGTACACACACGCCGGCTGGCGTGAATTCTGGAACAGGATACCTAATTAATGCTATAAGAAAAGTATGCAGCTCCTTGAATACTTAACTTTAATGCATCCTTGTGGTACATCGCTATTGACGATACAAATAAGACTATCTCCAGATACGGTTAATTACAATCACTGTAAGGCTAATGGCGCCTTGCTAGGTCGTAGTCATGGACTTAGCTGAAGGCTATTCTAACTGTCTCTCGGCAAATGAGAGCAAGGCTTCGTCAGTGTAGTCGCTAGCAAAGTCGTCGTACAACTGGGGCGAGTGCTAGTCCGTCTTTCTAGACCTGCCATGTGGTGGCGCTAGGTCTGCAAGTACTGACAGTGGCGACACGCGGGTCCGACATGTACTAATGGACCGCGGCCGATTTAAGCTACCACCTAGCAAGTGTGGTGTCTGGCAGTGACACCACAGTCGGGATGCTGGTTTAAAATATCATAAAATAAGGAGGTAAAAACAAACGCAGGAGTGCAGCTCCTCCGGTACTCTGACAAGTCTAAAAGGACGCTGGGCCTCTGGAGCAACCAGAATGGCAGACGGGTAAAACCCTGGAGTTGGGGTGCCACACGCTCCACACCAAGGGACTCAAGCAAATGCTTGGCACGAATCCAAAATGGTCTCGTTGCCCTTGGGCGACTGGAAAAGAGACGTTCCATAGGCGGTCGGGCAACAGTAGGGTATGCAGGGGAAGTAGGACAGGCAAGGAATTGACACACCCGTCGCACCATGAGGAGTTTCCGCCGGATGGCGAGCGGCGGTTCCCCTGCCTCAGCACACAGGCTGGGGATGCCCCTGGGGGGGGGGGGGGGGGGTAGAGCATTCGTAACAACTTCGTCCGAACAGCCCTTAGAAGGCCCAACGGTGCCAGCCGACCGCCGTATCATCCTCAGTCGACAGCCGTCAGTGGAGGCGGATGTGAAGAGACTTGTGCTCAGCACACCGCTTTCCCAGCCATTATGAATTTTCGTTACCGGAGCCGCTACTTCTCAGTCATGTAACTCGTCAATTGGTCTGACAAGGGCTGAGAGCACCCCATTTGCCAATAGCACTCGGTAGACCCGGATGGTCATCCATCGAAGTGCTTGCCAATCCCGACATCGCTTAACTCGCAGATCTGATGGGAACCGTTGCTACGACTGTAGCAATGCCGTTGGCAATTTTAAACAAGGTTTTTCTTTTATGGCAAAAATAAGGCACCTACCCATAATTAGCGAAGGAAACGACGACAGGAGAGTTGTAAGAGTGAATTAGTCACTGTGATGTCATTGGCAATCAGCATCAGCGAGTACATCATTTTTAACTATAAAGTTTATTTTATTGAATGCTCGGATAAATTATTTAATGCCAATACCAGTTTCTGTTGGCAAGTGACTACTGATAGCCCTATTAAAAGCCAGGAACAGCAGACGTTTAACGACATTACATTAATGATTCAAATAAAAACGTAATTTCAGTAAATAATATTTAAAATAAAAATTATAGACATGTCTTTGCCGACTGTTGCGTGAAAGCATTCTACAAGACAACTGTCTCTGGGTGCCATTGTAACTAGTTGCGGAAGCTATTACAGTTTGGTTTGTATACACGATTTAGAATTAAGTTCCCATAAAATAATACTTAAGAAGGCTTAAAAATAAAGTACAGCTGTGAAGAAATATTTGAAACGATTAAAAAGAGTTTAAAATGTATTTTTGTACCGTCGCCACTTAAATTACGGTCCCAGCCAATGAACGTAGTAGAGATAAGTGATGTAATTTCAAACATAAAACAGGTTGCTTCACTCGATTATAATATCATACATGTAGCGATGCTGTGAAATCATTTTAAAACACGTTTTAATTGTTCCATTAATGTGAGCACCTGTCAAAAGCAAGAATAACCACCTTCCGCGGCGCGAATCGCTGCGAAACGTGCAGGAAGAGAGTCAATGAGGTTCTGGGAGCTACCGAAGGGACGTGGAGCCGTGGCCAGATGCGCTAGGTTTCACCGTTGAAGATCCATGGCGCGTACGGCCCGACTGAGGTGCTCCCATAGATTCTCGATTAGGTTTCAACCCGAAGAGTTTTGTGGCCATGGGAGTACGGTAAACTCATCCTCGTGCCTTTGGAACCACGCACACACACTGCAAGCTGTGTGACAAGTTGCATTGCCCTGCTGCTAGATGCCTTCGTGCTGAGGAAAAACAAACTGCATGGAGTGGTGGACATGGTTCCCAAGGATAGATGCATACTTACGTTCAGCCACTGCGCCTTCCAGAATGACGAGATCGCCCGGGGAATTCCATGAAAACAGTCCGCAAACCACAATGTTCCCTCCTTCGGCCTGGACCGTTCAGCCGATTGTCTTCTTCCAGACGTTTCATGCCGTATACACATAAAAAGTGATTCATCGGAAAAGGCCGCCTGCCGTCATTCAGTGGATGGCCAGTTCCGTTATTGGCATGGAAATTCCAGCCTTCGTTGCCGAAAAGAACAGTTGGTATGTGTGGTGTCACCGCCAGACACCACACTTGCTGGGTGGTAGCCCTTAAATCGGCCGCGGTCCGTTAGTATACAACGGACCCGCGTGTCGCCACTATCAGTGATTGCAGACCGAGCGTCGCCACACGGCAGGTCTAGTCTGGAGAGACTTCCTAGCACTCGTCCCAGTTGTACAGCCGACTTTGCTAGCGATGGTTCACTGTCCACATACGCTCTTATTTGCCGAGGCGACAGTTTAGCATAGCCTTCAGCTACGTCATTTGCTACGACCTAGCAAGGCGCCATATTCAGTAATTAGAATGAATTCTGAACAGACAATATTGTGAATCATGTACCGTCAAGAGCGACGTTCATCATTAATGGATTAAAGTTAAGTATAAAACTATTTACGTCCGCTTTCTGAATTCTAATTCCTTGTCATATTCCAGACCTCACGTCAGTATGGTCCTTCCCTCCTAGCGCCAGCCTGCGTGAGCTAAAACGCGCGCATTTCGGCCTCGTCTCGTAACACGGTGTTGGCTCTACTGCCAACACAACAGTATGCATGCATGAACCAGTCGCCTACTGTAGATAACCATACGCAGCAACTGTGCCATTCGTTGAGGAGATACTGTTGGGTTCCCGGGTTCGATTCCCGGCGGGGTCAGGGATTTTCTCTGCCTTGTGATGACTGGGTGTTGTGTGCTGTCCTTAGGTTAGTTAGGTTTAAGTAGTTCTAAGTTCTAGGGGACTGATGACCATACATGTTAAGTCCCATAGTGCTCAGAGCCATTTGAACCATTTTTGAGGAGATACTGTTGGTAGCCCCTTGTTTCATGCGGGCGGTCAGTTGCTCGACATTTGCCTGTCTATTCGGCCGTACATATTCCCGCACCTGTCGCTTCCTACTGTCCTCTGTTACCCATGGAACACCACAGCTGCGCCGGTTTTCGATAGCACCGTTTTACCACGCGCGGTAAACTTAATAACGGCGGCTCGCGAACAGTTGGTCTGAAGGCCAGTGATTATGGCCTTTTGGACGTTAGACAAATCACTCCGTTCCTGCATTATTCCGAAGACAACACTGTTTTCCGTATCCCCCGACGTGCTTTATATACCATCCGCTGCTATCGGTGCCATCTACTGTCAGTGATTTGTTATTGCATAGTGGTGGTTATTGCACGTGGGTTGTGTCACATTAATGTGGCTGGACTGCGTAAGTCTTAGGAGCTCTCGATTATTGTAAAGCACTCTTGCGTATTATTTAATTTTGAATTAATTTTAAATCGTGTGTGAGCCATGGCTGGCTCGTGTTATGCTTTGCATTAAACCTAGGTTGCTATTCTGTGGTATGTCTCCCACGGTTATCGCGATTATGCTGTTAACCTCTCTCTCCGGGAGTCGCAGCAGCAGCGCGTATCGATATTGGCACCCTTGTACTATCTTTGGCCTCGCACTTACAGTTTCCGGCTGTGCCGTGTGCGGGCAGTTGGTCGGTTGGCGTGGAGCAGCGAGGAAGTCTCCTTGGCGCGTATCTGGCCGGGGCCGCTGGAGGCCTCCTCGCGTGGTAGAAGTGTGTGGTGCTGTTCCCATTGCTGCGAGGTCCATGGCTCGTCCATCCCGGACGCGAAAGTTCAGTCTTTACTTAATATACCAGCTCGCCCCAACTGTTCACATTGTGTCGTTTGAATTTCGTTGTGGGCTGTTGGGACATTACCGCGAGCAACAACGTGTGTTTTCAAGTTGGCGAAATTCTAGCCGCCCTCCTGTGGAGTTTAACTTAACTTGATTACTTTTGGATTGAAGTGCACCAGTGGAATCTTCTGCCTTGTGGCCGTTAACATTTCGGTTACCTGTCCTGGCTGTTGACGTAAATTGAGGCAGCGTATTTTCCTCGTCGTTTCGTGGCAGTTCAGCACGGCGTGTAGTTTGACAGCTGAATGTGTAATTCGTTGTGGGCGCCGATACCTTCTGCGTTGTTCCAGTGTACTACCTGTTGTGTGCTGATCAGGTGGAGTGGAAGTTATTCTGTCGCTTGGTCCGTTGACTGCGTGTCGGTTGGGTTTCCGTCTGATTGAGAATTGCTGAGCTGACTTCCTGTCTCACCTAAACTAGCGTTAGTGTTTGAATTCCAAGCCGACCCTCCGAAACTTCTAAGCGCCGTTGGGTGTACTGCCTTTTCTTATTTGTCCTTGTTGTTTCTTTATGTATGGCCTCTAGCCGATTTTAAATTAAAGTTGTTTTGCCCTTAAGGCGTGAGACTGTTTGGGCCTTCAGCCCAATTTAGAGAAATGTTTTAAGATGAGGCCTTCTGCCTTTTAAAATTCAAATTCTTGTTTTTGAGTCTTAAGTGATTGGCCTTCAGCCAGTTTTAAAATAAAGTTGTTTTGCCCTTGAGGCGTGAGATTGAATGGCGCATTTAGCCGGGAATTAAGTTCTAAAATTAATGTTTGGCTTGCTCTGTTTTTAATGTTTTCTTTACTCTTGTAACGTTTATCAAATGAATAAAGTAGTATGTTCGAGTGCAACTGACAGCCACTCATTTTGGCCCCGTTCCACAAATTAAACTGTCTATCCTGTCCTGCTGGTATAGCAGGGGATCTCAGTGTTTAGAAACAAAAATGCATTAGTTTCAGCAGCCACGTCTACTTTACTTGCAATGGTTAACTGCAGTCAGTCCTCTAGTAGCCGTTTAGTGTCTATTTTACAGTTTGTTAGTTTTTATGAGGCTATTGTACATTCATACTCCACAAGCTTGGCTGTTTCTGGATCCACCGTGTTTGCTCCTCTTGTCTGTGACATTGCTGAAGATGCGTGGGAGAAATGACTGTAGTAAACCTCCGTCTGAGCTCTAACTTTTCTGATTAACCTCGTTGTCGTCTTTTCGCGAGATCCACATGTGGGCAGAAGTAATATGTTGCCCTATTCCTCCCGGATCGTACACTCTGACACTGGAATTTTGTTGACCTTCTCCGTAACGCTCTCGCGCCGACTAAACGGTCCCGTGACGGAACTTCCCATTCTTCGTTGGATCTCATCTCTCCTGCTAATGGAAACAGGTAAACGCTTGAAGGTCTCTCGGGCATGCAGCCGGTCGTTGTAGAACGAATTTTCGATGGCGTAACGTGCCATCATCATGAGGTTACTCCTATTGACTGACGTCCTAGGCCGGTGGGTGGTGTGGTATATGTATCTGTCGCCTCTCCCCTCCACTGACTCCGCGTATGGACCGAGGGATGTGCAGGCCGTGGTGGTGGGGGTAGCTTGCGCTGACGAGATGACTGATAGGCGTCAGTACGCATGCCGCCTTCGGCGGGTGTGGTGCCTCGTTTCCGCTTCTCCTGCAGAACTTTTATTGCTGGATTCCACGCTTGGCTGTGATGAAATCCGTTGTCCTTGTTAATAAGGTTCTCGTGCAGCCGGATTTCAATGGCTTCCTTGTATACACAGTCCCAAAAGCGGACTGTGTTGTGCAGGACTCCTGTGTTCTCGTATTTCATACGATGATAAACTGGTAAACGTGCCAAACTGATGGGCGATACTCAAGAATCTGTAGAAAACAAAACAGCTGCTAAGCAATTTATGTGAGCATTGAGAGTAACAACCTTTACTTGTTTACTGCTAGTGGTGCCAGCTGCAGGTCTCCGTGTGTTGCTCTCTCGGCGACGGTCTCGAAGCTACCATCGGCGTGGGCCCCGCCGGCTGCGGACGTATTTGGCTGCGGCTGGCTGGCTGGCTGGCAATAGTTTCCCCGAAGCCGGGCCGGGAGAGCGCCCACGTCAGCGACCTGCTGTCAGACTGACAGAGACATCAGCTGCGGGCCAAACCAGTTCCACAGGACGCGGCTCGCGGCCCGCGGCCGCCACAATAGCCGCATTATGCATATGGCCGCCCGGCGAGCCCACACGCCCTGCCGGCGGCACCGCCGTGTACCGAGGCATCTGCAGCACATGTGTGCGCCGCAGCTGCGCCAGCCACCGCCGCCAGCCCATACCTTCTGCCAGCGTCACGTACCAAAACAAAGAGGTTGCGAACGGTGAGGCGACCTGGCCAGTTATGACTCGTCAAGAAATTTCACACTGAAATCTATTCACTGGGCGTCCTTGTCGCCGGGTGCGCGTGGAATTTGTTGTGGGGCATCGCGAGATATTCCTGCATCACCCCCTATATTTTCAGGAAGTTCCCACAGGTGACGGCACTATACGTAGCCTTCAAAATGGCTTTGTAACAGAGACGCGTTCCAAGCAGATAGCCATCGTTGAGTCTCTTTTGGCGGAAAATCAGAGCTTGGCAGATATTCATAGGCCGTTGCAGAATGTCTAAGGAGACCCGGCAGTGAACAAAATGAGGGTGAGTAGTTGTGCGAGGCGTCTGTCATCGTTGCAACAAGATCGAGCAAACCTGTCCGATCATCCACTTGGCCGACTGGACGCACACAGCGGACTCCTGCAACGTTGGAACGTGCGGACACTCTCATTCGAGGTGATCGACAGATCAAAGACCTCGCTGCTCAAATGGATGTCTCTGTTGGTAGTGCTGACGGTCGTCCATCAGCTGGGTTCCTCGCCGGCTAATAGAAGGCAATAAAGAACAAAGAAGGACCGTCGTGCGGAACTGCTTGGGCGTTACGAGGCTGATAGCGACAACTTTTTGTAGAACATCGTCACAGGGTTATTCATGTCCTCCCTCACGGTTCAACGATCATCTCTGGAGTGTGTTGCGCTACCCTTAGGAAACAGAAGAAAAGACTTCAGTGTTTGCGTCGCCACAGAAATGCTAACGAACTTCTCCATCATGACAACGCAAGGCCTCATGCAAGTCTGCGCACCTGAGAGAAGCTCACAAAACTTCATTTCACTGCTCTTCCTGACCCATCCTACAGCCCGGAAATTGGAAATTTCTGGTAAGTTCCAATGGGGCCAAACTGCTGAGGTCATCGGTCTCTAGGCTTACACACTACTTAATCTAACTTAAACTAACTTACGCTAAGGACTCGAACCTCCGACGGGGGGAGCCAACGTCCCCAGACCGCGCGGCTACCCCGCGCGCCTCTATAGCCCGGATCTCGCACCTTACGACTTTGATCTTTTTGGCCCGATGAAGGATTCACTTCGCGGGGAATGGTACGTGGATGATGGGGAGGTTATTGATGCACCAAGACGTCGGCTTCGACGACGACCAGTAGGGTTGTACCGTAAGGTTTGCAAGTCCCCCCAGTAAGATGGTGTAAGACGGTCGCATTGAACGGAGATTATGTTGCAAAATAGTATTTTGTAGCCAAAAGAGCGGGGAATAATATTGTATATCGCAAATCCCGAACAAAACCAACCTTCTTGCAGAAAAAAACTTGTATACTATTAGTTATTGAACGCCCCTGGTAAAACTGAACAACGACTGATGCCAAATGACTGATGGAGTATCACTTGAGTAGGGAGGACATATTGTAGATACCTCAGGGTAGTATAGACCAGTAGCTTAAGTTTATCTTGCTGGAAGTGGTTGCCCAAATGACGCTTCGATCCTAAGATGACTGATTTGCATACTAGTGTCAGTGGCGTTGTGAAACAGACAAAGTCCCTAGAATTCAACAACGCTCCAGGCCCCGATGGAACGCTGTCACATAGTATACAGACCTTGCCTCTGAGTTGGATTCTGTTTTAGCCATAACTAGAGACCTACCCAGACTTTCCACTGGTTCCACTACGACCGGGCGGTTTGTATGGCGTATCTGTTAAACTATACACGCAAACTTTCTCTTGAAACGGTCTATCTATTAGTGAAAATCGTATCAAAATCCCTCCATGTTATTCCTGAGATTAGGTTTCAGACACAAAAAGGAAAACGCGATGGGGAAGTTCACTTCATCATAGTTGAGTCAGCCTGCACGAAAACCAAGATTCTGAAAACACTGTATCAGAAGACGCTTGAAGATAATGTCAGCTACACCACGACGGACTACTTACAAAGCTTCATAAAATACTATTCAACCCTAGATTATTAAATACGTAAAATTTACGATTGCATTTGGTACCAATTCACGGTTGCCGCCAATACCGTATTGTCTCTATACGGTGTAAAATAGGACTTTTATACTTATTTCGTATGTGATATACCACTGGAGATCTTATGATTAATGATAATTCACTAGTGCATGGCCGGCCGGAGTGGCCGTGAGGTTCTAGGGGCTGCAGTCTGGAACCGAGCGACCGCTACGGTCGCAGGTTCGAATCCTGCCTCGGGCATGGATGTGTGTGATGTCCTTAGGTTAGTTAGGTTTAAGTAGTTCTAAGTTCTAGGGGACTGATGACCTCAGAAGTTAAGTCCCAGAGTGCTCAGAGCCATTTGAACCATTTCAACTAGTGCATGAGTTATAAATTATGACATCCTTTGAATGAAATAGAAACCAGTAATATTGGTCATGGTTTAGTAACAATGAAAAATCCCCCCCCCCCTTAATGTTCTAGTGTCAAATGAAGAGTGTAGAAATATATAAATACTTACATGTTGCTCTCATAGTTTCTGCGAAGGCAAGATTAGACAAATTACAGCGTCACAGAGACTTTTAATCTATTATTCTGCCTCTGAAACATACGCTCATGGAACGATAAGAAAATTTAATGCGTGGTACGATGGGAAACACCCTCTACTGTGCACTTCACAGTGGTTTGCACAGAATGTATGTAAATGCATGACCTTGTTGTTCTAGTCTATTTGGTCGCAGTGCGTGCAAACAGTAATTCACCATTTCGCTAACCTTAAATGGTCATTTAATTTATTGGGTTTCGAACGAGAAGGGCCTTTACAGTCTTCAATGTGTGGTGACTAATTTTGTAGACATACATTTTGTCGCTTACCCTGATTTCTTACGTATTTATTAATAATTTCTTTGATGTTTCACAAAACTTAAATTTCGCACACTGATGTGAGTATACGTTGTCTTGAATAGCACACGAAAACATTAATTGTATGCCCCTATAGAAGAAGAGGGGGAAGAAATAATAGAGTTTGACGTCTCGTCGACGATGAAGGTCTTAGAGATAGAGTACAAGCTAAAATTGTGGAAGGAAAATTGTAAAGTTCTTTTAAAGGGATCAATTCGGCATTTGCTTTCAGCGACGTACAGAAACCACGGAAAAACTGAGTCATGATAACCGGAAGGGGATCTGAATCACCGTCGTACCGAATACGAGGCCATTGTGTTACTTCTGTATCTCCTCGCGTGGTAGGGTGACCCGGTTTGCTAGAAGCTTAATTCTTCTTACAAGTATCTCAATTAAACGACATTGTAACAGTCTGTCACAATTTAATTGCACTGACTTCTACGTGGTCCAGTCACACTTGTCAAAAGCCTGAATAACCACTTTTTGCATCGCTGCCGTGCCGTGCATGCATGCATGTCCGAAGAACATTGCATCGTAATCTGGAATAACACAGGGACCAACAGCGAGCGAGTTGACGATGTTACATGTTACAACGTAGAGCGAATGAGTGAGTGAGTGAGTGAGAGAGAGAGAGAGAGACTACTCAGGGAATAAAATCAAGTTAGAATTTTCCGATGACTCACTCTAGATAAAACTTGTCTGGTTTCAGGACAGAATCGTGTGGAAAATTCCACGGCTGCACAATAGGATCCCACTGTTCTCATTTTTCGCTTCGAAGAACCAGGCCGCAGACGGTGGAACTGCAGAGTCAAGAGTCTGTTCCGCAACGGGCCTGACTCAAGGTTTTCCCCGCCAGACGCCACACACGACGCCCATTATCGGTCATTCGCTGTTACCGCAGTTCCCAGTTGTAACGCGCGACTTGGGTCATAATACTGTGAAATTTCTACCAGAGACAAATCTGTACCGGGTACCTTTGTTCGATCAGAGGACATGGTGTATCGTGGCACAGTGACAGAGCAGCTGACTTAATCCTTTGACCAGCGTGCATATTTCTCTAACAAAGATACGTATACGATTAATTATTGTTAATCCCTAGTTAACAAACTTCTGTAGGAAGGCCATAATAAAGGGCACTGTAATCAAAACCTTTTATAGATACAAACGAAAGGGCGAAAAAAGTACAGTGAAACAATCAAATAATCTCCGTAAACGTAATAGTCCGAAAACCAATGGCTTCCTCGATACGACTTAAGCAAGAGTGCACTCTTAACGTCTAAGGCTACGTTTTGGATTATGTTCCCTTTAGTGAAAGGATGGGTATGAGATACAAGCATGATGGTGCACAATCAAACTTGCTTGTTGCTTTTTCGTAATGCGTAGCATGAATCTTCGAACAAACTGTGCTGCTCGTTGTTTGCCAGTACCATGGCCTTCCAAAGGCCACCAGCTTGACTCCTTGGTTTTTCTTTGTGTGAGAATACTTAAAAGCTTTCGTGTATTCCAGCCCTGTTGATAGTGTCGATAGACCCTGGGAACGCGTTATGGGTGGTTGTCAATGCATGTGAAACATGCGTGGGATATTTGCACGTCTAAAATCATTGGTAAGCAGACGTTCTGAAGCCTACCATCTCATGAACGATGTCCATGTGGAACACTTGTAAGGCGTTTGTCCTCAAGTCCCTATCTGCAGTTTGGATTCTCAAGGCCAATGTGTAAGGTTTTCTTGTATTCAGTAGTAAAACGTCGTACTTGGGTAATCATTGGTTCCGTACATATTTATTGCCACTATTTTCTTATCTTCTTGTCATCTACCCTCCCCTTTCGTTTGTACCCATAATAGTTACACAGTCTGTGTCGATTGTGGAACATCACGAAGTGAATAAGGAACGAATCAGATGAAATTCATGTTGAGTTTTTCAATACCAATAACTTAAGGGGCCTGCGCACGTTCTATATTTATTTACAATACTAGTTTGTCAAATTTCTTAATGACAATATCTTAAGTGGCCTGCACACGTTCTATATTTATTGACAAAACTACTTTGTCAAACCACACACCATCCGTAGTACCGCCAATGTTGTCATTTGGCGACGCCATTTTACAAGGCTAAGTGTCTAACACCTAAAAGAAAGCTTGTGCCACATTTATGATACCTTTAACAACAGAAAATAAAGAAAAAAGGGTAAATTAGAAAATGGCTGAATGAGAGTAGGGCTATGTCGCATGTTAATATACTGACTGGAATCAGAATCACGATCCTGAAAGATTTCAGAAAATATTTTCGGATTAGTTCTGCGGCGTAGAACAGATTATTAATGTCGATATGTAATAAAGTAGAGACGGAAGTAAGTTAATGAGTGTCGACGAGAGATTAGGGGTAACTTCGAGATTTTTGGACACTGGTAGGTCATTTGAATGCTTGAAGTTTAGTTCTGTCATATCATCAAATACAGTTACAAAAACTGAATGGAAACCTATGAAGCAATTATATCTTCCTGACAAGAATATGGTCACGTAATTAACGAAATCAATTTTTTTAAGTTTCGTGATAATTTGGTGACTGTCATGCATTTTGCAGATCTCTTACTAGTCACTGCAGATCTGTAACGTATTTTTACTGTTTCCAAACATCTATATACGTAGGTTGGAACTTAAATAGTGGAAACATTGCTGTGGAGACACTGTGCAATGGAACCTACTGTTGTCGTTGATAGCACACGTTGCTGACATACCTACCTTACCTCCGAGCAAATGGACTCGCCCGTCCCACGTCACAGGCGAGCGCACAATCTAGGGAAACAGTCGCTTGTGAGCGAGCGGTCTAACGTAACGGTGTCACTATGTTTTCTACTGTGATGGTGTTATCCTAATGCATTACGTTCCTCCACGGCAGACCGTCAATGCACAGTGTTACTGTTCGTTTTTGTAGCATCACCTGTGACCAGCTTTGCGAAAGAAGCGGCGACACTTTCTGCGCCACCCACCCATCATTTTGCACGACAATGCGCATGCGCATGCAGCGCAAGCTGTGGCTGCTCTGTTCGGTCGACGGGACTGGGAAGTACTGTACCATCCACCATACTCCCCGGAATTAAGTCCTTGTGACTTTGATTTGCTCCGAAGATGAAGGAACCACTTGGTGGCATTCGCTTCAGAACTGTTCCAGAGATTCGACAGTCAGTAGACCGCTCCATTCGCACCATCAACAGAACAGGCTCTGTCAACGGTATACTATGCCTTACACATTGCTGGCAACGGGTTGTACACAACGCTGGTGACTGCTTTGAAGGACAGTAACAGGGATCGAACATGTAACTCTTTTGTATCGGTTGTGAATAAATAGTTGCCACTATTTAAGTCCTAACCTTCGTAATTCACCAACCTATAGGCCTGCTATATTTTAAAAATCGTAAAATCAACAGTCTCATAGAAAATCCTCCGTTGACAATCCTAAAGCGGTACATACGATGATTATCCTTGCGTAGGCCTTGTGTTAAAATATTTGCAAAATTCATTCTGAGGTATGATATGCTCAAACGCAAATGGGGATGTTTCTCTTGGTTACTGTGTGAACCCCCAGATATACAGTATCCTTGTTAAGACTTTTGTGGCCACTTGTTGACAAACTGTCTGTTGGTTTCTGTCTCGGGTTCTTCGGCAATGGAGGGTGAAACTTCGACAATGCCAGCCACTCGTGCTGGCGAGACGTCAAAAAATCAACAGACGAATGTCGGCCGAAGAACCCGAGACTGTAGCCAACAGGCAGTTTGTCATTCAGAAACCTCATTGAAAGTGTCCCCAGCTGAATTCAAGACATCGTAAAGACGAAGGGTGGACACGTTCCTTATCAACGTCCACTAACAGGTGTTCAGGAACTTTTTATCAGACAGTGAATTTTGAAAACACTGTCTAGGAGAAGGGACAGGCCGATAGGACATGTGACGAGACATGAATGAATAACTTTCCTAGATATAAGGAAGGCGTAGATGGTAGAAGGTGTATGGGAAGACAGAGAATGGGATATATCAAATAAATAACCGAGGATGTTGGGAGTATGTGCTAATCTGAGATGAAGAGGTTGACACAGTAGAGGAAGTATCGACAGGCAGCGTCAGACCATTCAAAAGACTGATGGAAAAAAAACAGCGTTGCTCCGGTAGTGTGATTTAGCCTGACAGAGCCAGTGGACGGTACGTTAGTACACGTTTCTGCAGAATGGTGCGGTCCGTAGCCTAGAAAGATTTTATGGACATTGACGCTAGCCACGAAAGATATTTTAGGAGAACTCTTACAACGGACCGTTCCAGTCCAACATGTAGAATACCTGCTCTAAAATTTTTTATACAGGGAAACTGTGCCGAAAGAAAAACAGTGTCAGAATTTTATCTGGTAACACACACGGTAAGAACTTTTAAAAAACATTGATAACTGATAAATTCTTTGCGCTCCAGGACGCTGGAGAAACGTACATCGCTACCATAGCTGTAGCAGACCGCGCATGCGCAACGTTGCAGGCACATATCCTTGATTGTCGGCAAATCGGTAAACAGATAACATGGCACAACACGATCGTAATTTATAAAGCGAATTTCAGTTTCCATTGATGGTTAAATATTAACAATGGAGGTACAACTAAATTAATTATCTTTGTGTTTTCTTTGTATAAGCCTACAACACGTATCGCTGTGTCATTCCAGATTTGCGCTAACCAGTCACTTTATGTGTATTCAATGATGTAGTCTCACGTGTGCGTGACGACAAATGAATCGAAGCAATTAAGCAGTTTCCGTGCCAGCCGCCAGGGGCACTGTGTGCTGTGTAAGTTCTTCATGAGTTCTACTTGTTTATTCTTGACGAATGAATGAATTTTGATGCGCTGTTGTATGTTTAGTTGTTCTATACGTACCGTCGCTTCTGATTACAGTAGTAACGAGTATCCTCTTGGTCATGAAACATTCTTAAACTCAGGGAGGATTCTGCTGTCGGTTAATAGTTCTAATCTAATCGTCTCCTGTAATGACCTGTTTCACAAGCTTGTCAGTAGACGTAGTTATTCGCCAATAAAGAATTTTAATTCCACTCAGTTTCTCAGACTGAGTTAAGTTATTTCAGTGGTTGGTCAGAACAAATTACACTGACTCCGTCAAGTGGTGACCCTGACGTGATTTGAAATGAAGGAAGGTGAACAACCACCATTGGATTTAATTATTACACAAGATGACCGACGCGCCAGCAGTGTCCAGACTAGCGGTCCATTTGCGCATCAGTTCTGGCCGAATGACCCGATCCTATGGGACGAGCAAGAGGAAGCCAGCTTTTGCTACGCAGGAATTAACGGCAGATTCGACGAAATTCGCCTTTATCGCCAATCAACGTGATCACTGCTACGCCGTAGGAGTACAAGATGTGGTTACCGCTCCACCTCAAGAGAATTTATATGGAAAGCTTAAATCGGAATTAATTAGGAGAGGCGCAGCGTCGCACGAGAAACGAATCCGGCAAATGTTGCCACAAGGAGATATAGGCGATCGCAAGGAGTCACAGTATCTGTGTCACACGTGGAACAAGGTAAGATACAGTTACCACTCCCAACAATCTACTACGCACAAGGTGGAGCAGCAGGCTACCGTCGCACGTCAAAGCGATCGTGGCGCCGCAAACGGAAATGTCGTTGGTCGCAGTGGCGGAGCTCGCCGATCGAATTCTAGAGGACATCGCACCCACCCATGTTAGTGAAGTGACGGTACCGAGCAAAACTACGACGGTCGCACGCACAGAGTTCGACTCATTGAAGGCAAAACTAGGGAGGCTATGCACGCAGATGAGCACGCTGCTTGGAACAGTAGAGGACATTATCGCCGGAGATCCAGAAGCCGATAGTCGACCAGTGCTGCGTCGTGTAACATGGACCACCTCACGTATTGGTACCCTCGTAAGTTCGCCGAGAAGGCACGAAAATGTACAACATCGTGTTTGTAAAATTCGTGCAGACGCCGTGGCCAATACTTGCACATACGGCAGCGAAAGCATGGGAAGGGCTGTTGTGGTGGGTGTTACACGCAGACGTTGTAGGGGAAATGCCGAGCACAGGAGGAGAAGTGCTGGTCTAAACTGAAGCCGAAGTTCACGTTTTTTGTAAATACTAAGTGGGCCCCTCCATGCCGACACTTGCATGGTTGCCATTTGAAAATATCTACCGTCACTTCTGTTTTAGTTAGCATATAAAAAATTCTGCCAAAAATGAAGTGATTTATTTTCACCTGGCTTACTAACCATTTGTAACTTACAGAGCAGTGTCATCGGTTGAGTAAAACATACACATTTCTCTGGTTTCCATGTTAAAATTTGCTTCTTTTGCCAAAACACAGCAGTATTTGTACAGTCTCACCTCACTAACATGTTGTGCAGACACAATGGCGAGAGAATTATGAAACTGCAGTTTATTGAGTTTATTAAGTGAGGAACTGGCGAAAAGTAAGGTCAGAAGCTTATGAAAAACTGCATACTCGGTACAAAAAAAGTGTAATGTCTTCACTTATGTTGTTTCAAAACCGATAGCATTTCTCATTTCACCAGCAAACGATGGCCAGTAAAAATTACATTCTTTCATCGAAAAACTCTGTAGTTGTTGAAGTAACACATGAGATAATAAAGTTTTACGTAATAATGATATGGTAAAATAGTCTGCTCTTTGCATGCTATCATTTGCCAAACTCTCACTTCGATATCTGAAACCGTTTATGAAGTATGAGCAATGTTGAGGATATTTCACTCTAGCTTTATCGTTGGCGCTGCGCGATCGCAAAAGAGTATGCTACATCAGATCAGTTTCCTCAAGAATGATGACAGATAGATACCTCTACCCAAGTCTAAAGAATAATTCAATATGTTAGTTAAATTTCATATGCAACAACATGTCATGTAATATGCACCAAATGCTAAATCTTAGCGACCTCTGTTCTTCGTTGCACACGTTTCCGCATATCGCGCAGTGTCTTACTTCCACGTAAATCTCACAATAGCTGTGACCATTAACGAGATGATGGGCACATCATCACGAACATGCCAGATGAAGCTATAAGCAAAGCAAAAATGAATTTTCTTTACCGAACAGTTTCTATAAAATACACTCATGCTCATAAATTAAGGATAATTGCAGAATGTGGTGCCACACAAGGTGGCGCTACACAAAACTGGCGCTAATACCGTAGGTACAGAGGGAACACGTACGACACAGATCTGTAATTCCACGGTATTGGTGATAGGATGAGAAAACCGTCTCGAAACAAATGTGCTACAAAACGCCACTGTTTCTGGCGCATGTAGCCCGACATCGATATGGGATCTGATCACCATGCACACGTACACGGCCACACAACGGATTGGCATACTCTGGATCAGGTGGTCGAGCAGCTGCCAGGGTATAGCCTCCCATTCTGGCACTAGTGCCTGTCGGAGCTCCTGAAGTGTCGTAGGAGTTTGAAGACGTGCAGCGATACGTCGACCGAGAGCATCCCATATGTGCTCGATGGGATTTAGGTCTCGAGAATAGGCAGGTCACTCCATTCGCCTGATATCTTCTGTTTCAGTGCACTCCTCCCTGATGGCAGCTCGGTGGGGCCGTGCTCTTTCATCCATCTGGATGAAGGTGGGACCCACTGCACCCCTGAAAAGGCGGACATATTGGTGCAAAATGACGTCCCGATACACCTGACCTATTACAATTCCTCTAGTCAAAGACATGCAGGGGTGTACGTCCACCAATCATAATCCCACCCCACACCATCAAACCACGACCTCCATACAGGTCCCTTTCAAGGACATTAAGGGGTTGGTATCTGGTTCCTGGTTCAAGCCAGATGAAAACCCGGCGAGAATCACTGTTCAGACTAAACCTGGACTCGTCTGTGAACAATGACCATGTACTGTGTTCCTGACACCAGCCTTTACGGGCTCTCCTGTGACCAGGGGTCAGTGAAATTCACTTTGCAGGTCTCTGGGCGAATAAACTCTTTTCAGCCGTCTGTAGGCTGTGTGTCTGGAGGCAACTGTTACAGTGGCTGCGGTAAGGTCCCGAGCAAGGCTACCTGCAGTGCTCCGTGGCCGTCTCCGGGCACTGATGGTGAGATATCGGTCTTCTTGTGGTGTTGTACGCTGTGGACATCCCATACTGTAGCGCCTGGACACGTTTCCTGTCTGCTGGAATCGTTGCCATAGTCTGAGGATGACACTTTGTGGCACACTGAGGGATTGTGCTACGACCTGCTGTGTTTGACCATTCTCGAGTCGCCCTAGTATTCTACCCCTCACAACGTCATCAATATGTGTTCTTTGATCCATTTTCAACACACAGTCGCCATTAGCACGTTTGAAAAGACTGCACACTTACTCGCTGCACCGTACTCTGACATGCACCAACACACGTCTGCGTATGTGGACTGCTGCCAGCGCCACCGTGCGACGACCGCAGGTCAAATGCACCGCATAGTCATACCCCGAGGTGACTTAAACCCGCAAAGCGTTGTTTCACCATGTATAAGCATTATCATTAATTTATGAGCATGAATGTAGTTTGAGAGAGGGCGTGCACCTCAATCCTGTCATCGCTGACAGGGCGAAAGGTGGGAAAAACTTGTCGTCCTCCCCTTCGAAACAAACGAATGAACTCACCAAGCGATTTGGACGAACACTGGTCGCTGCGCATTGGCCACCGCATCCTGCTTGGGCTATGCCCAAATGCCAGTTGGAGCCAGTAATAGGTGCAACAGCCTGCCCCGCAAAGTCACGGCGCCTATTTAATAGCGATAGAAAATCCGGCAAGAAATATTTGATAGACCCCAGCTCGGATTTAAGCATCCTACCAAGGACTTCAGTGGACTGCTACAGACTATCGACTGCATTCTGTTTGTGCGCCACTAATGACTCGTCGATCTCCACATATGGAGCTGGGTGGATTGAAATGAATTTGGGACTACATCGACCGTTCACCTGAGGATTTCACGGTCTCGGACGTCGTGGAAGCCATCGTAACAGCTGATCTCTTGACACATTACCACCTCATAGCAGATGTGTCCAATGCTAAGCTGGTCGTTTGTGTAACCAGACTGACGGCTGTAGGATTCCACCGAGATGCAACAGTGTTGAGTTGATTCAGGTGTGTGACACGGAGGACGCCTCCCTACTAAGTCAGTTTCCTGTGTTGACTAGACCTCCTGGCGCACCAACGCAAGTGACATACAATACTGTGCATTAGATAAAGACTATCGACTGTCCACCGGCATCTTGCAGGCCTAGGTGCTTGGCACCTGATCGCCTGGTCATTGTCAAGGCAGAATTCGGCACAATGTTTAAGGATGAAATATTTCGACCTTCAAACAGACTGTGCTCGTTCGCTCTACACCTTGTTCCGAAGAAAGGAGAAGCATGGCACATGTATGGTTATTATTGTGCATTCAGTTCCAGACCACTGCCCGATCGCTACCTGTGCTACTCTTGAGCGACTACAATTACACTACTGGCCATTAAAATTGCTACTCCAAGAAGAAATGCAGATGACAAACGGGTATTCCTTGGGAAAATATACTAGAACTGACATGTGTTTACATTTCCACGCAGTTTGGGTGCATAGATCCTGAGAAATCAGTACCCAGAACAACCACCTCTGGCCGTAATAACGGCCTTGATACGCATGGGCATTGAGTCAAACAGAGCTTGGATGGCGTGTACAGCTTCAACAGCTTCAGTGTACGCAGCTTCAACACGATACCACAGTTCATCAAGAGTAGTGACTGGCATATTGTGACGAGCCAGTTGCTCGGCCACCATTGACCAGACTTTTTCAGTTGGTGTGAGATTTGGAGAATGTGCTGGCCAGGGCAGCAGTCGAACATTTTCTGTATCCAGAAAGGCCCGTACAGGACCTTGCGGTCGTGCATTATCCTGCTGAAATGTAGGGTTTCGCAGGAATCGAATGAAGGATAGAGCCACGGCTCGTAACACATCTGAAATGTAACGTCCACTATTCAAAGTGCTGTTAATGCGAAAAAGAGGTGACCGAGACGTGTAACCAATGGCACCCCATACCATCACGCCGGGTGATACGCCAGTATGGCACGCTTCCAATGTGCGTTCACCGCGATGTCGCCAAACACGGATGCGGCCATCATGATGCTGCAAACAGAACTTGGATTCATCCGAAAAAACGACGTTTCGCCATTCGTGCACCCAGGTTCGTGGTTGAGTACACAATCGCAGGCGCTCCTGTCTGTCAAGGGTAACGCAGCCACTGTCTCCGAGCTGATAGTCCATGCTGCTCCAAACGTCGTCGAACTGTTAGTGCAGATGGTTGTTGTCTTGCAAACGTCCCCATGTGTTGACTCGGGGATCCGTTACAGCCATGCGGATGAGACGCCTGTCATCTCGACTGCTAGTGATACGAGGCCGTTGGGATCCAGCACGGCATTCCGTATTACCCTCCCGAACCCACCGATTCCATATTCTGCTAACAGTCATTGGATCTCGACCAACGCGAGCAGCAATGTCGCGATACGATACTATAAACCGCAATCGCGATAGGCTACAGTATGACCTTTATCAAAGTCGGAAACGTGATGGTACACATTTCTCCTCCTTACACGAGCCATCACAACAACGTTTCACCAGGAAACGCAGGTCAACTGCTGTTTGTGTATGAGAAATCGATTGGAAACTTTCCTCATGTCAGCAAGTTGTTGGTGTCGCCACCGGCGCCAACCTTGTGTGGATGCTCTGAAAAGCTAATCATTTGCATATCACAGCATCTTCTTCCTGTCGGTTAAATTTCTTGTGTGTATCACGTCATTTCGTGGTGTATTAATTTTAATGGCCAGTAGTGTACGTGTTACATGGAGCGACGATATTCAGAGTTTTGGACTGCGCTCAGGCTTATAAGCAGATTCCTATACTTGCTGTGTGCCTTAGCAGCCAAAATTTTGACAGTGCATTTCTTTCTGTGTGAAAATTTTCAGGATAGGTTTTGAAGTGGCGGACTGGGCCATTCCCTCGTTAGGCCGACTACTGCTCCTTCTCATTTGGCACTGCGGGACTCCGTTGGAGGTCTCGGCGATCAATTGAAACGTCGGCTAAAGTGGCGCTACGATACAGCGGAGGCAGCGGCGGAGTCACGTGACAAACGACCCTCCGCAGATATACGATAAGGATAATAGCAGGGCTGGTTCCTGGCAGCGGCCGTCATTACGAGCTTCCTTTTGCTCTCTCCGCAGGAAAATTGCACGTCACAGCGACCGGGCGGCTGACGTGATCGGAGTAAGTGGTAACGCAAAAGCGGAAAACTGTCAGGTCCGCCCTGGCGGCACGTCGTTAGAACGGCCGCTACTGGGCGGTAGAGCGGCGGGCAGATTACCGTAATTCTAGGGCACACCTTCTGCCATGGTAATGTAAACAACGACCGTCCAACCCCACTCTTGTCCTGAGTGAAAAACTCTCCGTCGTTTACTTTATTTAATTTAACTCGTCCCTCCCACACACTCCATTCATTAATTCGGGTGGGAATGTGTCCTCGGAATCCTGATACGGAATGTTCTGCGACGGGTCTCCACAAGTCGTGTTCACTGCGCGACCAAAGTTGGATGGACGTTGGAATCATATACAAATGCCGTTTCAGATCTACACGATTCAGGGTGGTGCTTTCACTAGTTCACTCTGCTGGAAACATTTCGTCAGCACGCTCGACGACGAATACTTTCTCCAGTATGATAGTACTAAGTTAACGGTTTGTCACCAACGGCTTCAATTACGACACAGTCGGCAACGTCCACGAAAAACTGATTTATAGTAACAGTATTTACTATATTTGTCGATAATTACGAGGACTACCACTGAAGCCAGACACGCAGTAGAGTTTTTTGTTAAGATCCCTCTCAGAAGTGGCCTCTCCATCTCTTATGAGAGGACACAGTACGTGGAATTCAAACACAGACCTAGGATCCCTCACTGCGAGACATGGCAAAATTACCTGGCTACAGCGCTTGAAATAGGTTAAATTATCGGAAACACCGTCAGCGACAAAGCGAGCAATAACACTGGTGCAGAAAAACTGCGTAAATCCTTCACAACCGTCTGCACTTTTCATAACAAGGAATGCTTTTCTTATATATGGAATTACTCCTTCTTGAGAAGAACATTGATATACATACCTACAATACTAGAATGCTAAAATACCTTCATTACCCAATGTTAAAACTGTAGAGCAGGGTTTCCCAACCTTTTCAGCTCGTGGACCCCTTCTTCAGTCGAAAATCCCTGGCGGATCCCTAGTCTGTTCCCAATGACCCTCCACCCCCCCCCCCCTCCCGAATTATCAATAGTCTTTAGTTCAGAGATGGATGAAAACAACTTGAATGTCAAAAATCGACTTATGAAATAGGTGGTGCACAGACAAAGCAATTTTAACATTTAATGATGCCTGGGGCCGCATACGTGCCAGCGAGTGCTGTGATTGGTCGACAAAGCTCGCTCCGCGGATGCGTAAAACGTTTCAGCGCATATACCGCCGTGAGCCGGCGCAAAAACGACCCCCGTATTGTTGCGAAACAGTCGATCAGAGAAGCCGCATTCTCTGGCACTAGCCTGTGTATGCGTTCTCACTTGGGAACCACAAAGGCTGCTTGGGGATACGACCGGAAATAAAAGTACACATTTTTTTCACACGAAAAAAAAGAGGTGAATTTGATTTTCACAAAAAAAATGGTTCAAATGGCTCTGAGCACTATGGGACTTAACATCTATGGTCATCAGTCCCCTAGAACTTAGAACTACTTAAACCTAACTAACCTAAGGACAGCACACAACACCCAGTCATCACGAGGCAGAGAAAATCCCTGACCCCGCCGGGAATCGAACCCGGGAACCCGGGCGTGGGAAGCGAGAACGCTACCACACGACCACGAGCTGCGGACTTGATTTTCACATTTTTATTCAATAATTTTACTCATTATTTTACATGATTTGGTGAAGGGTGGCCGCTGACCCCCTAGAAAGAGCCAGTGGACCCCTAAGGGGTCCGCGGACCATACGTTGGGAAGCCCTGCTGTAGAGAGTTAAAAGGAATGTTGGAGCAGCTCCTCATTACACACACATTTCCTTTGTCAGTGCTAAGCTGTGCTCGAGGTGATGTAAAAAGCGACTGCCAGTGGATGACTGGAAACATGTGATTTGCAGGGATAAATCGCGCGATTCCCTGTGTCAATCTGATGGCGTAGTTTGGGTTTGGCAATTGGATAACTTTAGCCCTAAAGTGCTAACAGTGACTTACGGAGAAGGTAGTATTATGGTATGAGGGTGTTTTTCGTAGCTACGTGTTGCTCCCCTTGCTGCGCCTAAGACGCCACTAAATGCGGAATTACATGAACACATTTGACAATATTACGCGCTGCTTACAGCATAATAACACCTCCGAAACGATGACTGTATCATCATGACAACGCACTTTTTCATAAAATAGCAACTATGAGGCAGTGGTTTGTGGACAACAACATTCTTGAAATGCGCTGGCCTGTCCAGAGTCGCAACCTGAACCCAGCGTAATACCCCTGGGACGAATAAGAGCATCGATTTCGCTCCAGGTCTCGGCGTCCTACATCACTGTCTTCAATGTGCTTGAGGAATAATGGGCTGCTATCCCTCTACAGACATTCAAACTTACCATTCACTGCGTCCCCAGCAGAGTTCAAGCCATCCATCACAAAGGCGAGGGTAGACACATCCCGTATTAATTTCCACCAATAAGCGCCGGATTGTCTTGATCAGATAATGTACGAGGTCTGTTCAAAAAATTCCGGATCTTTGTCCACAACATTTTTCTGCTGTTACCTTTTACTTGTTATGCATGGTACCCTCCGAAACGCTCTCCTCCATAACCGATACACCGCTCCCTACGCCATTTCCATTTTCGGAGCCAGTCTTGGTACGCCTCTTGTTGGATCGTGCCAAGCGCCGTTTGCAATTTTTCTTTATCTCGTCTATTGTTGCAAATCTTCGTCTTTTCATTAGTGTTTTCAACTTTGGAAATAAAAAAAAGTCCGTAGCGGCCAGGAGGCAGCACAGTGATTTCGTCTTTTGTGCAACAGCCACGCACCAACAGGAATGAATGTGTGGGTGCGTTATCGTGATGCATGAACCATGAATTGTCTCGCTACATTTCAGGCATTTCCTTCTCACAGTTTCTCGTAGGAGTCGCAAGACGTCCTGATAGTGCCCTCGATTAAGAGTTTGACCTTGTGGCACGAATTCATGACGAACTAATCCTTCAAAGTCAGAAAGCTATCAGCATGCCTTTGGCATTTGACCTCACCTGGCAAGCTTTTTCTGGTCTTGAAGAACCTTTCCAGATCCATTGTGAAGATTGAACCTTGGTCTCAACACCATAACCGTAGAACCACGTCTCATTATTAGTTATGATTCTCTCAAGGAACATCTTGGTCTCATTTGTGCGATCCATAAGCTCTTCAGAGATTGCCAGGCGAAGGTCTTTCTGGTGTTGACTCATGAGCCGTTGGACGCACGTGGCGGCAACGCGATGCATTCCAAGATGCTGTTTAGGATTTCATGACATGTTCCAACTAAAATCGTACATTCTTCTGCAATCTCTTGGATAGTCAGTATTCGATTGGCACCCACAATCTCGTTGACGTTCCTGAAATGAGCGTCGCCTGTAGACATTGAAGGGCGTCCAGAACGAGAGTCATCTTTAACTTCCGTCCGGCCGTTTGTGAACCGTGTGAACCATTCGTAACACCGAGTACGGCTTAAGCACTCATCACCGTAGGCTTCCTGCACCATTTGGTGTGTCTCTGTAAATGTTTTCATTAGTTTCACGCAAGATTTAATGCAGATGCGTTGCTTCTGTAACTCTGCCATCTCGAAATTCGCATACTGTGCATCACAACGTACTACTCAATACGGCACTGAATAATAATTAACAGAAATACAACAATTAAACTTTCGACAGTTACGCATTAAACACAGATGTGTGCAGGGATGCCAACCGCATTTCGCTCCACCACCAATTACGAATGTTCCGTAATTTTTTGAACAGACCTAGTATATGCTACGTTAAAGGTGTCTCCTCCTGAGTTTATATAAAAAAAAATTATTGAACTCAATGCGATGATGAATACTGTTTTTTATGATAGAGATGTCGAATATCTTTGGTTCAAATGGCTCTGAGCACTATGGGACTTAACTACTGAGGTCATCAGTCCCCTAGAACTTAGAACTACTTAAACCTAACTAACCTAAGGACATCACACACATCCATGCCCGAGGCAGGATTCGAACCTGCGACCGTAGCGGTCACGCGGTTCCAAACTGACGCGCTTAGAACCGCACGGCCACACCGGCCGGCCACGAATATCTTTTCTCAAGCCTCGTTTTAAAACGATGTCTTACTTTAAAATCCAAAGACACCATCTTTCAATATATTTTATTCTTAAATTGTTCAATGGTTTATTCATGCAGAGGGAACGAAGCCTAGAAAAAACCCCAAGGCTGTGTTTTTTACAAACGAATCGTACGGTATCCGTCCCTTCTACGCAGTTTTACTGATTTGTGAGTGGGGTAGGTGAGGCAGAACTACGTATTTGGCGCAGGATCCTTCAGTAGTTCTGTATTAAGTACCATAATATCGAATAAATTTCATTTTTGTCTACGTTGCGCTTAAAGTAGTCACAGGACAAATATGTCACCTGACATCCGGCAGTAATGATCTGAGGAAGAGTGCTAATGACGTATGTCAGACGCACCGGATTGAGAACTGAAAGACCAGGTCTTTCGGAATCATGGTATTACTGCCATCTTTCAGGTGGGACACGTTTATCTCTCGCTAACGCCTAACACAGGCTCTTTGAGCTCCAGCCCATGATAGAGCTTCGTTCCCTTCAGCCACACTCCAATGAGATGGGAGTCGAGAGGGGGAATCCGATTTGGGGATATTTGAGAGGATTTGCCTTACAACCAAGGAAAAACACTCTAAAACCTTGTTGGAACCGGAAGTAAGAACTATTTTTAGTTATTCCTTTGGGACAGGATCTCATAGAACGTTGACGGCGAGATAGATCGCTGAAATATTACGCCGGTTTCAATCAAGGATCCAGCAACAAAACTCGAGAATAATGCCATAAATTATTACGCCGAGCAGGCCAACGTGTTCATGTTGAGAGACATGGTGCAGTTTTATTCGTACAAAACTATTATCTCTTATCAGTGGTATCTCCGGTAGTAAAGATCTGCACTGGTACTGAACTCCGGTCCCACTGCTGCACTTACCTACTAAAACGCGACCTTTCCATGCTACATCCGCTTGTAAAACCGCATACGATCATGAATAACAGTTGTGTGGGATGGGACATGCGGCCTGCACTACTGTAGAAGCGCCCTCGCAGAAACATGAGAGTCAGGACATAAAGTGGGGGTGATTGCCATTCTCGAGCTTCGTTGTCGGTGGCAGTCAGTGTAGTACAGAGTAATGAAGTTCTCCCAAAATGGATCGACGCACAGTGTATGACGACTCATCTGTTTTTATTTATGACAAGCAAGCCACAACCGTAAAACTCCTATGTCAGTTAACATTTGTTATTCTGTGAAGTGCGGTAATAAATATACTAGAAGAAAAGACAGAGCTGATATTTTATAACGCAGAGGCGCAACCAAGTCATTTTCAACTGTGCATGTTAGATACTGAGCACAGTGGGAAGATAAACAGTTTATAAATGTTTGAAACAAATTTCGATATTCAACGAAAGGAACAAAGAAATGCAATATACAAAACTGCCCGTGAGAATGCTTCAATTTCACACTCAAGTATTTAACACATTGAAACGTGTAACGTTTGGAAATTTGTGTTACGACTAAATGAGATACTGTAGTGCAATATTGTTAAATACCAGGATGACGCTCCAGAAAGCGTTAAGACAGCAGAAAATATGACAACGATGACTAGACGCATCTTTGGTGAAAATCAGATAAACCCTTCATGTTGTGTTACTTAACCTTAAATTTCAAGTGTCACTGAAACTGACTGAGATAGAATTAGGCACGCTTATCATGAGCCTGTCATTATCAATCTTTTTTGGAGACTTCGGCATTATACAACAGAAAGCTTCAATCGGGTTCATCCACATCTACATCAAGAAGCCGACGTTCTTAATCAGAAGACCGGCTGCTGTTTTCTTGTTGCTTTACTTTCTGCATATTCACTTACCGCTGAATACAATTAGAGTCCGGGATGGTCCCCAGAAAGTGTCGGTATTCTTTTACTGAAGTTCTAAGAAACAGCAGCCAATTCTGCATGCAATTTCTGCGTACATCAACCAGAAGACAGAAGCAAGTGGATACAAATCAACAGGCGTTAAGACAAGCTGTTTCCAGGTTCCCTTTGTGTTTCTGACAGTGCGTTTAAGCTGTGACCGACAGCGAAGTTACTGAAAAATACGCCGCAAATGCAGCTAATTTTTTCTCCACCAAATGTGCTGCACTGCAGATCTGGTTTCTTCACAGAATCTATGCGTAATAATTTAAATAAGCTACTCAGCAGTTTCATCCATTACTGCAGTACACAGACTACCTGAAATGTTGGTAGATAACACTGAGTTGGCTACAAAATTGCCAACAGAAGAGCTGTCCAAGCAGAAGGCTTGGCTGCGGCCGGCTGCTGTGGCCGAGCGGTTCTAGGCGCTTCAGTCCGGCACTGCGCGACCGCTACGGTCGCAGGTTCGAATCCTGTCTCGGGCATGGATGTCTGTGATGTCCTTAGGTTAGTTAGGTTTAAGTAGTCTAAATCTAGGGGACTGATGATGGTTCAAATGGCTCTGAGCACTATGGGACTTAACATCTATGGTCATCAGTCCCCTAGAACTTAGAACTACGTAAACCTAACTAACCTAAGGACAGCACACAACACCCAGCCATCACGAAGCAGAGAAGGGGACTGATGACTTCAGATGTTAAGTCCCATAGTGCTTAGAACCATTTGAAGCATTTGAATTTGAGCTTAGCTGCGTCACTGCTTACCACTGTCAACACGCATGACAAAACACGATCTTTCAGAAGCTCATCTTCCTACAGCTATTAATGAGTTTTGGATAACCATTTATAAGATATTGATTAAGCTGACATGTAACTAAATCAAAACGTAAAAAACTAAAATAAGATTATTAAATTTATCGCGAAAATATAAACGCATCGTGGTCCAAAGTTTACTAGAATATTTAAATCCCAAAGTTTCTACTTGTTTACGAATACCGTCGATAGAAAATGAACTTGCAGAAATTAACTAAATATTGTGAGCATAGCCTGTGTTTAATTGAGTCTGTTTTCAGTGAGATAAGTATATAAAGTAAAGTTTTTATAAAGTTAATGATAACATAATTACGACTGAGATACTCTTTTGTTATGTGCCAGCGCTCGTTTAACCGAGTAACCCCTTCAGTGCCTATTACCTCGTCAGGCGAACAGATGTCCTATCATACTGTCCATTCTTCCTTGTCAGTGTTTTCCAAATCTGGTTCAAATGGCTCTGAGCACTATGGGACTTAACTTCTAAGGTCATCAGTCCCCTAGAACTTAGAACTACTTAAACCTAACTAACCTAAGGGCATCACACACATCCATGCCCGAGGCAGGATTCGAACCTGCGACCGTAGCGGTCGCGCGGTTCCAGACTGTAGCGCCTAGAGCCGCTCGGCCACCCTGGCAGGCTTTCCAAATATTTCTTTCCTCTAAGATTTTCTGCAGAACCTCCTCATTCCTTACCTTATCAGTGCCTTTGCTAACAGCACGAAATTGCCTGCAGCGCCTCTGCTGGGCCCGTGACATTATGGGCTGGATCCTAGACTACTGGAAACCGACGACCTGGTCAGATGAGTCCCGATTTCAGTTGGTAAGAGTTGATGGTTCGAGTGTGTTTCAAACCTCACCAAGCCATGGACCCAGTTTGTCAACAAAGTACTGTGCAAGCTGATGGTGGATCCATAATGGTGTGGGCTGTATTCTCATGGAATGGACTCGGGTCCTCTGGTCCAACTGAACCGATCATTGACTGGAAATCTGCAGCCCAAACAACGATGGAATTTTTATGGATGACAATGCGCCATGCTACTGGGCCACAATTGTTTGGTTTGAAGAACATTCTGCACAATTCGAGCGACTGATTTGGTCACCGAGACTGCTCGACATGAATCGTGTCGAACATTTATGACACATAATCGAGAGGCCAGTTTATGCACTAAGTCCTGAACCGGCAACACTTTCGCAATTATGGGCGGCTTTAGAGACTACATGGCTCATTATCTCTGCAGGGGACTTCCAACGACCTTTTTGAGTCCACGCTGCGTCGAACTGTTGCGCTACGCCGGGCAAAAGGCGATCCGACACGATATTAGGAGGTGTTCCACGACTTTTGTCACGTCAGTGTACGCACATTAGGTCCTCACATTTTCTCCCCGAAAACATTGCTCCAGAACCAAATTAGAAAAAAATAGTTTGTTTCCCGGATCAAGGTATTTGGGAAATTCAGGAACTGAAATCGCTTCCTATATATTCCCAAGTTGAAAACCCCTATCCCAGATCCACTTCGCTGCAATCTCTGACTGATAACATCTTTACACAACAGCGGCGCAAAGGAAAGAAAAATGGCTTGAACGTCCCGCCAAGGACAAGTTGATTAGAGGCGGATTACAAGCTCGGTCCACGATCTTTCCAAAGAAGATATTCCAGTTTTTACCTTTAGCGATATACATAAACCACGGGAGAGTTATAAGTGTGTAAGCGGACTGGGATTGAAAATATCGCCTCAGGAATAATAATCCGGTGTCTCACAACTATGCCCCTCTCTCGATGTTCAACAATGGGCAGGGGTATCGAAAAGTCCACAGTATTCACAATATTCTCGTGAATAGGACTTGTTACGATAAAATGACGAAAAAAGAAATGTTGATCGTTAAAGGCTTTTCTTATTTGGTGCTTTTTGTGTTATAACTTGCTAATTATGGAAGTATGCGTTACAGATGTATCAAACGCGTTACTTTTAGTACGATTTGTTACAGTTAAATCTCAGGTACGATAAAGCAGACACGAAAATAATTTCTGTCTAAAGTACTTCCACCTACAGCAAGTTTTAATGGATCACTCATGTCATAAAGACAAATATCACATGTTCACTGTCTTATAATATACGGAAAATTCTTATTTTAGCAAAAACACTATTTGGTAGCAGTTGTTGCAATGTGTTATTTTAATTCTCTAATTTACAGACGCATTTCAGAGAATAAGTCAACTTTGCACATAGAAACTGTTCAGTAAAGAGAAGTTAAAATCTATTATCTTGATTAAAAACACAATATTCTATTGTATAAAAAATACTGTACTGCAGTGGATAGTGACATAATTTGGTAACTGAAAGGTGGCAGGATCGCGTCCTGCTTTCTGCAAATGATATTTTTTTCTTTTTTTTCTTCATTTTTATAAAAGATTCAGGTGCTTAATGTAACTGATGTATCTTGTGGAGTATTAGATGTTATGTACATGTAAGAGGGCTCTACGCTAAAGAGTTCAAAAATGGTTCAAATGGCTCTGAGGACTATAGGACTTAACTGCTCAGGTCAACAGTCCCCTAGAACTTAGAACTACTTAAACCTAACTAACCTAAGGATATCACAACCGTAGCGGTCGCGCGGTTCCAGACTGTAGCGCCTAGAACCGCTCGGCCACACCGGCTGGCACGCTAAGGAGTGAATTTGACTTCGTGAAAGTACCAGGAAATATGAATTTAGTTCTCCGTCACTAGCTATTCACTCGCAATTCAATGTATTACTACTTGAGTAGCATGGTCAAGGGAGCAAATGATCGTTTTAACAGAGGCAGTGAAAGAGGAGGAGTGTATAATTCTAAAAGCAACATATAGAGCTTTCTTCTACCATCAATTCCCTGTCCAATCCGTCGATGTGACAAACTTCTTCTTCGCGATTTCCTTCGCTTATTTTAGATGACAGCTAACAGGGCTACCGTAGCTATTGTATTTTACGTGCGTCCACCTCCGTAGACAAACTATGCTGTTCACGTCAGAAGTTTGTTTCGTGGAGATAAACTAGGCCATGAGTTGCAAGATTACGTTCTACGTCACAAGCAGAATATGGGCGACGGTGTACTGGGTCTCACTGTTTTCTGTTGAATACCGTATTTGATAGGTTTTACACTATAACTTACGTCCTATGAATAGATGCTGTTCCAAAGTAACAGCGCATTGAGGATCTTTGGAAAACGCTTCTTTGATAGTACAATTTTTTGTAATAAAATGCTGTGAAACGAGGTATTGTTGGTTGAAGAATTTTCGTATTCGGTTGTTTTCGTATAACTTGCGTGTAACAAAAGTATGCCGTTTCAAGGCGATGGGAGATTGAAGATATGTCAAGAACGCTTTGTCCTTGATGCGATTTGTTATGATTAAATGTCAGTTAACAAAATATCGGTGACTAAATTCTTCAGGAGAGCCTAACATGAAAAACGTGGTTGTATGTTACTGAAGTTCAGCGTAGGGTAGTGAATGAAGACGTCGAGTTACTAATTCAAGTGTAGTCGATTTTCAGCCTGCTCTATGTAAACATTTTTTTATCCTCGTAATAGTTTTCTAAAAGGCTCTGGGACTTCGTTATTAATTTAATGGAAGTATATTCTGTAAAATTCGATGTTATGTGAATACACTCTAAGACAAAAGAAACGACGCATCACGAAGCAAGTACCTGAATGGAGCGGAAATCTGTATATGTGTTTTAAAATTACAGATAAACAAATGATTACAATTTCAAAAAAATTGATTGATTTATTCAAGAGAACGAGCTTCATAAATGAAGTTACTCAATAGCGCGTTTGTTCACCTCTGACCCTTGTGAACGCAGTTATTCGACATGTTTGATTGATAGAGTTGTTGGATTTCCTCCCGAGGGATATCGTGTCGGATTCTATTCAATTGGCGCGTTATATCGTCAAAATCTAGAGCTGCTTGTAAGGGGCACTGTCCGTAATGCTCCAAACGTTCATGGTTGGAGAGGGATTCGCCGACCTTGTTGGTAGAGGTAGGGTTTGGCAGGAACGAAGACATACAGTAGGATCTCTCGGCTTGTTTGGGCGGGTGTTCTTTTGCCATTAACGGCAACACAACGGCGCGTAGGATATCGTCGACGTACCTCTGTGCTGGAAGGTTACCGCGGATGACAAAAATGGTTCAAATGGCTCTGAGCACTATGGGACTTAACTTCTGAGGTCATCAGTCCCCTAGAACTTAGAACTACTTAAACCTAACTAACCTAAGGACATCACACACATCCATGCCCGAGGCAGGATTCGAACCTGCGACCGTAGCGGTCGCGCGTTTCCAGACTGTAGCGCCTAGAGCCGCTCGGCCATTTCGGTTGGCCCGCGGATGACAACCAAAGGCGTTCTGATATTAAACATTACGTCACTCCAGTCCACCATTCCTGGCTGTCGGGTCGCAGGGGGGACGAGATTCAGGCTGGTAACCCACTGCTATCTGGGGCGTCTCCGGACACGCCTTCGGCCTGGAATCTCATTGACTGGAGCACACTTATCTTAAGTATTGAGACCCGCTTCAAACTGAGGGCCAATAATGTCTGTAGAGGCCACGGACAGCTGCCGGATACCAGCCTGACCGTCGAGCGCTATACGGTCCGACGAACAAGACTGATGGTCTGAGCTGCCTTTTCTTTTCGAAACTGGACCCTTTGGTTGTACAGCACAGTGGTACATCCACGATATCCTACGCGCAGTTGCGTTGCCCTTCATGGCAAGCCATCCTAAGCTTACATTTCAACAAGATAATGGCCGCCCGCACACGTCGTGAGTTTTTACTGCTTGTCTCCGTGCTTGCCAAACGCTACCTTGCCCAGCGAGGTCGCCGGATCTCTCTCCAATTGAGAATATCTGGAGCATTATGGGAAGAGTCCTGTAATCAGCTCGGTATTCTGACAAGCCAGCGCACCAACTTGACAGAATCTGGAACGAAAACCCTCTGGAGGACATCCAACAACGCTGTCAATCAATGCCGAATCGAATAACTGCTTGAACAAGGGCCAGAGGTGGACCAACGCGTGGCTGACTTGCCCAATTAGTGAAGTTCGATCTCTAGAATAAAACAGCCATTTTTTTTTTTTTTGAAACTGCAATCATTTGTTTGTCTGTACATGTAAACGCTCACCACATATACCGATTTCCGCCCTATTCAGATAACTGCTTCGTGGTGCTCCGTCTTTTTTAAATTTGTTGTTGTTATTATTATTTCTTTCTTAGAGTGTGTAAGGCCTCCGTCTCACTACGGAATGAGTTTGTTCGATTTTGTGAACTGGGAGCCGCGCGGAGTGGCCGCGCTGTTTGAGGCGTCATGTCACGGACTGTTCGGCCACTCCAGCCGGAGGTTCGAGTCTTCCCTCGGGCATGGGTGTGTGTGTTGTTCTTAGCATAAGTTAGTTTAAAGCAGTGTGTAAGTCTAGGGACCGATTACCTAAGCAGTTTGGTCTCTTAGGAATTCAACACACATTTGAACTGCCTGGGAAACTGTGCCAACGAAGCATCACTGCTTTCTACGTCACCTTCTGATTCAATCGCAATTCAATATTTATTTATTTATTTAAAAAGCGTTTTAGATTTTGGGATACATAATTTCTTTATAAAAATTCCTTACGGTTGTGCGCGCGCGCGTACACACACACACACACACACACACACTCACACACACACACACACACACACACATAGTAAGAGACATTGCTTCACATGCATTGGGCTCTTTTCGACTTGCTTGTACTTCACATGTAAAAATTTCGCTAGTGAATAGGAGTGATCTAGTAAGAATAACCTTAGGCTGGTTCTAAAAGCTCATAATGATGGAACAATTTTTTTGTCTTATGTGGAAGAGTATTGAAAATTTGTATCACATTATTTGTATTGGAACTTACGTAAACTATTTTCCTCACTGGCTGAATATAAAACTTCCTGTTTATTTACGTATACTGCAGCGAGAACATTATGATTAATATATTGAAAAGGGACAAACTCTTTGTTTTAATAAAGGCAACGCAGGAATTTCACGCCTGCCTATTTTCGTAAGCAAATTCTGTAATTTACTAGCTAGATACACCAGACAACTGCTACTGGCGAGAGTTGCAGTCGCAAATCATGATGAAAAGCACGTTCCGTGTGATGCACAAGCTACTTCTAAGCGTCCAACAACCACAATGTAAGCCATATCTGGTGTGCGTAACGATGAGAAAGACAATTCAGTGTCAGGACGATTTAAGCGACAGCATCATGAGAAAACTACACCTATAATTATCGGACATGTCCGAAAGAACACATACCATCTTCATATAGTTGTGGCTAACCGGCCATTGACCTTCTTCTTCTGTGCTGGATGCCCACGCATTGCCCAAACTCTTACAGGACTGGGTAAGATTGTCCGCCGCCAGTAAAGAGTATAATGGGCAGGAGCACTACGAATGTAGTGTGTAGAAATTACGTTGGGAGTGTGGGTCTCACGGGGAGCGTGCAAGGGATAAATCCCTGCAGTCGCACTATCGTCTGTGCCCTCGATGGCTCAGATGGATACAGCGTCTGCCATGTAAGCAGGAGATCCCAGGTTCGAGTCCCGATCGGGGCACACATTATCAACTGTCCCCGTTGATGTATATCAACGCCTGTCGACAGCTTAGGGTCTCGATTTAATTATCATTTCATATACCTATCACTGCTCTGGATGGAGTGGGGCACTTCGAGTGGGGAGCAAAATCGAGAGGGGCTAAGTGTGCAGTTAGCCGGGCGGTGGTTACGGCTGCATCGGGCGCGGCGCTGCATGCTGGCCGTCTACGTGCGGACGGCCACGGAGGAGGCGCGGCTGGCCCAGGCCGGCCCGAAATAAGTTGTTTTGTGCGCCGCCGCCCGTTTCGGCCACATTTCGTGTTATTTTAGTGACCGCGCCGGCGACGACAGCGCGCGCCGCTTTGAAGTCTCCGTGAGTCAGCAGCGCGGGTCACCAGCCGTCGCTGCGTACACTCCGGCCAGCGCCGGGGCGCGAGGCGGCGGCGCGCCGACGACTGCGGCCGCCATCAGTCAGCTGAGCGCCGCGCCGCGCTGGGCAGCCGTGTGGCTGACCGACATACGCCGCAGCCGCAGCCGCAGCAGCAGTCGCCACAAATACCCGCCGGCCGGCCGGCCGCGCTGCGGGCACTGCAGGGCGTCCAGGGACCTACCAGCAACGCCTGCAGATATCTGAGGGCTTGCGCGGTTCAGTACTGCAGTGTACGGACTTGCAGTGAGACCAGTTGTCCTGACACTGAATTCCTTGAGTGTGAAGTCATAAATATAATCTTAAGTAAGGCACGTTTGAAAGTGTGGCATCAACATATATGACAGAGAAAATATTAGCTGCTACTGACTAACCATGTGCATCACGTGTGCAACAGTAAATGAGTGTCCGGGGTCTGCAGGGATCAGCCTTCTATGTAGTATATGTACACTGAAGCGCCAAAGAAACTGGTACAGGCTTGCGTATTCAAATACGAAAGTATGTAAATAGGCAGAATACGGCGCTGCAACGTCTATATAAGACCCGGCCGCTGTGGCCGAGCGGTTCTAGGCGCTTCAATCCGGAACCACGCGGCTGCTACGCTCGCAGGTTCGAATCCTGCGTCGGCCATGGATGTGTGTGATGTCCTTAGGTTAGTTAGGTTTAAGTAGTTCTAAGTCTAGGGGACTGGTGGCCTCAGATGGTAAGTCCCATAGTGCTTAGAGCCATTTGAACCAGTTTTGTCTACGTAGGACAACAAGTGTCTGGCGGTTACTGCTGCTACAATGGCAGGTTATCAAGATTTAAGAGAGTTTGACGTGGTCTTATAGTCGGCGCAGGAGCGATGGAACACAGCATCTCCGAGGTAGCGACCATTTCATGAGTGTACCGTGAATATCAGGAATCCAGTGAAACATCAACTCTCCGACATCGCTGCGACCGGAAAAAGATCCTGCAAGAACGGGACCAACGACTACTGAAGAGAATCGTTTAACGTGACAGAAGGGCATCGCTTCCGGAAGTTGCTGCACATATCAATGGTGGGCCGTCAACAAGTGTCAACGTGCGAATCACCCAACGAGACATCATCGATATGGCGTCCGCGGCTCGTGATCTTGCGGTAACGTTCTCGCTTCCCGCTCACGGGCTCCCGGGTTCGATTCCCGGCGGGGTCAGGGATTTTCTCTGCCTCGAGATGACTGGGTGTTGTGTGTCTTTCATCCTCATTCACTCGCTAGTCGCCGTAGTGGCGTCAAAGAACTTGTGGAGCGGCGGCCGAACCGCCCCGCGAGGTTTCTCCCGGCCACCAATGCCATACGCTCATTATTATCGATATGGGCTTTTGGAGCCGAAGGGCCACCGTTGTGCCCTTGATGACTGCACGACCGCAAGCTTTACGCCTCACCTGGGCCCGACAACACCGACTTTGGACTGTTGATGACTGAAACATGTTGCTTGGTTCAATTGGCTCTGAGCACTATAGGACTTAACATCGGAGCTCATCAGTCCCCTGGAACTTAGAACTACTTAAACCTAACTAACCTAAGGACATCACACACATCTATGCCCGAGGCAGTATTCGAACTTGCGACCGTAGCGGTCGCGCGGTTCCAGACTGAAGCGCCTAGAACTGCTCAGCCACAGCGGCCGGATGTTGCCTGCTCGGACGAGTCTCGTTTCAAATTGTATCGAGCGGATGGACGTGTACGGGTACGGAGACAACTTCATGAATCCATGGACCCTGCATGTCACCAGCGGACTGTTCAAGCTGATGGGGGCTCTGTAATGGTGTGGGGAGTCTGCAGCTGGAGTAATATGCGACGTCTAGATACCACTCTCACAGGCGATACACACGTAAGTCTCTTGTGTGATCACCTGCATCCATTCATGTCCATTGTGCATTCCGAATGACTTGGGCAATTCCAGCAGGACATGACCAGAATTGCTACAGAGTGGCTCCAGGAACACTCTTCTGACTTTGAACACTTACTCTGGCCAAACTCTCCAAACATAAACATTATTGAGCATATCTGGGATACCTTGCAACGTGCTGTTCAGAAGAGGTCTCAACCATCTCATACTCCTGGGATCTATGAACAGTCCTGCAGGATAGATGGTGTGAGTTCCCTTCAGCACTTCCTCAGACGTTAGTCGAGTCCATGCCACGTCGTGTTGCTGCAGTTGTGCGTCCTTTTGGGGGCCCTACACGATGTTAGGTAGGTGCACCATTTTCTTTGGTTCTTCAGTGTATTACACTTCACAGAATGGACATCGATGACATTCAAAAAGTGTTCAAAACAAACAATGAACATCGAATGAAACATTGTGTGTCATAGTGATCACAGAAGTCCGCACCATCAAGACTTAAGGCGAATTGCTTGCGAGTTACAAACCGTGTAGGACGTTCAGCTAGGTATCCACTCTTAAAGAATGCATACAGAATCATATTAGTGTAATGGGCTGATGAGAACTAATGGAATGTGACGCCATGCAGCCGAATACGGAACAGTCTGCCGCGGAGCTTATCGTGAAACTGACTATTATTTACGGTAGGGCTGGCCACAGTGTGTTTGCAAAAAGTTTACGTGTGCGGACCGTGTGCGGACCACAGCTCGGCCTCTCTCGGCTTTGCTCGTTCCTTCCAGGAAGCAATCGCTACAGCCAGACATTTCGTTTAATATTGTGGTGTGGTACTTTTTGGTCGGCATGATGCCCTTCATTTCTGCAGAATAGTGGCGTCAGTGCCGTTTATCCTTTGCTGATTTTTTAGTGGTGTGAAGGACGTTCACAGGTTCAATGGACGATTGCAACAAAAAAGGCAGTTTATCGATGTGTGGTGAATGGGGGTGACAGAAGAGAGGGATGAGAATTCTCAGTATCTATTATTCAGTCGCATAAGTGACGGGTACTGTGAATTTGCTATGAAACGGTATTACAGTACCGGGCAGGAAGAATTTAAAAGTTTAGTTAACAATGAAAGAGCAACAAATGCAATGGTCTACAGGCGATATTCGTTGTTCAGTGCATCAAGAAACACTTCGTGCTAAATTTGCAGGCATGCGGCACGTGAAAAAGTTGGTGTTATGAAGAGTAAAATTTCTGAAGTCACACCCATTATTCCACTACCAGTAGCAACAGTTCCCGCTGGAACTGAACGAAGAGTATTGAAACATTACATATTACTGCAAAGTACGTTGATTAAGTCAAGGGGCATCCCTGAAACGGTTTCTGGATTTCAGACACGCTATTGTTGAATTTGTGAAGGAAAATGTAAGGCAGGAACTAAAATTAGAACATCCAGATTACAGTGCAGACCTCGCATTTTAACTGTACTTGGCTGCACACTGCCCGAAATAAGGCACTGCAATGTGAGAAACAGCTTTATGATTCCATGGGGATGCGTTTAAAACGAAAATTTCGCTGTAGAAGGAAGACATTCTGACAAACATAGTCCATTTCCTTGGCGACACCGCCGTTAACGATAACGTGACGTTTGAAGAATTCATTGTGGCCTTGAAAGAATTACAAGGATAGTTTCCTAAACGTTTTGAGGACACTGTCAATCTTACATCTGTTTTCGAGACTGTTTGCCGTTTCAGTTGGAAGCACCCACGTCCATCTGCAGATGTAACTGATTGACCTGCAACATAATTCCCATTTCAATAACATATCTTTTAACGGTGAAGCTGTCTCAATGATTAGGTTGCAAAAGTGCTACAGTATTTTGATCAACGTATTGGTGTGAAAGACATTTTTTTGGTTATGAAACTAAATAAGTCACGACTATATGGGAACGTGAGTGTAAAAGTCTGTGAAACTGTCTCCAGCTGTCCGTATACTGCCAGATTGTACAACATAAATATTGTACTTTGTCACCAGTGCGCCACAAATAATAAAATAACACTGAAAATTTGATTTGTTTGTGATTTGTGTTGTTGAGAAATATGAATTATAATAGCAAGTCGTGTGCTGGCCATTGCACTGCCATTGAAGTGCAGCGCGTTCGCAGTTGACTGCTCTTCCTCCTGTCTGCTCTGAGCGCTATGGCACTCGTGACGGGACACTGCTCGCGAGCCGAAATCTCGGCCGTCCGAGCTCTAAGGCTACAGATAATGCGATAATTTTTTTAGGAACAGAAAAGGTAAACATTCAGAGGCTGAATTTGTCCATTGATTCTAGGTAGTGTGAATTGCAGTGTCACACACTTTTCAGAAGAGGCAGTTTGCTCTATAGAGTTATGATTTTTACATGGAGACCTGGAATATTGTTTTGATCAGCCATTGGCCAAAATAAGTGGTCATATGATAGCTGTTGTTCTCTTACGCACATTTTTCCCACTCTTGCTTACTGTTACGTAAATATTCCCAGCTGCACTTGCAACTTCTCACAGCACAATAAATTACTTCCTGCCAGATTAATAGTGGCATAATTGTATACAGATGCATTAAGGTACAGATGTTCGGTGATTTTGAGACAACTTCCTTGGTACCTCTAATTTGAAGGGTTCCTTTCATTTGCATTTCTTCTTCAAACTCTGACTGGCCAGAGTTGAAAACAAATTTCATACTAAACGATGGGATAAGTTTGTTTATCTCATCTACAAATTTTTGGGCCGATTCCTTAACACTGTTTGAAATTATGTAACCATCCACTGCTTCCACTGAAATGACTCTAATCTTTGTTGCGCGCAATTTGATGTGAATAATGTAGTAGGTCACTGTCAAGCACATCCTGTAAATTGTATCGAGCATCCTTGAAAGGCATAAGAACCAGTTTTTCTAACAAGTGCGCCTTGTCCTCCCTTCAATATCCGTAGTTTTTCTCCCACACTTCACTGTAATATTGAAGCGGACCACTTGAAATCTGTTCGTAAATGTTTTTTACTGTGCTGCGGATGATCTAACACGTATCTAATTATGTTTAATACCCCTTCCTTCGACAACGGTTGTTCTTTACTATGTTTCACTGGAGACGAGGTTTGTGGCTCCCTGTCCACCTAGGTTGATGAACTACATGGCTCGACAGCTATTTCAGTATGTACCGTCATCATTGTATTTCTAATGTACATTGTCCACACATTCTACTGAGACATCTTGCAGAAACGCTCTTATTTCATCTAACCCTTCTTTCTCACCCTGCGAATTTCCTTTCTGACGAAATGTCAACTTCAGCAATTGTTGTTGAACATAAATGCAATGTTTGCTTTCTTTATCGTAGCCATTGCTCTGCTTTGTATCAACACAACTAACACCACGACCCTGTTGAGAGTTACTCCTCGACTAAGCATTTCAACTATGCTCCATAGCCTCATTAAATATCTCCAGCCCCTGCCTCATTGCCATTAGCAGCTAATACTGTGGTTGCGTGGCAGACGATATGTAGGGCATCGAATGCCGTAAACATCATTGGCCTTTTGCGACCTCCCACTCAAGGGGTTCAATGTGAGAAGGAAGTTTAGAATTTGATGCCGCTTCGACGTCGAGACTGTCAGCGATAGCACGACAGCTCGGCTGGAGAATATTGGAAGATAAGCTACATGACGCTATTCGCGATTGATGTTTCGTAAGAGGATTACACAAATATTCTGCAATAATGCCCAACAGTTTCAGGGGAGGAGAAAGTGATCTTAAGTAAAATGAAGTGCTGAAAAATAATGTCTCCGAATATTGCTGAAACTCTTAAAGATTTTTAAAGGAAACAAACTTTGGTAATCTATATTCCTCACGTCTACACATCTGCAGTTCTCTGCCGCTAAAGGGCTTCAAGTTGTAGCGTGTAACATGGCCATCTGTAATGTAACTGTGTCGGTGCAAAGGAAACAGCGTGCTGTAAGCATGTTTCAAATTCAAAGAGTTTGTCCACATATGGAGCACACTCTCCTTCAGCACGACAATTACATCTGCAACAGGCCGACTCCTTGAGTTCTCTGTCATCAATCATCTGTTCCCAAAACATGAAGGAGACCTTTGAGGACCTCGCTTTGATAGTGAAGAAGTGGCGGAAGTAGAAGTGAGGTAGCGGCTCCGTCAACAAAGTAAAAAATTTTACAGTGACAGTATCAACAAACTGGTCTCCCATTGGGAGAAATGTGTTCGTCGCCAGCATGACCATGCTACGAAATAAACATGTTGAAATGAAGAATAAAGATTTAGAATGTTAATAGCGTTTGTTTCATTTTAAAAGCGTTGAGAGTTTTCTCATAAAGAAGCCGGGGGCACTACATTTTAGCACGCCCTCGTAATTTCTTGAATGATAAAAATTCTTTTTTTCACATGTTTTACTTTTTATATAGTTAGATTTCTCTGTTAAGAATTGTTAATTATTACATTGTTCTGCCGACGCCTATTTTAACTATATAATCTTTCATTCTTTTTATATGTCGATCTGCTTAACTGTATACACTTCCGCACCGTCTACCGGCGTTTGTGTCAGCTTTTGCTTTGGCCTGCGTAAGTGCTTTCAATGTTCAGTTATGTTATGGGTATGAATGACTAATCGTCAAATTAGTCCTACTGGACAGCAAACACTTTATTTCCCTATCGGATAAGTTACATGGTGTAATGAAAACATTTTATATTTACAGTTTTACCACGATTTTATTACCCGTGATATTCTTCCTTCTGAATACTGTCAGAGTTTTGAACTTCAGATTTTATCTTTTACTACTTACTATGTATTTGTTTGATTCGTTTATTGTTACACGTGTAGAGCCAGTCTCATTTTTGTTATGCTGTTTCAACCAAAATTTTTCAGTGAAGTTGCCTGGTACACAAGCGTAAGTTGTTGAATGATATTCTCATTACTAGTGCATCCAGTTTGTGTTCAACTTGCGTCTCTACGGACTTTCTGTGTTTAATTCTTTTTTCTTCGGTGTAAGACAGTATAGTTGCACGTAATTCATGTTCATATAATATTTACATAAGATGCTATTTCCCCACATATATGCCGACATTTTTACCATTAATGGTAAGTTACTACCTTTGTATTTGTGTTTCCCCTCAAACATTTTAAGCATGAAGATTTTTCTGTAAAGAAAGTTTCCGAACACGATTTTATTTTTTGTGCTTTTTCGCAGATCTGTGGATGGCTGCATTATCAACTAAACTGGTCCAGATATCCTATTCTAATTTCTATAGATGTACGTAATCGGGGCAGTTAAGAGTTTTTTGAAAACTTTTTTCTTCAATTTTAATGAATTATTGCGGTTTATTATGCCATGGTCGGGTGAATTTCTTGCTGAAACCGAACGTTTCTTCCACGTCTCGTACGACATCTTCGTGGTGGGTTTTACCTTTTTCGAAATTGCAATGCACACCCTGGCTCATTGCTGCCTGAAGTAAAATTCTGCTCCCGCGTGCTTCCGAGCAGAGGCGTGACATCACATGGTTTTTTAATTCTCGAGCGCTTTGGAAGGAGGCAATAGAGGCTACTAAACAGCCAAATAATTTAAATGGGAAGTAGGACGGTCCGAAGTCAAACTGTACGTGGATTCTGGTGCTGAATAAGATGCGTACCAGTCTTTCAACAGGGAATGGCAGCAATAGCGGAGGACTGCAACCGAGAGCGGCTAACTGCGCTAAGGGTTTCAAGACCCGTGACGATACGACTGTGCATGGGAGCATGCGGAATCGGAATTTTGCTTCAATCAGCAGCGGGGCAGGGTGTCTGCATCGGACCTTCGATAAATCTACTACAACTACCGCGCCTCTCCCTAGCGACACTTGCTTTTCCTACCCTCTACACACAATTTAAAATCAACCAAGTTAAAACGTGTGCACTATACTTAGTTTGTAAATGACTTTATTTGCTGGAATCCTTAATTCTGAACTGGGTGAAACTGGAAGACTTCAGGCTGCCACTGCTTTGTATATGACAACTGCCACTAAAACGAGGGGTCTTCAGTAAACAATGAAACACATTTTTTTCTCTGCCATCTTCAGTTGAAAAACTACAGATTTTGTTGTCAGACATCTTGGAATATTTCCGCTTAAGCACGTATAGTTTCAAGAGGTTCCGCCAGGTGGCGGCGGTGTAGATAGCCTTCAAGATGGCGTCTGCAACGGAGGTGCGTTTCAAGCAGAAAGCTGTCATTCGCTTTCTTTTGGCGGAAAAACAGAGCACCACAGATATTCAAAGGCGTCTGCAGAATATCTACGGACACGTGGCATTGAACAAAAGCTGAGTGGTCGGCCGAGGCGACTGTCAACACGGCAACGATGTCGCCCAAAACCTGCCCGCTTTCCCGCGTGCCGACCAGCCGCACAGAATTGCGACTCCTGCAATGATAGGACGCGCAGTCATTATCATGCAAACGAACTCCTCCTCCTCCATGATAACTCAAGGCCTCACACAAGTCTACGCACCCGAGAGAAGCTCACAAATGGTCACTGAACTTTCCTTCATGATCCACTGTCCAGCCTGGATCGCGCAGCATGCGACTTCCATCTGTTTGGCCAATGAAGGATGCACTCCGCGGGAAGCTATACGATTATCAATGCAGCAAGACGTTGGCTTCGACGTCAACCAGTAAAGTGATATCATGCAGGCATACAGGCTCTCCCAGTAATATGGCGTAAGGCCGTCGCAATAAACGTAGATGATGTTGAGAAATACGGTTTTGTAACCAAAAGAGTGGGGAATGATATGGTGTATAGATATCCTGAATAAAACCGAACCGCTCTCAGAAAAAAAACTGTTGCTTTACTTATTGAAAGCTCCTCATAATAATAATAATAATAATGATATTGCGTAGGCCCTACTGCATTGTAGAAGGTATTACATAGTTATTATTCTGTTGTCAATTAGTTAGTTTACTTGTTACAGAGTAAGTAATGCAGCAAATTCTGGTACATTCTAAGAAATACCTAGAACTCGGGAAAGGAATTTTCAAGAAATATTTAAGCATAAGTAAACTAAAATAAACTCCGTCCGAACAGAAAGGCCCAATGGTACCGACCGACCACCGAGTCATCCTCACCGATATGCGTCACTGCACGTAGACACGTAAGGGTATGGGGTGTTCGTGACCAGAAGCGCTACTTCTCAGTCAAGTAGCTCCTCATTTCGCCTCACAAGAGCTGAGCGCATTCCGCTTGCCAACAGCACTCGGCAGACCCTGACGGTCACCTATCCATATAAGTATATAGTTCTGGCAATACCGGCCATGACGTTCTTCTTCTGTGAGGATGCACACATATTACCCGAACTCTTAGGGCACTTGGTAAGAATGTCTTCCACGAGTAATGAGTGTGATAGGTAGGGACATATAAGGTGAGAATGTGGGTCCCGTGGGAGGCGCGCCTACAGTCGCACTATCCACTGTGCCCTCGGTGGCTCAGATGGTTAGAGCGTCTGCCATGTAAGCAGGAGACCCCGGGTTCGAATCCCGGTCAGGGCACACATTTTCACCTGTCCCCGTTGATATATACCAACGACCGTCAGCGGCTGAAGGTATTAATATATAATTCTAATTTCGTCACCAATCCATGTGCTAACTAGGACTGATGGCGCTTAACTCCCTTGATCTGGCAGGAAACGGTGATAACACTGCCGTTGCCATTTAAGTATAAGTATACGTCTCTATTTTACTGTGTTATGTGCATGGTAAAAAGTAGAAAGGATCTGTGATTTGAGAAAGAAAATGCTCGCACATCCGTTTCACAAAACTGTATGTGGTGTCACCGTCAGACACCACACTTCCTAGGTGGTAGCCTTTAAATCGACCGCGGTCCGCTAGTATACGACGGACCCGCGTGTCGCCACTGTCAGTGATTGCAGACCGAGCGCCGCCACACGGCAGGTCTAGAGAGACTTCCTAGCACCCGGCCCAGTTGTACAGCCGACTTTGCTAGAGATGGTTCACTGACAAATTACGCTCTCATTTGCCGAGACAATAGTTAGCATAGCCTTCAGCTACGTCATTTGCTACGACCTAGCAAGGCGCCATTACAATTGCTATTTATCTTGTGATGCCTGTACCGTCAGACCGATGTTCACCAATTATGAATTAAAGTTAAGTATTCCAGACGCTACGAACTATTTTTGCTACTATAAAGACCTTGTCCTGTTCCAGACCTCACGCCATCCTGCGTGAGCTTAAACGCGTGCCCTTCGGCCTCCCGTCCTAGTGGATTGGCTGTCTTTCCAGTCCACAACACTGTAACCTCCACCACACTGTGTCACGTGTAATGGAAATATTTTAGAAAAAGATGATGATTGGTAAGTTATGTAATTAGTTTTACAATTTGAAAAAATAGTGACAATATTAATGATATTTTGAAAATAGTTTAATTTCGTAACCGACACAAAATAGAAAATTTCTGTTTTTAATGTCAGAAAATTTAATTTGATCCCTTAGGGGGTAAGTACCCCTAGGTTGGAACCCGCTGCCATATGACGACTGCTACACTGTATAGAGAAACGTCTGTCGGGCCTCGTCTGCTGACCTGGGGCAGTGGATTGAGCGTGCGGCCTCACAATTCCAGCAACGGCTCGACACTGGCTCCCAGCTATCCTCTCTCTCTCTCTTTCTCTCTTTCTCTACGCGCGTTGGCGCTGGCCGCTGTGTCTGTGGGGGCGAGCAGGCGGACCAGGCCGTAAATTAGAGTCAGAACGACTCAGCCCCGCGTGGTAATTGTATCTGAGTATCAGGATCGGCGATCAGCGGCGGTAACTGCCGGTGGGCGGCGAGTATGAGCAGCCGGATGTTCGTTATGACAGATTGCGTCAGCTCCAGTCGCCGCGCCGGCCGCTCAACGGCGGGGGCTACGAGCGGTGCCACACAGCTCCCCTCCCCTCCTAACAGCACAGCCACCCCTGCCTGAAGACACTTAATTCGGATCTACTAATGACCAAAATAGTCTCACCGGGAAAGAAACTAGTTACGCCCTTAAAAGAGAACACTGATGTCTTTGAACGCTGTAGATGGTGCAGAACTGTACGGGGTGGACGTTAATAAAACCGACAAACTGCATGGCCGGATTCCTCACTGGGTATGGAGGAAAAAAGCTCGTATGAATATGCGTCCGGAAATGCATCGTTGCAGATGGCACTGATGAATGAAACACGTATCGTGAGTTCCTTGTGTGTTGCGTGCTGCATGTCGATGCAGCGTGTTGTAAGCAGCAGAATGGTCCCGTATTCATGTCCGAAACAAGCCGAGATGGTGTTTCGAAGCAGACGGAAACGGTAGGGAGGCACCGCGGCTGTACCAAAACAAGTACCCTCACACACACCAACCACATCGCACAACATTTAAAGCCATTTTTGGGCGTTTTTTGCGATCACATAATCGTAATTTGGCTTACAACATATTGGCCGCCCACTTGCCTCGAGCTTGTTCTAGGATTCATTTCAGTATTCTGTAGAACGCGGTCCTCCATATCTAGTGTACGCACAGTCCGCCGCCTTCCAGCACGTTGGTCTGACTGAAAGGACCCATGATCACACAAACGTCCAAAAAGGGCTTGAAATGTTGTGTGATATGATTGCTGTCTGTGAGGGTACTCGTTTTGAGATAACCGTCCTGACTCTCGAACGTTTCCATCTGCTTGGCTGTACACAAACACCATCTCGGCTTCTTCCCGACGCCAATACCGGACCACTCTGTTGCTTAAAGCACGCTGCGTCAATCACACAGCCTCAGGCACGCAAGGAACACACGAGACGTGTTCAGGTGAACTTCCATTCGTCAATGCCGTTTAACCTTACAACGATGCATTTACGGACACATGTTCATAGGAGATTTCTTCCTCCGTACCAAGTGAGGAATCTATCCCCGCATAGTGTCGGTTTTATTAACGTTCACCCTATGAAGTACCACCAAAGTACGTCAGCGTCAGCGGTACTGGGGCATTTCTCGTAGTTAGGGCTTAGTCCTCTTCATCTACATCTACATCCATACTCCGCAAGCCACCTGACGGTGTGTGGCGGAGGATATCTTGAGTACCTCTATCGGTTCTTCCTTCTATTCCAGTCTTATATTCTTCTTGGAAAGAAAGATTGTCGGTATGCCTCTGTGTGGACTCTAATCTCTCTGATGTTATCCTCATGGTCTCTTCGCGAGATATACGTAGGAGGGAGCAATATACTGCTTGACTCCTTGGTGAAGGTATGTTCTCGAAACTTCAACAAAAGCCCGTTACCGAGCTACTGAGCGTCTCTCTTGCAAAGTCTTCCACTGGAGTTTATCTATCATCTCCGTAACGCTTTCGCGATTACTAAATGACCCTGTAACGAAGCGCGCTGCTCTCCGTTGGATTGTCTCTATCTCTTCTATCAACCCTATCTGGTACGGATCCCACGCTGCTGAGCAGTATTCAAGCAGTGGGCGAACAAGTGTACTGTAACCTACTTCCTTTCTTTTCGGACTGCATTTCCTTTGGATTCTTCCAATGAATCTCAGTCTGGCATCTGCTTTACCGAGGATTAATTTTATATGTTCATTCCATTTTAAATCACTCCTAATGCCTGCTCCCAGATAATTTATGGAATTAACTGCTTCCAGTTGCTGACCTGCGTTGTAGCTAAATGATAAAGGATATTTCTTTCTATGTATTCGCAGCACATTACACTTCTCTACATTGAGATTCAATTGCCATTCCCCGCGCCATGTGTCAGTTCGTTGCAGATCCTCCTGCATTTCACAACAATTTTCGATTGTTACAACCTCTCGATATACTACAGCATCATCCGCAAAAAGCCTCAGTGAACTTTCGATGTTATCCACAAGGTCATTTATATATGTTGTGAATAGAAACGGTGCTACGACGCTCCCCTCCACCACATTTGAAATCACTCTTACTTCGGAAGACTTCTCTCCATTGAGAATGACATGCTGCGTTCTGTTATCTAGGAACTCTTTAATCCAATCACACAATTGGTCTGATAGTCCATATGCTCTTACTTTGTTCATTAAACGACTGTGGGGAACTGTATCAAAAGCATTGCGGAAGTCAAGAAACACGGCATCTACCTGGGAACTCGTGTCTATGGCCCTCTGAGTCTTGTGTACGAAGAACGCGAGATGGGTTTCACACGATCGTTTTTTTCGAAACCCATTCTGATTCCTACAGAGTAGATTTCTAGTCTCTAGAAAAGTTATTATACTCGACCATAATACGTGTTCCAAAATTCTACAACTGATCGACGTTAGAGATATAGGTCTATAGTTCTGCACATCTCTTCGACGTCCCTTCTTGAAAACGGGGATGACCTGTGCCCTTTTCCAATCTTTTGGAAGGCTACGCTCTTCTAGAGACCTACGGTACACCGCTGCAAGAAGGGGGGCAAGTTCCTTCGCGTATTCTGTGTAAAATCGAACTGGTATCCCATCAGGTCTAGCGGCCTTTCCTCTTTTGAGCGATTTTAATTGTTTTTCTATCCCTCTGCCATCTATTTCGATATCTACCATTTTGTCAACTGTGCGACAATCTAGAGAAGTCTTCCTCTGTGAAACAGCTTTGGAAAAAGACATTTAGTATTTCGCCGTTTAGTCTGTCATCCTCTGCGCTCAAAAAAATGCTAAATGCGGAAGCAGAGGAACACACTTTACATCATTGTGTATTCCTTACAGTACAGGTACAGTCAGGAGACGACGAATGATTGTATCATCATGACGTTGCACCAGGTCATACTGTCAGCAACCTCGCCATGTTAGTAACAGCGATTCCCGCCCAATCTCAGAAGTTAAGAAACGTTGGGACCGGCTAGAACTTGGTTGGGTAACCGTTCGGGGAAAACTTGGTGCTGTTAGTTTTAAGAACACGCACGTCGCCCAAGTGGAGTCTAGTTGAAATACTTGCACCAGGCTATGAAGGCACGCGATATTTATTTATTTTTGCCCGGTCATAAAGAAGGATCTCTTAGGGAATGACTTGTGGACAACAGCATTTCTCAAATGGACTCTTGTGCCCAGAGCCCCGACCAAAACCAAAGGAACACCTTTAGGGACGGGTCCGAATGTTGACTTCGCTCCAGACCCCAGAATCCAACATTAGTACCTTCTGTGGTTCCTGCTCTTGGGAAAGGAAGGTTCAAATGGTTCAGATGGCTCTGAGCACTATGGGACTTAACATCTGTGGTCATCAGTCCCCTAGAACTTAGAACTACTTAAACCTGACTAACCTAAGGACATCACACATATCCATGCCCGAGGCAGGATGCGAACCTGCGACCGTAGCAGTCCCCCGGTTCCGGACTGAGCGCCTAGAACCACTAGACCACCGCGGCCGGCGGAAAGGAAGGGCTGCCACTCCTCCACAGACCTTGAGACACATTGATACTGCTTCCATCAGAGTTCAAGGTGTCTTAAGGGTGAAGGGTGGACACTGCTGTACACTAATTGGTGTCAGGATACTTTGGACCAGATAGTGTGAGTTACCTGCACAAGAAACTCCTTTGCAAACATGGCTGAAAATTCCATCCCAGCATAGTATTGAGTTTTTACAGAAATGAAGGAGAAACAAAATACGGTGTGTGCTGGCGTACGCCTACGCCAGCGTACCGGTCGCCATTAGGAAACATTGTATAGCAGGCGCTGAACTAGGCGCACCTATGACAAGAAAAAACCAAAACTCGCCCTTAGGCTACGCGCCGATAACGCCCCCTGGCATATAGACCGCAGCCGCCGATTGCGCTGGCTCAGTCTCCTAATCAATATTCAGTACGTCGCATCCGGACTCAGTTCGCATTGCACCTCAATACGCCACACTGTGCTCTATTCTTCCACAGTGATAGTCATCGCCGCGCAAGTTAGGTAGCTGTGAGGGAACGTTAGTCGTAGTTGTGTTACGGAGAGGAACAAGGTTCAAGAATTAGTAGATGTTACTTGACTGCTGTTAACTACAGAACTTCAGATTGGAGATCATTGTGGTTAAGTACTCATTTGGTTCCTGTAGTAAAGTGTATTTTAACCACTGTGTACTTTGTGTTGCAGTGAGAGGAAACCGGCCACCAATCCTCATCCAGTCAGGAACTACAAAATATTACAATTGGCATAGCCACAACACTGTGGACAAACGGTATTTAAACAAGTCCCCTACTCATGGAGGATGTTATTAACTTCTACGCTAAACGCTTGGTAATTTTTTTAAGAACAGTCATCGGATAATGTGCTGATCCGATTGACGGTATCATTCATTACTGAATGCAAAACTTATCCGACCGATTTTTATGTCCTGTGCTCAATACACAACTTCTCCTGCAGTTACACAGATTAGGTAAAGTACACAGTGCCAGTCTGGGCTTTTACAATTGACGAAATAGTAAGTAAATGGCTCTGAGCACTATTGGACTCAACATCTGAGGTCATAAGTCCCCTAGAACTTAGAACTACTTAAACCTAACTAAACTAAGGACATCACACACACCCATGCCCGAGGCAGGATTCGAACCTGCGACCGTAGCAGTCCCGCGGTTCCGGACTGAAATAGTAAGTAACCTAACAAAACTATATGATGATGATTCGGTAATAAGTAGAATCCGGTAATGATACTCGCCATTTAAGTTACTTGAGACTGGACTACACAAACAAAATCCTTAGATTTACACATAATGGCAGCACGGAGTCATGTCACACACTTTTTATCAAATCAGGACAGGTAATTACTGTAAAATATTGATTTGGCAATAGCATGCCCCCACAGGTTATGTGAATATTTCTTAATAATCAGCGATCGCGTATTAAAAAAAAATTACTGAAGGTAAGTTGTTCCTCTGCCTGTTCGACACTTCTTCGCAGATCTTTTTGAAGCTCTCGTCTCTCCTCCGAGGACTGGAGAGTTGTCAAAAATTAGTGATGATCAACATTTATCTGTAGTTAGGCGCTTAGTGAACAATACTGACCGCCGTGTACATCAGAGGGAATATACTAAACTCTCTCTCTCTCTCTCTCTCTCTCTCTCTCTCTCTCTGTCTCTCTCTACCTCCCCCTCTCCCTCTTTCTCTCTCTCTGTGTCTTTTTCTCTCTCTTTCATTTTTCTTCGGCAAAAGCACAACATTTCTCGTCTCATAAAGACAATTTCAGCTGTAGTCTTGACGCCAGCAGTTCAGCTTCACCTTTCAGCAGTTCCAAATCTCGCACTAGCTCATTAAGTTCACACTGTGTTTCCCAGATTCCCACTTGGACTTCTTTTCCGACAACTGTGGTGCCGTAACCGACGAGCGTGGAGCACGCTTCCTCTAGTAAATTTCGGACATGAAAATGAGATACCAGGGAAAGTGCAGTGTATCAGTGTGAGCTGATTACTGCTGGATACTGATCAGGGAATGACCAGCAGAAAACTACAAACGCCACGCAAAGCGTTTGCGCCGTCACTGACCTTCCTCCGAGGGATAGCACCAAAGTAAATACTTTCATTACATAGGCAATAACGTAAAATTGCCATAACTACAAAACGAGAGCTAATTTTGCGTTTTTATTAAAATTTTCGCTATCAGCAACCCGAAAACATAAAGATTAGCTGTTCTCATGCCACTAACAAAAAAATAGTATAACGTTATTGGGTAGTGGAAGCGTTACAAAGACGCAATGTTGAGCTTTTCCCACATTACAACACCCGCATCACAGAACTTTTGCATCTGAGCGTTGTTGCATTAATCTACATTTTATATTGCACGGTAAGATAAGTGCTTATTGCGGATTTTTCACTTTTATTAAGCTATTTCCAGGGAAACTAAGATAGCTCGATAACAAACGTGATATACCATAATTAACTAAACAGTTTGTAATGAGCCATCGGAGACCCTGGTCCCTTATCCCAAAACAGAAAACGTTAGAATGTCCTTCAACAATCTCTGAAATTTTGACAGTGAATTTAGTTTCACGCTGGTAGGGGAAAGTTGCTCATATTGTACTGGCTCCAAATTTGTACCACTGCTACAGTGTACGTACTACTTGTATTATCCGACATTCAGTGAGGTCAGTGTCAATTGCGGGCTTGTTGGAGCCCTACTGGCAGTTGGGAGCTGTTTGTGTTGAGGAACAAATCGTCTGAAGACAACGTAATTTTGTGTACGAAACGAAGAGAATTACTGTTATAAAGTAAGCGGTAACACAGTGTTTCATTTATGCGTGAAAGACCATAAACTAACATTAGTTTTCAGGCTGTCATGAATCAGCACTTTTTGTAGATCGTTTCACATTTGTAGCAAATTGACGAAAGTAAATGGCGACGTTGCCCATAAGTTACTGCTACAAGTTCCTGAAACTTGCTCGTATAGTGAGCTTTAAAAAGGCTTTTAGCATTATTAGAGTGACATAATGTTTAGAAATGATGTGGCGATTTTCTGATTCGTTTTTATTCCGAGTTGTTAATTAACTAATTATTTTGAATTATAGTACGGGAACAGAAAGGCATTATGAAAACTGGAGCACAGATAAACTGCATTTAACAGGATCAGTATATCTAACGGTGAATTATGGATGAAGTATATTATAATATATATAAAATGCAACTAAGCAAAAAAATAACAGGCATACTGGAAATAAAAACAAAAATGCAAAGGGCGATAGAACAATTTTTAGCCTCATTAAAGTGTTTTCCAACGATGTTGTAAACTAAGCATATTCTTTCATTAGAGCCGGCTGGTGTGGACGAGCGGTTCTAGGCGCTACAGTCTGGAACCGCGTGACAGCTATGGTCGCAGGTTCGAATCCTGCCTCGGGCATGGATGTGTGTGATATCCTTAGGTTACTTAGGTTTAAGTAGTTCTAAGTCCTAGGGGACTGATGACTTCAGCAGTTAAGTCCCATAGCGCTCAGAGCCATTTGAACCATTTTTGTTACATTTGAAGAAATGATATTCAGTTTCAGCATGTAGGACATAAGAGAAACTGCGTTCAACATTGTACATCGAAACAAATTTTTCCTTAATCCAATGCAGAAAAACTCGTAGCAAGCAAATGGTGAGGGTGTCCATCCAAGAATTATTTTGAAACCCAAGGGAAATGACGAAAGCTCCAAGCAGAACCTCTTCAAGGCCTAGCCAAGGAGCCTGTGAGTTGGCGAGCAGCCCACGCAAAAGATAACCGAAACACAGGAGAAGAAAACTTGAACTACAACTCCATCTGTGAAAGGAAAGTGTTTTGGAGACTGTGGAGAAGCTATCACAGAAACTCATTTGTAAAGCAGTATAGTGAGTTGTGCGAGGAAGATCGAAATAAGCCATGACGCCTCTGTAGCCGTCCATAACTGTGAAAGTGTTGGCGGTGCCGGATTATTTACACGAACTGACCTTTGGATTACGTTCCGCAAATATTCGATTTCATTCATGTAGCATGATCTGGGTGGGCAAATCATCCGCTTGAATAGTCCAGATCGTTCTTCAAACCAGTCGCAAACAACTGTGGCCCGGTGACTTGACATGTTTGTTTGACAACATGAAGTCCATTAATGGCTGAAAACGGTCTCCAAGTAGCCGAACATAATCATTTCTAGTCAATGGTCGGTTCAGTTGGACCACACGACCCATTCATTTCATGTAAACGCAGCCCACACCATTAGGGACTTGCGCAGTGCCATGTTGACAACTAGGGTCCATGGCTTAATGGTGTCTGCGCCACGCCGCGTGGAGTAACCGCGCGATTAAAGGCGCCATGTCGCTAATCGTGCGGCCCCTCCCGCCGTAGGTCCGAGTCCTCCCTTGGGCATGGGTGTGAGTGTTGTCCTTAGCGTTAGGTTAGTTTAAGTAGTGTGTAAGTATAGGGACCAATGACCCTTAGGCATTCACACACACATTTTTTGTCTACGCCACACTCGAACGCTGCCATTAGCTGTTAACTGAAATGGGAACACATTTAACCAGGCCGTGGTTTTCCAGTTGTCTAGGGTCAACCGATATATTCATGAGCCCAGGGGAGGCGCTGCAGGTGATGCTGTGCTTTTAGCAAAGGCACTCGGATCGGTCGTCTGCTACCATGGCCCGTTAGCGCCAAACTCCGCCGCACTGTCCTAACGGATACGTTCGTCCTACATTGACTGGTGTGGTTATTTCACGCTGTGTTGCTTGTCTGTTATCACTGACAACTCTATCCAAACGCCGCTGCTCTCTATTGTTAAGTGAAGGCCGTCGGGCACTGCATTGTCCATGGTGAGAGGTAATGCTTGAAATGTGGTGTTCTTGGCACACTCTTGACACAGTGAATCTCGAAATATTCCCAAATGATTTCTGAAATGAAATGTCCCTTGCATCTAGCTCCAACCACCATTCCACGTTCAAAGTCTGTTAATTCCCACCATCCGGCGGTAATCACCTGAGAGCAAGTGACAGTCCCGCGCATGCGGTGCCCTTTTATTGCCTGTGTACGTGATACTACCGCCATCTGCTTATGTGAATATTACCATCCCATGACTTAAGTGGCCTCAGTGTATAAGGGTGGTACAATTTATGCATTTACTGGTACAAATTAGAAAACCAGATTCCTAATTTACGCCACTCGCAATTATTCAGAAAATTAAATATTCTGTGTTTACTTTTCGCGTAGTTTCCGTTCCTAAATCAGATACAAAGAACGACATCATCCGGTTGAGGATGGTATTTTTTAAATAATTATGTAACTTACTGTCTGGTATATAATAAATGAAATATCAAAAGTGATACATTTTAGTTAACTCTTCTCTATATTCGTTAGACGAGAACTAAAGAATATATATAAACAATATCAGTTGCTGTCGCTGCATAAAAATGTTAAAAATTATAAAAAAAAGAAATAAGAACACTTGCAGGTACAGGTGGTTAACAATGTGTGTGTCTGTGATGCAGGATGCGGTGTGTCGGTCAGTCCTTAGTTGCAGGCTCCTGGGAGGAGAGACTACAACACAGGAGAGCGTTGCGGCGCCGACTTCAAGGTGAGACAGCAGGCAGACGGCGCAGCGGGCTGTGTTTGTGTGGCGCCCAGTGCGCGCGCCCGCTGCCCTAATAATAAACTGTGACGGAGACACAACAAGCACCAGCATTGGTGACCCGCCAACGCCGTCGCGACGCCCGCGATGCAGCGCATGCGCACTCCCCGGGACACCTGTTGGCTCGCCGCGGCCGCCACCGCGCCACCTCATCCACGTCATCACAGCGCAACATCTGTACGACACCCGTCCAGGGCTCCGCTGAGCAGACTGTCCGCTAGTCATCCATCCCGTCCCTCGGAATGCTTTAAAGAAGTTGTCATCAGTTTGTAAGTCTTCACCCTTGTTGCTCTGTGTGGCGGTTCACGCGTGTGCAAACATTTTTTCTGCGATACTGGAGATTCATTCTAGACAGACAAATTAAGACCCAAATGTCCAATCAAAACACATTCAGCCGTCTAAATTTCTATTTTTTTTTTTAACCCGAGCGACAAGTTTCAGCGCAACATTTCATCTTCAGGCTCCCTGAACGATGTGTAGGAAGAATCCCACTTCTGGTCCAGTCAATACTGGGGCCAGCATTCAGTAACTGGTATCCCTAGATTTTTGACACAGCGATCCCTCCGATCATTACTTGCCGACACGCAAGATGGCGTAATGTAGCGCTGAAACTGGTTGCTCAGATAAAATAACAACAGGAAATTTATATGGCTGAAAGTGTTTAGATTTGACATTTTATACTGAACAGCCGAGGTCCCGCAACCATCTGTATCAAGACACACTTGCAGACACTTTTAAGACCCATGCCTCTTGCACCGTTTGTCTGTTAACCCATGTCGTATCTACAGTCGCTCCATACGCTGCACCTAGCCGTAAAATTCAAGTGTCAGACAAGGCACATCCTCAAAAATAAATAAATAAATAAATGTTCAAATGTGTGTGAAATCTTATGGGACTTAACTGCTAAGGTCATCAGTCCCTAAGCTTACACACTACTTAACCTAAATTATCCTAAGGACAAACACACACACCCATGCCCGAGGGAGGACTCGAACCTCCGCCGGGACCAGCCGCACAGGGCACATCCTCAAATGAGACAACTCTTCATGTGACTTTCGATCACTCTGTCTCGTTTCACTAAAAATCCCCATCCAATGCGTGTGAAGAACTGTTTAAAGTCACGGCGGTATGGTAACGGGCTGAAAAAAACAAAACAGAATCGTTTCAAACATAAAAATTTGTAGTAAGATCCTATAGGACCAAACTGCTGAGGTCATCGGTCTCTTAAGTTACGCACTACTTAATCTAAATTAAACTAACTTACGCTAAGGACAACACACACACCCATGCCCGAGGGAGGACGTCGATAACGTATTTGAGTATCCGCTCGTTGCGTGTCGTACCGTACAACATAAATCATCTGTGTCGTGTTCGGCCTCCAAGAACGAAACTAAGGTGAATCATTAAAATAGTTTGCCAAAAAGGGGAGCAATCAAGTGCTAGTGTCTTGAAGTGAGCGTGAGAACATGCGTTCGGTCATCGCATTTCCACATCATCAACAATCAGCCGCGTCGTGACGGCTACGCGCACGCTCGTACAAGTGAGAAATGTAAACTGTAAATTAACTTTTATTAATAGTGTTACATTATTACAAGTGTCCGGAAGTACTGGTACCAGATATGTGTGGGTATGTGACGAACGAAAGGACTTTCATTTGACCATTCGGCGACGGCATCATGAACAATCATTCGCGTTGTGTCGGTTACGCGTGCGCTCGTCCAAGTGATAATTGTAGGGAGGCAATCATCATCATTGTCTGTGTATCTATCACCGAAGGTTCGGCTAGAGTAAGACTGTGAAATACGTGTGACGCAGTGAAGTACAATAGTGACAGACATTAACATCGTCAGGAACAATGTACAACAATAAGGAATGATAATTATGACCTCTCATCAATTAGCAAGAATGTTAACTGGCATCAAAACTTACGACGTAGTGTGTAAACAGTGCAACCTGTAGTTTTCTTATCGTCTCAGAGTTAATTGTACATACCAGACGTAGGACAGTGTTGTGTTTCTGTCCGGAACCGCGCTGCTGCTACGGTCGCAGTTTCGAATCCTGCCTCGCGCATGGATGTGCGTGATGTCCTCAGGTTAGTTAGATTTACGTAGTTCTAAGTCTAGGGGACTGATGACCTCAGATGTTAAGCCTCATAGTGCTTAGAGCCATTTGAACCATTTGAACAGTGTTGTGTTTAGTGATGAGTGACTCCCCTAAACCCGCTTGCATATTTATACACATATTTTTAGGTAATCTGGCAGCAGTGTGGAGCAGAGATAATACGACCACCGCGGGAGTACCAGGTTCGTGGCGTGGACAAAGCGCACGGTCAAAGCGAGAACAGAGTAAGAGTCTCCCACCAGTGGTATTCCCGGGCGTGTTACAGTGTGACCGAAATTTCTGCTCTGGTGTGCATGGTGGAACCATTCTGGACTGTTCAAAACTATTCGACGAAATATGAATGTGATCCGATGCATCGATGGGTGTTTATCCGTTTTTAGCCCTCCTGATTCCCACCCACCCATGGCGTGATACACCATTGACGTGTACCTGAACAGAACTGCAAAGGGTACCTCTAAGAAGCGATAGTTCCGTAACACCCATGGTGCTACACATGCATGTTCGTTGAGTACGTTAAAAATGTACTTGTCAGAGACTTCGACACCCATTAAATTGAGTGGTGCCTCATGGCAGCTAAGGCCCTGAAAGCAGGCAACCCCACCTAAGATGTGTCAAAGGGGTTGCCTGCTCTCATGGGCTAAAGCAGCCATGAGACACCAATCGGCTCACACAGAGCAGAATTGCTTTCTCACTAAACTCCTAAGCATGTTCGCTGTGGTTGCTCCACAATGCCCTTAGAGTGAGATTGAATCGTCTGGGGGATGCCAACAGTGTTGAACGTTGTCAAGAACGTCGTCCTCTTGCTCACCGCATGGTAAACTGTCGTTTTCGACCGCAAAGTGTTTGGGAATCGACGCATCAAGGGAAGTAACTGTATCATTGGCGCCCTCTATGCCACCTCCTATGGGCGTCTGATATCCGTTCTGACAGACAGTGTGTACTAAATGTCTTCTTTAGACACCCGTAAGAAAACCGCGTGATTTCAACGCTAGGTGTTACGGTTCTGTCCTCCATCGCAGAGGCGTGAAAAGAAGGAGCGAAATGTTAGTCAGAGGAGTGTGAAGACCTTCCCATGGTGTGACACGTCTGTTGTGGCGTTGGGAACAATTGTGGTGAAATTTGGTGACAATGTGACATCATTAACCTTTTACACCTCACATGAACATCTGAGCTGTGGCCTTTTTTTTCACCCATTGTTGTTTGAAGCGCCATCGAGCCCGAGGGTGACGTAGCAGGGCACCATGTTATTGTACTGCCGCACAGGAAGGTAGCAGGCACCTTTGAGCTAAATTTAAAACTTACGCATCGCAATGGGAGATAATTAGGGAATTCGAAAAAACTGATGCTTTTTATTTTGCGCATTGCAGATGTTGCGTCCTGACAGGACACTAAGACATTCTTCTGCAGCGGCTGTTGGAAACACAGATCGTAACTGGGCAAATACTCGCCTTCAAAACGCGCCTTGTAGGCTCCAACCACAACGCATTCAAGCATTAGTGGGAAGCATGACCCATTAGTTTCAGGATGAAGCCAGCCGCCTTCCCCCAGAAAACGTCCCTACGTAGACGATGGCTAAATAGTAGCACAGAAGCTTGGTCAGAAAATGAGATGTTGTAATGGTCAAGTGCGGCTATTTTGTACACATGTGGCCATTTAGATGCTAGTTTATGCAATGGAATTTTAATACGTGGCTTGCATGTGTTCTCCCTTCAGGCCATCTACATTTAGGTACTCTGTGGTTTCCCTTACTCGATTACGGCAAATGCAGCGACAATATCCCAACCTTCTCCACTCCGAGTTCGAGCCTTCCTTTCGCGTAGGAGACATCGCTAAGTCAGCAGTTCTACGATGCTATTTTATACTGGAAGGGAGACTAGTCTGGATGGTTCCTTGGGAGTTGTTAAGTTGGCGCCATGAAAATAGCCGGGCTGCGGGCCGGGACAAAGGGTGGAGAGTGGCGCCGCCGTGTTTTCCGCCGCCGGCGGCGGCGGCGGCGGCGGCGTCCGAGGCCAGTCGTCAAAGCGTGGCCGGCGTCGCGTGTCGCCCCGTCGCGGCAGTTGGCCAGCAAACTCCCCGTGAAATGAGCGCCGCCGGCCGGCCGCTGGCCACGCACTCGTCGCCCCGGCATTCGCGGCCACCCATCCCGCCTCACCTGCGGCTGGTCTGCAGAGCTGGTAGCTTCAACACTGCGAGTGGCGTCGAGAATGTCGTCGCTCGTGCCTTGTGACCTTCTCCTTCATGACTGTCACTAATCTCGGGAGGTAGTGTGCTATGATCCGCTGGAGGCAGTACAATATTCCTCCCTTCCACTAAGTTACGATGCCGAGATAAAATCATTAAGGGATGAAATACACTACTGGCCATTGAAATTGCTACACCACGAAGACGACGTGCTACAGACGAGAAATTTAACCGACAGGAAGAAGATCCTGTGATATGCAAATGATTAGCTTTTCAGAGCATTCACACAAGGTTGGCGCCGGTGGCAACACCTACAACGTGCTGACATGAGGAAAGTTTCCAACCGATTTCTCATACACAAACAGCAGTTGACCGCCGTTGCCTGGTGAAACGTTGTTGTGATGCCTCGTGTAAGGAGGAGGAATGCGTACCATCACGTTTCCGACTTTGATAAAGGTAGGATTGTAGCCTGTCGCGATTGCGGTTTATCGTATTGCGACATTGTTGCTAGCCTTGGTCGAGATCCAACGACTGTTAACAGAATATGGAATCGGTGGGTTCAGGAGGGTAATACAGAACGCCATGCTGGATCCCAACGGCCTCGTATCACTAGCAGTCGAAATGACAGGCATCTTATCCGCACGGCAGTAACGGATCGTGCAGCCACGTCTCGATCCCTGAGTCAACAGATGGGAACGTTTGCAAGACAACAACCATCTGCACGAACAGTTCGACGACGTTTGCAGCAGCATAGACTATCAGTTTGGAGACCATGGCTGCGGTTACCCTTGACGCTGCGTCACAGACAGGAGCGCCTACGATGGTGTACTCAACGACGAACCTGGGTGCACGAATGGCAAAACGTCATTTTTTCGGATGAATCTAGGTTCTGTTTACAGTATCGTGATGGTCGCATCCGTGTTTGGCGACATCGCGGTGAACGCACATTGGAAGCGTGTATTCCTCATCGCCATACTGGCGTATCATCCGGCGTGATGGTATGGGTGCCATTGGTTACACGTCTCGGTCACCTCTTGTTCGCATTGACGGCACTTTGAACAGTGGACGTTGCATTTCAGATGTGTTACGACCCGTGGTACTACCCTTCATTCGTTGCCTGCGAAATCCTACATTTCAGCAGGATAATGCACGACCGCATGTTGCCCCTGTACAGGCCTTTCTGGATACAGAAAATGATCGACTGCTGTCCTGGCCAGCACATTCTGCAGATATCTCACCAATTGAAAACGTCTGGTCAATGGTAGCCGAGCAATTGGCTCGTCACAAGTCGCCAGTCGCTACTCTTGATGAACTGTGGTATCGTGTTGAAGCTGCATGGGCAGCTGTATCTGTACACGCCATCCAAACTCTATTTGAATCAATGCCCAGGCGTATCAAGGCCGTTATTACGGCCAGAGGTGATTGTTCTTGGTACTGATTGTTCAGGATCTATGCACCCTAACTGCGTGAAAATGTAATCACATGTCAGTTCTTGTATAATACATTTGTCCAATGAATACCCGTTTATCATCTGTATTTCTTCTTGGTGTAGCAATTTTAATGGCCAGTGGTGTACATCGCCTGACAATAGGTTGTGGAAGTATGCAGAAGAGATGGAGGAAATGAAAGAAAACTTGAGCGGTTGAGAGGGGTGTGTAATGTTATTTCAGTCATCGAATAAGACGTTGCACTTCTGGAAAAAATGCATGCATTGACTCGGTTTGGGCCGGCCGTGGTGGTCTAGCGGTTCTAGGCGCGCAGTCCGGAACCGCGCGACTGCTACGGTCGCAGGTTCGAATCCTGCCTCGGGCATGGATGTGTGTGATGTCCTTAGGTTAGTTAGGTTTAAGTAGTTCTAAGTTCTAGGGGACTGATGACCACAGTAGTTAAGTCCCATAGTGCTCAGAGCCATTTGAACCATTTTTTTGACTCGGTTTGGAAGGTTGTCACAAAGCCGTTGTATCCTCTCCTGAGGCAACATGGCTCACGACTGTGCTGCATAGCTGTCTGTATATCGGTGTTAACGATAGCCTACACAGGGACAGTCTGGTATTTGACGGTCCGCCGTCAATGGTGCAGGATGACACAAAGTGTGTCAGAGTGTCCATTACCTGTTCTCGGATGACAGGGACATATGTGAATGGGCTCCGATGTGCTTGATGCACAATACAGCGATCTTCCATTGCGGTGGTCACACGAGGTAGATTGGAACCTTGACGACTAGTGTATCTCCCCTCATATTCCCTTGCAGTCCAACTTTGTGTCACTGTCACATCTGAATGCCACCAAATCTTGATATTGGCCGATTCGACCAGGCGGCCAAATGCAGACCCACAATGAGGCCCCTTCCAAACTCTGTCAGGTGATGAAAACGCTGTCTCATACGAATACGCTGTATCTTCGCGTCCTTCAGAGTGCTCACTCAACATCTGATGCTGTTAAGGGTCCTTACATACCCTGGATACCGTACATGGTAAAAAAAAGAAAAAAAAATACGAGGGACACTAATACACTCTAGTGACTGTTGCACCTATTATAGGGAACTGCAATTCTAATCATTTACGTAACTGCTGACTGTGTGTTCGTGCACAAAGTTACACTGACTTTGACCATGTCTTCTGAATGATTCACTTCTTTTGTCAGGCAGTGTATTTTCAATATTCTAAAGTGCATCTCGAAGTGTCTGCTATTACGTAACGATCTTCTTTGATGTGTGAACACGCCTGAAACGCATATCTCTGAATTTTGTTGAATTCTTTTGTAAATGAGACCCCAATGAAATAACTTACACATGTTCAGTACACACAATTGACATCACAACGAAACTGCTTGCAAAAAAAATAGGGTGCCCTGATTGAGAAGCTGCCACTTCTAAATGCACACTGACACTGTAAGTAGGCTGTTTAGGCTTTTATGTTGGTAGCGCCACGTAGCCTTCTGTATTAAAATCGCTGACTGCGGTGTGTACAGTCTGTGGCTGGTTGGACTCGTCGTTGGAAGTTATTCGCCAGTGTAGTGTTGGGCAGTTGGATGTGAACAGCCAGTAGCGTTGGGCAGTTGGAGGTGAGCCACCAGGAGTGATGCATGTGGTGAGAGAAATCCCAGAGTTTTGAGATGTTAATATAAGCGGACGATGTGGACGTGTGTCCATCAGAAAAGGGAAATCTGTTAAACTGGATGTCAAGAATTTCTATATATATAATGACTTTTGAACATGATTAATGTCAATACAATGTTTCTTATCTATCAAAATCTTTCATTTGCTAACTGTTCCTATCAATAGTTAGTGCCTTCAGTAGTAAGAATCTTTTATTTAGCTGGCAGTATTCATGCTCGCTGTATTGCAGTAGTTCGAGTAACGAAGATTTTTGTGAGGCAAGTAATTCATGAAGGGTATAGATTATTGTTAGTCAGGGCTATTCTTTTGTGGGGATTATTGAAAGTGAGACTGCGTTGGTCTAAAATATTGTATGTTAGTTTAGAAATGATGAGAATAAGTAAAAAAGAAAAAAGTCTCAGTACGTTCAGTTTCACTCTGACGTTTGAAAATCAAGTAACGTTGAAGTTTTACCAGCACAGTCATTCTTCTCATACAAAAAGGGGAAGATTCAACACATCGGAAATATTATGCAGACAGATATTATTATTACGCTTTCCGTATGGTTTTCGTTCTTGATTTAAAAGTATCCTGGAGGAGATGTCACTTCCTCAGTTGCTGAGACCATTCGGAGAGAGAGCCATGACGAAGCTATACCAGGTGCTATTGCAGAGTACGTGAGGCAGGCGAAATACAGACTTCAAGAAGAATGTAGTACGAGAACGTGCCCAAAAGGAACCGAACTTATTTTTTTAACTTATTTATTTATATTCCTAGCCCAAACCTTCAATACTCTTGAAAGCACTCTCCACTTGCGGTACTACACTTGTCTGATCAAAACTTAACATGAACAGTTACTAAAGTTGTTTGCGGTTGTTACAGTTCATGTTCATTTTTAAGTAATAAAAAACCGCTGTACTCCAAGAGGAATGTTCTCGAATATTATTTGTCTGATCTTTTTTTTCATTTTTCAGAAAATTATTTAAATTCATCTTTTGTGCTTCTTGACAGCACCTTCGTCGTTTTTTTTCTTCAGCTCAGCAGCATCAGCAAAATGCTTTCGTCTCATGTCTCTTCTCATTCTAGGAAAGAAAAAAAGTCGCACGGAGCAATGTTTGGGTATTATGGGGGGGGGGGGGGGAGGGTGAGGAACAGGGTTCGTACCATTTTTGGTCAAGAACTTCGTACAGACCGGGCTATGTGTGCGGGGGTAATATCGTGATGTAAAAGCCAATCACCCGTCTGCCACAAATCAGGCTGTTTCCGCGACACACTGTTGAGCAATATTTTCGAAACGTCCAAATAGAAAGCCTGGTTAACTGTCTGACCGTGTGGAGAAAACTCTGAATGGACGACTCCTCTCCCATCGAAAAAAATGTGAGCATTATTTTAATGTTTGATTTCACCCGACGTACTTTCTTGGGGCGGGGCGAAATTGATGTCTTCGACTGCCTTGATTGTTGTTTTGATTCGGGAGCGTAACCATAGACCAAGTTTCGTCACCCGTGATAATTTCTGAAAAAGAGTTTGGATCATAACGGGACTTTTCTTTTAAAACACAGAATACTTCCACGCGACTTCGTTTCTGTTCAGCAGTGAGCAATGCGCACTCTTGTATCACAGTTCGCTGCGCTGAATTGCAAGTAACTCCCGAAAGCTCCAAAAGTTCTTCAGTGTTGCGTCGTCGATCTTCGTTGACGGCTGTACGAATTTTTTTAACATTTTTCTGAGTTCGTTGCCGTGGAAGGGCGACCAGAACGAGGTTTGACATTAGTTAGCATTTCGCCCAGTATTTGAAATGGGAAAAAACGTTCAAATGTGTGTGAATTCCTAAGGGACCAAAGTGCTAAGGTCATCGGTCCCTAGACTTACACACTACTTAAACTTATGCTAAGAACAACACACACGCCCATATCCGAGGGAGGACTCAAACCTCCGGCGGGATGGGCCGCATAGTCCGTGACATGGCGCCTCAGAACGCACGGCCACTCCGCGCGGCTTTGAAATGGGAAAAGCACTCAAATACTTGAATTTTCCCCATAGCATCGTCATCATAAGCCGTTTTAAATATTTCAAGAGTTTCTGTTCAAAGTTTTTCCAAGAAAAAGCAGAATGTCACCACCGCACGCCGTTCACGAAAGTCAGCGTTTGCACAAACGACGATCATGCTAAACAGCGGTAAACACTGCCTAAACTAGTTCTGACCTCCTTCAGCAACGGTGCGCGGCTGACTGTTCGCTCTGTGTGCTCCTAGCGGAAAAACACAGTACTACAAAAGCTCTGCCCACCAAAAAATTGGTTCTGTTTCTTTTGGATTACCCCCTCGTACTTACTGCTCCGAAGAAGGCAGGCCCAGAATGTGAATATGACTAAACAGCTTACGAAATTTTGTCCGTGGAGTTCGGGCTCAAGCTATAAACAATGAGTATCGACAGCTTTGGGTCGGAGGTTACTCGCACCTCTCGTTGCCTCGGTACCAGCGACAGCGCTGACTGCGGCACTTTCTCCGGCGAGGCGTCGCGCAGGGTGCGCCGGCCACAGGCCGCCGGCCGCCGGTCACGTGCGGCTTCCTGTTTGGCTTGTGAGGTGCCCGGCGTGGGCGGCGCTGCGGAGGCGGAAGCTTTTAGCGCCGCCCCAGACACAGACGCGGACACAGGCCGACGGTAAATACCTGGCCGGCTGGCCGGGGGCGGACACCGGCGCCCATTCTGGGCCCCAGGCGCTGGTGTTTGCAGACACCTTCTGTCAGTTGTCTCGTCTATCGGCGCTCTTGTGACTTCGCCAGCCAGTCGTGGCGGCAAGTGAGCTGTGCTGCCGCCCTCGCCGCAGCTACTGGTCTTGAAGAAGTTACTCTTCCCAGGACACCCTTACTTGGAGAGACGGAGACATAACTGCACAAGTCAAATAAGCCATCCACAGTAAGCTGTCGACACATGAACAAATACCCTTTCACATAGACTAGGTTTTTTTCTGTGCCTAGGACGTAGTATCTCAGAATTACATTAAAAGCAGTTCCCATCGTCCGGTTCTGCCATACTTTACAGCAGATTTCCATTTGTTGTAAGGCAAATGACAGACAAGAAAACCCTCCGATAAATTATTGAAGGTATTACAAAGCCGTCTTTGCAGCTACAAGAAAATGAATATTTTTCTCACCGAACGTGCTTCGTTTTATTGAAATAAAATTTCATCAGTAACCTGTAATGACAGACAGTTACAATTTTGCTTGCTTTCTTGATCGAAAAACAATTAGTTACAAAAGATTTTGTTTCCACTTACTATATTTTACGTCCGATTTTTGCTCACAGCGGGAAACGCCGTATGCTTGCATATTTTTGGGCTAGTCTTTCGTTTCTTACTGTTGCATTCCATGTAATCTCATACTGCTTTGTTGAAGTACGCATTTCGTAATGTGAAACACAACACAGTATTGCACCACTACTGTCTGTTCGCGTATGTCCGGTCAAACATGGCCCTGCAGGTTTGGTGGGAGTACTCTAACCAACTCAACCGCTAGTTTTTCCTTTGTTTTAAAAACGTTCGCTTCATATGCGTTTCGTCATACGTGTGTTATATCGTTTAATTAGCCGTATGTTACTATGTACTTATTTAATCTGCAGGAGACATGAAGGAGTAGTACCCGACGGGGTAGCCGAGAGCGCTAACGCGCTGCTTCCTGGACTCGGGTAGGCGCACCGGCGCCGGATCGAATCCGCCCGGCGGATTAACGACGAAGACCGGTGTGCCGGCCAGCCTGGATGTGGTTTTTAGATGGTTTTCCACATCCCGCTAGGTGAATACCAGGCTGGTCCCCACCTTCTGCCTCAGTTACACGCGTCGGAGACATTTGAAACACGTTCGCACTATTTCATGATTTACACTGGATGCAGACAGCTGTGGTACACTAATTCCATCCCTAGGGGTACGGGGTGGCGGCAGGAAGGGCATTCGACCACCCCTAAACCTAACCTTGCCAAATACGTTCTAACCGCTGCGATCGCTGCGTGACTATGGCGTAAGCGAAAGAAAGAAAGACATGAAGGAGCAGTGATGGAGGTTAAGGTCTGAATGGTGAGTGGAGGTGGGTAAAGATGTTTGGATGGTTGGTTGATTTGGGGAGAGGGGACAAAACAGCGATTTCATCGTTCCCTTGGCTTTAGGGAAGGATGAGGAAGAAAGTCGACCGTACACCTTCAAGGGAACCATCCCGAAACTTGCCTCGAGCGATTTAGAGAAATCAGGGAAAACCTAAATCAGGATGGCCGGAACCGTCGTCCTCCCGAATGCGAATCGAGTGTGCTAACGACTACGCCACGTCGCTTCCTGGGAAATATGAGTGAACAGTGAATGCATTGTATGGGAATGGAGAATAAAATGGTAGGGAGATGGAGGAAAAGGGGTGAAGAAGAAGAAGTGAAATACTTGCAAGCAGACTGCTCGTAGTCAGTGAACCCCAGCACGGCATCTTCATTCATATCTAGGCAGTTTCGTATCAACTTATTCACTGCAAATAAAACTTCTTGGTACCCATACCGTTATGGAATCCAGACTGATATTCACTCATATTATGTTGTAGGTTTAGTATATTCATTTGTGTATGATTCTGTGGAAAACTTTTAAAGTATGCGATATGAGGAAGGAGTGAGAAAGGAATTTTTTATTTTATTATTTGATTTTTCAGTTTCTTTATACAGTGTCTGGTTTCGAATACTAAAATACCGTCAGGATTATACAGCATCTAAAGACGATATGGCAACATAAAGAAGAATTTAATGACGCCTTGTGAAGCTTTCCCTCTCCTGAATGTTCCCAATGGAGACTCTCTCTCCACACATTATCTGCTCGCCCGCTATTTCGCTGAAGAGAGAGATGGGGGGGGGTACAGAAAAAAGAGAGAAGGAGAGAGAGAGAGAGAGAGAGAGAGAGAGAGAGAGAGAGGAGGGCGGGGGAGCTGAAAAGAGAGAGGGAGAGAAAAGCAATATTCGTGAAGCGTCTCTTGGTAAAGAGGAAAATGTGACAACTGGAAATCTCTGCATTTCATAGCGTTTATTCCATTGTATGTGCTCCGCTGTGTACATGATTTCGTAAATTTATTTTTACTTTGTGACAGGAAAGCTTTCCTGTAGCCACTGTAGTCAGTCACTAAAGGCTGCCCTCACATGGGACCTGAAAATATTGATGCAATTGGAGTTGGTCGATTTTTATGACGTCACAGCGTGGCCAGTGAAATGCAAGACTGCGTTATCCATCAAAGCAGCGCTTAGGAGACCCCAAATTGGATTACGTCTTTTTCATCTGAAGCCTTTATTCGGTGGATTTATATTGTAACTTACACCTTATAAATATACGCTGTTTCAAAGTACCGGTACTAGCATATCGAGGATCTCGTATCATCTCATTCATCAAAAACGCATATTCTTGACAAGATGTCTGATAATTAAATGTCAGTTACTCACACGTCGGTGGTTAAAGCCTTCGGCAAATAGCAACGTTAAAGAATTGACATACACAACACCAGTTCACTACAGTGTGGTGATAGAGGCATGAAATTGTAAACTAGATGGTAATTGACACGTTTTCTTCTATCTCATAACAGTTTTCTTTCATTTTCACTTTTTCTAAAAGATTCTCGGACTTTCTCGTTAATTACATAGAAGTTCGTCGTGTAATATTCTATGTTGTGTAAATGTAAAAGCGCTTTCTGTCATGTGTGATTTTCTAAACTACCAGTGAAATCTAAGGTTGCTTTCTACTTCACTGCCCAATTCGATTGCAAACCGGTATGTTTTGATACGTTCGCCCAAACAACTTTACAGACGGTGAAGTGCGCAAAGTTTGATAGAAATATTGCAGTAAATAACGATTTTATTGGCGTCAACTACGAGAGCTTGCACTGCTTGTAGCAGGAGATTTTACACATTCATGTTTCAAGTATTTTATTTCACATGCTGTAAAAATTCTGCTGCTGGAACAGAAGGAGTTGCCTAATAAGAATGAGCTTATGGTTTCACAAAAAAGTGAGTATGACAAAATGTATTTTATCTCATGTGGAAAACAATTGCAAAATTTTTATCGTACATTTTCTGATAAGAGTGTTAATAGCTAATGTCCTTACTGACTCGTCACAAAAGTTTTCTTTTTGCCTTGTATCATATTCATTGATTTTTAATTTTTCATTCATGTATGCTAAGAAAGAACAATGGACAAGCAAATGGACGAGGAAGGAAATGCGCATTTTAATACATCTAACGCATCTGTTTTACGCGCGTCGATTACTGTACACCAACAATGTTGTTTGCCTGCTAGATATACAGGGTGGTGAGAAACAGCCTGAAAAGCTTGTAAAGATGTTGCAGGGGAGGCTGTGTTGAGAGATAGTTTTTAAGAAAAATATCCGATACACCGCGCCGTTACCGAGTTATTTAGCACTGAAGTTGGGCGATGAGGTTGTCGCGCAAGAACGTTCAACAGCCTACCAGAGGTGGTCTCGCCAGAGGTGTTCTTCAATCGGTTTCCTCAAAAGCAATACACGTAGCCTCTGCTTATTTAGCTTAACATTACCGCTATCGGAAAAAGCTGGTAATAAGAATTTTAACAAGAGGTGACTCATGGACCTACAGACTTTCGTGCACTGCCATATTTTAGGGTGTGCAAGAGCTTGAATTGGCGCTTGAAACAACAACATCTGGCTAACTTCAATGTTAAAAAGCTCGGAAACGGTGCAACATACCTTCTCTGTTTCTTAGCAAATATATTTCAGTACAAACTCCCCTGCAACACCTTAACAAGTTTCTCAGACTGTTTGACCACACTCTATAGTCGACAACCGCCGCTGGAGAGTGCTGCAGTCACGATAAGGATCTCGTTCCTCGCGATGTGGCAGCTCGTTTCTACGTGCGCACCAGCCACAATAGAAACCACGCCTGGATTGTTGCACGAGGAGAAACACGTCCCATGTGAGGACGACTTAAGAGAGGTAAGTCGTGTGCGCCGTCTGCCTATGAGTAGTGTAAACTTTGTTGTGTCTGTAATCGTTTTCAAACTGTTTGTGTATCAAATTTTATCAATTGGAATTTGCCTAAAAAAATATAGAAAACCTTTAAAAAAACATTCCTGCCGGCCGATGTACCAGACCAACTGATCATTCAACCTCTGTGCGGATTCGAACCAGGTCTGGTCCACATCCCTTTCTCGAAGGGAGGGAGGAACATTTGATTTCACCGTCCCGTCGATAGAGAGATCATTACAGCATCTGCTAGTATTAGGGAAAGATGGGTAAGGAAATCGGCCGTGCCCTTGGTTTTCGACGGACCAGAGGTGATAAACGACAATGTAAAGTATAATAATACGTTCTAGTGTCGTACTAAAACCCGTCTGAACACCAAGTGTAACATATTAAATTTTAAGTCATGATCTCACTTTTTTCTTTTTCTCCCAATATTTTTTGTCGAAAAGATTAACTAACTGCTAGTATGAACTGGCCGTAGATATATATTTTTGAAGGACGTAAGTAATAAGAGAGGGAACTGGAACAAATAATAAACCTATGATGGAAAGACACTTTTTTTTATTTTATGCGTGAACCAAATTGACCAAACTCAGAATCCGATACCGACTTTCACAAATGTGAGGTCAGTTTAGTACGGGTGTTTTATCCGTATCTGTTGGGAGGGATTCACTGGTAAATAACCTTCGTTACGCAACAAGGTCTTCTTGAGTTGTCAGTCGAGTAGCATCTTAGATATGACGCAATGTTACGATGGGTTTATTCGTCTTTATCTGCCGGTGAAGGTTTCCTATCTCGCAGATCACCCGCTGAAACGGCAATAAAATATTTTTACTCCGAATAGTTACGTTTAAATTACTTATGGATGATTCTCCTTATTCTAGGAGCCCCATGAAGCGATATTTGTTTCTGAGACAGTTTGGAGTGCAACCACCATACGAGGTGGGAAAATTTGTTCCATGTACCTAAAGACATCTACACGGTATACCTCAATATTGAGGGATTGACAGAAACGATCATTCGAAGCAAAAATGTCTAGTAAATTTCGGCTCTAAAATTCATACCTTATGAGCTATCAGCGATTGTTCATCTTCATACTGTGAAACACATCTCGTCCAGCGAACAAGTACTAATACGTCTTGTACAATGCATTTTAGATCCTATGTTTGCTGAACTTTTTCTCCAGTTTTGGTCCATCCTTCTAAAATGTGGAAAGCAAAGAACTTGCAGAAGAGGGAATGTGTTTTGAAGTAATGAAGATGACCAACTGTTCTCTGCTCTTAAGGTATGCATTTTAGAGCCCATCTCTACCAGACATTTTTGTCTTGTTTTGTTGATTCCCTTGCGGCCGAGCGGTTCTAGGCGCTTCAGTCTGGAACTGCGCGACAGCTACGGTCGCAGGTTCGAATCCTGCCTCGGTCATGGATGTGTGTGACGTTATTAGGATAGTTAGGTTTAAGTTCTAGGGGGACTGATGACCTCAGATGTTAAGTCCCACAGTGCTCAGAGCCATTTGAACCATCTTGTTTTGTTCCAGACTACCACCTCTGAAAATTTGTCTTTGGAGTTCTGGTTCACCCTGTGGTATGGTTTTACGCTCTCACTAAAGTATCTACGTTCAAACGAAAACGCCCAAATTTGACAACCAGTCCAGAGCACTCAGTCAGTTGGTGCAGACTCCTCAGTTCACCGTCAAGTGATCGATGTGCGCACTCCTTAACAATATGCTATATCTTTTTCTCCTCCTCTCCGCAGTAGTTGTCAGCAGATGGAAGAAAATGCCATTTCTTCAGGATGTAAACACACCTCTCTTGCTTCGACCAGTTTTGGAGCGGTAGTTGGAATTCGTCAAACTTCTTTGCTGTATCTTGAATCAGGTGAGCATCGTTCGGTGAACGTTCGTTCCAGCGTTGTCGCTACTTGCAGGTAACGTCGAAAGAATCGATACTTTCTGAATCAACCCAGGGTGCTTCAGTCAGAAACTGTATGTCTTGAGCCAGTGTAACTCAAAGCGTCCAAATTACCCCGATTATTTTTCCAGTACCTGAGAATAAGAACACTTAGCAACGTCCAACAACTTTTCCATATAATTTCAAGCCTTTATAAACCTTCTTCTCTTTGACACCATCAGAAAAGATGAAAGGAAAAGACTTTATCGTCAAAAAACTTCAGAATCAGACATGACATTTAAATACATTACTTCGTTACTAGTAAAAAAATGTACACCAAATTAACCAGAATGTACTCAACCAGTGTTTGAGACAGAGCATTTAACGCCTTCCAGCAAACTTTAAACATAATTTCAAACCTTTTCTAAATTTCTTTGTCGCTTTTATGCTTAGCGAGAAATATTTAAAACATTAACTTACTTGTAATGTAGTCAGTATTTTGAATCTGTTTCATTATGGGAATAGCCGGGGGTTTAGTGGTTATTAAAAAAGTGGTGAGAAAGACAATAGTTAAACATGGGAAATACTCGAGTACTGCAGCCCATCCTCAGCTCAGAAATACAAAAGGAAATAGTATAGGAAGAATAACGCTCGTCAAAATACTGTCATACCTTAAAAGAAATATAGCAGATCGCATTTTAGATTCCAGAAGGTTTACTCGTTTGACAAAGCCATTCATGCATTTGGCTTTCAAGCATTAAATAATAATATACGAACAGAGGGTATATTCTGCAATCTTTCCACAGCATTTGACTGTTTACACTAAGATAATCCCTTGCCACAAACACCGGGAAATGATTTTTGTCTCTTGGCTAGAGGACCACTGTAGAAGGTGAATGAATGCGATTCTACGGTTTTAGTCTCGCCAGCACGACAGTTCGACATCAACTCAGTCTGCCTGCAGTCACGTATGTATTTATAAGTAAACTTAAAGCGCGTGTCACATTAATGGTACGACGTCCGATGGCAATGGACAGGAAAGTATGGAGGATGAGATACAACGAAGAAGCCTCTATGTTGGTTCGAGAAATCGCTGTTTGTTCTTGACGTCTGCCGAGTTTCCATTGCACATCTTAAGTCGAATAATGTCAGTATCTTTTGGCAGACCAAGGTTTCGGAAGGACTAGGATTTCTTCCTATCGAGTGGCCATCGGATCACTTCAGTCAAAGTAAAAAAAAAAAAAAATGGTTCAAAAGGCTCTGAGCACTATGGGACTCAACATCTTAGGTCATAAGTCCCCTAGAACTTAGAACTACTTAAACCTAACTTACCTAAGGACATCACACACACACCCATGCCCGAGGCAGGATTCGAACCTGCGACCGTAGCAGTCCCGCGGTTCCGGACTGCAGCGCCAGAACCGCTGGACCACCGCGGCCGGCAGTCAAAGTCAAATATTGTGCAAAGAATTGCTTTATTGCTCAGAGGAAGTGTTTCGGAATTTATCCATTCTCAGATATCCAGTAGCGAATACTACACGTACATATGGCGTTTCTACATCGTACTGCCGGCCGCTGGTGGCCGAGCGGTTCTAGGCGCCTCAGTATGGAACCGCGCGACCGCTACGGTCGCAGGTTCGAATCCTGCCTCGGGCATGGATGTGTGTGATGTCCTTAGGTTAGTTAGGTTTAAGTAATTATAAGTTCTAGGGGACTAATGACCTCAGCTGTTAAGTCCCATAGTGGTCAGTGCCATTTGAACCATTCTACATCGTACCTCGATACTCCGCAAGCCACAGCGCGGCACGTTGCGGAAGGTACTCCGTAGCATTTCTAGTCATTTCTTTTCCTGCTCCACTCGAAAACGGAGCAAAGGAAAAACTACTATCTATATGCCTCCGGATGAGTCCTAATTTATTGTATCTTACATTCGTGGTCCTTATGCACAATGTATGTTGGAAGAAGTAGAAACTTCCTTCAGTCAAATGGTTCAAATGGCTCTGAGCACTATGGGACTTATCTTCTGAGGTCATCAGTCCCCTAGAACTTAGAACTACTTAAGCCTAACCAACCTAAGGACATCACACACATCCATGCTCGAGGCAGGATTCGAACCTGCGACCGTAAAAGTCGCGCGGTTCCAGACTGTAGCGCCTAGAACCACTCGGCCACCCCGGCTGGCTCCTTCAGTCAGCTTCAAATCCTGGTCCTGTAGATTTTCTCGTCACCTTGCGTCCAGGGATTCCCATTTGAATTCCCGAAAAACTCCGTAACGCCTCTGAATTGCTCCGATGTCTTCCTTTAATTCAACGTGGAACGGATCCCAATTGCTCGAATAGCATTCAAGAGCAGGATGCACTAGCGTTATATATGTGGTCTCCTTTACAGATGAACCACACTTTCCTCAAATTCTCCCAATATTCCGAAGTCGACTATTCGCCACAATCCTCACATGCTTCTTCCATTTCATATCGCTTTGCAGCATTACGCCCAGGTATTTATACGACGTGGCCGTGTCAAGCAGGAACTGTTAACGCTGTATCAGAACATCACGTGTTCGTTTCTCCCACTCAACTGCGTTAACTTACATTTTTCTACTTTTAGAGATAGCTGCCATTTATAACACAAGCTAAAAATTTTGTCTAATTCATTTTCTGTCCTCCTACAGTCACTCAGCTTCGACACCATCTTGTACTCCACAGTATCATCAGCAACAGCCGCAGATTTCTGCGGTTCCACCACACTTCCCTGGGGCACTCCTTACGACACCCTTGTCTCTGATGAACAGTCGCCATCAAGAACAGCATACAGGGCTCTGTAACTTAAGACGTCTTCGAGCCACTCACGTATCTGTGAACCTATCTTTATTAACAGCCTGCAGTGGGACATCGGAAGCCTAGAAATGTGGAATCGGCGTGTTGTCCTTCATCCACATTTCGCGGTATATCATGTGAGAAAAGGGAAAGCTGAGTTTCGCACAAGCGATGCTTTTTAAAACCATACCGATTCGTAGACGTAAGCTTCTCGGTCTCAATAAAATTTATTTTTTTTCGAAACGAGAGTATGTTCAACGATTCTGCAGCAATGGTCTATAATTTTGCCGATCCGTTCTTTTACCTGTCTTATATACAGAAGTCACACGCGCATCTTTCCGGATGCTTTGGATATAGCACTGGGCGAGAGATTCGCAATAAATGAAAGCTAAGTAATGCACCAATACTGTAGAGTACTCTTTGTAAAACCGAATGGGATTCCAACTAGACCTGATGACATTCGTTTTCAACTCTGTCATCTGTTTCTCTGCGTCAGAGATGACTAATACTCCGTCATCCATACGGGTTTCCGTTCGACGTTGAAGCGACGGAATATTTGTACAATTTTCCTTGTTGAACGCGAAATTTAAAACTTTGGCTTTCGTTCTGCTATCTTCAACTGTCTCGTCAGACAGATCAACAGGTGACTGGATGGAAACCTTAGACCGGCTTAGCGATTTTGCACAGGTCCAAAATTTTCTCGGGTTCTCTGCTAAGGTATGACGGCGGTAGTCGTGTGCTTCGAGCATAAATCTTTTCACAAACGTACGAATCTCTAGCAACCTTTGCTTGTTGTAATTTTCGCGTTCTCTTTTGAACCGAGAGTGCAACAGCCTCTGCTTTCTCAGCATTTTCTGTATACCGAAACGCGTCATACGAGCAATAAAGCCGTTCCTTGCCTAATGTTTGACTTTTACCGTTGCGACCCAGTCAGTCTGAATGGAGAACTACTGATTATTACAGTAACGGCCGCCTGCCTCCTGCTTGACCTTATGTCACATTTGTATTATTGAAAATAAAAACATTATCAAAAATGTTGGAATCCCTGGGCCGATATCATGCCGGTAAGAATGTCGGTCCCGGAACGAATGAACTATCTGTATGCATAATTAAGTTTGTACGAAACCATCAGTGCATGAGAGCTGCTGGCACCTGAAAAATTTTTTTTTCCTCGCTGCTGTTCCTTCCAAAACCAAGTTAACTATTTCGGAATGTATAAGCAAATGATCTATTGATATGGATTTTTCACAGATTTCTTCCTTCATCTGCTCCCTCTAGTACCTACTCATTTTGTACTTCGTTAGTAAGTTAAATTGCTTGCACTTCTATAGCACACCATTTCAAATTATTCGTGATTCCATTGATTTATATTATTATTTTAGGTGGAAAGATTAGGGACTATCTAATAATAATCATAATAGTAATAATAATAGTAATTAGTTGTATTAATGAATATAATTAATACAGTGAATATAATTAATACATTAATGTCACTCATGTTAACATGATTATGCTTCCAGAATTCTGGAAACATCCCCCAGGCTGTGGCTAAGCCATGTCTCCGCAATATCCTTCCTTTCAGGAGTGCTGGTTCTGCAAGTTTCGCAGGAGAGCTTCTGTAAAGTTTGGAAGGTAGGAGACGAGGTACTGGCAGAAGTAAAGCTGTGAGGACGGGGCGTGAGTCGTGTTTGGGTAGCTCAGTTGGTAGAGCACTTGCCCGCGAAAGGCAAAGGTCCTGAGTTCGAGTCTCGGTCCGGCACACAGTTTTAATCTGCCAGGAAGTTTCATGATTATGCTTGGTAATTTTTTCATAACATTAAGTCCCAACGAATGGGAGTAACGACTAACTATCAGAAATGCATCATGGTAATACAGAAGGAATTGAACCATTTGATCGGACACGGGTTACTAGCCAGTTCCTTCCAGGACCATATAACTCAAACGAAGAAGAAGATGGCGAAAGATTTAAGTTCAACCAAGATATTTAGTATATAAGATCTTATATTGCAAATTATAGAATGACGTTACGTATATGATATGCAAGAAGAGGTGTTGAGGAGTCCAATGACTAATATACAATTGAAGTGATCGTGCCACCTCTCTAGTCGCACCCAGAGAAAGTGAACACGGGAAATGCTGATGTGTCATTTAACACCCAAGTATTTAGGGCTGTTTGGGACGATTTGAAGCTAACAATCCCAGGAAGAGACCCTTTTCTGTGTCATCCGGCACGAAGTGACCTTGTTTGGGTTCCTACATAAGGCTAAATGTTTCAAACGCTTCGTTCTGTGTCGTTATAAGCACAAGACGCTACCTTTTGGATAGCTTAACGGCCTGATCTTCCTGTGTGACAATAATATGAGGCTTCAGGAACACCCCACAATAATGTCTGCTACAGGTCAGCGCTTACCGCCAAGGCCAATAGCTGGTGTGACACGTGCTGATGGAAATCGCACGATTACGCGCTGCCGCGTCCGCTTATCTAACAGCCGGCTTATCTGTGCTGGCGCCACAACACGGCGTCTTGTACAGCCCGGTCCCGTGTCTTGCCGCGGGATGGCTGCTGCCTCTGATTTACTTACGTGTCTCCGCTGTTTACAGTGCACACTGTTTGTTTACATGCTGATCTTGCAGGAAAAAAAGCTGTTATCGTGCCTATGTCCTTACGATAAGAGCGCGCGATACACCCGCACTTCAAGAGCGCTCAGATTCTTGACTTCGGGTGCGTCCGTGCTCAAAACGCATCCCCTTAGGAAAATTTGTGGCGCGGTTACTGGTTTTGTGTCGAGTGCAGCGTCTAGGCCACTCATATAAAGTACTTCCAAGAAGAAAGCGATATCCATAAAAGAAGCAACAATCCATAAAAGAAGCAACAATCCATAAAAGAAGCAGCAATAGTGGCAGCAATTCAAAAGAATTGCCAGTAGTATTGTAAATTGGACTTTCACTAAGTTTGCTGTCCGGAAAGCTGTCTGGAACCATAAACTGAATATAATTTACGAGCAGCAAACATCGTCTGTATTGTGAAAATAAGAAAATAATATCGTTAACCTTCTTCCACAATGTGCTGAGCTGTGAAGACTCTTACGAATCCTACATCCTGTTGGTAATTCTGGCGTTTGCTCCATCGTCATGACGATGTTGGTCTCCTTGGTCCGTATGCTTATATCCTTTTGTGAAAACGAGCACTGTGAAGTCGACTTTTCTAGGACAAGAATCTTCGAAGACAAATCCCGCTAACACAGAGACTGAAGTGCCCCCCCAACCTCTCCCCTCCCACCCAACAAACACACCCTTTTCCCCCAAATCAGGGTGTACAACGCACAGAGCCCATAACACGGCAAGGGGCACAAATCTCGATGTAAAACTGCTGCACACTGGTAACGAATGGCAAGATAAACGAAATTATGAAAAACTAAATGTATGGGTATATGTGCCACAGTAAAGTATGAGAAGCACTGCTGAACAATGGCGTACAGAAAGACACAGGTGATATTGTCAAATAAATGTATCACAGAAGTAAAACTTGTGTCAAAATAGGATACGAGGAAACGTATAGGATAGAGTTGTGGAGGATATTTAAAAGAAAAAGAACTTTCACAAGTACTTTTTTGTGTTCGTCGTGGGTGATATAATGCAAAAGGTGGATGACGCAGTTGGAGAGGACAGTGATTAGGTAAAGATCATTGCCGGCTACCTAATGATTTGGGGGACCACGGAAGTTGAAATTCAGCTCCAAACAGATGCATGGAAGATGTGGTTCGATTATGTGATATGAGTTTTACGACGAGGAAGTGTGAATTCAAGACAGTAGCCAGCAAGAATGAGAAGAGCATGCAGGACCCATGTTGGGTGGGAAACCGTCGAAGACATTTGACAGCCTGAATTGGTAAAACAAATGAAAGAAATGATGAAGCAGTCAACGAGGGAATGAGGCACGCCACAGTATTTCTGGAAAGTTTGGTGTGGAATATAGATGTCCCACAACAGATCAAAGATATGACACATCGATCCTGCTGTATGTCTACCCTGTTGTAAGATTCTGCTATGTGAGCCGTAAGGAAAAGGGATTTAAGTCAGACAGAGCAATGTGAAATGACATTTCACAGAAGAAGAGTGTGCATACCAAAAATGGACGGAATAAGAAACAAGAAATTGGGAAGATCATAAAGTTAATGCCATTACGATAGCAGACTCAGCAAAGCTAATACAGACAAGCAAAAAGTGACTTGTTGCAGAGAACGAATAAAGACGGATGAATTCTGCTCGAAGGCAATCTAAGGTCGACCAAGAGCTCTGGACCTACATCTGATCGAATGTGCCCGTCGAAACCTGAATTTTCATGTAATAGAACATGGTTCAGATGTAACACGACGGCCATGTTCGGCTCTAACATCAAACTGCTTGAAATTATCTGTCTCCTTTTTATCAGACGCTTTTTTTGTACTTACTTTATTCCCTCTGTTTTGTCTTTCTTTTTAGAAAGTATGCCCAGTAATACAAACGTTTATTGAAAGTACGCACCAATCCTTATTCGCAGTGACATATTAGGTTTTTGAGAGATAACTTCTGTGAATTAATCCTTCCAAGCCTGCTAAAAGAGTGTCTGTCAGCTTATTTTTTCAATACTTTATTTTGAAGCATCTGAAGCATATAAGCAGAAGTATAAAATTCTTCGGCACAGATATCTGGCTTGATATAATATACGATGTTTTAATTACGGTTGTTTAATTGAAACAAACCGACTATGCAGTTGTAATCTACAAATTAAACGAAATTACTTTGTATACAAATCAGTCAGATTCCGTTCAAATTTATTTTTGAATTTTCATAGGTGTCTTGGCTTTTCTGTGTTTTTACCGTTTCTACTCTCATGACAATCTGGTTCAATCAATCTATACTACTACAAAAAGACAAGTCTTTGTTAACTCTGTTAGCAAGAACCTTTAAAAATTCTTGACCCATTTACTTCTGATATCTGCACGATGCTCTAATAAAGTCTCTGAAGGACGTAGGATAAATGGGAAAGGTTTTTAACAAAAATCTCAAAAAGTCCTCGACCAATCACGTCAAATATTAAATTTTACACAATAAATTTGTACGGACATATGCTATATATTTTCGCAGTATAGGATTTTCTTTCTCGCATCCAGGTTTTACAGAAAATCTTAACATTGTTGTTTAAGAAATATACAGTCTATGTCGATCCGAATGTTTATTAGAGTATCAGATAAAATGTGAAGTAAATCGTTTAAGAACTTTTAGACATTTTTGCAAACAATGTTTCCCTTTTACATGTTATATAAGACATGTGACATTGATGACAAAAACATCGAAAAGTACTTTAGCAGTTTACTTCTAATTTTTAAACAATACTCTAATAAAAATTTGGCCAGAAATGACTACAAGTTTAATATATATAGTATACACACATGTTTCTATTATACAGCAAAAATATAACAGGGCATAGAGAATCCTACACTAAACAATTTGATGTAGGAAACATGGGGTCGGAGAAGCCAAAGAACAGATACCATCTTCATATAGTTAAGGCTAGCCGGCCATTGACCTTTTTCTTCTGTGCTGGATGCACACGCATAGCCCGAACTCTTACGGGACTCGGTAAGAGAAGTCTGCCGCGAGTAATGAGTGTAATGGGCAGGGGCTCAACGAATGTAGTTTGCGGACATTAAGTTGCGAATGTAAGTCTCACGGGGAGCGTGCAGGGGATAAAACCCTGCAATCACACTATCCTCTGTGCCCTCGGTGGCTCAGATGGATAGAGCGTCTGCCTTGTAAGCAGGAGATCCCGGGTTCGAGTCCCGGTCAGGGCACACATTTTCAACTCTCCCCGTTGATGTACATCAACACCTGTCGACAGGTTAGGGTCTTAATTTAGTTATCATTTCACATGCTGTTTTGTTTTCTTCCTCACTAAACAGGAAAGTTGCATGCATGGCTTATGGGCCTGTGATCCGAAAACTCCTACAGAAACAAATCCTCCAAAACTTAGTAATCCTACCTGTTCGGAGATTAGAACTATGCGGAATACTGTCATTGAAGCTGCTATCCTCACAGATCCAAAAGCAGAATAGGTCTCTCTCGTACCCTTTTATCAATTATGCCAACGTATACACCCATTCATTTTAAGTGACTTCAATTCCAAATCAAATTTTTCTTTGCAATAAGAATGAACAACCCTCAAGGTCAGGGAGAAAGGAGCGCGCAGATGTGGAGAGACAAGGAGGAGGAAAATAGGACGTATATCCAATTCTAATACATACCTAACAATAGCGATGCAGTGCCGGTTCACTGGAATATTAGAAAAACGGTTTAAATGCAAACAGACCAGCCATCTGTGAAGGTCCTAGATTTCTATCATGATGCACTGAATCTTGCGTAATACTGGCCTTCAGTGATATTTCAAATTGTATAAATGATAATTTAATTCGGAATACTATACGTAGTTCTGAGCTTGTCGTGGTTGACGGCATATGAATGACGTTATAATTGCCATTACACATGTAGCCGCCTTTGGTGTGCAGTTACTATAAGAGTGATAGGGGCGGCATGTGGCGGTTTGGTTTGACAGCATCAAATGGCACTGTATTTTCGTATCCAAGTAACAGTATGGCTGTAGCACTGATGGCGACCACATTGAAATCCAGCAGGAAAATATTTTTTTACTGTACTGGTGGTTTGGAATAATAAGCATTACGCAAATTTTTTGTTTGTAATTCAAACGCTTAAAAAAACCACAAACATCATATGTAACTGTGACCTGCAGCCCTTTACAAAACGACAAGAATAAGATAAATTCAGGGGTTGAACCAAAATATGAAAACACCCGGAAGAATACGTACTTGAACATAAAAGGAGATGAAACTGCCTGGCAGATTAAAACTGTGTGCCGGACCGAGACTCGAACTCTGTACTGGCAGAAGTGAAGCTGTGAGGACGGGGCGTGAGTCGTGCTTGAGTATCTCAGATGATAGAGCACTTGCTCGCGAAAGGCAAAGGTCCTGAGTTCGAGTGTCGGTCCGGCACACAGTTTTAATCTGCCAGGAAGTTTCATATCAGTGCACACTCCGCTGCAGAGTGAAAATCTCATTCTGGATAAATACAGATGTTACTCAAGCACACAGGTTGCTCTGTTGTGTCTGGCCACGAACAGCACCTGTGCAATGTCCTCAGTGCGTTCCAAGTATCAGTCGCTGTCATAAGAGTGTTCCATGCAGTTGTGAGTGCATTACGTCGAAGCTAAGTGTATTCAAACGTGGGCCAATTGCTGGTGCTCATTTGGTGGTTACTTCCGCATCCAAGGGAGCCGAAGTGTTTGGCGTTCCATGTGGCACCGATTTACACACGGCAGAAAGTGAAAGAGGATAAACAACATCCGCTAAGTAACATCGCGGATGAAAATTTATGATGAGTGATCGTCACAGATGGCCATTGAAGAGGATTGTGACGAAAAAGAGGATGAGGACTGCTACGAAAGTGACTGCAGAACTGAATGTTAAATTCGCGAACACTGCCAGCACCAAAACAAAATGAAGACAGCTCCTTAAGCAGGGAATTGGAGGGTGAACTGAAAATCCAGTACCATTCATCAGTGTAGCAAATTCCCGTAACAGAAATCGTGGTGCCGAAGCCATATAACGTAGACTATTCAGCAATCAAAAAACGTAAGTCCAATTTCTGGTCCTGTTTACGTCCCAAGGGTGAAACATGGCGGGGGTTTTGGTGATGATTTGCGCAGCCATTTTGTTGCATTCTGTAGGCTTCATGGTTAATCTGCAAGGTCGCATTACTGCCAAGCATTATGTGACCATTTTGGATGATCAGGTCCGTACCATGGTACAGTGTTGTTCCTCCAACGCTAATGCTATGTTCAAAGTCACCCATACACGGGGACAAGGAAAAGGAAAAGTTATGGTGCAGTCAGGTGCTTTTCTTTCAAGTAAATGATTGTAAAGTCAGTATTTCGCATGTATTTAACAGCGTCTGAGCTGAACTTTTCAAAGATTATTTTCAAACCGCCATTCGGCTTACAAAATATTAAAATTCCCCATGCCCCCAGGTCTTGCCCTCCTGGGTACCACAGTCACCAGATCTCATTATGACTGAGCCTTAGTGGTCTGCTTTGGAGAGAAGGGTGTGTGATCGCTATATTCCTCCATTACCTGACGCTGCGACTATTTTGCATGAAGTATGCTATAAGATTTCCTTGACAACCATACAGGACGTATGTTTATTCATTCCAAGGCGACTGGTAACTGTTTTGAACACCAATGGTTATCCTACGTCGTATTAGCCATGTTAATGTGTTGTGTTTTTGGTGTTTCTATATTTGTGTCCAAACCAACCCCTGCGTGTCGGCAAGAATTTTGGATTTGATCAGCTACTTGCGGGTGGGGGGGGGGGTGTTTATTATGTACCCCAACGTAAGCACAGGCAGAGCTCAACATGATTTTGAGATCAGAAAAATTATCAGCAAGAGACAGAAGCGCACCAAGTGTGATTTGGTGTGTCTAATACAATGTCTAGGGCTCTTGGTTTCACAGCAAAGCTCTTAAGACGTTTCGTCATGTAAGACTGACGACAAGACTGACACAAATCGAGCAGCTACATTATTAAAACTTTCGTTCAGTCTTTTGCTCAGTCGTTCCGGAATATTCATAAAGGGAAAACTACTCGTGGCGACGGGTTTGCGCTATGTGCTTTTAAACTGAAGGGGAAAACAATGACTGCAAGTCGTTGAAGATGGTCCTAGACTTGGTTACTCAAGAGACGGGCATACTCCCATGTGAATTTTCTCTGAGAACCACCGCCACTTGAGTTTGCTAAACATCTCCGTAACGCTATCACGCTTACCAAATAACCCTGTGACGAAACGCGCCGCTCTTCTTTGGATCTTCTGTATCTCCTCCGTCAACTCGATCTGGTACGGATCCCACACTGATGAGCAATACTCAAGTATAGGTCGAACGAGTGTTTTGTAAGCCACCTCCTTTGTTGATGGACTACATTTTCTAAGGACTCTCCCAATGAATCTCAACCTGGTACCCGCCTTACCAACAATTAATTTTATATGATCATTCCACTTCAAATCGTTCCGTGCGCATACTCCCAGATATTTTACAGAAGTAACGGCTACCAGTGTTTGTTCCGCTATCATATAATCATACAATAAAGGATCCTTCTTCCTATGTATTCGCAATACATCACATTTGTCTATGTTAAGGGTCAGTTGCCACTCCCTGCACCAAGTGCGTATCCGCTGCAGATTTCCCTGCATTTCGCTGCAATTTTCTAATGCTGCAACTTCTCTGTATACTACAGCATAATCCGCGAAAAGCCGCATGGAACTTCCGACACTATCTACTACGTCATTTATATATATTATGAAAAGCAATGGTCCCATAACGCTCCCCTGTGGCACGCCAGAGGTTCATGCACGACTGACAAAGTTGCGCCCACACATACCGTTTTATTTGACAAATCCGCCACGATCGTGGTAGACTGACGACAAAACGTTAGATGTTTACCACGCTTAATGAATGACCGATGGTTTGCTCTCTGTATGGCGTCGTGGCATTTGCGAGAATTTTGGCAGTGAGCCTGGAAAAAGGAGAGATGGGGGAGGGGCTGTGCTGTCGCGTTGTGCGCCGCGGCGGTTAACTGGGGCACGCGTCTGCAGGCGATGAGTTAATCGCGCATTGTGCGCGCAATTCTTTCTCAGGCAGCTGCGGGCCGGAAGCGCAGGCCGGCAAAAAGCAGCGCAGCCGCCGCCGCCGCCGCCAGCTGCCGGCCGGCCTTCGCCTCCGCGTCCACTACAATACGCGCTACGCTACTACACACACTCCACTACAGCCGGCCCACCGCATGCCGTCACTGTAGGCGGAAACACCTGCTGGCGGCCCGTGCGCGTCATTCTTACCGACACCTTCTCGTGCAGCAGACCTGACTATGCGGCCGTGACGTCACTGCTATCAGGCGGCAGCAGCCCGACACCTGCATGACGTCGCCCTCACACGGGACGCGAAAGCTGATGTGGACGAGCTACTACACGAGTTTTGTGTCGTCAGTTCCAGTTATTTCACTTTGAGGAGGCACTGCCGCGCGTGAAACACGAAATAAGTACAAGAAATGTTCAAATGTGTGTGAAATCTTATGGGACTTAACTGCTAAGGTCATCAGTCCCTAAACTTACACACTACTTAACCTAAATTATCCTAAGGACAAAAACACACACCCACGCCGGAGGGAGGACTCGAACCTCCGCCGGGACCAGCTGCACAGTCCATGACTGCAGCGCCTTAGACAGCTCGGCTAATCCCGCGCGGCACGAAATAAGTAGCACGATATTTCGGCAATGTGCAGCCGTTCGTTTAATCAATAAGAATGGTCCTTACGTCACAAGCACAACTTGCGAGACGCCATGTTGGATTCATTCATTTTCAGTTGAAGCCCATATTTCGTGAGTTTTATATTATAACTTACGACCTATGAAGTAGCCGAGCGGTTTTAGGCGCTACAGTCTGGAACCGCGTGATCGCTACGATCGCAGGTTTGAATCCTGCCTCGGGCAAGGATGTGTGTAATGTCCTTAGGTCTAAGTTCTGGGGGACTGATGACCTTAGAAGTTAAGTCCCATAGTGCTCAGAGCCAATACGCTGTGTTACAAAACACCAACACATTCAGGAACCGAAAACGCGTCGTTATTGCTATGATCTGTTGCAATTAAATGACGGGAAATGTCATACTTGTGGTTGAAGAAGTTTCGTATTGACTAGTTTCGCATTTGTACTTGCGCATTATGAAAGTACGCCGTTTCTGGATACGAGATGTACACCATTCCTTGAAGACACGTTGGACGGCACGTGTTGCACTAACAAATCGAGTAATTTCATTAACAAATTGCTTATGGACACATCCAGGCACGGTATTTCCTTTCTGACATGTATCCGCGCGATCTAGGGCGTCATGTCACGGTCCTTACGGTTCCCCCCGTCGGATGTTCGACTCCTCCGTCGGGCATGTGTGTGTGTGTGTGTGTGTGTGTGTGTGTGTGTGTGTTGTCTATAGCGTAAGTTAGTTTAAGTTAGATTAAGTAGTGTGTAGGCTCAGGGACCGATGACCTCAGCAGTTTGGTCCCATAAGACCTTACCACAAATTTCCAAATTTCCATGCATCCTGCTGCACTTCTCAGTTACAACTCTACTGCTACATACGCACCACTTCACTACCACGACTTTCGTCAGCGATGGAGGGTCATATGTCCATTTGGTACCAGCCCCACATCACCTACAGCTCTCAAAAGTAGACAGTCCGTAGTATGCTTTAAAAATAAAAACATAAAATGACATAAGGTACTTTATACAGGCTGATTCAGCTGCCCCAACTGCTGGGTTTCATTCAACATGCAACACCTTCGAGGACCACAAGCGAGATTTTCATATCCTCTCGCACGCTAAGCGCAAAATATTAGGGCTACAGAAACATAATGAACAAGACCATTATATTGGAAATTCAAAGTAGTTAAATTTTGATCTGGGACTCGTTTTTACTCTTGGCCACAGTTTTTGAATTATTCAAGTAAAACATCTTTGAAGATCACTTTTGTACGATTGTCTTGAATAATTCGGAAAGTACGCCCTCAAGCGAAAACGTATCACAGTACAAAATTTACCTACATTGAAGTCCCTGCAAAAAGGTCCTGTTCATTTTATCTGTAGAGCTAATAGTTCGCGCGTAACGAGAGAGAGAATATGAAAATCTTGCACGTGGTATTTGGAGGCGTTGTGGGTTGCATAAAACCCAGCGGTAGAGCCAGCTGAGTAAGCCTGTTTACTGTCAATGGATATATGACGCCACAGATCGGTCACCGATTATGTATACTATTCTTTACCGCAGAGTGCATTTATCTTATATAATCTAAACCATTATTTGCCTGCATATCAGCTACAAAGGTATTTTTTACTATTTTTCATTCTTTTAGTTGCTTATTTAAGGACACTATCAAATCATCTGCAGAAATTCACTAAGCCACTTTCCAGTTTTTCACTGAATATTTCATCTTCATGTTTTCTGTAATGCATAAGTGATGCAGGTTAATATTCTGTTATACCCCAAGGACATTTAACTAAAACTATTGGTGGCGTGTGTGTGTTGCGTGCGTAGGTTCAAATGTGCTCGGCACACGTGGTGTGGAAGTGTCAATCTATTTGTCCTAGGCAGAACATGGAAAATTCCTGTCATGTTATTTTATGCATTCCAGAGGCTGAATATGGGTATTATTACCGGAAACGCGTTATGTAGAAAATACAGGAAGGAAAATCGTGACTGCTAGTAGAAAATGTTTTACAACAACAAAACTATATATATATATATATATATATATATATATTGTTGTGAAACAGTTTACTGCCGGCCGCGGTGGTCTAGCGGTTCTGGCGCTGCAGTCCGGAACCGCGGGACTGCTACGGTCGCAGGTTCGAATCCTGCCTCGGGCATGGGTGTGTGTGATGTCCTTAGGTTAGTTAGGTTTAAGTAGTTCTAAGTTCTAGGGGACTTATGACCTAAGATGTTGAGTCCCATAGTGCTCAGAGCCATTTTAACCATTTGAAACAGTTTACTAGCAGTCACGATTTTCCTTCATATATATATATATATATATATATATATATATATATATATATATATATATATGGTTCTGGCGCTGCAGTCCGGAACCGCGGGACTGCTACGGTCGCAGGTTCGAATCCTGCCTCGGGCATGGGTGTGTGTGATGTCCTTAGGTTAGTTAGGTTTAAGTAGTTGTAAGTTCTAGGGGACTTATGACCTAAGATGTTGAGTCCCATAGTGCTCAGAGCCATTTGAACCATTTGAAACAGTTTACTAGCAGTCACGATTTTCCTTCCTATATGTATTGTTAATATCAATAAAGGGGACATCAATCCGTGCAAAAGGAACCACCTCCTAGCCAGCTCTCCTACGTGAGCGAGGTCAATTTTGTATTTTCAAATGGGAACCTCCATTTCTATGGCAGATTCGGATTCTGCGCCGAAAAACACTTACCGTCTACTGAAACCATCCTCTTCCATTCGTGGCAGATGTCACTGTAATCGACAGATATCAGCTGTAACTATTTTTGTTACTAAAAACCGACGCATTTGAATCTACATTTCATTTACCATGTAATTGTAGATCTGTGTGTTCTAACAGACGCTATTGATTTACTTCAACCTTGCAAATTTAATTGTATAGTACAATATAGTGAGCCGATTCAGTGTCTGGTTAGAAAATACGTTTAGCGTGATCCACGAACAATGACGTGGATGTAGTAGATTTCTGTTCGCATCAAAATGTTTGATTTTGGTGAGTCTCCTTGCCTCTCACTGCATAATTTCGGCCAATCCCCTTGCCTCTCACTACTGGGGTGCTTGATTTCGGCTTGATGGGTAATAGGAAACTATTACGTCGTCGTTGTTGTTTCTGGGTAACGAAAAGGTAATTTCTAACCAGGCCTTGAAACAGCTAACTTTATCGTACCACACAATCAAATTTGCACACTAAAGGAAATAAATATCAACCGTTAGAACATAAAGGTTTCCATTTACATCGTAACTGTACTGTAGAATCCAATGCGTCGGATCTTAATTACCACGAATCCAAGAGGGGTAGTTAGGACGTGGGCAGATGTAGTACAGACAGATGTCCCTTTTACAAGCAGTAAGTTTTATCTAGGACATTTTCTTTGTACGATGCGTCGTTTACGAAGTATTTAGTTATCTCAATGTTAAACAAACAGGACCATTCAAATGGAAACAGAACTCCGGCCATAACAAGACTGTGGAATGCTTCCATTCAAAAGTAATCACCACATGCGTTAAGACATTTATCCCACTGGGAGACGAGAGGATCAGTTCCTGTTTCGTAGAACACGATCTGTCGCTGACGGGTCCACCACCGCACGCACTCCTTCGCTTCCTCGTCCGACTAAAACCGACGTCCTCGCACGTCTTCCCTCAGATCGCCAAAGATATACAAATCACATGGTGAAAGATCCGAACTGTATGGAGGATGTTGCAGTATTTTCCAGCCAAACCACTGAAGCGCAGCCTTCGTCCGACTGGCCGTGCGGGGAAGTACGTTATCGTGCAACACGATGATTCCGTCCGACAGCATTCCTGGGCGCTTTGAGTTGATGGCGCATCGCAGATTCTGTCAAGTGTCTTCGTAGCGCCGTCCGTCGATTGCGGTTCCACGAAAGAGGACGAGTTGCGTGTTTCAGTGTGTATTCAACGTGACTGAGCATACTGGCATCTCATTACATCAGTCACGTCGGGTACGTGAAGACGGAAAGAGGACATACCCACCCAGTGACAGGTAGGAGGTAACGGTGCACTGATCACACACACCGAATAGTCAAAGCGCACGACAGCTGAGAAAGATCGTAGATTCCGTGTAGAGCACTAGTATTTACGAGCCTTCCGGCAGCGTGCGGTGGAACAGGTGGGGTGTGAGCGCGCAGCTGCCGGTTGGCGGTGGCAGTTCAGTTCCGGCTAGGCGTGTAGCTGAGTGTGAGCGCCGGGCGTTACGCAACGCAACGCGGGCGTCGCTATCTGGCGCCGGCAGGCGTGGCCACCCCGTCCTATCAGCTGCAAATATTTGCCTCCCCTGCCCCCTACACTCTCTCTCATACACACACACACACACACACACACACACACACACACACACACACCAACACGCACACAGGTATCGCCTCACTCGCGCTGGCGTCCCGCGAACGGTCAATACGTCCACGTCTTGCCCTCTAATGCTCTGTTGCGAATCATAGGCACAGGGCCTGACGCAACACAGGCGTGCACTTGCGCAGCCGTCCGCTTCGGCCTTGTGTCTGCGTCTGCTGAGTAGATCTCACCAAAACACTCCTGTTTGCAGGCCAACAGTACGACGCACAGTTACCAGTAACCAGAGAAGACCGCGTGACTGCTACGGTCGCAGGTTCGAATCCTGCCTCGGGCATGGATATGTGTGATGTCCTTACGTTAGTTAGGTTTAAGTAGTTCTAAGTTCTAGGGGACTGATGACCTCAGAAATTAAGTCCCATAGTGCTCAGAGCCATTTTTGAACCAGAGAAGACAAATACACTGAAGCGCCAAAGAAAAACTGGTAATAAGCATGCGTATTCAAATACAGATATATGTTAACAGGCAGAATACGGCGCTGCACTCGGTAACGCCTATATAAGTCAACAAGTGTCTGACACAGTTGTTAGATCGGTTACTGCTGCTACAATGGCAGGTTATCAAGGTTTAAGTGACCAGAATGAGATTATCAATCTGCAGCGGAGTGTGCGCTGATATGAAACTTCCTGGCAGATTAAAACTGTGTGCCGGACCGAGACTCGAACTCGGGACTTTTGCCTTTCGCAGGCAAGTGCTCTACCAACTGAGCTACCCAAGCACGACTCACGCCCCGTCCTCACAGCTTTACTTCCGCCAGTACCTCGTATCCTACTTTCTCCTACCTTCCAAACTTTGGTAGAGCTCTTGCCCGCGAAAGGAAAAGGTCCCGAGTTCGAGTTTCGGTCCGGCACACAGTTTTAATCTGCCAGGAAGTTTCATATCAGCGCACACTCCGCTGCAGAGTGAAAATCTCATTCTGGAAACATTCCCCAGGCTGTGGCCTAGCCATGTCTCCGCAATATCCTTTCTTACAGGAGTGCTAGTCATGCTACGTTCGCAGGAGAGCTTCTGTAAGGTTTGAAAGGTAGGAGACCAGGTACTGGCGGAAGTAAAGCTGTGAGGACTGGGGGTGGGTCGTGCTTGAGTAGCTCAGTTGGTAGAGCACTTGCCCGCGAAAGGCGAAGATCCCGAGTTCGAGTCTCGGTCCGGCACACTTTTAATCTGCCAGGAAGTTTCAAGGTTTAAGTGAGTTTGAACGTGATGTTATAGTAGGCGCATAATCGATGGGACACAGCATCTCCGAGGTAAGTGGGGATTTTCCCGTACAACTATTTCACGAGTCTACCGTGAATATCAGGAATACGGTAAAACACCAAATCTCTGACATCGCTGCGGCCGGAAAAAGATCCTTAAAGAATGGCAGCAACGACGACTGAAGGGAATCGTTCAACGTGACAGAAGTTCACCCTTTCCGTAAATTCCTATAGATTTCAATGCTGGGCTATCAACAAGTGTCAACGTGCGAACCATTCAACGAAACACCAACGATATGGGCTTTCGGAGCCGAGGGCCCATTCGCGTATCCTTGATGACTACATGCTACAAAGCTTCACGCCTCGCCTGGGACCGCCAACACCGACATTGGACTGTTGATGGCTGGAAACATGTTGTCTGTTCGGACGAGTCTCGTTTAAAATTGTATCGAGTGGATGGACGTGTGCGGGTATGGAGACAAACTAATGAATCAATGGGCCCTGCATGTTCAAGCTGGTGGAGGCTCTGAAACGGTGTGGGGCGTGTGCAGTTGTATGGGACCCCAGATACGTCTAGATAGGACTGACAGGTGACACACACATAAGCATCTTGTCAGGTCACCTGCATCCATTCATGTCCACTGCGTATTCCGACGGACTTAGACAATTCCAGCAGGACAATGCGGCATCCCAAACGTCCGGAATTGCTACAGTGTGGCTTTACAGACACTCTTCTGAGTTTAAACACTTCCGCTGACTACAAAACTCCCCAGATATGTACATTATTGAGCATATCTGGTATGCCTTGCAACTTGCTGTTCAGAAGAGCTCTCCAGCCCCTCGTACTTTTACGGATTAACGGACAGCCCTGCAGGATTCGTGGTGTCAATTCCCTCCAGCACTACCTCAGACATTATTCGAGTCCATGCCGCGTCTTGTAGTGGCACTTCTGCGTGCTCGCGGGGTCCCTACACGATACAGGTGTACCCGTTCTTTGGCTCTTCAATGTAGGAGCGTACTGTGCACTGTCTTTCTTCCGCGAGTATCTCTTTCCTATTTTCCACATTACACAAAAAGTTCTACTGAATATATTGTTGGACTAGTACTCTCGGTAGAAAGGACTGTAGATTAATTCAGAAGCCACAGCCTAAGGGATTTTTTTTTTCAGTAGAATTCTTCACTCTGCAGAGTAGTGTACGCTATTTTGAAACTTCCTGGCAGATTAACAGCAGATCCAAAGCAGCCCATGTTTTGCTGTGAGGGAAGGATTCTTCTGGAAACAATCCCCTAAGTCGTCAACATCGCTTTATCGCTGCGACATGGTGAATAAATGGTCCACGGAGGTGTTGGTGCTGCAGATTTGTCAGTCTCGAGCTCTCGACGTGTTCTCACATCGTCTTCGTCAGGGGATTTCAGTAAGCCGTTAGGAACTGGAGTTGGCCGAGACTTACGTCATGAAGACGTTTGGCAGTCACGAAACGTCCATACGCTTGTAGACATTATGTCGATATCTAAGGAAGGAAGGAGGGAAGATTAGGGTTTAAAGTCCCGTCGACATGGAGGTCATCAGGACGGGGCACAATCTCAGAACGTTTCAAGGGTGGGCGAGGAAATCGGCTGTGTCCTTTCAAAGGAACCATCCCGGGACACTCCTGGAGCTATTTAGGGAAACCGCGGGAAAGCTAAAGCTTGATGGCCGGACGCGGATTTGAACCACCGTCATTCCGAATCCGAGTCCAATGTGCTAACCACTGCTCCACGACTCTCCGTCTCTATGACGAAAGAATATGTGTAGCAATGCTGATTTCGTTTGGCGATGGATGGTGACGCAGTTGATTTCTTTGTTGCTTCAGCATAAAGCGATTGTCTGTACGCACCACTAATGTTACACCCACTGCTGTTGTCAAACACAACTCCGTCAACAAAAATACAATTATGTCTCATAAAACGGAAATATTATGCTATGCATCCACCTACAGAGATTGTCTCATCAAAGAAGCCGTTGAGATGAGAATGAGTAACAACAGCTTTAACGGGGACAGGTTACAACATTAGTTCAAAATGGCTCTGAGCACTATGGGACTTAACTGCTGTGGTCATAAGTCCCCTAGAACTTAGAACTACTTAAACCTAACTAACCTAAGGACATCACACACATCCATGCCCGAGGCAGGATTCGAACCTGCGACCGTAGCGGTCACGCGGCTACAGACTGTAGCGCCTAGAACCGCACGGACATTGCGGCCGGCTTACAACATTAGTGTTACATATTAGTGCTACATTGGAATTGGCGCTTTATACTGAAATGCAGCCGGCCGCGGTGGTCTAGCGGTTCTGGCGCTGCAGTCCGGAACCGCGGGACTGCTACGGTCGCAGGTTCGAATCCTGCCTTGGGCATGGGTGTGTGTGATGTCCTTAGGTTAGTTAGGTTTAAGTAGTTCTAAGTTCTAGGGGACTTATGACCTAAGATGTTGAGTCCCATAGTGCTCAGAGCCATTTGAACCATTTTGAACTGAAATGCAACAGAGAAGTCAATCGAATCATCCACCATACTACAAAATCAGCGTCACTGTTATTGTTCTTCAGTCGTAGATGTCGACGTAATCTCAGGTCGCATAAGGAAGTCCTGTGACTTCGTGCCTTCTTCATGACATAATTGGGCCAACTTAAGTACCTAGCGGACTACTGAAATGTCCAAACGATGACAGTGGAGGGAGTCGTTGACAGATTCAGACTGAGAAATATGACGCTACACGAACTCCGTGGAGCGCTTATTCAACTTCTTTGGCTGTGTACAAGTTACTCGTAATTCAGTCGACAGAGTATTACCAGCGAAAGGAAAGGGTCTGGGTTCAGTCTCAGTTCGGCAGACAACTGTAATGTTCAGTAAGTTTCAAATTCGGTACCATTTGTCTAAGTAGTCGGCGATCGGTTAGTGGAATCAGACACAGCCTTCCAGTACGTACAGTATCTACCAATATGCAGAGTGTAACTGGTACAAAAGCAGATATTTCTATTGGTGACTGAGGACGGTTGGCTGAGCAGTTCAGCTATCGTTATTAACTGCAGTTCATTCGAAAATTAATGATACCAGACATTCTTGATAGGATGTAAAAGCAAACAAACAATATAACAAACACCGTCCGAACAGTTCATGGAGGCCCAACGGTACCGACTGGCCGCCGTGTCGTCCTCAGACCTTAAACGGTAACCGATTGCGGATACGGTGCGGCATGTGATCAGCACACCGCTCTCTAAGCCGTTGTCAGTTTTCATGCCCGGTGCCGGTACTTGTCAATCAATCAGCTCTTCAACTGACCTCGCAAGGGCTGAGTCCACCCCACTTGCCAACAGCACTCGGAAAACAGGGACGGTGAGGAATCCAAGTACTAGCAAAGCCTGACAGCGTCGCATGTATGCACTTTGGACTTCGCCCCATGCGGCGCTACGTTCTCTTGTCACCACTGCGTGTGCTTATTTACCGATTCGCTAGCTAGACAGGTAGGACTGTACCGACCGCTGTTAAAAGCCGTTCTTCGTGCGACAAAAATTAGTACATTTAACTTTTTTAAAAAATACTTGCAAGGCACCTTAGCAGCTAAAATGTTGACAGTACATATCTTTCGGTGTATTTTTCCTGTGTGAAACTTTTCAGTGTAGGTTTCGATATGTCGGGTTGGACTATTCCCCTGGAAGTCTTGTATCTGCTTTATCTGCAATTAGTCTTATGACGTTGTTCCAATTTCAGTTGCTACGTACACACGTTCCTAGATATTTTACGGATGTGACTGCTTCCAGCGATTGTTATGCATCGTACAGTCTTCGAGCTGACACAGAGGCTTGCGAACCATTCGCGACTGGGACAGGAAAATGGAGAAGTGACAATAGCACAAAGTACCCTCGACCACACTCCGTAAGATTGAGATCTAGATGTAGGTATAAATGTAGGTATAGTTTCTCTACAGAGTGATTTCAGCTGCAGCGACCTCCTAAGTTTAGCCGTGGGGAAGGGTGAAACTAGAGTCAAATTTATTGGGAGAATTGTAAGGTAGTCTTAGAAGAGATTCAGTTAACCAAGTTTTGAATGTTCTTCATCAGTCTGAGACCATTAAAGAGTAAGATTAACGAAGGTGATGAATAAAATCTGAGTTATTTGTTGCGGGTTTGTTTAGTTAGAGTGATTCTGAACAAACAGCAGTGGGAGATGATGCACATCCCGGTGGCCTTACCGACTTTCTAGAGCCTACCGTATACTGTTTCCTTCAGCAAACATCTCGCCTAACGACCACAACCCTAAAATTAGAGAAAGTCTGTTATTCCGTTATAATACAATCGAACTACTACTGTGATAAGTCATTTCAGTTAAATCCTAACTCGAATTATTTACAGGTGAATGGAGAAACTGGTACTAGTTGACCTCGAGGAAGGTCAGCTTGGATTCCGAAGAAATGCGGGAACACGTGAAACAATACTTAGCGTACCATTTATCTTAGGAGATTGAAGGAAAAAAGTAAACCCGCGGTTGTAGCATTTGTAGATTTAGAGAAAGCTTCCGATAATGCTGACTGGACTAAATTCTTCGAAATTCTGAAGATAGCGGAGCTAAAACACGGACAGCTCAAAGCTACTAGGGTAAGTCAATTACTACCTGCAAAGTAGTTACAAAATTTTATTGTAATCAAATAGGAAACTTACAAGAACATCATTTTTCCACATAGTTTCCCTGCGTTTCAACGCGCTTGGTCCATCGTTATACAAGCTTCCTGATGCCCTCATAAAAGAAGATTCTCGGTAGAGCTGCGAGCCAGGGATGCACCGCTTCTTTCACTGCTTCGTCCGAGGCAAATGCCTGAGTGGACCAAACAAGTGATAGAAGGGGCAAGATCGGGACTATATGGAGGGTGATCCAGTACTTCAAATTTGAGTTTCTGGAGCGTTTCAGCAGTGTGGGCAACAGTATGCGGACGGGAATTGTCGTGCAACAACACAACACCTTTTGACAGCAATCTTCGGCGTTTGCTTCGAATTGCAGGCTTTAGCCTGGAGTAAGCATCTCACTGTAACGTTTACTGTTTATTGTTGTGTGCCTTCCCCCATAATGTTCCAGTACTGGACCTTGTGCGTCCCAAAAACCGTAAGCATCAGTTTTCCTGTGGGCGGTTGTGTCTTGAACTTTTTCTTGCACTGCGAATTTGGATGTTTCCATTCCACATTCCATAGCTTACTCTCCGGCTCGTAATGATGAATCAATGTTTCGTCACCAATAATGATCCTGTCTAAGAAGTTGTCCCCTTCGTTACCATAGCGAGCCAAATGTTTTTGCAGATGTCCAAGCGCGTTTGTTTATGCAGCTGTGTGAGTTGTTTTGGGCCACATCTCGCACAAAGTTTATGAAACCCAAGTCTGCTGTGGATGATTTCATAGGCAGAACCGTGACTGATTTGCAGACGATGTGCCACTTCGTCAATAGTCAATCGTCCGTCTAAGAGAATCACTTTACGTGAACGCTCAATGGTTTCTTCATTTGTGGCGGTAAACGGTCGTCCGGCTCCTTCACCGTGCGTAACACTTGTGCGAACATTTCGGAATTTTTCAATCCATTCGTAGAGACACCGTTGTGGTAAAACACTGTTCCCGTACTGTACCGAATGCCTTCGATGAATTTCGGCCCCTGATACGCCTTCCGACCGCAAAAAAAAAAAGAGGAAACGGATCACTGAACGTTGTTCTTCTTTGGTGCAAATAGACAGCGGAGCAGCCATGATTAACAGCACGGCAGCGATAACGGAACTGACCTAGCAGCATGAAAATTGCAAAGATATAACAACAAATAAATAAAGCATGCGTCATCAACGTAAAACGGCAGTGCTACCAAAATAAACAAAAATATAACTAAATTGCGGATAATAATTGACTTACCCTCGTACATAATTTATACAGAAACTATACTGGAGTTGTAAGTGTCCAATAACATGAAAGAGGAGCAGTGGTTGAAAAGGGAGTGAGACAGAGTTGTAGCTTATAGCCGATGTTGTTCAGTTTGTACATTGAACAAGCCGTGAAGCAAACCAAGGAGAAAATAGTAATCAAACTTCAGCGAGAAGAAATAAAAACTTTGCCATTTGTCGATGACATTGTAATTCTGTAAGAGACGGCCAAAGGAATTGGGAGGTAAATGTATGTGCTAAGAAGTATTTTGTGAAGATATTTGTGTGGAGTGGAGCCTTTTACCAATGTGAAACGTGGACGATAAGAATTTCAGACAAGAAGAAATAGGAGCTTTCGAAACATGCTGCTACAGAAGAACAGTGGGAATTATTTGGGTAGATATGAAAACTAATGAGATGGTAAGGAATCGGACTGGCGAAAACTGAAATTTATGGCACAGCTTGACTAAAAGAAGGGACCGGTTGATAGGACATAACCTATGGCGTGGTCAAGCAATCGTCACTGAAGGAAGGCATGGTGGACGGGAAGGGGGAGGGAAAACTGGAGAGGGCGAAAACGGTTTGGATGCGGTAAGCAGGTTCAAACGGATGTAGGTTACGGGAGCTAAGCAAAGCTGAAAAGGCTCACAATAGACTAACTCTGAAAGCTACACGAAGCTACAAGGACATTCTTTCAAGGGTGAAAGGAGCAGGATGGAAGAAGAAGGGAGGAATGATACTGTTACATAAAGTATCCACACAAGGTTCGTTGGCTTGCGGAATACGAATGTAACATGAAGCAATCACTGAGGATGAGTGGGAGAATTGTCATCTGACTATTTCGCGATGGTTACAAGAATGTCCACGATCTTCACCGATTGATAGAGTCTATAAATTTAGATCAGTCATGGGAAAAATGAGCAGTTAGTCATGATTTCATTCGGGCGGCGTGAATAAGTTACACAAATGTCAACAAAAATCAATAGCCACAACAAGATGAGTTGTAAAGTGCGATTTACGTATTTGGATTAAGAGGTGAAAATTTCCTCAAGTTTTGTGTTAATGTTATTTATATAAAGTACATTACTGGCCATTAAAATTGCTACACCACGAAGATGACGTGCTACAGACTCGAAATTTAACCGACAGGAAGAAGATGCTGTGATATGCAAATGATTAGCTTTTCAGAGCATTCACACAAGGTTGCCGCCGGTGGCGACACCTATAACGTGCTGAGATGAGGAAAGTTTCCAACCGATTTCTCATACACAAACAGCAGTTGACCGGCGTTTCCTGGTGAAACGTTGTTGTGATGCCTCGTCTAAGGAGGAGAAATGCGTAAAATCACGTTTCCGACTTTGATAAAGGTCGGATTGTAGCCTATCGCGATTGCGGTTTATCGTATCGCGACATTGCTGCTCGCGTTGGTCGAGATCCAACGACTGTTAGCAGAATATGGAATCGGTGGGTTCAGGAGGGTAATACGGAACGCCGTGCTGGATCCCAACGGCCTCTTATCACTACCAGTCGAGATGACAGGCATCTTATCCGCATGGCTGTAACGGATCGTTCAGCCACCCCTCGATCCCTGAGACAACAGATGGGGACGTTTGCAAGACAACAACCATCTGCACGAACAGTTCAACGACGTTTGCAGCAGCATGGACTATATCAGCTCGGAGACCATGGCTGCGGTTACCCTTGACGCTGCATCAAAGACAGTAGCGCCTGCGATGGTGTACTCAAGGACGAACCTAGGTGCACGAATGGCAAAACGTCATTTTTTCGGATGAATCCAGGTTCTGTTTACAGAATCATGATGGTCGCATCCGTGTTTGGCGACATCGCGGTGAACGCACATGGAATCGTGTATTCGTCATCGCCATACTGGCGTATCACCCGGCGTCTTGGTATGGGGTGCCATTGGTTACACGTCTCGGTCACCTCTCGTTCGCACTGATGGCACTTTGAACAGTGGACGTTACATTTCAGATGTGTTACGACCCGTGGCTCTACCCTTCATTCGATCCCTGCGAAACCCTACATTTCAGCAGGATAATGCACGACCGCATGTTGCAGGTCCTGTACGGCCTTTCTGGATACAAAAAATGTTCGACTACTGCCCTGGCCAGCACATTCTCCAGATCTCTCACCAATTGAAAACGTCTGGTCAGTGGTCGCCGAGCAACTGGCTCGTCACAATACGCCAGTACTACTCTTGATGAACTGTGGTATAGTGTCAAAGCTGCATTGGGCAGCTGTACCTGTACACGCCATCCAAGCTCTGTTTGATTCAATGCCCAGGCGTATCAAGGCCGTTATTACGGCGATAGACGGTTGTTCTGGGTACTGATTTCTCAGGATCTATGCACCCAAATTGCGTGAAAACGTAATCACACGTCAGTTCTAGTATAATATATTTGTCCAATGAATGCCCGTTTATCATCTGCATTTATTCTTGGTATAGCAATTTTAATGGCCAGTAGTGTAAATACAGCAGTAGTATGTATAGGCTTTTGACAATAGTGACCGGTAAGCGCTCTTTGAAATTCTGGTGGTACAAGGATAAAATATTTTGAGTGATATGTTATCTACAGTTTTTAGAGAAATCAGACTACGGTTATGACAGTTGAAGGACTTGAAAGGGAAGCGGTAGTTGAGAACAGAGACTGACAGTGTTGTAGCCTATCCACGATTTTCACTGCGCAGCAGAATTAAGGGATCACATTTTCGAAGCTCCGTAATTCCCACTTATTAGGCCGCATAAGTTCTAAATTTGGTTCAAAGGTGGGTGCAACCTTCCTCTCTAACGGCACAAAATCTTGGCACCTTGCGGCCTCACTCTCCTGTTCGACGACGCTTCAGCCAGCAAGGTGTCGACACAACCGAAACAAGGCCACATCCCTGAAGTTCGTGTGAGCTGTAAGGTGGGTTAATGGTGTCACGTTGGCACCAAATTTCACCATAATTCTGTCCAACGCCACTGTGGGCGTCTCACATGATCAGAAGGTAGTCAAGGTCCCTCTTAACCACATTTCATCTCTTCTTTTGACGTCTCTGCGATGGAGGTCAAAACTGCGACACTCGCTGCAGATATCACACGGTCTTCTTATGGGTATCAGAGGGAAAGTCGGCACTGAAAGGCCTCAGGTAGTGGCATAAAAGGTGTTAATGAAACCATCCCTTTCACCGGAGTGTTCATTCCCACCATTTCGCGTTCGAAAACGATAGATCGCAGTGCGATAAAATGAAATAAAATTTGACACTGCTAGCACGGTTGGTCGTTTCAACCCTTCTATAAGGACATTGTGTGGCTGCATCCCTATTGAAGGTGTTGTGGCCGGCCGCGGTGGTCTAGCGGTTCTAGGCGCTCAGTCCGGAACCGCGCGACTGCTACGGTCGCAGGTTCGAATCCTGGCTCGGACATGGATGTGTGTGATGTCCTTAGGTTAGTTAGGTTTAAGTAGTTCTAAGTTCTAGGGGACTGATGACCACAGATGTTAAGTCCCATAGTGCTCAGAGCCATTTTTTGAAGGTGTTGTGGGTTGGCAGGAGAGCCAACTCCGGGTTACTAGAGGAAGCCGAAAGGCACGCGTTTTAACTCACGCAGGCTGGCGTGAGGTCTGGAACAGGACAAAGAAATTAGAATTTAGGAAAAACGGACGTAGCTGGTGGAATACTTAACTTTAATCCATTAATGGTGAACGTCGCTCTTGACGGTACATTATTCATAATATCAATAGTAACTGAACAGGGCGCCTTGCTAGGTCGTAGCAAATGACGTAGCTGAAGGCTGTGCTAACTATCGTCTCGGCAAATGAGAGCGTATTTTGTCAGTGAACCATCGCTAGCAAAGTCGGTTGTACAACTGGGACGAGTGCTAGGGATTCTCTCTAGACTAGACCTGCCGTGTGGCGGCGCTCGGTCTGCGATCACTGATAGTGGCGACACGCGGGTCCGACGTATACTAACGGACCGCGGCCGACTTAAAGGCTACCACCTAGCAAGTGTGGTGTCTGGCGGTGACACCACAGAAGGTGATCGCACTCTTTTGTAGTAGTGTAGCACAGTCCAATTTTTGCTGTTGTGTACAGGGTGCAACCACAAGGCGCCGTCCGAAACCAATCGACGAAATTTGAACGTGACCCGTGCAACAAAGGAGTTATTCATTTTTCGTGCCCTCATACGGCACCTCATGTGACTGGTTTAGAGCTTGAGGGTTAGGGAATCTCTTTCACACTCCTCAGGCGTATTTGCCTGCCTTCAGGCGCCAGAGCAGCCGCAAGGCAGAATGAGTGTCGAAGTTTCAGACACATACATCTGTAACCTGCTCAACTAAGGTGGCACCCAAGGTATGTTCGAACTGGGAGATGGGGGGAAGGGGGGTTGTAGCAGGACTCTTTGCCCTTTTACTCACGCATGTCTTAATGTTGCACCCCCTCCCCTTATTCTCCTTCACGATTACGTCATAGGAAGGCGCGAAGAAGGAGGGATATAAACGCACAAGCAAAGTTTCCTGCCGCAGATCATGTTCAGATTCCGTTGAATGATTTTGAATGGTCCCCGGTGGTTCCAGCCTGTACACAAGGTCAAAAATTGGGATCGCATTCCGCTCAAAAGGGGGTCAGATCACGTCTAATGAGGATGCAGCTCCACAGGTTCCTTAGAGAAATGTTGAAACCTCCGAGAGTGGTTAGCAGTAACAAAGGTTTTCAGGAACATCTTCCTGTTTCTCATCGCACTGCGAACTGTCGTATTCGACCGTGAAATGTGTGGGAATAAACGTCCCAGGGAAAGGAGTTGTTTCACTGAGGCCCTTCATGCCACCACCTGAAGCCTTTTCGTGCCGATTTCGAGCGGCGGTGTGTCTGAAATATTTTCTTCGGCCGCTCGTAGGAGAACTGCATGATCTGAACGATCGGTGTCGCGCTTCTAACATCTATCACGGAGGCATGTCTTTTTTTGCAGTCTGTTGTTTAAAAGAAACTGGTGGTTTAATAGAGTTAAATAAAGCTTTTGGCCAAATCATAATTTCTCGAAAATATTTTAAAGTTGGAAAACATCACATTCTTCCGCACAAAAGAATTATGCAAATGGGACGAAAATCGTAGCTGTGATGTACGCGTACAGACAGACAAATGATTACAGTTACAGAAAAACTGGTTGATTTGTTTAAGAGAAAGAGCATCATAAATTCACCAAGTCAATAATGCGTTGGTTCACCTCTGGCCTATATGCAAGCAGGTATGCAGCATGGCATTGATTGATAGAGTTGTTGTGTGTCCTCAGAGATATCGTGCCAAATTCTGTACAACTGGCGTGTTACGACGTCAAAAACTGATCTGGTGGGAGGGTCCTGCTCACAATTCTCCACACGTTTACAATTGGGGAGACATGTAGTGACATTGCTGGTCAAAGTAGTGTTTGGCATGCACGAAGACAAGGAGTAGAAGTTTTTACCGTGTACGGGCGATCATTATCATGCTGAAATGTAACCCTGGGATGATTGCCATGAAGGTAAAAAAAATAAAAAAAAAAAACGGAGCGTAGAATATCGCCGATGCACAGCTGTGCTTTAAGGTAGCCGCGGATGAGAACCAAAACTTCAGCCAATGAGATTCCAGACCAAAGACGTCTCTGGAGAGGCCCCAGAGAGCAGTGGAATACCATCTTGACTCTCACCCGCCGTACGGCTCAACAACTAGGTGTGGTGCTCTGGGGTACCATTTTAGCAGAATCCCTTTCGCTATCATCCGCGGCGCCCTTAGAGCATAGCGGTACTTCAACGATGTTCTACGCCCCACTTTGTTGCCCTTCAAGGCAAGCCGTCTTGGGCTCACAATACAGCAACATAATGCCCGACCCCACACGGCGATAGTTTCAACTGCTTGTCTTCATGCTTGCCAAACCCTATCTAGGCCAGCGAGATCGGCACATCTATCTCCAATTAAGAGCATTCGGAGCACTGTCGGCAGGTCCATCCATCCATCTCGGGATTCAGATGATCTGAATGACACGATTTAAATGACACAACAGAAACAAATACACAAAAAAAATGTTTATACTCGGGTCTATTCTTGTATTATCATTTCCTCTCCGCACAAGTTTTGAAAAACTGAAGCACAGTTTGGGCATTAACCTATTGTGTGTGCCCACAGTTTCTTCATAATTTCTGTGTAGTAATGTGACATTCAGTGATACTTTGGAAAAAACGATGCCGTACTGGTCGAGGGTATTAAGTGATTGGCTAACTATGTTGTTTCATGGTTTTCACAAACGCAGTCGCATAACTATTTCACAATTCAGTAGTTTTGACAACATAGCAGGAAAGATGACCACTAGGTGCTGGAAACCGGTTACGTCACTGTGAATGGCTCATATAACTGTGTTGTAAAAAATTTGTAGAATAAATGAGCAATATAAACAGCTTTTCAAGAGGTTTTATTTTTTAAAAAGTTCCTTTTACTACAGCAATTTAAAAATGGAAAATGTTTCTCTCCATAATAGAAAATAATCTATGGGTGGAAATTTAATACTTTGCTTAACATTTGTGACAAACTGAAACTACATCAGTACTCAAACCTGTGTTCCATAGACCAGTTAGCCGCTACGAACATCTTGTGCACTGAAGCTGACAGCTGTTTGTCATTTGTGTTACAGGCTGTAGGCCTTCCCAACTTCAGTGATCGTCCTCCCGACAATCATTTCTTTTTCGAGTTCTTCACATTTTTCATGGAGCCATTTCGTCTTAGCTTCCCTGCACTTCCTATGTATTTCATTCCTCAGTGACTAGTATTTCTGCAATCCAGAAATTTCCTGAGTGTTTTTGTGTTTCCTTCTTTCATCGATCAACTGATGTATTTCTTCCGGTTACCCATGGTTTGTTCGCAGTTACCTTCCTTGAACCTGTGTTTTTCTTGCCAACATCTGTGATTGCAATTTCTAGAGACGTCCATTCCTCTTCAACTGTACTGCCTACTAAACTATTCCTTGTTGCAGTATTTATAGCCTTAGAGAACTTCAACCGTATCTCGTAATTCCTTAGTACTTCCGTATCACACCTCTTTGCATACTGATTCTTCCTGACTAATGTCTTAAACTTGAGCCTACTCTTCATCACTACTATATTGTGATTTGAGTGTATGTCTGCTCGTGAGTGCGCCTTACAATTCAGTATCTGATTTCGGAATCTCTGTCTGACCATGATGCAATCTAACTGAAATCTTCCCGTATCGCCCGGCCTTTTCAAGTATACCTCCTCCTCTTGTGATTCTTGAACAGAGTATTCGCTATCACTACCTGAAACTTGTTACAGAAATCAAATAGTCTTTCTTCTCTCTCATTCCTTCTCCCAAGCCTATATTCTTCTGTAACCTTTTCTTCTACTCCTTCTCCTGCAACTGCATTACAGTCTCTCATGACTATTAGATTTTCATCTCCCTTTATGTACTGTATTACCCTATCAACATCCTCATACACTTTCTGTATCTCTTCATCTTCAGCTTGCGACGTCGGCATGTTTACCTGAACAATCGTTGTTGATGTTGGTTTGCTATCGATTCTGATAAGAACAACCCTATCACTGAATTTATAACGGATCTTTTACGTTGGGATAAATTTATTTTATTTTTTGGTAGATGTTTTCGTTGAAAAGCTGAATAAATTGTAATTAGGAATGATTTAATTAAGCAGAGTAGAGCAGATAAGGTCAAAGAGATGTTCATTGGGCGGACATTGTCGTAATATAACGTCATTGCGTTGTTCGGTTGTTAAAACAAGTCGTTTGTGTTCCGTTCTGCTGTTCGCTCGCGCGCGTATCTGAAAGGAATTAATTCGGGGACTAGAATAAACTTTCACATAATAGTTACGATTCGATGTTACGACAAAAGGGGTTAACGTCAGTGTTAATTAGAATGGTGGGCGACAGGATTAGTTTTGACAGATACGTGAAAACGGACGTAACGAAAGTTGTTCGCCTATCATCCTTGAACGTGACTTTTTATTCAATTAACGATTGCGGGCTCATTAAAAGCTATTATTTCATGATTAGGATCAATCCCTCTTTCCTCCTAGATAGTGATCATTTATTAACATTTACGTCATAAGAAAAAGGATTATTAATGAAAGTGATGTTAAATGGCAATTACGTGTTATTCCGTTAGTGTGGAACCGACGTAATATCTCTGAAATGACAATGATATATAATTTTTGTAAAATACTGAACTGAGATAGGAAATAAATTGAAATTAGTGAACATTTGATACTGAGACTATAGAAGCAGAAGCGCTTAATGTTTCTCTTCTCTAAAATGGCAAAATAGGTACGAACTTTAATTCAATAGTCGACATTATGTATTGCAAAGACATTAGCATTTCATACTTACTTTGACGACGCTCTGTTAAACAAAGGAACGTTGAGTCTCTGTACGAGTAATAAAATTAAATCTAAAAACATAATTAATAACGGTGAACTCCGCTTTAACAAACTGTATTGCGTGTCGTTATCGGGCAATAACTGCTCAACCCTGGAGACTTGTGTGGTGAAATTAGAAGTCGGCCATATAAAACGAACTTAAAAATCCATTCAAGCTACAGTGGAGTCGGCACAACACGACGTGGGCAGTTATAAACTGTACACAGTAACATACTCTCTGTCCTACCTTCCTATTCATAACGAATCCTACTCCCATTATACCATTTTCCGCTGCTGTTGATTTTACGCTACACTAATCTGGACATAATTTGGCACGAAATCGTCAGGAGATCATCCAAGAACACCATCAATCAATGCAAAGCCGAATAATTGCTTGCATAAGAGCCAGAGGTGTACCAACGCGTTACTGACTTCCTCAATTTGTGGTACATCTACATTACTGCACATGACGGTCACTGAGAACATTTGTTCTGTGCATGAAGGACCCTTGAGGCGCCTAGTTGTTTTCACTGCATTGTATGGAATTCGAAGGTTCTGTTATAGTTCACTAACTTGCTGTCTTCAAGTTAATGTCCCCAGCGCAGAAAACAGCACGCAGGTCGTAGGTTCTGTATTTTGAGGCTGAAACTGACTTTTAGCGAGGTTCTGTTCTGAAATAATGTATCACTTCTTTGGGATGCCACTCGCGTATTTTAATATAGCCACACGAGAAGACTACATGATCTTAACACAACACCTTCTGATACAGCAAAGTACACGATCAAACACAATGTTTACGTAAATGTATCTTTACACTATTTGTGGCACGTGTCTATGCTTCATGACTACCGGAGTGAATCTTTTAATACTGAATACTGGCAAACACATCCTGCCACAGACAACATGTCTGTTCTTCTCGACTGCCTAATCCAGAGTGACGAACAGCCCGAAACACTTCGCACGCCTTACCAGAAAAGGCGTCACCCGAACGCTTCCGAAGTGCTCCGTCTGCAATTTCGTCAGTCTTTTGTTTTTGTTTTAAATTGTTTTTAATAATTCTAAAATGACTGATTGATAGTCAGCTGTTGACAAATATTTATATCAAAAAGTGAAGTCATTCCAATGAGTAGTTTAAATAATAATAATAACTATACTTTAACGTTTTGGCGCCCTTGCTCCGAACACAGCAGAGAATCACAGAGCAATAGCATTATGCAGGCGGTCTTTCTCACGGGAATGGTACCAAATCTAACATCTATCACAGGTACCTCACACCACATTTTGTCATCTATATATTTCTTGCATCTCCACTGCTCTGGGAACAGCTTCTTGGAGCCTAATATGATGCCTGACTAAGCCAGAAATATTACAGCTTTCAGAGCCGAAGGCCCACTCGTGCGCCCTTGATGACTGCACGACACAAAGCTTTACTCCTCGCCTGAGCGTACCAACACCGACAGTGAACTGTTGATGACTGAAAAGACGTTGCCTGGTCGGACGAGTCTCGTTTCAAAGTGTATCGAGCGGATGGACGTGTACGGATATGGAGACAACGTCATGAATCCATATTGGTGTGGGGCGTGTGCAGTTTGAGTGGTATGTGGCCCTGATACGTCTAGATACGAATCTATAGGAGACGCCCATGTAAGCATCATGTCTGATCACCTGCATCCGTTCATGTCCATTGCACATTCCGACAGACTTGGGCAATTCCAGCAGAACAATGCGATACCCCACTTGAAGAGAATTGCTACAGAGTGGATCCAGGAATATCCTTCTGAGTTTAAACACTTCCGCTGGCGACCAAACTCCCCAGACATGAACCTTATTGAGTATATCTGTTATGCCTTGCAGCATGCTGTTCAGAAAAGATCTCGAGCTCCTCGTACTCTTACGGATTTATGGGCAGCCCTGCAGGATTAATGGTGTCAGTTCCCTCCAGCACTACCCCAGACATTATTCGAGTCCATGCCACGTCGTGCTGCGGCAGTTCTGTATGCGAGCCAGGTGTACCAGTTTCTTTGGCTCTTCAGTGTAGTTTTGCTTCATTAATTGTGTTATAAGCTTTTGACAATGTTGACTGGAATACTCTCTTTCAAATTCTGAAGGTAGCAGGGGTAAAATACAGGGAGCGAAAGGCTATTTACAATTTGTACAGAAACCAGATGGCAGTTATAAGAGTCGAGGGGCATGAAAGGGAAGCAGTGGTTGGGAAAGGAGTGAGACAGGGTTGTAGCCTCTCCCCGATGTTATTCAATCTGTATATTGAGCAAGCAGTAAAGGAAACAAAAGAAAAATTCGGAGTAGGTATTAAAATTCATGGAGAAGTAGTAAAAACTTTGAGGTTCGCCGATGACATTGTAATTCTGTCAGAGACAGCAAAGGACTTGGAAGAGCAGTTGAACGGAATGGACAGTGTCTTGAAAGGAGGATATAAGATGAACATCAACAAAAGCAAAATGAGGATAACGGAATGTAGTCAAATTAAGTCGGGTGATGCTGAGGGACTTAGATTAGGAAATGAGACACTTAAAGTAGTAAAGGAGTTTTGCTATTTAGGGAGTAAAATAACCGATGATGGTCGTAGTAGAGAGGATATAAAATGTAGACTGGCAATGGCAAGGAAAGCGTTTCTCAAGAAGAGAAATTTGTTAACATCGAATATAGATTTAGGTGTCAGGAAGTCGTTTCTGAAAGTATTTGTATGGAGTGTAGCCATGTATGGAAGTGAGACATGGACGATAACTAGTTTGGACAGGAAGAGAATAGAAGCTTTCGAAATGTGGTGCTACAGAAGAATGCTGAAGATAAGGTGGGTAGATCACGTAACTAATGAGGAGGTATTGAATAGGATTGGGGAGAAGAGAAGTTTGTGGCACAACTTGACTAGAAGAAGGGATCGGTTGGTAGGACATGTTCTGAGGCATCGAGGGATCACAAATTTAGCATTGGAGGGCAGCGTGGAGGGTAAAAATCGTAGAGGGAGACCAAGAGATCAATACACTAAGCAGATTCAGAAGGATGTAGGTTGCAGTAGGTACTGGGAGATGAAGAAGCTTGCACAGGATAGAGTAGCATGGAGAGCTGCATCAAACCAGTCTCAGGACTGAAGACAACAACAACAACAACAATTGTGTTATGGATTAATCATAATCTAATGTAAATTAACAAGTTTCTACACTATTTTATTTCTCATATTGTTAGGTTCTGTTATATAACATTGGTATTTTGTCCTTGTATCGATAATTATATTAATATTTGCTGCTATGCGAGTGGAAAGTGACCACTGCACGCAGTCGCGTTTTTGAGCCAATCGGCTGTGTTTTGCGATGCTGCCACTGCTATCTCCGCGGCCCGCATTCCGGCAGCTGGCGAATGCAGCGATGTTATCGGAGCGGCGGTATAGCCGAGCGCATGCCGGGCGCTCTCGGGTTGTCAGCCGGCGCCGGCGCCAGAGCTGCAGAGGCGGAAGTGCTTGCGGAGGCGGCGCGGCGCGGCGGCTGCTACCGGCGCAGCAGCAGCAGCAGCAATAGCGGGAGCAACAGCCAGGGCCGCCTGGGTGGCGCCATGTTGCGCGACACGACATCCCCTCCTACCGCTGTCGCCGTCGCTGTAGTCTCGCCTCGCCCTATCCTGCACTGCCACTCTGTACGAGTACCTCACGACCTCGCGTACCTTGTCGTCACCGGCGGTGGCCGTGGACAAACTAGGCGTTTCGCATCACAGAGCAACGCGGCACAGGGCCAAACAAGTACTGGCTTCTACTACACCACAATACCAAAAAGAATAAGATCTAAGAAGAAATGCCGACCGGAGTGGCCGAGCGGTTGTCGGCGCTGCAATCTGGGGCCGCGCGACCACTACGGTCGCAGGTTCGAATCCTGCCTCGGGCAAGGATGTGTGTGATGTCCATAGGTTAGTTAGGTTTAAGTAGTTCTAAGTTATAGGGGACTGATGACCTCAGAAGCTAAGTCCCATAGTGCTCAGAGCCATCTGAATCATTTGAACCAAGAAGAAATGATGTGAATGTGACGGAAATCGGTAGATGTGAGGAGGTAAAGAACGATGATCGTTATTAACACCAACAATCAATTCATTCTTCCTTTCTTGCCGTAAAGCCCATATCGATGACGTTTCGTTGAATGGTTCGCACGCTGACACTTATTGATGACCCAGCATTGAAACCTGCAGCAATTAATGAAAGGGTTGCACTTCTGTCAAGGTAAACAATTCTCTTCAGTCGTCATTGGTGCCGTTCTCGTAGGATCTTTTTTCCGGCCGAAGCGATTCCGGGGATTTGAGGTTTTACCGGATTCCTGATATTCACGGTACACTCGTGAAATAGTCGTACGGAAAAGTCCCCGTTTGATCACTACCTCAGAGACGCTATGTTCTATCGGTCGTTCTGTGACTATAACACCACGTTCAAACTCACTTAAATCTTGATAACCTGCCATCGTAGCAGCAATAATCGATCTAACAACTGCGCCAGACACTTGTTATGTTATATAGGCATAGCCGGCTGCAGCGCCCATGCTGCCTGCTTACATATCTGTGTATTGGAATACGCATGCCTGTACCACTTTCTTTGGCACTTCAGTGTGTTATGTAAAGCAAAAGATATCAGTTGTAAAACCAAACACTTGTAAAGTCGTTTTAGTGACGACAGGCTCGAAGTTTTCCCGAGCCCTCTGTCACTGAAACAGTTACGATTTCAGAGGCAAAATTCCTTTTTCACTAACCACCCTCACACTTTTCTATACTATTTGTATTCCCTTTAATCATTATTTATTTATGTTTTCCAATCTTTGATTTTTATTGCATTTTATTTTTTAGCTTGTATTTTTACTAACGAAGAACTAAAAAAAATTCTAATTTTTAACACACTGTCACAGTAGTAACTGTATTAGTAGAACTGTATTGGTAACTGCCCACAAACTGTTATACAGATAGTGGGCTAGTTGCAGCAAGTAAATAAAATAAATAAAAAATAAACAGCAACAAGAACAGACCTACTTTTTTTAATTGCCTTTCGGGACGTGCGCATACAAACGTTTCTACAGTGGGAGATACAACAGTGTGTTTCGACATTTCTAAACATTCAATAGGGCCAAGCTGTACCATGGTACGAAGCTATACAACCTTAGACATGCCATGTGACGCCGTGCAGGTGATTATTGTGTCAGTTATAACGGTATGAAGATAAGGACAACACAACATCCAGTCCCTGAGGGGAGTAAACCTCCAATCGGCCAGCAATTGAACGCGTGCAGTTCAGTTAGCAATCTGCTGCGCTGAACCCGCAGCTTCCGAGGCGTACAAGGGCAGAAGGTAGGAGAAAAAGAAAGCTAAGTGTTTTACAACGTCTACAACGAGGTCGTTAGGCTCGATGCGCGCAAGCGCTTTATTATAGCGAGCTCGTTGCGTGATTTAGAAGAACACATGTAATGGAATCACACAGGTACAGCAATGAAGCTGCGAATACGCGGCGAGAGAAACGTGCTCTCCAACCGCTGCTTGATTGCAGTGATCTCGCCGATCGCCACTATGTAGCACTCATTTCAAAAATGGGCATTGCAGAAGTGTTCGCAACACTAGCAGCGGTTATCGTGAGCACTTCATCCATGCAGATGATGTTTATTGAGAGTCTAAGGCGCTGCAGTCATGGACTGTGCAGCTAGTCCCGGCGGAGGTTCGAGTCCTCCCCCGGGCATGGGTGTGTGTGTTTGTCCTTAGGATAATTTAGGTTAAGTAGTAAGCTTAGGAACTGATGACCTTAGCAGTTAAGTCCCATAATATTTCACACCCATTTGAACATTTTTTTTTATGTAAGAGGTGAGGAAATACCTTAAATACGGGACACAGCTCGCGTGAAGTTCCACACTAAGATAAAGCAGAAGATCCCGGGTTCGAACCCTACTACGCACATATTTTTTCACTCGTCGCCACTGATTTCGCATAATGTCTCGATGTAGCTGACATCGATGGTTCCTTCCCCTTCCCTTTCTTTCTCCCCTCCCTCCCCCCTTTTCATCTTTCCGATATCTCCGAAGGAACACTCATCACGAATTCACATAACTGATTCGTTTCGTTAGACAATGAATCCACCACCTTCAGCGTAGTTGCAGAATTTTGTTCGACGTCTTGCGGGGATCTCGAAGTAGCGAGCATGGAGGACATGGATGGGGGCTGCGGAAATATGATGCTGGGTGCGAATGTGGGTCGGCCGAAAGGCGTGCCGAGACAGTCTGCGCAGTGGAGATAAACTCTGTGTCTGGATGGAATTGGAATTTTTAGAACTGAACAAAACCTGTTGCGTAAGTTTTTGCATGGAAAAACACAGAACTCAAATGAACCATTTAACAGAGTCATACGGTCTAGAATTCCTAAAACAGTATTTGTAGGCAAAGAGACGTTGAATTTGGGTGTCTGTGATGCAGTTCTTTCATTTAATGATGACAATGTGGGGAGAGTTAGGCTGCTTCAAAAGTTAAGCAAACAACCTGGGGAAAATATAGTGATGGCATAATCCGAATTGGATGTTGTCCGTGTGAAGAAAGCAGATTATGAAATGACTACGATAGCTAGGAAGTTAAGAATACACTCAAGGAATGCTAAGAGAGCCAGGAAGGATGAAGAAAATGCAGATGATCCAGGATATGGTACAGGGATGTTATAAGTTCAGTAACAAACTATGTTCATCTTTAAAGCCAGATTATTGAGATTTTATTTTTTTAATGATTGGGTACATTTTTTTAAGGAAATTACCATCACAGAACAGTGAAACTTACACAACTTACATTAGCTGGGAAGAACATCAATGATGTACTTTTTAAAGAAGTTCAGTGTAATATTGTAGAAATTATGAATTAATAAAGCTTAAATATGTGGAAAAAATTTTACAACTTGCAAAAAAGAATCTCTAAAAATAAATTACGCAAGCGTCTTATCTATGAAAATAGGTCAATGGAGAGAGACTCTCCTCCACCAGTCATTAAAATTTTATAACATTATCATGAACCGTTCACGAGATAAATGTATGTAAAATCGACAAATTTAACATTGTAAGGATATAAGGTAGAATCTTCCCTTAACAGTGGACCATGACGAGATGCAGGAACGGCTGTCTTGCGGCGTCTGCCACTGAAGTAGTCTGAGAATTTCCGAGACGCCTTCGCGTTTACTAAATGAAGCTGTAACGAAACGCACTGATCCCCTTTAGAGCTTCATTTTCTCAACCATTCCTACCTGGTACGGCTCCCATTTTGAGGAGCAATATTCAGTTTTTCTCCGGAACCCAGACTGATCCTCACCTAGGCCGTATTCTACCATCTTTCCATTCTTCTGTGAAAAATTCTGACCAGTATTGAGCAACCACAGCTTATTAAACCAATATATCGGTAACATTCAGGTAAGTCCGAATTTCATCCAATCCATATGTGGCATACAGCAAACCAGTGCTTAACAGTATTGGTTAAAAACAGTCTAGTTGCAATTTTAGTTTTTTATGTTTAAACTACGCGTTTTACCTTATTTAGGCATCTAAAAGTTATCTTAAATTTGGTATTTATTAGAAGGATCCTTTAGTCTGTGCAGCCAAAGGGCATCGTCGAATATATCAGGCCAACATCGCCTTCGTTAAACTCAGTGAAAACTTTACCTGAGCCCCATCTTATTCTGTTACTTGCTCCTGTGAACAGGAACGCGTTATGCAGGTCTTGGTGTTACTCGCGTCCATCTAGAAAAGTTTTTACTGAGTTTAACGAAGGCGATGTTGGCCTGATATATTCGACGATGCCCTTTGACTACACTGACTAAAGGATCCTTCTAAGAAATACCAAATTTAAGATAACCTGAAGATGCCTAAATAAGGCGAAACGCGTAGTTGAAAAAAAAAAAATTGAAACCAAGAATTATTTTAACCAATAAGTCAGAATTTGCTTTCTTCTAAATTGGGATTATTACACTTGTCTTGAAGTCCGGCAATATTCCACCTGTTTCATACTGTATATCTGGGATACCATGTGCAGTACTTTTGTCATTACTAGTTCTCCCAAAGATTTGCTTTGTTCTGAGGGTATCACCAAACGGTGATATTTCTTCGAAGCAGAGAGGATAGTATACAAAATGGGGCACGAAGTAATAGCCAGATTCTCTTCCGAATCTCTAAAATGAACTACAGAATTCTGCTGTTATCTCTGCCTCTCGCTTCTGTTATGTTACGTAGTACCATAGCTGTATTCTGCCGAGTGCACGAAAATTTTGTCTGGGTATATGAACGAGAAAACTTAAAATCTTAACCGTGAGGAGTAAGAAGTACCTAACTACCTGAGATTCCGTTAATGCAAAAGCTTTAAGGACTAGCGACTGATCCATCAGACTGAGGTGAAGATAAAATTGCAAGAGATACGAAAATATCCATCTTTTGATTTGCAGCTCCTTTTATTGGCCGTATTTTCAGTTAAAATTTTTGGGATTTGAGGTCCGCCAGTTACGCAAAACACCGTTTTTCTCAGTACCCAAACATGTTTCGGCACCACTGTGCCATCATCAGTGGGTTCTCGTTTTTATTTATTTATTTTATTATTTATTATAAATAAAAACGAAAACCCACTGATGGTGGCACAGTAGTGCCGAAACATGTTTGGGTACTGAGAAAAACGGTGTTTTGCGTAACTGGCGGACCTCAAATCCCAAAAAAGATACGAAAATAGCTAGTACATTGGTTGGAAACATCAATGTCCCCACATAATGCAGGTGCTGTGGGGAAGTGCTGGAATAGAAGGGAACAAATACATGCTGCTGCGCCGAAGTACAAATCATCCACCTGTTTGTTTATAGCTTGTCATTCGGATTCATAGTTCAACCGTGTAAATTTCCACATATAAGTAATGGAGCGTGGGTATTGTGGATTGATTATTGTCCTTTCTCTCACAAAGGGGAGAGTATACGTTTGATATCCGAAGGATATTCAACAGATGGAGTGGCTAAAGAGACGTGCATAGGTTAGGGCGTAGACGTTTTATGTAGATCTCAGCATGTAGCAACTGTGCCATGTGTGCATGTGTGCATGTGTGCGTGTGTGTGTGTGTGTGTGTGTGTGTGTGTGTGTGTGTGTGTGTTCGTGCGTGCGTGTACATTTTTAGTTTCATTTGGAAAGGTATGAGTTTTGGAGTGCGTGCAGAATGAGAGTTTCAGTTGTAAGAGGCAAAGCCAACAGAGTAAACATTCCACATCTTGCACGACAAAGGAATCCATAACCGTTCACACAGGTTCCGGTATGGTCATGATGACGCCCTTCGACTGCAGGGACCCTCTTCCCGCGAGGTTCCTCGAGCGTGGAAACAATCAATGCGTTGTGAAGACTCTTTAAAAACTGCAGTGCACCACGAAGTCAAAACGCTCAGGAATGGTGTCGTACTAAATCACCCTGTTGCACGACGACCCCCGCCCTTATACTGCCAATCGGAAGAAGGCTACGCTTCAGCGATTTGGCTGGGAAACACTGCAGCACTGGACTTTCTCCGTGCGATTTTCACGTCTTTCTCTACATGAAGAAGTACATGAGTGGACGTCGATTTCAGTCGGACAATTCTGTGCAAGAGCGGATGCGGTTGTGGAACTGTCAGCGGCCGACCGCGTTCTACGCACCAGGAATTGATCGTCTCGTCTCGCTGTGGGATAAATGTCTTAAGGTGTATGATGGTTACTTTTGAATGAATTCCATGTTTCCGTTGTGGCGGGTGCTCGGCTTTTATTTGACTCCCCCTAATACCTATGTCACGCGAGCCATCTGCACTTTGGAGAACGGCCAATGCGTGCGAGAGGTTTCCTTCTGTCTGAACTGTGCAATCGGTCAATCCAACAATTAGAACTTTATGAGCAACTAGAGAAAGGCACAGCCTCTTACCTTCGGTTTACTAGTGCCAGTTCCGGTTCTGCACCAGAAACTGGCATGAAAACAACAGAAAGACAAATATTCATCCAGAACAAAATTGTGAAATGTTAAAATGATTAAATGGACAGCGTACACATACAGAAGTACGTCTCTTACAAAGCTTAAATGTTATCATTATCTTGAAAATATCTTCTCGATAAAAGTACTCGCAATTCAGTGTCCTTATTAAGTACTTCCCTGTCTGCAAACACGTTTTCGCATTTCTGTAAGTTACGATATTAGACAGTCATTTGTATTTTTAAATTCTGTAATAAAAATATAATAGTTCTTTTTAACTTAACATTGCTTACATACAACAGCTGGTGCATAAGTTTGCAGAGTTTTTGTTTTGCATGTTGATATTCCGGTTGTTATGGGTCTATTTATAGATTGTCATTTATCATTTGTAGTTCACAGTTTCTATTTCCGTTTACGTATTGCCATTTTGTCATTTGGAGATTGTGAGTGGAACTGTAGACGCTAGAAAGTGTAGTGCTAAGTGCAGAAATCGGAACACTGACGTCTTATTCTTCTGCTTGAATGCAGTAGAGGGGTAATAGCAGCAAAGCCAGCCAGAAACACTTGCGCTTTGTATGGTGATAATGCAATTGGACAGGTTCAAATGGCTCTGAGCATTATGGGACTTCACATCTCAGGTCATCAGTCCCATAGAACTTAGAACTACTTAAACCTAACTAACCTAAGGACATCACACACATCCATGCCTGAGGCAGGATTCGAACCTGCGACCGTAGCTGTCGCGAGGTTCCAGACTGAAGCGCCTAGAACCACTCGGTCACAACGGCCGGCCATCGGACAGGTCACTGCAAGAAAATGGTTTTCTCGTTTTAATGAGGAGTGTTTTGAGATTAGTGGCTCTCCACGTTCAGTAAGATCTTCGGCGTTTGAAGAAGATCGTTAAACACATTAATCCACGAAGATCGACATCCATATACTCGATAACTGGCAAATGTAGTGTACTGTGATCATTCCACCACCGCGCGACATTTGCATGCAGTGGGGAAGATTAAAAAATCGCGTGTATGGGTGCCGCATGCTTTAAGCTAACATCTCAAAAATCAACGAGTGGCCAGTATGTGCATCTCTGCTTGGTCGAAATCAACTGGCAGTGAACAACACCGACGATTCTTATTGTGTATCGGTAATGGTGACAAACAATGGTGTCTTCATGCTAATATAAGGAAAAGGAAGGAATAGGCGGGCCCAAGCAAAGCAGCAACTCCCAGTACAAAGACCTTCGCGTATTCACAAAAGATAATGCTATGCATCTGGTAGAACAGCGACGGCGTGGTGTACTACGAATTGCTTCCCCGACATTTAACCTTCACTGCTGCTGACTTTTATTGTCAACATCTGAGACGTCTTGCAGACGAAATCCGAGAGTAGCGACCAAGAAGAGTGAGTGAAGTGATGCTACTCCAAGATAATACACGCCTGCATTCTGCTAGACTGACAAAAAGCGCTATACAGGAGTTGGATTGGGAAGTCTTTCCGCACCCACCTTTTTCATTTGATTTTCTTCCTCAGATTTTCATTTTTTCAGCACTCTACCGGACAACCTTAAAGGAATTTCCTATCCGGGTGAAAATGCGCTCCGAACTTGGCTCGACGAATTTTTCGCCTCAAAATCACATGATTTCTACAGTCGTGGAATCGAAAAGTTAGCCCAGCGTTGGCAGACTGTTGTATATAGTGAAGAAGGATATACACTCCTGGAAATTGAAATAAGAACACCGTGAATTCATTGTCCCAGGAAGGGGAAACTTTATTGACACATTCCTGGGGTCAGATACATCACATTATCACACTGACAGAACCACAGGCACATAGACACAGGCAACAGAGCATGCACAATGTCGGCACTAGTACAGTGTATATCCACCTTTCGCAGCAATGCAGGCTGCTATTCTCCCATGGAGACGATCGTAGAGATGCTGGATGTAGTCCTGTGGAACGGCTTGCCATGCCATTTCCACCTGGCGCCTCAGTTGGACCAGCGTTCGTGCTGGACGTGCAGACCGCGTGAGACGACGCTTCATCCAGTCCCAAACATGCTCAATGGGGGACAGATCCGGAGATCTTGCTGGCCAGGGTAGTTGACTTACACCTTCTAGAGCACGTTGGGTGGCACGGGATACATGCGGACGTGCATTGTCCTGTTGGAACAGCAAGTTCCCTTGCCGGTCTAGGAATGGTAGAACGATGGGTTCGATGACGGTTTGGATGTACCGTGCACTATTCAGTGTCCCCTCGACGATCACCAGTGGTGTACGGCCAGTGTAGGAGATCGCTCCCCACACCATGATGCCGGGTGTTGGCCCTGTGTGCCTCGGTCGTATGCAGTCCTGATTGCGGCGCTCACCTGCACGGCGCCAAACACGCATACGACCATCATTGGCACCAAGGCAGAAGCGACTCTCATCGCTGAAGACGAAACGTCGCCATTCATCCCTCCATTCACGCCTGTCGCGACACCACTGGAGGCGGGCTGCACGATGTTGGGGCGTGAGCGGAAGACGGCCTGACGGTGTGCGGGACCGTAGCCCAGCTTCATGGAGACGGTTGCGAATGGTCCTCGCCGATACCCCAGGAGCAACAGTGTCCCTAATTTGCTGGGAAGTGGCGGTGCGGTCCCCTACGGCACTGCGTAGGATCCTACGGTCTTGGCGTGCATCCGTGCGTCGCTGCGGTCCGGTCCCAGGTCGACGGGCACGTGCACCTTCCGCCGACCACTGGCGACAACATCGATGTACTGTGGAGACCTCACGCCCCACGTGGTGAGCAATTCGGCGGTACGTCCACCCGGCCTCCCGCATGCCCACTATACGCCCTCGCTCAAAGTCCGTCAACTGCACATACGGTTCACGTCCACGCTGTCGCGGCATGCTACCAGTGTTAAAGACTGCGATGGAGCTCCGTATGCCACGGCAAACTGGCTGACACTGACGGCGGCGGTGCACAAATGCTGCGCAGCTAGCGCCATTCGACGGCCAACACCGCGGTTCCTGGTGTGTCCGCTGTGCCGTGCTTGTGATCATTGCTTGTACAGCCCTCTCGCAGTGTCCGGAGCAAGTATGGTGGGTCTGACACGCCGGTGTCAATGTGTTCTTTTTTCCATTTCCAGGAGTGTATTATTTATGTATTTATTTACTCGTCAAGTGCCGTAGGAGCAAATCTTCAAGGTCATGGAACTTGTCAGTACATGAAATTACAACATAAACGTAATAACAGATAAAAGTAAACGTTCATGAACCTTAAAAAGTCAGTCCATAAGTTTAAGTAAACACTATCAGCAATACAATAAAAATCAGCTTAATTTTTCAAGGAACTCCTCGACAGAATAGAAGGAGTGACCCACGAGGAAACTCTTCAGTTTCGATTTGAAAGCGCGTGGATTACTGCTAATATTTTCGAATTCGAGTGGCAGCTTATTGAAAATGGATACAGCAGTATACTGCACACCTTTTTGCACAAGAGTTAAGGAAGTCCGATCCAAATGCACGTTTGATTTCTGCCGAGTATTGACCGAGTGGAAGCTGTTTATTCTTGGGAATAAACTAATATTGGTAAGAAGAAGCGACAATAAGGAATATACGTATTGAGAGGCCAATGTCAGACTACCCAGACTCGTGAACAGAGGTCGACAAGAGGTTCGTGAACTCACCGCCGTTTCTGAGCCAAAAATATCCTTTTAGAATGGGAAGAGTTACCCCAAAATATAATACCATACGACAATAGCGAATGAAAATAAGCAAAGTAGACTAATTTTCGTGTCGGACGATCACTCAATTCTGATACCGTTCGAATAGTAAAAATGGCAGTATTAAGTCTTTGAACAAGATCCTGGACGTGGGCTTTCCACGACAGCTTACTATCTATCTGAACACCTAGAAATTTGAACTTTAAGTTTCACTTATCATATGCCCATTCTGTGAAAAATAAACGTCAAATTTTATTGAATTGTGTGTTAGAAACTGTAAAAACTGAGCTGAGTCTTACTTTGATTTAGCTTTAGTTTATTTTCTACAAGCCATTAACTGAGGTCATGTACTGCACTATTTGGAACCGAGCCAATGTTGCACGCAACATCCTTTAGTACCAAGCTAGTGTCATCAGCAAACAGAAATATTTTAGAGTTACCCGTAATACTAGAGGGCATATCATTTATATAAATAAGGAACAGGAGTGGCCCCAACACTGATCCCTGGGGCACCCCTCACTTGACAGTACTCCACTCAGACCCCACATCACAGCCGTTATCAAAATTGTGAATAATGACCTTATGCTGCCTGTTGCGAAAGTAAGAAGTGAACCAATTCTGAACTACTCCCCGTATTCCGTAATGGTCTGGAGGAACATTTTGTGATCAACACAATCAAATGCCTTAGTTAAATCAAAAAATATGCCAAGCATTCGAAACCTTTTTTTTTTTTTTAACCCATCCAGTACCTCACAGAGAAAAGAGCATTATTGACGACTAAAGTCTCTGTTACGTGTATCTGTTCAATTAACTTATGAGAAATGCAACGAACTTATGCACCAACCTAATACAGCAGACTACGGTTTAATGTCTTGTTGCGGGGATGGGCACGCGAAAGGCACAAATCTGCTTCTTGTTTTTCTGTGGACAGTTTAGGGCAAGTTGCGGAGCTCGAATGCCGAGCAGGTAAAAGTTGAGGTAGCATAAGCAACCGATCACAGCACATGTGGGAAGATTATGGGCAGACTGACCCCTCATCTCCAGGCTGAACTAATTGCCTCTCCCGCCGCCACCGCATATCAGAAAATAACTCTAGAGCCCACAAAGCGCAAAGGACGAGCCTACGTGTGCGGCCGGGAACGGTATGCACCAGGACGAAACTTGACGGTATTAAATGACCCAAACCTACTTTCTACATCTACATCTACATCCTTACTCCGCAAACTACCTGATGGTTTGTGGAGGAAGGTACTTTGAGTACCTCTACCGCTTCTCCCTTCTATTCCAGTCTCGTATTGTTGGTGGAAAGAAAGATTGTCGGTATGCCTCTGTGTGGGCTCTAATCTCTCTATCCTAATGGTCTCTTCGCGAGATATACGTAGGAGCGAGCAATATATTGCTTAACTCCCTCCTCGGTGAAGGTATGTTCTCGAAACTTCAACAAAAGCCCGTGCCGACCACTGAGCGTCTCTCTTGCAGAGTCTTCCACTGGAGTTTATCTATCATCTTCGTAACGCTTTCGCGATTACTAAATGATCCTGTAACGAAGCGCGCTGCACTCCGTTGGATCTTCTCTATCTCTTCTATCAACCATATCTGCTAAGGATCCCACACCGCTGAGCAGTATTCAAGCAATGGGCGAACAAGTGTACTTTGTTTTCGGATTGCATTTCCTTAGGATTCTTCCAATGAATCTCAGTCTGGCATCTGCTTTGCCGACGATTAATTTTATATGGAAATTCCATTTTAAATCACTCCTAATGCATTCTCTCAGATAATTTATGGAATGAAGTGCTTCCAGTTGCTGACCTGCTGTATCGTAGCTAAATGCTAAAGGATCTTTCTTACCATGTATTCTCAGCACATTACCCTTGTCTACATTGAGATTCAATTGCCATTCCCTGCATCATGCGTCAATTCTTTGCAGATCCTCCCGCATTTCAGTACAATTTTCCATTGTTACAACCTCACGATATACTACAGCATCATCCGCAAAAAGCCTCAGTGAACTTCCGATGTCATCCGCCAGGTCATTTATGTATATTGTGAATAGCAACGGTCCTCCCCTGCGGCACACCTGAAGTCACTCTTACTTCTGAAGACTCCTCTCCATTGAGAATGACATGCTGCGTTCTGTTATCTAGGAATTCTTCAATCCAATCACGCAATTGGTCTGATAGTCATATCCTCTTACTTTGTTCATCAAACGATTGTGGGGAATTGTATCAAACGGCTTGCGGAAGTCAAGAAACACGGCATCTACCTGTGAACCCGCGTCTATGGCCCTCTCAGTCTCGTAGACGAATAGCGCGAGCTGGGTTTCATACGGTCGTCTTTTTCGAAATCCATGCTGATTTCTACAGAGTAGATTTGTAGTCTCCAGAAAAGTCATTATACTCGAACATAATATGTGTTCCAAAATTCTACAACTGATCGACCTTAGAGATATAGGTCTATAGTTGTGCAGATCTGTTAGACGTCCCTTCTTGAAAATGGCGATGAGCTGTGCCGTTTTCCAATCCTTTGGAACGCTACGCTCTTCTAGAGACCTACGGTACACCGCTGCAAGAAGGGGGACAAGTTCCTTCGCGTACTCTGTGTAAAATCGAACTGGTATCCCATCAGGTCCAGCGGCCTTTCATCTTTTCAGCGATTTTAATTGTTTTCCTATCCCTCTGTCATCTATTTCGATATCTACCATTTTCTCATCCGTGCGACAATCTAGAGAAGGAACTACAGTGCTGTCTTCCTCTGTGAAACAGCTTTGGAAAAAGGCATTTAGTATTTCGGCCTTTAGTATGTCATCCTCTGTTTCAGTAGCATTTTGGTCACAGAGTGTCTGGACACAGCTCCACTTTCCCCAGAAGCACTTCAGCGTCAAGCAGAAAATCTAGATCATGTAACGCCGACAAGAGCTGTACAGTACATCACCAAACCTTGACTAATGAAGGGTGTTGATTTCCTGTTTTCATTTTCCGCTAGTGTAGCTTTCCAAAGAGTCCGCCGGCAGTGAGACGGCAGTCGGGTCTCCTGACGAGCGAGACGCGGCGCAGGTGCGCCGAGGCGGCAGTCAGCTGTTTGGCGGCGCCCGCGGCGCTAGATTGCGGGCCTTAAACCAGTCCCTCCGCAAAAACCAGATGTCCGGGCCGCGCCGCGCCGCGCCGAGGTGACTCACGCCTCGCCCGTCTCCCGCACCGAGCGGTGCAGCGTACCGCCAACCGACTCACTGTATAAGCCCCCAACTGAGCCTACCTAGTATGGTACAACACAGCGGATGACCCAGGGTTGTGTGGAGGGTGTTCCGTAAGCATTGGGTTGGTGCATCAGTTCGTAGCGTTTTTCCGTAAGTATAATAAACGCAACATGTACGAGGGTAATCCCAAAAATAATGTGTCTTAAATTTTTATAAGTACATAGACCTGTTCATAGGCGCTGAAGTCCTGAACCGCGGGACTGCTACGGTCGCAGGTTCGAATCCTGCCTCGGGCATGGATGTATGTGATGTCCTTAGGTTAGTTAGGTTTAAGTAGTTCTAAGTTCTAGGGGACTGATGACCTAAGATGTTAAGTCCCATAGTGCTCAGAACCATTTTTTTGAACCTGTTCATTTCTACAATTATTTATGTTTACAGCTTGAACATTTAGCAATTTTTCGACACAATCACCATTTTTGTCGATGCATTTTTGTAGACGCTGTGGCAGTTTTTGTATGCCCATGTCATACCAGCTCGCCGCCATGCTGTTCAAAAAGTTACGAACCTCTTCTTTTACCTCGTCGTCGGAGCTGAATCGCTGGGACCACAGTAAAACGCTGACAGGTACTGTGAGACTCTGAAAAAACTCAAAGGGGCAATTCAGAATCGGAGAAGAGGAATGTTGAGCAATGGCGTACACATTCTCCATGACAACGCTCGCCCACACATCGCTCGGCAAACTGTTGCTCTCCTGCAACAGTTTCAGTGTAACATAATCACCCACCCACCCTATAGTCCTGACTTGGCGCCCAGTGACTATCATCTGTTCCCTAGGTTAAAAGAACATTTGGCCGGAAAGCGATTTAGCTCCGACAACGATGTAAAAGAAGAGGTTCATAACTTTCTGAACAGCATGGCTGCGAGCTGGTATGACATGGGCATACAATAACTGCCACAGCGTCTACAAAAATGCATCGACAGAAATGGTGAATACATCGAAAAATAGCTAAATGTTCAAGTTGTAAACTGATGTAAACCATTGTAGAAATAAACAGGTCTATGTACTTATAAAAAAATAGGAGGCCTTACTTTTGGGCGACCGCTACGGTCGCAGGTTAGAATCCTGCCTCGGGCATGGGTGTGTGTGTGAAGTCCTTAGGTTAGTTAGGTCTAAATGGTTCTAAGTTCTAGGGGACTGATGACCTCAGAAGTTAAGTCCCATAGTGCTCAGAGCCATTTGAACCATTTCAGCCTTACTTTTGGGATTACCCTCGTATACATAACGGAGACTTCACTTGCCAATAATGTACTATCCTTCACCATTTACAACAGTCTGCCAACAGTGGGGTAACTTTTCAAATCCGCGACTTGAGAAATCATGTAGTTTTGAGGCGAAGAACTCGTCGAACCAGGTTCGGAGCGCATTTTGACCGGCAAAGGAAGTTCCTTGAAGGTTGTTCGTTAGAGAGTGGGAAAGGAGAAAATCTGAATGCGCAAATTATATGAAGAAGTGGGTGCGGAGAGACTTCCCAAACCAACTCCTGTATGGTGTTTTTTGTCACAGAATGCGGGCGGCTGTTATCGTGGCACAGCGTCACTTCACGCAGTCTTCCTTGTCATTGTTCTTTGACTGGCGTCTGCAACACGCCTCACTTGTTGACAATAAATGTCGGCAGTGACGGCTACACCTCGCGGAAGCAATTCCCGATACCTCACACCGTCGCTGTTCCAGCAGATGCATGACATTATCTTTTGTTGACGTTGTGTTTGGGCTCCACCAATCCTTTCTTTTACTTATGTTAGCATAAAGACATCATTTCTCGTCACCAGTAACGACGCAAGATGGGAAACGTCGGTGTTGTTCAGAAGCAAAATGAAGACGTAGGAGCACAGATGCACGTATGGCCACCCGCCAATTTTTATTAATTTGGCTTAGAGCGGTACCCGTACACCCGAGTTTTGAATCTTTCCCACTGCATACAAATGTCGCACGATGGCGGAATGGTCACAGTTAGTCACATCTGCCAGTTCTCGAGTACCCTGACGTGCATCACTGCTGAGTAATTCGTTGAAACGGTCTTCATCAAATCCCGAACATCTTCCTGAACTTGGAGAGCCACTAATGTCAAAACGATCTTCCTTAAAACGAGAAAATCCTTTTCTTGCGGTGCTCTATCCAAAGACATTGTCCCCATGCATGGCGCAAAGGCTTGTGGCTGCTTCCGCTACTGCCACCTCCTTGTTGAACTCAAATAGAAGCGTCTAGAGCTCCACTCACTATCTCCAAATGACAGAATGACTGTAGGTAAAGCCAGATACAAACAGCGGGCTACAAATAAAAGAATGACAATCGATAAATTAACTTATAGCAACCGCAATACCAACATGCAAAATAAAAATGCTGTGAACTTACGTAGCAATCTAATAAATACGCAGCAAGTGTTTACGTTTTCTTGTATGTAATATTTGCAATATGGTATGAAATACATATAAGCAGCAAGCAATGGAGTACGAAAACGGTGTTTTGCAGATTCATTATCAAAAAACAGAATAGCTTACTAATGATCCGGATTAGCTGTACATAGAGTGGAAAACAGAAAGGTCGACAATTTTTGCTACCTGGGATCCATTTTAGAAATGAGGGAAATTCAAATTTAGAAATCAATAAAGGAATTGTTAATGGAAATAAAGTCATAGCATCCTCAGTTCAACCATATGAAGAAGGAATATGATTAAAAAAAACTCGATAACAGAGGTAGTAGCGAAACCCGAGGTATAGTATTGGTCCAAATGTGAGGTGTTTTTCTGGAGAAGTTAACTAAGTTTCTCAGGGAAAGGTAATGTAAGGAACACCGAAGTGATAAAGATAATTATGAAGCGGAAGAAGGAATATGTGATGTAATGGACTGAAGAAAATTACAGCGGTGCGGACATGTAAGATGCATGGGGGAAGCGAGAACACCATCAAACGAAATGCCATTACTCTGTAGCGAGCCACTTGAAACTGCGGGTCATTTACACCAAAATAAGCGGAATGTACCTCTGAACAATCTCCTACATGTCATCGTGGACTTTCTGTTCGCCCTGTTCGCAAATAATATGACGAATAATCTCGTAAGCTCCGTAAGACTTTTGCCAAATAATGCTGTTGTATATACAGGGTGTCCCAGGCGGAATGATCAGTATTCAGGGATATGACAGCAACGATCATTAGAAGCAAAACAAGTCTTATAAAAATGGGCTCTGAAACGCATATCTTAGGAGCTATGAGAATGTATTCATCTTCGCTACTGCGAAACACATCTTTTCCAATGAGCAAGTGCTCGTAGCTCTTAAGGCTGCATTTCACAGCTCGTGTTAATCAGATATTTTTGCTTCGAATGATACATCGTGCCATATTCCGGATACTGATCATTCTTGTTGAGACATCCTGTATAGACTAGTAACAAGAGTTGAAAATTGTAGCGACATGTTTGTAGTTCCCCCGAGAATCGACGCCTTGTGCAAAGATTGATCCTATGGGCTGAACATAGACAGCTGTAGTCTACTGCGCACAGATGGGCGGAAAGAGTGATTATTTTATGATTACACAATCGCAGACAATGATGACAAACACTGAAAGACGTTACATCCATAAAATACTTAATAGGACGCGTATGGAACAATCTGAAGTTGAACGACGAAATAAAACTAATCCCTGACAGTGGACGACACTAACCAAAAATATACTACTGTGCTTCTGAAAGTAAAATCCACGTTGCCTATTTCATGAATGTGGTTATTATCGGAGGTAAAGTACAACGTGTAAGTATATGGTTGTAGTCGACTCCCCCTATTAAGTGACACTTATAATGGGAATGACGCCGGAAATGATAATTTAACAGATTAGTTTACGTTTACAAGTCATGTTAAAAAATTTCACTACCTACGTCAACGCAGTTTGTTGTTGGTGGTCATCGAAACCTATCCTAAGAGTTTCCTTGGACGCTATAGTCTTGTTCGTGGTCGGCTGTTCATCCAAGCTGTCTTCATGAATTACTCTTTAAACTTGGTGGATTAACTAAAGCCTTCGATACCGCTTCGACAACTCACAATCAAACCGTCGCCTTTCAACTTAACCTAGGTCTCGGGCTACCCTACAGGGTAGAGTATTTCACCACAACTAATATTTAGTTTTCACATTTTGCTCGCTCACAACAAAATCATCACATTTGAATCAAAGTGCTTCGGGCTTCGCTAAAACCTACATTTCTAAAATAAATAAATAAATAAATAAAAATAAAAATGAAAAAATAAAAATAAAAAAAAAGATTGCTACTCTATTCTCTTCCTGTGTGTGCATGTATGCATCATACGCCACAAAATCATTACGTCACGGAGTGAAGCCGACATCCGGTATCGATAGATTCACTTGACTCTTGACATTTAGTTCATTTATTGATTGTACAACTCAGATCACACCTTGTGACAATGATGGACTCTGATTTACCGTAATGGAGGCGTTTCCTGTCAAAGCGCGAGTGAAGTTCAACAGCCGAGCGATCTCTCGCAGCGGGTAAGAAAATGTACTGGTGTCAAAGAGGTTTGCGGTTCTGATTCCCGTTAATCTAGATATATGTTTCCATTATTTCACTACATCGCTTAAGGCAAATAATAAATGGTTGGATTTTCTCATTTTGAGAAGGTAAGAGGAGTGATTTGTTTAACTTGCTAAAAAACATTCGAAAGCCAAAATTGCACAAGTATTTCTTTATTTGAAACAGCTGGTTTCGACAGACTTTGGTGCCATCTTCAGATCTTGAAAAATCTTTATGTAATGAAACGTGTTCATTTCAAGTTGAACCTCACGCTAAATTGTCATTTGGATAAAAAAAAAAGCACGTTATAAAATGTTTGTCGTAGGTTAAATATTTAAAAATATAAATCACCTTGTGCAAAACTCCATGTCCATATAGATACCGCTTACAGATGATTGTTACGTCACAAAAACACAGTACATAGTAGCACATCTATTTACATACGCTGGACATTTTCTAAACATTGAAATCCATCTTAAACGGGGTACCTTTCTCCACTTGATAACTTAGACTCAGGTCCAACTTAAAAAATCCTTATGTTATGAAACGTGTTTATTTTAAGACCTGAAGATGACGGCGAAGTCTGTCGAAACCGTTTGTTTTAAATAAATAAAAAATTTTGCGATCTTGCCTATAGAGTGTTTTTTATCGAATGATTGCTTTGAAAAGGACTCATACGATTTTGTTACGCCTGACACCCTGCCACCCGATGAAACAACTAGCTAGTGAGTCCCTCTCATCTCAGGGGACGATTTTCAACGCGTGCGATGTCTCCAGTGCAGCATTAACGCCGGCTCCATGATCATATCTAACTCAAACACAGCAACAGCAAAACTAGAGAAATGGACATAACAAAAAATATGTTTACTCATCACTGAAAACAGAAACAGTATTTTATATGGTATTTATAAATAAACAGATTTTGTTTTCACATATAAATGTGAATATGGAAAAATTCCTTCATTTTTCAAAAACTATTTTGATTATCCTTTCTATTGGTTGTTGCAAAGGAAGACATGTATCGATATTAAAGACTTCCTAGCTACGGCTCAACGCTCTTACCTTCATCACACACGAGCAAATTAAGCAATAAATACGAAGTAGTTCAACGAAGTTCTACTTCGATGACCTTGCGATAATAGTTTACGAGGAATTCTCTGTAATTGATTGCTTTCATTGTCACGAGTTGCGACACAGTAACAATAGTTTTCCAGCGATCCATGAAATATTTATTTTGTTACAACTGCAGTCCACTAGTGTTTATCAATCAGGTTGTTATTTCCAATCAGTGATGACATCTTCAGACCTGAGTCGATGCAGTATACTGATTACATCGTCTCCTAGATGTTACAAGCTGCTTTCATAGTGCCTGCAGAACGTGGATCCCTATTATTGCAGTAACAATAAATGTGAATATCCAACTGCTCTAACGAAAAAAAAAAACTTCGTTCAGAAGTTTATCTTCGTGCTAATTCTCTTTATTTTATGTTGCTAATTTTGAGGCCATCCACACCATAAAGTTGACGGCATATGACATATCTTTTGATCGCAGCATTGTAAATTTACCGAGTAAACAGGCCATCAGAGTTTCTTGCGGTATGTAATTGACTTAAGCCTTTAATTTACTTGTTCTGCTTCAAAAGAGACATACAAATTGGTGGTCGTGGGCAAGTAGCAACCTGTTGGCAGTGACACCGTAATTGCACACGTCTTGTAGGACGTTGCAGCTAGTGCTGACATTTAAATTGCGCACACAGCATGCCTCTTCTTTCAGTCATGTTGCGTGATGTATTTAATAAACCCGTTACTTGTCACTATTCTCTGTACGTGGGCGTCATTGATTGATTTTTGTGTTCAAGTAGCGAGTGACTGTTATTCGCTTCTAAAATTACTGAACATGCAAAGCATCCTTACAAAGTTAATATATGTAAGTCTGCAGGCTTTTGTGAACGTTTCGACCCCTCTGCTGGGATCTTCTTCAGGATGTTTCGATGTCCACTATTGCTAGAACACTGTGAGAGACCAGTGTCGCGTTCTCTTATAATGGGGAGTTTTCCCGCGTTTATGCTGGAGAAGTTGCGGGGTGTCGGTTAAGATCCTTGTGGCTACCATTGGTGGGCCATCGTCATAGGCTAATATTCCCGCGCTGATGCAGAAAAAGGGGCGTTATTGGCTAAACTCTTATGGATACTGTTGGTCGCCCATCGTCATTGGATAGAAAGGCACTGTTCCACTCGTGCTGGAGAAGAATTATTGGTTGAAATTCCTCCTACTACTATTGGTTGGCCATCATTATTTGCTAGATGCGAAACAGACAGAGAGGGGGAATGTTTACTCAAAATACTGCTGTCCGCCGAGGTGACTTGCAGCGCGTTGCTTATATTGCACGCACACCGCAGCCGCGTATTTACTTCCTTGATGGAGGGGAGCCACGATGCCGGAAACCTATAGCCGTCCTCTCTATTGTAAACTCACCTTTTTAATAGAACGCGACACTGGTCTCTGACAGTGTTCTAGCAGAAGTGGACACCGAAACATCCTGAAGAAGATCCCAGCAGCGGGGTCGAAACGTCGATTATTTTAGAAGGAAATATAACGTGGCCTAACAACCCAGAAGATTTTATCTGTAGTTAATATACGTTGCTGTGTATCACTTAGCGGATAAGTTCAAAGAGAGAGAGAAATTATCAGGTAATCAACTATTATGTGTGCAATAAGCGTAGTAAACATCAGTTCTGCAGACTGATATTATGTGCTTCTGTAAAGGACCTTGCCTAGTACGGCGGTGCGTGTCTCCCGCATCGTTCCCCTACGCTCTGTCAAGAAGCACGGGACTTCATTTCCATTTCCATTTCCATCGACTGTAAATGCTTTTTTAATGTTACAACCAATCAGAATAACAACAGTCCGAACAATATTTCTAACAGAGGAAAATAGCCTATTGTAAAACTAAAAAGAAAGCAATCTGCGGTTCGAAAATCAGTGAGTCAGCTTTGGAATCATGCAAATAACTGGGTGTCATAATTGCTAGCGATGAAATAACATAGGCTAAGTCGTAGGTACAAGAGGTGGTAGACTTGAATGGTAGGATGTGGGAAAACACAATGACTCTACAAATGAGATTATTTATCGACCACTCCTACGTCTCATGTTAAAATATTGCTGAAGTATATGGGACCCATACTAAATAGTACTTGTTGTGTACGACTTTATAGACAATGGTGAGGAGAGGTTGGCTGAAAGTGGCATGGCAGCTATTTGCTGTAGGAAAGTAATGATCAGTTAACAATTTAATCGCCTTCCGGGGTGGCCGAGCGGTTCTAGGCGCTACAGTCTGGAACCGCGCGACCGCTACGGTCTCAAGTTCGAATCCAGCCTTGGGCATGGATGTGTGTGATGTCCTTATGTTAGTTAGGTTTAAGTAGTTGTAGGGGACTGATGACCTCAGAGGTTAAGTCCCATAGCGCTCAGTGCCATTTTTGAACAATTTAATCAAAGTAAACAGAAGATTCAGTTAACTTGTATTTCTCGAAATGTACAAAGACTCATTACAAATTATGCATTAATAGAGTCGAGCTATGGATGTCACATGGAAAAACATAAATTAAGGTGTCATAGCACAGTGGTTCCAAGAGCGAATGGGCTGAGTGGCTGTCACTGGCCGTCATATATTGTTGTGGCAGAGCGGGTTCGAAGTACACACCTACTGGAAATGTGGCTCAGCGACCGTGCTCCATTGCGTCCGCCATATCCCAGGCGATCGCTATCGAACTGGACGGAACTTTCAACTCCGTTGCCAACTGTGGTATGTCGGTAGGATGGCACTGATGTGTGATACCACAGTACTAACACGTGACAGTGAATAAATTCAAAGAAGGGCAGCAAAAATGGTGAGGTATTTGACTGACCCGTAAGAGACTGTCATAGAGAAGCTCAAGAAATCTGAAATCACAGCCTCTAGAAAGCAGACGCCGATTAGCCCGGGTAAGCCTACTTATAAAGTGTCAAGAACCAGAATTAAATGAAGTATCCAGAGAGCCCTCAGTTTGTCAAAGGCAAGATCAAACGAATTTGTTCAAATGGTTCAAATGGCTCTGAGCACTATGGGTCTTAACGTCTGTGCTCATCAGTCCCCTAGAACTTAGAACTACTTAAACCTAACTAACCTAAGGACATCACACACATCCATGCCCGAGGCAGGATTCGAACTTGCGACCATAGCGGTCACGAGGCTCCAGACTGAAGCGCCAAGAACCGCACGGCCACACCGGACGGATCAGTCGAATTACTGCACGTGTAGTAGCATTTAAGCAGTCGTAATTCGCGCGATGTTTACGCTACTGAAAGGGAAAGATTCACAAAATGTGACACAATCCGAAGTAACCTCTGCCATGCATTGCACAGCGGTTTTCAGAGTCTGTATGTACGACACAGATGGATGGTGGCCATCAGTGCATGCGAAAGGAATGTGCGCAGCCGGCCGAGGTGGCCGAGCGGTTCTAGGCGCTACTGTCTGGAACTGCGCGACCGCTACGGTCGCAGGTTCGAATCCTGCCTCGGGTATGGATGTGTGTGATGTCTTTAGGTTAGTTAGGTTTAAGTAGTTCTAAGTTCTAGGGGAGTGATGACCTCATATGTTAAGTCCCATAGTGCTCAGAGCTATTCGAAGCATTTTCAGTCACCCGCTGTAGGATCACGACGCGTGAACTCGAGATGGAAGAGAGTCCGAGAGCACAACTTGATTCGAAATAATATATGCTGAGTGCGAAAGGCGGTGGTCATAGCAATGTTTGAGGGAGATTTTCGTTAGTGACGATGAGGATGTCAGCTGCATGTACTGTGGCAACTTCTCTGCTCTCCTGTCGTATTATTCCGTACGAATTTACTGAGCGGAAATATGCAAAACGTCTCAGGAGGTTGATATGTTTGGCCGGCCGGAGTGGCGGGGCGGTTCTAGGCGCTACAGTCTGGAACCGTGCGACCGCTACGGTCGCAGTTTCGAATCCTGCATCGGGCATGGATGTGTGTGATGTCCTTAGGTTAGGGAGATTTAAGTAGTTCTAAGTTCTAGGGGACTGATGACCTCAGATGTTAATTCCCATAGTGCTCAGAGACATTTGAACCATTTGATATGTTTATTTCTAATATCAGCAATTGTACGAACAGCAGTAGTAGCTGATCTTAATTGTTTGAGAAGCTCAGTAATATGCTTCCTAAATTCAATTTTTCGTCAGTATGTGCACTAAAAAATTTGCAGAATTGTGCCCTATTTGCTGACTCCTGCTTATACGCTGCATTAGTTATTGGAATGACTCTATTTATTGTATAGAACTGAATGGAATGCGTTTTCTTTTCAAAATTTATGGAGAGTCCAGTTTTAGGCAAATAATTACTAATTCTGTGAAAAATATCATTTACAAACTATTTTGTTCCTTCGTCTCTAATTGGATTTATAGGCCATTCAGATATAATTTATAAGGGATAGGAGTGGACCCAAAAAGGAAACCTGTGTGACTCCCTATGCGATTTTTGTCCCCAGTCTCTAAAATTTTCTACTTTTCAGATTTTACATGAATTATTTGGCACTACTTTTTGCATTCTGTTTGTTTAGCATCTTTCAAACCAGATGTGTGGAAAGCCACCGCTTATATAAAACTTGTGTTTTTCTTAGAGATTTTCATGATCTACACAATTAAACGCCTTGGAAAGATCACAAAAAATTCCAACCGGCGATATTTTATTATTTAAGGATGGTAGTAATTTGATAAGTGAATATGTAAATAGCACTGTCAGTCGAGCAACCCTTCTGGAATCGAAACTGTCATATTATAAGTGCCGGCCGCCGTGGCCGAGCGGTTCTAGGCGCTTCCGTCTGGAACATCGCGACCGCTGCGGTCGCAGGTTGGAATCCTGCCTCGGGCATGGATGTTTGTGATGTCCTTAGGTTAGTTAGGTTTAAGTAGTTCTAAGTTCTAGGGGACTGATGACCTCAGATGTTAAGTCCCACAGTGCTCAGAGCCATTTGAATCATATTGCCGCGCGGGATTAGCAGAGCGGTCTAAGGCGCTGCAGTCATGGACTGTGCGGCTGGTCCCGGCAGAGGTTCGAGTCCTCCCTCGGGCATGGGTGGGTGTATTTGTCCTTAGGATAATTTAGGTTAAGTAGTGTGTAAGCTTAGGGACTGATGACCTCAGCAGTTAAGTCGTATAAGATTTCACAAACATTTGAACATTTGAATCATGTTGTAAGTAAATTGTTTTCACTTAAGTGTGCGACTACTCTTGAGTACATTATTTTTTCGAATTTTTCGGAAAAAGATGTCAGCAAGGAAACTGGACGATAACTGTTTAATTTTGTCTTGTCGCCTTCTGTTACGAAGTGGTTTAATCATCATACGATAAATAAATAAATACTGATATTTGAAGGTAGTTCGTGTGTCACTTCTGGTATCCTTCTTGTAGACCTGTGTGACCTTCGCGTTGTTACAACTACTGGGCAAAACGAAAAATTATCGTAGAAAACGCATTTACAGTCAAGTGGTGCGGTCTGTTTCGCTCCATGTGGCAGAGCAGTTCTGTTTTGCATTTTATGGTCGCCGCGTGGCTGCCCCGGAGTGGTTTCAGCATTGGCAGCAGGGAGGGCGCCGGCGACATTGTGCGACGAGGGCAGCCGGGAGCTGTCCCCGCGGTAGTCGGTCGGTCGGCCGCCGGCGCTGCATTCCTGTGCAGTCATGCGGCCCGCCGCAGCCGCTCAAAGCGACGCCGACGCCGGCGCCGTGACGCGGCGCGACGCCACGCCAAGACTGCTGGTGGTCCCAGTGGGCACCACGCCTCACTAGCAGGGCGGCGCCGCCGAGCATACGAACTGCGTGCCCAGTCCCTCAAAGCATTCCACACGGTCCTCCATAGTGCGCTGAAATACGCTCGACACGAAGGGTTGTCGAAAGTTTTAATAATCACCCTGAAAAGATTAAGCTTTTTTATACGTGGTGTCTGTTCTTTTTAACATGCCTGAAAGAACAGACGCAATTTGATCCCGCAGCCGCTTTGAATCAAGGTACAAAGTAATTGACGACAACAGCAGCTACTGGGCATTGATTTAAGTCAATGGGGAAACTTCCTGGCAAATTAAAACTGTGTGCGGGAGCGAGACTCGAACTCGGGACCTTTGCCTTTCGCGGGCAAGTGCTCTACAATCTGAGCTACCCAAGCACGACTCACGCCCCGCCCTCACTGCTTTACTTCTGCCAGTACCTCGTCTCCTACCTTCCAAACTTTACAGGAGCTCTCCTGCGAACCTTGCAGAACTAGCACTCTTGCAGAAGAGCTTCTGTGAAGTTTGGAATGTAGGAGACGAGGTACTGGCAGAAGGAAAGCTGTGAGGGCGGGGCGTGAGTCGTGCTTGGGTAGCTCAGATGGTAGAGCACTTTCCCGCGAAAGGCAAAGGTCCTGAGTTCGAGTCTCGGTCCAGAACACAGCTTTAATCTGCCAGGAAGTTTCATATCAGCGCACACTCCGCTGCAGAGTGAAAATCTCATTCTGGAAACAATGGGGAAAGTTGAAAATTTGTGCGAGATGGGGATTCAGATCCGGGTCTCCCGCTTACAAGGTAGACAGACACGCTGACCACTGCGCCATCCGGACACAGTGGTGATCGCAACTACACGGACTGCTCTAGCACGCCGCCGGCCGGTGCGGCCGAGCGGTTCTAGGTGCTAAAGTCTGGAACCGCGCTACCGCTACGGTCGCAGGTTCGAATCCTGCCTCAGGCATGGATGTGTGTGATGTCCTTAGGTTAGTTAGGTTTAATTAGTTCTAAGTTCTAGGGGACTGATGACCTCAGAAGTTAAGTCCCATAGTACTCAGAGCCATTTGAACCATTTTTTTCTAGCACGCATCCCGTCAAACCCCATTTCTCAGTTGAGCGGGATTTCATTATGAATTTCCATACATAACCTGACGGATTCCGCAAAAAACTGATGTATAACACTATCGACCTATCGTGCAGTAGGCAACGCCTAAGCTTCGGCCCGTCATAGGTGTGCCAATGGCCTTGCCGCAGTGGTAACACCGTTTGCCGTCAGATCACCGAAGTTAAGCGATGTCTGGCTGGCCTAGCACTTGGATGGGAGACCATCCGGTCTGCCGAGCGCTGTCGGCAAGCGGGGTGCACTGAGCCCTTGTGAGGCAAACTGAGGAGCTACTTGACTGAGAAGTAGAGGCTTCGGACTCGGAAACTGACGTACGGCCGGGAGAGCGGTGTGCTGACCACATGCCCCTCCATATCCGCATCCAGTGACGCCTGTGGCCGGAGGATGACATGGCGGCCGGTCGGTACCTTTAGGCCTTCGTGACCTGTGCGGGAAGAGTACCACAGGTGTGTTTAAGTGTGTTATTTGGTTTTTCGGAATCCCAAATCCTAACGTTATGGCGATTCACAAGTCCAGAGACTCAGAACGTTGCTTCAACCGAACATAGACTCATGTAGTCATTGCCAGCATTTATGGAGACCAGCATGGAATGCTTACCACAGAGGATGATGGTCTGGCTGTAAAGCTTAGACCATTTACACTTTGTGCGCGAAAAGCCTTAATCGCTTATGTAACACTACATGGACATTTGATTTCGCTTCCTGCAGTTCACGTGATGCACGACGAATTCACCTCTGGTGACAGTGTCAAAACGTGCTTGAATCAAAAGGGGACGTCCACTTCCAGAAAGGTTTTTGACGATGGTACCCTCCCACACTAATTCCGCAATACCTTTGTCACAGATCTGAATCGTGGATACCAGATGGCACACTGAGCTACTTCTGGACTGCCGTCATTTTGTTGCACTCCTAGTCTGCAACAAAGGAGCAGTGACAAAACTTTTGACAGCTGTAAACGTTTTACAAGAAACCACGATTCTTTATCTACAACAGTCTCCAGGTATTGGGATTTTGAAATGACCGCGTGACTCTATGCACACCAATGCGTCTGCAGTCGCAGTACACACAGAAATAAATGGACCACAGTTACACAGAACACCACTAGAGGAGTCAAAACGAAATATCTCACCCCATTTATAAAGCGTTCTTTAGATATCAGAAAAGTGAAGTATCCAGTGACTACAGTATCATTGAGCCACAATTGGAATCTTAGCTCATACAAATACCTGGGTGCAACGCTTTGTACGGATATGAAATGGAACGATCACATAGGCTCAGTACTGATAAAGTAGGTCGCAGACTCCGATTTATTGCCAGAATATCAGAGAAATGAAATCCGTCCACAAATTACTCGTGCGACCATCCTAGAATATTGATGAAGTATGTGGCATCCTCTCGAATAGGACTAACTGGAGGTAGTGAATGTATAGGGAGAAGGAAAGCACGAGTGGTCACAGGTTTGTTTGACCTGTGCGACAGTGTCACAGAAATGCTAAAGAAACTGAACTGGCAGGCACTTCAGCATAGACATTAACTATCCCGAGAAACCTTATTTTAAAAATTTCAAGAACAGGTTTTACGAGGGTGAGTCAAATAAAAACCTTAAATTTGTAATAACAAATCGAAATTTCTCGCCGTTATCCTGTATGTTGGTAAGCGTACTACAAACAGCGTGCAAAATGTCCTGTAGGTGGCAGCATAGCGCAGATGCACACATACCGTCGCAGTATCAGTATAAAGATGGCCGCCCCACTTGCGATTTGCACCAGGGAAGAACAGCGTTCTGGAGTGTGAAGGTGTGAAACCTATTGAAATTCATCGACGAATGAAGGTTCAGTACGGTGATGCATGTTTGTCACAGCAGCAAGTCTACGAATGGAGTAGGAAGTTCGCAAATGGTGTGACTTCAGTGGAAGATGCTCCTCGTCCAGGTCAGGCACAACGAGTTGTGACTCTACAGAACATTGCAGCTGTTGAAGCCATAGTGAAGGAAAACCGCCGAGTGACACTGAATGACATTGCAGCATGTTTACAGATTAGTCATGGGTCAGCACACCACATTGTGCATGATGTGCTCCAGTTTCACAAAGTGTCTGCAAGATGGGTGCCACGGCAGCTGACTCCTGAAATGAGAGAACGACGTGTTTATGCCTGTGAAGAACTTCTTCGGCGCTTTGAACGAGAAGGTGATGGCTTCCTCGCAAGAATCGTTACTGAAGACGAAACCTGGGTTCACTTCTACCAACCGGAAACGAAGAGAGCGAGCAAGGAATGGCGCCATTCCTCATCAACAAAACCAAAGAAGTTTCGAACAGAACCATCAGCAGGGAAGGTTCTGCTGACTCTTTTGGGACGAAATTGGTGTCATTTTGGAGCATTACATGCCTAGAGAGACCAGTGCATCATACACAGATCTCTTAAATAATCATCTGCGGCCTGCAATCAAATCAAAACGACGTGGATTGGTGTCAGCACGTGTCCTTTTGCAACATGACAATGCAAGTCCCCACACTGCCCGTACAAAAGTTGCAACAATCACAGACCTGCATTTTGAGTGTCTTCCTCATCCACCATACTCACCATACCTTGCCCCAAGTGATTTACGTATGTTTGGGCCACTCAAAGACACAATGGGAGGAAAGAAGTTCCGTTCTGATGTAGAGGTACGTCACGCGGTGCATGAGTGGTTGCGCAGACTACCAAAGAATTTTTTTCTGAGGGAATTTATGAACTTTGTATGCGCTGGAGGACTTGCATTGAACGTGGGGGAGATTATGTTGGAAAGTGATACAGCTTTGTGCCACTTCTGCACAACAAATAATATTTTTTTAAAAAATTAAGGTTTTCATTTGACTCACCCTCGTAAATGATGACTCAGGAATAGACCCCCTACGTATCCCTCCCGTAGAGATCGTGCGGACATAATTAAATTAATAACAGCGGGCATGGAGATTTTTGAACAATTAGTCTTCCCGAGATTCGCACTGGCATGGGATGGAAGAAACTCTGATAACTGGTACAATGGGAAACGCTCTCTGCCGCGCACTTCACAGTGGTTTGCAGAGCAGTAACGGAGATGTAGATTAAAAGCACCACTTGCACCACTCTGAGATCTTACCAAGATCTGATTGAATATTTGTGATGGTTTTACAGACAATGCTCCATTAAAGTCGGATGTCACTATTGCCTGTAAAGTCATTAATGCAAGACATCAACAGCGAGGGCCAAATAAAACTTCTCTGAGGCCAGATAGATAGTATTACAAAATTTTTCGATCACTCCCCACATAACTGCGTCCCACCTATCAAGGTTCTCATTCAAAATTTTCTTTTGCCACATCTGTCATAGTACTTCAAGCGTGATATTGAGTCAAACGGTTTTCGGAAGTCAATGATAAATTCATTTACCTGACTGCCCTGACCCATAGCTTTCAAAATGTCATGTGAGAAAAGCGCGAGTTATTCCGCATGACCCATCTTTTCGATACCCATGCCGACTGGCAACGAAGAAACCGTTCTAATCTAGGTACGTCATTACTTTTGCGCTGAGAATAGACTCTAAGATTCAACAACAGGTGGGTGTCGAAGAGATTTTGTGGATCACTCCTATTGACCGTCTTATAGACTTTGTGATCCGTGCTTTCTTCCAAATGCTACACCGCAAATTTTGTACAGAATATTTTCAATTTTAGAATATTTTCAATTTTAGCGATTTCAGGTGTTTCTCAACGCTATTGACATTAATATTTATATCATTCACTTTTGCAGAGATGCAAGAATTAACCTTGACATTAGAAACTGATTTTCTCTTGTAAAGCAATATGAAACTAACTAATTACTGCAATTTCATTCACCGTAATCGATGTTTTTAGAAAATCTGCAACTGTGTCGTTGATGATTTAAATAATAAAACACTGCACCTGCTCCATTTTTCCACTCATAGAATGACTAGTTTCGATAGTTTATTCTCATTATCAAGTGCAAATATTTACGTTGGTATTACCGACAGGTTTTTATTAAAGTGTACCACTCACAGAGGTACTGTGTGGCCTGCAAGTATCGTATGGCAGCGCAGCTTGGTAGATATTCTGATGCTTTAAGGTGAAACCGATTACCGATAGGAAAAATTAGTCCTAATTTTGGCCACCAGGTGCAAATCAAGCGCTGTACAGCAGCTCGTCAACGTCTGTGGTGCTCACATTACACAAGCTGTGTAAACGGTGGTTAATCATAACATCAACATTATGCCTTTCCCACTTACTTGACCTTTTCTGCCCTGTTTTCTTTTCCTAACGCTATACATATGGAAACATTTCTATAAGTCTTCCTTGTATTCACAACGACAGATACGCACCTGGTGGGGAAAACTGGAACTAATATTTTGCGCTCCGTACAGCGGTTCCACATTAACGCATAACAATATCTACCAAGTATCGCTGCCATACGATAATTACAGCACACACTGAAACTCTATGAGTAGCTGCACTTTAATTACAACCATTGGGTAGTTTGTGATATTTGCATGTGTATTGTTGTGTTCCTCCTATCCTGAAATCGTCTTTCTGTGGTTTACATAAAATCGGACAAAATTAGTCTTGTGATTTTGTACATCATAATGTTAGCAACTACGCTACTGGCCATTAAAACTGCTACACCACGAAGATGACGTGCTACAGACGCGAAATTTAACCGACAGGAAGAAGATGCTGTAATATGCAAATGATTAGCTTTTCAGAGCATTCACACAAGGTTGGCGCTGGTGGCGACACCCAAAATTCGCTGACATGAGGAAAGTTTTCAACCGATTTCTCATACACAAACAGCAGTTGACCGGCGTTGTCTGGTGAAACGTTGTTGTGATGCCTCGTCTAAGGAGGAGAAACGCGTGCCATCACGATCCGACTTTGATAAAGGTCGGATTATAGCCTATCGCGGTTGCGGTTTATCGTATCGCGACATTGCTGCTCGCGTTGGTCGAGATCCAATGATTGTTAGCAGAATATGGAATCTGTGGGATCAGGAGGGTAATACGGAACGCCGTGATGGATCCCAACGGCTTCGTATCACTAGCAGTCGAGATGACAGGCATCTTATCCGCATGGCTGTAACGGATCGTGCAGCCACATCTCGATCCCTGAGTCAAGAGATGGGGACGTTTGCAAGACGACAACCATCTGCACGAACAGTTCGACGACGTTTGCAGCAGCATGGACTATCAGCTCGGAGACCATGGCTGCGGTTACCTTTGACGCTGCATCACAGACAGGAACTCCTGCGATGGTGTACTCAGCGACGAACGTGGGTGCATGAATGGAAAAACATCATTTTTTCGGATGAATCCAGGTTCTGTTTACAGCAACATGATGGTCGCATCCGTGTTTGGTGACATCGCGGTGAACGCACATTGGAAGAATGTATTCGTCATCGTCATACTGGCGTATCGCTGGGCGTGATGGTATGGGGTGCCATTGGTTACACGTCTCGGTCACCTCTAGTTCGCATTGACGGCACTTTGAACAGTGGACGTTACATTTCAGATGTGTTACGACCCGTGGCTCTACCCTTCATTAGATCCCTGCGGAACCCTACATCTCAGCAGGATAATGCACGACCGAATGTTGCAGGTCCTGTACGGGTCTTTCTGGATACAGAAAATGTTCGACTGCTGCCTGGCCAGCACATTCTCCAGATCTCTCACCAATTGAAAACGTCTGGTCAATGGTGGCCGAACAACTGGCTCGTCACAATACGCCAGTCGCTACTCTTGATGAACTGTGGTATCGTGTTGAAGCTGCATGGGCAGCTGTACCTGTACACGCCATCCAAGCTATGTTGGACTTAATGCCCAGGCGTATCAAGGCCGTTATTACGGCCAGAGGTGGTTGTTCTGGGTACTGATTTCTCAGGATCTATGCACCCAAATTGCATGAAAATGTAATCACATGTCAGTTCTAGTATAATGTATTTGTCCAATGAATACCCGTTTATCATCTGCATTTCTTTTTGGTGTAGCAATTTTAATGGCCAGCAGTGTAGTATTTTTGTCTGTGTATATACAGGTACTGTAGCTCCTGCGCTGTGCAGAGATCGACACACATGCAAACCATCTCTCACATTGTTTTTTGATGTGAAATCGAAGTCGTACAAAGGTATGACGACGATATGGCTTCCTAAACTGTCTGCACAATGTAATCCACGAAGAATGGAACACCTCTGATTCTATCCAAACCGTCTGAGTAGCTGTACTGTCGCAATACCTTTGCACTGTCTTTGAATTTCACATAAACACACTGTGTGAGTGATGGGGTGCGCGTTTGCGGATCTCTGTACTTGTAAGTAGACAGACAAAAACATTATTTTCTAACATTGGCATGTAAAAGAAACCACGAAATTTATATTTTCAGACTGTAGAAAACCACAAAAAGACAACTGCAAAGCAGGAGAAACAGGAAACTCACAAAAAATGCCGTGATAATGAGAACAGTATTTCGAAACGCTATGCATAAATAAATGTAACTGGTGCTGTGTTTAATAATTTAAATCATAGATTACTAATGGCTTGTGCCTTAGGATGTTAGTGAGAAATACAGCACCGAGGATTAATTGCTTAAACTAACGATACTGCAGTCCTTTACTTAGAAAATCCACACGCGCAGTGTACTTTTCCGAAGCTTGCAAAAGAGAGAGAGGGCCGAATCGCATGCATGAGGATGCGGCACTGAGGAAGAGAGGCGGCCTTGTCATCGCCTGTGTTTCTGCGCGCCTTCCGAGAAGTGCAGCACGAGTGCCGGCCGGCGGTGACGCTGAAGAACGGCGCCTTTCACGCCGCCAGTTCGCTGGCGCCAGTAGCGGCCGCCATTCCCACGCCACGCGCGTCCTGCAGCCTGCCGGCCCGGGATCGGGTCGTCCTGCGACTCCACTGGCGCCACTACTTACCACTGCCGTCACTCCCACACAGCTTCCCGAAAACAGGCGCTGGCGAGCATTTGGCTTACCGAAAATCAGTAACATATTGTAACGAAGACTGTTGCAATTCTGAAAAATAATACTGAACTGAATAATTACATAACGAATCCACAGGGAAAGCAAAACAATAGTGCGCCGCACATCCACCATTCCGAAAAATGTTCATCGCATATTCGCAGATGAGGGAGAGCTGTTTACAACAGTGATGTGGTGCGTGACGCTGTTCCACAACGTACTCCTTTGGGACGGCCAGTTCGATTTCTGTTAGGTCTATTAAACATTGGTGTCTGTGATACGACGCTCACCTTTCAAGTTTCTACAAGCGACCGCTTTATATGTGACCCTACTGAGATGAGTCTTGTTTTAAGCCGGCCGCTGCGGACGAGCGGTTCTAAGAGCTTCAAAATGGATAAAATGGCTCTGAGCACTATGGGACTTAACATCTGAGGTCATTAGTCCCCTAGAACTTAGAACTACTTAAACCTAACTAATCTAAGGACATCACACACATCTATGCCCGAAGCAGGATTCGAACTTGCGACCGCAGCGGTCGCGTGGTTCCAGACTGAAGCGCTTAGAACCCCTCGGCCACTCCGGCCGGCACATGGTCAAATATAAGGGGCTGTCAAATGAAAATCGAACGCCTGCCGCAAAGGGACCGTGGAATGGTTTCATTCAAAAGTAAACACGAGACGCGTTAAGACATTTGTTCCACAGGAGGACAAGACGATCAGTTCCTGTTTCATAGTATGCGCTCGCCGCTGGCGGATCCACAACCACTCTTGCACTTCCTTGTTCTAGTGAAACTGATAACTACGCATGTTTTCCTTCAGGTCGCCAAAGACGTGAAGATCACACATTGAAAGATCCGGGTTGTACGGCACTGAATGATCCGGGTTGTACGGATGATGTTGCATGTTTCCCAACCAAATCTCTGAAATGCAGCTTTAGTCCGATTGGTCGTGTGAGGAACGCGCGTTATTGTGCTAAAGGATAATTCCGTCTGACAGCGTTTCCGGGCTTTTTGACCCTATGGCGCATCGCACTTTCTGTAGAGTGTGTTCGTAGCTCTGTGCTTCGGTTATGATTCAATGCTCGTGTAACTCGACGAGCAGAGGACCCCTGCAGTCGAAGAAGAACGTCTCGAAGACCTTACAGAAACCTGTGTGAACAGCTTCGGCTGTCTTTGGCAGTGGAGATGTGCGTTGTTTTCACTGTTGGTTTTTCCATTTGCGTTTGGGTTTTCGGAATGCTGCCGTACGGAACAATCCTGTTGCATGATAATGCACATCTCCAAACTGCCAATCGGACGAGCAATTTGGCTGGGAAACACTGCTACATCCTCGACACAGCTACGATCTCCCAGCGTGTGATTTTCACATCTTTGGCACCCTGAGTGCGTGGACGTCGGCTTCAGTCAAACGAGTGAGTGCCAGAGTGGGTGCGGCTGTGCGTCCGTCAGTGGCCGACCACGTTCTGTGAAACAGGAATTTATTGTCTCGTCTTCCACTGGGATAAACGTCTAAACGCACGTGGTGATTACTCTTGAATGGAACCATCTTTTGGTCCTGTTGTGGCGGGTGTTCGGTTTCCATTGGATTGCCCCTCGTGTCAGCACACACTCCGCTGCAGAGTGAAAGTTTCGTTCTGGGAACAGTGCTCCAGGCTGTGGCTAAGCCATACCTCAAAATTATCGTTTTTTCCAGGAGTTCTAGTACCGCCAGTTAGGCAGGAGAACTTTTGTGAATTCTGGGAAGTAGGAGATGAGGTACTGGCGGAAGTAAAGGTATGGGGCAGATAGTGAATAGGTCTCGGGTAGTCGGTTGTACATTCTTCCACGTTAGGAAAAGTTCCTGGGTTCAACTCTCGGTCCGGTACACAGTTTTAATCCGCCAACAAGATTCACCTCCTAAAATATTCACTGTACCTCCTGAATTACCCTGTATACAACGAGAAAGACCACACAACTGAGAAATTTACAAAAACAAAAGTCTGGACTCAGAATAATCGGATCGTCCTTTTTCTCAATAAGAAAAGCGTGAGAAATTATCTGAAAACAGAGAAGGCGGTTGAGTTGTGGGGGTAGGAGGGGGGGGGGGTAGGAAGGAGTAGTGAATTAAGTTGGAATGAGGAAGTGAAGTCAGTAGGGAGAGATAGATAGATAGATAGATAGAGGGAGAGAGAGAGAGATAGAGAAACAGAGGTTGCGTTACGTCTGCTGCCTTGAGTATTGGAACGGCAGAACGGTGAGGTCCACGAAGTGTGTGAAACGGCAGGCGCTTATAAGGCGAGGGTGTCGCGTGTGAGGCAGGGGCGCCGTACCGCTACCAGGGCGGGCACGGCTGATTGGCGGTTCCTGGAAGCCGGCGTGCCCACATAGCCACCGCACTGACTCCTTTCACCGCACCCGCAGTGGCACTGTGCGAGTTCGCTTCTCGGAGCAGCCGAGCGGCTGCGCAAGTTGCGGCTTATCGAAGGCGTCGGTCGGCGCCTGCTGTGTGAGCCAGTAGCTATCCGTGTCGCCATACGCCAGTCTCGTTTACGTTTCTTCGTTGGAGAAACAATGCTACGCAACTGACATCTCCCATCTTCTGGACGTCGGTCAGCTGGCATACTTCACCCCGCGCACCTGCTGTTAATATGCGAATGACGAATCCTTTAGAATGAAAATGAATCTGAATGAATCGCGCGTAAGGCGAACGAAGTAAAGAAAAAAAAAATCTAGACTCCGAGAAACTGCAAAAGAAAGATATGGAGCGGGAAGAGAGAATTAAATCCGCTTCAAATCAAATTATCGCCAACTGTTGCCGAGATTGGCGTCCTGCAGTGGTCGAATAGAGGAAATGAGGAAAATATTCCAGCATTTACTCAGAATATCTTCAAAAACAGCGTATTTTTAAATTAATTATTGTTATCGGTATTCAAAGGGAAATTTCACTATTTTACAAAATCTTACGGCGTTGTATTCCAGAAAGCTATGCCGACGATCTAAATCCCAGGACTGTTACCTGACAACACGCTCAAGTTTCCGAAACGTGTCGTTACTAACAAATATAAAGTTTAGATAATGGTTACAGAGTATTTTGTTGGATTCACAGTCACAGATCCAGCGAAAACTCGTCTCTTTTAATTGACTTTCGCTTAATAAGCAATTTTACTAAATCGCAACAATTTTATTGGTACATATCGTTCTCTATAGCTCAGTACTGAAGTACCAGGTTACGGGACCAAAGGTCTCTGGTTTGATTCCCAGTTAATCCCAGCGTTTCACCTCTGCCAATCTTTCATAATGGAAAAAATGTCGGCTTGCACCCCGGTTTGGAGTCCACATCGAACTATGACCCTCCTGTAACTGTCTGAGTATATCAGTTCGAAGGCGAATACGAAATAGCTGTGCCTTTGTTATGAAAAAGTCCGATGCAAAGTTCCTTCGGACATGCATTCGGCTGTCAGTGTACGAATCACGGCCAGAGTCAAACTTTCATATGACGTCATCGACGTGTCACAACCAGCACTCGTACATTACGTATATTCCCGTCCAGGAAGGAAATGTTAAGGAAATGTTTATTGAGAGTCGAGGGCCTGGTACTGGAGAATAAATACGAAATAGCAATGCTCGTTTTATCAAGAAATACGATGCAATGTTCCTTGACAAGCGTGCATCATACTTCTTAAGAAAACAGGCTCCGCTATTTCGTATTTATTCGCCAAAAGCAGTGAGTATGCTTCTGCGCGTGCTTAGGTTGTGACACACGGACGACGACATATGGAAGTTTGAGTCTGGCCGTGCTTCGTGCACGGATAGCCGAAGCGTTAACGGCGACGGCTCGTGTAAAGTGGAAAATCCGGGTCTGACTCACAAGTTCTGACTGACAAGTTTTCGCTGTCGTCAATCCAATATGCTGCCTGTGGAGGTTCATATTCACAGTTGAGAATACATTTCCGTATATGCTCAGTTCAAAAGCCTGGAGGAAGACAACGGCATAACGGCGTATCACATCTAGCATAGGACTAAGCCTGGTAATGCTCTGTGCTGTTCAACCTATGGGCTTAGGAAAGCTTCACCTACATCTGTAGACTGTAATTAGCTATAACCGTGCTGTGCTGTGCCCTAAATAGCGACTTTAAACCTGTAACAGCTATAGTGTACTAGCGGTACCACTAGATAGCTAGATCGTAAATAAACGAAGCAGACCAACCACAAATGTAGAACGAGACAAGAACTTACATTAAATTAGAATAGAATAGTAATTGGAACAGAACAGAAAACAGACTAAAGATAGCGGCTCCACGTTCATTCGGAGGTCTTCCCTACAGTCAGTCAATCATTAGGATCAGAAATCATTATGCCATGCAAAGGCGAGTGGCTCGAAGTGTGCTAGTGAGGTTCTAGAGTTTGGAATAGCGCTGTTGGTGGGAAAACAAACCCTGTTTCCTTCTTTTTCCCTCCTAATCAAATGATTTTTATTTAAATTTTTCTAATTTATCGATCTAAATATAATTTTCAGATTTTTTAATTGTAAAATCATAAGTACAAGGTAGTTCTAAGAAGACTTGACGTCACTTATACATAGAATTTTATTGCGACGACTTATACATGTGGTTAAGGTGTCATCTTGTAGCAAACTACTTCAATCTCTAGTCACTTATTGTTGCAGTACTGAATTCTGCCACTAGGAACGACAGAAATCTGGAAAGTCGTGTGGTTAAGGTGCTATCTTGTAGCAAAAGTGGTATCGGAATTTCCTTCAAACTGGTTGTAGCGTTCGTCATAACAAATTTCGAGCTTGCCCACGAGTTTCTGAGACTGTCGTCGAGGAGTGACACAAAGTTTTGTTCGCAGTCCCAGGAAAGCAACGCATGGCGCGTAGCGAGAGCTTGGGAATTCCTCAGTCAAGTGTCTGGAGAGTGTTACGTGAAAGATTGCACCGGAAGCCATACGTACTGATATTGTCACACACCCTTTAGACGCAGGTAAGGAGGGACGTAATCCATTTCATGCACAAATGTTACGTCGGATTGAGGAAGTTGAGGCATTGCTTACTCACATGGTTTTTAGCAACTAATCAGCATTTCGTTTCAGTTAAAGTGAAATGAATGTAGGGGATGAAACTTGCAGAGTTTTGCTACAAGATGACACCTCTACTACCTGCGAAAGCCTTCTGAATAAAATTGGACATCCAATAAACTTTTGAAATCCATTTAGCAACACAAAACCAGCTCATTTAATTACCTAGGTGGTGAACCATCAATAAAGATAAATATAAATGTAAAAATATCCATTTCTCTCAACTGAATCCTTGACTCAAGAACTGCTTTTGAGTGTGGAGAGATCCCGTAACATTCAGTAACAGTTTGCTGTGACTGCGAGAGTTTTTGCATTTACCTGGCCAATCGGCGCAGAGTCAGTAACTCGGTATTTCTTATTCGGTGACGATTTTGGACAAACAAGTATGCTGCTTAAGCTCCATTAACGTACTGAATGTTAAAATATTAAACAACACATAGCATAAGGTGATTTCCGTAGTATAGATTTAGACATGCTTTACCACGCGTATGATGTCGAAAACTATATATTTTATTCTGAAAGTAGGCCAAAACTAACGTATGTGAAAGTGGCTGCCATTAACAAAGATAAGGAATACTTATCGAACACTTGCATGATCTTTACTGCTATAGTTGAATGACGGGTGTCCATATCATTTTGCACCAACGCAATATACAAAACGTACGAAGATGGCCTATTTCGGTTTCCGGGAAGTAAGGCTGACAAGACGAAATATTCCAAGTATTGACTGTATAACTGAAGGATGTAGAGGCAACAGAAAGATTTAAATAGCGCCTGTAGACCTTAGGAAAGCATTCGGCGCAGTCATTAGGAGAAATACAATGGAAATTTAAAAAAAAAAAGTTGGGCTACGTAGACAAAAGAATAATTTAAGAATACACAAAGAACAAAACATAGGTGTTTCAAAATGAATAGGTTTAGATTGCAGATACTGAATTCGTTCTCCACCAACGACAAGAATAATATTACGTCGATACTCGATTCCTTCCATACTTGATATAGCATGTCCATTGTCACTGATGTTAAGGCACTACGGAACCGATTCTTTATCCTTCTTAGGTTCTCTGATAGCGTTGGTGCATTAACGATGTTCTGAAATGATACTCTACGGGAAGAAGCCAAAGGGCGTCGAAGCGGTGACCATGGAGACCAGGTCTTTGCACTCTAATCACGGAATTACTCTTCGCAGTCTCGAAAACACAACGTAATTTCTGCACGAAGTACCCATTTTATAACATGTAACTGTAACCAAGCTAACAGAAGACAGCCGAGATCTAGCGGCAATAAATATAAACTAGGCAATGGATTTGTTCCTCCAATAACCGAGCCGTGGGGCAGCGATCGATAGTTTTACGTAATACGTTGTAATACGCACATTCTTTTTCAAATGCTCTGTAAAGGCAATGTAGAAGCAGGAGCACGATTTCTTAAGCTCGTTCGACAAGTATGTCACTTGTTCCCGTCCCTATTCAATGTGCCCACAGAGCATGTAATAAATGAATGGAAAGAATACGGCATATGAATCAAAGTAACTGAGGAAAAATACAGATGCATAGGTTTGCCCGTGGTGTATATGTGGTAGCCTCAGAAGAAAAAAATTTGCAGAGAATTCAACAAAATACAGATGCAGAACTATAACTAATCACACAAATGTTTAGGGTGTAACATGAAAGAAGGGTGAGTATATACATAAAACTAACTATTACAAACACAAAAGTAATACACGCGAATGAAAGGAAAAACAGTTCAAGCAGTATGATCATTGTAATGACGAAAAACTTGGTTAAAAATTTTATTTGGAGCACGTAAAGCTACGCCTGTGAAACAGATACAAGAAAAAGCGAAATCCATTAAAGCGTTCATGATATAATGCTGGAGGCATCTGTCAAGGTAAATTGATGTAAATTCAGAGGACTAGTCCTGAAAGAGCAATATGGAGATCTATCGAACGAAGACGTCGGTAGTGGATAGGACAGATAATGCGCTACAACCAGTTACTTGCAAATATTCTAGAAGAAGCATTACGAGGGAGGTAAGCAAGCCCGAGGAATACCTCGATTGGCATATCCATAAATAATTCAGCAGTTAATAGCTATGCAGAAAGGAAGCAATCTTCTAAAGGCGTTACCTTATAGATACAGGTGGAGCGCTGCCAACCAATCGAAAGATTAATGATGAAGAAGTGAAGAAGACAAAGAAGGTCGGGCATGAATTGTCACAAGTTTAACCTTTTCACTACCACTGGGACCTACGCGTCTCACGACAGGTTATTAGAAAACCATCGTGTATTTGACGCATGTTACTGCTACTTGTCAGTGCCTCAAGGGTAAAGGGAAGACTGCTAACCGTTTGCGTGAGTCTTATAATTATAGATTGCACCTGTAGGTTGTGCTGCCCTAAGGTTTGATTGTTAACCCTCTGCTCCATATTGTCACATGGAATTAGCTCGTGCCTCTAGATAGGCAACCCAATGAACACTTTTGCAAAGAAGGTTGCTGTCGCGCCTTCCCGAACAATTTCTGCCAATGGACTGCACGCATGTACTGACGTCTGCATGCGTCGCAAACGATGCCTATTCTGAACACGTGTCATGTGGGTCAACAAATTGGAGAGGTGCTCTATCCACTGATGTGTGTCTGTTTTCTTTACGTCTTACAGTAAGCCTAATATCTGACGACTACACTATGGTGACGAAAGTCATCAGATAACTCCTAATATCGTGTCGGACCTCCTTTTGCCAGGCGTAGTGCAACAAGTCGTTGTAAGTCGTTATAAGTCCCCTGCAGAAATACTGAGCCAAGCTGCTTCATTGTTGTTGTTGTTGTTGTTGTGGTCTTCAGTCCTGAGACTGGTTTGATGCAGCTCTCCATGCTACTCTACCCTGTGCTAGCTTCTTCATCTCCCAGTACCTACTGCAACCTACATCCTTCTGAATCTGCTTAGCGTATTCATCTCTTGGTCTCCCTCTACGATTTTTACCCTCCACGCTGCCCTCCAATGCTAAATTTGTGATCCCCTGATGCCTCAGAACATGTCCTACCAACCGGTCCCTTCTTCTTGTCAAGCTGTCCATAATTGCAAAAATTGTTGCCAGAGAAGGATTTTGTGCACGAATTGATCTCTCGGTTATACCACATAAATGTTCGATGAGATTCATGTCGGGTGACCTACGTGGCCAAATCATTAGCTCGAATTGTCCAGACTACTCTTCAAACCGATGGCGAACAACTGTGGGTAGGTGAGTTGGTGCATTGTCATCCATAAAAATTCCATCGTTGTTTCGGTATTGAAGTTCATGAATGGCTACAGATGGTCTCCAAGTAGCCGAACATAACCATTTCCAGTCAATCATCGGTTCAGCTGGACCAGAGGACACAGTCCATTCCGCGCAAATAAATCTCACACCATTATGGAACCACAACTAGCTCAGTGTCTTGTTGACGACGTGGGTCCATAGTATCGTGGGGTGCGCGCCAAACCCGATCCCTAGCATCAACGCTTACCAGCTGAAATCGGTACTCAGCTGACCAGGCCACGGTTCTCCAGTCGTCCAGGGTCCAACCGATATGGTCTCGAGCCCAGGAGAGGCGCTGCAGGCGATGTCGTGCTGTTAACAAATGCACCCACGTCGGTCGTCTGCAGCCTTAGCCCATTATAGCCGTATTTCGCCGCACTGTCCTGTTGGATAGGTTCGTCGTTCGTCCCACATTGATCTCTGCCGTTATTTCACGCAGTGTTGCTTGTCTGGTAGCACTGACAACCCTACGTAAACGCCGCTTCTCTCGGTCGTTAAGTGAAGGCCGTCGGCCACTGTTTTGTCCGCAATGGGAGGCATTAGTTGTAATTCGGTGTTCTGGACACATTCTTGACATTGTGGATCTCGAAATATTGAATTCTCTAACAATTTTCTAAATTCTGGCTCCAACTACCATTCCGCGTTCAAAGTCTGTTAATTCCTGTCGTCCGACCATGATCAGGTCTGAAACGTTTCCACACGAATCATTTGAGTACAAATGACAGCTCCGACAATGGACTGCCCTTTTATACCTTGTTTAAGTGAAACTACTGCCATCTGCATATGTCCATATCGCTATGCCATTACTTTTGTCACCTCAGTGTATGTATTTCGAATATTTCATTAATCAATTATGAGTGAACCCCATACCCTTTGACTCTGAAATTGGACTTACACTAAAGTTTCTCAGCAGTAACTGCTCAGAACAATATACTCGAGCATACCTAGTACCCATTTAGAAAGTCAAGCAAGTCTACAACTAATAGTACTAGGATTTATGAAGCTGCTGCGCAACAGTGTACTCGAAAGTCGGATGACATTTTATTCAACCTTACTATGAACAGCCGAGCAGGCTTCTGATGTAGGTGATTGCTGCGCCTGATACTGGTCCTCATTGCTTCGCCTTGGAGACTTCCCACGACCTCTGGCAGAGGCCGACTTGGCGGCAACCCAGCGCAAACTAACAATTCCATCAGGAGCGGCATTCCGCGCGACAGTGAGCGAATTGTTCGCTGCAAATAAGCCAATTAAAACCGCCCCACTCCCATCTTCTTTCCACTGTCTTGTTGCCCGCTAAATAAACTGCGAACGCAATTATTTCAGTAACCGCTCGTACGGCGCAGGGGAGAAGGCTTTTCTGCTACACTAGCAGTAATAACTCAGTCATTGGGAGCGCGATGAGGAAACGGAGGCCAAAACTGTTTATGAGGTGCCTCTGGATTACTCAAAAGGTGAATTCCGCGAGACGACAAAGTGCCTGAGAGACGTAGCCAATTAAGAGAAGGTCACTTGCTGCACTAGGGTAAAATGTGTGTTTCAATAGCTCACAACCTCTAAGGATCTATTCACGGAACCGAAGGCCGTAGCACGACTGTCGCGACGTTTCGATGCCTCTGCGCCAACATGTTCTTTAAAGGCTGCGCCAGGGCAAAACAGAGAGAGATCGCGAGTAAATAAGATGTGACAGCTGTTCCAACTTCATGAGCATTCTGAGAACTAGTCGGAATACACTAGTAATATTCGTCGATCTCACAAAAGCGTACAACTGGCTTCACAGAAAAACTTTATTTAGGGTTTTAAATGAATTCTGAATTGATAGACCAGGTAAACCATGACTAACACCATGTCGAAAATATTTTGGAGAAATCTCTGAACCCTTTGAAACAAAGGCATGGTTCAGGCAAGGAGACGGATTATTCCCCGTTCTCTACAGTATCGTCCTGGAGAAAATAATGAAAACCCGGGGAGAAGCTTTGAAATTGGAAGGAATAACTGGAATACATATACCTGCGTAAGCCTCTGTGGCCAGAGTTAGTTGAAATAAAAGTTTTCTGAGTATTGTATCGCGTCATAATTTAAAAAAACTATACTGGAGAAACCAACGTTTCGGCCACGGTTACAGCCGCCTTTATTTTGGAGCAACAGTAAATCTAGGAGAAGGCCATTGTAACTGTGGCCGAAACGTTGGTTTCTCCAGTAAAACTTTTATGTCAATTGTAACACACCTTGGGAACAAAGGAAATAACATGGAGTTCAGGTGTTTAACTTCTGCTAATGACCTTGCCATTTTAGCCAGAAACCGGACGGAGGCGCAAAGAGGGCTGGAGATCTTGCATGAAATGGGTGGGAAAACGAGTTTCAGAGTGTCGTATGAAAGACGGAATAAATGGAACACACTCCAAGAGGAAGTAAAACATGAAAAAGTAAATTCATATAGGAGAATGGATCTGGTCAAATGGACTGGATAAAGAGACAGCCAAAGGAAGAGCCTGAAAATTAGACCCTGCTTACAAACCAACGCAGAACTGGCACAACAAAAGAGCGATGTCGCACAAGACCAAGATCAGGCAATATACGAGTAATTCAGTTATAAAACCAGGAGGACTCTATGGTTCGGAGTGTCTTATTTTAAATAAAATGGACGGTTGGAAGAACTCGAAAATAAAGAAAGGAAGATTATTAAGAATATTCAGGGACACCAGAAAACAACTGATGGAACTTAGAATAATAAGGCAAACGAGGAGTTCAGTGCGGAAAAGACAGCTGAAATCTTAAGGACTCCTAGTCAGAATGGAACGAGAGCCGAATGAGGAAAAAATATTCATTTACGTCACATCAATAAAGTCCACCTCTGAGGAGGGCAAAGGTAAGACGTATAGATGTACAAGAAACGGGTATTACACTAAAGTTGATCCACAACAGAGAATAATTAAGAAAGGCCAAGAAGTCTTAAGTTCTACGCGATCCATAGCTGGTCAAGTTCGTCAGAAAAAAAAGAGTCTTTCAGATATTAACAAGGACTATTTCAGTGACACTGACAGCTCGTATAATTCATTCACGTTTGACAGTGTTGCAGCCACTATTTTAAATCCGTATGACGTCAGTTGACACACGAGAATGTCATTTTGAGCGACCTCAAAAGTTACGTGTAGTTATCGTGACTAATAACCTGCAATAGAACTTGATATTCATCAGTCCAATGTTAAATATGAATTATTGGAATTGGCATGCACCCAAGGATTCAAGTCAGTTACAATAATTCGGATATAACTTCACCGCTACACTTTCCGTTTCGTTTCGTTAAGTCATTTGCAGAATTGAAGGAATATACATTATGTTTTTGATAGAACGTTTTGGATTAATGTTTATGAAAATTGTGTCAATAGTATGAAAATGATAAAAGCCTGGCAACTTATTTAGTCGAATCATAAGAACGTAAGACACTGTTTACGTGATTTGTAGGCATGCCTTACATTTCATTTGCTCTTTTGAGTCGCATAACTGACTAGAATTAAAGGCTAGCAGCAAATGTATGGTCTCATCCTCTGAAAGTCCTTGTTTTGATCCAGACCGGATCAATCACCTGTGTTCCTCAAGTATCTCTGATACGTTAAAGATATATTCACTTGGACGTGTAGTCATAAGCAACGTTTAAATAGACTTCGTAAGTCTACTATATGCGGAGCTAAAAAAAAGACAATTCCGTCTTTTTTTAAGAAGTCAGTGGAATCACGTAGAATTGACAGCAAACTGAGAACTAATTTATTTGAATTCTTCAGTTGTTCTTGAAGTAGAGAGAATTAAACATCGATCCGATGTTTGTGGCAGTCTTAGCAGTAAATTCGACAGCGAATTTCGATTCTTATGAGAGTCATTTACATAATGCTCTCCGCAAATATCTGCTTCGCTACCGATGTTATTGACAGTACTGCTAACAATATCGAAAACCGCTCTTGACGTACGGGGTAGAATACTGACTGGCATCTGTACTCTGAACCGCCTTACTGTGTATTGAAGGGTACTTCCCGTACATTTTCCTCTTCTACAATCCCATTCGCGAATGCCATGTGGCGTCTGCTGCCTAATACTGCATCCGTGTGTTGTTTTGCAAGGGTACGAAAGACATCAACACGAGAATCAATGGTTACACAGATCTACAGTACACACGGTGTCCAGATTTGCTGACGGTACAAGGCACAAAGTTTCGCGAGACTATTTCTCAAATCGGATTCTGATGGGAGAGGGCCTTTGGGCAGAGGTTTCATCCGCTGCAGGCGGGGCTGGCTTCCGGCGTCTGCGTATGATAAGCCAGGTATAACGGGAAGGAGACGACGCTGTCATCGCAGACAGCGTGGATGGGCAGGGGATGCCGACTGGAGAGATTACGACTCAGCAGCGGATGTACGCTTCGAGATTACTCTCTGCAAGAAATGATGTCGCTAGTAGCTTATGCGACAGCATTGTCCGTATCTTGCAAATAAACATGAGAGCTGGTGCAACTTTCACTTGCGGTCGGAAGTATCGGAACTCAAATATCCGTGTGACCATCCGGATTTTCGTGTTCTTAAGTTGATAAAAACAAAAATTTCATCGTCCAGCGATACAGCCTTCCCCAAAATTCATGTGAAATGTCTGATACCACCTTCTTTTTATATGCATCCGGATAGTTATCGGACAATTCAGTGCTTCCTAAGACCTTGTATGTATGTCTTTATATAAGTCATTCTGTCCTATTTGATAAAAAACTTGATATGCATTGCGAAAGCGTATGGAATGTTGTAGAAGATCGTGCGTTGTCATCATTATCAAGAGATTGTTGTCATTAACAAAATTACGTACAAATTCTGGATTGATCGTATAATAAAGAAATTGAAGGGATAAATATTTGGCGGAAAATATTAAAATGCTGTGGAAGTGTTGGCATAGGTGGCCGGCCCTCTAATTACCATAATTACAATCGAGTAACGAGTTAACACAGAAAACACCTTTATCTTAAGTAACAGCTTAAAAGTTATTACCAAGCGATGTATTTTCATTTGTTATTTATTTTTATGTCTTCTGCCGCAATTAATAGTCCTTGTAATTACATTTCTAATTAATTCTCCCATTGTTTACATCTCATAGTTACGCAATTTACAGAATTTGAGGCCTTATTTGTACGTTCTACTTATTTAATCGGATAAATCACGAGCTTAGTACAATCATAATTAATCACGCAACTAAAATAATACAAGAGACGTTATTGTAAGTAAAGTTCAGAATGATTTTCTTATGAAAAACTAAAAATATTACTAGAAAAGACTGTTACTCAAATACTGTATTGTATACCTTATTCGACTGTTTTGTAAATTTTAACTGTAACATTGAAATAGTACAAATTTTACTAATGCTTTATTTTGGAAGCTATTGTTAAAATCCTACATAAATCGCTGCAGCGAGGCTGCGAGTTAGTTGTTGAGTTGTTTTTGTTGAGTCTGCTTGAGAGTCTGTTTGTCAAAGAGATCAGTGATGTCCGTGAAGTGCTTTGTTTAAACATGTCGAGAAGGTAGTTCTGTTGCCAATAAATAATGAGAAATTGCAAATTTATGTTTTTTCATAAAAATGAACTCCAGGAAAAAGTTAAGTAATTTTAAGTAACGATCAAGAAGAATGTAGCATCGTCATAATCGAAAATCCAGTTCGACAGTGGCCACCGTTTCTAATGACCTAGTTGTCGAAGTCACATTGCCTTAAGCTGTCTTTTGTTCCAGTTGAAATAGTTCAGTGCCGTTATGCTCTAACACATGGTCTACAATGCTCCCATTATCAGACGAAGCAACACAGTTAGACAAGGAAGCACAAGTGTGTAGGAACAATTAGTACGGGTACCTACAAAATCCCGGTGTCATTTAAAAAAATCATAATTTAGAAACTATTATAGACAGAGAAATGAAGTTCGTTGTAGGACGTTTAGTACCTCTCAAACGTTTTTCCCCTTTGTGCTTTGTTACAGATTTGACTTTGGGTGTATAAGAATTGGGACAGAGCAGAAGAAGGCGCAATATGTCGTATAGCATGCAGAATCTACACTAAACCTGTGACAGCTCTAATTTGGAATTACTGACACGGGAATGAAAGATGACCAATGGCAAAAACAAGCATAATGACGTGGTTCCAAAACTAAAGCCTCAGGCAATATAGAAGACCTTCCTAGAAATAGGCGTCCCCCTGCGTCTGAAGCACGTGTTAACAGAGTGAAAGCTGCCTTTCAACACTGGTCCCAGAAGTCAATTCGTCGTGCATCACCCAAATTACGAGAAGCAACACCACCTATTAATAAAATGTTTCATAAGTGATTACGTTTTATTGCGAACAAACTGCAAATAGTCCAAATATTACAGCCACACGATTGTCCTCTCCGGTATGCGCTCACATGTTACATATTCGCCTCCGTGGATGCTGACAATAACTACCTGAAAAAGTGCTTGTTTTCAGATGAAGCAGCGTTGCACATTTCTGTACATGTTAATCACCACATTAGGATTTAGGGGTTCGAAAAGCAACGTAACACACTTGAACATATCTGTGATGGCCCGAAGCTTAATTTTTTGTGTGGACTAATGCACGATAGGGTGATAGGCCCATTTTTCCTGGCAGAGAGAACCATAACGAGAAATGTTTACCTAGACATGCTCGAATAGTTATTGCTACCACATGTCAAAGAGCTTCAGCCACCCATCATCTTTCAGCATGATGGTACAGCCCTACGTTGTCATTTAAACGCGCAGTATGTGCTGAATTACACTTTTCCTGACACGTTCATGGATCGTAATTGTTCCATAACATGGCCCCCGTGCTTTCCCGATGTCACGCAATTTGGTTTCTTTTTGTGGGGTTACGTCAAGGATCGCGTGTTCACAACATCTTTGGACGACACTGCTACCTACTGTGTTCGAATCATTGAAGCAATCAGAAACGTTAATACACCGTACATGGGGAGAACTCGATATTACCTTGGAGTTCTACTAGCGACAAGCGGGGCCCACAATGAAATTATGGAATAACACAACTGTTAAACGTTTTACAGCAAACCACGATACCTAACAGATCCCGTAATGTTTTTAAATGCAAGCATGACTTCATGGACGCCCTGTTTGACTGCTGTAGGGACCGTTCCAATATTTTGGAAACCTCGGAAAAATATAGAAAACAACAGGACAATGATTTAACCCAGGTAACCAGGAACGCAAATGAACCCTTCCCCCTCCCCTGCCTAGTACGAACCAGGGACCATGAAAGGACGGGGTGGCTTGAGTGCCTGCAGAGGGCAGACTGCGGCCGTAAGAAGCGAATCGAAGAACATAAAAGACCAGCAGCAGTTAAGAAGGGAATGTGGTATGGCTGTGGTTCATCCCCGATTTTATTCAATCTGTAACATTAAGCAGTCTGCGAAGGAAACGAAGGAGAAATTTGGAAAGAGAATTAAAGTGCAGGGAGAAGAAATAAAAAGTTTTAAGCTTCGTCGATAACACTGCTGTCAGACACGCCAAAGGACTTGGCTGAGCTTGGAAGCCCGCTGTACGGAATGGACACTCTCTTTAAAAGAGAACGTTAATAAAATTTGAACAAAGGTAATGGAGTGTATTTGAATTGAATGAGAGGATGCTGACGGAAAAAGATTTAGAAAATGAGACACTAACAGTAGAAGAGGAGACTTTGCTCTCTGGGTAGAAAATTAACTTACGATAGCCGAAGCCAAGAGGGTACAAATTCAGACAGGTAATAGAAAGAGATGTGTTCCTGTAAAAGAGTAATTTGTTAACGTCTAATGCAAATTTAAGTTTATGAAATTTATTGGTAATTGTGGAAGTTTTGTGACATTAGTTGCATTAGGCTTGATGTGTGTGTGTGTGTGTGTGTTGGGGTGTATGGGCGCTCAACATCGAGGTCATCAGCGCCCTGACACACATTAAAAGGAACGAATGTGGACAGACCTAAGAAAACTGAGGCACACTTTAGGCATGATGATATCACCTATTGGTCACATATGACAATTTGAATCGGACCGGGACACGAACTGGGATTTTCTGCTTATCGTGAGTGGTCACCCTGAACATCCAAACTTCTTCAGATATTGTTGAAAAGAAGTCTTACAAGACCCGACGGGCAAAATGATAATGGTAATACTAACGCTGAACACGTCTGACTCCTAAAAACCTTGTGGCGGGAATCCAAGTAAAGTTGCGAGCGATGGGTTCATAGACAGTATTGTCTAATGCTACCGTTCGTGACAAGCGGGAAGTCCGCGTTATAGTCTTTGTCCGGCACAAATTTTCATGTGTGAAACCAGTAGGTAATGTTTTCATATCTGATTCACCTAATGTCAGAAAGATTCCGCAATTGCAAATAAATGTCATAAATTCAGTACAGCTGCAAGATCGTCACCAATGTCTGTTTTCATAGATTGTTAAAAATACAAATTGAAGTGTTACGAAATCTTTCCGAAAGTATTTGTCTGAAGTGCAGCCAAGATTGAAGCGAAACGCAGGCGATAAGCAAAGTACGCAAGAAAATATAAGATTTTTAAATTTGGTGCTACAGATGAATGCTGATGTAGTTGCCTCGGACAGGGGGTTGCGGGCTTTTGTTCGCCCTGAAGATGATGGGGCGGTCTTTCGTAATCGTCCTAAATGGGTCGTTGCCCGAGCCGAGTAGGCTAATTTTAAAGGATGAGTATCTAACCTAATACGGCCGGTATTTTCGAACATCGGCAACGGCCCGTGAGATCACCGAAGCTAAGCGCTGTCGGGCGTGGCCGGCACTTGGATGGGTGACCATCCAGCTGCCATGCGCTGTTGCCATTTTTCGGGGTGCACTCAGCCTCGTAATGCCAACTGAGGAGTTACTCGACTGAATAGTAGCGGCTCCGGTCAAAGAAAACCATCATAACGACCGGGAGAGCGGAGTGCTGACCACACGCCCCTCCTATTCGCATCCTCAACTGAGGATGACACGGCGGTCGGATGGCCCCGATGAGCCACTTGTGGCTTGAAGACGGAGTTCTTTTTCGAACATCTGTGGCAGAGCAATTTCTGAAAGTGCCGCCAAGATGCAGCACCTTACAGAAGCGCTTTGTGTGGTATCAGGAAAAGAATGAAAATGCCTACATTTCTGCTGCTGGTTCTGACTGCCCGAAAGGTCTGAACTAAATAATTTCGCGGAGCCGTCTGGAGCTCGCGAAACGCTGAAGGCAGACGTTAGCCAAAGAGGGTTGGAGAAGCTGTGTGCCCTCTAGGGCGGAGGTGGTGATTTCATGGCGCGTTTGCCGCGTGGGGTAGCCGCGCGGTCTGAGGCCTCCGCGGTCGGCGCGTCTTCACCCGTCGGAGGTTCGAGTCCTCCCTCGGGCATCGGTGTGTGTCGTCCTTAGCTTAAGTTAGTCTAAGTTAGATTAAGTAGAGCGCAAGCAGAGGGACCGATGACCTCAGCAGTTTGGACCGCGAGTAAAAGTTCTTCTGATTAGTTCCGGAGCAGCATGCCGCATAGTTGACCCCGCGCGCCGCACACTGCCAAGAGTGACCTGACTGGCCGCGACCGCGACTGTGGTTTCGCGCGACGCCACCGACGGAAGGAACGCTTCACGCGGCAGGAGACGGGCGGCGACAACTGGTTACGGGACTGCCAGGTCAGAGAGCCGCCGTACGGAAGGCAGTACGTTATCGGAAGAGGCGGCGGGCGGCGGTAACTCGGTGACGGCGAGGCTGCGGCGCGGCCAGAGGCGCCCCGGGCCGGCGTGGGAACGCGGCCGCGGCCGCCGCCGTTATCGGATATTGACGCTCGGACGGGCGGAAGTGGCGGCCCAGGTGCCAGCGAGGCGGCGCCCTGCCGAGGATGCGCCTGCGCTGACGGCGAACTCACTCGTCCCTCACTATTTTCACTCCTTTCTCAACGTCGCCAGCATCCAGAGTGCTGTCATCTGCACCGTCAACACCTACTCTCTTACCTAATCTGCATCTGTTCTTGCGATTTTCAATTCGAAGACCACAACAACAACAACAATATATCAAGATTTGAAACTTTCTGGCAGATTAAAACTGTGTGCCGGACCGAGACTCGAGCTTGGGACCTATTCCTTTCGCGAGCAAGTGCTCTGCCCACTGAACTGACTGTCCAAACATGACTCACGATCCACCCTCACGGCTTTACTTCCGCCAGTATCTCATCTCATACCTCCCAAATAACACAAGAGTTCTCCTGCACTCCTTGCGCGACTAACAGTCCTGGAGGAAAGAAAACTGCGGAGACGTGGTATAGCCATAGATTAGTGGATTCTTTCCAGAATGAATTTTCACAGTGCAGTGGAATGTGGGGATGATTTGAAACATGGCTCGCTGAGCCATGTCTCCGCAGTATCGTTTCTCCCAGGAGTGCTAGTCCCGCAAGGTATGCTGAACTGTGAAGTTTTGAAGGCAGAGATGAGCTACTGGTGGAAGTAAAACTGCGAGATCGGGCCAAGAGTCATGTATGCACAGCTCAGTCAGTAGACCACTTTTCAGGGGAAGGCAAACGCCCCAGGTTCGAGACCCGGTCCGACACACAGTTAATCCGCCAGGAAGTTTCAAATTAGCACACACTCCGCTGCAGAGTGAAAATTGCAGCCGGATATCAGGGTTCATTAACGTTCTATTCGCAGTAAAAGCGTGGAATGTTTGGACGCTCGTACGAGGTATTTGCCTAATTCTGTATGTATCACACTTCAGGAATCAACACAAGGCAATTCAAAATGAGTATACCGACTTTAAACATCCAGTTCATGCATAGCGATACGTCGAATACGATTTAACTGCCCTGAAGAGTTTCTTTTCTGACAGAAAGTTCTTAGAGTTTTCCAAGGAATTTTATCGTGAAAAACATTGTGAGAACAGTGCGAGCACCTGCCATTTAAGATTTTCATACATTTTAAATGCGAACATTTTATGTTAGTTATTTATATCGATTGAAATAACAAGTGTACTATTACCTGTCACAATGCATTTTATTTCTACTACACGTTTCAGATGATTAAACCGCGATGATCAGTTGCATTTATATGAATTAATATGGAATGTATATGTTCTGAGTGCGATTTGTGGCTGTCTTGGGGCGCTGTCTACTAGCAGAAGATAAAAACGAAACACTGTTTTAGTACACGTCTCATTATTTTCTGCAGGTCTTTGGTTTGCTGAAATTGCGGGCGGAGGTAAAGCGCGAAGCGTTGTTTCTCCAGTCGTAACTACAGCTGTCTTACGTTTCCCGGAGGCGTCGGAGATTTTCTCCGCTCGGAGTGGTGTTTTGTCGTCACGTTCGTACCGTCATAATTGACATTCCATTATTCACACAGCTGTATGGGCACGCCCCAAAAACCCCACCTGTGGAACTCTAGGCATAACGGATGCGGTGGGCATTAATTGTTAGTCGAAGTCGTCGTCATTTCATGCTCTGCAGGCAATGGAATAGCGCTCTATGTGATCGGCGGGTGGTGTCATTTCGTTGTCTCTCGTTGACGGACTATGTGGCCCAGAGAGCATTACTGGCGTAGGCAGGTTTGGGTAGAACTGTGGCACGAATTCTTGAAGCAGTCACGCAGGAGCTACATACCAGGCTATTTTGTGAATTTTTTCGTTGGATAGCTAGAAGGTACTTTTAGTGAGTGATTTAAGGCCGCCGATTTATGCTGTCTGCAGCATCCGTAATCCGATTCTGCTGTGTTGTCCCACACAACAGCAGGTTATTCCAGTATAGGCAACACAATAGTTTTATATAGGGCGAGCCCTATGTAACTAGGAAAAGGAGATATGAGGTTTAATATTTATATCAGTCTTCCAGATTCCTTTCCTCTTATCTGGAGAACGAACTGGCGCCACGTTAGTCTCATGTCCAGCGTACCGCTGTACTTGGCTGTAGGGGCCACTTGACGTGTTCACCCCGCACCATTACAGTGTTTACGATAATGCAGTACCTGCTTCGTTCAGAAGATGTTCCTTTTAACATGCATGCGTGTTCTAAGGAACATTACAAAGTGCTTTGGAACAACAGAGGCACTGCATCATCGTATTTATCCGTGACACCGGACAAGCGACTTTCAATTAAAATGTCTCCCCTGTATGTAAATGTACATAATGAAAGTAAGAGTGCAGGTTGTAGACATTTGGTTGGTGATATATGGAAGTTTGAGGCGCCATGTCACGGATTGTCCCGGCGGAAGTTCGAGTCCTCCCTCGGGCATGGATGTGTGTATTTGACCTTAGGATAATTTAGGTTATGTAGTGTGTAAGCTTAGGGACTGATGACCTTAGCAGTTAAGTTCCATAAGATTTCACACACATTTGAACACGGATTGCGTGGTCCCTCTTGCCGGAGGTTCGAGTCCTCCCTCGAGCATGGGTGTGTGTGTTGTTCTTGGCATAAGTTTGTGTAAGCAGCGTGTGTAAGTCTAAGGACCGATGACCTCAGTAGTTTGGTCACTCATGAATTCACACACATTTGAACATTTTTTTGAAGTTTGCGTCTGGTCTTGACGCATGCCCGGATAGCCTAATAGTAAGGTGAACGCTCGCGATAAGTGGAAAATCTGGGTTCGAGTCCCAGCCCAGAGTAAATTTTATCTCTCGCCATTCCATAATAAATCTGATGATTGTCTGTATTGCCGGCCGCGGTGGCCATGCGGTTCTGGCGCTGCAGTCCGGAACCGCGGGACTGCTACGGTCGCAGGTTCGAATCCTGCCTCGGGCGTGGGTGTGTATGATGTCCTTAGGTTGGTTAGGTTTAAGTAGTTCTAAGTTCTAGGGGACTTATGACCTACGATGTTGAGTCCCATAGTGCTCAGAGCCATTTGAACCATTTTTTTGTCTGTATTTGAAAATGCCAGTACATACCATGTAGTACTGTTTGGTTGCAATGATGAACAGAAATATAAATATCTTCAGTGCTCACTAATTTTATTACTGTCGTATTTACGTGAGGAATATATTGTATATATCAACGTTTCTGACTGGGTTCGATTCCCGGTACTGTTAGAGATCTTTTTCTTGATGGTACCCCTGGTAGGGGGTGCACTCAGCAACATGAGGCCAACTGAGGAGCACTCGAAAGAGAGGTAGCGGTTCCGGGGTCAAGAAAGCCGGAGAGGGACGGGTGGTCGGTGTGCTGACTCAAACGGCCCTTCATACCACACCCAATGACACCACCGGCGGAGGATGATACGGCAGTCGTTCAATCGCGGTTGGTCCATCCGGGCCAGACGGCGGAGTTTCGCGTGTATTCTACATTCGTAAGCAACAATGGCGTATTAGAAACATTTAGTGTAAAGCCCACATAGAGTAATAGTGTTGCCAACAGTGCTAAACGGTTCAAATGGCTCTAAGCACTATGGGACGTAACATCTGAGGTCATCAGTTCCCTAGACTTAGAACTACTTAAACCTAACTAACCTAAGGACATCACACACATCCATGCCCGAGGCAGGATTCGGACCTGTGACTGTAGCAGCAGCGCGGTTCCGGACTGAAGCGCCTAGAACCGCTCGGCCACAACGGCCGGCACAGTGGTAAATTTATACGACAAATTTACTTGTTGTTATTATGTTAATTCGTAATATGTGTCTGTATGTGTGTGTGTGTGTGTGTGTGTGTGTGTGTTTTGCATTACCAATGTAAGATAATAACACTATGTGAAATTTATACATAAATTGCCACTGAAAGCAACACAATTATTTTATATGTTTTTTGCATTTGATGTTTGCGATACATGATTATTTAAATTTGTGCAATGTTTATGTTACGCGAAGACGACAGGAGAAGAATCTGTGACCCCTGCATTTATATTTCTGTTGAACTTTCCAACCAAAAGCATTCAGAATGCTGTGATGCTTGTTCCAAAATACTGTTTTGTTTTTGTCACTATTGACGACGCTGTTATTTTGTATGTTCTTTACACTAGTAGAGTCTAGGCGCCATCTTTGCTTACTTCAGTGTTTATAAAGTGTACATGACGTATGTGTAGCTGTGACAACTGGGCACAGTCGAGAACGCAGAACGTACGTGTCGTATTATTTCACATACATACATCTGACGATGATGCTTTAAACTTTTGAAACGCTTAGTACAAAAACATAAATCAAAAAATTAAAACAAAAATAAACAGATGTGCAACAGTAAACTTGTAATTGATATCGACGTATTTTCCTTAGAAGACGTCAGTGTGATATTGAATCTACTCTACTGGCTATTAAAATTGCTACAGCACGAAGATGACGTGCTACAGACGTGAAATTTAACCAACAGGAAGAAGATGCTGTGATATGCAAATGATTACCTTTTCAGAGCATTTACACAAGGTTGGCGCCGGTGACGACACATACAACGTGCTGACATGAGGCAAGTTTACAACCGATTTCTCATACACTAACAGCAGTTGACCGGCGTTGCCTGGTGAAACGTTGTTGTGATGCCTCTTGTAAGGAGGAGAAATGCGTACCATCACGTTTCCGACTTTAATAAAGGTCGGACTGTAGGCTATCGCGATTGCGGTTTATCGTATCGCGACATTGCTGCTCGCGTTGGTCGATATCGAATGACTGTTAGCAGAATATGGAATCGGTGGGTTCAGGAGGGTAATACGGAACGCCGTGCTGGATCGCAACGGCCTCGTATCACTAGCAGTCCAGATGACAGGCATCTCATCCGCACGACTGTAACGGATCGTTCAGCCACCCCTCGATCCCTGAGACAACAGATGGGGACGTTTGCAAGACAACAACCATCTGCACGAACAGTTCGACGACGTTCGCAGCAGCACGGACTATCAGCTCGGAGACCATGGCTGCGGTTACCCTTGACGCTGCACCACAGACAGAAGCACCTGCGATGGTGTACTCAACGATGAACCTGGGTGCGCGAATGGCAAAACGTCGCATTCTCTCGGTCACATCGACGGCACTTTGAACAGCGGACGTTACATTTCAGATGTGTTACGACCCGTGGCTGTACCCTTCATTCGATCCCTGCGAAACCCTACATTTCAGCAGGATAATGCACGACCGCATGTTGCAGGCCTTTCTGGACACAGAAAATGTTCGTCTGCTGCCCTGGCCAGCACATTCTCCAGATCTCTCACCCATTGAAAATGTCCGGTCAATGGTGGCCGAGCAACTGGCTGGTCACAATACGCCAGTCACTACTCTTGGTGAACTGTGGTATCGTGTTGAAGCTGCGTGGGCAGCTGTATCTGTATACGCCATCCAAGCTCTGATTGACTCAATGCCCAAGCGTATCAAGGCCGTTATTACTGCCAGAGGTGGTTGTTCTGGGTACTGATTTCTCAGGATGTATGCACCCAAATTGCGTGAAAATGTAATCACATGTGAGTTCTAGTATAATATATTTGTCCAATGAATACCCGTTTATCATCTGCATTTCTTCTTGGTGTAACAATTTTAATGGCCAGTAGTGTAACGACGAATCGATATTGCTTCCTGTATACATAGCAGTGTGAGGAGCGTGTTTCCGGAGCAGATTTCCGGATGATCTAGAGAAAACCTCAGAGTGGAACCGATATTTTTTATTTATTTATTTTTAGTGAGGGTAGGGCCACGGCTGGGCAGCCTCGTCCTGTACTGAGCTCCAGGCGTGTCCAGCGGTCGGTCAAGGAACTAGCGAACGGAGCGCCGGCGCCGCCGTCTTGTCGGCCACATCTTCACGCGCCATTGGCGTCGGCGCGCTTGGGACTGGGGGCCTGGAGCGGCCGATCCGCTCGAGACAGGGACGTACCTCCGGTTCCGCAGACTCGCCTATACCGACACCAGCACCTCACGTTAATTTGCCAAAAAATGTTTCCGTCACTTTAATTAATACGGGGTGTTCAAAAAGTCCCTCCGCAGTGCCGTATGATTGTTAGCCGCGCTTGCCGTATGCCGCAGTGAATATACCGAAATGAAACTCAGTGAAATACAAGTTATTAATTCATTGAATATTCATTTTTACTTACAAATTTTCACACTAAATGTTGAAAGTGTCCACCCTGTTGTTGAGTACACAATTCAATTCGTCTAATCATGTTTCCAAACACAAGCTGTTAACATTTCTTCTGTAACAGAAGCAGTGAAAGCGGATATTGCAGTTTTCAATTCATCGATGAATTTTGGACGGTTTTTATAGACAGTTGCTTTCGCTGCACCCCAGAGGAAAAAGTCAGGTGGTGTTAGGTCAGGCGATCGTGGAGGCATGGTATTAAATGGCTCTGAGCACTATGGGACTTAACATCTATGGTCATCAGTTCCCTAGAACTTAGAACTACTTAAACCTAACTAACCGAAGGACATCAAACATCACCCAGTCATCACGAGGCAGAGAAAATCCCTGCCCCCTCCGGGAATCGAACCCGGGAACCAGGGTGCGGGAAGCGAGAACGCTACCGCACGACCACGAGCTGCGGACGATCGTGGAGGCCAAAGTTCCTGTGAAATTATGCGATCACCAGAAACATCAGCAAGTAGTGACACTGAAACGCGAGCTGTATGCGCGGTTGCACCATCTTGTTGAAAATAACCGTTCAGTATTTTACTTAAAACAAGTTCTCCTATGAATGGGTACAGAATATCACTGCAGTATCGTTGTGCGTTTATTGTTTCGTTGAAAAATATGAGACCCCACAATCCCACGTCTAGAAATCGCAGTCCAAACTCCTATTTTCACAAAATAAAGTGGTTCCTCATGAATACACAATGGATTTGCAGTACTCCACATACGAGAATTTAGCGAGTTCATGTAGCCGGGCCGGCCGGAGTGGCCAAGCGGTTCTAGGCGCTACAGTCTGGAACCGCGCGACAGCTACCGTCGCAGGTTCGAATCCTGCCTCGGGCATGGATGTGTCTGATGTCCTTAGGTTAGTTAGGTTTAAGTAGTTCTAAGTTCTAGGGGATTGATTACCTCTGAAGTTAAGTTCCATAGTGCTCAGAGCCATTTGAACCATTTCATGAACCTGGATAAATGAAACCACGCCTCATCAGTGAAAAACGTTTCATTAAGAATATTCCTTCTATTTTGTTGAACGAAATTTCTGAACCATTGACAACAATGCAATCTCTTGCAATGATCAGTATTTTTCAGTATTTCTTGCACGACTGTCACTTTGTATGGGAAAAGTTCTAATTTTTTCCTTACAGCTGTTTGGGCCGTTCCGACTATAACATTGATTTCTGGTTTTCTTACTGACTTGTTCGGACTCGTGGAGATTTTATCGGAAATATCGAGTAGTTTACCCTCAGACAAAACGCTAGGACGACCACTTCTCGGTGCATCTGTCACTAAACCCTTACTTCGAAATTTGTTAATCAAATCTCGCACAGTATCGCGATGTGGGAGTGTTGTCTTCGGGAAAACTGAATTAAATGTTTGACGAACTGCAACTGTATTTACCGCCAGCCTTGAACACTTGTTTGACTAAAAACACACGTTTTTCAATGGTTAGCATTTTAACAGTGACAAAAACGAAACTAATGAACAAAGGAACTACACTTAAACGCTAACGTCAACACGTAACGACACACACCAACGATACTACTGACGCTGGCTGAGATAAACGAAACAGGGGAATGCTGGGAGAGTCCACTTGAAGTGAAGTAACCCAGGCAGGCGAACAATCATATGGCACGCGCGGCTAACAATCAAACGGCACGGCAGAGATACTTTTTGAACACCCCGTATATCTCGCCGTTTTTTCCTAGCACATAAAGTGATTATTTTCTCAATGAACGACTTGAGTACTCCTACTGAAATTTCCTTCAAAATTTTGATGCAATAATAAAAATACTCACGACTATTTAGCTATACTATCATCAATTTGAACTTTTTCAAAGGGAGAGTACGTACTGGCGCTGTTCGACTTTCTTTATACTTCCACGCTCTGAAGGTGCATGCCTGGACATTAGTTTCCAAAATACGCAACAATTAAAGAAAATAAAAATAATAAAAAATCAGCCTTTGCAGGATTGTTAACTATAACAAATTTCGAGCTACTGTGCCTGAAAAGATAAGCGAAGCACCCAGAAGGGGGGGGGGGGGGACGGGGGAGGGGGGGCGAAACGAAATGGAAACTTCACGGGTTCAGAGAGAAAGTCATATTATTTCAGAGATTAAAACAGCGAATCAAATTTACAAACAGCTTGACAGTGTTGCCCCACTCATCAGTTTAAACTCAGAAGTGTGTTGCTGGAAGCACTCTGTAGCAATTCTAGACTTGTGGGGCGTCGCATTGGCCTTCTGGAATTGCTCATTTCCGTCGGAAAGCACAATCGACATGAATGGATGCATATGATTGGACAGGATGTTTATGTAGGTGTCACCCGTATCTAGACGTATCCGGGGTTCCATATCACTCGAACTTCACACGCCCGACACAATTACAGAGCCTCCACCAGCTTGAACAGTCCCCTACTGACATGCAGGGCCCATGGATTCATGAGGCTGTCTCCATAACTGTACACGTCCGTCTATTCGATAGAATTTGAAAAGAGACTCGTCTGACCAGGCAGCATGTTTCCAGTGACCAACAGCCCAATATCGGTGTTGACGGACCCAGCGTAAAGCTTTGTGCCGTGCAGTTATCAAGGACACATGAGTGGGCCTTCGGCTCCGAAGCCCATATCGATGATGTTTCATTGAATGGTTCGCGCTCTGACACTTGTGTTGGACCAGCACTGAAATCTGCAGCAGACTGCGGAACAGTTGCACTTCTGTCACGTTGAACGATTCTCTTCAGTATGATTCTCTTCAGTCCTCGTTGATCGCATTCTTGCAGGATCTTTTCCGGGCCTCAGCGATGGCGGAGATTTGACGTTTTACCGGATTCCTGATATTCATGTACACTCGTGAAATAGTGGTATGGGAAAATCCCTGCATCATCGCTACCTCGGAGATGCTGTGCCCAATCGCTTGTGCGCTGACTATGACACCACGTTCAAACTCACTTAAGTCTTGAAAACCTGACATTGCGGCAACAGTAACCGATGTAACAACTACGTCCGGAACTCGTGGTCGTGCGGTAGCGTTCTCACTTCCCGCGCCCGGGTTCCCGGGTTCGATTCCCGGCGGGGTCAGGGATTTTCTCTGCCTCGTGATGACTGGGCGTTGTGTGATGTCCTTAGGTTAGTTAGGTTTAAGTAGTTCTGAGTTCTAGGGGACTGATGACCATCGATGTTAAGTCCCATAGTGCTCAGAGCCATTTGAACCATTTCGTAACAACTACTCCAGACCCTTGCTGTCTTATATAGGCATTGCCGACCGCACCGCCGTATTCTGCATGTTGACATATCTCTATAATTAAATATGTATGCCTGTACGAGTTTCTTTGGCGCATCAGTGTCGTATGATATAGCAAACTGTCATAAAGCAACATCTGTGAGGTAATGGTTTGTGGAGAATAACGTTCCTGAAATGCGAATGCGTCCTGAATCCAGTGGAACACTCTTAGGGTGAGCTAGAACGTCGACTTCGGTGCAGACCCCCCCCACCCCCAGAACCAACATCTGTACCTTCTCTGGTTTCAGCATTTGAGGGAGTTATGCGCTGCATTTCGCCAAATTCATTCAGAAAATTTAAAGTGTTCCTGGCAGAATTCGAGCCGTCATAAAGACGAATGGTGGAGGCACCACATAGTAATGTCCACTAATAGTTGTCTGGGTACTTTCGACAGAATAACGTTCCTGAAATGCGAATGCGTCCTGCATCCAGTGGAACACTCTTAGGGTGAGTTAGAACGTCGACTTCGGTGGAGACTGGGAAGCCGTCCGATGCCTGTGCAGACCGGCCAGATCAGAACCCTCTGGCTCCAGGCAGGCAGCGCACAGTGGCAGCTGGCTACGGCGTGTGCCGGGGCAGCCCAGGGCAGGCAGGCAGCCCGGCCAGGCAGCTCCCCGCCGCCCACGCGCCTGCGGGCCGGCTCGGCCTCCGCCGCCCATTGACGCGTTCATTCACCGCGACCTCTGCTCGCCGCCCGGCCCCACCCTCCGCACTCCGCTCCATTCACCGCTTCCAGCTCCAGACTCCAGGCTCCAGTCTTGAATGTGGCACGGCCTGCTGCGCCGCGGTCCTTACTTACGCAGCATACAGACAGCCGCGTCGTCACCCCAAAGCTCCGTTGACAACAGCAAGTGAGTAGTCCTGTCCCCTAGCACGTTGGAGCGGTGACTGAAGCTGTTGTTGACGCTGTTGTGGTCTTCAGTACGAAAACTGGTTTGATGCAGCTCGGCAAGCTAATTAATCCCGTTCGAAGTCCCTTCACCTCCGCGTAACTACTGCAGCCTACAACAATTTATTTTAGTCAAACCTTGAGTTACATCTACCAATTTACCCCCAGACTTTCCTCCATCAATTTTATTTCAGTTTATTGGCTTTCACGTGGTGCCCAATCAGCTAGCTCAGCAATGTAATATCAATTATGATGATAAGAACGTAAGGACAACACAACACCCAGTTCCCGAGCAGCGAAAATCTCCTACCCGGTTGGGAATCACCGCGCTGACCGCACAGCTATGGACTCGGACATTAATTTTTAAAAAGGCCGAAGAAATATCTGAAAATTATAGAGGTATTAGCCTACTAAATCTAGCCTGTAAAATATTTGTAAAGGCAAAAAAATAATAATAACAAATAAAAAAATTGAAGCGTTATCTGAAATACGTTCTCTTTATTCTAGTTTGAACGTTTACGACGCAAAAATCTTACCTGCTGGAGACTGATTCCATAAGCAAAATCCGCATATTACTTCAACAAAATTCCATAGCAACTGCGCAATACAAATCTGCATTGTTGAAAAAGGGGATATAAGTTGCATTGATATCCAAACAGGTTTTGCCACTTCGGTAATTAACATTGTCTTCTTGTATGTTTCCAGATAAGCACTCTGAAATGAGGGAAAAACCAGAAACACGTTGCCAGAGGCCGATGTCTGGTGTTGGGTTCCTGATGGAATAAGCCTCCATCAGGTAATGGTTTTTGTGTACTAAACTTCCAAATTAGAGTAGCGAGAAACTGTTTCCCTGCTATGATAACACGAGGAGCGCCACGCGGAACGAATATATCATAGTTTAATTCGGTCGTGGAAGGTACGTAAACTAAATGATCTACATTGTTGATGATCTACATATCATCACCGAATAAGGTATAAACTCCCATAAATAAGTAGGTTCCTGCGTGTCAGTATCATAGAACTGTCATCTGAGGAATGCCACTGCAACATGGCCGAAACATCCGTTTACAGTTTCTAGCATTTTAAGTATTTTTAAGACATGTGGCAGTTCGTGGGGTCTGTTACAGAAATTCTGTAGTGAGTGTTTTGAGGCTGACAACGTCTTTATCAGTCATTTCGATCAGCTGTTACAACGTGCACCCAAAAGGATTTAAATAAAATATACGCTAGATCCATCTCATATTAACCACTATTTTTCATATCATTGCTACAAAAGGAGGTAATTCAGCGTGTTATTGAAGAATGTGTAAGTCTTTATACTACGATAATGACTATTCGCGTATCTTGGCGAAGACCACTGAATTTTGTGATTTTAGTAAAAGTACAGGAAAATACTACACATATGGGCTGCGCACAAAATTATTGTGAAGTGTGTCGTTAAACTTTGTGACACAATTCCACGTATCCGCCTACCATCATTATTGCCTGTATGAGGCCGATTTGGGAAAGCGGCGATTCAAACCTCTGTCCAGTCATGTGAGTTTAGTTTTTCCATTATTGTTTCCATGAATGGCGTAAGGACAGTTCCTTTGAGGAGTAGAGCACGTTCGATCTCTAATAACCTCGTCGTCGTCGGAATGTTAAATCCTCCTTAGCTAATTTTCTGACCGTACCTAACAGACAAAAATTTCTCAGATTCTTAATCCATATTTTTGTAGTATTTCAAGTTTTATTCTAATTGCGGGTAACATACACAACCACAATATACTTACACTCATGTATTTCCGAGTTGTTTCGTACCAAATACTACAAGCAGGTTCACTACTGCTAACATCTGTAGGTGGATGCGTAACACGCTTGCAGTTCCCTGTTATGCGTTCAAGTTGTGCTAAAAAGACAGGAGTACATACTTCTCGTTGTTTCATAAATGTTGTGAGGAAGTAACTTCTTCCATGATTTACACATATATTATTATATCATTTGAATCAGTCACATGTCAGAGTGAATGTACTGTTGCAGATAACGCAGCTTACGAAATTATCCCGGTATGGACAACTGGGCGCTCTTATATTTCAATTAACACCGAACTGATTAGGATAACCAGATTATAAGGTATAAATTTTATAGACATTCATTCAGAGAAAAATTTTAATTCCACAAATAATCTATTTGTATGTAATAAAAAGGAATTATGTACAACATGGCGGAATGAGAATTTTGAATATTTGGGGAAGTTACTTATTACTACTTTTAAATATACTCCTTTGTATACTTCCAGCAAACGAGGTGCCATTAAATTGCTTTGAATTGGCATTGCAGTTTATAATTGTCATGTATTTAGTTGTGTCAACCAGGAATAATGTCACTCATGTCTTTTTCTCGTACGTGATGACATAACTACTTGTATTTTTATGCGATCTTGTTTGGGACAGACGTGTAGCAGTTTCTGCGCTCTGATACACAAATTGTGTAGTGAGTGTTTTGAGGCTAGCAACATACTTATCAGTCATTTTGATCAGCTGTTACATGATCTGCAGTGACGCATAATAAAGCCCGCGGGATAAACACGTAATATCTGCAACTTGTTATGTTTCCTCATTTAAAATATCGCCAACCATGAAAACAGTCACGTAATTTCCAGTCATAAATCTTGTACCTGTACACCTGCAACTACGGGCATCGAAGATATGCACCAGACACACCAAACCAAATAATAATTACGTGGGCGGACATTCCTGCACTTGTAGCGTGTTTCAAATTTATCTTAATTTGAGCTTAAAATGTGTACGGCTGACTAAGACTATCACAATGTGCTAACATACATACATCGCAAAAATACCTGTCCCTTTCTACGCATTATGTACCTACACAATACTTTTCTTATCTCTTTTTGTCTGGTGCAGTTGGGTAAAGTAGAATTAGTGCAGTTTATTGATGTACTTTGAAATAGTATATGACACTCTTACATCAAAATAACATTCCAAAAGTCGCGCTGGTATTTTATGTTCTGTTCTGTTGTGAACACTTACTGCATCGCTTCTATGACGCGAAACTAATAGAATATGGAGTCTAACTATCCCTTTGCGATTACTGGAAAACTGTCTCAACAGTCCGATTTAGTATGATAGAATGAATAAACTATCCTTAATGCCATGCGTAATTTATCATTTCAAGTGGTAAGTCGCGTTTCTGAAACTAGCGAGAACAAAACTAGCACATTTAAAACCACGGTGGTGGAATGTAGATTTTTGAGTCCATAATAAATCGTTTTCTGTTTTCTTACGGAACTTCGCGACTGCTTCGTCTACTTTGAAGAACTCGTGCACAGAGTCTGGTGGCGCCACTGCGAGATCGCATCCGGGAGGGCGGCGGTTCAAATCCCCGACCGGCCATCAACACTTCGCTTTCCCGTATCTATCCTTCGTAGTTTAAGGCAAATGCTGGGACGGTTATTTTGAAAGCGATCCGGCCCGGTTTCCTTCCCATTCTTCTACAGTCGGAACTTCAGTTCGGTCTCTAGCGATCTAGGCGTAGATGGGACAATAAAACCTAATCCGCATTCCGAGTGTTTCATTGCTTCGCTGTCAAACCGTTGCGCACATGTCTCAAAAAGCTATATGTGCGTTCCAAACAGAAAGGCTGAAAAACTGACAGTGGTAAATAAAAGGTGTAGTATTTAGTTCATAAACGATTCCCACAATTACACAACTAGCATATTTAAAGTGCAACAATTAACTGATGGAAACTAAAGCTTGAAAAAGTCTTAGTTTAAATCTAGTCTTGCCCTCAGATTGTTTTTATTTGATTATTGCTCTCTCCAAGAGAAGGATGTAAGTACCCTCACAATACTTTACGGCGCTATAGGTCTTTACAAGTGCCCAGGCAGTCCAATGTTTCTGGGAACACATATAGCGAGCTGAGGTTATACTTCCGGCGGAAATGGGCATTTTAAACCTTTGGATTAAGGTAAAAATAACACATCTACGTAAGGACGTTCTCAGAAGCGGCAACACGCAAACTTTAAATTGGCCTCCAGTTACTGTCGATGTACACTTTCCCAGAGTGTCTAAAGAAAGGCGTCTTCAGTATCCCCATATGAATACCACTGTTGTATAACAGCTTGACAACAGATAGTTTAAGAATATTTTGAAGTCACACATAACGAATATTTCACTGTTCATCTTGTAAATAATTATTAGTATGGTATTAGACCAAAAAAAGTGCTGTATGGACAGTGATCACATTATTCCACTTATTATACTATTATGTGTCTTGTAATGGCATTACTTTGGTAAGTAGTAGTAACGGTAAATGATCTAATCCCAACTACTTATTATGTGTTCCCTTATTCTTTATCCCTACTTGTCCACGAATCAAGTATCTATTTTGCATTTATGACAGACACAAATAATTCGTCTCTTCCTATCCACGTCAGTGTAACAAAAGCAGATGAGCTATAAAAGTGTGTTCTCGCAATAACTGAACATTGATCTTAGTCTCAACAGGCAAATGTTTCAACTTAAGGACACAGTACTAGTGCAGTTTTCGTTTCATTACTCTTCTAGCTTATTAGAGAGACATCGCAGACATCTCTTCTAATTACAGTAACAACACGGCAACGTTTAACTGGGGAAACGATGGACAACTCTTTAAAAAGGATGTATTTTTAAATAGTAATATCCTCGCTTGTATTGGTCCTTTCTGAGAACGTTAGCGTTAATGGAACCATTTCATCTTCTCTTTCGATGCTACAAAAGATTTGGATGCTCAAATGACGAGTAAATTTTGTTTACATTTCTCAGAAATATTCAGACATTGAGCACAAATGTCAGGAAAGTAAAAGTTGACTGATCTCATGCATTTGCTACATGAACCTCGAGATAGGCGAAGTAAACAATTGTTAACATTTGTGCTGTTGCAATATCTGGTTTTTCTACAAATCGTTTTGTAATTTATACAGATCCGTTGAATCAAGGCGTATGTATTCCGTCAGTTATCTTGGAGGTGTGACAGCAGAGAGGCTCCCAAATTTTTTGTTTGTAAACTAGATTGTGTAGAACTTGAACGGAAGCGAACAGATGATATATCAAGATATTTATGAGAGACACAAAGTTGAATATTGAAGGGTTTTGTATGGCAATGGTTCGTTTTACTAACAAGAATTTGATACTTTTCAGCTCTAATATGATTTGGATATGAGAAGAAATAACAATAAGTAATAAATAACCAATTGGTCATCTATTATAATAATCCGGAAACTTCCTAAAACACTCACCACTTACTTTATTGTCGCTAAACCATTATGGAATAGCCATAGAACATATCATGGCTGTCTCTTGTAATAGGACAATGTGCCTGCATGTTCGTAATTTTTACAGTTCCCGCTTAAGTATATCGTCTATTCTGCATTGAACCATAGCACTGAGTGATAACGAACACATGATCGTACCGACTGAGTTTCAAATTACACCACTGATTAAGTGAATTAGTAATGGCCAGAAGCTTCCTCAGAAATAAAGGTAACGCTGAGATGCGCTTCTTAGAAAGGTATTGACCTGCACATGTTTTCCACGTATGTGAAAGATTACTTAGGAAGAGACTCTATTTAGTGAACATTTTGAGCAGCTGTTAAAAAATTCACATTGATTAAGGAAAAAATCTACTTATAGAAGTAGAAACGAGAAGAAGAGGAAGATAGTTATCTAAAAACAGCCTAAAAAATTAAATGTAGTGATGAACCACTGTATTCGACAATATAGAGTGAGTATCTGGGTTCAATCCTGTTAAAGAATTTGAAGAACTTTTGTTTCCTTACGTGATCAGCCGTTCTCCATCTTTTCCGAACTTATGGTAATATTTTCATCTCGGCATAAGCATTACGTTAAACTTGTCTGATAATTTGTTTTCCATGTTCTTCTCTTGATTCACGTTAGTTTTGCGTTACACGTTATCTTCCCGTGACATGTCCACTAATGTCCAAATAGTCTCACTGACTCGTTCCTTCTGCCTCTAACGGTTTTCCACAGTCGTCTTTCCATTCTGTTCTCCTGTTTCTAGAACCTCTGTACTTTGCACTTAACTGCCCACACAACTTCTAACACTTCTCTCTAGCACTCATCTCCTTCACGTTCCATCATGTTCAACTTCCTTCACTGTCAACGTATAACGAATAAAATCATCCGTAACGCTCGTCAATGGAACGCTCCTGTTTATAGAAAAATTATGAAGAAGTATATGTTTAAAAAAGTAGAAGGAATGGAGTGGTGTGCTTGTAGAGAATGATAAAGTATAAAGGTAAGATAAACACACTTGAACTAGAGGAAATGGAAGACGTAGTATAATTTGTGTGATTCGGTGAAGCTGCAATTTTTCTACTAAAGAGGTTACTTGTGGAACATTACAGATTTTGCTGAAATACTTGTACGGCCGAACTAGTACTTCATATCAATCCATATTATGTACCACAAAACCTGTACAAAGAAGGGGGGCGCGAACGGTTACACGGTGGGATGACCAGAGTTTGAATGCAAGAGAAATGGTACAAAATCTAGGACGGTAGACAGTATAAAACAAAGAAAAAAGATAAGTAATGCTAGCGCGGGTCTTCTTGGAAAATTCCAAGAGGCGGTATTCAGAATCGAGTCTGCAAATGGTATTCAGCGTCCCACTTGGTGCTTAGATGTGACGTAAGGAAATTTATTACAGCTGTCAAAGAAACACACAAGCAGTCAATTGGGCCTCGATCTGTGTGTGACCGGAAAGGCCACAAACTGTAATACGCGATGCAACAAAAGGTGCTTAATGCTGCATGCTTTATAGTGATAGGCAGAGCGCAGTTGTTGATTCTGGTGCACGGTTAAGTCAGAAGGAGCGGGTTGCCAAGATGGTAGAGCCTCTAAATAAAAATATTTGAAAGGGGAAAAGAGACTTTCCTTGTTGACGGTTAAAACTAAAATTTCACCGGGCCCGTAAACTCTTTTAAAAATTAAAAATTTATTGACATTTACACAGGCCTGTCCTGCGCCGTCCCGTTGTCAATGTGGCAAACGTTTGGGTCTAAGGGCACGTTATGACATGTACATCACTGGACATGGACGTCAAAGGACACTTTATAAACTGACAGTCTAGAAGCGTCTAACGGCCGAGGAAAACAACGTAAAGAAAATGACGGACTTGATTTGTAAGTTGAATGAATTTGGAAAAGCGGTTCTTGACTTACGGCATAAAAGTGTTTCACTTGACTCCATTACACGTCATAAAGCATGAAAGAATACTGCAAACACGGAGATTTTCAATTTTTTCTGTACGCAAACTAAACCTAAACATTAGAGCCTTCTTGCAGGAAGGCAAGCTTATCTCAGAAAATCAGTACGGATTCAAGGAAAAAATAAAACACTCCCGTGAAACACAGCCTGCTTTATTGATACACATATCTTGCAACAAATAGATGCAGGTGAATAGGTAGAGCCCGTTTTCGAACATTTTCGAAAGGCGTCCGACTCTTAACACATCGTCGACTGTTAACCAAGGCATGATCATACAGAGTGTCTTTGCAAATATGTGTTTGGCTCGGATTATATTTCACTAACAGGACCCAATACGTTATACTGGTCGGCGAATATTCCACAGAAATAGAAGGAGCAGCAAGTGTGTCGCATGGAAGCGTAACAGACCATGATCTCGATGGATGCTGATAATTTATCAGGAAGAATCAAAACAGAATAAGATTGCTCGCTGGTGATTCTTTTGTGTACAGTAAACTATGGTCGTTGGACGATGTAAGGTACCGTAGACTTGGACAAAATTTTAGCTCCGTGTAATGAATGGCAGCTATTTTCAAATGTGCTTGAATGTATAATATTGGCTACAACAGAGAGTAAGAACCCAAAAGTTGTAAAACATCTTGACCACGTCGCATCGCATAACTGTTAATAGTAATACTAAAAAGTGCTGTCTATAATACGGGACAATCGCGAAAAATCGGTGTTATGGAAGACGAATAGTAGGCTTGGTTCTGTGCGAAAAGTTCCGGGAAAATGTAGTGCCATCTGTAACGGAAACCGTTTGCAAGATGCTGGTGCGACCAATTATATGGTTCCAGTATTTGGAGTCCTAATCAAGTAGGCACGACTACACGCATAGTACGAACTCAGACACGCAGCTAACATCATCAAGTTCGGTAAGCACACACGCAAGTGTAACAGAAACGCTCGGGGAACTTCAATGGAAATTCTTGGAAGGAAGACGTAGTTCTCGCCAAACCCTGTTGCATGAATTCACAGCACCTGTATAAGAGAAAGACTGTGCTACAGTTCTGTTGCCAATATCGTACATAAGAGGTATTATGGCGCATACAGAGGCATGTAGACAATCATTTTCTTCTCGCCCAGTACGCGAATTGAACAGGAAAAACAGGAATACTGGTAGCAAGTATCCTCCGCCATACACTGAACAATGGTGCGAAGTATAAAGTTATATAGGCGTAACTGGGAAGGGAGTAACTACTATTTCCGCCCTGTACAATACGGTCGCTTGACTGTTTTATAAACAGAAGACCGTCGACATCTGTATAACGAGTTTTCAGAGTTTCATTCCCGCTACGTATTTTAGATTGAAAGCTCCATTTCCAAGATTCACTCCACGTTTCTTCATCAAGATTCTTGAAAACCTACTTACTTATTTCAAAAACCAGCTTTAAGGGAGGAATGTAAGATTGTACGATAAACCCCTACGTATGGCTCTAGCAGAAACCGCAACTATAAGATTAAGTTATCCCGCTCACGGATGCGTCCAGGCAATCATTCATCCAGCACACCATACGTTGCGAGAACAAAGAGTAATTCCAATATGTGGTACACTGGGCAGCCTCCTCTGTCATGTACCCCATACGGATTTCCAAAATTTAGATGTTGATCTCTGGTCATACAAAATGACTATTTGCAGTGTTTTTATACACCCGTTTGTTAACGGTGTGCTTGGGTAATGAAAACAAAAATGGCAAAAGAATTTCAGCATGAACCACCATTAAAGCAGGCTCTTGCAATATTCAGAAGCGTTTGCCTTTCCAGGTCATGATAAAGAAAAACCGGTTGTTTTCTGGAAACCCTGAGGATGGAGCTTCTAAGACCCCAGGCAGCGAAACACTTTAATTATATAGCCTTCAACTGCAATATAAATATTATCGCATGTTTTTTAAATAACTGAAGATCCTTACAAATAGCTCGCTCTCTTGTATTCTGGTTGTGGTATCAGATGGAGATATCTTTACGTAATTTGAACACTGTGTTGGTATCAGCTTCAGCAACTCAGTCCATTTGAAACTCCGTCAGAGTTGTACATAATACTTTTATTAGTAATTAGTTTCGAACTTATCGTTCATTCTCAAACCATTACTTGTATCTGTAAAGTTTCACTGTACAAAATACAGTTGTTTTTACATCAGATAAATATAACAAATGTTATTTGATCAGATAAATGTAGCAAATGTTATTTGACGGTATTACGGTTGTCTTGATGTCTTCAAAATTCGATCGGCGTGTTTAGTTGTTTGGACATAAAAATTTGACAGTCGCCTTCAGTTGTTTATTGTGCGTCCGTATATGGACGCACACAATAAACATGTGAAGGCTCCTGTCGAACTGTAAGTCTTAACAACTAAAGACTCCTGTCGAATTCTGAACGCATCAAGTAACCTTTTCATTTTACTGATCTGATGTAATAACGAATGTGCTATGTTTAGTGAAACATTACTAAGGCAAGTAATGGATTGAGAATGAACGAAAAGTTCGAAAGTAGTCACTGATAAAAATGTTATTTGCAGCTCTGACGGAAACCTTAATTGCTGATTCGAAGCATGCTGGTTCGAGATGGCAGATCCGCAGTTATACAGTATTGAGAAAATTAGATAATTTTTTATTTTGTCCGTCTCACTTGCGTGAATGTACAATTTTTGTTGCAGCGGCTACCGGTTTCGGCTTGACACGTCCATTATCAAAGCATATATATTGGTATTAACCGTAGCTACTCATATAACATGGTGCAAAAGGCACGAATAGCTTCTGTACAGAAAATCGAAGTGTGTGTAGCAAGTATTCTCATTCATAAGTTAGCCTATGTGTCTAGTATTAAACCTGAACGACACAACCTTAATTAATAAATAGCGGAGGTATCTTCGTTTACTGATGCTAAGCGACGTATTATTATTGTGGAGAAGCACGTTTAGAGCTTCAAATAAACCAAACGTTTATTATTAAATTTCGCATACTAAGAATCACGAACTAAATGAAATTCTGTAATACTAAAGTTTTAGCACCAAGATTGGGCCTAGCATGTTTCCTGTCAAGAAGAAAGCGACAACAACAAGTCAGGAAGTAAAGCTTTAATTAATTTTCACCGAAGATCGTTCAGAATAGAAATCCTGAGTCCCCAAGAGATAAATGTTCTAGTGTTTTGTGTTTATTGTGATAATTTACCGTTTTACTGTTATAACGTCAGTAAAATTTTCGAGATATTTTTTATATTTAAAATATGTTTGTTCGTTGGGACTGTCTTCTGGGTATTTTTTCTGTATGCGTGTAATTTTCCGTTTCCTACAAAATGTTCATTTTATGTCCTTTAGGTACTTTTTGTAGAATTTTTAGGACATTTTCGATATTTTACGCTTTATGTTGAAATGCAAGTAAAAGGAGGATGGGCTGCTTTCACAGTTTTGTATGTGTTCCTCAAATCTTGATTCCGAAATTCCTGCCCGACATAAAAAACCACAAAAATACAAAAATACTGTTTCTTAAAAGTTAAACATAATCACTCACTTTCCCCGAAACAGAAATTCCACTGTAAACATACAGCATCGCTGGAGTCGAAGCTATCAAAAAATATGTCACAGATAACTTCACAACTTCACGCAGATAAAAAGTAAACATATAAGTAACGTAATATCATAACAAAAGGGCAACCGACATTTACGCTCAACTTGAAGGCCATGAATGAATAACATTTTCAAGTTGTTTTCAGCTTTCTAAAAATGTGTTAGATATGAATGTGTATGCCTGGGTACATGAAGAGCATGTTTCGTGATAGCAGACTAAGCATTCTGTGCAACGAATCCATTTCTCTTCGGTTGCGTTTCTCAGTATAAAAAGTGAAATCATCTCCATAAATAACAAATAAAATAACTTTTTAATAACAGTCCCAAATTTCGTTCCCGAGGCCAAAATAGCAACTGAAAGGAGGACGAAATTACGATCATCCACAGATTTATTACAATGGCCGCTAGAGCAACAGAGGCCAAACCGTTGAAAATACCGATTACATGCCAGAAACATGCCAACGCTCACACTAGTAGTCGAAGACTTTTAATTTGGTTACTGCTCTTCCACGCCTGAGTGTAAAAAGACGAATTCCCTCGTGCACGGAAGCTAGATGTGCTACACACAGCAGACTCTCTCAATGAAACTGTGGACTGAGGTCTCGCATGCACGAATAGTTAAACGTTTCTTACAAACCACGGAAGCCGGAAATTCTTAAAGGACGAAATTTGGAGCAAGGACGATATTAGGGTCTCCTTCACAGGTGCATCTGGTAATGGTGAAACTCCGAAACGAGGTCGTATTGTAACTTGTAAAACTTCAAGTGAATAAACAAATAATGCAGCAAGAGAAACTTGAAATTAAAATAATTTAGGTTGTTCTTCGACCTCATTCAAGCTGCGGTCCCACTGGAAAAGGAACTAGTGATTCGATAAAATGTAGACTGTACTATCACATTTTGTCAATTAGGATTTGCAAGTATGAATTGTTCATGCAAGAACTATGGAAGCGATGCGCTTATGCCCCTACTCTGAATTTACTCACTTATTTTGCTGTATCGATCGTTAAAGTCTCATGTCTACAAAATAAATGCAAGCGCTGGACTTATTTCGTTCGTCCTCATTTTTTGTTCTGCTGATGTCATCTTGGTAAGATACCGCAGCCATTCTGCTGCCCTCTAGTAAAGATTCGTAAGAAAATCTTAATATACTACAGAGTCAACATTGTCCTGTGGCTTTCAGTTATATTTTAAACCTTTTCATTTCTCTGTGTTCTTAAATTCGTATGATATGTTGTCAGAGAGACGCGGCTGGAACAGAGGTCTCGACGGCACATCGTTAGAGGACGTTAATGACCGAACACTCATTCATCGCGTTCTGTCATTGATTTTCATTGCGTATTATGCAGCACGTCGATGAGACATCTGAACCGGTTATTTCTTGTATCGTGTGGTATTTTTCTCGCAAGCCATCCATTGGATGATTCGGTGATTCGTTCTCTAACAATGATGATGTCGTAGTGCCCATTCTGTCGGACACAGGTCCCCACGATTAATTGAATTTGATGGTGGTTTTTGAATTTGATGGTGGTTTTCGTTGAACTGGGCTCGACCAGCTGAATTGTTTTTTTCTTTGTCTTTCTTTCTTTTTTCATTTTTTCATTTTTTTCTTTTTTTTTTTCTCTGAGTCCTGTATTGCGGATGACTATAAGCGCGCAACCACCGTCTGGTGGTGACTACCCCGATTACAAACTATTTTAAAATGTTATTTTTGTGGGAGTCTACAGCCTTGCTGTGTTTTGAGAATGAAAACGTGATTTGAGTAGGCTGCACTCGTATTCTTTTTATTATCTATGCTATTGACCAATTTCAACCTTCGGTCATTTTCAAGAACGTGCCTTAAGCTTCCAGGTTCATTTTACATTATAATATATCGCTGTTGCATGTGGACTGGAATGCATCTCACTTCTGTACGTATGAGGCACAAAAACAATACACATGGTTACGTCTATTAGCCGACACTGACAGAAAAGCTTTTCTATTTTTGTCGGCTAATAGACGTAAGCGTATACAATCGTATATTGTTTTTGTGCCGCATACGGACAGATGTGTTCCGGTCCACGTGCACCAGCGATGTGCTATAACGAAAAATGAAGCTGGAAGCTTAACGTGTTTGAAAATAACCAAATGATGAAAACGTCCAATTGCGTACATAATTAAAAGAATACAGCCTACCAGAACGATGTTTTCGTTCTCTGTACAAATTATTTTCCAGTTTGTTTCAGATCTCAGAAATTTCAGTTTTAAAATCTGTTTACCGGGTAGTGACGCGTAAGACGAATGCCGAAAACGCGTGCGAGCAGAGAGAATTGCAGTGCCGTCACCTTCGGGCGCCGGCGCCAAGCGGCGGCTAATCTGCGATTCGCGCGCAGTGCGTAGTTGCTAGCGGTGTCCTTTGAGTCGGCACCGACGAGGACGCATACGTAAACCGGTCTGGGCTGCGCGTAGAACGCAACGCAACGTGACCCGCTCGCTCCCTGGCGGGAGGCTCGACTTCTCCGCAGCGGCGGAGGCGGCGGCAGCCCGACGAAAGCCCCGGCGGGGAGTTTCGGCGAGCGGCTACGAATTCCCGGAACGGGTGCAGAAGGCGAGACGATTTTCCGCCGATATCCGACAGAAATCTCGGCGCACAGTTGCGTCACACGGCGTGCGGCTGCGACGGCGGCTGCGGCGGTGACGGCGACACCGGCAGCGCGGCGCTGCAGGCCACCTGGACGCGGAGGATGAACTGGTTGCGAAGTGGAGCGAGCGATGGCTCGCCCGGTGCCGGCGCAAGTAGGCCGCCCGCGCAATATACATGAAAATCGCGCCCCTCTCGCTGCTCCGCCCTGGCGGAACTCTCCGCGAATGATGCACTCTCTCTCTGCAGTGCCACTCACCGGCAGCTGAGAGGTAAACGTCCGGCATTACGACCAGAGTAACAGTGGCACCCAAGCAGTTCTCTTCGCAAAATTTGATGACGACATTTGATTTAATGCACGACTGATGCACACAAATTCAGTTTCGGCGAGGAATAGGGTCCATGCTGGAGTCTAGTTTCACTTTCTCCCTCCCCACATCAGCATACAGCACAAATACAGCGCCCATAAGCGTAGTCTCCCACCCTCAACACAAGTTGTGAATCAAGTAGAGATTTTCTATTGTAGTTTCTGTAGAGTATCCTCGAAGAAGAATCGACCGTGGTACTACTTTCACCCACATACGTCTCTCGAAGTGAATACGACAAGAAAATCAGTGGAACTGATTAGTGTGTGGCAGTGGAAACTCCTCGCTCTCCATGTCCCCTTGAACCTAGCCTATGCCGATAGACTGATTTGTAGCGTAGCCCGATGTCTAGGATAGAAGAATGTGAAACGGAGGTTGTGGCAACAGAGTCGTCTGTAACGTAGCACGATGTCTATTTTGCTCCACATTTGACGCTTTTGGCCATATTTAACGCGCTTTTCGTTATAAAACCTAAAGCAGTAAGGTAAATTCAAAGTCAACAGAGTCATCTGTAGCGTAGCATGATGTCTATTTGTTCCATATTTGACGGTTTTGGCCATATTTAACGCGGTTTTCCTTATAAAACCTAAAGCAGTAAGGTAAATTAAAGCCCCTATGTTAGTTATCGACAAGTTTTGACGAGTATTCTAATGCATATTATGTACATATAACGCACAGAAACTTCAAAAAGGCTTTACTACGTAATTTTCGCTGTAAAATTACTGCTCGTATGATGATTTATCGGGAACCGTTCTGTGCGTCAAACATTTGCGAATGGAACGTAGAGGGGGGAAGGATGCTGGCAGTAGAAGGACCATCAGCCACACACTGTAGTGTAGCTCGTACAGTACACATATAGGTGACAGAACTCTCACACTTCGCGAAGGACAAGTGTGGCTGTCTACAAATGAAGTCAAATCTTTTCAGTCAGGAGGCTGATACAGCTCCTTAGGGTCCCCCAGCAACCGTGCATCGCGACTTGAGTCTGTGTTGTCGAAATTTGTATGCTGCACTTTAAACGCCGCAGATTTCCAATACTTTACGTCTAATGACGTTCTGCACAACATTCTCCCTGCTTAATTTTTTATTTAATAAAACTGCAACCGACTAATTTGCTCCGTACCAATTCATGTAGAGTGGAAATGGAACATTTAGGTGAATAAGTAATTTGAATTACAAATAACTTTACTACATCAAATACTTCTCCGTTGCTATTGTTACGCGAATACGAGAAGTTCATAGTTCTTAATGTCAAAAACGAGATAGAGATGGTCATTAAATTTCGAAGCTGGTAGTCAGTCTAAACATTGTGTAGGATCACACAATTGAAATAAATCATTATAATTCTTCGTTATTAGTCGATTTTACTCCGCTGATTGACCCGTGTCTCATTGAAAATATCAAAAAATAAATAAATAAAAAATAAAAAGGTAAAATGTAATACATTTCAGTCTACATTTGTCATCTGAGCTACTGCGGATGGTTGTAATTCCTACCGGTCCGAGATGAAGTGCAGCATATTGCTCTGTTTAAAGATTTTTTCAGGTACACGAAGGGATAAATTACGATGTTACAATCACTCCGTTGGAAGATTCGACAGCTCATATGCGTTAGTAGAGGAGTCAGACAGTGGTGGAGATGCAGCCAGTATGCTCCGGCTGAGACAGAGAGCAGCGTGTCGCACCTACCTTGAAGAGTGAGCCGCGAGCGCGCTCGGTGGCTGACAACCGAGGGGGCGTAACAGGGGCCAAGACAGCGGCGCGGCGCCCAGCTGCCGTAGCGCGCACAGCACTCGCCGCCACTGACCGCGGCGTGTGGGTCGCCACAGCCGAACCAGTCACCCGGGTGCTCAGCTGCCACTCGAGTCCCGCACAGCCCGTTCTGTCGCTTTCCTCACCACTCGCAGGGGAATTAGCTCCTCACTCGATAGCGTGCGAACAGACGCGGCAGGGGCAGCGGGGTGAGAGACGACTCAGTCGGCACTGGAGCAGTCACTATCCGAGAGGGGCTCGGCGTGCCGCACTGGCGGCTCCATGGCAACGGAGAGACGCGATCTGGTAAGGATGCTGCAGTGGACACACGCGGGAGCGCGCTCGGAGAAGCAGCCTACGCCGAACGCAGACGATCGCAGACTGAGCGGAGCTGGCCGCTGCCGAGGCGCGCCGCCGCCGCTCGGTCATGTCCGCCGGTGGTCGGCAGAGCTCGGGCGCGGCGGCGCGCCATGTAAACAGCGCACTGGCGCAGCGCGGCGCGGTGCGTCGCGGCGCGCGCTGTCTGGTCGGGTCCAGAGAAGTCGCGGAAATCCCTCGTCGGCGGCTGGCTGTTGCCAGTGCTTTATGTAATGGCAGACTTCCCGCTCGGCTAGGTGGCCACGCAACGGGCGTGGCCCGCCTCCGGAAGAGGCGTCCCGCGTCTGTAGACGCAGTCCGAGCTACCAGCGCACCCAGGCCGCGAGGTTACGCCCCCGGCTCCACTCGACGACGTTTCTCGTACGAACAGTCGGTCATGAGGAACTCAGCCGCGCTTGTTTACGAAACACTCAAAAAGCCATAGATCAAGGCCTACGACAGGTGTAGCCGAAGCATTTCGATTGGGGTTTCTATTTTTTGCAGACTTGATCAAACACATGAGAGTTCAACACATTTTTTCTTCTCGGCTAATTTCGGTTGACAAAATGCCGAGTTTGTTGTGAGACATCATGAAATACCAGGTGTACCGGTATGAAATGAGCGTTAAGATACAAATGTGTCGATAGGGAACATTTGTTGTGAACGAGCATAATTTTTTTTTTGTTTGGTTGGTATGACATCTGTCAAAGATATTTAGTATACATCAAGTCATGGAACAAACAACATCATATGTTTTCATCGTGTTAACAATGTCGAATTTTGTACCAGAAATTGATGATTTGCGGAAAGCATTAATTTCTTGTTTTCATTTGAAAAAAAGTGCTGCAGAGTCGCAACGAATGCTTTTCCAGGCATATGGTGATCATGCTCAATCAGAAGAAACATGCAAAAGATGGTTTCAACGGTTCAGAAATAATGATTTTGATGTAAGAAATGAAGAACGTGGAAGACCACCAAAAAATTTCGAAGACGCCGAATTGCAAGCAATATTGGATGAAGATGATACTTTGAGTCAGAAACAAATGGCAGCAATGCTAAATGTAGCAAAAAAAAATTCTGACCGTTTGAAAGCTATGAGAAAGATCCAAAAGGGTGAAAAATGGGTGCCGCATGAATTGAATGAAAGACAGATGGAAAACCGAAAAACCATTTGTCAACTTTTGCTTCAAAGACATGAATGAAAATCAATTTTGCATCGAATTGTTACTGGCAATGAAAAATGGATTTATTTTAAGAATCCTAAACGGGAAAAATCATGAGTTAATCCGGGACAACCATCAACATCGACTGCAAAACCAGATCGATTCGGCAAGAAGACAATGCTCTGTGTTTCGTGGGATCAGAAAGGTGTGGTGTATCATGAGTTTGCCGACCGGAGTGGCCGTGCGGTTCTAGGCGCTACAGTCTGGAGCCGAGCGACCGCTACGGTCGCAGGTTCGAATCCTGCCTCGGGCATGGATGTGTGTGATGTCCTTAGGTTAGTTAGGTTTAATTAGTTCTAAGTTCTAGGCGACTGATGACCTCAGAAGTTAAGTCGCATAGTGCTCAGAGCCATTTTATCATGAGTTTCTAAAACCCGGTGAAACCGTGAATACTAATCGCTACAGACAACAAATGATCAATTTGAGCTATGCATTGATCGAAAAAAGACCAGAATGGTCCAGAAGACATGGCAAAGTAATTTTTTTACACGACAATGCACCTGCACACAAAGCAAAACTGGTTCAGGATACAATCAAAACACTAGGGTGGGAGCTGTTACCCCACCCGCCGTGTTCACCAGACTTGGCCCCATCCGACTACCATTTGTTTTCATCAATGGAACAGGTATTGGCTGGCGAACACTTCGATTCCTACGAAGAAGTCGAAAATTGGGTTTCTGAATGGTTTGCTTCAAAAGACGAACATTTCTATTGGTGTGGTGTCCACAAATTGCCAGAAAGTTGGTCAAATGTATAGAAAGCAATGGTGAGCACTTTGAATAAAATGTTTTTACTTTTCAATTCAAAATTAGTGTTTAATTTTCACAAAAAAACGCTCATTTCATAACGTTACACCTGGTATTCCCGCTTCAGCCCCTATAGTTACATGAGTGCCGATAGGTGGCGGCGCTATACGTAGCTTCCACAATGACGTCTGTAAAGGAAATGAATTCCAGACCTGTCATTGGGTTTCATTTGGTGGAAAACCAGAGCATCGCAGGTTTCCGGCGCTTGGAGAATGTCTACGGAGACCCGGCAGTGAACAAAAGTGTGGTGAGCCGCTGGGTGAGGCGTCTGTCATCGCCGCAACTTGTCCGACCTTCCGTGTGCCAGCTGGTCGCACACAGCAGTGACTCTTGCAATGGATGGAACGTGCAGACACTCTCATTCGAGGTGATCGACGGATTACAATCAAACACCTCGCTGCACTGCTGTACGTCTCTCGAGACGAGCTCATAAAATTTTCTCATCCACCCTACAGTTCACGTCTCACACCTTTCGACCTCCGTCTTTCGGCCCAATGAAGAATGTACGCCACAGGAAGCAGTACGTGGATGATGGGGAGGTTATTGACGCAGAAAGACGTTTGCTTTGACGTCGACCACTAGAGTGGTATCATGCAAGCATACAGGTCCTCCCAGTAAGGTAGTGCAAGGACATCGCATTGAACGGAAGCTATGTTGAAAAATAGGGTTTTATAGGCAAAATAATGGGGAATAATATGGCTTATTGGACTCACGAATAAACCAACCTAATTTCAGAAAAAAATGTGTTGCGTTACTTATTGAATGTCCCTCGTATATTATGGAAGGAGGCCAGCAGCCTGCTGCAGTCTCGGTAACGAAGCGTTCGTTTCATTGTGTTTAGTTGGACGTAGAGTTGTGCTCTACCAGAACTGTCAAAATGGCTCTGAGAACTATGCGACTTAACTTCTGAGGTCATCAGTCGCCTAGAACTTAGAACTACTTAAACCCAACTACTTAAACCTAACACATCCATGCCCGAGGCAGTATTCGAACCTGCGACCGTAGCGGTCGCTCGGCTCCAGACTGTAGCGCCTAGAACCGCACGGCCACTCCAGCCGGCCCAGAACTGTCATTCAGTAGTTTTGGTGTAGTACATTAATGACATAGTAAATTGTAGTATCACCCGGTAGTACTGGTAGCGAAAGAAGAGTAAATGAATGTATGCAAGAAAAACTGGAAGACGCCGATTATCTTCGTTTTTTGTTTGTTTGTATGTTTCTTTGTTTTTCACATAATTAGAATCGGACGTTGCTCAGTGTTAGTCCATTGTGTATTTTATATCCTTACAAAGTATAAATTACATTTTGTAAGTAATAAAAAGTAGTTGCTCGCATAACTTCTCCACTTTGACAGTTCCAATTTTTTTACAATTACTGTTTCTTTTTTAAGTAGCAGGCAGCAGGATAACTATGTAGAACAAAAATGTTCCATACGGCCCTTTACACAACGTCGGTTAGTTTCTGGATTGTTCATCGCTCCCGGTTTCTAGGGAATCTCGTAAGAAACTGATTGCATGCGCTAACAAGGCGATCGAAATGAGCGAACGCCCGATAGGTATGCAACACACCTAGCGTGCAAGTAACGCACTTACATTCTTAACTGACAAGTCTACTAGGAAACATACCGTAGTCTAGACTTGCTTCTCAATGTCTATGGTAGACTACGGTAGTTTTACAACTCTATTTGGATGACACAAGTAAAGTCGCTGGTTGAAACTGCTATGTACTTGCGTTTAGCATCGGTTCATATATGAACTGGAATTTCTTTGGCTGTAAGTTGCCATCACTGCGCATATTAAAATTTATGACTTTGCTCAGAAAAAGTCGCAGCGAAAATAGTTCTAACTGCAGTGCAACCTCTCTGGATAAGATTTACGTTTCTGATTCCACGTTACAGTAGATTCATTTATTTTATTTCTGTGTACAGACCTCTCGATCTTACTCATTTGATCGTTTCTTAAGTGAAAATGAATATTTCATTTCCCAATTACGTACGCTATCCCGTCCAAAACTTTCCATGTAAGTCCATCTTGTACCTTAATTCTCTTCGCTATAGTTTTCCCTGCACAAAAGAAAAATAACAGTAAGTAAAAAGATAGCTTTTAAACACAGAGTTCGTGTATTGTTTGTTTTAAATAGTGCTATTATTGATCGCACTTTTGGTATTATGCAACAACAACAGTCATGGACTGTGCGGCAGGTCCCGTCGGAGGTTCGAGTCCTCCCTTGGGCATGGGTGTGTGTGTTTATCCTTAGGATAATTTAGGTTAAGTAGTGTGTAAGCTTAGGGACTGATGACCTTAGCAGTTAAGTCCCATGAGATTTCACACACATTTTTATTTTATTTTTATTATGCAACATTAATTTTGTGCGGGACAAAAAGGTATGAAAACTGACAATGCCGAAAGCAAATGATATTTTCGGGGGATGTTTGGGGGAGGGGTTCGAGGGGGGGGGGGGTAGGTGCGGTTAAAAAGTGCCTGACCTAGAGTGTCTGTGTTGTTGCTGTGGTTTTATGTCCAAAGACTGGCTTGGTGTAGCTCTCCATGCTACTCTATCCTGCGCAAGTCTCTTCATCTCCTACTAAGTACTGCAGCCTACATCCTTCTGAATCTGCTTACTTTATTTATCTCCTGGTCTCCTTCTACGATTTTTACCCCCCACGCTTATCTCCTCTACTAAATTGGTGTTCCTTGATGTCTCAGGATGTGTCCCACCAACCGAACCCTTGTCCTATTCAGGTTACGCCACAAATTTTTCTGTCCTTCGTAAGTCCATCCCTGCAAATCGAAACAGTACTCCTTGGCTTCGGAAAAGCATTTGATTCGGTACTACACCAAGGACTATCAACGGAAGTACGACAGTATGAAGGTATCAAACGAAATCTCTTGCTAATGAGGACGCTGCATATAATCTTGGATGGAGAATCACTGACAAATGTCGCAGCCGTTTTCGTAAATTACACTCTGGGAAATACTACAACAGCAAGTTTTTTTTAATGATTTTATTTTACTAGTTTCGGGAGTGAGCCTACCGTCATTAGGTGGTGTGATTTCTTTGCGAGTTTTACATTTGTGTCCTCATATATAACAAAGTTTTTGTGCTTACATACTATTACACTTACACACTTAAGAGCCAAAGAAACTAGTGCATCTACAAAATATCGTGTAGGGCCCCCGCGAGCACGCGGAAATGCCGCAACACGACGTGGCACGATCTCGACTAATGTCTGAAGTAGTGCTGGAGGGAACTGACACCATGAATCCTGCAGCGTTGTCCATAAATCCGTTAGAGTACGAAGAGGTGAATATTTTTTCCGAACAGCACTTTGCATGGAGCTACTCTGTAGTAATTCTGGACGTGTAGGGTGTCGAAAAGTCCTGCTGGAATTTTCCAAGTCCGTCGGAATGCACAATGGATATCAATGAATGCAGGTGATCAGACAGGATGCTTACGCACGTGTCAGCCGTCACAGTCGTATCTAGACGCCATTACAGAGCCTGCACACGCTTGAAGAGTCAACTGCTAACACGTGGGGGTCCATGAATTCATGAGGTTGTCTCCATACCCGAACACGTCCATCCGCTCGACACAATTTGACAAGAGACTCTTCCGATCACAGAACAAGTTTCCAGTCATCAACAGTCCAATGTCGATGTTGACGGGCCCAGGCTAAGAGTAAGCTTTGTGTTGTGCAGTCATCAAGGGTAAACAAGTGAACCTTCGGCTCTGAAAGCCATATCGATGATGTTTCATTGAATGGTTCGCACGCTGACACTTCTTGATGGCCAAGCATTGAAATCTGCAGCAATCTGCGAAAGGAATGCCCTTCTGTCGCGTTCAACGATTCTCTTCAGTCGCCGTTGGTCCCGTCCTTGCAGGATCTTTTCCCGGCCACAGCGATGTCGGAGATTTGATGTTTTACTGGATTCCTGAAATTCAAGGTACACTCGTGAGATTGTCGTACGATAAAACCCTCACTTCATCGCTATCTCGGAGATGCTGTGTCCCATCGCTCTTGCTCCGACTATGACACCACGTTCAAACGCACCTAAATCTTGATAACCTGCCGTTGTAGCAACAATAACTAACCTAACAACTGCGCCAGACACTTGTTGTGTTATACAGGCGCTGCCCACCGCATCACCGTCTTCTGCCTGTTTAAATATCTCTCTATTTGGATACGCATGCCTATACCAGCTTCTTTGGCGCTTCTATGTGTATGCTCTATACATTATACTTACTTTATGAAAAGCTCTTCCTAGCATAGTAAAAGACAGAAGACTGATTTTCTTTTACGATCCACAGTAATCAGTGACCTGCACTAAATATTCGTATAAGATGGCGGATACATTTGTTTACATCAGCTGCTAATTTAATGAGCCAAAGAACGTGATATGTGTACAGATAGGCACACTTCTGGAGTTGCTGCATTCTTCGCAGCACAGATAATTTTATACTGTTATACATTTAATTATTCGGGTTTGAAAGATGCTGGTAATGGTCAGTGAAGAATTTTTTCTGTCTCAATCATTTATTATTTGTCTTGGAAATATAAACCGCCAAAATACAAGCAAAAAGATTCACCCGATGAGGTGCACAAGCCTGCAGGCTCCAAATAGTTAAAGATAGAGACTTGGCTATTTAGTACACAAGGTACTAGGCAGTAAAACGGATTTGGAAGTCATGGTTAATGACACTCAACATATACACAATTAAAAAACCACAATAATTTAAAATACACAATCAAATCAAAGCTCTATGACAATTACCAAATGGTGACTTATGTTTTGATGCGCGACAGTCTCCTCAAATCACCTGGCGAGATAAAGGAACAAGGATCACCAACAACAGGAGGGTGAACCAAGTCCGATATAGAAGCAGCAGGGCACAAAGATACGCAGGAAGCGAACCAGTCACAATTCTCGAACTCGCTGTTGAGAGGAAGATCAATCTTTACGAATGCCGCGTGGTCTCGGCGCTGAAGCAACAAACTTCAGGTAGCTCACTGAGCGTGCAAATCCGATGACAAACAGTGGAAACACGTGGAGCCGCTAGGATATGTGAGGATGACGACGACCCACCGCTCGCCTCCAGATCTGGTCGGCCAAAGGAATGAGGTGTCCACTACCGTTTCCAGTGTCCAGAATATGCTCAGCCGGACCAACCTGAGAGCCACACGAGTGGTGGAACAAACAGCTGGTCCGTTGCCCCACAGACCTGCCCTGTGTGCGCTGCTCCACTGACTGCACCTCTCGAAACGGCCTCAGCGGCAGTCGCGACAAACGTGCGACGCCCCCTTCAAGCCAAAGATTGCGTTCCAGGAGACGTGGTGCGAGCTATCGATGGCGCAACCGTTCAGAAGTTGTATGAAATTTTGAAAGCAGTTTTTTCTTTAATTCTAATTGATTAGGATGCAGTCAGGTTTACTGCGAATGAGGTTGCACACACATAAAAAAAAGTTTTGCATCACCTCGGTTCCGAGAGTTCCGGAACCTGTACAGAAAATTTGAATAGAGATTTCCGCCCTTTTTATTGTTTATGAAAACCACACATTGCATGCTGTACCACCATACAGCGAGACCTTCGGAGGTGGTGCTCCAGATTGCTGCACAACCTGGTACCTCTAATGTCCAGCAGCACGTCCTCTTGAGCGGATGCATGCCTTTATTCGTCGTGCCATTCTATCCGAAAGTTCATGAAGGCACTGTTGGTCCAGATTGTCCCACTCCTCAACGGCGATTCGGCGGTAGACCCCTCAGAGTTTTTGGTGGGCCACGTCGTCCATAAACAGCCCTTTTCAATCTATCCTAGGCATGTTCGATAGGGCTCACGTCTGGAGAACATGCTGGCCACTGTAGTCGAGTGATGTCGTTAATCCAAAGGAAGTCATTCAAAAGATGTGCATGATAGGGGCGCGAATTCCCGTCCACGAAGACGAATGCCTCGCCAATATGCTGCCGATATGGTTGCACTATGGCTCGGAGGATGGCATTCACGTATTGTACAGCCGTTATGGCGCCTTCCATGACCACCAGTGGCGTACGTCGGCCCCACATAATGCCACCCCAAAACAGTAGGGAATCTCCACCTTGCTGCACTCGCTGGTCAGTGTGTCTAAGCCGTTAAACCTGATCGGGTATCCTCCATACACGTCTCCGTGATTGTCTGGTAAAAGGCATATACAACACTCATCGGTGAAGAGAACGTGATTCCAGTCTTGAGCAGTCCATTCGGCATGTTGTTCGGCCCATCCGTACCGCGCTGCATGGTATCGTGGTTGCAAAAATGGACCTCGCCATGGACGCCGGGAGTGAAATTGCGCAGCATGCATGATATTGTGCACAGTTTGAGTCGTAACACGACGTCCCGTGGTTGCACAAAAAGCATTATTCAACATGGTGGCGTTTCTGTCAGCGTGCCTCCGAGCCATAGCGGTCATCCACTACAGTAGTAGCCTTTGGGCGGTCTGAGCGAGGCATGTCATCGACAGTTCCTGTCTCTTTGTATCTCGTCCACGTGCGAACAACGTCACTTTGGTTCACTCCGAGACGCCTGGACACTTCCCTTGTTGAGAGACCCTTCTGGCACAAAGGAACAATGCGGACGCGATCGAACAGCGGCATTGACCGTCTAGGTATGGTTGAACTACAAACAACACGAGCCGTGCACCTCCTTCTGGATAGTTGTGCGTACAATCGAGTGGTCAGGGAGTCCTCGTGAAATATCACAATAAAAACTCGCGATAAGCTGAACGAAGCACCATCACTAAAAACTGCAATAGCACTGTGGTCGACTAGTTCTAGTCAAAAGTGCACTGTAAAGACACACAGTATATTCATCTTTTGTATTTCTAGCTCTTGTACTTCTTTCGTGTTTGCAGATAAAATTATTGGATATAGGTTTCGCCTTTGATGCAAAACATTGTTTTCTCTAGTTACCCAAAGATGTTTCACCACCTCTGTGCCATCATCAATTTGATTTGTTTATTGGTCAACTGTAACAGTGAACATATTTTAGGTCGTATCTGCACAAAACATGTTACCACACCAAAATCATTTTTTTTAATCAAGGGATAGGTTAATTCGCTGATAAGATTCACATTTGCATCGTTTGATTTACAGATGACTGGCTATCAGTGCAGACGACATGCTATCAGTGCAGAACACCATACAGATGGTCCTGCAAAACCATATAATTTAAAATCGAAGTAAGAACAAACACGAACAAAGACTGTCTTTAGGACTGATTTTGTTAGATCAGTCACAACATAAAACATGTTCACTCTTACAATTGTCCAGTGAACAAAACCCACTGACGGTGGCACAGAGGTGCTCAAACATGTTTGTGTAACAAGATAAAACAGTGACATAACGTGTAGGATTTCACGGCCAGTGTCTTCAGTAATTAAAACTTCCGCGTTAAGAGGCGAGGTCGAATGGCTGCTAGGCCGTGTGCTCTATACAAACGGGACCTCTACGGCCCAGCAGCCAGTCGTTGGCTCACCTCGGAAGGTGTTGCCCACAGTTGGCAACGAAACGTTAGGAGGAAGAATTTCTACTGTTCAACCACGTGCTCTTAACCCGGAAGTTTCAATTAATGAAAAAATAGTGTTTTGTATAACAGGTGGAACCTACAAGAAAAAGACACTCGGCGATAAAAATAAAAGACGCAAACATCAAAAGAAAGACAATCACGCGATTCTTGGGAATAGATGCTGATGACGAAAGTAACTTCAACAAACACATAAAACTAACTATAAAAAAGACTGAAAACATTTTACACAATTTAGCGCGTTTAAATACCATACAGTGCAGACCACCTGTCACACATCAAAGCATACGAGTGCACCATCTATGAATCAGTAGAATGTTTTGCGGCAAGTGTGTGGGCACGTAGACTCGTCCCTGCGATGAACAGTATAAGTGTGAAGTGTGAACAGAGGTGCGTGCTCCTGAAGCTGTCAGGGGCATTCAGCACCACCTCAGTAGTGGCACTGCGTCTGGTGATGGGTGTCTTTCCAATAATATAACCATCAAATATCGAGCTGCATCCTACTGGCTGAAAATGGGAAGACTCGATAAGATCAGGGAAATTGCAGGAGAAAATGAAGAGCGGAAACGGCATCTAAATTCTTGTCGGGGGACGTCTGGCAGAGAGACTGTTGCCAAAGTGACAAAGGTCGTAGCCTGCACAGGTTTTTCCTCAAGAACAGGGAGCAGTTAAGAATGAAACATGCCAATCCGAGTCGTGGCATGGTTCACTTCCTAGCTGGGCACGACCCTTATTCAGAGCATTTGCAGCGTGTTTCGCTTGCTGACAGCGGCGACTGATAATGTGGGAAATTGGATCTTCCGGACATCTTCCTCTGTACTGTGAGTTGTAGGTCACTTACACGGAAGCATACTAGGAATTACCAGTGTATTTCAGTCGCTCCGTGGATTCGAGCAATAAGGTCCTCCGCTGACGTTACAAGTGTGCCATACACACCATACTGTTTACACTACCCTACAAAAAGTAGTCGAGAGGTGTCAGATCTGATGACAGTGGGATCGTGAAAGTGATCCACCTTTACCAATCCATCGATTAGGGCATGCGATTTTGAGGTGATTCCGCACGTCGACAGTAAGGTATGCCGGAACTCCGTCGTGTTGCAGTCACATTCCCATCCGAACATTTAGTGGCATTACATCTACATCTACATCTACATTTATACTCCGCAAGCCACCCAACGGTGTGTGGCGGAGGGCACTTTACGTGCCACTGTCATTACCTCCCTTTCCTGTTCCAGTCGCGTATGGTTCGCGGGAAGAACGACTGTCTGAAAGCCTCTGTGCGCGCTCTAATCTCTATAATTTTACATTCGTGAACTCCTCGGGAGGTATAAGTAGCGGGAAGCAATATATTCGATACCTCTTCCAGAAACGCACCCTCTCGAAACCTGGCGAGCAAGCTACACCGCGATGCAGAGCGCCTCTCTTGCAGAGTCTGCCACTTGAGTTTGTTAAACATCTCCGTAACGCTATCACGGTTACCAAATAACCCTGTGACGAAACGCGCCGCTCTTCTTTGGATCTTCTCTATCTCCTCCGTCAACCCGGATCCCACACTGATGAGCAATACTCAAGTATAGGTCGAACGAGTGTTTTGTAAGCCACCTCCTTTGTTGATGGACTACATTTTCTAAGGACTCTCCCAATGAATCTCAACCAGGTACCCGCCTTACCAACAATTAATTTTATATGATCATTCCACTTCAAATCGTTCCGCACGCATACTCCCAGATATTTTACAGAAGTAACTGCTACCAGTGTTTGTTCCGCTATCATATAATCATACAATAAAGGATCCTTCTTTCTATGTATTCGCAATACATTACATTTGTCTATGTTAAGGGTCAGTTGCCACTCCCTGCACCAAGTGCCTATCCGCTGCAGATCTTCCTGCGTTTCGCTACAATTTTCTAATGCTGCAACTTCTCTGTATACTACAGCATCATCCGCGAAAAGCCGCATGGAACTTCCGACACTATCTACTAGGTCATTTATATATATTGTGAAAAGCAATGGTCCCATAACATTCTCCTGTGGCACGCCAGAGGTTACTTTAACGTCTGTAGGCGTCTCTCCGTTGATAACAACATCCTGTGTTCTGTTTGCTAAAAACTCTTCAATCCAGCCACACAGCTGGTCTGATATTTCGTAGGCTCTTACTTTGTTTATCAGGCGACAGTGCGGAACTGTATCGAACGCCTTCCGGAAGTCAAGAAAAATAGCATCTACCTGGGAGCCTGTATCTAATATTTTCTGGGTCTCATGAACAAATAGAGCGAGTTGGGTCTCACACGATCGCTGTTTCCGGAATCCATGTTGATTCCTACATAGTAGATTCTGAGTTTCCAAAAACGACATGATACTCGAGCAAAAAACATGTTCTAAAATTCTACAACAGATCGACGTCAGAGATATAGGCCTATAGTTTTGCGCATCTGCTCGACGACCCTTCTTGAAGACTGGGACTACCTGTGCTCTTTTCCAATCATTTGGAACCTTCCGTTCCTCTAGAGACTTGCGGTACACGGCTGTTAGAAAGGGGGCAAGTTCTTTCGCGTACTCTGTGTAGAATCGAATTGGTATCCCGTCAGGTCCAGTGGACTTTCCTCTGTTGAGTGATTCCAGTTGCTTTTCTATTCCTTGGACACTTATTTTGATGTCAGCCATTTTTTCGTTTGTGCGAGGATTTAGAGAAGGAACTGCAGTGCGGTCTTCCTCTGTGAAACAGCTTTGGAAAAAGGTGTTTAGTATTTCAGCTTTACGCTTGTCATCCTCTGTTTCAATGCCATCATCATCCCGGAGTGTCTGGACATGCTGTTTCGAGCCACTTACTGATTTAACGTAAGACCAGAACTTCCTAGGATTTTCTGTCAAGTCGGTACCTAGTATTTTACTTTCGAATTCACTAAACGCTTCACGCATAGCCCTCCTTACGCTAACTTTGACATCGTTTAGCTTCTGTTTGTCTGAGAGGTTTTGGCTGCGTTTAAATTTGGAGTGAAGCTCTCTTTGCTTTCGCAGTAATTTCCTAACTTTGTTGTTGTACCACGGTGGGTTTTTCCCGTCCCTCACAGTTTTACTCGGCACGTACCTGTCTAAAACGCATTTTACGATTGCCTTGAACTTTTTCCATAAACACTCAACATTGTCAGTGTCGGAACAGAAATTTTCGTTTTAATCTGTTAGGTAGCCTGAAATCTGCCTTCTATTACTCTTGCTAAACAGATAAACCTTCCTCCCTTTTTTTATATTCCTATTAACTTCCATATTCAGGGATGCTGCAACGGCCTTATGATCACTGATTCCCTGTTCTGCGCTTACAGAGTCGAAAAGTTCGGGTTTGTTTGTTATCAGTAGGTCCAAGATGTTATCTCCACGAGTCGGTTCTCTGTTTAATTGCTCGAGCTAATTTTCGGATAGTGCACTCAGTATAATGTCACTCGATGCTCTGTCCCTACCACCCGTCCTAAACATCTGAGTGTCCCAGTCTATATCTGGTAAATTGAAATCTCCACCTAAGACTATAACATGCTGAGAAAATGTATGTAAAATGTATTCCAAATTTTCTCTCAGCTGTTCTGCCACTAATGCTGCTGAGTCGGGGGGTCGGTAAAAGGAGCCAATTATTAACCTAGATCGGTTGTTGAGTGTAACCTCCACCCATAATAATTCACAGGAACTATCCACTTCTACTTCACTACAGGATAAACTACTACTAACAGCAACGAACACTCCACCACCGGTTGCATGCAATCTATCCTTTCTAAACACCGTCTGTACGTTTGTAAAAATTTCGGCAGAATTTATCTCTGGCTTCAGCCAGCTTTCTGTACCTATAACGATTTCAGCTTCGGTGCTTTCTATCAGCGCTTGAAGTTCCGGTACTTTAGCAACGCAGCTTCGACAGTTTACAATTACAATACCGATTGCTGCTTGGTCCCCGCATGTCCTGACTTTGCCCCGCACCCGTTGAGGCTGTTGCCCTTTCTGTACTTGCCCGAGGCCATCTAACCTAAAAAACCGCCCAGCCCACGCCACACAACCCCTGCTACCCGTGTAGCCGCTTGTTGCGTATAGTGGACTCCTGACCTATCCAGCGGAACCCGAAACCCCACCACCCTATGGCGCAAGTCGAGGAATCTGCAGCCCACACGGTCGCAGAACCGTCTCAGCCTCTGATTCAGACCCTCCACTCGTCTCTGTACCAAAGGTCCGCAGTCAGTTCTGTCGACGATGCTGCAGATGGTGAGCTCTGCTTTCATCCCGCTAGCGAGACTGGCAGTCTTCACCAAATCAGATAGCCGTTGGAAGCCAGAGAGGATTTCCTCCGATCCATAGCGACACACATCATTGGTGCCGACATGAGCGACCACCTGCAGATGGGTGCACCCTGTACCCTTCATGGCATCCGGAAGGACCCTTTCCACATCTGGAATGACTCCCCCCGGTATGCACACGGAGTGCACCTTGGTTTTCTTCCCCTCCCTTGCTGCCATATCCCTAAGGGGCCCCATTACGCGCCTGACGTTGGAGCTCCCAACTACCAGTAAGCCCACCCTCTGCGACCGCCCGGATCTTGCAGACTGAGGGGCAACCTCTGGAACAGGACAATCAGCCATGTCAGGCCGAAGATCAGTATCAGCCTGAGACAGAGCCTGAAACCGGTTCGTCAGACAAACTGGAGAGGCCTTCCGCTCAGCCCTCCGGAATGTCTTTCGCCCCCTGCCACACCTTGAGACGACCTCCCACTCTACCACAGGTGAGGGATCAGCCTCAATGCGGGCAGTATCCCGGGCAACCACAGTCGTAGTCCGATTGGGGGATGCGTGGGACGAGCTGGCTGTCCCCGACAAACCCCCATCCGGACCCCCACAGTGATGACCATTGGCAACAGCCTCAAGCTGTGTGACCGAAGCCAACACTGCCTGAAGCTGGGAGCGAAGGGATGCCAACTCAGCCTGCATCCGAACACAGCAGTTGCAGTCCCTATCCATGCTAAAAACTGTTGTGCAAAGAACGTCTGAACTAATCTACAGGGAGCGCAAACAAATCGACACAAAATTTAAACGGTTATTAAAATACAAGACTGCCTAGTAAATGCAGTAATGCTGCCACTTGTGCACTGCTGACACACTGCTCGGCGGCGGAAGGAGACTACGCGATTTTACACTATTCAGGTACTAAAACGCGATGCTACAACTCTCAAATACTATAATACGCCCGAAATTTATGAATTAAACAATGCAAGTACCAAAAACACGCAAAGAAATTAAGAATTAAACTATGTAACAAATGAATGAGCTAGGAGTATACGACTTGCTGCTGCAGCTGCTTATCCAACGGCGGCAGGGAGCACACTGACTGTGACCAACCGACACTGGCCGTTCAAAACAAAAACAGAAGACAGACGACTACGCGAATTTACACTATTCAGGTACTAAAACGCGATGCTGCAACTCTCAAATACTATAATACGCCCGAAATTTATGAATTAAACAATGCAAGTACCAAAAACACGCAAAGAAATTAAGAATTAAACTATGTAACAAATGAATGAGCTAGGAGTATACGACGTGCTGCTGCAGCTGCTTATCCAACGGCGGCAGGGAGCACATCCAACAGGGTAGGCGAAACATCTGTAGTAAATATGAGGTAGATCGGTTCTATTAGTCTCTTCGGCAGTAGATATGATATGGTCACCAGTTACCCGGGCCCAGAAATTAATAGCGCCCTTGTGTTGGTATTTCCGAATCACCTGCGCACGCTGATTTTCGACCGCCAAGCAGTCATGTTGTGCAAGTTTACTATGCCGGCTCTAGAAAACGTGCATCCATCCGCGAATAGCACCAAGCTCGGGAATTGTGGCTGGAGTATGCACTTTTGTGAATACCACTGCGCAAACTGTACCCATCGTGCGTATTCCTCCTCCCGCAATGCCTGGACTTATTGCTGATGATATGGATGGAGCCAGTGTTCATGACAACACGTCACACGGCAGCTTTACCCCTGTGCAACGCCTGTACCACTTGCCGAGTGCTGGTGGCTGAGTTCTCTTCGGACACAATTCGCACGTCCTCCTCCAACGGATGTATTTGAGCCGAGCTTGGACGACCCGCATCATGTTTCGGCACGTGCCAAATGAGAAACAGTACACTGGGTATAGTATTCGCAATTACCAAGCACAGAGTGCTACTTCTTTACTATATAACTGACATAAATCAGGCAGAAAATACCTATGTGCTAATTTCGATTTCTCTAAGGCGTCTCTCGAAGTTCGCAATTTAGAATGATACGCGGTACTTCTGTTTGGAAAAAGTTCCGCATACAATCTTGCAGCATCTCCCCCATTGCAGTCCACTTTGCCGTATGCAAGTATCAGGTAGGTCATTTCCGCAGATTTGTACTGGTACATGTCGAATTGCTGTCAGCTACATTACTGCACTGGCAGGCCACAGAAGGTTCGCAGCAGGAAGCGCACAATGGCTGTGTGGAGAAACGTAGCGCATGCGCAGAAATGTTATTAGGCTCAGGTCGTTCATCTGCAGAAGGGGTGCATACCGTCCACATTCAGACACCAAAACGAATCGGAACAATCCGCCCCAACCGCTCGTTCATAGAATTCAACGCTCTTCGGCGCCCATGCCATACATTCCCATATATGGGTTCCTCCTTGAAAATCGATCAGTTTGTCTTCCCTCACAACACAATAAGCGTTGTCGGTGTTTTCTTTTTGGGACACCATGCATATTTCGAGGGTAATCGCCTGTCTCCTAGCAAATGTGCAAGATACCTTGGAGTTTTACTTGGCAGACAGTATCTGTTAAACAGCGTTTAACAAAGACTGCAGCTAAATTGAAGTCTAGAAACAATTCTCTGCAAAATGTACGTGGTATAACATGAGACCACGCAGCTTCTACCTCACGATCATTGTCCTTGTCCAGCGGCAGAATATTGTAGCTCCGTCTGGATAAACAGCAGCCATATAAACCTTGTAGACGTGCGACTAAATCAAACAGTCTGAATTGTTACTGGTACAATTAAAACTACCTCTGTATTCTGGCTTCCAGCCGTAAGCCTCATTCCACCTCCTAACCTGAAAATAAAGAATATCATTCTGAGGGCATATAAGGAAATACGCAACAGCTGTCAATTCGTGAGGACATATCTGCTATCTGAATCAACAGACTCCTCTCCAGGCATCCCCTACTCGAAAGATCTACTGCCCTCGTGGACCATAATTTCAAACTACACGAAACTTGGACGCAATAATGATATAATAACACTCAATCACAGCTGTAAAGCTTTCACCAGTCTACAACAAATCTTGGGAACTTGACCCGCCCCGTAGGATATGATATACGCTCAATAGCATCCGATCTATCGATGGGAGATGTGCTGACCCACTATACAAGTGGGGAGAGATGGCCATTGCGGAGTGTACCTATATCTTCCCAAGACAGACTGTCAGACATATTGTGAAGAGTACCCACGAAATTTGTATCCTGGAAACCCCTCGGGTTTGATGGACACTGCAGCATATGTCATTAATAATGCGCCTCTAAATGTGGTAATTATGTACATTTTTATTTCCATTTCTAAGCACCTGTGCAATCGCCACTTAATCACAATAAAAATAGCCAGACGGAAAACGAAGCTCTCGGGGACACAATGAATCGTAGGACTGACTGACGACAGAACCCCAGTTTGTTAACTCTGTAGCATCAACGTCACCCACTTAGCGATCATTTCTATGTTTCTTGGCTTTCTTCCTCCTCGTGCGTTAGTACCAGAAGCAATATTTTCTCGTTAAATTTATCCTTCAGTTAACGGGGAGAGTAAGTTATAATACATCCGTAACAAAAACAGAAATAGCGTACTAAAGCTCTTCTTCAAAACTAAATTCGTCTTGAGAATGAAGTGTTATTGAAAAATGAGACCTTGGACTTAATGTTCTTAATGAAAACTAAATCCTTCCTCGAACGTAAGATCTTCTTGAAAACTGATATCATGGTGGTGACTGGAAAGTTCGTGAAATCCAATGATGCTCTTGAAAATTAAAATCTTCCTGGGAACCAATCCCCTAATTAGCTAAATCTTCTCAAAACTTAAGGTTTTCTAGAAAAAAAAAACAAAGAAAAATGTAGAAAACTATAATTTTCCTAAAAACTAAAATTCTACAGCTCTATGTATCCAATTCTCTGCAAGCCACTTAACGGTGTGTGGCGGAGGGTACTTCTGGTACCACTAACTGATCGACCCTTTTGTTCCACTCGCGAATGGCGCGTAGAAATAATGATTTAATAATTTTTTCATAATGCGGGGCCACAGTAATAATATATATCTTTAAAGTCAGTACCGCCATTAGACTGTCGTTTATTTACAGTGTTACATTTACACTTACACAATCATGATTTCGGCTTCAAAATGCCATTATCAAGTGTTTTAAGTGTTATAAATTGCCTGGGATGGCATACTGTCGTATTAAAACACACTATTAGACACATTGTCTAAGAGTCGATATTTCTGGCAGAGCCTACTGCTCAGTTTCATTACTGCGTACACCATCTTGATTGAATGACAGTTGGCATCATTCAGCACTGTAAATAAACGACAGACTAATGGCGGTACTGACTTTAAAGGAAGAATGATTGTCGGTAAGCCACTATCTTAGCTCTAATTTATGGAATTTTATCATAATGACAATTTCGTGAGCTTTATCTGGGAGGTAGTTTGGGAGGAAGTATGTTTCCTGGCTCTTCCCAGAAAGTGCTCTCCAGAAATTTCAATAGAACACCTCTCCTTGATGCACAACTGCTCTCTTTTAATGTCTGCGACTGGGGTTTGTTGAGTATCTCTGTAACGCTTTCGCGCCGACTAAACGATTGCCGGCCGCGGTGGTCTAGCGGTTCTGGCGCTGCAGTCCGGAACCGCGGGACTGCTGCGGTCGCAGGTTCGAATCCTGCCTCGGGCATGGGTGTGTGTGGTGTCCTTAGGTTAGTTAGGTTTAAGTAGTTCTAAGTTCTAGGGGACTTATGACCTAAGATGTTGAGTCCCATAGTGCTCAGAGCCATTTGACTAAACGATTCCATGACAACAGGGATCTTCTCTATCTCTTCTTACAGTGCTATCTGCTAAGAATCTCAGATTGATGAGCAGTACTCAAGAATTGGTCGAACGACGCCACTTCCTTCTTTGGATGATTTACATTTCCTTAAGGTTATTACGATGAATTTCAGTCTGGCATCTGCTTTTCCAGCTATTTGCTTTATGTGATCATTTCGCTTAAGGTCGTTCTGGATAGTGATCGTAGGTATTTTACAGTAGATACTGTTTGCAGCAGTTTGTCGTCAATAATGTAATGATGCAGCAGTGAATTTCTTTTCGTATGTATGAGTAATATCTCACATATATTGATGATCATTCTCCAAGTCGATACCGTCTCCTGGTGTTGCTACTTTCTTATAGACAACTGCATCTACGAACAGTGTTAAAGAGCTTTCAACTCCTTCTACGAGATCATTTATATGCATTGTAAACACGAACGCTGCTATCACACTTCCTTGGGGTACTTCTGAAATTACATCTGCATCATCTCTCACGATTTCGTTAAGAGCGACGTGCTGAGTTTGTATGCAAGGAAGTCTTGAATTCTGTCGCAGATCTGGTCTGAGACTCCGTAAGCTCCTCTTTTTTTCGCTAAACGGCAGTGCAGGACGGTGTCAAATGCCTTCCTCAAGTCAAGGAATATGGCGTCGTTATGAGCGCCGTTGTCTACAGCGCTACGGAACTCATGGAGGACCAGAGCGAGCTGAGTTTCTCAAGATCTTTGTTTGCGGAACCCAAGTTGATTTTTACAGGTGAGATTTCTGAACTCGAAAAGGTCATAATTCTTAAAGATAAAACATGTTCCATAATTCTACAACAGATTGTCAGCGATGTAGGCCTATAATTACTTTCATCCATCCTGCAACTTTTCTTGGTAACTGGAATGACCTGAGCTTTTTTATAGTCTCCAAGCACCTTTCGCTGCTCCAGCGATCTACGATAAACTGCTGCTAGAAAGTCAGCAAGTTCTTCCGCATAATCTTTGTAGAATCCTATTGGTATCTGGTCTTGTCCTGATGCCTTTCCACTACTAAGCGACTGTAGTTGTTTTTCTATTCCACGATCGGTTATCGCAATCCCTGCCATTTCGGCATTCGTACGACGATTGAAAGGAGGAACAGTGCTACGATCTCCGCGGTGAAACGATTTCGGAAGACCAAATTCAGTATTTCGGCCTTCTCTTTGTTGTCTTCCATTTCGGCGCCAGTATGGTCATTGAGTGAATCAATTTCGAACCGCTTATTGATTTTACGTAGGACCAAATCCTCGTATGTTTTCTACTGATATTGGATGACAAAGTTTCACTTTCAATGTCATTATTCTCCTTACGCTCATTTTCGCTTCGTTCAGCTTTTGTTTGTCAGCTAGGTTTTGACCTCTCTTGAAACTGTGACGAAACTCTCTTTGATTACACAACAGTTTCTGACAAGGCTGTTGAACCACAGGGGTCTTTCATATCCCTTAAGACCCTGCTCGGAAAGCACTTCTCTAAGTCAAATTGAACGATGCTTTTGAATTTCTTTCCATTTGTGCTGCAGACCTTCGTATTTAGCACTGGATATTTGATACTGACTCCTCAGATACTCTGCAATTCGTATTCTGTCACTTTTTAAGCAAAAATATTTTCCTACCTTTCTTAACATACCTCGTAAAACAAGTCATAGTTGCTATCATAGCCTTATGATGATTGATACCATCCTCCCTATTCGATAAGTTCACGTCCGCGTGTGCGAGGATGTCTAAGACGTTATCTTCACGAGCTGTTTCTATAAATATCTGCTACAAGCAATTTTCGGGCGAGACATTCAGAATAATGTCACACGATCCCAGTGTCTGGCACCAGTTTTGATAGTATGACTCTCCCAATCTTTACCTGGGAAGTTGAAGCCACCTCCAATTACAACGGCGTGAACAGGAAAATTACCAACGATATTTCGCAAGTTGTCTCTGAAGCCCTCTTCCACTACGGATCCTGAATCATGTGGTCTATAAATGCATACGGCTGCCATTTTTGACCGTCGTTTGGTACTTCACTTCAGCCAAAGTACTTCGCCTTCGGAATCCGTGACACCCTCGCTAGCTTTTATCGAGTTCTTCGCTGCAGTAAATACTCCGCCGCCATCGACGACTAACCTATCCTTCTGATAATTATTCGGAACTGAACTTAGGATTTCATTGCTGTTCACTTCCGGATTCAACCAGATTTCTGCTCCTAATGCCATCTTGGTGTTACAACCTTCAACAAGCAGTACTAATTCTGGAACGTTTCCGTGAATGCTCCTGCAGTTTAGTAATATCGCCTTAACCTTCTCTATAACCGTTCTGTGAGTACGATCGTTCTCCTAGCCGTCCGGAGTGGCCGAGCGGTTCTAGGCGCTACAGTTTGGCACCGCGCGACCGCTACGGTCGCAGGTTCGAATCCTGCCTCGGCATGGATGTGTGTGATGTCCTTAGGTTAGTTAGGTTTAAGTAGTTCTAAATTCTAGGGGACTGATGACCTCAGCAGTTAAGTCCCATAGTGCTCAGAGCCCTTTGAACCATTTGATCGTTGTTCTAGAACATTGTGGCTGATGTAACTCCGATTTTGGCACGCAAGTCGTCCCTGATGCCAAGAGGGGCTTCTCTAACCTAAGAAAAACCGCCATGTGCACGCCACACGTACACCACTACTCATATAGCAGGAGTGTAGTCCACGCCTGATCTGTTAAGAGGAACCCTAAAATTTTGCAACTGGTTACGGTTGTCGAGAAATTCCTCTTGAAATCTAAAACCTTCTTGATAACAGAAACCCTAGGAAAACTTAATAATAACACTCTCTTTCTATCTTTCCAACAGCGTTTATACTCTGCTAGTGAACGTTCCGAAATCACAGCTGCATCATCTGGGCTTCAGTTGTTATCTAAACACCTTCATTGCGGTATCAATATGCCTGATATTTTTCCCATAACCATTGAAGCCCTGACGATGATGCAGCGTCTTCGAAATGTATTTTGACAAAGTATAAACGCTGTTGAAAAGAAACAAGGCCAGTGTCGTTTTTAAATCATAGAAAAAACGCAGGTGGACCTGCAGAGAATCAACGGTTGATGCAAGGATTGGCGGTATTCCGTCAACATAAACACATATAATGTATTGCAATAAATAGTGCGATGAATAGTGCGATGACCCAGCTGCAGAACAGTCATGCGAAACAGTCACACCCAAACCGTTTCGCTGCTAGAGACAAGCTCTCTGGATTCTGTGCTGAGGGTGGCCTTTGATATGGCTGAACTCAATTGCTGGTGGCTGGGCTGAGTCGGCATCCGCCCTGTATGAAATACTTATGATCAGATTTTTCGTATACTATTAGGTAAAAAAACATCATTTTTGCACATATTAGAGTCTCTTATCTTCACCCGATAGAGAACTGAATTTGCAGTGGTAAAAGTGCATTGCGTAAACTTTGAGTATTTTTGATTTTAGTTCATACATTGAAATGATTTAAATGTAGCTAACATATCGACATGTTCTTTAAAACTGAGGGTAGAACGATATCTAATTTCGTTCTCGGATTATTGGGTTTCACATCCGATGGACAGTCGCAGGCGACGCGCTCGTTCACGTCCTTGCACACTGCGAATCATGTGGTAATAACAATCATCATATCTCATAAACATTTCAAGATATCGAAACGAGATTTTCTTCAAACGATGGTCCGCAGTGAGATACATATTTTGTATGATAAATACTCAAAACTTTTTTATTACTGGGACATGGAAGTGATTCGTCCGTGCCGTGTTCTCAACCACAGTACCTGGGCAACGGCATAGCAGGATTTTTATACACGTCAGAAGCAAAAGGGTTAAATATTGACAGTATGCGCACAAAGTGATTTAAAAGGAATAGCCACATAAAGTTCACCACAGGCAAGCCAGATGCCAGACTGCGATACACTGGAAGAATCTCCATCCAAGACGCAAGTAGCTTATAGCAACCTTATTCGACCAAAATTTGAATATTGGTCGTCTGGGACCCTTGCCAGATACGATTGACCGACGAAATACACAAGACCCAAAGGATATCAGCACGTTTCGTCGCAGGTTAATTTAATGAGCGTGAATATCTCGCAGAGATGTTCATCCTACTCCGATGGCTTACGCTACAAGAGAGGCATTGTGCATCGCGGTGTGGTTTACTTTTAAACTTCGGAGAATACAGGTTCCCAGAAAGGTCAACATCTATATTCATTCTTCCTAAGTATATCTTGCGAAAAGAACATGAAGATAAAATATGTGAGAGATCCGAGTGCACACAAGGCTTACGAACAATTTGTATTTTCGCCTAATATTTGCGACTGGAAGAGGGGAAGGGCAAGTGCTTCGCATGAATTTTCACGGAAACTTCAACATATACAGAAAGCGAAATAAGACATTAAATAGGGTAGGATTTCACCAACGTACTTTCAATTTTTCAAATAATCACCGTAATTCGTTATTCAGCTTCACCAACGATGAACAAGAGACTGCATGCCGCGCTCGTAAAAACAAGAACCAGATGAGGCTAGCTGCTATCTTACACATTTTACGACGGCATCTGACTCTGAAAAATGTTGGTTATGTAGTCCATCTTTCATAGGACCTAAATCAAAACTGTATAGTAGATGTGGTGGGATAGTCCAACCAGTCTTTGCAATGAGTTCTCTGCTGCTAAACCGTTGTTGGGCTTGGCGTTGACATTTGTCTTCTTCTCTGACCTGACTAAAAATTCTGCCTTCGTGCCAAGCCAGTGTCACCTTGGACCATTTTAAGTTGACAGTTGCTGCAGGCTCCAAGATACCCAGAAGGACGACACCCCTGGCTACCGCAGAAAACTGTGCAATCACTCTGTCTCCAGATGGCTATGTCTTGGACCTCTGGAGAATTAGCATGTCGCCACTTCACAGACTTCTTCTTGATTCCATCTAGTAGTGTTGACACCACGCCTCATATCCGATGATGTTTTCGTTTAGAAACTTGCTACCTTCAGCCTCGTGTTGGTCCAGCAGTTTCGAACAAATTTCCATTTGATGATTGCCTTGACCTTCTGTATGCATCCGATGGGACCTATCTTGTACACGTTTTGCAATAACTAAGACGCCCTGATTTCTTTAAGGAAACACAGAAACAGTATGGAACTGGCGTTACTGGGCAGTCAATATTGTTACAAGATATCTGATAACGTCACCCGATGATGCCAAGCAATGTTGGCAGAATACACCCCATTCTTCCTCCAGCCCTTTGATATTATAATCAAAGATGGCGGAGCTAGGCCACTTGAATGGTAGGTAATTCAGAAAATGACGGGAACTTCAGAAATACGCCAAGACCAATAGGAAAGTAAAGATCCAAGATCGCAGACCTATGGAACTTGTGCTAAGTTTAAGTTCGAACCGAGCGGGGTGGCGCAGTGGTTAGACACTGGACTCGCATTCGGGAGGACGACGGTTCAATCCCGCGTCCGGCCATCCTGATTTAGGTTTTCCGTGATTTCCCTAAATCACTCCAGGCAAATGCCGGGATGGTTCCTCTGAAAGGGCACGGCCGACTTCTTCCCAATCCTTCCCTAATCCGATGAGACCGATGACCACGCTGTCTGGTCTCCTACCCCAAACCAACCAACCAACCTTTAAGTTCGACAACTGCTAGATAGTTACAAAGTCCTGGATCGGCACCTGTCGTAAATGTGATATAGCGGAAGCCAGGTTTTCCATCCATCCCTCCGATATCACAACCCACTAGCACAATCTGCACGTTAACAAATTCTCCACTCATTTTATTTATTTGGTTAAAGAATTTTGAGATCACATGGCGTGGCCTCCCACTCCACATCGACGCCTCTGGACGGCGATACCTCGTTGACTTGAGCTGCTGCCGCCGAATACCAAACCAGCGGCAGTGGACGCCGTGACACCCTACCGCTACTGCGTCGTATTTACATTTATTTGGAAAGGTGAGGGCATGGTGTGTTTGATTTTGTGGAAGACTGGACTTGTGGAAAGCTATGATGTTGCATGTGAAGAGAACAGTTCACATCTAAGTGTATCGTCAGCAGTCTGCAGAAACCTTATGTCTTGGCAGAAATAGCACAGCTTTCATCCCTGGCAAAACGACTATTAGTTAGTCAGAGGCATTATGATGTCGGGGCGGTGGTGTGTACTGCGAGGAATAGCTTCCACAACCATAACATATCCGTCAGTGTATTGTGAATTTCTGTGTTTCCACATTATTGACATCGGAAAATAGTGGCTCTGAGCACTATGGGACTCAACTGCTGTGGTCATAAGTCCCCTAGAACGTAGAACTAGTTAAACCTAGCTAACCTAAGGACATCACACACATCCATGCCCGAGGCAGGATTCGAACCTGCGACCGTAGCGGTCGTGCGGTTCCAGACTGTAGCGCCTTTAACCGCTCGGCCACTCCGGCCGGCCGGAAAATAGTGTCATATCAATGTGATCGAGTGTTAGGTAGCAATCATAGACATCTAAAGTGGGGTCTTGTGATTTGGGTACAGTCTATATGATACAAAATTGTTAAGGCTTGCCGGCCGCGGTGGTCTAGCGGTTATGGCGCTGCAGTCCGGAACCGCGGGACTGCTACGGTTGCAGGTTCGAATCCTGCCTCGGGCATGGGTGTGTGTGATGTCCTTAGGTTAGTTAGGTTTAAGTAGTTCTAAGTTCTAGGGGACTTATGACCTAAGACGTTGAGTCCCATAGCGCTCAGAGCCATTTGAACCATTTGTTAAGGCTTTCGTGGCCACTTGTTGACAAACTGCCTATTGGCTTCTGTCTCGGGTTCTTCGGCCGACGTTCGTATAATGACATTATATGTCACACACTTCTGCAGCGTCACTTGTGAAGTCGCTGCTGGAAACCTAGAGTCTGACATTACAGATATTAACAGCAGACATGAGGTGACAATAAAGCGTTCGAGACTGCTTCTGTGTTCTAATGGTCTGTGCTTGTGACAGGCATGCAGTGGCAAAGAAAGTGGTCTCCGATGCGACACCAGTGACCTCAAGTGGCTGTGTGCGATGTGGTGGGCGCAGCCTTTGGGGCTGACAAGCACTAACTGGTGGATATGGCGGCCCAGTGCTGTGTTCCTTGCCCTCACCAATAGCAGATCAACTGACCTCGATGTCACCGGTCATAAGGTCAACACAGTGCCGAGGATTCCCCAATGCCGCTTCAAGATTTTCTAAACAGTTGAGATAAAACTCAATGGCATACCTCTCCACATTTCCATACTACTACACATATAGTGGCAATTCTTTAAACAGTGCAAGCGGGCTGCCACGTGACATAGTTTAAAGATACAGGGTATCCCAGTGAGCTGTGACCTCAGAGAGGTGAGGTGAAAAACCAGTTGGAACTAGTGGATTTCTGCCAAAAGAGCCGATCTGGATGTTTGAATTTCATTCAATATTACACTTAGGAGAATTGGGCTTGGGGCACTTTAAATTTAGTACAATTTTTTTTAATGTCCTGCTATTTTAAAGTTATCACAAGTACACTACGTCCACCATCTTGTACTTGGAATTTTTCACCATTCTGAACTTAGTACAACTGCACTTGGGGATTTTTAATTTTCCTGATAATTTTTTTTTACTTTCCTGCCATTTTATACTTTTGACAAGTGGTCCAAGCTCGCCAACTTGGATTGCGATGTCACAGGGCTGGGAGAGATTCGGTGGTCGTAAAACCTGGCAAAGATACATGGCACAATTGCGCGATGTCATCAGGCGATCTCATCTGAAATATGGAAACAATGCAGACTGCGTCAGTATCCCCAGTTCTTAGCTACTTACAGGCGCATTCTACACTCCTGGAAATGGAAAAAAGAACACATTGACACCGGTGTGTCAGACCCACCATACTTTCTCCGGACACTGCGAGAGGGCTGTACAAGCAATGATCACACGCACGGCACAGCGGACACACCAGGATCCGCGGTGTTGGCCGTCGAATGGCGCTAGCTGCGCAGCATTTGTGCACCGCCGCCGTCAGTGTCAGCCAGTTTGCCGTGGCATACGGAGCTCCATCGCAGTCTTTAACACTGGTAGCATGCCGCGACAGCGTGGACGTGAACCGTATGTGCAGTTGACGGACTTTGAGCGAGGGCGTATAGTGGGCATGCGGGAGGCCGGGTGGACGTACCGCCGAATTGCTCAACACGTGGGGCGTGAGGTCTCCACAGTACATCGATGTTGTCGCCAGTGGTCGGCGGAAGGTGCACGTGCCCGTCGACCTGGGACCGGACCGCAGCGACGCACGGATGCACGCCAAGACCGTAGGATCCTACGCAGTGCCGTAGGGGACCGCACCGCCACTTCCCAGCAAATTAGGGACACTGTTGCTCCTGGGGTATCGGCGAGGACCATTCGCAACCGTCTCCATGAAGCTGGGCTACGGTCCCGCACACCGTTAGGCCGTCTTCCGCTCACGCCCCAACATCGTGCAGCCCGCCTCCAGTGGTGTCGCGACAGGCGTGAATGGAGGGACGAATGGAGACGTGTCGTCTTCAGCGATGAGAGTCGCTTCTGCCTTGGTGCCAATGATGGTCTTATGCGTGTTTGGCGCCGTGCAGGTGAGCGCCACAATCAGGACTGCATACGACCGAGGCACACAGGGCCAACACCCGGCATCATGGTGTGGGGAGCGATCTCCTACACTGGCCGTACACCACTGGTGATCGTCGAGGGGACACTGAATAGTGCACGGTACATCCAAACCGTCATCGAACCCATCGTTCTACCATTCCTAGACCGGCAAGGGAACTTGCTGTTCCAACAGGACAATGCACGTCCGCATGTATCCCGTGCCACCCAACGTGCTCTAGAAGGTGTAAGTCAACTACCCTGGCCAGCAAGATCTCCGGATCTGTCCCCCATTGAGCATGTTTGGGACTGGATGAAGCGTCGTCTCACGCGGTCTGCACGTCCAGAACGAACGCTGGTCCAACTGAGGCGCCAGGTGGAAATGGCATGGCAAGCCGTTCCACAGGACTACATCCAGCATCTCTACGATCGTCTCCATGGGAGAATAGCAGCCTGCATTGCTGCGAAAGGTGGATATACACTGTACTAGTGCCGACATTGTGCATGCTCTGTTGCCTGTGTCTATGTGCCTGTGGTTCTGTCAGTGTGATCATGTGATGTATCTGACCCCAGGAATGTGTCAATAAAGTTTCCCCTTCCTGGGACAATGAATTCACGGTGTTCTTATTTCAATTTCCAGGAGTGTATTTTGAACACAATTCCTTGGTTGAAATCCACTGTTCATCATGGATGAGCCATGAAGCAGGGTTTAATATGAGAGAAGGAAGATGAGCATGGTCGGGTGGGACATGACTTTGCATCAGTAATGAAACACAGTACCCACCGCCTCACAACATTCACTCTACTGTATCGTTTCCATACACCTTTGGGAAGCGACTAAAGTGCAGTGAGCTGGTAGACCTGAATTTAAATAGTGTAAATGACTATGTAATGAATTGTGGACCTAATCTCGTTGTGTTACACTGAAATAACTGAATATCGTTCTTGTGCAACACAGCTAGCTCTTTATTTCCATGAAGTAATTAGTGCTATCGACAAGGGATCTCAGATCGATTCCATATTCCTAGATTTCCAGAAGGCTTTTGATACCGTTCCTCACAAGCTCTATTAATCATATTGCATGCATATGGGATATCGTCTCAGTTATGTGACTGGATTCGTGATTTCCTCTCAGATAGGTCACAGTTCATACAGTTCATAATGATAGACGGTAAATCATCGAGTAGAACGGAAGTGATATCTGGCGTTCCGCAAGGTAGTGTTCATAGGCCCTCTGCTGTTACTGATTTATATAAATGATCTAGGTGATAATCTGAGCGGCGTCCTTAGATTGTTTGCAGATGACGCTATAATTTACCGTCTAGTAAAATCATCAGACGATCAGTTCCAATTGCAAAGTGATCTAGAGAGAATTTTTGTGTGGTGCGAAAAGTGGCAATTAGCACTAAAAAAAGAAAAGTGGGAGGTCATCCACATGGGTACTAAAAGAAATCCGATAAAGTTTGAGTGTACGATAAATCGCACAAATCTAAGGGCTGTCAATTCGACTAAATACCTAGGAATTACAAGTATGAGCAACTTAAATTGGAACGACCACATAGATAATATTGTGGGGAAGGCGAAACAAAGACTGCGCTTTGTTGGCAGAACACTTAGAAGATGTGACAAACCCACTAAAGAGACAACCTACATTACACTTATCCGTCCTCTGCTGGAATAATGCTGCATGGTATGGGATTCTTACCTGGTTGTATTGGCGGAGGACACCGAAAAAGTACAAAGAAGGGCAGCTCGTTTCGTGTTATCGCGCAATAGGTGTGAGAGTGTCACTGATATAATACGCGAGTTGGGGTGGCAGTCACTGAAACAAAGGCGGTTTTCTTCGCGCGGGATGTATTTACAAAACTTTCTCTTCCGAATGCGAAAATATTTTGTTGACACCCATCTACGTAGGGAGAAATGATCATCATAATAAAAAAAAGAAGTCAGAGCTCGAACGGAAAGATTTAGGTTTTCCTTTTTCCCACGCGCCATCCGAGAGTGGAATGGTAGAGAAGTTGTGTGAAAATGGTTCGATGAACCCTCTGCCAGGCACTTAAGTATGAATTGCAGAGTAACCATGTAGATGTAGATGTAGAGTACGTTAGTCTGGAGGGATTAATTGTGCATGTGGGCTCCTGAAGGGAAAAGATCTATAATAAATTTACCATCCAGTTCAAAATCGATAAAACTGTACACAAAATGGTTGAAATGGCTCTAAGCACATTGCGATTTAACATCTGAGGTCATCAGTCCCCTAGACTTAGAACTACTTAAACCTAACTAACCGAAGAAGATCACACACATCCATGCTGGAGGCAGGATTCGAACCTGCGACCGTAGCAGCAACGCGGTTCCGGACTGAAAACTGTACACACATATTCGCCCCGTTCCTTAATTTTCATGCAAAAAGTAGTATCAAAGAAACTGGAAAAATTTCACTCTGTGACATCAAATGTAGTTCCCATAATTCTATTGTACAAACGCGGTTTGAAAAATACATGTGCATGAACCCAGAAATGCATTAGTTACTTGCCATATACTAAGGCCTTCAACCAGTGCCCCACACGTAATGCTGAAAGCAAAAGCACCCCAAATATACAAACATCAGATGTCAGTTTGAAATATCGTGCAGCTTGTGGTTCTCAGCCAGTCAGAGCAAAACATGTTTATAACAGGCTCGCTTGCGTGCCACATAATACCAACTGGTAAATCTACTCCCTTCAGAAAAATAGCTATTTACTTACTGAGAAATCGGAATCTGCGACACATGGGTAAGTATTGAATAAATGACAGAAAATGTGAATTCCCTCTTACAAATAATCATAAAACTGTAGGGAGGACTGTGGAGCTAACGCTACATTTACATGTCAGTACTCTTGTGGCGAGATTGTTGTTTAGGGGTATTAGAACTGTAACACCATTTTATTATATAGGGAAAGCAGGTACCACTTTCCTTTTGCAGTCTACAGTCTGATCTGAATTCATGGCATTTTTCAAAAATTTCCACTTTGGCTGAACCTCACCTCATTGCACGATTCTGAGGTAATGTGGCTACGATGACGCACTAGTATCTGGCGTTTCTGCATTGAAAGTATTGTCTACAGATCTGTTATATCTCTGTGTTGCAGCTGTTGTGAATTTGATGCCGTAGGACTGAAGTTCCTGAGTGTACAAGTAGAGGATCACTGGGCAAACCACTGACATCAGTATCAGCATTTCTGGAATTGCCGAAACCAGCATCAGATTTTTTTCCAGAATCACCAACACCAGTATCCAGGACTTGGACAATGACATTATTCCCAGAATTCCCCCTCTCCCTCACTCCTATGGCCCAGGGCGTTGTAACGCTTTTGCGTAAATGCCGACACTCCCCAGTGCTCCAAAGCCTGTAGTCTTGGATCTCCACTCTCGAGCAATTTTAATTTTTATGGTTCATCTCCGTGAGCACCGTCCTTTAGTCTGTATAACTGTCCAACATGAAGCGCTGGCAACAATGGTGGTAGCTGAGTAGAAGAATTCTATCAGTAAGCATCTGTCAATTCTTTTTTTTTTTCTATAATAAAACAGTTCTTTTGCATGCACACGCGACAGCACTCCAACCTGATACTCCTTTCACGCATGCGTATCTTACAGGTGCTCTGGCCTATTGTGATAAATTAATCACGTTTATTCTTAGGTTTTTTGTTGCTCTTGTTATAGACAAGGACATCCAGCAGTTCCTCCTGGAGCCATAAGTATTTGAATGACCTGATGCCGTCACAATGCTATATCATGCCAGCGTCACAAGGGGGTTGCACTAGCGCCACACAGGCATCAAATTGGTGTCTCAACAGCGTCTGTCATTCGCCACTATCAAGAGGGCATCACTTCGGCGTCGCACCACTATCACTCTGGCGTCACACATACGTCACATCGGCATCAGGAGTCATGTTGGCATCATGATGGCGTCGCATTAGCATCATGCTGCTGTCACACTCGCATCGCATCAGTCTCAGGCTTCATATCAGCTCGTGCTAGCGTCTCGCCAGCGTCTAGGAGGCACCATGTTGACACGCAAGCTACTATATTCTTGCGTCAGTGCCCGTGATTAAATCGATGCTGAAAAAACAACTGTATTGTTTATAAATCAAAAACTTATGTAATGCATGCAAATATGCCACTATTATATCATACGTACACTGCACGTACACTGACGTGATAAAAGTCATGGAATAATTCCTAGTATTGTGTTGAACCTCCTTTGCGTGTAGTGCAGCTGCTCAATGTAGCACGGGTTCAACAAGTTCTTGGAAGTCACCTCCAGAAAGTATGAGGCATGCTGCCTCTATAGCCGTCCATAATTGCGAAAGTGTTGGCAGTGCAGGATTTTGAGCACGAACTGACCTCCCGATTATGTCCCATAAATATTCGATGGAATTGATGTCGAGCAATCTGAGTGACCAAATCATTCACTCAGATTATCTAGAATATTTTTCAAACACTCTGTGAACAATTGTGGCCTTGTGACTTGTCATATTATCATCCATAAAAACTCCATCATTCTTTGTGGTCATGAAGTCCACGAATGGCTGCAAGCGGTCTCCAAGTAGCAAAACATAAACATTTTCAGTTTACCACCGCTTCAGCCAGACTACAGGAGACAGTCCATTCCATGTAAACGGAGCCAACACCATTATGGAGCCAGCACCAGCTTGCACAGCGCCATGTTGACATCATGGGTCATTGGTTTCATGGTGACTGCGCCACACTCGAACCCTTTCATCAGCTCTTACCAACACAAATAGGGACTCGTCTGACCAGGCCACGAATTTCCATCCGTCTAGCATTAGGCGGACGAAGACATCTGGAATAACAAGTCACCCTCATTCTGCCAACGGCCTTGTCAAGAAAAGGGCGGAGGAGCAGACAGAGGTTCAGGGCACCCTCTTTTCCTTGAGGTGGGAAACTGCCTCTAAAAGTGGAAGGATCAACAGTGATCAACGGCATGAGGATGCAGAAGGCAATGGAAACCACTGCATTAAAGGTGTATCCACAGAACACACGAGTTGTAATTGAAAAACTGCCATAACTATCTTTCCATTGGCAAAGGATTCCCGAATACTCCCCCATTCGGATCTCCGGGAGGGGCCTGCCAAGGGGGGAGGTGACCATGAGAAAAAGACTGAATAACCAACGAAAGGATAACGTTCTACGAGTCGGGGCGTGGAATGTCAGAAGCTTGAACGTGGTAGGGAAGCTAGAAAATCTGAAACGGGAAATCTAAATACTCGATCTAAATACACTCCTGGAAATTGAAATAAGAACACCGTGAATTCATTGTCCCAGGAAGGGGAAACTTTATTGACACATTCCTGGGGTCAGATACATCACATGATCACACTGACAGAACCACAGGCACATAGACACAGGCAACAGAGCATGCACAATGTCGGCACTAGTACAGTGTATATCCACCTTTCGCAGCAATGCAGGCTGCTATTCTCCCATGGAGACGATCGTAGAGATGCTGGATGTAGTCCTGTGGAATGGCTTGCCATGCCATTTCCACCTGGCGCCTCAGTTGGACCAGCGTTCGTGCTGGACGTGCAGACCGCGTGAGACGACGCTTCATCCAGTCCCAAACATGCTCAATGGGGGACAGATCCGGAGATCTTGCTGGCCAGGGTAGTTGACTTACACCTTCTAGAGCACGTTGGGTGGCACGGGATACATGCGGACGTGCATTGTCCTGTTGGAACAGCAAGTTCCCTTGCCGGTCTAGGAATGGTAGAACGATGGGTTCGATGACGGTTTCGATGTACCGTGCACTATTCAGTGTCCCCTCGACGATCACCAGTGGTGTACGGCCAGTGTAGGAGATAGCTCCCCACACCATGATGCCGGGTGTTGGCCCTGTGTGCCTCGGTCGTATGCAGTCCTGATTGTGGCGCTCACCAGCACGGCGCCAAACACGCATACGACCATTATTGGCACCAAGGCAGAAGCGACTCTCATCGCTGAAGACGACACGTCTCCATTCGTCCCTCCATTCACGCCTGTTGCGACACCACTCGAGGCGGGCTGCACGATGTTGGGGCGTGAGCGGAAGACGGCCTAACGGTGTGCGGGACCGTAGCCCAGCTTCATGGAGACGGTTGCGAATGGTCCTCGCCGATACCCCAGGAGCAACAGTGTCCCTAATTTGCTGGGAAGTGGCGGTGCGGTCCCCTACGGCACTGCGTAGGATCCTACAGTCTTGGCGTGCATCCGTGCGTCGCTGCGGTCCGGTCCCAGGTCGACGGGCACGTGCACCTTCCGCCGACCACTGGCGACAACATCGATGTACTGTGGAGACCTCACGCCCCACGTGTTGAGCAATTCGGCGGTACGTCCACCCGGCCTCCCGCATGCCCACTATACGCCCTCGCTCAAAGTCCGTCAACTGCACATACGGTTCACGTCCACGCTGTCGCGGCATGCTACCAGTGTTAAAGACTGCGATGGAGCTCCGTATGCCACGGCAAACTGGCTGACACTGACGGCGGCGGTGCACAAATGCTGCGGAGCTAGCGCCATCCGACGGCCAACACCGCGGTTCCTGGTGTGTCCGCTGTGCCGTGCGTGTGATCATTGCTTGTACAGCCCTCTCGCAGTGTCCGGAGCAAGTATGGTGGGTCTGACACACCGGTGTCAATGTGTTCTTTTTTCTATTTCCAGGAGTGTATAATAGGGCTCAACGAAGTGAAATGGAAAGAAGATGAGGATTTCTGGTCAGATACGTGTAGGGTAATATCGACAGCAACAGAAAATAGCAGAACGGGAGTAGGATTCGTTATGAATAGGAAGCTAGGACAGAGAGGGTGTTGCTGTCAACAGTTCAGTGATATCATTGTAGTTATCAGAATCGACAGCAAAACAACACCGACACGATAGTTCAGATGTACGTGCCGACGTTACAAGCTGAAGATGAAGAGACAGAGAAAGTAAAGGAGGATACTAAAAGGCTAATACACAGAGGGGTTCAAAAAAATGTATCCACTGTTTAAAAGTCCATAAGTGGCAAACTAATTGACGGAGTTGTCTCATCTTTGGTAGTGTAGTAGTTTGTAGTTCCGGCAATCGCCACACAACCGTTGTATTCCGTTGTTTTGTTTTGTCAGATGGCAGTCGCCAGATAGTCAGTGTTTTGTTCCTAGTTGCACCTTGTTAGTCGAGTAAACATAGCTGTTGCAAGGCTTACATTCGATGAAAGGAAGTCAGTTTTGAAGTGGTATTTTAAGTACGAAAACATTAATGAGGTTCAACGGCAATGGCGAAATGAGTATCAAACAGAGCCACCGACACGTTTAACGATTCGTCGCATTCGAGACAAATTTGAAGCCGAAGGCTGTGTTAAAGATGTACACAAACAACGATCTGGACGACCTGTAACAGTAACAAGTCCAGCTAACCACCGTCGTGTGTTACAACAATTCACTCGCTCACCACAGAAGTCTGTGAGACATTGTGCCCGTGAAAGTGGAGTGAGTGGCTGAAGTGTTCGGCGAATTTTGAAGACACCAAAGTGGAAGTGCTACATCCCACGATTGCTACACTCAATTGCCTAGGACGACGAAGATCGTAGAATGTAGTACTGCCAGTGTTTTACTAACATGGTGCGCAAGGATGAAGAGTTTGCAGAGATGATTGTGTGGTCTGATGAGGCACAGTTCAAACTCAATGGTACAGTAAATCGCCACAATTGCATCTACTGGGCCGCCGAAAATCCGAACGTCCATGTAGACAAAGCTGTGAATTTACCAGGAGTAAATGTGTGGTGGTGGGTTGTCTTACCGGGGCTTGATTGGGCCATTCTTCTTACCGGTGAGTTGTACCTTCCATTCTACCTGCCATCCGAGACTTGTATCGAGACGGAAGAGTTTACTTTCAACAAGATGGTGCCCAGCCCACTACCAAAATCGTGTTACGGCGTATCTCGACGAAAATCTACCAGGATTCTGAATCTGTGGAGTATCCACCACGTTCCCCAGACCTAACTCCTCTGGACTTTTACCTGTGCGGAACACTAAAGGTCGTCGTTTATCGACAAACGCCACGCACATTGGATGAACTTCGGGAATCAATCGTACATTCATGTGCAAATATCCAACTGAACACGTTGCAATCAGTAGTTCGTCCTGCAGTTCGGCGGCGTCGTTTGTGTGTGGGTGTTAATGGTGACCATTTCGAACACCTACAGTGACATCTTGAAGTTGGACTTCAAGCTATACTTTCACCAAAAACGAGACAACTCCGTCAATTAGTTTCCAAGTTACGGACCTTTAAACAGTGGATACATTTTTTTTCTATCCCTCTGTAGTATGTAGAGGGAGATGAAAATCTAGTAATAGTTATGGGGGACTGGAATGCAGCTGTAGGGGAAGGAATAGACGAAAAGTTACAGGAGAATATGAGCTTGGAACAAGGAATGCGAGAGGAGAAAGACTAATTGAGTTCTGTAATAAATTTCAGCTAGTAACTGCGAATACTCTGTTCAAGAACCACGAAAGGAGGAGGTATACGTGGAAAAGGCCGAATGATATGGGAAGATTTCAGTTAGATTACATTATGGTCAGACAGAGATTCCGAAATCAGATACTGGATTGAAAGGCGTACCCAGGAGCAGATATAGACTCAGGTCACAATTTAGTAGTGATGAAAAGTAGGCTGAAGGTTAAGACATTAGTCAGAAAGAATCAATACGAAAGGAAGTGGGATACAGAAGTCCTAAGCAATGACAAGATACGCTTGAAGTTCTCTTAGGCTATAGATACAGGAATAAGAAAAAGCTCAGTAGACAGTACAGTTGAAGAGGAATGGACGTCTCTAGAAACTGCAATCACAGAAGTTGGGAAGAAAAACACAGGTTCAATGGAAGTAGCTGCGAACAAACCATGAATAACGGAAGGAATACATCAATTGATCGACGAAAGAAGGAAACACGAAATTGCTCAGGAAAATTCAGGATTACAGAAATACAAGTCACTGAGGAATGAAATAAATAGGAAGAGCAGGGAAGCTAAGACGAAATGGCTACATGAAAAATGTGAAGAAATCGAAAAAGAAATGATTGTAGGGAGGACAGAATCAGCACATAGGAAAGTCAAAACAACCTTCGGTGAAATTAAAAGCAAGGATGGAGACATTAGGAGTGCAACGGGAATTCCATTGTTAAAAGCAGAGCAGGGAGCAGATAGGTGGAAAAAGAACATTGAAGGCCTCTTTGAGGGGATACAAGAAGAAACAGGAATCGATTTAGAACAGGTAGGAGATACAATATTAGAATCAGAATATAAAAGAGCTTTGGAGGACTTAAAATCAAATAAGGCAGAAGGTATAAATAACATTCCACCAGAATTTCTAAAATCATTGGGGGAAGTGGCAACAAAATGACTGTTCACGTTGGTGTATAGACTGTATGAGTCTGATGACATACCATCTGATTTTCGGAAAAATATCATCCAAACAATTTCGAAGACGACAAGAACTGACAAGTGTGAGACTTAATGTTCAATCAGCTTAACAGCTCATGCGTCGAAGTTGTTGACTAGAATAATACGAGGGTCGTGATTCTTCAATTTCTCCAGGCGTATTTTATGACGAAATAAATGTAGGGTGAATAGGCTGTTCACCCGAGATTTATTCCGGCAATACGAGGGTCGTCTACGAAGTAAGTTCCGTTTCTATTTCTATCCGCGGCAGCGCTACGATCGCAGTTCCGAACATGCGAGGCAGTTATTCTGACTCAAGGAGAAGACTTGGACGCCACTATCAGATCGCTGCTGCTGACGTGTGCTTTGTAGTGTTTCTTTACGATGTCAGCCGTAATTGGAAACGCCGCCACGTGTGAAATCAGATCTGTGATTTGTTTTATAAATGCAAAGAAAGTGAAACCAAAGGAAATTCAACGGCAAATGTACGAGGTTTACGGACAAAATGCTGTGAGTGATTCAATGGTTAGAAGATGGGTCAGATTGTTCAATGAATGACGTGATCAAGTGCACGATGAAGAACGAAGTGGACGCCCGTCTTTCGTTACTGATGAAATGGTTCACAAATTGAAGAGAAGTTTAAGCACAACCGTAAGTTTACACGTAGTGCCCTTGTTATGGACGTCCCTCAAATCTCACGTCACTAATTCTTGAAATTGTTACTGAAAATTGTTACTGGGTACCCAAAATTCACCCTGAACAACACAAAAAACAACAGATGGGCAGTGCACTTCAGTTTTTGATACGCTACAGTGAAGAAGGCTATGGGTTCCTTTCTCGGATAGTCACGGGAGATGAAACTTGGGTATCGTACGACACCTCTGAAACAAAACAGCAATCAGTGGAAAGGAGGATCACTTCATCCGCAACGAAGGTTAAGCCTGAGCAAATCTTGACACCTCGAAAAGTCATATGCACCGTTTTTTGGGACAAAAAAGGCACTTTGCTTATCGATTTCTTACCACGAGGCCAAACAATCAATGCACATGGTTACTACGAGACCATTAAGAAATTGCGCCACGCAATGCAGAACAAGCGCCGAGGATTACTGTCAGAAAGTGTTGTTTTTTTTCACGATAATGCCCGCCTTACACGGCGAATGTGACGAAACAACTCTGACGGGAAGTTCACTGGGACGCGTTTGATTATCCTCCGTACAGACCTGACCTCGCACCTAGCGACTTTCATCTCTTCTTACACTTAAAGTCTGTCCTTGGTCGTCAACCCTTCAACTATGATGACGACGTGAAAGAAAATGTTGCCACATGGTTGAATACACAGGCGGCAACCTTCTATGAAGAAGGCTTACAAAAAGTTGTGCCACGCTATGACAAGTGCCTACAAAATTTCGAAATCTATGTAGAAAAGTAGTTTAACCATTGTAGATTTTTGTACAAAAAATATTTTTTGTGTATCTGTACACGTTTGTTTTATATAACCAAACAGAACTTACTTTGTGGACATACCTAGTATATAGAAGAATGGAAAAGAAAATTGAGGATGTGTTAGATGACGAACAGTTCGGCTTTAGAAAAGACAAAGGCACCACAGAGGCAATTCTGACGTTGAAGTTAATAATGGAAGCAAGACTAAAGAAAAATCAAGACACGTTCATAGGATTTGTCGACCTGGAAGAAGCGTTCGACAATATAAAATGGGGCAAGATGTTCGAAATTCTGAGAAAAATAGGAGTAAGGTATAGGGAGAGATAGGTAATATACAATATAAGCAAGAGCTAAGAGGGAACAATAACAGTGTCGACCAAGAACTAAGCTCTCGGATTAAAAAGAGTGTAAGACAGGGATGTAATCTTTCACCCCTGCGGTTGAATCTGTGTAACGAAGAAGCAATGATGGAGTAAAAGGAAGGTTCAGGGGTGGGATTGAAATAACGATTCGCTGATTAAATTGCTATCCTGAATGAAAGTGAAAGCCTTAATTTGCGGAAAAAAATTCTGAGAATGTGCGTCTTGAGCAGATCATTGTATGGTAGTGAAACATGGACTGTAGGAAAGTCGGAACGGAATAGAATCTAAGCATTTGAGATGTTGTGCTACCGACGAATGTTGATACTTAGATGGACTGTTAAGGTAAGGAGTGAGAAGGTATTGCACAGAATCGGAGAGGAAAGAATATGTGGGAAACATTGACAAGGAGAATGGACAAGATGATAGGACACCTGTTAAGACATCAGGGAATGACTTCCATGGTACTAGAGGGAGCTGTAGAGGGTAAAAATGGTAGAGGAAGACAGAGATTGGAATACATCCAGCAAATAATTGAGGACATATATTGCATGCGCTACTCTGAAATGAAGAGGTTGGCACAAGAGGGGCTTTCGTGGCGGGAATGAGGCGTAAAAAAAAATGGAGGAAAAATAGTCCAACCGATATTGTCATGAGAACAGGAGCGGCGTTGCAGACGATGTGGTGCTGTTAGCAGAGACGCACTTGACTGTCCTCGGCTGCCACAGTTCATTAATGCCAAATTTTACTGCACTGTCCTGACAGATACATTCGTCGTATATCCCACACTCACCTCTGTGGCTGGTTCTGGCAGCGTTGCTTGTCTGTTAGCGTTGACAACTGTACACAAACGCTGCTGCTATCAGTCATTATATGAAGGCTACAGGGCAATGCGTTGTCGGTGGTGAGGGGTAATGCTTGAAATTGGGTATTCTCGACATGCTCCTGACACTGTGAATCAGTGAATATGAAATTCTCAAACGATATACGAAATGGAATGTCCCATTTGTGTAGCTCCAACTACAAGTCTGCGTCCAAAGTCTGTTAATTCCCGTATTGCAGCCATAATCATGCCGTAAGCCTTTCCACATGAATTACCTGAGTGCAAACGACAGCTCCGCCACAGCGCTACCGTTTTATACCTTGTGTACGCAATTCTACCACTACAGAGGGGTCCAAAAAATGTACCCACTGTTTAAAAGTTCTTAACTTGCAAACTAATTGACGAAGTCGTCTCATTTTTGGTGAAAGTGTAGCTTAAAGTCCAACTTAAAGATATAACTGTAGGTGTTCGAAATGGTCACCATTAACATCCACACACAAACGATGCTGCCGAACAGCAGCACGAACTACTGACTGCAACGTGTTCAGTTGGATATTTGCACATGAACGTAAGATGGATTCTCAAAGTTCATCCATTGTGTGTCGCTTTTGTCGATAAACGACGTCCTTTGGTGATCCCCACCGGTAAAAGTCCAGAGGAGTTAGGTCTGGGGAACGTGGTGGATACTCCACAGATTCAGAATCCTGGTAGATTTTCGTCGAGGTACGCCGTAACACGATTTTGGTAGTGGGCTGGGCACCATCTTGTTGAAAGTAAACTCTTCCGTCTCGATACAAGTCTCGGATGGCAGGTAGAATGGAAGGTACACCTCACCGGTAAGAAGAATGGCCCAATCAAGCCCCGGTAAGACAACCCACCACCACACATTTACTTCTGGTAAATTCACAGCTTTGTCTACATGGACGTTCGGATTTTCGGCGGCCCAGTAGATGCAATTGTGGCGATTTACTGTACCATTGAGTTTGAACTGTGCCTCATCAGACCACACAATCATCTCTGCAAACTCTTCATCCTTGCGCACCATGTTAGTAAAACACTGGCAGTACTACATTCTACGATCTTGGTCGTCCTCGTTCATTGAGTGTAGCAATCGCGGGATGTAGCACTTCCACTTTGCTGTCTTCAAAATTCGCCGAACACTTCAGCCACTCACTCCACTTTCACAGGCACAATGTCTCACAGACTTCTGTGGTGAGCGAGTGAATTGTTGTAACACACGACGGTGGTTAGCTGGACTTGTTACTGTTACAGGTCGTCCAGATCGTTGTTTGTGTACATCTTTAACACAGCCTTCGGCTTCAAATTTGTCTCGCATGCGTCGAATCGTTAAACGTGTCGGTGGCTCTGTTTGATACTCATTTCGTCATTGCCGTTGAACCTCATTAATGTTTTCGTACTTAAAATACCACTTCAAAACTGACTTCCTTTCATCGAATGTAAGCCTTGCGCCAGCCATGTTTACTCGAGTAACTAGGTGCAACTAAGAACAAAATACTGACTATCTGGCAACTGTCATCTGACAAAACAAAATAACGCAATACAAGGCTTGTGTGGCGATTGCCGGAACTACAAGCTATTACACTACCAAAGATGAGACAATTCCGTCAATTAGTTTGACAGTTGTGGACTTTTAAACAGTGGATACATTTTTTTGGACCCCTCTATATTTGTATATGTGCATATCTCTGTCTCACGACTTTTATCACCTCAGTGTATGTCTTACTGGCAGTTTGCTGTCCATTCCAGGTCTGTACTCTGTGGTGATAGAGTTAGGATATATGTATTTAGGAAACACATCTTGCACTATTCTCTGCGTGCACCTGAATTATAGTACTGGACTGAACTCATTTTCTCCTAGTCACAACCTAACTGTGCACACAAGCATTTCTACCGAGTCGCGATTTCTAAAAAAAAGTATTGATTATTATAATATATGTCGAGATGAAGAAATTACAACATGAAAAGACAGCATTGCTGGCATAACTCTGCATATGGGAATTAAAATGAATAGTTTCTCGTGCTTCGATAGGGCGCTTGTGTACCGTATTTGTTGGAGTGAGTGTAGTTTATAAAAGCTGTATGCGTACAGAACATAGTTAATAATAATAATAAGCAGAAGAAGAAGATGAAGAACAGCAACATTAACATGATCACATGTCACCCTTGTCAAGTGAAACCAACAGCAAAAAATTGGGGCAACACGCCAAAATTTGTGAAATTCGGTGTCTGACGATAATACAACATGACTAGCGGCACTGCCTCCACTGTAAAGAAAAAATGAACTTCTGTCACCTGACTTGTCTGTAACCACAAGTACTATACACCTTTTTCAGTGTGATTCACCCTGTCGCGTGGCGCCTACATCAAACGCATAGGAATCGCCCACTATGACTGGCAGCTGAGCTACACAGATGGAAAAGAAACAAATGTCAGAATACATCTATGAATGCATCAGCACATATCTTAACCCATACCTAAAGAAGGTAAAGAAGGTTGTTATGGAGAGACACTGCACAGCACACAGATGCCACGAAGCCAGCAATTGCTATATTGAAAACAATATTTCACGAGTTGCTGCAGTGTCCCTTCCTCCTTCCCTCCCTCCCCCCACCCTGACCCACATACACCCCACACCCACCGACACACACACACACACACACACACACACACACACAAACAAACACACACACACGCACATACACATACAAACACCGCTGCATTGGTCAACTCAAATCCAGCGGTCAGCCGATTTTTGGAAGTTGATTTCCAGCAGTATTCTGTGCCAGTTTCCACCCTGTACGGACCTGTCTCTACTGCTGTGTAGGGACACAGACGTATTTCCGTCGTCTCTATTTCCGACTGGAACAGGAAACTAAATTATTTTGGCTGATTGGACCCCACTTGGAAACAGCACTTGGCAGACCCGTACAGACACTCATCCACATGCTAGTCAAGCCTGACAACATTTAAGTTCGATGATCTGATGAGAATTGAAGTTACTACTGTAACAATGTCATGGGAAGGAAAAGCAGTACTCCCAGAATAACATTGTTTTGGGTATAGTGGTAAAAAAGAAACAAGTTTTCTTCTGCCTTAAAAATAGCGCTTCTGGGCAATTTTTGTTGGAATCAGTGTAGTTTATTAAAGTTGTATGCAGAAAGAACACAATTAATAATAATAATGAAGTTAGCATGACCATATGTCATCCTTGTCACGTGTAAGCAGCGGTAAAAAGTGGTGGAATAGACAAAAAATTAATTAGAATTACCTACTGTTAAAAAAAAGGACCACTGCCTACTCTGTAAAAAAAAGACAGATTTTTACTGTCTACCAAAGCAAAACTGAAATGTGAGACATCGAAATCATGAAACGAAAACTGAAATATATGCCGTATACATCTAACATAAAGGAGCGAGAAGAGACATCATGGTCATGTGACCAGTTTATAAGGTCTTAATACATAATGCAGTTAGTCTGCTTGACACACTGCCTCTGCCAGCAAGGCAGTCAGGTGTCTAGAGATAGTCTGAACAGCCAGAACATTATGACCACCGACCCACTATCGATATAAACCAATGTAGACGATAGCAGCGTCCCCTGGCGAGGGTTACCTGCTAGTCAGATACACACACACACAGTGCATGTACACTGAAGCGAGCGCTAAAGAAACTGTTATAGGAATGCGTATTCAGATACAGAGATATATAAACAGGCAGAATACAGTGCTGCGGCCGACAACGCCTATGTAGGACAACTAAATGTCTGGCGCAGTTGTTAGATCGGTTACTGCTACTATAACTACAGGTTATCAAGATTTAAATGTGTTTGAACGTCGTGTTATAGTCGGCGCACGAGCGATGGAACACAACATCTCCGAGGTAGCGATGAAGATTTTCCCATAGACTGTTTCACGAGTGTACTGTGAATATCAGGAATCCGGTAATACATCAAATCTCTGACATCGCTGCGGCCGGAAAAAGATCCTGCAAGAACGGGACTAACGACGACTACAGAGAATCGTTCAACGTGACACAAGTGCAACCCTTCCGCTAATTGCTGCAGATTTCAATGCTGGACCATTAACAAGTGTCAGCTTGTGAACTATTCAACGAAACATCATCGATATCGGCTTTCGGAGCCAAAGGCCCACTTGTGTACCCATGATGACTGCACGACGCAAAGCTCTACTCCTCGCCTGATCCCGTAAGCACCAACATTGGAATTTTGATGACTGGAAACATGCTGTCTGGTCGGACGAGTCTCGTTTCCAATTGTATGGAGCGAATGAGCGTGTACAGGTATGGAGACAACCTCATGACTCCATGTAACCTATATGTTAGCAGGAGACTATTGAAGCTGGTGGAGGCTCTGCAATGGTGTGGGGCATGTGTAGTTTGATTGATATGGCACCCCTGATACGTCTAGATACGACTCTGACAGGTGACACATATTGATCACCTGCATCCATTCATGTCCATTGTGTATTTCGACGGACTTGGGAAATTCCAGCAGGACATGTCCAGATTTCCTACAGAGTAGCTCCAGGAACACTCTTCTGACTTTAGACACTTCCGCTGGCAACCAGACTCCCCAGAAATGAACATTACTGAGCATAACTGGAATGCCTTGCAATGGACAGCCCTGCAAGATTTATGTTGTTAGTTCCTTCCAGCACTATTTCAGACATTAGTCGAGTCCATGCCACGTCGTGTTGCAACACTTCTGCGTACTCGCGGGGACCCTATACGATATTAAGCAGGTGCGCCAGTTTCTTTGGCTGTTCAGTAAGCGTGCTATCTATATGCAGAACGGACAAAGGCGTGCAATCTATCTGAGTTTGACTGAGGACGGATTGTGATGACTTGGAGGCTCCGCACGAGTGTTTCAAAAACTGTACGGCCTGTCGGATGTTCGAGGATTGCTGTGGTGAATGTCTTCAACACGTGATGAAACGGAGTTGAAACCACATCCAGACGTCGTGGGGTTGGGCAGCCACCCTTCACTTCAGATGTTACCGAGCGAGGAGGCGCAGTGGCTAGCACACTGGACTCGCAGTCGGGAGAACGGCGGTCCAATCTCGCGTCCGGCCACCCTGATCTAGGTTTTCCGTGATTTCCCTAAATCACTTCACGCAAATTCCGGGATGGTTCCTTTGAAAGGGAACGGCCGACTTCATTCCCCAGCCTTTCCTATTCCGACGAGACTGATGACCTTGTTGTTTGGTCTCCTCCCCAGTACAGGTGTTGGACGCCATAGGCTAGGCAGACTGATAAGGCAGGACAGACAGAGAACTGTAGCCGAACTAACATCAGACCTTTATCCTGGGGAGAGTAAACGCGTGTCTGAAGACACAGTGCACTGAACACTCATAACAATGGGCCTCCGCAAGCAACGACTCATGCATGTGTCACTGTTAATATCACGACATCGGCAACTACCACTGAAACGTGCATGTGACCATCGGCACTGGACGCTGGAATAGTGGCAGAGCGTTGCATGGTCTGACGAATCCCGACACCTTCTTCATCATGCCGATGGAAGAGCGCGAATCTGTCGTATTTCGGGGGATCACCCCCTTTAAACCCTGTACGGTAGGACAGAGACAAGCTGGCGATGGATCCATTATGCTCTGGGGAACGTTCATATGTGCATCCATGGGTCCAGTGGAGCTCGTGCAAGGCACCATGATGGCCATGGAGTATCTGCACTAGTTGCAGACCGCGTTCACCCCTTCATGATGATCACCTTTCTCGAAAGTAATGGCATTTTTCAGCAAGATAATGCGCCACGTTACAAGGCCAGGAGCGTGACTGAGTGGTTCGAGGAACACAGTGGCGAATTCCAATTGATGTGCTGGATCCCCCACCCTGCCAAATCTGAACCCGATCGAACACATCTGCGACGGGATTGAAAGTGGTGTCAGAGCTCATCGCCCCCCACTCCGGAATTTACATGAATTAGATGACTTGTGTGTGCAGATGTGGTGCCAACTCCCTCCAGAGACCTGTCAAGGCCTCATTGATTCAGTGCCTTGACGCGTCACCGCTGTGATACGTGCCATAGGTGGACAGAGGCCATAGGTGGACATACCGTCTATTAGGTTGATGGTCATAATGTCCTTATTCTTAACACTAGCAAAGAAATCGGCTGGAAGATGGTACTTTTACTAGCCATAGTAACCACAAATGATAAATATGCCTCCTAGGCAGTACGACACTGAAGTAGACCCTGTGAAGCGTAACGAGTCGTAAAAAGTGGCGGTATAGACGAAAATCGGTCGAATTTGATACCTGACTAAGATAACACGATTAGGGGCACTGCCTTCGCTAGACAGAAAGAAGGATGAATTTTTACTATGCATTACACACAGGAGGCGGTTACACAGGTAGCGGGAGCTGTGTGGAAGGGACTGGGCGGTATTTTAGGTTAGAGGGTCTCAGGGAAAAGTGGGCAGGTAAAACACAGTAAGGTAATTGTAGAAACGATTGGTATTGTAGTTGTAAATTGCCGTAGCTGTGTTGGGAAAGGACCAGAGCTCCAAGCCCTAACAGAAAGCACTGAAGCTCAAATAGTTGTAGGTACAGAGAGCTGGCTAAAGCCGGAAGTAAGTTCAGCTGAAATTTTTTCAAACGGTCTAACAATGTTCAGAAAGGGTAGATTAAATACATTTGGTGGTGGAGTATTTATTGCTGTCAGAGGTAGCTTGCCTTGTAGCGAAATTGAAGTAGATAGTTCAAGTGAAATGGTATGGGTAGAGGTTATACCTGACAATCGGACTAAACTATTAATCTGATTGTTTTACCGACCCCCCAACTCAGAAGATATAGTTGCTGAACAGTTCAAAGAAAACTTGAGTCTCATTTTAAATAGGTACCCCACTTATACAATTATAGTCGGTGGCGACTTTAATCTACCATCGAAAAGCTGGAAAAAATTATACGTTTAAAGCCGGCGGTAGGCATAAAACATCATCCAAAATTGTACTAAATGCTTTCTCAGGAAATTATTTTGAACAATTAGTTCATGAGCCCACTCGTAGCGTAAATGGTTGCGAAAGCATACTTGATCTTTTAGCAACAAATAATCCTGGCCAAATAGTGAGTATTGTGACGAATACAGGGATTAGCCACCACAAGGCAGTTGCTGCTAGGCTGAATACCGTAACACCTACAACCATCAAAAAGAATGGCAAAGTATATCTATTTAAAAAAAGTTGATAAAAATGCTTTTAACGCCATTTTAAGTGACAGTCTTCACCCCTTCCGATCTGATCATGTAAGTGCAGAAAAGTTGTGGAATGTTTTCAAAGAGATAGTATCGACTACAATTGAGAGATATATACCACATAAATTAACAAGTTATGGTACTGATCCCCAAATGGTACACGAAACGGCTCAGACCGCTGTCGCAGAAGCAACGAAAACAGGATGCCAAATTTAAAAGAACACAGAATCCCCAAGATTGGCAAAGTTTTACAGAAGTTCGAAATATGGTGCTGTAAAGTCTACAAATGCTAGAAACGTGGGTTTGGCTTTCCTTAACCCATTTATGCCTGAATTATTTTTTTCTTCTGATTTCTACAAATTATATATTTATATGTTTATTGTCATCAAATAAAAGCAATACAACAAACAAAACAAAAAATAATCAATAATTGAAACAAAAAAGGGTGTAACATACGTGTCACGCTAGGCAGAACATACATTTTAGGCAGAATGTATGACAGCAAGTGAAATAATACACTGTATGTGATTTACATCAAGTTCAGGCGACAGTACTCACTTTCTGTGATATGGCACAAAAATTTCTATGCACAAACCAACATCACATTTGCAGCACATTGTTCTTGGGGTTCCTTTGCAATTTTCTGCCGCACAGCGTCTTCTTTTTTTCTGAGGCACTATGGGTACCAGATGATTTGTTTCACCATATCTAATATCAATGAGCACTCTACCTTGGTTTGAATTACCTGCAGGGCGTCCAGGACCTCTTGGTACAGCAGCATTGGAAGTCAGGTAACATTTCATAATGTATCGCCGGAAGTGCAGCTGAGGCATATTTATACCAGTCTTTCTATGAAGAAGCCACCCATTATGTATGGAGATATCTAGAAGCCATGTAATAATTGGCCACCACCATTTCTTTCCTCTGACACTCACTCTGTATAACGCTACATTTTCATCCATTTGGTCAGTTCCTCCCATATTTTTGTTGTATTCTCCAATTACATTAGGTCGAGGTACAAGTATTCTTTTCTTCTCTTGTCTAGAGTATCGAGCAACGGTGCTGACTGGACTGATACCATGGCTTGTGGAAGCAATTGTTACTGTAGAATTATCTAGCCATCTGGCAACGATTTTTCCACTTTCCTTGCTGCTCTTGTAAACAAAATCTCCTCTCTTATTCCTTTTTGACATAGTGTTAGAAGGTATGATATGACACTCTTTAGGCAGACGATTATCACGAACAGTCCAAGTTGGACCAAAACCTCGTTGCTTCAGGTAAACCAACAATGTTTGTGATGTAAACAGGTTGTCAAAATAATACCTGTAGGGAAGATGTTTGTTCTTTTCAGGAAGAGAATCGATCATTTGAATCAAAGCAGCAGCACATTTTTCAAATGCTTTCTCACACTTTTCATTCCTCTGAGTATCAGCTCCTTGGACTATTCGAAAGTCCTCTAGATAACCCTTGGTTGTGTTTAGACACCATGATTTGTACCCAAATCTAATAGGCTTACCTTTTAGAAACTGTTTACATCCATGTCTGCCAAAATACTTTATCATGCTCTCATCGTAAGACAAATCTTGCTCAGGCTGAAAGTGGAGATATTTTCTTAGCATATTTATTATTGGACGAAGTTTCCACAGTCTATCATTAGCATATATTTTTGTGTTGTCACACGAGTGAATGAATCACATAATTGTTTCAAGCCTGTCCCTTCTCATCATGCTGTGGACTATTTCATTTCTCATGTCCAGTCCAGAATCCCAGTAATATCTTCTGCTAGGTAAAGGATTAAAGCCAGAAAGAATTAGAATTCCTAGAAATCCTTTTATCTCTTCATATGTTATTTTTGGGTCTGAGCAGTTCTTGAACAAAGCATACTTCGTCGATTCAGTGAGAAGAAATTCAATTATTTCGTCATTCTGTGACATAAATGTTACGCTAGGCAGAAATGGGTTAATGTATCTTCTAAGAAAAGTCGTGCGGTCAGTATTGCCTTACGTGTTCCAACATTTCTGCGGAATCCTAACTAATCCTCCTTGAGCTCGGCTTCTACCAGTTTTTCCATTCGCGTGTAAAGAATTCGGGTTAGCATTTTGCAGCCGTGACTTATTAAACTGATAGTTCTGTAATTTTCACATCTGTCAACACCTGTTTTCTTTGGGATTGGAACTGGAATTATTATATTCGCAGGATTGTCAAATTGTAAGATAGCAACGTCGGGTTACGAACAAAATAATTTTTGCATTAAGTAAAAAAGGTGGATTCGTTGCCAGTGCCTCACTGCAAATAAACATGTATCGTTCGACTGCATAGCAAGTGTCCGACTCTAGTGTGTTCACTTTTTCAAAAAATCTGTTCCAACAACACCAGCAGTTATACACTGTCCAGTCACATTAATGTGATGATCTACCAACAACGCGAATAACCATCATTTCCTGAGCGGACAGCTGTGAGACGTGCAGGAACAGAGTCAGTGAGGTTCAGGAAAGTACCGACGTGGATGCGGAGCCACGCCGATCCAGTGTCGTGGCCGGCCCCGCTAAGTTTGTTAGTGGAGGATCCATGGAGCGAACAGCTCAGTCGAAGTGGCCTGACATATAATCGATTGGGTTTAAATCCGAGGCGATTAGCGGCCAGAGGACTACGGTACACTCATCCTGCTGCTCTTCGAACCAAGCGTGTACACTCAGGCGCTGCGGCACATTCCGTTGTCTTGCTGCTAGGTACCATCGTGTCAAGGAAAAGAAAACTGCATGTAGTGGTGGACGTGGTCCTCAAGGATAAATGAATACTTGTAATCATCCATTGTGCCTTCTATACTGAGGAGATCATTCAGGGGATGCCTCCCGGTCTGGCCCCTTCCGACGACTGTAGCACGGCGTTTGCCTTCAGATGTTTCACGCCGTACTTGCCAACGGGCATCTGTCAAATGGAGCATAAAACGTGATTCATCTAAAAAGGCCATCTGTTGCCACTCAGTGGATGACCAACTGCGGCACTTGCGTGCAAATTCCAGCCTCCATCGCCAATGAACAGCAGACAGCATGGGTGTACGAAACAGGCACCAACTGCAGAGGCCCATGACAACAACGTTTACTGATGGTCGTTGAGGAGACACTATCTTTAGTCCCTTGGTTCATCTGGAAGGTCGGTTGCTCAACAGTAGCACGACTAATCGCCTGCACACATCTCCGCACCTGTGGATAACCCCTGTCATCTATGGTAAGTGGTGCACCCAGTTGCCTCGGCGCCGGTTTTGGATAGAGCCGTTTTTCCATTCACAGTTTACTTTAAACAAGGCGGAATTCGAACAGTTTACAAACCTAGCCATTTCTAAAATGCTTCCATCATTGACCCAAAAACCAATGATCAAGCCCTTTCGGACGTTAGATAAATCGCTCCGTTTCTGCATTACCTCAATGACCGCATGATTTCCGCGTCCCACCTGTGACGCTTTATATCCCCTCCACTGCTAGTGTTGTGATCTGTCTTCTGTCAGTGGTTATAGTACAATGACGTCAAATTAACGTGACTGGGACGTGTATGTGTGTTTCAGAAAATTTACATATTTAAAGAACTGTGAGCGATGCCCGAACAACAGGGACTTACATGCATTGAGAATAAAAAATTGCGCATTGAGAATGGCTAGCTGCTAGCTGAAATCTGAATTTGTATAAAAAACTCTAAAAAAGGACGACTGATTGCTGCACTCTATACTCGCAACTTATAACTTTTATGTTGCATTACGAATAAATACCTTTTTTTAAAAATAAGTGGTTTGTGATTATTTATTCACTTCATATTTTTTCCCACCTCCTCTCCTTCAGGCTTCAGGTAAGTATTTGACATATACCACCGATCCAGCTCTTGAAGGACTCTGGAAATGTGTTTAAAAACTTTCTCTTTAAGACATTGAAAATGGAGGCAGTCAGCTGACTTATATCAATGCGAGCCTCTGTATATACGGTAAAATGACAATCGCCCAGTACATGAGTTGCTGTACAAACATCATGAGGGAAGCGAACTTTTTTCCAACGCTCCTCGTTGATAGACCATATCGCGTGCGTGACTTCTGAACCGGGCGGCCGCTGAAGAGCAACTGCAGTCGCGGACGCATCACCGCCATAAATTGCTTGCGTCACACGAATCCACTTGCCGGCTCTGTACCGTGATCGCCTTCCCCAAATCGCGCGTAAGCGAACACCTAGCAGTAGTGCGAAAACAGAGGAATGTCGAGTACTCACGTATGGTGCCGACTGCTTTCTTTTGCAGGACGTATCGAAATGAAATATGTGGTACCCGTAAGCAGACTCAGGAATAATACTTGCTGTGTAATTTGAGTTCACGAAATTATTGATATCGAACGGGCGGCAGCTCTTTGAACAGCATAGTGCTACGAAAAATGACGAGCGCACGAGGTGGTCGCATTATCATAAATTCTTTTCTCGTTATATGAAGACTGAACCAAAACATCGTTAACATTTGAAAACGCAGTAATTCACACATTAGCGCAGGAAGAGAGATGAAACTTGACACACGTCCCTGAAGTGACATGAAGCTTTCTCAAAACCAAAAACGAGTGCAAAAACCGTTCAACACATAGCGCTGGAGAGCTGGACAGCTGCATGAGAACACCCATACCTGCACAATGCGGGCTGCCGAAAGTCTTAGAACTGTTGCGCACACCGTTTGGTGGGGATCACGTGCTGATCAGTCACTTTCGTCATGCTTCGCCTCTCAGATCCGCGGACCTCAATCCGTATGATTACTGGTTGTAGGGTTGCCTGAAGTCGCAAGTCTACTGCGCTCGTTCTGCCTCATTATGGATGCCAAGACACAACAATGACGACAATTCATCATCATATCTACTAATATACTATACAGTGCAGTACACAGTATTTTCCCTCGACTACAGACATTTTTCATGAATGATGGCCAGCGTGTTGAACATTTGTTACGAAGAACATCGTATTTGCTAAAAATCAATGTTATGCTAATTATTGCTTTTGTATCATGCGAAGTGCCATCTATTGATAATTTTGTGAACTAGTTTCTGGGTTCAATAAAATCCCATGTCATTTCAAGAATGTGAGTCAATTTTGTGTCACCTTGTATGCTGGGCGCTGTCTCGCCACTGTAGTCATTAACAGCACCCATCCATCATCTGCTGAGGCCACGGAGGACTTTGCTTTTACGTGTTAGCTACTGGTAAGAAGCAAAAGAAGAAGATGAACTGTTAAATTTGCTCTGTTGTTTTTAAGCACATTTATATACTAACATTACAGTGAAAGAATATATTTTACATTTCAAGATAGGAATCCTTCTTTTCACTGGTAATGGACACAGCGATGCGAAGCCTTTAGCATGGCTTTCATCACTACCTACAAATGAGGAGTTAGTCATACTCAAAATTCAAAAAGTAACAATACCTTATGGGACGTTAGTACTGGTAGTTCTACAGGCTGCGGAACTTGTTTTGCCACCGTGATTTTCAGACCTGTGTGAAGAAGACCTGCCGTTTTTAAACAATGGTCATGTGATGCTAGTTTTTAGTGGTCGAGTATACGGCGAGGATACAGTCGGCTTCAGAGCAGAGCAATACGGTTGTTTGTATTAAAAAATGGCAAATATGTAAACACTCTAAGACAAAAAAAAGACGTACTACGAAGGAACTATGTGAACTGCACGGAAATCGATAGGTGTGATGTACATTTGCATACAAACAAATGATTAGACTTTCAGAAAGGTGCGTGATTTATTCAAGAGAAAGAGCTTCTCAAATTGAGCAAGTCAATAACGTTTTGGCCCACCTCTGGTCTTTGTGCAAGCTGTTATTAGGCGTGGCACTTATTGGTAACGTTGTTGGATGTCACCCTGGGGGTTATTGTGCTAACTTCCGTGCAGTATGCGTATTAGATCGTCAAAAATCAGGAACTGATTGGGGGGCCCTACCAATAATGCTCCTAACGTTCTCAGTTGGGGAAAGATTCGACGACCCTTCTGGTCAAGGTACGGGTTGGCAAGAGCGAAGACAAGTAGTGGAAACTCTCGCCCTGTGCTGGCGGGCATTGTCTTGCTGAAATGTAAATCCAGGACGGCTTGCCATGAAGGGTAACAAAATGGGGAGCAGAATATCGCCGACGCACACCCGTGCTGTAAGTGTGCCGCGGATGATAACCAAAAGGGTTCTGTTATGAAAAGAAATGACACCACAGACCATCACTCCCAGGTATCGGGCCGTATGGCAGCCGACAGTCAGGTTGGTATCCCATCACTTTCCGGGGCGCCTTCAGATACACTATGTGATCAAAAGTATACGGACACCCCAAAAACATACGTTTTCAACATTAGGTGCATTGTGCCGCCATCTACTGCCAGGTACTACATATCAGTGACCTCAGTAGCCATTAGACATCGTGAGAGGGCAGGATGGGGCGCTCCGCGGAACTCAAGGACTTCGACCGTGGTTATATGATTGGGTGTCACTTCTCACTTCTGTCATACGTCTGTACGCGAGATTTCCACACTCCTAAACATCCTTAGATCCACTGCTTCCGATTTGATAGTGAAGTAGAAACGGGAAGGGACACGTACAGCACAAAAGCGTACAGGTTTACCTCGTTTGTTGACTGACAGAGACCACCGACAGTTGAAGAGGGTCGTAAGTGTAATAGGCAGACATCTATACAGACAATCACACAGGAATTCCAAACTGCATCAGGATCTACTGAAAGTACTATGACAGTTGGGCGGGAGATTAGAAGACTTGGATTTCATGGTCGAGCGGCTGCTCACAAGCCACATATCACGCCGGTAAATGCCAAACGACACCTCGCTTGCTGTAAGGAGCGTAGACATTGGACGATTGAACACTGGACAACGTTGTTTGGAGTGAAAAATCACGGTACACAATGTGGCGATCCATGGCATGGTGCTGGTATGGCGAATGCCCTTTGAATGTCATCTGCCAGCGTGTGTAGTGCCAACAGTAAAATTCGGAGGCGGTGGTGAAATATTGTGGTTGTATTTTTCATGGAGGGGGCTTGCACCACTGGCTGTTTTGCGTGGCACTGTCACAGCACAGGCCTACACTGATGTTTTAAGCACCTTCTTGCTTCCCACTGTTGAACGGTAGTTCGGGGATGGCGATTGCATCTTTCTACACCATCTAGTACGTATTCATAATACACGTCCTGTAGAGGAGTGGTTACACGACAGTAACATCCTTGTAATGGACTGGCCTGAACGGAGTCCTGATCTGAATCCTACAGGGCACCTTTGGGATGTTTTGACACACCGACTTCGTGCCAGCCCTCAGCGACCGACATCGATACCTCTCCTCAGTGCAACACTCCGTGATGAATGGGCTGCGATTCCCCAAGAAACCTTCCAGCACCTGATTGATCGTATGCGTGCGAGATTGGAAACTGTCATGAAGGCTAAGGGTGGACCAACACCATACTGAATTTGAGCATTACCAGTGGGGGGCCCCACGAACTTGTAAGTCATTCTCAGCCAATTGTCTGGATACTTTTGATCACATAGTGCACGTCTTCGGCCGGGAATCTCATGGACTGGAGTGGAATTGTCTTCCGTGATGAGTTCCCCTTCTGAAGCTCTTTCTCCTGGATTTTTTGAAATTATAATCATTTGTTTGTCTATACATTTAGATCCCATCAACCATTTTCCGTTCCATTCGGTCAATTCCTTGGTGGTGCATCGTCTTTTTTAGTTCTTCTTCTTCTTCTTCATCTTATTCTTCTTCTTCTTCTTAGGGTGTATATATTTTTGTTAAACTTTTTATTTATTTCTCAACATGTAATCAGTTTCCTGAATGTGTAACATAGTGTATGTCTGAGGTGCTGGGTCAAATACTGCTGTGTGTATACATTTACTCTCCTCTGTTGGACTGATCGTTCTATTACTCAAAGCATGTAGACATCTGCTGATAACACTATCGTGGGATAATTTTTATGGAATCTAAGCGTTAGTGAATCACAAATTTAAATGAAATATTTAGATGTGGTACAATAACACATTTCGTTGCTGCCCGTCCTTACTAGTGATCTGATAATCAATGTGGGTGCCTGAAATAGAAAATTGGGTATCTGCAGGTGATGCTGCTCTTACTAATTCCTCAGTGCAGACAAGCATATGGCCTAAGAAATGATTTGACATGGCAACGCACTCTCGTATGACAGCCAATATTTTCGTAAAGACTGTACAGAGGTAGTGGTGCACGGTCAGGAAATCAATTTATGTCTAGGATGGATGCATGCCGTTGCTCTAATTCTCCTTCTAGCACGTTAGTGAACTGCCGGTGTCGGGTCAATGTTAGATGCAGACGATGGACAGAGCAATATGTAATCATTTACTGGATGCGCAACATATTAAATGTCTGATGGGATGAATCAAATACTGTTGTCTGTCTAGACTTGAACTCACTCTCTGAACTGATCGTTCAGTAGAATCCTGCTGAGGTTATTGGTGTTGAGACATCGGCATTGGTTTTACACACTGTGTTTCACATAGAAAAGTCCTGCCAGACAGGGACTTGTAGTTTCCGCTTGCTAGCACCTAATCGACATATTACACAGAACAAATACTCTGCAGAACAGTACTCTACATGTTCATATGCAGTAGCTAACGGATATTGGCATGATTCGAATAGTCAATGTAAACGCAGAAGACGTATTTACTCGTAGCAAAAAAATGGCTCTGAGCACTATGGGACATAACTTCTGAGGTCATCAGTCCCCTAGAACTTAGAACTACTTAACCCTAAGGACATCACACACACACACACACACACACACACACACACACACACACACACACACACACACACACACTCCCGAGGCAGGATTCGAACCTGCGACCGTAGCGGTCGCGCGGTTCCAGACTGTAGCGTCTAGAGCCGCTCGGCCACCCCGGCCGGCTACTCGTAGCAGTTGCTAGAAAGTTACACATCTGCAACATTTTGTCACCGGATATAAAGGCCATTAGAACAAATTGTCAAAGACCAGTGGAACAACAGCACATGACTGATAATTAATTGAGATACATTCTAGTACAGGTTATGTTTTGACAGTGCGATTGTTATATGCTGCTGTATTTATTTCTCCCATTTTACCGAGTGTACAACTATATTCCTGGCCCGGTAGACGCTTGAGTCAAATATTGCACTCATTTTCTGGAATTATCGATCTATTACTCGAACCGTTAGCGTTTAGCATAATCTATATCATATCCACTGCCAAAGTGGAAAAGTGGAATTACAAGAACACTATCAATCCGTGAGAGAAGATATATATAATAAATAGAAGTAACTCCGCAAGGTACACTTATCAAATGTTACACATCAATTCCGTACGTTGCTTGCTTGTAGCCTCGGTGGAACAGAAATGAGCAGGCATTCATCAATATTCTTGTGCTGATCAACGCAGCACACCATTCATAGGGGTTACCACTTTTAGCAAACTCGTGATGCCGCTCTATGATGTAAGGTCAAGAGTGCACAACACATGCCAAAATGACGGAATTCTTCCCACCTCTTCATACTTGGAGAGCAACTTCAGCAATCATTATGGACAAATACAAGAACTATCAGTTCCTCTCCACAACCTGTCCGCTACATCTACCTCCCTTGGAGCAGGAAGCAGTCGTTCCCCCAACGCATATTGCTTAAATGTAGAGCTGTGGTCGTAACGTGCATGCTGGAACGAAGATCATGTTCCAGACACAGTTTCTTTGCTAGCTTTAAGAATAAGGTAGTTAATAATGGTGTTAAGAGAAGTACACATTTAAGAACATTTGCTTGCCTCATTATCTCGGTTGATGGATGGACGAACAGATTTAAAATTATTGGGTGGCAAACAGCGAGGTCTTCAGCACCCTTTCTCACGAACAGTAACTGTTGTACGGGTAGTCACTCTGGTTAAAACGAAAGGCAGAGGGCATGCAACTACAGCCACAGTCAGATAACGTCGTATATATTCTTCATCATATGTGTTCTTAGCATTGCCACACGTTAATAGTATTAATATAACATATAATGACATAAATTTGGCTGGTTGATCACGTAAGTGGTAGGATGAATCAGCCACTCAAAAACAACAGCAAAATCTTTGTCCACTTAAATTTGGCAGGAGTCCTGACGACATGGAAAATGTCAACAGTTTTTTTGCCATTGTCTCGCCATCGCCTAAAATTGAGAACAAGTCCCTCGATACAACAAAGGCCTTCCTTCCGCTGGCCTAAAAAAAAAAAAAGGTTGTTAAAACATGATGCACCGTGAGCGTGACGCCATAAACACTGCAGACTGGTGGATTCAACTGAATCTTCATGCCGCAAGAGATAAGCATGTGTAACTGGGCAGTATATGATACGAAGGCGACTGAGGGCCACTTCACCTTTTCTGAGTTCGTAAGGTAGTGCGCCATGGTCGGATAATTGGTTTGACTGACCGCAGCTTGTTGTTCGCCACCTCTAGCCACTGCCTTTGCCACCAAGTCACCACTATGTTACCCACAACACGATAGCCTGCGGCGAGAGGAGAGGGCGGGGAGGAGGGGTGATGTAAGGTTAACTGTAGGATTTTCCTGGCAGACCTCATTCCCCTGAATTCCATTGTGCCCAGATTGTCAGCAGAAGACCACCACCTGGTTCTTCTGTCGTTGCAGGTGTCTTGGACCATCTGAATTACGAAGATGGTTTTGGTAAGACTGGAAAATTTCCGTGAAAGAATGGAACAGTTTCGTTGTGCCTTCATGGTTGGTAACCTTGATTATTCCAAGGATAGCACAAAGAATTTCAACAATTTACAGTGTACAGCTCATTGTTGAAGGCTACCTGAATTGGTCAGTGTGTCAAATGCAACTGAAAATGGAGATAACCGAGTTTCGTGCTACTATTAACATTTTCATTTGAAAGCTTGGACTGTCTCACAAATCAGAACAGAACTAGATGAACTTCATGCGAACTCTTCACCACCATTGAAGGCCATTTACTTTTCGATTAATGAATTTAAACGAGGTCGGACAAACACTGAAGATGAAACACTCTCCGGCCGTCCAGTTTACGCACCATAAAGGAAACCACTGACAAAATCCGTGACATGGTAATGCAAGCCCGCCGAATGAAAACTCTTGAGGTTTCTGAGACTGTAGACATCTCAACTAAGTGCGGAGAACTGTCTATGAAAAGAGGGGCTAGACGGATGCCGCGATTGCTTACAGTCAACCAAAAGCGCATCCGGCATAACATTTCAACACAACGTCTGGCGATGCCTAATCGCAATCTGCAAGACTTTTTGCACATATTTGTGACTTGATGAAACCAGGATCCGTCATCACTCACCAGAGTCAAAACTGCAGTCAAAAAAATGGACAAAGGCTGGTGAAATTTCACCGAAGAAGGTAATGACCAGTTTGTCAGCTGGTAAGGGGATGGCCACTGTTTATTTGGATTCAAGAGGAATTATTATCATAGATTACTTGGAAAAGGCAGAAAAACAGCTGGACTCTATTATTCTTCCTTGTTGGATCGTTTGAAACATGTGTTGGCTAAAAAATCACCATCGTTGGTATGCAAAAAGACTCTTTTAGCAGGATAACCTCCCACACATCAGCGATAACAATGGCGAAAGCGGATGAATTGGACTTTGGACTGGTTCCTCATACACCCTGTTCACCAGAGTTAGCCACAAGGTACTTCTTCCAGTTCCCCAAAATGAAATTTTGCTTGCAGGGAAGAAATTTTCATTAAATGAGAAAGTGATAGTTGCATTCAACGTGTTTTTTGCAGACAGAACCTGTTTTCCGATGGGCTGAAAAAGCTGGAGGATCGCTATACTAAATGTCTCACAGGAGAATATTGCGAGACGTAAGGTGTTTACAAAACACATGTTTTCCGTCGCTTTCTTAATAGTCTTATCGAACCACCCTTGTATTTTGGTTGATACAAAAGTTATGGTTATAACATATAAAAGAAACAATTGAAAGAAAACAGCCTCGGTCACTATTTTTAACAAATTAACCGGGTTTCGACACTGCTAGGAGTGTCTTCCTCAGTATTTAACTCAAAGAACGACTAAAAACGTGTGATACAGACTATAAGTACGGAATGAAACCCGGTTAATTCGTTAAACACTGCTAGGAGTGTCTTCCTCAGTATTTAAATCAAAGAATGGTCTATAACATGGTCGCAGAATTATGACTAAAAACGTATGATACAGAGTATAAGTACAGAATGAAACCCGGTTAATTCGTTAAAAATAGTGACCGAGGGCTGTTTTCTTTCAGTTGTAACAATTCACGGTCTCTGAACGTGCAGCCATGTACAAAATTTTGATATAAAAGAAAATTACGTATCCCTCCGCCTCCTATTTGCGCAAAATTTCGGTATTTTGTGCTGCACAAAAATAAAAGGGATGTAAGTTTCAGGTGATTCACACTGTATAATAATTTATTCGTGTATTTGGCAGTGTTCCGATAGTAATATAAGCAATGTTGTTACCTTTATAAAAGCAAATAATCATGTAAAACGTCCGCCGCTCGAGATCTAGTGCTTAGCGTCGTCGTCTCTGGATCGCGATGTCGTGGGTTCGATTCCTGGCGGTATCAGAGATTTTGCTCATTCGGAGACTGGATGCTTGTGTTTTCGTATCATTGCACCTTATACTCATCACAAAGACGCAGAAGACGCCGCGTGGCGTCTAACAGGATGATTTGCATTCGGGCTAACAGCCTCGGATGTGGTCCTCAGGCCATTAATGCCAGACGATCATTTCATTTCATCACATTAAATTATTTGGGAAACCTGTTACGTGGCGTTACATGGGGACGGGGTTTCCTTTAAGCTTAGAATAGTCTGCCAGCGTTACGACTGTTAATTGTGTATGAGCGTTCGCGCAGTCTCTCCTGCGTGAGATACCACGGGAAAGGGCTGCGACTACAATCGCCACGACGAATGCAGCCGGACTAGCAGTTAGCTGACTGCCGCAACTTTTCGCGGGGCTGTCTGGCGTGGCAGCGTCTGCTGCCGGACTATTTCTGCTGTGCGTGTTTCGCGCGCGTGCGCCGAATTATCGGAGCTGACGTCTGACGGATCCACACACCCCTCCCCCGCTCTGTAAGACGCGTACAGCGTCCTTGGAGCGGGTATTATTTCGGTCTCTCATTTGCCGGCATCGGGGCAGCTTTCAAAACGGTAGCGCCGAATAATAAGAGCCCCAACGTAAAACCGTGCGGGCGCAGAAAACGGAGCGCAAACACTTGCGGTTAGCTCTCGTGGCGTCCGCACGAGATGATTCACGTCTCAGGCAGTACCGGCGCCCGAGAATAGAACGACCGAGCCGTATTTCTAGCGCTCGGACGGTTAACTTTGGAAGGGTTTAACTCCGATTTTTTTCCCCCGAAACACGACTTAAGTTCACACGACTGGAAAAATAAGCAGTAAAATTTCCAGATTTACGTGCAGTGTAATCTACTTGTTCACGCAAGCGTTGACCTCGCGGCATGATGTTTACCTCCCCGAAATAAACGAATATCGTTTTGATCTCAAGATGAAAAGTGGAACGGCACTTGCTTTTGGGTCATTCTCTTGGAAGATGCATTAAATTTCGAAATCTAACACGACTAACACCAAAGGGACCCGACGTGTTGAACACGGTGGAGCTGATGATATGTCGGCTTGGTCTGCCTAGCTCCAATCACTGAGAGCCGATGAACTTCTTGAAGACAGAGCATTCGTAATAAAGACACAGCTCGAAATATTGCTCTGCTCTAAAAAGAGAACAATGGCTGTGTTGGAACGCTGAAGTTGCTATAAAACTGGTACCAAGTGGTCATATGACACTTCACCACTAACGTGAATGAAGCTGTCCAATTTGTTGTATGAACGCCGGCGCCTGTGGCCGAGCGGTTCTAGGCGCTTCAGTCTGGAACCGCGCGACCGCTACGGTCGCAGGTTCGAATCCTGCCTCGGGCATGGATGTGTGTGATGTCCTTATGTTAGTTAGGTTTAAGTAGTTCTAAGTTCTAGGGGACTCATGACCTCAGATGTTAAATGCCATAGTGTTCAGAGCCATTTTAACCATTTTTGTTGTATGAACTCTGACTGTCAAACTTTTTTACAAGGAATGTTGTACCATTCACAACCATTTAATATGTCACAGAGTAAGCCAACTCGCTTCAAAGCCTGGACGTAATAGGAAAGTGGATCTAACATCCTACGATTTTTTTGTGTTCATTTTTAGATTCTCTGGTTCGTTTGTTAGGTGCTCTGTAACACCGCATCTTAATGTTACTTCCGGCTGTAAGGTGCAAATGTTTACATTGCAATGAATTGAGTTCCTGAGCCACCGAGAGAAGTGCAAACGATACTGCGAGTGGACGGTTACGTACAAGTCGCAACACTTTTTGGATTATTTGGGTCGTTTCTTAGGTCGTCTGTAACGTCGCTAGTAAATATTGTAACCGACACCGTGGGAAAGTGTAAACGATGCTGTGGACACATTATACCCAAAAAAGAAATTAAATACAATATTTGATATGTGACTGCGTGCAAGAAGCTATCAGCTCTGTGGGGCGCAGTGCGGACTTCACGAATAACCTATGAAGGAAACGAAATAATTCCGTCCGGTGTGAAACATCCGACTAGGTAGACGCGTACCAAGTGATGTATGAAGTTATTTGAATCTGTTGTTAGAGGTCAGCCATCTTGAGAATTTTTAGAATTCTTAAAGTTGATGTATTGATAAAGTCGAAATAAGTCCTGTTGTATACGAAAGTTATTGAAAAATACATCGTTGTTTAATTTGGAAATGCAATTACAATTATTTCTCAGATGATACTGTGTATATGAATCCCGCCGTGTTGAATATCGGTACAGACATTCAGATGGATGGACTTTGGTAGAACATCCTCGAGCCTGCACACGGTCACAACTTTTCTGGAATAATTTGTATTCACCGCAAAAGTGTTTTCCTCCTTTGTTAGGTTTTCCTTGGACCGATAGTACTATCAGATTCAAATCTAGAGTCAAGTCATAGCGTAGACAGCTTTCGGATGTTCCACTGCGTGGTGTCGCATTTATTTTGGAATCATAGCCAATGACGACGACGAGATGTCGGGTATCAGGAGCCTAATTTCGCTGAGCTTCAGAAAGCGAATACCAGAAGAAAGTGCTACTTAGTAAGCACTGTGATAATCAACCGAATATAGCCGGCCCGAGTGGCCGTGCGGTTCTGTGCGCTACAGTCTGGAACCGAGCGACCGCTACGGTCGCAGGTCCGAATCCTGCCTCGGGCATGGATGTGTGTGATGTCCTTAGGTTAGTTAGGTTTAATTAGTTCTAAGTTCTAGGCGACTGATGACCTCAGAAGTTGGGTCGCATAGTGCTCAGAGCCATTTGAACCATTTGAACCAATCAACCGAATTTTACATAAATACTTAAGACATTATCTTTGATACTAAAATGAAATTCCATGAAGACTAAATAAATTTTCAACTGCCAACATAACTAAAATAATTTAAAGATTTCGGCAATTCTCTGTAGCCAACTTCGGATCTATGTTTACATTATTATACAATCGTCTCCATGGATCCGAAAATGATAGCAGAGAAATGCGAAACCAGCAGTCTATATGAATAAATGATTTTAGCGACCTTCGGAAATGAAAATTTATTCAGTGTTCATAGTACCACAGATCTCAGAAGTGTATATTTAATTAAATTCCAGATAACAGATAATATTATACGGATAAAAATATGTTTTTTGTCATAGAATAACCAAATGTCGGAACTAGAAAATTCAAAATGGGGAATCCAATTCGGCGGATCAAAAATTATAAATTTAGTGGATTCGAGTACAGCTTAGGGTATAAAGTGTGGTGAGGTCGCTGATAACGAATTAGAAGTTTAAATTTTCATAATAAAAGGGCCGCTAACGGGTTGTCCAACGCGAGATGGTCCGAAAAGCATGTCTTTTACTTCAGGTGGCGTCTGTTTATCTTCTTCACTTTTCTGATCACTCGAGGTGGATGGATTCGAAGATGCCAGAAGCCGTTGGAATACGACATGCACTGTTATCGCATGCGAATATTTGCATATAAGATCGTCTTGATAACGTCGGGTATCCTTATTCTTGGCCGGCCGGTGTGGCCGTGCGGTTCTAGGCGCTTCAGTCTGGAACCTCGTGACCGCTACGGTCGCAGGTTTGAATTCTGCCTCGAGCATGGATGTGTGTGATGTCCTTAGGTTAGTTAGGTTTAAGTAGTTCTAAGTTCTAGGGGACTTATGACCACAGATGTTAAGTCCCATAGTGCTCAGAGCCATTTTTTATCCTTATTCCTAATTGGCACCTGACTTTTGAGAAAAGTACATTTTTTATAGTTCTTGATAGATATAGAGTCCTCTGTGCGAAGTTTGAATTGTTCTGCAACATAGACCTAAAACTAAAAACACAATACTATTCTGGTTAATTTTAATCTTGTAAAAAGATTAATTGCCAAGTTGCGAAAAAATTATCATAATTCCGAATAGCTCCCCAAGAAGTCTAGAGACAAGCCTAGTGACACTTTTTTGTATATAGTAGTTAATGAGATAATTGCCATACCGTAATGACTAATGAGGAACTCATTTATACCATGTGGCACTGCCACCCACTGGAAAATGGCCGTACACTAAAAATGTGGAAATATGTGCGTGCAAATACATCTGGTGTCGTTAAATTCATTATTAAGGTAGTATGAGATCCATTTACAAAAGTGGAGCCACTCAGAGCAAATTTTTTAGCCAAGGGTTTCGGTTAACGTCAGCAGTAGTTTAGTCTTAAGTCGATATACATCTTTACACCGGTTAAAAAACACATAACATACCTTCTGGAGTGCTACCCATCATATTTTATCCTATCAACTTGGTGCTATCGCCGGCATAATTAGACAACGCACACGTACAATATCTGAGAAACGGGTCGTTGTCAGAAATTTTGTTTAACGTCAACTGTCACGGCACGTGTCATTTCGAGTTGAGACGGGAATGACATCGCAGCATTAGACAAGTATGTACCAGCGCTGTCTACAGCGTCTCCATCGTTCTTCCACCAGCCCATTAAGGGGAGACATTCACGAAACTGACAGAAAAAGTCAGTTCTCAATTCATCTTTCGTTTATTGGTGGAACTCATGGACGACAAATTCCCAAAGTTTCAGTGATGAAACCGCATCCACAGTGCCTGAAAAATAATTAAATGTGTGATGTGATCTTCCTGTCACGCCCACTTTTTGAAGCAACACTTTGACATCTAGTGGATCAGAGAGATAACAACCCCTCAGTTCACAAGGAGACACTTCCAAATTGTATCTTGGATGTTGTCAAGACCACTTACAGGTTTCTCGGCGATTCTGTGCTTTTAAAAAAGTGTGTTCATGACGGAACTCAGAATCTAAATGAGTCTCTAAATTCACTCATTTGGAAACCATGCCCTAAAGCCACGTTTTCATTTGCTACAGTTTTCAGAATTTCGACTTATGATGCAGTTCTTGTATTTAATTATAGGAACAAAGGGACGATGAAGGTATCAGAGAGAACGGGCTTTATGATAGGAAATTTCACTCAAGAGATCTTGAGCAAAATAGATTTACAGTGCTTCTCTGCAGCTCAAATGTCAGTTGAAGATCTGGTAAGGAAATTAAGGCAGAAAACAAGAAACCAGAAGGGAAGCTGGGGCCTTCTGAAGAGATAACAGAAGAAAAAACGTTAGACTGAACTTTTGCATTTCCTAAATATTACGGTTTTTTAAATGTTTATACACCTTATTCTCAGAACCTATGAATCCCAGAATTATGACATTTTGTACTTTTATTTCTACAAATCCATTAAATGTTGCCTCAAGAATAAAATTTGAAATTCTGGGTGAAAGCTGAGAAATGGCGCAAAATGCTTGGAATTTTGCAAGAATTTTATATTTTACTTACAGAATTATAATCAAAAAACTATTAAACTTCTCCTGTTCGATATAATCAGAGAAATTCGTGAGTGAAGCGTACTGTATAGAAAGAGATTAAACAAAGAAAATTTTGTAGAAATCTCTTGAATACTTTCACAGAAAGTTACACGTATTATTTTCTGAAAAAGAAAGTTTATATTCCTCAAAAAACTTAAATTACGTATAATTCAAGGAGATCAACAGTAGATATGTTAATTTCATGTAAAGCTTGGTACAAAATTTCAATGCTGTATCTTCAAAATTGCGGATTTGGTGAATCTTTTAAATAGTGTGTATTTTTCATAAGCATCACCCCGCCCCTCCTTAAATCAGCCGATCTTAATCACTAGAAAAAGTCTGCGACTATTTGGAACAGTGGATGGAAAGGAAGTAGTGGTTCCCTTAAGAAAAGACGAAGGAGAGACTTCTTTTCGACTGTTATTCGTTAGTCTAGAATCGCGGCGATACCGTTCAACATTGATATAAGTATCCGTTTATAATTTGTGTCCGGTATAGCAGCGTATTGAAGGCTAATTAGAAATCTTTTGTAAATAGTATGATAACCATTACAAAAATCATCGTTGGACCCCTAGATTAGCATCTGACTATATCAAAATGTTCCACTGCTCCGGCGCTGCTAGCAAAACGATTGAACAAAAAGGTCATTTCCATGGAATAAAAGATTATCGTAGATTCACGCAGCTGTTTAATAACTACGCTCTGTTCAAATTAAATGAAACTAATTTTTTTTCCTTTATTGAATTTCGATTCCCCCCCCCCCCTCCCCTCAAGGGGAGGAGTGGCGGACTGGCAGCAGGTGAAGATGCCACTCTGCAGCCTACAGAAGAGATAAAAAACATAATGAGAAGATAACAAACAATAAAAACAGATGATAAAACCGTGACTTTTTTTAAAAAAACTGTAAAATGGTGGAAAGTTGTGGACGTTAAAATATAAAAAACACAGGGCTGACGATGCTAATGAAGACACACAGTAAGTAGACAGGCAAAGTGTAGCGGCAGCCGCAGAGCCGAGAGGAAGCGCATCAGAGCAATAGCAGCAGCACTTGTGTGATAAATTGTAAATTAATTCAAAAAAATGGTTCAAATGGCTCTGAGCACTATGGGACTCAACTGCTGAGGTCATTAGTCCCCTAGAACTTAGAACTAGTGAAACCTAACTAACCTAAGGACATCACAAACATCCATGCCCGAGGCAGGATTCGAACCTGTGACCGTAGCGGTCTTGCGGTTCCAGACTGCAGCGCCTTTAACCGCACGGCCACTTCGGCCGGCCGTAAATTAATTCAGTCTTTGTTTTTTGTTCACGTGCTTCTGCAAAGAAGTGAACTGTACGTATGTATTTTACTGTGTAGACTAGTGCTTAGAAGCCGGCCGGGGTGGCCGAGCGGTTCTAGGCGCTACAGTTTGGCACCGCGCGACCGCTACGGTCGCAGGTTCGAATCCTGCCTCGGGCATGGATGTGTGTCATGTCCTTAGGTTAGTTAGGTTTAATTAGTTCTAAGTTCTAGGCGTCTGATGACCTCAGAAGTTAAGTCGCATAGTGCTCAGAGCCATTTGAACCATTTAGTGCTTAGAAAATGAATCGCAGTTTTTGGTTGTTGCATACGTCTTGTGAGTATCATTGTGTAGGTCGGCTTCCTAGCGTAAATTTTCCGTGTAGAGAGATATTTATTTCTATTTAATAGTTTGCGGTCTCAGAGTACAGTGAGAAACCTGCACACCAACTTTTAGTGTTACTTCATTCTCCTTTGGTATATTTTCAAACCTAGTAGCGCCATTTCGAGACCTTATATCTATTTTATGCACAATACGATATGGCAAGGGACTGTGCTTATTGTGAGCGGACGCAAGGAGAGTTGGCTGCTTTCCGTAAACAGCTGGAAGCTGCGTTGGCTACCGTCGACAAGCTTATAGCTAATGCTCGAAGTTCCGGTGACGTCGGGGCGCCAGTGGCGAGACCTGCGACACCTTTTGTGCCACGGGAATCCCCTGGTAACCCGGAAGTCGCTGCGGCTTCCGATACGCAACAGCTGACCGGTCCGTCCTCAGAGTGAGTGGCAGACAGGGGTGGGTTCGCGTGTCACTGGGCGGAAGGCGAAAGAGGGAGCAGGCCGTGCGGCTGGCTCCCTACGTCTTAGCAACAGGTACGAGGTGCTTCCCATTCTTGACGATAACTCTGAGCCAGCACGGGATGCCTATCCTGTTGGGCCAGCGCTATATTTTCCTGCCCAGTCCGGACAAGTACAGAGGGTGGGTATGCTAGTCATTGGGAGCTGCAATGTTAAGCAGGTGATGGAGCCCCTCAGGAAGATAGCAGGCAAGGCGGGAAAGAATTCCAGTGTCCATTTCGTATGTTTGCCGGGAGGTCTCATCCGTGATGTGGAGGAGGCCTTGCCGGCGGCTATCGAGCGCACTGGGTGCAACCGGCTGCATGTAGTGACACAAGTCGGCACGAATGACGCCTGCCGCTTGGATTCTGAGGCCATCCTTCGCTCCTTTCGGCGGTTGATTGATTTGGTGAAGGCAACAAGCAACGCACGCGATGTGGAGACTAAGCTGTCTATTTGTAGCATCGTACCCAGGGATGATGGCGGTCCTCTGGTTTGGAGCAGAGTGGAAGGTCTAAACCAGAGGCTCAGACGGTTCTGCGACGATATAGGATGCGAATTTCTCGATATCCTCTATCGGGTGCAGAATTGTAGGATTCCCCCTAATAGGTCAGGCGTGCACTACACGCAGGAAATGGCTGCTAGGATAGCGGAGTATGTGTGGCCTGCAAATATGACGTTTTTAGGTTAGAGGACCCCTTCCTTGGGAGCAAAGACAATTCGCCTGTTAAATCAGCCATAGCGACCTCAGAGAATCTCGGTCCTCGCAGATCAGAGCTAAAAAAAATTAATGATTTTAGTAAACTGCAGGAACATCCAAGGAAAGGTCCCAGAATTAGTATCGCTCATTGAAGGTTATAATGCACAAATGGTACTGGGAACAGAAAGCTGGTTGAAGCCAGACGTCAGTGGCAACGAAATCCTAAGTTCAGACTGGAATGTTTATAGTAAGGACTGGTTAGTTGCCAATGGTGGCGGGGTGTTTATTGCAGTAAAAAATTCGATAATATCTAGCGAGGTTATCACGGATTCCGAATGTGAATTAATCTGGGTGAAACTGAGTATCAAGGAACAGTCAAAACTGGTGATCGGAAGTTTTTATAGACCACCTGGGTCATGATCTGTAGTTGTAGAGCGCTTCAGACGGAACTTGCAGAATACCATTAGTAATTTTCCTGATCATGCCGTTGTACTATGGGATGACTTCAACTTATCAGGTATAGATTGGGAGTGTTATTCCATCGAAACTGGTGCCAGAAACAGGGAATCGTGTTGCATTGATTTGGATGTCTTGTCCGAAAATTACCTTTAGCAGATAGTTAGGGAACCAACTCGTGAGGATAGCGTCTTAGACCTCCTGGTAACAAACAGACCTAAACTTATCGAATAAGTTAACGCAGAGGAAGGTATCACTGGTCATAAGGCTGTGACAGTATCTATGGCGACGGGCCCTACAAGGAATGTTAAGAAGGGCAGGAAAAAATACACTCCTGGAAATTGAAATAAGAACACCGTGAATTCATTGTCCCAGGAAGGGGAAACTTTATTGACACATTCCTGGGGTCAGATACATCACATGATCACACTGACAGAACCACAGGCACATAGACACAGGCAACAGAGCATGCACAATGTCGGCACTAGTACAGTGTATATCCACCTTTCGCAGCAATGCAGGCTGCTATTCTCCCATGGAGACGATCGTAGAGATGCTGGATGTAGTCCTGTGGAACGGCTTGCCATGCCATTTCCACCTGGCGCCTCAGTTGGACCAGCGTCCGTGCTGGACGTGCAGACCGCGTGAGACGACGCTTCATCCAGTCCCAAACATGCTCAATGGGGGACAGATCCGGAGATCTTGCTGACCAGGGTAGTTGACTTACACCTTCTAGAGCACGTTGGGTGGCACGGGATTCATGCGGACGTGCATTGTCCTGTTGGAACAGCAAGTTCTCTTGCCGGTCTAGGAATGGTAGAACGATGGTTTCGATGACGGTTTGGATGTACCGTGCACTATTCAGTGTCCCGTCGACGATCACCAGTGATGTACGGCCAGTGTAGGAGATCGCTCCCCACACCATGATGGCGGGTGTTGGCCCTGTGTGCCTCGGTCGTATGCAGTCCTGATTGTGGCGCTCACCTGCACGGCGCCAAACACGCATACGACCATCATTGGCACCAAGGCAAAAGCGACTCTCATCGCTGAAGACGACACGTCTCCATTCGTCCCTCCATTCACGCCTGTCGCGACACCACTGGAGGCGGGCTGCACGATGTTGGGACGTGAGCGGAAGACGGCCTAACGGTGTGCGGGACCGTAGCCCAGCTTCAAGGAGACGGTTGCGAATGGTCCTCGCCGATACCCCAGGAGCAACAGTGTCCCTAATTTGCTGGGAAGTGGCGGTGCGGTCCCCTACGGCACTGCGTAGGATCCTACGGTCTTGGCGTGCATCCGTGCGTCGCTGCGGTCCGGTCCCAGGTCGACGGGCACGTGCACCTTCCGCCGACCACTGGCGACAACATCGATGTACTGTGGAGACCTCACGCAACACGTGTTGAGCAATTCGGCGGTACGTCCACCCGGCCTCCCGCATGCCCACTATACGCCCTCGCTCAAAGTCCATCAACTGCACATACGGTTCACGTCCACGCTGTCGCGGCATGCTACCAGTGTTAAAGACTGCGATGGAGCTCCGTATGCCACGGCAAACTGGCTGACACTGACGGCGGCGGTGCACAAATGCTGCGCAGCTAGCGCCATTCGACGGCCAACACCGCGGGTCCTGGTGTGTCCGCTGTGCCGTGCGTGTGATCATTGCTTGTACAGCCCTCTCGCAGTGTCCGGAGCAAGTATGGTGGGTCTGACACACCGGTGTCAATGTGTTCTTTTTTCCATTTCCAGGAGTGTATTTGCTCAGCAATGGTGACAGAATACAAATTTCAGAATATCTCAGCAGTCAGCATCAAATAATCGGTGATGAGGACGAAAAGGTGAAGAACAAATGGGAAAAATTCAAAGGCATCGTTCAATATGCCCTAGACAAGTATGTTCCGGGTAAGGTTTCAAGGGATGGGAAAGATCCACCATGGTTTAATAGCCTTTGTTAGAAAAGTGCTCCGTAAACAAAGAGCACTTCATCGCATATTCAAGAGAAGTAAAACCCTAGCTGACAAACAAAAGCTGAACGAAGCGAAAATGAGCGTAAGGAGAGCAGTGAGAGAAGCGTTCAATGATTTCGAAAGTAAGACGTTGCCAACCGATCTGAGTAAAAACCCTAAGAGATTTTGGTCGTATGTAAAATCAGTAAGTTGGTCAAAATCATCTATTCATTCTCTCAGCGACCACACCGGCACAGAAACGGAAGATAACAGAGAGAAGGCCGAAATACTGAATTCGGTCTTCCGAAGTTGTTTCATCTCGGAAGGTCGTAACACTGTCCCTCTTTTCAATCGTCGTGCATACGTCGAAATTGCAGATGTTGAGATAATCGATCGTGGAATTTAAAAGCAGCAAAAATCGCTTAGTAGCGGAAAGAATCAGGAACTGATGAGATACCAATAAGCTTCTATAAAGATTATGCTAAAGAAACTGCTCCCCTTCCAGCAGTAATTTATCGTAGATCGCTTGAGAAACGAAAGGTACCTAACGACTGGAAAAAAGCGCAGGTCATTCCCGTTTTTAAGAAAGGAGGTAAAGCAGATCCACACAAATATAGACCTATATCGTTGATGTCAATCTGTTGTAGAATTATGGAACATGTTTTATGCTCAAGAATTATGACGTTCTTGGAAAACGAACATCTCCTCTATAAGAACCAACATGGATTCCGCAAACAGAGATTTTCAATGCATCGACATGAGATGTCGGATTATTCCAGTAGCGTGTCTTGTTTAGATCTGCTTCAAATTAGTTTCTTAGCCACCGGGATTTTGTATGATATGATAATGGGTTCAATACCTCTCGTGTTAATCTCTCACTTTACTTATTAGTAAAAGTGTTTCACTTACACTGAAAATTTTTCTGTGCAAATCAGGATATCTTGATTATTTAGTTTATTATATTTATTTTTTGTTTATTTAATTATTTAATATAAATAATTTTGTTGAATTTTGTCTTAGTATATTTTATTGAATTGATTTTTTAAATTATAGTGTATTGGTAATGTAAATGTTTTATGAAATATTATTTTAAATTTTTTAAAGTAGATTTTATTTATTGTCCCTTTGTATCAGGGTTTATCAAAATTTTAATATTTATTTTATTTGTCTCGATTTGGGTTGATTTATAAATAATTTATAGTTAATGTGTCATAATTATTATTAAATTATTTATAGAAATGAGATGTTAATCGTTTCCTAAGATATCTAGTTTCTTAAGAAAAAATTTAATTTTTTAAAGTTAGTTGCTTTTATTTAATTTTTTAAGTATAAATATTAACTTATTTATTCTTTAAGGGATAAGCTTTGAAGTTATTAACCTATAATTTGTTTTTAAAAATATAATAGTAAGCTTTAAACCAGCTATCTTTGAGATTACGTTTTAGTTCATTATTTTATGTTTTGATTTTGACCAATATTTATGTAAAAATGCATTCTCTAATTGATCTTATGTCTCGCAGAGTTCCGACGTCTCTGCAGCCCACAAAAGGGCGTCACCTTCTGTGTTTCCTATCCCATATTTGATCTTTTGAGCTTCTGTCCAAGTCCTAGGCAGTACATTCCTAAAGGCTCGGGAGAAACAGTACCGGGTGCGTTTGCTTTGTTTCATTTGAAAATACATAAAACTGTCGGTGTTTTATTAAAGTCTCGTCCAATAATAACGCTGACCAGCAGGACGAAATAGCATTTACATGCGGTGATGACATATCTGTCTCATAAAAGTTTCGCTCGTTAGTCGTGTCGCGCGTCGGCATGCGCTTGCGCGGCGTGGGTTTGGCGTTGTTGTCCGCACCACTGATTTCTCACACCGGCGGACGGTTGTTTGTAGCTCCGCTTACCGCTCCCGTCGATGATATTACCGTACTTTGTTTGCTAACTACTTCATCCATTAAGCTTTGTTCTACCTGTTCGATATCATGTTCTACGAATTTTAAAATTTCTTGTTCCTTGTCTCCCATTACTTCCTTTACGGCTTCCTCATAAGTACGCTGTTCGCTACGCATTTTTCCGCGAACAATATCTGAGTTGATTCTTTTATGTTCTAACTTAAGTAATCCTATCTCCACTGTGATTTTCTCTACATTTTTTGGTAAGTCGTCACAGAACGAATGCAGCTTCGCTACTTCTGATTGCACATTATGTATGTTAACCTGCGTATTCTGTTGCATTACCTGTAAATTATCCTGAGTTTCTCTGATACCGCATAGCTCCTCTCCATACGGAGTGTGAGTGTTTCAAATCGCCTTTTAATTTCTCATTCATATCGTGAACAAATCATGTACTCGTTCGTTAATTTTCCTATCCACCTTCGTGGAGATTTGAGAAATCTGTCGCGTGAACTTCGTATCCAGATTATTAAGTTCTGTGCGCAAATTTTTTATTTTGTCTGATATGTGGTGTCATGTTAGTATTTACCTTCCCGATCTCGGATTTTACTGGTTCAAATGGCTCTGAGCACAATGGGACTTAACTACTGTGGTCATCAGTCTCCTAGAACTTAGAACTACTTAAACCTAACTAACCTAAGGACATCACACACATCCGTGCCCGAGGCAGGATTCGAACCTGCGACCGTAGCAGTCGCGCGGTTCCGAACTGCGCGCCTAGAACCGCTAGACCACCGCGGCCGGCTCGGACTTTACTGTGGTCATGTCAGGTTTCATGTTAGTCATGTCTGTTTGTATTGTATCTAAACTCGACATCTTTTAATTTATTGTATTCACGTCGGCTTGTATTGTTTCTGAATTAGACAGTTTCGAATTTACTGTGTTCAAATTGGTCTCTAAACTCGACATTTTAGAATTCATGTCTGCTTTCATTGCGTTCATGTCTGTATTGTTACTGTTAAGGCTGCATATTTTCCCTAGGCCTGTCAACATCTGCGTCTGTACTACGCTTTCTGCTTCCATTTAGAGTATTCCTTTGCCTTGAGGTGCCATTCATTTCGTCTTCTGTAATCAACGTATTGCTTGTAATGAAATGTTCCGTATTCACGGGCGTCGAATGCAATAATGGCATGTCGTGCTTAGCATCCAAATAATCACCGCTTGGCGGTTGCAAATCACTCATTTTTACGTTTTGCAAATGCAAGTGTACAGCATTGATATTTTGATTTTGAAATGAAATTTCATTGTCGTTTTGTCCATCCATTACGAAAATCTTTACGTATCTGCAACTACAAAAATTAATATTTTCTCTGTTTGGATTTTACTTCCGCGCTATTTCTCACGCGACGGAATGCATGTACAGTTATACGTAATTCTAATCTAAATTGTTGTTCAATCAATACGCTTTTCGTACTGATAAAGAAATATCATTCTCTCTACTTGATTGCAATTGCTTTAGCCTCTGAAGCTTTAGGTTCTGTATTTTAGGAAATAGGTGCTTGGATTTTCTAATAGGTCTACTTGGAACGTATTCTCTACATGCATTGCGCCGTCCTACCTTATCGTTGTCTTGTAACTGGTACCTTCCCACCATTGTACTTTTAGTTGTCCACTATTAGTATTGTTGTCTTCTTCCTTCTAATTTGTTTATTATATTTTTTTTCTCATTTAGTATTTTCCAGTGTTACGTTATTGTCTCCATCATGTCATAGGGGTACATGGAACATAAAGAAATTATTAACACATATGTATATTCATTATCTTAAATATACTAGGGCTCACCGTTTCGTCCTCTACGTATCACGCCTGTCACGGTCGTCCATTTATAATATAATAAAAATAATATTTAGATGTATGGAAATAATGAAATTAATTAATGGCAGATAAGAGAATAATAAAGATGTGATCTGATATTCGAATTTTGATTACTGTCTCTTATGAAATTTTCTGGCATGTTGGACAACCACAATATGCTGAGCTATGCCTGTAAATGGATAAAAATTCTTTTCATATTAGTTCCACATAAACGAAATAGTCTTTCTCTAGTTGTACATTTATGCTTACCAATTAGCAATACCGTGTCCGATCGCCGTATCTACCTACAAAATCTTGACGGTGTTTTTTATATTGTTGCAATCAGATGTTCGTGATAACTAGACCACGGATTTTTGGGTCGTATAAAAGTGTGTTTTAGGCACCTAAAATAGGCTCCTTCAGTAGTTCATTTAAGCTATGTAGAACCTAAAATAGGCTCTAATAGAAACGATGCAGAGAAAATTAAAATACACAGTGTTAACAGTATGAACATCTTATTAGTCATTAAAACAAGGAGAATGAATATTTACACAGTTACAGAGCACGGCAATCTACAATATTAATGTTGAACATAACTCCAAATATTTTTGAGTTCCTGCAAGATAAAGATCTCCGTAAAAAAGATGTGGCAATGGTTTAATTAATACATTCGTAGTTTCATATATTCTGACAATAGTTGGCTTCACAATAAATAACCAAAATCTTTTCTAGGTTTTCTAGTGAAAAACTGTGGCGCTTGTCAGTCAGAATCAATTTATACGCTGAAAAAGAACGTTCTACATCAACAGATATGACAGGGGCGTACTTCATTTTCGGCACATGTTGGACAGGAATGCTGCAGTCAGGAGTGCTGGAGTTTCCACTAAGTATGTCGGCAGCTGCACACAACTCCTTCAGGCCAGTGTTCTTCTGCAAAACAGTTTGCATTTTTGCCCATACTTTTTCCCCTACTTCACCTGGCACTTCATTAATATTCATTTTGACTTCTTCAAGCAAAGAAATATTGTCGTAGATAGGTCTCCCTGAGCTTTCTAATTGTGAAATTATTCTTGCCAAAAATGTGTAGTGGGCCCTAATGTAAGATAAGTCCCGTTTTAAAGAAGAATCTTTGAGTAACTCAATTACTGCAGTTACGGATGCAGCATCCTCCGGTATATTTTCAACCACTTTCTGGACAGCTGAGAGATGCGTACTATAGTATTCTGCTGCTATCAGCCAGGTGCCCCAACGGGTGACAACAGGCTCTGGCGGCAATGGAACATCTGGAAGCTGTTCTTTGAATGCCTGTATTCTTGATGGTGCCTTAACAAAAATTTTCTTCACCATAGATATTACTTTATTTACTTTAGGAAATTGTAGTCTTACTTGCTCTGCTATGCGGTTGATCCCATGCACTACACAAGTTACGTGGAGCATCATATATGCAGCAGCATCAGTGACGGCCAGAAGCACCTTATTGTCATCCACTCCGTTTGGGTATAGCACCTTAAGCCCATTGTTCACAAACTGTGCTATTGTTTGTTGGTAAGATTTTGCAAGCTGTTTTGAGTAAATCAAATGAGCCCTGGATGGAGCATCTGGATCTAGCTTGCCAATAATCAGGTTTGGAATGTAACGACCAAGGCTGTCAGTAGTTTCATCCACAGAAATCCATATACAAGATTCTCCAACATCTTCTCGGATTCTGTGCAATGCAGCATTGTAAGCTGAATCCACATAATTCTTACGTAAAGTTGACTCTGCAGGAATAGACCGATGGCCGTATTTCTCAAGAAAACCTCTGAAAATGGGGTTTTCTAGTTTCTGAAAGGGGATGTTTGCTGCCACAAGTGCATGACACAAATCACTGCAGAACTTGTTTTTTTCGGACGATTCACCAGATTTATTGGTTAAGAGAGTTTGCTTCAATTTTGACTTTCGTTGAACATTAGCTTTATGTGCGATTCCATCGGCTTGCTGAGTTAAGTGAGATTTCTTAACACTCGAAACCTAATACAAGAGAAAACGGAAATGCAGTTTAGAATCGCATATAAAGAGTATTTCGTATTACAAAAGAATAGCGATGAAAAGGAATCCTAAGTGACAGGAAAATAAGAAGTCTAAGAAAAACATCAACTAACTTCCTTGTTGCATGCTTGGCAGAAAAAAATTTTCCCATCTGTTGTATAATGCGAAAATCTTGCAGCCACTGCCTTATATGAGTTGACTTTGAACTAGCTCTTTTCGGCATGGCGTAGTATTCTCACACAGAAACTAGAATTTATTTTGCACTTAGAACGTCAGTAACACTTAACACGTCGGTCGCTACACACTGTACTGATTTGTTTTCGCTGGGAAAAAGTGATCGATGACCTTTTTTTTTTTTTCATTTTACAGCGGTGTATGGAAGCGGTAGGGGTAGTACCGTACTCGTTGCTGGAAATATGGCACCTTACAGATGGCCGCCCCTTCTGAACAAGCGAATGGAATCTACCGGTGCTTCAGATGAAAACATCTCACTACTGGCAAATTATTTTTCGAACCGGAAAATTCACGTATGATACCTTTCACGAAACAGAGTAGTTTGATAGGACTGCCTGTAGACAGCAGCGAGAAAATGCGCGAAGGGCAGTAATTTAGCTATAGAGGGCGTCTACAATTAACATTGTGATTTTTTAATCCATGCTCAGCTTAAGGCCTATGAAACCGTTTCTTTGCGAAAATACACAGCTGGCCAGAATGATACGAACGAAATATTTTCAAATATAACATTTCGTACTCCCACGTTCGATTCTAATGTGTAACTCAAATCTTTGACCGGTTCCCATTCGCTCACCGTAGTTAAGCACTGTCGCGCTCGGCGCGTACTTGGATGGATGACCATTCAACCGTGCCGAGTGCTGTGTGCTGTTGGTAGTAAGGCAAGCAAAGGAATTGTAAACAGTCTCTAACGACCTTCGCCTTCGACGAGACGTAAAGCCCTAAGTTTACTTCCTTTTCTAATCTTTGAAAACACAAGAATTCTATGTCAGATTAACGAAATAGGTCCTTTTTAGGATCTTGATGACGAAATAGGCAAAATTAGGCGTCAACGTCGAAATATGCAATTTTAGGTCCTATAGAACTAACGGTATTCAGTTTAGTTAGTCATGAAACGCGTAAGTACCAACTTATATGCAAATTGGAGCTTAAAAAAATAGGTTTTCACCTAAAGATCCTTGATCTATTTTTTACATATGAATAATAAAACACCTACAAAGGGTATTTGGTATTAACAAGGATAGCGATATAAAAAAATAAAAAAAGATCGAAGTGTTAGGCAAAAACGAAGCATGAGCGCATATCAACTAGCCACCTTGCCGCACGCTGGGCAGAAAATATTTTTTTCCATCTGTCGTATAGTGTGGAAAAACTTGGAGCCACTGTCTTATATGATGAAATAGGCACTTTTTAGGATATTAAAGCCGAAATAGGCAAAAATAGGCACTAACGTCGGAATAGGCTTTTTTAGGTCCTATAGAATTAACGCTATTAAGTGTAAATAGTCATGAAACGCGTAAATACAAATTTTTATGCAAATAGGAACTCAGGAACAAAATAGGTTTTTACCTAAAATCCGCGGTCTACTCATGACCATGTCGGCCGTCGTGCAGTTTCACATTCTCCGTCTTGTTCTCATATAAACCCGCAGTAATGTTTTCTATGTACAATTAAACATTGCTGTTTTTATAAACGGGTCATTAGTGGTGAATACAGCATGTTGTGTAAAATATCTGCAGCCTCAGTGGAACCATGAATGTCTCAACTCGACGTTTAATGTATGTTTATCCCGAGCATTAAAGCAAACCAATTGTTTATATTTATACTATATTGTATTAAAAACCTTTTAGGGGGAATGAAATGGAAGTGAGGACATAGTTCAACTCTTCCACAACACTCTGGTACTAGTTACATTGTTGTAGACTTCGTAGTCTACGAATTTGAAGGACAAGAACAAAAAGACACATTAAGAACGGGTTCCGTCCGCGAAGTGGCAACTCTGTTCCAGGCTACGGTGTGCTTCTAACGAGGAGTCAGTGCTTCGGTAATTTGAATACACGCTTGAGCCAAAATCTGCTAGGTGAATCGATGGAGTACACGAAGGGACCACTCGTAGTCAGCTCTGCGGCGTTCTTCTTTCGTCTCTGATGGGCTATGAGCCCGTCTGGTGACGATTCTGCGCCTGCGATAACCACCCCTGCGGGTGTGTTGTGCGGGACGTCGTCGTGGCCGGAAACAGGCGTTACGTCAGCTCGTTAACGTGGGTTCTTCTCCTCTGCCAAAGGGATCCGTTTACAACTTATTCGTCCAGGACTTCGCTCAAGAAATCTCACTAGCAACGTACCGTGCACTCTTACTTAGGGAAAAATTTTAATTCTGTCACTCTGTTGTTCAGATAATAGAATGGAGTCACCGGTATGAGTACTAACAGGAATCCGTTAAATTTAGGTTGCAGGATAAATCACACATACCTATATGGTGTCAATTTAACTAAATACTAATGATAACAATTACGATTAACTTAAACAGGAACGGTCACATAGACAATACGGTGGGAAGGTGAATCAAAGACTGAGGTTTATACTGAGATTTACTGGTAGAACACTTACATACAATGCATGCACAAAAAGAGACTGCCTACATTGCGCTTGCCCGTCCTCTACTGTTGTGCTGCTATTAGGTAGGGGATCCGTACCAGACATGATTGACTCAGGACGTCGAAAAAGTTCAAAGAAGGGAAGCTCCTTTTGTATTATCGTGAAAAAAATTCATCTCATGTGTGATGTCGTCAGTCATACGACCACACCGCCGCCTGAGAGATCGATCCGCCGGATGCGATTCTCTCGATAAACGGAACAGAAGAACGTTGTGCTAGCCAAAGAGTACACAGCCAGTCGCAGTACTTATGCTCGCCGCGAGGCGCCGCTACGCCACTTCATGTGCAGCAGGGGAGTAGCGCAGTTGTTCCAGTCTACAGTTCGTAGCCGCGCTCAGTGCTCAGCCAGCGCCGATGTTAGTCATCGACTGCAGCTCACTCACTGCTGCCATCAAGTCTTTGTAGCTCCGTTCCAAGTTAGTCTTCAAATTCACCGGATTCGACATTCAAGATTGCGAGAGATTAATTCCCCACTGCAAGATATGTGACTTTTAAACTATGTCATTCTACGGACGCTTAGTCTAGTCGCGTCTTCTATAATTGCCAACCTTCTGATCATGGACTACAGCAAAGTTCAGTAATAAATACTTTCTTATTTTGTACTCTTGCTAATTAATTGTGTTTTCCTGTTGTAGCTACCAAGCAGTCATGGCGTAGTAGAACCCACTTTTCCACCTCCTTGGCTACCTAATATTTGCCACCTCATCTTGATGGACTCGATTATGGTGGAAGATCGAGAGCCATCATCATGGATGGTGTGACAATCTTTAAAACAAAGGCGTTTCTCGTTGCGGCGAGATCATTCCACGAAATATTGATGTCCAACTTTCTCCACCGAATGCGAAATCACTTTGTTGACACCCACCTACCTAGGAAGAAATGATCATTGTAATAAAATAAATAAGAATTCGTACGCGAAGATTTAAGTGTTGATTTGCCCCGCGAGCTGCTAGAGAGTTAAACGTTGGAGAAATAGAGTGTAAGGGGTTTGGTGGACACTCTGCCAGGCACTTAATTGCGAATTATAGAGTATTCACGTAGACTGGATGAGAAACGTCCTCTCTCTTGAATAATGACTGTACTGAAATTCGTACTTCGAAGGAATGAAACTTCATGCATAAGTAAAAGTTGATAAACATAAAAGAATATTACAAGTTATGGTGCAATGTGTAATTGAATAAGAATTTACATTAAGAATGGCCTATCGGACTTTCTTAAATAATTGAACTTCGTCTCGTGTGCACCTTCATGGAATTATACGTCTCGGAGAAAATGACGCCGATGTGTAACGCTACATTAGTCAAGGGTTGTGGTCCAAAAATTTTATTTCACCTTTTTTTTCGGTAAATCGAAAGTTACAGTTACCAGAAAAATTGTTTCAAGAAAACTTCTTTTATAGTTATTGAGTTATGTCGTGTTGAATTTCGATGTTCGAGCACGGAAGGCTAAAACCGGTTCTCTGTATCCTTCTCTGTGCTGTCAAGCGCATAATCTTATTTTTTATGACAGTGTCACATCTTTCATTCTCCACAAATCGGGCAGGAATTGTTGGTGACACGCTCACAGTTCCATATACTTTTCCAAACAGATTAACTGGTACTGTTTATCAACGATTTTTGCGCGAAGAATTATCAGAGCAATTAGATAACGTTACCCTCGCAGTAAGACTTCGACTATAGTTTACACACAACAGGGCACCATCCCAATTTTATGGATCAAGCCACAGTACTTCACGGCAATTTTAATGGGCGACGGATTGGTCGATGAGGTTCGGTAGCATCACCAGTCGCCTCTCAGTTCACCGGGCCTGAAGCAGTTGTATTTGTGGCTATGTGAACATTTGAAAGCGTTGATGTACTGCCAACACCAGACCTTACATAAGCGTGCGACCAACGCTTGTGAGCATTCCAAATGGAACCAGGCGTGTATGAAAGAGTGCATGGTTCACTGCGAAGGCCTGAAAAATATGTCAGCATATGTGGAAACCACATGAAGCCTACTTCTACAACAGATGCAAAGGGATGAGAGGACAGATTGGCCGATATTTCACCAGGTATTGGTTTCCGGACATATCATTATGGGAAACTGTCTTCTAGTTCTGACCAATACTTCTTCTTGTAGCAATATGTGACACTTTTTTTAAACAACCAATTTATAGGTGCATTGGACGCTGTTTTCTGTTTACAGTGATGCTTCCGTTCTAAACCTGAAGCGAACGGAGCTCTACAAAATGTTGATGCTATGTAAACAAACAATTTTTATTATAAGGCTGTCGAGATTCTCAGAAGGAAAAGAGGGCAGTGTAAGAATAAAAGGGAGCTAGAGAAAGAAGAAAAAGAATTTGCAGAAAACACTGTTTTGCGGTCAATTTTTGAATATAATACGAATTTTGTATATTTTTTTAAAATCTTTTGTCGGCAACTGTAGGTATTGAAGGAGCCTTTTTCCAGAAGCTACTCATCAGATTTGAACGTAATTTTGAGAGTGGCTTCCCGTTTATCGCAGATATCATGCAATGGACCAGTTTTGTAGAACTTTACACCACTGCAGAGACAAAAAAAATAAAAATAAAGTAAAATAAATGCTTAAAATTTAAATTTTAAATATTGTTTCTTGACATTTAAAATTAAAACTACTGGAGACAACAATTTCGTTTCATTAGATAGTGTCTCATATACATTTCTGAGTAAATCATTAGCTTCACTCGTGTCCTGATGATAAACGTAGCTACAGGAACGCAGCTATAGCAACGAAACCGGTAACATTTAAAAAAGCTTACCGTTGGTAAACTTTGCACTATTTTTGACTGAATCGTTGCTCTTAACTTCGCTTATTTTCGTATACTTCTGTACCATGCAGTTATAATCCATAGTAGTGAGAGGTTTCAGGGCACAGAAAGAGCGCAGAATGATCAATATAATGTGCTGCCCCAGGATCGTCTAGAAAACACTTTTGAAAGAATTCAGCAGTTTAACTGTACATGTATTCCTAAAAATTATCTTAATTCTAAAAACAAAGAAGAAGACTGAAAGATCATATATCATTTGTGACTAAGTTTTCATCCCTTAATATGAGACGTCACCTTCAAGTCATAGCGTACTTTCTAAAGCAGCTAATATTTTGTTCTTCTTTGATACTTGTATCCTGTTTTCCTTCACTGTGTAGCTTGGAATTTTTTTGTATTCTAAATTGAAGTACCCTATTTTGTATGATGTTTAAGAGTCAATTTCTTCAATGATAGTGACCAGCAACATTGGTAACGTGTTTTTACATACATATTGGAAAATGGTAAAGATTTTATAATCATAAAATATATGTGTCCTAACACGACATGAACTATTTCATTGCGCTCCACTTATGAGACACAGTGAAATGAATGCACATTCAGATGAAAATAAAAGCCCTATAAACGATCTCCTGTGATGTGTAGCTAGGTTTACACTGACCTGGTATTATAATAAATAAGCAAATGACTTACAGATAATTTTATATTTTTAGTTCATTTGTCCACTTCTTCTCTATACACTGAAAAATAATTGTAGCCTTACGTTTATTGTCAAACTAGGTATTTTATACTGTAGTAAAAACTAATCTGAAAACACTCGGTAGTTAGTTATAGTTAATTTAACAGCCTCAAAGTTTATTTACTCTTCGTCATTAATAAAGAAGTTTATCCACAAGTATTAATAACCCTTCTAGAGGTAGAACAAATGACTCAGTAGCAAAAACTTTACATTTGGGCATATATCCGGAAACAGTCCGATATTAACTTACAAGCAAACCCAAGCTTTTAAGTCTCGTTCTAATACTAATGTTTCTTAGACAATAACCACAAAAAGTGCCCTATAAGACCAGCACATTGTTAGTTGCACTAGTTGCATCCCTACAGAATATTTCAATAGACACTAATGAAAAATGCTGACTCCTCAAAATAACTGGTAGACAGTGAATTACATCTGCCATGTATGTAACAAGTATTTTTATTAATTATTTATTTTTGCAACATACTTGAATATAATACTTGTAACAATACATGTTACAGACCATTCATTCCGCCTAATACTCGCAGTGATTCCTGCGAGACTCCTACATCCTATCACTTTGTGATTTTTTACATTTATTCCGTACGTACTCATTTGGTTGCTTAGATGCGTGTGGTGGTTTTCAGTCCTGTGACTGGTTTGATGCAGCTCTCCATGCTACTCTATCCTGTGCAAGCTTCTTCATCTCCCAGTACTTACTGCAACCTAGATCCTTCTGAATCTGCTTAGTGTATTCATCTCTTGGTCTCCCTCTACGATTTTTACCCTCCACGCTGCCTTGTGATCCTTGATGCCTCAGAATATGTCCTACCAACTGGTCCCTTCTCCTTGTCAAGTTGTGCCATAAACTCCTCTTCTCCCCAGTTCTATTCAATACCTCCTCATTAGTTACGTGATCTACCTATCTAATCTTCAGCATTCTTCTGTAGCACCACATTTAGAAAGCTTCTATTCTCTTCTTGTTCAAACTATTTATCGTCCATGTCTCTCTTGCATACATGGCTGCACTCCATACAAATACTTTCAGAAATGACTTCCTGACACTTAAATCTATACTCGATGTTAACAAATTTCTCTTCTTCAGAAACGTTTTCCCTGCCACTGCTGGTCTACATTTTATACCCTCTCTACTTCGCCCATCATCAGTTATTTTGCTCCCCAAATAGCATAACTCCTTTACTACTTTCAGTATCTCATATCCTAATCTAATTTCCTCAGCATCACCCGACTTAATTCGACTACGTTCCATTACCCTCGTTTTGCCTTTGTTGATGTTCATCTTATATCCTCCTTTCAAGACACTGTCCATTCCGTTCAACTGCTCTTCCAAGTCCGTTGCTGTCTCTGGCAGAATTACAATGTCATCGGCGAACCTCAAAGTTTTTATTTCTTCTCCATGGATTTTAATACCTACTCCAAATTTTTCTTTTGTTTCCTTTACTGCTTGCTCAATATACAGATTGAATAACATCGGGGAGAGGCTAAAACCCTGTCTCACTTCCTTCCCAACCGCTGCTTCCCTTTCATGCCCCTCGACTCTTATAATTGCCATCTGGTTTCTGTACAAATTGTAAATAGACCTTCGCTCCCTGTATTTTACCCCTGCCACCTTTAGAATTTGAAAGAGAGTATTCCAGTCAACATTGTCAAAAGCTTTCTCTAAGTCTACAAATGCTAGAAACGTAGGTTTGCCTTTCCTTAATCTTTCTTCTAAGATAAGTCGTAAAGTCAGTATTGCCTCATGTGTTCCAACATTTCTACGGAATCCAAACTGATCTTCTCCGAGGTCGGCTTCTACCAGTTTTTCCATTCGTATGTAGAGAATTATCGTTAGTATTTTGTAGCTGTGACTTATTAAACTAATAGTTCGGTAATTTTCAAATCTGTCTACACCTGCTTTCTTTGGGATTGGAATTATAATATTCTTCTTGAAGTCTGAGGGTATTTCGCCTGTCTCATACATCTTGCTCACCAGATGGTAGAATTTTTGTCAGGACTAGCTCTCCCAAGGCCGTTAGTAGTTCCAATGGAATTTTGTCTATTCCCGGGGCGTTGTTTCGACTCAGGTCTTTCAGTGCTCTGTGAAACTCTTCACGCAGTATCATATCTCCCATTTCATCTTCATCTACATCCTCTTCCATTTCCATAATATTGTCCTCAAGTAGATCGCTTGTGTATAGACCCTCTATATACTCCTTCCACCTTTCTGCTTTCCCTTCTTTGCTTAGAACTGGGTTTCCATCTGAGCTCTTGATATTCATACAAGTGGCTCTCTTTTCTCCAAAGGTCTCTTTAATTTTCCTGTAGGCAGTATCTATCCTACCCCTAGTGAGATAAGCCTCTACATCCTTACATTTGCCCTCTAGCCATCCCTGCTTAGCCATTTTGCACTTCCTGTCGATCTCATTTTTGAGACATTTGTATTCCGTTTTGCCTGCGTCATTTACTGTGTTTTTATATTTTCTCTTTTCATCAATTAAATTCAACATTTCTTCTGTTACCCAAGGATTTCTACTAGCCCTCGTCATTTTACCTACTCGATCCTCTGCTGCCTTCACTACTTCATCCCTGAGAGCAACCCATTCTTCTTCTGCTCTTTTTCTTTCCTCCATTCCTGTCAATTGTTCCTTAATGCTCTCCTTGAAACTCTGTACAACCTCTGGTTTAGGCAGTTTATCCAGGTCCCATATCCTTAAATTCCCACCTTTTTGCAGTTTCTTCAGTTTTAATCTACAGTTCATAACCAATAGACTGTGGTCAGAGTCCACATCTGCCCCTGGAAATGTCTTACAATTTAAAACCTGGTTCCTAAATCCTTGTCTTATCATTATATAATCTATCTGATACCTTCTAGTATCTCCAGGATCCTTCCATGTATACAACCTTCTTTTATGACTCTTGAACCAAGTGTTAGCTGTGATTAAGTTATGCTCTTTGCAAAATTCTACCAGACGGCTTCTTCTTTCATTTCTTACCCCCAATCCATATTCACCTACTATGTTTCCTTCTCTTCCATTTCTTACTCTCGAATTCCAGTCACCCATGACTATTAAATTTTCGTCTCCCTTCACAACCTCAATAATTTCTTTTATCTCATCGTACATTTCATCAATGTCTTCGTCATCTGCAGAGCTAGTTGGCATATAAACTTGTACTACTGTAGTAGACATGGGTTTCGTGTCTATCTTGGCCACGATCTTGCGAATAAAGCTTTGCAATCCGATTGTAGGTCACAAAGTTAGTGAAAGAAAACGTAAAGCTCATGCAAATGCCTACTTTCTCCTTGTGTTGTTGATAGTAAAACTGTTCTTGGCACACCATGAACGGGCATCAAAGTGGCAGTAATGTCGATCTGTCCGTTGTATCTTCCCTCGCACTGATTCACTGGAGACTGCAGAGAGCAGTCGGTCGTGAGCAACCAGTGGAAGACTCGTTTATTGCAGTATGTAGTAGCTATGTGGATAAAATACTTCCATGTGCATCAAGAAGCTTACAACTTTGTGTAAGCATTAAAATTTGTTATTTTTCGTTGTGCTTAATTATTCTGTTTTGCTTTTGTTTATATGCAATTTTGCAAACTGTTATACCTACCGTGTGACATCTTTACACTTTTAAACTTGATCATCATTTCTTTAATTAAGGTTGTTTTATTTATCTATAACGCTCCATAATGCTCTAATTTCGGAGAGATCCGGCGACCTTGCCGGTCAAGCTATGGTTTGGCAAGTACTGAAATGAAAACCCAGAATGGCTTGTCATGAAAGACAGCAAGTTGGCGCATAGAATATTGTCGACGTGTCGCTGTGCTGTTACGTTGCCTGACAACAAAAGGACTACTGCTATGAAAAGAAATGCTACTCAAGACCATCCATCACTCTTGGCTGTCGGATAGTATGGCGGGCGACAGTCAGGTTCGTATCCAACCGCTGTCCGAGACGTCTCTAGACATGTCTCTCCTGGTCATCGAGGCTGTTCGAAACCGGACTCATCACTGAGGACAGTTGTTCTCCAGTCGAGGAGATACCTGGCCGAGGACGAATCTGGAGATGCTCCGGATAGAGGTGCGTTACCAACGTAACTGTCGCCCGCCATACGGCCGGACAACCAGAAGTGATGGTCTGGGGTGCCATTTCATTTTATAGCAGGACCTCTTTGGTTGTCATCCGAGGCACTCTTACAGCATAGCAGTTCGACAACGATATTCTAAGCCCCTTTTGTTGCCCGTCATGGAAATCTATCCTGGGCAGACACTTCAGCAAGATAACGACCGCCCACACAAGGCGAGAGATTCTACTGATTGTCTTCGTACTTGCCAAACCATAGCTTTGCCAGCAAGGTCACCGGATCCACCCGCAATTAGAGCATTGTCGACAAGGCCCTCAAACCAGTTCGGGACCTGGACGATCTAACGCACCAAATGGACAGCATTTGGCACGATATTCCTTAAGAGGGTATCCAACAACTACGTCAATGTCAACCCTAATAAGTTCCTGCATGAGGACAAAAGGTGGATCAACACATTATTGCCTTGTTCAACTTTCCAAGCTCTTTATCTTAATTAAATGATCCAATTTTTCTGAAATGGCAATTATTTGATTTCCTTTTATATACCAATTCGGAAAACTCCATCATCGTGCATAGCCGTTTTCCTCTTCTTCTTCTTCTTCTTCTTCTTCTTCTCTCTCTGTTTTGTTTCAGAATATGTTATGGTAGAGTCGAACACACAAGAGTGACTTTTACTGAAACAGAACACCCACGAAATCCTACGAGCGCAGTGTGTTGGTTCAGATGGCTCTGAGCAGTATGGGATTTAACATCTGCGGTCATCAGTCCCCTAGAAATTAGAACTACTTAAACCTAACTAACCTAAGGGTATCACACACATCCATGCCCGAGACAGGATTCGAACCTGCGACCGTAGCAGCAGCGCGGTTCCGGACTGAAGCGCATATAACCGCTTGGTCACAGCTCCCGGCGCAATGTGTTGTGTGTCGGCATGGGAACATTAGCCATGGATATTCTGAAGAAAAATATGCGTTTACAGTAATGGCCAGTAATATCTTCTGGGGACAACAGGTAGGAACTTTAGCTGATTTTTCCAGTAAATGCGAACTCATTGTTTTCGGTATCGCAATGAGACAGTTCCCCAGGTTCTGCATGTGAGTTGCAACAACTGCTGTACAAGAACGATAAAATTACTAACGAGAAATAGCTATTTTCCAACTCAACTTCAGTTATTTCAAGCAACTAGGAGTCCCATTATCTAAAGTAGGAATGGGCAAGCCCAGTCGTAGGATTTGCAAAAGTTACTAGCTCCTGAAACGTAACCGTCAAAAAGGTATCAAAAACAGGCCTAGGAAGGTCTTCGGAATTGTCGAAAGCTAGGAATACCTGAAGTCCGTAGTAGGACCTCTCACAAAAACTCAAAGGAATTCTGGACTTATGCGAATTTTAAGATACTCATCGATGAAAGAAGAAATGAAATTGATACTAGCAAAACAAATTATATGATCTGAATTCCACTTTGAAATGTTCTTTACTGAGAATATCAATGAGTACTGCCCTAGTTTTATTTTTGCACCGCTAGATAGATGAGTGATATGTAAGCAGCATTGAGAAACAGCTGAAATCGTCACAAATGAAAAAAAGCCCCAGGGCGAGAATGAATCTCTATCAGAATGTGCTCATAATTTATGGATCAGTTAGCCTCTACTTTAACCATAGTACACCGTAGATCCCGTGAACAAAAACTGTACCCAGTAGTTGCATGGAATCACAGCACACATTCCAAAAACAAGCACAGTCGCAGCTGTGATCCAAAAAATTACCGTATGATCAAAAGTATCCGGACACCTGGCTGAAAATGAGTTACAAGATCGTGGAGCCCTCCATTGATAATACTGGTTTTCAGTATGGTGTCGGCCCACCCTTAGCCTTGATGACAGCTTCCGCTCTCATATGCATATGTTAAATCTGGTACTGGAAGGCTCCTTAGGAAGTGGCAACCCATTCTTCACGGAGTGCTGCACTGAGGAGAGGTATCGATGTCGGTCAGTGAGGAACAAAAATATCCCAAAGGTGCTCTATAGGACTAACGTCAGGACTCTGTGCAGGCTAGTCCATTACAGGGATGTTACTGTCCTGTAACCACTCCGCAACAGGCCGTACATTATGAACAGGCGATCGATCGTGTTGAAAGATGCAATCGCCGCCCCCGAATTTCTCTTCAACAGTGGAAAACAAAAAGGTGGCCAAAACATCAATGTTGGCCTGTGCTGTGATAGTGCCACGGAAAACATCAAGGGGTGGTAGCCCCCTCAATGAAAAACACGACCTCGTCATAACACCACCATCTCCGAATTTTACCTTTGGCGCTACACACGCTGGCAGATGACGTTCACCGGGCATTCGCCATAATCACACCCTTCCATCAGATCGTCACTCCACACAACGTTTCTCCACTTTTCAGTCGTCCAATGTTTACGCTCCTTACACCAAGTGAAGCGTCGTTTGGCATTTACTCGCGTGATGTGTGGCTTATGAGCAGCCGCTCAAGCATGATATCCGAGTTGTCTCAGCTCCCGCTTAACTGTCATAGTACTTCCAGTGGATCCTGATGCAGTTTGGAATTCCTGTGTGATGGTCTGGATAGATGACGTAATGAGGCGCCTCACATAGAATATCAGCCAGCATAAATTTCGATGCCATCGGTCGCAAGAAACTGTAGTTGTGCGTTTCTCACATAACATCTTAGAAGCCATGAATTAAAAAAGTCAGGAAACTGCAGCGTTTCCTGCCTTCCAAGAAGCCTTTGACCACGTCAACGCTTATTAACGAAAGTACGATTACTTGAAATATTTGATTGTATTGACGCCTTCTTGGTTAGAGAGGGCGTAACATACATAGATGGAAAAAAATTTGAAAACCGAAAAAATAACTAATGTAGAGAAACGAAATTTCGGGAATACATTTTTCTTGGTAACGTATTTAAGTGATTATCATTGCAAGATCACAGGTTAATGAAAGCGCGAGATAAACATTTCATATGAAATGCTGGTACATTAATAACAGGTGTAACCACAAGAATGTTCAACACAAGCATGCAACCGTGCATACATTGTGTTGTACAGCTGCAGTATGACAGTTTGTAGGATGGAGGTCCCCGCCTGCTCCACTTGTTCGGTCAATACACAGACAGTTATTGCTGATTGTATATGACACTGGAATTTGCGTCCTATGATGTCCCATATGATCTCATCTGGAGACAGATCTGGTGATCAAGCAGCCAAGACAATATGTCGACACTCTGAAAAAATGTTGGGGTTACAACAGTGGTATGTGGGTGATCGTTATCCTATTGGAAAATACCATCTGAAATGCTGCAGCACAACAGGTGTAATCACCAGACTGAAGTACAGTTTTGCAGTTCGGGTGCGTGGAATAGCCACGAGAGCGATTCTGCTGTCATACGAAATCTCACCCCTGGCCACAACTCCGGGTGTTGTTCCAGTGTGTCTAGCACGCAAACAGGTTGGTTGCTGGCCTTCAACTAGCTTCCTTCTAACCAACACACGGCGGTCACTGGCACCGACTCAGAACAAGCTTTCATCACAAAACACAGTAGACCTCCAATCTGCTCACCAGTGAGCTCTCGCTTGGCATCACTTAAGTCGCAAACGGCAGTGGTTTGTTGTCAGTGGAGTGCGTGCTGCAGGGTGTCTGGTTCGCAGCTGTCCTTGAAGCAACCGGTTTGTAAATGTACGTTGTGTCACTGTAATGCCAACTGTTGCTCAGATTTCTGCTGCAGATGCAACATGAAGCGCCAGAGGCATATGCCGAACTCGGTAGCGCCAAGTGGCTGTCCGTAGTCTGGCCTTGTTGCATCCGTACTTACTCCTAAACACCGCTGCCAGCAGACACGTACAGTGGCTACATGCCTGCCAAGCCTTTCTGCAACAACGCAGAAGGAGGAACCAGCTTCTCGTAGCCCTGTTACAGACATCGTTCAAACCCAGTGAGGTGTTGATAGTGATGTTTTTGTCGCGTTAAAAGCATTCTTGTCTAACATCAACTCACCACTTCCAATCTCACAGGTAACTAACGCTCACGGCCGTTACAGCATGTATTTAAAGCAAACCTAGTTTGCATCCTCTTAATGGCGCTACTAGCGCCAATCTTATGCGACTGGCGGGAAATGTGCATACACATGTTTCACATGAAGAAACACGCCTATCAACATTTTTTTATGTCGCACAATTGCATATTGGTGTTGCGATTTTTTTCCGTCAGTCTATTATCTTGGCTGGAGAGTTATCGACAGAATTGGTAATAACTTCAAGCGTACACCACGGAAGTGTGTTGGGATGCTTGTCGCTTATGCTCCTTGTTAATGACCTGGCAGAGAATGTTATTGCCACCTCTGTCTTTTGCATGCAGTGGCTCATGATTGTCAACATTAATAGTTTGGATTTTTTATATTGCGCAATCAATAAAAGCCAAAAATATGGTATTCTACAGAACATGAATGAGTCAAATTTCGAATCAGTTCATAAAAATTCCTGGGTGTAAAGGTTTGTTGGGGGAAGAAATGGAATTACCACAAAGGTTCTGTCGAGGGTAAAAATGGTTGAAATGGCCCTGAGCACTATGGGACTTAACATCTATGGTCATCAGTCCCCTAGAACTTAGAACTACTTAAACCTAACTAACCTAAGGACATCACGCAACACACAGTCATCACGTCTGTCGAGGGTAAAGCAAGCGGTAGGGTTCGGTCTGCTTGTAGGATACTGGGAAAATTCAATCTGTGCACAAAGGTGACTGTTTACAAAAAAAAACCGTGTCATCAAAAATGGTTCAAATGGTTCTGAGCACTATGGGACTTAACATCTTAGGTCATCAGTCCCCTAGAACTTAGAACTAAATAAACCTAACTAACCTAAGGACATCACACACAGCCATGCCCGAGGCAGGATTCGAACCTTCGACCGTAGCAGTCGCACGGTTCCGGACTGAGCGCCTAGAACCGCGAGACCACCGCGGCCGGCCCCGTGTCATCCACACTAGAATATTCCTCAAGTGCTTGGGAAGCTGAAAGCCGACTACACCGCGAAAGCTTACTTACTACATTTCAGGAACCATTATTTAGTGAGAACTATAGCTGTATGCTAAAACATTTACGTGTAGCCACCCCAGGGAATGAGAAGACAGGATTAGACTGATTACAACGTGTGCAGAGTCATTTAAGAACTCGCTCTTCCAGCGCTCCGTAGAAAATAGGAACGAACTGAATTCATTCAAAATAAAACGGGAGTTACCCTCTGCCAATCACTCCTCAATGGTTTTCAGAGAACGAGAGTACAAGCTGCGCTCAATAAATGATGCAACACTTTTTTCCTCGTCCAATTTCTCTTGAAAAATTGTGAAATTTGTTATGGAGCATCGTGGAATATTCCCGCTTCAGCAGCTATAGTTCCATGGAGTTCAGATAGGTCTCAGCGCTATACTTAGCCTTCAAAATGACTCTGTCCTTAAGGAAGGTGCGTTCCAAGCAGAGAGCTATTATTGAGGGCTTTTTCTTGTCAATGCAACGGAGGTGCTTTCCAAGTAGAGAGCTGTCATTGAGTTTCATTTGGCGGAAATCCAGAGCATCGCAGATACTCATAGGCGCTTGTAAAACGTCTACGGAGACCTGGCAGTGAACAAAAGTCTAGTGAGTCGTTGGGTCTGTCATAGTACGACTCCAATCCAGCTTTAGGCTTCTCATCGCCCCTCACTAGAGCAATGGTCATCCATGAATTACCTGGTACAACTTCATTTGTTGTACAAGAAAAATTAATTTTACACCCAACAAAAGTTATTGGGCCACTGAGAATCTCCTGTTGAGAAACATCATTTGGTGTCTCATCAAAAGTGAAAACAGTCTTGTACACAGGCATTCTGCTCCTTCTTGCATATCTTCTACGACGGTACGGCATGGCTGTGTGCTCCGTGCGGCTGCCTCGAGTCGACTGAGCATGCTGCTGCCTCAGAACAGGATGCGAACTTCCTGCCCCCATTCACGCGCCCACCGCAAGCGCGCCTTATCGCTTCCGGTTGCGCAATCACGAGTTTGATTTTAGTGCAACACGGCCCTAGTAATACTAGGGGCCGTGTTGTGCAGCTGCCTCACTCAGCGGCTAAGTCCGCTTCAAGGTCATGGCTGTGTGTGTCGCCTTATAGGCGCATGACCTTGAAGCGGACTTAGCCGCTGAGCGAGGCAGCCGCGCAACATGGCCCCTAGTATTACTAGGGCCGTGTTGCACTAAAATCAAACTCGTGATTGCGCAACCGGAAGCGATAAGGCGCGCTTGTGGTGGGCGCGTGAATGGGGGCAGGAAGTTCGCATCCTGTTCTGAGGCAGCAGCATGCTCAGTCGACTCGAGGCAGCCGCACGAAGCACACAGCCATGCCGTACCGTCGTAGAAGATATGCAAGAAGGAGCAGAATGCCTGTGTACAAGACTGTTTTCACTTTTGATGAGACACCAAATGATGTTTCTCAACAGGAGATTCTCAGTGGCCCAATAACTTTTGTTGGGTGTAAAATTAATTTTTCTTGTACAACAAATGAAGTTGTACCAGGTAATTCATGGATGACCATTGCTCTAGTGTGTGTCGCCTTATAGGCGCATGACCTTGAAGCGGACTTAGCCGCTGAGTGAGGCAGCCGCGCAACACGGCCCCTAGTATTACTAGGGCCGTGTTGCACTAAAATCAAACTCGTGATTGCGCAACCGGAAGCGATAAGGCGCACTTGCGGTGGGCGCGTGAATGGGGGCAGGAAGTTCGCATCCTGTTCTGAGGCAGCAGCATGCTCAGTCGACTCAAGGCAGCCGCACGGAGCACACAGCCATGCCGTACCGTCGTAGAAGATATGCAAGAAGGAGCAGAATGCCTGTGTACAAGACTGTTTTCACTTTTGATGGGCGCGCAACACTGTCACATCTCCCGCGAGCCGGCCCGCCGCACACAACTGCGACTCCTGAAATGTTGGAACGTGCGGACACTCTCATTCGCGCTAATAAACGTCTCACAATATAACACTTAACTGCTCAACTATACGTCTCTGTTGGTAGAGCTGACACAACCGCCCACCGTTTGGGGTACTCAAAGGTATATGCTCATTATGTTCCCCGCCGCGTAACAGAAGGTCGTAAAAAAGCAACCAACGAAGGACCATCTGCGCAGAATTGCTTGCGCATCACGGGGCTAATGGAGACAATATTTTGCTGAATATTGTCACATGCGATGAAGCACTGGTTCATCACTTCAAACTGTAAATAATACGGCAATTCGTGGACTGGCACCACACTACCTCTCGTCCAAAGAAAATGTCCAAAACGTTACTCTCAACCGGTAAAGTCACGGCGACGGCCTTCTGGGGCTCTAAAGAGATTATTCTATTTGATGTCCTCTTTCACGGTGCCACAATCAAGTGTGTTGTGCTACACTCGGGCAATTGAAGAAACGACTTAAGCGTGTTTGTCACCACAAAAACAAAAACAAAAAAAAAAAAAAATGCGATCGAACTCCTCCATCTCCATGACAACAGAAGGCCTCATATAATTCTGCGCACCCGAGAGGAGCTTGCAAAACTTGATCGGGGTGTTCTTTCTCATCCCCTTGTAGTTCGGATCACATACCTCGCGACTTCCATCTGTCGGGCTCAATGAAGGATGCACTCCGCAGTAAGCAGTACATCGATGATGAGGAGGTTACTGATGTATCAAGACGTTGGCTCCGACTTCGACCAGTACAACGTGAAACGTCCCCTTAGAAAAATTATACAAGACTGTGCTTAACCTGACACACAATATTTTTAGCGCAACGCAATCTGACTTCCAATAATCCCTACAAAAGAATGGCCCTGACTAACATTAACCTATACGTTTCACAAATCGCTTACCTCACAAAAATCTTCGTTACTCGAACTACTGCAATACAGCGAGCGCCACTACTGCCAGCTAAATAAAAGATTCAAACTACGGAAGGCACTAACTACTAATAGGGATAATTAGCAAATGAAAGATTTTAAAAGAGAACAAACAATGTATTTACCTTAATATCATCAAAAGTCATAATATATGTAATTTCAAAACTCCGCCATTTCCTTCCACACATCCACCACTGCTGGCAGCTCACCTCCAACTGCGCAACGCTACGCGCTGTTCACGTCCAGCTGCCCAACACTACAATGGCAGACAACAATGCAAACTAGCCACAGACTGCACACAGCACAGCTAGTGATTTTCGTACAGAGCGTTACGTAACGTTGCCAATAAGAAAACATAAACAGCCTACTTACATAGCCCCCATGCTCCCCACAAAAAAAATTTACAAATTGTTTGGGCAGTGGCCAATAATGATTTGAAAAAATTTTTCATAATTACTGTAAGAAAAATATCAAATGCACACACTTATTAATACAATGTTGATCAAAAGCTAAAATTTTCTCACAGTCCATAAAGAGAGTCCTGATCATTCATGACAGTGAAACTGCCGTTTCTTTTCTCAAAGTCTGAGCAGTAAAAGACAATGCACACGGAAGTAGTGGATTTTCATGCAGTCTTGAAGAAGTAGTGTTGTCCTTCCAACGGAAAGACAGTGCTGACTCTTGACATGCAGACAGGTAATGGGCCACAACAGAGCAAACCCACAGCAGAGTCATTCGAACTTTTGAAGAATATTGGTAGGTAGGTCATCACAGAGCAGACCCACTGTAGTCCTGGTAGAGATTGTGGTATTGGTGGGCCACCAGAGGTGCAGACCCACTGCAGTCCTTGTAGAGATGGCCAGCAGCCATCTGCTGCGACTGTGCAGGTGCACAGTCACCATCGAAGAGTCTTGCAGAGAAAATAGCAAGTCCATAAACCACCACTTGTGCACGCACAAAGTTTTTGGAATTGTCCTTAGAAGTCTTGCAGACATTATAGCAAGTCCATAAACCACCACTTGTAGACTCACGAAGTTTTTGGAATTGTCCTTAGAACCAGCAATGCTGTTATCCAGTCCCTTTCTGAATTAGTAACACACGTGCAAACACTAACAGTCCCTACTTCTCACATATTGTCCATATACTATGACCAACAGAAATGTGTGCAGTGAAATGTAACTTACAAGTTACTAATATGATGAACCGGTGTCAATTACGATTTTATAACATGAGAATGCAATTACAAAGGTACAAAATACACCATTAAAGTACATAACAATACAGATAACATTCGTAGTACAAGCCTTACAAAAGAATCGAAATAACATATACATCAGGGTTACAGGAATTATGACATAAGTAAATACATAAAAGATCAGAATAATTATTGAAACATCAACTTCAAACATGAGCATTAAAACAAAACAGAATAAATAATGTCTAAGCATATTTACAAGGTAAATAACATATTATTAATGCCAATTATATTTGAGGAGAACAGTATTCCTCATTATAGTGAATGTAGCTTAATATTAGAAGAAAAAAAATTCTATGAAACTACACAGAGACAGGAAGAAAACAAATACACAAGAGTACACAAAAACATAGTGGGATAACACAAAAGGAAAGGACAGGGTTTGTTTTCAGTGTAACGTTTGGTACTGCAGTCCAACCCAAAACTTCATTCCATAGATCTTTCGTCTTATTTCGATATTTCCTCCAGCCAAAAAAATCCTATCCAAGCATGCTTTCTGTATTTTTCTCGTATAACCTCTCAGTGCATTTCTTCAAATTCATCGCAACTCATTCTCTTATAGGCTACCCCCTCTTAAGCTAACTTAAATCTACTGAGCTCAGATGCTAAACTAACGGACGAGGCAATGCAGCAGCACAAAACAATTAACACAAACAGCAATGAAAAAAAATGCAGATTTGCGAAGCAAGCAGCATTATAGAAATTAGCAAAGCAATTGCAATATTACAACTAATATAAGGCAATGTGCAGCAAACAAGAAAAATAAATCAGTAGTAAACTGGCTTAGAAGAGTAACACAAAGTCAAATTCAGTAACACTATGCCTGGCAAACAGCAGTAACTTATACCCAAACATGGCAAAGCTCAAGCAGAAAAACTATTACATTAAAGACAACAATGCAGACAAGGGAAATGTATATTCACATCTTAATGTCTATGTAATTAAAGTGGTGCACCACAAATTATTCTACAAAAGAAATTACCATGTACTTGAAAAGAAAATTCTGTATGCAGTTATTGTTATCAATCCCTTCTTAGTGTTCTTTCCATTCCAAGAGCTCCTTTTTCCAAGAATGTGGATCATAAAATAATTATTTAATAGATCTGTTGACAGAAAGTGCTCACATTAGCAAATGCATCTAAGTTTATTTTATAAAACCAATGCTGCAACACAGCTGGAAACTAGATATCAAATGAAATACGCAACTATGAAAAGCAAAGCATAAAAATATCATTCAATAGTCATGTGACATTTCATAACTTAGTAGAAATTCTCTCAACTCTCGTAGAAAGACGCTTGTCGTAATCAGGTGTGCAGATGTAAAAATATATCTCATCATTTCATTAGGCATTTCAGTAAATATCATAAATTAAGAGCTCCACAGTGTTATTATATGTTTTCAAGTTTGAGCGTGTCGTATTTGCGATGCTTTCTACAAAGGAATGTCAATAGCGAGGATAATGGCCTCCGTTTTTTTTTTCTACCTGTGCCTCTGAAAAGGCTTTTTCTCCAGGCATCTGACACAGCTGGGTGCCCACGACGCATTACGTGCAGGTGGTCACTTAACTTTCTTACGGAAATATTTATGGCAGCAGTTTCCGCTACAATGACAGTCTCATATAAAAATATTTCACAGGTCAAGAATTTGCGTTACAAATCTGTAGAAACAAAATGCTATTGATATAACAGTGTCCCAAAAATTTTCGTCGGCATTGTAATACATTCAAGCATTTACATATATTTAATAACTCTTAAAGTACCATTCTTGGTTTCCAACAACCTTTTACACAAACCAGAGTCCCTAAACACTACTCATTACTCCTTATCTTATTCGTCGACACTTCATGATTTCAGCATAACAGATACATAGCTTAATCGAATAACTCATATAGCATCAGCTTATTGATCATAAACATACTGCAACAGCATAATACACATAGTCATCGTAATAATAACATCATAACACCTCAGTCAACTCTCAAAATTGTCGTAGCTTCCTCCAATAATTAAAAAAATTCTCTGCTCATGTTAAAAGTGTCATCAGCCTCAAACGTACTTTAAAATGGTGATCCCATACCAAATACACTCCTGGAAATGGAAAAAAGAACACATTGACACCGGTGTGTCAGACCCACCATACTTGCTCCGGACACTGCGAGAGGGCTGTACAAGCAATGATCACACGCACGGCACAGCGGACACACCAGGAACCGCGGTGTTGGCCGTCGAATGGCGCTAGCTGTGCAGCATTTGTGCACCGCCGCCGTCAGTGTCAGCCAGTTTGCCGTGGCATATGGAGCTCCATCGCAGTCTTTAACACTGGTAGCATGCCGCGACAGCGTGGACGTGAACTGTATGTGCAGTTGACGGACTTTGAGCGAGGGCGTATAGTGGGCATGCGGGAGGCCGGGTGGACGTACCGCCGAATTGCTCAACACGTGGGGCGTGAGGTCTCCACAGTACATCGATGTTGTCGCCAGTGGTCGGCGGAAGGTGCATGTGCCCATCGACCTGGGACCGGACCGCAGCGATGCACGGATGCACGCCAAGACCGTAGGATCCTACGCAGTGCCGTAGGGGACCACACCGCCACTTCCCAGCAAATTAGGGACACTGTTGCTCCTGGGGTATCGGCGAGGACCATTCGCAACCGTCTCCATGAAGCTGGGCTACGGTCCTGCACACCATTAGGCCGTCTTCCGCTCACGCCCCAACATCGTGCAGCCCGCCTCCAGTGGTGTCGCGACAGGCGTGAATGGAGGGACGAATGGAGACGTGTCGCCTTCAGCGATGAGAGTTGCTTCTGCCTTGGTGCCAATGATGGTCGTATGCGTGTTTGGCGCCGTGCAGGTGAGCGCCACAATCAGGACTGCATACGACCAAGGCACACAGGGCCAACACCCGGCATCATGGTGTGGGGAGCGATCTCCTACACTGGCCGTACACCACTGGTGATCGTCGAGGGGACACTGAATAGTGCACGGTACATCCGAACTGTCATCGAACCCATCGTTCTACCATTCCTAGACCGGCAAGGGAACTTGCTGTTCCAACAGGACAATGCACGTCCACATGTATCCCGTGTCACCCAACGTGCTCTAGAAGGTGTAAGTCAACTACCCTGGCCAACAAGATCTCCGGATCTGTCCCCCAATGAGCATGTTTGGGTCTGGATGAAGCGTCGTCTCACGCAGTCTGCACGTCCAGCACGAACGCTGGTCCAACTGAGGCTCCAGGTGGAAATGGCATGGCAAGCCGTTCCACAGGACTACATCCAGTATCTCTACGATCGTCTACATGGGAGAATAGCAGCCTGCATTGCTGCAAAAGGTGGATATACACTGTACTAGTGCCGACATTGTGCATGCTCTGTTGCCTGTGTCTATGTGCCTGTGGTTCTGTCAGTGTGATCATGTGATGTATCTGACCCCAGGAATGTGTCAATAAAGTTTTCCCTTCCTGGGACAATGAATTCACGGTGTTCTTATTTCAATTTCCAGGAGTGTATATCATTCAAAGCTCTCATAATATCACAATGATTCTGAAAAAATATGAACAGTTCACAAAGTACAGACAAAATACAATTTCGTAAGTGTGAAGTTATCCAACTTGTAAGTAGGCTGTTTATGTTTTCTTTATGTAAGTAGGCTGTTTATGTTTTCTTTATGTAAGTAGGCTGTTTATGTTTTCTTATTGGCAACGTTACGTAGCGCTCTATATGAAAATCACTAGCTGTGCTGTGTGCAGTCTGTGGCTAGTTTGCATTGTTGTCTGCCATTGTAGTGTTGGGCAGCGGCAGCTGGATGTGAACAGCGCGTAGCGTTGCGCAGTTAGAGGTGAGCCGCCAGCAGTGGTGGATGTGTGGAAGGAAATGGCGGAGTTTTGAAATTACATATATTATGACTTTTGATGATATTAAGGTAAATACATTGTTTGTTCTCTATTAAAATCTTTCATTTGCTAACTATGCCTATCAGTAGTTAGTGCCTTCCGTAGTTTGAATCTTTTATTTAGCTGGCAGTAGTGGCGCTCGCTGTATTGCAGTAGTTCGAGTAACGAAGATTTTTGTGAGGTAAATGATTTGTGAAAGGTATAGTTTAATGTTTGTCTGGGCCATTCTTTTGTAGGGATTTTTGATAGTCAGATTGTGTTGCGCTAAAGTTATTGTGTGTCAGTTTAAGCACAGTCTTGTATAATTGTTCTAAGGGGACGTTGTATAAACTGTGTAATTGCGTAAACATCTGTCACTGATGTAGAAAAATAAATGTTTGTCTCTCTCAGTTAAATGATCAGATAGCTATGTAATTTATGTGTTAGAGGAATATGGTACCGATGTGTAAAGTTGTATAAGCAAATATTATATTAGCTAGGGCTCCTTGTGCTTGCCAAACACATGATACACAAAGTAAGCGTGTACCCCCCTGAGGATTAATGTAATTATACCCTCAGGTGTTACAGATTACAACAATGGAATGAAATGTATTACAGAAAACCTTTGTATCATTGTACTTCAAATATCTTTAAAAATAAATGATTTAAGTACAAAATTAATCACTCAAATACGTGTACTGTAGCGCTAAATGTGCGTCTTGCTGTAAGATTATCTCTGTGGAAGTGTCGTAGTTATTGTCCTCCGAAAGCTAAGTTCTGCAGAAGTCAATGTACTTACCTCATGATAAACAAAAGTGAAATGCTTTGAGTCTAGATATCTTAGTTATTACGCTTATTGTTGTGATGAAGAAATTACTGTGCTCTAACGTATTGTTGTACTACGGAAAAGGCTGTCTCATTGTAGATATACCACAAAAGTTACTACTAAAACATGTTTTACTTTCCAGAATAAGACAGAAAAACTGTGCAGATATGAAACAGAAACACCGTAAAAGCAACATTGTATATTGTCACTCATTAGTTGCGTCGTGATAAAATCGTATAGCTGTCACATAAACTAACCACTGTGTCATCTGGTATCTCACTGAAAGTACTTTAATTCAGAATGTATTTTCAAGCACACCAAAATGTTGCATAAAAATCTCATTAGCAGTACTGGTAAATGTTCTAAGTATGTGAGCCTTATAGTCGTTACGTAATCGTGCAACTAACAGGTAAGAATGTACACACAGAATAACACTGTGTCGTCTGTTCGCAATAACAATGCATTCGTAATTTCTGTTTAAATAAGTTCTCTTGGTTCTAGATTGGATATTTAGCTTCAAACATTGTTGCATGTTAACAGATACTAAGTCTGACAAAGCATACTGGTAATGTAAAGTGAAAAGTTATATGGCAAAGACAAAGTTAAAAAGCAGATTATCTTTCAATAAACGGTTTTACATGTGAAATGTGGTGTAAACCTTTACTCTTCCTTGTTTCACAGAGGAAGATTGCACTGTAGTTCCATCTCTAGATTGTCGCACAGATGACAAAATGGTAGATATCGAAATAGACGACAGAGGGATAGAGAAACAATTAAAATCGCTCAAAAGAGGAAAGGCCTCTGGACCTGATGGGATACCAGTTCAATTTTACACAGAGTACGCGAAGGAACTTGCCCCCCTTCTTGCAGCGGTGTACCGTATGTCTCTAGAAGAGCGTAGCGTTCCAAAGGATTGGAAAAGGGCACAGGTCATCCCCGTTTTCAAGAAGGGACGTCGAACAGATGTGCAGAACTATAGACCTATATCTCTAACGTCGATCAGTTGTAGAATTTTGGAACACGTATTGTGTTCGAGTATAATGACTTTTCTGGAGACTAGAAATCTACTCTGTAGGAATCAGCATGGGTTTCGAAAAAGACGGTCATGTGAAACCCAGCTCGCGCTATTCGTCCACGAGACTCAGAGGGCCATAGACACGGGTTCACAGGTAGATGCCGTGTTTCTTGACTTCCGCAAGGCGTTCGATACAGTTCCCCACAGTCGTTTATTGAACAAAGTAAGAGCATATGGACTATCAGACCAATTGTGTGATTGGATTGAGGAGTTCCTAGATAACAGGACGCAGCATGTTATTCTCAATGGAGAGAAGTCTTCCGAAGTAAGAGTAATTTCAGGTGTGCCGCAGGGGAGTGTCATAGGACCGTTGCTATTCACAATATACATAAATGACCTGGTGGATGACATCGAAAGTTCACTGAGGCTTTTTGCAGATGATGCTGTGGTGTATCGAGAGGTTGTAACAATGGAAAATTGTACTGAAATGCAGGAGGATCTGCAGCGAATTGACGTATGGTGCAGGGAATGGCAACTGAATCTCAATGTAGACAAGTGTAATGTGCTGCGAATACACAGAAAGATAGATCCTTTATCATTTAGCTACAAAATAGCAGGTCGGCAACTGGAAGCAGTTAATACCATAAATTATCTGGGAGTACGCATTAGGAGTGATTTAAAATGGAATGATCATATAATGTTGATTGTCGGTAAAGCAGATGCCAGACTGAGATTCATTGGAAGAATCCTAAGGAAATGCAATCCGAAAACAAAAGAAGTAGGTTACAGTACGCTTGTTCGCCCACTGCTTGAATACTGCTCAGCAGTGTGGGATCCGTACCAGATAGGGTTGATACAAGACATAGAGAAGATCCAACGGAGGGCAGCGCGCTTCGTTACAGGATCATTTAGTAATCGCGAAAGCGTTACGGAGATGATAGATAAACTCCAGTGGAAGACTCTGCAGGAGAGACGCTCAGTAGCTCGGTACGGGCTTTTGTCAAAGTTTCGAGAACGTACCTTCACCGAAGAGTCAAGCAGTATATTGCTCCCTCCTACGTATATCTCGCGAAGAGACCATGAGGATAAAATCAGAGAGATTAGAGCCCACACAGAGGCATACAGACAATCCTTCTTTCCACGAACAATACGAGACTGGAATAGAAGGGAGAACCGGTAGAGGTACTGAAGGTACCCTCCGCCACACACCGTCAGGTGGCTTGCGGAGTATGGATGTAGATGTGATGTAGATACGCAGAGTTTCAACTTCAACGCAATTATCATGTGGTATACGTCGGATTCTGTAAGGTCCATTGTAAACTAGAAAGAATTTGTGACTCAAGTGTTTCTTCTTATGTGATAATGAATGAGCTTTAATGAGAACTTTCTGACCAATGTATAATTTCTTAGCATTTGCTTTACCGTGTAGTTTTCTCCTTTTGTCTGCTGCAGATTTTATATTTTTAAGAGCCAAGTCAATTATGCCTTTGTGTCGAAGTTTACGTGTATTCGGGAAAGGTACAAGCTCTCTGATTCTGTTCGGTGGTTCTTCATTCTTCAGTACAAGAGTAGGTGGTAAAGCAGTGGAGTCATGAGGCATTTCATTCAGCACGTTTTGAAATAAGTGTAAATATCTGTCTCAATGCTAATGCTTTCTGTGACAATTAAGTCTGCAAAGCTTATTGATTTCTTTCATAATCCGTTCGGAGGGGTTACAATGTGGTGAGTACAATGAAATAAAAACAGGTTTGATTTTATGATTCCGAAGCATGCGTGACCAAACAGCAGATCTGAATTGCGGACCGTTATCTGAAATGACTTTACTAACGTGTCCAACTTCACGTAAGAAATTTTTAACAAAGGCGTTGGATACAGACCGTCCAGTGGCTTTACGTAACGGAGTGAAAGAAACAAATTTTGAAGTAAGTTCAACAGCGACTAGAACGTACAAAAATCCATTAGATGTTCTGACAAGCGGTCCCAAGAGATCAATAGCAGCAAATTCTTTTAATTTAGAAGGAATAATAGGAAACAACGGAGCACGATGTGAGATAGTAGATGGTTTCGCCTTTTGACAAAGTTTACAAATAGACAAGACTCTTCGAATTCGCTTTTCCATATTGTTAAAATAACAAGTCGTTCGAAGAATATGATAACATTTTCGTGGGCCAAAATGTGCGTAGCTGAAATGAATGTACCAAATGAGCTTATTAAAAAAATCGTCTGGAATGCAAAGTACCCATAGCTTGTCATCAACAGTGCAGCGTTTGAAGAGTATGTTCTTTCTAACCAGGTAATAATGCCGAATCTGAGTGTGTGTCTTTTCATGCCATTTACTTTTGATGTCTTTCCAAATCGGATCTTTATCTTGTTCATGAGCAATGTCCTTTAAAGATGTGGTGATGAAGTTTTCAAAGGCGACTTTCTGAATGTAAAGAATACTGAAATTTTTCTCAAGGTTGCCTTCTGTGTTACTTTTCTCAAGCCCAGCCGGTGCGCGTGACAGCGCGTCCGCAACAATGTTCTCCTTGCCGGGAATGTAGACTATTGTGAAGCGGAATTCTTGCAGAAACAATGCCCAACGTTTTAACCTGTCATGATTTAATTTTGAAGACATAAGAAATTGTAATGCACGATGATCACTGTATATTTTTACGTGCTTGCCAGAAAGAAAGAAACGGAATTTGTTAAATGCTCAAACGATAGCTAAAGCTTCTAATTCAGTAACGGAATAATTTTTTTCAGATTTTGTTAGCACTCGGCTAGCAAAAGCAATGGTTTTCTGAATGGTAGTGTCATTTTCTATGGCTTCTTGAAATAAATGGGCACCAAGACCGACTTTAGAAGAATCCGTGCTAAGGCAGAAATCTTGTGACAGATCTGGATGAGCTAGTATTGGCGCGTTAAGTAACGCTTCTTTCAAAGAATTGAATTCCAACTGTGCTTGTTCGTCCCAGTTCCAAATAGTATTTTTTCCAGTGAGAGAACAAAGTTTTGGTGTAACAAGAATTTGCATATTCAGAAAACGACGGTAAAAATTTACGAGACTTAGAAAACTGCGGACTTGTTTTTTTTTGCGGATGGAACTGGAATGGCTCTGATTGCTTCTAACTTTTCAGGATCTGGCTGAATGCCTTCAGAAGAAATAATATGTCCCGAAAACCTCACCTTTGAACTACCGAATTCAGACTTTTCCAAGTTAACTGTAACTCCAGATTCTGCAAAAATACGTAACAAACTGTTGAGGATGCGGTTATGTTGTTCCCATGAAGCTTCTGCTATTAGAATATCGTCCACATATAAGGTGATGTGACGTTTTAAGAACTCAGGTAATATGGAATTTAGCCCGTGAATGAATGCTGCCGAAGAAATGTTCAAACCAAAAGGAAGTTTCCGAAACTGATAACAAACGCCGAAACAAAGGAAAGCTGTGTATTTTCTACATTCTGGATGAAGATCGATCTGATAAAAGCTGGATCTGAGAGCAATGGAAGACAACACTTTTACACCATTAAAATTTTGAAGAAATTCTTCCATCGTCTGCGGCCTGTCTGTTTCAGGAATGATGATAGTATTGATTTGCCTCGAATCTAAGACAAGCCTGATCGATCCATTTTTCTTCTCAACAACATGTAATGGGTTGTTGTATAAGCTTACTGCAGGCTCAATAATGCCCTCATTAAGCATAGATTGTATTTCTGTTCTAACACGGTCCCTATAATGCGCCGGAATTACGTATGGTCTAACACAAAATTTAGTATGCTCACGAACACGAAATTGGTATTGAAATCCCTTGATTGTTCCTGTTTTGTGAGTAAAAACTGTGGAATGTGCTTGTAAAATCTCAAAAAGGTCCTGCCTATCAGTGTCATTACAATTCTCAATTGTTTGAATTTTATTTTGAATTAACTCATTAATTTCAAATATGCCATCGATGTCATCCCTGTCAGTACTTGCAGAGTGATTGTTAGTGTCTAGTTCCGTAGAAAATTCCGAACTGTTGTCTAACAGAAGGTAAAGCCGATTAATTTCCTCGTCATGGTTTGAGAGCCAATCTTCAAATTTCAAAGCTATTGACTTACCTTTTTTCTCTAAACTTATTTCAGCATCGTGAAAGTTTAAGATTGCTTTGTATTCATTCAAAAAGTCTACTCCCAATATAATTTCCGTCGACAATAATGGAACAATAAGAGAGTTCATAGAGAAGCAGTGGCTTTGACAAAAGAATTCTTAGTTGGTTTGTTGGCGTACATCTACACTTTTTCCAATGATTGCACCTTGTAATTTAATCTTACGTAACGGAAGTGTGGGGCAATCGTTCGATTTGTTGCATTTGCTAAAAGCTGTTTCACTAATTACTGAAATGGGACTGCCAGAGTCAAGTACTGCCGTAAATTTTACGTCATTTACAGTAATGTGAATCACAGGATATGCAATGTTGTTATGTTTTACGTCGTGTTCCTGGAGTAAGATGTCCCTAATGTCTTCCATTTTTACGTAATTACTAGCTATGGCAGCTGCGTCGTCAATTTCATAACTACGTTTTGTGGCTGCCAGCGGTATGAGTCATTGCCTATTGTCTCTTTTTTGGCGCACGTCGTTATTGGGATTTGGAGACCTAACTTCTACAAATTCACCGTGACGAGAGGGCCCTGCTCTGTTTAAATCCCGCCAGTTCTGATGCAGTTCAGGTCTGTCGTTACGATCATATCGTCTGTCGTCATGTCGGTAGATTCCATAGTTTCTTTCTTGTCGGTCACATGGTGGAGAATTTCTCCCTGAGTCGTAACTGCGCGCTGGACCGTTACGTCTAAAGTTATTCTGTCTCCCTTGATAATAATTATTTTGGTTCCCAAATTGTCTGTTTCTCTGATTGTCTCTGTGATAGTCATTACCACGGAGAGGTGATCTTTCCCTGTAATTATTACTACTCTGCCAACGGTTGTCATACGGGTGGTGTCTGATTTGGTCACGATTTACGTTATAAGAATAGCCTTGTCATGTATTATTTCTGTCATCGCGGAATTGTGACAGATGTGACCTGTAATTGTTGTACTCCTGTTTTCGCGTTCCACGATTGTCAGTGTCAATTTCCAGTTCTTGTAACAGTCCCTGAAAAGCTTCAATGTTGTCTTTGCAACGTCCTGCTAAAATAAAAATGTTCAGGCAGTTTGATTAAGTAAATGCGGATGAGTTCTGAGGGGCTGTATGGGTTTGACAGGTACTGATTCTTGTGCAACATGTCTTCAAAATATTTCACAAGACTGGAAAATTCAGATTGTTCAAAGTGTTTCATCATCATGATGCTATGTTTTACTCGGTCTTGTGTAGCTTGAGACCAATATGCTGAGAGGAACGCATGGTAAAATTCTCCTTCACTGTGACAATCATGAATGACCGATCGCATTCTTACAGCTGGTTCATTCTCCAAGTAGCCACACATAAATTCTAACCTGTGCTCCAATGACCAGTTGGGAGGAAAACAATGAGAAAATTGATGAAGCCATGCTTGTGGATGAATGTCGTTGCCAGAATTCTTAAATGTTTTGAATTTACGTGTAGTAATGAACAGCTTATAGTCAAAATCACCGTGTCGGCGAGTCGCATGTCAGTCATTGTTACGTCGTGTCGGCGGTTCCATCTCAAAATTTGGTGCACATTGCCAATTTCTTTCATAACTTCCGAATTGCCCTGTGTTATTATTTTGTGACTGTTCCGTATTTCTACGTCCCTCTTCCCGTATTGGGGCGCGAGTGTCCTCTGAAATACGTAATTCTTGTGTTACCTGTGTCAGCTGATCTTGTACTTCCCGGATTTCTCTTTTGTACTGTGTATTGATTTGATTTTGATTTTGTTTGAATTTTCTAATTTGTTCATACTCTTCTGTGTCAGTGAAGGCTATGGGTCTTATGTCATTCAGATCATCATCTACCTTTGTAGATAAGTTAGTGACCTGATCCGAAAGTTCAGCTACTTTCTCCGATAGTGAACACATTTCCTCAGTGTGTTTTTGTGAACCAAGTTTCATAGTGTCCATTTGTGTTGAAATCGAATCTACTGTGTCCTTTAAGTTTTCCTGAGTTTTTGCAAGTTGCGTAACCGAATCGGTAGATGCAACTGAGTCAATTTTAGCTTGCAAGGTCTCATGATTTTCATGAACAATAGTTTGCAGTTCTTTTATGGCTGCTTCGTGATTCTGTAATGCATTTTCATGCCACGAAAAAATAGGTTGAAAATGCTCACAAATTTGTGTTTTTACGTCATTTCAGACTTTTTGACATTTCGATTCAATGTTGTGTAACTCAGTAGTTAAATCTTCACTTGTTTGTTCAAGCGTGGTGTCTAACTTTTGAAGATTTTGTTCCATTGTGTCTAACTTTTTAAGATTTTGTTCCACTGTGTCTAACTTTTTAAGATTTTGTTCCACTGTGTCTAACTTTTTAAGATTTTGTTCCACTATGTCTAACTGTTGCTGTGTTTGTCTCTGGTGTTGTTCCATTGTGTCTAACTTTTGAGCTTTTGTCCCATTTGTTGCATTAATTGTAATAACAATGCACTGGTGTCTGAAACATGTTCCTCAGTGCTTTTCGACAGTGAATTTGCACCGGCAACATTCACATTTTGACAAGCAGAAAATGTGTCTTGACTTATTTGAGAGAACGGTGAGGACCCAAAACCTGAATCTACAGTATTTGCGAGATTGTGTCCTGTCATTTCGGATTCCTGAGGCGAGCTGTTGCCGACCGATCGATCGATAATGCTTCGCTGTTCACTAATTGTTTCACTGTCTACGCCATTATTTGCCGCCCGCTCCATTTCCCTATGCACAATTACCAAATTACTACTTTGAACATTAGTTACTTCATTACACGGTGGCGCTAACACACTGCTTTCGTCTTCACTGTCACTTCTCAGTTTACTTTGGAGCCTAGTATTACGTTTTTCACACGCCATTATTGTCACAATATTTCACACGACAACACGGAAAACACAATTTGAAGAGCGAAAATAAGAGAACATATTAACATAGTACTGAAAATAATATCTAGTTAATTGCAGCTGCGAAATACTTGGTGCAAATCTACATGCATGCCACAACTGTTTTACTGTACAGCAATGAAAAACTACAACTACAATGGAAATTCTCTCTATAATTACGCGCTGGCAATAAACAAAATCTACACTAATTACACAAACTACAAGAAAAAAAATCAGAAGATTCCAGTGAGGTATCCTCGGCTAAGGGTCGACATATGAAACGTCCCCTTAGAAAAATTTATACAAGACTGTGCTTAAACTGACACACAATATTTTTTAGCGCAACGCAATCTGACTTTCAAAAATCCCTTCAAAAGAATGGCCCTGACTAACATTAACCTATACGTTTCTTAAATCGCTTACCTCACAAAAATCTTCGTTACTCGAACTACTGCAATACAGCGAGCGCCACTACTGCCAGCTAAATAAAAGATTCAAACTACGGAAGGCACTAACTACTAATAGGGATAGTTGGCAAATGAAAGATTTTAATAGAGAACAAACAATGTATTTACCTTAATATCATCAAAAGTCATAATATATGTAATTTCAAAACTCCGCCATTTCCTTCCACACATCCACCACTGCTGGCGGCTCACCTCCAACTGCGCAACGCTACGCGCTGTTCACGTCCAGCTGCCCAACACTACAATGGCAGACAACAATGCAAACTAGCCACAGACTGCACACAGCACAGCCAGTGATTTTCGTACAGAGCGCTACGTAACGTTGCCAATAAGAAAACATAAACAGCCTACTTACAAACGATACCATGCGGGCATACAGTCCCTCTCAATAAGGTGGCTGAAGGTCGTCGCATTGAAGATATTATGTTGAAAAATAGCGTTTTACAGCCAAAAGAGTGGGGAAATACAATGATGTATTGCAATGCTGAATAAAACCAACCGGCTTTCAGAAAAAAAAGTCTTGCATTACCTACTGAACGCCGTTCGTAGAAGTGGATATAGGATCCAATACGAGCCATTGTAGACTGAGTGGCTAATAGTCTTGGGAAGACACTGAACGCGATGCTGCTGTAGCATATGCATTTTTGTCCTTACTGTCATGGAAGAAATGCGTTTGTGAAGCCTCGCATTCATATCGGCGGTCAAATGACTTGCAGTAGATTGTCGATTGCTCCTTATCCAGCTGTAGAGGTGACGTGACGTCGGCTCGTGAAACGCTTGTGGTCATCCTGAACGACCCTTTACGCTTGTGGAAACATTGTCGCTGGGATACTGAAGCTCTACCCTAGACACTGCTGACCTCGGAAACCAGAGTTCTTGTGTAGTCTCTGATATACTATGAGCCAAGCGTCTTGCATGTGTTATCCCCACGTCCAAAGATAGTTAACTCATGACGTGCTGACCCGTTCATCGCTGACCTGTCTGTAAAAGACCGCTCAGATGTCGGATCTATACCGCCGCCACATTTAGTCTCAACATCCGAGGGTCGTACACAGCACCTCTGCAAATGGGACAGCCCTTCTCGAGACTTTAGGAAACTCTGTTTGGATGTCAGCGCCGTGAATCCACCCGTTTCAGCTGGAAGAGTTAGGAGAAACCTTGATTAGCCAGTGAGTACCGTCGTGTTTCTGCTGTTGATTTCACGACTGATAGCTTACACGAAAACGAACTGTTACAATTCGTTATCGAGAACCATACATAGCTTTCTGTCTCTTATACATTGCAACTCACTGTTTTGATCGGATGATGATGGCACACTGCTTTTATTGGTCTGCAGTAACTCTTGCGACTCTCTAAATCCTATTGGTGCCAGAACACAGGGTGGAAGGATAAGCTTAGTTGTTTTGGGACGAATGACTGAAATGTGACGGGGAGAATTAGTTGACGGACTCACAGGAATAGCCTTAAAAGTTATAAAAAAGGTATACTTTCACCGCTTCGATATTTGTATCTAGCAGGAGAGCTGTCATTCATCCAATACGTGCGTGATATCGGCAGTTGATTGGCCCGCAAAATTCTGCTGACAGAAAGCCACCTGATCATAGGGGATTCGAGACTGCGAGCTCCATAAGGAACATACGTGAGAGTTTTCGGCATTACGGTTTTGCCTTTTGGGCGAGCACTGGGCGATGTTAGCGTGTTTGTAGTTTCGTCCTTCTGTCCATCCTTCGAAGACCCAGCGAAATGCTCGACAACGACAGAAAGTGTGTTTCATATTAATAATAAAAGATACAACTTTTATTGTAAGTTGAATAATTTGTATAGCCTTTTTATGGGTCTGTGCCTTAATCTGCGGAAAGGGAACCCGTATAGGATGCTTTGTTGTCCTTCCGTCTGTCCATCTCTCTGTCCGACTGTTAAGAACGCATTTTCTCAGCAACAGGTCGACGTATCACATTTAAATATGTGTCACACATTAAGGTCTACGGTACTTTGGAAATGTAAAAAATTTAAGCTTCTAAGTCACTTCAATCATAAGATACGATCTCTTATATCGCATATTTTGATACTCGAAAACTCACTCATCAAAACTTGTAGGGTACTTCCCAGTGACCTAGATCATAAAATTCGCCAAGAAGCAAGGCTTCACGGTACAGGAACAGCAAGAAAATGTGAAACTAGTTGAACTGTAATTAAATAAAATAAAAAAAATCTTTTGCCATTTCAACAGGCGTTGCATTCATCATCCGCCAAAAGTATAATAGACAAACATGATAGCAAGCAAGCATAAAATGTAATATCTCTACATATCCAAATGAGGTCCCTAGCCGCTTCTTTTTGTACCTGCTACAGAGATTTTAATACGATCTTAGAATATCCGGAACCAATATCTTGCCAGTACCGATATGGGTAACAGGCAAAAATAGTTGAAATTATCGATTCCCATGATATATATATATATATATATATATATATATATATATATATATATATATTTCTGGACGATGATGATTCATAGGCCTCATATAAATACGAAAATAAGTGCAATACACTTTCAGTTCCCCATTTTAAAAAGGTTCCTTTAAAATTTTTATTAGTATTTTATAATGACCGATCAATACATCCAATTGAAAAATAATTTTTTACCAATTTTATTGTGATATATCTCTGGGCAATAGAGCAACTATTGCTCATTGGACTCTCATGTTTACTTTATATTTTCATATTCATATCGCTTTATCCAAGCCAACAATTTGCAAATTTCTTCATCTAATCGTCATAAAACAAGCTCATCAAGTATGTAAAAGAAGCGACTGGTTTCAGCAGAAATGTCAGGAGTCAATTACTTTTAAGAATTATTTACTGTAAAAACATTATTGCTTTGGACAGTTTAAGACTAAATGTAATTAAAAAAATTTAAATTTTGTTTTACATGTTATAACTACCATTTTATAAATATAATCTCATTTAAAAAATTTTAAACTTAGTTTTACATATGGTACATGTGCAGGGAGAGGGAGGAAGATTGTTGCATCCTGCTTACGACGACAATGTACAGGAGGTCGATTGGTCAGGACTTGGGAGTGGCCATCCAGGGCTGCCATTAAACGGCAAAAAAGAAATATATTTCAATGTACGGTATACAAGGGGCGTGCTTATGGAGGAAGTTGCCAGGTTTAGGCCAGTCTAGGAGGACGAACAACTAATTGTGTGGAATAAGCGGGCAACGGAAGGGGAGACGGTTCATTTACGTTGGTGGCCACTCATGAGGAGCAGAGTCTGAAAGAGGCTCTGCCGTCCCAGAAAGACGTCAGTTCTAGTTGATGCCGTATCATAAGAGAGCGAATCGACAGTGTTCTGCACTGCAGAATCCTCCAGAGACCACACATGTGACTTGTATCCCACGAACGCTATGGGCTAAAACCGATAGCGTGAATTCGCTAGCAGAGGGCTCAAGGCATCTCTTGTCAGCAGCTTTAACTGAACAGAACTGCATCAGTTCTGAAAGGCAGACAACTTGTGTTAAATAGACACAGACGAAGTTGCTTTAGGACAAAATTTGTCAAGATTTGATTGGGCCTTGAAATAAATTTATTAAACCAGTTTCCTGAAATATTCCTTGACTGACTGCCACCCTGTACAATATATAAACACCAGTCTTCATCTACAAAACGACATATGAAGGGTATATTTAACCCTTAAAATTTTTTTCTGATAAATATTTACGAGTTTAAAACAACTCCGGTTTAAACTCTGCTCATTTTATTATCTACATTCTTTATGAAACGATAATTTAGAAAGCGAGCAATTCCTTTTGATGATTACCGCTTTGCCTCTCCATTATAAGACGAGCTCAATGTGTAGGTCGTGGAAAGCGTACGATGAGCGTGGGTCTCTTGTTAGTGAACTGTCTTTCGCTCTTGGCGATAGAAACATTTGCCCATTCCTATCGCCAAAGATAGAGATGATTTTTGCATATACGTATAAGCACATTTTCCATTCCAGTGAGCCACAGACACACGTGATTACTGGAAAATAATAAATAAACATCAAAAATCAATAATGCAATACACACTGAAGTGCCAAAGAAATTGGTCCAGGTATGCGTATTCAAATACAGAGATATGGAAGCAAGCAGAATACGGCGCTGCGATCGGCAACGCCTATGTAAGACAGCAAGTGTCTGGAGTAGATCGGTTACTGCTGATGCCATGGCAGGTTATCATGATTTAAGCGGGTCTGAACTTGGTGTTATAATCGGCGCACGAGCGATGGGATACAGCACCTCCGAGTAGCGATGAAGTGGAGATTTTTCCGCACAACCATTTCACGAGTGTACCCTAAATATCAGGAATCCGGTAAAATATCAAAGCTCCGACATCGCAGAGGCCGGAAAGAGATCCTTCAAGAACGGGACGAACGACGACCGAAGAGAATCGTTCAACGTGACAGAAGTGCAACCCTTCCGCAGATTGCAGCAGATTTCAATGCGGGTCATCAACAAGTGTCAGGGTGCGAACCATTCAACAAAACGTCATCGATAAGGGCTTTCGAAACCCAAGCCCCACAGCCTCTCGGGATTAGCCGAGCGGTCTAGGGCGCTGCGGTCATGGACTGTGCGGCTGGTCCCGGCGTAGGTTCGAGTCCTCCCTCGGGCATGGGTGTGTGTGTTTGTCCTTAGGATAATTTAGGTTAAGTAGTGTGTAAGCTTAAGGACTGATCACCTTAGCAGTAAAGTCCCATAAGATTTCACACACACAAGCCCCACTCGTGTACCTTTGATGACTGCACGATACAAGGCTTTACACCTCACCTGGGTCCGCCAACCCTGACATTAGACTGTTGATGACTGGAAACATGTTGCCTGGTTGGACGAGTCTCGTTTCAAATTTTTTTGAGCGGACGGGCATGTACGGGTATGGTGACAACCTCATGAATCCATGGACCCTGCATATCAGTAGAGGATTGTTCACGCTGGCCGAGGCTCTGTAACGATGTGGGGTGTGTGCAGATGGAGTGATATGGGGCCCCTGGTACGTCTAGATACGACTGTGACAGGTGACAGTACGTAAGCATCCTTTCAGATCGCCTGCATCCATTCATGTCTATTGTGCATTCCGACGGACTTGGGCAATTCCAGTAGGACAATGAGACACTCCACGCGACCAGAATTGCTACAGAGTGGCTCCAGAAACACTCTTCTGAGTTTAAACACTTCCAGTGGCCACCAAACTCCCCAGACATGAACATTATTAAGCATATGTGGGATGCCATACAACGTGTTGTTCAGAAGAGATCTCCACCCGCTGGTACCCTTTCGGATTTATGGACAGCCGTACAGGATTCGTGGTATCAATTCCCTCTAGCACTACTTCAGACACTGGTCGAGTCCATGCCACGTCGTGTTTCGGCATTTCTGCGTTCTTGCGGAGGCCGTACACGATATTAGGCAGGTGTACCAGTTTCTTTGGCTCTTCACTGAATAATACGACACATTCACTGTAAACAAAAATTTATTTTAACTGCCGTCGGTATAACATGTTGTCATTATCGTTGATTTTGAACGAAATTTCGTGAAAACAATTGTAATTAAGTATTGAGCTTTCAGAAAATTTGACAAATGTCGCGATTTACTTTTAGTAAAGCGTTCTGCAAATAGTAGGTTACGTGAAACTATGATAACCCCACCCGTGAGTCCCGGAATCGTGCGGTTTGTGTTGCTAGTTGTATGTAAACGGTAAACTGAGACGGTAAACAAAAAGCATGTCGAAAGACGCTTTTGAAACTCAGTGTTTCTCCCGCGAGGCCCATTTTTATAACGCTATGTCCAAGCTATCCGTCGCTGTCGCAAGCTTTCGTATGAACTTCAGTCATAGCTTTGTGTATTGAGATGATGATCCAATTTTGTAATAGATCGCCACTAATTTTGTAACATATTTCTTCGGTCTGTAAGTAATAGACGGAAAAATTTTCAGAATCTTTCGTCGTTCAGTTTGGTAGTAACAATAAATTGCTTGCCTATTGGCTTTTGGACGCAATAAATTATTTCGTTACAGTAGTTGCAGGCTTCTAGTTGAATTACACCACACAATCACTGTAAAAGAATTTTGAGCCATAACCTTCCATTCTTTCTAATGTACTGCGAAATAAGAACTGATTTTTATAGTTGTCAATAGAAAGGTTGCAGGCCGGCCGCGGTGGTCGAGCGGTTCTAGGCGCTGCAGTCCGGAACCGCGGGACTGCTACGGTCGCAGGTTCGAATCCTGCCTCGGGCATGGATGCGTGTGATGTCCTTAGGTTAGTTAGGTTTAAGTAGTTCTAAGTTGTAGGGAACTGATGACCTAAGATGTTAAGTCCCATACTGCTCAGAGCCATTTGAACCATTTTTTAGAAAGGTTGCAACGGCAGAAGATTGTACGGAACTGTAAAAATGCTTATGAAACATCGATGGTAGGGCAACGATTAGTTGCAGACACAGTACGTAACTAACTGTTAAGAGCTGAGCATAAATAGGCGACGATATCGGTTAGTGTTCGATTACGTTACTGGTGATAAATCACTGGACGCTGTCGGAGCTAAGTGAATTCGAACGCGGGAAAATTCTTGGGACTCACATTGTGAGTGCTTCTGTAACCAAGCTAGAGGAATAGTATCGTGTTGCAAGAGACAGCGTGTCGAATATTTACGTCGCATCTAGGGAAAGCGGATGAACAACAAGCGCTAAGTTACAGCGTGGACGAAAGTGTGTGTTGAGTGATCGTGACAGACGCTATTTGAAGATGATTGTGACGAAAAAGAAGGTGACGAAACTTCAAAAGTAATTGTAGAACTGAATGTCGCACTATCGAACCCTGTCAGCACCAAAACAATACAAAAAAAGTGAAGACATAAAACCTGGCATATCGAACAATCGAAGAAAGTCATTTGGTCGGATGAATTTTGTTTCTAACTTCGAGCCTAATCTACGCCCCAAGAGCGAAACATAGCGGGGATTCGGTGACAATTTTGGCAGCCGTATTATGGTATTCCATGGGCTTCATGCTTAACCTGCAAGTCCCGTTACAGCCAATGATTACGTGAGCATTTCGACAGTTCGACAGTTCGACAGATCAGTTCCAACCCATGGTAAAAGGTTTGTTTCCTAACGCTGATGTTGCGTTCCAAGACTACAGGGACCCTGATCACACAGCTCACATCGTCCAGGACTGGTTTTGTGAGCGAGAGGATGAACTGCCGCATCTTCTCTGACCACTACAGTCAACAGATCTCAGTATTATTGAGCCTTTGTTGTCTACATTTGAGAGAAGAGTGGGTGATACCTGTCCAACACCATCATCCTTTCCTGAAATTGCGACTATTTTGCAAGAAGAATGTTATAATATTGTCTTGAAAAACGATACAGGATGTCGAATTATACATTCCGTACTACTGGAAGTTGTTTTGAATGCCAAAGGGTTTCTTACACCATATTAAACACTATATATTGTTGTGTTTTTGGCGTTTCGGTATTTTTGTCCACATGCTGTAATATATCCACGAATGAAGCAGCTTACAAAACACTTCTAATATCGATAATTCAGAGCTGCTCCTAAGTTTGTGACCTCTGTCAGTTCAGATTCATAGAAGAGATAGAGAAGATTCAAAGAGGAGTGGCACGTTTCGTGGTGGACTAGTGTAGACTGCACCAGGATGATACGGAGATGCAGAGTAAACTCTTTGGCAAGCGCTACAAGAGTGGAGTTGTGTGTCACGGAGAGATTTACTGCTCAAATTACGAGAGCATGTCCTTCAAGGAGAGTCGAGCAACGCATTACTTCCTGCAACATATGTCTCGCAAAATGACCACAACGAAAAAGTGAGGGAAGCTAGATCTCATACGGAGATTTATCGACAATCGTTTTTCCCAAGCACAATTCGCGGATGACACAACGGAGGGAGGAATAACGGTGGTACCAGAGGTATCCTCCGCCACATACCATAAAGTAGACTTCGGAGTAGAACTCTTACATTTCTGGGAAGACAGGTGTTCAAAATGTACAAATGTGTGTGAAATCTTATGGGACTTAACTGCTAAGGTCATCAGTCCCTAAGCTTACACACTACTTAACCTAAATTATCCTAAGGACAAACACACACACCCATGCCCGAGGGAGGACTCGAACCTGCACCGGGACCAGCCGCACAGAGGACAGGTGTCACTGTCGGCGAATGGAAATAAGTCTATACAGTTAGAAGGCTGATACTACTCCTAGGGGTCCCCCAAGAAGCCATGTAATACGACTTGAGTATACTACATGGACATTTCAATCTTGCTCATGTACTTCACGTACAATGATGTATTGTATAAGATTTGATTTACTTTCTCTAATAGAACTGTAACTGAGTAACTTCATCTCCATTAATTCATGATGTTTCAAATAAAAAAATTTATTTGTTTAAATGACGGGAAGTGATTAAATAAGTATATAGACTCGAAAAACTTTTTCTCACTAGTCTTATGTGATTACGACAAATTACGTAAGAGTTTATAACGACGATGCGACGATGGTTATAAATTTTCGAAACTGGTCATTAACATAAATTTTGTGTACAATCAGAAAACTCAAACGTATGCATGTATGTATGTAAATATATGTCAAAAAATCGTTAAAGAGATCGGCAGACATTCTTGTTACATATAAACAGAATTGTTTGGATTGCATATTTTTATTAATCCTTATTGTAGCAAATTTCTGATCTGGCATCATCATTTTTCTTTCTTTGAATTGGAAATGGCTGATTGGTGAAACAAGTCATAATTAAGACTAGCTTAGTGTCCTCTGCTTCGCTCGCGTTGAATATGTAGTCTGCACCAGATTTTTTTCTTTAATCGAATTTTTATGTTGTTGATATGTTGCAGCATTTTCTAAACTTTGCACGCTTATTAAGGCCATAGAAGCGTGGTCTTTTGCGAATGAGCTTCTGACAAAAAACCAATTCTGACAGCTAGAATCTGAGGTCTTTGTTTATCCTACCTTTTGAGTTCCCGTGGTGGTATTGCCATAGAAATTTTCATACAGTTAAAACTAACCGGCCATTGACCTTCTTCTTCTTCTGTGCTGGATGCACACTCATTGTCCGAACTCTTAGGGGACTCGGTAAGATTGATTGCCGCGAATAATGAGTGTAATGGGCAGGGGGACTACGAATGTGGACATTAAGTTGGTAATGTAGGTCTCACGGGGAGCGTGCAAGGGATAAATCCCTGCAGTCGCACTATCTTCTGTGCCCTCGATGGCTCAGATGGACGCCGGCACGGTAGCTCAGCGTGTTCGGTCAGAGGGTTAGCTGCCCTCTGTAATAGAAAACTGAGTCAACGGCTCAACATTGAACTTGAACGGGTGTCATAGAACATCCGCACCGAACAAATGCGACGAACAAAATGAGAACAAAAATAAATAAATAAAGATGGATAGAGCGTCTGCCATGTAAACAGGAGATCCCGGGTTTGAGTCCCGGTCGGGGCACACATTTTCAACTGTCCCCGTTGATCTATATCAACTACTGTCGACAGCCTAGGGTCATGATTTCATTATCATTTCATAGAAACTTTCATCCGCTAACACGTATTTCTGTAGAAGTAAAATATAAATTTTCGTAGATTTAGCTGTAAAATTTTTTAATAGTCTGTAACGAAATATTTTCATAAAATTATTCATTCGCTATTTCAGCCTCTTAGAGGCAGAATTTCCAAAAACCACAGAAAAATATTTTGTGTATTTTTAACTGAGAAGCGAAAACAAATTTTCAGAGGTTTAGTTTCAAAAATTCTTTCGTAATGAAATATATCCATAAATCTTTCATCCCTTATCTTACGCCCTTAGGAGATGAATTTCCGAAAACATTGAAGCACCTCTAAGTTTTTATATCGAACTGAAAATTCAAATACCACTTTTCTCAGATGTAGCTTTCAAAATGCTTCAAAAAAACTTTCACCAAATGTTTCATTCCAAAACATGTTGAAACAACTATTTTTTTCCGACTGATACCAGTTTTCGTAGTTCTAGCTTCAAAATTGCATTAATAGGTACCATTTTTCCAAGAATCTTCCATTCTCTATTTAACTCTTGTAGGGGCAGAATTTTAAAAAATCCTTCTGAAAGGATGGCTATAGTGTAAGATCAATACGCTCTCCAAATTTCAAATTTCTATTCATAGCGGTTTGGGTTGGCCGATTATGAGTCAGTCAGTCTGTCAGAACATTGTCTTTTATAGATACAGATTAATAAAAATAAATGGTTCAAATGGCTCTGAGCACTATGGGACTCAACTGCTGAGGTCATTAGTCCTCTAGAACTTAGAACTAGTTAAACCTAACTAACCTAAGGACATCACAAACATCCATGCCCGAGGCAGGATTCGAACCTGCGACCGTAGCGGTCTTGCGGTTCCAGACTGCAGCGCCTTTAACCGCACGGCCACTTCGGCATGCAATAAAAATAAGCCATCTAGGCAATTTTGTGTATAAAAGTCAAACAAATTTCGGTGATCTGGTGAGAGAATGAGGCAGGACACGAGAGTAATGATACTGGCAGCAGAATTACTGTCCACCACACTTCGTAAAGTGTCTTGTGGAGTATAGATGTAGATTTAGGTATTTACATTCACCGATATTCGAGTCTATTTCACGCGTCTAATTCCAAAGTTTCTTCTCTTTCAGTTACTTCTGTGAAGCAAAACGTGTAAGGGTGTGCGACGATAGCGGACGCCATGTAACGGAGATGCAGTCGCTTATGTGGAGATGGCGAGAATGGAGGCGCAGCTGCTGCCGGAAGCACAGGTAGCTGCCCAGCTTCTTAACCCTTGCTGGAGCCGCGGTGAGAGACTGAAGAGCAGATTACGGGTGCTTAGCCCTATGTAGTCAAGAGGGGGTGCGGGGAAAACCGCAGGCCGCTTAGAGAGGCGACCGCTTCACGGAAACGGGAACGACTGCGACAGGAAGCAGGAACGAAGAAGTGCTCGCAAAGCGACAACAACATCCCGAGAGCCGGAGCCATTAAGTGGCCTGCAAGCAAACGGCGACGAGAGGCGGCGTCCGCGATCCACTGCAGCCAGGAAGTGAGGAACGAGACAGCAATAACAACCCAGTATTACAGCTACATCTATACTCTGCAAACGGCAGTTTAGTGCCTGGCAGAAGGTGCTCCCCTCTCTACCAGTTATTAGGACTTTTTCTCCTTCCATTCACGTAAGGAGAGCGGGAACAATGGTTGCTTTAAATTCCTTTCGTGTGCACAATAGTTAACGTACTCTTGTCCTCGCCATCTCTATGGGAACGATATGTAGGGGACTGTGGTATATTTCTAAACTCATCATTTAAGGCTGGTCAGTGAAACTGTAAGTAGGCTTTATCGGGACAGTTTCAACTTGTCCTCAAGTGTCTGCCAGAACTGTTTCTACAGAATCTCTGTAACACTCTCTGTTGTGTCAAACAAACCAGTAACTACTTGTTTTGCAAATCAAACTGCCTTTTCCTGCTGCTAGTTACTTTATTTATCCCATATGCGTTTCGCCTTCTCCTATTCTAAGGCATCATCAGTGGGATCTATAACGATACAGTATTGTTAATTATAGATTATCAAACAGTTCACTTCGCGATTTTTTCTAAACAAAGTAATTACTTACGATTTGCTGACCTGCGTGAGGAAACTGCATCGTTATAGATCCCACAGATGATGCCTTAGAACAGGAGAAGGCGAAACGCGTATGGAATAAATAAAGTAACCAGCTGCAGGAAAAGGCAGTTTGATTTGCAAAACAAGTGTTTATATGCTTGCTGCGGTGGATGGGTACACAAACAAACTTGTTAAACCGGTAACTGTTTGTGCTGCCCTTCTCTGTAAACGTTAAATATTCCCTGTCAGTCTTGTCTGGTATGGGTATCACACACTTGAACAATATTCTAAGATAGGTCGCACGAGTGACTTGTAAGTAATCTCTCTTGCCATCTGATTCTACTTCCCTACTGTTCTACTAATAAACCGGAACGTTCCATCTGCTTTATCCACGACTGATCGTTCCATTTCATATCCCTATAACGCGTTACAGCCAGATATTTGTAAGAATTGACAGATTCCAGCTGTAGCTCACTCAGACTGTAGTCGTAGGATACTACATTGTCCATCATTTTAAAGTGACCACCTGCCAAAAGCGTGAATAACCACCTTAAGCAGCGCGGACCGCTGCAAGATGTTCAGAAAGAGTGCCAATGAGATTCTGACAGTTCCCGACAGTGATGCGGACCGATGCCAACTTCAGTGCCGTTATCATCTTGTTAGTTTTGTTGGTGGAGGAACCACGGTGCGAACTACCCGACTGAGATCCTCCCGCAAATTCTCAATTGCGTTTAAATCCGGCCAGTTTTATAGCCAGGCGTGTACAGTAAACTGACTTTGGTGCTCTTCGAACAGCGCACGTACATTGCGAGCTGTGTGAGATGTTGCATTGTCCTGCTGGTAGATTCCATCGTGCCGGGGAAAAACAAGCTGCTTGTAGGGGAGACACTGTTCTCAAGAATAGATGCATAGTCTTGTTGATCCATCGCCCAGGCATTGCCACGAAAACATTCCCCACACCACAACGATCCCTCCTCCAGCCTGGACCCTTCCGCCGATTGCAGCAGGATGTTGGCTTTCAGACGTTTCACGCCGTACACAACAACGGCCATCTGTCCGATAGACCGTGAAACGTGATTCATCTTAAAATGCCATCTCTCGCCACTCAGCGGATGTTCGGTTGCGGAACTGGCATGCAAATTCGAGCCTTAGTCACCCACGAACAGCTGTCAACATAGATGCAGCCACCAGGCACCTGCTGCTCAGGCCCGTACGCAGCAGCGTTCTACGAGACACTGTCGGCAGCTGCCTGGTTCATCTGGGCGGTCAGTTTGTCGGCAGCTGGAGGTCTATCCGCCCTTATGCATCTTTGCAGCCGTCGTGCACCTCTTCATCCATGGCCTCGACAACGGTTTTGAATACCGCCATTTTTCCATGCATGAGATATTTTAACCGTGGCAACCAAAGAACACTTTACAATCGCTACGTTTCCACATTGCGACGATGAGTGCACTGTTTTCCGTGTCCCCCGACACGCTATATATACCGTCCACTGCTAGTCCTGACACTTACCGTCTGTGAGCGGTTATTGCACGTTTGCAATAGGATTTTGGAGCATATACCGTTCTCGAACACTATGAATCACCTTGAAGAAAATGACTTATTGATACATAACCAACAGGGATACAGAAAATATCGGTCTTGTGCAACACAGCTATCTATTTATTCTCATGGAGTAATGAGTGCTGTCGACAAGGGATCTCAGATCGATTCCATATTCCTAGATTTACAGAAGGCTTTTGGTACCGTTCTTCACAAGCGACTATTAATCAAATTGCGTGCATATGAAGTATCGTCTCAGTTGTGTGACTGGATTCGTGATTTCCTCTCAGAGAGATAACAGTTCGTAGTGATAGACGGTAAATCATCGAGTAGAACAGAAGCGATATATGGCGTTCCGCTCGGTAGTGTCGTAGGCCCTCTGCTGTTCCTGATTTACATAAATGATCTAGGTGATAATCTGAGCAGCCCCCTTAGATTGTTTGCAGATGACACTGTAATTTACCGTCTAGTAAAATCATCAGACGATCAATTCGAATTACAAAACGATCTAGAGAGAATTTCTGTATGGTGCGAAAAGTGGCAATTAGCACTAAACAAAGAAAAGTGCGAGGTCATGCACATGGGTACTAAAAGAAATCCGATAAATTTTGGGTATACGATAAATCGCACAAATCTGAGGGCTGTCAATTCGACTAAATACCTAGGAATTACAATTACGAGCAACTTAAATTGGAAAGACCACATAGATAATATTGTGGGGAAGGCGAAACAAAGACTGCACTTTGTTGGCAGAACACTTAGAAGATGCGACAAACCCACTAAAGAGACAGACTACATTAAACTTGCCCGTCCTCTGCTGGAATACTGCTGCGCGGTATGGGATCCTTACCAGGTAGGATTGATGGAACACATCGAAAAAGTGCAAAGAGGGGCACCTCGTTTCGTGTTATCGCGCAATAGGGGTGAGAATGTCACTGATATGATACGTGAGTTGGGATGGCAGTCACTGAAACAAAGGCGGTTTCCTTTGTGGCGAGATCTGTTTATGACATTTCAATCACCAACTTTCTCTTTCGAATGAGAAAATATTTTGTTGAGACCCACCTACGTAGGGACAAATGATGATCATAATAAAATAGGAGAAATCGGAGCTCGAACGGAAAGATTTAGGTGTTCCTTTTTCCCACGCGCCATTCGACAGTGGAATGGTAGAGAAGTAGTATGAAAATGGTTCAATGAACCCTCTACCAAGCACGTAAATGTGAATTGCAGAGTACCCATGTAGATGTTGATGAAGATGTAGATGTAGATGTTCACATCGCCCGTAGGCGGTGGTCACGTTAATGTGACTGGGTCGTGTACGCTTTTTTGCATTGTGAAGTGCATTTTTGAACATTTATAGCGAGTTTCTTATCCTTGGACGACATTGAAATTATATCAAGATCTTACTGATTATTTATTCAGCTTTTTCTAGACAGTACCTCATTATGGGTAACCGTATTATCTAGGAAAAATCTGAGGTTACTGTTAGTATTTTGTTGAAGGTCATCAATATTTGATAAAAATGTGAGCTGCGTTTCAAACGACTGATGTTTACAGAACACATGCTGATTACCATGGACGAGATACTTCATGTGTTAGAGCTCAGGTAAGTTCTAAAATTCTACAACAAAGGGATATCAAGCATATCTGACGTTAGTTTTGAAGGTCACTTCTACTATCCTTCACGTGGGTGGATGTCACCTGTGCTTTCTTCCAATTACTGAACAGGGCGATTTGTTCGAGAGGTCTACCGTAGACTATAATTAAAAGCTAACTCAGACTCAGCCGCAAATTCGGTATAGAATCTGACAGAGATCTTTAGCACCATGGAGCTTTCTTCGATTTTAGCGATTTCAAAATTCAAGTGGCTCTGAGCACTATGGGACTTAACTTCTGAGGTCATCAGTCCCTAGAACTTAGAAATACTTAAACCCAGCTAACCTAAGGACATCACACACATCCATGCCCGAGGCAGGATTCGAACCTGCGACCGTAGTGGTCGCGCAGTTACAGACTGTAGCGCCTAGAACCGCTCGGCCACACCGGCCGACTTTTGCGATTTCAATTATGTCTCAACACCAAAGATATTAAAATCTATATCACCCACTTTTGCAGAAGTGTGGGTATTAAATTGGATATTCATTTGAAAATGAACATTTGAAAACAGCATTCATCGATTCTGCTTTTGCTTTGTTGCCCTCAGTTCCAGTCACTGGGTCCGTAAGTGTCTAGACACTATCATTTGTAACTCTAATAGCCTTTACTCATGAATAAAGTTCCTTTGTGTTCTGTATGAGATCCTACGATAATATTCTGCTACAGTAGTCGTCGATGGTTTCACGCGTTGCTCTCTTGACAGCCATATGCTTTGTCAGCTTCTCCCTATCTCTAGCCCTATGCTTTGGTTTTCACTTATTACGCAGCATTTTCTGTTCCTTTAGGACTTTCTTTACACTTACCGTGTACCAGTGAGGAAAATAAAAGGAGAGAAAAGAAAAAATAATTCTCTAAAACTCTAGACAGGTTTGGTAAACTGTTTGCTTGACTGTCTCTTCAAAACAATATAAACGAACACGCAACGTAACCAGTCATTTTTTGAACGAAACGTTTCGAAAGCATAACATCAGTGTCAGTTTCATTGCTATCACAGGCGTATCGCTCCTGGGAAAGCAAAAACGTAGAAATATACGCAGTCCTGTGCATCTTTGTTATGTACATTTTACGAAGCCACGCCGTTCGAAAATAACAAGTCTCTAAACGGTGAATGTTTTGCTCAGATGCAGTACTTTCGAAGAAGGTATAAAACGGAGATGCACACAACTGCATATATTTCTACATCGATGGTTTCCCAGGAGCGATGCCACGCGGGGTAGCCACGGTTCGCGTGCCTCCCGCCCCCCTCCCCCACGGAGGTTCGTGTCCTCCCTCGGGCATAGGTGTATATGTGTTGTGAGTAGCGTAAGTTAGATTAAGTAGTGTGTAAGCCTAGGGACCGATGACCTCAGTAGTTTGGTTCCATAGGAACTTACCACAAATTTCCAATTTGCAGGAGCAATGCACCTGAGATAACAACAGGAAGTGCCACCTGATGTTGGAGCAAAGCCATCGAAAGGCGTCACAAGGAAGGATACCAGCGATGTTCCGTTTTTTGTTTGTATTTCATTAGATCGTGTGTCTCATATGGTAAACATCGTATAACTATCGCCAACCGGTAACGAAGATGATGTTGGAAACATTGTGAGAAGTTTATTTGCGCTTTGAAGTAACTGAATAGGTACTGTGCTGCAACGAAATATGATGCGTGATAATATACCACTGCCAGCTGCTGCAATCGCAGCTAGGGCGACGGATCTGTTCCACTCAACGCTCGCCAAGAAAATGGTTTTCAAAGGACCCACACTCATTTCCTTTCGTTTCACAGTGCCCTCTATATATCTGTCTAACCTAAGGCTCTGACACAGTATTTTCTTTTCAGATATTTCTGATTTCCTTCCTTCTTTCATCAGTCTTCTGACTGGTTTCATGCGGCCCGCGAAAAATTCCTAGCCTAAGCCAGTGTCTTCATCTCAGAGTTGGATTGAAACACAACGTCTTCAATTGTTTGTTGAAGATATCATGAAATTTGCCCCAAGATGTTGTAAGACATTTGCTAGCGTCCATTTCTTTCTCATAGTGTTCACCAATTATTCCTTTCTCCACATATTTAGTGGACAATCTCCCCATTCTTTATTTCATACGTTCGCATAATCTCCAGTATACTAAGTAGCGTCACATCTAAAATTCCACAATTCTTATCTGGTTCCCCATAGTTCATGATCCACCTACGTACAATGGTGTGTTTTCAGATATTTCGTCCTCAACCTAAGCCCTGTGTTTGATACTAGCAGTCTCCTTTTAGTAGCGCTCGTTGCATTACACACTTTCATACTTTGTGAGATATTTACTGCAATTATTCAGAGTCACGTAAATTCCATTTTCTCTGGCGATGTCACTTAAAAAAATCGCTGCCCGAAGAAGGTGTTCTCTGTTCAGGAAATATTCTACAACAGTTGTACAGTGAGGTGGCGCTACTAGTTTGTTCGATGACTCTAAAAATTGTATATACGAGGGCATTTTTCTAAATTTATAGCACATACAGATTTACTTTCATATGTAACACCTTTTTCAAACAGAGCAGAAACCTTACATATTGAAATGCTAATCTTTGGCGTGTTGATGTCAATTTGACGTCTGTTGCATGCCACCTTCATGGTGCTGCAGTTTTAGTGGGTGAAAACTTCTTTTGATGCCACATTCTCACCATCTGCACTGCAATCCATAGTCTGTTCTGGGAGACCCTCAACGCCACAGACACACATGCCTGTCGACCCTACGGGTTTATTCCGTGTAAGTGCGATGGGTACGGCTTATGGCTAGTTAACAAATGGATCACAGCTCTCGAAATGCATACACGTTCCAGACAGTGTCTTTGTCCTATCTGTGGAAAAGTTCTGTGCACACTTTTGCCAGCGTCGGCATGTTTCAGATTCTCTGTCACTTCCCTTCGGCCATTATCGCCAGCTGCAGGTGGTCTCGGACCGCCTCTCCAGTAATAGCCTCAACCGTTCCTACATTGTCTGTATGGAGCCAGTACACTGTGCCTGTTCTTCTAATTTGCACCCCACTGCACATAACCCCAGGACCATCAGCAGGTTCCCCACTCGAGTTCTTTGGTTGGACGCTGTCAGTTTCACGAGCAGCCCTCTACGAAGAAAGGGCGCGCACTGAGTTTGTCGGGGTCTGCCCCAAAGGATGCAGTAGATGTAAGAATATTTGGGCTTCCTACTCGTTGCTAGTAAGATGATTACTGGCCTTGAGCAAAGACAGTGGGAGACTTGCCTGTAGTGCTAGGCAGTCTGTGGAAGATGTGACCCAGTACTGGCGGGTAAAAACTGTAGGGGGCAGACAGTGATTGGAGTATATCCGACAAATAATTGAGGTCGCTGTGTACAAGTGCTGCTCTTCAGATGAAGAGTTGGGCACAGGAGAGAAATTCACGGGGGGTGCATCAAACCAGTAAGAAGATTGATGGACCAAGAAAATGAAAGGCTTAAACCTCAAGCGAACCCAGTCAGTAATTTCCGAGCCGAATAAATAAAGCTTTTTCGTAATTTGAGGTATGTTGCGAACAGTAGCTGTAAATTATTCACCATTTGGTTCTGAAGCTCTTGCAGTAGCCGTTCTGCTACAATCAAATACACAGTAACACATATCAATTACAGATTTCAAGCTACCAGCATACAGTAATGTACAGTAATGTATGGATGGTGCCAACAGTGTAGAAAAAAATTATAGTAATGACAGCAATAGACAGAATCTGTTTTTAAGTCCTATTTCTGCAGAGTAATTATTACTTAAAACATGTGCACGTTTTACAAAACTGAATACAGAATACCCACCGATGACGGCACAGAGGTGCTGAAGTATGTGTGGGTTTATTTGAACAAAAGTTGTTTGTGTAACAGATGGACCAGAAATCGAGTCATTAAGCAACTATAAACTTAAAACTAGTGTGGTACGTGTAACAGTATCCTAAAAGACATTTCAAAATTTGTTTCTTATTTTCAAAATTATTAAGAAAAATGTAAATTTTTACAGTAAAACTGACATATTTCGAGGCAAAATACGACAACCAGTGCCTATTAAAAACTTCTACTACCTATATTTACTGACGCAGGGGTTTAAACTTATATCAGCTTCACTGTAGATGCACACTCTAGCATGACAAAACTTAACCCCTGTGTAAATTCCCAGTGGGGGCTGCGATACACACGACTGATCCCTCTGTTGTCCTCGCCTGCGAGTTCCGTTGAGAACGTTCCTGCCCAGCGTTAAATCGTCAAACTTCAGCGTTGGGCGTGACGAATTCAACATGCTGCTGACTCTCAGAAACAATGCGACTCGTGCATACGGTACGTGCGCCCCAACGTGCAATAAGCGATCGGAGCGAACTCCAGCGGCATTGTCGGCTGTATCTGGCTCGCATATCACACCGTTTACGAAAAGGACGGGCGTAAAATTTCCATGTTAGCTCTATTAAAAAGCACATTTCCTCCTTTAACCACATGTTAGGCACGTTGTTCTTCTCGTAGTATATAAAAACAAAAACTTCAACATCCCTGAACATGCTGAAAGGCATAAAGTAAAGTACAGTACCATGTCCAGTCAGTTAGAACGTCAGCTTATAGAAGTTCCTTTACAAACAGTGTGGTACAAATTTGCAGTACTTTTTCACATAAGAGGAAAATTATTTCATCATTCTCATTTGATCTCTCTACCTGTTCCTTAGCACTCTTTACAACATACAAAGTACAAAACATCTTACTGCAAGCTGTGTTGTCTTATAGATCAATCCAATCGGAGGCGAGCGATGTGGCGCATTGTTTAGCACCCTGGACCCGCATTTGGTTACCGAAAGAGGTGGCGCAGTGGTTAGCACACTGGACTCGCATTTGGGAGGACGACGGTTCAATCCGGCGTCCTGCCTTCCTGGTTTAGGTTTTCCGTGATTTCCCTAAATCGCTTCAGGCAAATGCCGGGATGCTTCCTTCGAAAGAGCATGACTGACTTCCTTGTCCAACCTTCCCTAGTCCGATGGGACCGATGACCTCGCTGCTTGATTCCCTTCCCCAAAATCAACCAGCCAAGCCAATCCAACGAAGTCGCTCCTCAGAAAGATGACACGTTCACATAACATCGAAAATTATAGAATATACTTTTATTCAGCTAATAAGGAATTATCAGAACTTACAAGAAAACGCGGATTATTAAAAAGAAATTTGGATGTAATGAGAAGCAAACCAGTAACACATCGAATGTTACCGACGATTCTATGACACTAGTCATTGCGCTAAGCTGAAAATGGTTCAAATGGCTCCAAGCACTATGGGACTTAACATCTGAGGTCATAAGTCCCCTAAACTTAAAACTACTTAAACCTAACTAACCTAAGGACATCACACACATCCATGCCCGAGGAAGGATTCGGACCTGCGACCGTAGCAGGAGCGCGATTCCGGACTGAAGCGCCTAGAAACACTCGGCCACAACGGCCGGCCGCCACGGTGACCATGAATGAATCATCCTTCATGTCCAACATGCATATTACTGTCTCCTGAAAGTTGTAATCGTACATATGTTACTAACTTACATTTAGTTAGAATAAATTGTTCCAAGAACAAATCGTTTTTGAAGGATCCTCAATGTGCTACTGCCTTGAAGTGGCACACCCTCATAATACGCAAGGTACAATAATTCTTTAACCACGAACATGGCCATTTCCCGTAATTTTATTACAACGAATCATACAATTAACGACGGTTTTTCCGGGATCCTTAATTAGTTGGTGCTCAGTATCGGAATATATACGTGAAGGCTTCAACTAATAGCTAATATGGGGCCTCAGGACTTTGTACTGAAGAGAGATGGCGTGCATGTGACGTAAGTGTCGTTCTTCCATCTCATTGGTCTACGTTCAAACACACACACAGAATGAGGAAGGTCTCACAGAATCCGAATATTTAGGCTCTTGCGCAAAATCTGCATTTCCGAGCATCCGCAAAATTATCATATCTGCTGGTTGGTAATGTCAGCTACCTCAAGATGAAACACTTAACGGATCAACGAGAAAACAAACCAACAGTAAAGTTCGCCACACACAGACAACATGAGTGGCAGGAAAAAGCCTCAAGGTTAAGATTCTGGAAAACAAGAGGGAAGAAGACACTTCAGTGAAGATTTACTCGTCTCGTCGCAGTCATTGATGAGTCGTATAAGAGCGACCATGCGTTGAACGGGACGAGCACAGGGTGATGCAGCTAGCGTTACAGTCGTCAGTCGCTGTGTTACTTCATGATTTAGGTTGATGCATAAGTTCGTAGCGTTTTTGTTTTGCATATCTGTATTCCGCCTGCTATGGGTTTATTTATCGACTGTTATTTTTTATTGGTAGTTCACTGTTGCTATTTCAGTTTACATATTGTTCAAATGGTTCAAATGGCTCTGAAAACTATGGGACTTAACATCTCAGGTCATCAGGCCCCTAGAACTTAGAACTACTTAAACCTAACTAACCTAAGGACATCACACACATCCATGCCCGAGGCAGCATTCAAACCTGCGACCGTAGCGGTAGCGCGGTTTGAGACTGAAGTGCCTAGAACCGCTCGGCCACCCCGGCCGGCTTGCATATTATGTCCATTATAATTATCCGGGCTGTTATGCCGTGGTCGGTTGATGAATTCTGTGGTGATTCCCAACGTTTCGTCTCCGACTGCGGGAGACATCTTCAAGGGGGTCCGTAGCTCGATGGAAGGTCCAACACACACACTGGCTCGCTACTGACTGCCGCTAAATTCCGTGTCCGCGCGCCCCCGCGCCGCGGCGTGACGTCACGTGTTGGACCTTCCATCAAGCTACGGACCCCCTTGAAGATGTCTCCCGCAGTCGGAGACGAAACGTTGGGAATCACCACAGAATTCATCAACCGACCACGGCATAACAGCCCGGATAATTATAATGGACATGATATTTCCGGCCGTGAAAGTCTACATTTTAGTATCGGCTTGCATATTGTCATTTTGTCATTTGTAGATAGTGAGTGAAGATGTGGTCACTAGAAAATGGAATGCCAAGTGTAGAAATCGGAACGTTTCCGACATAGTCTTCTGTTTGAGTACAACATAGGGCTGGCACCAGCGGAGGAAACCAGGAACATTTGCGTCGTCTATGGGTATAACGCCATTGAAAAGAGCATGTCAAGAAAACGGTTTGCTCGTTTTAAGGGGAATCTTTCTGCCGTTAATGATTCTCCACGTTCAGGAAGAGCTTCGGGATTTGATGAAGATCGTTTAAACGCACTAACCCACGGCGATTCACGTCAGTGTCATCGAGATCTGGCAAATGTGATGAACTGTGATCATTCCACCATCCTGCGACATTTTCATGCAATGTGGAAGGCTCAAAAACCGGGCGTATGGGTACCGCATGCTTTAAGCCGAATTCATAAAAATCAGCGGGTGGCCGTATTTGCATCACTGCTTGCTCGTTATCAACTGGTTCGTGAGCAGCACCGACCATTCCTGTCCTATATCGTTATTTGTGGCTAGAAATAATGTCTTTATCCTGATATAAGGAAAAGAAAGCAATGGTTGAGCTCAAACAAAGCAGAAACTCCCATACGAAGACTTGCGCACATCCACAAAAGAAAATGTTATGCATCAGGTGGAACAGTGACGGTGTGGTGTACTAGGAATTGCTTCCCCGAGGTGTAACTATCATTACTGCTGACATTTATTATAAAAAACTGAGACATGTTGCCGACGCACTGCAAGAACAATGACTAGGAAGACTGCGTGAAGTGATGATACTCCACGATAACGCCCGCATGCATTTTACTAGAATGACAAAGAACGTTATACAAGAGCTGCGTTGGGAAGTCACTCCGTACACACTTTATTCACCTGATCTAGCAGCCTCAGATTGTCGCCTTTTCGGTCATCCATCGAACAACCTGTAAAGATCTTCCTTTCTGGACGGAAATGAACTCCGAACATGGCTCGCCGAGTTCTTCGCATCGAAACCACTTGATTTCTGCAGTCGCGGAATTGAAAAGTTACACCAGCGTTGGCAGACTGAAGTAAAGAGTGAAGGAGAATATGTTATTGATGGCTACTGTCTCCGTTATCTAGATTATTAAACTTACGGAAATTATGCACAAAACCATTAGTAATAGATATTAGGTGCTTCGGGTGACTACATTTTTAAAGTACGATATCGTGGATAGATCTTCGTTATCGTTTAATTATTTTCGTAGTTAACTTTTCGTGTACCGTCTAAATGAAACTTGAAGTAATAATCTAACACTGTAATTAGCGAAAGATATCTCAGTCTTACAAACATAAGTAGTGATGCAAAACTCTTCTGGTTATACGCATGAAAAAGACTATTACTACTTAGAACACGAGCTTCGTCGTAAACCTAACACCTAGAAGAAGACTAGACAATATGGATCCTCCTATAAAAGTAACACCGATGGCTTTACTTTACCACCACACCTGGCTGTATCACTTAGAGCTCAGGTAGGTACAAAAGGTCGGCAACGCCCTGATAACGTTGAACAACTCTAACCTATACGAATCCTTGATCGAATCCTATCTAAGTCGTAAGCTGACAAGTATAGACGGAACAACAAGCTGTATCGAAGTGAAGGACCTCGTGTATTCCGAGAAGCTCCGATATTCATGCACTGAAACAGTGCAGCAAAATGTACACATAGGTGACGAAAATTATGGGTTAGCGACATCCACCTATACACATAGCAGTAGTATCGCGTACACAATGCATAAAGGCCAATGCATTGGCGGTGCCGTACTCAGGCGATTCGTGTGAAAAGGATTCCGTCGTGATTATGGCAGCACGACGAGAATTAACAAACTTTGAAGGCTGAGTAGTAGTTGGAGCTAGACGCATGGGACAGTCAATTTCGTAAATCGTTAGGGAATTCAATATTCCGAGATCCGCAGTGTCAAAGAGTGTGCCGAGAAGACCACATTTCAGGCATTACCTCTCACGACGGATAGCACAGTGGCCGACGGCCTTGTACTAACGACCGAGAACAGCTGCGTTTGCATAGAGTTGTCAGTATTAACAGACAAGCAACACCTCGTGAAATAATCACAGAAACCAATGTGGGACGTAGGACGAACGTATCCGTTTGTTGGTAGGGTTCGAGTGTGGCGCAGAATCCTCGAAGCCATAGACGCAAGATGTCAACAAGGCACTATGCAATGGTGTCGGCTGTGTTTACATGGAGTAGACTGGGTCCTCTGGTCCACCTGAACCGATCATTGACTTGAAAAGGTTATATTTGGCTACTTGGAGACCATTTGGAGACATTCGCGCATTTCATGTTCCCAAGCAACGATGGATTTTTTTAAGAATGACAATGCTTCGTGTCACAAGGCCAGAATTGTTCGCGATTGCTTTGAAGAATACTCTGGACATTTCGAGCGAATGGTTTGGCCTTGCAGAAAACTCGACATGAATCACATTGTACGGTTATGGAACATAATCGTCAGGTCAGTTCGTGCACAAAAGTCTGCACCGGCAACACTTGCGCAGTTATGGACGGCTATATTGGCAGCACGGCTCTGTATTTCTGCAGGAGACTTCCAATGACTTCTTGAGTCCACGCCACGTCAAAATGCTGCACTACGTCGGGCAGAAGAAGGTCCGACACGACATTAGGAGGTATCCCATGACTTTGTCACTTCACTGCATTCTAAGACATACACTGGTTTACGGATAGTGGACGCACAGCACGCTAGCTTGCGACACAGAAAGGTGAGCTAGACCAAGATCAAATCCACGTCGTAGATTAACGACAGTGGATAGTGCACCGACCAGCCTGAGTGTGATTTCTAGGCGGATTTCACGCTCCTTTAGGCAACCTAAAAATGGCATTTTCTCAAAGTATCCAGAACCTTCCACAATTAAATAACAGACCTTGCAGAAAAAAGATCTGAACTCGTTTTCTTAATGAAAAATTCGAATGTAGTGCTAAGACTGAAATTAGGTTTCCTCTGTACTGCGCGTTATCTCTAAAATAAATGCTGTTGCTTTATTAAAAAAAAAATAAGTGCTTTTCAGCTTTGGATAATTTACTTGAATTTGGTATTTAATTTAGAGAGATCCGCTTTAGTTGTAACAGATTATTTATTCAAACCATGACCGGCTTCAGGATTTTGAAATCCCGTCTTCAGGTTGTAACGCCGGAAACGCATATCCTCCTATTTCCATCTATTGTACTATAAATTTGTTTTCCTTATTTTTGTTACCTGAATATATAACATTTCTGTGTCTTCGTATATTGTAATTGTTTTACTATTTGTATATATATATTTATGCATTTATGTCGATGTATAATTGGTTTGTTTCGTAAATATTATTTGTATTTTTGCGCTGGGTCTTGCCTAGGGAAAACTGCTATCGAACGATTACATCGATAGGTCGTGTGAAGAATCAAAGTGTGTAGGATCTTTGGTAGTGTTAACTCTGCCGCGTGGAGCGCGGGCTGAGCAGAGGGGTCTGGCAGGGGTAGTGCAGTGGAGCAGGTGTGTTGTGTGACGCTCCCGCGAGTTGCCGCGCTTTCGGGGTTGGGCAGCATGTAATTGCGCTCGACTTGCTATGATAGTTTCTGACACGGTGTCGCGGACGGGGAAGCATTAGGTGGCGCACATCAAGAGCCCGTTTCGCCTGGTGACCATGTCGAGAAGGAGGCGCGCCAACATCCAGCTTCTGCAACAGCGACGGCCGACAATGAGTGACTGTCGCCACCTCCTCGATCGACGGCTTCAAACCTTCAATCAACCAACAAGGAAGACTGTAAGCACGTAAAGTTTTAGAACTGTATGGCAGACCTCAGCTTTTCAAACTGTTCAAATCACAAAATTACAGCAACGTAGCATGAACCTTTGTTGCTCATTGACCCAATTGCATTGCCAAGCAGGGTCCTTTCCTTTTCCGGAATGAACCCGAGTGTCGTTGAAATTCAAAAATCATTCGATTTCACTGCTTTAATTTAAAAGATCAGTTGAAGTATTCATAGCTGGCTACAATACTTAGATTACACAAGCACAAATTATGAGTGCGAGTTTTGTTACTGTATTTTAGCTTACCTGTGACTGCAGCTCAGCTTGGTACGTACTAAATTTTACTATTGTTAATTGTTCAGAATCATTTAATTCAAGTTCAAAGCTAAATCTCTTATTTCTAAATTGCGTAGATTCAAGTAGCTTTTGAAATGATTGTTGAGGTAGTCGAAGACTAAGCGTATTTTACTGAATTTCGATGTGCTTCAGAAAGAAAGCTCACTATTAACTTCAGCCACTAAATTAACTTTCGATTTTCCGGTTTTATTAATTCTTTTGCTAAATTAAGTCAGAGTGTAGCGAAATTTATTACTTCTGACAAACTTTCAGTTTTCACACTACACGTGTCAACCTTCAGTTGCCACGCTTCTAGTGCTAATTAAATGTGTAATAACCTTTCTGTTTCAGTTACTATAGTAATTGTCCTTAGGACTGGCGACCGTAATTTCCCCCAAATCTCAAATATCTAATTACCGCTAGTTAATTGTTAACGTAACGGCCGCAAATTTACTTTCTTTATTAACTTTACCCCTTTTCAAAATTAATTTCCACCAGTTTAATTTGCATTTTTCCTTTCATTTAGATGTAACCCTTTCCTCCCTCTTTACCGACAAATTAACTTCGGTGACGATTGCTTTTCCCAAATTTCCATTAGGTACACGCGGTTTAATTTTTCACTGTCATTAAGGTCGATAAGTGAGGGGGAGGTTACAAGGTTTATGAAATTATTATATTAGATAAGAACGCCAACTGCGACTGTCAGTAGTGGTTGGCTTTCCTACCGTACGGATGCCCTGCAGAGACAGTTTCCGCCAAATGCAGTGATTGGAGCTCTTGCACTAATTGGCTCGACCGTATGTCATGTGTTACCAAATAAAATAATTTGATACATCCGAAGATGAGATTTTAAAACCTATCATGGTTTGAGTAAATAATTAGTACAACTGAAGCAGATCCCTCTAACTTAATTATCACGCTTTTCAGTTGCTGATGCCCTAAGTATTAAATCTTGTACTAGAACTTGGTCTGCTGCTTTCTTACAATACCATGTGGTGAAATGGAACTCTACATAAACTTTAGGGAAGGCAAAATAACACACATGTGAGCGGCTAACAATAAATGAATTTTTTAGTGATGAAATATGCAAGTAAAGTAGACTTCGGATAAGAATAACTGCTCCTCTTAATGTGATAAAACAGACGCTAAGGGGCTAGCTTTTAAGGTGGACGTGTTATGGACAGTGTATAAAATTTATAGCAGAATAGAATAACTTAAAAGAGAGCAGTTTTACTTTAATCCATACCTCATTGCAGTAATCATCAAAATAGAAAGTATTCATCTCAGGGGAGGCGAGTGACAACAGAAAGGGTATCCGTTCGTCTTACATACCGACGACTTGCAGATACAGGAGAAATACCAGGAAAAAGAACTGAAGTCAGGACTCAGTTATTTTATTTTTCAAATAGAGAAAGTTTACAAGAATCGGGAAGTGCGTCCTCGCGTACAGGCGTAGAAACTTTTGGCTTTGTAGGTGACTGATCTCTTTTAGTGAGCGTGCAAGTGCTCGATAGGCAAGTTATATCAGAGCGTAGAGTTATCAGCTAGCTGGAGGAGTGTTCGCAGAGCGAAGACGATTCAACTGAAGCAAATAAACTCTATTCGTTTCTATGGAAATTTGAGTGATATGTTTTCGTGTGATTTTTTTCACCTATTCACGAACTGTATTCCTGTTTTCTGGTTTCGAAGGTTATTGGAGTTAAGTCACTGGGAACCAGTTAGCGGTGTTCCTACTCCAGTCCAGTAGTCCATCTGAAAGAAGGTGGATGGCTACAGAGCTTTAATTATTGGCTCTGGAGTAGTAAGAATTCAATCCTGTGTTCCGGGTCAAAGTGAGGTTGGTGATCTTTATTTCGACTGGTTTGATAGGTATGGTAGCGGAGGAAATGAATCGTGCCTGCCAACAAAGGTATTCGGTTAAATCTGCGGATTTTTGGCGCGACCGCAATTGGGAACTTCGCACCCCACTACGAAAAATCCACGAACGAACAAAAGTAACGTTCCTGTACCACTAAAGATCGTACACAACAGGAGGAAGCCATCGAGAAAACCACCAATGTGCTGAATTCTGCGTGCCACATGTAACAGCAAGAATCTCTACACTGCAGCATTAAGCAGAATGGCTGGATTTTTATATTATCAACTACTTTCTCGCTGATTTATAACCATACAGGTTAAAGACCGATCGAAAAGTATTGTAAGAGGGCTACGGCGTTAGTAGTGGCAACTATATATTTACAACTGACACAAATGTATCATCGCATTATTGTACTTTACAATTAGTTACCAGCATTGTTTATTATCCTTTGCCACGGATGTGCAAGTCGTAGCTTACCTTTAGCAGCACCAGGCCTGTTGTTAGAATGGCGCAGTCTTGTGTCCGACGAATCTTTCTAAGAGTTCTGAAGCGAATCCCACAAAGAATTATGGGATTCAGGTGAAAGCCATAAGGACCAATCCGGAGAGTATGGTGGATGGTTCCTTAATTGTCAGTCATATCAATCGAACACATCAGCCACAGCTTCTTCTATTTGGTCCTGAACATTTTCCTGAAGAACGATAGATGGGTACTGCAGAAGACGTCGCTATTTCTTTATAAAAGCTGACGGCAGGTTGTGTTCCAGAAATCAGCAAGTCAGAGACAGGGATTCGTGTGACATCGTTCTGGATGTCTTGTCCGAAAATTACTTTGAGCAGATAGTCAGAGAACCGACTCGTGAGTGTAACGTCTTAGACTTCCTGGCAGAAACAGACCTGTAATTATCGAATCAGTTAACGTAGAGGAAGCTATCAGTGATCATAAGGCACTGATAAGATATATGACAACGGGTTTTACAAAAAATGGTAAGAAAGGTAGGAAGATATTTTTGCTTAGCAAGAGTGACAGGATAGAAATGTCAGTGTCTGAGCAGTCAGCATCAAATATTCAGTGATGAGGATGAAGATTTGGAGAACAAATGGAATAAATTGTAAGCAATCGTGCAGTATGCCCTAGACAAATATGTTCCTAGTAAGCTCTTAAAGGATGGGAAAGACCCGCCATGGTTTAATAGCCGTGTTAGAAAACTGTCACGTAAACAAAAATTCAACAGAAGTAAACACAAAAGCTGAACTAAGCGAAAATGAATGTAAAGAGAGCAATGACAGAAGCGATCAATGACTCTGAAAGTAAAATTTTATCAGTCGCTCTGAGTAAAAACTCTAAAAGGTTTTGATCGTACGTAAAATCAGTAAGTGGTTCCAATTCATCTACTCATTCACTCAGTGACCATACTGGCACCGAAACGCAAGATAACAGAGAGAAGGCCGAAATACTGAATTCGGTCGCCCGAAATTGTTTCACCTCGGAAGATGGTAACACGGCCCCTCCTTTAGATCGTCGTAGAACGTCGAAATGGCAGATATTTAGATACTCGATCGTGGAATAGAAAAGCAGCTACAATCGCTTAGTAGCGGAAAGGGGTAAGGACCATATGAGTTGTCTATAAGATTCTACAAAGTTTATGCGAAAGTACTTGCTCCCCTTCTAGCAGCAATTTATCGAAGATAGATTGAGCAACGGGGGGTACCTAGCCACTGGAAGAAAGCGGAGGTCATTCCCGTTTTTAAGAAGGGCCGTAGGACATGCATAGAACGTTGGACAAATTTCGCAGACTTCATTTTGTTGTAGAGTTACGGAACATATTTTATGCAAAAAAAATTACGACGTTCTTGGAGAAGGATAATCTCGTCTATAAAAATCAACATGAATTCCACAAACAGAGACCATGCGAAACTCAGCTCGCTCTGTTCCTCCGTGTGATCCACAGCAAGGTAAAAATTGGCGCTCAAGTAGATGCTGTGTTGCTTGACTTCAGGAAGACATTTGGCACCTTCCCGCATTGCCGTTAAGTGAAAAAATACGAGCTTTCCGAGTATCGAAACAGATTTACGACTGGATTCAAGACCTCCTTGCAAACAGAACTCAGCATGTCGCTCTGAACGGAACAAAACCGACAGATGTAAATGTAATTTCCGGTGTATCCCAAGAAAGTCGATAGGACCGTTACTGTTTACAGTATACGTACGTAAAAGACCTAGTAGAAAGCGACGGATGCTCTCTAAGGGTGTTCGCAGGTGATGCGGTTGTCTACAACAATGTTGCAACGACAGAAGATAGTAACTATTTGCAGAATGACCTCCAGAGAATTGATGAATCGTGCAGGCTCTGGAATTGTCGCTGAATGTAAATAAATGTAACATATTGCGCATACATGGACAAGAAATCCACTATTCTATAGCTACACTACTGATGACAACCACTGGAAACAGTATCTGCCGTAAAATATCTAGCAGTAACTATCCAGAGCGACCTTAAGTGGAATGACCACATCAAACAAATATTGGGGAAAAGCAGATGCCAGTCACAGTTTCATAGGAAGACTCTTAAGAAAATGTAACTCATCCACAAGGGAAGTGGCTTATAGGGCGCTTATTCGACCGGTTCTTGAGTGTTGTTCATCTACATGGCACATCTACCAGATAGGACTGGTAGAAGAGACAGGGAAGATGCAACGAAGAGCGGTACGTTTCTCAAGGAATAGTTTAGATGGCACGAGAGCAATGGAGTTGCTCAAAAAACTCCCCTGGCAGACGTTAAAAGAGAGGCGTTGTGCGTCACGGAGAGATTTACTACTGAAATTTCGAGAGAGCACTTTCCTGGAAGAGTCGGCAACATATTATTTCTCCCCACGTACGTCTCACGTAATGACAACGAGAAGAAAATTCGAGAAACTATAGTCTTACCGACAATCAGTCTTCCCACGCGCTATTCGCGAGTGGAACAGGGTTGAAGGGCTCAGTTATTGGTACAAAAAGTACCCTTTGCCACACACCATTAGGTGGATTGCGGAATACGATGTAGATGCAGATGAAATCAATACATTGGCAGCAAGATAACTCCATTGCAGTCGTACACGACAATCACTAAGGCTCTCACATCGATGAGGTTCTAACTAATGGTCACTCTCAGTGACGCCCTTCGTTTGATTGTCATTTCAGGTGTGATCCGTACGAGTTGGATCGTCTCTGATCGGACGTAATGATAGGGCGAAGAAAGCCTCCTCTTCACATTCGTAGCGTTCCAAGTAGGCACGAGCATCGTCGTATAGTAGCCACGTCTTGATTTTCAGTTGTAAGTCCGCCGGCAGTTTTGACTTCGGCGCGACACCCATGTTCTTGCTTCGAAAACTGTGTAATGCAGCACTGATCACTAGATGTCACGAGAGGTAGAGCCGCCAGTGTAAAATGCGTTGGGCAGTATTGTGTTAGCCGGCCGCGGTGGTCTAGCGGTTCAGGCGCACGTCCGGAACCGCGCGACTACTACGGTCGCAGGTTCGAATCCTGCCTCGGGCATGGATGTGTGTGATGTCCTTAGGTTAGTTAGGTTTAAGTAGTTCTAAGTTCTAGGGGACTGATGACCACAGATGTTAAGTCCCATAGTGTTCAGAGCCATTTGAGCCAGTATTGTGTTGTCAGTAAAGAAGTGGTACCAGTAGAATGGATCAGTCATGAGAGCGTCGTGACTTTGTACGTGTACTTATTGGATGATAGGTGAGTACCAAATCCACAAAAGACATTTCAGCCCTTCTGAAGCCGCCCATGTCGACTTTTGGTGATGAGATTGTGGTAGAAACGCCAAGGAGCAATCACATCTAAACCCAGATCAGGCAGACCTCATATACTGGTGGACAGAGACGGTCGATCATTGCGGAGGCCGGAAATAAAAAATCACATGAAATCAGCTGAAGGAATCACTCGTGAGTTCCAAAGTGCTACCAGCAGTCCAGCTATTGGAATGGCTGTGCTTAGGTAGTTAAAAATAATGGGGTGTAACCGCTGGGCAGGTCTTCATAAGCGAAAAATTTCTGTAGTCAGTGCAAGCGACGCTTGAGGTGGTGTAAAGAGGAACGCCACTGGACAGCGTATGAAGAAACGAGTGATTTCGAGTGATGAATTACGCTATCCCCTGTGGCACTACGAAGGAAGGGCTTGCGAACGTTACTTGCTATCATTTGTAGCAGTGAAGTGCGGGGGAGGCTGGGTTACACATTGGGGAAGAGGGCGGGGAATTCGTGATTAAGACGGCGTGGTCCTCTTATACCGCTTAAAGGTTCTAAATGCCGAAGAATATGAACACATTTTACAGCAGTGTGTAATGTGTACAGTGGAGGAACAGTTCGAGGATGATAACTTCCTATCAGTGTTGGCCATGCATCCTGTTATGTAGCAGAATGTGCGAGGTAATGGTTTGTGGACGATAACATTCCTGGAATGGACTGGGTTGCCCATAGACCAAACTGAACTCAATGGAATGCCTTCTCTAGAGACCCTAGCGCTCTGTGTCAGTAGAGTGCTATCATAGATCGATACTACCCCACTGGCGCTCCACACCAGGTAAAAGCAACGCCAGTTTCCGACAGATGCCGTAGCGGTCTTGCGGGATCGAGCAGACCCAACGGAGCACGTTCACTGAGCCACACTTGCAGCAGCTCCGTACCACGAGCGCCGTTTGCTGCCATGGTACAGGCAGGTCTGTGGCAGCCACACGGTCCACTTGCTATAAGGCGCGGCCCAGTCACAACAGACGCGCCACGGCGCCACAGTCCATGCATTAGTTAAGAGAGAACCTCTCCTTTCAACGCCCTGATACTGTTTTAGTAGCTAGGCACTATCAAAAAATGGCTCTGAGCAGAGCACTATGGGACTTAACATCTGAGGTCATTAGTCCCCTAGAAATTAGAACTACTTAAACCTAACTAAACCTAAGGACATCACACACATCCATGTCCAAGGCAGGATTCGAACCTGCGACTGTAGCAGTCCCGCAGTTCCGCACTGAAGCGCCTAGAACCGCTCGGCCACCGTGGCCGGCTTACACATTATCGCTGTAGGTTTATTTGTAAAGAGGCTTCATTCACTTGGAGAAAGCTACGAGTTAAGTTAAGATTCTGATTACTGTATTTAAGTGTTTGCTAACCATTTCTACTCTTGTCCAGCTTTCCTACAACGACAGCTACTACACTGATCTCTAGCCCACCCTCTCTAGTTTCAGGTCTTGAGGAACAATGGGTTTCTATTCATCTAGAGACATTCAGACACCGCATTGAAAGTACCCGCAGGACATGTGAAGCAGCCGGTAAGGCGAGCGGTGGACACACCCCATATGAATGGCCACTAATACAATGAAGCGCCAAAGAAACTGGTATAGGCATGCGTATTCAAATACAGATATATACAAACTGGCAGAACACGGCGCTGCTGTCGGCAACGCCTGCATAAGGCAAGAAGTGTATGGAGCAGTTGTTAAATCGGTTACTGGTGCTACAATGGGAAGTTACCGAGATTTAAGAGAGTCTGAGCATGCTTTAAAGTCGGCCCGCGAGCGACAGGGCACAGCATCTCCGAGGTAGCGATGGTGTGGGGGTTAGCCCGTACGACTATTTCACGAGTGTACCGTCAATATCAAGAAGCCAGTAAGACATCAAATCTCCGAAATCGCTACTGCCGGAAAAAGACCCTGCAACAACGGGATTAACGACGACTGAAGAGAATCGTTCAACGTTACACAAGTACAAACCTTCCGAAAATTGCTGCAGATTTCAATGCTGGGCGATCAACAAGTGTCAGCGTGCGAACCATTCACCGAAACATCATCAATATGGACTTTCGGAGCCGAAGGCCAAATCGTGTACCCTTGATGACTGCACGACAGAATCATTTATGCTTCGCCTGGTTCCGTCAACACCGACATTAGACTGTTGATGACCGGAAACATGTTGCCTGATCGGACGAGTCTCGTTTGAAATGGTATCGAGCGAATGGACGTGAACGGATATGGAGACAGCATTAATGGACTGAGCATGTCAGCAGGGGACTGTTCAAGTTGATGGACACGTGTCAGCCGCTAGGCGCTTCAGTCCGAAACCACGCGGCTGCTACGGTTGCGGGTTCGAATCCTGCCTCGGGCATGGATGTGTGTGATGTGCTTAGCTTAGTTAGGTTTAAGTAGTTCTAAGTTCTAGGGGACTGATGACCACAGACGTTAAGTCCCACAGTGCTTAGAGCCATCTGAACCATTTGAAGGCGACACAAACTTAAGCATCCTGCCTGATCACCTGCATCCATTCATGTCCATTGCGCATTCCGTCCGACGGACTTGCAACACCCCACACGTCCATAATTCCTACAGAATGGCTCCAGGAACACTCTTCTGAGTTTAAACACTTCCGCAGGCCACCAGACCCCCCAGACATGAACATTATTGAGAGTGCCTGGGATGCTTTGCAAGGTAATGTTCAGAAGAGATTTTTACCCCTTAGTACTCTTACGGATTTACGGACTGCCCTGCAGGATTCAAGGTGTCAGTTCCCTCCAGCACTACATCAGACATTAGTCGGGTTCACGCCACGTCGTGTTGCGGCACTTCTACATGCACGCGGGAGCCCTACACGATGTTAGGCAGTGTAACAGTTTCTTTGGCTCTTTAGTGCAGTTGTCCAGATGCTTTACACCAGATACTGTACGTCGCTTTGTTCTTCTTGTAACTGTACATGAGCGTGAAGTCAGAACGGAAAGTGCACTTTACTCTGAGGTAACGTAGGTGTATGTAACAAACGCATGATGCAAGTGACATTATTCGATTCCGCTGTATTGCTGCTCTACGCCTGTGTTGCCATTTTTAAAGTTGCAGCCCTCGTAGAACAAACAGGTGTGGATTGTAATCAGTATACCCACACACTGCAGAGGATGAGACTTACAGCTGCGACTAGAGTTTTCTCAGAGCTAGTGGCGACAGTGGCTGACGTCTCAATTAGGCAGCCCGGCAAAGGCGAGGTGTGAGCGATGCGGCAGCCGGCAGGCGGCGGGCACACGACTGGCTGCCCTTCCCACGGCCCGCCGAGCTTCTCCGCCATTAAACACGGCCAACGAAAATATGGCGCATTGTGCGGGGAGGGGCGGGCGTCGCGACGCCGCAGCGCCAGACACTCTGCCGGGTCGCTGTGGGCGGCGCAGAACGCCGCGACTCGTCCCGGCCCGTCTGTACGGGCGTCGTGTGGGCCGCGAGCGCTGCCCACGGCGCGCCGCACCCTGGCCGGGCCGTATAAACACGCGCAGCGCAGATCCTCCGCGTTCCCGATCCACTGGTTACAGCAGGTCGCGGAGGGTTTACTGCCAAGCAAGTGCAACTCAGCGCGTCTTTATTGCGATTACAGACGTCAGTCCGATGCCTGATTGTTATAGCTCTCCACGCTAATCTACTCTGTGCAGACCTTTTCATCTCCAATAGATTCTGCAGTCTACATGCATTTGAAGCTCCTGCTGAACAGCCAAAAAACTGGTACACATACATAATATCGTGTAAGGACCCCGCGAGCAAGCAGAAGTGTCGCAACACGACGTGGCATGGACTCGACTAATGTCTGAAGTAGTGCTGGAGGGAACTGACACCATGAATCCTGCAGGGCTATCGATAAATCCGTAAAAGTACGATGTGGTGGAGACCTCTTCTAGACAGAACTTTGCAAGACATTCCAGATATGCTCAATAATGTTCATGTCTGGAGAGTTTGGTGGCCAGTGAAAGTGTTTAAACTCACATAAGTGTTTCTGGAGCTACCCTGTAGCAATTAAGGACATGTGGAGTGTCGCATTCAGATGGTTCAAATGGCTCTAAGCACTGTGGAATTTAACATCTGAGGTCATCACTCCCCTAGACTTAGAACTACTTAAGTCTAACTAACCTAAGGACATCACACACGCCGGCCGGAGTGACCGTGCTGTCTAGACGCTACAGTCTGGAACCGAGCATCCGCTACGGTCGCAGGTTCGAATCCTCCCTCGGGCATGGATGTGTGTGATGTCCTTAGGTTAGTTAGGTTTAATTAGTTCTAAGTTCTAGGCGAATGATGACATCAGAAGTCTAGTCGCATAGTGCTCAGAGCCATTTGACATCACACACACCGATGCCCAAGGCAGGATTCGAACCTGCGACCGTAGAAACAGCGCGGTTCGGGACGGAAGCGCCTGGAACCGCTCGGCCACAGCAGCCGGTGCTGTCGCATTGTCCTTCTGGAATTTCCCAAGTCCTTCGGAATGCACAGTGAATATGTAAAGACTCAGGTGATCAGACAGGATTCTTATGTACGTGTCATCTGTCAGAGTCGTATCTAGAGGTATCAGGGCCCTATATCACTCCAACCTCACATGCCCCACACCATTACAGAGCCTCCATCAACTTGAACAGTCCCCTGCTGACACGCAGGGTCCATGGATTCGTGTGGGTGTCTCCGTACCAGTACATGTCCATCCGGTCGATGCAATTTGAAACGAGGCTCGTCCGACCAGGCAAAATGTTTCCAGTCGACAACAGTCCAATGTCGGCGTTGACGAGCCCAGGCGAGGCGTAAATCTTTCTGTCGTGCAGTCATCAAGGGTGCACTTGTGGGCCTTCGGCTCTGAAAGCCCATATCGACGATGTTTCGTTGAAAGGTTCACACGCTGACAGTTGTTGATGGCCCAGCGTTGATATCTGCAGCAATTTGCGGAACTGCTGCACTTCTGTCACGTTGAACGATTCTCTTTAAAGGTCGTTGGTCGAGTTATTGCAGATTCTTTTTCCGGCCGCAACAATATCGGAGATTTGGTGTTTTACCGGATTCCTGATATTCACGGCACACTCGTGAAATGGTCGCCGAGGAAATCCCCACTTTATCGGTACATCTGACATGCCGTGTCCCAACGCTCGTGCACCGAATATAACACCATGTTCAGACTCACTTAAATCTTGATAACCTGCCATTGTAGCAGTATTAAGCGATGTAACAATTGCGCCAGACACATGTTGACTTATATATGCATTGCCGATCACAGCGCGGTATTCTGCCTGGTTACGTATCTCTGTATTTGAATATGCACTCCTACACCAGTTTCTTTGGCGCTTCAGTGTATTCGAGTCTTATTCTTCGTCTTTAATTTTTATCCCCTCCCCCCCTAACGTACTTCTCTCCATTATCAAACTTACGATTTCTTGGTACCTCGGTACTTCTTCTATATGCGTATCCCTTCTTTTTTCAGCTGTTTATATTACGAAAATTGAACGTGGAGGGGGGAGATAGGAAAGTGAAGGAAAGGAACAATTGATTTAAGTTGCATCGGGACTTTATGCGGAATCAGCGGCGACGAGTGAAGATGTTTCTCGGACCGGAAACGGAACTCGGGATCTCCTGGTTACTAGGCAGCTGCGTTAACCACTACACCACCCACACACAGTGTTTTCCGCGGGTGCGTGGACTATCTCAGCACGTGTGCCGCCGACCCACATTCCCACCTGGTTCCACCTGTCCACTGACACCGTCCACGTCCTCCCTGATTGCAACCTTGAGATTCCCACAGGCGATCGAACGGAATTGTGCATCTCCAATGAAGATGATTGATTCATTGCCCATCGAGGCAAATCAATTACCTTATATGAATTGTTGGACCTGGCCTCCCGTGGCCGCTGTAAGAAGTACGCGATGACATTACAGTAAACAAAAATACATTTTTTTTTCGTTTGATGTATACACTGCGGAAGTCTGAATAGCCTCACTGGCAAGTTGTCTGCTTGTTAAAATAGCATAGCACATTCTGATCGGCTTGAAGTGCTCAGGTAAACACACGAACCGACCCAAGCACCGCCACTCCCAGGTGCAATAATACCTTTATAGCTATTGCCAGATCGCTTTTTATACTCTCTCCACTTCTGCCGTCATCAGTTATCTTCCGCCCCAAATAGGAGAAATTGTCTACTACTTTAACCGTGTTACTTCCTGATCTAATTCACTCAGCAAAGCCTGATGCGACTACACTCCGTAACCACATTTTATTTTCATTTTATGGCCTCTTTTGAGGACACTCGCAATTCCATTGGACTGCTCTTATAAATCCTATGCAATCTTAGGCAATAGCATTATGTCATCAGAAAACGTCAATATTACTTATTCTCCCTCAGTTTTAATTCACATTCCGTGTTTCACCTACGATTCTTTAATTTCGTGCTCATGAACAGACGTTGACGATAAGCTAAAACCCTGTCTCATTCCTTCTCAACTGCTTTTCTTTCACTTACTTTCACGTTAATAATCGCAGTGTACTTTCTGTACAAGTTGTAGATAAGGTTTAGATCTCTGTGTTTTACCCTGTAACATTGTGGGTAGCTGCTCTTTAATAATAAGCATGCGGCACTCTCGGTTGTATCCCAAGAAGGTGTTACAAGGTCGTTATTGTCTGTGGTATAAAGGCTCTGAGCACTATGGGACTTAACAGCTGTGGTCATCAGTCCCCTAGAACTTAGAACTACTTAAACCTAACTAGCCTAAGGACATCACACACATCCATGACCGAGGCACGATTCGAACCTGCGACCGTAGCAGTCGCGCGGTTCCGGACTGCGCGCCTAGAACCGCGAGACCACCGCGGCCGGCTTGGTATAAAGGGTGTTTCAAAAAAATTCATCCGGTTTCACGCCTTTATACCTTCTACGTAAAACTTGGGATACACTTTAAGTTAGGCATCGAAACTTAAACTTAAACTTGACGCCAGTTGAAAGTTGCCAGCAGAGAGCTCCCTGGCTCATCTAGTTCACATGTTCTTTTGTCCAAAGTGCGAAGAGTCTGAACGGCGATGAGACAGCAACGAATTGCGTTTTGTGTTTTCTGTTTCGACAGGTGGAATTCAGACTGTAGCCGACATATTCGACGGGAGAGAAAAGCCACTACATGGATATTTAAAACAATTTAAACGCATCGTTTATTTTTCAGCACCAGTTTGTTAAAAACAGTGTGCACTCGTACCGAAAAACGAACGACTTGTAAGTTTTGTTTTAGGAGCAATTCAGTTAGAACTGTACAGTGTGATTTTCGTCGGGAGTACGACAGTGCTCAACGTTTCCGGCCATGGCCCCAGCTGTTCAAGAGGATGGGTGTTTACGTATGGTGAAATCCACAAGCCGCTTCCGTGTCTTCGTTCAAGCTACAGGGCGCTTCCAACAGTTTTACACGTAGTCGACAAAAGACAAACCATCGTGCCGGCCGAGAATTAGCAACTCCTGAAGTGTCCGTTTTGAGCCAATGTTTGTGTTTAAAACCATACAAGATTTAATTGCTACGATTGTGATAAACAACTTGGAGTGCTTTGTGAATTCATCCAAGCCGTATAAATGGAAAATAACTACTTTGTTTTATGTCCAGTGTTAAATGGCGATGCTACGTTCCATTTAGGTGGAAATGTGAGCCTCCAAGTGTATGGAGAACCCAGCAGCCACACACCAAAATCGAAGACGAAAGAAAGTGTCCAAGAATTCCTGTGTTTTTCGCCGTTTCCCGAGAAAAGATTTATTGAACTTTCTCTTTTTTTTTCAGAAAATACGGTTGCAGCAATCACGTACACTACCTGGATTTGCTGGAGCTCTAGCTCTTCCCCCAATTCCGGGAACACGCCGAATTTGGTTTCTTCACGGTACGGACTACCACCGCTCTGGCACCAACATTTAAGAGCACTTCTAGACGTAGAGTTGTCTCAGCGATGCTTCGGCCCTAAGGGCCGTACGGATCTGACATTACGCTGTTGGCTTTCAAGGTCGCCTGACCCCACGGTGCGTGGTTTTGGTTAACGTTGTTGTAGATCATGAAATATGCCCTTTATATGCCTTTCCCTTCAACAAATTTGCGTGAATCACGATGCTGCATAGCTGCAGCAGTGACTGTGGAAACTCCAGACATGCTGTGGGATGAGCTGGACAGTCATGTAGATGTTCATTGTGTGGCCATTGGAGGTCGCACTGAACATTTGTGGAACGTGATGAAAACTCTGATCCAACGCTTAGCTACAAAATGCACTCTAAAGTTTTATGTGTAAGAAATTTAAAGACATACCCTTTGCAGTCGGGTAAATACAACTCTGGTGCTCCAGTTCCCGAAGAGATTACTCGATTACACGGTCCACAGTAGTACATAAGGGTGCTGGAAATTCTCGCAGCTACCGCTCACCCTCACCGCGCCCCTTTCATCCGTCGCCATCCACCCTCCCCACACTTCAAGAACTCACTCTAATGTCACAAAACTATTTCCTTCAGTAGTGTATTCAGGTGTACGATGATAAATTCGAGGCTGCTAATTGTGAAGATGATGTTCCTAAATATCTCGCAATTATAATGTCTTTCAAACTGTATTGTTGTGGAATACTCCATTTGGCGCCATGATAACTTCGAGGCTGATAATTGTGAAGATGATGTTCCTAAATACCTCGCAGTTATAATGTCTTTCAAACCGTATTGTTGTGGAATACTCCATTTGGCGCCATATATCACCGAAATCCGTTCAAACATATTTGTTGTTTAAGGATAAGTTATTTCAGACTTATCTCAAGCAAGAGCTGCAGGGTAGTTGTTGTTCAAGATATATGTAAAATACTTGGTGAAAAACGTCTAAAGCTCCATGAGACAGCGAAAAAATATGTTGCTGTTTGTCCACTTTGGAAAATAAATCACTGAAAAAGGAAAGAAAAGTCTAAGTTATCTAGCTGCAACCATCCGGACGTACCCAAATCGGATCAACGATATAAAACAAGTGGTAGACTGAGACTCAGTGGAAAGATTCCAAGTAAAAATAATCAACCATGGAAGAGGTAGTTTACAGAGCCTTGTTCGACAAATACTTGACAATCAGATCTGTTGCATATGTCAGATAAATAGACGAGATACAGAATACCCGAAGAAGAACAGTAAGTTTCGCCAGGTCTTCGCTCAATAAGCACGATACCATCACGGAGATGTTCATCGGGTGCCATCGGTGATCGCTACAAGAACGGTGTTCCTTATTACACAGGGGTTTATTGTTAAAATTCCAAGAGCGAATGTTCCAGAAATGATCTGGTAACATATTACACCCTCCTGCATGTGTTTTATTCAGTCATATTGCAGTGTGTCCATGCATTCAGAGCGTGAATGTTACACTGCGCACTTGTAGCAGTCAGAAACATTCGCGAACCCAAGAAACCCTCCGACAAATTGTCAATCACTATGGCGGAGGGATGAGAGTCTGCAGTCGTCCCTGCCGCAACAGAATTAGCAGCAAACAGCAGGTAAAAGATATGCTGTACGAACAAGTCCCAGAAAATACGGAGAAAAGAAGATAGTGTAACAACATGTAAAAACTTCGTAATTAGATTTTGCATTATACGCAAATCAAACACATTATAGAAAACGGTTTACTCCTTATTGTACTGAAATTCTAGATATAATACAGCTGGATAATTTTGTCAGGTCGACAACACTTCCGATGAGATGTTTGGGGTCTAGTGAAGCAGGGGATACAACCCGTCGGCTCTGAACAATGACGTCATTCCTTAGTCATAGATAGTAATGTCTTCACTTCGAGGCATAGATAATAAAGCAGATCTGTGTTCTAATAAGCGCTATCATTAAAATAATTGAATGTGAATCTAAAAGCGATCGCTTGATATTAGATACAGATGCTTCAGTAGCTGATAAGTGTTTTTTGGCTTTTTAAAAAAAATCTCACAAGATAGAATAAACTGATCCCAAGATACAGATGCTTCAGTAGCTGATAAGTGTTTTTTGGCTTAAAAAAAATCTCACGAGATGGAATAAACTGATCCTACTTTATGTTAGTAATAGAGGAGACGAAATAAACAGCACATCTACAATTTGTATCCTTTGTTCCACTTAGGGTTTACTGAAGCGGAGGATACATCGTTCAGGTGAAGAACAGGACAGTAATGCTAGTGAAAATGAAGAAATCGCCTTACGACAAACTCGTAATCCGGACTGTACTTCAGCAACACACTTCGAATGAGCTTTTAATTTGTATCGGGTTTCATTTGCGGTTTAGTGAAGCAGGGGATACATAGTTCAAGTGAACAACAGGACAGCAATGCTAGTTGAAACTAAGAAATCGACTACGCTGAACTTGTATCCCGTACTGCACTTAAGCAATACAGTTCGAAAGACTTTCGAGATACAACTGGCATACATGTAACGTGATGTATTCTTTGCTAGTAATTTCATTCATTTCTTTCCATTTTATTTTGCGGAGAAATACTAAGATACAAACACACGATATCGTTAACGTGAAAATACTACTGGCCGTTACATATGTGAAATAAAGTTTATCTCTCTCGCAATCCTTTGTTTCTTAACATTCTCCTCAGCTCTTTCATCTTTGTAATACATGCTCTCTGGCGACTTGTGACGTCATTGTTCAAAGCCGACGGGTTGTATCCCCTGCTACACTAGACCCGATGTTTGAGTGTCTGAGGAGGAAGGATAACCCATTCTTCCTCAAGAGCGGAAACCATAGAAGGCAGTGATGTTGGACGCTCGGATGTGGAACGAAATCGACCTTACGCTGACACTGGAAGAGCGCTGATATGATGCGACTGTCTTTTACCTTACCTTTCTGATGAGGCAGCAAGCAGTCAACCCAATAAAGTCTTTGATCCAGCTCACTGTTAACTGTTGTCGTTGCTCAGAAACATGAAGATACTTGCTATTGTTATTGTGACTAAATCCGCTCAAAATTAACATCTCTCCGCGTCTCACGTATAACGAATCCATTGTTCTCAAACACAGAAGGCGTACACTGTGCATAACGTTATTTCAAGGCAGGAACAGCGTATCCACAGCTCATGTTCAATAAAGTTTCCTTTTCTGACGTTAATACAGCTCTACAACAGACAAAGCGTAAATGCGAGACGGAAATAAGGGACGAATTATTTTAATTACGAGCTTTAATTCCTGAAAAAATTTTTCATGCCCACTTTAATACGACGCGTTGCGAATTTATTGGCAGAGCTGTGACACAACTATTAATATTAAATGCATTCTGCCGAGCATTATAAATATTGTATGAATGTGTAGTGTCTGTTCTGTTACACATTATATGTAAATTGAAGGTGGACAGGTGAAGAATGGAAAGGAGAGGGATCACTGCTGCAAGCTGCATTTGAACACTACACGTAACCGGCGCACACACGACAAAATGACCACTTTAGGCAGCCAAAAATCGATTTTCACACTTCCAGATTAGGTCTAAACATCCTTGTATTCTTCACCTCAGGTAACTGGTCCATCGCACTGCTGTAAAATATCCTTAGTTATGTTGATAATAAAGGCGTGAGAGGGTCTGACAGGCAAGTTGCATTCGAAACTCGAAAGTATTATAACGTGACTTTTTTTATCATCTCATGCGAAAATCCCAGTATTTACCATGGAGGTGGAAGCCACAGGTGCATTCATTAAATAGACAGCGCTACAATAGATTTTTTTTATCCTTGTTAATAGTAAATGACGATTTTATAAAAAATATTTTTACTTAGACTTTCAAAACAAGTTCCGCTTAGTACCGCTTTCTGTCCTAAATATTTACACTTGTGCATTTGTTGACTATTAGTATTGTAAATTCTAGGAACTCAAACCAACGCATTGTGACACCAGACTCTTTTCTTTACAGGTAGTCGGAGTGGACCAAGTCACTCTGAATTAAATATGAGGAAAATTGGTTTTAGTGTTACAAAAGGAGAACTTTTACAAACAATGACCGTCTAAGTGTATAGAATGATTAACGACTCACATATTGGATTAATTTAGTGAATATAAACAGTCAAATACAGTATATATAAAATTAAGTCAATTTTATAAGTGTTTGTCTCAAAATTGCTACAAAAGTGGAAAAAATCCAATTGGAATATGGAAAGATTTAACAAACCCTATCCAGAATGGTTAAAAACCGACTTGGTCTTGCCAGTTCTAAGCACTACAACCACGAACGAAGATTTACATTTCAAAAAACCCAGAGGAGGACCTGCAAAATCTTTTGAAGAGAGCTCTCAACGATCAAAACGAAGAATAGTGCAACCAATTATTGCTGAGTCAACCCAAGTGCTTTTGTGTACTGCTGCTCAAAGCAGCCTTAATAAGAGTGGCCTTTTGGACCACACAATCAAAAGACTTGCTCATGTACAGCAGGATGTACTTCTGTTACACCACGGTCACACTGCAAACTCAGCGATTGAAGTCATCCACAAGTGGGGCCTTGACGGTAGTGGTGGACGTTCCATTTACAAACAATGTGTTGCCAACAAGTCACTGTATGGAGATACTAACATAATTCTATGTAGTATAGTTTCATTGTAAATGTCAGAGGTCACAACGAATGGTAAACAGATTTTCTGGCAAAACCCAAGTCCTTATGCGTCGAGATATAATCGCATCAGTCGCCTGCAGATTGAAAAGGAGACAAAGGTATCAGTAAAACTCCATTACGAAGAAATTGAGGAACAAATATCAAGTTTGCAGCCTACTGAGGTGACCCTTGTGGATAAATCTTACACATTTAAGCATCGTGCTGTATGTACAATGATGGACGGAAAAAAGTGTAATGTGCTCACAGACACTTCAACACAAGCGTGTAATGTGTGCAAGGCAACACCCAAAGAACTCAACAATCTTGACTTACTTTTGCAAAAACAATATTCTACGGCTAGATCATTTAAGTTTAGGATATCTTTTTTACACTCATACCTTAGATGTTACGAGTACTTGTTACAAGAGGTAAAGAAGCCAAAGAAAATATAAAAAGAAGAAAAGAAGAAATAAAAACTAAATTCTATCGTTAAACGGGATTAGTGGTAGACCAGCCCATGCAAGGAGGAGGTAATTCCAATGACGGGAATACTGCAATAAATTTTTTTGCAGAGTCCACGAAATCTGCGACTATAACAGGTCTAGAGCCCGCAATTATACAAAGATTTGCAAACATCCTAAGCGTTTTGTCTTGCGAATTTAATGTTAATTACAGTAATTTTAAAAATTATTGCCTCGAAGCAGCAAAAATCTGTTTCGAAATTTACACGTTGTACAAAATGAGTGCATCTGTGCACAAGCTGCTAATACATGGTCCAGACATAATAAAGGAAGTACCTTTGCCTGTGGGGCTTTTTACAGAAGAAGTCTTGGAATCTAGTCACAAAGAATATAAAGATTTAAGACTTTTCCATGCATAGAAAACTTCAAGAATACATACCAATACGGATATTGTCCAATGGATGCTGATAGCTTCAGATCCTATCACTGCCTCCAAGAGGAGGAGGCACATTAAGAAAACGAAAACCCTTTCCTAAGGAGGTACTGTTAATGTTAGAAGAACCTGTTGTTAAGCTGGCTGAAGCCAGAGATAAATTCTGCCGAAATTTTTACAAAGGCACAGACGGTGTTTAGAAAGGATAGATTGCATGCAACCGGTGGCGGAGTGTTCGTCGCTGTTAGTAGTAGTTTATCCTGTAGTGAAGTAGAAGTGGATAGTTCCTGTGAATTATTATGGGTGGAGGTTACACTCAACAACCGAGCAAGGTTAATAATTGGCTCCTTTTACCGACCCCCCGACTCAGCAGCATTAGTGGCAGAACAACTGAGAGAAAATTTGGAATACATTTCACATAAATTTTCTCAGCATGTTATGGTCTTAGGTGGAGATTTCAATTTACCAGATATAGACTGGGACACTCAGATGTTTAGGACGGGTGGTAGGGACAGAGCATCGAGTGACATTATACTGAGTGCACTATCCGAAAATTACCTCGAGCAATTAAACAGAGAACCGACTCGTGGAGATAACATCTTGGACCTACTGATAACAAACAGACCCGAACTTTTCGACTCTGTAAGTGCAGAACAGGGAATCAGTGATCATAAGGCCGTTGCAGCATCCCTGAATATGGAAGTTAATAGGAATATAAAAAAAGGGAGGAAGGTTTATCTGTTTAGCAAGAGTAATAGAAGGCAGATTTCAGACTACCTAACAGATCAAAACGAAAATTTCTGTTCAGACACTGACAATGTTGAGTGTTTATGGAAAAAGTTCAAGGCAATCGTTAAATGCGTTTTAGACAGGTACGTGCCGAGCAAAACTGTGAGGGACGGGAAAAACCCACCGTGGTACAACAACAAAGTTAGGAAACTACTGCGAAAGCAAAGAGAGCTTCACTCCAAGTTTAAACGCAGCCAAAACCTCTCAGACAAACAGAAGCTAAACGATGTCAAAGTTAGCGTAAGGAGGGCTATGCGTGAAGCGTTCAGTGAATTCGAAAGTAAAATACTAGGTACCGACTTGACAGAAAATCCTAGGAAGTTCTGGTCTTACGTTAAATCAGTAAGTGGCTCGAAACATCATGTCCAGACACTCTGGGATGATGATGGCATTGAAACAGAGGATGACAAGCGTAAAGCTGAAATACTAAACACCTTTTTCCAAAGCTGTTTCACAGAGGAAGACCGCACTGCAGTTCCTTCTCTAAATCCTCGCACCAACGAAAAAATGGCTGACATTGAAATAAGTGTCCAAGGAATAGAAAAGCAACTGGAATCACTCAACAGAGGAAAGTCCACTGGACCTGACGGGATACCAATTCGATTCTACACAGAGTACGCGAAAGAACTTGCCCCCCTTCTAACAGCCGTGTACCGCAAGTCTCTAGAGGAACAGAAGGTTCCAAATGATTGGAAAAGAGCACAGGTAGTCCCAGTCTTCAAGAAGGGTCGTCGAGCAGATGCGCAAAACTATAGACCTATCTCTCTGACGTCGATCTGTTGTAGAATTTTAGAACATGTCTTTTGCTCGAGTATCATGTCGTTTTTGGAAACTCAGAATCTACTATGTAGGAATCAACATGGATTCCGGAAACAGCGATCGTGTGAACCCAACTCGCATTATTTGTTCATGAAACCCAGAAAATATTAGATACAGGCTCCCAGGTAGATGCCATTTTCCTTGACTTCCGGAAGGCGTTCGATACAGTTCCGCACTGTCGTCTGATAAACAAAGTAAGAGCCTACGGAATATCAGACCAGCTGTGTGGCTGGATTGAAGAGTTTTTAGCAAACAGAACACAGCATGTTGTTCTCAATGGAGAGACATCTACAGACGTTAAAGTAACCTCTGGCGTGCCACAGGGGAGTGTTATGGGACCATTGCTTTTCACAATATATATAAATGACCTAGTAGATAGTGTCGGAAGTTCCATGCGGCTTTTCGCGGATGATGCTGTAGTATACAGAGAAGTTGCAGCATTAGAAAATTGTAGCGAAATGCAGGAAGATCTGCAGCGGATAGGCACTTGGTGCAGGGAGTGGCAACTGACCCTTAACATAGACAAATGTAATGTATTGCGAATACATAGAAAGAAGGATCCTTTATTGTATGATTATATGATAGCGGAACAAACACTGGTAGCAGTTACTTCTGTAAAATATCTGGGAGTATGCGTGCGGAACGATTTGAAGTGGAATGATCATATAAAATTAATTGTTGGTAAGGCGGGTACCAGGTTGAGATTCATTGGGAGAGTCCTTAGAAAATGTAGTCCATCAACAAAGGAGGTGGCTTACAAAACACTCGTTCGACCTATACTTGAGTATTGCTCATCAGTGTGGGATCCGTACCAGATCGGGTTGACGGAGGAGATAGAGAAGATCCAAAGAAGAGCGGCGCGTTTCGTCACAGGGTTATTTGGTAACCGTGATAGCGTTACGGAGATGTTTAACAAACTCAAGTGGCAGACTCTGCAAGAGAGGCGCTCTGCATCGCGGTGTAGCTTGCTCGCCAGGTTTCGAGAGGGTGCGTTTCTGGATGAGGTATCGAATATATTGCTTCCCCCTACTTATACCTCCCGAGGAGATCACGAATGTAAAATTAGAGAGATTAGAGCGCGCACAGAGGCTTTCAGACAGTCGTTCTTCCCGCGAACCATACGCGACTGGAACAGGAAAGGGAGATAATGACAGTGGCACGTAAAGTGCCCTCCGCCACACACCGTTGGGTGGCTTGCGGAGTATAAATGTAGATGTAGATGTAGATAGATGTGAAAATGCTTGAAGATGATGGTGACGAAGAAACAATGGATGCTGCTGCTGCTGCTGATGATGATGATGACTACGACGACGACGACGGAACGATGGATGATCATGATGAGAGATACTAATCTTGTCAAGTCTGAATACACATTAACCCTAAGGTCAGAAGCCTTTCTAAATATAAGTGCACATATTACTTAACATATTAGAATTTTGGCCGCCTAAAGTGGTCATTTTGCCGTGTGTGCGGTGGTCGGAGGGCGGACGTATTTGTGTCCATTCTCATTGAAGAAGTGGGACTCATTGCCAACTAAGCCTATCAAATTAGAGAAATGTGTGGTGTCTGTTCTTTCGGACATGTGCGAATGCACAAATACGACCGACCTCCTGCAGGAATCTCGGAAGAGCGAGTATGGAGGAAATGGACAGGGGCTGCAGATAGCTGGCTCTCGATGGAAGTGTGGATCGGCCGTGAGGCGAGCCAATATTGTTGTATTCACTTACGGTACCGGTACCGACCCACCATGGTGTTATCATATCGTGAAGCCACAATCAAACTAAAGTTCGACGCATCGTACACGAGATCGAAGACTCATGATATAGAACGCTTTCTTCGAGACGTCATGCACATAGAAACGCAAGAACTGATAGGCATCCATTTGTCTATTGTATCCCGCACAGTGTACCTCAAACTGATGGACGAAGCGACCTACGACAGACTCCTTCAACGATCTACAAACGGCTTCCGCTTCCGCTACGCTGACGGTAACGTGAGCGTGGTAGCAGCTGACTATGCTGGACTTGGGGGTGCGTACCGTGCGCATCTTTGAACCACCGTTCGAAGTTCCCGCCAACCTTGTCGTTGACGCGCTGAGGCCATATGGCACAATTTTGAGCCACACAGAGGAGAAACGGAATACGTATCCTGTACTTAATGGGGTACACTAAGTGCGTATAGAACTTAAGAAGCACGTTCCATCATACGTTTTCGTTGGCGGCTGCCGCGCAGTTGTTATACACTCCTGGAAATTGAAATAAGAACACCGTGAATTCATTGTCCCAGGAAGGGGAAACTTTATTGACACATTCCTGGGGTCAGATACATCACATGATCACACTGACAGAACCACAGGCACATAGACACAGGCAACAGAGCGTGCACAATGTCGGCACTAGTACAGTGTATATCCACCTTTCGCAGCAATGCAGGCTGCTATTCTCCCATGGAGACGATCGTAGAGATGCTGGATGTAGTCCTGTGGAACGGATTGCCATGCCATTTCCACCTGGCGCCTCAGTTGGACCAGCGTTCGTGCTGGACGTGCAGACCGCGTGAGACGACGCTTCATCCAGTTCCAAACATGCTCAATGGGGGACAGATCCGGAGATCTTGCTGGCCAGGGTAGTTGACTTACACCTTCTAGAGCACGTTGGGTGGCACGGGATACATGCGGACGTGCATTGTCCTGTTGGAACAGCAAGTTCCCTTGCCGGTCTAGGAATGGTAGAACGATGGGTTCGATGACGGTTTGGATGTACCGTGCACTATTCAGTGTCCCCTCGACGATCACCAGTGGCGTACGGCCAGTGTAGGAGATCGCTCCCCACACCATGATGCCGGGTGTTGGCCCTGTGTGCCTCGGTCGTATGCAGTCCTGATTGTGGCGCTCACCTGCACGGCGCCAAACACGCATACGACCATCATTGGCACCAAGGCAGAAGCGACTCTCATCGCTGAAGACGACACGTCTCCATTCGTCCCTCCATTCACGCCTGTCGCGACACCACTGGAGGCGGGCTGCACGATGTTGGGGCGTGAGCGGAAGACGGCCTAACGGTGTGCGGGACCGTAGCCCAGTCCATGGAAACGGTTGCGAATGGTCCTCGCCGATACCCCAGGAGCAACAGTGTCCCTAATTTGCTGGGAAGTGGCGGTGCGGTCCCCTACGGCACTGCGTAGGATCCTACGGTCTTGGCGTGCATCCGTGCGTCGCTGCGGTCCGGTCCCAGGTCGACGGGCACGTGCACCTTCCGCCGACCACTGGCGACAACATCGATGTACTGTGGAGACCTCACGCCCCACGTGTTGAGCAATTCGGCGGTACGTCCACCCGGCCTCCCGCATGCCCACTATACGCCCTCGCTCAAAGTCCGTCAACTGCACATACGGTTCAAGTCCACGCTGTCGCGGCATGCTACCAGTGTTAAAGACTGCGATGGAGCTCCGTATGCCACTCCAAACTGGCTGACACTTACGGCAGCGGTGCACAAATGCTGCGCAGCTAGCGCCATTCGACGGCCAACACCGCGGTTCCTGGTGTGTCCGCTGTGCCGTGCGTGTGATCATTGCTTGTACAGCCCTCTCGCAGTGTCCGGAGCAAGTATGGTGGGTCTGACACACTGGTGTCAATGTGTTCTTTTTTCCATTTCCAGGAGTGTATATGATAGCCAGCCAAGGACCTGCTCGGGCTGCGGCCAGAAGGGCCATGCTAGAGCTGAGTGTCGGCAGCGCCGCCTCGTTCAGGTGCCCCGCAATGAACTTCCCCAACGATATACTATGACCTCTCTCACGCTAACGTATGTGGAGGCGGCACGACATGATGTGACGGATGACCAAAACCTGCTACCACCTCTAGGCGCTGCAAGCTCCGCTGGAGAGTCGGCATCGTAGACGACGACACCCCAGCCAAGCGGTACAGACGTTCCGGCAGCCTCTGCCCTTCGCGGCGTCGGGGGCACCCAGACGCCGTGACTGTCGGGATCGGACATAGGGATTCACGGCGACCGAGACCGTATCGAGCCCCGCCTTCTAGTGGATGTCGAGTCTCTGACTCGCAAGCAAAAATCACCCAAGCGATACAAGAAGAGACGATTGTCAACTGAAAAACGAGACAGGGATGTGAGACTGATGGAAGACATAGACTCCGTGGCCGTGTCTGCAGTTGCAACGGGATCCAGCGGCCTCATTCACCAGAAGGCGCCTGACGATAACGAACACTCTCCTACACCTGGTGGCCCTGAAAATGAGGCGCATCGGGTCGACTCCCAAAGTGTGGGTTCCTGTGAAAGTGTCCATTCACCACTGATCACTCAATCCTCTCTTGGTGATTGAGCGGACGACATGGAGGCATATGATCCACAGCACACATCGTCAACTCTTCCAGAGTCCATGGCTGACATTGAGCCCAGAGGGCCCTGCCAGTCAGGGGATCATACGGCACAGTATTGCACGTCATGTGGCCGGAAGGCTGTGTGGTGTGCGAGCTCACCATGGGCTTGCACCCGTACATTGCCTCCACCACTTGATATGTCTCAGTCATACCGTGTGGGAACAGTCAATGTCAATGTTGTCCATTCCACTGTCAAGACCCGTATGTTACACGACATGATCAGAGCAGCAGACTTGGACATTGCCCTTCTCCAGCAGGTCCGTCCCGAGCTGCGTTTAGACCTATATGGCTACATCACCTACAGCCTACCATCTGGTGATGGCGCAGAAGGAGCGGCTATCCATCTCCGTGATGACATGGAAGCGACGGACGTAACATACTTGCCGAACGCGCGAGCCATCGGTCTCGCCCTTGGCGTTAACGTCTGTGCTCCCTCCGGTACTTCACACCGCGGTGACAGGGAAGTCTTCTATTCCGAGACGGTCGCCATAATTTTGCAAGGAAATGTGGACCATTACATAGTGTGCGGCGATTTTAACACTGTTCTGTGGCCCAAGGACCAGATATCGCATTACGTCCCATACCCGTCTCTATAAGGACTGGTACGTGACCTCGCGCTCCTCGACACATGACTCTTACATCATGGGAACCAGAGCGGATATATGCATTTTACTGGCCACTCTGCCAGTCGTCTGGACCGGATATACGTCTCGCGTGACATCCGCACAGCGACGCGTGATGCAGAACTCTGGCCGACGGCCTTCATGGATCATCTCGCGTATATCTGCACTATCACCTTACCCCGACCACTCACCAGACGCAGCAGAGGTCCATGGACACAAAACGTCAACGTTCTTCGCGAGGAAACGGGTCGGCAAGCAGTTACTGACACGTTGCACCGTTGTTTCAGGCGCCAGCCCTTGTACGCTTCCACGTTGCTGTGGTGGCTGGGATGTGTCAAAGCTGCACCCAGAAAGACCCTGATGGCCTACGGGCGAGACAGAACGAACTGGCAAAGAACGACATCGGAATTTTACTGTACTGCGTTACGTGAGCTGGCGACGCAACTGCCGTCTCCCGAACGTCAGATGTCCGTAAAACGCATCAAAGCTCGTCTACTTCGCATCAGGGCAGAGCTGCTGGAAGGTGTCCGCATCCGTGCTCGAGTGCAACACTGCATCCCAAACGAAACGGCATCAGTCTATCACATTGTGCGCGAGAGGCGCCATCGCAAACGTCAGTTCATTACGGCCATAAACACAGAGGCAGGCGGCCGCGCAGTGACGCAAACGGACATAGCGCACACGCTCGCCCGACACTTTGTGACCTTGTACATGGAAGATCCGCGAAACGTACGTAATTATGACGAGATGCTGCACGATTTTTGCGCGCCTAAGGACGTGGCACCGTATGACACTCTGCCGTTGCCCATCACACCCGACGAGTTGACATCGGCCTTAGCACGTGGAGCATCGAACACATCGCCAAGGTCGGACAGTTAACCCCTGGAATTCTACTGCACTTTTTATGACCTTATGGGTGACAAGTGGCTCCAAATGTTTTAAGAACTGATCCGCCCTGTTTTCACTGTCACCAAGGAATTCGCAGAAGGCATCTTCATCCCAGTACATAAACCGAATGGTGGTTGTAGATGGCAGGACTTTCACCCATTCACACTCCTCAACAACGACTACAAGATCTTCACCTCCACGCGCGTCTCCACACTGCTATCGGGAAAGCCATCCACACCGATCAGACATGTTTAGGTGGTGTCAGCAACATTCATACAGCGTTAGAAACATACAGCGACGTAATTACTTTGATGGCGGCCTGCAAAATACGAGGTGCCCTTCTCGCCGTCGATTTTGATCACGCATTCGACTGAGTCGACCACATCATCCTAGGTGCAACATTGGAATGCATGGGCCTCTCTCCACAGTCTGCACAGGTGGTCCTTCGTCTGATCCACGGAGCGCGTTCCCCTATGATGGTGAACTGTTACCAGTCTGGTCGCATTGTTGTTGGACGGTCCGTGCGACAAGGATGCCCCTTGCCGGGTATATTATTTGCGGCAGCGCTTGAACCAGCCTTGCATGGTCTACAGAGGCGGTTAGCAGGCATCTGCATGCGGGACGTGACCTCTGTTGTGGTCCACTCGCCGATGATACGGTGTTCCTGGCCAGATCAGATGATGAAATGCACATAGCGCTTCAGTGGCTACGCCAGTACGGGACTGTCGCTGGGAGCGTCATCAACGTGAAGAAGACAAAATACAAGGATGTACGGGGGGGGGGGGGGGCTTTCCCACCACTTAACGGCGGTGTCCTTTGACAGGTTAGGAGTGCAGTTCTATAGCAATGTTCGCCTCACCGCTGCGGCCACGTACCCCCGGCTATTAAACCAGGCACGTGCTCTGATACAGGACAACAAATTACGTCGAATGGACATTTTTATTTATTTATTTATTTATTGCCAAATTATAAACCTTTTACCTGTTTTTTTTTTAAAAAAAGGTCGTACATCCTACAATTTTCGTTGTTCATCTTTCTGCAGTTTTCCTTTCTTTTGTTTCATCTATAACATTTATGAAGAATAATACTTTTCAAAATAACAATAATTTAAGCTTGAAATATAAATAAAATTTTGTTGTTTTTAAGAAGGATATAAAACGGTTATAGGATAGAGGAGAGATTTGTTAGTACCGTCACCGAATGTGACTGACGATAAATACCTCGGAATGATTTCTTCGAGCCGTTGACCGCCAGTCTCACACACACACACACACACACACAAATGGCTGTCAATAGAGAAATAGTATTGCTTATCCTGTTTTTACTAAACGTATGTTTTAACTTGAGGTACCCATCCGTGTACAGCATTTGGTGATTTCTTGGCTAGATCGCCAACACCTTATGCTTATTTACTGTCACATCTCGGCACAGTTTACGCTGTTACTGTGGGTATCGCTGTCCACCCTCTGGAGATTGTTGTTACGTTGCACACAGGCATGTCTGTTATGTCGTGTCCGCATGTACTCCTCATTTGTTGTTTTCGAAATACTGTTTGTCAATACGTTTAATTGTGCCCATTGTTCCTCGTCTCTTATTACTGTGTATATATCTATGTCTCTGTCTGTGTAGTCTAAGTGTAGCGTATGCCCATTGTTCGCGTATTGCCCGCAGGAAAAGGCAGTGTGTTCTGAGGAACCATCTTCCCCGCATGTGCATATAGGTGTCTGCCTCAGACTGACACGGCTTAAGTGCGTGGTATAAGGTCCTTGTCCGGTTAAGAAATGTACAATACTGCGGCTGGGATCGATATGTTTCATTCTCAACTGCTCCCTTAAGTAAGGGAGGAAGTCGTGCAGTCTACGTCCCTTATCACTTACATCCCACTCACCGTGCCGTGTATCCAAACGCCAACTTTTAAAGTGACATAGCATCTCTATCGGCACACGTTATTGTGTGTACCTTATCTAGTCTCACCATCTTTAACCAGTACCCTGCAGCTCTGTATTTGATCGTGATATCTATGGGGCATATTCCGAGCACAACACATTGCATCGGTTGAGGTGGTGCCGAAGGCTCCAGAGAGGCTAAGTAGGACACTTCTCTGCCCTCGTCTGATCGATGCTTTGTTGGTGATCACGTTCAGTTATGTGCCCATGTGCTAGCTGTGAAGCTGAGTACTGATTCGAACAGCGCACGGTGGTATGTCCGTACGACTGGTAGAGGTAATCTTTACAGTTTTGAATTTAGCCTCACCAGTTTGTGTAGTATTTTTTCTGATTTCTCTGTTGTTAGACTTATGTGTTCGTGGAAATTCAATTTTTCATCTATGTGTGTCCCAAGACAGTGCTTAATATGTGCTCGCTTGATGTTTGTGTCTCCAATTTTAACCGAAGGATTCCTTTGGAGTGATCATTTCAGTAATGTGTATATTGTTTTGTTTCGGCTATCCTGAGTGTATCGTTGTGACACCATTGTATAATTGTTTGTAGTATTCCACTGGCTTTCTCTTCTAACTGGGCTCTGTTGTTTGAAGTGATTACAACTAATAGGTAATCTGCGTAGGCAACAATTCGGCTTAGATACTGCTCGTAAAGGCTTTATAGAAACTCCTCGCCGGTAAGTGTATCTGCACGTGACATACTGCCACGAGTGGCTCGCGTTTTCGTGGTCCTTCACAGACAGTGGCGTGCAGGTCTTTAGTCTTTTCTATTATTTTTCGAAAATCCTCCGGTGTTTCCGTTTCTACTATAGCTTCACTCTGGGTGATTCTGATTGACTTGATATGTATATTATCTTTCCTGGAATTTATGTTCTTTGTGATAGTCTGCCTAACAGCTTTGGCGTCTTGATTTGCTATCGATTTGATGTATAGGGTTGTGGCCTGTTTTGTTTTAGCCTGTTCTATTCTTCGAGCCTCTTTGGTTTTGGGCTCTATTGTTAAGGCGGCAGCATATGTCAGTGTCTGTGCTTGTGTTTGTGGTTGTTGTGTGACTTTATTGGTTAACCCTCCAATTTGTTGTAGCAAATCTTGGTTTCCTATTTTCGTCCTCTAACTTCTCAGCCTTCTCTTGCAACGTTTGTATTTGTAAGTCTTTGACTGGATTCGATGCTCTCTTTAGTTCAAGTCTTAATCGCCTATTTTCCTCGTTTAGGCAGGACTGCTAGCTTCAAGGCTAGTTATTTGGAAAGCAGAGGGAAACACTTTGTCTGTAATGACGGTTAACAGAGCAGATGAAGCATGCGTTAGCTTTTAACTAAGCTCCTACGAACATGTCATGTCAAGACCTATCTTATCTCCAAACTGAACTATTTTTCGCATGCACTTCCCTTGACGGTTACCATGGCCGACAAATTTCAGGCAGCATCCGGACGTTTCCTGAGCACCGGTCCTGTTTTTAAAGTCCGATATGCCACCCTGACTCTGCCGCAGCTGACGGGCGGTATCGGTTTAATTCATGTCTATAACCGTGCGCGATCGCTTTATCTCAATACTGTGCGTCACATGTGGACCTCTCCCCACGTTAATCTGACGACCACCTTGATATCTGAAGTGGATCTACACTCTCTGCATTCCCCGGTTTGTGTAGGACACATGTCACCGGCACTCGCCCACATAAGAGAGTTCTTTATTGCCCACAGCTACTTAAGATCAGACCTTCCGCTGACACGGATGCCCAGCACAAAAGACTATTATCGCCTTTATCAACAGCAGTAGCCTGTCAATACGGGCCGGCTGCTGTGGCCGAGCAGTTCTAGGCGCTTCAGTCCGGAACCGCGCTGCTGCTACGGTGGTTCGGATCCTGTATCGGGCATGGATGTGTGTGTTGTCCTTAGCTTAGTTAGGTTTAAGTAGTTCTAAGTCTAGGGGATTGATGGGCTCAGATGTTAAGTCCCATAGTACGGAGAGCCATTTTGTCAATACGGTCGCACACAGACATCCAGAAATTGGCTGGAACACAGTGTGACGAGCACTACACACGCCCTTTCTACCTACGACGGTGCGTTCATTGTGGCACGTGGTTGTGAATGGGAAGTTCGCTACTCGTCAGAGGCTACATTCCATTCGCCTGACGGACGGCCTCTAGTGTCCGACATGCTCAGTCGTTGACTCGGATGCACACCGCCTGACTTGAGCCACGACCAACGACTGCTGGCTACTCACGCAGCGCATGCTGGCATTATTCTTACGGCGATTGCTGGAGTCTATCTCCCCTGATGATATATTGCGCCCCGATACTTTCCACAGACCAGGACGAACGCTCTTAATTGGATAAAAGATATGGCCCTTTACCACATATTTCGTGATGCTCATAAAGGCACACTCGACTTTTGGTCCCTACTGATGTCGACACATACATTCTTCAGCCGCCACTCGAAGTACAGAACCCACTTCGCTAATTATTTAGGTTCGTTATTTACGGACACTCCTGCTCACTGGGGCGTGCCGGGTACGAGATGCTGCAACTGAAGAAGAATACTAGAGCATATTGATCCACTACGGACGGAATAGGGGGGGGGGGGGGGGAGGGGCCCTACCAACAAACGAGAAGACGACTCGGACGCTCGGCTAAGGCAGTTGTAGGACCTTTTTCTGATAAAACAAAATTAATTCCATAGATAAAAAATCTAACAAATAAAATAAAAATAAATAAAACAACATAGACAAAACCGCTAAATCCTCTACCTGATCCTTCGATCCTAGAACTCGTTGCGTGGGTATGGCGACGGGATGGCCAGGCCTTGGGTTTCCACCCCTGCCCTACCCATAGCCCTACTCCTGCAGCGGTTCCTTAAGGAAAAAACAAAAAGAAAAGGAAGAGGTCCCAGATTCGAATCCTGGTCCGATACATACCGGGTGATCAAAAAGTCAGTATAAATTTGAAAACTGAATAAATCACGGGATATTGTAGATAGAGAGGTACAAATTGACACACATGCTTGGAATGACATCGGATTTTATTAGAACCAAAAAAATACAAAAGTTCAAACAATGTCCGACAGATGGTGCTTCACCTGATCAGAACAGCAATAATTAGCATTACAAAGTAAGACAAAGCAAAGATGATGTTCTTTACAGGAAATGCTCAATATGTCCACCATCATTCCTCAATAATAGCTGTAGTCGAGGAATAATGTTGTGAACAGCACTGTAAAGCATGTCTGGAGTTACGGTGAGGCATTGGCGTCGGATGTTGTCTTTCAGCATCCCTACAGATGTCGGTCGATCACGATACACTTGCGACTTCAGGTAATCCCAAAGCCAATAATCGCACGGACTGAGGTCTGGGGACCTGGGAGGCCAAGCAAGACGGAAGTGGCGGCTGAGCACACTATCATCACCAAACGACACGCGCAAGAGGTCTTTTAAGCGTCTGGCAATATGGGGTGGAGCGCCATCCTGATAAACATCGTACGTTCCAGCAGGTCTTTATCAGCCAGGCTGGGGATGATGCGATTCTGTAACATATCGGCGTACCTCTCACCCCTCACGGTAGCAGTTACGTTTTGCTGTCCAGCGCCATCTGTCGGACATTTTGTGAACTTTGTTTTTTTTTTGTTCTAATAAAACCCCTTGTTATTCCAAGCATGTGTGTCAATTTTTACCTCTCTATCTACATTATTCCGTGGTTTATTAAGTTTTCAAATTCATATAGACTTTTTGATCACCCGGTATTTTCACTCGTCGCCATCGATTCCGCTTAACTTCCCAATGCAGCTGATAGCAATGATCCCTCTCCTTTCCTTTCTTCCCCCTTCTCCACTTTCGGTTTACATACAATTACAAATATTCTCGACGTTGTAATAGCTCTGTGTGGCTCAATGGGCGTATACATGTTTTTCAACTGATGGCCGTTTCGGGGAGTTGCTTGTCCGTAACCTACCCTACTTATCCAACATTAGAAAGGGGGCCTATAGTTTAACGTGGAATCCGATCCATGAGTCGTTTCTAAGGGCTCCTCACGTCATTGAGAGGTGGAGGCTAGATTAAAGGTAGCTGAAAATTTCTGTGATCCGACAGGGCTTCAATTCCACATCTCGGTTTCCAAACACGCGCTGTACCTCGACATAGCCGTATTCGACTTCCTTGCTATTTATTGCTGGCTAATTCAATAAAATTTGCTGTATACTGTCTGGCTCGGGGTGCCCGAAACATATTACTCAGAATGGAGGCACCAATTTTCCTTTCCTTATCTTGTTTTACACACTTTTAACTATCACTACGCCGACAAAATTTCTTATTTTGTTGAGGAATATTCTCAAAGTATTTTGTTTCAGCAGACCTATGGTCTCCGCACCTCATTACAGAGAAATTACATTTTGTTTCATTTCTTACACCCAGTTATTTTTGTAGCTGTATCGCACTGAAAATACCTTCATGACAGAGAAAATGTTGACGGTATGCGCGGTGTGTTTAAACACGAAATTGTTCCGTTCACTCTCAGTACTTCGTGTTGAAAACAGTAATGCACATTTGACTCTTTACCTTCAAACTTGCATTCAGTACTGGTCCGTTCTGTCTCGAATTTGTTTTTCCGACAGTGTTGTACGTTAACTGTCTCTGCACACACTACCGCGATCATGGTAATCGACGTTTCGAGCAATAGCTATGAAACAACAGCTCAGAATTTGTTGTGTACTCTTTTGTGTTTTATGTTTCGGTGATTACATGTTACAGACATTTGCTGATGTGAAGGTATTTGCACAGAAACAAATGTAATTGGAGCAACACACGGAATAAATAATAATTACGTTGTTACTCCGTAACGAGCTACCGGCCACACGGCTCTCTTGTAATGAAATACTCAGAAAATGCGACGTGGCACAGTAATTAGCACACTGGATTCACATTCGGGAGGACGACGGTTGAAATCCACGTCCGGCCATTCAGATTTAGGTTTTCTGCGATTTCTCTGAATCGCTGCAGGCAAATGACGGGATGCCATGTGAAAAGGGCACGCCCGATTTCCTTCCCCATCCTTTCATAATCCGAGCTTATGCTCCTTCTCAAGTGACTACGCTATCGACGATACGTTAAACCCTAATCTTCCTTCCTTACTCGTAAAATATTCCTGAACAACCTCTGAAATTTTGTCGGTGGAGATTAGGTTCACACTGTAGACTGTTATTTTCAAAGATAGAAACGTATGGCCATAGCTTTCGTCACTTACTGTTCCATAATATTTGAAATACAATCATCCTGCTTCTTTCTTTGTAGATAAAATACGGTAAAAGTTGGCAAAAGCACTTCACTCCAGCGCTGTAACATGTGGGGTCACTTAAAGCAGATACACTTTGTGACGATTCTGCTTACATCACAAAAACTTTTTTGCTATTGAATATGAATTCGTGCAGCAGGAAGACGAATTAAGGAATCGTAGAGAAAGTACCTCAGTACACACTGCACTGTCTGACAGTATAAAAAATGCTAACATTAGAGAAGAACTTGAAGTGGTAAATTTAAATGAATATATTAAGGAATACAATAACAATATGCAGAACCAAGTCACAAGAACAGAGAGCGATACATTGCTAAAATTAATGATGAATTATTAAACAAAGAGCAGAAGATGTCTATGAAGACGTAGGAAAATCTGAATAATTTCAACCAAGAAGACATAACAGGCAACTGCCTAAATACAAAAAGAAGAATAAGAAGAAATTTTGTCAGAAGAGTAGTTAAGTTATGCTAGATATTGTGAGAAACAAGATATGCATAAGCTCACACCATACGTGTGAAGATCACGAGGTGAAGTTCGTTTCTTTTACTTTTTGTAACAATTTAACCTTTCCGCTGACATTTCGTGGAAGTAATTTTTTCAATGTCTATGAATATATAAACATGTCCACTGTTATCAGCCATTGGCAAAAAGAGAGAGCGAAAAAATTAGTGAGACACTATTTGTTGTACCTATCTTCTTCCACCATATCGTACCTTCTGATAGGTGTGCGAATAATATGCTGCATACTTTCTTTGGAGTGTAAACAGTTAACAAAAAGATCTACAGTTATTTCTTGAAGGACAATGTAGGAGCACAAACCGCCAATTCCTCTATGCCACTATTACGATGTGATGTTGATCATAAAATAATTCCTATTATAGGAGGGTTTGATCATACCGTTGTTGAACAATCGCTAGAATCAATCATAACACCTAAAGTCTATGGACATCCATTCGAGACTCTGTTAGGAGGAACGAGTTCTTTTATCTAGATGTAGTGTATTGTATATCGGACTGCACTTCAACGAAAAAGTACTCAAGCAGCATAGTTCGACGACGAGGGATGTGGATTACAAAATGGTTCAAAGGGCACTGAGCAGTATGGGACTTAACTTCTGAGGTCATCAGTCCCCTAGAACTTAGAACTACTTAAACCTAACTAACCTAAGGACATCACACACATCCATGCCCGAGGCAGGATTCGAACCTGCGTCCGTAGCGGTCGCGCGGTTCCAGACTGACGCTCCTAGAATCGCTCGACCACACCGGCTAGCGATATGGATTACACAATACTTGTTCTACTACCTCTTGAGTATTGTTTATCAGGGACCTTTATCAGCTTAGATAATCTGAGGAGGTTGGAAGTATCAAAATAATGGTTTCACAATTTGTCACGGATCTGCTTAGTCACAGAAATGTTAACAATCTTCAGTGTCTGACGCTACTGAAAAGGTGAAGTGCATTGCATAAATAAGTAGTATTAAAAGACCTAGAACCTACTTTTAAGACGAATCAATATATTGTTTGCCGCACACTTCTCAAAAACGACCACGATATAAAATTTGAGAAATTCGGTTTGATAAGTGGGCGTGCCGTCTTTGAGAGTAATTTGAAAGGTGGTAAATGATACTACAGGACACCCTTAACCGTACACTATATGATGGCTTCTGGAACCAGCTAGCTCCTGTTATTATTGTGCTCAAAGGAACCCCCACCCCCACCAACCCAATATTTTTGTTCGCGTCATCTATAGTACAGGTATGAAAAGTGGTAATGTGTTGAATTGGTTTTGTACGTTTGTACCTATTTATGTTTTATTGTGTTACATGTTTGTTAATTATGCGACATCCAAAGCAAAAGAAGACGTCTTAATAAGCCGAGGCGTCCACCAACAGCAATTAAAAGGCTGGTTGAAGCATCTGGTGGGAAACTCAGAAATCAATTGAGCAAATGCGTCCCAGAGAATATCCAAGAAGAAACGAATGATTATAATACTTACTAATCATGAAATATACTAATAAAAGGTCATTCAACGATGCTAATAGTTATTGGAAAGGGACCAAATTAAACGAATTGAGAGATGTTTAGTGTCTGCTTTTCTGACCGGACGTGTCTATTGGTAGGAACCGCATATTTTAGAATTACGTAAGGGTACTGGCGAACAGCAGAACATGTTCTGCCCTACGTTTTGTGTGAGTAGCTACTGAACATTTGTATTTGTAATTTATCTAAAATATTGGTAAGACTTAGTTCAGACAGACAGCACCTAAAGTGGTAGAGAACCATTATTTTTATTTTGAGGGCAAAAAGTGGTCTCTTCAGCTAAATACTATTTCTTTAATACTTTTCCTATAGAACAAACGAGGCAAAGACAGTAAGAACAGTGGGAAGAGTACAGGATTTCAGAAGTAAAGTCCACTGTAATGGGGATGTATTAAAACGGTAAGTTTTGTGTTTTTTTTAATGAAACTTGAGAGCTGAATATTTGCTGAGTCACACGTAAAACTAATTTTAATTAAACTGAATGGTCAGTAAGTTGCAATGAAAGCTGGTGCAATAGATGAAGTTGAGATTTAAGACTTCTACACCAATTAAAATCATTTGTACGAATTTTAAGTGACCATAAGAATTTCAGCCAAATGGCAAAGATTAGTTTGAGTATTGTGTTGTCATTTATTAATTTATTTTAATACAAAGTCAGCCTAAGTTATTTATTTTACTTCATTTGTTGTAAGTGCTGCGATGTTGTAAGGTGTCCTATTTTAGGATAGTACCCCAATCCGGGATAGATGGATATTTGGCCTCTGGATAGTGCTTCCGCCGTTTTAGTATCCTGTTAATCAAAAAGCACACCACTCGCGCACCGTGCTTGTAGTTCATTATTTAATATATCTTGCATTTCAACGTAATGCTTTGTACATACTATGTAAGAAGCTGCGTGGAAAGTAGTTTGATATATTATTATTATTTAATAGTGATATATCACATTTAATAGCAATAATTCATTACATGATTCGATGGTACAGTCTCGTTTGGCAAGTAGCACTGATGCCTGATCTCGAATACTGCTACAGCGCCTGATTTCGACCATACAAAAACTGGGCCCCTGTAAAGATTTCAGAAGGTCTGGGAAGAGAAGGAAGTATTGGACAGAGAAAAAATAAGAAGAAGGCACTGCTGCGACAGAGAAACATGGCTGGGGAACTACAACTGTGAAAACTGCAGATGATAGCCTCAGTGTAGTTGCAAGGTTACTATTAATATAATCAAACTTATATTATCTCAACATCACTTTTTTGTAATAAAACAATATTCCTATAGCTCTACAGTCTTGAATTTTCCTTATGGTATAACCCTACCCGAAATTAGTAAAGCCACTATCCTAAACTGCGCACCCTTTTAGTACAATCTCAAAAATGCCCAAGTTTCTTTGACAAAATTTATGAAACACACTGAAGAGCAAAAGAAACTGGTGTAGGAATGCGTATTCAAATACAGAGATGTGTAAACAGCCAGAATACGGCGCTGCTGTCGGAACACCTATGTAAGACAACAAGTGTCTGCCACAGTTGTTAGATCGGTTACTGCTGCTTCACGAGAGATGACACACAGCATCTTCGAGGTAGCGATGAAGTGGGGATTTTCTCCCACGACCATTTCACTAGTATATCGTGAATCCAGTCCAACATCAAATCTCTGACATCGCTGCGGCCGGAAAAAGATTCTACAAGAACAGGACCAACGACGACTGAAGAGAATCGTTCAAAGTGACAGAAGTGCAACCCTTCCGCAGATGGCTGCAGATTTGAACGTTGGGCCATCAACAAGTGTCAGCGTCCGTACCATTCAACAAAATTTCATCGATATGGGCTTTCGGAGCCGAAGACCCACTCGTGTACCCTTGCTGACTGCACGACGCAAAGCTTTACGCCTGGTCTGTGCCCGCCAACACCGACATTGGACTGTTGATGTCTGAAAACATGTTAACTGGTCTGACGGGTCTCGTTACGCTTTGCATCGAGCGGATGGACGAGTACGCGTATGGAGACAGCCTCATGAATTCATGCACCCTGCATGCCAGCAGGTGGCTGTTCAAGCCGCTGGAGGCTCTGTAATGGCGTGGAGCATGTGCAGTTGCAGTTATATGGGACCTCTCATACATCTAGATACGACTCTGACAGATGACACATACGTAAGCATCCCGTCTGGTCACCTACATCCATTCATGTCCATTGTGTATTCCGACGGACTTGGGAAATTCCAGCAGGGCAATGCGACGCCCCACACGTTCAGAATTGCTACATAGTGTCTCCAGGAATACTCCTCTTCTGAGTTTAAACACTTCCGCTGTCCGAGTTCGATTCCCGTCGGGGTCAGGGATTTTCTCTGCCTCGTGATGACTGGGTGTTGTGTGCTGTCCTTAGGTTTAAGTAGTTCTAAGTTCTAGGGGACTGATGACCTAAGATGTTAAGTCCCATAGTGCTCAGAGCCATTTGAACTTCTCCAGAGATGAAAATTATTGAGCATATCTGGGATGCCTTGTGACTTGCGGTTCTGAACAGATCTCCACTACACTCGTACTCTTACGGATTTATCGAAGGCCCTACATGATTCATGGTGTCAATTCCTGCAGCACTACTTCTGACACTAGTCGAGTTCATCCCTCATCGAGTTATCGCTCTTCTGTGAGCTTGCGGGAGCCATACACGATAATAGGCTGGTGTGCCAGTTTCTTTGTCTCTTCAGTGTATAATCTGTTGACTCTCGCTATAAAAGGTTATATAATAATCAAAATAAATTACGTTTTACTTACATCAGTAATTTTCGGAGAACTTCCAGCTGATTTTTAACGAACCATATCCTCAGATTTCCTTAACTCTCCAAAAAATAAGAGATATTACTCTACGGAGGTGATTTTAGAGAAGGGTAATGATTGTCCTCACATTATTAAAATTTCTGCCAGAACACTCTAAGTCGTTCTTGGATTTAGCTTAAAACTGTTCGTCCAGATGCGTTCAATTTGGGCTGAGTGATGGTAAATGCGCAAATTAATTTTACACAATTGTAGCTGTTCGCTAGCATCATCGCTGGTTTGTTGGAAACAAAAAAGAAACCAGTAGTGATACTTGAACAGGCGACAATAAGGTCTCACGCCCCTCGTAATACCAATAAACGATCGGTTATTAATAAAGATATTTTATTAATTCTGCTACGTCAAGAAACGCTATCAGTGATTAAACAGCTGCTTAGTCACACATCTGCTAGCGTAAAAGACGATCACATTACCGATAACTCTGTTACTACCCGAAGCTGTATTCGTTATCGGTTTAAAACCGTTGAGTTGGCCTTCTTGGCGTGATAGGCCGCGTTGTACGATTCTAAAGAGATGTGGGACCCTGCAAGCTACAGAGAAGTAGTACAATTAGGACTGAAAAACACGACGTATTTTCACAGGAAAACTCGCAAGCTGCATTACATAATAGTTGAAGAGAAATCAGGATCGTTCTAGAGAATATCAATGTGCTATTGTGGTTAAAAGATACAAGAAAATAAATATAATATTATAGCCAAGTTTCATCCGCTTTAGTGGAACACACAGAAAGGTGCGGTGCAAGAATACCAGTATGAACATAATTCAATGTAATTTCAGTATCGTGCAATAAATTTTAATAATAGTGCTTAGGGCAACATCATCTTAATAACAAGTATTTTACTGGCTATTTACGTATCTATCTTCGATAAACGCTTAGAAGATAAACAATAGTCCCGAAAAGCAACTTTCCCTCGTTCTGCATACATTTATTCATGTCGTGCAGTATTCGTTCCAGGTATAGTAAGTAATGCGGCAGAGAAGATCTGTTCCGGTAAATGGCAACGAGAAGAAAACGCAAGATTTAAACGAGTGCTCCTCTGTCCTCCATCCGCCGTAACCGTAGCTGTGCGTCATCGAATGTCGGCCAAGGAAAGATCCTCTTAACCGCTATTAAGAGCTATTACGTATGTAAATCACTTGCATGCAAATTTTCCTAAACGCGCTTTACGTAACAATAAATAAAAATCTCTTAGCTACTGGGTCTCGTCTCTTTTCGTGACATTCATAAACAGCAGCACACCCTTTTTCTGAATGATCTCACATGACATCGTTCGAAACGTCAGAGATAGGCGTTAAATTGCTGCATACAACGTAGGCACATGGCTTACGTCAATGTAGGACACATCCGACAACGATAAAATTAGTTGTCAAGCAGATGTGGCTAATCCCTTCTGTTTTACATACCGTTATTGAGAAAAGTTTTTCTCTCGCGACATTGAATTACTATCTCTGGAGGTGGGAAGACGGCCACTGCTAATACCGGAAAACATTCGATAATAAATAAGAAATTTTCTTCCACGAAATATTACTTTATTCAGTAAGTGTTACAAACTTACTACTTATGATTTATAATACTAACAAAAGGACGTTGCACATTAAGGCAAATATCACCCAATCACGCCTGTTACAACCTATTATTAAATACCAATCTAAAGATGAATTAAGCTCTACATTCACAGCACAGGTACCCTTAAAATGTATGAACGACTAGAACAATACCTCCCACCTAAAGAGGTAGTACTTTTCTAAAGTTTGTTACAGTATTACCAGCCACTTATCACGTATTCTTATCAAAGTATCCCCATTTGGATTGGAATCTCCTTACCTTTCACTTCCTTCACTTACTTACATCACTTGTTTTCTCCAGTCCTCTCATGTAGGGTGAGTACGTTGAGGATATCTTTCAGCGTTTAAGTCTCTAGCTCTCACTAAATTTCGTTGACTTTCTCCGTAAATGAGGAACATATCGACTTGTTCTTCGAAGGGATACATAATTCACATTCGCTTAATAGGACGACACTAGTCGTACCACTTCTATTAGTGTTGTATTGTGAAACCGTCGAATGGTGTTTACATGCCAATGGCACTTTACATGGATAGGCCGTATTCGGCAAACATTTACTATTTGCATGATATACTAAAGAGAATTGTCAGAGCATGTGCTTCGATAAGTGCCGAAGTGATAAGGAATAGCTCTCAATCCATGATAAGAAGATTGCAGCACTGCATTGATACCAATGGTCATCACTTCGAACACCTTCTGCCACCTTTTTGACCTTCGTTGACCTTCAAAGATCTTACTGTTGCACGTCATTGGATTCGTCTCGATAGCCGCTATCAGAAAATAAGTACCAAACTATAGCATCCTAATTAAAAAAGAAAGTTCACCTTGATATCCCTGACGCGACCCCACCTAGTAACAAAAACCCAACGTTGTATTATGTCCCCCTCTGTCCAATGCAACATTTGTTCCACAAACTTTTCAGCTACTATCGTACTTTTGGAGCTATTCTAGGTGGCAATAGTTAGTGATTCACCCTGTGGATATATATAATAAAATTATATCATATGACCTTATGAATTTCCATCACAGTATTGTGTAAAAATCTGAAGTAAGTCGGTCCAGAACTTATCGAAATTTTTGATAATTTTTATAATTTTCCCTTTATTTACTACATCTTTACATGCTTATTACGTATTATATTAAAAATACGTATTAAAAAAACGCGTGTATTCGAATTCAACATTAAGTCGAAATTTCATAGCAATCGTGAAGAACTTTCGGATATTTATTTTTTGGAAATTTGTGGTAAGTTCCTGTGGAACCAAACTGCCGAGGTCATCGGTCGGTACGCTTATACACTACTCAATCTAACTTAAACAAGCTTACGCTAAGGACAACACACACGCCCATGCCCGAGGGAGGACTCGAACCTCCGACGAGGGGAGCAGCACGACCCGTGGCGAAGGGCCTCAAACGGCACGGCTACCGCTCGCCGGTCGGAGATTTAACATTCTGAACAAATGCATATTTACAGTTTTGTTTATCTAGATGAAAATGTATGTTTGCACAAAGTCTTAAATATCTGAATATTCCTCACCGATTCCTCTGAAATTTTTACTCAGCGTTGCATTCAAAAACGCCCGTATTTTTATGCACTACGGAAGCGCCATGTGTATATCATATGGCACTCTAGCAGGTATGTAAAAAAATGTGCATATTCGAATTTCAAAGGAATAGGTGAAGATACGCGATTTTGAAAATACGAACATTTACATTTTTATTTATATACATGAGGTACGACGCGCTGCGACAACATGTTGTTTCCTGCACTTACTGTCTTGTTAATAATTACCTTGAATGACACCCGTTTCTTTGAGACATTGTTATTTTGTTCGCTGTGCCATCTCGTTTGTGTGGGCAAATGACATTTTCCTTTGACCCCAAACCCGTGAAATAATTTTATTTGTACTGTGATCGGTACCTCTGTGTACTTGCGGAGTGGAAACTCATCGAATGCGGTTCATGTTTATTTTGTTTCTTCGTATATGAATTAACACCATCGATCAAATTCCGTATTAAGCTACAATACAAAAAAGTGGTAAAATTATTAGATAAATACAGCTACAAAGTCACCAAAAACTGGCATTTTGTAATACAGATAATTTCTGCAACATGACTCGTCGTTCATCTGGGCATCACATAAAAGAGACGTTTAATATGTTTCATGTAGATTGTCTCAGGAGTCCGTATGTCACTAGTCCTCATGTCTGAGGATCACTTTCGCTTCCACTGAATTAAATTCACAAAAAAAGGGATCGGTGGGGATGACATTCAGTGATATCCGTGAAATTCTTTCAGACGTGCTGATATGTACATGGACGTCTGCAGCTACATCAGTTTCCCACAAGCCACCTTACGGCCTTTTGTGTAGGGTATCACTCTATCATTTCCACCATTTCCTGTGCCATTCGCGAATGGTGCGCGGGAATAATCGGTAAGCCTCTCTATTAGACAAAAATTCTTTGGTTTTTCCCGTCATAATCATTTTGCGAAACATATATTAGAGCGAGGTGTATGTTGCATGACTCTTCTTGGAACATATGGTTTTGGAATTTTAACAGTAAACTTCTGCGTGATGCACAACGCTTCTGTGGTAACGTTTGCCACTGAATGTGAACACGCATCTCTGTGACACTCAAGCGCTTAGTGTATGAAAACATGACGAAACACTCAACACATCTTTGGCTCTTCTTCACCTCTTCAGGTAATCCTACATTACTAGTATCCACAGTGACGAGCAATATTCAAGAAGCTGTCGAGCGCAATGTTTCTAAGCTGCCGCCTTCGTCAGTAAACTAAATTTCCTTAGAATAATTCTAATAAACTGCAGGCTGGTATTTTTACTTTCTACAACAATTTTACGGTATTCGTTCCACTGCATGCCAGTCTGAACGCATACTCGCTGATATATTACGTTAGTTTCTGTTTTCCGTGACTCAGCTGGGTAACCGAACACTAACAGTTATTTCAGCCTACTTGTGAGGTTGGAAAAGAGTATGCAAACAACGCGAGAAACGTATGCCTGAACATACACTATGTGATAAAAAGTCGCGCAGTTCCAGACTGTAGCGCCTAGAACCGCTCGGCCACCCCAGCCGGCGATTATATAGTCATCTTTAGTGCATGTAATAACAAGTGACATTAGTCCAAAGAGTCACTTATTAAACAATATTGGTGTACAGATCACAGAAGTCAGCTGACAGGTCTTCTGTAACCTCTAATCAAATGTTATTTACTTGTGACTCTTTGGACCAATATCACCTGTTATTATATGCGCTGGAGATGAGTATGTAATCGTTGAAATATGGATCTGCTGTAATAAGATGACGGATTTAGTGATCGATTGCTGTTATTTTCTCCAACGACCGCTGCGCAAAACAGGATCACATGAATTCCAGTCTGATTAAGACCACTGTCCAGCGCGAAACTGAATACCGCCTGATAGTGTTGGCATGCGATGTGGTAAAAAGGAATGTAATCAGAGCAGAGACGAAAGGAAGAATTGTTCTACTGACGATACGGGCCGCTAACGGAGACATCCACTAACATAAGCTACTCTGATTAAGGACCCCGGTGCCTGGGGACAAGCATATCGTAAACGGCGAAGCTGGTCGGCGATCGCGTACAGCTGTCGTGAGCCTCTATGGGAACTCTTCAAAAAAATGGTTCAAATGGCTCTGAGCACTATGGGACTCAACTACTGTGGTCATAAGTCCCCTAGAACTTAGAACTACTTAAACCTAACTAACCTAAGGACATCACACACATCCATGCCCGAGGCAGGATTCGAACCTACGACCGTAGCGGTCGTGCGGTTCCAGACTGTAGCGCCTTTAACCGCTCGGCCACTTCGGCCGGCCTGGGAACTCTTCGTTCATCCATATTTAAACTGGATGAAGGTGGGACACAGATGGTATAATTTTTACTAAAAATGAAACTCCTCCAGCTGTACTTAAGATTTGATATTTATTTGGCTACTGGTTTCGACGTTGCGTCAACGCCATCTTCAGGCCCGTACACTTTGATGAAATCATTTGTGTGTGGCTCAGTACTAGAAGTCCGCGGTGAGACCAACACGTGCTCCACATGGATGGCGGGCAGTAACTAGTGGGAAGTGGTTGAAGGGGGCGGGGGGGAAACCACGAGTAGGCTACAATGCGTTCGATGTTTACATTAGGACCATTGACAATTTAAAAAATATCGAGAACCCGATATATCGATATTTTTAAAAAATATAATTATCAGCCCTATATAAATCGGAAAGAAGTATCTATACATCGACGAAAAACATTTCGAAGTACCGGCCTATAAAAATACCGGCTGCACACTGTAACTATACTGCCAGTTTTAGAGCTGTATATAGCTGTGTATTTAAGTATTGATTTATTATTACAGTGGAGCGCCAAAGAAACTGTTATAGGCATGCATATTCAAATACAGATATATGTAAACAGGCAGAATACGGCGCTGCGGTCGGCAACGCCTATATAATACAACAAGTGACTAGCACATTTATTAGATCGGTTACTGCTGCTACAATGGCAGCTTATCAAGTGGGTTTGAACGAGGTGCTACAGTCGGCGCACATTGTTGAACCTGGGGATCCGCAGCAGACGGTCGTTACGTATTCCCTTGCTGACCCAATGACATCGTCACTTCCGGTTTCAGTGAACCGTAGATCAGTGAAAATGTGGTCGGACGAATCAACTTTATTGTTACATCAGTTTGATGTTCCTTTCCTGATACGCCGTAACCCAGTCGATCGGTTGCTCGAAACAAGCGTCGCGCCATGAACTCAGGCCGTTTGGGGCATTATTATGCTATAGGATACATTCACATGGATACGCATGCGGTCTGTCACAGTATCCAAAGGCACGATGACAGCTGTGGGCGATGTGAACGTTATTGCGCATCACCTGCATCGCCTCATGCTTGATGACTTCCCCGAAGGAAACAGCGTAATTGTCAGTGTCACAAGACTATAATCGTGCTACAATGAATTGAGGATACTAACAGTGAACTCATGTTGAGGTCATGATTACCAAATTCGCCTGATTTGAAACAGAAGGAACACATCTGCCAATGCCATCGAGCGCCAGCTACGCGTCCACAAACCGACGGCCCGAAATCCACGAGAATTGCATGACCTGGGCGAAGACATCTGCACCTCGCACATCCGGAAGCCTACCAAGGATTTTCCGAATCCATACCGCGCAAAATCGCTGTTGTAATTCTCCCCGAAGGTGGCCCAACATGCTGTATCAGCGTATGTTGTTGGCACCAGCTCATTTGAGACAAGGTCGCTGATTGGAGCCAGTTAAACTTTACAATATTGGGAATATTACCAAAGAACTGAAACCAGTTTCTTTGTACGTGCTGTTTACAGGACTAACGTCGCAAGAGCCCTGTTTCTGTAGGTCGTAGGAGGAAAAGCAGGAATCGCATGTACCAAATACGGTGCTCTCTTTGAATGATAATAAATTATTTGTGAAATACACTGCCGGAAATGGAAACTGGTACAACATGAACACTTTGACCAAATGTTGTAAAACAGATACTCCTGTATTTCTGAGCCTGTGAGATTATTTATTAAATCTTCATCCTTATGCCAGCTCATGTTTAGTGTTTTTAGTACACAGAAATCCGTGATGGCTGTTGGTTGTGACTAACATTACGGGAACTTTTCAGGTGGAGACAGCAACACAGCATGCCCGGTAGTACACATGCAGGCTACCGCTATCTTTAGGACTTTGGGAAAAGCCAGATTCTTGCCATTAGAGACGTGGGAGCATCATATCGGCAGGTAAAATCATTGTCATAAGGCACGTGGTGGGGGAGGGGGCGGGGGCATCATATCGGCAGGTAAAATCGGCAGTTGGCGTATCGCAATGACTGCAGAACTGGTGGTGAGGAGATAAACCCAGAACAACAGGGTAACGACGCTTGTCCTTATACAAGGACTACACCATGAGCAGATCGCAGTATTGTACGACCAGCTCTTACAATAGATCTGTATCAGCTATCTTACCTGCGTTAATAACTTCAAGAACTGCTCCATGTGCTATCCTACATGTGACTGTATGTAAAGGACTGTCTCATTCACGTAGTTCCACAGGGAAACTTCAATATTTGGACTAGTTATATAGTATTGTATGTACTGTAGCTGCTCTGGACACAATTTTTGTGGCGATATGAGATTCGTATGTATCAATATTCTCCTTACAAATTAGGCTACTAACTATGAAGGTAGGTAGTCCATCATACAACTATATTTGCAGTGTTTAAGCCTTTTATTAAAACTGAGTCATGATACCTGTATAAGCACCTGCTATGTGTATGAAGATGTTATGGGGGTATCCGTTTTTTATGAATGATCTTGAAATTTTTTAACCAATAAAGTCAGAAAAAAATTGAAAATTTGTGTGTTTTGGGTGTGTAGAATATAATTACTCAGTGTAGCTTAAGTTCACACATAGGCTCTCATTTTTGAGATACTACTTTTATCGTACGTTTGTTTCAAGTAAAAATGAAAAAGGAAATTTATTTAGGGAGTCTCTTTTCGGATTCTGATACTGTATTGGAGAATCGTCAATTTTCACGTTCCACTCAACACTCCACAATCAAATGCCTTTTTACCTTTAATTCAACAAACGTCTTGATAAAAGCACTCACTTTATTCGTCGCTCCCATGATCAAAGCTCACATTGCACTGTAGCTGTTGTTACGAGCGAATCAGTTTATCCACAAGTTCTTTGAAATTATCCACCTTCAGTTTTTCCAAAAAATCATGTCACAGAATTTTGATGACTTTTATCCTGATTGGAAGTGAATGGCTTTAAAAAGTTTTATGATATGTCCTACATTGTACTCACCTGCATTGCTGTATCTAATCAGATCCTGGGCTTCTTTTGATTTGAACAACTGATTGCAGAGGATTCTACAGCTAACTGTTCGACAAAGTTTTTCATAGGTTACAATTTTATACGCAGTGGTGAAACAAAGCTTTTTCATTGTTTTATTAATTTTTGTGGTAATTTTTTTGTTAGAAGAAGTTATTAGTGTTTAATTTCCATGAATATTGTTTGTCTGTAGCACCGCTGTCCGAATCGTACAGGATCCAGCAGTATTTTGTGTAGCTGGTTTGTCGTCTACATAAAATGGCAGTGAATTTAAAATGCTTTCAGGCTTTATACCAATATGCCGTACAGTCTACTGCTATGAGGATGTTTCTTAAAAACTGTCGAAAAAACTTTTGCAATACCTGCATATCTGCAGACGTCTGTGGGCTTACATAGGAGGAGCAGAATAAAGCTAAAAATACGATCTGTTAGATAAAAACATAAAAAATAAAGTCAATCTACTCGAAAGTAACGACAAGTTTATGGAATCGTAACCTGCTGCTGAACTGCGCTCAATGCCGTTTTGCTGGACCCTGTGCGTTGTATAAAGTGGCTTCAAAACGTACTTTACCCGCCATTATGGCAAGGCAAGTAACTTTTATTGATTGTTGCACCACACATCACATACCACTAATACACGGCACAGTTTTTCACCATTGGCACCATGTCTCCGTAAACTACGGTAGGAATATTTTACCGGTCGTTCAGTTTCTCCTGCGAAGGCTCAGTCTATACATTGTGCGGTCGGTTAAGTGAAATTGAAAGCAGATAAGAGTTTCTGCTCAAACGAATATAGGGTCACATCTACAACAGCAGAAAATGGTATAAAGGCAACAGAATTCATTATGAACAGGAAAGTAGGTCAGAGAGTGAGCTACTGTGTAAAGTTCAGTGATAGTATTGTTCTCATCAGACTCCAGAGAAAACCAACTTCGACGACGATTAAGCAGGTATACAATACGACGTCGCAAGCAGAACACGAAGAGACAGAGAAAGACTGTGAGCATACTGAACTGATAATTCAGTATGTAAAGGGAGATGAAATTCTAACAATATGTGCTAAGTAGTAAGAATGAGAGAGGAGATGGACTAATTGAGTTCTGAAATAAATTTCATATGGTATTAGCCAGCACTCTGTTCAAAAATCACGAGGAGGAGGTATACTTGGAAAAGACCCGGAGACACGGAAAGTTTCCAGCTGAATTATATTATGATCAGACAGAGATTGCGAAATCAGATACTGGATTGTAAGGCGTATCCAGGTGTAGATAGAGAATCAGATCAGAATTTACTAATGATGAAGAGCAAACTGAAATTTAAGGGAACCGTCCGGAAGAATCAACGTGGAAGGAAGTAGGGTACTGAAGTACTGCGGAATAACGGAACGCATTAGAAGTTCTCCAAGGATGTGGATAGTGTGATAAAGATTACCAATGTAGACAAATCGGTTGAAGAGGAGTGGACATTTCTGAAAAGGGCAGTCATATACGATGGGCATTTAGGCATAGCTACAAGGAAGGTAACTCCAAACAAACCACGGGTAAGAGAAGAAATACTTCAGCTGATCAGCGGAAAGAGGAGTACAAAATTGCTCAGGGGAAGACAAGAATAGAGCAGTATAAATCACTTAGGAACGAAATAAATAGGGATGACAGGGCAGCCAAGGCGAAAAGGCTGCAAGAAAAATGTGAAGGAATAGTAAAAGAAACGATAATCGGAAGGACAGACTCAGCATCTAGAAAATTCAAAACAACCTACGGTTAAATTAACAGCAACACTGATAACATTAAGAGTGCAATGGCAATTCTACTGTCAAACGCAGAGGAAAGGGTTCACGAGTGGGAAGACTCCAAGGTTGGAAAGAGTATATTGAAGGCTTTTATGAGGGGTAGGACTCTAATGACTTGACAGAAGAAGACACTGGAGTCGATAAGGAATACATAGAGGATCCAATATTAGAGTCAAAATTTAAAAGAGGTCTGGAAGATACGAAACTAAATAAAGCAGAATGTATAGACAACACTCATTGTGACCAACGGCAACTGAACGACTGTTCAGTTTGTGTAGAATGAATGAGACTGGCCCCGTACCATCAGACTTTTAGAAAAATATCATCCGAATAATTCCGAAGATAGCCAGGACAGGTAGGTGCGTAAACTATTGTACATCTCATGCGGCCAAGTTGCTGACAAGAATAGTGTACAGAAGAATGGAAAAGAAAATTGAGGATTTGGTGGATGACGCTCAATTTGGCTTTAAGAAATGTAAAGGTTCCAGAAAGGTCGTTCTGATGTTTGATAGTGGACTCAAGATTGAAGGAAAATCAAAACACATTCATAGGATTTGCAGATCTAGAAAAGCGTTCGACAGTGTGCAATGGTGTAAGATGTTCGAAATTCTGTGAAAAAGAGGATTAAGCTACAGAGAAAGACGGGCAATACCAAATATGACCAAGAACCAGGAGGGAACAATAGAATGAAAGACCAAGAATGAAGTGCTTCGATTAAAAATGGTGAAAGACGGAAAAGCAGGCTTTTGCCCATACTGATAAATCAACTCAACGAGGAAGTAATAATGGAAATAAAAAAGTTCAAGATTGATATTGAAATTTGGGGTGAAAGGATATCAATGATAAAATACGTTGATGACATTGCTACTGTTAGTGAAGATGTAGAAGGAAAACAACACCTGTTATATGGATCGAGGGAATACCGGAAAAAGACAAAAGTAAAGAGAAGTAGTAGAAATATATATAGCGAGAAACTTAACATCAAAGTAGGTGGTCACGAAGTAGACGAAGTTAAGCAATTCTTTCTTGGAAGCAAAATGACACATGACGGACGAAGGAAGGAGGACATAAAAAGCAGAATAGCACAGGTAAAGAGTGTATTCCCGAGCAAGAAACCTCTACAGGTATCATACATGTGTTTAATTTAAGGAAGAAATCTCTGAGAATGTTCGAGGGGCATCCAGAAAAGAAGTTCCCTGGTCTTGTTACCTTTAAAATAGACGTATTTAACCGGGAAAATTGCACATGTGCAACAGATTTATGGCGTGACAATCAAACGGCGGCCGGATATGTCCCGCAAGGTGCCAGCAGCGGGGCAGTAGTGCACCGAAATGGCATCTCTTTTTCGTTTTACGGCCGTCTGCCAGGTTCGGTCAATGATAAGGTTCCTTAATGCACTAAACATAGTGCAGGTCAACTTGCAGAAGATCATGAGCAAACAGAGTGCATCGCAGATGTAGGCTTTTTTCTGAACGTCGTCATAATGTCCACGATGAGCGCTATGGGCGACAATCCCTCATCAATGATCACCTGGTTGAGCTGAGGGGGCAACGCAACTTGGAGAACCGTCGCTTCATTATTACGGAGTTCAGCAGCCATTTATCGCAGATATAATGGTCTTTATTGCATGAAATTGTCACTCAGCACGTGCCGTTCAAGAAATTGTGTGCCACGTGGGTGCTGAAAAACCTGACACCTGAGTAGGAAACGAAACGCTTTGGAGCAGCACTGCCATTTCTGTGGCGGTATCATGATGACAGTGACCATTTTCTCGATAGGATCGTCACGGGCTGTGAGACGTGGGTTTCTCGCTTGACTCCAGTAACCAAGCAGCGGTCAATGCACTAGTATCACAGTGGATCTCCGGTCAAGACGAAATTAAAACAGAATGTGTCGGTGTATAAAGTGATGTGCACGGTGTTCTGGGACAGGAAAGGCATTGCCTTATTGACTACCTCCCCAGAGGTGAAACAGTGAACGCTGACAGTCCCTGTGAAACAATGCGGAAACCGACGTGCTATTCAGAATAAGAGACGCGGAATGCTTACATCAGACGCGTTGCTGCTCCATAAAAGTGGATCGGTGCACAGAACTTCGTTTGGGAACTGTTTGATCATGCAGCATATAGTCCTGACCTTACTCCCAGCGATCTCCATTTTTTCTTGCTCCTCAAGAAATTCCTGTCTTCCATCCAGCGTTTTGACAACGACGAAGAGCTGAAGGCGACTGTCACACGCTGTTTCCATTCATAGGCAGCAGACTACTACGACACAGGAACTCAAAAGCTGATCCCACGATAAGACAAGTGTTTCAGTTTTTTTGGTGACTATATCGAAAAATAGCTCAAACATTCCTGTACCTGTTGCCAATAAAGTTTTTCATGTAACTATGTCGCCTTTGTTTAAAAAAATAGAGAAAATTACTTTCTGGTTGCACCTCGTACGTTTGGAGCACAACATTTCATGCTAGCGAATCATGGACAATGGGAAGCCAGAATAGAAGAGAATCGAAGCGTTGAGATGTAGTGCTACAGACGAATGCTGAAAATCAGGTGGATTGATAAGATAAGGAATGAGGAGTTATGCCGCAAAATCAACGAAGAAAGGAAAATATGGAAAACATTGACGAGAAGAAGAGACTGCTTAATAAGACACGTATTAAGACATCAGGGAATAACCAACTTGGCACTATAGGGAACTGCAGTTGCTAAGAACTGTAGGGAAAGAGTACATTCAGCAAATAATTGAGGACGTAGGGTATCAAGTGCTATTCCGAAATGAAGAAATTGGTGCAGGATAGGAATTCGTGGTGGGCTGTATCAAACCAATCAGAGAAAAACGATTTTTTTAGTAATAACTTGTAGTATGTGGATTCTTTGTACCATGAAACAAAATTGTTAAGGCGTTCGTGGCCACTTGTTGACAAACTGATTATTGGCTTCTGTCTCGGGTTCTTCGGCCGACGCTCATCTAATGATTTTACTAACGTTTCGCCAGCACGAGTGGCTGGCATTGTCAAAGTTTCACCCTCCATTGCCGGTGGTGAACTGGAGCCGAGCTCGCGGCCGCATACTAACGTACCCGGCGCGCCAACGTCCGAGGGCTTCTCCGCGGTCATTTTCGGTGCGGTTCTCCTCTTGGTACCTGCGACGGTCGTTCGCTGCAGTACGGGAAGCCAGGATCCGTTTTCCTTAAGGCTTTCCTCTTTCTTGTTGAAGCTGTTCGCGTGTTTTTGTATTTCTGCAGCTTCTCTGTAAAGTAAAATCATTAGATGATCGTCGGCCAAAGAACCCGAGACAGAAGCCAATAATCACCATGAAACAATTTCGCATTCATCTTGCAGTTCCTGTTGATCGAGATCAGTTTCCAATAAAGTATTTTGCTCTTTGTATTTGTGGACAAAAGTTTTGGAGACAGTTAATGGATCTAAAGCGTCACCGGCGTTATTTCTACGTTTTATGTTTTAGGGTTTTGTCGAGTTGCCATTCATCTATCGTCTGTATGAGAAAAGAGCAGATTTTGATTTTCCATTTTTTGCGCCACCATTCAGCTACTCTCATTTGCAAACGGTGCGTGTAGGATCGGCCACGCCGATGTGATGCACTCGTTATTTCGATATGTGACCTCAGTTTCAGTGTTCTCGCTCGAATGGAGTGTAAGTAGTACCATGTTTGACAGAATCCTGTTTTACTGTTCCTAGTTTATCTAAATCAGCGACGTACGTGTGAACGGAGGTGTTATTCTCGCAAATGTGGCGATCTGGTAACACGTTGTTAAATTGAACTCTGACACAATACGTTTTTTGGGGACAATACCAAACATACCTGGAGTTTGTCTCCTGTGGAACAGTAAGCAAACGTCTCAAGTTAAAGACCTGGTCCAGCGTAGAGTTTTTGAATCTGCCAGGAAGTTTCATATTAGTGTACACTCCCCTGCAGAGTGAAACACCATTTTGGAAACTGCTCCCTTGGAGGAGCGAATCTTTAACACTGCCAGCCACTCGAAACGTCAAAAAAAGCATTAAACAAGTGGCAGCCGGAGATACCGAAACGACAGCCAACAGGTAACACGACAGCAAACGCTCACAAAATCGGTAACAAGTTTAAACTCCTGATTATCATTTTGAAACACAATCTTTCGGATTTTTGTCTTTCTCTATTTCTTCATGTTGTGCAAATGATACTTAACAACATAATATTGCCTGAGTGGCCTGAGAATTTCTCTTCGATTGATTTCTTTAATTGTAAGAAGCTTAAGTTGTGCAACTAGTAAAGGTGCAAGCCTGATCTTCTCATGCAGTTTATTGGTATTTTCAAAACATGGCTGTAAATTCATTAGTTTCCTGTTGTCAAGGGCCATTTCCAATTTTTAAAAGATATTTTCAGTTTCTATGTTGCGTTCGATTTCATTAAAAATGCGAAGGATTTCACTTTCTTTTCGTGCCACTGCATTGTCTAGTGTTAATTCCGTTGCTATTTTAGTATTTGTTTCAAGGCTTTAATGATGTGAAGTCGTTTTCGGCTCAAATCTAGTTTGTGGCATGAACTGAATAATGTGTATTGTTGTAATGTCGCTATTGGTTGCCTCATTTTTAGATTCCATTCTTGCAGCAGAAACTACCGAATTGGCTCCACGGAACATTCCCCCGCCCAAAAAAAAATCTCTTTTTCATTCTCTGATTTTGTCATCTTTATAGACTCTGTTGGTTAAAAGCTAAACCCTCGTTTTACTCCTTGATTAAATTCCCATCTCTTTTACGTGATAGCTTTCAGTGCGAGAACATGCATGACATTCCTATTCGGAAATCTGCTTGTTCTTCCTTTAAAATTACATCCGCGATACGTCTAATCTTTCATTTATTATTTTGCTGTAGATTATGTAAGGATTATTCAGAATACTTCTACCCTTGTAGTCGGATGTACCTCTCCTTTCGCCTTTCTTTTATATACAGGTTGTCGCATTTATCTTGACCACCCTAAATAGCTGTTTGTCCAGATGCAAATTACAAAATGTTTGAAGTAAATGTTCCTCAGGCGTCAGAGGGACGTAAATCAGCATGACTGCCTGCGTTGTAGCTTTGTTTTTACAGGGATATGAACAGCGGCGTGGCCGCGCTGTTAGAGGCGCCATGTCACTGACTGCGCGGCTCCTCTCGCCGGAGGTTCGAGTCCTCCGTAGGGCATGGTTGTGTGTGTTGGTTTTAGCAGAAGTTAATTTAAGTAGTGTGTAAGTCTAGGGAGTTTGGTCCCGTAGAAATTCACAGACATTTGAACATTTAAACATGTAACTATTCCACTTATTTAGTATTACTATGGACATTCGAAATTATGTGGGGTTGATTTTGTTCTAAATTTAATGAGGTCTGGTACCACGGAGGACACCTGTCATTTCACTGCTGACCTGTCGTTTTGGTTTTCTTGAGTAATAATCGTAATTTACTCAGTTTCTCTTCAATCATATCTCATCCCGAAGCCACTTATTATTTATCATGCTTCCATGGTAAGATCACATGCACTCATTTGTTCTCTGCCTAAAGTCATAGCTGACGTGAGCACAATAAACTCAATACGTTCTTTCCTCAGAGGAATAGTTATTTAGACAAACAATTTATATCTATTTATTGAAAATAGTCACTCCCTGAATCAAAACACGGTTGAGATCGTCTGAAGAGTGTTTTGAAATAATCACTGTAGTCTTTTTTAATCGTGAATTTTGTACTGCAGTATAATTTTCTTGGCCGGCCGCGGTGGTCTAGCGGTTCTGGCGCTGCAGTCCGGAACCGCGGGACTGCTACGGTCGCAGGTTCGAATCCTGCCTCGGGCATGGGTGTGTGTGATGTCCTTCGGTTAGTTAGGTTTAAGTAGTTCTAAGTTCTAGGGGGGACTTATGACCTAAGCTGTTGAGTCCCATAGTGCTCAGAGCCATTGCCATAATTTTCTTGTATGTCCTCAACTGCGTCGTAACGGTATCTGTCACTGCCAACTTCAATTTGGGGGACAACCAGAAGTCGGCTGGAGATCTCAGTGCTCCAATGCCATTTTCCGACGAGTGTCAGACACGCACTGTTACATCCGCGGCCATGAATGCCTGCTGCAGCGATGCCAGCATTTTGACCTTCTGCACGACTATTTTTGAAATTTCAAGGATCGTAACGCCTCAACTCGCCACGAGACAACATTGCAGTTTGAAATTTCGCACAAGCAGTCCTAACGGAACTAGGACACAGTGTGCATAACGTTCCACCCCCTATAGCATGGGTGCTTGCTCTGATTCCTTTGGAAAGGGTCCAGAAAAGGTGTTGCGTTCTCTCCTGAGGCAAACTGGCTTCCAACTGTCGTACTTTTACTTGATATCCTGGATAACGGTACTGGGACGTAGCTGACGTTACTGTCGCATAAAAAGTAACAGATGAGGACGAAAGACGTCCCTGACCTACCAATCCGCGCCAGAGTTCCCACAGTCACTACCAGCCATGACCTTACGTCATTCCTGATGGCTTCCTATATCACGAAGCTTGTTTAAAGAAGGTGATTACTGCAGTGCAGCTACAAGAACTAAAAGTCACCTGCAAACTAGTGATTCCTACTGACAATGTGCATGATCTCGGCGTGAGTGCCGGCCGCGGTAGCCGAGCGGTTCTAGGTGCTTCAGTACGGAACCGCGCGACTGCTACGCTCGCAGGTTCGAATCCTGCCTCGGGCTTGGATGTGTGTGATGTCGTTAGGTTAGTTAGTTTTAAGTAGTTCTAAGTTCTATGGGACTGATGACCTCAGAAATTAAGTCTCATAGTGCTCAGAAAGGTAATTATTAAAATGAATCAAGTTTAGCTGTTCAAATGAAACATGACATATCATTGCTATGAGGATCTCAGGGTTGTTTGGCTTCGTCGAATCGGACTATTTCCTTTCCTTTCCAGGAAACGATAACTCTTTCTTCGCATCTCTACAGTCGTGAATTAACCAGGGAAAACATCATAGACTGAAAAGATGGAATACGACATGTTCATATATATGTTATTATGTTCCTGTGCAAGTGAAGCGGAGGGGCAAATTACCGAATGATAAGATATTAAAAACAACAAGTGAGGAAAGAAATCTGTCGATCAGAGCACCGTAGACAACGGCGCCCGGGTTGATACCGTTTTCACTGATTTCGTCTAACGATTGGATACAGTTCAGCACTATTTCTTAGTAAACCAAACAGCAGTTTACCAAGCGTTGGGGCAGATTTGTGGCTTGATTTTTTTTCTTTATTGTACTTCTATTCCCCATCTGGGGCGGGCTGGCAGCAGCATATGCGCCGCTCTTCAGCCGAAAGACATTAATTATACAATAGAAGACATTTAAAATTACAATCCAGAAAACATGGCATACATAAGTATAAAAAGGGGGAACATAAGGGAAGAGAACAGACAAAAAAGGGGCGACTGTAAAATGGAGAGAAAAACCTTAAAAAATGTATTGCGCACAAAAAGCCTCACACGGGGACAGTTAAAATAACACAAGACGAAGTATGGCTGGAGCATAAAAGTAGCGATGGACGGCGTAGCACGTAACGATCACTGACAGTAAAAGACTATGTACAAGTCCAGCACACAATTAAAATCACAGCTCTGGACGCACAGGGGAACAGCACCAAACACAACATTGATGTTGCACACTGATGATGATGAGCAAACACAGGATCTGCCAGGGGCATGGAGATGAGGAAGAAAGGAAGAAAGAATTAGGGGGGGGTAGGGGCGAAGAGGGGGGGGGAGATAGGCGGGGGCACGTCGAAGAGGGCTGGGGAGGGAAGGACGTGGGAGGGACACAGTTGAGGACGAGCTGCAGAGACTCGGTGGGGGGGGGGAGTAGGAAAATCCGTTCTGGGAGGAGGAGAGGAGAGGAAAAGAGGGGCCATAGGCAGGGGAGGGAATAAGCCCAGGATACAGTTGGAAGGTAGATGTCATGGCAAAGTTCAACATCTGGCAGGGGAAGGTGCTGGAAATTGCCCTGATGAAGGAGATGGAGGGTGTGGAGGTGGAGAGAGGGAGGGATACAGTGATGCAGGTACAGCAATAGGCAGGGGGTGGAGAGAGGGAGGGATACAGTGATGCAGGCACAGCAATGGGCAGGGGGTGGAGAAAAGGAGGGAACCAGGGGATAGAAGGGGGGGGGGGGGGATCAAGTCTACGGACTGTGTAAAGGATGCAGAGATGTTGGAGAAAAATCAGAAGGTGGGGGAAGGGGATGAGATCACAAGAGTCGTGTGGGGGAAGGAAGGTGGATACAGAAGGCAAGGCAGAGTGCATGGTGTGCGAGGATTTGTAGGGCCTTGTAAAAGCGGGTGGGTACAGAGATCCAGGCAACGCTGGCATAACAGAGGATGTGGTTTGATTCAGAAATTGCTTGCATATAGAACTCGACTCCTCGTTCTCAATGAGACGAATGTAAGAGTAATTTCAATGGTGCATCAAAGAAGCTTTATAGGACTGTTACTGTTTACAGAAAACTAGGAGCGTTCAATTAGTAATGTAACACTTTTTTTCCACCAATTTCAGTTGAAAAAATGCAGAATTTGTTGTGGGACACCATAGATGATCCCAGCTTCATCTTCAACAGTTGGATGAGGTTCCGATAGGTGGCGGCGCTATAAATGGCCTTCGAAATGGCCTCTGTAACGGAGGTGCTTTCCAAGCAGAGAGTTGTCATTGACTTTCTTTTGCTGGGAAACGAGAGCACCATGGATATTCATAGGCGCTTGCAGGATGTCTACCGAGACCTAGCAGTGAACAGAAGTACGGCGAGTCATTGGGCGAGGCGTCTGTCATCAACGTCACAACGTCGCGCTAACCTGTCCCACCTACCGCGTGCCGGCCCGCCGCACACATCTGTGACTCCTGCAATGTTGTAACTTGCTGATACTGTCATTCGAGGTGATCGACGGATCACGATCAAACACCTCGCGACTCAACCGGACGACTCTGTTGGTGGTGCTGAAATACTCGTCCACCAGCTGCGGTACTCAGTGGTGTACAGCACAGGTCTCTCATCTTCTGAATTTCATATGTTTGGCCCAATAAAGGATGCACTCCGCGGGAAACAGTACGTGGGTGATGGGAGATTACTGATGCACCAGGGCGCTGGCTCCGACGTCGAGCAGTGAAGTGCTAACATGTGGGCATACGTGCCCTCCTGATAAGGTGATGTAAGGCCCTCGCATTGAACGGAGAGGGTTTTGTAGCCAAAACAATGTATTGAATTACTTACTGAACGCCTCTCAGGCATTAACGATCTAATGCAGAGGCCTTCACACTGTGGCCTGTGGGCCACATACGAGTGAAATACTGTAGGCTGTCAACGCCACGTAGCGCTCTGTATGAAAATCACTGACTGTGCTGTGTGCAGTCTGTGGCTGGTTGGCATTGGTGGAATGTTCTCTATTGTAGTGTTGAGCAGTTGGATGTGAACAGGGCGTAGCATCTTGTAGTTGGAGGTGAGCCGCCAGCAGTGGTGGATGTGGAGAGAGAGATGCCAGAGTTTTGAGAGGTTGCTATAACCGGACGACCTGGACGTGTGTCCGCCAGAAAAAGGAAATTTGTAAAGATGGATGTCATGAATTGATAGATATATATATGGTGACTTTTGAACATCATTAAGGTAAATATATTGTTTGTTCTCTATCAAAATCTTCCATTTGCTAACTATGCTTATCAGCAGTTAGTGCCTTCAGTAGTTAGAATCTTTTATTTAGCTGGCAGTATTTGCGCTCGCTGTATTACAGCAGTTCAAGTAAGGAAGATTTTTGTGACGTAATTGATTCATGAGAAGTAAAGGTTATTATTAGTCAGGGCCATTCTTTTGTAGGAATTATTGAAGGTCAGATTGCATTGCTCTAAAAATATTGTGTGTCAGTTTAGTGATGATCAGAATGAGTAAAGAGAAAACTGTTTGAGTACGTTGAGGTTTGCTCAGCTGTTCGAAAATCAAATAACATAAGAGGTGTTCCAGCACTGTCATTTATAAATTTTTCTAAGGGGACGTTTCAGTACTCGTGCGGACCCCAGTTGGCAACCGCATCTTATGACAATGCGCGTCTGGCAGCTAACAGCCGAATCCAAAAAAGTTAGCTACCGTTAAGAGCTTCTAAACAGTGCAGTTTCCTTGCTCAGTAACAAACAAAAGTACTCACAGACACAGAAATAGTTTAACATGTGCGTAATGTCTATTGGCATTGGGGAATTCCTCCGTTACCTAAGCAAAGTTAGTGGCTTGCCAGGAGCAGAGGGGTAGTAGCGCAGCCACTGTAGGGTTAGAGGATATGAGAGGGGGAATGATTTATTGCGTGCGAGTACTGACAACTCACGGACGTGCGCTACTTCTAGAGATCAACGACTATGGCATAAATTTTGACAAAGAAGTAACTTGGAATCGTGACTGCGCATTATAGAAAGGACCATCTTCAAATGTGTTTCATATTTGTAGCAAAGAATATGAAAATGCAATGCAGTGAGTAGAGGCAAAACGACATTGAAAATATTTAGTAAACATACAGTATGTGATGGTGTCCCATTCTGCATAACGCATTTAAATGCAAGTAGGCTACAATTACTGTTATTAATCAGTTAATCATACGGTCATACGGCCAACACAACATAATCTCGTCGCGCAATTACATAGTCATAACTTTGCGGTCGCTGATGGCGGCAGCAATCTGAAACAGAGCAGTCGACACGAAGTGTCCCGAATGGTGCCAACTTTTAACGATCAGTAGTAGGGGACCAGCTGGCAACTCATCAGGCCCTTACTTTAGTTAGTGTCTTGGCGGATCATAGCAGACTGACTTACAGGTTACCAATCAGTAATACGAACGGTACGTATGCAGCCTGAGGTGTCGCTCCACAATGTCAATTCACGACGACCCCTGGCATAGTGGAAAATGGATTCTCCGTAAGGTAATTCCAGGTAGATCCCGTCACCTGCTGGAAAAATTGCAACGCGGGAAGATTGTAGCGAAATTAATGAAGATCTGTAGAAAGGATCGATAGATCGGCGATAAGTACACCGACTGGCAGTTGACCGCGAACGTGAACAAAAGTATAGTGTAGCACATAAATTGACGAAGAGATCCGCTACTGTTCGATTACATTGCTGCCGACGGAACAATGGAAACAGTAATCATTATAAAATACCTAGGTGTAACCATACGGAGTGATCTACGGTGGGACACATCAAACTAATTTCAGGAAAAGCAAATATAAGACTGAGATTCATTCGCCGAATCTTAAGGAAATGTGATTCATCGACGAAAGAAGTAGCTTACAAAACGCTTGCCAGTCGATTCTTGAGTATCGTTCATCTGCCTGGGAATTGATGAAAGTTCCAACGAAGAAGGGTGAATTTCGGCAAGAGATCGTATAGTGAGCTGTAGTGCGTAACTCAGATGCTCAACAAACTCCAGAGGCAGACGCTACAAGAGAGACGTTGTGCATCACGGAGAAGTTTGCTGTTGAAATTCCGAGAGTTTACGTCCGAAGAAGAGTGGGAAAATATATTAATTTCTCCCACATAAGCCAGATTACGGCGAGAAAATAAAAGAGAATTCATACGGAGATTTACCGCTAGTCATTCTTCCAAAACATCATTCGCAATGGAAGAGGAAAAGTGGGAAGAAAATAATGGTACCAGGTGTACCATCTGCCCCACACCGTAATGTGAACTGCGTAGCATAGATATACAGGGTCCGAAAGAAAAATTTCCCGTATTTGGAGAGGCCGCTTTGTGACTTATGATGGGGATACTAATGCAGAGGGGGTATCAATCGATATCGGTGTACGTGCCGTTATCAACAGACACAATGGCTTTTCTATATGGCGTCGTGCGTTTGTTGTAGAGGAGTGTATTCGTAATACATTCTGTTATTACTACTCAGGGAGCATTTCGCGTTAGATTCGAATTTAGTCTACATGATTCTGTTCCTGATAGTAAAACTACTCGAGTTTGGGTAACCAACTTCACAGCATCAGATTCTGCGCTGAAAGTAGAATCTACTGTCAGACCTCAGTCTGTGACAACTCCGAAAGATGTGGCACATGTGAAAGCGTCTGTTCAGCTACCTCCCAAATATTCGGTATTTAAATATGCGGCTGTTCTCGGATTGCCTAATAGGAGTGCAAGAAGAATGCTATGCAGAGATCTTCACATGCACCCATACAAAATATGGTTAACCAAAAATTAAGTGTGAGAGAGTTTGAAGCTCGCAGACTTGAGTGAGAGGAAATTCTTCAGAACATTCTCCCTGGTCCTGACTTGATTTCTTGTGATGAGCCCCATCTCAACTTGTCGGGTGCTATAAACAAACGAAATTTCTGCTACTGCACAGCCATCGTGTAACAGTTTGGTGTGTGCAGTCCTTACTCTTTCGAATAAGATGGCGTAACGGTAACGGTTAGTTCAAATGGAATCTGTTACATGATAAAGATATTCCTCCGACGTAAAGTTCAACCAGTTTCTAGTGGACCACGAAGAGTGAGAAGTCTGCTTCCAACAAGACGGAGCCACAGTTCACATGTCGCGACGTTCTCTAGAAATTTTCAGAGAATTGTGTCTTGGACGTCTTCTCTCCTTGCGAGGTGATATCACCTGGTCCCCCAAGGTCACCCCATTTGTCATCTTGTGAGTTTTTTCTTTGTCGACGTTTAATGGGTCAAATGTACAAACGTTGCCCCACAAACCTGGAAACACTTAGGTGGCGGTCACGCAGGAAGTGATTACCATGCCACCAGAAATGACACAAAGAATTATAGGCAGCTTCCGGGAAAGGCTTCGTCAATGTGTCTGCACTGGAAGACCCCATTTACCGCACATAGTTTTTAAAACCACGTAATGTAAAATGGCGTGTTATTGGTTGCTCACAAATAAAATATATTCTCTGTACATTTATTTGCTAAATTGTAGCTACCTTTTTAAATAGGGAAGGTCTTTTTCCCGGACCCTGGAGTTGTAAAGTTTCAGAAGAAGAAACAGGTTAGCGACGCAACCGTTAAAGTAGCGACAAACAGCTCGACTTGGCACTGAAAGGAACATAAGAGGGGGAAAATTGTAGGCAGACGTAGATTAGAATATGTAAAACAGATAACCAGGTGTGTTCGGTGCTACAGATATGTAGATATCATAAGATTAGAGCAAGATTGGAAGAGATCAGATCTGTAGAAAGACTGATGACTTAATAAAAAGAGATGAATAATATGCTTTGCTAATCTTTGCCCGACCTCACTGGCTGATTTCATGTCCTTGGCGCTAACAGATTTATTATGCTGACTTTTATATTCTGTCAACCGAAGGGGATATTTCCCAAGCGGCATCCAAACGTCAATGTGTTTCTCATTTTCTGAGTCTAATCCGTATCCGTTCTTTTGTGTAGTTTAATTCTCACGCGCAAAATTACACGTAAGCTTGTGTGTGGGAGGGGTTATGATTGTTCGTAGCTTTTTCTACGAGAATTTGACTTTCCAAAGTTTCCTTTCACTCTCTAGCTAACAATAAATCCGAAGCAACTAGAAAATTTTGATCCTTACATTTCTCATTACAGACTGCTCTGTAATTGCGGGATTTCTACCGTATTATAAATGTAACATGTAAAGTTAGGAATAAACAAGATTTTTCGCCTGGCAACTGACACTTGGGGATAAAATTGTAGTTCCAGTTGAGACATTTCAATTACGATTCGTCGCGTCTTGCAGGATTCGGTGTTTTAGTACTACGAATTCTGTCTACCGTTAATACCTTATAGCAGCACATTGTACTTAACTCTCTGAAGACAGTGTGGAATATGAAACCACGTAGGTTGATAGATATATATTACATGTCAACAGAAAACGACCGATGCACGGTTTAGTTGTATGGTTTCGATTCCCTTAAGACTTTCAGTACTGCGCTCCACCCACAACTAACAAAGCGATTCAAATGCATAGATATATAGCATGTCCAATTAACGGGGTATAGAAGATACTAAGCTAACGGCAACGTTGGTTTGGAACCAATTAAGGATCTATTAAACTTAACAACTACTTTGGTATCCATAACAAATATCACGAATGTTTTTAAAATAATTGGTATGACTGGTGCTAGTCTGTCTAAAGGAAGCCGATTCAACAAATTCTGCGTCAAGTTTCTGAAGTGTATCGTGTTTAGATGTCGGTTACTGGAAGAGTGAACAGTACAGCGTCGTATTTGTGTTGTCGAAGATAATGGGAAAGAAGGAAGTGGGCGACACTCGGTTCCGACACGTGGCTTCCAGCTCTCCCAAAGCAGCAAGCACGTGGCCGTGACGAGCCGGCACCACAACACTGTCACACGATCTCGCTCCACGAGACATCTTACGCATCTGTGATCACAAACTGTGAGTCATGACTTATCTTCCCTCATCCGCTATGAAAATATTGCCTTGATACCTGGCAGAAAATCCAAAGAGATTCTGGTTGTATGTGAGGTATCCAATGGTTCCAATGGCTCTGAGCACAAAAGGACTTAACTTCTGACGTCATCAGCCCCCTAGAACTTAGAACTACTTAAACCTAACTAACCTATGGACAGCACACACATCCATGCCCGAGGCAGGATTCGAACCTGCGACCGTAGCGGTGGCGCAGTTCCAGACTGTAGCGCCTAGAACCGCTCGGACGTCCCGGCCGGCCTGTGAGGTATCCTAGTGGCAAGACACAATCAATTCTTTTCTTCGCGATAACAATAGAAAAATACTCGTACTATCGACGACAGTGCTGTCAAAGCAGAGTTGCTAAACACAGCCTTCCGGAATTCCTTCACCAAAGAAGACGAAGTAACTATTCCAGAATGCGAATCAAGAATAGCTGCCAACATGAGTAACGTAGAAGTAGATTTCCTCGGAGTCGTGAAGCAAGTTAAATCACTTAACAAAAGCAAGTCTTCTGGTCCAGAGCAGTATACCAGCTAGGTTCCTTTCAGAGTACAATAGCTCCATACTTATGGGGGAAAGTGATGAAAAACATACACTATTTCGAAAATGCACCAATCCACAGTTTTGGAGATATGGCAATGATATTTTGTACCACGCTTTAAAAGAAAGTAACACATTTACATATAAAATCCTTTGATTACATATATTCAACTTTTTTAAATGAAATTTGAAGTTTTATTTTCAAAAAATAATGTATGTTTTTTTTCTCAGAAAATATTCAAGAGATTTCTGGAAAAATTTCTAAGTTTCATCTCTTTATATTTTGCAAGCTTCTCTCATGAGATTTTTGGAATAGGTTAAATAGGAGAATTTTCATAAATTTTTAATTATAATTCCCAAGTACAATTTTAAATTCATGCAAAATTCCAATCACGTTGCCCCATATCTCAACTTGCAATCAGAATTTCAAAATTTGCTCTTGAAACGTTTACTTGGTTCACAGAAATATGTGTACAAAATTTCATAATTCTAGCATTCATAGAATCTGAGGAAAAGTTACATAACTTTTAAAATACAAACTTTTCTGGAAAAACATTTAAAGTTCAACCTAACTTTTTTCCTTATGTCACTTCTTCAGAAGACACCACATTTTTGCTCTGAGTCGTCTTTTCCTTCAAGGCTTCTCTTCTGGTTTCTTGTTGTCTGTCTTCTTTCCTATACCCTTCAACTGACTTTTCAGCTGCAGAGATGCGCTGTAAATCTATATGAGTGAATTTACAGACTCATTTGGATTTTGGGATTTGCCATAAACACACTTTTTGAGAAGTGCAGAATCGGCCAACGATTATCTATAAAACCGAAGAGTATGTATCAAGGCCTTCTAGACGTATCCCGCACACGTCTGTTTGAAAGTAATACATAAAATCGTTGTTCACTGAGTTAGCACTGAGTTAGTATTGAAGTGCTGCTTGAAAACGTGGGCGTTGCAGGGAGGCCGCGTCACACTTTTAATTAATTTTCAGGCACTTTGGATGCGAATCCAACATTGATACTTATTGTCCACGAGTTGTACTAAGAAAATATAAGAAAAAACGAAAACTGACATTTTTGGTCAATTTCATCAACGTCATATCATATACAACCGTTCGCTCTACGAAACATCCGTACCGAAAGACTGGACAGTTGAACAGGTCACATCGATTTCAAGAAAGGCAGTAGGAGTAATCCACTAAATTACAGGCCCATATCATTAACGTCGACATGCAGCAGGATCTAGGAAATATACGTTGTATTCGAACATTACCCATTACCTCGAAGAGAACGGTCTGTTGACACGCAGTCAACACGGATTTAGAAAAATATGTTCAAATGTGTGTGAAATCTTATGGGACTTAACTGCTAAGGTCATCAGTCCCTAAGCTTACACACTACATAACCTAAATTATCCTAAGGACACACACATACACCCATGCCCGAGGGAGGACTCGAACCTCCGCCGGGATCAGCCGCACAGTCCATGACTGCAGCGCCTTAGACCGCTCGGCTAATCCCACGCGGCAACAACACGAATTTAGAAAACATTGTTCATGTGAAAGAAAACTAGCTCTTTCCTCACAGGAAGTGTTGAGTGCTATTGTCAAAGGATTTTGTAATTGATTCCATATTTACAGATTTCGAAAGGATTTTGACACTGTACCACACAAACGGCTTGAAGTGAAATTGAGTGCTTGTGGAATATCGTCTCAGTTATGTGACTGGATTCGTGATTTCCTGTCAGGGAGATCACAGTTCGTAGTAACTGACGGAAAGTCTTTGAGTACAAATGAAGTGATTTCCGGCGTTCTCCAAGGTAGTGTTATAGGCCCTTTGCTATTCCTTATCTATATAAACGATTTGGTAGACAATCTGAGCAGCCGTCTTAGGTTGTTTGCAGATGACGCTGTCGTTCATCGACTAGTAAAATCATCAGAACATCAAAACAAATTGCAAAACGATTTAGAAAAGATATCTGTATGGTGAAAAAATTGGCAATCGACCGTAAATAATGAAAAGTGAGGTCATCCACATGATTGCTTAAAGGAATCCGTTAAACGTCGGTTACACGATAAATCATTCAAGTGAAAAGGCCGTAAATTCAAATAAAGACGTGGGAATTACAATTACTAACGACTTAAATTGGAAATAACACATAGAAAATGTTGTGGGGAAGGCTAACCAAAGATAGCAGTTTACTGGCAGAACAGTTAGAAAATGTAACAGATCTACTAAGGAGACCGCCTACACTACGCTTGTCCATCCTCTTTTAGAATACTGCTGCGCGGTGTAGGATCCTTACCAGATAGGATTGACGGAGTACATCGAAAAAGTTTAAAGAAGGGCAGCACGTTTTGTAATATCGCGAAATAGTGGAGACAGTGTCGCTGAAATGACACAGGATTTGGGATGGACATCATTAAAACAAAGGCGTTTTTCGTGGCTGCGGAATCTTCTCACGAAATTACAATCACCAACTTTCTCCTCCGAATGCTAAAAAATGTTGTTGACCCCGACCTACTCATGGAGAAAGGACCATCATAATAAAATATCGGAAATCAGAGCTGACACGGAAATATATAGGTGTTCGTTTTTTCAGCGTGCTGTACGAAATTGGAATAATAGACAAATATTGTGAAGACGGTTCGATGAACCCTCTGCCAAGCACTTAAATGTAATTTTACATAGTGTCGAGTCGATGTAGATGCAGATGGGCCCACCAATACAACTAGCAAACAAAATTTTACATATTTCTGTAATTGGCATGAAAACAGCTAAGCTTTATATTTTCGGGAGTGCTGATAACGAAAATGTTAATGAAAACGTAAAATTAGCTCTCGTTTTGAAGTTATTATAATTTTACATTATTGCCTAAATAATCTTATGCATTTATTTGCCTTGGCTTTATCAAAAATGGTTAAAATGGCTCTGAGCACTATGGGACTTAACTTCTGAGGTCATCAGTCCCCTAGAACTTAGAACCACCTAAACCTAACTAACCTAAGGACATCACACACATCCATGCCAGAGGCAGGATTCGATTCTGCGACCGTAGCGGTCGCGCGGTTCCAGACTGCAGTGCCTAGAACCGCTCGGTCACACTGGCCGGCAGGCTTTATCCCTCGGACGAAGTTCATTGAAGGCCCAAACGCTTTGCGTGGCGTTTGTAGTTTTCTGCTGGTGGTTCCCTGATTAGCATCCTGCAGTAATCAGCTCACACTGACGCAGTCCACTTTCCCTGGTATCTCATTTCCAAGTCCTAAATTTGCAGGTGGTAGGCTTCTCCAGGCTCGTCGATTACAGCACCACGGTTGCCAGAATGAAGTTCAGGTGGGAACCTAGGAAATGTAACTTTAAGGACATGTTGCACTCCAGTCTGCTGTAGCAGTGCAGAAGATTTCCCAAGAGATCCCTATGGTTTTCTGTTCTCTTATTTCCTAGAAAGTTTGTTGATACTTGAACAGTGGCATCCGAAGCTAACTTTTCATCACCTCTCAGGATAGTGTTTAAATGCTCATCTCTTTACTTTTTACGTATCTGGCGGCCCACGAAACTCTCCTCTTTTATTTTCGCCTCTCAAGGACGTGGAAATAGAGAAATGCTTCCCCAGTTTTGTCCATGGCCTTAACGGAGCCTTTCATTAGGCCTAGCTTTATATGAAGACCAGGGAGAATTATGGTCTTGGATTCGAGAAGTGGTTTGTGCATAACATTGTGAGATCCTGGTTCACCTAACTGACGCTTAGACCAATCTTTCTTTTTATAATGAAGTGCTTTGACGCTGCTATCCCAGAGGCACAGGAAGAACAGAATTTGGTGTAGCCGTGTTGCAGCCCCAGTAATATGTCTGCAACTTTCACATCACAGGAAATCTGCCACTTAAACTTGCCATAGTGCAATCGCAATAACTGTTGTTTCATGTTATCATATCTTTCTTTGATGTAAGGTGCATAGCCAATCAGTATCGATGGTAACACGTTGCCATTCTGCAGCAGCACACACTTGAGACTTAATTTCTGGGAGTCCTTGAACAACCTCCACTGATCACTTTTATAGTTAATGCCCATAGTTGCCATTAGTCCCTGTACATCACTACAAAATACCAAGTTCTTTTCACTTTAGAAAAATGGAAGGAATGGCATATGGATGCTACGGAACGCAGTCACATTTACCGTCTTATCAAGACAATTTCACTTTTGTAGTCTTGACGCCAACAGTTCAGCTTTACCGTTGGCCGCATGGCCAACGGTATGTTAGGATACGTCAAGGAACAATTTTTCTCCTTGAAAATACCATGTGTTAATGGAATTGTCGTACAAAATTAACAATATTTCGCATGGTTTGATGGCTCTCGCCAGATCGTGGATGTAGCAAACCCCATGGAAAATCTTTTACAATTCAGTCACGGATGAAGACTCGAGACACAAGACATGCAAGTGTCGCCGCTTCTTTCGCAAAGCTGGTTGCAGGTGATGCTCCAAAAACGAACAGTAACACTGTGCATTGACGGTCTGCCGTGGAGGAACGTAATGCGTTAGGATAACACCATCACAGTCGTACACGAGAATCACCATAACTTAAGACCACCTCGTTCACACCATCAACAGAACAGGCTCTGCTAACGGTATACTACGGCTTCCACATCGCTGCCAACGGGTTCTACACAACACTGGTGACTACTTTGAAGGACAGAAACAGGTGCAAACATGTAACTCTTTTGTAGCAGTTGTGTATAAATAGTTGCCTCTATTTAAGTTCCAACAATCGTAATTCAATGCTGTTATGGTGCCTTCGATTACCACCCGACTCAGTGTACCCCATAACATAATTCTGCCTCCACCAGCGGCATACGGGTGCGGTCCATATTTCGTGCAGCCATTCGACTGGATGATGGCGTGTAAGGACCCAACCATCGACCTAGTGTAACAAGAAATGCGATTCATTCGACGGGAGGACCATTTCTGCCGATCCACGGTGAAAACTCAGTGATGCTGTGCCTACTGTAATCAAGACTAACGATGTCATTAGGAACAAGTAAGAGTCGTGTCATGTGGAGCTCCATGCTCAACAATGGCCTTTGAACGGTGTGCTCCGAAACACTTGTGTCTGCACCAGCGTTGTGTTTTGTCGACTGATCTGCAACATATCGCTGCCTGTTCTGGATAACGAAGTCGGGAATCTCCGACCTCTACGTTTCGTGATGACGCATGGTAATCCAATACCATATGGTCTACTCGTTATTTCACCATCCTTCAAGCACTTTCCATAGGTGCTCACGACTGTAACACGCCAATAGTCTACCAGCCTCTCCGTTTCAGTTCAGAGACTGTCGTTTCCAGCCCCAGGGCCATAACAATGCCCCCTTTGTCAAACCCGGTTATATCAGTGGATTTCCGCATTTTCTGGCCGTATCGTCGCTGCAATAGCTCCTCATTCGTCTCTCTTCCCCTTACATTCTTTCCTTATTGCTTCAACTGCCCGCAACAGCACCAGGAGGCATTCAGCCTCGCGGTGGGCAGAGGTCATAACGTATTGGCTCATCAGTGTATCCGGCTCCCGTCAGATCACCGAAGTTAAGCGCTGTCGGGCTGGGCTAGCACCTGGGTGGGTGACCATCTGGTGTGCCGAGCGCTGTTGGCAAACGGATTGTACTCAGTCCTTGTAAGGGAAACAGAAGAGCTACTTGAAACTTCCTGGCAGATCAAAGCTGTGACTCGAACTCGGGACCTTTGCCTTTCGCTGGCAAATGCTCTACGGGACGGAGTGTGAGTCGTGCTTGGGTAGCTCAGAGTACTAGCCCGCGCAAGGAAAAGGTCCGGAGTTAGAGTCTCGGTCCGGCACACAGTTTTGATCTGCCAGGAAGTTTCATATCAGCGCACACTCCGCTGCAGAGTGAAAATCTCATTCTGAAGGACCACTTAATGGAGAAGTAGCGGTTCCAGTCTCGTAAACTGACACAGGGCCGGGAGAGCAGTGAGCTGATCACATGCCACTCCATATCCGAATCCAGTGACGCCTGTGGTCTGAGGATGACACGGCGGCCGGTCGGTACCATTGGGCCTTCATGGCCTGTTCGGATGGAATTTAGTTTAGTTTTCATCAGTGTATGCAACAAGTGCAAGTGCCTCTGCAATTGTGAGCGTTAACGGCCTTTTTCATGCGTACTTGAAGTTCATGTTCAAACCTGAACAGCTGTGGTGTCAGCTGAAATAAAGGTGAATTTTCTTGTTCTTTCTTTTGTTCTCCCACCCCCCCTCACTCTCTCTCTCTCTACCTATCTATCTACCTCTCACCCACTCAAACACACACACACACACACACACACACACACACACACACACACACACACACACACAGTATTATAGTTCAAATATAATTTTTTATTATATTTAATTCGCCACAATTAGCAGTATTCTTAGTGGAAGATATTAGCAAGTGTTACCTTTCAGCATGCAAGGTCTCCAAATAACAGATTATCAAAAGTAAAGCGTTTAGTGAATATATTTTGGAAATGCAGTCTCTGTTATCCATGGAAACACTGAGAGAACTAAACCAGTCAGCTTACACGTAATCGTTTTATTATTCATCCATCATAATAACTGAAAAGTTACGTCAAAACGGCTGTCGAACGTTGATCTCGGCGACATTGAGGATTTAAGGCTACTGAACGTGGGAAGTTATCCAGCTTCAAACATCGACAGGATACAAATTTTCTGTTGGCTTTAGCTGCCAGAGACTGTGGTCATGTGTGTCTGAGTTGCGTTTGCATGTGTGTGTGTGTGTGTGTGTGTGTGTGTGTGAGAGAGAGAGAGAGAGAGAGAGAGAGAGAGAGAGTGAGTGTGTGTGTGCGCGTTGTGTGTCATCTATTTTTGACATAGGCCTTGTCTGCCGAAAGCTTATTTTGTGACTGGCTTTTTGTTGTGCCTATCTGCAACTCAGGATCTCCACTATATGGTGAGCAGCAACTATTCTTTTCATAATATTGTCACATTCCATCCTGGATTTTCCATTGTTTGGTTTCCAGTTGGCATGAGAGATGAGTAGCATCGCTGTCAGTCAGTCAGTGAACTGATGTAATGGATTTCAGAGTATCTCAGTAGACACGAAAATCTCTCGCTCTTGTATATAATTAGCTGCTCCCGTAGTGTTGTTCACGTATAATCTGTACTATAAACTCCCATAGTAGCGGTCACGGAAACATCTAATTGTTTGATTAATACAGCTTTGATAGATATCGTTTTTATTGACTTCTTCCGCGTTCCTTTATTGAGTGTGTTGTCGGAAAAATGCGAGGCACTGAACTCCGATTTGGGATGAATCAACTTCAGATACCCGTACGGCTTTTCTTATCAGCTGAATTACAAAATGGTTCTTTGAACAAAGCATGAACGCTTCCATTCCAGATCTCCTCCAATATCACTAACACCTCATTCATAATGAATCCAATGTTGTCGTGAAAGGTTTCCCTCTGGAATTTATAGTACAAGAGAAACACCTAGAACATTACTATTATAAAAACTTTTCCTACTACGTCATGGCGAATAAAAAATACCGATTACTATGCAATTCCCTGACAGGCGAGAGAAATTGAGCAAAAAGCATAGGTACCTGACATTAATGGTTACTGTCAAAGATGTAAATAACATATTCACGTAAATACCGGGCTACCACCTGTTACTATCAAGCCACTAAAGCGACTGCCGACGTCATTGTTCGACCAATCTAACTTGATTCTTACGTAAAAAATATGTGTAAGGAATGAAAAAAATGATCAGCATCTCGATCTCATTCGTAATATTGAATAGGTAACGAGAGACAACGCAATATGTTCAGTCGTTCTATCCTCGAAAAATTATCTGAAAAGAAAAGATATATATATTCGCACAAACTTACGGTTTTTATCATGGAATATCTCCAAAAAATTTTATATTTTATCTAAAGATAAGGAACATAGATTCGTGAGTGCTTACTCTGCAACAGCCAGCCAGAAAAAGACGCCGCGGAATGACGGGAAGAAATGAAATTCCATATCTTCTGTTAACAGCAAAAGATGTACAGAGTTCGTTTCAGTGTGGCCAAATGTTTTTATATAATTTTACTTACAAGAAGTACTTTTACATAGAATAACAGAAAAATGAACAGAAATTTACAACATATCAGAGTGTTAATATGTTTTTATTGGTATTTTTTATCTCAGTCTTTACATTGTTATGAAGTCATATGGGGTCAATGCATATACGCCTGTATTTCATGATTAGCTATATAATGTTATAGTCGGGATAAGATACTCTTTAATTTTCTTCAATTTCCAGATGTGTTAACAGCAAAACGGATGATATATTAGTGTGGTGTCATGTTGGTGCTCATGTGCATAAATCTGTATTTTGTGGTTGATGAAGGCATTTTCTCTCATTTTCTCGAGGCGCGTACGGGAAAACCGCACCATTAGAAAGTTACTAGGTTACACAATAAGAACGACAGAGGCAAAGACTGGCAGCTGAGGCTCAACACAAAAAAATTAATGTCATTGTGTAAAAAGGGGACAAATTCCGACATTGTTTGAACAAACTATCGCTGATGAATCTCAGAAACCAGCAGTCACATATGAATTGCTGCCTTTTTGGAGAAATTTAAGGTGGATGACCACACAAGTTATTGAGACGCAGACAAGAGATTACAAATTGAATGAATCCTAATGAGGGATGGTACATTCACTAAGGAAGTCATTTGCGAACGGTCTTGTGCGTCCGATGATTATTTAACGTTAGTTTGGCATCCTTAACAAGATGAGCCAATAGAAGAGACAGATGGTTCACAGTAGACTTGTGTTTCTCCTCGTGGATTTGTTTAGTACAAATTGAATAATTATTCTGATACCTTCATGGGTCAGCTGCCAATAAATTCCTCCTCCATATTGAAAAAAGTTTCCTTTAAAGCGTAGGATACATACATTCCACGACGAGTAATGAGATACATTTTTTCTTTTCCCATGTACCTCGCATAATATTTATGAATCTATTTGTGCTCTTTCAGAACCGTACTGATCATCCTTTGTCACACATTTAATTAAAGAAGGGAGTAGGCAGCTAATGGAACAGCTGAACAGTACAATCTTCGCTAAACACTTCACAGTAGCCGGGAGAGTGCAAATCTGCTTATAATGATATCAATTTTATAGAGGTATCTGCCTAGCTTAGAAATTCGTTTTCTGTGGGCAAATACGAGTAAACATCAACAGTTTGATAACAGAACACTGAAAGACATCACTGAAAAGAGTGGCATACGAAAGCATACACTGTATCGCAGCTTAAATATGCCGAAGTGTATGCCACCAGCTTGACTCTCCATCATGACAAAATACCTGCTCCCAGCGCCGTGACAGAGAGGTTTATACAGCTGGGTGGAGAGTCACCGACCTTGTTGCCCTTTAGAGCCCTTTTCTAAGGATTCAGGTCCGAATGGTACCAGATTATTGTCATGTTCAATGCATCACGTTCAAAAAACTCCTTAACTGTGCTAGAAAGCTGTTATGAAAGGTACATCTTCAAGCTTTTTAGTTAAAAATCTTAGTACTCAGTTCTATATTTGCTTGCACATTTGTGGGTCCGGTTGGTGTAAAAACCCAATGAGACAATCCCAGGCAGCTATGGAAACCGCAATATTCGTAACCAATTAAAACGTTGCAAAAACATCGCAACAATCAGTAGCAAAGCAGCTCAGCTGCTAGTAATTCTACTTACAGAAAACAGTTTAGGTTTCACAGAAATTATGCCACAGTAATTACAACAGATGCCGTTGTTGCGTATATGTTGCAGTAACGTTGTTTGAGACGAACTATGTTGATTAGGACATGAAATGTTTATGTAGGAGAGTGTTTTACCTAGAAGTTAGTGTACCTAAGAACCCATGATATGTAGTGGTCGGTGGACGATTTCAGAATCTCATGAAGAAATGCGCACTAGACACCACCATAAACATTTTCCGGCACATTATACTATTTTTATTGTCGTGAGGGACGAGGCTGTGTTTTGGACAGCGTTTATAAAGTTCTACATATTTAAGTGCTATATAATATATTAAAGGTCTTTGAAGGATGTTGTTAATTCTTCAGTTACGAAAATGCTGTACAGTTTCAATACCGTGTCGACGTTTAGGCTATACTTCTTCTGTCGTACACCATCTTGTACCTTGAAACGAAAGAAGGTCTTCTGCCTTGGAAAACGCCACATTTGCTAAACAACTGAATTTCTTTAATGTCTGAACTATTCACCCTATCTTGAAAATTAGTGTTAGTAGCCAATAGCTTCTATTTCAAAATGTTTTAAACCTGTAACTAGTTTTCGACAATACTTCTTCTTAATTTGATTTCACTAACTGATTAATGGTGTATAATAGAGTAATAATGTAACATATAGACTGTTAAATACAGTACTGACAAAATTTTCTCGACTCGAGTACTTTCAAATTTGAATAGAATATTTTTTTCCTAGGCACATTACCATCTTGTATCTTGGTACAGTTCCCCACTTTAAGAAATACCTTACTTTTTCAGAGTAATTTTTATAATTTCAGAAAAAGATTGCAGCACACATAACGCGAAATGTAACATTTCGAAATTTAATAAGATACTATATTAAACTTCTGTTACAGGGATTGCTAGACTCTGCAAAGTCTTCCAACGTACAACATTTTCCCTATACGAGAGGAAGCTTAAATTTTCTTACATGTGTCTATGCGCGTCATTTTCATAATGAAAGTGTTTTAAGGACGAAACTGCAACCATGGTGATTAGTAAAAATGTCTACGGTCAAAAGCGGGAATATTATTCTTAAAAATAGAGCACAAAAAGGATCATCGGAAGACAAATAGTTTGATACGAAGAATAACTACTGGATAGTGCACTGAAGTGGTTTTGAAAGCTACTTGATATAGATATGAAAAGTCGTCCTGCACGGCTCGTTCCTTTTCTCATCATATGTAAATGTCAAGTCGTCCGTGTTTCTTCCTGTGAACCCATTTGTATATCGATGACCTTACTTACAAGTAAAACCTGAATATCGATAGTGTCATTGTCCTGAATAAAGACAATCTGTCTTGAATGTTTAGAAAGGCACAAAACCTGGGACTTAAACCAAATGCGATGAATTCCCGACTAATGTTAGTATCTCAGTAGAAAGTAATTATTTTTTTAAAGAAATCTCTGCCATTCGACTGCCAAGTGTTCATTTATTTTACACCATCATGATTTCGGTCTTGTAGCCATTATCAGGTGCATGTTGAATGTTAAAATATGTCTGATCTGTCTGTGACATGTCATTGTCAAAAAAGCACATTTCCGGTCTTATAGACCATGTGCCGTATTACAGGATACGACTACATATGGAAGACATATAATATAGCTGACTCCGTGCACAATGAGAAACCATTAACATACAGTATGGCGTAGTTAACAGATAATATATTCCTGTGACCTACACTCCTGGAAATGGAAAAAAGAACACATTGACACCGGTGTGTCAGACCCACCATACTTGCTCCGGACACTGCGAGAGGGCTGTACAAGCAATGATCACACGCACGGCACAGCGGACACACCAGGAACCGCGGTGTTGGCCGTCGAATGGCGCTAGCTGCGCAGCATTTGTGCACCGCCGCCGTCAGTGTCAGCCAGTTTGCCGTGGCATACGGAGCTCCATCGCAGTCTTTAACACTGGTAGCATGCCGCGACAGCGTGGACGTGAACCGTATGTGCAGATGACGGACTTTGAGCGAGGGCGTATAGTGGGCATGCGGGAGGCCGGGTGGACGTACCGCCGAATTGCTCAACTCGTGGGGCGTGAGGTCTCCACAGTACATCGACGTTGTCGCCAGTGGTCGGCGGAAGGTGCACGTGCCCGTCGACCTGGGACCGGACCGCAGCGACGCACGGATACACACCAAGACCGTAGGATCCTACGCAGTGCCGTAGGGGACCGCACCGCCACTTCCCAGCAAATTAGGGACACTGTTGCTCCTGGGGTATCGGCGAGGACCATTCGCAACCGTCTCCATGAAGCTGGGCTACGGTCCCGCACACCGTTAGGCCGTCTTCCGCTCACGTCCCAACATCGTGCAGCCCGCCTCCAGTGGTGTCGCGACAGGCGTGAATGGAGGGACGAATGGAGACGTGTCGTCTTCAGCGATGAGAGTCGCTTCTGCCTTGGTGCCAATGATGGTCGTATGCGTGTTTGGCGCCGTGCAGGTGAGCGCCACAATCAGGACTGCATACGACCGAGGCACACAGGGCCAACACCCGGCATCATGGTGTGGGGAGCGATCTCCTACACTGGCCGTACACCACTGGTGATCGTCGAGGGGACACTGAATAGTGCACGGTACATCCAAACCGTCATTGAACCCATCGTTCTACCACTCCTAGACCGGCAAGGGAACTTGCTGTTCCAACAGGACAATGCACGTCCGCATGTATCCCGCGCCACCCAACGTGCTCTAGAAGGTGTAAGTCAACTACCCTGGCCAGCAAGATCTCCGGATCTGTCCCCCATTGAGCATGTTTGGGACTGGATGAAGCGTCGTCTCACGCCGTCTGCACGTCCAGCACGAACGCTGGTCCAGCTGAGGCGCCAGGTGGAAATGGCATGGCAAGCCGTTCCACAGGACTACATCCAGCATCTCTACGATCGTCTCCATGGGAGAATAGCAGCCTGCATTGCTGTGAAAGGTGGATATACACTGTACTAGTGCCGACATTGTGCATGCTCTGTTGCTTGTGTCTATGTGCCTGTGGTTCTGTCAGTGTGATCATGTGATGTATCTGACCCCAGGAATGTGTCAATAAAGTTTCCCCTTCCTGGGACAATGAATTCACGGTGTTCTTATTTCAATTTCCAGGAGTGTATATTCATCACTAACTTCTACTCGTCAACTGACATCATCATGTGAATAATGCCGGTCACAGGTATATATTAGCTATTAAATACGCCATAGGATATGTTAATGGTTTTTAATTGAGCGTTATGCCACCCATATTATGTATCTTCGATATGTACTCGTATCCTGTAATACAACTGATCTACAAGACCAGAAATATGTTTTTCCGACGATGACATGTCAGAGACAGGTCAGACATATTTTAACATTTCAGTGTGCACTTGAGAACGGCTACAAGGCCGAAATCATAACTGTGTAAAATAAATGAACAATTAACTGTCGATTTCTGTATGACTGTGGTCCCATGCGCAGGAAAGATCAGAAAGTAATTACCCTTGAATCCTGCGAATAATTTCTTCTAATTCTTCTCGACGGTTTTACCATACCGTATCAGAAATCAAGTGTCTGTCTTCTCATCACAATCGTAAAGCAAGGTGTCTCTTATCTGATATCCTAATGCGCCCATCCATCAAAAAAAAGTATTCGCGGACTCTTTCACTCTGAACTCGCTAAATCTACGAATTGGCCGTGGACCCGCTGGAGGATGTTCAACGAGGCCAGAATGTGGAGTGTTATCGGCGGCTGCCGTCTTTCATAGGCGGAATTTCAGTTTAGCTCAGGTGTCAGCTATTTTAAGGCAACATGTTTGCTATCGTAATAGCCGATCGGCAGTTGCTACTTCCAAAATCTAGTGCGTACGGTGTCAATACTTTGCGACACGCTTGCTTTAGATCATTCAGCTAAAACTTAGCGGGGAGGAGGTGCTGACGGAACAAACGGACTTATTATCATTTGCAATTTTAATGTTATAATTCCTCCTCCCTCTAGGGTAAATGATTAAATGTTATTTCTTATATATGATTAGAAAATAAGGAGAGAAGATGGAATAAATCTTAACGAAGAGAACAAATTTTCTTTGGATCAACACAATCTCCAACTGCTTGTCCACTGATAACAAAGTGATGCGTCACCATAGAAAGAAATGTAAATATCTCAACACCAGTATTAGCGTAGAAGAGCAGTATTTCTTTAACTGTGTCGGGCTTTGAAAATCAAATTCTGTAAATGACGCAGGTTCTTTTCTTTTTTATTGATCATGCAACATGTATTTATGGCCACAGCAATTGCGCCAATCAGTAGCATCACCGTATTAATAACACGAAGTCGGTTTCGACTCCGATTACACTTCTGAAAATTGCATTAAAAACTTGGTTAGTACAGGATATGTCGGTAACATTACACTACGTTGTATCATGTTTCAGTCAAACGTAACAATGTTATGAAAAGGAAAGTTGCTACTCACCATTTAGCGGAGACGCTGAGTCGTAGATAGGCACAAAAAACCACTGTCACAAACAAAGCTTTCGGCCAGTAAGGCCTTCGTCAATAATAGGCGACAGACACACACACACACACACACACACACACAGGCACGCACACACACACACACACACACACACACACACACACACACACACATGCACACGCTCGCGCGCGCACACACACAAACTTACGCAAACGCAACTCACACACACATAACCGCACTCTCAGGCGTCTGAAATCATACTGACAAATCAAATGTAATTAGTCTAAGTTATACAACAGCATAACCTTCTGCTGCCTGTGGAGACAGATAAGGCGCCAAGAGATAACTGATACAAGAAGGAGTAAGTCGGAATTATCAAATGTTTTGAGACAAAAACGTGAGGAAAAAATTACAAAAAATGTAAAGTCTTAGTTCTGAGAGGCTCATTCATTTTTACGGATTGCTTTAATGTCCTATTGTAACCTGATACTTTCATCGGCGGGAAGTGCAAAATGGCCAAGCAGGGATGGCTAGAGGACAAATGTAAGGATGTAGAGGCTTATCTCACTAGGGGTAAGATAGATATTGCCTACAGGAAAATTAAAGAGACCTTTGGAGAAAAGAGAACCACTTGTATGAATATCAAGTGCTCAGATGGAAACCCAGTTCTAAGCAAAGAAGGGAAAGTAGAAAGGTGGAAGGAGCATATAGAGGGTCTATACAGGGTCGATGTTCTTGAGGACAATATTATGGAAATGGAAGAGGATGTAGATGAAGACGAAATTGGAGGTATGATACAGTGTGAAGAGTTTGACAGAGCACTGAATGACCTAAGTCGAAACAAGACCCCGGGAGTAGACATCATTCCATTAGAACTACTGACAGCCTTGGGAGAACCAGTCCTGACAAAACTCTACCATCTGGTGAGCAAGATATATGAGACAGGCGAAATACCCTGAGACTTCAAGAAGAATATAATAATTCCAATCCCAAAGAAAGCAGGTGTTGACAGATGTGAAAATTACCGAACTATCAGTTTAATAAGTCACAGCTGCACAATACTAACGCGAAATCTTTACAGACGAATGGTAAAACTGGTAGAAGCCGACCTCGGGGAAGATCAGTTTGGATTCCGTAGAAATGTTGGAACACGTGAGGCAATACTGGCCCTACGACTTATCTTAGAAGAAAGATTAAGAAAAGGCAAACCTACGTGTCTAGCATTTGTAGACTTAGAGAAAGTTTTTGACAATGTTGACTGGAATACTCTCTTTCAAATTCTAAAGGTGGCAGGGGTAAAATACAGAGAGCGAAAGGCTAGGGTTGTAGCCTCTCCCCTGTGCTATTCAATCTGTATATTGAGCAAGCAGTAAAGGAAACAAAAGAAAAGTTCGGAGTAGGTATTAAAATCCATGGAGAAGAAATAAAAACTTTGAGGTTCGCCGATGACATTGTAATTCTGTCAGAGACAGCAAAGGACTTGGAAGAGCAGTTGAACGGAATGGACAGTGTCTTGAAGGGAGGGTATAAGATGATCATCAACAAAAACAAAGCGAGGATAATGGAATGTAGTCGAATTAAGTCGGGTGATACTGAGGGAATTAGATTAGAAAATGAGACACTTAAAGTAGTAAAGGAGTTTTGCTATTTGTGGAGCAAAATAACTGATGATGGTCGAAGTAGAGAAGATATAAAATGTAGACTGGCGATGGCAAGGAAAGCGTTTCTGAAGAAGAGAAATTTGTTAACATCGAGTATTGATGTAAGTGTCAGGAAGTCGTTTCTGAAAGTATTTGTATGGAGTGTAGCCATGTATGGAAGTGAAACGAGGACCATAAATAGTTTGGACAAGAAGAGAATAGAAGCTTTCGAAATGTGGCGCTACAGAAGAATGCTGAAGATTAGATGGGTAGATCACATAACTAATGAGGAGGTATTGAATAGAATTGGGGAGAAGTGGATTTTGTGGCACAACTTGACTAGAAGAAGGGATCGGTTGGTAGGACATGATCTGAGGCATCGAGGGATCACTAATTTAGTACTGGAGGGCAGCGTAGAGGTTAAAAATCATAGAGGGAGCCCAAGAGATGAATACACTAAGCAGAAGGATGTAGGCTGCAGTAGGTACTGGGAGATGAAGAAGCTTGCACAGGATAGAGTAGCATGGAGAGCTGCATCAAACCAGTCTCAGGGCTGAAGACTGCAACAGCAACAACTTTCATCTTCATCGATGTTAATGGCACTTGAAATCAAAACATTTTTTTTTGTTTTTCTTGGCACTTGGATCCAGTCAGTTCTCTGGCATAGCGCGTAGTACATTTTTACAAAAACATTTATTTACGCATTTGTCTCAGTATTTTTTGTAAATTGATGCTGTGATGATGTAAGTAGCATAATTTTGTGAAATCAAAATACTGTCTCAATTTTTTGGACACAATTAAGTTATGCACAAAAGAGATACGTGGTTTTTTGTTTCTCCTGTCGAACATGAGATCTGGTACTTAGACCGTTTGACATTTGCACTGTAGAGTTCAAGATCTTACCGAAATACAAATTTCAAAGCCTCCCACATTCAATTTTACACATTGCATAACCATCTTTCACTGCCATTGTAATTGTATCTTGCCCTCTATAGTACTGAATCTCTTGTGTTAAGTGTTAGTCGATATCCTGAAAGCCAACCAATGATTTTATTGAAATTTCATTTACTTTGTTACGGTTGTGCACTTTCGATCGCCTTATCTGCAATAGCATAATCATCAGCAAAGAAAATTAATTCAGTTTTACCGATAGTGTCAAACTAGGGTGTTCTCATTTGTGGAGTGTACAGAACTGATCCTCAGAAATGTCTGGTATGTGAATTTTAGCTTTTTATTTACTGCTTTCGAAAACCTGTCCTCTCGAGTGCCTCAAGCAGGTCATAAAATACATTTATTTAATTGAATATACACCACATAATGTTATTATTTGTTTAACTGAGTAATCCCCATAATAACATAAAAATGTATATCTAAGGGCTGTACCTTACAGATCGTAATTTAACAAAAAATATATAATTAGGAATATAATGCGTAAACCAGCTAATTAATGTAATAAATAAAGTGGTAATCAGCTTTTAAAATCATACATCGCATTCTGTTGATGTTCTGTTCTCTGCTACCTCATTACTTTTCTGCTTTCTCCTTTTTACCAGCATCGAATGAGAAGAATTCGTGTTCCTACAGCTGCATTTACATTCTCTGAACGTATTACCACAAGATTACGTTGTGGCGTTATCGTACGAGAAGCCATCTACTTAGAGTGTGGCACGGTATCCGTGCAGGTTTCATATACATAATCCTACAGAGGTACTGTATGTTATGGAGGTCGTTTCTAACAGCACACGCTTCACTTCACTAATCACTTAGTGGTTCCCCGTTATTTGTTTAATTTATGTTCAGGCACACTTGCATGTTACAAGACAATATTAGAGCCGTCCCTCACTTTCCCCACAACTCTTTCTATACGCCTTTTTCGCTGATTTGCGCCTTCCCCGTCATTGCCATTCAGACTGGTACTTATTGCCCCTCTACTGCCCCTCTTTCGTCTTACAACTCTCAGAGCTGTTTGTCTTTCACAACTGTTTGTATCTAGTCTAAATGTGTGTAATTCATTTCTAAATATGTTGCGGATGATGTCATTTATGAATTTGTCATTATCTTTATTAAATAAACCACTCGGTCCATGAAGGACTTTCCAGTTATGTTTTTAACTGTCAACGAGATGCTTTTAATTTTACTATTAGAACTATTAAATTTGGTCGTCATATGCAAAAGTTTCGAAAATTTTATAAAAGAACAAATTTTTTGTTCTGTAAAGCTGATTTTTAGTATCGCAGATAGTTTTTCGTTTTACGTGAGAGGGAGGCCGTTTTCCGCTAGTTTATGATTCTATTTTGCATGCACTGTATGGTTTAAACACTTCACTGGTGACCATTACGACAGCTGTTGTAGTTTTGAAAGAGAATTACCTGCTTGACTGTCGTCAGTTATTTCGTTTGTGAGCAGGAGCGTCAACTCTTTCTTTGCTATTTTGTATTTTCTCCCTATATATATATATATATATATATATATATATATATATATATATATATATGGTACATTTTTAAAGGAGATTTACATTACGTTAGGATAGTGGGTGAGTGATCGTATAAGGGTGGGGAATTGCAGAAGGCTGGTGCACATGGCTACGTAAGGATTATGCTGATAGGACCAGAGGAAATGGAGAGGTGTGGAGTTTGTGTGACAGTAGTTTTGTGATCACCTGCAGGCATATTGGTCTACTGTTCTTTTTCTAAAAATGTTAACAGTTAGATGTTTCCCATGTCAACTTTATCACTGGGAAGAGTGTTCTTTTCTTTTGTATTATGTGTGTGACAACTCTCTTATGAGGTGTCTTTTATTGTTTATTGTGAAAGTCTTTTTTGCTAGTTCTCTAGTTACCTCGACGTTAACGTTGTTGTTATCACTTGTCTTCAGTCTTGTCGACCAGGCAACAGGAAACAGCATAATTATATGCTTATGCCGTTTAAAAACCGTAGATGTGTTTTATTTAATTCGCTATTGAAATGTTGTTTTATGTAAAAGAAATGATTCCGTCTTTGATGCCAGTTTTATCGTTAGTAAGCATAGCACTCGCAGTCTTTCTGTTTATATACTGGGTACAATACTGCTGGATTATCTGATTATTTTGTTCTCTAAGTGCCAAATGGTTTTATGAATTTTTAGATGAAGTGTTCTGAATTTTTGGCAGAGGCCAATTGGAAATGACTGTATTGGCCTGCAAAACGATTTCGCAGTGCATGTGCCGGAAATCTACGTTAGTGAAGTCCTGCTGCGATTGCGGCCTGTGACCACCTGGTGACAAACCACGGAAGCCGCCAGGAAATGTAAAATTAGCTCTGAGGGCTATTTCTTTTTCGTAAACCATCAGCACGATAGCTCTTTTAAATATAAGATAAATACTTGTGAAACCTTAAACTGTATACTATTCCACGACAGCAGTTAAAGACTCCTGTCTCCTCAAAATCAAAAAGCGTCTGCGTTAGTAAAAACCAACACTGCACCACGAAAAAGGCATTTTAGTTATAGATGAATAATATTTTTACAGCTGCTGTGCAAAATGCCATCCACCCCCGCCCTCTTACCCATGCGCCTCCTCCCCCCCCCAACCCCCACCCTCTTGCCCTTCCAGTTTTATAAGGATGAAGCCATCATAATACCAGGTGTTTGTAAATTAATATCGCGGTTTTAAGGCTTTGTTGCATTTATTACATTCAACTTACAATTATAAATAAACTAGGGTGGTCATAATTAAAGTGCAGCCGATGTGGGCTGTAATTATCGTATGGGAGCGAAAATTGGTAGAAATAGTAATGCTTTAATGTGGAGTCGTTTTACGCTGGAAAAAAAATTAATACCAATTTTGGCCACCAGGTACAAGCCTGGCGCTATACATGTCTCTATGACAGCATGCTATCATCTGGCAAGCCATAACGTGAGTGAACAGTATGGGTATCAAGAACAGAGACCGTGTGTCGTTAATGAAACTGTTTTATGTGAACAGTGCTATATTGAGAGTGTACCGCTGACTGAAAGGTCTGAGGAGAGACTCGTTGTTAAATGATTTAAAGAAGATGATAATGAAATTCGAAAACACGAGTCAGGTTGGTGTGGGCTCTGGTATTGCTAGTGCTTGTTTAGTATCGCGAGAATTGTCCATCCCATGTTCAACAGTGTGGTAAGTTTTGCTGTCTACTTTACACTGCAGTTCGTACAAGATCCAGACGATGCTGCAATTGAAACCTCATAATACGCAGAAACGTTCTGAATTTGTTCTTCGTTTTCTCGCACGTATCAAAGCGACGACATGTGGCCGGGCCATATTCTATGGATTGACGACGCAAATTTTCCCCTAAGCTATAGTGAATGCGCAGAGCTGTCGAATTTTAGGTACTGTTGAACCGCGTGTTGTGTAGGAAGAGCCATTGCCGTGTGGTACTGTGTTGTGTGGAATTACAAGCATATTTATTTTCGGTCCGTCCGCCAATGAAGATATTACACCCAGAGGGCCTTAACGGCATACCGTGACGTCTGTACGTTATCGGGACTCCTTGAACAGCCTGTGCTCCCTGCATTGGAAGAGCACATCCGTGCGAAAACCACTGTTTTCATGCAAGATGGGCAGAACCTCATGTCACTCGCTCAGTGGAAGAGCTGCTTAATGCCACCTTCCACGAACGTCTTGTCTGCAGAGGTTTTACATATGCATTATTTGCAAGATAACCTGATATGAATCCACGTGACCTTTTTTCTAGGGATATTTAAGAGAACACACTTACCAGCGACACTTTCAGGCTCTACTTGATTTGAAAGACACTATACAGAAACACATTGCCCACATTCCACCAGAACTGCTGCGAGCAACTGTTCATCACGTCATATACAGTATGTCGTTGACGTCTCCAGTGCCCATACAGAACAAATTGTGTGAGTGCAGTTAACAATGAAATCAACATAATACCTGAAACTTCCTGGCAGATTAAAACTGTGTGCCCGACCGAGACTCGAACTCGGGACCTTTGCCTTTCGCGGGCAAGTGCTCTACCATCTGAGCTACCGAAGCACGACTCACGCCCAGTACTCACAGCTTTACTTCTGCCAGTACCTCGTCTCCTACCTTCCAAACTTTACAGAAGCTCTCCTGCGAAACCTTGCAGAACTAGCACTCCTGAAAGAAAGTATATTGCGGAGACATGGCTTAGCCACAGCCTGGGGGATGTTTCCAGAATCTCATTCTGGAAACATAATATATTTCTCACTTGTTTGACCTTTCCTGCCTACGTCCTGTTCTAAAATATTTCTACATGTCTTTCCCGCGTTCCCAGCGCTAGATTTGCAACTGGTGGCCAAAATCGTAACAATTTTTTTTTCCAGCGTAAAATCGACTCCACATTAACTCATTAGCATATTTACCAAGTTTCGCTGCCACACGATAATTACAGCCCTCATTGGACCTCTGTAGCTGAACTCTAACCTCCTGGTACATCAAATGAAGAAGCAACTCAGACATTTTTGTTCGTGTATTAGTGTGCATGCAGTGCTTCCTACGTCTTCCGTTAGAAAGCGCTGATAGCAAAGTTGATGCCGCGCGGGATTAGCCGAGGGGCGTTTTTGGGAATAGAGACAGACGCAGGGCTGTACGAAGTAGAGCCTAATCGGAATGCGGAAGCTTGTCGCCACTTGCAGCAAGAACCTGTTACAGGTACTGCAAAATATTTAGATATCGTCGAAATTGCTGAAGATGGATCTACGTTACTTGGATGTTCAGAATTAACGGGGCGGTTTTGGTGTGGCTCGTTGTGGTATTCTGAGGATGCAGAACTAACGCCAGATGTGTATAAATGTCTAACAGGCGTTGATCGTGAGACGAGTGTGTGCGATGGGAAGTTCCCGCATAAGTATAAAATTGTTGTTGATGAAGACTCGGGTGTTATTCAAGTACTCGCCCCCGGGTTCCCGGGTTCGATTCCCGGCGAGGTCAGGGATTTTCTCTGCCTCGTGATGACTGGGTGTTGTGTGATGTCCTTAGGTTAGTTAGGTTTAAGTAGTTCTAAGTTCTAGGGGACTGATGACCATAGATGTTAAGTCCCATAGTGCACAGAGCCAAGTACTCGCCTTGATTGAATCAGAGGATACATGCCTCGGGTCTGCTTGCGAGCATGATGATAGTGTTAGCTCCCTTTCAACATTTAACGATAAGAAGAAGGTTGTTTCAGGAAGTTTTGATTGCAGTATAAAGGTATGGGATATAGAGACACTACCTCCAGAACATACATACAGACCTGCTCACGCACATCATGTGACGTCAGTGACAATTAGTCGTATGGACAGATGCCTTCTGGCATCAACTTCTCTTGATGGTACAGCACTATTGTGGGACACGAGGAAGTCCCAACCATCTTCAGTTTTGTTCAGCGATATAGGGTTCACTTCAGTAGACTGGCGGCCACTAAAATTTGAGTTTGTTGTTGTTGGTTCCACAACTGGTGATATTTTTACTGTCGATGTTCGGCACCCGAAGCAACCTCTGGATACATTGACTGTATTTAGCAGACCTGTCTATAAACTTAGGTTTTCCAGTTGCCATGATCTGTTGGCAGCCTGTGCTGAAAGTACAGAAGTAAAAGTATTCGACTTTAAGAGCGACACAGCAACAGAAATCTATTCTGACGACCGTCACAAGGACTTTGTTCGTGGTATCGCATGGCATCAAAGGGACACATCATTTTACACCTGTGGATGGGATAAGCAGGTATTTCGCCTTATTCCAAGTGAAGCTTCAGCAGAAATGGAAGTAAATGAAGTTGGTGGAGATCGTGCCCTTTCTTAGGAAAGCTTTTCCTCCTTGAAAATTATTTTATGTTATGAATTTTGAAGAATTTTCTAACAATAAAGGATTTCTCTCAACTGGTAAAAAAAAAAAAAAAATGCGGTCTAAGGCGCTGCAGTCATGGACTGTGCGGCTGGTCGCGGCGGAGGTTCGAGTCCTCCCTCGGGCATGGGTGTGTGTGTTTGTCCTTAGGATAATTTAGGTTAAGTAGTGTGTAAGCTTAGGGACTGATGACCTTAGTAGTTAAGTCCCGTAAGATTTCACACACATTTGAACATTTTTTTTTTTTTTTAGCAAAGATGACAATTAGTGAACTGTTAGCTCTTGGTGCAAAGAGTAAATGTGTTGTTAGACTACAACGTGCGTTCCGTATTAAGTTCTATTGTAATCCTCCAAGTGTTAATAACACTGTAGATAGTATCATCAGTCTGAAGACACTGGCTGTATTTGCAAAGGGAAGAGTGCAGGACCATTAATAGTGAATCAAGAACGTGATGAACGACTGAGAGAGTCTTTCACGCATTGCCCAAAGAAATCAGTGGGTAAGGCAATACGTCAATTAGCAATTCCAGTGACGTGTTTTTGGAGACTTTTAATGATACGCTTACAACGATGTCCTTATCTGTTGCAGCTGTTACATGCTCTAACTCCTACAGACTACGGGCAATATGCCAACTTTTCAAATGAAATGTTTGTGCATGACGATGAAGGTTTTCTGGATCCTGTCGTCCTCAGTGATGAATCGACATGTCGCCGGATGTCTAAATGTGAACACATACAGGGTGGGTCTGGGGGTCAGAAAATCGCAACGAATTTTTGACATTGTGCAGCCCTGTCAGCAACTGTGATAATTGAACATGTAACACTTCAGCCTCAGTTGCAAATAGAAACCAATCTTTACCCAGGTTTCAGCCAAAATAATTTGGCCTTCTTTAGAAACCAGTGACACAAAACTATTGCATGCCAAAGTTAGGCCATGTCAAGTATAAAACCGAAGCACCGCAGTAACCAGTCATAAATCTACATTACTTGGGCTGAGGAGAACCAGTAGGCCCCACTGCGCGGTAGGCCGTGTGCACTGCGCCGGCTTTATCACCAAAATAAGACGCACAGCCGAACAAAAGGACTTGAAAAAGTAGATATTGTGTCCAAGGAAGCTGTATGCATTGTTCCAGTGAAATATGATAAAATGACACCTGACGACACTCTACACAACAAAAGGATTATAATCAGGGCCCGATGGAATGGAGATCTCCAACAGTCTCAAGAAATTAAAGGGAGACACTATGGAGCCGTGTTGCCTAATCACCCAAGCTCTCCTCGGTACCAGAACTACAGATGCAACATAAAAATATAGTAACAATGGCATGACTTCGCTTCAATCACGGCAAAACCTTTACCGCCTCAGCGTGGTCACGTCTCCTTCAAATAAATGCGGCACTGAGGAAGATGATAATCTTATTTTCTTAGGCTACCACAGCAGGTTTCAAGAAACCACGAAACTATTACAGCATCTGATGATCTCTGGAAATGCCTTGCATACAAACATTCAAACCCTTTTAGCAACAAAAACTAAAAAGTGTATAAACTGCTATACGATTTTATTATAAAGGACAAATAATAACAGAGAAACACAGTTTTTTGTGCATTGTAGTATATTACGAGGTGCATTCAAGTTCTAAGGCCTCCGAATTTTTTTCTAATTAACTACTAACCCGAAATCGATGAAATTGGCGTTGCTTCTCGACGTAATCGCCCTGCAGACGTACAAATTTTTCACAACGCTAACGCCATGATTCCATGGCAGCGGCGAAGGCTTCTTTAGGAGTCTGTTTTGACCACTGGAAAATCGCTGAGGCAATAGCAGCACGGCTGGTGAATCTGCGGCCACGGAGGGTGTCTTTCATTGTTGGAAAAAGCCAAAAGTCTCTAGGAGCCAGGTCAGGTGACTAGGGAGCATGAGGAATCACTTCAAAGTTGTTATCACGAAGAAACTGTTGCGTAACGTTAGCTCGATGTGCGGGTGCGTTGTCTTGGTGAAACAGCACATGCGCAGCCCTTCCCGGACGTTTTTGTTGCAGTGCAGGGAGGAATTTGTTCATCAAAACATTTTCGTAGGATGCACCTGTTACCGTAGTGCCCTTTGGAACGCAATGGGTAAGGATTACGCCCTCGCTGTCCCAGAACATGGACACCATCATTTTTTCAGCACTGGCGGTTACCCGAAATATTTTTGGTGGCGGTGAATCTGTGTGCTTCCATTGAGCTGACTGGCGCTTTGTTTCTGGACTGAAAAATGGCATCCACGTCTCATTTATTGTCACAACCGACGGAAAGAAAGTCCCATTCATGCTGTCGTTGCGCGTCAACATTGCTTGGCAACATGCCACACGGGCAGCCGTGTGGTCGTCCCTCAGCATTCGTGGCACCCACCTGAATGACACTTTCGCATTTTCAGGTCGTCACGCAGGATTGTGTGCACAGAACCCACAGAAATGCCAACTCTGGAGGCGATCTGTTCAACAGTCATTCGGCGATCCCCCAAAACCATTCTCTCCACTTTCTCGATCATGTCGTCAGACCGGCTTGTGCGAGCCCGAGGTTGTTTCAGTTTGTTGTCACACGATGTTCTGCCTTCATTAAACTGTCGCACCCACGAACGCACTTTCGACACATTCATAACTCCATCAACACATGTCTCCTTCAACTGTCGATAAATTTCAATTGGTTTCACACCACGCAAATTCAGAAAACGAATGATTGCACGCTGTTCAAGTAAGGAAAACGTCGCCATTTTAAGTATTTAAAACAGTTCTCATTCTCGCCGCTGGCGGTAAAATTCCATCTGCCGTACGGTGCTGCCATCTCTGGGACGTATTGACAATGAACGCGGCCTCATTTTAAAACAATGCGCATGTTTCTATTTATTTCCATTCCGGAGAAAAAAAATCGGAGGCCTTAGAAATTGAATGCACCTCGTAATATTGTTTAACTGTATGCACCAAAATTTAGCTTATGCCGATGACGTATGTATACTGTCTAGAAGTTTGAAAGAAATGGAAGAAGAATTTGGCAGATTGGAAAAGGAGGCAGAACAGTTGGGGCTTAGAGTAAACAACACGAAAACATAGTATCTCTTTGCTTCCAGGAAAAATGCTGTTGTTAAAGAGAAATTTATTAAGTTGAACAGAGGCAATTATGAGAGATGTGAGAAGTTCCAATACCTGGCAGTGCTGGTTACGAAGGATAGCAGAATAAGAGCAGAAATAAAATCTAGGATTGCTGCAGGAAATAGAGCTTACTGGGCCCTGATCAAGATCCTTTAGTCGCGTAGCCTGAGCAGAGAATCGAAGGTGACTGTCTATCGAACGAACAGTCATAAGACCGGTGGTAATGAATGGCTCAGAAACATGGACAATGACTGTAGCAGAAAAAGAGCTCTTGTGAAGACGGGAGAGGAAAATATTAAGAAAGATTTTAGGAGCCATGTATGAGGCGGAGCAATGGTGGATAAGGAGAAACGAGGAATTGGAAGAATTGTATAGAAATCCTGACTTGGTGACTGAAATTAAGTGTAACAGGTTGATATCGCTGGGCCATGCAGAGCGAATGTCAAAAAGGTTTACACAGGAAATCCAGGTGGCAAAAGGAGCAAAGGGAGATCCCGAAAACGGTGGCTGGAGGATATGGAAAACGATTTGAGAAAGATTGGAGTCAGGAGGTGGAGGAAACGAGCAGAAAATCGTCAGGACTGGATTGTGATCATGAGAGAGGTCAACGCCCTACATGGGCTGAAGCGCTAAGGAGTAAGTATATTAATAAGTTAATTAGCTTAGATCGTTTACTTCAGTTTAAATGGATGTCACATATAATTTTGGTTATTTAGAGTCTGAGAATAGGTGATTCCCAAAAGCCAATAATGAATTTAAGAAAACCCAAAGCCGGCTGAAGTGGCCGTGCGCTTAAAGGCGCTGCAGTCTGGAACCGCAAGACCGCTACGGTCACAGGTTCGAATCCTGCCTCGTGCATGGATGTTTGTGATGTCCTTAGGTTAGTTAGGTTTAACTAGTTCTAAGTTCTAGGGGACTAATGACCTCAGCAGTTGAGTCCCATAGTGCTCAGAGCCATTTGAACCATTTGAAAACCCAAGGCGTCGGACTGTCGCACATGTCGAAGCCGTCGTGGGTAGTCTGATAATGTCATGCTACAGAAGAGGGTGCTCCATGTGTGAATGAACTCTTCGAATTCTAATCTCGATACAGCATGCTGTTACACACCGCCATGTTATACGCAACAAAGCGCAGCCATCTAGCGGCAGAGCGTTACAAATACGTAGACAATAAGAATAAAGACGTAGAATTTTAATAACGTTCGTTTCTTTTAAAAAGATTTAAGAGGTAATTAATTGATAAATAATTGAAACCCTCAGCTGCCGACAGGTGTTGTTGATATACTTTGTTGGGGATAGCTGAAAATGTGTGCCCTGACCGGCACTCGAACGCAGGATCGCCTGCTTACATGGCACACGCTCTATCCATCTGAGCCACCGAGGACACAGATGAATAGCGCGACTGCAGGGACTTATCCCTTGCACGCTTCCTGTGAGACCCAATTCCCAACTGTCCACAATATACGTACGTAATGTTCCTAATAGATATTTGCCCATCCACTCATTACTCGCGCACACTAAGGTGACGATTCCCGTATGAGTTCGGGCAATCTGTGCGCATTCGCACAGACGAAGGTCAATGGCCGGGCAGCCCTTTAACTATGTATTTGGTAACCAGTACTTTATTTGCATGTGTTTATAATTGTAATTGCTTTAGCCTTCAACTGAAAATGTTAACCCACATATTGTTGTTGGAAAAATATGTTTATAGAAACTCTTCAACTATAAAAAGAATTGCTTTTGATAGAGCGTGTGCCACGTAAGCAGGCGATCCTGCGTTCGAGTCCCGGTCGGGGCACACATTTTCAGCTGTCCCCAACAAGGTAACAATAGTATGATTCGTTATGCATTGAAAGATAGGGCAGAGGGGAGGTACTGCGAGCAGTTCAGTTATAAGGTTGTTGTCGCCAGAAACGACAGAATATTGACGGCAGCAATAGCTCAGGTAAACACGCCGACATCACAGGCGGAAGATGAAGAGATAGAGGAAGCATACGAGGATACTGAAAGGGTAATTCACTAAGTGAAGAGAGATAATAACCTAATAATCATGGGTGATTGGGACGCTTTTGTAGAGAGAGCAATAGATCAGAGAGTTGCCAGAGAATGTGGGCTTGGTAGTAGGGATGGGAGAAGCGAGCGATCGATGACTTCTACTAGAAATGTAGGACGTCACAGATCAACGTGACCAGCCTACGGCCCAGGGTGTAGCGCCACAACGCCTCTAACTGACCACTCCTGCAGGCAGAATAACGAGTTCTTGGTATCACATTTTTGTGGTCTTCAGTCCGAAGGGTTATCTGCGCTAATCTATCCACTGCAAGTCTCTTCATTTCTATTTACCTGCTGCAACCTCCATACATCTGAATCATCTTGCTGTTGTCTAGCCTTGTTCTCGATAAACACTTCTTCCGTTCCACACTTCCGTATATTACGGAACCCCTGCCACAGGATGCTTCCTATCAATCGATCCCTTGTTTTAACCTGTTTGTTCCATAATTCTCCCGCCCTAATAATGTTCAGTATCTGTTTAATTGTTCAGTCTATCTTCAGCATTGTATCGCGACGCTTCAAACGTTTCTTTTCTCTTCTTGTTTGAGCCGCTTATCGTCCAGCTTTCAGTCCCGTGCAAGGCTGCAATCCAGACACATACTTTCAGAAAATCCTGACATTTAAATTTACGTTCGATATAAACAGATATCTCTTTTTCAGAAACGCTTTTCTTGCTACTGTCAGTCCGCATTTCATAATCTTTCTACTACGGCCATCATTAGTTATTTTACAGCCCAAATAGCAAAACTCCTTTACTATTTTTACTGTCTCATTTCGTACTGAAATTCTCTCAGTATCACATAAATTAATTCGACTACATTACGTTACCCTTGTTTTACTTTCCTTCATTCTTATCTTACAGCTTTTCAAGACACTATCTACTCCGTTGAACTGCTCCTCTATGTCCTTTACTTGGCGAATTTTATCTCCTACCATCGAAATTTCTAAGAACGCAAACTAATGTATTTTTTCCGCGTGTCTCAGATCGATACCAGAATAAACAGCCGAAGAAGAAAAGCAAACAGAAATGGACATTGCACAAGTGAAAGAACAGCCCGCAATGCTATGTCTTTGCCGAAGTTTGGGAGAAGAGGTGTTCACTTTAAGGTGTTCTTATTGAAATTCCCTCGGTATCACCTAAATGAAATCGAGTATATTCCGTTACCCTTGTTTTACTTTTCTCCATTATTATCTTACGGCTTTCTAGACACTATCTACTCCGTTCATCTTCTCTTCTAAATCCTTTATTAGGTGCATTTTATCCTCTTCCATCAAAATTTCGAAGTATGTAAACTGATGTATTTTTTCTTGTGTCTCAGATCAATATTTTTTTTTTTTTTGTGGTCATCAGTCTACTGACTGGTTTAATGCGGCCCGCCACGAATTCCTTTCCTGTGCTAACCTCTTCATCTCAACGTAGCACTTGCAACCTGCGTCCTCAATTATTTGCTTGACGTATTCCAATCTCTGTCTTCCTCTACAGTTTTTACCCTCTACAACTCCCTCTAGTACCATGGAAGTCATTCCCTCATGTCTTAGCAGATGTCCTATCATCCTGTCCCTTCTCCTTATCAGTGTTTTCCACATATTCCTTTCCTCTCCGATTCTGCGTAGAACCTCCTCATTCCTTACCATATCAGTCCACCTAATTTTCAACATTCGTCTATAGCACCACATCTCAAATGCTTCGATTCTCTTCTGTTCCGGTTTTCCCACAGTCCATGTTTCACTACCATACAATGCTGTACTCTAGACGTACATCCTCAGAAATTTCTTCCTCAAATTAAGGCCGGTATTTGATATTAGTAGACTTCTCTTGGCCAGAAATGCCTTTTTTGCCATAGCGAGTCTGCTTTTGATGTCCTCTTTGCTCCCTCCGTCATTGGTTATTTTACTGCCTAGGTAGCAGAATTCCTTAACTTCATTGACTTTGTGACCATCAATCCTGATGTTAAGTTTCTCGCTGTTCTCATTTCTACTACTTCTCATTACCTTCGTATTTCACCGATTTACTCTCAAACCATACTGTGTACTCATTAGACTGTTCATTCCGTTCAGCAGATCATTTAATTCTTCTTCACTTTCACTCAGGATAGCAATGTCATCAGCGAATCGTATCATTGATATCCTTTCACCTTGTATTTTAATTCCACTCCCGAACTTTTCTTTTATTTCTATTATTGCTTCCTCGATGTACAGATTGAAGAGTAGGGGCGAAAGGCTACAGCCTTGTCTTACACCCTTCTTAATACGATCACTTCGTTCTTGATCGTCCACTCTTATTATTCCCTCTTGGTTGTTGTACATATTGTATATGACCCGTCTCTCCCTATAGCTTACCCCTACTTTTATCAGAATCTCAGATCGATACCAGAAGGAACATCCGAAGAAGGAAAACAAACAGAAATGGACATCACACAAGCGAAAGAACCGCCCGTACTGCTAGGTCTTAGCGGAAGTTTGGGAGAAGAGGTGCTCACTTTAAGGAGATTGGACTGTGTCCTATAAAATGCGACAGGTGAAATTTGCGCCCAGAAAACATCGAGGGTAAGTCCACTAATCCCCATGTCCGAACTCTGTAATTGGCGCGGCAGATAGATGGGCGGGAGGCTCCCACGTGGTGTACTGCTGAAGAGGACCGGAGATGCTCAAACAAGAATCGTAATGCCAAAATTTTTGTAGCATGAAGTGATCATAATTTATTTTATTTCCGGTCAGACGCAGTGAAAATGCTTTACTTACGATGAAGTCTTAAAAAACTACAGTGCTCCCGTATGAGAACCAAATTAAAAATCAAAATTTAAAAACTGTTTCTCTTCAACTCGACAAAGGATACTTTACAATAAATGTGCAATTAAATACGGTCCGCATCAGTGGATCAACATATGGTCCACGTAATGCACGTAAGATGCGTTGACATAGTAACTACGACGGGTATTCGATAAGTAATGCAACACATCTTTTCTCGGCCTATTTTGCTTGGAAAAATGTGGAATTTGTTATGGGACATGACGCAACATTCCCGCTTCAGCCCACACAGTATCATGAAGTTCCGATTGGTGGCGGCGCCTTCAAAATGGCGTCTGTAACGGATGTGCGTTTCAAGCACAGAGCTGTGATTGTATTTCCTTTGGTGGAAAACTAGAGCATCGCAGATATTCATAGGCGCTTCAAGAGTGCCTACGTAGTCCGGGGAGGTAACCAAAGCAAGGTGAGTCGTTGGGCAAGGGTCTGCCATCAACGCAACAAGGTTGCGCGAACCTGTCCGATGGCCCACGTGCCGGCCGACCGCACACAGCTGTGTTGGAACGTGCGGACACTCTCATTCTAGGCGACTGATGGATCGCAATGAAAGACTTCGCTGCAGAACTGGCCGTCTGTGTTGCTAGTGCCGACACACTCGTCCACCATTTGTGTTACTCAAAAGTGTGTGCGCGCTGGTTTCCTCGCCGCCTATCAGATGATAATAAAGACCATGTCAATGACAACCAAGGCCTCACGCACATCTGAGCACCCGAGAGGAGCTCACAAAATTTCTTTGGACTGCTGTTCCTCAACAACCGTACAGGCCGTGGTTCAAATGGCTCTGAGCACTATGGGACTCAACTTCTGAGGTCATCAGTCCCCTAGAACTTAGAACTAGTTAAACCTAACTAACGTAAGGACATCACACACATCCATGCCCGAGGCAGGATTCGAACCTGCGACAGTAGTGGTCTCGCGGTTCCAGACTGCAGCGCCTAGAACCGCACGGACACTTCGGCCGGCTACAGCCCGCGTCTTGCACCCTCTGGCTTTCGTCTGTTTGGAATAATGAAGGATGCACTTAGCAGGAAGAAGCTCATGGGTGATGGCGGGGTTAGTGAGGCACGTTGTCTGCGACGTCGACAATTAGAATGGTACCACGAGGGCATATAGGTCCTCCCAGCAAGATGGCGTAAGGCCGTCGCTTTGAACGGAGACTATGGTGAAAAATTGGGTTTTGTAGCCAAAAGAATGGGGAATAATATGGCGTAGTGCAATCTTGAATAAAACCAACATGCTTTCAGAAAAAAATTGTTGCATCATTTATTCAATGCCCCTCGTAAAAGGCCAGGATTGGGGAAGTATGTAGGTTACTTAAGACAGACATAGCCTTCCTCCTCCTCCTCCTGGCGCTACATGGACGTATCCTCTATATGTAACTTCAAAATATGTAAACAGTCTTTTTTATATTTATTATTCCGCATACCTTTCTCATCATTGCCAAATGTAGGACAATGATCGTTATAAATGTGTGTATTAAATAAGAAGTGCTGTAATAGGAGATAGCATGCATAATGAAATAATTTACATAATGGCAAACAAAAAACGTTGGAGATGACAATGCATAAATTAAATTTTCATATTAGGACAGAGATCCTAAAGGCAGAGAAAGCATGATTTGAACATTGAAACAAATAGAATCAGTGCATTATGTGTACATGAGAGGGGATATTGCAAATGTTATGTCAGTCACCGGTGGTGCTCTTCTTCCGACTGCAGATGTTTACGTTGCTGGTCATTTTCATGGCGGCGTCGAAGCGACACAGCACCTCGCTGCGGGTATATAAAGCATGTCTATTGGAACCTCGAGGAGGAGTTGGCTGCGGCCTTAACATGTATGGACATTTGTCCATGTCGTTTTCAAGATCTGGTGGACTTTACCTACTGTTTTCTGTATAAGGTATGGCTTGAGAATGAGAGTTTTGTTTTTTGGTGTGTTTTTGAATATTATGCTTAGTACTCTATTAAGGGTATTGCTGTTATGTGTAGTGTGTTATTTTCGAAGTTAGTGAGTGGTAATATTCCTATTATGATTGTAGTTAACAAGATTGTGGTCTGTATTTGATAATGATTTCAGATGAAATGGTAAGTGTCTGTTTTGTTGTAGAGTGGTTGTGCGTGTTTTTGTAGGACAGATGTGATGGATGGCATGTTTTTGCCTTGGTGTACGTGTGTGTTCGAAACAAACCAGGGTGCATCTGTAATGAGTCTAAGTGCTTTGGTCTGAAGCGCTTGTAGTCCGCCCAGGTGAGTATCAAAAGCCATATCCCAGACTTCACAACCATACAAGACAGTGCGAAGTACTATGATCTTCTAAATTAACAGTTTGGCTTTGGTTATGGACCTTTGCCGCTGAGTGATGGGTACAACTAATGAAGCCATGGAAAACGCTGATGAATGCATCGGAAATGTGTAAGTTCCAAAGTAGTTTGTGGTCAATTTAGTGGTCCAAATATTTTACCGATTAACACCAGGGGAGGTGCCGCTCTTCTAGAGAGGACTGACGATTACGAGGTCTCCTCCTATTAGTGAATATGATAGCGTTGCATTTCTCGGGATTAATTTTAATTTTCCAGAAGTTGCACCACAGAGTAATTTGCTCAAGGTGCTGCTGTAGGCGCATGACGGTGTAATTGTAATTTTGATGACTGGAATAGATAGCAGTATCATCTGCGAAAGGTGCGAGATGAGTGTTGTCTTGTTTGGGAGTGTCATTAGTATGGCTGTTGTTAAGATATCGATATATCGATACCTCACACAGGAAATATGGATAAATGTATGTATTTCCTCTCCCGTTACATCGCTATGTCGATATAAAAATGGCAATATCAGACAGCGATATTTGTATTTTATGTTTATTTTTTCGCAATTTTTGGTAATTTTTGACACAGTTCTTTTGAAATTGTAGTAGAACATAATTTACCTTCCCTATGTGAAGGAGTGTTCGTACCTTTTGAGCTTTCATCACGTCCAGTATTTCTCTTTGTGTGAAGGAAGTACAGGTGACGCAAAATAAGAAGTCCGATTGGACTTGGGAGTGGCGGTGTGAATGGAATAACGTGTTAGGAAATAGCACACCAGTTGCATTTAAAAAAATTTTTTAACGCAACTAGTGTGCTAATTCCTCACATCGGCATTTTCAAACACAGTTACTGAAAATGATGAACAAAAATCCTTATGACGAGATTGGTCTTTGCGGCAGCTGGAGGCGTGTGAGGGGAAAGCTGACGTAAGCGGCGCTCGGCGCTACCAACAAAAACCGCAACGTTTAGCATCACCTCGCAGTTTTCCTACATCAGCGTACAAAAAGGTTTATTTAGACCCATAGCCAATGACAAATTAAGAAAATGAGGTATGAGAGGTTAACTGGAATTAAACACTGCATTAGACTGTACCATGTTAAGAGCTGTTAATAAGCAACACAACAGTGGACCAAAAAAGTATTGTAATACAAGCTTTTCATCTACGCAAGTACTATTATTAACTTACAAATTTTCAAATTGAGTGCTTTTCTTTTAATTCTTACTGTAAAGGGGACAAGAGGCTGTTAGCTTGTTGGTGTCCAGAAAGTCTAATAATGAATCAATATTTAAATATACAGATCTAAAACCGTCAGTATATTTACAATGTGCACCCGATATTTTTATTGGCCAATATGTCCATTCTTTTTTCTTCGATATAGCGATAAGTTTTGTCGATATATCGATGGTGGCAATGATATTTTTTTAAATATAGGTACATCGGATTCCTGATACGTTTAAAAATATCATCAGTCCTAGCCATTAGTATAAATACTATATAGATGGGGCCCAGAACAGAACCCTGGGGTACCCCTACTTTCATTGGTTTAATGTTACTTTTTCAGTTGTCTAAGCTAACAAAACATTTCATACTGCCTAAGAAAAATGCAAGAACTTTGGTTATGGAGTGGTCACTCGATCTCATTATGTTTGTGTATTATGCCGTCATGCGATATCCAAGAAAACAGTTCACGTTCTGTGTTGTTCTGCCTTGGCATTGCAGATTTGCTCAATCACCCACGTGGCCTGGGCTGCTGTGCCATGACCGACACGAAAGCCAAATTGCTCAGGGATGGTGATTTGCCTGTCGTTGAGGAAGGATTGCAATGACGTGAGGATTTAGTGTTCCAGGATTTTACTGAGGAAGTTTAGAAGGGATACGGGTCTTCGGGGTAAAGGTGGCTCACTCCGAGTAGGTAGTTTCCTGGAATACTGGATCCAAACTTTCCTGGGTGCAGTTTTCGCACAGCCAGAGAGAGCTGCTCCTCCACTCGCAGGCACCGCGCCGAGCCCCTGCTGCGGCTGTGCTCCCCCCACGTGGCTCGGCCTGGCCTCGCCTCGCCTCGCCTCCTCCCTCCCCCCACTTTCCCTCCCCCCAGCACTGTGCGGCGCCGTGCGGTGGGTCGCTCCCGCGCCGCGGCGCCCGCCTTCGTTAGCCGTAATTGCCCTGTTTATTACTGACGGCAGTAAAACTGTTCCGATAATGCCGGCCCCCTTTACCGACTCGCCGATTATTATTCGCCATAAAGTAATTTCCCCAGATGGCGGCGCGATATGCTAATGCCATGCAAATCGGCGCGCCTCGCTGCGGCGCCGCCCTTGAATGGTCGCTTCCTGGACACACCTCCCACTCCGCTCCGCTCCCACTACGCCGCTGGAACGCTCGCGATATCGTCCCCGTGTGCCCGCCTGCGCCATTGTATCATTTTCTCAGAAACTATCTAAGTCGTCCCTTTAACAGGGCATACTGGTCGTTGTCGAGCGCTGTAGATGGTGTTGAACTGGAACCAAGAAGTTACGTGACTCTCCACCGGTGACATAAATTATAACAGTAAAGTGGTTTGATAAGTCTCGTAAAAAAAGCGTGAAAAAATATTTGTCCAGTAAACAGCTCCCCGTACGTTTCAACATAGTCCCATCTGAGTGATATAGACTTGGTCCAGCCATCCTACAGATTTTTCATCGATCGCAGAAACAGGTTTAGTCAATTTCTGCAAAATACTCGTTGACTACGTCTATGTCCGCCCCCAGTAGCTGAGTGGTCAGCGCCACAGAATATCAATCCTAAGGCCCCGGGTTCGATTCCCGGCTGGGTCGAAAATTTTCTCCGCTCAGGGACTGGGTGTTGTGTTGTCCTAATCATCATCATTTCATCCCCATCGACAAGCAAGTCGCCGAAGTGGCGTCAAATCCAAACGCAAGCACCCGGCGAACGGTCTACCCGACGGGAGGCCCTAGTCACACGACATTCATTTTTATTTATTACGCCTATCACTTACTCATCTGGTGAAAATTTCTTACCACAAGCCAAAGTTTCAAGTGAGGGTACACGAAGAAGTCATTTGGGGTTTAGCCTGGTGAATAGGTTGGATGAGGAACCCATTCAAACCCCAATTCCTGCACTTTCGCCATTGTTATCGCTTATGTGTGGGGTAGCGCGTTATCCTGGCGTAAGAGCACTTTTTTGCGTGCCAACCTTCGTCTTTTTTCAGCGAACGCAAGTTTGAACCGATCCAACAATGAAGCTTAATAGGGTCTAGTTGTGATTCGGCTTCTTTCCAAGTAATCTATGAGGACTGTTCCTTGAGTATGCCAAAAAACAGTGATCATCACCATATGAACTTACAAAATGGTCTTTGCCTTCTTCAGTGCCCTTTCATCAGACAGTTTCATTTTTTTGAGTAGTGTATTGACTCTGGTGTGTAATGATGGATCTAGGTTTCATCAACAGTTACAAATCGGCGCAAGAAGTCTTGCAGATTGCGATTACACATTGCCAGAGATGACAGTGTTTTGAAATGTCGAGCAGCATGTATCTTCAGTTGACTGTGAGCAATCGCGGCAATCGTGGCTTTTTCATAGTCAATTATCCGTGCAGGATGTTATGCACTCGCTCATTTGAGATGCTTACTGTCTCATCAGTCTCACGCATTGGTTTTCTTTGTGGTGACGTCAACCGGATGGCTATAGTGCGCTTCGTCTTCGGTAGTTGTTCGACCATTTTTTAATTTATTAATTCAGAAGTGCATGGTCTTCAGTGATTCTGTAGAGACCGTTTTGTTAAGATTTGTGGGGAGTTCAGCCTTTCAAATCAATGTTTAATAACTCCACGAAATTCCGCTTCCTCCAGATTCAATGCCAGTCGACACACTGACCAATTCAAATGACTGTCAACAATGAACTGTTGATTGTTTAAGATCCTTGGAATAATCAACATTACCAACCATGGAGATGCAACATATATCTTACATTCTTTCATGGAAATTTACCAGACGTGCCAAACCACCCTCATATGTGGCAGCCAGTTGTGTGAAATCACGGTAGTAAGATGGGTGCATGTCGAGATGTGACAAAATACCAGGAAGGAGCTGTCTGTTTGGACGTGCCCATGACCACACCGTGAATGTAGGTTTCAGGTTTGTTGGTCTATCAACGTGAACTGTCCAACTGTCCAAACTGTAGTCAAAGGATCGTGTGCCAGTGTCAGCAATGTAACAAGGGCTAAGAATAGTATTCGAGAAAACGTCCTAACCGACACAGAATGGGCATGAGTATCAGGTTGGCAGTGACAGTCAGTTGTAAAGCCGACATCAACTGCTGCCATCAATGAACGCAAGACCATCTCGACCAATCTCCCAGCGAACGTTGTTAAGGGAACTGCAGGCAATACACATTTGCAGTCAGGAACGTAGAGAAAATATCTTAGCTCACAATGCCACCTAAAACTGCCAGTCTTCAGTGGGCGAAGCAACACAGAACGTAGACAGTAACTGACTGGAGAAGTGCAGTGTGGTACAACGCTGACCGGAGTGGCCGTGCGGTTCTAGGCGCTACAGTCTGGAGCCGAGCGACAGCTACGGTCGCAGGTTCGAATCCTGCCTCGGGCATGGATGTGTGTGATGCCCTTAGGTTAGTTAGGTTTAATTAGTTCTAAGTTCTAGGCGACTGATGACCTCAATAGTTAGGTCGCATAGTGCTCAGATCCATTTGAACCATTAGTGGTACAACAAATCTCGAATCGAAGGACTGAAGAGGTCGAATGCACCGACTGCCCAATGAGGTGCTTAACCCGCAACGTACAGAGGGTTAATTCAGACAGCACTTTCGTCCACTCACTCAAGACTAGCGTCAACACGAACCTGAATTTTTACCTGGACATTCTCGCTGAGCAAGTGCTGCCATTTCTTGTACATCTTCATGATGAGCACGAGGTGTGGCTACAAAACAGCTGGACTGTTGCCGTCGCTGATTAAGTACGCATGCGCCAAAGATGAACGACCAATAGCTGAGAAGCGTGAAGCCTTCGCATGCACGATCTCTGGACCTGTAGATAAATCAGCGTTCCCTTGGCCTTACTTTGTGTAAGAGGTGTTATTTTGTTTTACTGAAAAAAAATGAAAAGTCTGATAATAGAGCAAAGAATTGTTTAGATTTTCATACGAAACCTGGAAAAACTGCTACTGAAACCTATATTTTACTAAAAGAAGTATATGGTGAGTTTTAGAATGGTTCAAGCGTTTGCTGGTTGGCCGGGAAAACTGCGAAGATGACTCATGCCCTGACACCTTTCAGCATCAAAAACGAATGAAGGTATCAAAAAAGTAGGTAATCTGATTTAACCTGTCCGTGGGTTCAGTATGCGGCGGAGCGCTGAAGCAGTAGCAAGTGACAGAGAATGGGTTCGGCCAATTTTGCGTAACGAATTTAACATGAGAAAAGTGTGTGTAAGTACTGCCGAAAAATCTCACGATCGAACAAAAAGAAGCTTGTGAAAATTCTTGTACTGACACTTTAAATACCGTTGAAAATGATCCTAATTTCTTCGAAGAGTGAGAACGTGTGACGGACCTTGGTTCTTTTCACTCATGATCCGGAAACTAAGGGCCAATCCTTGCTTTAGAAGGGACCGAAAACAGCTCGAATAAGCAAATCAAGATACAAAAAGATGATGATTGGTCGGCCGGTGTGGCCGTGCGGTTCTAGGCGCTTCAGTCTGGAACCGCGTGACCGCTACGGTCGCAGGTTCGAATCCTGCCTCGGGCATGGATGTGTGTGATGTCCTTAGGTTAGTTAGGTTTAAGTAGTTCTAAGTACTAGAGGACTGATGACCACAGATGTTAAGTCCCATAGTGCTCAGAGCCATTTCAACCATTTTTTTTATGATTACTTTTTTTCGATATTCATGGAATTGTGTCTTCACTGGGTTCCAGAACTATTAACTATCATTATTACCTTGAGCAAGAACAAGTCATTGATTCCGCATCAAGACAACGCACCGGTTTAAACCACATTTTCTGTTAAGAGGTTTCTAGCAAAGTACAACATCCCACTGTTACACCATCCACATTATTCACCTTATCCTTCACTATGTGACTTGTATTTCTTCTTCAAGGTCAATTGTGCATTTAAGGGAAAATATTTCAGCTCGTTGAAATAGTGAAAGAAACAGCGGCACCTGTCATCAAGGAACTCACAGAGGAAGACTTCCAGCATTGTTCCCAACAATGGAAAATTCCATGGAGCGTTGTGAGGATATTGAGGGTGACAATAACTAAATATACATGTTTTTGAAGTATTTTACACCAATAGATCCGGTATTTTATAGCCACATCTCGTATAATATGAGCACTCCTGTCTTCCAAGAGGTCTATAGCCGCATTTACAGGGCTGCATACATACATTCCTGATTTGACGCACAACGTAGAAAATGTCCAGCGCTATATGGAACACCAGATGTAACAGCGATCAGCATTCCTGCCAATTTCTAACTTTAGGAGATCTAATCATCAACGAGTGGCTTCAGCTGGATATGACATATAAGAAGAAAGTTGCAGATTCTCTTCCTCGCCATAGTGAGGTTATTATTACATCTAGAGGCGGTTTTACACTGTAGTAGTTCAAATGGTTCAAATGGCTCTGAGCACTATGGGACTTAACATCGGAGGTCATCAGTCCCCTAGAACTTAGAACTACTTAAAGCCAACTAACCTAGGGACATCACACACATCCATGCCCGAGGCAGGATTCGAACCTGCGACCGTAGCAGTCGCGCGGTTCCGGAATGAAGCGCCTAGAACCACTCGGCCACCTCGGCCGGCTACACGATAGTAGCTGAAGATCTGTGTTAAGAGAGTAGCGTCATATTTGTCTTGTTGAGAGTAGGGAAAGATGTCGATCCGACACATAGCCTACACCTCTCAAGAAGGACATAGAAAGCAACAAAGCTAAAGAAATAAAAAAGCATTTCAACAACGGAATCATTAATATCACTCTCTCCATTTAGACACTACAAAAACATCAATATGATCGTCAAAGACAAATTGCTCTGAGCATTATGGGACTTAACTTCTGAGGTCATCAGTCGCCTAGAACTTATAACTAATGAAACCTAACTAACCTAAGGACATCACACACATCCATGCACGAGGCAGGATTCGAACCTGCGACCGTAGCGGCCGCTCGGTTCCAGACTGTAGCCCCTAGAACCGCACGGCCACTCCGGCCGGCCGTCAAAGACAAAACCGTTCTTCGTTTTCACTGCCGTCTAAAGTCTCTTCCTCAGTCATCCAACCACTGGACTACATTTCGACAACCGGTGTGTCAGGTTGTGTCAGTGACTGGGATGTATGGAAAGCTTATTACCGTATCTGAGTTGCTGATAGTTACGGTAGAGAAGTTAGTCTCGGTACAAATACATAATCCAGGCTTTATATCTGCGTTCAAAAATCTCAAGGCAAATTAGGGCCAAAAATTAAAACGAAGGACTGTTTAGTAATCGACGTAGCAAGCTCTGGAAAGATGGGAGAGAATAATTTTCCATATTACATCCGAAACGTCCTCTTACCAGTTGCAGAAAATTATTCATTGTTTCTCTTGGACCCTTGGCCTGGACGTAACAACTCTGTCTTAAGAAGGACGACGATAAGACAGTAAATATAATTCATATTCCGCCCCTCGATAAAGGCATATTTCGACAATGTGGAGCATTTTTTCAAAAAATTGTCGGACAGTAGGGGGTACCTATGCGCCCGATTGTCAGCAACATTAGGGCACCTGCTTACTTGCTGGAAAAATATCTGGCTGAATTACTTAGCCCCGGTGTAGGTAAATGCCCTCACCATATCCGTAATTCCGTGGATTTCGTGAAACGTCTCAACAACTTCAGGCTGAAAGACACTGATATCCTAGTGTGCTTCGACGTGGTTTCACTATTCACCAGGGTGCCTCTATGGGATTCAGTCGAGCTTATTGGGCAGAAATTTGACGAGAAGACCACCGGTCTCTTTAGGCATGTCTTGACCTCAACGTATATTCTGTTTAATGGGGAATACTTTGAGCAAACGGAGGCAGTCGCAATGGGTAGCCCACTCTCGCCGGTGGTCGTGAATCTGTACATGGAGTACTTCGAGGAGGAAGCCTTGGCGTCATCCAATTGGAAACCTACTTGTTTCTTCTGTTATGTCGATGACACGTTCGTCATCTGGCGCCATGGTAGAGATAAGCTCCTGGATTTCCTTACACACCTAAACTCCATACGTCCAAACATCAAATTCACTATGGAGACCGAAGCAGAAGGAAGATTACCGTTCCTGGACGACATGTTCAAGAGAAGAGCTGATGGTAACCTGAGCCACGGTGTGTACAGGAAGAAAACGCACACTGAACTGTACCTGCATGCAGACAGCTGCCACCACCCTTCTCAGAGGAATGGAGTACTAAAACCACTAGTACACAGGGCGCGCAGCATCTCAGACGCAGAGAGTATGCCCCAGAAATTGGAACACCTCAAAACCGTGTTCCGAAAAAACGGGTACTCGGAATGGCAGATTAGACGCGCTCTCCGTCCCACCACCGCAGCGTAACGTGTGGAGATGGGTGAAGTCACGGAAAAAGAGGTAGCCACTGCCTTTATTCCGTACAATGGCGCACTATCGGGGAAAATCGGCCGTACGTTAAAGAAACACCGAATTAAAACCGTATTTTGCCCACCCAATAAAACACGGGCATTACTGGGAAGTGTGAAAGATGACCTCGGTTTGAGGAAGGCCGGCATATACCGAATTCCCTGTGAGTGTGGGAAGACTTATATCGGACAGACAGTACGCACCATCGAAGATCGTTGCCGAGAACATCAAAGGCACACTCGACTGAAATATCCAAATAAGTCGGCGGTAGCAGAGCACTGTTTGTCCGAGAAACACGAGATGGATTATAAGCGTACCAAGATCCTGGCTCAGACCTCTAAATATTGGGACAGCGTTATAAGGGAGGCTATCGAAATTCGCACCAGGGAAGATCTTCTCGACCGAGAATGCGGCTACAATCTCAGTAAGGCTTGGGACCCGGCATTGAATGTAATTAAGAAGACTCTCAGCAAGAGGTACGAACTGGCGACCAGGACGGACGTAGCAAGCACATGGACGCCACGACAGATTCCGATGCCCACGTCTTCGCGACAGCCGGCGCGCGGGCGTGGACGGTGGAGAGAGCGGCCCGCGGAGGGAGGGGATTTAAATCGGCCGCCCGCCCTCAGGAGCTCAGTTCGTCAGGCGACATGTCTGATCGCCGAAATATTGTGCCCGCCGGACACTATGAACCGGTAATATACCCGTGGACTGTTCGAGCAACAAATACGCCGGGAGAAACTGAAGAATCACAATATAATTTCAAGTTTTTCCCTGGGACAGTATTATCAAACTCCAACCATTTGTGCATTTTCAATTTGCATCATCAAACTAAAATTAAACTCCGAATGGACAGACCTTGAAGGCCCAACGTACCGACGTGATCACGTTTTACGAATTTACGAAATATGCTTGATACAGAGCACAATATGCAGAAAAACGTCCTTGATTCATTCTTTCTCCACACTAATTCTTTCTAAATAAAATTAGTAATTATTGTGAAATGCCTGTATACATTAATTTTTCTTTTATCATGTGTGTCTTGTTTAAGGAAAATCTTTGTTTCTGTCATCTGTGAGTTAACGAGCATTTCTCTCTCATTTAAGAACATAGCTGAAACAGGCAGCCTACAGGAATTGCGAAACGAAACCTGTCGTCCAAGACCGTGTGCCACAAAGAGCGCAGATTCACCACGAGACGGGAAAACTCACAGGCGTCGATTGCCTATTGAGGCCTAAGTGCTGTAGCTTGCGAGTGAGACAGAGGAGAACCTATGACATAGCGATACCGAGTAGAAGCCTTTTGTGACCAAGGAGACGTAGCAGTGTTAAATATGACGGACCTAAGATCGGCCATAGAGGAAAACATTTATGAAAACTGTTTAATTCTGTAGTAATCCAGGGAATCAAGCCACAGTAATTTTGCCGGCCGCGGTGGTCTAGCGGTTCTAGGCGCTCAGTCGGGAACCGCGCGACTGCTACGGTCACAGGTTCGAATCCTGCCTCGGGCATGGATGTGTGTGATATCCATAGGTTGGTTAGGTTTAAGTAGTTCTAAGTTCTAGGGGACTGATGACCACAGATGTTAAGTCCCATAGTGCTCAGAGCCATTTGAACCACAGTAATTTTCATCTACCATCCTTCATAAAGTGTCATGGTGATCCCAACAAAACTTGAATATTGATCACATCTATAATAGTTTTGGATTCACTGTTAAAGCGAAATCCACAAGTTTTGTAACAAAGACCTGAATTGTAAAAGCCGGCCGCGGTGGTCTAGCGGTTCTGGCGCTGCAGTCCGGAACCGCGGGACTGCTACGGTCGCAGGTTCGAATCCTGCCTCGGGCATGGGTGTGTGTGATGTCCTTAGGTTAGTTAGGTTTAAGTAGTTCTAAGTTCTAGGGGACTTATGACCTAAGATGTTGAGTCCCATAGTGCTCAGAGCCATTTTTTTGAATTGTAAAATCTGAACGCTGTAGTCAATCTTAAAGAACGACATTTCATATAGAAGCGCATCATTAAAATGACAAACGTTGTAAATATGAACTCTGTAACTTCATGTGTTTAAAATATATAGTAAATTTAAATTATCAGTATTTTCAGTTAAGCATGAGTTCATCATTTCTTCCACACAAAACACATTGAACGATGACAGCATGACACCTTATTGAACCATTGGGTAATACAATATTTGTTGTAGAGTTTAGTGCATAATAGTTACTTTTGTTCTAAACATGGCCGTGACATTCGAAGTTAAGAAGGAAATTGTATTGGTTTTATGTAAAAGAATTTAACGTTTATTACTTTATTACTTTATTTAGAACGTGAAAGTGGTCAAGCTTTGATTATTTAAATATGTTAAAATGTAAAGTAATGTAGATTAAGCTGTAGCCATTCAGATGGACGGTTTCTGGAAAGGGATCTGCGGTAGTCAGTTGAGTGAAGATGTTTAGCGCGCGGGAAACGGGGTCGGGGACTGGCCGGAGCCAGTTCTGATCGAGACACCGAAGGGGCAGTTCATCTACATCTACATGTCTACTCCGCAATTCACATTTAAGTGCTTGGCAGAGGGTTCATCGAACCACAATCGTTCTATCTCTCTACCATTCCACTCCCGAACAGCGCGCGGGAAAAACGAACGTCTAAACCTTTCTGTTCGAGCTCTGATTTCTCTTATTTTATTTTGATGATCTTTCTTACCTATGTAGGTTGGGCTCAACAAAATATTTTCGCATTCGGAAGAGAAAGTTGGTAACTGAAACTTCGTAAATAGATCTCGCCGCGACGAAAAAGTCTTTGCTTTAATGACTTCCATCCCAGCTCGCGTGTCATATCTGCCACACTCTCTCCCCTATTACGTGATAATACAAAACTAGCTACCCTTTTTTGCACCCTTTCGATGTCCTCCGTCAATCCCACCTGGTAAGGATCCCACACCGCGCAGCAATATTCTAACAGAGGACGAACGAGTGTAGTGTAAGCTGTCTCTTTAGTAGACTTGTTGCATCTTCTAAGTGTCCTGCCAATGAAACGCAACCTTTGGCTCGCCTTCCCCACAATATTATCTACGTGGTCTTTCCAACTGAAGTTGTTCGTAATTTTAACACCCAGTTCGGATAGAGACGCGAAAACGGATAGTTCGGCTGGAGACACCAAAGGGTACAGTGCTGGTGCAGACTCGGAAGCGGACGGTCGGTCTTTAGGTAGCTAGGAAGAGAAACTACTTAGAAAATTTCACGTTGTGTGGTATCGCGGGACTGAGTCCCTGAGTGGCAAGAAGCCGCGCGCCTGGTGTGAACTCTAACTTTTAGTTTGCTTTGTGAAAAAACATTATTCTAACCAAATCGCAGCTGTGTGGCTTACATCATTTATGGGTCGTTGATTTAGTTCCCAATATTATTAATACTGTTATTATATGTTACATTAACTTTGTATTTCACAAACTTACCATGACCCACAATTTAACACAATTTAACCAAAGGGTCACAAGTGTCTAATTTAGAGCGTGTAGTGCGACAAGTGCGCTTCAAACCCTAAACTATTTTGAGCGAAGGCATTCCTACGAAGAGGAACCGCATATGTGCCCGAACATTTTTGGGATGTTAGCTCACACAGCCAACTGTCGCTTCGTGTTTTTGTGATTGCTACAGGAACTGTATTACTAGTTAGTAAAATGTGCATTATTAAAATATTATCATAAGAACTGTGTCGCAGGAATTGTTATAAATTTTTCATTAGTCCCTACTAAAGAAAGTAGTCTGTAATGAAATATCATACACTGCCTTGATTCTGTTTCCTCTGGCAGTCACTTGTGTAATAATTACATTTGTAACAGGTTAGCTGTCAGCACTACTTTGGCTTCTACCCGCTGTGTCTGCTTATTCACCGATTCGCGCACTAGACAGGATGGGCTGTACAAACCTCTGTCATAACTGGGTCGTCGTACGGTAAAACTAAGTAATTTTAACACAGTTTTAATACTTGCATTGCGATTGTTGCTGTTGTTGTTGTGGTCTTCAGTCCTGAGACTGGTTTGATGCAGCTCTCCATGCTGCTCTATCCTGTGCAAAGTTCATCATCTCCCAGTACTTACTGCAACCTACATCCTTCTGAATCTGCTTAGTGTATTCATTTCTTGGTCTCCCTCTACGATTTTTACCCTCCACACTGCTCTCCAATGCTAAATTTGTGATCCCCTGGTGCCTCAGAACATATCGCACCAACAAAGTTGTGCCACATACTCCTCTTCTCCCCAATTCTATTCAATACCTCCTCATTAGTTATGTGATCTACCCAGCTAATCTTCAGCATTCTTCTGTAGCACCACATTTCGAAAGCTTCTATTCTGTTCTTGTCCAAACTATTTATCGTCCATGTTTCACTTCCATACATGGCTACACTCCATACAAATACCTTCAGAAACGACTTCCTGACACTTAAATCTATACTCCATGTTAACAAATTTCTCTAGTTGAGAAACGCTTTCCTTGCCATTTTCAGTCTACATTTTATATCTTCTCTACTTCGATAATCATCAGTTATTTTGCTCCCCAAATAGCAAAACTCCCTTACTACTCTAAGTGTCTCATTTCCTAATCTAATTCCCTCAGCATCAGCAGACTTTATTGGACTACATTCCATTATCCTCGTTTTGCATTTGTTGATGTTCATCTTATATCCTCCTTTCAAGACGTTGTCCATTCCGTTCAACAGCTCTTCCAAGGCCGTTGCTGCCTCTGACAATCACAATGTTATCGGCGAACCTCAAAGTTTTTATTTCTTCTCCACGGATGTTAATGCCTACACCAGATTTTTCTTTTGTTTCCTTTACTGCTTGCTCAAGATACAGATTGAATAACATCGGGGAGAGGCTACAACCCTGTCTCATTCCCTTCCCAACCACTGCCTCCCTTTCATGCCCCTCGACTCATAACTGCCATCTGGTTTCTGTACAAATTGTAAATAGCCTTTCGCACCCTGTATGTTACCCCTGCCATCTTTAGAATTTGAAAGAGAGTATTCCGGTCAACATTGTCAAAAGCTCTCTCTAAGTCTACAAATGCTAGAAACGTAGGTTTGCCTTTCCTTAATCTAGCTTCTAAGATAAGTCGTAGAGTCAGTATTGCCTCACGTATTCCAATATTTCTACGGAATCCAAACTGATCTTAACCGAGGTCGGCTTCTACCAGTTTTTTCATTCGTCTGTAAAGAATTCGCGTTAGTATTTTGCATCCGTGACTTATTAAACTGATAGATCGGTAATTATCACACCTGTCAGCACCTGCTTTCTTTGGGATTGGAATTATTATAGTCTTCTTGAAGTCTGAGGGTATTTCGCCTGTCTCATACATCTTGCTCACCAGATGGTAAAGTTTTGCCAGGACTGGCTCTCCCAAGGCCGCCAGTAGTTCTAATGGAATTTATTCTACTCTCGGGGCCTTGTTTCGACTCAGGTCTTTCAGTACTCTGTCAAACTCTTCGTGCAGTATCGTATCTCCCATTTCATCTTCATCTACATTCTCTTTCATTTCCATAATATTGTCCTCAAGTACATCGCCCTTGTATAGACCCTCTATATACTCCTTCCACCTTTCTGCTTTCCCTTCTTTGCTTAGAACTGGGTTTCCATCTGAGCTCTTGATATTCATACAAGTGGCTCTCTTTAATTTTCCTGTAGGCAGTATCTATCTTGCCTCTAGTGAGATAAGCCGCTACATCCTTACATTGTCCTCTAGCCACCCCTGCTTAGTCATTTTGCACTTTCTGTCGATCTCATTTTTGAGATGTTTGTATTCCTTTTTCCCTGTTTCATTTATTGCATTTTTATATTTTCCCCTTTCATCAATTAAATTCAATATTTCTTCTGTTACCCAAGGAGTTCTACTAGCCCTCGTCTTTTTACCTACTTGATCCTCTGCTGCCTTCACTACTTCATCCCTCAGAGCTACCCATTCTTCTTCTACTGTATTTTTTCCAACCCCATTTCCGTCAATTGTTCCTTTATGCTCTCCCTGAAACTCTGTACAACCTCTGGATTAGTAAGTTTATCCAGGTCCCATCTCCTTAAATTACCACCTTTTTGCAGTTTCTTCAGTTTTAATCTACAGTCCATAACCAATAGATTGTGGTCAGAGTCCACATCTGCCTCTGGAAATGTCTTACAATTTAAAACCTGGTTCCTAGATCTCTGTCTTACCATTATATAATCTATCTGATACCTACTAGTATCTCCAGGATTCTTCCATGTATACAACCTTCTTTTATGATTCTTGAATCAAGTGTTAGCTATGATTAAGTTGTGCTCTGTGCAAAATTCTGCCAGACGGCTTCCTCTTTCCTACTCACGAATTCCAGTCACCCATGAATATGAAATTTTCGTCTCCCTTCACTACCTGAATAATTTCTTTTATCTCATCATACATTACATTAATTTCTTCATCCTGTGCAGAGCTAGTTGGCATATAAACTTGTACTACTGTAGCTGGCATGGGCTTCGTGTCTATCTTAGCCACAATAATGCGTTCACTGTAGTAGCTTACCCGCACTCCTGTTTTTTTTATTCACTATTAAACCTACTCCTGCATTACCTCTATTTGATTTTGTATTTATAACCCTGTATTCACCTGACCAAAAGTCTTGTTCCTCTTGCCACCGAACTTCACTAATTCCCACTATATCTAACTTTAACCTATCCATTTCCCTTTTTAAATTTTCTAACCTACCTGCCCGATTAAGGGATCAGACATTCCACGCTCCGATCCGTAGAACTCCAGTTTTCTTTCTCCTGATAACGACGTCCTCCTGAGTTGTCCCCGCCCGGAGATCCGAATGGGGGACTATTTTATCTCCGGAATATTTTACCCAAGAGGACGCCATCATCATTTAACCACACAGTAAAGCTGCATGCCCTCGGGAAAAATTAGGGCTGTAGTCTCCCTTTGCTTTCAGCCGTTCGCAGTACCAGCACAGCAAAGTCATTTTGGTTAGTGTTACAAGGCCAGATCAGTCAATCATCAATACTGTTGCCCCTGCAACTACTGAAAAAGCTGCTGCCCCTCTTCAGGGACCACACGTTTGTCTGGCCTCTCAACAGATACCTCTCCGTTGTGGTTGCACCTACGGTTCGGCCGTCTGTATCGCTGAATCACGCAAGCCTCCCCATCAACGGCAAGGTCCATGGTTCATTGGGGGGGTGGGGGGCATTGCGCCTTAGCAGCCAAAATTTTAAGAGTGTATTTCTTTCATTGTTTAATTCCAGTGTGAAAAAAAAGGTTGAAATGGCTCTGAGCACTATGGGACTTAACTTCTAAGGTCATTAGTCCCCTAGAACTTAGAACTACTTAAACTTAACTAACCTAAGGACATCACACGCATCCATGCCGAAGCAGGATTCGAACCTGCAACCGTAGCGGTCGCGTAGTTCCAGACTGTAGCACCTAGAACCGCTCGGCCACCACGGCCGGCTGCAGTGTGAAAAGTTTTAGGATAGGTTTCAACACGTCATAACAGAAACTGAACACATCACAAAGCAACAAGCAAAACTAAACACAACCGAATTAAATGCAAATCTAACAAGAGAACTAGTTGCTGAGGAAATAACAAACATAAACAAAGAGAACAAAATAACTATAAAAGAAAACACAAGGACTGCTGAAGAAAAAACATACAGAAAACTACAGAACATATTAACACATGAAACTGCCATCATCACAAAATCTGACAATGGTAATTCAATGGTAGTCATAAACAAACAGGAATACATTGACAATAGATTAGAATTCATCCAAAGCACAACATCACAGAGTTAAGAAGTGATCCAACAAGCCAATACCAAAGTTAATTATAGAAAACCCTGAAAAACATAGAAACAATTTTCACAGAAGCACAGATTAAAAGAATGATACAGAAAAATCCCAAGGTCCCCACCATAAGATTATTGATTAATGTTCAAAAACCCATAATTCCCATATGTCCATTGATAAATTTTACAAATCACCAACATAATACTTAGCCACACACACACACACACACACACACACACACACACACACACACACACACACACACTGATACAGACGCTATACAAATACACTGAAAACAGAAGTCTAAAGAATTCAAGGGACTTAATGAAAATAAGAAAGGAAAACATACCAAACACAGCAACATTGATTTCACTTGACACAGTTTCCATGCACACACACATCCCAAAAGAAGAAACCATCAAACGAAACTTCTGGAAGAAACCATCAACATCGTAAAAAGAAACCTTAAGCTACAAGGAAACAGACCCACAACAAACAGACAAGAAATATCAGCCATCCTCAGGCTCACCACAGACCAAAATTGCTTCACATTCGACAACAGATTTTACTCTCAACAAGATGTACTACCTATGGGATCCCCAATCAGTAGCCTCCCAACTGACATTTTCCTCAATCAGATAGAAAAACAAATCTTTGACAACATAGTAATACCAAAACGGTACAAAATAATATATTGATACAGATATGTATATGACATAATTTGCTTAATACATGAAACACAGCCTCGCATAAAAGAACTAAATGACAACATGAACTCCACCCACCCACAAGTAGAGTTCAACTTTAAAACACAAACAGAAGAAAAACTTAGATCTCACCATACACAAAAGAAACAACAAACATTAATTCACAATCTTCAGAAAACCCACAATCACCAATACCATTATTCATAACCAATCCAATCACCCCATAACTCACAAAGAAGCCCAACTTTAGATATTTACTATACAGACTGAACAAAATACTCATGAACAAACACGATTACACACAACAACTGAACCCAATAAAACAAACTGCAGAGGACAATTCATATTAAGCAAAGAGAGTAGAAGAAATAAACCACAAAATACAAAAACAAAATACACATAACCATGAAACACACACACAAACGAACACAACACAACACACAACAAATCAGCAAACAGTAAGCAACAAATGGCACATAATGACTTACAACAACAAAGTTACACACAGGGTGGGTAATATACTAAAGAAACAAGGACTCAACATAGCATCCAGAACCAACAACACAATATAAAGCAGACTTGGAAGAAATACCACCAACACTGACAAATACAGCCAATCAGACATAAACCAACTTACTTGCAACTGCTATCAGTCTGTATATGAGGGCCAAACATGCAGGAATTTCAGAACGAGGTACACAGAACACCTCAGAGCACTAACAAGCAATAGCTCACACTCAACATTTGCAGACCACCTGATAGCACACAATCACCACCCAACAAACATTGAAACCGTCTTACACATTCTTAAAATTAGTAGCAGCTTATAACAAAAATTAACTATAGAAGAAATCTATTACATCCAAAAATCAGAAAGAATGTACTCAATGAATAGACATCACTGTGCAATAAAACTCTCGTCGCCATAATACATGAACTATACAAATAACACCCACACCAAAACAATTCAGGAAAAAAAAATTCTCTCTCCCTTACTCTCTCTCTCTCCCTCTCCCCCCCCCCTCCCTCTCTCTCTCTCTCTTTCTTTCTCTCTTTCTGCTCCAGTCGTCAACACACACACTCACTCACACACACTCATACCCACACACATGCACACTCAAACAAACCAAACACCACACATGCCAAATACACTTCAAACTCGCGCACCTCACTCAGCCAAACGTGCTACAAAACAAATGAACACCACACAGCCACAATAACACGTAATTTGGCGGCGAAAACTCTACCTATAGTTTAAAAAATCGGGAAAGTGCAATGTCAAGTGACCATAGGTCATGAAATCTGCCTATTCACTTTGCCAACAACATATGAGAAAGCACCACAATATCAAAACAATAAGTTACATACGAAAAACATGATATACATTCATTTCCGTTTGTAAATGCATAATAAACAGAAAATTACCTTTGCTCTTTTGCAGATGAGAAGTTGTACATTGTGTAGAAGAATAGATACCAATATAAATGTCCAATAGTATCATTTAAGGTATGTAAACTAATGCATACATCCATTCTTTTTGCCAGTTAGCTATAAACAGAACTTTGACATAATTTTAGAAACAACACATAGTGCATCAGGTCGCTAATAAATATCTCAACTATGAGCGATGAACAAATGTTGTATAATATTTTACAACAATTATTCATTCACAATTGTAAACGTTATGTACCAAAAGTTTCGCTAAATGTTAATATGTAACAACAATTTTACAGTTAAAAAATGAAAAAGAACCCTCTGAAGATAGCACAAAATGTGCTGTAACATGTCTGGGTGAAACAAAACGGAAAAAAGGTGTCTTGCGTAAGGCGGAATTCCTCTTCGCATTTCGTTGCAAGCTCGGACATAACAAGAGGAACTGCAACACCACAAGATCATTAGAATTCTTTCAATTTGTCTTCTTCGTGGTCCCCAATTTTAATGTTATGTGAACTGCTGATCTCAATTCTGCTATTTCTTGTTACTTTCGCCTTCACATAGATTACTCTCAATCCGTATTCTGTAATCAATAAACTGATCATTCCGTTTTAGAAGTTCTGAAACTCTTCTTAACTTTCACTGAGAATAACAATGTTATCAGCGAATCTTATAAATAACATTCTTTTTCCCGAATTTTAATCATATTCCTGAAATTTTCTTTATTTCCGTCATTGCTTATGAGCAATCCTTCATCCTGTGATTCATTTGTGATTGGAACAAGAAAAGGGGAAGGTAACCATCGAACACATAATACCCTCTGCCACACACTACACTGTGGCTTGCGGAGTATATGTATCTGTAGATATATAGATTGAACGGTGGGGGCGAAAGACTATATCCGTGTCTTATACCTTTCCTAATCCGTCACTTTGGTTTCCACTAGCTTACCCATGCAGTACGGACTTCAGCTCTACGCATTCGCGTCGCTCCTGAACATTTCTTATCAGCTACACACATTCCCTCAGGCGGTCTCGGTAGTCTCTTATATCTTGGAATCCAGCAAAGAGCGTCTTTGGTCTTTCAGATATAAGGACTGGATAAATGTTGCGTCCCGATCACTTCGTTCTCATTACATTAAGAATTGCACATTCCACTCCAGTTTTGCCTAATCAATTCGTTTGGTTCTATGGCTCTCCTAGTAATGACCAACATGCATCTCTCCGTTGTTCGCAGTGTAACTCTCAGTTTTTTTAATAGTTTTTGCGCTTAAGGTTCATGTTTCATTGCCATAGTTCAAAACTGATTATATTAGTCACTGATTGTAAATTTTCTATTACAGATATATCGGAATCTAAATTTTGGAAACTTGCTCCGTTTAGAAAAGCACTTCGGCCTTTCTGTTATCTTCTTTTCCTGTCCATCCTGTGATTTTCTTCATTTTCTCGAAATACCAAAACTCATCCATTAGTCGTGTGATGTCACTGTCAGTCTGTACTATTTTCTCTTAGATGTGGTGACTGTACATTATTTTATAGATATTTATTTTCAGGCATTCTTTAACATGAAAGTAATGCTTTAATTGTGACAGTTAGGCCGCCGAGAGAATCCACTTTTTTTTATTTAGTATGTTTCCTTTATCAGACTAGTTGATTACCCGGCTGGTACACATATACCGCCTCAGTTACACGGTTTGCAAACACTCCGAAATCGTCTTCGTGTTACACATTGAATAACACTTGACACAGACATTTGGGATACACGAATTCCGTCCTCGGGACGGAGGGGGGTCGGAGGGGGGGGGGGGATGGAAAGGTGACTGTAGGAAGGGCATCCGGCCACGTTCTACCACTGACGTTGCCATTTCGTATCAACATGCCGACCCCTTGAAGAAATGGAAGAAGGCCAGGAAGAAGAAGAGGGTTTATACATCATAATTGATGTAACATGTACACGGTGGATACAATAACACTGCTAATATTTCGAATCTGGTAGGTGAATAAACCAATCAACAGTCACAGAGAAAATATAAAATGAAAAGAAGAAACAACGATATAATCAGTGTCGGTTAGATCAGAGCCCAACGTCCACATCTACATGTACGCAGTTACACAGAAAATCACACTGAAGTGTTTGTCAGAGGATTCATAGAAACACTTTCAGTCTGTATCTCGAACGTTCCCCGCATTATATCAAGTGGGAGGAATGAACACCTAAATCTTTCCGTGCGAGCTCTGATTTCTCGTATTTTACGATGATGGTTATTGTTCCCTATGCAAGTGGGAGTCAACAAAATGTTCCGGGTTTTGGAGGAGAAAGTTGGGCTCTTATTTTCGTGAATATGTCTGCCCTCTGTGGAATGCCTTTGTTTTAATTATTGTCACTCGAACTCGCTTATCATATCCGTAAATCTCTCTCCCCTATTTAGTGATAATAATAAACATGTTGTCCTTCTTTGGACTTACTCGATATCCTCTGTCAGTCCTACCTGGTACGGGTGCCACATCTTTCAGATGAGCACGGAGAACCCTAGTGAAGCTCTTTAATGTATTTATAGCATTTTCTAAGTCTTCTGACAGTAAAACGCAGTCTTTCGTTCGCAACAACAGAAGTATATTTTATCGTTTTCGAGAATTAGAAGCTGTTGAACATAGTAGAAATAATTGCGAGTATCTTCATTGCCATTAATTATTGTGAAAGACTGTGACTGGACATTTTACAGTAAGTTGCCATGCAACAACAAGACCAAGCGGTAATTATGAACTTGTACCCTGTCCCTTATCTGCTGCTCCTTAGTTGTCGGCGATTGGGTGCACTGTCCTTTCTGTTCCGCTCCCCCTCCCCTCCCCTACACAGCCACACAGCATTACGCTTACAGCCAAATACCTGCTATCGAGCACACGTTATATACGTTAACTGGGATTGTATTAATCCTAAAACGAGAGAAAATAACTCTTTATCAACAGAGTGAGTACCATAAAGTGTCCTAGACAATTAACGCCTCAGTAATTTTAACACAGTACGTTTAACTACAGCATTTCACTACAGACCAATAGGCTCAAATTCTAAGCACGTACTGTAAACGCTTTCAGATACTTGTTATACGCGCGACTGCTACGGTCGCAGGTTCGAATCCTGCCTCGGGCATGGCTGGGTGTGATGCCCTTAGGTTAGTTAGGTTTAAGCAGTTCTAAGTTCTAGGGGACTGATGACCTCAGATGTTAAGTCCCATAGTGCTCAGAGCCATTTGAACCATTTTTTTGAACTTGTTATACGCGTAAAAACGTTCGCTTGGCAGCAGGCACAGTAAGCTTGATACCATTTTCTAAACATCTTCCTCCACACTATTGTACTCGGTCAGTTGTGGCCTGTTACGATTTCCATCTTTTTCTCAGTCTGCAAGGATCCCTTCTCCCTTTTGGTTCAAAAATCTTTACTTGACCACTCTCTGGATGCAATCTTTGCTGATGTTAATTCCATTCCTTTTTATTGGCATCCAGTTCTTTCATACTCCAGATTTTCAAGCTCCTTTGTAATATCTTCATTTCGCATTTTATCTATTATTTACTATCACCGCCAACGGACCGTAGATCTTAGCATTTGGTATAAATCTGAATTCGATACGCTACCCATTTGTAAGAAAAAGGAGTCGTAAGAACAACGGACACATCACATTTGGTTGTTTTTATGTTTTAGGCCAAGACCCTATGAAATACACATTTTCTTTTAATTATTCACATGAACGATCATCTGGTCCCTACCTTGGAGATTCCATGACGTCACGCTAAATCACCCTCGCTGCCACTGACAGAGGTCACACTACGAAACATCCCCTTAGAAAAATTGTACATGACTGTGCTTAAACTGACACACAATATTTTTTTAGCGCAACGCAATCTGACTTTCAGAAATCCCTACAAAGGAATGGCCCTGACTAACATTAACCTGTACCTTTTACAAATCACTTACCTCACCAAAAATCTTCGTTATTCGAACTACTGCAATACAGCGAGCGCCACTACTGCCAGCTAAATAAAAGATTCAAACTACTGAAGGCACTAACTACTGATAGGCATAGTTAGCAAATGAAAGATTTTAATAGAGAACAAACAATGTATTTACCTTAATAATCATAATATATATGGCATCCAGTCTTACAAATTTCAAATCTCCGCCATCTCTCTCCCCACATCCACCACTGCTGGCGGCTCACCTCCAACTGCGCAACGCTACGCGCTGTTCACATCCAGCTGCCGCTGCCCAACACTACAATGGCAGACAACAATGCAAACTAGCCACAGACTGCACACAGCACAGCCAGTGATTTTCATACCGAGCGCTACGTAACGTTGCCGATAAGAAAACATAAACAGTCTACTTACAACACGTCTTGACGATGTGCGGCACCTGAGACAAGTTACGCGACGTACTTCTGCTCCACAGATTTAATCGGAAATGTTTACTGACGGGCCCGATTTACTGACGGGCCCGACCAGCGAAACAGGCTTAAACTTCTCACTGCTCCAACACCGATAACTCAAGCCCTGTAGCAGTCAGACTACTTTGAGAAAGACCCTACCATTGGGCAGCAAAGTGCACACCGCATATATTTCATAAACTGCCTCCAACTGGCTCCTAACAAATTTCTGTCGATAATCTCAAATAACAAAATAAAAATTCACTAACACGGGCAATAAATCACACAAACGCATTACTCCTAAATTCAAGGGTGACAAATATAATTTATCGTATCCTATTAAATCTCACCGAGTCCATCTTCTTCACCAAACCATCCAGCTAGCTATTGCATTCTTTTTTATTTAATTGGCTTACGAGACAGAGTGTTTCGACATCTCAGAACATTCATCATGACCAAACCGTACTCTGGTACGAAGTTACATATGCTTAGACCTATCATGTGACGTCATTCAGGCGATTTTCTTGTCAATTACTGCGGTAAGAAGGTTAGGACAACACAACATCCAGTTCCCGAGCGGAGAAAATTTACGATCCGGTCGGGAATCGCACCTAGGCCCCTCCGTTAGCCATTTGCTGTGCTGACCCAGAAGCTACCGAGGCGGACAACTGCTTGCCTTCATAAAACTTAATCTGAGGCCCCTGCCTACTGAGCATCTGTACACTCGCTAAACGGCAACACTCGGCTACAAAACCGGAATGACTTAAACCGAGTATCCACGTCCGCGCAATGGAGCATAGTTTGAAACTCTCTCAATTTTCCATACTGCAAGAAGTAACTGAATTTATGGTGAAGAATCTCCCGAATTCTGAAATACATTTGGAAAACACCATCTGTCCACAGAGGTCACATGACTTCGACACCCACGAACGCTGCCAACCGACTCTAGCATTTCGCGAGCTCCAGACCGCTCCACGAAATTGTTTAACATTGAGGTCTTCCAGCCAGTCAGCATCAGGAGCAGTATGTAGGCATTGTCATTGGCCATTTACCGCTCTCACTTACAGCACTTCTGCAAGGTTTTGTTTCCCGTTTTTTCAGAAGGTTCTCTTCAACTAGTGTTGGAAAACTGGTCGGCTTTGAAATCAGCCTAGCAGCCTCCAGCCACTACCCGTTCAGGAGAATTCGGGAAATACGAGTCCATAATCGACAGGCCGAACGAAAATTCTCTTCCCTCTACAGTCGGAACGGGCTCTTGTGACCATTTTAAAGAAGAGTACTAACACGCAGGCATGGCCTGGGAATGATATGTTGCAAAAAGTAGTACTTTTAAACATGGTATTGTAAAGGTTGTCATGCTTTTACATGTTTTATGGCTTGACGGGATATTATCTACAAAGCAGCAGGAACAATATGTCTCTTTGTTCAGAAATAATTTTGCCATACTTTTCCCGAGAGTGACACCAGTCAATGTTGTGTACTAACCATTTACGTCGCATTGCACATCACTGGTTTGTTTCTTTGTATGTGGTAACGATGTAGACTGTTTCTCACGCTTTTTCTCTTCCTTGTAACCTGGTATCGTAATTTCTCATTCAGAAAATTGTGATTTAGAAAAACTGATGTCGCTTCATTCACCGGGAGATGTTTTATTAGTGTAGCTGCTCAGTTGTTCGTAATCCTCTTTTGGTCCAGTGTGGCGCTATCTCTGAATGTTAAGTGGTAGTTTATGTGATGCATGAAGTAGGGCAAACATATTTGACTACTGACTGCTGAAAGCGCGGTCAGTCGTCCTTTTTAAATTTTATTGGCAGATTTAGATTTCAGCTAGGAGTTAGCCATTCTCAATGCGCTATTATGTTTGCTCAATGCAAGTAATGCCTGTTGGTCGGGCTTCATACACAGTTCATTGAATGATCGCTGAAATCCATTATTTACAAAACAAATGTCAATTTACTAAGGTCCACACACAACAAGAAAGACGCTGCACGTCGATAGCTAAGCGCTCACACCGTACATCAACCGACCCAAAAGAGGGTAATTTTCAAAAAACTAACATACATAGAGCTTCAACAGTTTATAGCTGGGACCTCCTGAATTTGAAGATTAAATATCTATCGTAGTTGCCTCCAAAGAATGGATATAATGACTGATACAATAAGTTAGTGCTCTGTAGGAAATGAAAACGCACAGATATTCAGCAGTCACCTCGTGACCAACATACTGCGCTTTTTCCATTCTCAGAGTCTACGTGTAGTAAAATAGGCAAGGTAGTAGAATTATTTTCAATACATCAGAGAAGATGTTGAAGCCATACTGCGTCCACTGAACCGCTGATTAGCACTCACAAGGGGGAGGCATCAGACATATTTTGCAGGTCACTTGTAAAAATAGCCAAAAATTATCGATCTGTCGTAATATCGATACATTTTCATAAGATATCGATACACGTATCACTTACCTTCATAAGCAATATTTCCGTTAATCGATATCAAATGTTGGGTGCGAAAATGACATTTTTTTATTGCCTGCCTTTTTTTCACTCATAAGCACTATAGTGCATATCTGCAGGTTTCTTGCCTATTCCAGCAACTGCCAATATTTGCAATCTAACAGTAAATGTCCTATGAGCAACAGCTTTGAACATGAATCTGTCTGTACTGCGTATTCATGAAAGTTTGTTAATTCCGTGAGTCGTTTCTACCATTGCAGATGAACACGTTTGGTGACAGCACTGTTTGAGAATCGTGGAAGTCACCACTGCTCAGCTATGAGGCAGAATGTGCACTCCCCTTCCTCCTGAATGTCTGAATCGAGTCACATACATACTGCACTGGTATTTAGTGAAAAAATGGAATTTCGATGTCTGAAATGTTTATGGTAATGTCTAAAATGTTTATGGTAAGTAGAGTACATTATGCGCAGAACAATTATCACAAGTCTTTCACTCCCGAAATTTGGGCGAAAAATATAAATATTCCAAGATATCGATACACTTGTCTCAACGATATCGATCTCATATATATATATTAATACAGTATATACCGTTTTTTTCTTTCAAATATGTGCATCCCTAGTCGCTTATGTACAAACTAGAATGATATTTCGGCTCAGTACCCCTGCGTTTCTGAAAAAAACACCCTTAAGTTTCATGACGAATAATCAATTCAAAATTGACTAAATTGGTAGATAATTGAAAACCGAGCATTTTTCATCAGCACATATGAGTTCCACTTACGCATACTTTCCCATAAATCGAAAAAAGTAACTACTGAAACTTCCCTTAAGCACCGAAAAGGTACAGGCGATTCAACGAAAGCGCCGCTGGCGTAGCAACCAAGGCATTTATTTGGCTGGGGAGCAGAGAATGTATGTTCGATTCCCAGATGTATTCAGCAGCTTTTTTTCATTTACATTTTTCCGCTTCGAAATTGATAATAATAGGAGAGTTAATAAAGTAACTGAATCAGTAACGAATACTGATAATACCAAAGAAGACAAATACATTTCTCCAGAGCCTTGGATTAGTAAAGAACGAAAATTTTATGCCTTTAAGCCGCGGGGAGCTAGGAATGGATTTCGTCTGTCTTGATTTCGGGAATTATTCACTGATGCTGTTATTGGCAGCGCGAATCGATTGTTGCTCGTTGGTGATTAATTTCGGTAGAGCGCGTCCTAAACTAGGCCTTGAGAAGCGTTGGTGGGGCAGTAAGAGCGAGCCAGTGAGTGACAGCGGACTAAAGGGCATGACGTGCAGAGTTTCAGACGTCGTTGGTCAGTCAGCTGTTAGCCCCGTTTGTGTCAAGACTTGGTGTAGCTGGTGAAGTCGGAGTTATGACATTGGGCTGAGTACAGCGTCCTTCTGTTTGTGCCCACTGAGTTTTCTCGGCTCTGATATTCCATGTGGTGCGGGACTGGGTGCTGGGACACGCATTGGATATTTCCAGGGTCGTCAAATATCTGCCACATCGTGCGTTTATGGTCAGTATTTCTCACACTACGCTACGCCCACCTATATTGCCTGAACTTGGTGGCTTACTGAAATATTTGCTTGAGCGTAACTATCTGATCTAGGGCTCTGTTGCTTCAGATTATTTATATTTCTGATCAGTCGGATATTTGGCTGTCAATGTAAATGGGCCTAGTTTGGAGATTTCTGTGTACCACCGAGAGCTTCAGTGTATTGTCTTTCTGTTGGCTATACGCAATGCAAAAGACTAAATTCAGTGGTTAACAACGTTAGATTTCCTCATTGATATGACCGTCGGCTTTCTTGTGACGTAGTATCCCCGTAAAATTTTTTGGCAATTATTTTGCAGGTTAAATTGTGATTTTAAGCGTGTAAGGGTTTTACATCTAATCTTCTATTTTATATTTTGTTTGTTTTATCAGAAATTCCCTGTATTTAATAAAAGTGTATCAAAATTTTGTTGTAGATTTCCATGTCTAAATACCACTGAGGGAAGCATTGCTTGTATGATGTAATTGATAAGCACCTCCTAGTAGAGGTAAGTTTGTCATGTTCCTCACATAACTGTTTGGCTCACGGAAGGTTCCTTGATGTGTCGTTTGGATCTTATTCTGTGGCATTTATTAAGTTTCTTGTATGAAATTTTATTCAGTGAAATGGTACTACACATACGTGATATTTTGTAAATTTTGTTAAAGATAAATTTTTGAAATTTGGTGGCATATTAAGACTCCTATCTGCCCATTTCTCGAGAAGTTGCCCATTAATATTTGCTTAACTTGTTTGTTTGGCCGGGTGGCCGAGCGGTTCTAGGCGCTACAGTCTGGAACCGCGCGACCGCTACGGTCGCAGGTTCGAATCCTGCCTCAGGCATGGATGTGTGTGATGCCCTTAGGTTAGTTAGTTTTAAGTAGTTCTAAGTTCTAGGGGACTGATGACCTCAGAAGTTAGGTCGCATAGTGCTCAGAGCCATTTGAACCATTTGAACCTACGTGGTGTTAGTTAACAGCCCTTCTTACTCTTCTTAGCTCCGCGGCCGTTTTGTCAGCGGCAGGTGGCCGCGGGGCCTGTTGCTGTTACGCACCGCCTTGGCTGTCTTTGAGGCGCGCCCACGATTGCTTCAGCGTACCGGTTCGCGCTGCCTGCTGATAACTTTTACGTAGTGGCTATATTACTTAATGTTGTGATCTATGGAACCTTATTTAAGGATTTACTCAAAGTGGTACATCCCCTTTCTAATGCTCTTGTAGTACCCATGTTATAAATTTTGGGTAGCTAAGTTTTTTCTAAACTTGCTGCAGCACAAGGTACTCTCTTGATTATTCCGTTACGCGAATATTTCCAAATCATTGATCCATAATTACTGGTTTGAATCTAAACTGGGTCTGCACTTGCCTCACGTGTGGGCAACATTAATCTATTTTCCTGTTTTGTTACATGACAAAATTCTCAGTAGATTTTATGCTGATTGCGTTTGCCCTCTTGTGTGTGAATGTCATGTTTGATTAAAAAAATTTAATTATTTTTCTGAAAATCTCTTGAAGTGCTTAAGTGACCTTTTCCTACATTAAATATATCTTTGCTATTACTCTTTGAGCAGCTTCTGTTATATAAGCAGCCGGCCGGATTGGGCGAGCGGTTCTAGGCTCTACAGTTTGGAACCGCGCGACCGCTACGGTCGCAGGTTCGAATCCTGCCTCGGCATGGATGTGTGTGATGTCCCTAGGTTAGTTAGGTTTAAGTAGTTCTAAGTTCTAGGGGACTGATGACCAAAGAAGTTAAGTCCCATAGTGCTCAGAGCCATTTGAACCATTTTGTTGTATAAGCAAAGACGTTTCTTTTGTTTTTCTATTCATTCGTGCTATTATGTGGTGGTTAAATAAATGTAACCATCAAATGACGCTGCTATCCTGGGAACGCCCTTCCATGCTTTCCTTGTCCAACCCATCTTGTGTTTAGGGATATCAGCCTCATTGTATGAAAGGAATTCCGAATAAAGCTACTGCCAAGACGAGTATTCTGTGCACGTTATTGCTTAAGGGAGGAAAACGAACCCTTCCCGGAGTTTAAGGTATACAAAAAAGCACAGTCTTACGTTGCACAGTGTGTGGAAAATTGTGCTTTTCAGAAACTAATGATTAATTTAGTCCTCGTCGTATGGCACAAACGTATAACCGACTCGTTAAATCGTTTCCGTCACTTGCTCAAATCCGGGAATTCGACATATTCAGTTTACTGAACATATATTGATAACTTTGTAAACCTATTCGTTGCTAATAACGATTGCTGTCTGATAGTGGTTTCGTGGAACGGACAAACTTTTCGGTGCAGTCACGTTGTTGTGACAAATGTGTATTTTCAGTGTCACCATGCACTAACTATTGACAGATGGAAGGTGCAGTTGTTTTAGTGTGGAGATGGAGCGATTTATCAGAAGTCCAAAAGAGCATGCTCATTGGCTTTCGGGCAGAGGGTGTACGTTTTTCCGAAACATCTAAGTTTGTAAACTGTTCGCCTGCAACCGTGGTTAAAGTATATCGTGCATGGCGAAAAGGCGCTTTCCAATACAGGCGGCGAGGCAAATGGGATGCACATTGGACCATAGATGACAGAGTTGAACGATGGCTGCGGAGATGTGTATGGGCGAGTAGACGTACAACTTAACCAGCTGACTGTCCGTACGAATCAAGCAGCTACCAATAGTGTCTCATCAACGTTGTTGCGTAGCGGCGTTTACAGCAGGCGCCCGGTTCATGCACCCATGCTAAGGGCTGTTTATATGCGACGACGCGTGGAATTTGCACTCCAATACTGCAGTTGGACGTCCACTGATTGGCGCCAGGTGGCCTTTTCAGATGATTCACGGTTTATGCTCAATCGGAGAGACAGTCTTCTGCGTGTATGACGTGAAGCATCCTGCAATCATGAGGGATTGTTACAGTTTGGGGAATGATTTGTGGCATTCGCCGGGTGATTTCGTCATTCTGGAAGGCACAATGGACCAACGCTAACATGCGTATATTCGTGCGGCAATGTCCACCTACAAGCAGTTTGTTTTACCTCGGCATGACGGCATCTACTAGGAGGGAAATGCAGTGCCCGCCCGGTTAGCCGTGCGGTCTAACGCACTGCTTTCGGGGTGGGAAGTCGTGCCGGCCCCCGGCACGAATCCACCCGGCGGGTTAGTGCTGACCAGTCTGTGGATGGTTTTTAAGGCGGTTTTCCATCTGCCTCGGCGAATGCCGGCTGGTTTCCCTTATTCCGCCTCGGTTACACTATGTCGGCGATTGCTGCGCAAACACTTTCTCCACATACGCGTGCATCATAATTACTCTACCATGCAAGCATTGGGGTTACACTCGCCTGGTGTGAGACGTTACCAGGGAAGTGGGGTCCACTGTGGGCCGAACCGCACAATAACCCTGGATTCGGTGTGGGGCGGCGGTGGGGTGAGTGGTCTGCCTTAGCCTTTTGTGGGGTTGTGTACCACTGAGGGCTACGGCAGGAACGAAGCCTCCCCATCCTATCTAGGTCCCCAGTTCCATACAATACAAGACAATACACAGCAATGCAACTTATTTCACAGTTCTCAGAGTATAAGCGTGGTTCGAAAAGTGCCAGGATAAACTTGCCATATTCCCAGGCTCACACACTCTCGGATTTCAAGTCAATTGAGAATCCGTGGGACCACCTCGATCTGGATATTGGCGGTATGTATCTTCAACCGAGAAACCAAGCGCAGCCTGTCACGGAACTGGAGTCGGAATGGACCCGCTTCTGTGTCGGTAGCTACCAGAACCTCATTGACGCTCTTCCTGCACGTCTCGCCCTGCAAAAGGTGGTCATTAAGGCTTCGAACGCTTGTCACGTTAATGTGATCGGACAGTGTGATAATATCATTTATCACAGTATTTTTATACCTGACGAGTGATAATCGACGAGCGTGGTTGAAGAAATACCTCCAAACTGCTCATCTGCGTGCCATACATGCGATGTTTATTTTTATAGCTAATTTAAAAACTTCAGGCTTCAAAATTGCAATCTGCTTCTGTAAACCTAACTGGAACTGCGCAATCACAGGGACACAATAACGTTTCGCAGCATAGTTCACGATCGACTTTCAGCGCCGACTTTTCAAGGAATGTTATCGAACGCGTGATTTGCATCAAAATTAATTCTCGAAAAATAAATATTTTAGATTGCCTTCGTTAGATGTTCTTGGAGCTGCGAGTATATGTGTTTCGATTTTTTCATCATTAGTTAGGTGATCTACACATCTAATCTTCAGCATTCTTCAGTAGCACCACATTTCGAAAGCTTCTATTCTCTTCTTGTCCAAACTATTTATCGTCCATGTTTCACTTCCATACATGGCTACACTCCATACAAATACTTTCAGAAACGACTTCCTGACACTTAAATCTATACTCGATGTTAACAAATTTCTCTTCTTCAGAAACGTTTTCCTTGCCATTGCCAGTCTACATTTTATATCTTCTCTACTTCGACCATCATCAGTTACTTTGCTCCCCAGATAGCAAAAGTCCTTTACTACTTTAAGTGTCTAATTCCCTAATCTAATTCCCTCAGCATCACCCGACTTAATTCGACCACATTCCATTATCCTCGTTTTGCTTTTGTTGATGATCATCTTTCAAGACACTGTCCATTTCGTTCAACTGCTCTTCCAAGTCCTTTGCTGTCTCTGACAGAATTACAATGTCATCAGCGAACCTCCAAATTTTTATTTCTTCTCCATGGATTTTAATTACCTAATCCGAACTTTTCTTTTGTTTCCTTTACTGCTTGCTCAATATACAGATTGAATAACATCGGGGAGAGGCTACAACCCAGCCTCACTCCCTTCCCAACCACTGCTTCCCTTTCATGCCCCTCGACTCATTATAAGTGCCATCTAGTTTCTGTACAAATTGTAAATAGCCTTTCGCTCCCTGTATTTTACCCTTGCCACCTTTAGAATTTGAAAAAGAGTATTCCAGTCAACATTGTCAAAAACTTTATCTAAGTCCACAAATGCTAGAAGCGAAGGTTTGCCTTTCCTTAATCTTTCTTCTAAGATAAGTCGTAAGGTCAGTATTGCCTCACGTGTTCCAATATTTCTACGGAATCCAAACTGATCTTCCCCGAGGTCAGCTTCTACCAGTTTTTCCATTCGTCTGTAAAGAATTCGCGTTAGTATTTTGCAGCTGTGACTTATTAAACTGATAGTTCGGTAATTTTCACATCTGTCAACACCTGCTTTCTTTGGGATTGGAATTATTATATTCTTCTTGAAGTCTCAGGGTATTTCGCCTGTCTCACACATCTTGCTCACCAGTTGGTAGAGTTTTGTCAGGACTGGCTCTCCCAAGGCTATCAGTAGTTCTAATGGAATGTTGTCCACTCCCGGGGCCTTTTATCAACTCAGGTCTTTCAGTGCTCTGTCAAACTCTTCACGCAGTATCGTATCTCCCATTTCATCCTGATCTACATCCTCTTCCATTTCCATAATATTGTCCTCAAGTGCATCACCCTTGTATTGACCCTCTATATACTCCTTCCACCTTTCTGCTTTCCCTACTTTGCTTAGAACTGGGTTTCCATCTGAACTCTTGATATTCATACAAGTGGTTCTCTTTTCTCCAAAGGTCTCTTTAATTTTCCTGTCGGCAGTATCTATCTTACGCCTAGTGAGATAAGCCTCTACATCCTTACATTTGTCCTCTAGCCATCCCTGCTTAGCCATTTTGCACTTCTTGTCGATCTCGTTTTTGAGACGTCTTTATTCCTTTTTGCCTGCTTCATTTACTGCATTTTTATATTTTCTCCTTTCATCAATTAAGTTCAATATTTCTTCTTTTACCCATGGAGTTCTACAAGCCCTCGTCTTTTTACGTGCTTGATCCTCTGCTGCCTTCACTACTTCATCCCTCAGAGCTACCCATTCTTCTTCTACTGTACTTCTTTCCCCCATTCCTGTCAATTGTTCCCTTATGCTCTCCCTGAAACTCTGCACAACCTCTGGTTCTTCCAGTTTATCCAGGTCCCATCTCCTTAAATTCCCACCTTTTTGCAGTTTCTTCAGTTTCAATCTGCAGTTCATAACCAATAGATTGTGGTCAGAATCCACATCTGCCCCAGGAAATGTCTTACAATTTAAAACCTGGTTCCTAAATCTCTGTCTTACCGTTATATAATCTATCTGATACCTTTTAGTATCTCCAGGATTCTTCCAGGTATACAACCTTCTTTTATGATTCTTGAACCAAGTGATGGCTATGATTAAGATATGCTCTGTGCAAAATTCTACAAGGCGGCTTCCTCTTTCATTTCTTAGCCCCAATCCATATTCACCAACTATGTTTCCTTCTCTCCCTTTTCCTACTGTCGAATTCCAGTCACCCATGACTATTAAATTTTCGTCTCCCTTCACTACCTGAATAATTTCTTTTATTTCATCATACATTTCTTCAATTTCTTCATCATCTGCTGAGCTAGTTGGCATATAAACTTGTACTACTGTAGTGGCGTGGGCTTCGTGTCTATCTTGGCCACAATAATGCGTTCATTATGCTGTTTGTAGTAGCCTACCCGTAAACCTATTTTTTATTCATTATTAAACCTACTCCAGCATTACCCCTATTTGATTTTGTGTTTATAACACTGTATTCACCTGACCAAAAGTCTTGTTCCTCCTGCCACCGAACTTCATTTATTCCCACTATATCTAACTTTAACCTATCCATTTCCCTTTTTATTTTCTAACCTACCTGCCCGATTAAGGGATCTGACATTCCACGCTCCGATCCGTAGAACTCCAGTTTTCTTTCTCCTGATAACGACGTCCTCCTGAGATCCGAATGGGGGACTATTTTACCTCCGGAATATTTTACCCAAGAGGACGCCTTCATCATTTATCCGTACAGTAAAGCTGCATGCCCTCGGGAAAAATTACGGCCGTAGTTTCCCCTTGCTTTCAGCCGTTCGCAGCACCAGCACAGCAAGGCCGTTTTGGTTAATGTTGCAAGGCCAGGTCAGTCAATCACCGAGACTGTTGCCCCTGCAACTACTGAAAAGGCTGCTGCCCCTCTTCAGGAACCTCACGTTTGTCTGGCCTCTCAACAGATACCCCTCCGTTGAGGTTGCACCTACAGTACGGCCATCTGTATCGCTGAGGCACGCAAGCCTCCCCACCAACGGCAAGGTCCATGGTTCATGGGGAAGATTTATTTACATGATGATGATGATGAGCGTTTGGCGTCATTGGCCGGGAGGCCCCTCGCGGGGCAGGTCCGGCCGCCTTGGCGCAGGTCTTATTACAGTCGGCGCCACATTGGGCGACCTGCACGCCGGATGGGGATGAAATGATGATGAACACAACACAACACCCAGTCCCTGAGCGGAGAAAATCTCCGACCCAGCTGGGAATCGAACCCGGGCCCGGAGGACGGCAATCCGTCACGCTGACCACTCAGCTACTGGGGCGGACATTTATTTACATACCTTGTTGTTATTCATTATTGATTTGCTTATCTTATTAACCCTTCTGTTTCTACCTCTTTCGAAACGAAAAAAAAAACTGCAGAACCCACGTGTGAATCTAACACGTTTTCTCTGCTCCCCAGCAGTGTTCTTTGGCGGAATGACGCTTACCTTAGAGGTACATACGAGTAAGAGGCAGTCGTGAAAGTTTCTTTGTTTATAGTAAAATAGACGTTTCTGGACCCCACATACAGCGGTGAAAAGTAACTAGTTTTCAACTGTCTATCGATTCTGCCAATTTTGGAATGACAGCACGTCTTGAACTATGTGGTTGGTTTTCTCAAAAAAAAGGGGGGGGGGGTTGTGGAATTGCGATGACTGAGCCAAAATGTCTTAGACTGTCGTTTGAGGTTGTACACAAGCGACCTGACAAATATGAGCCGAATTGGTTGGCCTTGTCAGTGTTATAGGAATTTTTCTTCAGAATCCGGTAGCAGCTACGCAAACAAAATAAAAAGTTACTCACCCGCATAAAACCATCACGCTCCTCTAACCGTAGTAACGGTATTAATAGGGCAAGAATGATAATCCACAGCCCGCATCTCGTGGTCGTGCGGTAGCGTTCTCGCTTCCCACGCCCGGGTTCCCGGGTTCGATTCCCGGCGGGGTCAGGGATTTTCTCTGCCTCGTGATGGCTGGGTGTTGTGTGCTGTCCTTAGGTTAGTTAGGTTTAAGTTGTTCTAAGTTCTAGGGGACCGATGACCATAGATGTTAAGTCCCATAGTGCTCAGAGCCATTTTTGATAATCCACAATAAGAAGCTGCTCCAAATAGTTAAAGATCTTCACCACGAGACTAAGATCGGGTGATTTTGGGGGAGAGTCTAGCTACGATAGATTGTCGGAGTGTTCGTCAAATCAGGACCGTATGTGCGTAGCCCCATTAATAGGGTTGATGTCATCTCGGAAGATTAGAGTGTGTCCACAGCATACTCGTCATACAGACGTAGAAGGAAAGGCCTCACTCGAGCGGCGAGAATGTTAAAATAAACATACTCGTTATTTCATATGTGTGGTTTCTGTTCTTTCGGACACACACTGAAGAGCCAAATAAATCTGTACTCCTTCCTAATATCGTGTAGGGCCTCCGCGAACACGCAGAACTGCCGCAACACGAAGCGGCATGGACTCCTCTAATGTCCGAAGTACTGCTGGAGGGAATTCACACCATGAATCCTGCAGGGCTATCATAAATCCTTAAGAGTACCAGGAGGCGGAGATCTCTTCTGAACAGCACGCTGCAAGGCATCCCAGATATGCTCAATAATATTAATGTCTGGGGAATTTGGTGGCTAACGGAGGTGTTTAAATTCAGAAGAGTGTTCCTGGAGCCACTCTGTAGCAATTCTGAATATTTGGGGTGCCGCATCGTCCTGCTGGAATTGCCCAAATCCGTCGGAATGCACAATGGACATGAATGGATGCATGTGACCACACAGGATGCTTACGTACGTGTCACTTGTCAGAGTCGTATCAAGATGTTTCAGGGGCCCCATATCACTCCAACTCCACACGCCCACACCATTACAGACACTTCACCAGCTTGAACAGTCCCATGCTGACATGCGGGTTCCATGTATTCATGAGGTTGTCTTCATATCCGTACATGTTCATTCGCTCAATGCAATTTGAAACGCGACTTGTCCGAGCAGATTTCCAGTCATCATCTGTCCAATGTCGGTGTTGACGAGCGCAGGCGAGGCGTAAAGCTTTGTGCCTTGCAGTCATCAAAGGTACACGAGTAGACCTTCGGCACCGAAAGCCCACGTCGTTGAATGGTTCGCACGCTGACACTTGGTCGTTGAATGTACGCTGACATTTGTTGTTGGGTCAGCATTGAAATCTGCAGCAATTTGCGGAAGGGTTGCACTTCTGTCACTGTGAACGGTTCTCTTCAGTCGTCGTTGGTCCCGTTCTTGTAGCATCTTTTTCCGTCGCAGCGATGTCGCAGATCTGATGTTTTACCGGATTCCTGATATTCACGGTATACTAGTGAAATGATCGTATCGGAAAAAACCCACTTCATCGTTACCTAGGAGATGCTGTGTCCCATCGCACGTGCGCCGACTGTAACACCACGTTCAAATTCAATTAAATCTTGATAACCTGCTACTGTCGCATCAGTAACCGATCTAAAATCTACGCCAGACACTTGTTGTCTTATATAGGCGTTGCCGACCGCAGCGTTGTGTTCTGCCTGTTTACATATCTCTGTATTTGAATATCCGTGCCTATACCAGTTTCTTTGGCGATTCATTGTATATGCATCTGGACGGGAGTTAATGATCTTTCAGTGCAGTTGCTCCCTTCTTCCGATCTCTTGAGGAAATCAGCGTGAGGGTGCGAGCAATAAGAGTAATTGAGAGGGAACACTACTTATGTAGTGTGTGACAAGTTGGGAATATACCCCGTGATTAATATACGATTTACTCTACTTAATTTATTTGTTTGTATATCTCCGTTATCAGAGAATCTTTCTAGAGTTGTAATTCTCAAGATTTATAATTATAAAATATTTCAGGTCAAGGTTCAGCTTATAATTAAGAGGATGGACGGGAAGCGTGCTCGGATAGCCGAAGTGGTGATGGCGACCGCTCATTTAAAGCGGGAAATGCGGGTACGAGTCCTGGTCCGTCACAAATTTCCACTTTCCACCATTGAATTTATTTCGATACCCGACTGGGGCTAGTTTTGGAATTTCAATTACGTCACCCTGGTTAATGTTGACTGTAACCTGAGCGAGGGGTCTAAGTCACGGTACGAAAAACACTCCCAAAAACCAAACAGCATCATTTCAGGTCTTCTAAAAAGATAGAAACTGAAGTAATGAATTAAAATTTGTACCAAGGCGAGATCTGAACCCAGGTCTCCTCCTCACTAGGCAGCTGTGTTACCCACTTTGCTAAGTTGGCACTGAATTTTCTCATTTTGAGAAGACAGAAAGCGCGATCTGTTTTGCTTGCTTAAAACTTTCTAAATCCAAGATCGCAAAAATATTTCTTTATTTAAAACAACAGGTTTCGACAGACTTTGCTGTCGTCTTCAGGTCTTAAAAATCTTTTTGTTATGAAACGTGTTTATTTTAAGATGGACCTCACTCCAAGTTGTCATGTGGCGTGAAGAGCTACTTGAAATGAACAAAGATGTTTTAAGACCTTAAAAGACGTGCATATTTCTGTTGTCTATTGTCAAACCACAATTTATGAAAGATGTTTATATTTTATTAGTAGGATTAAGTAGGAATAATTAATATTTGTCATTTTGGGAATAATTGTGGTAGCAGGGAATGTCTGCACCAAAGTATTGTTGCCGGGAGAGACCGCACATCGATATAATTTTAAAAAGGGCGGGAGAGATCGCGTATGGATCCATTTTAAGAAAAGAGCGGGAAGGACCGCGCATTGCGACATTTTGTAATGGTAGCAGGGATTGTCTGCACCAGAAAGCATTGTTGGCGGGAGAGAGCGCACTTTAGCATTCGTAGGAAGTCAGTAGTAAGTGAGATGTGAAGCGAGTCGGTAGCAGGTCTGACGCGAGAGGTTGAGAGGAGCGGTGTGCCTGCCAGCCACCACCTATCATTTACAAGAGATTATAAAGGGATGTACAGAGACATCAGCTAACTATTATCATAAGAGGAACTAATATTATTGAATTATTATTTTGTTGTTGTTGAGAAACTCAAGACTACTGAAGGTATGTTTGCGCAGTGCTAGTTGTAAGATTATTGTAAAAAGTAAGTCCCATTTGAATGTTTGTAAAATCATTTCATTACCAGCAGTAAATATTTGAAGAAACGTTTTCAGAATATAATTAATTTTTGCCAGCAATATTGCATTTCTGATTATAATCCATCCCAAAAACCATCAACGTAAACTTTGCAAAATTTTATTGTTGTCAAGAAAAAGTTTAACTATGAATTACGTAACTTCAGTCAAATTAATTAAAGAATAACTTCAGCTTTGCTATTAAAGAATAACGTCAGCTTTGGTAATAAATACAGCCCACCGGCAGCTAATAGAGTATAGTAAAACAGAGTAAGAATATTCATGTCGCAGTTCTATGTAGCAGTCCGATGGCGATCCAGTAACAGTAAAAAAGGTAAGGAACAGTTTTGTGTTATTGCAGGTAACGACTGAGGGCCACGACGACGACACATTCTATGTTTCGTCGAAATAATCAGAAAATCACTTTTAATAAGCAGCATTTAAATTTGTATGCGAAAATTGAGAAAGAGAATTAATTTCAAAGGTAAGATTTCATTTGTTATTATTAAGCAAGAGATAAAAATCCTAAGGGAAGGTTTCACAGGTTATTGTAGAAGGGAAGGTTGCGTAACAAAAGAGATATAGAGGAGACGGGAAGGTTTCAAACTGAAGATGATAGCAATATATGTGGAAACCAGTTGTTTTACGTAAAGAAATATTTATGCAAACTTCGCTTTAGAACGTTCTTACCTTGTCATTGTGACTAACACACCTACAGAGACTACCCTAGTGCAATGCCTTCCCTAACAAACTTCCACACGTCAGCCTCGGCGCTAACTGACGATTTAAGAAGGGTAAAATGTATATAACCTGAGTTGTGAATTTAAGTTTGTGTTAGGGAGGACATTAGACTAGTGTAGTTCATGCAGCAGTCTGAGCCGCAGTGCCAACATAGCGTAGTGGATAACACATTTGCTTAGTAAGTGGGAGATCTGGGTTCAAGTCGCCAGTCCGCCTTTAGCCGCGGAGCAGCTCGGACTTGTTTACGTCCCGGCTGCGAACGTTCGCGGAAGAAGCGGTGCTTACACCGTCGTCACTCGCGTGTGTTATTGTTTGAATCGAACGCAATGGCACACAATTTCCGAAAAACCACGATACAGTTCACGTTCTGTAACGAGTATGCACGACCGAAGGCTTTCGAAATCGAACGTTTCTTGAGGGACGAAGTGCAACTCAATTACACGGAGATTATTGGAATTCATTTATCAATCGTGAGCAGCACTCTTTACGTAAAGATGATTGACGACGCAGCATGCGATAGGATAATTGAAGCCGCCAAACGAGGATTCCAGTTCCGACACTCCGATGGTCATATTGGCGAAGTTTTAGTCGCTCACTCAGGCCTGGGCGTGCGTACGATTCGAGTCTTCGAGCTGCCTTCCGAGGTACCAGAATCCTTGGTCACTGAATCGCTCCAGCCATATGGCAGAGTTATCAGTCATACGGCCGAACGTTGGGCAAGTTTTAGCACGTATCCAGTGCTCAATGGTGTCCGACAGGTGCGAATTGCGCTTACGAAACATGTGCCATCGTACATCAACATCGGCGGCTGTCGAGCTATTGTCATCTATGATGGACAGCCCCTGACATGCTCCGGGTGTGGTGGTGAAGGAAATCTTCGATCTGCGTGTATGCAGAGGAGACTCGTGCAACTCCCCAGCGGAGACCTCCAGAATCCGACTACACCAACGTCACTGCCGATGACTTACGTGGCGGCGCTTCGCGGGGAGGTGACGCCGAGATCGGAGCGCACTATCGGACCGACGCCGCAGTTGATTGAGGCGCCTTCGGACCCCACTGAAGAAGTAATGGCTCCGACCAACCTCTCCGACCAACCTCCAATCCCAGACATTACAGGTGGTGCAGAAAGAGGATGACAGCATCACAACAGGCATGGAAGCTGAAGTGGAACGGCCCCAGGGCGTTGTTACGGCGGCGAGAGCGCAGGTGATGCAAGATTCGCCAACACCAGAAGCTGAGGTTAGGGCCCGCAAACAACGCTCTCCAAAGCACCGCAAGAAGCACCGACTAAACTCTGCGGAGACGCTCCCTTCTCTTCTTGGGAGCCCAGATGAGTCTAACACTATGGACCTGTCTGACTTGGAACCACAAGCTTCGGATGTCGCAGACCATATGAATTCGGACAGTGAAAAGATGTCATGTCGCTCAGAAGACGCATCCGCTCAGGGGCCTGCTACCCCTTCTGCGGTGGAGTCTCAAGCTGCGAAAGAACAACAGATGTCACACATCAGTGCCGCACAGGAAAATTTGGAGCACCCCAATAATATCAGCTGGTATGAGCAGGGCGACGAAATCACCGATGCGGACCATTCTACTGGTGGGGACTCGCATCCGTCCGCATCTCAAGAAACCTAATGTCACAGGGACACATCCGTCGGGCGACCCTCTGCGGATGTGCAAAGGGACTATCGATACGGTGAAACTTCGTCATTTTAACATCATGTGGAGATGACGGCTACTCGACCCCAGGCATACAGAATAGGGACAGTGAATGCAAATACCATTAGATCGCCCGTGAAACAGCAGTTGTTTAGGGACTTGATATACGCGTCGGATGTGGATATACTGATGGTGCAGGAAATTTACATTACTGATTTCCAGGAAGTCCATGGAGACATCTCCTACACCTCGCCGCACTCGAACAACGACAGTGGAACGGCGATATTGGTCCGGGACGGGATTCCGGTTCGCGACCTGGCTTATCTACCTTCGGCACGAGGACTGGCGATAACTGTTAATGGAATTCGCATTCTCAAAGTTTATGCCACTTCCGGCACAGACAACAGACGGGCGCGTGCGAGATATTATTCGGAAGAGATTGTGCCCTTATTTACCGGCAGATTCGATCATTTCATTATAGGTGGTGACTTCAATTGTGTTTTAGCCCAAAAAGACCAGACTCCACATTACAATACCGGTCGTGAATTGCATGTGCTCTACCGGGATCTGGAGTTACGTGACACCTGGGACATGATTCATAGGAACCGTGAGGGATATACTTTTTATACCAGTCACTCAGCGAGCAGACTCGATCGAATATATGTATCGGTTGGCCTACAGGATAAGGTGGTCGACGCGGAACGATGGCCTGCGGCATTTACTGATCATCTGGCTTACATTTGTACCATATCACTCCCTAGGCAAAGTGTGTGGAGAAGCCGCGGGACATGGAAGCTCAATTCGTCACTTTTGGCGGACCCCGAATGTCGTCAGAGAGTCGAGGAGGTATGGGCCATATGTTAACGCCGTCTACCAACATATACCTCCGTGCTTCAATGGTGGCTCGAGTGTACTAAACCGGCAATAAGAAGAGCTCTCATACAGTATGGTCGAGATAAGACGAGATGGCAAAGAGACACTCTTGGTTATTATTACACCATGCTTCGTGAGCTGTCCTTCCAGGTGCCGTCGGTAGAACATCATGCGGAAGTTCATCGTGTGAAGGCACAAATCCTATCGATCACGCGACGACGACTGGGTGGCATCCCAATACGGGCAAGATGCCTCGACACCATCACTGGGGAACGTACCTCGATGCACCATGTGTCGCGGGAATATAAACGTTACCGCCGGGCATTGGTAACAGTGCTCCACGGTTTAGATGGCCGTCAACTGACAACACAACAGGACATTGCAAATGAATTTTTTGAGCATTTCCGCCACCTCTATTCCTGTACACCGCCGGACCGTCTGGTGGGGAAAGAGATACTGCAACATCTGCAAACGACACTGACAGAGACGGATAAGGCAGCGCTTATGGAGCCACTCACAGAAGACGATATAAAGGTGGCACTCACAAAAGGAGCGGCCCATAAATCACCAGGGCCAGATGGGATTACGCTAGAGTTTTATCGAGAATTCGTGGACATGATGATGCCACAGTTGGTGTCGATGTACAATGAGGCGATGCGTCCGGACATGCGCCTACCGTCGGATTTTGTGACGGGCTTTCTTCTTCCCATCCCGAAGATGGTTGGGAGTCGCAGTGTTAATCAATATCGGCCTCTCACTATGCTAAACACCGACTATAAAATCTTTGCGCGACTACTAGCGTCTCGTCTCAAGCTGGCGATATCCAGGACAATATCCCCTGATCAGGCTTGCCTAGGGGTGCGAAGCAACATCTCCTCGGCGTTAAGTGAATACCGTGACGTTATCGCCCTTGCGGAAACGTGTAAAATGCGAGCAGCGATGATATCTGTGGACTTCGATAGTGCGTTCGACAGGATAAACCATGACTTCTTGGCGTCAGTCATGAGCCGAATGGCGATTCCACCTGTTTTCATCTCCATCGTTATGAGGCTAATACGAGGGGCTACATCGAAGGTGATTGTAAACGGTCGGGAAGCGGGCTCGATTCCTATTAACAGCTCAGTCCGACAAGGGTGCCCACTCTCCATGATGCTGTTTGCGATAGCGCTTGAGCCGCTGATGTGTGTTATGAGGCGCTCACTTACTGGGATAGCGTTTAATGAACTCTTTCGTTTGTCGCGCATACGCGGACGACCTGATCCTTTTTGCCAGATCAGGACATGAAATGCGTCAGGCTGTTGAACATCTAAATTCTTACGGGACGGCGGCAGGCAGTGTCGTTAACACGACGAAATCCAAAATTATGCACATTGGACGGGGTCTGGAAGACGTACCGGGACCGTTTCAGACGGTGGAATCGCTGAGATGTCTGGGGATTACGTTTACCCGTTCACTACGGCGGTCAGCGGCGGCGAGTTCTCGGCGGCTTCTGCAGAATGTTCGTCTGACGATACGCAACAACTCACTGAGAGCCTTTGACATGATCCAACGTGTGGCATACACCAACGTTCACATAGCGTCACGACTGCCCCATTTAGCGCAGATCCTACCAGTACCGAAGGGTGTCGCAGACCGCCTCATGGCTGCCTTTGGTTAGTATGTTAGTACTGGGATGTTATTTAAGATCAAATATGATACGTTAACGCTACAGTTCCGGAACGGTGGCCTAAACCTCACAAACGTGCGAAACAAAGCTCTGGCGCTTTACATGCGAGCGATGATACGAAATTGGCAACAAAGAAAGCATACCATAACGTCAGCTCTGATTGAAGTACTTGTTCCGCCTTCGTACGAACCCCCTATTGCGATCGGCAATATTTCGCCTTCTCTTGCACACATTGCCTCATTTCTTGTTGATTACAGTTATGTTCGTCTGAAAATACCTTCGACGAAAATACCCACGACTCGGGAGATCTATAGATGCTTGATGGATCACCATGGCCGCAACATAATGGAATTCAAATACCCGTCGAGAACGTGGAACCACATTTGGTGTGCAGTGCATACTCCATTACTGTCAACAGAAGCGAGATCGATGTGGTATATTCTTATAAACCGTAAACTTGTGACCAGGAGTCGATTACATACAATTCATATGGTCGATTCTCCTCTTTGCACAAACTGTGGACTGTTAGGAACGGAAGAACATGGTTTAGTGTGTGGCGCAGCGAGGGACGTCTGGATACTGACGCGTCGAATACTAGCCTTCCTTCGGCGCACTAACTACACAGAAATCACATCGGATGTACTTTTTATACCGGACAAGACCTTTTTTCCCAAACAAAAGACGTATGCGGTCAATTGGATCGCTGGACATGCGACGAAATATTTGTATTCGTACGATATTAAGTCCGTGATGGATTATTGGATCTATTTACAAGAACAACACGAGCTCATACGGAGTCATACGAAATACAGGACTTACTTTTCCAATTTTTTAGGAAGTGTTTTTCACAATCCGCCCGACAGCTGGGGTGTCCCAGAACTGGGAAGACTCCTGCAGCAGAACGACTAGAGACAGTACTGCGCGGTTCAATTATATTGGCATATAGCACACTGAGAAGAAAACTGGCCCCTACCTGTTGGTGCCAGTTACGACTGCATTATGTTAACGCGAAAAAAACCACACACACACACAACGATGGTAAACACCGAAACCGCCTCAGATAATGGTCCTTCGAATGGTCGACGCAGGAGAAATAAATACCGCCCACACTGGCAGAAATGGTCAAGATTATATGGCTTTCTGCCAGGTTTATGATGCGACACCGCGTGCTGCAGGGATTGTGATGCAGATGATAACTTCATTTTCACTCCCGCCCGTGACTAGGATTGTCATTTACTTTATTCCTGTTACAAAAAAAAAAAAAAAAGAAAAAAAGAGGGCGGCCTTTGCATTCATTTTATGGTTTCCAAATTGGTTTTGCTGTCTCGATACTTTCTTATCCATAGGACAGCACAATTGCACGAATAAAGATTGTTTGTTTACCCTGCCTTCCTGTTCCCAAAAAAAAAAGAAGTGGTCGCATTGTTGGACCATAAAGCGGAGGAACCGCGTTTTTATTTTTATTTTTTTTAGAAACAAAAGATGGATATTAAAAAAAAAAGTCCCAGCGTTGGCATAAATTTCGATTTTTGTCCATTCCATAAATTTCAATTTCTGTCCAATCCGAGACAAAGTTGAGACTCGATGTGTCTCCAAGAAAATGTAATTCCATCAGATCAGTATCTCTGGTCTGTTATCCTCCTCACTATTACAGCAAAAATGGTTCAAATGGCTCTAAGCAGTACGAGACAACATATGAGGTCATCAGTCCCTTAGACTTAGAACCACTTAAACCCAACTAACCTAAGGACATCACACACGTCCATGCCCTAGACAGGATTCGAACCTGCGACCGTAGCAGCCGCGTGGTTCTGGACTGAAGCGCCTAGAACCGCTCGGTCACAGCCGCCGGCTATTATAGAAGTAGACGACTTTCTGGGTAACTGTTATGCCCATATCAACGCCGTGGTACCCAGGAGTGCATTTGGCTTGGCATCGTTGTTCACTGAACCAAGAAATTCACTCTTGCAGTCGAAAACGGAGGATAAAGAAGTGAATTGTGGCGATGGGGCAGGGGTGCAGGCAATGGCGAACATATAGCAGTGCTCAAACGTTGCGATAACACTCGAGACGGAGTTGTATGGTCCATCAGAGCCACGGGCGTACATGTTTCATCTCCTGCTGTCACTTTCTGTGGTCCACTGGCATATTTAGAGGTAGTCCGGTTTTCTTCAGCCCACATCTCCCTGCCAGCTTGCATGTTATTACAGCGCGTTCCATGTGGGCTGTAATGTCGCGATATTATTAGGAACGATAAAGGAGGCTGATTATTACAGCTCCCTTGAAAAGTCTGCGAAGTCATCACACGGCGCTCTTCAGAGTGTACAGGGAATAATTGTCTCCTTTGTAACGTTTATTAGTGACAGACAACGACACTCAACGTTCAGCGCTTCTGACATTGATAACGATCGTAGACGTTAGCGGAAACATTAGTCTTGGAGTATGTTGAAGGACAAGCACTGTCAGCTCCACCTACGAGTAGATTTTTTTGTCCTTACATAATTTACTGTTTCATTTTGTCCTGTCCTTTCGCACAAAGCGTGAGTTCGTCGGACCAGATATTATTATCCGGCCCGTAAAACGGTCAGACTGGTTGCTTCGGAGAACTGTAAAAAGTGTGTAACTGGCACCAGACAGTCATTAGACCGTCCACCACTGACACTAAGCTAGGGCAGTGAAGTAACTATCACGTGACTACGTGGTTTCCCCAATGGTGGGATTGAACCACAGACTTTTCTAAATGATCTGATGGTGGCCGATGCCGATCGAAACTGGTAATGTTGACAGAAATAAATGTGATTGTTCTGGATAATTGAATTCTTTTCAAAATAATCAATTACTGCGGTCTCCTGCTCGACAGAAATGTTTTCTGTGGACACGTTGGTTTCGGAATATTGTGTGTAGGTGACAGTCGATCGTACGCAATCAGGACAAGAAGCCTTGATGTGTTAGAATGATAGAAAGTAGCTATCGTTTTTGGAGGAGACTATGGCCACACCTGGACTAGCGGATTTGAACCGTTGTCCTCCCGAATGCGTTTGGCCATCCTGATCTAGGCTTCCCATGATTTCCCTAAATCGCTTCAGGCAAATTCCGGAATGATTCCTTTGGATGGGCACGGCCGATTTCCCTCCCCATCCTTCCCTAATCCGAGCTTGTGCTCTGTCTTAATGACGTCGTTGTTGACGGGACGATAAACACTAATCTCCTCCTCCTCGTTTTTATGACCACATCGTGAATAAAGTTCCCCGATTTGTCGGTATATCAACACGGGCAGCCTAACGTATCTACAAGGGAAGGTTACCACTCGTGAGAATGTAACAACACAGCGTAATAACTGTTGTCTAAAATTTTTCTAGTCGGCAGAGGGCGGAGACGAGAGCCACGCCTTGTCAAACGATTTCAAACCCAACTGGAAGTGCTATTCTCACTGAAAGCAGGTCCACCTCGCCCAGTTTCCGTGGATCTGCGAATTAATATTTGGAGTCGGAAACATCGTAAAGCGTCAAATCTGACAGCGGCACATAGATCTGCAGGACTTGAATGGACCAAACACATCAGCTGTACAGTAGCTGACTGGAAGCATATAGCGTGCTCCCTTTCTTTTTTTTTTTTTTTTTGAGTCGTCATTCTTATGATGCAACCCGCCACGAATTTCTTTCTTGTGCTAATCTTTTTATGTCAGAGTACCATTATTTGCTGGATGTATTCAAATATACGTGTTCCTCTACAGTTTTACCCTCTACAGCTCCTTCTAGTGGCGTGGAAGTTAATGGAAGTTAATCCCTATCACCCTATCCCTTCTTCTTGTCAGTATTTCCCATATATTTCTTTCCTCACTGATTCTGCGGAGAACTTCCTCGTTCGTTGCCTTATCAGTCCACTTTATTTATAAATTCTTCTGTAACTCCACATCTCAAATGCTTTGGTTCTCTTCTCTTTCGGTTTTCCCACTGTCTGTGTTTCACTGCCACACAGTTCTGTGCTCCAAACACACATTCTCAGAAATTTCTATCTGAAATGAAGACCTTTGTTTGATAGTAGCAGACTTCTGTTGGTCAGGAATGCCATTTTTTTCAGTGCTAGTCTGTTTTCTATGTCCTCCTTGGTCCAATCATGATGGGTTGTTTGGCTGCCTAGGTAGCAGAATTGCTTATCCCCAATTCTGCTGTTACGTTTCTCGCTGTTCTCATTTCTGCTACTTCTCATTACTTTCGTCCTTCTTCGAATTCTCTCAGTCCACATTCTGTTCTCATTAGATTGTCACTCCATTCAATACACACTTTTTCTTCTTCACTTCCACTGAAGATATCAATGTCATCAGCGAATCTAAGTATTGATAGGCTATCGTCTCACCTTGACTTTTAATCCCACTCTTGAACAGTTCTTTTATTTCCGTCATTGCTTCTTCGGCGTACAGACTGAAAATTGGTGGCGAAAGACTACATCCCAGTCTTACACCCTTTTCTAATCCGAGCAACTCACTCTTGGTGTTGCATTCTTATTGTTTCCTCTCGTTTCTTGTATATATTGTGTACTACCTGTCTTTCTCTACGGCTTCCCCCATTTGTCTCAGAATTTCGAACGCCTTGCACCATTTTTCGTTGTCGAGCGCTTTTTCCAGGTCGCAGATCCTATAAACGTGTCTTGATTTTTCTTGTCTTGCAGTGACCTTACTACAGGCGATTTCTTTTCTGTTCAGATGATTCAAGATGTTGAGCGGTCCGACTGTCCAATGAAGCGTTTTACCTGAAGAGTGTGGTGACGAAGTATTACACTTCTTCTGCATCTTCATAAAGAGTGTGGTGGCGACGATCCCTTCTTTCAAGGTGACAACAGTCTCGTTTGCAGTGCTGTACGCTTACATTTGTGGTTTGGCGAACATTTGTGCACCCTGTTGCACCTTGAGCGGCCTCCAGAATGACCCGATGTGATGTTAATCCTATAGATCAGCCATCCTCAAAGTGGTGGCCATCCCCAGCCCTCTTTGTGGTGAGGTGGGGGGGGGGGGGAGAGGGGAAGCGAAGAGAATAATAGAAGAATAAGTGGGCTTTCACTGAAGTACTTATAGTTCACATTATGTTAGAAGAAACTTGTGGTGAATAAATATTGCTAACGTCAGATTCTCATTCCCATGAACCACGTTAGGAAGCTGCCACCATCGTCAATTTGCCGTCTTATATCACAGAAACTGACCAGCAGATCCTGTCAGCTGGAATACTGAGAAAAGTAGCGAAATATTCCATCCGATACCTAACAAGTATTTAACAATCACTAAAGACAATAAGCCACTTGACAATATGTCCACCACTTTCTTGCAACACTGATTGTAAGAACAGTTCATTAATCACAACCACTGTGAGTGTCCATTCGATTTCAGCCAGGCTTCCAGAGTCAGATCAAAGATAGTGAGTTAGCTAGAAATTGAACTCTAATGCGTGTTCAATGAAAATAGTTAATCGGATGAATAAGCCGCTGATTGGCAGTGATAACAGGAGATTCCTCGGAAATGATTGACCGAGTATGTCTCCTGCTTCGAAAGTATGTAGTTGTAATAAGGAAAAAGATTCTGATTTAATCTAAGTACGTTATTATTTAGCATCTTTCTCTGTTGCTATCAGCAACATTAGTTCTAAACCCAGAACCAAAGTGCGTAAATATCAAGCTGATTATCTGTAATTAAGCTTTACCAGCACTCTTATGAGTAATTAGGAACGCCCACGATGTAATCTATGTCTGGAGATTTTAGCCAACGATATTTTTATTTTATTTTATTTGGCCTTTGAGAGTGTACTCAATTTATCCATCGGCAACACACAGTGACAATGTACACATAATTGAATAAAAAATACAGAAATGCATATTTACAAGAATAAAAAGCTTAACTGTTATAGTTTTGCACATAATGTTTTAAAAATTGAATTGAATTGAATTGGAAAATAATTAAAAGTGTCTTGGCTTACAATTCACAGCAATTATGAAATATCTTCATCAGCAAGACATATTTATAATTTACATACACCATTAAAAGCTACAGATTGTAGCCAGTACTCTTGATGAAGTTAACTATCACTTTATATAGACGAACGTCTTTAGTACACAAAAGAGAAGAAGCTGATTGAGGAAGATGGTAGCCCATACTCAGCAATGTCTTCAGAAAGACCAACCGTTCACGGTCAAATTTGGGGCACATAAATAAGATGTGGTTGACATCAGCTTCCGACTCAGGATCACACTCACATGCTAGTGAACTGTAAACGTTGATCCGATGTAGATGTTGTGGGAAAGAGGCATGTTTGAAGCGGAGTCTTATGATGGTAGAAATCGTGGATCGGTCCAGATGTGTCTTAATGAACCACGGCTGTGAAGGAATCCGAGGTTGTACCACTGCGTAATAACCGCCTTTTGTCTGTTGAGAAACGTTCCACATTTCCTGCCATTGTTGTCTTGCGTGATCCTTGACTTCACGTAAGTAGTCTGTATAAGGAAGGTGCAGATCCAGGACGGTGCCTAAGGTTGCCGCTTGTTTGGCTAATGCATCAACTTCATCATTATACCAGAGTGGGAAGGTTGTTGTTGTTGTTGTGGTCTTCAGTCCCGAGACTGGTTTGATGCAGCTCTCCATGCTACTCTATCCTGTGCAAGCTTCTTCATCTCCCAGTATCTACTGCAACCTACATCCTTCTGAATCTGCTTAGTGTATTCATCTCTTGGCCTCCCTCTACGATTTTTACCCTCCACACTGCCCTCCAATGCTAAATTTGTGATCCCTTGATGCCTCAAAACATGTCCTACCAACCGATCCCTTCTTCTAGTCAAGTTGTGCCACAAACTTCTCTTCTCCCCAATCCTATTCAATACTTCCTCATTAGTTATGTGATCTACACACCTTATCTTCAGCATTCTTCTGTAGCACCACATTTCGAAAGCTTCTATTCTCTTCTTGTCCAACCTAGTTATCGTCCATGTTTCACTTCCATACATGGCTACGCTCCATACAAATACTTTCAGAAACGACTTCCTGACACTTAAATCTATACTCGATGTTAACAAATTCCTCTTCTTGAGAAACGCTTTCCTTGCCATTGCCAGTCTACATTTTAATATCCTCTCTACTTCGACCATCATCGGGTATTTTACTCCCTAAATAGCAAAACTCCTTTACTACTTTAAGTGTCTCATTTCCTAATCTAATTCCCTCAGCATCACCCGACTTAATTTGACTACATTCCATTATCGTCGTTTTGCTTTTGTTGATGTTCATCTTATATCCTCCTTTCAAGATACTGTCCATTCTGTTCAACTGCCCTTCCAAGTCCTTTGCTGTCTCTGACAGAATTACAATGTCATCGGCGAACCTCAAAGTTTTTACTTCTTCTCCATGAATTTTAATACCTACTCCAAATTTTTCCTTTGTTTCCTTTACTGCTTGCTCAATATACAGATTGAATAACATCGGGGAGAGGCTACAACCCTGTCTTACTCCTTTCCCAACCACTGCTTCCCTTTCATGCCCCTCGACTCTTATAACTGCCATCTGGTTTCTGTACAAACTGTAAATAGCCTTTCGCTCCCTGTATTTTACCCTGCCACCTTCAGAATTTGAAAGAGAGTATTCCAGTTAACATTGTCAAAAGCTTTCTCTAAGTCTACAAATGCTAGAAACGTAGGTTTGCCTTTTCTTAGTCTTTCTTCTAAGATAAGTCGTAAGGTCAGTATTGCCTCACGTGTTCCAACATTTCTACGGAATCCAAACTGATCTTTCCCGAGGTCGGCTTCTACCAGTTTTTCCATTCGTCTGTAAAGAATTCGCGTTAGTGTTTTGCAGCTGTGACTTATTAAACTGATAGTTCGGTAATTTTCACATCTGTCAACACCTGCTTTCTTTGGGATTGGAATTATTATATTCTTCCTGAAGTCTGAGGGTATTTCGCCTGTCTCATACATCGTGCTCACCAGATGGTAGAGTTTTGTCATGACTGGCTCTCCCGAGGCCATCAGTAGTTCAAATGGAATGTTGTCTACTCCCGGGGCCTTGTTTCGACTCAGGTCTTTCAGTGCTCTGTCAAACTCTTCACTCAGTAACTTATCTCCCATTTCGTCTTCATCTACATCCTCTTCCATTTCCATAATAATGTCCTGAAGTACATCGCCCTTGTATAGACCCTCTATATACTCCTTCCACCTTTCTGCCTTCCCTTCTTTGCTTAGAACTGGGTTGCCATCTGAGCTCTTGATATTCATACAAGTGGTTCTCATCTCTCCAAAGGTTTCTTTAATTTTCCTGTAGGCAGTATATATCTTACCCCTAGTGAGACAAGCCTCTACATCCTTACATTTGTCCTCTAGCCATCCCTGCTTAGCCATTTTGCACTTCCTGTCGATAACATTTTTGAGACGTTTATATTCCTTTTTGCCTGCTTCATTTACTGTATTTTTATATTTTCTCCTTTCATCAATTAAATTCAATATTTCTTCTGTTACCCAAGGATTTCTATTAGCCCTCGTCTTTTTACCTACTTGATCCTCTGCTGCCTTCACTACTTCATCCCTCAGAGCTACCCATTCTTCTTCTACTGTATTTCTTTCCCCCATTCCTGTCAATTTTTCCCTTATGCTCTCCCTGAAACTCTCTACAACCTCTGGTTCTTTCAGTTTATCCAGGTCCCATCTCCTTAAATTCCCACCTTTTTGCAGTTTCTTCAGTTTCAATCTGCAGTTCATAACCAATAGATTGTGGTCAGAATCCACATCTGCCCCAGGAAATGTCTTACAATTTAAAACCTGGTTCCTAAATCTCTGTCTTACCGTTATATAATCTATCTGATACCTTTTAGTATCTCCAGGATTCTTCCAGGTATACAACCTTCTTTTATGATTCTTGAACCAAGTGATGGCTATGATTAAGATATGCTCTGTGCAAAATTCTACAAGGCGGCTTCCTCTTTCATTCCTTCCCCCCAATCCATATTCACCTACTATGTTTCCTTCTCTCCCTTTTCCTACTGACGAATTCCAGTCACCCATGACTATTAAATTTTCGTCTCCCTTCACTACCTGAACAATTTCTTTTATCTCGTCATACATTTCATCTATTTCTTCATCATCTGCAGAGGTAGTTGGCATATAAACTTGTACTACAGTAGTAGGCATGGGCTTTGTGTCTATCTTGGCCACAATAATGCGTTCACTATGCTGTTTGTAGTAGCTAACCCGCACTCCTATTTTTTATTCATTATTAAACCTACTCCTGCATTACCCCTATTTGATTTTGTATTTATAATCCTGTAATCACCTGACCAAAAGTCTTGTTCCTCCTGCCACCGAACTTCACTAATTCCCACAATATCTAACTTTAACCTATCTATTTCCCTTTTTAAATTTTCTAACCTACCTGCCCGATTAAGGGATCTGACATTCCACACTCCGATCCGTAGAACGCCAGTTTTATTTCTCCTGATGACGACGTCCTCCTGAGTAGTCCCCGCCCGGAGATCCGAATGGGGGACTATTTTACCTCCGGAATATTTTACCCAAGAGGACGCCATCATCATTTAATCGTACAGTAGAGCTGCATGTCCTCGGGAAAAATTACGGCTGTAGTTTCCCCTTGCTTTCAGCCGTTCGCAGTACCAGCACAGCAAGGCCGTTTTGGTTAATGTTACAAGGCCAGATCAGTCAATCATCCAGACTGTTGCCCCTGCAACTACTGAAAAGGCTGCTGCCCCTCTTCAGGAACCACATGTTTGTCTGGCCACTCAACAGATACCCCTCCGTTGTGGTTGCACCTACGGTACGGCCATCTGTATCGCTGAGGCACGCAAGCCTCCCCACCAACGGCAAGGTCCATGGTTCATGGGGGGGAGTGGGAAGGTACCCACAACAAATGGATCGTCCGGTCCGTGCGCGTGATGCGAATATATTCAGATATCACATCCAAGATATAACTGTTGGTTGTTTTGTTCCATCGACTGTACTGAATGTTTTTAAGAACGCTTTGCGAGTCAGATACTATCAATATTTTGGGAAAGGAAGTGCTAGAGACAAACTTAAGTGCTTCCAAAACTGCCACTGTCTCCGCCGTAAAAATAGAAGTGCTCGTAGGCAGTTTGAAGGTTTTGCGGATCTGGATCTGAGGACAGAAAAAAGCGCATCCTGTACACTCTTCTTGCGGAATTTTGGAGCCATCGGTATATACACAGAGAAAACCCGGCCATTGTGCTTGAACGAGACGATTGAAGCCAACGTTGCCATTAGTACTGTCTAGCCAGGTCGTACTTAAATAATGGACTGGGATCTGGGAGAAGAGCGTTTGAAGATCATATTTAAAAACCGGTAGATGCGCTGAACGCCGTATAGAATGTATGACAGGTGACCAAGTGTCGAAGCTGGCACAAACGGCTGGCACTTTATTCCTTCTGTGGGATGCAATCCACAGTCGGTAAATGCAGTCTCTACTTTGATAGACGGAACTGTCCATAATGGCCATGCCTTGAATGTAGAATTTGTCCGATAACATTTGGCGCCTAATGCTCAAGGGCATCTCCCCTGCTTCTATTAAAAGGGCGTTGGTGGGCGTCGATCGCATGGCTCCAAGACAGGTACGAATGGCTCTATATTGAAGAGTATCTAATTTGGAGAGACGAATCTTTGACGCAGTGTGGTAGAATTGACAGCCATAGTCTAATCGAGATCGAATTATCCCTCGGTACATGGTGAGTGAAACACTCTGGTGCGCTCCCCACCAGATACGAGTGAGTGATCTGATTACATTTAAACCTTCTTCACACTTGGTAACGGTGGATCGGATGTGGGGCACCCAGCTTAACCGAGAGTGAAAAATCATCCATAGAAATCGAACGTGAGATTTTATTTGGAAGGTGTACTTGCCACAGGTAATGTGATCTTCAGTGCGAGCTGCCGTCGACTTGGAGAAGGGAACGACTGCTGATTTCGCAGCCGAGATCTCCAGCCCATTGATAGAGAGCCACTCATCGATGTGTGCGATGGTTGTGGTTAATGCCGTTTTGGCCTGAAGATATGAAGCAGCAGTAGAATAAACACATATATCATCAGCATACTGTAGGATTTTTGTGGGGGGAGTAAGTATGCGTTCTAGGTCGTGCGTATATAGATCATACAGGAGAGGACTTAAAATTGCAACTTGCGGCAAGCCCTGGGAGACATAAAAAGGTCCGATCATGGTACCTTTGAAACGGACTTAGATCGTTCTTTGAGTAATCAGGATACTGATACCGTAGATCATCCGTGAAGGAATTCCGAATCCTGCCAGCTTGTCCAAGAGTATCGGTATTTGTACGTGATCATATGCACCCTTAACGTCAAGAAAAGCTGCCACTACTGTCTCTTTCGTTTGAAAGGCTGACGTGATATCCATATTAAGCAAAAACAGGTTATCCATGGTCCCTTTGCCTTTTCTGAAGCCTTATCGACTCCGAGGCAACAAATTACTTTTTTCAAGCCACCATTCTAGTCTCCTTTTTACCATTCGTTCCAGTGTTTTTGCAACACACGACGACAAGGCAATAGGTCTATAATTAGTACCGACATTTGGATCTTTACCACGTTTGAGAATTGGAATTATTTCTTGCGTCTTCCATGTTGTTATGAGGTCTTTCTTCATCCAGTACTGATTAAAAATGTTCAAGAGAAAGTCTTTCGCCTCTATAGGCAGGTGTGCAAGCATAGAGTAGTGTATATGATCAATACCAGGGCAACTGTCGCTCGATGCTTTAATAGCTTCGTTTTCTTCTTTAGAGAAAGGACGAAGGAGAACATGATAGCGGTCTTCTTCAGCAGGGAACCGATGGTTTAAAAATGGCACCGTGGGAGGAGCGATTGTATCTATGAATTCCTCTAACCAGGCCGTGGTAGCAGGAGGGGAGGAAGACAGTCTTCTTGTTCTAAAAGCTTTTATTTTATGCCAGATGCCTGCCATACTGGTTTCATTATTTAGGGACAAGCAAAATTGTTTCTAACTGTCCTTCTTGATTTTCTTCAGGAATTTGTTAACTCGCGCATTCACTTTTTGCACAGCCAAGAAGTTGTCCAATGAAGGATTCTGACGATAGGTTGTAAGAGGTATGCGCTGTATGCGCTGCCTGCAATAGGCAAGGCCTAGGAGAGTCCCTGACCAGAGAGCAGTATGTAGTTAGTTGTTGTTTGTCGCTAGTCGGCAGTAGTCTGCGTGAGTCGCCAGTAGTCGGCGCGTGTCTGCGCTTGTCTGCAGTCTGCCCTGGTCGGGACTCTAGAGGATGAGTATCATTGTAGAAGGTAAAGAAGCAACCTTGCGCATATCTAGTAATTTATGTTAACTGTCATCCAATTTCTTTTAAAAAAATGCCCCAATAATAATTTTTATAATATAAAGTATTTTTTTAAAAAAAAACACTCATTTCAACTTAAAGAATATATCCAATGTATGATCATTCCTTTCAAGAATTACAAAAAAGTATAGGCCAGCATTGCACGAAGCTGTGCCGAAAAATTTTAGGTAAGAGCAGATATATTCGCAGTTTTTATTGAGGTAGGATTTTTTTTTTGTTTTTTTATTCAGAGTACATGGCCGAGGCGCAGCGGTGCTGTCGTCATAAAATTTACCAGGTTACTAATTTTTTTTTTATTATTTTGGTGTTTAGGAAATTTTCTGTTTCGAACTTAACATTAAATGAGAAAAGAATTTTGTGGGTACATTAAATGTGAATGCATTTCTGCACAGAGATTATAAATGGGAGCCTATTTTGTTCAGAAGTTACAATATTTAAAATTCATCTAATTGTTATTTTGTGGGGAGTTTACACTTGGTTCATCATTTAATTAATATTTTCGTGTGGGGAGGTTACACTTGGCGACATCCGGCCAGGATCGTATTTCTTTGTGAATCTTCTGATAAGTAGTCATATATCTGCTCTTATTTACTTAAATGTAGTTTGCATCTGGCGCAACGCATTTACAAATTTGTCACTCTTTCTTTCACAGATCATCGGCAATTTTTTGCTCTTTCTTATAATTGTGTTTGTTGCATTTTTGCATCGTCCTTGTTTCATTTGTGCTTAATTTTGATTAGTGAAAGATGCCGCGAAAAACTGTTAACAGTACATCGCGATGTGCAATGAATGAAATAGCCGATTCGAATAATTTGACCGATCATACTAGCGACAGTTTGTGTTATAATGATAGTCCTCCATTTACAGACAATCAGTGCGTATTGATCACTAGTAATGATTTTAATGCTAATGATGAGCAAACAAATTCAATTGTGTCCTCTGTTAATTTAACGACAATTGATGACGCGGGACGTTCTGTTACAATGAACGGTGCCCAGTTCGACACGCCCGATTTGCAAAATTTGAATTGTGAACAGATGAATTTTTCTAACGAAAATGAACAGTGTACTCAAAATACGACAGATTTATTTGATTCCGAGATAGTGACTAACAGTGCACATCCGATGAGCAAACATTTTCAAGAATCACAGAATAACCAAATGGTTACTCAAAACGTGATAATTGCAGGTACGCCATCAAACAGCACAGAGAATAGAGTAGGTAATATTGGCTTGGATCAAATTATGGCAGTATTGCTACAACAGAATGAAAGACAAGACAACAATTACAAACAACTTAGTGAACAGAACAAACGACTTAATGAAAAACAAGACAATCTTAATGAAAATTTCAAACAACTTAGTGAACAGAACAAACAGCTTAGTGAATAGAACAAACAGCTTAGTGAACAGATTACAGCCGTTACCGCGCAATGTCATGATACTAAAGAACAATTACGTGAGGAAATAAAGGCTTGTGCTAGGAAAAGTAGTGAAGAAATTAGATCTGTTGCTCAAGAATTAAGGAATACGCAAGCAGCTACAACAGAATCACTTAGAGACGAAATTAGTGCAGTCGGTAAACAATGCTCTGAAAACGCAACACAGTTACGTGACGAGTTTAAATTAATGTTAGCAGAACTTTCACGCACACTGGATGCAAAAGTAGACGCGAAATTTGACCAACAGAACAGTCAAATTGACGAACGTTTTAATCACCACCAGCAAAACAGTGAAACGCGTTACCGTAAATTTATACAGGAACAGAATAAAGTAAAGCAACAAGTCATGGAAACAATTACCACACAGAGACAGGAAGATAAACGTAAATTGTTTACGAAAGCAAAAACATACGTAGACAACAATATTGCTACAGTATCAGACGAAATTAATACTATCAAACAGTTGAACACCGAATTGCGTGATGAAATTTCCGATCTTAAATCAAAAACAGATACACACATAGTAGACTTTCAGACAGTGACCGACAGACTTGAACAATTAGAACTAATACAGGATTCCGATGTCATCAAAGCAGATGTTAAAAAATTGAACGAAACCACACGTGAAATACAAAAACAAATTAATGCTTGGGACACTAAAAACGATGATCAGGTAAAAATACTGACTGAAAAATATGATGAACTGATTGATGTTATCGAAAGTAATAATGACACCAAATCAGACGATACTTCACCAGTTTCGTTTAATCAAACACCCGCATTTCAAAATTTACAGCAGACAATCAGTGAGATAGGTTCGTCGAATAATACATTACGTAGAAAATTGGCAACTTTACAGCAAGAAGTGACAGAGAAGAAAAATGTTTCAGCCTCTAACACGGCACAGCATACGCCACTTTCCGAATATTTGTCACACTCACAAGGCCAGTGTAACTTAGGTAATTTACAGAGACCACGCGACTTAGAATCCGAAAAGACACAGAAAAACAGATTCTCATTCAATGCTGAACCTGTTCACACATTCAGAGACGATAACGTTGATTATAAGCAATTTTTATCCGTAAAAAAATCTAAGGTATTTAATAATGACAGAACACAGATTCACGCTTTGGACAGGATACGGCAATTTGCTTTTGAATTTTCACCGGCATTGCCTGTAACACAGAAGCTAAAGTTTATTTGCAGCGCGTAATTGACCTCAGGGGATTCATTACGCTTTAACGAATATGTGCCGTAGCGTGCACAGGGCCCCGAGCCGTAGTAGTGCTATTTCATCTTTAGTTTTCTGCACTGCTGCCTTCTCTTCTACTATCCTTTATATCTATCAGAACAGCTCTTCAACTATCGATCCATCCAGTATTAGAAACGTGTAAAGAAAACCTGATATGACAAAGTTTACCGAAAGTGACAATTTTCATTAGACACTCCCGAAACGGCAAGAACTACCAGCATAACTTTAATAACAGACAAACTTTTAATTATCAGTATCGTCTAGATTATCAGCAACAGCGAACGCATCTTGGTAACAATGGAGGTTTTTCACAACAACAGCATGAAAGCCAACCGGTTAGCATACCTAACCAACAATGTAATGTACAAGGTCAACCAAGCTTTAATGTTTCGCCGCCTACACGTATGGCGTCAGCTCCAACAAATAGTAACGCACAGCAACAAGGAAATAACTACGTACAGAAAACACACCTTTTCAATTCCTATCGCAATGCACCGTATAGAAATGACTATCATGACAGACGTAAAAATAATGAGCACAATTTTCAGCGTACGTTTAATAACAGTCGGTCTTATGAGCACAATTTTCAGCGTACGTTTAATAACAGTCGGTCTTACCAACAGCAAAATCATCCGCAACAACATATTGTCATGAATATACCAGACAGTAGATATCATTCCGAACGTAATACGTCAGGAAGAAATAACAGAACAGTACAAATAGTTGAAATGCCACAGCATCCTCCCGAAAATAACAGCACGTCGGATAGAATTTGACTAAATACAGTACAGGTTGCATCTTCCAGTAACGCAAGCAATACTTTTGACACAGAGAATCTTGTTCACGAAAATGTTATTACTTTTGTCGACATCCGAGACACTCCTTTGCAGGAAAGACCAGTTATTCAAAAAAACATTTCACACCCTGTCATCGAAGTAAAAATTGGATAATCCAAATTTTCAGCAGTAATCGATTCTGGATCTCCTATGTCAGTCATAAATGAGGAAACTTTCAACGAATGTAACAAAGAGAATACCTATCCTACGTTACCATTAGGCAAAACGAAAGTAAAAGGAGCAGTATCTGGTAAAGGAGTAGATGTTAAATTACAGACACATTTATCATTTTGTTTTGCAGGTCATAATACATTTCACTCAAATTTTTGGATTGTTCCCTTATTGACGACAGACGTTATTTTAGGTACGAATTTTCTGGTACAACACGACGCAATTATTGACTTTCAAAACTCCTATTTAATGTTAAAGGATGAAAATGTACAACTGGCTTTAGAATTTCAGCACTCTTTATCTGCAGAAGAACAAACAATTAATCGTACAGAGGTCATTTCCGCATCACGTAGCATAGACTGTCATTCCACATTATTCACAGATACGTACTTACACAACTATAATACTCCAGACGATGCCGACTGTGACGTTATACAGATGATTTCTGATAAAGTTAAACAGAGCAGTGCAAATACAGACGACGAACGCACACAACTACGCAAAATTCTTTTACAGCAAGCTCGAGTTTTTGACAACGTTCCTGGTACTATGTCCGGTTTTATGTATGAATTTCAAGTTAAACAGCACGATATATTTAAAGCCAAACATTATCCTATTTCGTATATTCACAGAGAACAAGTTAAGAAAGAATTGCAAGCTATGCTTGACCAAGGAATTATTGAACCGGCAATTAGTCCGTACATAAACCCGCTCCATATTGTTAAGAAAAAGGATGGTTCACTTCGCCTCGTACTTGATTCGCGTCACATCAACGACATTATTATTAATGAAACGGATCGCCCACAGACACTAGAAGAACTTCTACAGAAATTTCATGGTACTGCTATTTATTCCACATTAGATTTGAAATCGGGATTTTGGCATATTCAACTCCATCCGGACTGCAGAAAGTACACGGCTTTTCTTTGTTTTGGTGACTGTTATCAATTTTGTAAATTACCGTTCGGTCTAACTATTTCTTCAGCAGCATTTATTCGCGGTATGAATACAAAACTTGCGACAGAACTTAAAGACAGAATCACAACGTATGTAGACCACATTCTTATTGCAGAAGCTAACTGGTCTGAACACAATCTGATTCTTGAACGGCTGTTACGAACTTTTCGTGCACAATGACTCACAGTTAATCTCAGTAAATCGCACTTTGGGAAAACTTCTATAAAATTTCTTGGACATGTAATTTCAGCAGAGGGCATTGCGCTTGACCCGGAAAAACTTCAAGCTTTTCGTGACATTACTGTTCCTACGACGAAGAAACAACTACGCAGTTTTTTGGGTTTAATTAACTTTTTTCGTAAATTTATTCATTATTCTGCTTTAGACTCCCCTAGATTATGTCAATTGACAGGTAAAAACACTATTTGGTCCTGGTATAAGCAAGCACATTCTGAATTTATGAACCTGAAACATGCTTTGTTGAATGCACCACTTTTATCACACCCAGATCTTACTAGAAATTTTTCCATTGCCACCGACAGTTCTAACACCGCTTTAGGCGTACATATTTTTCAGTAAATTGAAGAAGATGGCACTACAGTAATTAAAAACATAGCCTTTGCGAGTCGCATTCTGTCACCTGCTGAACGCAATTACTCTGTTGCAGAACTTGAAACAGGAAAGAAATTAAACACCTTTGGCAAGATAGGAATAATGTTACCATTAGAAACCATTACACTGTACGCAATGACATTCTGTTTCGCCACTCTCACCCTGACAGCAACAATTGGTTATTATGCCTTCCTGACGAAGTTGTTAACAAATTAATCTGGTATACTCATTTAAGTTACGCACATTACGGAGCCAGAAAATGTTTTCTTATACTGAGACAGAACTGTTATTTTACCAACATGGAGAAACGTATTCGACGAGTTTCAGTGTCATGTAAAATCTGCCAAAAAGCTAAGTCAGATACGACTTCACATATTCCTCCATTACATCCCATTGTACCTGCTAAATTGAGACACATGGCCGCTGTAGACATTTTTGGTCCGATTCCCAGAACTAATAGAGGTTTTTGCTATATCTTCGTCGCTGTTGAACTCACTTCAAAATTTGTTACCTTCACTCCGTTACGCAAAGCTACTGCTAAAACTGTTTCGAAAGCATTTGTAAAGCATTTTCTATTTCATGTAGGGCATGTATTGAAAGTAATTTCCGACAATGGACCACAGTTTCGATCTGCTGTATGGACACATATGTTACGATCTAGAAACATTTCTCCGATCTATATATCCAGGTACCATGCTTCTTCGAACCCTTGTGAACGACTAATGAAAGAAATTGGTAAACTATGTAGAATATACTGCCATAAAAAACATATTGATTGGGACACACACATACTCTCATTCCAGGATGTAGTTAATTCCATACCAAATGAATCTACTATGCTATCTCCGTCTGTTATACTGAAAAATGTTGAACCACCTAACAAAACTAAAAATAAGTAACCTTTCCTACATCTCGTCGACTACGACACCATGAAATAATTGACATTGCTCTGAACAACATCAAACGTGCCGCAGAGCGCCGGAGAAGACAGCAAAAACAGGTTTGTACACGCCGTGACTTTCACATTGGACAGAAGATATTGGTACGCACACATTATTTGTCTAATAGAGGAAAAAGTAGATGTAGTAAATTTGAGCTTCTATATGCAGGTCCATATCGAATTCTCAGCATTCCTCACCCCAATGTAGTACACGTCGAAACTCCGAGAACCAGAAAAACCAAAGGCAATCACCATATCTCCAACATCAAACCCTTTATTGAGTGAACATACTTTATGATTTATCACACTGTAATGCCATTTCCTGATTTTTTATAACCATTTATGCAATTATATTCACATGAACTCTTACTTATGATTATCGTATTTTTTCTTGGCAAGTGCCCGGCAAGGTAAGGTTAGCAGGACGCTTTTCTTGTCGTTACACATCAGACCGTGCACATTTTTCCAGATAAACTTACATATTTTATGACCAATTATGCGATTCTATCTAATGACATATTAATTTTATCAAATTGTTTCTCCATTAAAATCTTCAACTCTCGCCTCTATCAACTACACAACATACAAGCTGAACAAAGAGTGGGATTTCTTGTTGTTACACATCAGACCGTGCACATTTTCCATTCTTCATGTATGTATGATTGTTTTCCTATTTCGTTTATATGCACTATGAAATATTTAAGATATAACAAACACCAGTTGACTTTGACATTTTGCCTTATGATATCTCAACATCGTGACTATTATACATTTTTGTTTTTTTTGTTTTGCTGCTACATTGTGATACTCTGTGTACATTTTTGCACCTGCACACTGTCTATGTTTTTGACATATTACGTTTTCTGTCATGCTATGCTGTATGCTCAATTATATCACTAGAAACCAGCTTTTATTTAATGGGTATATGATTTAAATTCAAGACATTAATCATTGTTCATCATTTTCAGAAAGAAATAACGTGTAAAAGAAATAAATTAAACAGAAGTGGGAATTTGACCTTCGGAATTAACGAAAGAAGATACAATACCTCGTCACGAAGAGTAAATGGATCAGAATTAACAAGCATTAAAAAGAATATACTATACACATCGTATGATAGCAGTATTAACTAATTTTTCTTCTAGAATATGAGGCGATTGATGCAGGCTGTCAGACAGAACTGCACATCTTAGTTTTAGTGATGAAATGCGCTAGAAATAAGGAACTGTATACTATGAATAGTTGTATAATGAAGTAACTTTTTGCAGATGAATAATGATGCAGAATATGCTAATATGGATAATGAAGTTTTTCTTTACAGGTGATGATGATAATAATGGAATTATGGTGATATGGATAATGAAGTTTTTCTTTGCAGGTGATGATAGTAATGATAATGAAGTTTTTCTTTGCAGATGAAAATAATGATGAAGTTTATATATTTACTGTTAGTTAAGAAATGCTATGTAGTTATTTAGGTATTTGTTGCAGTTCGTTTTGACAGTATGTCTTATGTCGCATGGTATGATGACTGAAGGTTTTGGAAAGGACAGCTAGAGAACATATATATTTAATACACATTTCATTACCTGTTAATTCGAAGTTCACTACTTTTCAGCATAATATGCGTTTCTTCTTTCAGTTTAATAATCCATTTTGTATTTTTTGCAGGAGAAATTATTCATGAAATTAATGTGCTATAAGCAGTCGCTCATTAAACCTGTGTCATTCATGAATGTGCTCACATATACTCTATTTGTTTCATAACCTTGCTACAGCTGACTCATGACGAATGACGTTACACATCTTCATTTGCAGCAATAAGTCAAATGCAAATATTGTTATGCCCCAGCAATCAATTATCGATCCCAACGCAATGCATTGCTAGCACAAAAAAGAGGAGTATTACCAGTCCCAAATAATAATACCAATTTAAGAGAGTTATGAGTAATACTGAATGATGTTTTCTAATCACAGACTTTGAGTAATAGTTCGAGAGTGTTACATTTTAATTATGTCTTATGTCACTTGAATGATGAGTTCTGAGTAATAGTGAATGATATTTTGTAATAATGCATGCATGCTCTACACTCATTAGCTCCTGTTTTGAATGATGACTTCTGATGATTTGTAACTGGCCAATAAGTGCCAATAATTATTTTTAAATATGTTGTATGTCACTTGAATGATGAAAAATGTTTTGTAATATTCCATACTTGCAGACCAACGAATGCCACTGTTTCTTTTACTTTAAATTTATATTATATTACTTGCATGCTATATATGTGAATACTAGTAGCTTGATGCTACACTCATTAGCTCCTGTTTTCAATGAAGACTTCTGATGGTTTGTAATTGGTCAATGAGTGCCAATGTTCTCTGTAAATAGATAACTTATGAACATTATTCTGTAATACTTCATACATGGTACAGAAATGTTCAGTAACTGGGCGATGAGTGCCTCCAATTAATCAAATCAGTTGATAGACTAGTAATTATCAATGATGACTAGCATGTGACTTAATGTCTTTCGCCTTCTTATCTAATTACCAGAAATTACTGTAATATCCATTTGTCCTGTCTATCCTCATGCTCATGGAGCACTATATTTGGTTTTTGCACTAATTCTACGTTGGTGTACCTTACAAGAACGTGGTGTTGACACGACATGCTGTCCACCAACTTGAGCGATGGAGATGTTATTATGGTCCTACTGTTTGGTGTACCTAATGTACTACCAAAATGATAACATGGAATATTACTACGACATTTCAGTGTCTTGGCTATATTGATTAATACTTCAGGGAAAAGAACTTCAGATTGTCTCACTTGGTGTTGTGCTTCTGTAGAAAGATATGGACTTTCAGTGCAGCTGCGTGCAACCTAATGTGCTACAACCATGATGCAATCCTTCCCTTTCCTATCCTAGTTCTTGTAAAATAGTAAAAAAAAATTACAGTGCGTGTGCACTTATATCATTTGTTAATATGATTTGTATTCATTGCGTATACATTTTGTGATTTGCTGATATATTCTGAACTACAGTGCGTGTGCACTTTATATCATTTGTTAATATGATTTGTACTCATTGCCTATACATTTTGTGATTTCCTGATATGTTCTGTACTACAGTGCGTTTGCACTTTTGCCATTTGTTAATATGTTTTGTACTCATTGTGTATACATTTTGTCACTGCTTGATATGTTCTGTACTCAGTGCATGTGCACTATATTTTATTTCATGTTCTGCACTTATATATATATGTATATATTCTGTGATTGTAAACTTAGTTAATTAAGAAAAATTTGTTGCTCATGGAAAGTCCAACTGACTCACCATCGCTGCCAAATTTTTGCCCCCCAGGGGAGGGTTATGTAAGAGGTATGCGCTATATGCGCTGCCTGCAATAGGCAAGGCATAGGAGAGTCTCTGACCAGAGAGCAGTGTGTAGTTGTTGTTTGTCGCTAGTCGGCAATAGTCGGCGCGTGTCTGCGCTTGTCTGCTGTCTGCCCTGGTCGGGACTCTGGAGGATGAGTATTATTGTAGAAGGTAAAGAAGCAGCCTTGCGCATATCTAGTAATGTATGTTAACTGTCATCCAATTTCTTTTAAAAAAATGCCCCAATAATAATTTTTATAATATAAAGTATTTTTTTAAAAAAAAAGCACTCATTTCAATTTAAAGAATATATCCAATGTATGATCATTCCTTTCAAGAATTACAAAAAAGTATAGGCCAGCATTGCACGAAGCTGTGCCGAAAAATTTTAGGTAAGAGCAGATATATTCGCAGTTTTTATTGAGGTAGGAATTTTTTTTTGTTTTTTTATTCAGAGTACAGGGCCGTGGCGCAGCGGTGCTGTCGTCATAAAATTTACCAGGTTACTGATTTTTTTTATTATTTTGGTGTTTAGGAAATTTTCTGTTTCGAACTTAACATTAAATGAGAAAAGAATTTTGTGGGTACGTTAAATGTGAATGCATTTCTGCACAGAGATTATAAATGGGAGCCAATTTTGTTCAGAGGTTACAATATTTAAAATTCATCTAATTGTTATTTTGTGGGGAGTTTACACTTGGTTCATCATTTAATTAATATTTTCGTGTGGGGAGGTTACAAGGTTTTCAAGGCGAGTCGTCGCTTCGCAACTTCCCGAGAGCATTCAGAATTCCACCAAGGAGGAGAACGGTGCTTCATTACTGTAAACTCTTTTTTTCTTAGGGTGCTGATGCCAGCTGCGACGTTCATAGCATTGAGTAAAACTTCGTCCCGTAAGTCACGTCTCGTATTTACGAGTGCCCGCCGAACCGTTTCCTTATAAGAGGCCCAATTGGCTTCCTTGATTTTCCACGTATATTAGAGCAACAGATGTAGTATCGACGTTGATGTTAATGTGAAACTCTACTGGGAGATGATCGGATCCTATTGAATCCTTTTTAACGCACCAATTAGATATTTCAGTAAAGCAGGGGGTCCAAAGAGTGACATCAACTGCGGAGGGTCTACGGAGAGGTGAAGTTATCATAGTAGGAGAGCCATCGTTGAGTATCACTAGGTTATTATCTTCGATAACGTTTATCAAGGTCCTGGCGTTCCTGTCTGTCACGTCTCCTCGCCACGCTACATGGTGGGCATTCACGTCTCTAGCTACGATAAAGGGAGGACAATGCTGACTTATTAATTGTCTCCAGTCATCTTCCACGATACTGTGGTGGGGAGCGTTATACAACGAGGCATCTGTAAATGTTTTGTGGGCAGTTCGTATCTCCACAGCAACTAATTCAAGGTTGGTGACAGGTACGTGTAACGGGTGTGGTCGATGTGGCAGCGAAGTTTCTACCAGTATAGATACGCCGCCCCACCCATCGAGACGGTCTTCCCTTACTATAGAATAATTTTGAAAGCGAACAGTTCGTTCGAATTTGAACCAAGTTTCACATAACAGAACGATATCAGGCTGACTTACGAACAGTTCTCGTTGCAAGCTTTCTCTATAAGAATTAGCCGATCTCGCATTCCACTGCAATACTTTTAAAGCCGCCATAATTTAGGGAGATAAAGATTGAAATACGCCAGTAACGAGGTGCCGGATATCGGAATTGTTCATAGCACTATTTTGTCTCATGTTTTGCATGACAATATCAATCACATTTATTAACTTATCTATAAGTTCAGCATGACCTTGAGGCTGTCGTTGATCCTGCGCTTGTGGGGTTGCTAATCTCTGAGCAGCATGCTGGTATGGATTTGGCTGATAGGAGTGAATGAATGTTGCATGGGATGTAACAGGCTGCGGTACTGAGACCACTCACGAACGTTACTTTGGTTGTTTACTTGCGCCTGCCACCGGAGAGCCCGGTAAGCGACGTGTGTCTGCTGGGGCACAGTTGCACACTGAGTTGCGTCCCTACTTCCGCGTTGTGGACTCTGCATGCTTGCGGCGGGCAGCGCCGGGAAGAGCTGTGGTTTGAAAGTCCGGAGAGCTCAAATTTGTTGGAGCAGGAATGATCGGAGCCGGCAAGTGATGTTGTTAAACCCCGGTGACAGATGCATAGGTTGGCATACGAGCAATAGACAGCGCATCCCTGAAGACAATGTTGTTGAACGTGGCTAATTCTTGAGCTCGTCGCCGTATATGGTATTCCGGGCAGGAACGGTCCGTCGATGCGTGTTGTCCCCCACAATGAGCGCAAATAGTGATGGGTGAGGTACAGGATTCAACATTATGTGGACCACTACATTTAATGCATTTCATCTGAGATCGACATTGTTTGGTGATGTGCCCGTAACGAAGACAATTAAAGCACTGCCTGACAGTTGGTACATAAAGGTCTACGGGACATCTTGTTCCGTGAATAGACACGGCTTCCGGTAAGGTTTGAGAGTCAAAGGTTAATAAACAGGTCTGCAATTTAACGATTTGGTCTTTACCATACCTCTTCGTAAACCTCCGAACGCCTACAACAGGGAAGGAAGATTGTACGAAATGGTTCAAATGGCTCTGAGCACTATGGGACTTAACATCTAAGGTCATCATTCCCCCAGGATTTAGAACTACTTAAACCTAACTAACCTAAGGACATCACACACAACCATGCCCGAGGCAAGATTCGAACCTGCGACCGTAGCGGTCGCGCGGTTCCAGACTGTAGCGCCTAGAACCGCTCGGTCACTCTGGCCGGCTTAGATTGTACGACTTCCAAAATCTCCGATTCTTCAACGTTGGTGTCTACTTTCCTGATTACTCCCAGCTTATGGACAACGAAGGAAGGAATGTAAGCTTCTATATTTTTTGACTTTAATACCTCACTGGTAACTAGGAAATTAGCCTTGTCTGGGGTTTTCAGTTCCACCTTAACTTTTGTTTTTCCTGCTGAAGAGATGTTAAGATGTTAAGTATAGAATTCTTCACTTCTGGCAAGGAAATATGCAATAATTTTCCTAGTGCCATAGGGTGCAAGAGGCCTAAGTTTTTGTCCAAACATTCCATGTAAACTACGAATGGTCCCCTATCTGTACGTTTGTACAAGTTGAGAGACCTCGGAGTAGGTGCAGGTCCCACAGGAGGGGTGTTAGTTGCAGCATGTTGGTTAGGAGTGAGCCCAGAAGCAGTTGCGTCAGGGGGGTCAACTACATTTGAAACGTCAGTTACAGGTAAGAGTTGATTAGCGTCTGCTATGAAGGTTTTGGAATTTCTTAAATCCAGATTGGCCTCACTTTGTCGCTTGTTTCTCGTAGCGGAGAAGCTGGAGGAATCCTGTTCCGATAAATCCATATGCTCTTCTGCCGGCTGTACTCCAGATTCTCCCCGAACAACTGCTAACGAGTGGCTGATCACAGCCGTCGCGTTGTCCAATGTAGTTTGCTGGAGGAGCTGGTAAGGGTGCTGCATCTGGATGTAACCGCTGGGCCGGTGGTGGTTGTTGATGTTGTCCCATAGGGGCGTCGAAGTCATCACCCCCTTCTCCATACGCCCCACCATACATGGCGGGGCTTGTCGTCACCGATGGTAATGTCAGGTGTTAATGTGCCCAACAGAAAACCGTACCAAACGAAAGCTGTTACGCGCGTGCACCAGTAGGTAAACACAAGCGTCACACGGAAGAGCGACCGCGTAGCACGTCTTAACACTTCCGCGTCTGCAAGCGAACTGCGTAGCCAACGATAGCTTGAAGCCTATAAAACTAAAGACACCTGCAGACAAAACATCCAAAACACGCAAGTAAATCCGTCGAATTTTTTAAGCTACATGGGCAACAACTAAAAGGAAATGTCAGATTCCTCAAAACGGTATGCTAACTATTACCAAAATCCAAATTACCACACATTGTTGGTGAGAAAGTACGTCTTCCCGCAGCCGTCAAGAAGAGCGAAATCATGGCTGAGAAAAGGTTTGGCGAGAGTCTAAAGTCCATACCACTCTCAGATGATACTGCGACCAGTCATATTGATGCAAAAGCAGCTTACATGAAAAATCTATTGCTATCACTTCTTCATGATAGTCCGAAACTTGCAACTTGATACCGGAAATCTTTCCCAGTTTTTTGACGATACTGTTATGGGAATAATTGTGTTGGTATATGCACTGATGGGGCGGCAAAATTTACTGGAATTAAAAAGGGGTTCATTCCAAGAGCGTGTTCTGTTTATCCTTCTCCAAAATTCACACACTGCATGATACACATGGAGGTATTTTCTTCTAAAGTAGTACAACCAGAAGTCAATAATGTGTTGAATGATCCACTGAGTGCTGTGAATCTTGAGCTATAAACAGTGGGCTGTTTTCCATTATTCTGCTTCGCCGATGTTTTTGAGAAACTGAATTATCTTAACGTAGCAATTCAGGGCCGCAATGGTAATGTCATCTTTCTATATGAGAAAGCACTTGCATTAAGAGAAGGCCTGGACTTCGGAAAATCCGGATTGAGGAGGGTAACAGCGAGAAGTTCTCTTGTCTGAATGATATCGCTAGGGAAAGTGAGTTGGAAGTAGGTAAAATTAGGAGAACTGGCGTAGCACATCTAGAAAACCTTCGTCAAAAGTCCGCGAATGAATGTCCAGAACCTTAATTTGAGTGTAATTGGGTACACAATACGTTCGATACTATCATAACAGAACACTTGTCAACAGTCGATCGGGAAGAGCTAAGAGAATTCTCAAATAACAGAAAAGTTGGAAATGAATTTAAACCGAAGTGTCTTGAAAATTTTTGGATGCAGACCCGCAATGAATTGTCCAATTTAACAAGAAGAGCAGTGGACTTGTTATTACTCTTCGCTTCAACTTACCTGCCTGAGTCAACATTATTCGCAATGGAATTAATCGGAACGAAACATTGGGCTCGATTGCAGCTGGAATAGACACAGTGAGCTGCTGTTTCAAAGATACAACCAAGACTGGATCTGCTTTCTTCCTGAATTCTAGCACTTGCATCCTACTAAATGAGCAAATTTCAGAAAATTTCCGAATTTTTAGCCTTGTGAGTTTTTTTTTACTGCTGCTTAATGCCTTCTTGGATGATCAGTTTGAATATAACTGTTCTTAAATTAACATTAAATGTTGACTAGTGTTCTATCATTATTTGTACGCAGTAAACTTTTGAATATTCAAAAATACTGAATGATTTGAAAGCAAATATAGATGGAAACAGTTAAACTTTAGCTAACTAATTTGTGAACAAATTTATTAAAAATATGTAGTGAAATACAAATATTTACTCATTTCCAATAACTGGACACGTAGCCATGGTTATTTGTAAACCAGTTGTTGTTAACTTAGACCATCTTCGAGTAATACAAATATATGATAATTTTTTTTTAAATGTGTAACTCTGATGTGCCCGAAGGACACTGTCTCATTATTATTATTATTATTGTAGTTGTTGTAACTGATTGTTATAATAATTAGACAGAAGTAAATAGACATAGTGAGCCATTTTTGTGCCAAGAATTAGAAGTGCTGAGGATGATGGAAAGGAGAATGAAGGGGGGCGGGGAAAAACCATTTGTTTTAGAAGGGGAGGGGGCGATGGAAAATGTTTGAGAACGCTGGTCACAGATCATGTTTAGCCCTATTTGGAACAGCGGGTGAAATATAGGAAGCTAAGTCTCCACATTTTCGTAACTCTATGCAATCTGATCATCAATGAATGGCATACCTGAAGACATTTCCAGACTCTGTTCCTTTATGAACTGATTCCATTATCAAGGCTAGAGATGGTGCTACTCGGTATTAACTTGATGTTTGATCTCTAGTTTTCCTTCTCCGTGGTAGGTGACTAACTTTTTGTCAAGCGTGCATACTTCCCCTAAATTTGTAGCACTTACTGACACAATTAGGAAGTCCAGACATGTCCTGCAAGTGCAATTAACTGCACCGAATGCGGGATCTCAATTCTTAGCCCGATATTCTTTTACGTGACGGCTGCGCGTTATTTTGCGGTATCCTGTTTTCAGGTATGCAACGTCCGCCGTTTTATATATCACCTTCTCCGCATCTACTCCTAATTCTAAATGTGGTTCTTTTTACTAAAAAGGTGACAGTTGCAATAACATAAAAAACGCGCAACACAGTGGTTCAGGAGCACATAGTCATTCTGCAATTCTAATAACTTGTAAGTCGAGCCCTGATATGTTCAACCTATGCGTCTGACTTCCTTGCAAGTACCACAGGTTTCGCAGACAGGACTGTGTAATACAAATACGTAGGAGGCAGGAAGAGTTAAAGACGGAGATCTGGATATAATTGTAAAAGTTTGTTCCACATACAGAACAGGTAATGATTGTGGGATATTTTATTGAGAGTAGTCAACCGTGTCTTCATAAACGTCCTTAATGAATACAGAGAAGCGAATGATGTGGAAAGATTAACATTAACTGAATTTCCCATCGGTGCGTGGCAAAATATGATAACAATATTAAATAGTGAACCCTTCCTGCCGGCCGCGGTGGTCTAGCGGTTCTGGCGCTGCAGTCCGGAACCGCGGGAATGCTACGGTCGCAGGTTCGAATACTGCCTCGGGCATGGGTGTGTGTGATGTCCTTAGGTTAGTTAGGTTTAAGTAGTTCTAAGTTCTAGGGGACTTATGACCTAAGATGTTGAGTCCCATAGTGCTCAGAGCCATTTGAACCCTTCCTGATGTTCTGGAAAATAAAATTTATTTGGTCACGAATCTTCTTTTGGCTTCTTAGGCCATCATCAGATGACAAGAGAATGTCGCAAATCGAGATAAAATCACGTGTGGCGTTTGCAGTTATTATTTATACATAAGATACTAAAGATACAAAAATGATAACATCTAGACTGCTTACATAGTGAAGTATCACTGTCACGTATTATATAAAAAGATGTTATACTTTTCTGTGTAAGAACTCTACGTGTCATCATTTTTCTATCTTTTGTGCCCTCTGTATAAGTAATATCTGCGTAAGTCGCACATGATTTTCTCTTTATTTTCATCATGCAGCTGTCATGAGACGAAGGTCTAAGAAGTCCAAAACCAGTTCGTGACCAGACGAAAATAATTCTGCATAACATCAGGATGTGTTTCCTATTTAATACAGAAAAGTTTAAATATTTTACAACAATTAATTTATATCTATGTTAAAAAGTGCTTCCTCGTTGTTACCGCAATAGAATATACTCTAAATTTCTGGAATATTATCTATGTCTCTAGAAAATATCAAAATTTTTCGAAAGATCTCAGATCCTCAGATAATTTCTGCAATGTTCTCGAACCTAAAATATGCTATATAATGATTTAGATCTTTTTTTTAAGCTAGAAATATCAATGCTGCGTTCTACAGATTCCAGTCTCTGCAAATTTGTAATGTGATTTTGGTGTAATTAAGATACTACACTATTGGCCATTAAAATTGCTACACCACGAAGATGACGTGCTACAGACGCGAAATTTAACCGACAGGAAGAAGATGCTGAGATATGCAAATGATTAGTTTTTCAGAGCATTCACACAAAATTCGCGCCGGTGGCGACACTTACAACGTGCTGACATGGGGAAAGTTTCCAACCGATTTCTCATACACAAACAGCAGTTGACCGGCGTTGCCTGGCGCAACGTTGTTGTGATGCCTCGTGTAAGGAGGAGAAATGCGTACCATCACGTTTCCGACTTTGATAAAGGTCGGATTGTAGCCTATCGCGACTGCGGTTTATCATATCGCGACATTGCTGCTCGCGTTGGTCGAGATCCAATGACTGTTAGCAGAATATGGAAACGGTGGGATCAGGAGGGTAATACGGAATGCCGCGCTGGATCCCAACGGCCTCGTATCACTAGCAGTCGAGATGACAGGCGTCTTATCCGCATGGCTGTAACGGAGCCTATCAGCTCGGAGACCATGGCTGCCGTTACCCTTGACGCTGTATCACAGACAGGAGCGCCTGCGATTGTGTACTCAACGACGAACCTGGGTGCACGAATGCTAAAACGTCATTTTTTCGGACGAATCCAGGTTCTGTTTACAGCATCATGATGGTCGCATCCGTGTTTGGTGACATCGGGGTGAACGCACATTGTAAGCGTGCATTCGTCATCGTCATACTGGCGTGTCATCCGGCGTGATGGTATGGGGTGCCATTGGTTACGCGTCCTGGTCACCTCTTGTTCGCATTGACGGCACTTTGAACAGTGGACGTTACATTTCAGATGTGTTACGACCCGTGGCTCTACCCTTCATTCGATCCCTGCGAAACCCTACATTTCCGCAGGATAATGGACGACCGCATGTTGCAGGTCCTGTACGGACCTTTCTGGATACAGAAAATGTTCTACTGCTGCCCTGGCCAGCACATTGTCCAGATCTCTCACCAACTGAAAACGTCTGGTCAATGGTGGTCGAGCAACTGGCTCGTCACAATACGCCAGTCACTACTCTTGATGAACTGTGGTATCGTGTTGAAGCTGCATGGGCAGCTGTACCTGTACACGCCATCAAAGCAAAAAATGGTTCAAATGACTCTGAGCACAATGCGACTTCACTTCTGAGGTCATCAGTCCTCTAGAACTTAGAACTAATTAAACCTAACTAACCTAAGGACATCACACACATCCATGCCCGAGGCAGGATTCGAACCTGCGACCGGAGCGGTCGCGCGGTTCCAGACTGAAGCGGGTTTAACCGCGTGGCCACACTGACCGGCGCCATCAAAGCACTGTTTGACTCAATGCCCAGGCGTATCAAGGCCGTTATTACGGCCAGAAGTGGTTGTTCTGGGTACTGACTTCTCAGGATCTATATCCCAATTTGCGTGAAAATGTAATCACATGTTATTTCTAATATAATATATTTGTTCACCTGCATTTATGCTTGGTGTAGCCATTTTAATGGCCAGTAGTGTAGCAAGTGTAAAATCGCAGCGAATATTTCAGTAATATTTCGTGAGTTAGTGATTTCCAGTGTTCATTCGTTCTCTGAGCGTAAGATACGGATTCTATTTCAAGCTTCAAGCTACTTGAACGCCATCATCAGAAAGGCTCTTCCACCGCTGTTCAGGGCGTCTCCACAGACGTTTTCGCTGGTCATCGCAGCTCATTTCGAAGCGAGACACAGTTCTACTACAGTCTTTGAGATTCCAGGCCGAAGACGTATTTGGAGACGCCACAGACAGTAATAGGATATCAACCTGACTGTCACTCACCAAATGGCCTGACAATCGGGTTCAGTCTAAGGTGCCATTTGCTTTCATACCGAGAGCATTGTCGTCCGTGGCACCCTTACGGGTCAACAGTTAGACGATTGTATTGTATGCAAGCCATTCTTGGCTTACATTTCAGCAAGATAGTACCCAGTCCCACTCGGCGAGAATTTCTACTGCTTGTCTTCGTGCTTGCCAAATCATACACTAATCAGCTAGGACATCAGATCTGTCTCCATTTGAGAATGTTTGAAGCTTTATGGGCAGGGCACATTTTGCGACGTTATTTAGCTGAGGGAACATCGATTGTGGTGTGATCTAGCGGGTGAAAGACAGGTGGAAGACACGATTGCTGGTTTTCTAGATACGAGAAACACCTTAGTTGGCTTTGTACATGATAGGGATGCTTTGGAATCTGTTATATCAGTGACAACAGTATTTGCGAGTGAAAATATCAGTCTCCACAATTTTTTTTCGAGTTCTCACGTAAAGGTCTTTGCAGATGGGATAAGTTGCTAGTTACTGAGTGGTTTACAGCACACTCCACCTCGCTAAAGTTTCGGGTTTGTAGAAAAATAAATTCCAGTCTATATCTTCGGAATTACGTTGCGTGACCGATCAGTAGGACACTGCTATGTTTCCAGAATGAGATTTTCACTCTGCAGCGGAGTGTGCGCTGATATGAAACTTCCTGGCAGATTAAAACTGTGTGCCCGACCGAGACTCGAACTCGGGACCTTTGCCTTTTGCGGGCAAGTGCTCTACCAACTGAGCTACCGAAGCACGACTCACGCCCGGTACTCACAGCTTTAGGAGACGAGGTACTGGCAGAAGTAAAGCGGTTTGTACCGGGCGTGAGTCGTGCTTCGGTAGCTCAGTTGGTAGAGCACTTGCCCGCGAAAGGCAAAGGTCCCGAGTTCGAGTCTCGGTCGGGCACACAGTTTTAATCTGCCAGGAAGTTTCACACTGCTATGTGCTTGATATCGAGAAGTATCGCATAAATGGTGTAATATTATGGCAAACAATGTGAAAATACATGAGTTCTTGTAATCCCAGAGTCTGGAGATGTGTGTAAAAAAGCAAGCAAGGAAGCAGGTCGGGTTCAGAAACAGAAACGCGTTTGTGCCTAGGGGAGCCGACCCCGAATTTGTGGAACAGTTCTGAGAGTGACTTCAGTGCACTGAGAGTGCTCTGTTCACGCATCGGGAGTGAATGACTTGTGACAGTCGGCTGTGAGAAAATATCTAGTGCTGTGAGGAGTATATACAGTGCTGTCTGTCTTCGTGGTATATGTACGAGTGTCTGGCGGTCGATAGCTATACGAATGATGTAAAAGAGGCGATTTTGTATGGTGCAGGATACGAATTTTATGTTTACTACATCGACACGGTACATGGTGATATATATTGCCGCGTTGGAGATCGGTTTCACTCTCTAATATTCAAGTTTACACCATCAGTGGCAGAGTGGTGTAACCGAGTGGTGTAACCGAGTGGTGTAATTTGACGATCTGTAGGCCACTTTGTGGGGTTTAATTGTCAGTGCAAAATGGTGATCTGTACAAACAGTTCTTTACTGCTGAAAGTCATGTCTGCAGGTAGAAAAAAAAAGGCAGACAGTGCTCCAACACCTGTGGCATTTGCAATTCAGCATATAAATGCAGTAAGAGCCAATCATACCGCTCCATTCATTCACAAGACATCTCTTGTGCTGGGACACAGGAGTCCTTACAAACTAATGCGAACAAAATGGAGGCAAGGAATCTACAGAGAGTTCTGATAAAGCAAGTGTTCAAAGACGAGGCAGACCATCCATCTCTGGTGGGGATAACATCACTCATCCACCACTGTGGCATTAGGACATCTCCAGACAAACAGCTGTAGGATACCGAAAATTACCACCATTTTTGTCTTCTCTAGGACAGTGTTTCGAATTCTGTTTCTGTAATTGTTCTGATTTCCCCCTATCTCTGCTTAGTTAGTACTCTCTTTCCAGACAACAAGAATGCTTTTATGATTAATGAAGTTTTCATGCGTGTGCACAGCTGTGATGAAGGCTTTTAGTGGTGAGAACGTTTAACGTTTCTGAGGCATATGGCGACAATACGACGTCACGATTTCCAGGAAGGGAATATTTGATGTCTCATTAGGACTGTCGGTAAGAATGCAATCGGTGCTATTCTGGGCTATTTTCGTAAACAAGTCCTGGTCGCTGCATGAATGTTTTGCGGTGATGTCAGGCATTCTGGATAGTTAAGCACACGTGCACAGCTAGACGCAGCTCGCATGTTGCGTTAGGATCACTAGGAACAGTGCAGCCTGTGCTATTCTAGGAAGCAATGGAATGGATTTCTGCAGCGTCTGTGAAGGTGAGTTGCTCGGCAATTAGGTCGTCACTGTCCCACAGGTAGAGAGAGGGATCACACCAGCAATGGTGAACACATTCTAGTGGTCCAGAGGATGACTTGGCGCTTATTTAAATAGACATGTGACGTCAGTATAACACTCAAAGAACTCTAACTGTAGACGCAGCTTGCACGAGTTATAGGCAGTGGCATGACAGCACTGGGCTGCGTCTGACTGGCCCTGAAAAGTGTGTGCGCATGTTGGAACAGTTGACTGATGCATTGCGTTTTTTTGCATGCACTGAGTGTTTGTGCACTACATTATTTTCGGGTGTTTTAGCGTCGTGAGCGTTTTCGAGTAGCATTACACATGCATCATTTCTTGACACTTTCCGTGTTGTTTGTGTGTCTGTGGAATTATTTTGCGAGCAGGTCTGTAGGCTGTGCAATGCATGATTTCGACAGTTGACAATTAGCAAGCGTGTCAGCAGACCGTTTTACATGCATTATTTTGACAATTTAGGAATTGTTTGCACCTCTGCACATCAGTGCACTGCATTATTTTGGTGATTTACGAGTAGCTAACAGGTCTGTAGACTGTTCACTGCGATCTCAAACATGCGAGGGTGAGTGTTCTGTATCAGTGTAGTAAATGAACTACATGAAATCTGTCCCTGAATATATTGTATGCGTTATTTCGACAGTTTATAATTAGTGAGCGTGTCTGCACATCAGTGTACCACATTATTTACGAGTTGTTTGCGTTTCTGTATGCTGTGTATTGTGACGCCAAGCATGTCAGGGTGTTTTGTATCAGTGGAATAAATGTACTGTGTCAAATACGCCCCTTAAAAAATTGCTAGGAAATAAATAAAAAACACCCCTCCCTCTCCTCCACAGCCTGGCACAGGATGGGTTATTTTCCCGCCATTTTTCTCCCCAGACCTCCATTGGATGAAAGTGCACTCTGGTAGCAGTACTATGTAATAGGTCAGTTGGACTCCCAACCTGAAGGTGGACCCAGTGGATGGAGCTACTGCCTCAAATTGTTTAAATAAAGACTTACATCCATCTTATCCAGCACAGTCTGAGTCCTTTCCCCGCCAATTGCTATGAAGAGGTGGTGGTTGGATGACTTAGGTTAGTGGAGGTAGCTCAAGTGACCCTTTTTCCCACCATTTTCTTAGCTTGGTGGAAGTATCAGCGTTGTGTTGCATTGGCCTGCTGGAATTTGAACTTCCCATCTGCGGTTGGGGGAGGGGAGGACAGGGGGAGGGGAGATATTTAGGTTAGTGGAGGTAGCCCAACTGACCCATCTTCCCGCCAAAATTAGAACTTTCCACCATGAAGTCAGTGCGATGTTGCCGTATGTATCGCCATTATCTTGGATCCGCCATCTTGAATAAATTTGGCAATAATGGACAGTGAGGTATAATGTACTTTGTCCGACTACTGTTATTTCCTTCAACAGGGCATTAAATATCAAGTATTCAGGAAAATTACCTGCTCTTATGGATTCTGTGTGTGGTCTACTTTCACAGCGCAGATACATGTACAAGATGACAGATAATGGACAGATAATGGATTTCGAGTTTAGTGTTCTGATGCTAGTCAATTTCCTACAAGATGTGCACAGTAAGGCAAGAAAGCACACTAACATTTCTGGAGTATGAAGATTTTTGTCATCATTTGCAGGAAAGAGACTTTTCAATTTGTAGCTTGCCTGATGGAGGCAAATAATCTCTTTATGTTGGAGTCTTCTAGTGAAGTATTGCGATTGTGTGCTGATCTGATCGTTCCCTATTTTAGTCACTGTTGTAGTCCACAAGATAATATTTATCGTGAGGGATGGTTAAAGATTCTTTGATCGCATATAGATAGATTGAAATCTATTTTCCTCACTTCAAAATAACGGACGACGTAGGAGCAGAAATGTGCGGATATGCTGCAGTTCTTAACTCATAGTGATATGCATCCAGGTAATAGGATTACAGAGACCACTAGCACTATAAGGATGGACTGCTCATGGAAACGAAGTTTTTATTAGCACAGTTACGTCATCTTTGGGCTTACGTTAGTTCAACTGTCGGCTGAATTTATGGAAACCAATGGTTGATTAATCGACATTTTTATAATGATTTAACGCAACAAGTGCACCGAGAACATTTAATACAACGTTTATACTGTTGGCTAAGTTAGTTTATAAAACATATCGTTTGGTCAATAAGTGGAAAAAGGACTTCATAATCCTTTCAATGGTTCTCCATTAACGTACTGAGGTAAAACATGCATAACTCAAATGAGAGATAGTTTCTATGGGTTTTCCGAAATGATCTTTACAACTTCGATCACGTATATTTGAGAAATGGGATAAGTACAGAATTGAAGTTTACGGTATAATGTTAATCACGAATTTTCCTTTGATAAATTCTTTGAAAAGTCATCTGCACGATTTGAGGTACTTATGCTTTTTGATTGGCGGTGTAAATAATTTGTTTGTTTTACTCAGGTCAGTACGACTTATGCGAGGTGTTAGCTGTTAAGAACTACCTACATTCTACACTTCCTCGGTACTTGTCTCTATGGATATCACCTACAAAATGAGTTTTCGAAATAGTATGATTTGGACGAAAGAAACAACAGCGTGTACCGCAAAAGATTTAAGGAAGTTACTGAAAATTTAAATTACCGTGGCTAGACAGGAATGTAATCCATCCCATTTCAGAGCTGGTCATTGAGGCTCATTTGAAGCGCGACTCATCAGTCTTCAATCCTGCTTGGAACTGAGCCTCGATTACCAGTGAAGAAGTGTCTGGAGACACAATCTGAGCCCAAGCTCAGCATTTGCTGGAGCGATGTAGGGAAATCACGGTAAACCTAAATCGGGATGACCAGGTGCGAGTTTGAACTTTCGTCCTCCCGCATGAGAGTCCAGTGTGCTAACCACTGCGCCACCTCGCTCTGTCACTGGGCTCGTATCTGGAAGGACGACAGTTCAAATCCACGTCCGGTAATTCAGATTTAGGCTTGCTGTGATTTGCCTAAATCACTTAAGGCAACTTCAGTGAAGGTTCCTTGAAAAGAGGCACTGCTGATTTGCTTCCAAATCCTGCACGTCCTAGCTTGTGTTCCATCTGTAATGACCTCTCCGTCGACTGGACATTACGCCCCAATCATCGTTCTTGATGCTCAATTCCGTTTCGGGAATGGATTTTCTTGGAGCTTGCTTAACTGATTGGGCAGGCTGGCCGGTGTGGCCGGGCGGTTCTAGGCGCTTCAGTCTGGAACCGCGCGACCACTACGGTCGCAGGTTCGAATCCTGCCTCCGGCATGCATGCGTGTGATGTCCTGAGGTTAGTTAGGTTTAAGTAGTTTTAAGTTTTAGGGGACTGATGACCTCAGATGTTAAGTCCCATAGTGCTCAGAGACATTTGAACTGACTAAGTAACAGCAGCACAAGTTGTTCCTTCTCGCATTTTCTTAATCGTGCTGCGAAGATATGTTATGTGTTCATTTCAAACATTTCTCCGTTCTGCGTAAGATTGTGATCTGCAACATCTCAAGTCCAAGTTACAAGAGACCTAACGAGTTCAGTTTCTTATTTAACGATCTGCCCAATCACTATTGACGACATTCGAGTAGAAGTGAGTTGCTCCCGAATTCAGGTGCCGATTTTTGACAGTCGTATCCGGACATCACGATTTCAAGGTGACTCTTGATTTCCTCGTTGGATCCGTGACTGCTGGTCACGTCCTAGAGCGACGACTGTGTTTTGTCGCCAGGAGCAGGGCAGCCAACCAGGCGCTGGCGTGAGTACTGCGTCACGCGTTGTCACGTTCCCTGTTTCCTGCACCGCCGTCTTCTGGGAAGCCCACTTACGCCTGACATCAAGGCCTCTTAGGTCACCGTGTGAAACATCATTTTTCATTCACTCCGTGCGCGGGGTGTATCTCTTCGTGCCGGAATGGAAACCGTGAAATGATATATATCCGAGTAGTTTGTACCGCGTGTCATATTCCTTGTTTCTTTTCCTTCCTTTCTTTCATTCTTTTTCCTGTAACTGTCATACAACTCAAGTGAGTTCCAGCAGTTGTGATTTATATCCGACTTGTGATAGCGGAGAAATTATGCAACAATTACGTTCTCTGCGAGCATTTCTTTCCTGTTTATTTTTCTGCACTGTACCAGCACAGATTTGCTTAGAAGAAACTAAAAATGTTACAGAATCAAGCGACGGCAGACTGGTTTTTACGATTTTTTCTTACATCTATTTAAAACGCTCTTCATCACTTCGAAGAAAATTAAAACGTCGTAAGGCGATACGATCTTTCTGTTGCCCGAAACGACGGTATTTCCTTGTTGATTTGAATAACCCCATTTCCTACCGACTTCCAATTATTTATTATTTTCGGAAAGCAAGCTTCTTTTTACGAAGAAACACATTTATACGCTTTCAAGGAAATTTGCTAGCTAACACGCTACCAACCACAAGATTTGTTTACTTCTTTATTAGACTTACTTATCCGCTACGTTTTTCAATATTATATTCACTAAACATAAACAAGCCATTTACGTGTGGGTAATTCACACAGATATAATTCAAGCTACAGAAGTATAGCCGGTTGCCGTGGCCGAGCGGTTCTAGGAGCTTCAGTCGGGAACTACGCCGGCTGCTACGGTCGCAGGTTCGAATCCTGCCTCGGGCATGGATGTGTGTGATGTCCTTAGGTTAGTTAGGTTTACATAGTTCTAAGTCGAGGGGTCTGATGACCTCAGATGTTAGGTCCCAAAGCGCTTAGAGCCATTTGAACCATTTTAACAGAAGTATAAACGTAAACTAACAAACAAGGTGATTCCTGCCACCGTTAAAAAACCCCGAAGCAACGTAGACAACACTGAAACAACTAATTTAAAATAGACGGAGCTACATATGTGGGGAAATACCCCTAAAGTGGATGCAAGCTTCTTTTTACGAAGAAACACATTTATACGCTTTCAAGGAAATTTGCTAGCTAACACGCTACCAACCACAAGATTTGTTTACTTCTTTATTAGACTTACTTATCCGCTACGTTTTTCAATATTATATTCACTAAACATAAACAAGCCATTTACGTGTGGGTAATTCACACAGATATAATTCAAGCTACAGAAGTATAGCCGGTTGCCGTGGCCGAGCGGTTCTAGGAGCTTCAGTCGGGAACTACGCCGGCTGCTACGGTCGCAGGTTCGAATCCTGCCTCGGGCATGGATGTGTGTGATGTCCTTAGGTTAGTTAGGTTTACATAGTTCTAAGTCGAGGGGTCTGATGACCTCAGATGTTAGGTCCCAAAGCGCTTAGAGCCATTTGAACCATTTTAACAGAAGTATAAACGTAAACTAACAAACAAGGTGATTCCTGCCACCGTTAAAAAACCCCGAAGCAACGTAGACAACACTGAAACAACTAATTTAAAATAGACGGAGCTACATATGTGGGGAAATACCCCTAAAGTGGATGACTGATGCTGAACTTGTGTCGTCAGTAGATGATGTACGTCGCCGCGCTTTGGCCTTTCGATCTTACCCTCGCCGGTAATGGGCACTGCTACACATCGCTTCACTAGACTTCTCTGTTTTTGCTGTGTCATTATCCGATGTGATACGGTACTGATCGCAAATAGCAAAGCACTGGAAATAGTTTCTTACGTTAGATCTTGTCTAATAACTAACCTTGATTTTCGAACACAGCATATCTGACCGCAGTGTTGCCTTCCCTCGATACCATTCTTGCCTAAGTGTTTACCTACATGCAGGATCCCTCTTTTATGCGTTCGGCGATCCACTGTAGTAAACGATTTGGAGAAGGTACAATATGTTGTAGGAAACATTCTGCGTATATAGGTCTTGCTGCAAGCGCATGGGAATTATCAGCACCGTAACACAGATGCTTGTCGAGAAGCTCGTTAAATGTAAATAGATTCATCGTATTCTAGTATTACCAATACCGCGAGGAGTGCTGTATCACATCGGAGAATGCAAGAACGAAAACAGAGTAGCTTTGCGGAGAGATATGTTGCACTGTTCATTACTGGCGAGGGTAAGATAGACAAGCCCAACCGCTGCAAGAGCGGCGAGATACGTCATCTGATGACGTCACATGTCAACGTTTGTCATCCACTTTCAGGGTATTTCCCGACGTTTGCGGCCCTGTGTGTCTCATATTAAATTTCTTGGTCCAGCATTTCTACGTCGCTTTGTGATTCTTTATACGTTAATAAGAATGTAATTCAGCTAATTTACTTACTTTAGGTTTCACAGCTGCCATGGGCTTGTGTTAAAATCATGGTGACGGTAAGACTGTAAACTTCCATACAAATGAAATCTATTGGTACATCACGACGGGTCATAGTCAGGCTATACCACGTACTGTTTTCTGTTTCATGATTACGGCAGCTGATATGTTTGACAGCTCTATACTGTCATAAGAAAATGGCCTATGAAACTGGAACTGTCCAATCGCATGCTGTTGTTGGGGTTGTTATTGTAGTCTTCACTCCGAAGAGAAGTTTGCTGTAGCTCTCCATGCTAGTCTATCCTGCACATGCCTTTTTTTCTCTGCACAACTACGGCAAACTACATTTATCTCAACATTCTTTCCGTGTTAAAGCCTTAGCTTACAATCACACTTCCCTCCATCATCAAACTGACAATTCCTTGATATCTAAGAATTTTCCTATCTACCGATTCTTTCTCTCAGTCAAATTGCGCAACACATTTACTTTCTCAAAATTCGTTTCAGTTTGCATTTAATCTTCAGCATTCTTCTGTAGCACCACATTTCAAAAGCTTCTATTCTGCTGCTCGTCCACGATTCACTTCTGTAGAAGGCTACATTCCAGACAAATACCTTCAGAAAAAATTTCTAACTTTTAAATTTGTATTACACGTTAGAATATTACCTCTTTTTCAGATCTACTTCGGCCATCGTTGGTCATTTTTTGTTCCAAAAGCAAAACTCGTAAGCTATTTTTAGAGTTACATTTCCTTATATAATTCTTTATCATCACCTCATTTAACTCGGGAACACTCCATTATCTAGTTTTCAAGACACTATCCATTTTGTTCAACTGTTCCCGTCTCTAACGGAATTACAATGTCTTCGACAAGCGTGTCACTGTATATGTCTTCTCTGTGAACTTTAATTCCATTCTTCAGTTTCCCTTTAGTTTCTTTTACTGCTTGAGAATTTACAGGTTGAATAAGATTGGTGATAGGCTACAACCCTGTCTCACCACCTTCCCAACAACTGCGTTCCTTTTATGTCCTTTGATTGTTATAACTGGAGAGGACAAATTGTGACGGACGTTTCACTCCTTGTACCTTATTTGCACTACTTTCTTCTAGTCATTTCTGTCAAAAGGTACCTCTAAATCTTTAAATGCTATACGGGTAGGTTTGTCTCTCTTCAGTCAACCATCTGAGATTTGTCACAGGGTCAGTATTGCTTCGCGTATTCCGACGTTTCTCCAGAACCCGTTCTGTTCTTCCACGAGGTTTTCTTCTGTTATTCTGACAATTTTTGTGTCAGTGTTTTGCATTTTGATTTATCAGAGTGATGGTTCCGTAAACTTCATACCAGTCAACGCCTATATTTTTTGAAATTGTAATTATTACGTTCTTTTTGAAGTCTGAGCGTATTTCTCCACTCGTATATCTCGTTCGCGAGGTGGAATAATTTGTGCGTGGCTAGTTCTTTCAAGGATCTATATAGTTTGAGGGAACGTCGTTTATTCCTAGGATCTTGTATCCACTTATGTTTCAGTGCTCTGCCAAATTCTTCTCGTAGTGTCTTATCTCCCATCTTCTCTTCATCTACCTCCTTTCTTATGATAGTTTCTTTAAATTTATTAAACTTACATAGCTTTCTCTTCTTCGCTTAGTACTGGAGTGTCATCTGAGTTCTTGATGTTTCTTCAGATCTCTTTGATTTTCCATAGACAGCATTTGTCTTTTACCCAATCACACATACTTTTACAGTCTCGCACTTGTCGTAATTATTCTAACTTGGCCATTTGCACATTTTGTCAGTACTTTTTGTACATCTGTATTCGCTTATGCCTTCTTCCGTGGTTGCATATTTATATTTTCTCCTTTCATGAATTAAATTGCTGTGATACCCAAGGATTTTTACTAGATAATTTTCCATTTGTTTGGTCCTCTGATGCCTTTGTTACCTCATCTTTCAAAGATCTCCATTCGTCTTCTACTGTGTTCCTTTCCCCGGTTTCAGTCAGTCCTTCCATAATACCCCATTCAGAAGTCTCAACACCCTCTGATTCTTTCAATTTATCCTGACATCTTTTCTTTATTTTTCTATCTTTCTGTTGTTTATTCAGTTTTGATCTGCAATTCACAACCAAGAAATTCCAATTCAGTCCATATCTACCTCTTGATATGATTTGCAGTTTACAGTCTGATGTCTAGATCTCTCCCTTATCATTACAAAATGAAAACGAAATCTTCCGGTATCTCCAGGTCTCTTCCACGTACACAGCCTTCTTTCACGATTATTAAATCAAGTGTTTCCAGTGACTAAATTACTCGCATTTGGGGTGAATGTTTGACCTAGAGGAAAGTGCATGCAGGAACACACGATGTATTTTGGTCGGTACTTCAGTCTAGTGACTGATTTCAGAATCTGATGAAGAAATGCGCTCTAGAGACCCCCATAAGCAGTCTCCGCCACTTTTTTACGTTTTTTTTACAGTTTTTGTTGTTAGACATCGGCTTGTGTTCTCTGCAGCATTTTAAGTCTTTCGAATTCTACACTTTTAAGTGCTGTATAATATGTTAAAGCTATTCGTAATACAGTGCTGATTCTTCGGGTACATAATTTTATGATGAATAAAATTCCGTATATTTTTAGTACCCTTTATGTAACATGTGTGCACCGTCTTGTACCTTGAAGAAAAAAGGAGGTCCTTTACCAAAGAATATGTGATACTTGCAAATGAACTGAGTTTCTATAAAGTCTTAACAGTTTTGCTTGAGTTGAAAACAGGATTTTTGGTTAGTTTTCAGTTGCTTCCATTTCGAAATATATTTAACTTGTAACTAATTCGTGATAGCACTTCTGCTTAATTTAATTTCGCTTACTGATTTTGGTGCGCAGTGATGTAACAGATGGGCTATTAACTACTGTATTGACAAGATTTCCTCGACCGCAATGCTTTGAAATTTCAATCAAATATTTGTTCCCAAGTGCATGACCGTGGTGTATTTTGGAACATGTTTTCACATTTGGAAAAATGTTAATTTTCTAGAGCAACACTTTAATTAAAAAAAACTGCATCACAGAAAAAGTGAATGCCGTCATTTCAAAGCGGAAAAAGAAAACCTATTGGACTGATATTACAGTGCTTGCTAGAGGCGAAAGTTTGAAAAGTGTACCACGCTATAACACTGTACCCTGCTGCGCAAAATTCTACCAAGCTGCTCCCCCTTTCATTCCTTCCCCCCATTCCATGTGCTTTTAAAATCTTTCCTTCTCTTCTGTTTCCTCCTATCCAATTCCAATGTGCTATCAATGCTAATTTTGCACCTGCTTTAAATTTCTGTTTAATTTCTTTCATCTCATAATATGTTATTTCAATCTCTTAATCATCCTGGAGGGAGGGGGGGGGGGCTGGTTGACATATACAGGGTGAATCACCTAAAACTTGCACCGCAGATAATGTGGGAATGGGAAGTCAACTGACGAGCCGTTTTCACATAATGAATTTGTAGTCAGGAGCTAGTATTGTTAGCCAATCAACGGATTGTGCTAATACTTACAAAGTGTATTTTTTCTGCAATAATACACTTCTTTAAATTGAACAATTGCTATTGACATTAACAGATTAAAAGCAGGGTAAATTAGAATGTCAGTAGTGTTTGTTGCAATTTTCTAGTGCTAGTCGTTTGCGGTATAACGTATTTTGAAAAGTTGTCACACCGAAATTTGTACATCTCCAGTGATAGCACACAATAAAGAACAATATAAGTGCATACACAAGTTATGTGGATTCCGACAAGTAACGATACAAATGATCATTACAGGGTGTGCTGAAAATGACCGTCGGCAGCAGCAATACATTCTTCCCGTGTGGTATGGAACGACTGCTACACACGTGCTCTCGTTTCAGCGGAGATGCCCTAGCGGGTTACGATAGTACGTCGTTGCATATCATCGGGTGCAATTGGTATGTCCTTGCAGACGGCGTCTTTCAGGTTTGTCCGCAGAAAAAAAGGCGACAGGCGTCAAAACCAGGGAACGGGCCGGCCAACGTAAAGGTCCTCCGCATCCAATTCAACGATTTGGAAACAATTCGTGAAAACACGCTGTATAACTTCGTTTACTATGGGTTACGTTCGTATCTAATGTCTGCAGGAGGCTGTTAGGAGGCTGCGATAATTGTGCGCGTTCAGTGGTGCGTCTATGGAAAACGGTCATATGATCCGATGGCTCACTATTTCACACCACACTTTTACACGCTATGTTGCTGACCTCCCACCTGGCGAAGTCAATGGGGATTGTCAGCAGACCGACAATGCATGTTTCGGCGATTTATCTGGCCATGATTGGTAAATGTGGCTTCATCACTATACAACGTCCGTGTGAAAAAGGTAATACGGTGCCCCTAATCGTTTCCATGCAGCTCTCGATGGAGAGAGATGTGACAGGGACGGAAGCTGTGTCGACGGAGAATGCGTAGGAGACTTGCCTGACTCAGGCCACTTCGTGGTGCGATTGCGCGGGAGCTGTCGTGCGGGTCAACTGCAACAGCTGCTATAAAATTAATTCCCCTCTCTTCTGTCGTCACTTCTTTGCTTCTGTTACAAGCACACTGTAAGCAAACACAACAACACAGTACCTAGGTGCTACACAGGCTGAATGGCATGAACAAGTGTCGGTGTGGGAACTTCGAAGATACGATACCTCGTAAACGACTCGCACTAGAATCCTGCAACAAACGCCACTGACATTCTAATTTACCCTACTTTCAGGTTGTTAATGTCAATAGATATTTTTCCATTTATAAAGTGTGTATTTGCACAAAAAGTACATTTTCTAAGTGTTATTTAAATCTGTTTAGTGACCAACAATAAGAGCCTCTGACTACCAATTCATTCTGCGGAAAACAACGCAACAGGAGCGCATTGCATTTCACGTTTTATGTGCTACAGCGTGGTTCACTGTGTAGTTGTGTACTACTGTGAACTATGTTGGTTCTTGTCTATCTGTGTTACTATAATGCGTTTACTATTCGGTACATAATAACTTACGAAAATTCATACTTTCTTATTGGGCCTAGTACTGGGTTATTGATATTTGATTTTGTATTTTTAATCCAGTGCCCACCTGACCGAAGTTCTCGCTAATTCCGACTATATCTAACTTCAACATATCCATTTCTTTCTTTCTTTTCTCTTGCTTCATCCCGCATTGTGCATTGGGTCGGCAGGGTTAAGTACGGAACTGGCATGGTTAATTTCAATGGGTGGCCAGATGCCCTTCCTGCTACCACTCCATACCCCCCAGGACATAAGTAGAGAACCCCAGCTGTCAGTGTCTAGTGTAAATCGTGAAATAGTGTGAATGATTTTCAAATGTCTACGAGTCGTGTAACTGAGGCGGGACGTGGGGACCAGCCCGGTATTCACCTAGTAGGATGTGAAAAACCGCCTAAAAAGCACATGTAGGCTGGCCAGCACACCGGCCGTCGTCGTTAATCCGTCGGGCGGATTCGATCCGGGGCCGGCGCGCCGACCCGAGTCCAGGAAGCAGCGCGTCAGCGCGCTCGGCTACCATGGCGCGTTTCAAGATGTCCATTTACCTTTTTTAATTCTCTAGTGGACCTATCGCATTAAGAGAGACAACATTCCACGCTCAGACACTTAAAATGGTAGATTTGTTTTTCTTGATGCTTATGTAGTCGTGAGTAGTCCCTTCTCTAAGATGTGAATGGTGACTATTTTACCTTCGGAATATTTTATCCAAGAATGCGGCCTCATCACTGAGCTATATAGCAGTGCTGCATGCCCTCAGGAAACACAACGGCTGTAGTTTCCCCTTGTTTTCACCCGTTCGTAGTACAGGCGCAAAAAAAACCGAGTAGGCTACTATTGGAAGGAAAGATCAGTCAGTTATCCATATTTTTGCCTCTGCTACTACCGAAAAGGCTGTGGGTTCTTGTCATTAACCACAGGTCAGTCAGGCCTCTCCTAAGACTGTGGGTACACCTACGGTCCGGCTTTATTATCGTCACGCGCAGTTCACCTCATCTCGGGCGGATCCATACTTTTAAGGAGAAACTTGTAAAGATAGAATATTTATGAAACGCTCTGATGGGCAGCAGTTATTATAATTCGGGATGTGGAGCGTAAACATCCTTATTTGAAACGCGGGCCACACAGCGGCCGTTACTCATTGTTGTATGGGGTTGAGCGTATTCGAACATTTTGATAAGATTATTTTAGTAGCGATCATGAAGAGAGAGGAGAGAGGAGCACGCGTTCGCCGTGGCGACTTATTTTCCCAATGGCTGTGCGGTCATTGCAGCCCTTCGTGCAGTCAAGGAACATTTTAATATCGCATCTGTGGATTCTTATGTGGTTGGGCACGTTTATGCATCCTGGTAGAGGGCATAGAAAGAAACCAGGACCTTCAATAACCACCGGAACACCAGAGTTCGTCGAGCAAGTAGGTCTGGCGAATTTGAATTCCCCCAAAAGGTATGCACGCAAACCAGTTGCTTTACCAGTTTCTGATAGCACAGCGAGATCAATTCTTCGTGAGTGCTTGAAATTTTATCCGTACAAACTATCAGCGATACACACACTTAAGCCACACGATTTTCTTTCAAGAAAAATTGCATGTGAAGCCTTAGTCGAAAACCTGCTTCATGTCCATGTCACCTTAATGCTCTTCAGCGACGAGGAGCATTGTCATTTGTCTGGATGCTTGAACAAACAAAACATTAGATACTGGAGCGCCACGAACCCCTCGAGAACTCCATGAGCAGCCCCTGTGTATAGAACATGTGAATGTTTGGTGTGCATTATCCAAAATTGGCATTATTGCCCGTGGTTTTCGGATCAGAACGACATGAACTTCAGATTTCGAATCTCCGGATGCACTGGGCAAAACTGAGGCCACCTTCAAGATACGATTTTCAAAACCTAATGAAATAAAACATTAAGTGAATATGTAGTGAAAAGAGAACTAAACTGATATTTATAATTCTTTCTGTTTTTCATTCTCTAAAATAAGGAAGTTCCCGGGCGCGCCATATATGTGCAGCTCTTTCGAGAGATTCCTATGAAGTTATTTCTGTTAATTTATAAATAATTGTTAATATATGTGCAGCAGCAATATTTGGTAATCAGGAAGCTCCCGTGTTGCGGTTGGACTAATAATTCGACTCTTGGTAAAAAACAAACGTAATACTCGGCCACACCTGCACATCGCCCATGGAAGAGTTTTGCGAGCCAGTCTACTATCACAGTCATTATTTAAAATAGATTCAAAGTGACGCAAACTTCTCCGACAAATCGGGGTGTGTTCATGCTAGGCGACAGTCGCACTGCTCAACCCAGTACTGAAAGGTGAGAGAGATGTGGGATGGCGCCCATCGTACAGAAAGCCGGAACATATTAGTTGGCTATGCTAAAAAACATTAACGGCCAAAGAAATTTTGATAAAGATTGTATGATAAACTACTGAGAATTGGAAAATTTCAGAAGTTCGATGTGCGTTTGCTATAGGAAAAACATGTCCGAGTATACACATGCATCAAAGAATATTTAGAAGGTGATACATAAAAGCATTATACACTCCTGGAAATGGAAAAAAGAACACATTGACACCGGTGTGTCAGACCCACCATACTTGCTCCGGACACTGCGAGAGGGCTGTACAAGCAATGATCACACGCACGGCACAGCGGACACACCAGGAACCGCGGTGTTGGCCGTCGAATGGCGCTAGCTGCGCAGCATTTGTGCACCGCCGCCGTCAGTGTCAGCCAGTTTGCCGTGGCATACGGAGCTCCATCGCAGTCTTTAACACTGGTAGCATGCCGCGACAGCGTGGACGTGAACCGTATGTGCAGTTGACGGACTTTGAGCGAGGGCGTATAGTGGGCATGCGGGAGGCCGGGTGGACGTACCGCCGAATTGCTCAACACGTGGGGCGTGAGGTCTCCACAGTACATTGATGTTGTCGCCAGTGGTCGGCGGAAGGTGCACGTGCCCGTCGACCTGGGACCGGACCGCAGCGACGCACGGATGCACGCCAGGACCGTAGGATCGTACGCAGTGCCGTAGGGGACCGCACCGCCACTTCCCAGCAAATTAAGGACACTGTTGCTCCTGGGGTATCGGCGAGGACCATTCGCAACCGTCTCCATGAAGCTGGGCTACGGTCCCGCACACCGTTAGGCCGTCTTCCGCTCACGCCCCAACATCGTGCAGCCCGCCTCCAGTGGTGTCGCGACAGGCGTGAATGGAGGGACGAATGGAGACGTGTCGTCTTCAGCGATGAGAGTCGCTTCTGCCTTGGTGCCAATGATGGTCGTATGCGTGTTTGGCGCCGTGCAGGTGAGCGCCACAATCAGGACTGCATACGACCGAGGCACACAGGGCCAACACCCGGCATCATGGTGTGGGGAGCGATCTCCTACACTGGCCGTACACCACTGGTGATCGTCGAGGGGACACTGAATAGTGCACGGTACATCCAAACCGTCATCGAACCCATCGTTCTACCATTCCTAGACCGGCAAGGGAACTTGCTGTTCCAACAGGACAATGCACGTCCGCATGTATCCCGTGCCACCCAACGTGCTCTAGAAGGTGTAAGTCAACTACCCTGGCCAGCAAGATCTCCGGATCTGTCCCCCATTGAGCATGTTTGGGACTGGATGAAGCGTCGTCTCACGCGGTCTGCACGTCCAGCACGAACGCTGGTCCAACTGAGGCGCCAGGTGGAAATGGCATGGCAAGCCGTTCCACAGGACTAGATCCACCATCTCTACGATCGTCTCCATGGGAGAATAGCAGCCTGCATTGCTGCGAAAGGTGGATATACACTGTACTAGTGCCGACATTTTGCATGCTCTGTTGCCTGTGTCTATGTGCCTGTGGTTCTGTCAGTGTGATCATGTGATGTATCTGACCCCAGGAATGTGTCAATAAAGTTTCCCCTTCCTGGGACAATGAATTCACGGTGTTCTTATTTCAATTTCCAGGAGTGTACCTTGTCTGTGATTTTGTGGCCTTTTCAGTGCCAGATAGTCTGGAATTTCAGTAGTTTCCCCTTCAATAAAACGAACTTGGTCACTGTGAAAAACGAGAAATTTAATGAAAACTATTTGATAGATTTATATTATTATATATCCACAGTATACGGTTTCCCTTTGCCCTAAAATTGTATAACCTAGGTAACTTTTCGTTTCCGGATAAATGGTAAGCGAAGAAATTATTGTTATCTGCTTAAAAAAGTGTTGGTCACCTTTGGAACAGGATACAGCACAGTTCTTCATGGCATGGGTTCAAGTCCTTGGTGGCTCCAGATGTCTACGTACTGGTCACCCAGTTCCCGTAGATTACAGGGTAATTGTGTGTCCAAGACATCAATGTGAGTTCAGTATCTGCCCTTCAAGCCACCATAGCACGGTTCTGACCTTGAGATACGTACAGTTTGGCTACTGGAAGGTACCATCACCATCAGACACAACTTCAAACAAAAGGGGAAGCAGGTTGTCCGAAATAATGTTCACGTAGTCCACAGCTTCCACAGTGTCTTTGATTGCTGCCATAGCTATCACGGAAGTTCAGGTAAATGTCCTCCCTATCACAATATTGCCCCCACTGGTCATTGTCCGTGGCGCGCTGTAACTTTCCAACAGCCATTTTCCCGGACTAAGTTTCCAGACACGACTATCCACCTGATACAGCAAGAAACGTGTTTCACCTGACCAGGCGACATGTTCCCACCGATCCATATTCAAATCTCCATGATACTGTGAGCACTGCAGTCGTAATTAACGGGGTTGTTGGATCAGTTTGGGAACACTTAGAGGTCGTCTGCTGTGGGGCTCAGTGGTCAATAACGTGAGCTGTCTCTGACCTCAGCGTTCTGTGCTAACACGTGGATACCCACCACCATGTCGCTTACAAGTGGTTTCATCGTCTTTCAACGACTTTACATATGAACTCACGCCAGTAACACATGAACAGCAGATCAGTTTTACTTTTTCCGAGACGCTACATCCTAGGCATCTATCCACAACAGTCTGTCTTTTATCAAATTTGTCATTGGGTGTAGCCATTTTTAGCCCATATCGTCGTCGTAATGATACCTCTTTTGTATATTTGTGTGCCGCGCGGGATTAGCCGAGCAGTCTAGGGGGCGCTGCAGTCATGGACTGTGCGGCTGGTCCCGGAGGAGGTTCGAGTCTTCCCTCGGGCATGGGTGTGTGTGTTTGTCCTTAGGATAATTTAGGTTAAGTACTGTGTAAGCTTAGGGTCTGATGACCTTAGCAGTTAAGTCTCATAAGATTTCACACACATTTTTTTGTATATTTGTGGCTTACAATTTCCTTACCGCGTTACGTGCCCGCAATGCCAGCTGGTGGAATTCCGTCTCCTGACAGGCTGTGATCCGAATGTCTAGGTGCATTAGTCCATGTGGCCTGTTCTGTGGAAGAACACTCATGAGAAATGTATCCACTCATGGGAAATATATCCAAGTCGTCCGAGAACTTTTGCAGTGTGTTACGAAGACAAGCGAAAACGATTTAAAGACGAAGAAGATGCAAAAGCGCAAAACCCACTGCGATTCAAGTGAGATCAGGCTATCTTCTGATGGTAACAGATGTCTCCACTATACATCCACCAACATCAACGCGAAATCTTACTGGTGCAGAAAGCTTTACTCTGAGGTCTCGTTCTGTTTCGGTCTAAAGACCTGTGTGAATGCCACCACTTAAAATGCTTTGTTTAATGTCTTGATTGTTCCTTTCAGTATGAAGTGAACTTTAACACACCTCTGTTGGATGCTGCTCCTCCCTCCTGTCCTGTGTCGGCTAATTGTCTCACGAAGTGCTTGTACTGGAACGCAGAGCTTATCATGTGTTAGAAAAGCGCTTACAGCTCTCAAACTTGGGCTGATTCCTTTATTTTACAGGCGATTGCATGCTGTGGTCCTGGATTTGTGTTCAACATAGCTTTGGAAATCTCATATTTCACACTGGCAACAACCTAGTTATATTTTATCAGCTCTCTTAATTACGGATCTTGTTACGGCGTAAAGTTAAGCGTCGGAACGCCAGGTGGAACAACAGAGAAGAGAAGGCTGTGAGAAGTCAGCCAATCGCACGCTGACTGGGCCTCCCTCCAGGACGACAACCTGGCAGCAGTGGACCCTATATGAAGAGGACACGAGCACCGCGACTGACTGGCGAAGGCCCAGATCAATAGCAGCTTCAAGATTAGTGACATTGATAGCAGCGTCAACGCTAGACATTTCGCTTGTACTCTCTATGTAGCAGAGACTTGAGATTGTCTATACTGAAGAATGTTGATTATTTCGTATGTCGCCCTTTACTTACGACACATCTGTGTTATTGTCAAAATTAAGAATTGTAATTTTCTTCTTGTAATAAACCTCATTAATACGACTTGTTTGATTGTTTGTCTAGCGAACCGAGCATACAGGCTTCCTAGACACTACAGATCTGTTTTATGACATTCCATTACAAAATACATAAAGAGGCCATTCCAGTCAGACCAATCATTAGTGTAATCGGGGTCCCACTTAGAAGCTGCTGAAAGATCTCACACAACATTTGACACCTAAAATCGATAACTGTTGCTGTCAAACTGGATCACTAAAGCCCTCCCTGATGTAATGAAAAATCATATAGTTACCCCTGGGTGACACTGCGGTAAGTCTAAACTTGCTGTCTTTATTTAGGAAAGTACTGGTACAGATGTGTTGGGACTTCTAGCTGGCCATTTTCCACCTGGCATTCCCTAACTTTATAAAGATGTCTTGATGATGATTTATGTTCTGTACAGTGGGAAATATTATGAATTGACCAATGGTACGACTATAGGCTCTCCATTATCATCAACTGTTGCTAACTTCTTCATGGGAGATTTTGAAGAACAGGCTTTACATTCTGTTCCTCTTCGCCCAATATGTTTTTACAGGTATTTGGAAGACATGTTTCTAATCTGGTCCCACCAAATGAAAGCATTACATCAGTACTTAGACCATATGAACTGCACACATCCAAACATCATATTTATTATGGAAGTAGAGATAAAAGGCAAATTGCCCTTTTTGCTTGTATTAATTGAATGTATATTGGATAGATGATTGTCTCACTCGGTCCACAAAAACCCACTCACACGGATCTTTACTGAACTGAACGCAGTTTCTACCATCCAGCTTGAAAGCACCCGGTACTGAGCTCTTTAATACACGGGGTGCGTACAATTTCAGACAATTATCATCTCAGATGTGGATTGAAACAGCTAAAGCTTCTGTTCAGGAAAGCCAGATGCAAACCACACCAATTTACAGCTGTATTTGGTAACTGGAAGCGAAAGTCTATTCAGCCAACGGAAGAAGACAAACCAACAGCATTTCTATCCCTCTTCGTAACTACCTTGAGCAAAGTTGGGCGTATATTGAGTAAATACGGTAGTAGATCAATTACATGTCCATTATAATTATCCGGGCTGTTATGCCGTGGTCGGTTGATGAATTCTGTGGTGATTCCCAACGTTTCGTCACCGACTGCGGGAGACATCTTCAAGGGGGTCCGTAGCTTGATGGAAGGTCCAACACACACACTGGCTCGTTACTGACTGCCGCTAAATTCCGTGTCCGCGAGCCCCCGCGCCGCGGCGTGACGTCACGTGTTTTGAAAACGTCAGTGCAATTGGCCGCTGTCCGTCGCCGTCGATCGCCGTTGCCATCACCCTGTAGTGGACGAGTGGTACACATCTTCTTTAACACCGGCATCCATAGATCAATTTTTCGGTATCCGCAGAAAATTAAGGACTTTCTATGTGCAATGAAAAACAATACACAGCGCGTACAATTTGCCAAGCGAAAGCTTGTTAGTCAATCCACACGGAAGCTGAACGCTGCACTTAAAACGGACGCAACATTAGGTACAGCAGTCTTCAGAAATCAGGGATAGTGGAACGCAGCCCTACGGAAGGGCACAAAATCGGCTTTGAGAAAACGAACGTTCTCTCCGAAGCATCGACGCACTGGGATTCCATAATAGAAGAAGTGGCACAAATTCGCATGTGCACAAACAATTTTAACAGAGGCAGACGTTATAATCTGAGTGGTGCCTGGAGACCAGCACTTGAGACACGGCATTTCAGAGAAATGCAGCTAAAAATTAAAGCTCTTAAGAGAAGAGGTGATGCTTTGAGTCGTCTCCGTTCTCCCTGTGTACCCCAATCGCTGCCCGGTGTGTGAGGGACGGGGGGGATACAGACGCATTATCGGTTTTCAGAATTTGTACATGTGAATCCCGCCTTCCAGACAACATCACCGCCAATAGAAGCGACATTTCTGAACAACGTCACTCGACCAATCACAAGCCTGAAGCTCACTATATTTATTTATTTTCGAGTTCCTTGGATCCTTGATGCGAGTGTATCGCTAGTATGTAGAATGTGTCATATTATTACAATAATAACCATATGTAAATGGCCATGAAGCTTACAATCGAAATCATATGTAGTTTCATGAAGTTCAAAAGTTCAAATAACCACACAGATTATAGCAGTAATGATGGTTACGGATTAAATCATAAGGCTAACATTCTAAATCATAAAAAGCATTCTCTTAACAATTGATACAGTCATTTCTTACAGAAACGCTTAAAATTAAACACATTTTAAATGTTATAGTACTTTGTCGAAAAATTCCTGTAAAGAATAGAGAGAACTAATCAAAAGATAAAGTTTTAGCTGTTTATTGAATTTAGTCTTATCCCTAATGACTGATTTATCATCAACTCGAAGTGTATTGTAAACTTTTATGCATGAATAATATACTCCTTTCTCCACCATGCTGAGATTTTTTATATCTTCGTGGAAATCACGTTTATTTCTTGTATTATGATCATGATATTCACTGTTTGTTCTGTAAATTGTATGATTATTCTCCACACAGCACATTAGTGAAAAAATGGTAAGGCTCTCTAGATGTTTGAATAAATTTCTGCAAGAGCATTTAGAGTGCACTCTACTCATAATTCTGATAACTTTCTTGTACGCAATAACGACTTTATTTGTTCATGACTGATTTCTCCAGAACATGATACCATACATCATAAGTGAATGTAAATATGCAAAGCATACACCTTCCACTGTTTCTAAGTCACAAACAGATTAAATTGATTTAATGGAAAATGCTGACAAATCCAGTCTTTTTCACTGGTTGGTTATGTAGACTGACCAGTTTACAGAGCTGTTAATGTGAAATCCCAGAAATTTGGAAGACTCTGCTCTCAATATGGTCCCATTTTTCGTTTGCTGTTTGAAACCAAATGAATTTAGTTTAGTTACCATTGAGGGACAGACCATTTGAAGAGAACCAATCTAGAGCTTCTTTGAATACAGTGATGACAGAGTTATCTAGACTGCAGTTTGGTACTCGCTCTATCATAATGGTTGTGTCGTCTGAAAACAGGGTGAGGTGTGCTTTTTGTGCAATACACCACAGCAGATCGTTGATAAAGATTAGGGAAAGTAAGGGACCAAACATTGAGCCCTGTGGCACTTCACATTTCACTGTTCCCCAATCAGATCAGGCAGGAGCCATTGCAGAATTATTCAGTACTACCTTCTATCATCTATATATGATTCAAGCCAAATCCGTACTTTACCATATAAGCCATGGTGCAAAGTCTGCAAATCAGAATTTTGTGATCTACACAGTTGAATGCTTTCGACAGACCACAAAAGTTTCCATCGGGTGACATTTTTATTGTTTATCGATTCGAGGAGTTTGTTGGCAAATGAGAAAATGGTGTGTAATGTTTATTAAGATGGTCCATGATTCTCTTGAATATTGGTTTCTCCAGATTTTGGAAAGACTTATTAGCAATGAAATTGGTCGGTAATTGGAAACCTCAGCTTTATAACATTTTTTGAGCAGTGGATTAACAGTTGGATATTTGAGTCTATTAGGGACAATAGTTTAATTTATAGACTCATTAAATATGTGACATAGAATGTCAGGGATAAATTTGCAGCAGTGCTTGCACAGATATGTTTTAATTTTTCATGTGGCTTATTACCTTACCAGTCTCATCAGTTGTAATGTAAGGTATATGCATCTGACTAATTTTGTTCTGCACTGGTTTCTGAAGAAGGTCCATGGCTTTACTCATAGATCCTTCATAATCAATTTGATCTGCTACTGTCTAAAAATAGTTTGGTGAAGATATTGGCAGTTATATCACCTTCACCTAACATGATTTCAATATGACACACTTCGATACTGTCTGTATCTTCTTGAAATTTTGTCTCCCTTTTGACAACTTTCCAAATAGTTTTTATTTTATAATTTGAACTGTAAATTTCAGATAAGATTAACATGCTATTCTATTTTTTGTTTATATTCTGTAGAAAGATACAAAATAATTTGTAGTGTTCCCTTTCCTGAGATTTTTTAGAATTTCTGTGTGAAACATAAAGCATTATCTTTGTTTTACGGATTTTTGATTCTGATAATGAGCCATTGTTTCCTGTAACCACTCATCTTGTTACTATTTGGAATTCTCTTAGGAAATACGGCTTCAAAATGGATAAATAATTCATTTAGGGATAGATTACACTTACCATTGACATTTTGTGCCTCATATACTGTGCCTCACTCTAACTGCTGCAGATGTCTGCTGAAGGATTTCAAATACTCACCACTGATTAGTCTAAAAGATCTGTTGATAAAACTCTTCTTGTTAGTAGAGCTTACATCATGCATTTTCAGCAGCTTCCAATCATGTTCAGAAAGATTTGTGTTACACATATGTTATCAATTCTGTTACTGTCTACAAATGTTTTGTCATCTGACTGGTGCTGTACTTTGTTACTCTTATGGGAAAGTCAATAATTGCCCTCATATTAAAAGAGCACATTACATTCCCAGAATCTGTTCTATCATTACTAAAATTAAAGTCACCAAGCATGATTATTTCTTTGGTTTTTGAGAATAGGCAAGTTAAAAGTCTTAAAAGTGACTATGTGCTTGAGGACTATACTAAGATTTCCTGAGGCAGCTCTAAGACAGTAATCACATAAATAAACAGAGCATTAAAACGGAATTCAGCGCTACAAGCATCAAAATGTTGATCAACACAATAATTTCTTACATCTATAGAGTAGTACACTGTACTATTTTTAACACATATTATTACTCCACTTTTATATATTGTATTCCTAGCGTAATAAGCTGCTAAGTTGTACTTTTACAGTTGTATCATTTCATTCATTTCCTTCAAACGATATTCAATGAAACATGATGTGAGCGCATTGTTTATTGCGTTACTGTTGTTAATGCAGACAGATTATTTGTCCAAATTGTTTCTTAGATCCATTGTATATGGGTGAAAAATACAAAGTTTGTCATTTTCTAAATCCTTTGTTGTGATGTCACTGGTGTGTTGTAAATTTCAGTTAGAGATTAAAGGAAGTATATTTGCAGATTTGTCCTGTAACTCAGGCCAGGTACCAAAAATCTGGTAGAGTTGTGCGTTTCCTGGTTCTTGTGTTTCTTCTACTTTTTTCTCTTACTGCTGATGATGGTGGAGAAACATCAAGTGGTGAAGGATCCTGCGCTGCTGAAGATTGTGGGGGACTAATATTGATGGAAGGTCTTGAGCCACTGATGGAAGGCCAGCAGCAGATGAAGTTGTTGACACTGTTGCTGATGAATGCAGGGACACAGTAGTTGCAGGTTTGATGGCTACGTTTTGAGATTCTAAGATCACTGTTGATACACCTGAAGTTTTGTGAAAGTATTCCTTTTGATTCTTCCATTGTTGACCTAGATGTGGTTGGATCTTCTAACGTTGCCACTGCTGGCAAGGAAACAAGGATGTTTGCTTTACTTGTTGACAGAAGAACTTTATTTTGGCACCCACAGCATCTTTACCCTTGTTATTTCGGCTGAGATCATGGGTTGTAAAGTGCTCTCTTACTGAGCTGTTAACTGGAGTGAACGTTACATTCTGAAATGATTCACAAATTGTTTATAGTTCCTTGTTAGTGTCCGTGTTTTCAATATTGGCACACGATTTTTTCCCTTAAATCATACATCCGCAGAATAGTCATAACAAAGAAGATATGTGAGTTATTTCGCAGTTTACCTTTCTAAACCCTCATTGCCCGCCTACTTTAATTACAGTAAACCTCGTTTGCACCTCCTATCACAATACGCTCCTTCCCAACTGTAAGGATGTTACACAGTTTCTTAGAATTCGAGATAAAGGTGCCCCTTGTTTGACAGTGCCAGTTATGTCAAGTCTTTGTTGAGAGTTACGTAAAATTTCGGTGATAACTGCACCACTACTGTCTACAGAAACATCTATTTTGCGATTTTTCTTCGGTACGTGATAATATATACGGCTGACTGTTTCGTCCACTTTTTTCCTAGTTTTATCACTTTTTTCACAGACACAACTTTTTCTTGTCGCTCCTTCCCCTTCAGATTTACTGTCGCCGATTTCAAGAAGATTGAGTTTTTTTCTCCATTCCTAACACAAATTTCTCTGTCCTTCGCACTAAAAGAGCTGACTTGTTAGGCCTAATATATCTTTCCTGTTGATTTCCGTCCTTCACATATTCTTGAGGTTTGAGTTAATACCGTTTTAATATTTCGCAAATGATTTTCAGTTACCGAAACTTCTTGTCTGAGTGCTTCTACCACTGATTCTTCCAAATCAGCATTAAGTTTCGTGTTCACAGTTTTTGTCGGTTACGGCCTGTTAAACAACGTTCACACGAATGTTTATCGCATTTAAATTCGCCAAACAAGATACGTGAGTCCACAAATATATCACTGGGCACATCCGCACACCTTTTATTACTGCTTTTTGACACGCTATACAGTTTAATTAAATACGGAAATTTAAGAGAGCGAATTACTGCTATGTCTACACGTGATTACATCTTGTAATTTTAGCTCTGGTGACAACGCTTCACATATATGTATATTTAATGATAATCCAGTACCTGAGTTGTTCAGAATTAACGCAATGTTCCTTCGGACATACACGCGATAAGCGAGAAATCCGCGTTCGATTCCTGGTAACTGGCACAAATTTTGATTTTCGTCATTACATTATACAGCTGGTAGTTGTCCTTATTCGCAGCTGCGAATACATTTCATGCAAAGGAATCCAAATTCGCTTCCGGCAGATGTTCATCTCCTGACGAGAAAGATGGTGTTAACAATGAAAAACTAAGAGTTTTAACTCCGATTTGACGTGGTCTTAACACCGAGGAGATTTTATACATGTTGCGTTACAGATCTGCAATAATAACTGTTATACATTTTCAAGCATTTTAATACTTGTCACAATGCTATACTTTTATAAATGTATAGAATCATCGACGAGCAGTAGCGCAGCGAACAGCGTCTAATTTGGATTCACAACTTCTGGAATTCCTAAAGCAACGATAGGAAACCCATCAGCAGCAAATGTGCATTCGAAAAGGGTGAGCCAAATAAAAATCGTCAGTGATATTTATTTTGCACAAGCGGCGCATACCTTCTCGATATTATCTCCCTCACGTGTAGTGCATCTTCGTCAGCGCTTACAAAGTGCTTGATTTCTAGTGGAATAGAATTCTGCGCAACGGCTCGTGCACTGAGAGGCGTATCTCTTCATCAGAACGGAACTTTCTGATGTAAACATATGGAAATCAGTCGGGGAAGGGTCTGGAGAGTATGCTGGATGCGCGGAAGACACCAACTTTAGGCCTGTAAAGGTCACAGCTGTTGCACCTCGCTATTATGCCGTGCATTAGCATGTTGCAATACAATACCTATAGACGGCTCGATTCACGTCATTGTGATTGTATAAGAAGGGAAGACGTCGATTTTAGGAGGTCTGAGTATGGTGTACTAGCGGCAGTGGTCCGTCATTGTGTCTAGTGCTTCTTCGTTTCAAACGGGATTCAGGAAAACGTCTGTTCTGACGGCTGTGTTCTTTTGGGTGATTAGGCATGACACTGTTTCTGACGCGCTTCCTTTATTTCCATTGGTGATAATGGATCTGCAAATCCGGGGCTGATTCTTGCAAGATAGCATCGTCCCCTTGTTCAGTTCATCAATGAAGTTTTCCACACCGACGAACTGACCGACCTCCGTTTCAGTTAAAGTCCCAGAAATGGGCGCTGCTGTGAAAAACAGGTTCGACTCGTGAGTTAGGCGGGGGACAGACTACAAATTCAAAGATTCAAGGCTCAGTCATTAGTCGATCCAGATACATTGTTCAGCTTCTTTCCCCTTTGGCAGTGATCTTGATGTATGAAACTTATCAAGTCACACTGTCGTTCGGGGTCCACGTTGAACTGTAAGTCACACTGTAACCGGCTTCGTCAGGTCAAAGGTTTTAGCAAGCCAAGGATCTCCACGTCCCATACGGCCAGGCCTAGTAAAGTCCGGTGTTGTCGAAGAAAACACATCTGTCGGTTTGAGAACGACTTTAGTCACCAACAGCTGCAAAACTTGCAAATCTAGATTTCGGCTATAATTAGCCGTCTTCAGTGCATTTTCGTTACAATTAAACGGACTCACGGACTCACTCTTACACGTGTAAGACCATATGGTGACATGAACTGCCACGAGTCTTGAATTGTAACGGAATCATATTTCATATCATGCTCTTTACTGAATGAGTGTTAATAGGGATCTCTCTTTGTCGTGTAAACCGCGCCAGATTCTTTTTTTTTTACATAAATTAACCCTCTAATCAGATTCATTAATGTTGACTTTAAAGACAGTAGGTTTTCTTGAAGAGAATAGAAGCTTTCGAAATGTGGTGCTACAGAAGATGCTGAAGATTATATGGGTAGATCACGTAACTAATGAGGAGGTTTTGAATAGAATTGGGGAGGAAAGGAATTTGTGGCACAACTTGACTAGAAGAAGGGATCGTTTGGTAGGACATGTTCTGAGGTATCAAGGCATCACCAACTTAGTATTGGAGGGCAGCGTGGAGGGTAAAAAGTCGCAGATGGGGACCAAGAGATGAATACACTAAGCAGATTCAGAAGGATATAGATTGCAGTATGTACTTAGAGAGGAAAAAACTTGCACAGGATAGAGTACCATGGAGAGCTGCCTCAAACCAGTCTCTGGACTGAAGACCACAACAACAACACAGGTTAAATTTAATCTTTCTGTTTTCGCAGTTGTGCCATGTAGGGACAACATTAGAATATCATCATTACCACAAGTAATCACACTCTTCTTATCCCTATTATTCCTCGCGGATCAGAGATCAAGTGCGAAATCATATGTACAGATGTCAAACGTACACGTTCCGACCCTATCACGAAATTCTGAAAGTGTCACTAGAACCTGATGACTCTTCTCTGAACAATATAATTCGCACTGTAAAGTAATTCGAAATAGCTGGCACATATAATGAGAGTTTCCTTAGAGGGTAACATTCAAAGGGACACACCAGCACCGTAACTCAGTGTCATCCAATCTTTCAGTAGAACAAGCCTGTGTAGACGCAGTCTCGTGCAACTGTCGCTTTCGATGTGTTTCAGAAAGCATTTCAGGTTGACTGGTTAAATTATTGAGGCACTTATACTGCTTGCCACGAACAAGTATTTACTTATCGAAATCCGAAAAGCTTACAGTATTGCCCTATGGTTCTCATTCATTTAGTGTAACGAAACTCACAACTTTACATTTAGCGGGTAGCATGTTTTTGTAAAGGCTTTTCGTATCGATGCAATCCCAAGTAGCCCTTGACTTCGATCTCTCATATTAATTTGTCTACCTTTTAATACTTAGATTTACCACAGATGTCACTGAAACATCCACGTACGATAAGTAGCATATCACCATGAAAGGTAAATTTTCCAAAGCTATGCATAATATGCCATTACTTAGATCGATGATATGCGCTTTAAATTTATACCCGTATTTCCCCCTACATTTGCTCATTTAGATATTTTTAAACCTACGTACAGCTAAACCAAATTGTAGTTTCATGTATCTGATGCAAAAGACGAGCAATGTTCTTATAAATCAGTGCCAAACAAGAATCAGATTGCGAAAACAACGTATTTTGGAAACGATAATTGCCAGTGAACGAGCGACAATGTAATTGGTAAAATATGTGAAAATCTTGCGTTTCTCTCCGCCTGTGAGCTGTTTCAAATCAAATCCTAAATAAAAAGTCATAAATATAGTAGATACTTGTTCCATCCCTTGGCTGGCAGAACTACGGGCAAAATTACACAGCGTGTAATATAACGAACTTGGTAAACGCTTACCGCTAGTCAGCACTAAATGAAGCAACACATAAATTTGTAATAGTTAATACTTTTTTAGAATATGGGGTTGTAGCTTTATAAGCATTCTCCTATTACTGTATGTAGTACCCCGGGGATTTTACAAACATTTCTGGGACGATTAAAGCAAATTTTGAAGTTATAGTGGTCGATGGAAAATTTCACCAAGAACATTTCAAGGATCTGTAATTTTTTAGACACAAATGAAGTGAAGATGGCATTATATCCAATTTCTGTCATACGAAAGTGACAGACATATTACTCAGCCCAACAAATTTAAAAGTGCTTCAAGCTTTGCCATTGAAGCAATAAGCAAATCTATTGGAGCTTTAGGGATCAATCTTCCGTCCCTTTCAGAACATGACACGGAGAGTCCACCATTTTGTATAGCCACATAAACTTCCTCAGTTCCTGACATTCCTTCAAACAGTGTACCCTGGATGCAGAAAAATTATGGGAGCTCTCCTCCTCTACCTACCCCGGCCCAAAAAATGAGTACGTGTTTCATCTCAGTTAAAATTTGAAAACGAAAGGTGTATAATCTTTTTGTTTTCAGAATCTGCCCACTTTAGTTCAGGGTCCACAAAGGGTTTACACATTAGCTTCTCCTAGCGTTATCTTTGACGTCTTGAGCGATAACTTCCACAATGGACATGCGATTCTACAGTGTGTCAAACCAGCGCTCAATTAATTAATGATAGCGCATTAAAAACCACGACGTTCTGAAATAATATTGAAACATAAATGTATAGGTTTTCAAAACTCGCCAAAATCCACTTTTTATGGGATTTAAGAACTGAACTTAAGTGAGTAGTTTATGTTATATAGCACGTTTTGTAACAGAAAACTTTTCATAAACCAGTGTTATGCCTGAGCAGATGTAGCACAATCTCTGATAAAGTATTGGGTGATGTTGCAAAAACACCTCAAAAGTTTTGTACCGAAAAATCGAATTTCTTTAAGCTTATAATACTGCAACTGGAGCGTGAGTCAAACATTACGAGAGAATGTTCATACAGTGTGAAGGTCGGAGAAAGTTGTATATTTCTTGGAGTTGTTGCCGCCGCTATACTAGTCCATTCGTAGTCCAGCGGGAAACCACCAACACCTCTTGTATCTAGTTTCCACGTAGTGAGAAGTTAAGTCGTTTTATTAGGCACTTCTGTAAATAAGTGAACGGTAACAGTCTGTGTTCATTAATATTTCGAAACTCTCTATGTATATAGTGAGTGTTTGTGTCGTGTTACCTCATTGTGTCGTGCTTTTTCACGCTATCAAAGCGCCCCTGTCTGCGGACTCAGTTTGTATTAACGGCCGTTGAAATAAGAATGTAGAGTCACGAAAGTGTCGGTGACACTCGCTACCTGTAATCGCCCACTGACTGTGTGTAAAAACTATTTTACAAGTTGTCTGATATGTCAAAAATACGTGTTTCGTACGTGACTACATGTAAATGTGACTGCCGATCAGGATGAGAAAGTGTGACTCCTTTGAAGACGGGCCCCCTGTCGAAAATCTTCACACAAACCATACGCGCCAAATATAACCTTCTCCAGAACAACGATCACATACTGTCGCTGCTTTCTTCGTGAGACTTTTATCGTTAAATTTTTGTTACGTTACGTATTGGTATTGGTTTGTAGTTGAATGCAGCTTTTTATCAGACTGTCTTGTTTATTCAGGTGTACAAAGTTTAAAGTACGAATTAAATATATTGAAGATGGAGTGCTAATGATGGATTTACGTACAGACAGAAATTAATCCCGCGTCCGGCCATCCTGATTTAGGTTTTCCGTGATTTCCCTAAATCACTCCAGGCAAATGCCGGGATGGTTCCTCTGAAAGGGCACGGCCGACTTCCTTCCCCATACTTCCCTAATCCGATGAGACCGATGACCACGCTGTCTGATCTCCTTCCCCAAACCAACCAACCAACCAACGGAAATTAATTTTATCTGAAAAAAAAATAATTTTTTTTTTATATGCTGCAGTTTGGAGAGCTGTTTTGTAATCGTGAGCTATACAGACATTCGAAGACAACATCAAGAGATGATTTGCATTTATTATTTTGAATAGCCTCTGGAAGTTCTTTGCCGCTCAGCGGTGATTTAATGAATACAGCTGACAACTGACTCATTCGAAATCTATCACATTCGTCATCCCTGCTCTACAGATCCTATTATCTTTCCGTTTTCATGCTGGAGAAAGCCTAACTCGCAAAGCAAAAAGTTAATATTATAATATAGTGAAAAATGGTGCCGGCCGAAGTGGCCGAGCAGTTCTAGGCGCTTCAGTCTGGAACCGCGCGACCGCTATGGTCGCAGGCTCGAATCCTGCCTTGGGCATGGATGTGTGTGATGTTAGGTTTAAGTAGTTCTAAGTCCTAGGGGACTGATGACCTCAGAAGTTAAGTCCCATAGTGCTCAGAGCCATTTGAACCATTTTTGAAGAATGGTGGGATACTGCAGAATACAGAGAAGCTTGATATGATTCTTTGTATTCTGAGCTGTTACGAGTTCCTTGACTGATAAAACGTTATAAGCAAAACCTACGATCATGGAAAATTTGGAAATTTGTGGTAAGGTCTTATGGGACCAAACTGCATAGGTTGTCAGTCCATAAGCTTACATACTACTTAATCTAACTTAAACGAACTTACGCTATAGATACCACACACACCCATGCCCGAGGGACGACTCGAACCTCCGACGGGGGGAGGCGCAAGGACCGTGGCAAGGCGCCTCTGACCTCGCGGCTACCCCGCACTGCTACGATCATGAGCACGGCACAACAAGTAATGATAGGCAGGAGTCGTGTAATAATAGTAATTACAAGACTGCATCGTGTACGTGTTGTGTGATTGAACGAAGGCAAAGATGGATAGGTATTGAACCTGTTGTCTACGACGTAGCAGGAACTGATCACTGTCCTCAGCAGCCGAAAAATCCGTTAGCCATGATAGACAGAATTCGGGGAGCTGCTATAGATTGCGGTGCTGTTGACGAAACTGTGGCGAAGGCTACGGCCCATCTGGTACCTCTACCATGGCCTGGGTCCCACGCTTACAAAACCGCCCTATCTCATACTGCCACGGCGGAGCCGGCTGATGTGCTCAAGGTCCGCTTTATGGTTTAAATGTTTCCTGACGAATGGATTATGTGTCCGATTACCTTGGTGTCTATTTTACATTATATGTGGTTTTATGACAGATTGGTCACATATCCAGCAGGTTTTACGCAATGATGCCCAAAAGGCGTCATTGACATTAAATAATTTCGTAATTGAGACTGTTTCTCTTCTGCAAAATAAACACATAAAAAAATTTGCATCACTCCGGTTCCCAGAACTCCTGAAGATAGACGTTGACTGTGTGGAAATTGTATCACAGACACAGTGACTTTGACTGTTCAGAGATGTCACTAACCCCCCACCCAGAGATCTAAACAACCATGCATGAGCAACGCCTATTAGATGGAGGGGATCCGACATCCGATCAGTTCCAGTCATTCCACCAGGAAGAAGGAGGTACACGACTCCTGTTGTCTGTAGTTCAACCATGCCTAGACGGTCAATACCGCGGTTCGATCGCGTCTGCATTGTTACTTTTTGCCAGCAAGGGCTCTCAACGAGGGAAGTGTCCAGGCGTCTCGGAGTGAACCAAAGCGATATTGTTGGAACATGGAGGAAATACAGAGACACAGGATCTGTCGATGACGTGCCTCGCTCAGGCCGCCCAAGGCCTACAACTGCAGCAGATGACCGCTACCTACGGATTGTTACTCGGAGGAACCCTGACAGGAACGCCACCATGCTGAATAATGCTTTTCGTGCAGCCACAGGACGTCGTTTTACGGCTCAAATTGTGCGCAGTAGGCTGCATGATGCGCATGCTGAACTTCACTCCCGACGTCCATGGTGAGGTCCATCTCTGCAATCACAGCATCACGCAGTGCAGTATAGATGGTCCCAACAATATGCCGAACGGACCGCTCAGGTTTGGCATCACGTTCTCTTCACCGATGAGTGTCGCATATGCCATCAACCAGACAATCGTCGGAGACGTGTTTGGAGGCAATCCGGTGAAGCTGAACGCTTTAGACACACTGTCCAGCGAGTGCAGCAGGGGGAGGTTCCCTGCTGTTCTGGGGTGGCATTATGTGAGGCCAACTTACGCCACTGATGGTCATGGAAGGCGCCGAAAAGACTGTACGCTACGTGGATGCCATCCTCCGACCGATAGTGCAACCACATCGTCAGCATATTGGCGAGGCATTCACCTTTGTGATTGACTTCCTTCAGGATAAAGACATCGCTCGACTATAGTGTGTGATTCACTTCCTTCAGTAAAATAACATCGCTCGACTAGAGTTACACCTTTCCTACTTTTCCACACCCAGTACTCATGTAATCTGGTCCAAGTCCTAGTGCCTGAATTTTCCGTCGCCTATAAAAACAATAAACGTTTAAAACAAATTCAAGCTTTGCATCCTAGAACAATCATTTTTAACCGCACACTAGTAACTCAGTGAAATCAAAATCTGAACTCAGTTAACTTATTAATGATTTTTTCCGGGCACTCGTCGATACCATCGGAAGCTTCCTTTTTTGTGCCATCCGTCATTGAATTTCTGCCTAATTCTTGTATTGAATACGGATCATGAGCAGGATTTCCGTCGTAACGAGACAAAACACGATCACTCCCTAACGTAAACAATGTTGGCATTGCAGTTCTTCTTGTTAATGTCCAACGCTGTTCGCCAGTAGATCTCACGTTAGTGTAATGTCTGAGTGTAAAGGAGGCATGTCTGGCACCTTTCGCTGTGCAATATCTGCACAGTGTTCTCCACCTTCAGATTCCTACACTAGATGTTTAAAAACTTGTCAGAAAAAGTACTGTGTCGTGCGTTGAAATCTTCTGCGAAGTTTTGGTATTTTTCGACCTTGGGTCTCTCTCAGTGAATCGCTCGTTGTGCAGAATCTCTTTGACAGAAAGGCTTGTGGTGCGAATGTGGGCCGCTAGGCGGAGTGTGACGGGCAGTGACGGGGGCCTGGACTGAGCAGGGAGCCGGGACCTGTGCTGGGAGCAGCTGGTGTATGTGCAAGAAAACGACCTGGCCGCAACTAGAGTGACAGCGCGGCCTAGTGGTAGTAAAGAGGCGTTGTTCTGAAAGTTGTAATTTGGAAAGGAGCTCTCCATCTGATGCAAGAGCGCTTCGCTTGCTCAATACTGGTATTGCCCTAAGGAGATCGTTGGTTAAAGCAACAGTTGGAGGTCTGAAGAGCAGTCACTATACTGTCGTTGCAGCCTGGTTGTATTTACACACGAATACTCGGTAACTCCATGTGAAGCTGAGTAACTTAAGTATTGAGTAGTTGCCCATCTGTGTGTTTTAGTTGGTCGTCTTGTAAAACTGTAATTGAGTCTGTCCTTGTGTGGCGCCATTAGTTCCACTATTTCGTGACTCCTCTTTGTTTTAACTGTTCATGTTACAAGGTTGTAATTAAGTTTGCCCTAGTGGGAGCATTATTTTGTATGCACGCGTGAGACCAGTGATAAGTGATTTATGTTTCAGATCTTATCACACCATTTAATGATCTGTTTAATGTATTGCCACAAGGCGCGCGCAAGACTGATGTGTGAAAAAAAAATACGATTGCAAGGTTACGGCTCGGTAAACCCACTGAGGCAGCAACGGATGAATTCTGATGGTGCAGATTTGTATTTGAGTTAAGTAATTACGTTTTGTAATCGAGCAATTCACGTCTCTTAATTTGGCGTTCATCTGAAAGAGTTTTGCAACTAAATTATTTTGAAATTTTTCGGCAATACATTACACACTTCATTAAATGGTGTGATAAGACCCGAAACAAATCAGTTACCACTGATTCCACATATGCCTACAAAACAATGCCCCCCCCCCCCACCAGGGCAAACTCAATGACCACTTTGAAACCTGAACAGTTAAAACAAACAAAAGAGCAGTCTCGAAATAGTGGAAGTAATGGCACGGTACAAGGACAGACTCAATTACAGTCTTGCAAGATGAACAACTAAAACAAACAGATGGGCAACTACGCAATACTAAAGTTACTCAGCTTCACGTGGATTTGTCGAGTACTCGTGTGAAAATCAGTCACCACTAGTCCCACACATGCATACAAAATAATGCCCCAACTAGGGCAAACTCAATGACAACCTCGTAACATGAACAGTTAAAACAAAGAGAAGTCACGAAACAGTGGAATTAATGGCGCCGCATAAGGACAGACTCAATTACAGTTTTGCAAGACGAACAACTAAAACAAACAGATGGGCAACTAATCAATACTAAACTTACTCACAAGGGAACCTCCCCATCGCAGCCCCCTCAGATTTAGTTATAAGTTGGCACAGTGGGTAGACCTTGAAAAATTGAACACAGATCAATCGAGAAAACAGGAAGAAGTTGTATGGAAATGTGAAAAAAATAAGCAAAATATACGAACTAAGTAGTCCATGTGCAATATATGCAACATCAAGGATAATACGATCTCAGGAGCGCCGTAGTCCCGTGGTTAGCGTGAGCAGCTGCGGAGTGAGAGGTCGTTGGTTCAATTCTTCCCTAGAGTGAAAAGTTTACATTCTTTACTTTTCGCAAAGTTATGATCCGTCCGTTCGTTCATTGACGTCTCTGATCACTGTAATAAGTTTAGTGTCTGTGTTTTGCGACCGCACCGCAAAACCGTGCGATTAGTAGATGAAAGGACGTGCCTCTCCAATGGGAACCGAAAACGTTTGATCGCAAGGTCATAGGCCAACCGATTTCTCCACAGGAAAACTCGTCTGGTATATTCTATACGACACTGGTGACGGCATGTGCGTCACATGACAGGAATATGTTGTCGACCCACGTAACTTGTACACTTGGCGAATGGGTAAAAAGATTCTTCTACCTTGGCCGATTTAGGTGTTCTTGTGGATGTGATAACCACTCCCAAAAAAGTGATGAAAACATAAGAGTTTGTCACATAAACTGCAACAAAAAATGCAACAGATTCACAGTCGCACACTTTTACCTGTGCTCTGAGAAAACATATGTTATCGTTTTCAAATTTTTCCGTGTGTAGACCGTCAAATCCTGCATATGTCCAAACAAATCTGAACATGTCCTGGAATTTTGGAGAGCGAAGTTGCGTATGTGTGAGTGCCTGAACTTTGGTAATTGTCTTAAAATAAAGAATTAAATTTTTCACTCGAGAGAAGACTTGAACCCGGGCCCTCTCGTTCGGCAGCTGCTCACGCTAACTATGTGACCACGGCGTTCCTGAGCTCACGATAACCTTGATGTTGCATATCTTGCGCATGGACAACTCAGTTTTGTATATTTTGCTTTTTTTTTCTTAGTTCCACACCACTTCTTCCTGTTTTCTCGATTGATCTGTGTTCAGTTTTTCAAGGCCTATCCACTGTGCCAACTTATAACTAAATCTGAGGCGGATGCGATGGGGAGGTTCCCTTGTCAGCTTCACGTGAAGTTATCGAGTACTTGTGTGTAAATGCAACCAGGTCGCAGCGACAGTATAGTAATGGTTGCACGGACCTCCAACCGTTGCTTCAACCGCCGATCTCCTTCAGGCAACTCCAGTATTGTGCAACCGAAGCGCTCTTGCATGCTAAAGGAGAGCTCCTTTCCAAATTCCGGCTTTCCAAACAACGGCTCTCAGCTACAACTAGGCCGCGCTATCACTCCAGGTGCGACCAAGTCGTTCTCTGGCACATGCACGGGCTGCTCCCACCACAGGACCCCGCTCACTGCTTTGTACGGCCATCCTGTTCCCCTGCGTTTGCCGCCGTCCGCTGTTCAGGATTGACTGAAGCCGCGTCTCGTGAGATTGACAGCCACTGTGGGCCCAGGCGATACGTGTGAAGCATAGAAAGAGTTGTGTATTTTCGAAGTTTTAAGTAGAATAATGTCTCAGTGCTGTGATTTTGACTGTTCCTATCGAGGCAAAAAGGGAGGAAAACTGTAGAGAATTCCATCCAAATAATACATTTCTTCACGATATTTTTAATAACACATGTTACAAATATTAGTGCACCCATTGTCTTCAAAGTAGAACAACACATTCAGTAATACCATATAGTAAATACATTCCCTCAAACATTTTCAGATATTGACTGCAGATGTTAATTGCTGTTACGGACCATGCCCCTTTCTGTTAACAGATACTGGGCGAGATTCATATTTTCTATTAGTACACTGAAATTACGGGACGAAACTCCATCCTAGCTTTCAGGGCAAAACCTATTTCATTCTTCCTTTCTTTGTCCTGCAATTGCAACTTATTTTAAATGAGATATACTTGCCTTACATCACTGCTGCAGTGAATTTTGCATCATATGATTTACCTTATACATTGTAATGACGTTTCATTTATTTGAAACTCATATTCAAAAGTTAATGTAAATTTGGTGAACAAATACATCGGCAAACCTAGAACCATGTTGCCTTATTGGTAGTGACAGAAATGATGTTTGTAAGTTCCCTGTGATCGTCCGAGCTGTCTAAGGCGCTGCAGTCATGGACTGTGCGGCTGATCCCGGCGGAGGTTCGAGTCCTTCCTCGGGCATGGGTATGTGTGTTTGTCCTTAAGATAATTTAGGTTAAGTAGTGTGTAAGCTTAGGGACTGACGACCTTAGCAGTTAAGTCCCACAAGATTTCACACACAGTACAGTACCTGTGGTCGTGAGCAAAAGATTGCTGTTTACACCTAATTCAGCTAATTTCATGCTACTATCAGGCCCATTGTTTTAATTTCAATATCTGACCACTACACCGTAAGTCCTTATTCGTTTTCTTGGTTTTGGGTCGACCTTGGTCGCTATGGTGAAGGTTGCAGGAACTCGACTTAACCATCCAATTAATTTTATTCATTTCTGGACTTCCGTCTTTGTCTCCTTTTTAGTTTTCTGTTACTTAATTTCCAGTCCATTCAAACAGAAAAAAAGTCAGAAGAGCTAAGAGGATGGTTTGAAGGTAATTTAATTACAAAATAGAAATCTTAGAGATAAAACCGCCACTGTTAGCACATAAAACGAAACATAGTGAGTGGTACCGTACAAAGCAATCATCACTGGCAAAAACATTGACCTGACTGATTGTACAATATGGTTTTAACTTACATTTAGGATGCTCACAATAATAAATTGTACTTTGTGCCACACAATATAATGTACAAAAAGAAAAAAAATATACTATGCAGATATCGAACCTACCACCTTTCATTCAGTAATTTTCGTAGTACCGAGGAGCAGGAACAAGAATTTAGTCGAGACAGAGCTTTCAAATAGCGATGAATTTTTCCTTGCACTTGCGAACTAATATTGGTTGCCTTTTGTCTTGCTGACTATTGGATAGGACCAATTTAATGCTAATTACGAAAACAGGTGGTCAAACTCGTACCGCAACGAAAACTGCGACATCTGCATTCGCTACTAATAAAGTGTAGTAGCCAACTAGCTCTGCAGATGATGAAGAAATTGATGAAATGTATGATGAGATAAAAGAAATTATTGAGGTAGTAAAGGGATACGAAAATTTAATAATCATGGGTGACTGGAATTCGACAGTAGGAAAAGGGAGAGAAGGCAACATAGTAGGTGAATATGAATTGGGGGTAAGAAATGAAAGAGGAAGCTGTCTGGTAGAATTTTGCACAGAGCACAGCTTAATCATAGCTAACACTTGGTTCAAGAATCATAAAAGAAGGTTGTATACATGGAAGAAGCCTGGAGATACTGATAGGCATCAGATAGATTATATAATGGTAAAACAGAGATTTAGGACCCAGGTGATAAATTGTACGACATTTCCAGGGCAGATGTGGACTCTGACCACAATCTATTGGTTATGAACTGCAGATTAAAACTGAAAAACTGCAAAAAAGGTGGGAATTTAAGGAGATGGGACCTGGATAAAATGACTAAACCAGAGGTTGTACAGAGTTTCAGGGAGAGCATAAGGGAAAAATTGACAGGAATGGAGGAAAGAAATACAGTAAAAGAAGAATGAGTAGCTCTGAGGGATGAAATAGTGAAGGCAACAGAGGATCAAGTAGGTAAAAAGACGAGGGCTAGTAGAAACCCTTGGGTAACAGGAGAAATATTGAATTTAATTTATGAAAGGAGAAAATATAAAAATGCAGTAAGCGAAACAGGCAAAAAAGAATACAAACGCCTCAAAAATAAGGTCGACAGGAAGTGCAAAATGGCTAAGCAGGGATGGCTAGAGGACAAATGTAAGGATGTGGAGGCTTATCTCACTAGGGGTAGGATAGATACTGGCTACAGGAAAATTAAAGAGACTTTTGGAGAAAAGAGAGCCACTTGTATGAATATCAAAAGCTCAGATGGAAACCCAGTTCTAAGCAAAGAAGGGAAAGCAGAAAGGTGGAAGGAGTATATAGAGGGTCTACAAAAGGGCGATGTACATGAGGACAATATTATGGAAATGGAAGAGGATGTAGATGAAGATGAAATGGGAGATACGATACTGCGTGAAGAGTTTGACAGAGCACTGAAAGACCTAAGTCGAAACGAGGCCCCAGGAGTAGACAAAATTCCATTAGAACTACTGACGGCCTTGGGAGAGCCAGTCCAGACAAAACACTACCATCTGGTGAGCAAGATGTATGAGACAGGTGAAATACCCCAGACTTCAAGAAGAAAATAATAATTTAAATCCCAAAGAAAGCAGGTGTTGACACATGTGAAAATTACCGAACAATCAGTTTAATAAGTCACAGCTGCAAAATACTAACACAAATTCTTTACAGACGAATGGAAAAAGTAGTAGAAGTTGAATTCGGGGAAGATCAGTTTTGATTCCCTAGAAGTACTGGAACACGTGAGGCAATACTGACCTTACAACTCATCTTAGAAGAAAGTTTAAGGAAAGGCAAACCTACGTTTCTAGCATTTGTAGACTTAGAGAAAGCTTTTCACAATGTTGACTGGAATACTCTCTTTCGAATTCTAAAGGTGGCAGGGGTAAAATACAGGGAGCGAAAGGCTATTTACAGTTTGTACAGAAACCAGATGGCAGTTATAAGAGTCGAGGGGCATGAAACTGAAGCAGTGGTTGGGAAGGGAGTAAGACAGGGTTGTAGCCTCTCCCCAATGTTATTCAATCTGTATATTGAGCAAGCAGTAAAGGAAACAAAAGAAAAATTCGGGGTAGGTATTAAAATCCATGGAGAAGAAATAAAAACTTTAAGGTTCGCCTATGACATCTTAATTCTGTCAGAGACAGCATAGGACTTGGGAGAGCAGTTGAACGGAATGGACAGTGTCTTGAAAGGACGATATAAGATGAGCAGCAACAAAAGCAAAACGTGGATAATGCGACGTAGTCGAATTAAGTCGGGTGATGCTGAGGGAATTAGATTAGGAAATGAGACACTTAAAGTAGTAAAGGAGACTTGCTATTTGGGGAGCAAAATAACGGATGATGGTTGAAGTAGAGAGGATACAAAATGTAGACCGGCAATGGCAAGAAAAACGTTTCTGAAGAAGAGAAATTTGTTAACATCGAGTATAGATTTAAGTGTCAGGAAGGCGTTTCTAAAAGTATTTGTACGTAGTGTATCCATGTATCCTCTCTACTTCGACCATCATCAGTTATTTTGCTCCCCGAATAGCAAAACTCCTTTACTACTTTGGGTGTCTCATTTCCTAATCTAATTCCCTCACCATTACCCGACTTAATTCAACTACATTCCATTATCCTCGTTTTGCTTTCGTTGATGTTCATCTTATATCCTCCTTTCAAGACACTGTCCATTCTGTTGAACTGCTCTTCCAAGTCCTTTGCTGTCTCTGACAGAATTACAATGTCATCGGTGAACCTCAAAGTTTTTATTTCTTCTCCATGTATTTTAATATCTACTCCGAATTTTTCTTTTGTTTCCTTTACTGCTTGCTCAATATACAAATTTAATAACATCGGGGAGAGGCTACAATCCTGTCTCACTCCCTCCCCAACCAATGCTTCCCTTTCATGTCCCCCGACTCTTATAACTGCCATTTGGTTTCTGTACAAATTGTAAATAGCCTTTCGCTCCCTGTATTTTACCCCTGCCACCTTTAGAATTTGAAAGAGAGTATTCCAGTCAACGTTCTCAAAAGCTTTCTCTAAGTCTACAAATGCTAGAAACGTAGGTTTGCCTTCCCTTAATCTATTTTCTAAGGTAAGTCCGAGGGTCAGTATTGCCTCACGTGTTCCAATATTTCTACGAATTCCAAACTGATCTTCCCCGAGGTCGGCTTCTGTCAGTTTTTCCATTCGTCTATAAAGAATTCGTGTTAGTATTGTGCAGCCGTTATTTATCGAACTGATCGGTATTTTTCGCATCTGTCAACACCTGCTTTCTTTGGGATTGGAATTATTTTATTCTTCTTGAAGTCTGAGGGTATTTCGCCTGTCTCATACATCTTGCTCACCAGATGGTAGAGTTTTGTTAGGAGTGGCTCTCTCGAGGCTGTCAGTAGTTCTAATGGAATGTTGTCTACTCCCGGGGCGTTGTTTCGACTTAGGTCTTTCAGTGCTCTGTCAACCTATTCACGCAGTATTATATCTCCCATTTCATCTTCATCTACATCCTCTTCCATGTCCATACTATTGTCCTCAAGTACATGGCCCTTGTATAGATCCTCTATATATTCCTACCACCTTCCTGCTTTCCCTTCTTTGCTTAGAACTGGGTTTCCATCTGAGCTCTTGATATTCATACAAGTGGTTCTCTTTACTCCAAAGGTCTCCTTAATTATCCTGTAGGCAGTATTTATCTGACCCCTTGTGAGATAAGCCTCTACATCCTTACATTTGTTTCCTAGCCATCATTGCTTACCCATTTTGCACTTCCTGTCGATCTCATTTTTGAGACGTTTGTATTCCTTTTTCTAGGATTTAGTGAGGCCTACCTCGACCTCGCTTGAGGTGCGGAGTTCGTGTCCACTCGGCTGTGAGCAAAGACGCAGTTGCGAGCAAGTCTGGGGTTTCCAGGAAGATCTTACAGAATTTGCCGGTTGCGTCGTCAAGCAGGAGCTTTTGTTAGCTGTCCGGTGCTTCACACTGCAATAACCGCGCCTTTACAAAACAGGTCTAGTTCTAAACTGCTGCGCGCGCCAACGGCTATCTCTTGCCTGCAGCACGACAGAAACTAGCTGCGTCCGTTTTTCCTCAGAAGTCTCTGCCCCGTCGCCTTTGCAGTCGTCAGAACGGCAGACTTTCATGTGTATGTGCGCGTCTCACTCGCAAGATCGTGCTACTTTCAGAACTGAGTCTTCTTAATGGCCGCCGCCATCTTGAACAAATAATTACTTGCTCTAAAAAGGACAGTGGCCGAAATTATAAGGTTTCTTTCCTCTCTGAAATTAATACTTCGCAGCTCACTTATTAGGTACTTAGAAATAAAATTAATGCACAAGTTATAAATGCAGCAGCGGGTTGCTCATCATCAAAAGGTCGAGAATCTGCCAGCCCATGTAGTATTTGTTAATTACTTCTCTAGTCATCTTTTGGTTTCGGCCCTCGCTGCCGCCAATCCGCTCGTTACGGCACATGACGTTCTTGGGAGGATTCCTAACACGATGTATTACAAGCTTACGATCAACGGATAGTCCGAGATATTTTAATGTGGTTCCTAATCGGATAGGAGGTTCATAAATTGTAAGATTAAGTCGTATAATTCCAAATTAGGGTAATTCTTCTTCCTATAATTGCTGCCGAGGGGCAGATAAAAGACAAGCGAGCCTTCAAAGTTGATGAACCACTCATTTGTAACGATGAAATGAATTCATCTGACCAAATTGACATAATCTGCCTCTCTGAACATCAAGTGACCACTGGTATAGGTATGTTAGACATTTCAGAATTTAAGCTAGCTTCCTACTTCTGCAGAGTAGATATGGATGGAGGAGGAGTTGCCACATTTATTAAAAACTGCCATAAATTCAAGAACATCGACATTAATAAATTCTGTTTAGAGCAGCATCTAGAAACATGTGCAACAGAAGTAGAGTTCCATAACAGATCTTATATAATAGCAACTATTTACCGAGAACCTGCAGAAAAGTATAATCTATTCATAAATGATCTAGAAGCCCTTTTGGGTTATTTAACAGAAAAAAAAAGAAATTTTGATTGCTGCTGACTTCAATACAGATTTTCTAATGCAATCTTCCAGTAAACATTCACTGCAGTTAGTAATGTTGTCTCTCAATCTAACTCACACTGTAAACTTTCCAACTAGGATCAATAAATCCTCAAGGACAGCCATTGATAACATTTTATAGACAAATCAAAGGAACAAAATCAGATCATAAAACCTGTAATAAATGGACTATCAGATCATGACATGCAGCTCCTTGTTTTAGATGCAAATTCTAAGCAGATTATCAAGACTGCTAAATCTGAGTACAGGAGAGTTGTCAATCAACCAAAAATTGAGTGTTTTAGAAAACTGCTCAAAGATATGAACTGGAGAGATGTTTATAGTGCTCATGACATGAATATAACACATTCATGAACAATGTCAGTACCATGTTTGAAAACAGTTTTCCTCTAAAAGTTACTCAAATTAAACAGAAGTCTATAGTAAAGCCATGCATCACACAAGGAATAAAGATTTCCTGTAAGACAAAAAGGAAAATGTATCTGTCGACGAAGAATAGCTCCAATGCTGATGATTTAGCTAAATACAAGGAATACTGTAAAATATTAAAAAAAAGTAATTCAGACATCCAGACAAATGCACTACGAGAAGAAGATAGCAATGTCAGGGAACAAAATAAAAACAATATGGGATATAGCGAAAAAGGAGACTGGTAGAACCAGAAAGGAACAGGAGCAAATAGCACTAAGAGTAGATGACACATTAGTAACCGATAGGTATAGTGTGGCAAATCTGTTTAACAAGTACATTATATTCGTTACTGATAGAATGGGATTGTCAGGATCAGTAAGTAATGCCCTTGAATATCTGAAACTAGCCTTTACAAATAGTTTGGGGTACATGAATATGTCACTCACTTCACCAAAAGAAATAACTTCCATAATAAAATCTTTAAAATCAAAGCATTCTAGTGGTTATGATGAAATATCAACAAAGTTAATTAAGGCATGTTCTTGTGAGTTTAGCACAATTCTAAGTTACTTGTGTGACCAGTCAATTATAACTGGGACATTTTCTGACTGGCTAAAATATACAGATGCTAAGCCTCTATTCAGGAAAGGGGAAAAAGAGATACCATGAAACTACAGACCGATTTCACTTTTTCCAGCATTCTAAAAATTTTAGAAAAAGTAATGTACAGGCACCTTCTCAACCATCTGACCACAAATAACATATTATCAAGAACACAGTTTGGATTTCTGAAGGTTTCTGATATCGAAAAGTCTATTTACACCTACAGTGACAATGTACTTAATTCATTAAATAACAAGTTACAAGCAGCAGGTATTTTCTGTGATTTCTCAAAGGCATTCGATTGTGTGAACCACAACATCCTTTTAAATAAATTAGAATTCTATGGTGTCACAGGCAGGGCTGCAAAATGCTTCAAGTCATACCTCGCTAAGAGGAAACAAAGGGTGTCAGTGCAAGGGACTAGTGAATTAAGTCATCAGTTATCATCAGAATGGGAAGAAATTATATGTGGTGTCCTACAAGGATCCATTTTAGAGCCATTGCTTTTTCTTGTGTTCATTAATGATCTCTCATCAGTTACACTGCCAGAAGCAGAGTTCGTTTTGTTTGCAGATGACACAAGTATTGCAATAAATAGTATGTCGAGTGTAGTTCTAGAAAGATCTGCTAATGATATTTTCATGGATATTAATAAATAGTTTAAAGCCAACTCACTGACATTAAACTTTGAAAAGACTCACTATATGCAATTCAGAGCCTGTAAGAGGTTTCCACCCAGCATATATGTAAAGTATGTAGAAGAGCAGATAGAAGAGGTTGACAGTCTTAAATTCCTGGGATTACAAATTGATAATAAATTCAGTTGGGAAGATCACACCACAGAACTGCAGAAACGACTTAACAAATCTGTATTTGCAATTCGAGTGTTAGCGGGCGACATAAAAATGAAAAAGCTTGCATACTTTGCCTACTTTCATTCCATAATGTCATATGGTATAATATTTTTAGGTAACTCTTCAAGTCAAACAAAAGTTTTCAGAGTCCAAAAGCGTGTAATACGTATTATTTGTGAAGTAAATTCACGGACGTCCTGTAGTAACCTCTTCAAAGAACTGGGTATACTACCCACTGCCTCTCAGTATATTTACTCCTTGATGAAATTTGTCCTAAATAATATATCTCTTTTCCAACAAACAGCTCAGTTCATGCATACAATACCAGGAACAAAAATGATCTGCACAAGGACTTAAAAGCACTTACTTTAGTTCAAAAAGGGGTCCACTACTCAGGAACACTCATCTTCAATAATTTGCCAGCAAACATAAAAAATTTAGTTACAAATAAAGATCAGTTTAAAAGGAGCCTGAAAGATTTGTTAGTGGTCAACTCCTTCTACTCCACAGACGAATTTTTTAATAGAAACAATTGATGTATATATTCATACTATTAGTATTGTTATTTCAGTTTAAAAAAAGTATTGTATATATTCATACTATTAGTATTGTTATTTCTGATTAAAAATGTATTGTATATATTCATACTATTCGTATTGTTATTTCAACTTTAAAAAAAAATTGACATGTTCCACATCCACGAGGATCTACTCAGCACGGATCTATGGAACAAAAAACTAATCTAATCTAATCTAATCTTCAACACAGGACTATTGAAAGAATACTCGTGAAAGAAGCACGAAACCATGTTTAACTACATTTTCATTTTACATAACGTTTCAGCAGTCTTACTGCTTCTCCATGGAAACTATAGCAGTGAGTTAGTATAACAGGAATTAATCCCGAAATTTCACAAAGATTGAAAATTTGTATCAAAATAAGAGGGTTGAAAATATGTATGTAATTTGTACTCGGAGTTTTCCGCAGTGACATGCTTCAATAAAATCTTCTCGACCTACAGGCCGTGTCTTTTCGATTAAAACGCTCAAGCTTTCGACAGCAGTCTCCACTATAATCACCAGGAACTGAAATTACTGTACCGGTGCTGGAACAATGTTCCGCTTATACAGACGTAATGGAGCGCCTGGAATCTTCTAGAAAGTGCCGGAGTGGCGCATGTGCGGAAGGCAATTTGGGCTGCTCCTAGCGGCTCCGTCCTGCCGCGGGATCGAGTGACGTCATTTTTTTATCTGGGATAAAATACAATTTGGAAAAAAGCGAGTTTTCGTTCAGACCACAACATACTGGGATTCTGTTTTCAAAGAAGCGGCCGACATTAAAACAAACGTAGGTCTGGGAACAATCGATACAACAGTAGTAACAGTCGTGGTTCTGTTGGGAAAGTACCGGAGCGCCAAGCGCTAATAGAAAGCAGTGATGTATCAATCGTTGTACGCCCTGAAAGCTGGCTAAAGGCGGAGTTATGTTCAGGTGAAATTTTTACGAAACACCTAACGGTGTTCAGAAAGGATACGCTAAACACATTTGGCGGTGAATTGTTCGTTGCTATTAGAAGTAGCTTCTCCTAAACCGAAATTTAAATAGATAGTTCCTGTCAGTTACTTTGGGTAGAGATCATTATCGGCAACCGGAATAAAATAGGAACTCAATCCTTTTGCCGATCTCACAACTCAGGTGATACAATTGCTGAAAGGTTCAAAGAAAACACGTACCCGACTCATACACTTATAGCTGAGGGTGACTTCAATTTACAGTAGATATGTTGCCGAAAATACATGTTTAAATTCGGAAGTACGAATAAAACGTCATCCGAAATTGTCCTACACGCATTCACTGATAATTATTTCTAGACGTTATTTCATGAGCCTACTCGAATAGTAAACGGTTTTGAAAACACACTCAACCTCTTAGCAACAAATAATACTGAGCTAATACGAGCATCAAAACAGATGGATGGTTAGTGAACATACGGGTGTCAAAGGCTTGACTAAATACCGTAACTCCAAAACTCTTCGAAAATAAACAAAGAATATACCTTTCCAAAAAAGCAGATAAAAATTCGCTTGACGCTTTCCTGAGAGACAATCTTCACTCTTTCCACATTAACAATGTAAGTGTAGACCAGATGTGGCTTGAATTCAAAGAAATCGTATCGACAGAAACAGAGACTTATACTGAATAAATGAACAAATGACGGAGCTGATAGCCCTCAGTGCACAAAACGGTTCAGAACACAGCTGCAGAAACAACGAAAAAGCACGTCAAATTTAAACGAATGCAAAATCAGCAGGATAGGAGATGTTTTGCAGAAGCTCGAAATTTACCGCGGGCTTCAATGCGAGATTCTTATAATAATAACGAAACTTTGTCTTGAAACTTGGCAGAAAATCCAAAGAGATTCTGGTCGTATGTGAAGTATGCTAGCGACAAGGCACAATCAATGCCTTCTCTGCATGATAGTAATGGAAATGACAGAGTTACTAAACACAGCCTTCCGAAATTCCTTCAACAAAGAAGACGAAGTAAATATTCCAGATTCGAATGAAGAATAGCTGCCAACATGAGCAACTTAGAAGTAGATAACCTCAGAGTAGTGAAGCAACTGAAATCATTTAATAAACGCAAGTGTTTCGGTCCAGACTGTCCCACGGACGCTTGATCGGAGCTCGTGTGGGGGCGGCAGTGGGGCGGCAATGGCCTCGCCGGCGGCGGCGGTGGCTTCCCGCGAGGCGACCAGCAGCGCCCATACATCGGGCCCTCAGCGGCCGAGCGACATTGCATTGGCTGGACGGAGCTGCTGTAGACAGAGAGAATAACGGAACTTAAGTACAGCGTTCCAGACTTCGCCAGCTGCTGCTGCTGCTGCTGCTGCAAGAAAGAAAGAAAGAACACAGCTTATTTGTAAGCAGATAGAGTATGTATATTACCTATTTCGCTCTGGCTCCTTGGCATCTCCCTCAGATCGTCAGTCATCTCCTCACGCTGACGAAGGTCTTCCTCCGTTTTCTCCACCCACTGTGGCATTTCGCCTCGCCTGGATTGGGAAAGAGTCATCTGTCCCTCTCACTGATATCATCTAAAACTTCATGTTAATTTCTTTTTAATAATAAAATACAAACGCGAAAAACTACGAGGAAAAAAATATTTTGTTTTGGAATATGCACTTACAGGAGATTTGTGAAGTCTCCTGCTTCTCCTTGACGCATACACCTCCCTGTTCATCTTCTTCTGCAAGAAAATAGTCTACAACACAACAAAGAATATGAACCATATTACACACCCGATGCAATTTTTGTCAAATAGAAACGTATTACGTATACACAGTACTACGAACCTCCCCCCAAGCACCATGGACCTTGCTGTTGGTGGGGAGGCTTGCGTGCCTCAGCGATACAGATAGCCGTGCCGTAGGTGCAACCACAACGGAGGGTTATCTGTAGAGAGGCCAGACAAACGTGTGGTTCCTGAAGAGGGGCAGCAGCCTTTTCAGCAGTTGCAGGGGCAACAGTCTGGATGATTGACTGATCTGGCCTTGTAACACTAACCAAAACGGCCTTGCTGTGCTGGTACTGCGAACGGCTGAAAACAAGGGGAGACTACAGCCCTAATTTTTCCCGAGGGCAAGCAGCTTTACTGTATGGTTAAATGATGATGGCGTCCTCTTGGGTAAAATATTCCGGAGGTAAAATAGTCCCCCATTCGGATGTCCAGGCGAGGACTGCTCAGGAAGACGTCGTTATCAGGAGAAAGAAAACGCGTTCTACGGATCGGAGCGTGGAATGTCAGATCCCTTAATCGAGCAGGTAAGTTAGAAAATTTAAAAAGGGAAATGGATAGGTTAAAGTTAGATATAGTGGGAATTAGTGAAGTTCGGTGGCAGGAGGAACAAGACTTCTGGTCAGGTGAAAACAGGGTTATAAATACAAAATCAAATAGGGGTAATGCAGGAGTAGGTTTAATAATGAATAAAAAAATAGGAGTGCGGGTAAGCTACTACAAACAGCATAGTGAACGCATTATTGTGGCCAAGATAGACACGAAGCCCACGCCTACTACACCAGTACAAGATTATATGCCAACTAGCTCTGCAGATGACGAAGAGATTGAAGAAATATATGATGAAATAAAAGAAATTATTCAGATAGTGAAAGGAGACGAAAATTTAATAGTTATGGGTGATAGGAATTGGGTAGAAGGAAAAGGTAGAGAAGAAAACATACTAGGTGAATATGGACTGGGGGTAAGAAATGAAAGAGGAACCTGTCTGGTAGAATTTTGCACAGAGTACAACTTAATCATAGCTAACATTTGGTTCGCGAATCATAAAAGAAGGTTGTATACATGGAAGAAGCTTGGAGATACTGACAGGTTTCAGATAGATTATATAATGGTAAGACAGAGATTTAGGAACCAGGTTTTAAATTGTAAGACATTTCCAGGAGCAGATGTGGACTCTGACCACAATCTATTGGTTATGAACTGTAGATTAAAACTGAAGAAACTACAAAAAGGTGGGAATATAAGGAGATGGAACCTGGATAAACTGACTAAACCAGAGGTTGTACAGAGTTTCAGGGAGAGCATAAGGGAACAATTGACAGGAATGGGGGAAAGAAATACAGTAGAAGAAGAATGGGTAGCTTTGAGAGATGAAGTAGTGAAGGCAGCAGAGGATCTAGTAGGTAAAAAGACGAGGGCTAGTAGAAATCCTTGGGTAACAGGAGAAATATTGAATTTAATTGATGAAAGGAGAAAATATAAAAATGCAGTAAATGCAGCAGGCAAAAAGGAATAGAAACATCTCAAAAATGAGATCGACAGGAAGTGCAAAATGGCTAAGCAGGGATGGCTAGAGGACAAATGTAACGGTGTAGTGGCTTATCTCACTAGGGGTAGGATAGATACTGCCTACAGGAAAATTAAAGAGACCTTTGGAGAAAAGAGAACCACTTGTATGAATATCAAGAGCTCAGATGGAAACCCAGTTCTAAGCAAAGAAGGGAAAGCAGAAAGGTGGAAGGAGTATATAGAGGGTCTACACAAGGGCGATGTACTTGAGGACAATATTATGGAAGTGGAAGAGGAAGTAGATGAAGATGAAATGGGAGATACGATACTACGTGAAGAGTTTGACAGAGCACTGAATGAGCTGAGTCGAAACAAGGCCCCGGGAGTGGACAACATTCCATTAGAACTACTGACGGCCTTGGGATAGCCAGTCCGGTCAAAACTCTACCATCTGGTGAGCAAGATGTATGAGACAGGCGAAATACCCTCAAACTTCGAGAAGAATATAATAATTCCAATCCCAAAGAAAGCAGGTGCTGACAGGTGTGAAAATTACCGAACTATCAGTTTAATAAGTCACGGATGCAAAATGCTAACGCGAATTCCTTACAGACGAATGGAAAAACTGGTAGAAGCCGACCTCGGGGAAGATTAGTTTGGATTCCGTAGAAATATTGGAATACGTGAGGCAATACTGACTCTACGACTTATCTTAGAAGCTAGATTAAGGAAAGGCAAACCTACGTTTCTAGCATTTGTAGACTTAGAGAAAGCTTTTGACAATGTTGACTGGAATACTCTCTTTCAAATTCTGAAGGTGGCAGGGGTAAAATACAGAGAGCGAAAGGCTATTTACAATTTGTACAGCAACCAAATGGCAGTTATAAGATTCGAGGGGCATGAAAGGGAAGCAGTGGTTGGGAAGGGACTGAGACAGGGTTGTAGCCTCTCCCCGATGTTATTCAATCTGTATATTGGCCAAGCAGTAAAGGAAACAAAAGAAAAATTCGGAGTAGGTATTAAAATCGATGGAGAGGAAATACAAACTTTGAGGTTTGGCGATGATATTGTAATTCTATCAGAGACCGCAAAGGACTTAGAAGAACAGTTGAACGGAATGGATAGTGTCTTGAAAGGAGGATATAAGATGAACGTCAACAAAAGCAAAACGAGGATAATGGAATGTAGTCGAATTCAGTCGGGTGACGCTGAGGTAATTAGATTAGGGAATGAGACACTTAAAGTAGAAAAGGAGTTTTGCTATTTGGGGTGCAAAACAACTGATGATGGTCGAAGTAGAGAGGATATAAAATGTAAACTGGCTATGGCAAGGAAAGCGTTTCTGAAGAAGAGAAATTTGTTAACATCGAGTATAGATTTAAGCGTCAGAAAGTAGTTTCTGAAAGTATTTGTATGGAGCGTAGCCATGTATGGAAGTGAAACATGGACGATAACTAGTTTGGACAAGAAGAGAATAGAAGCTTTCGAAATGTGGTGCTACAGAAGAATGCTGAAGATTAGATGGGTAGATCATATAACTAATGAGGAGGTGTTGAATAGGACTGGGGAGAAGAGAAGTTTGTGGCACAACCTGACTAGAAGAAGGGATCGATTGGTAGGACATGTTCTGAGGCATCAAGGGATCACCAATTTAGTATTGGAGAGCAGCTTGGAGGGTAAAAATCGTAGAGGGAGACCAAGAGATGAATACACTGAACAATTCAGAAGGATGTAGGTTGCAGTAAGTACTGGGAGATGAAGAAGCTTGCACAGGATAGAGTATCATGGAGAGCTGCATCAAACCTTTCTTTGGACTGGAGACCACAACAACAACAAAGAAGGGGAGTGTTCACTGAGGGTCACAGAAATAGTCTGTATCGTGATCGAAGTTGAGCGTGACAGAAAATTGGAAATTTAGAAATTTGTGGTAAGGTCTTATAGGACGAAACTGCTGAGGTCATCGGTCCCGAAGCCTACACACTAAGTAATCTAACTCAAACTAACTTAAGCTATGGACAACACACACACCCAAGCCCGAGGGAGGACTCGAACCTCCGGCGGGGGGGAGCCGCACGAACCGGGCAAGGCGCCTCAGGCCGCGCGACTACCCCGCGCGGCACAGTAAAATTATCTGGTCGCGTGTAACACGTCTAGGTGAAACCATACAAATTGTTGGATGTTTTTGCTGGCCACTCGATTCTGTTGTGGAAGCTCTAGAGTCATTCAAAGAATGTCTATGGTCAGTAACGTGTATATACCCAGATCATGCGTTACAAGTTGGAGGCGATTTTCATCTACTGCGTATAGGCTTGGACGTCTATAGATTCATTGCAGAGGGGTGCAGACAGACACTCGTGCGAATTACTTCTGAACGCGTTTTCTCAATGCTGTCTTGAGCATTTAGTTCGGCAGCCCACACACATGCTTTAGCTACGAATAGGCCGGACTTATCGACAACGGCAGTACAGAAACGGGTATAAGCGATCATGATGCCATTATATCAACTATGGGTACGAAAGTTAATAAATCAGTTAAGAAGGTTAGGAGACGATTTCTGCTATAAATAGCATATAAGTGGTTGTTAGCATCTCACTTAAATAGTGAACTGGCATCACTTAGTTCCCGTAAGATGGATGTATAGGAATTATGGGCAAAGTTTAAGCGGAATTTAAATCGTGATCAGGAGAACTATATGCCTAATAAGCGGATTAGGGACAGAAAATAGCAACCATGATTTAATAACGGGATCTGGAAAACGTTGATAAAGTTGAGGCTGTTGCACTTTCTGTTCAAAAGAGGTCGCGCAAATGACGACGAGCAAAGTTTAGTAAAAATTCGTAAGTATGTGAAATGATGTACGTGCGAGTCATACAGCTACAACCACTGTTATACGTTAGCGAAAGATATGGCAAAGAACCCGAGAAAATTCTGGTCCTATGTAAATTCGCTGAGTGGGTGCAAGCCTTCAATCCAGTGACTTGATCAGTCTGGTGTGGCAGTTGAAGATAGCAAAACGAAAGCCGAAGTTTTGCATTTCACATTCAAGAAATCGGTCACGTAGGAGATCCGTATAAATGTACTGTTGTTTGACCATGGAACAGACTCGCGTATGGGCTACATAGTAACAAGCGTCTCTGGCTAGAGAAAAACCGAAGGAGTTAAAAACAAAAAAGTCACCAGTTCCTCATGGAATCCCAATTCGTTATTTACAGCAGTGGCCAGTTACTTAGCTTGCATTTATCGTGAATCTGTAGCCCAGCACAAAGTACCAAGCGACTGGAAAAAAACGCAGGTGACCCCTGTGTATAAGAAGGGCGAAAGACCAATATCCCTGATATCGGTTTGCTGCCGAACCCTTGAACGTATTCTCATTTCGAATACAATAAATTTTCTGGAGACTGAGAAGCTTGTGTCCACGAATCAGGAAGGTTTCAGAAAGCATCGTTCGTGAGAAACTCTGCTTGCCCCTTTTCTCGCCGGCCGGTGTGGCCGTGCGGTTCTAGGCGCTACAGTCTGGAACCGAGCGACCGCTACGGTCGCAGGTTCGAATCCTGCCTCGGGCATGGATGTGTGTGATGTCCCTAGGTTAGTTAGGTTTAATTAGGTCTAAGTTCTAGGCGGCTGATGACCTGAGAAGTTAAGTCGCATAGTGCTCAGAGCCATTTGAACCCCTTTTCTCACATAATATGGTGAGAACTACGATGAATAGCAATAGGCAGATTCTATATTTCTAGATTTCCGGAAAACGTTTGATACGATGCCCTATTGCAGGCTGTTAAAGAAGGTACGAGCATATGAAATAGATTTACAGACACGTGAGTCGCTCGAAGACTTCTTAATTTATAGATCACGGTATGTTGTTACGTCGTCCTCGACGGCGAGAGTTCATCAGAGACAAGGATGACGTCAGGCGTGCCCCTCGGAAGTGTGACAGGACCCCTATTATTCTCTATATGATTTGGCGGACAGGGTGGGCAGCAATCTGCTGTTGTTTGGTGATGCTGCTGTGGTTTACGGTAAAGTGTCGAAGTTGAGTAACTGCGAGAGAATACAAGATGACTTTGACAATATTTCTACTTGTTGTGATTAACGGTAGCTACCTCTAAATGAAGAAAAATGTAAGTTAATGCCGGTGGTTAGGAAAAACAAACCCATGGTGTTCGAATGGAGTATTAGTAGTGTCCTGATTGACACAGTCACGTGGTTTAACTACCTGGGCATAATGTTGCAAAGCGATATGAGATGGAACGTGCATGTGCGTATTGTGGTAGTTATCGAATGGTCGAATTCGGTTTATTGGGAGAATTCTAGGTAAGCCTGGTTCACCTGTAAAGGTGACCGCATATCGGACGCTATTTCCACCTATTCTTGGTTACTGCCCGAGTGTTTGGGATCCTAGTAGGTCGGTTTAAAGGAAGACATCGAAGCAATTCAGAGATGGGCTGCTAGATTTGTTACTGGTGGAAAATGCATGCTTTGGGAACTCAAATGGAAATCCCTGGAGCGAAGGCGACGCTCTTTTCGAGGAACTCTATTGAGAACATTTAGGCAACTGACATTTGAAGCTGACTGCAGAACGATTCTATTGCTTGCAACGTATAATGCACATTGCAAATATTAAGTGCTTTATTCATGCCAATTACGTGCAACATTCGGTCTTTTTTTGTATATAGATAACCGATTAAAAGGAAATAGCAAATAAATAAACAAGTACAGTGCGCGTAAGAACCACTAAGACAAAATACGAGAAATTAGCGCTCATACGGAGGCATATATACGGTTGTTTTCCCTTGCTATTTGCGAGTGGAACAGGAATAGAAATGACTGGAAGTGGTACCGGATACCCTCTACCACGCGCCTTAAGGCGAATTGCGGAATATCGATGTAAATGTAGATACGACAAATAGTAGCTCCTCGCGTTCGTTAGTTCATATGGTGCTTAAAATATAACCACCGTTGCTCAAAAACGTTGTATTAACGAAATCTATCAAAATTGTTTACAACAATATCATTAATATAGTCAATTACGTTCGTTGTAATTGTATACAGTATATTTTAGTTTATTAAAAATCTTCTATGTCAGTGGAAAAAGATAGCCTCTCATGTTCATTCTACTAAGAGGGTACTTCAAAATTCACATTAACGTCACTAATATAAAACAACAATCACTACCACACAAAACACAATGCGGTTTTGCAACACTGTCAGATGTCGTGGTAGTGAAAGTAGTCCCTCGCACTCAATGGTTCACATGGCACTTAAAATATGATTACACTGTCCAAAAAAACATCCTATTCCGCAAATCATCTTTCTGCGTAGTTGGTATTCTTATCACAGGCCTTTAAAATTGCCACAGACTGAAAATGGGCAGTAATGTAATGAAATACATGACGCAACGAAGTTCATGTTTTATACAGAATTTTCCAGCCTACGGTGAATATTTAAAATGATTTTACAATATCATTCAGTTATTTAAACGTATTGTAGATATAGTTCTTTTCCTTTCAGATTTTTTTTTCTTTGTCTTCTCCGTGCCGATGTTTTGCACCTATCCATTGCCAGTGTTTTCTGCAGACGTAACACGTATTCCAGTTGGTGATTTCACGGATCAGATTTCCTGTTCGTCTCACCGTCACAATGATGTATGGCCGTACTCCCAACAAATCGCAGAAGCGGCGACCGTGTCGACTTCCCGGAAACTGCGACGCAACGTGAATCGATTGTGAACTAATGGAGCGTGCTCTTAGCACACACACGTAAACGCCTTCGCCGTCAGATCTTATCTCTTACCTGCTGGCGGGGCCTTTGATTTCTCACAGCGACTACAAGCCAACAACACTTTGTGCTATCCGTTACCGCAGTTTCGCCGAGCATAGTTTATCCTCTGTCTGTCTGTCTGTGCTCCGATTGCAGACAGGAATCTGTTAGACTCTAGCGCTTGCGTGAGAGAACTAAAGGGAGAGGATTGTGAAGGGTGTGAATCATAATTGCTAACAACGTGCCACAGTGGTGCAGGGAGAGTCGAGACGAACAATCTGACAAAGAAGTATGTTTCTATTTTGGTTCACAGCCTTTAAATATTTTACAAATGAAAAGGTGGTCAATTGTGGGCTGCATATAAATGTTCTTTATTTACTTCGTGTGACTAGACAATCCCGAAATTGCCTCATTCTCAAGGACATGCGTGACGTCAACTTGCGTATATCGTTTTGTACATTGTGTGAATATCGGATTCATCTAATATGTATTTGACCGCAAGTCATTATCCATAAATATATGTGAATAGAATCCAAATAATAATGCTACACCATCTCAGGTCACATAATTGTAGACGTAACTTCGCGTACTGCAGCCCGAATAATCACAAGAGGAAGAGGTGTACTTGGCAAACACCGGGAGATGCGGGAGGATTTCAGTTAGATTACTTCATGGTAACGTAGATATTCCGAAATCTAATACTGAATTATAAAGCTTACACGAGAGCAGATACAGACTCAGATCAAAATTTTGTAATGATGTAGAGTAGGCTGACGTTGAAGAGACTAGGAGAAACTAATGCCCAAGGAAGTGGGATACTGAAGTACTAAGAAATGAAGAGACACGCTTGATGTTCTCTGAGGCTATAGATATTGCGATAGTAAATAGGTCTGTGAGCAGTTCAGTTGAAGAGGAATCGACATCTCCAAACAGGGCATTCAGGGAAGTTGGAAAGAATACTGTAGATATAAAGAAGGTAGGTGCGAAGAAACCATGGATAACAGAAGAAATACTACGGTTGATCGGTAAAAGAAGAACGTACAAACATGTTCAGGGAAATTCAGGAATACAAAAACACAACTTAGGAACGAAACAAATAGGAAGTTCAGGCAGATTTGCTGCATGAAAAAAAGATTGTCGGAAGGACAGACTCAGCATATAGGGTAGAGCTAGGAGACCCATTACTAGATTCAGGATTTAAAAGAGCTATGAATGACTTACTATTAAAGAAGGCAGAAGGGATGGATAACATTCGATCGGAATTTCTGAAATCATTGTTTGAAGTGGCAGCAAGGATTTCCGTCGGTGTGTATAATGTAGGAGACTGGCGATGTACCACCACATTTTCGGAAAAACATCATCAACAATTTTCTGAAGACTGCAAGAGCTGACAAATGCGAGAATTATCGCACAGTAGGCTTAACAGCTCATGCATCTAAGCGGCTGACAAGAATAACATTCAGGAGACTGGAGAATAAAACTGAGGATCCATTAGATGAAGATCAGTTTCGCTTTAGGAAAAGTAAAAGCACCAGAGACGCAGTTCAGACGTTGCGGTTGATAATGGAAGCAAGACTGAAGACAAATGAAGACACCTGCATAGGATTTGTTGACCCGGAAAACCTTTCGACACCGTAAAATGATGTAATATGTTCTAAATTTTGAGCAAAATGAGGGTAAGCCATAGGGAAAGACGGGTGATACACAACATGTAGAAGAACCAATAGGATACAATAAGAATGACAGACCAAGATCGAAATGCTGGGACTAAAAAGAGTGTAGCACAGGGACGTAGTCTTTTATCTCTACTGTGCAATCAATACGTCGAAGAAGCAGTGATGAAAATAAAAGAAAGGTTCAAGAGTAGGATTAAAATTCGAGGTGAAAGGATATCAATGATACGATTCGCTGATGACATTGGTATCGTTAGTGAAAGTGAATAAGACTTAGAGGATCTGTTGAATAAAATGGATAACCTAATGAGTACAGAATATGATTGACAGTAAACTGAAGAAAGGCGAAAAAAATGAGAGGTTGCAGAAATGAGAAGAGCGAGAAACTTAACATTAGAATTGGTGATTACGAAGCAGATGAAGTTTAGGAATTCTGTTACTTACACACCAAAATAACCCATGACGTGTGGGGCAAGGAGGACATAAATAACAGAGTAACACTGGCAAAAAGGGCATACTTGGCCAAAAGAAATGTACTAGTACCAAACATAGGCTTTAATTTTAGGAAGCAATTTTTGAGAATGTGCTTTTGGAGCAGAGCATTGTATGGTAGTAGAACACGAACCGTAGGAAAAGCAGGACAGAAGAGAATCGAAACCTCAGTTGTGGTGCTACAGGAGAATAGTGCAAATTAGGTGGGCTGATAAGGAAAGGAATAGGGATGTTCTCCGGAGAATCGGTGAGGAAAATAGTATATGCGAAACACCGGCAAGAAGACGGGATAGGATGGTAGGACATCTGTTAAGACATCACGGAATAACTACCATGGTACTACAGGGAGCTGTAGAGAGTATAAAATGTGGAGGAAGACAGAAATGGAATATATCCAGAAAATAAGAGGGGACTCCGGTTTCTGAGATGAGAAGGTTGGCACAAAATTTGTGGCGGGCCGCATGAAACCAGTCAGAAGACTGATGACCCCAAAAAAGTCGAAGAACAAGATGTGTTTGATATTCATGGACGATTTTAGCGAGAAAAAGAAATGACCTTAAAATGGTTAAGACAGACTAAGCTGGTGATGTAAAAGGGTGAGAGGATATTCAAAATCTCTCCCGGCGCGCATGCTGTTGTATCTTAGGAGGCTTTTGAAGGGCAGCTGGAGATTATTTCACAGCTTCATAGACCTCAAGTGTCATATATCAAATTGTTCGTCTCGATTTCCCGACTTTACAGCCTGTACAGTGCGTTCAAAAATTCGAGACCATGCTTTTCAATATGCGACAAGCTACAAGTTTTCCCCAAATATCTTACGATCTACCGTTTGTGAGAAAATTCTGATATAATACCCGATGTAAGAATACTGCTGGACTGAAGTGCCCCACACCAAAAAGTTAAGTTGTATTTGAAAAACGGAAGCAGTATATTTAACAAAATTATTTCATTCTTATTTCCAGCCTCGTGTTACACAAATAGTTTCGTTATCGGTTTTATATTTTTCTAAAGCCTTCATCGGATGACTGAATAAATATTTGGTAAATCATGGGAAGCATGAGTGCTCTTACAGCACCGTGGTAAAAGTGTATGTGAACTATTGTATCAAAGTGTTCTACTCGTTCTTAACAGTTGCAAAGTATTTGAAGCTCTCCAAAAAAAAAATATGTGTGTGAAATCTTATGGGACTTAACTGCTAAGGTCATTAGCCCCTTTGCTTACACACTATTTAACCTAAATTATCGTAAGGACAAACACACACACACCCATGCCCGAGGGAGGACTCGAACCTCCGTCGCACAGTCCATGACTGCAGCGCCTGAGACCGCTCAGCTAATCCCGCGCGGCTGAAGCTCTTCAGTCTAAGGCCTTCGTTCGTTACAGCTTTTCAATATCTGTATTTATATTACTAACGGAACATCCGCTTATATCGACGTAAACTACACCATTCCTAAGTTACTATGTAAAAGTTTTCCTTTTATTCATAAAATCTAGGGATGCGACAGTCAACAGTGAGTTGCCAGAGGGAGCTGTCGACGCAGCTGCAATTAAAAACCTGTAGCAATTATTGTATCTTTCTGTACGCAAAATTTCCTTCTGTTATCACTGAAGTGGTAATATAATTGGACGTAATTCCGATGATAGTGATATATCATCTTACGGCTTGTCACCGCGGACCGGTTTAAAGAGAAGGGAGTTGGAAAAGAAAGTCCCATATATATCACCAGTGAGAGAACTGTTGTTCAGAATGGACATGGGTGGGGAAAGGAATAGATCGTGCCCTTGTTAAAGGAATCATCCCAGCACTGCGAAAAGTTGTGGTCAATCCATGCACAGCCGAGAGAGTCTAGGTACTAGTCCTTCTGCTTCCAGACTAGGACCAGCATGCACTGGAGTGCATCTGTAATTAGTATACAGGGTGACTCTTATTAATGTTTGAAAACCCCAAGATGACGCAGATGACTCTGAGACAAGTAATTTAATACAAGACACATGGTGTCGCAAATGTCGGGAAAGACCCCAAAAATGCATCAGTAATAGTGAACGTGTGACGTCACCAAATGACGTACGTTACCGCACGTGCAGCGGTCGAGCTTGGGAGTGAAGAGATGATTGAGCGGTGCAGTACTTACTTTTGAGCAAACGGTACAAATTTCGAATACCTTTTGTAAATGTTACATGTTGTAAACGTAGAAGTTACAAAATTATTGTCTTAGATGTAACAAAGTAAAAGCTGTTCTTATTTTGTGCTTCTTTTCTTTTGTCCCTTCTTTTTTCACTTACAGACTTTATTTAGCGAAGAAAACGTAAATCATTTACTGGTGACAACGCAATCGGAAGCTTATACTCACTTATTTGTGACGCAGTACGGTAGATATTTGTTGTACTGTACTTTGCAGTAAACCAGCGGTGACGGCGAGATCCTTACCTCAATGTAAACACGCAGTTGTCTAATGCAATGAAAAAAATACTGCCCGCCAAACGTAAGGCTCGAACCCTGAACCCTAAGCGTTAATATCGTGCGCGTAGGTCCTGAGCCATACCGACGTAAGTAATTGAGCTGGTTTGGTACGATCATGTGCGACAGACCGATAGGTTCAACCGCTGCACATGCGGCGAGGTACGTCGTATGATGACGTCACATCTTGAACTTCTGTCATTCACTTCTGGGGTATTTTCCCCACCTTTGCGACTCCACGTGCCTTATATTTAATTACTTGTCTCGGCGTCATCTACGTCGCTTCGGTAGTCTTTAAATGTTAGTAAGAATCACCGTTTGTAGTAGTACAGCTCCCAACACTTATGGGTTGAGTGAATATATCAGCGCCGTTACCTCATACATCAGCGCTGGTAGGCTCGCTACGGAAGCCAAGCTAGACATACAGTTTACTTTCTTACACATACAAACGCCGGCCGAGGTGGCCGATCGGTTCCCGGGGCGGCAGTCTAGAACCGCGTGACTGCTACGCTCGCAGGTTCGAATCCTGCCTCGGGCATGGATGTGTGTGATCTCCTTAGGTTAGTTAGGTTTAAATAGTTCTAAGTTATAGGGGACTGATGACCTCAGAAGTTAAGTCCCATAGTGCTCAGAGCCATTTGAACCATTTTTTCCGTTTTACCTTGTTGTTGAGTTTGTTTATGATGTCTGTTTTGTAGTCGTTTTCAACAGGAATTTGTTTGATTATGTTTAGTTCCTGTGTGTAGTTTCCTGGTTTAAGAGGTGTTCTGTTTATCCTGTGGAGCATGTGTGTGAAACTGGCATATTTGTGCACTGTCGGGTGGTTGGGTGAGCTGTGGATAACAGTGTTTGTGGATGTGGGTTTTCTGTAGATGGAGACTTCATGTTGGTGGTTGTTTCTTATGATTGTAAGATCCAAGAAATTTAATTTTTGTTGTTTTTCATTTCCATTGTGAAGTGGATTTGTGGGTGTACTGTGTTGATGTTACTGTGGAGCTCTTCTATCCTGCTATGTGTTTCATCTACAAGACAGATTATGTCATCCACATATCGGTACCAGTAGATTATTTTGTACCCTCCTTGTTTTACGGTGTTATTGAATATTGTGTTCTCTATATGGTCCAAGAAAATGTTGGCTAAGATTCCACTGATGGGGGACCCCATGGGAAGCCCCGCTTGTTGCAAGTAGAAGTTGTTGTTGAAAGTAAAGTAGTTTTGTTCTGTGAGTAGCCTAAGGATGGATGAGATTTCATTCATATGTGCATCTGGGAATTTCTTGCATTTTAGCTATTGTTCTATGCAAACACGGACCAAATGTAAGACTTCCGAGATAATATTATTGAACTGAAACTATGATATTCAGTCGTTACAAGCAAAATTATTTGATGTGTAATGAGGCTATTCAGTGACTAAGGAATAATAATGGCTAATGGCAGTTGGCATGGTGAGCACGGAACAAATAAATAAAGATATCGGCAAAGGGAAGAAAGGAACGTCGAGGTCACTAGAGCAGAAATAAAAGATGGAAAGGAAATAAGCCGTGCCCTTTCGAAGGAACCACTCCGTCATTCGCCATATGTGATTTAGAGAAGTCACAGGAAAACTGAGACTGAAGGGTTAATGGAAACTCGAACCAGTGTCCTCCCGAAAGCGTGACCTTGTTCGGTAAAGGAAGTGGAACGTAATGTCGTATCACCAGACTTGGCGCCAAAATCCTGAGGATATCTGCAAACCTCTCCGCAGTGTCTCATTGAATGAGGGCGTGCGTCTTACTTGAAGGTGATCCTTTTCACGTTCCAGCACAACATTCCTCCTTCTTTCTTCTCCCTTTCTTTGCCATCAGCTACATGAACACGACATTAAAATACACTACCTACACATAATAGCCACTTAATATCTAAATATACGACACAATTCTCATATTTCGCCAAGGAACAGCGCGATTATGCATGAAGAAAAAAAAAAAACTCTTTCAAATGGTTCAAATGGCTCTAAGCACTATGGGACTTAACCTCTAAGGTCATCAGTCCCCTAGAACTTAGAACTACTTAAACCTAACTAACCTAAGGACATCACACACATCCATGCCCGAGGCAGGATTCGAACCTGCGACCGCAGCGACCGCGCGGTTCCAGACTGTAGCGCCTTTAACCGCTTGGCCACCACGGCTGGCAAAACTCTTTCAATCAGACGTATTAATCTAGTTCTGGAGTACATGCAATTGATACGACTTCATTTACTGATAACGGAATAGTTTCAGTATACGTAAGAAATGACAAATCAGTACGTTAATGAAAGTCACATTCAATTAAACGGCAGCTGCCCCCTCCTCAGTATTTAGTCGCAATATACAGTGTGCGGCAAATAAAAGTGGCTCGGACCAGTGGATACGACTGGACATGAATGTATGCATATAACCAAACATCGTGACGCGCTCACCACGTGTACGCCCGCCTCGTAGAGTGGAGGAGTGCAAACAGGAGGCCGGCCGCGGTGGCCGAGCGGTTCTAGGCGCTTCAGTCCGGAACCGCGAAACCGCTACGGTCGCAGTTTCGAATGCTGCCTCGGGCATGGATGTGTGTACTGTCCTTGGGTTAGTTAAGTTTAAGTAGTTCTAAGTCCTAGAGGACTGATGACCTCCAATGTTAAGTCCCATAGTGCTCAGAGCCATTTTAACCATTTGAAAAGAGGACGATGGTACCCTCAGTGGAACAGTGGGTGTTCGCTGTGTAAAGTTACGTGACAACAGAGTCGTGGAAATGTTGTGTGTGTTTTGAACAAGTCAAAAAAATTCCGAAACGTGCCCGCAAAGCGGAAAATGTGTCTGCAGTTCACCTGAAAATGCTTCAGATTCTTACTAAATCAACTCGACGTCTGTCGCAAGGGACCGGCATATCACGTTGATCATGCGGACGAGTACTCCATCTGGACCTGTTCTCCGGACCACTGTTATTTGTCCCGCCTTGTATTTAGCGAAAACAAATGATTTAAATTAATTTTACTTTAAAGTCCACTATAACGAACTCTCGTGAGAGAATCCAAGGATAAAACGTCCTTTTACAACTTCCTGGACTTCAAAATTTCCTTCTAGTTTACGCAGAGACCAGCTTTCCTCCGAATTCTTTCTTTTTTGGTGGAGGGGGGGAGGTTGCTGCGGTGTGGAGCGGCGGGGGAGAAGAGGGGGAGAAAGGAGGGGTGGTGGAAAAAAAGAAGGAAAAAACACCAGAATTCCAACTCCAGGCCGAAACGGATATCGTCCCACCCGTAGCTACAGCTGTGGAGGACTTATTTCTAACTGTGAAACTACGCCACGTATGAAGTGATTCACCGCTGGAATACGCTCCACCGGAACGTCTTATTCAGCGGATGATGATGGAGAGCTGTTTGCGGTCGCTGCTGAAAGCCGTAACGTCAGACTTATTGCTAACAAACTTGGTTTACGCTATGATTCAAACCGCCCTTGTCTATCTGTAAATGCGTTTGTCTGTCCGTATGTCTTAACATCTCAGCCCGGCACGTGCTCCAAGGTCTTACTGTCCATGTCTGAATGGTACTCACCAAGAAAACGAGTGATTCGAAACACGTCCGTCATTATTCACAATTCGTTCTAGATGTAAGTTGTTCAGGTTTTGTATGCCTTAATATTACAAAAAAATAAATACTTAGTTGACACCGTAACGATAGTGTGTAAATATCTACGATTCAGAAGTGAAAGTATACAGCCTAAGGTAATTATTATGAGCACTATGGGACTTAACTTCTAAGGTCATCAGTTCCCTAGAACTTAGAACTACTTAAACCTGACTAACCTAAGGACAGCACACACATCCATGCCCGAGGCAGGATTCGAACCTGCGACCGTAGCGGTCGCGCGGTTCCAGACTGTAGCGCCTAGAACCGCTCGGCCACTCCGGCCGTAGCGTTTTGTCGTCGTACTCTTTGGAATTTTGTCCACTGTGCACTAGTGTTGTTATAAAACTCGGTGTACTTTACCCAAAAGTTACAACCTTGCATCATTTTTATCGGTTCAGCTGGTGAGTTTTAAAAAAAGCCGGCTGGAGTGGCCGAGCGGTTCTAGGCACTACAGTCTGGAACCACGCGACCACTCCGATCGCAGGTTCGAATCCTGCCTCGTGCATGGATGTGTGTAGTGTCCTTAGGTTAGTTAGGTTTAAGTAGTTCTAAGTTCTAGTTGACTGATGACCTCAGAAATTAAGTCCCATAGTGCTCAGAGCCATTTGAACCATTTTTTCCGTTTTACCTTGTTGTTGAGTTTGTTTATGATGTCTGTTTTGTAGTCGTTTTCAACAGGAATTTGTTTGATTATGTTTAGTTCCTGTGTGTAGTTTCCTGGTTTAAGAGGTGTTCTGTTTATCCTGTGGAGCATGTGTGTGAAACTGGCATATTTGTGCACTGTCGGGTGGTTGGGTGAGCTGTGGATAACAGTGTTTGTGGATGTGGGTTTTCTGTAGATGGAGACTTCATGTTGGTGGTTGTTTCTTATGATTGTAAGATCCAAGAAATTTAATTTTTGTTGTTTTTCATTTCCATTGTGAAGTGGATTTGTGGGTGTACTGTGTTGATGTTACTGTGGAGCTCTTCTATCCTGCTATGTGTTTCATCTACAAGACAGATTATGTCATCCACATATCGGTACCAGTAGATTATTTTGTACCCTCCTTGTTTTACGGTGTTATTGAATATTGTGTTCTCTATATGGTCCAAGAAAATGTTGGCTAAGATTCCACTGATGGGGGACCCCATGGGAAGCCCCGCTTGTTGCAAGTAGAAGTTGTTGTTGAAAGTAAAGTAGTTTTGTTCTGTGAGTAGCCTAAGGATGGATGAGATTTCATTCATATGTGCATCTGGGAATTTCTTGCATTTTAGCTATTGTTCTATGCAAACACGGACCAAATGTAAGACTTCCGAGATAATATTATTGAACTGAAACTATGATATTCAGTCGTTACAAGCAAAATTATTTGATGTGTAATGAGGCTATTCAGTGACTAAGGAATAATAATGGCTAATGGCAGTTGGCATGGTGAGCACGGAACAAATAAATAAAGATATCGGCAAAGGGAAGAAAGGAACGTCGAGGTCACTAGAGCAGAAATAAAAGATGGAAAGGAAATAAGCCGTGCCCTTTCGAAGGAACCACTCCGTCATTCGCCATATGTGATTTAGAGAAGTCACAGGAAAACTGAGACTGAAGGGTTAATGGAAACTCGAACCAGTGTCCTCCCGAAAGCGTGACCTTGTTCGGTAAAGGAAGTGGAACGTAATGTCGTATCACCAGACTTGGCGCCAAAATCCTGAGGATATCTGCAAACCTCTCCGCAGTGTCTCATTGAATGAGGGCGTGCGTCTTACTTGAAGGTGATCCTTTTCACGTTCCAGCACAACATTCCTCCTTCTTTCTTCTCCCTTTCTTTGCCATCAGCTACATGAACACGACATTAAAATACACTACCTACACATAATAGCCACTTAATATCTAAATATACGACACAATTCTCATATTTCGCCAAGGAACAGCGCGATTATGCATGAAGAAAAAAAAAAAACTCTTTCAAATGGTTCAAATGGCTCTAAGCACTATGGGACTTAACCTCTAAGGTCATCAGTCCCCTAGAACTTAGAACTACTTAAACCTAACTAACCTAAGGACATCACACACATCCATGCCCGAGGCAGGATTCGAACCTGCGACCGCAGCGACCGCGCGGTTCCAGACTGTAGCGCCTTTAACCGCTTGGCCACCACGGCTGGCAAAACTCTTTCAATCAGACGTATTAATCTAGTTCTGGAGTACATGCAATTGATACGACTTCATTTACTGATAACGGAATAGTTTCAGTATACGTAAGAAATGACAAATCAGTACGTTAATGAAAGTCACATTCAATTAAACGGCAGCTGCCCCCTCCTCAGTATTTAGTCGCAATATACAGTGTGCGGCAAATAAAAGTGGCTCGGACCAGTGGATACGACTGGACATGAATGTATGCATATAACCAAACATCGTGACGCGCTCACCACGTGTACGCCCGCCTCGTAGAGTGGAGGAGTGCAAACAGGAGGCCGGCCGCGGTGGCCGAGCGGTTCTAGGCGCTTCAGTCCGGAACCGCGAAACCGCTACGGTCGCAGTTTCGAATGCTGCCTCGGGCATGGATGTGTGTACTGTCCTTGGGTTAGTTAAGTTTAAGTAGTTCTAAGTCCTAGAGGACTGATGACCTCCAATGTTAAGTCCCATAGTGCTCAGAGCCATTTTAACCATTTGAAAAGAGGACGATGGTACCCTCAGTGGAACAGTGGGTGTTCGCTGTGTAAAGTTACGTGACAACAGAGTCGTGGAAATGTTGTGTGTGTTTTGAACAAGTCAAAAAAATTCCGAAACGTGCCCGCAAAGCGGAAAATGTGTCTGCAGTTCACCTGAAAATGCTTCAGATTCTTACTAAATCAACTCGACGTCTGTCGCAAGGGACCGGCATATCACGTTGATCATGCGGACGAGTACTCCATCTGGACCTGTTCTCCGGACCACTGTTATTTGTCCCGCCTTGTATTTAGCGAAAACAAATGATTTAAATTAATTTTACTTTAAAGTCCACTATAACGAACTCTCGTGAGAGAATCCAAGGATAAAACGTCCTTTTACAACTTCCTGGACTTCAAAATTTCCTTCTAGTTTACGCAGAGACCAGCTTTCCTCCGAATTCTTTCTTTTTTGGTGGAGGGGGGGAGGTTGCTGCGGTGTGGAGCGGCGGGGGAGAAGAGGGGGAGAAAGGAGGGGTGGTGGAAAAAAAGAAGGAAAAAACACCAGAATTCCAACTCCAGGCCGAAACGGATATCGTCCCACCCGTAGCTACAGCTGTGGAGGACTTATTTCTAACTGTGAAACTACGCCACGTATGAAGTGATTCACCGCTGGAATACGCTCCACCGGAACGTCTTATTCAGCGGATGATGATGGAGAGCTGTTTGCGGTCGCTGCTGAAAGCCGTAACGTCAGACTTATTGCTAACAAACTTGGTTTACGCTATGATTCAAACCGCCCTTGTCTATCTGTAAATGCGTTTGTCTGTCCGTATGTCTTAACATCTCAGCCCGGCACGTGCTCCAAGGTCTTACTGTCCATGTCTGAATGGTACTCACCAAGAAAACGAGTGATTCGAAACACGTCCGTCATTATTCACAATTCGTTCTAGATGTAAGTTGTTCAGGTTTTGTATGCCTTAATATTACAAAAAAATAAATACTTAGTTGACACCGTAACGATAGTGTGTAAATATCTACGATTCAGAAGTGAAAGTATACAGCCTAAGGTAATTATTATGAGCACTATGGGACTTAACTTCTAAGGTCATCAGTTCCCTAGAACTTAGAACTACTTAAACCTGACTAACCTAAGGACAGCACACACATCCATGCCCGAGGCAGGATTCGAACCTGCGACCGTAGCGGTCGCGCGGTTCCAGACTGTAGCGCCTAGAACCGCTCGGCCACTCCGGCCGTAGCGTTTTGTCGTCGTACTCTTTGGAATTTTGTCCACTGTGCACTAGTGTTGTTATAAAACTCGGTGTACTTTACCCAAAAGTTACAACCTTGCATCATTTTTATCGGTTCAGCTGGTGAGTTTTAAAAAAAGCCGGCTGGAGTGGCCGAGCGGTTCTAGGCACTACAGTCTGGAACCACGCGACCACTCCGATCGCAGGTTCGAATCCTGCCTCGTGCATGGATGTGTGTAGTGTCCTTAGGTTAGTTAGGTTTAAGTAGTTCTAAGTTCTAGTTGACTGATGACCTCAGAAATTAAGTCCCATAGTGCTCAGAGCCATTTGAACCATTTTTTAAAGAAAATACAGAGCTCTTCAGTATAAAACAGCATTCTAATCATTATTTTGTTCTCAGATATGATCTAGCTTATGGCCACGAGTCGAATCCGTAAAATCGAAAATCGTGGGGACACAGCTGGTTACTTATGGCCGACGCAAGTATAGAACTACTACTGGAGCAAACTCTATTCTTTTCTCTCTAAAATGAGTTCACGTTGCAAGAGCACTGCTCCTTTATTTGAGTTACTGAGCTTTTAATAGCTTTGACAGAAATTGTCGCTTATTTGCAAGCGATTGCCTCCTCATATATGTCATCGAATTCTAAGATATTTCACGTCAAAAAGTAGATAAACAGGAGATGAAAATAATTCTTGAGCTAACGGTATCGTACAATCATTTCTCTGTTAATGACAAATATTGCTGGGAGTTCGGTTATGTGACGAAATCTTGTATTAAGGAAAACTTACGTTGGTGGCTTGTTAACTTACATTTTACCCCTTAAGACATCTAGAACTTGTCATATACTACAAAAATGTGTCATATACCACAAGAATATGAACCCAAAATGGGAGTGTTTTCCAAAAGCAAAAGTTAAAAAACAGGTACTACGAGGCACGACAATAAAGTAATGAGACTGATTTTCTTTGCAAGATGTGGCAACACTGCTGGCTTGCGTAGGCACAATATCTTTGACCTTGGTCTATAAGCTGCTTGTAGTCCAAGCGGCACATCGATGCAACTACTCAGTCGTGAGTTGTGCTGTAATAAATTAGCACGTGTTTGTGTCTCTCGTCACAGAAATGGAACCGCATAATATTGCGAAACGGTATGCCATTTCTTTTTGCCTTAAATTGGGTGAAAACGCGACGACAACTTACTGTAAGCTTCAGAAGGCTTTTGGAGAGGAGGTTATGTCAAGACTCAAGATTTTCGTTGGCATAAAATGTATAGTGAAGGCAGAACGAATGTTGAAAATGAAGACCGCAGTGGACAGCTATCAGCCTCACGGACGGATGTCAACTTGGCCAGGGTGCGTGAACTCGTACGATCTGATCGAAGATTATCCGTGAAAATGATTGCAGAAGAATTGAACATCAATCGATAAACGGTTCGTCTAATAATAACTGAAGATCTTGGTGTGAGAAAGATTTGTGCAGAAATGGTCCCCAAAAATCTCACAGCACAATAGCGAGAAAAACACGGAAAAATGTGGCAGCCGATATGTTAGAGTAAACCGAAATCAATCCAGAACTGTTGAGCCATATTATCACTGGTGATGAAAGTTGGTTTCTTCAGTACGATCCAGAGACGAAACGCCAAAGTTCGCAATGGTGCTCAAAGGAATCACCCAGACCAAAAATGCTCGCATGTCAAAGTCAAATGTGAAATGCATGCTTGTGTGCTTCCTTGATTCCAAGGGAATTGTTCATAAAGAGTGGGTGCCTCCTGGACAAACAGTTAACCAACATTACTACAAAGAAGTTTTAGAAAGACTTCGTAGAAGAGTTCGTGTCCATGCCAACATTGCTGATAACTGGATTCTACATCACGATAATGCACATCCCATACTGCTCTGTCAGTACAGCAGTTTTTAACCTCAAAACAAATTTCAGTACTACCACAGCCACCTTATTCACCAGGTGTCGCTCCGTGCAACTTTTTTCTATTTCGAAGAGTCAAAACGGCAGTCAAGGGACACCATTTTCAAACAACACAAGATGTCCAAAAAGCTGTGACGAGGGTCTTGGAGGCTATTACAGAAAATGAGTTCCAGAAATGTTACCATCAATGGCAGAAGCGCTGGAGAAAGTGTGTGCAGTTAGAAGAGAACTAGTTTGAAGGATACAACACTAAACTTGAATAAAAGGGTAAGCAACATTTTTTTTCACATCAGTCTTATTACTTTATTATCGCACCTCGTATATCTTATAACTTGGTAAAATGAATTGAGGTAACTAGACACTGCTATATCCTACAAGAAATACACATGTAATAAAAATTATTTTCCAAAGGATTAAGGTAAGGGACATGCCATTATACTTTATTTCATGAACTAAGTGAAACGTGAGAGTTGGCAATACTCTCTTAGGATGTAAAGGTTGGCTGCAGCGCGCATACACAAGCTCTGGAATCTAAGATATTGTTGTCGCGCCTCGCTGCGCACGGATTAACTAGTGGCAGTTTTGAAGCCAGTGTAGGAGCCCGCCTGCTGTGGTACGCATATATGTTGGGCGAGGGGGTCGTCGCCGTGCTGCCGTACTGCCGTGTCCGCCAGCAGCGACACAGGATTTGGTATTTTGTTGATATTTTTTATAATTTGCAGCGCGCTGATTAAATTAAAGAAAAGGGTTTGCGTATGTGCGTAGCAGCAGACGGTAATTTTGATAATGATAGGAGTTGAATTCTTAAGGGAAACCAATGTTAGATTAAGTATTGATTTTTGTCATTGATTTCTTTTTGTAATTGCCAGGGAATTGTTTCACTATGTATTTAATTGAGAAGTATTTCAGTCTGTCTCAAGAGTTTGATTAACTTGCAATATTGCTTTAATGCCACTGGAGGCAGATTTACATACGAAGCGATTGTTCAAAGAGCTTCTAGCGTTTTGAATTGAATGAGAAAGATTTGCTTTCAGAATAAAGTTTTGAAAAAAAAAGGATTATGTGTTTGGGTTATCATTTATCGAGTTTAGATTTGACCAAACCTTTTCTCTTGAATTATATGTAGTTGTAGTAAGCAGCAGCCGCAGCAACAGCAGGAGCCGCCATACAGAACATGCATTGCACTCTGCATGAATAATAGGTTTTTTTATGTTTTTGTTTAATGGAGTGCAGCAGATCAAGCAGTGACAGCAGAAAAACCAAGTAAGTTATTTGTTGCGCACAGGACCAATAAAATAAAATAGAGTCCAGGCCATCTCTGTAATAGTAAAGTTAACAAGAGTACAGGCACGAGATTTTCAATAGAAAACACGAGATAAGAAGATAGAGCTCGCAACTTTCAAACGTATAAAAGTAATCAAACGTAAAGAGTATAGTCGCTGTCATATTATGGAAAAGGAGCGATTTATATGATTTCCAAAAAGGAATGGTCATTTGGTTTCTGACCAAGGGCGTAAGCATTTCTGAAATGTCTAAGTTTGTGAACTTTTCGCCATAGTTACAGTATACCGTGCAAGGCAGAATAGCGCTGTCCAACAGCGGCACCGAGGCAACTACTGTGCACCGCAGGCCACAGATGACAGGGGTGAATGGCGGGCGATGAGATGTGTACGCGAGAATAAACTGTTGACAAACTGGCTGTGCAGACGAACCAAGGAGCTACCAAACAGTGTCTCCCCAACGACCGTTCAGCGAAAGTTGCTGCGTATGGCCCTCCGCAGCAGGCGCTCGGCTCATGCTTCCGTGGTGACTGCTGTTCATCAGCGACGGAGGCTGGAATTTGCACGCAAGTACTGTTACTGGACGTCCACTGAATGGCGACCAGTTGCCTTTCCAGGCTAATCACGTTTTATGCTCAAGCGAACTGGAAGCAAAAAGTCGTCAGAAGGGTCCTGGCCGTAGGAGGGAGCATTGTGGCCTGGTGAATGTTTGCGTGGCGTTCTGCGGGTGATCTCGTCATTCTGAAAGACACAGTGGATCAACACACGTATACATCTATCCTAGGAGACCGTGTCCACCACTACATGCCGAGTATTTTTCATCGGCTTGATGGCATCTAACAGCAGGACAATGCAACTGGTCACACAGCTCGCAGTGTACTCGTGTGGTTCGAAAAGCAGCAGGGTGAGTATACCGTACTCCCTTGGTCATCAGACTCCCGCATCTCAACCAAATCAACTGTCTGTAAGACCACGTGTCGCGGCATGCATCTTCAACCGAGCAACCTAGTGTACCAGGGACTGGAGTCGGCATGGCTCCACAACCCTGTCGCTACCTTCCAGAGGCTCACTGGCTCTTTTCTTGCCCGTCTTGAAGCGCTCCATTCTCCAAAAGGAGATAACTTAGGCTTTTGACACGTGGTCACATTAATGTGACTGCGCAGCGAAAATCATTTAGAGATGTAGAGAAAATTATCTTCTTTGTGGCACAATATTGCTTTTTTCGCTTCTGGCGATCATTAGCCATTACGTATGACGTACTGAGTATTATTAGTTAAAATTTCATAGAAACAATCACAAATCTGTGAAGATACTACTTATGATAGCATCCTATCACTCGACAATATAGGACAATACCGAAACGATTGCGGAAATCTGCGAAGACAAAACCTACACGTTCATCTGCATGTAATTTTCCACTGAGTGGCTGCATTGTCATCATGGGTTTCTTTGGAATAGAGTACTTTTTTCTGAAACATTTGTCAAATATATGCTACACAAGAAAATGCGGTGGCATACGGTTATAAACTACTAGCTGAGTGCCCAGCATGCCCAGGTACGTATTTATTCCAGTCTACTTATTAGTCTACTTCCTCCTTCCCCCCCCCCCCTCACCCCCACCTCACTCGCCATTTTCTCCTTCATCTCCTCTCTATCCATCTCCTACTCCCCGTCTAATACCATAATACCATGCCTCCTCCACCTCTCTTCGTCAATCTCCTCTTCCCCTCTCTCTGCCTTTCTTCCACATCTCCCTGTTCATCTCCTCTTCTTTCCTTTCTGTGTCCTTCTCCTCCTATCTCTCCCCCCCCCCCCCACTCTCCCCTTTTCCATTTCCTTCTCCTCAACTCTGTCCACCTCCTCCTCCTATCTGTGCCTATCTCCTCCTTCCCCTTCGCTATCTATTCACATCTTACCCCTCCATTCTCTGGTGGGATTTACCCCTGTGGTATTTCTTTCCTGACAGTAAGTAATGTGAGAACCAGATTTTACTGCACTCATTCCAGGGGTTAAGGACGAGTATTTTACCCATGGCTTCCTCATACATACTTGTAAAATACATTATATGATCAAAAGTATCCGGACACACGAAAAAACACAGGTTTTTCATATTAGGTGCATTTTGCTGCCACCTAATGCCAGGTGCTCCATGTCAGTGACCTCAGTAGTCATTAGACATTATCTGAGAGTAGAATGGGTTGCTCCACGGAACTCACTGACTTCGAATGGGGTCAGGTGATTGGGTGTCACTTGTGTCATACGTCTGTACACGAGATTTCCACACTCCTAAACATCCGTAGCTCCACTGTTTCTGATGTGGTAGGGAAGCGGAAACGTGAACGGACACGTACAGCATAAAAGCGTACAGCCCGACCCCGTCTGTTGATCGACAGAGACCGCTGACAATTGAAGAGAGTCGTAATGTGTAATAAGCAGACATCTATCCAGACCATCACACAGGAATTCCAAACTGCATCAGTATCCACTGCAAGTACCATGACAGTTAGGCAAGAGGTGAGAAAACTTGGATTTCATGGTCGAGCGGCTGCTCATAAGCCAAACATCACGCCGTAGATGCCAAACGATGCCTCGCTTGGCGTAAATATTGGACGATTAAACAGTGGAAAAATGTTGTTTGCAGTGACGAATCACGGTATACAATGTGGCGATCCGATGGCAGGGTGTGGGTATGGCGAATGTCAGGTGAACATCATCTGCCAGATGTGTAGTGCCAACAGTAAAATTCGGAGGTGGTGGTGATATGGTGTGGTCGTGTTTTTCATGGAGAGGTCTTGCACCCATTGCTGTTTTTCGTGGTACTATCACAGCACAGGCCTATATTGATGTTTTAAGCACCTTCCAGCTTCCCGCTTTTGAAGAGCAATGGGGAGATGGCAACTGCATCTTTCAACATGATGGAGCACCTGTTCATAATGCGCGGCCTGTGGGAGATTGGTTACACAATAATACCGTCCCTGTGATGGACTGGCCTGCACAGAGTCCTGACCTGAATCCTATAGACCACCTTCGGGATATTTTGGAACATCGACTTCGTGTCAGGCCTCACCAACCGACATCGATACCTCTCCTCCGTGCAGCACTCCGTGAGGAATGGGTTGCCAATCCCCAAGAAAACGTGCAGCACCTGATTGAACGTATGCCTGCGAGAGTGGAAGCTGTCATCAAGGCTAAGGGTGGACCAACATCATATTGAATTCCAGTATTACCAATGGAGGGCGCCACGAGCTTGTAGGCTATTTTCAGCCAGGTGTCCGGATACTTTTGATCACATAGTGTATATTTCACATACATTTAACTTATTTCTCTCGAATCAGTGCACATATTTCACTTATGTCTGTAGCGAATTTCGCCTTGCAATTTATTTCTTGCAGCTGCATTTTTGTGATGTCTTATCTCCTGAAATATGTGCTATAAATTGACATAACTTTTTAGATACGTGCAGTTTTATATGTGGCTACTGCCTCCGTAATGTGTTTTGAATAGAATTAATAGTAAAGAAGTAATGAATTAAAACGTAATGCATGATGCGGCGCGCGCAGTCCGGAACCGCGCGACTTTTACGTTCGCAGGTTCGAATCCTGCCTCGGGCATGGATGTGTGTGATGTCCTTAGGTTAGTTAGGTTTAAGTAGTTCTAAGTTCTAGGGGACTGATGACCACAGATGTTAAGTCCCATAGTGCTCAGAGCCATGATGCGGCAATTTTTCATGAATCTCACGTTATTCCACCAGAACTGTGTCGTACAATGATATATTTTTCTAGGTACATTCAGTGACATGTGGATACTGCTTGTGAAATTTGTTGCAAATATAATTAATAGCAAAGAAATAATAAATTAAAACGTCCTATACGATGTCGCACTTTTTACGCATCTCTGTATTTGACGCCATATCTCCTAAACTGTGTTGTGCATGATATATTATTGTCGGTACATTCAGTGGGAGATGTGAATACTGTCCGCGGGAAGTGTTGCGAATAGAGTTAATAGCAACGATGTAATAAATTTAAACGTCTTGCACGACGCGGCAGTTTTTCGTGCGTTTCAGTGTTTACGACCTCATATCTCCTGAACTAAGTGTCATACGATGATATAATTATTTGTGGTATATTCAGTGGTATATGTGAATACCGTCTGAAAAATGTGTCACGAGTGCAGTATGTAGTAAAAGGGCAATAGATTAAAACGTAATGCTGCATGCGGTGGTTTTACTAAATGAACTGCGAAAATGTAGTAAGCGATCAACTTTTTTCCTTTCGTCGTTTTGTGGGGGTCGTCAGCGACGAAAAGTTTCTTAAAGGTTTAAAGTTACGTGTAACGTTTGTTGCAAGACGCTAAGTGGTCTCATTCCCAAATATTGAACGGCGAAAGTAAGGGTATTCGCGCGGCGTGAGCTACACTGCTTTTTCACTCCCTTCACCCCCTTCACTGGTGGGTTGTTCTTACCCTCAAAACGATTCCTTCTAAGACAGTAAGTGATAAGTACACGAAGTTTAATTGAAATCGATTAAGTGGTTTAGTAGGAGATATGGAACGTACATACGTATATGCATACATACATATACACGGTGTATCAAAAACACACCGACAAACTTCATAGAAATAATTTACAAATGTCTAGTAAACATGGGCTCTGAAATGCATACTTTAAAGAGATATGCGCACTTGTTCATCTTTTATACTATTAAACCGATCTCTTCTCTTGCAAGGTCTTTGATTTCCATGTTTCGGGAGGAGGAAGTATTGACCAAGACAAAAAGAGAATCTCTGGTAAACAAAGTGTCTAAAATACATACTTCAACAGCTTCGAGCACTTGATCTTTGCTGGTGTGAAATACGTCTCTTCTACTGAACAACTGCTCATAGCTCTATGTATTTGAGGTCCCATGTTTACTAGTAACTTTTTTTCTTGTTTTGGTCCGTACTACCGCCTCCCAAAATATGAAAAGCAAAGAGCTAGCAGTAGAAGAGATGTGTTTCACAGTATCGAAGATCAACAGGTGCTCATATCTCGTAAGCTATGCGCTTTAAGGCCGTTGCGATTAGATATTTTTGTTTTGCTGTAAGGAACCTGTTCGTAAATTTTGTCGGTGGTTTTATGGGACGCTCTGTACACGTACATCTGTTTTCATAATTTGTATGGATTTTGTTGCTCATTTTATGAAAGAAGGATAAGTTAACGACACTGACTGGCTTTTCAACTACAAAAAATGTACAAATTGAAAGGCCGCGGAAAAAAATCCTGTGTTTTGCATCATCTACATATGCTATGTTTTTAACGAATTCGAACTTGATATTGAGCCTGCAAGAATGCGATGAATCACGAAGATAAAACGACGTAAATTACAGTCGAAGCTCGATGTCGTAGAATCTAGACAGAATTAATTTTCCGTAGTTTTAAAACAGGATTGTTGTATAGCTTAATCGTTTTTCTAATAATCATGTAAGCATAAACGATGATCGAAGGCTAGCAACTATGAAAATGTCAATCAATGACTCCAAAATTAGTCTGCGCCCTGAGGAAGCCCTGCGACAAGCTCAAAATATACTTTATTTGTACTACCCTAAAAAGAAAAGTTGTAGTTCAATGTTGTTACCAAAAATCTCGAGAAGTTCTAGACCGAGCCACTTCAGATTATTATATGATACTCTAATAAACGTTTGGATAGGTAAAGGCCACACGTTTTTTTTTTAATATACAGAAAGTTCTAGATCGATTCCCTTAAAAATTTTACATTCTCTAATAAACATTCGGACATACAAAGCTACATATTTTTAATATATACTTGACTTAAATGTAAAAATACAAAATCTATACTTCTATATTAATAGATGTCGTAGTTTAACGCTTTTGCCAAAAGTCTCGGTAAGTGCTTGAACTACTTACTTCTGATATTTACACGACGCCCTAATAAACATTCGGACAGGCATTGGTTGCAAAATTTTTAAGTATATCTAATATATAAATATATATTTAAGATATAAAAGGGAAACGTTGTTTTTGACTAACTTACATTAAATCGTTACATGGAACTGTACTAACATTCAACCGGAAATTGTTTATACATTTTTTAAACAAGAATGAACGGATCTTCTGGTAACATCGACTGCAAAAAAGAAAATGCTATGCTGTGAAAATGCGCGGGTTTCTTGTATTTCTCGCAGTCAGCTTTAATTTAGATATCAGCGCATTTAAACCATTACACAAACTGTTTCATGCAGAAATATATTTTTCACCTTATGTATACTTTTCTTCAAAAATTTTACACATGACAACGTGCTGTTTTGTTTTCTTCGTCCAGTCAGTTTGAAGAGGAAAGAGCAATGTTGTAATTATGGCTTATCGACTTATGGTTACAATAGAACTGTGAAGTCTGCATCATACGAAACTTTGCAATCCTACCTGTTCACAGATTAAGACTATGAGAAATACTAACATTATTATCCTCACATATCCAGCAGCTAGAGAGGTCTCCCTGTACCCCTTTATATTATTGATTCCAACTGATCTACCCATCCATTTTTAGTAACTTCGTTTCCCAATAGAGGTTTCATTAGCAATAACGATAAAGAAGACTCAAGGTCAGAGGAGGAGGAGATGGACAGCGAGAGGGGTAAGGTGGGCGGGAGGAGATGGACAGGAGATGGACAAAGAGAGGAGGAGGAGGTGATGGACAGAGAGAGGGAAGAGAAGGAGTTTATGACCCATATACTGTTGCCATTCATGTTACTTTTAGTGATTGTGGGTTCGCTAGTTTTAGTATATTAGCAGTCCAAGTGTATGTCCATGTGTGTGTGTGTGTGTGTGTGTGTGTGTGTGTGTGTGTGTACATGAGAAAGTAGAAGACCGTCTGCTTTCAGAGCACCTGCGTGATGAGAGAGAGTGTTCTGTTCAGCCTGCAGCCATGCTCACACTGAGAATCCGACGAAAGTGTTTTCCCATGGCGTGAGAGTGTTTCCCAGCAACAAGAGAGCACGTGGGCAAGGCGCCTGCGGACCGTTACACACAGCTGCCGAAGATCCCAAACTCCCTCGGTCCTTCCGGAGTCTGGAGGAAGTGGTGACAGTTAAGCTCATCAATAGTGCCTCGTCCCAACTGTCAGGCAGCAGCAGCCTTCTTGGAAGGTCTCCGAACACTCACGCCTGGAGCACAGACGATGTTCTAAACCGATGACGTCGGATCTGTGTGATGCTCGGCTGAAATATCCTGAAGTTGAGCTAGCGTAGGTTTCTTGGACTTGTGAGACGTGCGCTATGCAGATGAAAGGCAGTTTCCAGCAAGTACAATGTGTGTGTGTGTGTGTGTGTGTGTGTGTGTGTGTGTGTTCGTGAAATGCGTATAGGGATCTTCTTTTTATTGTAGACGAAATTCAAAGAAACCTGGGCGACAACTAGACAGTTACCTTACCGGATATGAATCTGGACGAGCACTATGAGGACAACAAACAACTCGTGGTTTGTAATTATTTTATTATAGTTTGTTTCTTTTTTGTTGTGTATGTGAAGTGGTTTACTCTTCTTAAACCTTCGTGTATGTCTGTGTTGTAATGTGAACCTGAATAATGCAAATAGTGTGCTGTCAGATAAAATGAGTCGCCAGATCCAGTCCTAAACCGATGACGTCGGGTCTGTGTGGTGCTCGGCTGAAATTTCCTGAAGCTGAGCTAGCGTATGTTTCTTGGACCTGTGAGACGTGCGCAATGCAGATGGAAGGCAGTTTCCAGCAAGTACAGTGTGTGTGTGAGTGTGTGTGTGTGTGTGTGTGTGTGTGTGTGTGTGTGTGTGTGTTTGTGGAATGCGTATAGGGACCTTCTTTTTATTGTAGACGAAATTCAAAGAAACCTAGGCGAAAACTAGACATTTACCTTACCGGATATGAATCTGGACGAGCACTATGAAGGACTAGAGCTGAGCTGTCGAAGACTTCGTAAGAGAGTCGTAGATTTCACTATACTGCAACAAACAACTCGTGGTTTGTAATTATTTTATTACAGTTTGTTTCTTTTTTGTTGTGTATGTGAAGTGGGTTACTCTTCTTAAACCTTCGTGTATGTCTGTGTTGTAATGTGAACCTGAATAATGCAAATAGTGTGCTTACGTAAACGCTGTCTGATAAAATGAGTCGCCAGATCCATCTAAAACTATGTAATGCTTTGAAATTAAATTCTAGCAAAATAATTAGAAAAAAGTAAAATCTGTATACTAAATAAGCTATCCTGATAAATTCTGTATTGTGCAGTGGGGTGAGCAGTGGTATAATGCGTGAAATCACAATGCTTGTGTTAATGTTCCGAATACAAAAGTAATGCTTTACTGTATGGTTAAATGATGTTGGTGTCCTCTTGGGTAAAATATTTCGGAGGTAAAATAGTCCCCTATTCCGATCTCCGGGCGGGGACTACTCAAGAGGACATCTTTATCAAGAGAAAGAAAACTGGCGTTCTACGGATCGGAGCGTGGAATGTCAGATCCCTTAATCGGGCAGGTGGGTTAGAAAATTTAAAAAGGGAAATGTAGAGGTTAGCATATTCAGAAGGATATAGGCTCCAGTACGTACTAGGAGATGAAGCAGCTTGCACAGGATAGAGTGGCATGGAGAGCTGCATCAAACCAGCCTCAGGACTGAAGACCACAACAACAACAGAATTAAATACAAAATTACAAACCGAATTTTGAAAAAATAAATATCCAAAACGTTTCAGTGAAAAAGCTCTGTAAATTTATGCACGCAAACTGACTAAATAAAATTCCAAACCCGCAATGATATACGCGCGAACACATAACACTGCTCTGTAGGAATAAGAATGCCAGCAGAAAGAGAAGAGCTGCATTCAACGTTATCTTCTCTGAACGTGATAATAATTTGGACTGCGAACGATTTTAAAATGTGCTAGCTCCAACGTTAAACTGGCTCTAACAAATTTTCATAACTTGCCTTGCGGCAATGTAAGCCCGATACTGCTCGATAGTGGTGAAAATTAGAATGCAGCGTAGCAGCAACCCAGTTAAATGTAAACCTCATCAACTGCAATCCAAGGAAAAGCAGCTATGCTATACTGCTGTGCACATCATGCTTTATTTTGAGTGGCTGTGTTCCGCTCAATACAATGCACGACACATAATTTAAAAAAAAGTTCGAACGGTGGAAAAAAACTCAGCTTACTGAACGAATGAAAAGACACTAGACTTCAAAACTGTATTATGAACCTCATTTCTTAACAATTAAAGTCATCTTTACAAAAATAATTTCTTATAAAAATCTGACTCTCCTGTGAAATTAGTTAATGAAGTGGTACAGGAGTGATAGATCTATAACTCTGAGCCCAATCACGTCTCAACAGTCGAACTAACTGACACCAACCACCGGCCGGTGTGGTCGAGCGGTTCTAGGCGCTTCAGTCTGGAACCGCGCGACCGCTACGGTCGCAGGTTCGAATCCTGCCTCGGGCATGGATCTGTGTGATGTCCTTAGGTTAGTTAGGTTTAAGTAGTTCTAAGTTCTAGGGGACTGATGACCTCAGATGTTAAGTCCCATAGTGCTCAGAGCCATTGAAACCATTTTTTGACACCAACCAACGAAGAAAAAATTATGCTAAATATTAATCTTCTCGAACTCATATAAATTACGCGCGAGCAAACAATGCAGTGACCACATTATCTGAATATCTTCACACTTCTGAAATCAATCATTACAGAATCATATTTCGAAAAAGCAACATCCTCTGCATTTGCATTTCTGTGTTCCGCTATCTACTTCCAGACCGCTCAGCAGCGTGACCAACAGGCGACTCTGTCACTTACTTCTCACTGAAAGCTATACTGACATAGGCAATGCTACTGACAACGAAAGAACATCCTGCTTGTACTCGGAACCCCTGTGGCGTAACATATCGAGTATTGAACACTTCTGCTTGAAAAAATCCAGTGTAAAAGTACGAAGTATGGCGCATCGAATAAGCAGTAGGCTCACATCACTTTCACTGAATACTAAAAATAAGCCAGAAGGCTTACAAACAGCCCAGTTGAATCTGGCTCTCAACCATCAAGTCGCTGTTGCCTGTTGTATGGTGGTACCGGTAAACGACCGATGGCAACTCGATATCTCAATCCAGCCTCCAACAATCTAGTCATAAGGTTCGTGATGGCACTCTGCCTGTAACGTACGCCCCCATTTCATCTGTAAGCATCCGCCTTCTCGTCACAGCCAGTTGAACGAATCTGCTACATTCTCGTGACACAGTACTTGTGGCAGAACTGCTGCGTACTTCTTCCGTGTACGCTGCTTTCCTGATTCCATATGGTCGTCACTCGTAATGCAGTCAACGCACTACAACCACCTCTATATGCGATCCATCGGTACGATGCTCCCAAGTCTCTCTCATGCAACTGATTTCCACCTGTTTCAAACTAAAACGTCGTATAGCTAGGGCCTTCCGTTGGATAGACCGTTCGCAGGGTACAAGTCTTTGGATTTGACGCCACTTCGGCGACTTGCGCGTCGATGGGAATGATATGATGATGATTGGGACAACACAACACCCAGTCCCTGAGCGGAGAAAACCTCCGATCCAGCCGGGAATCGCGTCTGGGCCCTTAGGATTGACATTCTGTCGCGCCGACCACTCAGCTACCGGGGGCGGGTCCCTTTGTTAAAAAAAGACAAACAAAAATAACCGTGAGTACTTTGCGGAAGTGGCGCAACTGCTGTAGTTGGCAGACCCTTCTGGCGTGGTTCAACACTATTTTTATAAACAAGCGAAACGTCTTTGCAGTTATCCCTTGTAGCTTTAAAAAAGTCCATTCCAGACATGGATCGAAAATGATTAATAGGCTATGAAATGCCTATACTAAATACATGATGTTTTTTGAGCAGGATCCATCTCTACTAGCTATGTAATCTCTACTAGCAATGTAACGACATTCAGTATCTGAAAGGCGCTTACGAGCAAACCTTACGCCGGGCTGTAGTCACGTGACTGCTGGAATCGATCTGTCCGCCAGTCCAAAAAGGTTCGCCACTGGGTTCATAAAAAAGAGATAGAAGTTAAATTGAGATGTTCAAATCGCGTGTCACATTGGTTTGAACGTCGGCTATGTCGTTAAAGCGTTGACCATACATGTGAAATTTTTTTTTCCAAGAATTAAAAAATGTTACTCGTTGCCAAGTCGAGTGAATGTAGAGGGTGGTTGAGCACTGGCATTGTATTTTCGGTAGAAACTGGACTACCACTGCAGCTCTGTGAGCAGGCCTATTGTCGTGCAGCAATAAGAAATCCATGTCATCGCCCCCCCCCCCCCACCCGGCCAGACCACTCTTGCGGACGACCACTCTAAATCCTCTTTCACAATCGTTCCATCAAACCTAAGTGGTACTGTGAATTTACAGTAGTGTCTGCTAAATTTGAGGTCGGACGCCCTACCTCTCGTTGTCCTCAAGCAACACCTGTCCAGCTTTTCAAACGTTTAAACCAATGAAACACTTGTGTACGAGTTTTCATGGACTAATATCTCCGAAGCTCTTTTACCGAATAAAACGTGAAATCTAATCACTACTCGTTGCCCCATTACGATTTGTGGCATAACAACGTTGACACACTGTGGCGACACTCGTACTACTTAACATCGCCTGCTCACGACTAACTGGTCGAATGCGCAATTTCTTTCTTCACATTCGAGGTTTTAGGACAGCCTGCAACTGTGTCATTCATGATTTAAATAATGAAAAACTGCACCAGTTATTTATTTTTTCATCCTTAGCGCAACTGTTTTCGAGAATTTATTCTGTTTTTCAGGTGCATTTGTTTACATTAATATATTTGGTGGTGTCTGCGTGGGAGATCTTCTGCATCTCTTGCGCTGTAGATGAGAGGATATAAGGTATGGTGCCTCGTCCATTGCACAAAATCTCACGTACACGCAAATCATCACTTACACTGATTGTTTCAGTAATCAAAACATACTACAAAGGTACTACTGTATGGCAGTGTCGTAATACCTTTGTAGCATGTTTTGATTACTAAAACAAACAGCGTAAGTGATGATTTGCGTGAATGTGAGATTCTGTGTAATGGCGGATGAACCCCACACATACCCTCAAAAAGACATACAGTCGAAGAGAGACAGACAATCACACTTGCTAACACCACCAAAAACGCTCATTGTTGTTGTTGTGCTCTTCAGTCCTGAGACTGGTTTGATGCAGCTCTCCATGCTACCCTACCTTGTGCAAGTTTCTTCATCTCTCAGTACCTACTGCAACCTACATCCTTCTGAATCTGCTTAGTGTATTCATCTCTTGGTCTCCCTCTATGATTTTTACCCTCCACGCTGCCCTCCAATGCTAAATTTGTGATCCCTTGATGCCTCAGAACATGTCCTACCAACAGGTCCCTTCTTCTCGTCAAGTTGTGCCACAAATTCCTCTTCTCCCCAATTCTATTCAGTACCTCCTCATTAGTTATGTGATCTACCCATCTAATCTTCAGCATTCTTCTGTAGCACCACATTTCGAAAGCTTCTATTCTCTTCTTGTCCAAACTATTTACCGTCCATGTTTCACTTCCATACATGGCTACACTCCATACAAATACTTTCAGAAATGACTTCCTGACACTTAAATCTATACTCGATGTTAACAAATTTCTCTTCTTCAGAAACGCTTTCCTTGCCATTGCCAGTCTACATTTCATATCCTCTCTTCTTCGACCATAATCAGTTATTTTGCTCCCCAAATAGCAAAACTCCTTTACTACTTTAAGTGTCTCATTTCCTAATCTAATACCCTCAGCATCACCCGACTTAATTCGACTACATTCCATTATCCGCGTTTTGCTTTTGTTGATGTTCATCTTATATCCTCCCTTCAAGACACCATCCATTCCGTTCAACTGCTCTTCCAAGTGCTTTGCTGTCTCTGACAGATTTACAATGTAATCGGCGAACCTCAAAGTTTTTATTTCTTCTCTCTGGAGTTTAATACCTACTCCGAATTTTTCTTTTGTTTCCTTCACTGCTTGCTCAATATACAGATTGAATAACATTGGGGAGAGGCTACAACCCTGTCTTACTCCCTTCCCAACCACTGCTTCCCTTTCATGCCCCTCGACTCTTATAACTGCCATCTGGTTTCTGTACAAATTGTAAATAGTCTTTCGCTCCCTGCGTTTTACCCCTGCCACCTTTAGTATTTGAAAGAGAGTATTCCAGTCTACAAATGCTAGAAACGTAGGTTTGCCTTTCCTTAATCTTCCTTCTAAGATAAGTCGTAAGGTCAGTATTGCCTCACGTGTTCCAATATTTCTACGGAATCCAAACTGTTCTTCACCGATGTCGGCTTCTACCAGTTTTTCCATTCGTCTGTAAAGAATTCCTGTTAATATTTTGCGGCTGTTACTTATTAAACTGATAGTTCGGTAATTTTCACATCTGTCAACACCTGCTTTCTTTCTTTGGGATTGGAATTATTATATTCTTCTTGAAGTCTGAGGGTACTTCGTCTGTCTCATACATCTTGCTCACCAGATGGTAGAGTTTTGTCAGGACTGGCTCTCCCAAGGTCGTCAGTAGTTCTAATGGAATGTTGTCTACTCCGGGGGCCTTGTTTCGACTCAGGTCTTTCAGTGCTCTGTCAAACTCTTTTGCAGTATCGTATCTCCCATTTCATCTTCATCTACATTCTCTTCCATTTCTATAATATTGGCATCAAGTACATCGCCCTTGTATAGACCCTCTATATACTCCTTCCATTCTTCTGCTGTCCCTTCTTTGGTTAGAACTGGGATTCCATCTGAGCTCTTAATATTCATACAAGTGGTTCTCTTTTCTCCAAAGGTCTCTTTAATTTTCCTGTAGGCAGTATGTATCTTACCCCTAGTGAAACAAATATACTTGAAAATGAGAACAAATTCTCGAAACCCGTTGTGCTAAGCATGAGCAAATAAGTAATTGGTGCAGTACAGTTCTGTACTATTTTATTAATGAATGCACGTCTGTTTCTTATAACTGCTGCTGAAGCTGCTACCATAGTTACTGCGCCGACGTCGGTTGAACACCAGGAATGAAATCTGTCTCGGAACGTTTTAGACGGACACTGTATATTGGCGACAAATACTGCGTTCCGCACAACGGCTTAGCCACTCCGTAGAGACTGCTAGTACATGGTGCTGACGAGGACAGTATAAGACACCGTAGTCAGGTCGTAACCACACATTCGTAATTAGGCCTATCTCGTTTGCGGACGCATGGCTACTGGAACGTTTTTACTTCCATTACCGTATACTTTCCCTCATACCAGTTTCGCTGGTAATGTTGATACAGTCGTTAGAATAGGGAGAGGAGCAAACGATATCGGTACTCTGTGTAGCTTTGCCATCATACACAGTGCGCTTCTGTACGGTATGGAGCTGTTAATGTACACTACTGGCCATTAAAATTGCTACACCAAGAAGAAATGCCGATGATAAACGGGTATTCGTTGGACAAATATGTTATACTAGAACTGAAATGTGATTACATTTTCACGCAATTTGGGTGCGGAGACCCTGAGAACTCAGTACCCAGAACAACCACCTCTAGCCGTAATGACGGCATTGAGTCAAACAGACCTTAGATGGCGTGTACAGATACAGGTGCCCATGCAGCTTCAACACGATACTACAGTTCATCAAGAGCAGTGACTAGCGTATTGTGACGAGCCAGTTGCTCGGCCACCATTGACCAGACGTTTTCAATTGGTGAGAGATCTGGAGAATGTGCTGGCCATGGCAGCAGTCGAACTTTTTCTGTATCCAGAAAGGCCCGAACAGGACCTGCAACATGCGGTCGTGCATTTCCTGCTGAAATGTAGGGTTTCGCAGGGATCGAATGAAGGGTAGAGCCACGGGTCGTAACACATCTGAAATGTAACGTCCACTGTTCAAGGTGCCGTCAATGCGAGCAAAAGGTGACCGAGACGTGCAACCAATGGCACCCCATACCACCATGCCGGGTGATACGCCAGTATGGCGATTACGAATACAAGCTTCCAATGTGCGTTCATCGCGATGTCGCCAAACACGGATGCGACCATCATGATGCTGTAAACAGAACCTGGATTCATCCGAAATAATGGCGTTTTGCGATTCGTGCACCCAGTCCGTCTTTGAGTACACCATCGCAGGCGCTCCTGCCTGTGATGCAGCGTCAGGAGTGGTCTCCGAGCTGATAGTCCATGCTGCTCCAAACGTCGTCGAACTGTTCGTGCAGATGGTTGTTGTCTTGCAAACGTCCCCATCTGTTGACTCAGGGATCGAGAGGTGGCTGCACGATCCGTTACAGCCATGCGTATAAGATGCCTGTCGACTGCTGGTGATACGAGGCTGTTGGGATCCAGCACGGCGTTCCGTATTACCCTCCTGAACCCACCGATTCGATATTCTGCTAACAGTCATCGGATCTCGACCAACGCGAGTAGCAATGTCGCGATACGGTAAACCGCAGTCGCGATAGGCTACAATCCGACCTTTATCAAAGTCGGAAACGTGATGATGCGCATTTCTCCTCCTTACAGGAGGCATCACAACAACGTTTCACCAGGCAACGCCGGTCAACTGCTGTTTATGTATGAGAAATCGGTTGGAAACTTTCCTCATGTCAGCAATTTGTAGGCACCGGCGCCAACCTTGTCTGAATGCTCTGAAAAGCTAATCATTTGCATATGACAGCATCTTCTTCCTGTCGGTTAAATTTCACGTCTGTAGCACGTCATCTTCGTGGTGTAGCAATTTTAATGGCCAGTGGTGTAAATACTTGGAAGCAGCCGGCGGAGCCGAGAGATTAGCAGGTAATATGTACACAGTCCCCCATTCAGACATTCCTACCCGGCTTTCACGCCGGTGGCGTCCGGGCACCCCGCGGAGGTGCGGGGGTGTTCTGCGCCCGCCACGACCTAGCCTCGCGGTGATCCGAACGGCGCATGCGCGCGCACGCCGCGCCGCGACACGCTGCATTCCTGGCGCCTCGCCTCCACGACTCGGCAAACACGAGGCCGCCACAAAGGCGCATTCCACGCGACGCGCCACCCCCGGTCCACTGGGTGCTCGCGCCCGCGTGGGGAGATTACGGTGGACGTGCGCCTCCCTCTCTGCCACTGGCTGGTCGCAACTTGCTCTACACGGCAAATCAGTGTGAGGCATTCCCAACGACAGGCTCTTTAGAGTGTAGCGTAAACAGCGCGCAATAGCAAAAATTGATGAAAATACCCTCACGTACATCCGCATCTACATACAGAACATGGGCAAAGATATCGAAACACCAGAAACACGACACGTTAGAATGTCTAATACAGAATATGGAAACCGTTGGCATTCAGAGCAGCTTCCAGTAATCTCGAAATGGATAAATGCAGGTCCTGTATGGTTTTAAAGAGACTTTTATCCCATTCTTCCTGCAAAATAGTGACAAGGTCAGGCTTACAAAACATTCGTTCGACCTATACTGCTTATCAGTGTGGGATCCGTACCAGGTCGGGTTGACGGAGGAGATAGAGTAGGTCCAAAGATGAGCGGCGCGTTTCGTCACAGGGTTATCTGGTAAGCGTGATAGCGTTACGCAGATGTTTAGCAAACTCAAGTGGCAGACGCTGCAAGAGAGGCGCTCTGCATCGCGTTGTAGCTTGCTGTCCAGGTTTCGAGAGGGTGCGTTATTGGATGAGGTATCGAATATATTGCTTCCCCCTACTTATACCTCCCGAGGAGATAACGAATGTAAAATTAGAGAGATTCGAGCGCGCACAGAGGCTTTCCGGCAGTCGTTCTTCCCGCGAACCATACGCGACTGCAACAGGAAAGGGAGGTAATGACAGTGGCACGTAAAGTGCCCTCCACCACAGACCGTTGGGTGGCATGCGGAGTATAAATGTAGATGCAGATGTAGAGATGATGATGGAGATGGATCGATAACTTTCTCTCCAAAGTACACCACAAAGGTTCAACAGTAGGCTATAGAGATCTGCTGACTGTGATGGGCAGGGCAGATGCGACAGTTCATCCTCGTGCTCACAAAACCACTCCTGGATGATGCGAGTTGCTCATAAGGCTAGTGCTTGATTATACCAGCTGTGCGAATAGTGGCCCTGTCTTCTTGGAACACAGCACCGCCACTTGGGAGCAAATATTGTACCGTGGGGTGGACAAGAACAGCCGAAATGTTCACACATACCTTGGCGGTGATGCCACCTTGCCGACTAACCATGAGGCCTATGGAATAACACACCCTGGCTGCCCAAATCATCAACGATACCCCGCCCTGTTTCATTCTTGCGACGTAAACTCACAGAAGTTGGAAAGAGTGTGAAACATGACTCGTCAAAAATGGCTCTAAGCACTTAACATCTGTGGTCATCAGTCTCCCAGACTTCCAGACTTAGAACTACTTAAACCTAACTAACCTAAGGACATCACAGACATCTGTGCCCGAGGCAGGATTCAAACCTGCGACCGTATAGCAGCAGCAGCGTGGTTCAACACTGAAGCGCCTAGAACCGCTCGGTCACAGCTGCCGGCTCATGACTCATCCGACCAAAGGACTTCCATTGCTTCAGAGCGCGGGTTTCACGGCTTCGCCACTACATTTTCGTGCTTCAGGCATTTGCATTACTGTCTTGTGGTTTTAGAATTTCAGCTCGCTGTGCAATTCCCAGCTTACGGAGCAGTCTTAGTGTTGCTTTGGTGGGCTCATTGTTCACGAGTACGACATTCAGTTCTGCAGTGACTTCTGCAGCTTCTGTCCCCTTACTTTTCGTCACAATCTGTCACGATCACTCGATACATTCGTTGTGACTTAGCCGATGATGTCTTTCGCTTTCCCTGTATGCAGTGTCAATCTTCGCTGCGGCGCCTCTTGAAACATGAAACACCTCGGCTACCTTGTTACAGAAGCACCCACCATATGACCGCCAACAATTTTCCCACGTTCGAATTCACTGAGCTGCGACAAATGCGCTCACAACTACACAGAATGCTGTTCTGACCACGGTTGATACTTGAAACGTACTGAGGACATTGCGCAGATGCCGTTCATGGTGGAATCCAACAGTGCAATCTACAGGCTTGGCTAACATCTACATTTATGTTCAAGCATGCGTTTCTTGCGGTGCTCCAATATTTTCGTCCAAACCTGTACGTTCTCTATAAAAGCAAAGCACTTGGCCAGATAGGAGTCGCTTATATCCTTCTGTCACAAAACCGCTGCCCAAAATTGTAGAACCTGTTCTAGATATGTTCTCTATAGATATATGGCTAGTCATACACAGTGTTTTTCAACTCCAAACAGGTTGTATGTTTTTGGATAGGATCCGCCTTAGGAAAACACATTTTTGTTTTTTTGCTAAGGGCGGACCCTATCCAAAAACATATATATTGTTAAAGCAAACACGGAAGAAAAGAGCTTCAACCCCAAGATGATCATCCAAAGAGATTATTAATGACCCTTTACCATGTTATAACACCTCGACTCGTGTATCGGTTGATGGCGCAGAAGAAAAGAACTTCTGAGTGTCATGTTTGAAACACATGCTCTGTAAGGTGATGAAGATTGCTAGGAGTAGGCTGATATGAAAATATTCGTCTTGCCATCGCATCTCAGACATGCCTTATGGATGAGAAGTTTGACCACTGGGTAGGCTAGTCAAGAATCTGTACAAATTCAAATGGCTCAAAGTACTATGGGACTTAGGACCTGAGGTCATCAGTCCCCTACACTTAGAGCTACGTAAACCTAACTAACCTACATATACATCCATGCCCGAGGCAGGATTCAAACCTGCGACCGTAGCAGCCGCGTGGTTCCGGACTGAAGCGCCTAGAACCGCTCGGCCACAACGGCCGGCCAAGAATCTGTACAAGGGTCTGTACATTCCTCAAGGCTAATGTGGTGTGAACTGCAGTGTGGGGTCGTGCAATGTTACACTGGAATATACAGTTCGGTACCATGGTGATGAATGGTATCATAACAAGGTTTACCATCCTTGCCACATACTGGGGAGCATTCAATCACCTCGCACCTACTACCAGAGCAGTCCTTCTGTCGTATCCAATAGCTCCCCTCATCATGATTCCAACGTGTATGTACACATGTATATTCCGCAAGCTGTTGTACAGTGTAAGGCGTGGAGTACATAGTACCAACGTTATTGAGAATCGTTCGTACTCCATTCACGTAATAAGCGAGAGAAATAAAGATTGTGTGTGAGCCTCCGTACATGCCTCTAATCTCTCATTATTCGTGCGCGAATTATAAGTTATTCGTACTTTGGTAGGCTCAGTCTTCATCGGATGCAGGATATGAAAGTTTCCCTTCGAGATGCCCTGTAATTATCCAGAACCCTTCTACAGCTCTATGTCTCCTTTCGTCTTCCTTAACTCTGATTTCACGTGATCGTCCCACTTCATATCGCTTCTTATTATTACCTCTCAATACTTACACCATGTGTAGTGTCGAATATGTTCGCCAGCAATCTTGTAACCAGTTACTATCATGCTTTTTCTCTTTGTTATAGGAATTATCTTACACACTGCACAAAAGGTATCATTTTTCTAACAACCCCGATTGGTCTCCGGTTGTGACGCCTAAGATTGAAATTTGGCTCACAGGTGCGTATATCCTTCCTCTATAATTGTGCAAAAGCTCGGTGTCTACGACGCTGTCAGCGGACTCGGCGACACTTCGAACAGCAAGGCGTAGACACATGCGAGTAAAAGGCAATGATTTAAATTTTTCTAAATTTTGTAATAAAATGCAGAAACCCTCGGAAATTTTCTTGAAGAGATTTATGAAATCCCCGGAAAAAATAAATCTGAATGGTCAGACGGGGATTTGAATCTGCGTCCTCTGTCATGAGAGTGCACTACCTCATTGGAGCGCCACATCGCTCTGTCCCCTTCAAAGATACTACGAGGCTTGCGATGAAGTGGGCAACACCATTCTGTACCGATATTTCACCTGGAGAAACGGGACAAGAGAAGACGACTGCTGTAGCTTAACACTGACTGATCTGCATCAAATCACATTCCTACGTGTAAAACGTGCTATACTTACTTCTAATCTTGTGGATAACTGTGATATTCAGATAAGACATAACCAACCGAGGAAATACTTGTTTCTATTTCAAATAGCGACTAAAGAAATGGATACGGTAAAATTCGTTGTAAATAAGAATAAAGAATAAGGTAAAATACAAATATGAAGGAAAAGGTACAGCGACACACATGAGGTTTGAGTTGAATGTTCCAGGAGAGAGAGAGAGAGAGAGCGCGCATGAGAGTGGGAGAGGGAGGGAGGGAGGGAGGGAGGGAGGGAGGGAGGGAGGGAGAAGATGAACCGGACCGTTACGTACCTGGCACCGACCCCGCTACTTCCTCGTCACCAGCCACATAAAACTGCCACGGATCCTTTTCTTTTTTCCTTGAAAGGGATGGTGGGCTATTGTAACTCTCCGGCCTTTTCTGCGACACGAGCCACCACCGCAGGTCAACCGGCGATGGGGATTAAGAAAATTCCAGCACAGGCGAGGACCGAAACCCACTAGCATTTGTCTTGGAGCCGACCGCGGCTGTACGTGCAACTCCATGTTGACACATGATTTCAGTAGCGCAATTTATGGAGGGGACGCTTAGGTTATGGGAAATACTGTAAAAGCAGCGTAATAATATTGACATATGTCCATTGGAGTTTTGTGGCAAGAGAATGAGTACCGTGTTATATGCGAGGTTGACCGTCTTTCCATTTACTAACGACGATTCTGCATAGAAAGAAGAAAGAGTGGAAGCCTGATGTCATGGAAGAATTGGAGATCTTTAAACATAATGACCAGTAAAGATGGTCTCATTTTAGATAGACTACTACAGTTGATGATGTTTGGTTTGTAGGGCGCTCAACTTCGCGGTCATCAGCGCCCGTACAAAGTCCCAATTCTTTTCACACTCCAGTTTCTTACGTAGTCCAATCTAGTCACTATCACGAATGATGATGATGATGAAATGATGAGGACAACACAAACACGCAGTCCCGGGGCAGTGATAATCCCCAACCCGGCCGGGAATCGAACACGGGACTCCGTGATCCAGATGCAGCAACACTAGCCACTAGATCACAAGCTGCGGCCTACTACAGTTGAGAAACAAAAATCTCTATAACACGTTTATGCCGTTACACGTAACTGCATGGCAGTTTGGCTCATGCAGCTTTTCGCTTTCATTTCGGAATCGTTGTTTTCCCTTTACTTAGAGGGCTCTGTATTTCCTTACTGATGGTGTCTAAATGAAAAGTAGTAGTAATTACGTAACCACTGCAGCAGGTAAGCTTTACATTCAATTCTGGTTAAATCCCTTCGATTTGAGCGCTTCCTCTATAGCCTGAAGTGAACGAGGGCGTGAGAACTTTGAAAAATAGTCCTGATTGGTGGAACAGGCAATGGAGTTTGTAATTGAGTACCACTTTGTAATGTAAATTGAAATAACAATATCATCATTTTTGGTGAGCATACGATTCTTCAACTTAATTGTCCGTCGGTGTTTGGCAGAAAAACATAATAAGAATCAAATAATAAAAAAATCGTATAATTGTGTAGTATCTCCTTCTGACTTAACTTGCCTTATCTGTGGTTACGACAGTCAATTGTCGCCTGATATTGACTTGAGGTACCGAAAACCATCTAGAAGGAAAGTAAATATGATTGCAGAACTCCAAGAAACTGAACCTTTTCGTCTTGTTACTTTTTGTTAGATGCTTTAGTAAGACGGCTGTATACACTGCAACCTCTATGCCACAGCATGTTTCAGTTTTTTACTGCTTTTCAATCTTTCGTATTAACTTTTGGATTCCTGTTTCAGCTCCAGAAATCAATGACCATTCTACAGCACGGAAACAGAAATAATGAAAAGACTGAAAATACACACACAGCAAAAGGAACAAACATCGTCTGGTTGCACAAAAGGGAAAATTATTTTTCCAGATATTCGCTGCTAAATCAGAGATTTAAGTGCGGCGATAAACAGTGAAGCATACCTTTGCATCTTGCTAAATTATTACTGCTGTTTATGGAGGAGAGGCTAAAAAATAACTCTCATATATTTCTCCAGAGTCGTCTCCAGGATGCAGCTTTTAGTTCTTTAGAGAAATTGAGTATTACCTTGAGTTATACTTGCTAACAGTCTCTCAACAAAACTGTGCGAACTTCGAAGTCGCACCTGAATCTTAGGGCATGAGACGCTTCAGAAGTTAAAACACTGCCATTCGAGTTCTCAGCGAGCAGGGCTTCAAACGTGCGTCTGGCCATATATTTACGTTTTTCCTGGTTTTCATAGAAAGGGTCGCTTTAAAGGGCAGTAGCTACCTTAGTTTTTCGTACTTAAGCAACTGAGCTCGTGGTATCATTTTACTCAAATCGGTGTTGATGGGAACCTGAATTCTTATTTGTCTCCCCCTCCTTCCTTGCGAAAAATCTAAAAGCATAATAATACAGATCACAAAATCATACACACGAAACTACTCGGATCTCTGTACATCTTGCTGAGAACCTGCTAAACTGGCACATACCAGACAAAAATTTATTTGCATCACTGAAAAATCGTAGCGGTTTATGACTGACGCAATTATGCGGCAGGTACTGCCACACTCAAACGCAGCAGGAAGGGATGAAACTCATCCGTCCTTAAATGTTGTAGCTCGTCCTAAACTTCCTCCCCAAGTCCACCCAAGTGCTTAAATGCAGCTAAGAGGCCTAAGAAGCACTTCGCTTGTAAAAGGAGAAGAAGCGCAGACAGCGGCCGTCAAAGGATCAGCCTGTCGACAGAGGAAGTTCTTATTGTCCCGCATCGCCCAGCAGTACAATAGGCGAGGTCTACTAACAGTTCCCAAGCTCGTGCTTCCGGCCTCCTTGGTATCTCTCACTTCGATGACTAAATGTTTACCAGCAGCTCATCAGAGTTGCATCTCGGAAATCGTTACGTGATCACGAGCTCCTCGTCCAGCCAGTGAAGACACAAGGCATGTCTACCGGCCGCCGTGTCATCCTCTGCCTTGCGGCCTTGTTGCCTGTCCAGGAAGGAGCCAGATAAAAGACAGTCACAACATAATAAATCACAAGTTAATGTTTCGATTAAAACTGTCATCCATAGTCCACGAATGAGTATGTCAGCATTTTTATTATGATTCATTACACTTTAAAGAAAAACATTACATTTTTACTGTTTTTTTCTGCTCTTTTTTTTCTATTACGCTTGTAAATTTAAAAATCTATCTTCTTCTCTTTACAATCATGTATTCATACGTATCACTTGACTAGACAGCTAACATTAGAAACGGATAGTACGACGGCCCGCTTCCTCATATTTGATGTCAAAACTCTTGAGGCTTTTAAAGAAAAAAAGCGTTATTAACATTCTACATCTTTGTTCTTCATGTCTACATATTTATTTCTTAACATAGTCACCCTGGAAACGAACATATTTCTCCAAACGAGCTGAAACAACTCTTGTAAAAAAATGTACAAACTTTCAATTGTTCTCTATGTTGTAATAAAATAATAAGTGTGAGATATGTCATGGAAGATAAAAGAAATGTTAATCAGAATAGAGCAAAATGTAAATTTAATTCACAAACTGTGTATAGCAAAAAATAACAAAGACTTATCTACATGTTATCCACTGTTTAAAACAAAAGTAACCAAGCGTGATCTTCCTCTTCCGATGTTCACTACTTGCCTTTCAAAAATGGTTCAAATGACTCTGAGCACTATGGGACTTAACTTCTGAGGTCATCAGTCCCCTAGAACTTAGAACCACTTAAACCCAACTAGCCTAAGGACATCACACACATCCATGCCCGAGGCAGGATTCAAACTTGCGACCGTAGCGGTCTCGCGGTTCCAGACTGTAGCGCCTAGAACCGCTTTTTTTTAAATTTTGCTATTTCCTTTTTTTTGTGCAATAATCCTTATTGAACAAACTAACAATATATATATATATATATACAATGCAACAGTTATTCAAGGTACCATTTAGACATATACAAATGATCGTTAGTTAAACAAAAATATTACAATAACATTAAATACAACAAAATATAACATATTCTGTCCTCCTCTTTTTTGTGCAATAATCTTTATTGAACGAAGTAACAGTACATATATACACTCCTGGAAAGGGAAGAAAGAACACATTGACACCGGTGTGTCAGACCCACCATACTTGCTCCGGACACTGCGAGAGGGCTGTACAAGCAATGATCACACGCACGGCACAGCGGACACACCAGGAACCGCGGTGTTGGCCGTCGAATGGCGCTAGCTGCGCAGCATTTGAGCACCGCCGCCGTCAGTGTCAGCCAGTTTGCCGTGGCATACGGAGCTCCATCGCAGTCTTTAACACTGGTAGCATGCCGCGACAGCGTGGACGTGAACCGTATGTGCAGTTGACGGACTTTGAGCGAGGGCGTATAGTGGGCATGCGAGAGGCCGGGTGGACGTACCGCCGAATTGCTCAACACGTGGAGCGTGAGGTCTCCACAGTACATCGATGTTGTCGCCAGTGGTCGGCGGAAGGTGCACGTGCCCGTCGACCTGGGACCGGACCGCAGCGACGCACGGATGCACGCCAAGACCGTAGGATCCTACGCAGTGCCGTAGGGGACCGCACCGCCACTTCCCAGCAAATTAGGGACACTGTTGCTCCTGGGGTATCGGCGAGGACCATTCGCAACCGTCTCCATGAAGCTGGGCTACGGTCCCGCACACCGTTAGGCCGTCTTCCGCTCACGCCCCAACATCGTGCAGCCCGCCTCCAGTGGTGTCGCGACAGGCGTGAATGGAGGGACGAATGGAGACGTGTCGTCTTCAGCGATGAGAGTCGCTTCTGCCTTGGTGCCAATGATGGTCGTATGCGTGTTTGGCGCCGTGCAGGTGAGCGCCACAATCAGGACTGCATACGACCGAGGCACACAGGGCCAACACCCGGCATCATGGTGTGGGGAGCGATCTCCTACACTGGCCGTACACCATTGGTGATCGTCGAGGGGACACTGAATAGTGCACGGTACATCCAAACCGTCATCGAACCCATCGTTCTACCATTCCTAGACCGGCAAGGGAACTTGCTGTTCCAACAGGACAATGCACGTCCGCATGTATCCCGTGCCACCCAACGTGCTCTAGAAGGTGTAAGTCAACTACCCTGGCCAGCAAGACCTCCGGATCTGTCCCCCATTGAGCATGTTTGGGACTGGATGAAGCGTCGTCTCACGCGGTCTGCACGTCCAGCACGAACGCTGGTCCAACTGAGGCGCCAGGTGGAAATGGCATGGCAAGCCGTTCCACAGGACTACATCCAGCATCTCTACGATCGTCTCCATGGGAGAATAGCAGCCTGCATTGCTGCGAAAGGTGGATATACACTGTACTAGTGACGACATTGTGCATGCTCTGCTGCCTGTGTCTATGTGCCTGTGGTTCTGTCAGTGTGATCATGTGATGTATCTGACCCCAGGAATGTGCCAATAAAGTTTCCCCTTCCTGGGATAATGAATTCACGGTGTTCTTATTTCAATTTCCAGGAGTATATATATATATATATATATATATATATATATATATATATATATATATATATATATATTCTGTCTTCCTTTGGATAAGGGTGTTGCATCATGTGACTGGTAGGCATGGCATACGCCAACTTTGAGGGAGTCAAGGAAGACGCTGCGGAGATAACCGGCAAAAGTTTGTCGGTAAGATGGCTTTCGGGTGAGGGTGCTATGCGCGGTCACAACTTTGTACCAGAAGTCAAGGACTGTATGCGGACCACTCTGAAAGATGTATTCTAAAGCCTGTCCTCGACACCAGATTAGTGTATGATGCTTAGCAAGAGAGTAGTGAAATGTCTGGGGTGACAACAAGAAATCTGAGGTTGCCGTCGTTGGCGGGGCAGGGAGGTAAAAGCCCACGATTCGTTGGATGAGGAGCCAAACGTTTCGTTTGAGGGGCACGTAAGACGGTGCTCGTCGGTGTCTTCGAGCTGACAGTCAGGGCAGAGTGGGGAGGTGGCCAGTCCTATGCGACGAAGTCGACTATTAGTCGGGAATTTTCCATAGACTAAAATATACCAGAGTGCAGACAGAGACGACGGTAAAAAGGGTGCATGCATACACCCCCAAACCCTTCGCCAGTTAATGTCAGGGTGCTGTAGCACCATGGGGTCACAAGGGTTGGGCAGCATAAACATATGATAATAATCTTTTGTACGGGGAGGACGGGTGACTGGAAAATCGGTCCGAACGTAGCTGAGTTCTATGAAAAAATTGGCGACGTGGTACAATAATGGAGAAATAGGTGCCACATTGATCGGTGGATCGAGAGAAGCTGGTCGGAAGATACCTAAGAGACTGCGTGTTAAAGACGGGACCGGCCCCCGCTAGTGCCGCAACATAGTATGGCCAAAGAGTGCAGAAGATCGTGCACGCACGTTGACGAGTCCGAGGCCACCTTTTGCTGGAGGCAGTGTTAGAGTGTTGTAGCAGACTTTGAAAAGTGCCCCCGTTGACACGAAATATCCAAAGGCTGCTTGGATGCGGCGGCCAAGGAGTAACGGCAATTGGAGGATCTGGGCGACGTGTACCAGTTTAGAGGTCACATACATGTTGACATAGGACACACGTTGGATTTGGTTTAAGTTACGTTAGCCGAGCGGTCTAAGGCGCTGCAAACATGGACTGTGCGGCTAGTCCCGGCGGAGGTTCGAGTCCTCCCTCGGGCATGGGTATGCGTGTTTGTCCTTAGGATAATTTAGGTTAAGCAGTGTGTAAGCTTAGGGACTGATGAACTTAGCAGTTAAGTCCCATAAGATATCATACACATTTGAACATTTTTTTTTAAGTTACGGTGCACTTGACCGCGGACATGGTGAGGAATCGACTGCAAAAGCCGCCGGTAAGCGAGGGCCACTGTGCGGTGTGTGGAGCTCGTAAATTCGATGCCCAAGTAACGAAGGGTGGTACTGACTGGGAGTGGGGTCGGTACCATAGCCGGGAGGCCGCGCCCAGTGTGCATCGTAGTCGATTTACAAACATTAAGAACTCTACCAGAAAGACGTCCATACTGGTGGATCCATTGGATGGCGTCATTGAGTTCCGTGGAGGAGCAGGTGTGAAAGAGGAGGTTGTCCGCGTAAGCTCTACATTGAAAGGTGCAGTCACGTAAAGTGAGACCCTGTAGTCTAGAGGTAAGACCAGTGATGAGGGGCTCAAGTGCAATGGCATATAGTAAAGTAGACATAGGGCATCCTTGACGCACAGAGCGGCGTATAGGAATCGGTCCTACAAGCCTCCCATTGACTTGTACCATCGAGACCGCGGGAAGTAGTAATCGGCGAATGGCATCGACAAAGAGTAATGGGAACCCAATATGTATCGCCACCATGAGGAGGAATGGGTGTCGAACGCTATCAATGGCACTCGTGAAATCGATGAATACCAATGCTGCACGAAGGCGACAAACTGCCGCCAGCGCGATGAGGTCACGGCATTCCCCTAGGGCTGTTTGTAGGGTGGCCCCACAACCACGTGCAGTCTGCTCCGGTGAAAGGACCGTAGGTAAGACGGTGCGTATGCGCGCTGCTAAGAGGTGTGCATAGATTTTATAGTCTGCATTCAGTAACGTAAGGGGGCGATATGCAGAGACATGAGACCCTCCCTTCGGCTTAGGCACAGGTAGAAGAATGCCAGTGACGAATTCAGGTGGAATTGGGAAGGACAGGGTAAAGAGTTCCTGAATCATTTCCGTCCAGCGAGGAAGCATTAACGTGGTGAACGCCCGGTAAAACTCCATAGGGAGACCATCTGGCCCTGGTGATTTGTTTTTGGCCCCCTTTTTGATCGCATCTACCACCTCTTCTGCAGTGATTGCGGACATCATGGACGTTGACTCCGCTACAGTGACGGTCCGATCAGGGGAAGGACGGAGATCATCAGGAATTGGCGTTGCCATCGGTTCATCGTCATAAAATTGGCGAAAATGTTCAGCGAAGGCAGACACCACTGCCACCTGTGTTGTGTGGTGAACACCGTCGGAGGTCGTGATGTTGGGGACGAAAAGTCGACGTCAACGACGATGGTCGGATTGTGGATGGTGTTTCGTCGTGGAGGAGGTCCTGTCGTCGGGAACGCACAGCGACACCATACAGTCGTGCACGTTGGAGAGAGAGGAGACGAGCTTTAGTACGCTGTCGTTCCCTATGGGTTTCAGGTGATGGAGGGAGCGCATCGAGCTCACGGAGGACGGCGTAGTAAAAATTTGTGTTGTCTCGATGCCATGCTGCTGCTTCCTTGCCACATTGCATGAAGACCTTTCTGATCGCAGATTTGGCACCTTTGAGCCACCAATGGAACGTGGATGTGTACAGCGGGAGGCGTCTTTCGCAAGACGCCCATGTAGTGGAAATATATTGTCGGCAGTGTGGATCATTAAGGAGGGAGGTATTAAGCTTCCAGTAACCTCTGCTGCGCGGTACTGACTGCGGTGGCAAAGCCAGGGAGCAAATGACGGCGCAATGGTCCGAAAATGCAAGGGGCCGTCGTTCAGCTTGGGCGACTTTGTTGCTAAGGTGGGCAGAGACGTAAAACCGGTCCAGTCTGCTCGCAGAATGTGCTGTATAATGGGTAAACCAAGGGTATTGCCGTGAATGTTCTCCCTAGCGTCCACTAGATGAAAATCTTCGATTAAGGTGAGCAGCGCTGGGCATGGCGAATAACCAGGCATTTGGTCCTGCGGATGGCGGACGCAGTTGAAATCGCCTCGCATGATAAAGCGATCATAGCGCCCAGCAAACAGAGGCGCCAGGTCATGTCCTAAGAAAGTGGACCGCTGCCGACGGTTCGTGGAGCCAGATGGAGCGTAGATGTTGATGATGCGCGTGTCGAAGATGGTAACAGCCATGCCCCTTCCAGAGGGAAGGATTGTCGTGTCCTTGAGTGGGATTCCTTCGTGTATGTATGAAGCCACTCCACGCCCTGATTGATCACATGTGGACGTGTATGAGTCGTAGCCGTAGATCGATGGTAGTGTGGCAACGCGTACTTCCTGAAGAGGGGCGACGTCGACGTCAGAGGCCCGAAGCATGTCACATGGGAGCTGCAGCTCGGGTGCGGTGCCGATCATGTTGATGTTCAGTGTAGCGAACAGGAACGTTTGTTTCAGTGGTGGTGGATGCACATCTACCATCACCAAGGGAAGTATGAGGAGGGCACCGACAGGAGGTCCCATCTGCTGCAGTGCCTCGCTTTTGATGTTAACGGGCAGTCTCGTCCGGCGGAAGCATTGTCGGCCACCCTGGCCGGCACTTGTCTTTCGCTTGTGAACAGAGATCTACGTATTTCCTCTGTGTAATTTGTAATTATTATGGAATAATAATATAATTTCTCGCAAATATTTCTGCAGTCATTTTTAAAGTCCTTTGGAACTATGTATTTTAATCTGGTTTATGAGTTTTATCTCAGACCTTTGTATCAAGATTGTGCACACATTGTTTGGAGGCAAAATAGCCTATAGCTTACTGCAGCTGATGGTTTTACATTACGTACATTGAAAGTCGAACCTCTGCATTATTCTTGTACGGTCCGATTTCATACCTTTTGCCATTTTGTGCATGGAAGTCAATATAATATATTATCACCGCCAATGCTTTCAAACAATGGCGATGTATAACAGCCTCCAGGGCCTGATACATAGAGAGAATATTAAAGTCGCTACGGCAGAAGTGACATACTAAAGCTGATGAAAGTTAACCAAATAATATTAAATTTTATAATATCTGTTAAACTAGTAACCGCATCGTGTCATTGCATTTGTGACGTGTCTTTCCTCAGGCAAATCCTTCTTAACTGCACTCTATACATTCTGAAAAAAACTAAATGCATTTTCCAAATTTTACCGTGCCAGTAAGGAAAGACACGTTATAGAGACAAATGTTAGCCTCGCTTGAAGATAAACTTTCTACGGTAAGCGAAGAAATAGTAGCAGAGCGGATCGCAATGGAATGCACCGTACTCGCGCAGCCAACACTCAGATTACGGGCAGCAACAAACAGCTGATAACGCCCACTCGTACCAACACAACTCCGCGCCTAGTAAAAATCGAGCGCAAGGAATGTACAGATTTCACAGTAACAATTCCGGAAATAATAATAGTAATAAAAATCATTAGACCCCGCGACGGCAGTACAATCCCCCTGTATTTTTCGCAAACGCGGAAGACAGTAACACGTATTGGACACCAGAACAAACGCAACGACATTTTGACACAAGGTTTGTGCATTAACAGTAATTTTATTCCTCAGTGTTCTCATAATGTCAGATTGGTCGAAATTTCTAATGATGAAGGCCAATCAAAACCACACAAACAGGAAAACTAAGTTCAGCATCTGAAAGCTCCCTTAAGTGATGCTGTGAGACAGAATGGGGGAGACCACTTCGACGGAGAGACGAACCATGACGTACTTGTACTGAGATACAATGACGGGATTGAGATGGGACAAGAATTATTACAAGAGAAAGAGACGACTGACTGTGATGAACCGATAGACGACCAAGTGCAAGCTATGACAAAACTTCCTATAGCCGGAATTTTGACGACTGTAATCCTGGATACAGGTGCAAATATTAATGCTATGTCCTTATGTTTCTATAAGCAAATTAGTACATCAATTAAAATTCCAACATTACCCGTCCAAGGACGTTCAATAACAGGAGCCATCGGCTCCCAGACACAGAAGGTCAGTATGCAAGCTAGGGTACCACTGGAGATTCAATTAATACCCATCAAATGTATTTTCCTCGTTGTCAAGAATTTGGCAGTGCCATGTCTCTTGGGAATGGATTTTATACGACGGTATAGAGCCAGGATAGATCTTTATACAGGCATTTGCACAGTTAGTTGCTAAAAACACACTTTAAACCATCGTTGCTCTTACGCAAAAATCGAAAATGGCAAAGTCTTTCGAGGGACCTCAAGAGATCCTTCGTATACCGCACACATTTTGTTATCTGATTTCTGATCTCGCAAATGGAAAAATAAAAGGATTATACCATGACTCTGATCTTAAAAAGTATCATGCTACAGAATAAGTCAAAAGGATAGCTTTGTAATGGCAAGAGAAGGTTAGCCGCTAGTGACTAAGTGACAACTGATCTGACTTCGTTAAAAAATGCTTAGAATAAATTACACGACAGTGAGTCTATCTTGCTATACAGCAGATAATTTAAAATATGTTATCTTGAGCCATAATTTAAGTACAAACAAGCTGATAAATGAAAAAAAATTCTTGTTTAACAAAGAAAGTGATCAACTCCAAGAACTCTAGTTTTAAGATTTAGTTTTAAGGAGATAATATTTAAGAGAGAAAAATGAAATATAAAGCGAAGGATGAGCCTAACAAGCCGGCTTCTGCGATATGAAGTGGTAAAGAAGTGAAAATAAAACGTAATATGTAAGAATTTTTTTAAGTTCAAGGAGCAATGATCGAGAAACGAAATTTATTTTCGTCAAGGACAAGGGTCGCTTGACAATTATTGGTTCCTGATCCCACTAAAAAGGAAAACAAGTAACTAGTTTCTAAGTCAGCTATGTCTAGATTAAGTTCTAATGTACATAGAAATCTGGAACAGGTTCATCTCTGCATTAAAATAACGTAATGTTTACGAAGCATGTGAGTTACTTGTAAGTACCAACATGACCACGAAAGCGCTATCCTTCAGCTAGATAAACAAAGTAGCATTAACTGTAATTGCAATACGCAGGTCAGATACATTCAAAGCCATAAGTGACAAGGACAAAGCAATGATGACTTAAGGTCATATATAGAGGACAATGCAGTATAGCGCAAGCAGGCAAGGCGAGAATAAAATGACAATGAAACCGCCGGCAAAACAAAGCAGCTAGTTCTTAATTGCAGCGCGTACGCAGACGTACGGCGCAAAGGAAAATTAATTTCTAAGTCATAAGGAACAAGGAGTTGTTTTCTAGATTTCTTCTTCTCATCATCATCATCTTGGACAGTTTCCAGCCACTGGCTGGGTCTGTCGGGAGCACAAGCCTCTCCATCGTGTTCTGTCTTTCCACCATACCCCCTCTTCCACCTTCGTCCAGTTCTCTCCTCTTCTCATCACACATTCCTTCACTCCCTTCGCCCATCCATCCCTTGGTCTTCCTCTGGGCCTCTTCCCCTCCAGTTGCAGATCAAACATCCTCTTTGGAATTCTTCCCTCATCCATTCTCTTCATGTGTCCATACCACTGCAGTCTTGATTTTTCTATCCTGTCCTGTACTGGTTCCTCCTTTAGTCTTTCCCTCACATACACATTTCGCAATCTGTCTCGTCTTGTTACACCCAACCTGCTCCTCTGAAACTTCATTTCACTAGCCTGTATTCTACTTTTGTCGCTTTTGTGCATTACCCATGTCTCACTTCCGTATGCCAATATGGGGACAAAGTAGGTTCGGTATATAATTCACTTGGATTTCTGTGGCACCTCCTTGCTCCAAATAAGCCCCCTAATGCATTTGTAGAACTGCCCTGCTTTTCTGCACCTTTCATTTATTTCCATTGCGTTTCCCCCCTTACTTTCAATCACGCTTCCCAGGTACTTGAAGTTCTCTACCACTTGTAGTTTTTCCCCTCCACAAGTTATATCCACATTTGGCCTATTCTTCTTCCTTGTTGTGACGATTATTTCACTTTTCTTTGCAGAGAAATGCATTCCATATTGTGCTGCCGTGTCCTCCCATGCATCTAACTGCTCTTGCACCTCCTTCTCGCAATTTCCCCATAACATCAGGTCATCGGCAAAAAGCACTGCTTTCATTTTATGATCTCCAATTGCATCTGATACTTGCTGTAGGATTTCATCCATAACAATAATAAACAACAAAGGCGAAAGTGCACTTCCCTGTCGCAGCCCATTTTCCAGCTTGAACCATGCAGTACGTTCCCTCCCCACTTTCACACAACTCTCACTTCCCTCATACATTTTTCTGACTTTTCGTGTTATCTCTTCATCTATCCCTTTTGCGTTCAGCACATCCCAGAGCTTGTCCCTACAGATACTGTCATACGCCTTCTCAATATCCAAAAAGGCCATGATTAAGTCCTTCCCGTACTCATAGTGCCTCTCCTGCAGTTGCCTTACCGCAAATATGAGGTTCGTTGTTGATCTTCCCGGTCTGAAACCGTACTGCTCCTCTTGCAGTCTACTTTCAATACTGCTTCTTATTCTCTTCTCCAGGATCTTTTCATAGATTTTTCCACAGTGGCATAGCAGGGTGATTCCTCAGTAGTTCTCACATCTCCTTTTATCCCCTTTCTTGAAGATCGGGACTATAATTCCTTTCTTCCAATCCTCAGGAATTCTGTTCTCCTTCCACACCACCCTCAGCACTCTGTATAGCCACTGGGTTCCTACTTCTCCTGCTGCTCGTATCATATCCACTGTTACTTCGTCCCAACCTGGTGCCTTGCCCCCTTTCATCCTCTTTATGGCTTCTTCCACTTCATTCCAAGTTAGATCATCAATTTCCCCACTATTATAATCGTCTGCTGCCTTAGGCTCTCCATCGCTGTTAGTTACCCGCTTGGCGGCATTCAACAGATCTTCAAAGTACTCCTTCCAAATCTTTTTGAGCTCATGCATTTCCTCCACAACTCTTCCATTATTATCCATGATCCTCAGGCACTCGCTTCTATCGTTCCTCTTATTTCTTACCATGGTGTAAAGTACTTTTTTGTTCCTTTCACTGTCCTCTTCTAACATTCTTGTCCATCTTTCCAACCACTTCTTCTTCTCCGCCCTTACAATGGTCTGTGCCGCTTTCTTGCTTTCGTTATATTTTACCCTAGCTTCCTCTGTTCGGGTCTGGAACCATTCTCTGAAGGCTTTGTTCTTTCGAAGTACTGCCTCTTTACATATGTTGTTCCACCATGGGGTTTCCCTACTTCTCCTCTTTGTGCTAGTTCTTCCGCACACAGTCTCAGCTGCCTCAACTAGAGCCCTCTTAAAATCTCCCCATTCTTCTTCCACTGTTCTCTGATCTTCCTTTGGCAGCTTCTTCCTGATCAGTGTCTGGTACTGGGTCCTCCGTTCATCCTCTTTCAGCATCCATGTCTTCAACCTTTTCCCCTGTATTTCTGTTGCCCTCCTATCTTTTTTCTCTCTCAGGGTGGCTACCAACAGCCGATGGTCACTGTCTAAGGCCTCAGATGGAATGACCTTAACATCTGTGAGGCTGCTCATCATCTGCCTATCCACTAGTATATAGTCTACTACTGAAGTTTGGGACCAGTCCCCACTGTACCAAGTTATTTTGTGACTACTTCTCTTCTTGTACCAGGAATTTGCGATCGCCAGCCCATTCCTCTTGCAGAATTCCAGCAACAATTTTCCTTCTCTATTTCGGTTCCCCCAGCCCTCTGGTCCCATTATCTCCTCGAATTCTTTCCTGTCTGTGCCAACATGTGCATTGAGGTCCCCTATTATAATCTGGTTTCCTCCATTTAGCTGCTTTTGCATGTCATCTTCAAATTCCTCCTTCTCCTTTTTTGTACACCCCACCTGTGGGGCATATGCTTGGATGATTTCAATGCTTTTTCCTTTCACCCGTACTCTGGCTTTTATCATTCGATCATTGATACCTTCCACCTCCTCCTGCAGACCCTCTCTAACCACTATTGCCACTCCATTTCTTCCCCTCTCATTCCCTATCCAGTACAGTTTACATCCTTTACTTAGTGGTTTTTCACCAACTCCTCTCCACCTTGTCTCAGCAAGTCCCAGGATGTCCAATTTCCTCCTTTCCATAATTTCTACAATTTCTTCTAACTTCCCAGTTAGAGTCCTTACGTTTAGGGTGCCCAGTCGAAAACCATCTCGTAATCCTTTTCCATTGCTTGGTCGGTTTCCTTTAGATCCGTTCCGTGATCCGAGGCATGTTCCCTTTTTGAAAGCAGTTGATTTATCCACTACTGGCTTGCTAGGCCTATCGCAGCTTCACCAGACCTAGATTTCTTCTTCTATGTACTATTATATCTATGTCTTTCTTCTGAATTTGTGTAAATATCCTAACCCGCCTAAACCCGTCCCGTAGACTTGACGTCACAGATTGAGAAATGCGGTTGACGTGGAAGGCTGGTTTGGCATACGATTTTCAAAAGGAAACGCGTGAACGAAATCGGGAAGAGCTAGTTTTGAAATGTCTTTATTTTTCCTTGTAAAGTCAATCCGAGGCGTAAACCGAGATCGCGATAAGGACTTTGAATATTTTCTTGAATGGTGTTCTGTTCTCATGCGAGAGGGCGATCAAATGTGACTGATTGATCCTCACATCTAGTAAAAATGCATTTTTTGTTGAAATGACAGTGATAACTTTAATGAATCTAATGAACAGAAAGAACGATTCACATGAATTAAAATAATAATAATAATAATTGCTAACAGATCGGAGAAACTAATGTATTGTGACTGTGAACTAAAAGCATAATTAGTCTTAGAGAAAGATGATGAACAATGTAAAGCGAAATGTTAAGGTAGTTACCAACAAAGCAACAGAAATTGAAATGGACATGATAATCGAAGCTCTCAATTAGCAAGCTACAAAGTGAGACAAACTATTTGAGTATAAACTGTAAAAAATTTGTGTACTTAGTAGTGTATAAGTGAAGGCTTAAAATTCTCTGGAAGTCTTCCACAGACACGAAGCAATGCTTCGTTGTTATAAGTGATAATTTCATTCACGATGAAGATAAAAAGTGTTAAGCGTGCAGATAGCCGACGGACAGTGATAGTCCGGTTGTGTAATCGAAGGTGGTCATGTGATTACGTGCAATGCATCGGAAACCAAGTGTGTTAGCTGCTTTGCAAAGTGCGAGCGCTAGCCTACCTTCAAAATCGGCTGGAAAATGTGGAGTCAGTGATGATTTCAATGGAGTCTCTGTCCCTGGTAATCATTGTCCCTCCGCACCAGCTCAGCAAACCACAAAATACCACAACACCATCGACGCTACGTGTTCACTGAACCGTGCGCGGAAAAGCTGAAATACCGCGTGGAGGCTAGTGAGCGCCTCGAGTTGCGATTCAGCTCTAACAATCAGCCTGCGCCAACGTCCGTCGACGCAACAAACGCGTTAAATTTAAAGTGATCTACTAGCACAGCACTCCCGCTGCAGTTCGACGAAACGGACTTTCCATGAAAGCCTCTCCCAAAATAAAAGACTCTTATATGAGTTCACAACATACCACATACTATGCTAATGTTATATCCCGAGAATGAAATACAAACAGCCAAACCACACGCGAATAGTGACAAAGTCAAATTCCTATGAATCCCAAGTCCTAAAATTAGATTTAAGCTAGGTTCTTAGACTAATGGGTATTTATATTTTTGTTACACATAACGTGTGTACCTAACGTGCGAGCGAGACTCGCCGACCAGAGCTGATGTAAAGTTTTCTATTCGGAGAACGCAAAGTAGCGATCCAACTTCTCAAGAGATAAGCTTCACCTGGAGAAGAATCAAATTTTAACTTACCTGTCAAATACACAAACAATGAAAGCGTAAAAATCATGACAACTAGTGAGCAACGGAAAATGGACACGTCTGAGAAATTCCATGTGCGAGAATTATATGTGTATAAAGTGGACACGTGTGAGAAATTCCATGTGTGAGAATTATGTGTGTATAAAAAGATGAATCCTATGTGTTTTCTTTCAGGAGCAAAGAGCCTATGAGCTCTGGACTATAACTTGAGGCCACAAAGATGGCCGTTATGGACTCTGTAAAAAAAAATACTGTAATGAGCATAATGTATAATCTCCATTGTAAACTTTGTAGATTTACTGGCGTAGTTTTTAAATTTTTTTGTGTATCTTTACCTTTAGTAACAGGAAGGATTTTTAAATTAAAATACAGAACGTACGTGCGTTTGAACATTTTATTTCGGTTGTTCCAATGTGATACATGCACCTTTGTGAACTTATCATTTCTGAGAACGCATGCTGTTACAGGGTAATTACCTGTAAATACCACATTAATGCAATAAATGCTCAAAATGATGTCCGTCAACCTCAGTGCATTTGGCAATACGTGTGACGACATTCCACTCAACAGCGAGTAGCTCGCCTTCCGTAATGTTCGCACATGCATTGACAATGCGCTGACACATGGTGTCAGGCGATGTCGGTGGATGACGATACCAAATACCCTTCAACTTTCCCCACAGAAAGAAATCCAGGGATGTCAGATCCGGTGAAAGTGCGGGCCATTCCACCTGTCATGAAATATGCTGTTCAATATCGCTTTAACCGCACGCGAGCTATGTGCCGGACATCCAACCGCTTCAACCGCACGCGAGCTATGTGCCGGACATCCATCTTGTTGGAAGTACATCGCCATTCTGTCATGCAGTGAAATCAGCATACATTGCACCATTTAGATTGCCATAGATAAAATGGGGGCCAATTATCCTTCCTCCCATAATGCTGCACCATACGTTAGCCCGCCAAGGTCACTGACGTACCACTTGTCGCAGCCGTCGTGGATTTTCCGTTGCCCAATAGTGCATATTATGCCGGTTTACGTTACCGCTGTTGGTGAATGACGCTTCGTTCTAAATAGAACGCGTGCAAAAAATCTGTCATCGCCCCGTAATTTCTCTTGTGCCTAGTGGCAGAACTGTACACGACGTTCAAAGTCGTCGTCATGCAATTCCTGGTGCATAGAAATATGGTACGGGTGCAATCGATGTTGATGTAGCATTCTCAACACCGACGTTTTTGAGATTCCCGATTCTCGCGCGATTTGTCTGCTACTGATGTGCGGATTAGCCGCGACAGCAGCTAAAACACCTACTTGGGCATCATCATTTGTTGCAGGTCGGGGTTCACGTTTCACATGTGGCTGAACACTTCCTGTTTCCTTAAATAACGTAACTATCAGGCGAACGGTCCGGACACTTGGATGATATCGTCCAGGATACCTTGCAACATGCATAGCACACACCCGTTGGGCATTTTGATCGCAATAGCCATACATCAACACGATATCGACCTTTTCCCCAATTGGTAAACGGGCTATTTTAACACGGGTAATGTATCACGAAGAAAATATCGCCCGCTCTGGCGGAATGTTACGTGATACCACGTACTTATACGTTTGTGACTATTACAGCGCCATCTATCACAAAGCGAAGAAAGTGGTCCAACTAAAAAATTCATATTTCTTTACGTACTATACGGATATGTAATACATATGGCAGCGCCATCTAGCGGGCCAACCATACCGCCATCTGGTTTCCCCCTTAAAGCTACAGGAGTTTCGTTCTTTGTAGCTTTTTCGTTTTATGCTTATTTCGTGAGATATTTGATCCGGTGACTATCAATGGACCACCCTGTATAGCTAAGTCTGCCGCTGGATTTGCCATCGTCTACCTCCCGTTTTAAAATGACAATAACCCTTCGCACAATATTGCCTTAAAATGTGATTGTAACTGACTTCGTAAATCACATACAAATGTGAAACACGAGCCACAACCCCGCTTAGCACGCGGTCATAAAGTCGAGTAATGGGTGTCGTAGCTCGCCACGGTCGAACGTCAAAATATGTATCACTAATTTACTCGGTATTGGAAAGGCGTATCGCTCTCCTTCCATCGTTAAAAACGATTTCGATATGTTACTTGTATTTCTTATGCAGTAGCTAATGCTCTAAAGCCCACCGTCTCGTCCCTTCAACCCCCACAAACCAACCAACTAAGCAACCAAAGCCCACCAGACGTAAACTGACCAGCAACTACATTCTTCACTGCAAACTTTTCAAAATATTCCCAGTGGTTTACTTACTTGGGAAATTTCACAATAACTATGGGCAATCAGTTCACTATCAAACAGCGGAGTCAGACTATAAGATGTCAAAAAATCTGTTTTTCTTTGCAGTTTTACTGAGAAACTATCGACAGAGATGGATGCAGCTTTGCTTCATCTACATGAAACGACCTTTTTAGGAACATCGAATGACTTTAGATTAATGAAAACAGCTGCACGCCACGTGGACGTATCCGTCACGCATCCCTTTGGCGCGCTGCTCGTATCCACAGATGGACGTGACGCGGACCACGAAGCGACGCGACCACGCCCTACCATCTCCGTGTGAGCTGCTTCATTTGTTAGCATGGAGTTGGCGCGAAACAGAGCTACTTCCGTTCAAGACGTCCGCGTCACGCTATTTCTTGTGTATAAGCCCTTAAAGTTGTTGCGCCACTGGCGTCCCTTTTAGTTTGACGTCTCCCATGTGGCGGGTTGTGTCGCATGGGCCTTAAACCGGCTGTCTATTGTCGTCTATTGCCGAGGTGAAACTTGTCTGGGAGTAAGGAATTGGAGGATTAATACTGCCGAATTTGCCCCAGTCGAACATGAATGGAATGCGGCTTAAAGAAAACGTGGCAACTGGACAATATCCTCCCGGGAGGCGATGGTTTCACACTCGGCTTAGTCGACGTTAGAATGCAGTCTCAGTCTATGCGGCCACGAAAATCGTTACCAGTCGACTCAGTAATCTGGAAGGCAAATCAGCTTCTCCCGTATGTGAGTGGACCTTCGAAAATAACGACACATTCGGAAAAAAACAGCTAAATGTTTGTGATAGGAAATAATATAAATGTTATTGGTGCTCGTATCACTGGGAGCAATTTAAGCTGTACTCTCTTAAGTTCCTACCTAACCACACCCTCGTAAATCGCTTCATGTTCGTAAATATATAGTTAAATGTATGTGACGACCAAGAATTCAAATGGCATTGGTGCTCATTTCACTCGCAGCCATTTAATCTTTCATTTCTTAATCAGACTGAAGTCACAAAATCGGACGAACATACTCCACAGAGAGTGCTTTTATATGTAAATAGCATCGAATATTTCAGAAAACACTTATGGTACATTAATAAGAAAATCTCATAATCTACTACAAATGCGAAGGTGAAAAAAAAGACATATAGCAGGACACAGATCTACTGCTTTTACTCTGCTACTCCACGTGTCTACCCATAAGACCACAGTGAACACACGTAATTCTCAACAATACTGTCATCTTAGGCTCTCCTGAAGGCTTTTACCCTTTACGTGTCATTAACTGACATTTAATTATAACAAGTGGCACCAAGAATGATATGTATGTGATAATTCTTCAATGCACCATTTCCTTGAAACGGCGAATTGTACTGCGCAAGTTATAACACGAAAATAATGTAATTCTACAAAATCCAATATGGCGTAACCAAAGTACTTAATTTATCGACTGCTATTGAGTTTTATAGTAGTATCGAGTGACGCTTCATATTGGGCTCTTTTCTCAGAAAGCCGAGTGTCACACCAACTTCTGCCTACACTCTATACTGTGTCTCACTGAAGTTGGAGGAATGTCAAACTGCCGAGTCGACACAAAGCGCGCGGCGAAGAAGATAGACGGGTAATGGAACGTTTCTGACAATAACGAAATGGCACTTCGGGCCACGTAGTTACTCTATAACGAATTGCAACAGTCCTACTATACAACTTTTACTAAATGATAGTTAAAGATAGAATGAAAAGTCAAGTGCAAAGCACTTGTTTGGGGGTGGGGAGCAAGAAGAAATCGCCCAGGTTAATAAACGTCAGGATATGTACCAAACGATGCTGAAACTTTTGTAAGACTGCATCAATGAAAGAGCGCAAGCGGTTTTTTTCTTTCTTTCCTTTTTTTTTCCTTGCAGTCTAATTTGCAAACAACGTCGATGAAGAATTTACTTTCTTTGGCAAATTAACTGAGCAAACTAGTACTTTCGGTTTCCACTTAGCCATTAATAAACCTGTTTTCCAGAGCTGAAAGTACTTGCCAATGTTAGTTGGTGACAAGTAACGGCTTTGGAAAGCTGCATTATTTTATGAACAGTGTCAAAACTATACACAGAAATATTTATATCGTGTAAAATATGTTACACACATTGCTACTGAATAACATGAAGCAGTCATAACTCGAAAGTTTATTAGAACATGATACTGCTTTTGATCCTATTTGAAAGGATATAACCTTCTTTTGCGCTAAGAATGGAATGCAACTGCCATTTACTGTGAAAGGGAAGGTACGCGGAAGAAAAATGAAGTTTCATGAGGAATCCGAGTATTGCTGGAACATTTCTGAGAATCGTTAGGCATTTTCCAGAAGTCACAATTATGCATGTGAAAGACCGAGGACTAATTGGTGATCTAACTCCAATAGTAGGATGTTTAATCTGGAAATTACTCCCTCAGCTCTCTAGAGATTCTGCTGATTACGCAGAACTTTCCAGATTGTCGTATCGTCAGCACAGGCCGTGTATCAGGTATCTGCCTGGAGGTTACCTTCAACTGCATAAAATACGACCTCCACGACACCGATTGTGCACCACAACATTTAGTTGCCACACACTGCAGTTTACGACATAAATATATCGCCTCTTGCAGCCGCTGATTAACTTTAGTAGAAATGTCGTGTGGTGGAGTAAAGCGCTGTGGAAAATACTCCTGATTAAGTTGACAGACAGTGGCATGTAGGTATTTTCATTAAACACACGTGTGCAGATGTAATGGTCGGAAAATAACTGAGAAGTTAATTATAGCTTCCAGGAGTAAGACAAAAACAGTATAACGCCACGTGATGTACTACGATGAACGAGCACCAGTGAGGACACAAGGTATGGTGGCAGCAGACAATATGAGAGGAATGGTCTGATATTGTCTGATCAACGCAGTCTGCACACCAGAATTGTAGACGCTGATCTGGTGGCTTCTTGAATCAGCAAAAACGAAAGATTTGAAACATTGGTTTTGCTTAAACCGTAGCTGAGAAAGAACACGTGTCTGAGTATAGCTAATTAACCTTAATTATGTCCATTCAGGACCCAGTACGGACTCTTGCAGTTGGTACTAGATTCTTGAAGTTTTTTGCGTTTATTTATTTGTTTCGTGTCAGGAACACATGAAAGTATTATATGATTGTATACTAACAGTTAAATTGGGCATAGGCTAGAACAATACAAACCACACAATTATCGAAAACGTTAATAAAACGCAGAAAGATAATACAAGAGTGAGGCTGCGCAGTCGTTAGCACACTGGACTCGTATTCGGGAGGACGGTTCAAACCCTTCGTCCAGCCACCCTGGTTTAGATTTTCCGTGATTTCAATAAAGCGCTTCAGGAAAATGCCGGAATGGTTCCTTTGAAAGGGCAAGGCCAATTTCCTTCCCCATCCTTCCCAGATCCGATGGGACCGATGACCTAGCTGTTTGGTTCCCTCCCCCAAGTCAATCAACCAACCAATGATAGTACCCACCTACACCTCCAAAACGTAATGGAACGATCTCCGTCCGGAGCTATACCTTCCACACTTTACAGGTTAAACACCTCATCGGGTCGTCGATCCACTCGATGCCTTGAATCATTTGAAAAGAGGCCAAAGCGTAGCTCGTCGGACCTATTTACATGCCACCAGTTGGCTACTGTCCAGTTTCTGTGGTTTTTCACCCAATGAAGACGTGCCGCTCTATATTCCTCTACGAGGAATGACCTCTTTGAGCTATAAGTCTCCAAACTGATGTCCTTTGAATGTAGTCCCCCTCACAATGTTCGTTCGAAAATTCGGAGCAGTTCCAGTCATGTTTGAAACAGACTGCCATTGACGCTATGACACTCATCTCCCGTCCCTATCGGTCAGGACATTTTGTATTAGTATTGTAACGCTGTGTTACAAGGCAGCGAGTGTTAAACTATTCCTTGTAGACACACTACACTGTATGTGTCGATACACCAATAATAGATAACTTCATTCGATTTACACATGAAAGTAATGGCGCAAAGAGGTTCTGTGGGCTCCTTTTGATATGAAATTGACATGTTAATTCATTAAATTGATCAGTTAAACCACCGCCGGCCGGTGTGGCCATGCGGTTCTAGGCGCTTCAGTCTGGAACCGTGTGACCGCTACGGTCGCAGGTTCGAATCCTGCCTCGAGCATGGACGTGTGCGATGTCCTTAGGTTAGTTAGGTTTAAGTAGTTCTAAGTTCTAGGGGCTGATGACCACAGATTTTAAGCCCCATAGTGCTCAGAGCCATTTGAACCAGCCAATTAAACCTTGTTTCCTGGGGATGATCCATCCTTCTGAGAAACCCCCAACCTGTCCCCCTTCCTCCTCCTCCCCTACCCTTCCCCAAAAAGGGACTTTTTGTTGTCAGCCCTCCCCATTTCAATTCTGATCCACCTTTCCTTATCCTGGGAAATCCTCCAGCCCTCTCCTCCACTCACCCACTTCCCCTCCCCTTCCTAATCAGGGAAGATCTGAGAAAAAGACCCAATCAACGCTGAAAGGCTGGAGAAGAAGGATCTCACGAAACAACATTCAAATCAATCTCAGTTTATATGATAATATACAGTTCAATTCAGTTTTTCATATTCTATATTTAATCAGTTTATGTTAGACACTGCTCCTCCCCTTCCATCTCCCAGTTGGGCAGAGTTCATGCCTGTACCATTGAGTGGAATGAAATGCGATGTTTTAGCCATCATTCTGGGTTGCCTGCACATGTGTCTGCCATGAGGAGGCCAACGGCACTGATAGAGCGCTCAACCCTGACAGCTTCTGTCATTTTCGAAAGCTGTGGGCCAACAGCCCGATTCCGAGATCGCGCTGCTTCGCCACACAATGGTCGGAGAACTACCATGAGACTGTGCTCGTGCGAGGAACCAGTCCTCTGGGCTATGTAGGGCCACACAGTCTGTCCCATAAAAACCACAGTCGGAGGCCGCACAGCCCATTGCTGCTGTAAGCCACACATGGTGATACCGGTCTGACTGCAAGCCTAAGGTCCTAAGGGACCTCCGATTGTTCTCACAGCCCCAAAGAAAACGTCAAGTTGTGGCCTGACTTACTTCCTGTCTCGGTTTCTCTCAGGTGGTTACTTCCTGTTTGTGTGAACACCTGTATGAACCAATGTGTCGAAACTCGTAGACCACGGTGTTCTCCCCACTCCCAAATACTATGTTCCTATTGGCTAACGCTGAATCAGTGAACCTATATATTGCCCTCCCCGACTTCCAGTCGTCCTCATTCTGATATTGTCTAAGCTGCATCAAGTGGTCCACCAGCTTATCGGCGTTCCCAGTCTTCATTTGTTTGCTCTGTGCGACTCATTTTCAATACGAGATGAAACGTTCAGCCAGCAATAGCAGCGGTTCCGGTGGCAACCGTCCTAGGCAAGGAGAATTACTAGATAATCAAATATTCCAATCCAAAACTGTAGCTTTTTTCTCACAACTCTTTCACTGAATTCTCATAGTATTAAACGTCCTTTTCTTAACGTTTCAGCATGCATCCATAAAATACTGGATCAGCTGGAAACTGAGAGGCAGCAACAACAACGGCAGCAGCGGCGTGAGCAGGAGCATCAGCATCTTAAGTAGTATTTTCTTATTGTATTGGTTAAAAACAGTCTTTGTTTTTAGTTTTTATATTTTTGAACGACGCGTTTCGCATTTGGGCATCTTCAGGTTATCTACATAGAAAACAGAGAACAAATACATCTATTTAAGAATCGCGATCGCTTTGTGCAGACTTGGATAACCTAAAAGCACGTATAAACAGATCAAATACTGAAAGAGCAAATACCTTAATATGGTATTTCTTAGAAGAATCCTTTATTCAGTGTGGCCAAAGGGCATCGTCTAATATATAAGGCCAACGTCGCCTTCGTTAAACTCAGTAAAAACTAGAAATATAAAATAGTAAAATCAGATAAAAATTCACCAGTGATCGGACACTCAGAAATGCAATCATATTGCCGAAGCCTTATGATAAGGGCTTACCTTTTCTAGATGGACGCGAGTGACACCAAGATCAGCATAACGTGTTCCCATTCACAGGAGCGAGTAACAGAATAAGATGGGGGCTCAGGTAGTAAGCATAATGCACCACAGCGTCGTGTGTTAGTACTGAAGCCTATAATAATAATAATGGCGTGTGACGAGCGCCCCCCGTCGGGTAGACAGCTCGCCTGGTGCAAGTCTTTCGATTTGACGCCACTTCGGCGACTTGCGCGTCGATGGGGATGAAATGATGATGATTAGGACCACACAAACCCCAGTCCCTGAGCGGAGAAATTCTCCGGCCCAGCCGTGAATCGAACCCGGATCCTTAGGCTTGACAGTACGTCGCGCTGACCACTCAGCTACCGGGGGCGGACAATACTGAAACCTAATACATATTCACCTCAATAGGTGGCGCTGCCACGCAGCAGTGATGAGAATGAGTGATCGTAAACTGGATACACGTACCCACTAAAACTTTATAAATGTAATGCACATAAAACATAGATAAGATGGAATTACTAGGGGCAACACCTGTGCAATAACTTATCCTAAAATTTTGCTGAAGTAAAATATAAATGAAGGCGGTAAATATAAAATGAAAAAACAATGTGTATAATACAACATACAGACGCAGTACATAAGCAGCTTTTACGTATCATACACCACTATAACGAGAACATTAAAAACACAGGACCGTAATTTCAGATAAAGAGGCCACCCATACAACACTCAATACTGCGCCATTCGGAGCTAGAACTTGTAACTAGAAAACTTTTTTATAAAATACAAGTAAAATTATTAGGTTTAAAAAAAACACACACCAACGTGGAAGACGGACGTTATGCGGGTAAACTCCCCCCCCCCCCCCCCGCTATTTATAGCTACATTGAAATGTGTAAAATACGTCATCATTTAAAGTAAAGCGACAAACTCGCAAGTATCCCATTTGAGTCAAAAACCCTAATGGATTAGCTAACAAGACAACATAATACCAGAGAGGAACAGGGCTCATATTTAGGCAGAATTACGAGAGATCCAGGATTACGTTAATAACACCGATTTCGTAACTTCTAAAAAGGCCTGATTGGCGCCAAATATTTGGCCGTTAAGGAGAGACAAATCTTTGTCTTCAATATGCCTAAATATTTCAATTTCTTCCAAAATGTTTAACTTCTTACTCTTTTGCGCAAAATGCAAAATCTTAAGATCTTGTGCTTGCGGAGGACTATGGCCACTGGCTTTAAGGTGTCGGGCAAAGGCAGAGCTCTGTTTTACATGTCCACATCTGTTAAGAATATGGTCTTGCAATCTAATTTTGAAAGTTCTGCCTGTTTGTCCAATATATCCTACATTACAATCGCGACACTCCAGCACATGTACCGCCGATGCCAAAAGGTTGTTCTTTTTAGGTGATTCATTATGTATGCACATAAACTGGAGATTGGTAGAAGCGGAAAATACTATACGAGAGCCCACTCCCCGGAAAATGGCAACATGTACAGTCAGAGAGATGGCCTGGCTATGAGCAGCGTTTTGGCTCGTTTTTAGCTAATGTCTTCGTTAACTACATTGAGCTCCAGGTGTTGAACGCAATTCCTACTTTCGTTAAAAGATTTTATTTTATCGGTGTTATGTTGACGACATTCTGGTTGTGTTTAATGTCGATGAGTCAGAAATTTCGAGTTTGGTTGATGAATTTAATGCCCTTCACCCAAAGATGATTTTCACACATGAGGATATGAATACTGACGGAGTCCTCAATTACCTAGATCTGCGGTTACAGCTACATAAAAACAAAGTATCCATAGATATTTTGAGGAAACCCACGACCACAGATACTATTATTCATGCTTCTTCCGTCCATCCTCGCCAGCATAAGATTTTTTAGGGCTATGATCACGCGTCTATGCGAATTGCTATTATATGAAGACGCAGTCAATATAGAACTTGACAATCTAAAGTATCTCGCCCGTAATAATGGCTACAGTGTTGCGGTCGTTGATAAGATATACCAAGACAAAACAACGATGCCGCTTCGGACTTCACCCAATGCACATTCTGTCGCGGAGCACAATTACATTTCTTTGCCATAGGCAATATTAGTTATCAACTGGCAAAACTTTTCCGGGGAGTGGGCTCTCGTATAGAATTTTCCGCGGCTACCAATCTCCAGTTTACGTACATACACAATCAATCACCTAAAAAGAACAACCTTTTGGCATCGGGGGTACGTGTATCCAGTTTACGATCTTATCACTGCTGCGTGGCAGCGCCACCTTTATGTATTAGACGTCAGCACCAGCAGACGACGCTGTGGTGCATTATGCTTACTACCTGAGCCCCATCTTATTCTGTTACTTGCTCCTGTGAACGGGAACGCGTTATGCTGATCTTGGTGTCACTCGCTTCTATCTAGAAAAGGCAAGGCCTTATCATAAGGCTTCGGCAATATGATTGCATTTCTGAGTGTCCGATCACAGGTGAATTTTTATCTGATTTTACTATTTTATATTTCCAGTTTTTACTGAGTTTAACGAAGGCGATGTTGACCTGATATATTCGACGATGTCCTTTGGCTACACTGACTAAAGGATTCTTCAAAGAAATACCATATTAAGGTATTTGCTATTTCAGTATTTGATCTGTTTATACATGCTTTTAGGTTATCCAAGTCTGCACGACGGGATCGCCATTCTTAAATAGATGTATTTGTTCTCTGTTTTCTATGTAGATAACCTGAAGATGCCTAAATAAGGCGAAACGCGTCGTTGAAAAATAAGAAAACTAAAATTGCAACCAAGACTGATTTTAACCCATACTGTTAAGCACTGGTTTGCTGTATGCCACATATGGATTTGAAGAATTTCTAAGTATTTTCTTTTTCGATATGCTGTATGTATAAGTAATATAGTGCTGAGACATACTCGCTAAAAAAATTTCTCTTAAAATTTCATTTAAGTGCTTTGTGCACATGTAATATGTTGTTATCTGAGGCATATTCTTTGTTCAAATGGTTCAAATGGCTCTGAGCACTATAGGACTCAACATCTAAAGTCATCAGTTCCCTAGCACTTAGAACTACTGAAACCTAACTAACCTAAGGACATCACACACATCCATGCCCGAGGCAGGAATCAAACCTGCGACCGTAGCAGTCGCGCGGTTCCAGTCTGAAGCGCCTAGAACCACTCGCCCACCCCGGCCGGCTATTCTTTGTTGTTCGATGGTTTCGAGGAAGAGTAGCAGGGAGAGGTAGAGGGTTGAATACGTTCCCCATCACAGCTATAGTGTAAGTGTATATTCTAAAAACGTTTATTGGTTTTCATTGTTTGTTATTGAATTAATATATTGCTGTTGTAGAGGATTTTGGGGAGCTGGATTGATGGATCTCAGGAGGTTTGGGTGAAAATGATGATATGCCACAGAGAGTAGAGGAAATTGAGGTGTATCTGCATCAGTGTGAGGAGAGGGCAGAGGTGATTTACAGTGACCTGAGGGATACGTCACAGAGCCAGAGAAAAAATTGGTTCAAATGGCTCTCACAAGGGAACCTCCCCATCGCACCCCCCTCAGATTTAGTAATAAGTTGGCACAGTGGATAGGCCTTGAAAACTGAACACAGATCAATCGAGAAAACAGGAAGAAGTTGTGTGGAAGTATGAAAAAAATTAGTAAAATATACAAACCAAGTAGTCCATATCAAGATAGGCAACATCAAGGAAACTGGGAGTCAAGGAGCGCGGTGGTCCCGTGGCAGCTACGGAACGAGAAGTCCTAGGTTCAAGTCTTCCCTCGAGTGAAAAGTTTAATTTTTTATTTTCAGTTTATGTGACAAACTCTTATGTTTTCATCACTTTTTTGGGAGTGATTATCACATCCACAAGAAAACCTAAATCGGGCAAGGTAGAAGAATGTTTTTACCCATTCGCTAAGTGTACAAGTTAGGTGGGCCGACAACATATTCCTGTCATGTGACGCACATGCCGTCACCAGTGTCGTATAGAATATATCAGACGTGTTTTCCTATGGAGGAATCGGTTGACCTATGACATTGCGATCAAATGTTTTCGGTTCCCATTGGAGAGGCACGTCCTTTCGTCTACTAATCGCACGGTTTTGCGGTACGGTCGGAAAACACAGACACTAAACTCATTACAGTGAACAGAGACGTCAATGAACGAACGGACAGATCATAACTTTGCGAAAATAAAATGTTCGGTCGTGGGAAGACTTGAACCAAGGACGTCCCGCTCCGCAGCTACTCACGCTAACCACGGGACCACAACGCTCCTGAGCTCAGATTCTCCTGAATGTTGCTTATGTTGCGCATGGACTACTCAGTTTGTATATTTTATTAATTTTTTTCATAGTTCCATACGACTTCTTCGTGTTTTCTCGAATGATATGTGTTCAGTTTTTCAAGGCCTATCCACTGTGCCAACTTATAACGAAATCTGAAGGGGGTGCGATGGGGAGGTTCCCTTGTCAGCACTATGGGACTTAACATCTGAGATCATCAGTCCTCTAGAACTTAGAACTACTTAAACCTAACTAATCTAATGACATCACACACATCCGTGCCCAAGGCAGGATTCGAACCTGCGACCGTAGGAGTCGCGGTTCCCAACTGAAGCGCCTAGAACCGCTCAGCCACCACGGCCGGCGACAGAGCCAGAGAAATATAGATAATTTTTATACACACTAACGCTGCTTACATACAATCTATTGCAGCAGCAGCAAGCAATATCTAGACTGTAGTACTTAATCTTTTCGTTATTCGTCTTTTTCTAGCAGCTGCCTCACCACAATACGCAGGTCCTGTGTACCACACCCAGCTGTGTGAGACGTCACTCGCCACTGCACAGGAAGCCACAGCAGCCTCAGCTGCCCCATTCACTGCCGTCCCGCACCAGCCCTCCTCTGGCGTCCATGGAGTAAGCATCCCTCCCATAACTGGCTCAGGGTTGTGGCAACAACGATCTCCACAGCTGCAGCTGCAGCTGCAGACAGCCTACTGACGCTGGGGTGATGCATCATTTCCTTCTCTGCTTCGTTTTCACCTGAACTGCAAGGAATATGCAAGTCCCTGCTACTCTACACAGCTGTCATCATCGTCCCAGTCAGCAGTAGCAGCAGCAGCAACCTCATCAGTCACTTGTAGTTAAAGCATAGTAGTAACCCCGTGGCTAGCAGCAGTTCTCTCCCCTGTCCTTTTAGTGAAGGACATCAAATTAGTAACACCACAACACAACTAGAATGCTTCGGGACTGTGGATCCCTTTGAGGGGCAAATCTCATTCACTAGGATCAATAACCTAACAGGAGGTTATCGTAACCCTCTAGGGTTTCTGAAAGCATGCCTTCCTGTTCTGGAAATGGAGCTCCTCAAGGTTGTTAATGATCCGCAGCATCCCACCATTAAATGCAGCGCTGTGCTGTATATCAAACTGTCGCACCCTCCACTCAAGCCTCTGGCACTGTAGAGACTACCTTCACTATCTATGGGGGAAAATGGCGTGATATCACAGAGCCCTTCAATCGCCTAGTGGTTTCATGAGTCCACCTTGAGAGCTATACTAGTCTTGTTCTCCAACATGAAAGTTAGAGGATCAGCTAAAGCATTCAGCCAAATACTGAGCCTCAACATGCATATGCTTGTCTATGATAAAGACAATGGGCGGTCCAGCTATATCAAGCTTCCTGAGTATATAGCAGATAAGAAGGCATGTATTAATGTTGAAAATAAAACCGTTCAGGGTTATTTTGCATATTCAATCCTCACTTGTGTAAGAAATATTAAACACGGTCTAGAGCATCCCGGTAGATACCACATGCGTAAAGCCACTATCCCCAGGACGTGTAACTTTGATGGTACTGAGTTCCCTGTCAAACCTCAGGACATACTACAATCTGAGGCACAGAATACCAGGATATCGGTTCATGTTTATTGGCTGGAGAAATGCAGGTCACATGAGCAGAACAAGCAGGAAAAACATATAGTCGTTGGACATCTCCATTTCTCAGAATTTGTTAGTGGACATAACGTGAATTTGAACATGCTGCTATTCTCAAATGAGGAGAACAAGAAGAAAGACAATTATTATTACTGGTGGATCAAAGACATGTCCCCCATTTCCTCCGAAATTAGTAAACACAGGTGTGAAAGGCATATTTGATTAAGCTGCCTCAATGCCTTTTTATTATGTCTACTGAAGAAAACAAATTAATAAAGTTTAAGAATGTTCACCATGATGCCCATTTGTGATGTATGCCGACTTTGAACGCCTCCTTGTTCCTGGGACCCACCCCGAAGTTGACACTACAGCCTCACATGCTACCTTCACAGAAAAACACCACATTCAGCAGTGTACCAAGTTGCATCGTCCTATGATTTGGGTATTAACCGATACACATCTTATGTCGGGGATAATCCTATGGTTTGGCTTCAAAAAATTTCATGGGAGGTTGATTAGCTTCACAGCGACTAGATACCCATGACTATATCGAAGAAGAATGAAGATCTGAACATAAAGGAGATTGACTGCCTGAACTCGCTACGTTTTATGCAGGCACCTCTCCAGAAATTTATTGAATCTCTGCCTAGAAGGATATGCACATCACTCGAGCTGTATTCTCCAACGAGGACGAGTTTCAACTTCTGACTAGGAAGAGGATTTTTCCATACGAGTATCTGTACACTGTGGCAAAACTCGGTGAAACCAGATTACCCAGCATAACTGCATTCTCCAGCAACTTTACAGGGGATGCCACAAGGGATGCAGAGTATTAGGATGCTGTGAAGTCTAGTAGGAACTCAGCACCTCCTGTTTAAAAGAGTACACGCAGCTTTACATGGACACAGACTTGCCCTTGTTCGTGCATATTTTAGAGACGTTCTGGAATCTGTGCATGACCACATTTCTCTGGATTATGCCTTTTATTGCACAGCACATGGTTTATCTTGGGACGCTGTGCTCAAGAAAACAAATCACAGCATTGAGCTATTGATTGATGGTGATATGTTTCTTTTCTTTGAGCGAGGGGTATGTGGGGTACTTTGTCAATGCGTCCACAGGCATGCTAAGGCAAATAAACCACATATTTGGATGAGAAATTCAATGTATCCCTCGATTCGATCATATCATATTCTTGGATGTTAATAACTTATATAGGCACACCATGCAACAGTCACTGCTGATTGACGAGTTTTGATGGGTGCCCAAACCCGAATGCAAGGGATCAGATGGAAAAATCGAGGATACGGCAGCTGATTCTGATGTGGTGAAGGCAGGACTCACGAAGTGAGATATCTTATCATTCTGCATGATGCACACACCGATTTGCTGCTGTGTACGGAGGAACGAGTTCCATGAGGAAGCTCCACCCCAAAACTGATGGCGACACTAAGTGATAAATGTAGATACGTTGTTCACTGTTGTAACCTCAAGCAGTGTCTCACATTGGGGATGAGGCTGCTTAGAATAACCCAGGCTATCTCCATTAAGTAATCCTATGGTTGGATAAGTATACTGATTTGAATACAACACTGAAGGCTTCTGTGACATGTGACTTCAAGAAAGAGTTTTTAAATTAATGAATAATTTCACTTTCGACAAAACAATGCAGAATTTAAGGGAATGAATGAAATTTTTATTATACCCCAATGGGCTGGTAGTTATGACGTAAGAAAATGCACTACAAACCAAAAATTTAGACAGCTCGATATTCCATGAGAATTTCGTAGCTTTGGAGATGGCGAAGGTTGCAGTAGAGTTAATGAATCCCATCCATGTGGGGATGTACATACTAGTCCTGTCAAAATTCCACATGTACCAATTCCATTCTGAGTTTGCAAAAACTCATTTGCAGATCCGAAGTTACTTTATGTGGTCACATATATTGGGTGAAGAATTGCTTCATGGTTTTTCCACTGACTGACTGCAACTGAGAGCGCATCCACCTTATATCCCTCTGATGTCACAAACACATGACCAGATGCAGTGTTCCTTATGTCACAAACACATGACCAGATGCAGTGTTCCTCAATTTCTGTTGGCACCCACCAAGTTTCGATGGGGCACAGGGAATGCTGCATTTATATTGGTTCCTGAGGGAAATGGTGGAAAAAAAGTTTTATGTGTGCTCTGTGGCTTTGTTAACTACCTCAGTCAAGGCCCATCCACCAAGATAAACACCTCCGCTTCATTCTCTTTCGGGTAGGGAATAGGACAATGTTGTCTCCTGCACTGTGGATTGATTGGCCATTTCAAGGAACAGGAACAGCTCCAGCATAGGCAGTAGTCTCTATGAGCTGCAAAATGCATCTTCAGTCTATCCCACTGCATCACCAGTGCTTGCTGAAAAGTACTCATCCCACGCTCATCCATTATCACCTCCTTCCATTCCTCATGTAGGAGGCTATGGATGCAGTTCTCAGCTGTAGGCTTACAGATAATACTCTCTGTCCAACACCAAAATCTCCTCAATTGAACACATTATGACAGTACCTCCTCAGGAGGATACTACATACAGAGACACTGGAATAACATAGTTCCAAATTGAGTTAAAATATCCAGAAAAATGGGAACTATACCACAACATCTCTCATTTTGTTTATCATCATCTCACGAGTGCTCCATTGTGATATCCTTCCTGTATGACAGCTCAGCACTGACTGAGCGACTTAGGGCTGGGAGTCAGTCGGAATGCTGCTGCCACCTGATGGTGGTACATGTAGCTAGAGCCTCAGTAATGGCCTGACCTCTGCAGTGTACAGTTTTTTCAGGACAGATTATGCTCAGCCAGGGACCATGAACCACTTGGCACAACATTAGGTTACGGGGATAGGTGGTTTAAGAGATCAATTTAATTAATTAGCATATTTAATTAACTATCATATTATACTAATTAGTATATTATTGATAATAAAAGAGTCACAGAGCCCCCTTTACCCCACAAAACACACACACAGACACCTTTTCCCCACTATTTGCGATAGTGGTGGGGGTCACATGTGTGCTGGCGTATGCTGGCGCCAACACACCATGTGGCATAGAGGTTACGAGAGTATCGATAGAGGCCAATGACAAGACTCACTGGAAACACGCTGCCAACGCCCTCTCATCTGACAGTATTTAGGATCTCCGCCGCAGACCGGAAGGTCAGCAGTTTAGCTAGTTTAGCCAGTTAGTTCGAGTCTAGACATGGCCTCTTGCACAGAGACAGGCAGCACATAGCAACCTTATAGTGAACATAGCGGACTTCTACTTCAACAGCACTAAGGCTATGTAGACTACACAGAAAAGAGCTTATATGACAGCACATGGAAACTTAAGTTAATTAGCTCTTCCTTTATTAATAAAGAACTCAGTTATTAATTGTGTGCAGTTTGTGTTTCAAAACGAGGATACCAGCTACTAACCAACATCCTATCCTTTCTTCCTAGCTTCCCATGGTAGAGCTCTAAGAAACAATGAGATTGCATAAAAGAGTACAGAAACATGATCTGCTGGTTCCAGTTCTATACCATGAAAGTGGCCAGTGTGTTATTTTAAAGGGGTAACTAATACACTCTAAGACAAAAAAAGGAACTGTGCACAATTAAGGAATTATCCGAATGGGACGGAAAAAGGAAGATGTGATGTGTATGTACAGACAAACAAATTACTGCAATTTCAGGAAAACTGGATTATTTGTTCAACAGAAAGAACTTTAGAAACTGAGCACGCCAATAACGTAGTGGTCCACCTTTGGCCCTTATAAAAGTAATATTCGATTTGATTGCTAGAATTGTTTAATATCTTCCTGAGGGATGTTGTGTCAAATCCTGTCCATTTGGCGCGTTAGAACGTCAATATCGCGATACGATTTGCGTTCCCTGCCCATAATGCTGCATACGTTCCTAATCCAGCAACCTTGCTGACCAAGGTATGGCTTGGCAAGCACGAAAAAAAAAGGCAGTGAAAACTAAAGCCGTGTGCGACGAGGCGTTTCCTTGCTGAAATGTAAGCCCGGGATGGCTTGCAATGAAGGGTAACAAAAGGGACCGTAAAATATCGTTGACGTCCCGCTGTGCTGTAAGGGTGCCGCAGATGACAACCAAAGGAGTCCTGTTATGAAAAGGAATCACAATCCACGCCATTATTCATCGTTATCGGGCCATGTAGCAGTCGACAGTCACGTTGGTATCCCAGGACTGTCCAGGGCGTCTCCAGATGCGTCTCCGGCCTGTAATCTCACTGACTGGAGTAGAAATATCTTCACTGATGAGTCCCGCTTTGAACTGAGCTCCGATGGCGAGCGAAGACGAGTCTGCAGACCGTCCCAGACATCTATGGTGTACAAAGCTGACTCTCGTCCCCCGTATGGCCCGACAATCGGTAATCATGATCTGGGATGCCATTTCATTTCACAGCAGGATCCCTTTGGTTGACATCCACAGCACCCTAACAGCACAGAGGTATGTTGCTCTTCATGGAAAGCCATCGTGGGCTTTGATATCAGCAACATAACACCAACCTGCTTGTTTCGTGCTTGCCATATTCTAGCTTGGCCACCAGTGTCGCCGAATCTCTTCCCAGATGAGAATATTTGGAGCATTACGGGCAGGGCCCTGGTTGATAATTGGCTCCTTTTACCGACCTCCCGACTCAGCAGCATTAGTGGGAGACCAACTGAGAGAAAATCTGGAATACATTTCACATAAATTTTCTCAGCATGTTATAGCCTTAGGCGGAGATTTCATTTTACCAGATATAGACTGGGACACTCGGATGTTTAGGACGGGTGGTAGGGACAGAGCATCGAGTGAAATTATACTGAGTGCACTATCCGAAAATTACCTCGAGCAATTAAACAGAGAACCGACTCGTGGAGATAACATCTTGGACCTGCTGATAACAAACAGACCCGAAATTTTCGACTCTGTAAGCGCAGAACAGGGAATCAGTGATCATAAGGCCGTTGCAGCATCCCTGAATATGGAAGCAAATAGGAATATAAAAAAAGGGAGGAAGGTTTATCTGTTCCATCATCTTTCGGGCGTGCACTCGGGACAGCGACAATTTTTCTTACGATATTTCGGCTAGAAACCTCCCAGCCATCTTCAAGGCGAGTCGGAGACTGAGTTCATAGCTACGAAGCAAGAGTAATAGAAGGCAGATTTCAGACTAGCTAACAGCTCAAAACGAAAATTTCTGTTGAGACACTGACAATGTTGAGTGTTTATGGAAAAGGTCAAGGCAATCGTAAAATGCGTTTAGACGGGTACGTGCCGAGTAAAACTGCGAGGGACGGGAAAAACCCACCGTGGTTCAACAACAAAGTTAGGAAACTACTGTGAAAGCAAAGAGAACTTCACTGCAAGTTTAAACGCAGCCAAAACCTCTCAGACAAACAGAAGCTAAACGATGTCAAAGTTAGCGTAAGGAGGGCTATGCGTGAAGCGTTCAGTGAATTCGAAAGTAAAATTCTATGTACCGACTTGACAGAAAATCCTAGGAAGTTCTGGTCTTACGTTAAATCAGTAAGTGGCTCGAAACAGCATATCCAGACACTCCGGGATGATGATGGCATTGAAACAGAGGATGACACGCGTAAAGCTGAAATACTAAACACCTTTTTCCAAAGCTGTTTCACAGAGGAAGACCGCACTGCAGTTCCTTCTCTAAATCCTCGCACGAACGAAAAAATGGCTGACATCGAAATAAGTGTCCAAGGAATAGAAAAGCAACTGGAATCACTCAACAGAGGAAAGTCCAGTGGACCTGACGGGATACCAATTCGATTCTACACAGAGTACGCGAAAGAACTTGCCCCCCTTCTAACAGCCGTGTACCGCAAGTCTCTAGAGGGAAGTTTCCAAATGATTGGAAAAGAGCACAGGTAGTCCCAGTCTTCAAGAAGGGTCGTCGAGCAGATGCGCCAACTATAGACCTATATCTCTGACGTCGATCTGTTGTAGAATTTTAGAACATGTTTTTTGCTCGCGTATAATGTCGTTTCTGGAAACCCAGAATCTACTCTGTAGGAATCAACATGGATTCTCGAAACAGCGATCTTGTGAGACCCAACTCGCTTTATTTGTTCATGAGACCCAGAAAATATTAGATACAGGCTCCCAGGTAGATGCCATTTTCCTTCACTTCCGGAAGCGGTTCGATAAAGTTCCGCACTGTCGTCTGATAAACAAAGTAAGAGCCTACGGAATATCAGACCAGCTGTGTGGCTGGATTGAAGAGTTTTTAGCAAACAGAACACAGCATGTTGTTCTCAATGGAGAAACGTCTTCAGACATTAAAGTAACCTCTGGCGTGCCACAGGGGAGTGTTATGGGACCATGGCTTTTCACAATATATATAAATGACCTAGTAGATAGTGTCGGAACTTCCATGCGGCTTTTAGAGGATGATGCTGTAGTATACAGAGATGTTGCAGCATTAGAAAATTGCAGAGAAATGCAGGAAGATCTGCAGCGGATAGGCACTTGGTGCAGGGAGTGACAACTGACCCTTAACATAGATAAATGTAATGTATTGCGAATACATAGAAAGAAGGATCCTTTACTGTATGATTATATGATAGCGGAACAACCACTGGTAGCAGTTACTTCTGTAAAATATCTGGGAGTATGCGTACGGAACGATTGGAAATGGAATGATCATATAAAATTAATTGTTGGGAAGGCGGGTGCCAGGTTGAGATTCATTGGGAGAGTCCTTAGAAAATTTAGTCCATCAACAAAGGTGGTGGCTTACAAAACACTTGTTCGACCTATACTTGAGTATTGCTCATCAGTGTGGGATCCGTACCAGGTCGGGTTAACAGAGGAGATAGAGAAGGTCCAAAGAAGAGCGGCGCGTTTCGACACAGGGGTATTTGGCAAGCGTGGTAGCGTTACGGAGATGTTTAGCAAACTCAAGTTCCAGACTCTGCAAGAGAGGCGCTCTGCATCGCGGTGTAGCTTGCAGTCCAGGTTTCGAGAGGGTGCATTTCTGGATGAGGTTATACCTCCGGAGGAGATCACGAATGTAAAATTAGAGAGATTCGAGTGCTCACGGAGGCTTTCCGGCAGTCGTTCTTCCAGCGAACCATCCGCGACTGGAACAGGAAAGGGAGGTGAAGACAGTGGCACGTAAAGTGCCCTACGCCACGCACCGTTGTGTGTCTTGCGGAGTATAAATGTAGATGTAGATGTAGAACCAGCTCAGGATTTTGACTATTTAACGCGCCAATTGGGCATAATTAGGCACGATATGCCTCCAGAGGACATCTAACAAGTCTTTCAATCAAGGCCAATCAGAATAACTACTTGTATAAGGGCCAGACGTAGACCATAGAGTTATCGAATCGTTCACTTTGTGAAGCTCTTTATCGTGAATAAATCACTTATTTTTATATATTGTAATCAATTGTTTGTCTGTTCACGTACATCACATCCACTGATTTCCGAACCATTGGTATAATTTCTTCGTGGTGCCTCATTTTTTTCCCCCATTAGGGTGTGTTGTGGTCTTCAGTCCTGAGACTGGTTTGATGCAGCTCTCCATGCTACTCTATCCTGTGCAAGCTTCTTCATCTCTCAGTATCTACTGCAACCTACATCCTTCTGAATTTGCTTAGTGTATTCATCTCTTGGTCTCCCTATTTCGATTTTTACCCTCCACGCTGTCCTCCAGTACTAAATTGGTGATCCCTTGATGCCTCAGAACATGTCCTACCAACCGATCCCTTCTTCTAGTGAAGTTGTACCACAAACTCCTCTTCTCCCCAGTTCTATTCAATACCTCCTCATTAGTTATGTGATCTACCCATATAATCTTCAGCATTCTACTGTAGCACTACATTTCGAAAACTTATATTCTCTTCTTGTCCAAACTATTTATCGTCCATATTTCACTTCCATACATGGCTACACTCCATACAAATACTTTTAGAAAGGACTTCCTGACACTTAAATCTATACTCGATGTTAACAAATTTATTCTGAAACGCTTTCCTTCCCATTGCCAGTCTACATTTTATATCCTCTCTACTTCGACCATCATCAGTTACTTTGTTCCCCAAATAGCAAAACTCCTTTACTACTTTAGGTGTCTCATTTCCTAATCTAATTCCCTTTGCATCACCCGACTTATTATGATTACAATCCATTATCCTCGTTTTGCTTTTGTTGATGTTCATCTTATATCCTCCTTTTAAGACACTGTCCATTCCGTTCAACTGCTCTTCCAAGTCCTTTGATGTCTCTGACAGAATTAAAATGTCATCGGCGAACCTCAGTTAACAAAATAGGAACAAAATAGGAACCATTGAGACGGATTTGTATCATTTCCGATTTGCACAATGACTCTATAACGTACTCTCCACAGCAGCAATAATTTGTAAGACATTGGAATTAGATGTATAAATAGTTTATCGATGGAGGCAGTATCATAAATCCGAAATAACAACGGCTGTAATAGGTTTCAGTTGTTTACACATTTGTGACTCAGTTTTTCCTGCTACTCGTGTGATAATGCTTAACGAAGTCGTTATACTGGTGTAGAACAGAGGAGAGGTAATCATCGCCAGTCACGTCACAAAAACTCGTCCTTCCATTCAGTTTATCGCCTTTGCATATAAAATTTTGCAACACTGACTATAAAAAGAGGCAGGTACATTCTGAATTGGTATTTCAACTTGCTGAAGTGTCTCGTATTTCACATAAAAAGCTGTCGACCTTTTACTGACTGTGTAGATCGAGGCGTTCCCTCTGTTTTAAGGCCTCTAAGAGGTAAATTCTTCCGAGGAGCTTACATAATGATGAGCTGCAAGTTACACCAGGTACAGTCTTTTAAATATCTTCGTAGCCTTACAACTGTAAACAAAGTTAGTGCTGACTTGGAAGATAATATTCAAAAGTGTAAACAAACTTAGGCACTAGAAAACTCCTAAAACTGTGTAAGTGATGACATGACGCGGACGCTGTCTACCTTTCTTCATTAGAAGATGGAATGTGTCCGAGAAGTTTATGTACGCCGCAAGATAACGCAAGGGTAAATATGTACAGCCGTCGGTCAATCAACTGAACCGTCTGCGGTGAAGTCCTTTGGCAGGTGAACTCCAAGCACCGCGGTCAACAGCCGTATCTACGTCATAAAAGAACTGAAAATGAAAGCATTTAGACCCATGTTTTTGAACGAAGTATCTGACAACGATGTGGATCGGCTAGTTACTGTCTCCTTTGTTGGCACATTTTCCAAATGCCGTGTCTCGTTCTTGAGTGTTACTTTCTGACGGATGCCCGATGTTTCACATTTCACACAGGAGGAACGGTTTCCTGGTCTAAGGCAAGCCATCATTGTATGCGAGAGATGGAAAGGAACCTGCCTCATTTTATGATGTGAGCGGGATATCACCGCATTAACTATCCGGACGTTATCAAGGCAGACAACGCTCTATGAGGATTCCTCAAGTTCGATGTGGCTTAACGTCAGTAGAGGAATATCAAAGAACTGTGTAGAGGTCTTCAGGAAGCCTGAGAAGCTTCGCGAAATGTAAAGGAGAACATGGAGACACGTAGAGCCTTGTGTAAGGTACGTTGGTGCACGTACACTTTCGTTGGATACGTAGTACACCAATTTGGGACGTCAATAAGCAAGTTACACATTATAATGGCAGGCCAAATACCAATTATTAAATGCTGTACTATACTTAAAACAGTCACAGACCCACGACACTAATTTTCAACATAGTCACTATGTTTCTATAACGGTCGGAACACTCTACCAATCGTTCAGTCTCTAAATGATGGAAATCTGCTTCTGGGTCAGGGAGCCATTCGATGACTGCTGTGTACATCATGATCGTGGGATAATCTCTTTTCCCACGCCCCTCGTTTGTTCTTGCAGCATGTCGGAAAGATGGAAATCTCTCGGTGCAAGATCTGGGCTGTACGGCAGATCAGCATCACCCATGTCTGTGCGGCCTTGGTCAAATTTTGGCGAAGAGGGGGCCAAATTCCGAAATCGACAATTTTCGTACAACTAAATCGTGGCGTATGAAAACGTGCCGTGCCCCAATAATTACATGTGACAGGATATCCACAAGACTTTTATCACTTCAAACCACTGATTATCCACTTCGTATTTTAAGACAGATTTCTTTGATTTAGTATACGCAAAGTCAATCTTTTTATTACTGATATGGATATTGGTACCACCTTTTTGATCCAACGATCTCGAGTCACATACTAATACGCTTGTATCCAGGGCATTTAATGAGGACGGAAATGCTGCAGTCTTACCTCAAACTTCTCCTCTTCAGAAATAATAACATTATTCAAAATTTATATCTTTCTCGCCTTCCAACATATACATCATATTTATCTTTGCTGTCCTTTACAGTAAATCTTTCTTCATCTAACAGGTACAGTCACATGTCAGACAACACTACTGAATACGTCCTTCACCTACCACATTTCAACTAAGAATGTATCAGACAGCGCAGAGGCAAATAGCGTGCCACACCAAGACCAAAGATTGTTAACAGTAAGATAACTTGCTCTTTCTCTGACGTGTACATCGATAACTTACGAAAATCAAAATGACATGTCCACCTTACAATAATACTGTATAAGCTTTACTCTACAACTGGAGGTCACGTTGTGCTGCGGCACTTCCGCGTGTTCGCGGGGCCCTACACGTTATTAGACAGGTGTACCAGTTTCTTTGGCTCGTTAGTGTATATACGTATATTATATAGTATTTCAATGACACAGGTCTTTTTCCTTTTACATGGAGGGCGCCCTGCAAAATAACTGGTGATTTTAAAATCATACAACATAAAAATCGGTACAGAATGCAATAAATGGTACGTTTATTATGAAAAGCGTAAAACTTTTATTCAGAAATTTTGAAGTAGTAGCTACAAAATCTGCTCAGGAATGACACTGTAATCGCAGCACATAGTGTCTATAAACGTAACTCCGAAACCAAGGGCTATAGTGCACACAGAATATCGTGGCCATTAGACGCACAGTTGGCAGCACACGCGTAGTGAGTGCTGCAGTGGGGGGGAGGGGGAGGGGTGGTCTGCAGCAGGCGGTATAGGGTGAATGCCAAGTGCTGGAGGGGAATTGCCGTTCTAAATTGATGCCTACACTCAAATTTTTTTGTAAATATTAAGTAGTGCCCCTTCACGCTCACAACTGCATGACCATTCGAAAAGATTCTTTGGTTAGTATCCATAAAGAGTCCCGCCGAAAATGCAGCAATTTATTTTCGTCTGGTTTGTTAACCATTTGTAACTTTCAGAAAAGTGTCGCTGGTGGAGAATTTTGAGTAAAACCTTCACATTTCTCTTGTTGCCGTGTTAAAATTTGCTTCTTTTACCAAAACAACGAATAACACGGTAGATAGTGAAGTTTGGCACAATAACCATACGGCAAAATATTCTCCTGTTTGTGTGCTATCATTTGCCAAAATCTCATTTCGATATTTCAAGTCATTTATGAATTTTCAGGAATGCTTTCTGGCTTTATCGCTGGTACGGCGTGATCGCAAATGAGTGCGATAGGTCAGCTCAATTTTCTCGAGACTGATGACAGACAGACGTCTTCACCCAAGTCTTAAAAAAAATTCAGTGTATTAGCTAAATTTCATACGTAACAACATATTATGTAATATGCACCTAACGCAAATTCATAGCGACCCCTATTTTTCATTTAAAACTTTTTCGAATTTCGCGCAGTGTCTTACGTCCTAGGTAAATATCACAATAACTTTGACCATTAACGAAATGATGGGCATATCATTATGAATCTGGCATGTAGAGCTACAAGTAAAGCTGAAATTTTTTTCCGAATTGCTCCTGTAAAAGTGTCTGAGAAAGGCTGTTATCGACGACTGGCCGGAAGGTGGCAAACACCGGCTGCCCACCCTTCTGAACAAACGAATGCACTCGCCGAGCGCTTTGGACGAAAACCGGTCACTGTGCATCGGCCACTGTATCCTGTGCGACCTACTTGAGCTCCGCTGTCGAAACATCGTAGGAGGTTGAAGTCATGTAGTTCATTGAACAACGCGTGTTTGCAATAGCTAAATCCGAATGAACAGACAGACTGTTTGATGAGCTAGCTGGTGAGGGGGGGGGGGGGGGGGAAGAGGAGGAGGAGGAATACTGGCCCGAAGAACTGCAGCAGAGCAGCAGAGACTGCCCTGAAGTGTTCTAGTAGCCACATAATGCTGAGAAACACTCTGAACATGTTTCCACTCAAAATGCCAAGTCACCAGGCAGTTGTACTATGAAAAGCTTACTTTACGAACCAGCTCCTGAATATGACGGGTAATGGAGAATTTGTTTCACAGATGAAGCACACTTTCACTCGAATGGATGAGTATATGAACAAAACTGGCTATTTTGCCCTTCCGAAAATACCCACTTGTTTGAAATGAAACACTACGTTCTCCCAAGGTCACTGTTTGAACTGCGATAGGATCAGAAGAATTATCGGCTCTTTTTTCATACGAAATTCGATAGCTAGTAAAAGTTAAGTTAATATTTTGCGACAATTTGTCGATACACAACGAGTGTTAGATCCACCAGCCACCCAGTGAATCTTGCAAGGTGGGGCCTGAGAACGTCGCAATGAACATGTTTTTCGCATTCAAGATGGGGTTACTACATTGGCGCAGGCATGGATTAGACTCAGTATTCATCCGAACTCATTGCTTTTTGTGGGACTCAATGAAAGACATTCTCTACAGGAACTATCTTAGAAGCTCTTGTCGCTTGAATCGTCTATCAGATTGGCAACTGAATCCATTTCCATTGAGACCCTCCAATAATGGCAAGTTTCTTTGTACATTTGCATCGCCTCTCCACAGCTAGCGGTTGAAATTTCGAGAAGTTGCAGACACGAGTCTATTTATGCAAGCTGATACGAGCTTGGCAGCGCCATCCATTTCAGGTTTATAATCTAGGTGTCTTTTCTCATGTACCTTACATAAATGCTATTTGCAATACTGTTGTATGCTACTGTAATTCTCTCATTGATAAATCTAAATAGTGTCTTCCATTTTTTTTCAAGACGTATCAGACGATGCTTGTACAGATCAAAATCGATCATAAAATGAAACATTTTGCGATCAAAGGCTATTTTATATACTCCATGCTTCGTACATTGGCTCGCTGAGCCTTTCACTGCAGTTTTGCCACATTTCATCAAGTAGTATTTTTTTACTAACTACTCTTACTCTGCTGTTCGATGTAAATGAGCCCTAATGCTAACCATTCTGTTTATGGAATACGGTCATATTCGCATTAACTGCTTGGATACCCTACGTGGAGAGAAATTCTCCTCAGCCTCGCTCATACTAGGCAATTGTAGAATAAACTCAAATCACCGTTTTGCACTTCGTAGTAATAATATAAGATGAGAAAAGTAGCACACACTGACCGTGAAAGCCTGTAGCTATAATTGGAACAGTCCTATAAGTTGTTGAGGTCTGTCTCTATAAGAGGAAGAGGTTGTGCATTTAAACAAATTAACAAAATTTTTGTTAAGTAGCTACTCACAGAAACTATTTAGAAATCGTGGAGCCATATTTTTCGAAAAATAAATTACGTATTTCCTATTCCCTTTATTTCCACTACCATTCTTGGAAGCTTTTCCTCGGTCGTCGCTATCATGCTTGAAACTGAAAGCGCACTGCTATATACTACGTATTACGAACCTCTCTGCACCTTTCACAGCTTGTTGCGATTTGTTGGGCATCACCGAGCCGTTTCCACTGTCAACTTGAATATGAATGACATGAAAATATGACAATATTACCAAAAGGATAGACTGCCAGTCGCCATACAATGGATATGTTGAGTCGCAGACGGGTACAACAAAAAGACTGCTAAACAAGTAAGCTTTCGGCCAAAAGCCTTTCTTCTGAATTAGACAACGTACACACGCACATTCGCGAAAATGCAACTCATACACACATGACCCCTTTTCGTCGTATTTTTATTTCAAACAATGGAAAATCCAGCATGGAATAACGACTTTATTACGAAAAGCATAGACTTCTGCTCACCATATAGTGGAGACGTTGAGCCGCTGGTACAACGAAAAGACTTTTAAACGAGTAAGCTTTACTAAACAAGTAAGCTTTCGGCCAAGACGCCTTCTTCTGATTTAGACAACGGACACAAACACACATTCATGAAAAGGAAACTCGTATACACATGACCACTATCTCTGGCAGCCAAGGTCTTGGCAGTGTATGCGAGTTGACTTTCGTGAATGTGTGTGTATGTTGTCTAAATCAGAGGAAGGCGTCTTGGCCGAAAGCTTACTTGTTTAGTAAATCTTACTCGTTTAGCAGTATATTTGTTGTGCCTACTGCTCAACATCTCTACTATATGGTGAGTAATATAGTCCTTATTCCATCTTGGATTTTCCATTGTTTGAAATAAAAATAAGACATACTCTCTGTTTCTGGGTGAGTAACATCTTCGAATAAATGACATTTCTATGAGATTTATTTCCATTTGTTGATTACTGTCTACTAGGAGTTCGCGAACTTTGTACTCATTTTGAAGCATTCATCCAAAGCTAACGCGATACTGTACTATAATATGCAAGTACAGTATAGGATTACCTACAGAGATAATACTATTGTCTCATAGTTTCACCAGTAGCTATCAGTAACACAGCACCGGAGCCTCAAGAGTGAGCACTGTACCCGATGTACAGGAGGTTTGCGAAAAAAACAGACACATATCGACATCCCACGTTTACTAATTTTGTTACGCACAAATCACAAATGACAACCATCTACGCGCCTCGCAACATATGTAGGATACAAATTTATTTAACAATGATCAGGCATTGCTTAGGGAGAAATATATAAATATTCCCATTAACAAAGTAATTGAGAGAGAAAGGAAAAATCCTTATATAGAATATTATATTCACGGGAGAAAATGAATTTCTGTATTGTTTTTATTGATGTTCAGATCCTCAATTAACGTCTTTGGATAACATCTCTCTTTATTATCATTACATATGAGAAAGAGATATATTACTACCTGATAGCGGACCAATTAATCCAGGGTTGAGTGCGGAGAAGGCACCAGTTCAACTACGCTCTTAATTTCTCAAATGGAAAGTGTTTACTTTTCTTACTATTCTACTATTCTTGTTCGTTGTAACAGTGAATACTAATGCGAGCGTCTCGAGCCATGGTAAAGTCAGATTACTTTCAGCCACGTCTGATGTGGCTTAGGGTAAGTGCAGTTAATATTAGGAATAACGTGGAGGTATCATTTTTTGTTTCTGACGTTTGTAGTTCCTGACTAAAAATCAGTTAACACATGTTGTTTTACTCATGCTGATTGAGTCACGTTCATCTCCTTGCACGGGGTTCTGTTTCCATGATTTGGCAAATTTATTTTATTTATTTTGTTGCCAGATGCAATTCCTGTCGCCGCAATTGTCAGTTAACCCAAGAGGGAAAAGTCGTGTCCGGCCTCCTGCGAAACGTGCGTGCTTGGTTCTCCTTGGTGTCGTATTTTAAATGTTTGTGGCTCACATATTACGGGGCGGGGATTGGGGACCGGTCCACAGTTTGCTAAAAGAGCCTGAGGGACTCACTCCGAGTTGTGGCGTGCCAGGGGGATTTAGGGCCGCTTTCATAAAACTCATCAACTCCAAAATATACCAAAATGAGTTATACAGGATGATTCAAAAAGAATACCACAACTTTAGGAATTTAAAACTCTGCAACGACAAAAGGCAGAGCTAAGCACTATCTGTCGGCGAATTAAGGGAGCTATAAAGTTTCATTTAGTTGTACATTTGTTCGCTTGAGGCGCTGTTGACTAGGCGTCAGCGTCAGTTGATGCTAAGATGGCGACCGCTCAACAGAAAGCTTTTTGTGTTATTGAGTACGGCAGAAGTGAATCGACGACAGTTGTTCAGCGTGCATTTCGAACGAAGTATGGTGTTAAACCTCCTGATAGGTGGTGTATTAAACGTTGGTATAAACAGTTTACAGAGAATGGGTTTTTGTGCAAAGGGAAAAGTTCTGGATGGCCGAGAACGAGTGATGAAAATGTAGCACGCATCCAGCAAGCATTTGTTCGCATCCCAGGAAAATCGACTCGCAGAGCTAGCAGAGAGCTGCAAATTCCACAATCAACTGTATGGAGAGTCCTACGGAAAAGGTTAGTTATGAAACCTTATCGTCTGAAATTGGTTCAAGCACTGTCTGCAGCTAATAAGATTAAAAGAATCGATTTCTGTGATTTTATCCTTACTCAAATGGAAACAGATGAATCTTTCGTTTCAAAGATTGTGTTTAGTGATGAAGCAACTTTCCACACTAACGGGAAAGTCAACCGTCAAAATGTCTGTATATGGGGCACTGAGAATCCGCGGGAAACAACTCAGTATGAACGTGACTCGCCTAAGGTGAACGTTTTCTGTGCCATTTCAGCCAATAAAGTTTTTGGTCCCTTTTTCTTAGAAGGTGCTACTGTAACTGGACTACAGTATCTGGAGATGTTAGAGAATTGGCTGTTCCCTCAGCTCGAACAAGAAGCACAACAATTCATATTTCAGCAGGATTGAGCGCCACCACATTGGCACTTATCTGTCCGTAACTACCTGAACGTCAACTACCCGAGGCGATGGATCGGCCACCAGGCAGCCCGTGACAGAGCACTTCATCACTGGCCTCCAAGAAGCCCTGATCTTACCCCCTGCGATTTTTTCTTATGGGGGTATGTTAAGGATATGGTGTTTCAGCCACCTCTCCCAGCCACCATTGATGATTTGAAACGAGAAATAACAGCAGCTATCCAAACTGTTACGCCTGATATGCTACAGAGAGTGTGGGACGAGCTGGAGTATCGGGTTGATGTTGCTCGAGTGTCTGGAGGGGGCCATATTGAACATCTCTGAACTTGTTTTCGAGTGGAAAAAAACCTTTTTAAATACTCTTTGTAATGATGTATAACAGAAGGTTATATTATGTTTCTTTCATTAAATACACGTTTTTAAAGTTGTGGTATTCTTTTTGAATCACCCTGTATATGTATTTGTGTACTTCTACACAAAGTACACGGATTTTTCGAAACTTTCTGTTTTCCTCTTTAATATTGCATACAAAAATGATTTTTTTTTAAATTCGACATCTACAAAGCGAGTTTTGCAAGTTGGAACATTTGCTGCTTGCAGGAGACGTTTACTGGTAGTTTTCGGTAAAGCAACTCACTGCTTCCCAAACAAGGGTCACAGTTACATGTCCCCTGACAGTGTGTTTGATACCACTAAAAAGGAATGGAGGAAACTTTAAACTACAACCTTACCATCACCCTATTTTGTGTTTTTGATCCATCACAGTATCTCTGTGGTTCTGGGTAGGTACTGACGTGTGTAAGGTTTTAAGAAAACTACTAACGGGCTAATAAAAGAGAAGCTACAATACAAAACGTGCGAAGCTATATTTCTTATTCATAAAAAAAAATCATTAACGCAGATAGAGAAGAGACTTAAATGTCTCAGGGAAAAATATAATGTAAGATCTATAAGGTCTCCAAAATGTTAAAAATATTCCATACCCCCAGGTTTTGGTCCCGCCTCCCCCTCCTATACAAACTACCGAATGGGCGCCCTTGAAACAAAGCCGAAACAATATACAATTCCTCTCTAATGATTGATGAAGGGAAGAAACTAACACAGATTCTTTCAAAGAGACTGATCAATCAGACATAATGAAACCTACAGATCATGTGAGTGTCAAGAAAGCTGACGATTTAATGTCACTAAAGACATGTTACGATGAACATGACGATGAAAATAATGAAGTAAAGTACCTTAATGAACCAATTTATTAAATTATTATTTGTACCCGTAGGTTAAAATGAACTATAACATTACTGCTCCAAAATAATTAAACTGTAGAAGTTTAGTACTGGAAAAAGTTCATGACTTTTACATTTTATTTATTTGCAGCTGTAAGCTCTTAGACTTTTTTTTCTACCATTGTATTATGTATCTAGGATTTATCTGTGAAATACAATTTTGTAAGATATCGCCATGAATACCGCTCAAGTCTTCGTAAGGGTAGAAACCGAAGCCCATGCATTAAAATGCGTGCCACAGTCGGAAGCCCTTCAAGTTCACTGATTGATACTTCCTTCAGTTTGTTTATTACAGAGAGAAGCTAGCCTTTTAAGCAAACACGCTGAGCTACCGTGAACTTGAACCCAGGTCTCTTGCTTCCTAAGCAGATGTGCTAACCACTACACCCCCGTAGCACCGTGGCTACCAGTGCTACACGGACCAGTCTAGTCCAGTGCCCTTCCTAACACAAACTTCAGTTCACACCTTTAGCCCATTTTCCCCTTCTTAAATCGTCGGGACACACGGATTCAAGTCCTAGCCATTGCACAAAATTTTAATTTATTACTTAAGCTTCTATCCTTATCGAAGATAAAGTTGAGACGCATATGTCGCCAGGAAAATATAATTACATCGGATCAGTTGTTCAAGTCATTCAACAAAACGTGTTTAAAGAAGATTTTGTTTTTTATAGATACTGAATTTTTTAAAAACTGCCGTCAATTGTCGATATCCCACACGAATTCGAATCGGGTCTATCTCAATAACCCAGCTTCGCGAACTAGCGCTCTGTTCGTTAAAAACTTACATGGCAGGACCCTTTACTAATTGTTCGTTTGAACTCTGGGAAACGTACTCTCCTAAGTTCTAATATTTAAATCAAAGGAGTAATTTGCTCCATTTGTCTTGAAGTCTGCAGCTGACGTCTGGATTTCATTCAGCATGCGATTGTTTGTTTAGTGCTTCCTAAAGGACTTTGGTGGAGATCAAATGGGCGTTTGGATGAGGCCAGTCTCGTGTAGTAAGTTCACCTGTTTTTACTCACAGCACGATGCAAATTACTTTATTGATGGATAGGGGCCATATCGTGCTGAAAGAAATGAAACAGTTACCACAGTGGAAAGCATCTCGCCTAAAAAGTTTGGGAGCTAGACATTCCATCAGAACGATACCTGTCTGGAAACGTGTTGGAACACAAGCCAGTTATCTGTTGTAAAGATCTGGGCAACATTATTTGCCTAATATTTTGGTTTCTTTCAATTATTTGTCTCCGGGGATAATTCATACCACCAGGCAACATTTTTCTTATCCAGTAATACGTGTGATCTAGAATGAAATTTTCACTCTACAGCGTAGTGTGCGCTGATATGAGCACTTGCCCGCGAAAGGCAAAGGTCCCGAGTTTGAGTCTCGGTCCGGCACACAGTTTTAATCTGCCAGGAAGTTTTAACATGTGCGATGTTTGTCTGAAGGCACATAGGGGTATTACACATAGGGGTGCCATAACTTCTGCATAACGAACCACGACATACCTCTTTAACTGATTGAAAACCGATTTAATATGAAAAGCAGAAATCGGGACAGAAATTTACGTACTTTTTCTTCTGAAAGGAGGAATGACTTAGGAGCATCAAATAATTTCAATACTCCCTCTACTGCAACAAAGACAACCACCTCGTCTTTCTATGTGACTACAATACACAATGCTCTATGTCAACAAATTCACGAAATTTCTACCACGTTATTCCACTAACTATACATTTTTTAAATAAAAGAATTTAATTTTCGAGGGTCATAGATAGCTTGTGAAACGAGAAATGCTATTGGTTTCGGAACAACATAATTGAAGATATTACACATTTATTTTGTAGTGAGGGTGTGCTTCTTCATGAGACTATGACCCTGCTTTTCCTTAGCACCTCATTTAATAAACTTATTGAAGCACTGTTTCAGAATACTCTCAAAGTTGTGTCTGCGCAACATGTTAGTGAAGTGACATTTTGTAAACTCCAATGCATTTTGGCAAAAGAAACAAATATTAACTTGGCAGCAAGAGAAATGAGTTGGTTTTACCCAAAATTCGCCACTTTAACGCTTCTATGAAAGTTACGATTGGTTGACAAGCCAAGCTAAAATAAAACGCTGCATTCTCAGCGGAATTCTTTTTAGATACTAACCAAAGCAGAGATGACAGATCTTTTTGGATGGTCCCATGCAAATGTGGGTGTGGAGGGTCATCACTTAGTAGTAACAAAAAATGTGAGCTTGAGTTTAGAACGGCACTTCTCCTCCAGCGCTCGGCATTTCCCCTACAGCACCTGCCCATAACCGCCACCCCTACCACTCTTCCCACACGTACTCTTGTGACTGCGTGTCTACTGGCGACAGTATTTTGCACTGACTCTAACAGCATGACATCACCTGTTGTGACTCTCCTGATCTCGTGACCATATCAGTTACACCCTAGGTGACTGGAAAACCGGGGCCTGGTCGAATCAGTCCCCATTTCAGTGGATAAGACCTGGTTGTAATATTCAAGTGTGACACAGACATCACAGAGCCATGGACACAAGTTTTCAACAAGTCGCTGTGCAAGCTAGTGGCGGTTCCATAATGGTGTGTGCTGTATGGAAGAGTGGGGTCCTCTTATCCATCTGGAGTGACTGACTGGAAACGGTTATGTTCGACTGTATGGAGACCATTTGCAGCCATTCATTGACTTTATGTTCCCAAACAACGACGAAATTTTTATAGATAACAATGTGTCACGTCACTGTGCCACAATTGTTCGCGATTGCTTTGACGAACATTCTGGAAATGATTTGAGAGGCACCCACATGCCTTGCTCATACTGTGGCATCAAGCAGTCAGGCCTGCAAGATGAGTGGTCTGCCAAGCGAGCGGATTTATTGTTATTTATCGAGTATTCTCCTGTTTGAATATTACGCAACGGAAACGGATAACGCACATCTGACTATTAGTAATTTACACGCGCTCTGGCAATACCACATTTTCTTTCTTGTTCAACGGCTTTGATCAACACGTGGCCATCGCACTGAAAATGAATGGCGCACACATTATAAATTCTGGATATCATGGCTACATACTATTCGAAGAACGAGGCCACCAGTCTTTTTCTTTTCACTATCTTTTTTATTGCGATAAATTCTATTATGATTCAAAGATAACCTAAACACACCATTACATTTTATATAACAACTACACATGAGAAACTCCGCCCAGTGGGCATGGCTTTACATTGGTGATTCTCTATCTTATGGTCTCGTAATTATCTAACGCTGCAGTGCACTTTCTGGATAGGATGGTGGATCTTTTACTATATCTCACACTTCGACTCTCACACTTATCATCACGAAAATTTTCTCCAGACCGAGCGGTACAAAAAGGAACATGCATAACCCACTGCCTCTGAATCTATCTTGCCACTCTCCCATGCATACCACACATACTTAAATTACATGAAATTCATCACACTGGCAACATACATCACAAAGAATAGTCACAACGTTAGAATCACTTCACTTTCAACTTTCTCTCTTCAATTAGTATTTATCCCAGTTTCACACGACACTGCCCCACTTCGTAACTTTTCTTTCCTACTACGAACTCTGCAGGATATATGCACGTCTTCCTGTGCAATGCAAGCCAAGCGGCGTTGCTGGATAGACAGGTGACTCACCGTGCTTCTCTCTCGGAGTAGTAGAGTTTGAATCCAGCGTCACACGGAAACATAACACGCAAAGTAATATCAAGAACTTATTTGTCACACACGCGAGTCCTCAACTGATACCATGGACGAGTACTTCTCTTCATTCTTTGTCTCATACACAGATTGAGACTCACACTGTACTCACCACGTGGAAGTACTCGTCTCTAATTTCAAGTTCTGCACACGCCATTTCTTAAATATTTCCAGCTTATAGTACACACGCCAGTAATTCAGCTTAACTTATGCACTCGGAAGTATTTCAACTTAGTACTAGCACTTGCAAGTATTCCAACTTAGTACTAGCACTCGCAAGTATTTCAACTTATTGCTACACGTGGTTTCACTGTGACCGTTGGTCACTTCCGCAGATTACTACGATCCCCTTGATATTACCTGCCTGTCATTTAATTCTCCCCCCAAAACTACCTGAAATAGAGAAATAATTATTCCAAACTACTCTTAAGTATTTCATATGCATACCATTTTCTCCACTCTTTTGTCTTTACGGGGCACACCTAAGACAGGTCTCACCAACACAAGATCCAGCGCCAGAGTGCTGAAACATGGCCATTCTTCAGGTCATCTCGCACCTCTGCCGAAGTGGGGGAGCACCTTGCTGCAGTATTGGTCAGCCACATTTCAGGCGCTCAGAGCTCAGGTAAATTTCATCTCTTTGGTTCCACCAAAGGTGACCAAAGGACTGTCTCAAAGATGATCACATATTGCACATTCACTATCTGCGGTTAGCAAACGACCACACATTCATTCATTTCGCAGATCTCACCAAACTGGATGTAGGGATTTTTTTTGTGGGAGTGCACGTGTGATCAATTAAATAAATAAAGTGTCATTCTTTCCTACACTGGTATCCGGCTTCGGTGTATTAAGTGAAATTGAGTTATTATTACAAAAAATATGTTGCTCTGACAAGAATAACGAAGAATGTTGTACCTATTTTCAATGTCGGGTGGTACTGTACCCTTTCAGGTTTGGCAGCCCATATGGCCTGACATGTATCCCATGGATTATTAATCGGAGATAATGGCGAGGTCAGTTTGTGCACAGAATCTTGCACTGACAACACTTTGGCAGTTACGGACGGCTGTAGAGGCAACATGGTGCAATATTTATGTAGGGGACTTGCAACGACTTGTGGAGCCCATCCAACGTCGAGTTGCTCCACTACGTCGACACGATATTACGAGCTATCTCATGACTTTTATCACCTCAATGTGCTTTTTTGCGGTGACATGTCCATAGTGGTTGTAAACTGTGAAACTGCTGCGCTACAGTATCGTAGCAAGCCGCTTGAGAAAGAGAAACTAAATGGTGGGGCTGGTTCAACTGGTTGGTTCAAATGGCTCTGAGCACTATGCGACTTAACTTCTGAGGTCATCAGTCGCCTAGAACTTAGAACTAATTAAATCTAACTAACCTAAGGACAACACACACATCCATGCCCGAGGCAGGATTCGAACCTGCGACCGGAGCGGTCGCTCGGCTCCAGACTGTAGCGCCTAGAACCGCACGGCCACTCTGGCCGGCTAAATGGTGGGGCCCGTCGGTAATGTGGAACATCGTGCAGTAGTTCGTTTCTGCATTTGAAAGGGAACAACGCTGCAACAGTCCATGCGCAGTTGGTGGAACTGTTTGGCAATGAAGCAAAGTCGTGTGATACTGTTGTTGGGTGACGAAGACGATCCCTGTGCCGTCAAACGAGTCTGAATGACGAAGATTGAAGTGATAGACCATCTCTCTGTGAGGAACTGGGAGCAGCTAGAGAAGTGGAGCCCGCCGTGCTCAAACACCTGCGTACCACAATCGAGGTGATAGTTAAGAAGGTGAAAATCAGTCGTTAGTCAGTTTTCAACATTTTGCACAACATTTTGAGGGCGCGCTCGGTTCCACGGTGGTCGTACCCACTGAAAATGCGGCAGTAGGTCAAACGTTGTAGCTGTGTCAGGCCATTTCAGGCAACGTTTTTAGCTTCATTATCACCATGGATGAGCATTGATTGTATCACTGATCTCGAGGAAATGGAGCACTGTATTCAGCACCGCCGAAAATGATGAAGCCTCGGCTATTACTAGGCCAGATGATACTGATTAATTTTGTGTAGCTGCCAAGGTGTTATAGTAAGAAATTATGCCCGTAAGGAACAAATTGTCACTGGAGCGCAATACCAAAATCTTCTGGCGAGATTATAGAAAACTACCCAATGACTAATATTTACTCCACAACGCCCCCATACATTCTGCAGATTGCACAGTTTCATGTGCTGTTTACTAAATTTTGTCCTTCGCCGCCGTATTGTCCTCACAGGGTACCGAGTGACTTCTTCCTCTTCCCTCAGATGAAGAAACCATTGCGTGACTGCCATTTCGAGAATGACGGCGATGTGGGTCGTTTCGTAAACAGCCAAAATCTAGATGTCTGTAACCAAGGTATTTGCCGAAGCATCCGTCTCTGCGAAAAATGTGTCGCCTTGGAGCTCTACGTACAAGTTTCGTGAATGGTGTATTACATGCAACAAGAACACAATGTGTAGTACAGCATCCACGAAACCTGCAAGTGTAACTTTAAATTCATTCTACAACATAGAAAAGCAAACTGCCAGAACTATTTATAATCTCTCTCTCTCTCTCTCTCTCTCTCTCTCTCTCTCTCTCTCTCTCTATATATATATATATATATATATATATATATATATATATAAAATTATGCACATATTCTAAGCCACTGAAGATGTCTGGCAAAGAATTAAAGGCGCAACGCATATGGCACAAGAATTGTCTTTCATTCAGTTGTAGTTAGATGGTCCAAAAGTAAAACCTATCAGCATTCAGTAATATTATACGGAAATGAGAACGATAGGACTACAAAACCTGAAGACATACTTTAGTGCCTGCCAGAGGTTCCATCGAGCTCCTTTCACGCTATTTCTCTACCGTTTCACTCTCGAACAGCGCGCGGAAAATACGAACTCTTACATTTTTCCGTGCGACCTCTAATTTGTCTTACTTTATTATGATAATCACTTCGCCCTATGTAGGTCATCAACGACATATTCTCTCATTTGTAGGAGAATGTTGTTGACTCAAATTTCGTGAAAGGTCCTCGACGCAACGAAAAACGCCTATATTTTAACGATTGTCACCCCAACTCTCATATCACATGCGCAACACTCACTCACCTATTTCGCGACAATAGAAAACGAGGTGAATTAATGAATAATTAGCCAAAAAATGTATGTACACTACGAATGATTTAAGGAAAAAAATATTTACAGATATGCAATGCTTACACTAGACACCAATGACATAAACCATCTCACTAAAACAGTAGTTCAGCAACGCCGCATTCGATACCAGCCTGTCTTAAGCACGGCATACTGCACATCACGGAGAATCAGCAAGAAGGTATGTGAAAAGCAACGTTACGGTGTGGATGTGTGCCAGGCCAAACGCTCATTGGCTCGCGACTGTCGAAAGTCTGTGCATTGGTGATGAGTGACTGTTTCACGAAGAAATGAAAATGTAGAGAAATCAATAGTGTGCATTGAAAGCGGCGGCGTAATAGCCAAATTTCAAGTTGTAACTGAAATGAAATAGAAACGTAAGGGAAATAAAGCTAAGCTACCGCGTGACAGATCCTGCGATCATACTCACAGTACCTTTAACGTTTTATTTACTGTAATTGTAAAAATTATGAAATAAGGGACCAAAATTTTTACTTTGATCCTTGATGAAGTGTTATTGAATTAATATCTAATTATTTCATTTCAAAAATTATGCAAAGTCATTAAAATGCATACAATGTTCAGAGGACTTGTAAATCTCGACAGGATTATAGAGGCGAAATACATTATGTACTGAAAAGTCCTAAAAGAATCATATGCCTAGGATTATTGCTTCTGGTGATACTTATAAAAATATTTCTTTTTTTCATTAACAAACAAACAAAATTTTACATTCTGAACACTTTGAATGAGATCTAGATTGGAACTTTATAGATGAGTGAAGCTCACATACGCTTCTTGAAATGGCAAATGCTGGGTAGTGAGATCCTGTATTCTGATAAGATATGTCGTTTCGTACAGAAAATGCTGTCCTTGGAGTTGAAAGAGGAGAATTTTGATCGTTTACGTGCGTTCCCAGATTTTTTGAACGTTTGCTTTCCAAGTGTGAGTTGACCAAGTTAGTTCTAGGTTTGAAATCAATCAATGGAAGTGTAAGTTTTACGTCGCAGTATGAATCATAGGCGTTCTCAAGAGTCATTTGCATCAACGCATAAACGAGTCTGTACCAATAATTTTTTGGCTTTCTGCCTTATTCATACAGGATTGTGAACATGTCAGCTTTGTCTACGCCACCCATGTGTCCATTATGACCATGTACAACAGCCAGTGTCCTACCTTTGTCACCGAGCATTCGTGAGGACGACGATTCAAAACCAGTGTCCAACCGTCCTGATTTAGGTTTCCCGTGATTTAGGATTTTCCTAAATCGCTTTTGGCAAAGACGGGGATGGTTCCTTTGAAAGGGCACGGCCGACTTCCTTCCCCATCCTTCCCTAACCCAGTGGGACCAATGACCTCGCTGTTTTGTCCGCTCCTCCAAATCAACAATGTCATCTTTGTCCCATCTTTCTGGGTTCTGGATACACTGCATACTTCATTTCCACAATAATTTGAAAGAGAGTGAAGCCACTGTCATGGGCTTGACGGGACTGCTGAGTCCTAGTCATATTTTATGTTACAACTGAATGTAACAAGGGTGCTGTATCGATATTTTATCCAAATTACCATTAGTGTGTATGAAGGTAGCTACATAAAATAATGGCTCGCTGCAGTTTGTAACACAACACCACAGTGTCTAACATAAGAAATTTTCGCACTGTTAATGTTGTAATTCGGAGTAATGCAGTAATTTTTTATGTAATATATTTTGTCACTATTGTGTAAATGATTTTTATCATTCAATATGATTATATAATTTAAATGCAACATTTAAGAAAGAATTATGTGATAATATGTAGTGAACATGCTAGTCTAGTCCGAGCGATTCGGTATTGTGAACAGTCATCGAGTGTATTTGAAACAGAAAACATTATCGCTGGTGCGGACGAGCGCAGTGCATTGGAGTCTGGCACGTGCTCTTATGCAGTAGAGAGAGTCTGACACTAGCGCTCAGGCATAGTGGTTGCTAGCGGCATGTAGCGCGGCGCATTGTACTGTACCAAACTGGAAGAATTTTATGTTATGGCCCGGCATAGTTACGGTGTTAACTGGGCACATTGCGGAAAGCATTAAGAGGAATTAATGTGAAAGAAGACCGCTGTGGGCCCAAAATTATGTATTGCTCAGTGACGCTAAAAAGAGCCTGTGGCCATGCATGCATTGTCGGCAGTTGTTACCTTATGCAGTTCCAGCAGCGACACATTGAAGTAAGCCTACACCAACTTTAATCTTGAGAAGTATATCAAGGCTAGCCAGTGTAGTAGCTTCATTTTGCACGTAACTACTAGCTTAAAATTAACGCTGCGTTACAAGTGCTTAAACCAGAACAGTTACCAAGCGGGATCCTGTCTTGTCATTATTAATTAAAATGAAGTTTCACCATTGAAGATAAAAAGAACAAAATTGCTGAGCTAATTTAATTTTGATAGTTTGTTTAAAAAACGGAAGTTATCAAAACTTAAAAGGTAATTGAGACTGATAGTCAAAGGTAACGGACTAGGTTGCTTAGCGAAAACCAGTATTAATATTCAGTGGTCATGAAAAATTAATTGCAGTAAGTTTTTGAAGGCGATTGCAGACCACAATGTTTAATTTCCTTGTGTGATCAACAATTTCTGCTGATATTTCCAAAATACATATCAAAAATTAAACAGTAGTGATTTAATGAAATATTCCCACTAACAAGACATATTTTGCTTAACAGAAAATATTTATTTAAGAACAGTTACAACAATAGAAATATTAGCAGTAGGTGTTACGGTAGGCTGCGTGAGCTTATTCATTATGCGAACTGAGTGTCAAGGAATTAGTAGTGAAGGGCATATGCTTAGTTATTTGCTTAACTGATTTCTGGGTTATATTTATTTCATGTTGCTGATGTGATTTTAAATCTGAGCTTGAGTCTGTGTTATTGTGCTCGTTCCCACCTGACTATCTTGCATTAATTACTACATAAATACAATTACAAACTGATTAACAACAATACAATATTGTTTGTACACACTGTGAGCTGGCGACCGTCTTCTATAACCATTGCAACTTAAAATGAAAAATATTTAACTGCATCGTATGAAGTTTCAGTATCTACTTTGCAATTTTTATTGTTTATCAAATTCTTTAGTTTTATTGAGTAGGCGCAGTAGCGCAATAACGATTCAGTTATAACTGATTCTACATTTTTTTTTTATTTAATTTGTTCTTTGGAGCCGCGCAGGATTAGCCGAGCCCGCATCTCGTGGTCGTGCGGTAGCGTTCTCGCTTCCCACGCCCGGGTTCCCGGGTTCGATTCCCGGCGGGGTCAGGGATTTTCTCTGCCTCGTGATGGCTGGGTGTTGTGTGCTGTCCTTAGGTTAGTTAGGTTTAAGTAGTTCTAGGTTCTAGGGGACTGATGACCATAGCTGTTAAGTCCCATAGTGCTCAGAGCCATTTGAACCATTTTTTTTTTTGGATTAGCCGAGCGGTCATAGTCTGCTTTCGGCGGCGGTGCGGCACGGACCTGTTGTCCCGGCCGCGGGCGCGCGTGGACGAGGAAGTGTTTACACCGCCGGTACTCGCGCGTGTTGTTGTCTGACTCGATCGCCATGGCACACAATTTTCGAAAGACTACGATCCAGTTTACATTCGACAACGAATATGCCAGACCCAAAGCTGTCGAAATAGAGCATTTATTGAGGGAAGAAGTTCGTTTACCTGCTGCAGACATAATTGGAATACACCTGTCCATTGTAAGCAGTACAATGTACGTAAAGATGACCGATGAAGCTGCGTGTGAAAGAACTCTCTCCGCTGTTCAAAGAGGATTTAAATTTCGACACTCCGATGGCCATATCAGCGATGTAACAGTAGCTCCTTCAGGATTGGGTGTGAGGGTCATTCGGATCTTTGAATTACCGTTTGAGGTGCCAGAATCGATGGTTACTGAATCGCTGCGATCATATGGAACGCTGCTTAGTCATACGCCTGAACGCTGGGCAAGTTTTAGCACCTATCCTCTGCTAAACGGCGTCCGACAGGTGCGGATCGTCCTTACTAAACATATCCCTTCTTATTTATACATTGGAGGATGTCGAGCTATTGTGATTTACGATGGCCAGCCACGCACCTGTTCTGGCTGTGGTGGAGAAGGACATATCCGCTCGGAGTACATACAGCGCCGCGTCGTGCAACTGCCACGTGGAGAAGCGTCACAGTAAGTTCCCACGCAACTGCCGATGACGTACGTGTCGGTGGCCCGCCGGGAGATGTTGCCAAGTTCGGAGCGTGAAAAGGACGTGTTTATACAAGAGCAGACCGAGTTACGGGAGCATGGATGTGACTCGGAGAATGTCCCTAGACCCACGTCACGTCAGATAAGGGAGGAACCCTCCGAAAACTCACATGTAGCGCGCGGCGTGGAAGTAGAGGTCGAGACAGTGGCGCCGGAAACGGACCAACGAACGATCGACGAACACAGTGAGGCAACAGAGGGCAGGGCACGCAAACAGCGATCGCCGAAGCGTCGCAAAAAGCGTCGCAATAGTTCGGGTGACACGTCCTCCCCTAGCCTAGGGGACACGGAAGGTATCCTAGCCGAATAACTGTCTGACACAGAACACGTGCCTTTAGAGGACGCTGACAGGATTCCGTCAGATGGCAAGGAAAAAGCGAAATGGCTCCGAGATACAATTTATTATTACTACATGGTGCTCCGCGACCAGTCCTCCAAGGCCCCATCGCCCGAGCGTCAAGCGGCAGTCCATCGCATTCAGGGCTGCATTTTATCGATCACGAGACGTCGACTGGAGGGACTTTCGATCCGTGCTCGGTGCTTGGAAAACGTCGATGGAGAACGCATTAGCATGCATCATGTGTCCAAGGGACATGCGCGTAATCGCCTATCGCTGATCACAGTGCTCCATGATGAGAATGGTCGGCCCTTGACGTCACAACAGGACATTGCTGCTGAGTTTCTGGAGCATTACCGCCTCCTTTTCACTGGGACGCCGACGGACAATCGGAGAGGAGAAGAAATTTTGCGACAGATGCAAACGGAGGTGGATGGTGCGGATGCAGAGGCGCTATTGGAACCCCTAACGGAAGAAGACATCAGGGGCGCACTCGCGAAGGGTGCGGTGCATAAATCCCCTGGGCCAGATGGGTTGACACTCGAATTTTATCGCGCATTTGCGGATTTAATGATGTCCCAGTTGGTATTGATGTATAATGAGTTATTGAGCCCTGACACGGACGTTCCGTCGCAGTTCACGGTGGGACTGCTTATACCAATACCGAAATCGACAGCGAGTGTCAGCGTTCATCAATTTAGACCGCTCACGATGCTCAATGCTGACTATAAGATCTTTGCGCGAAGTTGGCGACAAGGCTCAAGACTGTAATATCCAAGACAATAACACCAGATCAGGCTAACTAGGGGTTCGGAGCAACATACATTCTATCCTAGGCGAATAACGTGACGTAATTTCCCTGACGGACGCTTGTCGCATGCGAGCGGCGTTCGTATCGGTGGATTTTGATCGTGCCTTTGACAGGATCAACCATGATTTCCTTCACTCGACCATGCGACGCATGGCGATACCACAGGATTTTATTACCGTCCTCATGCGCCTCCTTCGCGGCGCTTCTTGCACGGTGAGAGTCAATGGCAGGGAGGTAGGAACGATTCCTGTTTGCAGCTCAGTTAGGCAAGGATGTCCCTTGCCGATGATATTGTTTTTAATAGCGCTCGAACCGTTGATGCAGACTCTTAGACGGACTCTAACAGGCGTCCGACTCCGTGCGAGCTCCTTCACGTGTCGTGCATATGCCGACGACTTGATGATACTCGTCCGGTCGGAGAACGAAATAAGTAAGGTGGTTACCCTTCTTACTACGTACGGAGTAGCTGCGGGGAGCAGGGTCAACATGAATAAAACAAAGATCATGCACATCGGTCGAGGGATGGACGCTCTGCACAGTTCGTTTACGACGGTGGACATCTTGCGATGCTTAGGTGTATTATTCACCGGATCGCTACGGCAATCAGCGGCGGCGAGCTATCGACGTCTCCTCCAGCACGTCCGACTGCACATACCCAACAATTCACTCCGGACGCACGACCTGCTCCAAAGGGTGGACTACACTAATGTTCACCTGGCCTCGTGACTGCCGCACATGGCACAGGTACTGCCAATGCCACATGGTATTGCTGACAGATAATGGCGGCCTTTGGATACTATGTCAGCCAAGGAATGTTGTTTAAGATCAAATACAAGACTTTAACTCTCCCACACCATTCTGGAGGACTTAACCTCACGGATTTGCGGAACAAGGCTCTAACTCTATACCTGCGAGCGACGCTACGAACTTGGAATCAACGGCAACACGCCATCACTTCGGCCATCCTGGATGTGCTTTTTCCCACGTTCTTTGAGCCGCCGGTGGCGGTAGGCTCAATTTCGCCCTCTTTTTCTCACGTCGCGCAATTCTTTGTTGAATTTAGTTATGTTCAGTTACAGATACCTTCTACAAGAATCCCTACTACCCGTGAGATGTATCGATACTTGCGGCGTCATCATGGCAGCAATGTTGTCGAACTTAAATACCCAACGCGAGACTGGCGACAGATTTGGCGAGCTGTCCATACGCCTCTCCTCACCACGGCAACGAGATCGTCATGGTACACATTCATCAACCGTAAGACAGTCAACCGCCAACGATTGTACGACATTCGCATGGTGGATTCCCCACTCTGCCTTATATGTGGCATGCAGGACAGCGACGAACATTCTCTGCGGCGCGGTGAGGCAAAGGATGTTTGGCAGCTGACGCAACGCATCATGGCCCTCCTCCGACGCACCGACGAATCCACGATCACGACGGACGCTTTGTTTTTCCCTGACGCTGTCTTTTTCCCCTCACAAAAAACATCGGCAATCCGATGGATTGGAGGACACGCATCGCACTACGTGCTCTCGCGGACCTTGATATCGGGCATGGACTATTGGCATTATCTACTAGAACAACACGAAATCATCCGACGCCACTCTAAATAAAAACGCATTTTGCGAACTTTCTAGGCAGCATGTTTCATAACCCCCCGAAGCGGTGGGGAGTCCCAGGTTTACGTTGTTTCGAGGGATAGGATTTACTCCCAGTGAAGTGTCGAGGATGTCACTTCGTCCCTATATTTTTTTCCCTTCTTTTTCGTATATGATTTTTCTTTTGGGACATTAAAATTAAATGAATAAATAAAATATTATTGTTACCAATAAAAAAAAAAGCTGTCTAGGGCGCTGCAGTCATGGACTGTGCGGCTGGTCCTGGCGGAGGTTCGTGTCCTCCCTCGGGCATGGGTGTGTGTGTTCGTCCTTAGGATAATTTAGGTTAAGTAGTGTGTAAGCTTAGAGACTGATGACCTTAGCAGTTAAGTCCCATAAGATTTCACACACATTTGAACTTTACTTTTTTTTTTTGAACCGACGCAGTCTCGCAGAGAACGGGGACATTAGGAAGATATGTCATCAAATCCTTCAATTATCCGAAAGATTAGGTACGTCATAAGATAATGTATATACCATAATTTTATTTATGTAACATTGCAGCATTGTTCCACACACGAAACAGCTATTTGCAATACAGCTTTTCACATTCCATGCTGATGTATAGGCTTCGGAATGGAGTGCAGGCTGTACTGACAAAAACAGCGCAGGAAACAAAAACTGTATGAGGCAGGGCCTTTCTGTCCGTCCATGTCTAACGGGCTGTTGAGTTGCATAATTCCACACAGAAGCTGGCACGACTCTTCAAGTCACACGAATAATTAAAGAGTTAACGTTAGGAGTGAGAGATGTGTGCAACAAGCGGCTGTGCCTGCCCACTAGAACGGTGTAGCGGCATATACAGTAGTAGAGTAGCCTGTGAGTAGCCTTGCCCTTTGAGGCAGCCGGTTTCCGTGAGCTAGTTCCACGCCACCCCGCGCCGCGGCGCAGCCGTCAGGCATTAATCAGCCAGTCGTTCGCGATCCGTCATTAGTTCGACGTCTCCATTTAGTCTGACGGGCAAGGCCGCGCCTGGAGCTCTGCAGGCGCCCCACACACACACACACACACACACACACACACACACTCAACAACAAGCTCTCACGGTCCTAGTGGCAGGCGCCGTTACTGCAGCACAACTGAGTCACAGACATGTGAAATACATTCGGAATGTGTGCAATTCGGCGTGATATCACCGGTCAACGAAACTGAAGTTTTTTAATGTTCATAGATGTGTGATGGGTGATTCTTACAGAGTCTCTAGTACTGATTTAAATCTTTTGATAGAATTACTCCTTTGTTCACAATTTGTGAGTAATCACATTAATATCATTTCTGGTTATTATATATTTGAGTAAATGAAAAACCTTAGCTGTAATGCATTTTACCCGATTAAAACAGATGTGAAGCAGATTTTCGACAATCCGTTGCTTGAGGAATGTGGTATAGTTCAGAGATCACGGTGTTACACCAAGGTTGGCAAAACAAATCGTTACCACAGATGTTAGCAAGTGCTTGCTGCAATCCACAACAACCAGATAGAGGAACTCTAGGAGGCCACACCTCCCCTTCAGCATAGCAGCGCCATCATGCTGAGGTCAATATAGTGTCAAACATGCGAGATCTCAGCCCCAATTCGTGACTTCATCTGAGGGAGTCAAAATCATAGTTTAGGACTAATAAGTTGATAAAGTTTCTGATAAACTTGTACAGGATTATTACAAATGATTGAAGCGATTTCATAGCTCTACAAAAACTTTATTATTGCAGATATTTTCACAATGCTTTGCACACACATACAAAAACTCAAAAAGTTTTTTTAGGCATTCACAAATGTTCGATATGTGCCCCTTTAGTGATTTGGCAGACATCAAGCCTATAATCAAGTTCCTCTCACACTCGGCGCAGCATGTCCCCATCAATGAGTTCGAAAGCATTGTTGATGCGAGCTCGCAGTTCTGGCACGTTTCTTGGTAGAGGAGGTTTAAACACTGAATCTTTCACATCACTATGCGTGAAACTTGCCCACACGCGTTCAACCGTTTCTTCGCTCACTGCAGGCCGACCGTTGATTTCCCCTTACAGAGGCATCCAGAAGCTTTAAACTGCGCATACCATCGCTGAATGGAGTTAGCAGTTGGTAGATCTTTGTTGAAGTTCGTCCTGAAGTGTCGTTGCACTGTTATGACTGACTGATGTGAGTGCTTTTCAAGCACGACATACGCTTTATCCGGCTCCTGTCGCCATTTTGTCTCACTGCGCTCTCGAGCGCTCTGGCGGCAGAAACCTGAAGTGCGGCTTCAGTCGAACAAAACTTTATGAGTTTTTCTACGTATCCGTAGTGTGTCGTGACCATATGTCAATGAATGGAGCTACTGTGAATTTATGAAATCTCTTCAATCATTTGTAATAGCCCTGTACTTTAGTAAATATGAAATGTCGTATCTCAAGAGAACAGTTTGTTAATTAGTGGATCAACCGATAATTTACTAGCCAGTGACAGTTGCAAATTATATAACAATCCTGTGGCAAAGAAGTGTGTCAAAGTTAAATAAATGTTTTATTCATTTAGGTTATAGAGGGAAGTAACATTTCTTTTTCTTTCTTTTTTTTTTTTTTTTTTTTAATGATCCTTCTCCCAGAGCAACCAATGAAACCCACAGTCAGGCTGGACGAAATTAGTTTCGTCCATTCACAACAAAGAACATTTGGAGCCAATTTTCCTTGGTAGCGATTTTCCATTGCAATGATGTCCCATTGGGAAAGCTCGCTATGTTCGTTGCTGACAGCACCGAGCTTCTCAGGGAAGAAATCAAGAAGGAGCCCATCAAGTGTATTTCCAACGAGATAGTGGGATGGTGTGCCGAAAATTAATGCCTCCAGTATTTTTATTTGAAAACTCTTAACGCTTTTAAAATAAAAAAAACAGTTATTAACATTCTTCATCATTGTTCTTAATGACTGCACATGTATTTCTCTACATAGCACCATAGCGACGAACACATTTCTCCCAATGGCAGACCAGTTTGTTGACACTGTTACTGAAGATTATTTGACTACGTTGACGGAGCGATAATCTAATCTCTGCTTACACCGCTTCATCACTATCGAATTGAAGTCATTAAACGTGTTCTTCACGTTTCAGAAACAGTTGAAAAATGGATGGGACCAAGTTGCACTTGTATGGAGCTTGATCGATGAAAGTGAAACCAAGGCGTCGGATTGTTGCAGATGTCGCAGCACTCGAGCGTGGTCTTGTATGCCGAAGGAGAGGGTGGTCTATGTGTGGATGAATTCTTCGAATTCGAAACTTGATTACAGCACACACGTGCGTCGCTACGACACACACTACCATGTTGCACGCTACATTTTGTAGTCCTCTAGCGGCAGGGCTGCGAATATGTAGACACGAGGAATAAAGATGAAGATTGTTAATAAATTTTCTTTTATTTAAAAAGGTTTATAAGTTTTCACACAAAAAATTCGGAGAAATTATTGTTCAGCACGCTCAGGTACACCCCATAACCTTGTAGCTCTCAATCAGCTCACTGACTTATTTCTGTAATGTTCAGATCTATAGTTTCCTACAACGTTTTTGAAAGAGAACCGTACAGCCGATCCTTGACTGTTTAACAGGCTTTTAAACTGCGAATCTTTCATAAGTTCGCTAATTTGAGGGTCCACAAATACTCCCACTTTTGGTCTTGCTCCACTGATCTTCGGGGACTTTGTTTCGAGAAAAAAATGCGCTCCCATTACTATCCACTGATTTCATAAAATTCTTAACCAATCTCAATCAGATATGTAATGGAGGCAATGACGTTCTGTCAGCACTTAAAAGTAGTTGGAAGGTACACTTGCGATGCCACAAAAAAAAAAAAAAAAAAATGGTTCGAATGGCTCTGAGCACTATGGGACTTAACATATATGGTCACCAGTCCCCTAGAACGTAGAACCACTTAAACCTAACTAACCTAAGGACAGCGCACAACACCCAGCATCACGAGGCAGAGAAAATCCCTGACCCCGCCGGGAATCGAACCCGGGAACCCGGGTGTGGGAAGCGAGAACGCTACCGCACGACCACGAGATGCGGGCGATGCCACATTTTTTATGACTGGCATTATCGCTACAACAAAGTGACGTTAATTAGAGATTAATGAGCATTTAAGGCTTGGAATAATGATACTATAACTGTAAACCCTCACTCCGAATTCTGTAAATAATCTAACTCCCATGTATAAAACGTCGTATGTTCTGAAATATGTCGTAGAATGATATAATTTTGGATATACATTCAGTAATATATCTCAATACTGCCTGAATAATGTGTTGCGAATAGAGTTGGTAGTAAAGAAATAATAAATTAAAACGTCGTGAATGGTGTTTCGCCACACGAACAGTGAAAATATAGTAAGCGACATACTTTTTGCCTTGCATCATTTTGTTGGGACTGTTGGCGAGAAAATGCTTAGTAAGGGTTTGAAATTATGTGTAAGTTCTTTGTAAAACTCTAATTGCTCTCATTCTCAAATAATGTCTGGGTAATTTGGGTGCCACGAGTTACGCTGCATCGAGGGATGTACACAGTTTCTAATTGTAATATTTGTCTTCCCGAGTTGAACTTTTGACATAGGGTTGTCGCTCTTAACGAGTTGATTAAGAGAGAATTTCAAATTTTTAAATTCCGTCAATAACTGTATCAAATATTTAAATTCAAATGTTTGTTGTAATTAGTTAGACAACCAGCAACTGGAACAATGAAGCGGATTTTTCGTTCAGCAATATACACTGAGGTGGCAAAAGTCGTGGGACACCCCCTAATATCGTGGCGGACCTACTTTTGCCTGGCGTAGTGCATCAAATCGACGAAGCACGGACTCTAAAAGTCGCTGGAAATTCCGTGCAGAAGTATTGAGCCATGCTGCCTCTGTAGCCGTGCATAACTGGAAAGCGTTGCTGGTGCAGGATTTTGTGCATAATCTGACCTCTCGATTATGTCCCATAAACGTTCATGGGATTCATGCCGCGTGATCTGGGCGGCTAAAACATTCGATCAAACTATCCAGAATGTTCATCGTACTAATCGCGAAAAATTGTGGCACAGTGATATGGCGCATTGTTCTCCATAAAAATTCCACCGTTGTTTCGGAACATGAAGTCCAAGAAAGCCTGGTCTCCAAGTAGCAGAACATAGACATTTCCAGTTAATGATCGGTTCAGTTGGACCAAAGGACCCAGTCCATTCCACGTAAACACACCCCACACCATTACGGAGCCACCACCAGCTTGCACAGTGCCTTTTTGACAACTAACATGTCCTACAGGGCAGCTGGAAATCCACGCTGGCTTCGCCAGGTGCAACCGCTACCGTGAAACGTGCCCCTGTGGTGCGGCATCATAGGAAATTTCAATCTGTGGCCTTACGTCGTCCCATGAATGTTAAATGGAAACGCGTATGCGCACTACCGTGTTGTAACGCAAATATTGAATGAAAAGTTTGCTGGCCGTGCGGTTCTAGGCGCTTCAGTCTGGAACCGCGCGACCGCTACGGTCGAAGGTTCGAATCCTGCCTCGGTCATGGATGTGTGTGATGTCCTTAGGTTAGTTAGGTTTAAGTAGTTCTAAGTTCTAGGGGACTGGTGACCTCAGCTGTCAAGTCCCATAGCGCTTAGAGCCATTTGAAAAGTTTGCTGACCGTTGGATAGGACGGAATGGTGCAATACAGCGGCTGGTCGGGTCCACTGATTTGACCTCTCTTGATTACTTTGTATGTGGAAGACTGAAAGATACAATCTGTCATTATGCCGCAACTATGCCACCACATGCGCCTTCGAATCGCCGCAGCATGCAACGGCATATCATCCAGTTTACTTCTATCTCTTCATCTCTCTCTCGAACAGCGATAGGAATTGTGAAACCACGATTCGTTAACAAAAGTATTTATTTTGTGAATGACATACCGTCAGTCATTCTGAAAAACTCTTTAGTTTGTTTAAAGTGTAGAGGCACATTTGTCCGACAGCAGGTGGTTTATGTTTTAGAAGCATTCAGGCGTCTCCAGGCTTGGACAGGTCAGGTATTATTGTTCTTTTTTCCAAATAGAAGAGAGTGAAGTCAGTGGTTTCTTTTCTCCAAGAATAGGGAAGTTCATTACTATCAAGTATGAATAACCAAACTTTTATGTTTCAGCCTTGACAAGTAAGCATCAGCGGGAAGGGTTTGTATGTAAAACTGCTCGACGGAACCGTAGCTGTTTCCACAAAAACTTGGAAACGTACACGTATTTGAAATAGTTTCCCTAAGCCCCATCTGATGCGCCAGAAGCCGGCCGTTGCGGCCGAGCGGTTCTAGGCCCTTAGGTTAGTTAGCTTTAAGTAGTTCTAAGTTCTAGGGGACTGATGACCTCAGATGTCAAGTCCCATAGTGCTCAGAGCCATTTGAACAATTTGTCCTTTGTGGAGCCTAGCACATTCTGGAACTTGCGCCAGCTGTGATAGACAGACTGGACACCAACCTGGGGAATGAGTTTACCACTCTGGTCACTGACATTTTTCACATATGGGGAGAAGATCGTCACTTTTTGATGTGAGCGAAATATTAAATGGTGTACAAATAATGCTGATAGGAACCGAAGAACTAAGTATCATTTTTAAGGCAAACCAATATTTATAGTTGTGCATTTTCAACTTCTCGCAGTGTTATTTAAATTGCGGGCGTGCAGGCATGCAAATAAAATTTCGTCCACTGATATTTCAGTCGCGTATCGTCCGGCCGTCCTCAGAGTGAGTCACAAGACTGACAAGATTGTTTTTTTTTCTTTATTGTGATTTCATTCCCCTGCCCCATATGGGTAGGGGAGGGCTGTCAGCGGCACAATCCGCCGCTCTTCAGCCGAGTGACACGACAACTAAAACAAGAATAAAATGATACATACATAAGGAGATAAAAAAGGGGAACATAAAACAGAGTAAGGGGAGAAAATGGAGGTAAAAATACACTGACATGTAGACGTTCATGGGGGACAGTTAAAAAAGTCACCAGAAAGTTAAAAAACACAGTTGGTGATTCTTAAAACACAGAGAAGACACTGAATGCGCATGCACAGGTTAAAAGTTGGCCACAGTATTAAAAACACTCCAAAACAACACACTTAAAACCCACTTGGAGCACACACGACGAAGAATAAAACTACCAGGTGGGACCTGCCGAGTGAAGGGTCAGAGAGGATGGAAAAGGAGGGGATAGCATGGGGCAGCTGGGGAAGCGGCGGGATGAAGAGAGGAGGGGCAACTGTGGGTTCATGAAGAGGAAGGAGACACGTGGGGGGGGGGGAGAGGAAAAGGGAAGACAGGGCAGGAGGGAGTGCAGAGACACTGAAAGGAGGCAAAAGAGATGGAGACTGACAAGATCCCAAACGCGGACTTACAGGGCGTTTCAAAAATGACCGGTATATTTGAAACGGCAATAAAAACTAAACGAGCAGCGATAGAAATACACCGTTTGTTGCAATATGCTTGGGACAACAGTACATTTTCAGGCAGACAAACTTTCGAAATTACAGTAGTTACAATTTTCAACAACAGATGGCGCTGCAGTCTGGGAAACTCTATAGTACGATATTTTCCATATATCCACCACGCGTAGCAATAATATGGCGTAGTCTCTGAATGAAATTACCCGAAACCTTTGACAACGTGTCTGGCCGAATGGCTTCACATGCAGATGAGATTTACTGCTTCAGCTGTTCAATTGTTTCTGGATTCTGGCGGTACACCTGGTCTTTCAAGTGTCCCCACAGAAAGAAGTCACAGGGGTTCATGTCTGGCGAATAGGGAGGCCAATCCACGCCACCTCCTGTATGTTTCGGATAGCCCAAAGCAATCACACGATCATCGAAATATTCATTCAGGAAATTAAAGACGTCGGCCGTGCGATGTGGCCGGGCACCATCTTGCATAAACCACGAGGTGTTCGCAGTGTCGTCTAAGGCAGTTTGTACCGCCACAAATTCACGAAGAATGTCCAGATAGCGCGATGGAGTAATCGTTTCGGATCTGAAAAATGGGCCAATGATTCCTTTGGAAGAAATGGCGGCCCAGACCAGTACTTTTTGAGGATGCAGGGACGATGGGACTGCAACACGGGGCTTTTTGGTTCCCCATATGCGCCAGTTCTGTTTATTGACGAAGCCGTCCTGGTAAAAATAAGCTTCGTCAGTAAACCAAATGCTGCCCACATGCGTATCGCCGTCATCAATCCTGTGCACTATATCGTTAGCGAATGTCTCACGTGCAGCAATGGTAGCAGCGCTGAGGGGTTGCCGCGTTTGAATTTTGTATGGATAGAGGTGTAAACTCTGGCGCATGAGACGATACGTGGACGTTGGCGTCATTTGGACCGCAGCTGCAACATGGCCAACGGAAACCCGAGGCCGCTGTTGGATCACCTGCTGCACTAGCTGCGCGTTGCCCTCTGTGGTTGCCGTACGCGGTCGCCCTACCTTTCCAGCACGTTCAGCCGTCACGTTCCCAGTCCGTTGAAATTTTTCAAACAGATCCTTTATTGTATCGCTTTTCGGTCCTTTGGTTACATCAAACCTCCGTTGAAAACTTCGTCTTGTTGCTGTGTTCTAGGCGGTGGAATTCCAACACCAGAAAAATCCTCTGTTCTAAGGAATAAACCATGTTGTCTACAGCACACTTGCACGTTGTGAACAGTACACGCTTACAGCAGAAAGACGACGTACAGAATGGCGCACCCACAGACTGCGTTGTCTTCTATATCTTTCACATCACTTGCAGCGCCATCTGTTGTTGAAAATTGTAACTACTGTAATTTCGAAAGTTTGTCCGCCTGAAAATGTACTGTTGTCCCAAGCATATTGCAACAAACGGTGTATTTCCATCGCTGCTCGTTTAGTTTTTATTGCCGTTTCAAATATACCGGTCATTTTTGAAATACCCTGTATATGCTCCACCGCGGCGGTACTGCGCATGCGGGTCACAGATGCTGGTCGGCGGCAAAGAAATACGTTTGTGTTAAGGTGATCTTCCGGCCCCCCAGGAAGACTGCAGCCTTACTTGGCTCTGTGAGGGACAATTTACGGCTTCGTAAAACGGATGTGTATCAGATTCCTTGCGGAAATTGTGAGAAGTCGTACATAGGCCAAACAACACGTACCGTTCATAAGATATGTGTGGAGCATCAAAGATACACACGTTTATTAAAGCCAGACAAGTCAGCTGTGACCGAACATTGTATTGATACAGGGCATTCCATGAATTACAGTGATGTGAAGCTTTTAACATCAACCTCTCCTTTTTGAGAATCTGTGTTCAAGAAAGCTATAGAAATTAGTTTAGCTAACAATTTATTAAATAAAGATAATGGTTTTAATTTGGACAAAGCATGTAATCCGGCTCTTGGAGTAATTAAGCTGCAGAGAAGTCGTCATCGTGTCGCCGGCGCCGATCATACATCGATAAGCGAATCGAATGTCTGTATGTCTTCGCCACAGGCGGCGCAAGTGTAAGCGTATGTCTCTGCCGCCGACCAGCATCTGTGACCCGCATGCGGAGTACCGCCGCGGTGGAGCACATAAGTCCACACTTGGGATCTTGTCAGTCTTGTGACTCACTCTGAGGATGGCAGGACGATACGCGGCTGAAATATCAGTGGAGGAAATTGTATTTGCGTGGCTGCATGCCAGAAATTTAATGGACCAATATTTATGGATCCATCGCTACTTTTCGGAAGAATTTAAGACTATTTCCGACATAAAAGGTCACCTCGTAAATATTTACGTAACTGTTTGTTCTAAACGGAGCACGCTGGTGACTGAATCGACGCCACGGGCTTCGCGTGAGTCTCGTCTGACATCTGCATGTGGGTGTTTTCCTGGCCACAAGCGATTTCCTAAAGTTATTCCTAGAAGAAAAAAACTTTGACATTGATCACTGACGAAACTACTCGTCAATCAAAAATTTGTAACAGCAATTTCGTCTGAAAATTATCTTCACTTGGTACGTTTATCCATTAGGAATGTTCTAGAACTAGTGACTGTCTATTGAACATAATTACAGCAATCTGCAACCAACGTGATACAAAAATGAAGATGTACCTCTCTTGGCCACATCTGAAGCTGAGGCCGCTTCGGAAACTAGTTAACGCGGATACGCAAATATTTGAAAAATATACACTGATATACAGGGTGTTACAAAAAGGTACGGCCAAACTTTCAGGAAACATTCCTCACACACAAAGAAAGAAAATATGTTATGTGGACATGTGTCCGAAAACGCTTACTTTCCATGTTAGAGCTCATTTTATTACTTCTCTTCAAATCACATTAATCATGGAATGGAAACACACAGCAACAGAATGTACTAGCGTGACTTCAAACACTTTGTTACAGGAAATGTTCATAATGTCCTCCGTTAGCGAGGATACATGCATTCACCCTCCGTCGCATGGAATCCCTGATGCGCTGATGCAGCCCTGGAGAATGGCGTATTGTATCACAGCCGTTCACAATACGAGCACGAAGAGTCTCTACATTTGGTACCGGGGTTGCATAGACAAGAGCTTTCAAATGTCCCCGTAAATGAAAGTCAAGAGGGTTGAGGTCAGGAGAGCTTGGAGGCCATGGAATTGGTCCGCCTCTACCAATCCATCAGTCACCGAATCTGTTGTTGAGAAGCGTACGAACACTTCGACTGAAGTGTGCAGGAGCTCCATCGTGCATTAACCACATGTTGTGTCGCACTTGTAAAGGCACATGTTCTAGCAGCACAGGTAGAGTATCACGTATGAAATCATGATAACGTGCTCCATTGAGCGTAGGTGGAAGAACATGGGTCCCAATGAAGACATCACCAACAATGCCTGCCCAAACGTTCACAGAAAATCTGTGTTGATGACGTGATTGCACAATCGCGTGCGGATTCTCGTCAGCCCACACATGTTGATTGTGAAAATTTACAATTTGATCATGTTGGAATGAAGCCTCATCCGTAAAGAGAACATTTACACTGAAATGAGGATTGACGCATTGTTGGATGAACCATTCGCAGAAGTGTACCCGTGGAGGCTAATCAGCTGCTGATAGTGACTGCACACGCTGTACATGGTACGGAAACGACTGGTTCTCCCGTAGCACTCTCCATACAGTGACGTGGTCAACGTTACCTTGTACAGCAGCAACTTCTCTGACGCTGACATTAGGGTTATCGTCAACTGCACGAAGAACTGCCTCGTCCATTGCAGGTGTCCTCGTCGTTCTAGGTCTTCCCCAGTCGCGAGTCATAGGCTGGAATGTTCCGTGCTCCCTAAGACGCCGATATATTGCTTCGAACGTCTTCCTGTCGTGACACCTTCGTTCTGGAAATCTGTCTAGATACAAACGTACCGCGCCACGGCTATTGCCCCGTGCTAATCCATTTGCATCTGCCAACTCCGCATTTGTAAACATTGCACTGACTGCAAAACCACGTTCGTGATGAACACTAACCTGTTGATGCTACGTACTGATGTGCTTGATTATAGTACTGCAGAGCAATGAGTCGCATGTCAACACAAGCACCGACGTCAACATTACCTTCCTTCAATTGGGCCAACTGGCGGTGAATCGAGGAAGTACAGTACATACTGACAAAACTAAAATGAGCTCTAACATGGAAATTAAGCGTTTCCGGACACATGTCCACGTAACATCTTTTCTTTATTTGTGTGTGAGGAATGTTTCCTGAAAGTTTAGCCGTACCTTTTTGTAACACCCTGTATACTGTCTTCATATTCTGCAGACGACGTTTCCGCGCGCATCGAGAAACCACGCCCTATGTCAAGGTGGAAGAGAAAGCCAACGAAACAAAAACATTTTTTCTGCGTCTTTCGTATTTTATTTATCTCTTTTTTTTAACTCCCAACATTACTTTTCAGTGCCAATTCTCTTACCGGCCTTTTTTAACGCCTCCTTACCTGCAGTTCTAGTCTGTTCTAGCTCCCCTCTTGCGTCTTCATCGGTGTGCTTCTGTGCCATATTTTTAATTTCTGCACTTTCATGTATTTTTAGAGACTGACTTCAGAATACCTCTTCTTCCGACAAATTAAATGTTACATATCTTGTAAATGATTAATAATTTAATTCAAATTAGTCTTGCAGATTTTTTAAAATGAGACGAAATTATACTTCTCCATAGAAAATAAATTGGAAACAGATCACGAACCAAACAAATACGTAACAGAAACAACATGTAAAAAAAAAAGAGAGTAACCTAAAGTTATTCGGTAAATATATTGATGTCTGCTTTCAGCAAAACAGAATCGCGTTTCTTTTTCTCCGCCTGGAGATATTGTAGGACTCACAGCATCCCCAAGTCGTAGCCTGTTGCTGTGATTTTCTGTGTATTTCGTAGTAGTATATCTGTGTGGCCAGTGGTGGCGCGAAATTAAAAAATTCAGATGACTGCAGCCTTGCCCTCCTTATTCACCACGAACCAACCACGCCACCTTATCTATCACGTAACAAGGCATGCCGTCCTCATCTGCCACGTTGTGATCTACGCCCTTATCACAACGTAGCATCAGATGAGGCATTTTAGCCGAAATTTTGCGTCTTGTTCAAAAGTACTTATCCAAAAAAAAGAGTGTATCTTGCAGTATTTTCACATCTAAATTTCATCAGTAAAACACACACACACACACACACACACACACACACACACGCACACACACAATGTTTATACCACTGGTTGACCACCAGTAGTGTATGTGCAAAGTACGATTTCTGTCCCCATAGATGGCGTAAGGCACAAGAGAGCCTCAAATTAATAATTTTACACATCTAGATTGTTCTATGATGCTTTTAAACTGTCGCAGTGTTTCTTACAAGTCTAAAATATCTCCAAAATGTGTCACCGATAAAAAATTTAATGTTTATCTAAAGAGTCACTATGTTCTTCCCTCAGCTTAAGTATGTTCCACATCTAAATTGTTTTATGAAGCTTGTAAAGTGTCACAATGTTCTCTTCGTGTCTAAAGTGTACGCAAAAATACCCAGGCATAATTATAAAATTAAAAATTCAGTGATTACGTCGAGTGTCATAATACTATTTTCCCTACAGATGTACTTACGTAACCGTCAAATTAATGTCTGAAAAAATACGACAGTAAAAAAAAAGGATCAGTGATTACGTCAAGTGTCACAATGTTATTTTCCATGTCATGTCCATCATATTAATAAATTTCTTCCCTTATTTATTCACTATTATCGTTATTAAGTTGCATTGCCACACACCCTGCTCAAAAAATTAAAATTTTGATACTTATGATACAGTAACAATGTAAAAACTGAAATGATTAAAATGATTAGATCAAAGTCCAGATGTGTGTTACTTAGATAGGAATAAACATTTTCATTAGAATTCCCTGCGTTACTTCTGTCTGTTTCATATCCATAGTACTGTCATTTGTTTCAATTATTATGCCAATAAGTTCTTCGTTGACCGTATTTTCAACTACAAGGCGTTATCGAGTAACCATACAAAATATTTTGCAACAGTTGAATACAAGACACAAAGAACAAAAATTTTATGACTACTCCATCGACGACACTCAAGATAAAAATTTCTCCACTGTGTCCTTTCTTACAGGCGCACTGCACAAGCAATGGATTCACGAGACTTTCTACAAACTAGGCAAGTAGTAGAGAGCTACCAGCAGATTTGAGGCTCAGTAACGTAAAAGATTTTATTCATCCCCAGGAACTGAGATATCTACGAGTAAGGAACAAGGCGTTAATATGGCTCACCGAACACACATTGCCGTACACAACAGCAAACCGCAATTGTGGCTTTGACGATCATTATGCATATCTCAGATTCTGGTCACCATAAAATTAAATGGAAGATGGAATGTGGAATATCTGTGTTTGTCCTGGGTCACACTTCAAGTTTCCGTCGCTAGTTGGCGCTTCTGTCACATCGCTGCAGTCGCTGGCAGTGGCAGGAAGCCCCCTCCCCCCTTTTTCCCATTGTCTTTCATGTGACAAGCCACATATCCCTCATCTATCTCGCGGCAACCCATGCACTCATTATTTATATCACCAGCCACGCCCTCCACCTCGCTCCCCTGCCCCTCCCCACCCTATCTCTGTCCAATACTTTTCACTAATAGTTGACATCTCCACCAGTAGCTGACATCCCCAGTAGCTGACACAGCTGACATTCTACAGTAGCTGACATCCCTCAGTAGTTGATACCTCCCCCAACAGCTGACATCCGCCAGTAGCTGACATCTCCCAGTAGCTGACATCCCCCAGTATTCTCCCGTAGCTGACTCCCCCAGTAGCTGACATTTCCTGCGGTAGCTGACATCTCCCCCAGTAGCTGACACCTGCAGCAGCTGACATCCTCCAGTGGTTGATATCTGCCCCAGTGATTGACATCCCAGCAGCTGAAATCACCAGCAACATCCCCGCTAGCTGACATTATCTCTCTGATTTATGCACCACAGAAATTTCCCCTCTTTTTCTCTCTACAGTGCTTACAGTATAATAAGAGATCACAGAAGGAATTAAAAGAATACCGTTTGCCCCAAGTTCCCACTGTGCAGCAGCAGAAGATGACTGTTATGGCCCAACGTTGGGTCTGAAAAGGGAAAACTGATTCCCAAGTAGACTGTGAATAATAAGTTTACTGATGAAAACGTAAAGGCTTTTCTTGACCTTCTTTGGAGCTTAACTACACGAATGCAAGAAACAGTTCTCACTCATGTCCCTTGGAGACAGACAGTAAATCCGGTGGACTGTCAGACATGGAAGACTGAATCACAGTCACTTATGTCACAGTTAATGTCCCACATGGTGCAACTCTCATCTCTGGTTGCAAGAACACTATGACACACCATAATACCAAAGTCCTGGAGGTTAGCTGTCGTAGAGGCCAAATCTCAATCTAGTGCAAAAAGGCTATTCACAACTCCACTTAGTGTCAGAGGCGAAGATCCAATGGCAAGCTCGATGTGAGCTGCTGTTCCACGGTTATGCACCAGCACAGATGTGGTCATGGCTTACAGATACGTTGCGACCTACTTGCGGGCATGCGACATACATAGTTCAGATAGTGCCCATGATAACGGCAGTTGTGAATCCGTGTGCTGCTGTTGTCGAGTCTTGCACCTCTCGTGGCACCTGCCGAAGATTCTGTAGAAAACAAGACACCCTGCCTGTATGGCGTCCAAAATATTTACTGACACATGGGATAAGCGCTGGTCGGTGATAGGTTTGCAGGCATGCAAACTCGCTGCAATGGATGCTGACTGACGCTTAGCCACTCACGGGGTGTGGGTGTGGGACTGGTTGCTATCTCCAGATGTGCAGCTGCGGATACAGCAATGACAACGTTTGGAACTGCGAGATGAAGTTAGTACACTAACGTGATATCGTTATAATGTTAGACTGACTTTGGTACTGGATGAGTTTTTGAGTAATTGAGGCATAGGAATAACATTGTTTACTTAGTAAATTCTTGTCGTCAAGTACACTTTAAGCTGTAAGGTAGATCACCACGATACACAGACTGAAGTATGCTCGTCCACTAACCTTTACCTCATTTCAGAAACGCCAGTAAGTGAGCTGGGTGAATTTTAATACAGACAATCTAGAAGAGGAAATATTTAATTTGAATGCACATTGTGCTTGGCAAGCGTAGAGCAACAAGTGACCTTTGGTCACTAAGAAGTGTTGTTTAACTTGTAAATTTTATGTGTGGCCAATCTGCAAGACGTTTACTAAATTACGTTAACTAAATTACGACGTTAGTACCAATTGTGTCTTCTGCTGGAAGTCTTCCAAATTTTGAGAAACAATGCAATATTATTTTGCTGCAGAGTTCGAATTTTCGTTTGGTAGCAGTGAACCATAACTATACTGGCGTATTATGATAAGCTCTTGTGTTTGTGTGTGTATGTGTGTGTGTGTGTTTGTTTGTGTCTGTTCCCAGTAAAGATAAATAAATTCATTTTCGTGCCAAAGATTATGGTTTCGAGTAACGACCTTCCATCCATGTATTGGCGCGCCACTGCACTTGGTTGTATCTCATCTCTGTTATTCCATCACCATTTTTGGTCGTATTCTGATGAATATAAATACAGCGAAAGTACTCCTAGAGTACTGTGAAAATATGCAGTTTAAATGATACATCACAACAGAAAACACATTTTTACTTCCTTCCTTTCTAAAATTGGATTTAATCAGATTTTTGTCATTTGGCTACATTGTGTGCGAGTCTGTGTGTCTTTACATCGCATATTTTGATTATATTTTGATGTTATTCAGTAGATGATTAGAGAAATACAGTTTTAGAGAGCTTTTGCACCATAATTCCGACTGGTAAATATTGCAGCCTTTTTTCTTTTACGTAGCCTTGACTAGGTCCAATCTGCTGCAATAAAAATCAGTAACTGGTAATAGTATCGTGGAATGTATTTCTAGCGTGGAACATGATTATTTTCACCCTTCCTAAACTGTGGTCTGCTGAGATAAAACATTATTAAAAATTTGTAAAACTATAGGTGGTAGGAATGGTAGCAGTTGTAGAAGCAAAAGTACGACTATTCGTAGAACAGCAGACAATGTTTAGTAGCAATGGTAGAATAAATGATGCAGGTGAAGAAGAAGACGAGAATCTTGAAGAAAAAGAAAATGTTACTGACATGTTACTTTAAATAGAAGTGGAACTGGGGAGAAAGTAGTAGAAAAGATAGCAACAAGATAGACTCACACAGAAGGCTGTGATAGCTAATTTATTTGCCAGTCACTGGGTTACTAACGGTGACGTCGATAAATGTCAGCGCCCAAGAAACCGGCGCTGTAATGCTTCGGTCGTTTCAGACGGTTGGTGAGTGTCTGGATTTATGGTTCTGCTACAAGGAATGATGATGACGTAATAGGAGATTCGGTTAAAGTTTCATAGTGCGCTGCTTACATACACTGTTGGGGAAAAAAAAGCCAAGAACATAGAAATGTTCAGTGCGCGTAGAAAATAGCTCAGGAGATGTAAAATACAAATAAGCTGTGGTAATCATTTGATCATCAGACCTTGATGAAGAGATAAGTAAGAATTTCTCCCTCAGTGTACAAGCATAAGGCAAGCGGACCTATAGATGCTCAAGCTTAATCCAGATATCTGCTTATAGCGGCACTGGAAGAAAATGCAGAGAACGTGAGTAACGATTAGCTAATGAAGTCATATTCGTATAATGCCAAGTGTAGTACTTTATCTTGTCCAGATATCGTTTCTAGGGATATAAAGCAGGGCAAGATAGTTTCATGTGTCTCGAGACTCTGCACTGCACTAGATAGCGATCAGAGTTCCACCTTACCTAGCTACTTTAAACACAGTAGCAAATTACGGGGTGTGCATACATACATACAACTTGGCACCGAAAGAAGCAACGGAAGGGAAAGCCAGCAATGGCAGACAGAGATTGCAATACATAACACAGATTATCGAGACCGTTGGACGTGGGACAGATGCAGCGATTACAAGATTGGCATAAGATACGAGGAAATGAAGGACGCCATCATACCGGCTTTACGCTGCATTACGGCTGATAAAATCGTGACGTATATTGGAAACTACAAGGGAACGACGGGTGACATTGGTGCAACATATCGTATCCGTCCTCATCTTTCTGAAGCAGTGGCAGCTCTTGCGAATCATTCATGAAGCTATTCCCCACCGAAAAAGAATCGAATAAGAAGAAGTGATACACGAAGACGGTATAGTTATTTCATTTGAATACACTACCTACCTTCTATGGTATTTCCCGTCCCCCCAAACACTAAGCTGACATATGTTATTGATATTTTTGCAGATGGTATACTGAATGTGGACATGATAGTCTTCATACGAAACATACGTGCTACTGTACTAACATCCCTTAACCCCTAACATAAAATTTGTATTTTGTGCCATCTGGGCACCTACCGATAGTCGCATCAGGAGGAATGAGTTCTCTATGGGCCAGGAAGAGCCAGAGGTTCTCTGGCGCGGTGGTCGGTCGCGAGTGAAGTGGTTGTTCTCGAATGAGGTTTTCTCTCTGCAGCGCAGTGTGGGCTGATATGAAACTTCCCGACAGATTAAAACTGTGTGGCCGGACCGAGACTCGAACTCGGTTGACTTGAAAACGAAGCGGGTGAGGTGTGACTGGTGGGCTGAGAGGACTGGGCAGGGTGGTGTGCTCGGCGCCCTGCTGAAGCAGTGTTGATGCAGATGTGTCAGGGCTTGATGGGGAAACGTGATAACTGCATTTGTGGCGATGTAAGCCTGGTGAAGTCGACGTCTGAATTTAGGTGTGGTTGTACTGTGTGTCTGCTGAAAGTTTACTGGAAGAGTCTCTTAGAACCGTTCACCACTGTCGTCACAGTCTCCATCCTGTGAGATTCCGAGTACAGCTTGTTGTTCTGAAACGTGCTAAATTTAGTAGTGGTCAGACCTTCGCAAAGTATCAATTGTATTTTAAAAGGAACACTAAAGGCATCCTTATAACGCACAAGAGTAATAGACTGGCGTTTCTACAGTAGTTTTCGTAGCAGTTTAAGGCTGCTGACCTCATTACGGGTGCCTCCATATTATTTCTAAGCAGATGAAACGTTGTTGTTTCTAGTGTGTAACATACGGTATGCCTGTTGCAGGTTGATGAAACCAGTGCCTAAGTTCTGTGTACATGAGGGCATGGTTTAAGCCAATAAACGCCACGTAATCTTGCTTTTGTAAAAGGGAAACACCCTATATCCACGGATGAGGCGTGCTGCAACAGAAAAGAAGCATTTTTTTGTATTCATAACACATTTCCGTATTTTTGTAAATGATGTTGTAAAAGGTATTCATCTACTTGGTTCTGACCTTGATCGAAAGACTAGTGGGTGCCATGATTAAAGTTTGCTCTACAAAGGCGATACATCAAGATTATTGTATGACGTTTTTATAAAAGTAATAATTTTGTGGTTATTGTTTTTAAAGATTATTGTCTTAATAACATCCTATCGGGTCTTTGATTAGCAGAAATTATGTATATTAAATGTTGGAAACTGTTTTTGATAGTATTCTGCTGCACCAATTTAGTTTTTTGTAGCTTTGGCTCTGAGCACTATGGGACTTAACATCTATGGTCATCAATCCCCTAGAACTTAGAACTACTTAAACCTAACTAACCTAAGGACATCACACAACACCCAGCCATCACGAGGCAGAGAAAATCCCTGACCCCGCCGGGAATCGAACCCGGGAACCCGGGCGTGGGATGCGAGAACGCTACCGCACGACAACGAGATGCGGGCTTTTGTAGCTTTCTCCCGTTAGTTATTCTTGCGATAATCATTTGATCACCACAGTTTAATGAAGGGATGAGTCAGAATTTCTTCCTCAGTAGACAAGTGTAAGCTACACTATTTATCCTTGGATCACTACTGTGTAATTTGATCAACAAATTTGACCTAGTACTGTGTACTCAGTCAGTCAACTCCAAGAGTAATTATTTTGGGCACAACACCCTGCTTCCTGCGGACTAGAGGCTCTTCGACAGGAAGGTCTATATTTATTGTAGACGTCATCAGAACTGTCTAAGTGGTCACAGCTGCATGGTCATAGCTGAGTGGCCACAGTGCCTGACAGCTATGTGCGTGACCCCAGGTATCGATTCTCAGTACCGCCAGCGACTTTTCTTTGGTGGAGGACTGGAACTGTGTGCCCTCAGCTTCGTGATGCCAGTTGAGGAGCTGCTTGACTGAGTAGTAGCGGCTCCAGGTCTGCTAACCCAACAACGACCAGGACAGTGCTTTGCTGATCCGTCGCCCGTAAGGCGTGTGCACAGTAGACCAGGGGCGACCAAGATTTTGGCCCTGAGCCGTGCCCAGGCATGAGTGCCAAAGCGCTCAGCATTGCTTCACATTTCCCCCACCGCCATGCCACCCTGTCTGAGAGCGAGGAATGAGAAGAGGGGAAAACAGTGAACATGGCACATTTAAATGGCAGTGCAGCCACACTGCGTTTACTTGTTTTTATATTTTATCTTTCTCAACAACATAGATGACAAACAATACCGATTTTCGGTAGTATTTAATTAGTATTGGAGTGCTGAAGACAATATAATTTTTCCAGAATGAGATTTTCACTCTGCAGAAGGATGTGCGTTGATATGAAACTTCCTGGCAGATTAAAAATGTGTGCCGGACCGAGACTCGAACTCGAGAACTTTGCGTTTCGCGAGGAAGTGCCTTACCATCTGAGCCACCCGTTCTCACAGCCTCAATTCGCAGAAGAGCTTCTGTGATGTTTGGAAGGTAGGAGACGAGGTACTGGCTAAATTGAGGCTGTGCGGACTGGTCGTAAGTCGTGCTTGTGTAGCTCAGATGGTAGCCGTCAAGGTAGCTGAGCGTGTTCGGTCAGAAGGATTAGCTGCCCTCTGTAATAAAAAAAAAACTGAGTGAATGGACCAATAACGAACTTCAACGGGCGTCAGGTGACGTCCGCCATGAACAATAGAAAGGAATAATAACGAACAAAATGATATTAAAAAAAAAAAAGATGGCAGAGCACTTGCCCGCGAATGGCAAAGGTTCAAAGTTCGAGTCTCCGTCCGGCATACAGTTTAACTTGCCAGGAAGTTCCATATCAGCGCACACCCCGCTGAAGAGTGAAAATCCCATTCTGGAAACATCCTCCGGGCTGTGGCTAAGCCATGTCTCCGCAGTATCCTTTCTTCCAGCAGTGATAGTTCTGCAAGGTTCGCAGAAGAGCTTCTGTGAAGTTTGCAAGGTAGGAGACGAGGTACTGGCAGAATTGAGGCTGTGAGGACGGGTCGTCAGTCGTGGTTGGGTAGCTCAGAAGTCACAGTCGCCTTTGGGCAAGATAGCGGCACGGACGTCTTGGTTACGTCCTCGCCGCGCAGCTCGCTCGCGGGGTTGTTTACGTGATTGTGTCGTCTTAGCGAGCTAGATTTTCTTCGACAGAGAATGGCTTATTCCCACAGAAAATCGACACTGAAGATTAGCTTTGCACCTGAATATGCCCGACCAAAAGCACTGGAAATCGAACAGTTTATCAGAGATGAAGTTAAGATTGATTGCAACGATCTTGTTGGCATCCACCTGTCTATAGTGAGCAGTGTGGTATGCGCGAAATTGGTTAACGAAGACATATGCGACAAAATTCTAAGTGCAACTCGAAGTGGCCTTAAGTTTCGTCACTCTGATGGACACGTCGGTTACGTAACTGTGAAACATGCGGGACTTGGACTGCGGACGATACGTGTATCTGAACTCCCTTTCGAGGTGCCTTCAGAGGTAGTGGTATCTGCATCCCGCCCATATGGAAAGGTGATTAGTCATACAGCTGAAAAGTGCGTTCAGTTCACTACATACCCAGTTCTCAACGGAGTACGACAGATCCGCATAGAGCTCACCAAACATGTGCCCTCCTACTTATATTTTGGTGGCTGCCATGCAATTATTATTTATGATGACCAGCAGAAGACATGCTCGGGATGTGGCAAAGAAGGACACCTCCGTTCCAGCTGTCTGCAACGCAGAATCACAGTTACCGCCTTGGGACCTGCCGGCCGCGACTGCTCCGACGCCGCTACCGATGACGTTTGTCGGAGTTCTCCATAACGACCCCCGACCGCGATCACCACTGGCTCCTACTACTGCCACATCGTCGTCACCGGTAATGCCTCAGGCTATTGGGGAAGGACCGGCACCTTTGCCTCCTCCTCCCGACATGTGTATTGGTGAGCAATCTCTCGGACAGGGGACGGCCCTTGACTCCATGGTTGTGACAGCCAATGCTTTTGTTCCCGAACATCCGGATCCCCAGGCGTCTTCGGACACTGATCACCTGCGCAAGCAATGGTCGCCAAAGAGACGTTGGAAGCGGCGGATCGCCCCATCTGACACCTGCAGGACGCAGTCTCAAGACGATGAGGATCACACCTATCAAGATGTTGCCCCGATGGACGATATCGTGGTGGAAACACCAGTCTGTACCCCGTCGCAGGTACAACCATCTTTTCATGCACCAGACGCTGTACCTATGGACGCTGAACAGCAGCTGAGCCAGCACCACTCTTCCACCGCCGACGTGACGCCGCCTTCGGACTTCACAGGAACTCCACCGGACGCACACCATCCACGCACCTTTGCGTGGTCTGACAGTGTACACGACGAAACACCCACCGTTGAGACAGCAGCGAATGCTGCTGCTCCAACCCACGACTGTTAATCGACAGGGTTGCTCGATGGGGATGTGCAGCCTACTGGGACAATATTCCTGTTCTCTGCTGCTCTTCGTGCCTCCATGAGTGTTCTAGTAGTCCCAATTCCACGACAAGCTTACAGGATTGGCTCCATCAGTGTCAACAACATTGGCACCCCTGTCAAACTACAATTGCTCCGTGAAATGGTGAGGGCGTCGAACTTCGATGTTACCCTTTTGCAGGAAGTTCGCCTGGCGACGTTTCCTAATATCTATGGCTGTGTGTCCTACCTGACGCCGTGTGCTGCCGGTGGCAGTGGGACAGCTATTCTTTTAAAGGGAGGCATTGAGGTAGACGAAGTGATTTACCTACCATCGGCTAGGGGTCTTGCTGTGGCTTTCCACGGTGTCCGACTCATCAATGTTTACGCTCCCTCTGGCACGGCCAAGCGACGGGAACGGTCGCGATTCTATTCAGATCAGACCGCTCCTTTGTTTGTAGTCCCCTACGACCATATTATTCTTGGCAGCGACTTCAGTTGTGTGTTATCCCAGAAATACCAGCATTCCCATTTCAGCACGTGCCAGGAACTCAATCTGCTCGTGCATGAACTGAACCTCACCGATACTTGGGACCGCGTGCATGGTGATCGGCCTGGATATACGTACGTCACCAGCCATTCAGCAAGTCGTCTTGACCGTGTCTACGTTTCCCAAGGAATCGTAACTGCCACGCTCGACGCTGAGTTATGGCCTAACGCCTTTTCCGACCATATCGCCTACATCTGCACTGATTCGCTCCAGAGGCAGAAGGTGTGGCGCGGTCGACGCCTGTGCAAACTGAATGTCGCCCATCTCAAGGATACGGAATGCAGACAGGTCGTAGAAACGACGTGAACAACTGTGTGAGACGCCTTCCTTCAACACTCCGGTGGTGGCTTTACTGCACCTAGCGTGCTTTATGTCGTTCGATGAAGAATTACGGTCCCGACAAAATGCTGTAGCAACGACATACCAAGGAATACTATTTCACAATTCTCCTGGAACTCTCAAACCATGCCCCCTCTGATCAACGACAGATTGACATTCAACGTATTAAGGCGAAGATAATTTCTCTTATGCATCAGCACTCTGAAGGCACAATAGTACGCGCAAGATGTCACAATTGTGTACTAGGAGAGCCCCCGTCCATGTATCATATTATCCGAGAGACGCAGCGGTGTCGGAGAAAGCTAGTCAACGCCCTCGACATGTCAGATGGTCGTCGATTGACGTCCAAGAATGACATCGTAAAGGTTTTGTGGATCACTACAACCAGTTCTGTGCAGCAGAGGATCAGAACATAGCGGTAACGACTGATGACCTCCGTTCCTTGACGGGTACCCTGGATGAAGCTGCTGCGGAGATTCTCACAGCGACAACTCCATTTGATGACGTCACCGATGCTCTTCATAAGGGTGCGGCGAATAAAGCCCCAGGTCCATATGGGTTCCCCTGGAGTTTTACAGCACATTCCACGACATCATGGGCTCACGCTGGACTGCGATGTATGAAGAACTGATAAATTCTGAGCTTCATCTCCCACCCAAATTCGTAGAAGGCTTGCTTATCCCGGTCCCCAAGCCATCGGGAGGTCGGGGAGTTGGGCATTATCGGCCGTTGACCATGTTAATTGTGACTTCAAGATTTTTATCCGGATTCTTGCCGCTCACCTTCGGCGCGTCATTACTCAAGTCATCTCTCTGGATCAAACGTGCTTTGGTGGTGACAGTAACATTCAGATGGCACTCAGCGATTACCGTGACGTCATAACACTGGTCACGACCTACCGCCGTCGCGGTGTCTTAGTGACAGTGGCCTTCGATCACACCTTTGACAGAGTGAGTCACGCCTTTCTAGACAACGTTCTCAGATGGATGTCCTTTCCCCACGGGTTTATACATATCGTCTTGCGGCACCTCCAAGGTGCCAAATCGCGAGTGGTGGTCAATGGCCGTGTGGCGGGCCCTATTAATGTCATGCGGTGGGCCCTTCAAGGATGTCTGCTGTCGATGCTGCTTTTCGCCATCGCCCTTGAGCCACTGTTACACGGTTTGGGGAGCCGGTTAACAGGGATAACAATGAGGGGGAATGATTTCATCTGCCGCGCCTATGCAGATGACATGGTGTTCTTGGTTCTATCGGAGGATGAAGTGCGAGAGGCACTAGCATGGATCGACCAGTACGGGACAGCAGCGGGAAGCCGTGTGAACCTGACGAAATCTAGTGCTATGTCCGTCGGTAGAGGTCTTCCAGCAGAGAGTGTAGCTCCATTGCCATTAGTGGACAAGCTCAAATGTTTGGGGATCACCTTCACGCGTGATATACAGCGCACGATCTCATTTCACTATAAACGCCTGCTTCAAGCTATCTGCACGAACGTTCGTGGTAACCTCCTGAGAGCACTGGACACGTTACAAAGGGTGGATTTTGTTAACACTTATCTAGTCTCGCGACTACCGAATTTAGCACAGATTTTACCGATGCCAAAGGCTATGGCACACAGACTTCAGGCGGCGTTCGGCTACTTTGTAAGCGCAGGTCTTATCTTCAAAGTCCGCTACGACACGCTGACACTTCTTCGTCGAGATGACAGCCTCGGCCTTGTCAACATCCAAGCGACAGCAGCTGCACTTTATGTAAGTACGATGGTCAAGTCGGTGACCTGCCGCCGAACCGGATTATCGGGAAGCCTGATTGACGAACTGGCCCCTCCGTCTCGAGTGGGGCCTGTTGCAGTAATCCATATTTCTTCCTCGCTCTCACATGTCAGGACCTTTTCATCGAATACAGTTATGTCCATGCCGGCTTGCCTAGTACCAGAAACCCCACCGCATGTGATGTTTACCGCCTAATGATGAAAAATCATGCTCTGAATGTTGTGGAAAGCCGACATCCTATGATCGCATGGCGCATGGTTTGGCGTTCCGTGCACCATATCCTCCTCGACACGAGCGCTCGTGCGACCTGGTATCTGGTCGTTAATGGAAAATTCACGACACAACTTCGTCTCCATGCCATAAAAATGACAGATTCGCCGCTGTGTCCTCGTTGTCACACGCTTGATACGGACGAACATCGACTGATGTGTGGACCTTCTGCAGAGGAGTGGCAGCTGATTCAGAAGATGCTTGCCTTTCTTCTACATGCGGCTCCCCATGCCATTACACTGCAATCTCTTATGTTCCCAGATGAGCCATAATTTCCAAGTACGAAGACCAACGCTGTGATCTGAATAAAAGGCCACTCGATCTCTTATTTGTTCCATGAAGGTGATAAGAGCGTTTTTTATTTTTGGACGTTCCTGCAAGATCACTTTACTTTTCTCGTGCACCATCCGCGATACCGTCAGTACTGTGCCAACTTTTTAGATAGTGCCTTCTTCGAAAGGTAAAATGCGAGACTAGCTAATACGACGTCTGGCAATCGAAAGCACACATCGACAAAATTTTTATCTCCCCTTTCCTCTCATTGCTGAAGCTATGAGTGTAATTCAAGCGAATCTACAATATATTTCGCTTTCTGTCACATTGGTAATAACAGTTTGGTTCAATAATATTTTAGCGAGAGATTTCTTGGCCGACCATCTGCCTCTGAACACCGCATGCATCTGAGTTCTCTGGGGCCCATTTTCTGCCTACCGGCAGGGGCTGAGGCACTGCGCTGCCTCACCTTCTGCCAACGTCTGCTCCATTTCTCACTCTCAACGGTGTAAAATGCTTTAATGTTGTTGAATGGTGACCCATAAAATCTCTCTACAATTTGTGTTTCATACTCTGTACATGTCCTAATCTCCTTTGTTGCGTTCCTATATAATTACCACACTAGGGAAATGACTGTCCACTGGTGTCTGAGTCTTTGTTGACAGCGCAGTGTCTGTCTGTCTCTCTCTCTTTCTTTCTCTACTCGTTATTTTTGTAACATTCAACAGAGTAAAGCTACGAACTATAAAAACCGCGCCTCTCTCTTCCGATATACTGGAAAACAAATGCCGTCTGTGTGTGGACATCGACCATGTGCTGCGATCACATGGAATATACATGTGATTGAAGTTACAGTGCTTGAAGTTGCTTCCACGGACCTCTATAAAGTTTTGTCACTTGTACTGCAGGAAGACTATCAGTTACAAGGAGAGTGTTATTGTGTTGTTGTTTCATAAGCAGTTTGATACATTGTTTTTTGCTGTAGCACATCGAAGCAGTGTGTGATTACTGCTGTTTACAGAACCACACATTTTGTTTTTCTACCATGACTTCAAGATCTGTGTCAGGTGCTAAACTGACATTAACATGTTTACATCCATTGGCTCTCACAGGAAGCTGGACAACACATGGTGTAAACTATACTGCTCCCAAAAGACAGAGGATGGTTGAAAGAATAGATGCGGTGTTTCTTGATGACAAAAATGTGGAAGACATAGCAGTATATGGAAACTGGAAGAGTTTGTGGCACTGAGGAGCGTTTCCAAACAGCTGTCCATAGGTGACGACCTCAGTATTTAATCTCATCTTCCACAGTGACACGGTAGTAGATGTCTCAGTGTTCCATTTTGAAGAGACCAAGAGCATTGCTTCCCCATATAGCAGCCATATACACGTTAACTGTTTCGGTGCTGATCATCCCCATAAGGTATTGCTTCCACCAAGACTGTCCCCATCTCAGGCAAGTGGTGTCACTCATTCAATATGTGGTAATCAGTGGGGTATCAATGGACAGATGATATGGAAAAGACACTGTCGATATGGGATGATGCACTGTAATTAGCACCACAGTTGATAGTGTACAATCAGTTTTACCAGTTTTTTCCGTAATTAAAAGCCGACCTATGACACATCAGCATGCTTCCCAGTTTTTGTGTTATTGCTGAATCACCCCTTCAATACTTTACATCTACCATATACTAGACTGCGAATGTAAATAGATGACTGTAAAGAACGTCCATTCATGGTTAATTCTCGAACATATACCCCAAGCATAACAGACAGCGCTCCATGCCGATGCAGTTGGCTTATCTACATATTTCTAGCGCTTCGATCATAGTACGTTATTTGCGATTACTATGGGCCGTCTTCTACTGTGTGGATAGGAGTAACAGAGTATTCTCGCATTCACAGGATAAAGTTGTAGATTGAAAAATCTCCCCGCATTGACTTCGACCAACCCTCCATGCAACACTGCTGCCAATTTAATTTGCAGCTGACCAGAAGTAGAACGCTCCTATATGCGCCACATTCCACATCTCGTGAAGGAACAGAGCGAGCCGAGTCCCTAACTGCTGTTTAGCGAAGGTTGTTTCACACCAATCTCACGCATGACACCCATAGAAGTGCACGAGATCCCTCCAGATGCGTCCATGTCATTCTTTGCCGAATTTTCGAGAGTAAAACATACTGCAGAGACAACCAGTAATACGCGCATATTACAGACGTCCCCTGTTTGTAGCTATGACCCCATTCATGTCAAACGCAAAACTCATCATCAGTTTCACCTTTGATTATCGGCGGCGCAATTTTTTCGGGCGTGGAGAGTCGGAACTTGTCCATTCTATGGACTGAGGCTTCAGTTCTGGCTCAAAATCTCATATCCAGGTTTCATCATGTGCAACAATCATATTTAGAAACAGTTCTCCCTGTGTTCGATAGCGTTGAAGCAATTCTTCTGCGACGTTGTTGCGACCCGCTTTCTGCTCCTCACTCAGATCATGCGGAATCCATCTGGCTACAAGTTTTCTCGTCTTTAACTTTTCATTTATGATTCTGTAAACTTAAGTGACAGACATTCTGTCCTCATATGTAACTTATTCACATGTTTTACATCGATCCTCTCTCAAAATTTCGTTAACAATAACCTGAGAGGTGTAGTCGCTTGCAGTTGACTGCCTACCGCATCTTGGATTGTTCTCAGTGCTTACCCAACCTTCACAGAAATGAGCAGACCGCGGTGCAACTGAACTACGATCCACTGCACTGTTCCCACATATTTCTCTCAAAGCATTGTAAAACTCCGTGGGTTCTTCCATGAAGGGATTCAGTTTTCATTTAGGAACGGTAGTCACTATGTGTAATCCGACCTGACTCAGTTTCTACTTCCATTTTAAGAGTAAATTACTGACGACGCATATAAGACCGTCACACCTGAAGTCTCGCTCGCAACGGACATGAATTTCAACTTGATCGCGCCACAGTAATGAGTGTGCAGGATTTCTGAAAATACAGTAGTAGCTTATTGCCATAACATAAGGGTTAGTCACCAGAAACGAGGGTTTAGAAAAGAGCACTATGCTCACCGGACAGAATATTCGTAATTTCTTAAGAGAGCACACTGGCTGCTTTACAGCGCTGCTGATTGTGTAGGCCCTCTGCCTCTGACGTTAGTGGTTGTAGTGTAGTGATGTATGGAGGCGGAAATGTATCAGGACATCAGAAAGGAGCCATCATGTTTGGACGTACCCATGATCACACCGTTAATGAAGTTGCTCAGTTTCTTAGAGTATCAACGTGGACTGTCCAACGTGTCTTCAAAGAATGGTCTACCATTTGCATCTACGTAACACGCCGTAAGAACAGTGACAGTGGAAAGATCTTACCGAGAGAGGCCGGAGAGAGTTGCACGTCTTGTCCGTGGCAGTATTTTCAAAGAAACCTAACGATATCACTGCTGTCTGTAAATGAATATCCACCTCAACCAGTTCCCAAGTGAACATTGCAAAGGGAACTTTGTCCAATCGACATTTTGAATCAGATACCTTCCAAGAAGTCACTGTCACAGTGGCAGATCAAGCTGTGTCTTCTATGGGTCAAAACCACGGAAACTGGATAACACTGGTAGCCGATAGTCGCGATTTTCCCTCTTGGCAAATGATGCAAGGCGTCGAGTGGACTAACGTTCCACTCAGGCCCTCAATGTCTGGAGGGTGCAGTTCGGGCCAGAAGAGATTATGTGATGTTTGGATATTTTTTTCGTAGCAGGACTTGGCTTCCTAATTCTGATAAATGTGAACCAGGATGTTAATTTCATCATTCTCGGTGAGCAAGTGTTGCCTTTTTTTCTACATCTTTATGATGAGTATACGACGGATGGCAACAGACGTTTTCGGAGGGCAACACGCACTACTCGTATTATTCCATAGTAAATTTCCTAAAAAATTATCCAGAAGATCCATAAAAAAGCAAAGAAAAGAAACAAGTAAGCTATGGTAACTAAATGAATTAAAACCTCCAGTAAGAGAAAAGCGAAATTTACGTAAAGGTTAGACTAAGTCTAGATCCGATCTCACTTGCAGACTAAAAAATATACTGTAGTATTTTAAGGAAAGTCATTAAACTGGCCAGAAGTATGTACGAGTATGTCCTCGCAGCACTAAATGATACAGATAATAGGATTAAACCTATTCGGAACATGGTCAGATGGGAGACGGGAGAGCCATTCAGTGCACAAGATTCATAGCAGTTACATTAAATAACGATGTTGTGACTAGTAATTTGGAAGTTGCGAGTACTTCCAACAATTACCGTAGCAGCAAATGTAGGATCAAATGGTTCAGTTGAAGAAACAAGAGAATATATTAAAAATCTCATCCCACAGTTTGGTTTCCAGAAGAGCTGTTCGGCTGAGAATGCCGTTTATACATTCACTCATCAAACAGTGTAAGCCTTAAACAATAATAATATACGACCGGTTGGTATATATTGTGATCTATTCAAGACGTTTGATCGTGTAGATCATGTTACTCTCTTAGAAAAAAGTGAAGTTCTATGGAGCTGGTGGGTTTACACATGGTTAATCTGAATCATACTTAACAAGCAGAACGCAAAAGGCTGTGTGTCGGAAAGGTAGAAAATTTTAGTGACTGGGAAAAAAAAATCACAAAGTTGTCCCACAAGGGAATAATCCTTGCATATATGAATGAACTTCCACTTAACATTCATCAAGGAAAATTGGTACTTTCGCAGACAGTACTAATGTTGTAATAAATCACATCTGAGAGAAAGCAGCAGAAGAGTTGTTAAATGATATTTTCCAAAGAATTAGTGAGTGTAATAATTATTAAGTGTAATAATGAACTCTCCCTAAATTTTGAAAATACACACTACGCTCAGTTCTGTTGAACAGGATTCAGTAAACAGGGTAGAATCTTCCTTTTTCTTTTTGGGCGAACATGAAAACTTGAACGTATCAATCCCCTGGTACATTTTGCATAAATCCACTCCATAATTTTCTCGGGTAATTCGTCATTTAGAAAGAAACTGTTCATTGCACAAAAGCGAACAGTTTGAACAACTTGTGATGTTAAACCAGGGACGTCATGTAGGTACCTCTTGGAGGCGCTACGCGTTTTAACTGCGCCATCGCAATACATGTATTCGCCAATCAATCAAATTAGTCATAAACAATCCATCACAATTTGAGATGAATAGTGTTGTCCATATCTACAACACTAGAGGAAAAAATGACCTTTATTACACTTTGTTAATGCTGTCAGGGGCTCAGAAAGGAGTTCAATATGCAGCAATAACGTTTTTTGACCATTTGCTCATAACATAAAATTTATGACAGGTAGCGAAGCAAGTTTTAAAGCTAATTTAAAACCACTTCTGCTGAAGAACCCCATTTATTTATACTGAAACTCTGGTAGCTCGTAAAAAAAATTAAAAACGTAGTTGCATGAGTGGGACTAAAAATAATCGTGTGTTCATTGATGTTAACAGTAATGATGTAGACATATACTGTAAACCGACCCCTTACACATCATTTCGATAAGAGTCTCGTTCACAGGACATATGAAGGGCTTATTTCAATAGTGGTCCATTTTTGTTTATTCTGAGACACACAGTCCTAAACTTATATGAGCGCCCAAAAATCTGCAGTTGACATACCAGAAATATTCAAGCATAGGGCTTCTTGCTATAGATGAATTTTTCTTTCTGTTTGATTGGGCCATTAATGTCAGAAGCATTATAGACAGAAAAGTAGAGGTAATGGACTTGTACCACTATCAAAATGAGCCCTGCATATGGACTCAGAACTAGGTAAAGAATACGACATTGTTACGCATTTACGTTAACTCGGCTTCACACAACGAGGTCTTTTCCTCAACTGGTTTCGACACGACAAGTTCCACTGGCTGCGGCTGCAGCAGTGTCGGTACATCAGAGGAAATGTTTACTTCGTGCGCGACTGTTTCGACGACGTTCCTCGTTTTCCATTATTACTGACGCGCGTACACGCGCGGGAAATTTGTGGTAAGGTCTTATGGGATCAAACTGCTGAGGTCATCGGTCCCTAAGCTTACGCACTACTTAAGGTAACTTAAACAAATTTACACTAAGGACAACACAAACACACCAATGCCCGAAGGAGGACTCGAACCTCCGACGGGGGGAGCCGCGCGGACCGTGACAAGGTGTCTGAGACCACGCGGCTTGTACGCGCACTGGTCCGTTATCGTTGCGTACGACGGGCCGGTCTTAAGTGTCGCACTCTGTACCTAACACCATTTTCAAAATACTCGTGAAGGCTTTGTAAAGAACAGTCAGGACGTTCTACCAATCGCTCCAGTTCTCGACGGAAGAAATCCGCACAATGGTCTCCTGGCCATTCTAGAACCGTTTGTGAACGTCCACGACGCCAGAAATCTGCAGCTGCTGCCAGCCGATGTCGATGGATCCCCTTCTCGAGCAGCATCACCGACATCTGTGCGGCTTTGGTAAGATTGTTGGCAACATTTCACTATAGCCAGACGCGACATTGTATTTGCTCCATATACTGCCAGAATGTCACGGTGAACCTGTGTGCAGTGTAGACGTCTTGCCCACAAGAACATCTGTGGAATACATTAGCAAGTGCCACGTTATCTCACCTGTGCACTGCGATGCACCTGCTATCTGTAACGCAGGAGTACAGTGTCTTGAGAAAACCGAGAACATGTGCGCTCTTCAGACAATGAGCAACTCTTGTTACGTGGTTGTGTTGTTACAAGGGGAGCGTACCAGTGAATGGCCTACATTCGCGAAACCTGTTTACTACAGCACTTGAACGTACCATCTATAAAAAGTCTTGTTTACTTCATCGAGCTTCTCTCCACGCTCTTCCGCCAAACACTATTATCCTGTCTCCTAATTTATCGTCGCTTAACAGAAAACTGCTGCCCTCATTATCAGGTAGTAACTCTACTTTGAAATCAATTTCTTCTCTTGTCTGCGGATCTCTCTCATAACCCTGTGATTTTGCCCGCCGGTAGTCTAAGGTTCTCTTCAATGCTTGCTGATGTGGCATTTCAGTGACAAATTCATACCCTCGGTTATACTGGCAACCCAGCAGCTACGAATATATTTTGGAAATAGAAGTCTCCTCCTCTCATGCTCTTTTCTTTGCTTAGTTCAAAATCTTCCCTACTTCCAACTGAGCATCATCCGGAGTTCCACGTTGATGCTCGAATGAAGAAAGCACCGTCGAATCGTTCGGTTGAAGCATTGCTCGCCAGCGGTTTGTTTTCTTTCTTGAACAGCAACAATCCCGTCTTCTTTCGTTCTCTTCACTATGTGAGAACAACGTTCATAGTGGCAACATGGCTTACCGCGTATGGTCGTTCAAACTTCCATATCGGAACTACTGCGACAGATATACACAAGTCGCAGCTCTACGACAGCTTGAGCGGTACTACGCCGTTTGTTCAGACAGTTGGCTGCTGTGGCAGAGAAGGTTTATCGTATCTGGGCGCAGCTCGTCCGTGTCCGGGGAGCAGGTAGCTTAGAGTAATACGACAGTCCGTGCGCAAGCAAGCCGCGACGCAAAGGCAGCAGGAATTGGGCTCATATTTCACAGATTTCTGGTTGGGTGCAAATTTCACTGGGTGCAGTTTTCATGAAATCGCAGGGCACGGCTAGGACTTCAGCATAATTATGTAAACAGGAACACGCGACTCACAACCGAGTTCGAAACTTTTAGGCGTGCTTATATACCTTTTTTGGTCGCTATTGTTCCAGAAGACGGCAACCGAGCGGGTAAGCGCTTAGTTTCATGAGGGACAGGTCTCTCGATCGAATGTCGCCGCCGGTACATTTTTCTTTTTCACTCGGACATAATCATAACGGTAGATTTATTATGACTGTGCAAATTATTAATATCTAAAGAATCATTTATTATTTTCAGTACTACAGATCGACCATACAAATTTTATAAACACGTCCTAAATTTTCAAACGATTTTCCCGAAAACGGTTTGGAGTAACTTCTTCCTGGTTACATACGTTGAAGTCTTAGTGGTGCCCTATATACTCTAACAAAGCGAATCAAATGGATTGACGCGTTGTTGACCACGGGATTTCAATAAAAGACAGAATTTGTGATAATAAAATTACCTTATAAAGACAGTTTCCTTCTCATTGAGCAATAGAGCAACTGTCACTGATGATGGTGGTGCGCACCTTCCTATTGCTTTTGAAACGCATATGAGAAGAATGCATTGATTTCAAAATATAATTGGCTCCTAAGGTTTTTACCATTACCGAGCCATAGTAGTTTAACACCAACATCAGTCCTGAGGGGCCTGTATTTGACAGAAGCGAGAGCAGCATATTCACAGTTCGGAGAAAATTGCCACATCTTGTGTAATTTGTGTTTGCTAAAAATGATCGCAAGTAACTGTTAAATGAGCCGCAAATAATCTCAGGGACGCGCTTCGCTTATAGAAAAATGAAATAAATTACTGAACGCCAACTGCATTCGGCACTTTCTGTCTCTAAAATACCATGATCTGCTGAGATCGTAGTTCAGGGCTAGCTTTTCTGAAACATATACCGCAAAAAAATTCATAAATCATGTACCACTTAATATCTTTGGACAGCACATTTCGCTTTAAATGAAATATAAATATAACACGTTTTTATAATATTTAGTTATGAACCAAATCTAATTCTGCTACAGTGAGACTTACGTAAAATATTTCTGCTCAGTTTGATGGAGACAAGAGAGATGAGTAGAGTTTGCTGAGAACAGCTCCGCTCTTCGCTTACAATTTATAATAAAACATTTGAAAATACAATCCCTTCGGTTCTTTTCAGCCACAGGCTGGCTTCTCTGACATCGTTCACCTCAATTCTCAGTTCATACACTTTTTGTTAAATTTTTCATAGATAACACGAAACGTGTCCTTAAGAAAGTAGCTCACAATCGCACAAGAAAATCATCTGTCAAATACACTGAAGAACCAAACAACCTAGTACACCTGCCTACTATCGTGTAGGGCACCTGCGAGGACGCAGACGTGCAGCAACACGACGGGGCATGGACTCGACTTATGTCTGAAGTAGTGCTGGAGGAAACTGACACCATGAATCCTGCGGGGCTGTCCATAAATCCGTAAGAGTACGAGTAGATGGAGACCTCTTCTGAACAGCACGTTGCAACACATCCTAGATATGCTCAGTAATGTTCATGTCTGGGAAGCTTGGTGATCAGTGGGAGTCTTGAAAATCAGAAGAGTGTTTCTAGAGCCACTTTGTAGATATTCTGGACGTGTGGGATGTCGTATTGTTCTACTTGAATTGACCAAGTCAGTTGGAAGGCGTAATGGACGTGAATGGACGGATGTGATCACACAGGATGCTTACGTTCGTGTCACCTGTCAGAGTCGTATCTAGAAGTATCAGGGGTCCCATATTACTCCAACTGCACACGCCCCACAACATCACAGAGCCTCTGCCAGCTTGAACAGTTCCCTGCTGACATGCAGGATCCATGGATTCATGAAGTTGTCTCCATACCCGTACATGTCCATCCAATCGATAAAATTTGAAATGAGACTCGTCCCACCAGACAATGTGTTTCCACTCATCATCAGACCAATGTCGCTGTTTTCGATGTTTATGGACCCAGGCGAAGCGTAAGGCTTCGTGACGTGCAGTCATCAAGGGTAAACGAGTGGACCTTTGGTTCCGAAAGCCCATACCAATGATGTTTCGTTGAATGGTTCGCACGCTGCCACTTGTTGATGGCCCAGCATTGAAATCTACAGCAATTTGCGAAAGGGTTGCACTTCTGCCACGTTGAACGATTCTCTTTAGTCGTCGTTGGTCTCGTTCTTGCAGGATCTTTTTCCGGCCGCAGCGATGTCAGAGATTTGATGTTTTACCGGATTTCCTGATATTCACGGTACACTCCCGAAATGGTCAAATGGTCGTATGGGAAAATCCTCGCTTACTCTCTACGTCAGAGATACTGTGTCCCATCGCTCGTGCGCGGGGCACAACATACATTCAAACTCACTGAAATCTTGATAAGCTGCCTTTGTAGTAGCACAGTAACCGATCTAACAAGTGCGCCAGACACTTGTTATGTTATGTAGGCATTGCCGACTGCAGCGTCGTATACCGCCTGTTTACATATCTCTGTATTTGAATGCATCTGCCTATACCAGTTTCTCTGGCGCTCCAGCGTTATATACACTCCTGGAAACGGAAAAAAGAACACATTGACACCGGTGTGTCAGACCCACCATACTTGATCCGGACACTGCGAGAGGGCTGTACAAGCAATGATCACACGCACGGCACAGCGGACACACCAGGAACCGCGGTGTTGGCCGTCGAATGGCGCTAGCTGCGCAGCATTTGTGCACCGCCGCCGTCACTGTCAGCCAGTTTGCCGTGGCATACGGAGCTCCATCGCAGTCTTTAACACTGGTAGCATGCCGCGACAGCGTGGACGTGAACCGTATGTGCAGTTGACGGACTTTGAGCGAGGGCGTATAGTGGGCATGCGGGAGGCCGGGTGGACGTACCGCCGAATTGCTCAACACGTGGGGCGTGAGGTCTCCACAGTACATCGATGTTGTCGCCAGTGGTCGGCGGAAGGTGCACGTGCCCGTCGACCTGGGACCGGACCGCAGCGACGCACGGATGCACGCCAAGACCGTAGGATCCTACGCAGTGCCTTAGGGGACCGCACCGCCACTTCCCAGCAAATTAGGGACACTGTTGCTCCTGGGGTATCGGCGAGGACCATTCGCAACCGTCTCCATGAAGCTGGGCTACGGTCCCGCACACCGTTAGGCCGTCTTCCGCTCACGCCCCAACATCGTGCAGCCCGCCTCCAGTGGTGTCGCGACAGGCGTGAATGGAGGGACGAATGGAGACGTGTCGTCTTCAGCGATGAGAGTCGCTTCTGCCTTGGTGCCAATGATGGTCGTATGCGTGTTTGGCGCCGTGCAGGTGAGCGCCACAATCAGGACTGCATACGACCGAGGCACACAGGGCCAACACCCGGCATCATGGTGTGGGGAGCGATCTCCTACACTGGCCGTACACCACTGGTGATCGTCGAGGGGACACTGAATAGTGCACGGTACATCCAAACCGTCATCGAACCCATCGTTCTACCATTCCTAGACCGGCAAGGGAACTTGCTGCTCCAACAGGACAGTGCACGTTCGCATGTATCCCGTGCCACCCAACGTGCTCTAGAAGGTGTAAGTCAACCCTGGCCAGCAAGATCTCCGGATCTGTCCCCCATTGAGCATGTTTGGGACTGGATGAAGCGTCGTCTCACGCGGTCTGCACGTCCAGCACGAACGCTGGTCCAACTGAGGCGCCAGGTGGAAATGGCATGGCAAGCCGTTCCACAGGACTACATCCAGCATCTCTACGATCGTCTCCATGGGAGAATAGCAGCCTGCATTGCTGCGAAAGGTGGATATACACTGTACTAGTGCCGACATTGTGCATGCTCTGTTGCCTGTGTCTATGTGCCTGTGGTTCTGTCAGTGTGATCATGTGATGTATCTGACCCCAGGAATGTGTCAATAAAGTTTCCCCTTCCTGGGACAATGAATTCACGGTGTTCTTATTTCAATTTCCAGGAGTATATATATATATATATATATATATATATATATATATATATATATATATATATATTCATCCATATCTGAATCTACATCTACATCTGCATCTACATCTACATCTACATGGATACTCTCTGCAAATCAAATTTAAGTGCCTGGCAGGGGGTTCATCGAACGACCTTCACAATTCTCTATTATTCCAATCTCATATAGCGCGCGGGAAAAATGAACACCTATATCTTTCCGTACGAGCTCTGATTTCCCTTATTTTATCTTTGTGATCGTTTCTCCCTATGTAAGTCGGTGTCAACAAAATGATTTCGCATTTGGAGGAGAAAGTTGGTGATTGGAATTTCGCGAGAAGATTCCGTCGCAGCGAGAAATGCCTTTCTTTTAATGATGTCCAGCCCAAATCCTGTATCATTTCTGCGACACTCTCTCCCATGTTTCGGGATAATACAAAACGTGCTGCCTTTCTCTGAACTTTTTAGATGTACTCAGTTAGTCCTCTCTGGTAAGGATCCCACATCGCGCAACAGTATTCTAGAAGAGGACGTACAAACGTAGTGTAGGCCGTCTTCTTAGTGGATCTGTTACATTTTTCTAAGTGTCCTGCCAATGAAACGCAGTCTTTGGTTAGCCTTCCTCGCAACATTTTCTATCTGTTCCTACCATTTTAAATTGTTCGCAATTGTAATTCCTAGGTATTTAGTTGAATTTACGGCTTTTACATTAGACTGATTTATCGTGTAACCGAAGTTTAACGCGTTCTTCTTAGCACTCATGTGGATAACCTCACACTTTTCTTTATTTAAAGGAAGATGACTTATTTCAAGTGGGGACTATTTGTGGCAACTGGCGAAATGCACTTATCATCAGTCTTGCAGTCTATTAGTTTTACGGTACTTAATAGCTGAATTATCAAGGTTAGGGCTGGCGGTTCGCAGTACTTGTGTGATGTCTCCTGAGAGACATCCTTTATTGTATGATTATATGATAGCAGAACACAAACACAAACACTGGTAGCAGTTACTTCTGTAAAATATGTGGGAGTATGCATGCGGAACGATTTGAAGTGGAATGATCATCTAAAATCAGTTGTTGGTAAGGCGGGTACCAGGTTGAGATTCGTTGGGAGAGTCCTTAGAAAATGTAGTCCATGAACAAAACAATCGTTCGAACTGTATTGCTCATCAGTGTGGGATCCGTACCAGATCGGGTTAACGGAGGAGATAGAGAAGATCCAAAGAAGAGCGGCGCGTTTCGTCACAGGGTTATTTGGTAAGCGTGATAGCGTTACGGAGATGTTTAGCAAACTCAAGTGGCAGACTCTGCAAGAGAGGCGCTCTGCATCGCGGTGTAGCTTGCTGTCCAGGTTTCGAGAGGGTGCGGTTCTGGATGAGGTATCGAATATATTGCTTCCCCCTACTTATACCTCCTGAGGAGATCACGAATATAAAATTAGAGAGATTCGAGCACGCACAGGGGCTTTCCGGCAGTCGTTCTTCCCGCGAATCATACGCGACTGGAACAGGAAAGGGAGGTAATGACAGTGACACGTAAAGTGCCCTCCGCCACGCACCGTTGGGTGGCTTGCGGAGTGTAAATGTAGATGTAGAGAGCTGTTAACATTTTGCACGGTATGTCTATGAAACGTGGAATAGAATAGTTTGGACGGTGTGGGGAGGAGGAGCGGCAGAGCCAGCTGGGGCGACGTGGGCGTGTGCTCGGACCTGCCCGACTGCGCCGCTGGCTGGCGAGGGCGCGGCGTTGCGTCAGCTGGAGGGCGCCGAGGGCGTGTGCTGCCGCGGCGCCGGAAGCTGGCGCAATGGGCGCGCCGGCGCCGGCGACGCGCCTTCCGGGCCGCCGCCGCTGCTGGCGCAAGCGGCGCTTACCTCACGCCACCGCACCGCCTGCCGGCGTCGCCTGCACCACGACAGCGCGCCGCACCACGTCGCAGGGAGGCAGGTGCCACCTCAGCGCGGAGTGAGCTGGTACGTGGGTGGCGCACAGTAGCTTGGGAAGTACCTCGGGGTTCAGTCCGGGGTCCACTCCTTTTCCTAGCAGCACAGGGAAAAAGAGAAAACCTCCCGTCTCTATGTGTCCCTACTGCCTTAGGAGCACTTAGCGCAAACGTTAAGCTTTCATACAAGGTCGATTTCTTTCCCTATCACTACTAGTGACAGGAGTGAGTGGCTGAGCAGTTTTGTTTTATAATCGTAACAAAGTCTGAGGGATGTCTCCGCAATATCCTTTCTTTCAGGAGTGCTTGTTCTGCAAGGTTCGCAGGAATGCTTCTTTAAGGTTTTGAAGATAGGAGACGAGGTACTGGTAGAAGTGAAGCTGTGAAGACGGGGCGTGAGTCGTGCTTGGGTAGCTCAGTAGGTAGAGCACTTGCCCGCAAAAGGTAAAGGACCCGAGTTCGAGTCTCGGTCCGGCACACAGTTGTAATCCACCAGGAAGTTTCATAAACATCCCCCAGGCTGTGGCTAAGCCATGTCTCCGCAATGTCCTTTCTTTCAAGAGTGATAGTTCTGCAAGGTTCATAGGAAAGCTTCAGTAAAATTTGGAAGGTAGGAGACGAGGTACTGGCAGAAGTGAAGCTGTGAGAACGGGGCGTGAGTCGTGCCTGTGTAGGTCAGTAGGTAGAGCACTTGCCCGCCAAAGGCAAAGGTACTGAGTTCGAGTCTCGGTCCGGCATACAGTTTTAATCTGCCAGGAAGTTCCATATAACCGCAGTGACTCCCAGCCTGAGGGAGGGGATACGGAAGTGTTCGATTGTATTTCGCCCCGATACTAAATTGTCTATAAAAGATCAGTACTGTTATCAATATTTCACAAGAATATAATACCGAGCGAGATGGTGAAGTGGTTAGCACACTGGACTCGCATTCAGGAGTCCTGGTTTAGGTTTTCCGTGATTTTCCTAAATCGCATCAGGAAAATGACGGGATGTTCCTTTGAAAGGGTACAGCCGACTTCCTTCCCCGTCCTTCCCTAATCCGATGGGACCGATGACCTCGCTGTTTGGTCCCTTCCCCCACATCAACCAACAAACCAAGAATATAATACTCACTCAAAAAATTACCCTGTTACATTTTTTCAAATACCAGCATTAAAGTGTGACACAACGTGTTCGAGATTACAGCTTATGACAAACAGTCTCTACCCGCTACGCACATACTTTGGATTCCTGCCACGTATCTACGACACCTATACATCACATATGCGTAAATAAACTCCGATAAAAAATAAAAAAGATGCACCACGAAGGAATTATCCGAATGGGACAGAAATCGGTAGACGTGATGTACATGTATAGGCAAAAAAAATTACAGTTTAATAAAAATTGGATGATTTATTCAAGAGAAACCGTGTCACTAATTTAGCAAATGAATAACGGGTTGATCCTTCTCCGGCACTTATGCAAGCTGTTAATCGACTTAGCATTGATTGACAGAATTGTTTGATGTCCTCCTGTGGGATATCGTGCCAAATTCTGTCCAATTAGTGCGTTAGATAGTCAAAATCTCGAGCTGATTGGTGGGCCCTACCCATAGGGCTCAAAACGGTCACAAATGGGTGAAATCCGGCGACGTTGCTCGCCAGGGAAGGGTTTGGCTAGGGCCAGGACAAGCAGTAGAAACGCTCACCGTGTGCGGATGGGCATTATACGAGGGGCGTTAGAAAAGTCCGTGCAAAAACAAAAACTGCTTAAGACCTTGGGGTAATCCTTTTTTTTATTTTTCGACCTAGTCTCCTTTTAAGATTAGGAAATGAGACACTTAAAGTAGTAAAGGAGTTCTGCTATTTAGGGAGTAAAATAACCGGTGATGGTCGAAATAGACAGGATATAAAATGTAGACTGGCAATGGCAAGGAAAGCGTTTCTCAAGAAGAGAAATTTGTTAACATCGAATATAGATTTAGGTGTCAGGAAGTCGTTTCTGAAAGTATTTGTATGGAGTGTAGCCATGTATGGAAGTGAGACATGGACGATAACTAGTTTGGACAAGAAGAGAATAGAAGCTTTCGAAATGTGGTGCTACAGAAGAATGCTGAAGATAAGGTGGGTAGATCACGTAACTAATGAGGAGGTATTGAATAGGATTGGGGAGAAGAGAAGTTTGTGGCACAACTTGACTAGAAGAAGGGATCGGTTGGTAGGACATGTTCTGAGGCATCGAGGGATCACAAATTTAGCATTGGAGGGAAGCGTGGAGGGTAAAAATCGTAGAGGGAGACCAAGAGATCAATACACTAAGCAGATTCAGAAGGATGTAGGTTGCAGTAGGTACTGGGAGATGATGAAGCTTGCACAGGATAGAGTAGCATGGAGAGCTGCATCAAACCAGTCTCAGGACTGAAGACCACAACAACAACAGTCTCCTTTTAGACTTATACACTTCAACCAACACTGTTCTAATTTGTTGATCCCTTCCCAATAGCCGGCCGCGGTGGTCTCGCGGTTAAGGCGCTCAGTCCGGAGCCGCGCGACTGCTACGGTCGCAGGTTCGAATCCTGCCTCGGGCATGGATGTGTGTGATGTCCTTAGGTTAGTTAGGTTTAAGTAGTTCTAAGTTCTAGGGGACTGATGACCACAGATGTTAAGTCCCATAGTGCTCAGAGCCATTTGAACCTTCCCAATAATAGGAATTGTCCAAGTCTGCAAAATGGCTATTAGCTGCTGCAATCACCTCTTCTTTTGAATAAAATCTTTGTCCCGCCAGCCATTTCTCAAACTGGGGAACAAATAGTAGTCCGAGGGAGCCAAGTCTAGACAATAGGGGGGATGTGAAACGAGTTGGAATTATATTTCGATTAATTTTGCGATCAAAACTGCTGAGGTGTGTGCTGGTGCATTGTCGTGATGGAAAAGGACTTATTTGCGGTCCAATAGCCGGCGTTTTTCTTGCAGCACGGTTTTCAGACGGTCCAATAACGATGAATAATATGCACCTGTAATAGTTTTACCCTTTTCCAGATAGTCGATGAGGATTATCTCTTGCTAATCCCAAATGGCAGTAGTCATAACCTTTCCGGCTGAAGGAATAGTCTTCGCCTTTTTTGGTGCAGATTCTCCCTTGGTAACCCATTGTTTAAATTGTTGTTTGGTCTCAGGAATATAATAGTGTATCCATGTTTTATCCACAGTGACGAAACGACGCTTAAAGCCCAGCGAATTCTTCCTGAACAGCTGCAAACCATCCTTGCAATACTTACACGATTCAGTTTTCGGTCAAGCGTGAGCAATCGCGGTCAGGAAATATCCACACGAAACACTAAAGGAACACACAGACTTTAAACACAGAATGTTATTTGTAACACTTCATGACACATGGTACCACGGAAAGGGATAGTACATGTGACACACAAATATACTCAGATCAAAGATATAATTCACAGGAAAATCCATTCACTGAAATATAACATTATCATTATGAAATAAAAATACTTTGTAAACACTGAGCAGCTTAGTGAACGAACTGTCAAATAAATGTCATATCGTACTTTTTACTTATAGAACTGTTTAGTATTTGTCAAGACGTGTTCCATGCGTTTGTAATTATTATATGTCACTTAATCACCACAAATTAGACAGCGACAGTTTACCATGCATGCCATATGGAATTCAAATCAAACTATACGTAAGTACCAGTGAAATATTACAATATATAATTATTCACAGGGACAGCCAGCATGTATGTAGATAGTCCCACCCGTGTTGTTTCGGACAATGGCAGTAAACTCGAACAGCTGTCGTAAAAAATATAAAACTCTATACAGGTAGTCTGGAGCTATCATTCTCATAATGTCATACTATTAAGTGTATAATGCTGCAGGCCCAATCGAACGTATGACAGCACTTCGACGCGGTCAAGGAGCATGCATCAATGGGCTGCTAGCAAAATAAGCAACAGTTATTATGGTTCAAATGGCTCTGAGCACTATGAGACTTAACATCTGAGGTCATCAGTACCCTAGAACTTAAAACTACTTAACCCTAACTAACCTATGGACATCACACACATCCATGCCCGAGGCAGGATTCGAATCTGCGACCGTAGCGGTCGCACGGTTGCAGACTGAAGCGCCCAGAACCTCTCGGCCACACCGGCCGGCAACAGTTATTAGGTATTTTTAATATAGATGAGAGTCATCGACATATATTTTTCTAGCAAAACTAGGGTAGGGTTCTAGTTTTCGTTACACAACCATTTGTTTCAGTATTTTCATTTCATTTAGTATGCTTTTGCCATTTCTTCCGAAAACTTACTTCATAAATCTGCTGTACGAAGACAGCTAAACAACTGACTTACGAATGAAATTACAGTTTCACAGAAGCTCAACTGAATAGTATTGTCACTTTTTTCTGCTTTCTTCTTTTCTTTTTTGTTCACTTTTTCTTTCTCTCTCTTGATACATGTAGTCCACTAAACAGTTAATTTAAAATCATTCAAAAAGATTATGTACGCAGAAATATCTGTCTTTTGTTCGGATTACTTCTCGAAAATTACGTATCTACGCTTAAACAGCCTCTTCCTGTTTCTAGTTCAACACTGGTAACAAATATACTTACTTTTATAAATTAAAGTTATTTGTTGCTCTTCCACCATCTGTTCATAGCTTAGAATGTTGCTGGATTTCTAGTGCCCCAAATTTGAAATGTTGATGTTGCCGTATTTGCCGTATCGTATGTTTTGGGCTTGCTTTTTATTTGAAATTTACCAATCTTTCAACTATTTAATGCCCTTCCTATGGCTGCCTCAGCAAAACCATCAGGCTCTTTCCCGAAATTACGTTGGAGAGATAACGACCACTGTGAATATGAGGGGCAGGAAAAATAAGTCTGCAGATCATATCTCGCGAGTTGAGTCTATTTACATAACTAAAGGTTGCCTTGAGTTGAAAGCGCACGTGTCTCGGTCCGCAGAACATCTGAATAATCTGATATAGGATCGTATTCTTCGGCTGCAGGTGTCAACGTGAGTAAAATCCCACTGGATTTAATGCTGAACTGTTGTATAAAATGTGGGACATTAACAATTTAATTTATTTCATTCTGCAACATAGCTCGACATTATACCAAGCAAAGATTTATTTCACGCAAATAATCTCTCTAAATCATATTTCGCTTCTTACGTAACGGGAAGGTATTGGGAGCCAAACGTTTTCTGCGAACTTCTTTCTTCTGAAGTTCTGTCTTAACTTTAAGTCTTTGGAATAGTAGATACTGAGGAGATACAAAATAAATGTTAATGCAAATATACAGGTGACGATAGTCTCGCATACATATGGTATAAAAGGGCAGTGCATTGATGGAGCTGACATTTGTACTCAAATGATTCATGTGGAAAAGTTCCCGACGTGATAATGGCCTCAGTAGGGGAATTTACAGACTTTAAACTTGTAGCTAAACGCATGAGATACTTCATTTCAGAAATCGTTCGGAAATTCAGTATTCCAAGATCGACAGTTCCAAGCGTGTGCCGAGAATACCAAATTTCCGGCATTACCTTCCACTACGGATAACGCACTGTCCGACGGCCTTTACTTAACGATCGAGAGCAGCGACGTTCGCGTAGAACAATGGTTCAAATGGCTCTGAGCACTATGCGACTTAACTTCTGAGGTCATCAGTCGCCTAGAACTTAGAACTAATTAAACCTAACTAACCTAAGGACATCACACACATCCATGCCCGAGGCAGGATTCGAACCTGCGACCGTAGCGGTCGCTCGGCTCCAGACTGTAGCGCCTAGATCCGCACGGCCACTCCGGCCGGCGTTTGCGTAGAGTTGTCACTCCTAACAAACAAGCAAAACTGCGTGAAACAACCTCAGAAATCTATGTGAAACGTAAGACGAAAGTATCCATTTGGACAGTGGGGCGGTATCCTGCCGTTAAGGGGCTACGGCAGCAGACGACCCACTCTGGTGCCTTTGCTCACAGCACGACATCGTTTGCCGCTCCTCTCCTGGGCCCGTGATCATGTCGGTTGGACCCTAGGCGACTGAAAAACCGTGGACTGTGAAACACGTATGTAACATAGCAGCGATGGCGAGGCATTGTAGCATCTGTGACCAGAGAGTATGCGCTTGACCGCGCGAGTGTTGCGAGCGGTTCTCAGTCTGTCGGTCAGTCGTTGCGAGTCTGTAGCTCTGTCTAGTTGAGGGCAGTACTCTGTCAGTAGTCGTTGAGAGCAGTTCTGTAGTAGTCGTCATGCAGAGCGGTCGGTCAGTAGTAGTAGCCCAGTGCGGTTGTGTGATGTGGTCTGTCGGCAACACTGGTCAAGATGCTGAATGAGGTATATTGTTAATTAAGGTAATCATCAGATAATGTAAATTTTATTTATTGTAATTAATTTCCAACAAGTGCCCCAATAATAATTTTGATTTCAAAAGCAATTTTACAAAAAAAAATTTTATTTAATTGAAGTTCCACTTCCCTTAAACAAAAGTCTCAGTTAAATTAAAAAAAAAAAAAGGAATATTATTATTTGCAATGCAGTTCCTCCAAGCTGTGCGCAAGAATAAGAGCAGAAATGTGACTAGCAGTTACAATGAGGTAAGAATTTAATTCTGATTTTTGTACAGGGCCAAAGACCGATATTTCGGTTTAATTGAATTTTCATTATCACTGAGATTTTCATTAGCACTGAATTGTTTTTCATTATTTTGCGGAAGCTTACGCCAGAGTCAGATTGCGAATTTCTGTTTAATTGTCATTGTCAGTAAATTTATCTGCTGGGAGATTACGTTAGGTTGTATTCTTGTTAACATTCAAATTATCGTACGGTCAACATTTTGTGGGAAGGTTTCATTTGGCTCCATTTCTATTAAATAATTGTCTTACGAAATTTTTCTGGGGAGGTTACACTTAGCGCAATGTCCATTAGCATTTCTATATAATATTGTCTTTTAAAATTTTTGTGGGGAGGTTACACTTGGCGACACCCAGTCCAGGATCGTATTTCGTTGAGAGTCTTTTGAAAAACAGTCAGATATCTGCTCTTATTTGCTTAAATATAATTAGGATTTGGCGCAACGCTTTTACTAATCTTGTGACTTTCTTTCTACAGGTCAACGGCAATTCGTTGCTCTATTGTATTTGTGTGTTGCTTTTGCATTTGTGCCTATTGTTTTGTGAATAATTGTGACTATTGTAAAAATGCCGCGAAAGACTGTGAATAGTGTATCGCGAGGTATTATGAACGAAATTACTGACTTAAACAACGTGACCGATAGGACATGTGACACGCAGTGTAATGATGTCAATCCTGCGTTCACTGATAATCAATGCGTTCCAACCATTAATAATGATGTAGACCTTAATGATGAACAAATGAACTCGATTGTGTCTTGTGTTGACTTGACGACAATCGATGACGCGGGGCGCCCTATTGTAATGAGCGCTGCCCAGCTTAACACACCCGGTTTGGAAAATTCAGGTAACGTTCAGACGAATTCTTCTAATGAAAATGAACAGGATACACAAAGTACGACGGATCCATTTTATTCCGAAATAGTGACCGACCGTGTACATTCGACTGGCAAACCTTTTTGTAAGTCTCAGAATAATCAAATGGTTACAGAAAGCGAGACAATTCCAGATCCACCACTAAACAGCACAGAGAATATAAACGCTAATTTTGACTTGGTACGAATTATGACAAGTTTGCTACAACAACAAAGTGAGAGAATAGACAACAATTTCAAACAACAGAGTGAAGATTTCAAACAACAATTTAGTGAACAGAACAAAAAATTTAATGAAATTCTTGAAAAACTAGACAACCTTAACGAACAGAACAAACAAGTTAGTGAACAGATTACAGTGGTTACCGCGCAAAATTGTGATAATACAAGACAATTACGTGTGAATACTAAGACTTGTGCTAAAAACAGTAATAAAGAAGTTGGCACTGTTACACAAGAATTAAGTAGCACACGTGTAGACACAACAGAATCACATAAAGACAAGATTAATGCAGTCACTGAACACTGTTCAGCGAACGAAACACAGATACATGAAATTAATGCAGTCACTGAACAATGTCGTAAAAACGCAGTACAGATTCGCGACGAAATTAATTTAGAGTCAGTGGAAGTTTCACACACTCCGAATACGGAAGTTAACGAGAAATTTGCACGACAGATCAACCAAATTGACGAAAGTATTACAGTAACAGAATTAACAATTATTTCAGTCACTAATACGTCACAGAACCCGCCACGTTGCGAGCATTTGTCAGAATTACACAGCGCGTATAATGCGAGCAATTTACAGAGACTACGCGAATTAAAATCCGAAAAGCTACGCAACTTGAAGTACGAAATGACACAGACAAACAAATTCTCACACAAACCCGAACGTGTTCTCAAATTCAGTGACGAGAATGTTGATAATAAGCAGTTTGCATTTGTAAGAAAATGTAAGGAATTTAATAATGACAGCGTACAGGTACACGATTTGAACTGGATACGACGATTTATTTTTGTACTTTCACCGCTATTACCTGTAACGCAGAAACTAGCTTTGAACTGGATACGACAATTTGCTCTTGAATTTTTACCAACATTTCGTGTAATGCAAAAACCTGAATTAGTATGGATACAGCAATTTATTTCTGAAGTTTTACCGGCATTGCCTGTAAGGCAAAAGTTGAAAAGTATTTGCAGTGCGTAATTAACCTCAGGGGATTCATTACACTTTAATGAATATGTGCCGTAGCGAGCATAGGGCCCCGAGCTGTAGTAGTGCTGTTTCATCTTTAGTTTTCTGCACTGCTGCCTTCTCTTCTACTATCCTTTATATCTATCACAACCGCTCTTTAACTATTGCTCTACCTAGAATTAAAAATTTGTAAAGAAAACCGGATTTGACAAGTTATACCGAAAGTGACAATTTTCATTAGGCACTCCACAACTACCAGCGTAATTTTAATAACTGACAAAATTTTAATCATCAGTACGTGTAAAATTATCAGTAACAGTAAACGCATTTTGGTAACAATAGACATTTTTCTCCACAACAGCATGAAAGTCAGCCGCTTAGCATACGTAACCAACAATGCAGTCTACAAGGTCAACCAAGCTTTAATGTTTCGCCGCGTGCACGTATAGTCCCAGCTACAACAAATAGTAACGCACGGCAGTAATGAAATAACTACGTACAGAAAAACAGTATTTCAATCTCTATCGCAATGCGCCGTATGGAAATGACTATCACGACATACGTAAAATTAATTAGCACAATTTTCAGCGTACATTCAATAACACGTCAGATAGAATATGATTAAATACAGTACAGGTTGCATATTCCAGTAACGTAAGCAATACTTTTGACACGCAGGATTTTGTTCATGAGAATGTTATTTGAAAGACGATCTGTTGAATACACCACTTTTATCGCACCCAGATCTTACCAGAAATTTTTCCATCGCCACCGACAGTTCCAACACAGCTTTAGGCGTACATATTTTTCAGGAAATTGAAGAAGATGGTTCTACAGTAATCAAAAACATCGCATTTGCAAGCCGCATTTTGTCACCTGCTGAACGAAATTACTCCGTTACAGAATTGGAAACATTATGTGTTGTTTGGGGTTTTACGAGATTTAGACATTTTCTTTATGGCAGACATACCACCGTTTACACAGACCACAGAGCGATACAATTTTTACTTTCGGCTAAATTCACGCACGACAGATTTTTAACAACATGGAGAAACGTATACGACGAGTTTTAGCGTCTTGTAAAATTTGCCAGAAAGCTAAATCAGACACCACTTCACATATTCCTCCTTTATATCCCATTGTACCTGTTAAATTAAGACACATGGCCGCAGTAGATATTTTTGGTCCGATTCCGAGAACTAACAGAGGTTTTTGCTACATCTTTGTCGCTGTTGAGCTCACTTCAAAATTTGTTACCTTCACTCCGTTACGCAAAGCTACTGCTAAAACTGTTTCGAAAGCATTTGTAAAGCATTTTCTATTTCATGTAGGGCATGTGATGAAAGTAATTTCTGACAATGGATCTCAATTCCGTAGTAGCATATGGACACGCATGTTACGAGCCAGAAACATTTCTCCGATCTATATATCCAAGTACCACGCTTCTTCGAACCCCTGTGAAAGATTAATGAAAGAAATTGGTAAGCTGTGCCGAATATACTGCCACAAAAGACATATTGATTGGGATACACACATTCTCTCATTCCAAGATGTAATTAATTCCATTCCAAATGAATCCACTATGCTATCTCCGTCTGTTATACTGAAAAACGTTGAACCACCAAACAAAATTAAAGAATTAATAAATTTCCCTACATCTCGTCGCTTACGACAGCACGAAATAATTGACATTGCGCTGAACAACATCAAACGTGCCGCAGAGCGCCGGAGAAGACAGCAAAAACAGGTTTGTACACGCCGCGACTTTCACGTTGGACAGAAAATATTAGTACGTACACACTATTTATCCAGCAAATTAAAAGGTAAGTGCAGTAAATTTGAACTTCTATACGCAGGTCCATATCGGATTCGCAGCATCCCTCACCCCAATGTTGTACACGTCGAAACTTTGAGAACCAGAAAATCGAAAGGCAACCACCATATCTCAAACATTAAACCGTTTATTGAATGAAATCACTTTATGATTTAACAAGCTATAATGCCATTTGCTAATTTTATGATCACGTATGCAATTATACTCTCATGAATACTTACTGATGATTATCGTATTTTTTCTTGGCAAGTGCCCGGCAAGGTAAGGTTAGCAGGTCGCTCTTCTTGTCGTTACACATAAGACCGTGCATATTTTTCCAGATGAATTTACACACTTTATGACCATTTATGCAATTATATTTATATGATTACCTACTGATGACTGTCGTATTTTTTTTCTTGGCAAGTGCCCGGCAAGGTAAGGTTAGCAGGTCGCTTTTCTTGTCGTTATACACCTCAGACCGTGCATATTTGCCATTTTTTTGTATGTATGATTGTTTTTCTGTTTTGTTAGTATGCATTATGAAATAGTTAAGATATAACACACACCAGTTGACTTTGACATTTTTGCCTTACATTTTAGCCTTTGAACACTGTCTGTGCTTTCGACATATTACGTTTTCTGTCATGTTATGCTGTATGCTTAAGTATGTTACCGTTAATCAGTAATTATTTAGTGGGTATATGATTTAAATGCAAGACGTTAATTTCTGTTCGTCATTTTCAGAAAGAAATAACGTGTAAAGAAAATAAATTAAACAGAAATGGGAATTTCACCTACGGAATAAACGATAGAAGATGCAATAACTTTATGAGGAAGAGTAAATGGATCAGGATTAACAAGCATTAACAAGAATATACTATACTCATCATAGAATAGCAGTCTTAACTAATTTTTTCTTTCAGAATACAAGGTGATTGATGCAGGCTGTCAGACAGAACTACACATCTTAGTTTTAGTGATGAAATATGCTAGAGATAAGGAATAGTTGTGTAATGAGTAATGAAGTGATTTTTTGCAGATGATAATGAGTGATGATGAATAATGATGAAGAGTGTGCTACTATGGATAATGAAGTTTTTCTTTACAGGTGATGATAATGATGGAGTTATGAATAATGAAGTGATGAATAATGAAGTTTTTTCTTTACAGATGAGGATAATGTTGAAGTTATGTATTTATGCTACATAGTTATTTAAGTATTTGTTGCAGTTTGTTTTGAGAGCAGGTGTTATATTGCATAGTAGGATGACGGAAAGTTTTGGAAAGGACAGCTATGGAACACATTTTATACACATTTCACTACTTGTTAATTCGAAGTTCACTACTTTTCAGCATAGTGTGCGTTTCTTCTTTCAGGTCAATAATCCATTTTGTATTTTTTCCAGGAGAAGTTTTTCATGATACATACTAAACCTATTACTTATTATACCTGTTCTAGTACTTGCATTTATTTTTTTTACCCATTTGTGTCTATCATTTATACATGTGATCACATTACTGCTTTGTTACATAACCTTGCTACAGCTGACTCATGACGAATGACGTTACTCATTTTTTTTTTCATTTACAGTGACAACCTAGAACCAATTTTTTTCTTTTTTCTCTTCTTGCTTTCTCTTATAATTACCAAACGCAATGCATTGCTAACAAAAAATGTATTACCACTCCCAAATAGTGATACCAGTTGGAGAAAGTTCTGAATAATACTGATCAACTCTGAATAGTATGTCACTTCAGTAATGACTTCGTAAAGATACAAAAAAAAATATATGTTTAAAATAATGCTTTGTAACTGGCTAATAACTGCCACTGTTTATTGTAATGAGACTACTTATAATGTGTATGATTATTAATGCTATGACTGTAATTAGCTGATTTTTAATAATGACTTCGTAATGATCTGAATGTCACTCAATGAATTGTTATTACTTCTTAATGATCTGAATAATACTGAATGAGGAACAATGTTTTATACTATTCAGTAATTGCTGGGCCACTGAGTGCCAATGATGAGTGTAATGTTTTGTACTATTCAGTAATTGCTGGGCCACTGAGTGCCAATGATGAGTGTAATGTTTTGTACTATTCAGTACTTGATGGCCACTGAGTGCCAAGAATGAGTGTAATGTTCTGTAATATTCAATACTTGCTGGCCACTGAGTGCCAATAATTAACATTATTCTGTCATACTAAATATGCTTTGTAACCGTCCAAGGACTGCCACTGTTTATTGTAATACGATTACCCATGATGCCAATAATTTAATTTTGTGAACATTTTTCTGTAATACTACATTCATGGTACAGAAATGTTCAACACTGGGCTATGAATGCCCCAAATGAAAACTGTAACTGTCAATATTATGTGACTTAATGTCCTTCACCTCATGAGCTAACTACCCTGAATTACTGCAATGTCCATTTGTCCTGTCTATCCTAGTGATCATGGAGCACTACCTTTGGGTTTGCACTACTTCTACGTTGGTGTGCCTTGTAAAAGCGTGGTGTTGACACGACATGCTGTCCACCACCATGAGCGATGAAGACATTATTATGGTCCCACTGTTTGGTGTACCTGATGTACTGCCAAAATGAGAACATGAAATATTACTACGAGAGTTCAGTGTCTTGGCTACACTGATGAATTCTGATGGGAAAAGAACTGCAAATTGTGTCACTTGGTGTTGTACTTCTGTGGAAAGATATGGACTTTCAGAACAGCTGTGTGCAATCTAAAGTGCTACAACCATGATGCAATCCTTCCCTTTCCTATCCTAATTCTTGTCACATAGTGAAAATCATTTTTTTGCTAACATTATTTATGTTCATGGGTTATACATTTTTTTTGATTCGCTGAACTCCAGTGCGAGTACACTTATGTCACTTGTCGATATGATTTTTGCCATTATGTTTATTTATTGCAAAAATACCTAAGACATTTTTTCAATTTGTTCTCAAGTACAGTATGTGCACTCTTGTCTTTTATATTGTATATACAATTTTTTAGTATTTTATTTTAATGATGTTCTGAACTACAGTGCATGTGCACTTATGTTGTGTGTTAATATGTTTTCTACTGAACTCCAGTGCCTGTGCACTTTTCTCATTTTTCAATATGATTTGTACTATTCTGTATATTCAATACTTCAATGCGTATGCACTTATGTCATTTGTTACTAATTGTATATACATTTCATCATTTACTGATATGTTCTCAACTGCAGTGCATGTGCACTCATGTCACTTGTCAACATAATATTTTTTTGCCAGTCTGTTTATTTGTTCTGAATATGCTAAAGAATTTTTTCAGTGCCTGTGCACTTTGTTATCTGTCAAATAATTTATATATACATTTTTCTGATTTGCTACTATGTTTTGTACTCACATTTTGTCTTTGTCTGATATATTTTGTACTTAGTGCGTGTGCACAACATTTAATTCATGTACTACATCTAAATATTCTGTAAGTTGTAGAAGTTTGTTAATTAAAGAAAAATTTTGCCGCGCTTGGCAAGTCCAAATGACTCACCATCGCTGCCAAATTTTTGCCCCCCCAGTGGAGGGTTATGAAACACGTATGTAACATAGCAGCGATGGCGAGGCATTGTAGCATCTGTGACCAGAGAGTATGCGCTTGACCGCGCGAGTGTTGCGAGCGGTTCTCAGTCTGTCGGTCAGTCGTTGCGAGTCTGTAGCTCTGTCTAGTTGAGGGCAGTACTCTGTCAGTAGTCGTTGAGAGCAGTTCTGTAGTAGTCGTCATGCAGAGCGGTCGGTCAGTAGTAGTAGCCCAGTGCGGTTGTGTGATGTGGTCTGTCGGCAACACTGGTCAAGATGCTGAATGAGGTATATTGTTAATTAAGGTAATCATCAGATAATGTAAATTTTATTTATTGTAATTAATTTCCAACAAGTGCCCCCAATAATAATTTGATTTCAAGCTAAGCATTTTTAATAAACAATTCTTTTTCAATAATATTTCCGTTGCATTTCCTTAAAAAAAAAATTTCCCTTAAAGTTAAAAAAAAAAATATACATAACAATTATATTTGCGATGCATTTCCTCCAAGCTGTGCGCAAGAATAAGAGCAGAAATTTGACTAGCAGTTACAATGAGGTAAGAATTTAATTCTGATTTGCACAGGGCCAAAGACCGATATTTCGGTTTAATTGAATTTTCATTATCACTGAGATTTTCATTAGCACTGAATTGTTTTTCATTATTTTTGTGAGGAGCTTATACTTGGGTCAGATTGCGAATTTTTGTTTAATTGTCATTGTCAGTAAACTTATTTGCTGGGAGATTACGTTAGGTTGTATTCTTGTTAACATAATCTTTTAAAATTTTTGTGGGGAGGTTACAACTGTTCAGATGAATCACGATTCGAGTGTGGCGTAGACCCGACGGACCATGGACCCAAGTTGTCAACATGCTATTGTGCAAGGGTGGTGGATCCATAATGCTGTGATCTGTGTCTTTTGGTCCAACTGAACAGATCATTGACTGGAAATGGTTACCATTTTCACCCATTCGTGGACCTCATGTTCCCAAACATAGATCGAGTTCCTATGGATGACAATGTGCCATGTCATTGGGCCACAGTCGTTCGCGATTGGTGAGAAGGACATTCTGGACAATTCCAGCGGATGATTTGACCACGCTGATCGCAGGACGTGAATTCCATCCATCATTTATGGGACATAATCGAGAAGTCAGTTCGTGCGCAAAATCCTCCACCGGCAACACTTTCGCAGTAGAGGACGGCTATAGAGGCAGCACTGCATTTAGACTTCCAACGATTCGTGTGGTGTCACGTGTGTGTTGGGATAATGGGAGAAAGAATAGGGTGAAACGCGGAGCCGGCACGTAGTGTACTCTTCTCGAAGAGCGCCAAGGGGTCGCTGAGCTTAAGGTGCTCCCCCTCTCCCACATATCACTATCAACAACAATGTCACATAACCTTACTTCATGAGGCACACTGAGAGATTTGGAGTTGAACCATGACATTGGCACAAAGACAGGTGATCAGTGACTTGGCACCATCACCTTTCGTCCCCTTTGCCATAAGGACAAAAGAAAGCAGCAAAAAGCACTTTGAGTACCTAGGCTGTTACGTCCGTCATTGCTGAACTTCGGTGAGCTGAACCTGTATATTCGACGAGGCAAGGCCATAGGCAAAAAATGGTAGTGTTGTATCATCGTCTGAGAGATACTGAAAAATTGAACAGATGCCTATTGGGAATTATTCCTTTCTTTTCTCACGTTGATATTTAGAAGACCAGTGCGGCGGTGATGTGGAATTGCTTTGGACTAGCTGAAGACAGTGATTTTCTTTGTTACAGAATAGCAATTGACACAGTCACGATTCTCTTTTGTTTTTTTCTCACCGACGCCTTTGGGTAGTAAATCAAAGTATCAAATAGGTTCTCTCGTGCTATTACGTGTCTAGGCATCATATGTTATTTCTTTCAGTTACTGCATTATTCGAGTGTCTCTACTGTAATATCATCATGAGAAATTTTGTAACAACTCATGCATCTTTCTCAATACGCAACACGCGATTGGCAAACGTCATACCTATGGATTTCTTGAGCTTCTCTTACACAGAAACTTACACATCCCATATATCACTTACAGTTGAAAGTTCACAGTACATGTTAGGAACGGAAACAAACAACAACAAACAGTCAGAAATATATGTTAAAATGGTGTCAACAAAGATATGATACTACAGATTGTCCACAGAGAATGTATGCAGCTGCCGGCCGTGGTGGCCGAGTGGTTCTAGGCGCTCAGTCCGGAACCGTGCGACTGCTACGGTCGCAGGTTCGAATCCTGCCTCGGGCATGGATGTGTGTGATGTCCTTAGGTTAGGTAGGTTTAAGTAGTTCTAAGTTCTAGGGGATGTTGAGTTCCATAGTGGTCAGAGCCATTTGAACCCTGTAAGCAGCTATTTAGTGCACAGGGTATTTTGCATATGAAACATATACCCCTGTGTGTTTAAATATCATTCACAGAAGTTTCCAGAATGAAATTTTCACTCTCCAGTGGAGTTTGCGCTGATATGAAACTTCGTGGAGGATTAAAACTGTGTGCCAGGACTCAATCAAAGGACATTTACGTTTGGCGGGCAAGCGCTCTACCAACTGAGCCACCCAACCACTACTCAACAGCTTTACTTTCACCTGTAAATCATCTCCTACATTGTAAACTACACGGGAGATCTCCTGCGAAGCTTACTGGACTAGCACTTCCGGAAGAAAGAAGTGTTAGTTCAAATGGCTCTGAGCACTATGGGACTTAACATCTATGGTCATCAGTACCCTAGAACTTAGAACTACTTAAACCTAACTAACCTAAGGACATCACACAACACCCAGTCATCACGAGGCAGAGAAAATCCCTGACCCCGCCGGGAATCGAACCCGGGAACCCGGGCGTGGGAAGCGCGAACGCTACCGCACGACCACGAGCTGCGGACAAGTGTTACTCCTTCAAGTTTCTCAGGAGAACTGTGCATTAGGGGATGAGCTACTGGTGAAAGCTAGGGTGTTGAGTCATGATTGGGAAGCTCGGTAGGTAGAACACTTGCCTACGACGTCCTTGGTTTTAGTCCTGGTCCAGTACACAGTTTTAATCTGGCGGGAAGTTTCATTTACACGGGTACATAATTCTATGTATCACTATTTTAACTGCCTATTTATCGATATTATCAAAGCATCTCACACACTGTAAACAAAAAAACGCCACTGACTATGGGAATTATTTTCAGGAACGTATCGTGCAGAAAATAAATCGGGGAAAATTGTCATTCGCGGCAGGAAATGTTATTTTATAACAAAAAAGTATTTTTATAAGACAGGGGCTTTCACCATTCATTTCTAATGGACAACACAGAAACAGGCGCTGACCCATAGTGTAGTCCTCCCTAACAGGAGCAAGAAGACCACCGAATTTAATGTCTTCATACGATAGACGGAACACCTTCAACAGCCAACTACGTTATGTGATTTCATACCATGAGACACTGTTGTGACATTTACGATTTAATCCAGGATAGCCGCTCGGGATTAGCCGAGCGGTCTAAGGCGCTGCAGTCATAGACTGTGCGGCTGGTCCCGGCGGAGGTTCGAGTCCTCCCTCGGACGTCGGTGTGTGTGTTTGTCCTTAGGATAATTTAGGTTAAGTAGTGTGTAAGCTTAGGGACTGATGAAAAATGGTTCTGAGCACTATGGGACTCAACGTCTGAGGTTATCAGTGCCCTAGGACTTAGAACTACTTAAACCTAACTAACCTAAGGACATCACACACATCCATGCCCGAGGCAGGATTCGAACCTGCAACCGTAGCGGTCACGCGATTCCAGACTGTAGCGCCTATAACCGCTCAGCCACCAGCGGCCGGCTTAGGGACTGATGACCTTAGCAGTTAAGTCCCATAAGATTTCACACACATTTTTAATCCAGGATATCGGAACGTAGATGAAACGACCACGTCGTTGGATTCATATACTGATGCAGGTATTAGTAGATGAATGATGTCATTGGAGAGAGTAGTGGCGGAACTGAAAGAAATCGCACAGCATTTGAGGCTGGAAATTAAAGAATCAAAAACTACATATATGAAACTCCAAAGAACAAGAACAACAGCCTGAGTAACTGGTCAGCAGTAGGTTTTAATATTCAGCATTTAGAAGATTTTGAATACCTAGAGGCTAATACTAATAAAGTAAATTCCATGTCCACTGAAATAAAAGCCCGAATTTCAAGTGATAGGAGGTTCTTATCATACATTTAAAAAGCTAATGACGTCTAGGACGGTAAAAAAAATCGAAATGAGCGTTTGGCGTCATTGGTCTGGAGGCCCCTTGCGGGGCAGGTCCGGCCGCCTTGGTGCAGGTCTTATTACATTCGACGCCACATTGGGCGACCTGCGCGCTGGATGGGAATGAAATGATGATGAAGACAGCACAACACCCACTCCCTGTGCGGAGAAAATCCCCGACATAGCCCATAGCCGGGAATCGAACCCGGTCCCGTAGGATGGGAATCCGTCTCGCTAACCACTTTTTTGTTCCGTTACTGATCGTTGTGTTTGGTCGTTGCGGACGTCGCAAGACATGCTGTTCAAGTTCGGTGGATGATCCTTCCACTCAGTTTTTTATTACAGAGGCCAACCGGCTCTCTGACCGAACACGCTGAGCTACTGTGCCGGCACCACTCAGCTATCGGGGCCTACGTCTAGGACGCTAAACCGACAGCTCAAAGTGACTATATGTAAGGTTGTGATTAGGCCAGTGGCTAAACGAATGTGAAGCATGGACGCTAATCAACTCTGATGAACTACAATTCAGAATGTTTGAACGAAGATTACTAAGTAAAATTTATGGAGGGATCCCAAGTAATGATGGCACCTAAATAGCAGGAACCAATTGTGAGTTTGATCGCCTCATACAAGTAGCTGATGCTGTAAGGCTAATTAGAAGTAAAAGAATAGCCTGGCTGTGTCCCAAGGACTGAGGACACAAGAAGTACAGAGAAAGTCTTCCAGTGGAAACCGACAGGTTCAATGTTAAAAGGAAGACCATGTAAACAGTGGCTGGACGACATGGAAGAAAACATGAAAGCCCTAGGAATCAGAGGATGGAGAAAGAAAGTAGATAAGAGGGCAGAATGGACGGAAGTCGTTAGGAAGGCAAAGACACGGGTAAGGTCGTGAAACAAAAATGCAGTACTTGTAATTGGCTATTGGAGTAATATTTTGTATGAAATTGTTCTCACCACCCTATACTTATAAGCCACTATCGTGCAGGTTTCAACCTTTGTACAAGTAAATCTGAGCTACATAGAAGTGTGTGTGCAGCCTTTAATTTCTGACGGTCTTTTTTGTGTCTAGAAGTTTGTCACACGCCCGTCGCATTGCTCAGTACACTGATTTGTTAACGTTGAAATCTAACTACGTTGCTTGCAGGGCGGTGGAAAATAACTTTCGTGAACAGAGAGTGACTGCAATGTATGAAACGGAGTCTCTCATTCCGCATGCTTGTGTGATCTGATAATGCGACGACAACCTGTCCTTTCTGCTTATAAACAGTTCAACTCTCAAGTTCAGAGTTTCAACCGCTCTTGAAAAACCGCGAAATAATCGACTCATCACTCAGAGGTTCAAATTCAAAGCACGGTAAAATCTACAAAAAAAGTATATTTTGAGTGCACAAAGATACCCGAAATTGTTGTAAGTAACACTAGACGAAAGTTTTCTAAGTTCCGAGAAGCATTCAGGGGATCAGAACTAGAATCCCCCAAAACTACAGTCTCAGACTTGGCGTCAGCCGAAAAATTTTAAAACAGTTTTAGAAAGCGATTGCTTGGTCGCACATTAGCAAACTGCCACTGCCTGTACACAGGTTCAGCCTCGTCAAACGAGCTCAGCTGATTGCTACCGACGGATATGGTAGCAACCCTTCTATGGCCGACGATCTGTCGTCGGTAAAATTCAAAAGTGCCTTTATTGTCCTTATTGCTACTCAGAAATATAACTAATGGTATCAGAAAACTAGATCTTAAAATATGCCGCTTTCATTTAGCTTACCGACGAATTATTGACTACAAATTCTCACCCATCGTGAGCGGACTTTTTAATGAATAAAAACTCCACTAAATCTTATCGCTACAACATGCATTATGTATGAATTCGAATGGGAATTTCGCCAGCTGTCATCTGGTATACAGACAGCTTCGAGGGAGTGTACATGAGTCATTGTTCACGTAGACTCTGCAATTCTTGTTCAGTAGATAGTGCCTCTCAGGCATAAAGTAGTGCAGAGCATTGAAACTGCGCACCACTCAGACAAAATTTTGTCCAACCTAAACAACACAAAAATGTGGCGTGAACGCAGCCCAAAATGTTTAATTTTCCATGTTTAGCACAACGTTGTAGACTCGGTTCAACAATCATCATTTTTCTGGTGTAAACAAACAAGTGACTGAAATGATCTTGATTTTTTCATGGCAATAATTAGATAGTAATCGTAAAAAGGAAACAGTGTACTACTATGTATGACTTAAAACCAGTAATCATAATTATTAGTGAAATGTATTCAAATCCACAAAAAGAAAATAAAACAAAGAAATATGAAATAATATGTTGTATATACACTCCTGGAAATGGAAAAAAGAACACATTGACACCGGTGTGTCAGACCCACCATACTTGCTCCGGACACTGCGAGAGGGCTGTACAAGCAATGATCACACGCACGGCACAGCGGACACACCAGGAACCGCGGTGTTGGCCGTCGAATGGCGCTAGCTGCGCAGCATTTGTGCACCGCCGCCGTCAGTGTCAGCCAGTTTGCCGTGGCATACGGAGCTCCATCGCAGTCTTTAACACTGGTAGCATGCCGCGACAGCGTGGACGTGAACCGTATGTGCAGTTGACGGACTTTGAGCGAGGGCGTATAGTGGGCACGCGGGAGGCCGGGTGGACGTACCGCCGAATTGCTCAACACGTGGGGCGTGAGGTCTCCACAGTACATCGATGTTGTCGCCAGTGGTCGGCGGAAGGTGCACGTGCCCGTCGACCTGGGACCGGACCGCAGCGACGCACGGATGCACGCCAAGACCGTAGGATCCTACGCAGTGCCGTAGGGGACCGCACCGCCACTTCCCAGCAAATTAGGGACACTGTTGCTCCTGGGGTATCGGCGAGGACCATTCGCAACCGTCTCCATGAAGCTGGGCTACGGTCCCGCACACCGTTAGGCCGTCTTCCGCTCACGCCCCAACATCGTGCAGCCCGCCTCCAGTGGTGTCGCGACAGGCGTGAATGGAGGGACGAATGGAGACGTGTCGTCTTCAGCGATGAGAGTCGCTTCTGCCTTGGTGCCAATGATGGTCGTATGCGTGTTTGGCGCCGTGCAGGTGAGCGCCACAATCAGGACTGCATACGACCGAGGCACACAGTGCCAACACCCGGCATCATGGTGTGGGGAGCGATTTCCTACACTGGCCGTACACCACTGGTGATCGTCGAGGGGACACTGAATAGTGCACGGTACATCCAAACCGTCATCGAACCCATCGTTCTACCATTCCTAGACAGGCAAGGGAACTTGCTGTTCCAACAGGACAATACACGTCCGCATGTATCCCGTGCCACCCAACGTGCTCTAGAAGGTGTAAGTCAACTACCCTGGCCAGCAAGATCTCCGGATCTGTCCCCCATTGAGCATGTTTGGGACTGGATGAAGCGTCGTCTCACGCGGTCTGCACGTCCAGCACGAACGCTGGTCCAACTGAGGCGCCAGGTGGAAATGGCATGACAAGCCGTTCCACAGGACTACATCCAGCATCTCTACGATCGTCTCCATGGGAGAATAGCAGCCTGCATTGCTGCGAAAGGTGGATATACACTGTACTAGTGCCGACATTGTGCATGCTCTGTTGCCTGTGTCTATGTGCCTGTGGTTCTGTCAGTGTGATCATGTGATGTATCTGACCCCAGGAATGTGTCAATAAAGTTTCCCCTTCCTGGGACAATGAATTCACGGTGTTCTTATTTCAATTTCCAGGAGTGTATATTAAATACCGTCTTTTGAAACGTTAGTAAAAGTGTCGTTAAGAACAAACGTGTTTCACTTTATTCTGAAGCAACTTCAGCGGTCATATTAATAATATGGTATTTTTCTCTAACAATTTGATATGCTAGGATCATGAACAGTTCACACACTTAAACCTACTACTATAAAGAGTATTAACTGAGGCATTTTCCGGAAGATAGGCTCATAGGACAAAATGGTTATTTCAGACAGGAGATTTCATATACTTACTTTCAATATACTTCAATAACAACCTGATTCTAATATACAAGTATATTTTAACCGGCTGTGTACTATTATTAAGTAAATCTTTCCACAGTACTAGACATATTAAGTTATGTTTTTAAAGTGAAAAATAATGTTTCTCAGAAATATTTATAGGCCCTTTTCCATCAATCAACGACAGTAGGTTTTAATGAGCAAACATTTCTTTTATCGAATGTTACTTCAACACTCAGTATATATTACAACATAAGAATAATAATATTGATAATAATAACTACGATCAGGGAACCCTCAGAAAGGCACACATTGTACAACTGCCTGATGACTGACGTCGTTTACTATCCATTGCAATTTTTTTGTTGTGTAAGCACAACACTAACGGCCGATGCGCCAAGTCAACTGACCTACACGTAAGCACTCGCTTACACTACATGAATGAGAAGTGCTGTGCGCACACACGTTAAGTTAATGGTACGTTGAACTCTAAAATGAGATAATCAAACAAAACTTCAGTAGAATATTGTACATAACTCGCTCATTAATTTTAAACGATTTCCCGAAAAAGGGCAGGTCAGCCTTAGGAACCTTCATCCGGAAAATTCATGAATTCTTATCATTACTCACGTCGCTTTGTTGTTTCGTCATTCATCCTGTTCGTCAACAAATATGTCTTATATTTCAGCACACAGCACTTTCACTACCACTAAATATATTCATGTTTTGTGAAGAACCACAGTCATCACGCGATTTCTTGTGTTCTGCTTTGCTCTTGCGGGATGCATTTGTTTCTTGTTTCGGTAGTGGTGGGCGGATCTGCTATTGCTCTGTGTGAGTGTGTGTTTATATTTTCCGTTTAAGTGTGTGGGTGTCGGTGTGTGTTTCTATTTTTCGACGCACGCGCGTGCGTGCGTGCGTGTACGTGTGTGTGTGTGTGTGTGTGTGTGTGTGTGTGTGTGCTTGTCAAGGTGGAGCTAACATGTCGTAACTACTGTGTGTAAATTATTGCTTTACTATTGTGCAGTGCTGTGGATATTGCCCAGTTTGTGGCCTTATTTTCTGGTGTTTAGAGGGGTTTTTCTTTCTCTAAAATAGGTTTTGTTAATTTAAATAACGTCTAATTGGTGACTTTTGTCGGGTCATTTGATTTGTATTTCCTCTCTATTACTGCGTTTCGTTTTGAAAGTTCTTATAGGTTAAGGAGATCCTTCTTGTTGCTGAATCTGATTATTTTCATGTCCTTTTCAATTGTGATAGGCTGATGATTTCCTTGCTCGAAGTGTTTTGCAAACGCTGAATGACTGGTGCCATATTTACATGCTCTTTTGTGTTCCTTGAGCCGTATTTCCGAAGTTTTGCCTGTCTACTCTAAGTACAAAGCGTTGCTCTTAAGTCAGCAAATCCCAGATTTTTGGTACATCTCAGTGGGATGTACCTTTTTTTTTTTTTTTTTTTTTTTGAGGATTTTCCCAATCCTTTGTGTCCGTTTGTTCCTGTATATGAGTGTGTACCAGGCAAGCAGGCCAAATAAATTCCTAGATATATCCACCACAAAGAAAAATAATAAAAACTCATTCATCATAAACAGGGAAAACCCATAATAGACACAATATTTCATGAATCGTCTAACCACCCACAGGCCAAAAAACGATCTGTCCTCTGATATATGCTCCACAGACTAAACGCAGTACCACTTGACAAACGTAACTACACTCCTGGAAATGGAAAAAAGAACACATTGACACCAGTGTGTCAGACCCACCATACAAATTTTTCAAAGAAGAACCAAAGAACAGTTCTATCAGAGATTCTTCTGCAGATGCTGATAGTTTTAACTTCGTTAAGATTGTCCTCTTCAAACGGATTTCTTATCCATACCAGTTCATCAGGAATTCTTAAAGTAATACCTACAACAAGAAATCAATATTAAGTAACATTCTTGAGTAAGCAAACAACTATCAGCATATTTAACGCGAAACTTTCAGCTTCTTTTGAGTTCGCTATATGGGGAAGCCTGACTATCGATTTGAAGATGGAGGTGGTTGAACTTAATTGTTACTTATGTGTATTGGGTGAAAAACAATAACATGAAAATTATAAACATGCTTAGTAAGGACTACTTCAAATCTAAGTGATTACTAGTAAAATTATTTGAGAATAATCACCTGAAACTAGAGGCCAGTGCTTCAAGTTGTTCCTTGATAGCAGCTGCTGTTTCCTCGTTAACTTTGATTCCATATGTTTCTAAGAAGTCATTGAGGAGTGGGAATGCAGCAAAACAGCTCTCTTTCACTTTACTGGACCATGTTTCAAGTTCTTTAAATAGTTAATTCTATTTTATCTTGAACAAAGAACTGGTGGACATCCTTCCCTTGCAGTGATAAATTGAGGCTATTAAAACATGTTAGCCAGTTTTCGCCATTTAACATGTCCAAGAAACTGCTAACAGACTTCGCATCGTTTTTGTGCTACAACAGGAAGATTCTCAGCTCATATGGAAGCTCAGATAATCTTGATAGCATTTTCCACTAGACCAACCAGCGTACTTTGCTGGAGAAGTGTTTTTTGCTCACTGTCCATCTCACTGCACAGTATGGCAAACAATCTTGAATTTTTAGGTTTAGATTTAATGAAACTCACAATTTTAACTGCGTCATCAACGATTCTTTTTAGGCTTTCAGGCAGACCTTTACATACAAGGGCCTCTCGGTGCAGGCTACTGTGAGTTCACTGAGCACAAGGGACAACTGCCCTTACTTTGGCAGTCAAACCTGAGTAAACGCCAGACACGGCACAGGTACCATCAGTCGTCAGTGCAACACTTTTTGTCCACTCTATTTCATTTCCTACCATAAAGCCATGAAGGCACTTAAGAAATCTCTTCCCCTGTCATTTGTCATCGGCAAACATTTGTGAAAGAGCATTTCTTCTTCTATACTCCCATCAAATTCAAACCTAACAAAAGCTAAAACCATAAACTCGCCGGCTATATCTGTGCTTTCATCAAGCTGAAGTGAAAAGGAGTCACTTTGCTTCATACTGTGATCATGGACTGTTTTACAAACTCTGACATTTCTTCCATCCTTCTCTTCACCATTGTGTTTGATAGGGATATTTCGTCAATTAATCATGTGTGCTTTTCGCTAAATAAAGCATCAGATATTAGTTTGGCCGGTGGTGAAGTAATATCCTCTCCTACGGTGTCAGCTGCCTCCATTTTGGCTATCAGTAATGACAGTCGATATGAAGCTTGTTTATTTTGTTCCCCAGAAGTCCATTTTGTAATCACTGAATATGACTTTAAAAATTCTGAATTTTTTTTAGAAAAAAAAACGATTGACTCACATATTCTGGATATTTCTTTGATAATGTGTTTTCAGCTTTGAGGCTTTCATACTCTCGTTAGCATGTACTTCAAAGCACACAACTCACTGAGGGAGTGGCTCTTGATCTGTGCCAGAAACCCATATTTCAAATAATCATCATTGCATATACGAAAGCAAAATTTTGCCCTCTTCTGGGAGGAGTTCAGTTCACTAAATTCAGTAACACAGTCACCTTTAGGTGTATTACATGATGCACTGGTGCCGGATGTGGAAGGTTCGTCGTAATTACCTGACGTCTGTCTACTACGGCACGATCCTGTTTTAATCCACGCGTCAATACTGAAATAAAATGAATCAAGCCACCATAATAAACATGCATGCTCACGGTATACCAACAAACAAAACACTCTCAGTCTTGAGTCACATTGGCGCAAGCGGAAGGCGAAGCGGTCTTGCATTATCGCAATTACCGATGAGTCCTGAGCGTGCGCTGTTCTCGTTTCGCTCAGAGCACGTTATTAAGCCACAATAGTTTGTTGCTTAGAATGATTTGTATGTAACTGGTCAGGTTATAAAAATTACCTCTTGACATTAGATTTCATATTTCCTGTCGGTAAGATATTTTATTTAGTTATTTTAAAAATCGTCCGGCGACCCATCTGAATAGGTCTCGCGACCCAGTAGTAGTAAGTTAAGGCATGCGGATAGTCATGATCCTACCAAAACGAACTGTAAGAGAAAAATCCGCATTGTTATGCAGTTGGAGTGATATGGGGCCCATGATACGTCTAGGTACGACTTTTGATAGGTGACACGTAGGTCATCAAAATCCCCAGACATGAACATTATTAAGCATATCTGGGACGTCCTGCAAAGTGCTGTTAAAAGGAGATCTCCATCCCTTCTTACTCTTAAGGATTTATGGACAGCCCTGCGTGGTTCATGGTGTCACTTCCCTCCAGTACTACTTCAGACATTAGTCGAGTCAATGTCACGCCGTGTTGGGCCTCTTCGTGCTTGCGGGGGCCCTACACGATATTAGGCAGGTGTACCAGTTTCTTTGACTATTCGATGTACAAACTGTGTGTTCAAGATGTTCGCCGATGACCTAATTGGATACTATCGGTTTCTTTCTCTTTATTATCTTACATTTGCCAGTATATACGGAGAATGACCACTCATTAAAACGGGTAGATATTTCGTGCAAGTCTATGCGTATGCTTATGATGGTCCAACGACGATACCTTCGTGCTGACAACGGCACTGTCGACGAATAATCTCAGAGTGCTACTGATTACGTCTGATAAATACTTTAAGCGCATTCCTCTCCGTTTTGATTTGAGGAGACGTTCCGAAGTTCCTCGTAACAAATTTTATTTTAGCTTCACCACTCCTGCTACTGACAAAGAAACCATTACATGTAGTCGGGCAATCAACTGTACGAGAATAGCATTTATCTTCGCCTGAGAAACTTTTAGTGGTAACAGCTTTACTGACAAGCCCACAGTTTCAGCAAGATCGCCCAACTCAATGCTACTTAGTTTACTATTAACTTTGTTTAGCCTCGTCTTTCTTAAGGCGACCCTGTGTTCTATGTCCTTCTTCACATTAGATATGATCTTGCAATTTCACTTCACAGTACACGTATAGTTCCGCTACTGCAACTCACCACGTTTTTACCCATTTCATAATGAATGCGCTTTGTCTCTACATCCTTTAAAACATTTTCCGTTCGTACGAGTCAATTTCTTCCCTCAGTTCAGCTTCGCGTCTGCCACCATCGACATCAGTTTCTCCTGTACTAACACCAACTTAATTTTTAAAGCCCCCATTTCTTTCGATATTTCCAATTTTTTTACCCACATTAGATTCAAACATCCTTACTGAATTATCCAAATTATGTCCAGCACTGAATTTCCTAGATCAGGTGTCTGGTTCTCCAATGAATTACCCACATTGTTTTACAATTAAGCATTGGTCAAATTTAGTTGGCACAACATAGAATAGAAAATCGTGCTCACTAACACTTCACACATTCATCCAGGCCTTTTCTGTTTAATATTTTTTCGTAAATGCTTTAGTATTAAACAAGAATAGTACTGAGTACGGGTTGCAGCATCCTCGAAGTAACCATATAGAGGTCTGGGAAGGTTTCTGGGAAATGATGATAAATCTAAATTTATATATCTATAAAAGGGGGAAATGGTTAGGTTTAAGTTAAATGTAGTGGGAATTAGCGAAGTTCGGTGGCAGGAGAAACAGGACTTATGGTCAGGTGAACACAGGGCTCTAAATAAAAAATCGAGTAGGAGTAATGCACGAGTAGGTTTAATAATGTATAAGAAAATTTAAAATACAGGCAAGCTATTATGAACGGCATAGTGAACGTATTATTTTAGCCAAGATGGACAGTAAGTCCACACCCATAGCAGTAGTACAAGTTTATATTCCAACTCGCTTCGCATATGATGAAGACATTGAACAAACGTATCATGAGACAAAAGAAATTATTCATATTCACTCCTGGAAATGGAAAAAAGAACACATTGACACCGGTGTGTCAGACTCACCATACTTGCTCCGGACACTGCGAGAGGGCTGTACAAGCAATGATCACACGCACGGCACAGCGGACACACCAGGATCCGCGGTGTTGGCCGTCAAATGGCGCTAGCTGCGCAGCATTTGTGCACCGCCGCCGTCAGTGTCAGCCAGTTTGCCGTGGCATACGGAGCTCCATCGCAGTCTTTAACACTGGTAGCATGCCGCGACAGCGTGGACGTGAACCGTATGTGCAGTTGACGGACTTTGAGCGAGGGCGTATAGTGGGCATGCGGGAGGCCGGGTGGACGTACCGCCGAATTGCTCAACACGTGGGGCGTGAGGTCTCCACAGTACATCGATGTTGTCGCCAGTGGTCGGCGGATGGTGCACGTGCCCGTCGACCTGGGACCGGACCGCAGCGACGCACGGATGCACGCCAAGACCGTAGGATCCTACGCAGTGCCGTAGGGGACCACACCGCCACTTCCCAGCAAATTAGGGACACTGTTGCTCCTGGGGTATCGGCGAGGACCATTCGCAACCGTCTCCATGAAGCTGGGCTACGGTCCCGCACACCATTAGGCCGTCTTCCGCTCACGCCCCAACATCGTGCAGCCCGCCTCCAGTGGTGTCGCGACAGGCGTGAATGGAGGGACGAATGGAGACGTGTCGTCTTCAGCGATGAGAGTAGCTTCTGCCTTGGTGCCAATGATGGTCGTATGCGTGTTTGGCGCCGTGCAGGTGAGCGCCACAATCAGGACTGCATACGACCGAGGCACACAGGGCCAACACCCGGCATCATGGTGTGGGGAGCGATCTCCTACACTGGCCGTACACCACTGGTGATCGTCGAGGGGACACTGAATAGTGCACGGTACATCCAAACCGTCATCGAACCCATCGTTCTACCATTCCTAGACCGGCAAGGGAACTTGCTGTTCCAACAGGACAATGCACGTCCGCATGTATCCCGTGCCACCCAACGTGCTCTAGAAGGTGTAAGTCAACTACCCTGGCCAGCAAGATCTCCGGATCTGTCCCCCATTGAGCATGTCTGGGACTGGATGAAGCGTCGTCTCACGCGGTCTGCACGTCCAGCACGAACGCTGGTCCAACTGAGGCGCCAGGTGGAAATGGCATGACAAGCCGTTCCACAGGACTACATCCAGCATCTCTACGATCGTCTCCATGGGAGAATAGCAGCCTGCATTGCTGCGAAAGGTGGATATACACTGTACTAGTGCCGACATTGTGCATGCTCTGTTGCCTGTGTCTATGTGCCTGTGGTTCTGTCAGTGTGATCATGTGATGTATCTGACCCCAGGAATGTGTCAATAAAGTTTCCCCTTCCTGGGACAATGAATTCACGGTGTTCTTATTTCAATTTCCAGGAGTGTAGTTAAGGGAGACAAAAATGTAATAATGATTGTGAACTGAAATTCGATAGTACGAAAAGGAAGAGGAAGAAAAATGGTATGGTAGATGAATTTGGAATGGGGGAAAGGAATCAAAAAGCAAGCCGCCTGATAGAATTTTGCACAGAGCACATTGTAATTGTTGCTAACACTTGGTTTAAGGGTCATGAAAGAAGGCTGTAGACACAGAAGAGATCTAGAGACACCGGAACGTTTCAGATTAATTATATAATTTTCGGGAACAAATTTTAGACTATAATACATTTCCGTGGCAGGTGTGGACTCTGACCACAACTCATTGGTTATGAACTGTAGATTAAAACTGAAGAAATTGCAAAAAGAATCAGGAAATTAATGAAATGGATCTGGATAAGTTGAAAGAGCCAGAGATTGCTGTAGTTTCAGAGGGAGAATTTTGCACCGATTGACCAGAAAAGGTGAAAGTTATATAAGGCAAACGGGTAGCTTTGAGAGAAGAAATAGTGAAAGCAGCAGAGGGCCACATAGATAAAACGACAATATCTAGTAGACATCCTTGAATAACACAAGAGATACTGAATTTAACTGATGAAAGAAGAAAATTTTAAAACGCATCAAATGAATTAAGGGACAGAAAACACAATTTTTTTAAAAATGAGATCGACAGGAAGTGCGGAATAACTAAGCAGGAATGGCTAGAGAACAAAAGTAAGAATATACAAGAATATTAGGGGGTAAGAAATATACCGCCTGCATTAAAATTAAAGAGGCCTTTGGAGAAAAGAGACTCTGCTGTATGTATATCAACAGCTCAGCTGGAGAACCATTCCTAAGGAAGGAAGGGAAAACTAAAAGGCGAAAGGAGAGTCCATACAAGGGAGATGTACTCGATGATAGGATTATACAAATGCAAGAGGACATAGACGACGGTCGCAGGTTCGAATCCTGCCTCGGGCATGGATGTGTGTGATGTCCTTAGGTTAGTTAGGTTTAAGTAGTTCTAAGTTCTAGGGGACTGACGACCATAGATGTTAAGTCTTATAGTGCTCAGAGCCATTTGAACCATTTTTGAACAGAACTCTTCCCTCCGGTGTGCAAGATGAATGAGTCAGGCAAAATACACACTGACTTCAAGAACAACATAATAATTCCAATTCCTAAGAAAGCGGGTACCCAGAAGAGTATATTTCAGAGTTATCAATTTGGAAAGTCATAGTCTTTACAGAAGAATCGAAAAATTAATAGAAGCCGACCTAGGGGATGATTAGCTTGCATTCCGGAGAAATGACAGAACACAGAAGGCAATACTGACACTACGACTTATCTTAGAAGATAGGTTAAGGTGAGACAACCGACGTTAGTAGCATTAGTGGTCTTAGAGAAAGCTTTTCACAGTGTTGACTGGCAAACTCTCATTGAAATACTGAAGGCTGTGGGGTAAAATATAAGGAGCGAGAAGCTGTTTTCAAATCGTACAGAAACCAGACGGCCGTTATAATAGTTGAGGAGAATGAAAGGGAAGCAATGACTGAGAAAGGAGTCATACAGGGTCGTTGCCTATCTCCGACGTTATTCAATCTGTACATTGAGCAAACTGTAAAGGAAACCAAAGCAAAATTTGGGGTAGGAATTAAAGTCCAGGTTGAAGAAATAAATACTTGGAGATTTGCCGATAACACTGTAATTCTGTCGGAGACAGAAAGTGCCTTGGAAGGGCATTTGGACGGAAGACAGTGACTTGAAAGGAAGATATAAGATGAATATCAACAAAAGCAAAATAAGAATAATGGATTGTAGTCTGTCTAAATTAGGTGATGCTAAGGGAATCAGATTAGGAAACGAGACACTAAATGGATAGATTAGTTTTTCTATTTGCGTAGCAAAATAACAGATGATGGCCGAAGTAGAGAGGACATACACCGATCAGCCTGAACTTTATGACCAGCTACTCGGTAGCCTACATGTCTGCCTTTGGCAACAACAACAGTGGCGAGGCCTCATGGAACGTCAGCAATGATGCCTCGGTAGGTCCCTGGATGGAGTTGGCCCCACATCTGCACATAAAAGTCACCTAATTCTCGAAAATTCTGGGGAGTGGAGCGATGAGCTCCAACGCCACGTTCAGTCACATCGCACGTATGTTCGATCGGGTTCAGATCTGACGGGTGGGGGAGCCAGAACATCAAATTAGACTCACCACTATGTTCCTCGAACCGCACCATCACACTCCTGATATTGTGACACGGCATATTATCTTGCTGAAAAACGCCTCTGCCGACGGGACATAATGGTCTGCAACCAGTGTGGACACTCGTTAGCCGACAGGGTGCCTTGCATGACCTCCACAGGACCCATGGATGACCACGTGAATGTTTTTCAGAGCATAATAGAGCAGCCGCCAGTTTGTCCGTCGTCCAGTACAGGCATCAAGGAGCTGTGCCCCTGGAAGACGACAGATTCGTGCCCTCCCACCGGCATGATGAAGAAGGTATCGGGATTTAGCCGACCATGCAACGCTATGCCACTGCCAATGTTCACGTGGCCATTTCAGTCGTAGTTGCTGATGTCATGATGTTAACATTGCCACATGCATGGACCATCGGCTGCGTATGCCCATCGTTTGGAGTGTTCGGTGCACTGTGTGTTCAGACACAGCTGTACTATGCCCAGCATTAAAGTCTGATGTTAATTCCGCCATAGTTCGCAGTGTATCCTCTTACCACTGTCCGACATCTACGAGGGGTGGCCGCGTCTGGACGTGGTTTAACCTTGGTTTCGCCATATGTTGAAGACTAACCTCACAGCACTCCTCGAACACCCGATAAGTGGTGCAGTTTCCGAAATGCTCGTGCCGAGCCTCCGGGCCATCACAACCGACCATCGGTCAGACTCAGAATGTTCGGCTTCACCATTATACACACGGACAGAACCCCCACTGTTACTGCATGCACCGTGAGTGTGTCTGGCAGTCATTCCTCGCCAGGTGACGCTGCTATCGCCTGGACGGATTTGTAGCGATAGTTGGTGGTCATAATGGCCTGGCTGATCAGTGTAAGACGTAGACTGGTAATGACATGAAAAGCGTTTCTGAAGAAGAGAAATTTGTTAACATCGAATATGGACATAAGTTGCAGGAAATTTTTTCCCGAGAGTATTTGTATGGAGTGTAGCCGTATGCGGCAGCGGATCATGAACGGTAAACAGTTACGTCAAGAAGAGAATAGAAGCTTTTGAATTGAGGTGTTACAGATGAATGACAAAGACTGGGTGAGTAGATCACACAACTAATGAGGAGGTTCTGAACAGAATTGGGGAAAAAAGGAACATGTAGCACAACCTGACTAGAAGGATGGATCGGTTGATAGAACACAAGCTCCAGCGCGACCTTCAATAGCTAAAGATCGCTTCGTTGCTCAGATTCCACTAATGCCCAATTCTCCCCTAAGTGGCCCCACTTTTAACTTTCCAAAGGCCTGTGAGTTAAACTGACGAGTAATTGAAAATTCTAAACTTGCATGAAATATTGACTGTTAGTGGAATCACTGACTTGGTCTTATGTCTTCTCCACTGTAAGAACTTTTAAATATCTCAAGTGGGTCAATACTGATCGCACTTGCAAATCGGACTAAGTTCTCATCATTTACCACATTCCGTAGGTCTCTCAATGGGACGTCCGGAATGGCGGCCAATAAAACTTCGCCCACGGAGGTTATTTCAGTTCTTACAGTATGAGACCCGTCTTTGCACTAAAAAGATCTGTTAATAGGATACAAAGAGTATTATCAGTACATAATAATGGAATATTACACAGTGAATCAGTTTAACGGTTATTATTGAAACATACTGACAGTAGCAAATAAGTCTTAATGGTACAAGCTCATGAGGAAGAAAAGTGAAGAAGGAAGTGACAGATGAATGATGTCAAGCAAAAGACGAATATTAATTTTACACAAATGTTCCTGTTGCTCACTGTTTTCCTCAGACATTTCAACGATACCATTTTAAGTTGGTGAGTTCTTCTCTTATTACGGGTAACGTATTCCACACTCAGATTGTTATATCTGTTGATCTACACAGCAGATTTGTGAGACAGGACGAGCATCACTAGTCGATCCCTGACGCTGTTGTTATCTGGATTTAAGTATCGCAGTAAGTTGATCGTAATTAAATGCAGAACATGGACAAAATTTCCACTTGATAAAACAAATGGCAACCACTTCTAAATGAGGGGATATGAAAGATAATTTTGATAACGAAGGAGAAAAAGTGAACTAAGTTCCATCCGAACAGATCTTGATGGCCCAAAGGTACCGATCGACCGCCGTGTCATCCTCAGCCCACAGGCGTCACTGGATGCCGATATGGAGGGACACGTGGTCAGCACACCGCTCTCCAGGCCGTATGTCAGTTTACGAGACCGGAGCCGCTACTTCTCATCAAGCAGCTCCTCAACTGGCCTCACACCGGCTGAGAGTACCCCGCTTGCCAACAGCGCTCGACCACCGATTCAACTGCAAGCCAGCTCCGACAGCGCTTAACTTCGGTGATGTGACGGCAACCCGTTGAACCGTCAATTAGGGCGGTTCACAAACAACAACTTAAGTACACATGTTATTCCAAAAACGTTATCGTGGAAGTAGGGGCCAGGAGGTGCTGCTGAAAAAACACACATTGATAAGGTTATCTTTTATTTTAAGGATCTCCTCAGTAATAAATTTTTAAGTCTAAGATTTATTTTAAAAAATAATTTCAAATAGCTTGACAATTTTCATTATGACAAGTAGATTACCAGGTACGACATTAAAAACTTGCCAATAATGAGATTTTAACTTGACATATAAGACAACAGTTAAAAAACTCTTTTAAAAATAGCTCTATGTAAAGGATATTGCAAGGTTTGGCGTTAACAATATGACGATTTTAAACTTGTTATATCAATAAGGGAGCAACTATATATGTTACAAGAAAAATATCAATAAGCCAGCACATAAACCTTCACATTAAAGGCAGTTCGCAAAAAAATTTTCCTTAGCTCGGTGCAGGAGTGACACGTGTAAAGGGGCCCAAATCACAATAGGCGGAATAGTTATTGGTGGTCTACAGGGATACAGCAGATCATCCCCAAAACTTCCATTACAAGCCACCACCTCCCCGAGTTACCCAAAACCAGGAGATGTAGCAAGGGCGGTGCCTGCACAGACTCCGAACCACAGAGACACGCGACACCGACCCTAAATCACCCAATCAATGTGTGAATGAAACGGCCCGACCAAGAAGCAATTACCACATTCCCATGGACAGGCAAACGAAAACTGTGGTGGGAAGACCCCAACAAAACCACTGTTGAAGAAACTCATACAATTCACTAGAACTTGGAAAACCATATATACAGGGTGTCACAAAAAGGTACGGCCAAACTTTCAGGAAACATTCCTCACACACAAAGAAAGAAAATATGTTATGTGGACATGTGTCCAGAAACGCTTACTTTCCATGTTAGAGCTCATTTTATTACTTCTCTTCAAATCACATTAATCATGGAATGGAAACACACAGCAACAGAACGTACCAGCGTGACTTCAAACACTTTGTTATAGAAAATGTTCAAAATGTCCTCCGTTAGCGAGGATTCATGCATGGAATCCCTGATGCGCTGATGCAGCCCTGGAGAATAGCGTATTGTATCATATCCGTCCACAATACGAGCACGAAGAGTCTCTACATTTGGTACTGGGGTTGCGTAGACAAGAGCTTTCAAATGCCCCCATAAATGAAAGTCAAGAGGGTTGAGGCCAGGAGAGCGTGGAGGCCATGGAATTGGTCCGCCTCCACCAATCCATCGGTCACCGAGTCTGTTGTTGAGAAGCGTATGAACACTTCCACTGAAATGTGCAGGTGCTCCATCGTGCACGAACAACATGTTGTGTCGTACTTGTAAAGGCACATGTTCTAGCAGCACAGGTAGAGTATCCCGTATGAAATCATGGTGGTGAATCGAGTAAGTACAGTACATACTGACGAAACTAAAATGAGCTCTAACATGGAAATTAAGCGTTTCCGGACACATGTCCACATAACATCTTTTCTTTATTTGTGTTTGTGGAATGTTTCCTGAAAATTTGGCCGTACCTTTTTGTAACACCCTGTATATATAACTCTGTTACATAAAAACGGTACTCAACTTCTCACACTCCACCACAGCGCCGGCAACACGTTGCAGTTCCAAATGCTCGTCACAACCAACCGCTCCCAGTGGTTTCAACGGCCGATAAGAAGACATACGGTCCCACACGCTGATCTCCTGCGCCACGGCTTCTAAGCTTCATAAGCCACGTACATGCGGGTAAGGCAGACTTAGCCCTTGACAACCACGAGGTCGGCCAAGGCACGTGGCGAGCAGTTGACGACCCTCAACAGCAGGGCCCCGCTCGCGCCACCATCTCTCTCGCTCACAGCCCAGTACGTACTCCTCGATCGTCACATGACCGTACACTTGCTGCACCTCCCGCCAGAGAGCGGTAGCGATCCAAAGAGCGCGCCAAACCGAAAGCGCCACCGCAAACACTAGATACGAAGCGAAAGCACTCCACCTGGCGCGCTTTCCGAATAGCCGGACACAACTACTGCTCACCCGTGTTACCACTGCGGCAAGGCCGTTGGCATAACAAAGGGAAAGAACCGAATAAAATCTTACTACGAGGTCAGTGTTAAGTTTGTGGAGAGCGAAATCGTTTAAATGTTGAGCTCTTATGAAATGCTACGTGAAATGGAACAAATACGTGAAGTCAGCAGTAGGGAAAGCGTTTGAAGATTAGTTTGAACGGTCCTGGGGAAGTATAGCGCACCGGTAAACGAAATTTCAGACGAGACGCTAGTTTGAACTCTTCTATTGCTCCAGCGTTGCAGTTCTTATCACGTAAGCTTGACATCGAACGAATTCAGGTATGTGCTGCTAGGAGCATGACTGGTCGGTATAACCGGCAAGAAAGTATAGCAAAGATACTCATGAAACTAAAAAAGTCGCTTTTTAAAAAAAACGACATTATTCTCCCGAACTCCTATTAAGTACACTACTGGCCATTAAAATTGCTACACCACGAAGATGACGTGCTACAGACGCGAAATTTAAACGACGGGAAGAAGATGCTGTGATATGCAAATGATTAGCTTTTCAGAGCATTCACACAAGGTTGGCGCCGACGGCGACACCAACATGGTGCTCACATGCGGAAAGTTTACAACCGATTTCTCATACACAAACAGCAGCTGACCGGCGTTGCCTGGTGAAACGTTGTTGTGATGCCTCGTGTAAGGAGGAGAAATGCGTACCATCACGTTTCCGATTTTGATAGTGGTCGGATTGTAGCCTATCGCAATTGCGGTTTATCGTATCGCTACATTGCTGCTCGCGTTGGTCGAGATCCAATGACTATTAGCAGAATACGGAATCTGTGGGTTCAGGAGGGTAATACGGAACGCCGTGCTGGATCCCAATGGCCTCGTATCACTAGCAGTCGATACGACAGGCAACTTATCTGCATGGCTGTAACGGATCATGGAGCCACGTCCCGATCCCTGAGTCAACAGGTGGAGACGTTAGCAAGACAACAACCATCTGCACGAACAGTTCGACGACGTTTGCAGCAGCATGGACTATCAGCTCGGAGACAATGGCTGCGGTTACCCTTGACGCTGCATCAGAGACAGGAGTGCCTGCGATGGTGTACTCAACGACGAACCTGGGTGCACGAATGGCAAACGTCATTTTTTCGGATGAATCCAGGTTCTGTTTACAGCATCATGGTGGTCGCATCCGTGTTTGGCGACATCGTGGTGAACGCACATTGGAAGCGTATATTCGTCGTCGCCATACTGCCGTATCACCCGGCGTGATGCTTTGGGGTACCAGTGGTTACACGTCTCGGTCACCTCTTGTTCGCATTGACGGCACTTTGAACAGTGGACGTTACATTTCGGATGTGTTACGACCCGTGGCTCTACCCTTCATTCGATCCCTGCGAAAGTCTACATTTCAGCAGGTTAATGGACGACTGCATGTTGCAGGTCCTGTACGGGCCTTTATCGGTACAGAAAATATTCGACTGCTGCGCTGGCCAGCACATTCTCCAGATCTATCACCAACTGAAAACATTTGGCCAATAGTGAACGAGCAACTGGCTCGTCACAATAGACCAGTCACTACTCTTGATGAACTGTGGTATCGTGTTGAAGCTGCATGGGCAGCTGTACCTGTGCACGCCATCCAAGCTCTGACTTAATGCCCAGGCGTATCAAGGCCGTTATTACGGCCAGAGGTGGTTGTTCTGGGTACTGATTTCTCAGGATCTATGCACCCAAATTGAGTTAAAATGTAATGACATGTCAGTTCTAGTGTAATATATTTGTCTAATGAATACCCGTTTATCATCTGCATTTCTTCTTGGTGTAGGAATTTTGGTGGACACTAGTGTAACTTTAGGAAATCAGCATCGAGGCAAACTGCGACCATTCTGCGGTATCCAGTGTATATCTTGCGAACGAATAGTTAGAGCAAGGTGAGAAAAATTAGTGAGCGTACCGACGCAAGTAGACAGTTGTCTGCCCCTCTTCAGTGGGCGGATGGCAATTCAGTTTGGTTGCGTTCTCACTTCAGACTTTCAATGTTTATCACTGAATTGTTGAGTCAGGTACAGAGTGTTTCAAAAATGACCGGTATATTTGAAACGGCAATAAAAACTAAACGAGCAGCGATAGAACTACACCGTTTGTTGCAATATGCTTGGGACAACAGTACATTTTCAGGCGGACAAACTTTCGAAATTACAGTAGTTACAATTTTCAACAACAGATGGCGCTGCAAGTGATGTGAAAGATATAGAAGACAACGCAGTCTGTGGGTGCGCCATTCTGTACGTCGTCTTTCAGCTGTAAGCGTGTGCTGTTCACAACGTGCAAGTGTGCTGTAGACAACATGGTTTATTCCTTAGAACAGAGGATTTTTCTGGTGTTGGAATTCCACCGCCTGGAACACAGTGTTTTCAACGGAGGTTTAATGTAACCAAAGGACCGAAAAGCGATACAATAAAGGATCTGTTTGAAAAATTTCAACGGACTGGGAACGTGACGGATGAACGTGCTGGCAAGGTAGGGCGACCGCGTACGGCAACCACAGAGGGCAACGCGCAGCTAGTGCAGCAGGTGATCCAACAGTGGCCTCGGGTTTCCGTTCGCCGTGTTGCAGCTGCGGTCCAAATGACGCCAACGTCCACGTATCGTCTCATGCGCCAGAGTTTACACCTCTATCCATACAAAATTCAAACACGGCAACCCCTCAGCGCCGCTACCATTGCTGCACGAGAGACATTCGCTAACGATATAGTGCACAGGATTGATGACGGCGATATGCATGTGGGCAGCATTTGGTTTACTGACGAAGCTTATTTTTACCTGGACGGCTTCGTCAATAAACAGAACTGGCGCATATGGGGAACCGAAAAGCCCCATGTTGCAGTCCCATCGTCCCTGCGTCCTCAAAAAGTACTGGTCTGGGCCGCCATTTCTTCCAAAGGAATCATTGGCCCATTTTTCAGATCCGAAACGGTTACTGCATCACGCTATCTGGACATTCTTCGTGAATTTGTGGCGGTACAAACTGCCTTAGACGACACTGCGAACACCTCGTGGTTTATGCAAGATGGTGCCCGGCCACATCGCACGGCCGACGTCTTTAATTTCCTGAATGAATATTTCGATGGTCGTGTGATTGCTTTGGGCTATCCGAAACATACAGGAGGCGGTGTGAATTGGCCTCCCTATTCGCCAGACATGAACCCCTGTGACTTCTTTTTGTGGGGACACTTGAAAGACCAGGTATACCGCCAGAATCCAGAAACAATTGAACAGCTGAAGCAGTACATCTCATCTGCATGTGAAGCCATTCCGCCAGACACGTTGTCAAAGGTTTTGGGTAATTTCAATCAGAGACTACGCCATATTATTGCTACGCATGGTGGATATGTGGAAAATATCGTTTCCCAGACCGCAGCGCCATCTGTTGTTGAAAATTGTAACTACTGTAATTTCGAAAGTTTGTCTGCCTGAAAATGTACTGTTGTCCCAAGCATATTGCAACAAACGGTGTATTTCTATCGCTTCTCGTTTAGTTTTTATTGCCGTTTCAAATATACCGGTCATTTTTGAAACACCCTGTATATGCAAGGGATTAATCGACCAGCACGCGGAGTGCGTTACGTACTGTCCTGCGCAACGACAGTTACATTCTGCTGGTGCAACTCGGATCACACAGGACATTACGGAACGGAACGCTCCAATCCACTTCAAATGGCAGCCTACGTACAGGCGGTCAACGAAAATGTTCGGGACGTTAACGCCAAGAATTCGAAGTCGCCAGAGGTACGGGGATACTGTTGTGGAGGCTGTGAGGCGGGGAACAGGGCAGCTCAAGGCTGCAGAGAGATACTGCGGCAATCTGCAAACATTTCATTCTCCTTTGCCTCAGGCGGTACAGGTGTCCGTCGTTCCGGTGACGTCGAATTCCGCTCGCTCGGCTGTTTGTCATGCTGAGTACGCAGCCCCGTTGTCCGGGAACCAGGTGAGACAGCCACGGCGAAACACCCTACTACGCTCTGCATCGAACTCTTCGATGACGGCCGCACGTCGGCCTCCAGTACCAAGTGGCACTCGCGCCACGCCGATCCTCTCCCCACCACGGAGGAAGGCGGGTGGAAGTCTTCTGCAGCAGTCTGGATGCGACCCCAGTGCCTCCTGGCAGGAGTAGACCGTGCTGCTGGAAGGTCTGGTTTGGCTCTGCTACTGGCTGGCTCCGAGTCCCTTGCGAATTCATGAGGGTCCAGCCGTCGCCCCATCACAGACTGCGACTGTGGTCCTCCGTCGGAAGATTTCACGTGGCCGCCCGTGTAGCACACCACCCTCGTCCCAGAGAGCTGTGACACTAGAGACACTGCCATCTCTTAACTGTCCACATTTACACTTTGCAATGCGCATATGTTTTGCGAATGCGGCTGTTCAAGTCAAGTGACTGACACACTTTAGGTTAGAGCCAGCACGCTGGTTTCGATGGCGGTTTGCGGCAAGAATTACTCGCAACCCCGCTGCGCACGCCGTTTAAGCAACTATTGCGGCAGTGTCGGCCCGACGTACTTTGATACTTCACGTTGTACAAGGTTATTATCAACAAGCCCGCGCCTGACTTATGGGTATGGCAGCAATCCACTGCGACAAAATCACACTAAAACTACTTTTTGCGGTGATGCCGCTACAGTTTATTGGGAAGGAATTTTCGACATTCATGTTGAAAAAGGTGCGTGAGGAGAGCGGAGGAAGACGATGAAGACACGTATTGGCACGTCTGCTGACAGTTGAACTTAACCAGTTCTCGCCGCTCTCATTCATGTTATAACAGTGAAGTTTTCAGTTTTGTGGCTTCTCGAGCTTTATTTTATGTTTGCCTTCGTTTTGACATCTTGAAGACACTATCATGACTAGGGCTTCTTTTTCAACGAGTGCTGTTGCCCGTAAGAAGATGCCAAATGTGTGGAAGAGTAAAGTATTACAATACCTAGTATAGATAAGGCTTATGTTGTGCATAAACTGATAAATTCATGGAATTAATTTAATTCAAAAACTCTGAGACTGAAAAAAATATATCTGTTAAAGGAGAAAAGTAAAATTGTTTTTGACTTTATTTGGTACGTATTGCTAGAAAGTAAGGAAAATACAACGGCTCGGATAAAATGGCTCTATGCACTTACATACCTAAACGGCTGAAACGGTTAGCCAGTCACACCTGCAGGTGTCTGTGTAATGGCTTCCAGGTATAACTTACCTGATCTAGGTTTTCGCCTTCACCAGTTTCATATTCCATAAGCTTCAATCACGTTCCAGGTATTAAATGTTTCGTTTGACATTCGGTAAAGAACGTACGCAACACTGCAGCACATACTTTTCGATTGCTTCACATTTACTAAAATACAAATTTAGGGTAAGGAAACGAAAACCTACGTTTCTAGTTTTTTATACTTAGAAAAAGCTTTTGACAGTTTTGACTGGAACAGTCTCTTTAAAATTCTTAAGGTGGCAGGGGTAAAATACAGGGAGCGTAAAGCTAATTACAATGTGTACAGAAACCAGATGGCAGTTGTAAGAGTCGAGGGGCATGACACGGAAGCAGTGGTTGAGAAGGAAGTGAGACAGGGTTGTAGCCTATCCTCAATGTTATTCGATCTGTATGTTGAACAAACAGTAAAGGAAACAAAAGAAAAGTTTGGAGTAGGAATTAAAATCTATGGAGAAGAACTAGAAACTTTGAGGTTTCCGATTACACTGTAATTGTGTCAGAGACAGCAAAGGACTTTGAAGATCAGTTGAACAGAATAGACAGTGTCTTCAATGGAGGATACAAGATGAAAATCTAGAAAAGCAAAACAAGGCCAATGGAATGTAGTCGAATTAAATCAGGTGATGCCGAGGAAATTATATTAGGAAATGAAACACTTAAAGTAGTATATTAGTTTAGCTAAAACTCATGATGGTCTGAGCAGAAAGGATATAAAATGTAGACTGGCGGTGGCAAGGGAAGCGTTTCTGAAGAAGAGAAATTTGTTAATATTGAGTATAGATTTAAGTGTCAGGAAGTCTTTTCTAGAAATATTTTCGTGGAGTGTAGCTATGTATAGGAGTCAAATGTGGACGATAAACAGTTTAGACAAGAAGAGAATAGAAGCTTTCGATATCGGGTGCTACAGAAGAATGCTGAAGATTAGATGGGTAGGTCATGTAACTAATGAGGAGGTACTGAATAGACCCGCAGAGAAGAGGAATTTGTGGTACAACTTGACTAGGCGAAGAGATTGGTTGATAGGACACGTTCTGAGGCATCAAGGGATCACCAGTTTAGTATTGTAGGGAAGAGTGGAGGGTAAAAATCGTAGAGGGAGAACAAGAGATGAATACAGCAAGTAGATTCAGAAGGATGTACGTTGCAGTAGTTACTCGGAGATGAAGAGGCTAGCACAGGGTAGAGTAGCGTGTAGAGCTGCATCAAACCAGTCTTTGGGCTTAAGACCACGACAACAACAAACTGATAATGACACACACACGTGTGCAGTTTGACTACCAGGCGCTGACTGACTTGGCATTGTACTGTGCAGCTATTTATAGACGATAAAACTGAAATTGGTTATTTCCTTTTTGATATTGACCTAAAGAAGAGCAAAAGTAGTGGACACGAAATTATTACGTCCAGTGCAGCAAGCCTGTTTCACTATGCGTTCGATAAAGGGGAAACTGACAAAAGTGTACAACGTATGTTGTGAAAAAAAATAGTCCACCAAAAACAGCAAAAACTGAAAGCTTCTAGATTACGTAATTATTAAACTAACCAATTTATCTACTGGAAGTAGGCATTTTTGTAATCAGAAATCAGCGCTACAAAATTATAGGATTGGGTTTTGGAAATAATAACCAGTTAGCATAGGAACATACTGGAACCTGAAAATTTTGTAAATCGTAAATTGTAGAACACGATATTACGTGAAGAGTTTGACAGAGCACTGAAAGACCTGAGTCGAAACAAGGGCCCGGGGGTAGACAACATTCCATTAGAACTACTGACGGCCTTGGGAGAGCCAGTCCTGACAAAACTCTATCATTTGGAGAGCAAGATGTATGAGACAGGCGAAATGCCCTCACACTTCAAGAAGAATATAATAATTCCAATCCCAAAGAAAGCAGGTTCTGACAGATGTGAAAATTACCGTACTATCAGTTTAATAAGTCACGGATGCAAAATACTATCGCGAATTCTTTACAGACGAATGGAAAAACTGGTAGAAGCCGACCTCGGGGAAGATCAGTTTGGATTCCGTAGAAATATTGGAACACGTGAGGCAATACTGACCTTACGACTTATCTTAGAAGCTAGATGAAGAAAAGGCAAACCTACGTTTCTAGCATTTGTAGACTTAGAGAAAGCTGTTGACAACGTTGAATGGAATACTCTCTTTCAAATTCTGAAGGTGGCAGGGATAAAATACAGGGAGCGAAAGGCTATTTACAATTTGTACAGAAACCAGATGACAGTTATAAGAGTCTAGGGACATGAAAGGGAAGCAGTAGTTGCGAAGGGAGTGAGACAGGATTGTAGCTTCTCCCCGATGTTATTCAATCTGTATATTGAGCAAGCAGTGAAGGAAAACATTTAGGTTCGCCGATGACATTGTAATTCTGTCAGAGACAGCAAAGGACTTGGAAGAGCAGTTGAACGCAATGGACAGTGCCTTGAAAGGAGGATATAAGGTGAACATTAACAAAAGCAAAACGAGGATAATGGAATGTAGTCGAATTAAGTCGGGTGATGCTGAGGGAATTAGATTAGGAAATGAGACACTTAAAGTAGTAAAGGAGTTTTGCTATTTGCGGAGCAAAATCACTGATCATGGTCGAAGTAGAGAGGATATAAAACGTAGACTGGCAATGGCAAGGAAAGAGTTTCTGAAGAAGAGAAATTTGTTAACATCGAGTATAGATTTAAGTGTCAGGAAGTTGTTTCTGAAAGTATTTGTATGGAGTGTAGCCATGTATGCAAGTGAAAATGGACACTAACTAGTTTGGACAAGAAGAGAATAGGAGCTTTCGAAATGTGGTGTTACAGAAGAATGCTGAAGATTAGATAGGTAGATCATATAACTAATGAGGAGGCATTGAATAGGATTGGGGAGAAGTTTGTGGCACAACTTGTCTAGAAGAAGGGATCGGTTGGTAGGACATGTTCTGAGGCATAAAGTGATCACCAATTTAGTATTGGAGGGCAGCGTGGAGGGTAAAAATCGTAGAGGGAGACCAAGAGATAAATACACCAAGCAGCTTCAGGGGGATGTAGGTTGCAGTAGGTACTGGGAGATGAAGAAGCTTGCACAGGATAGAGTAGCATGGAGAGCTGCATCAAACCAGTCTCTGGACTGAAGACCACAACATCAACAACAAGAACAACAAGTTGTGGAACAAGAATAAGACGTTTACTGACATGAGGGGAATGAGGGCTTTTCAACGACCTGTCTTCATATAGCAAGAACACCTACCACGGGCGTTCAATATGTAATGCAACACATTATTTTTCGGCCAATTTCAGTTGAAAAAATTTGAAATTTGTTGTGGGACATCGTAAAATATTCCAGCTCTAGCCTCTCTAGTTTCATGAAGGCGGCGGCGCTATATGTTGCCCTCAAAATGACGTCTGTAAGAGAGGTGCGTTCCAAGCAGGAAGCTGTCGATGAGTTTCTTTTGCCGGAGTACCAGAATATCACAAATATTCATATTGCAGAACGTCTATAGAGACCTGACAGTGAACAAAAGCACGGTGAGTGGTAAGTCGAGGCATCTGTCTTCATCGCAATAAGGCCGCTCAAATCGGTCCGATCTCCCACGTGTCGGTCGGCCCCACGCAATTGGTGTCCTGTGATACTGGAGCCTTCGGACACTCTTATTAGAGCTGAACCACGGATCTCAATCAAACACCTCGCTACTCGACAGGACGTCTCTGTTGGTAAAGCTGACACAATGATCCACCAGTTGGGTTACTCAAAGGTATGTGCCCGCTGGGTTCCTCACCGCCTAAAGGAAGAGCATAAGGAGCGTCCATCTGTTTGGCACTCCGCGGGGAGCAGTACGTCGATGATCAGGAGGTTAGAGACGCAGCAAGACTTTGGCTCCGACGTCGACAAGCACAGTGGTACCATGATGTCATACAGCCTATCCTACACTACAGGCCATTAAAATTGCTACACCAAGATGAATGCAGATGATAAACGTGCATTCATTGGACAAATATATTATACTAGAACTGACATGTGATTACATTTTCACGCAATTTGGGTGCATAGATCCTGAGAAATCAGTACCCAGAACAACCACCTCTGGCCGATATAACGGCCTTGATACTCCTGGGCGTTGAGTCAAACAGAGCTTGGATGGCGTGTACAGGAACAGCTGCCCATGCAGCTTCAACACGATACCATAGTTCATCAAGAGTAGTGACTGGCGTATTGTGAGGAGCCTGTTGCTCGGCCACCATTGACCAGACGTTTTCAATTGGTGAGAGATCTGGAGAATGTGCTGGTCAGGGCAGCAGTCGAACATTTTCTGTATCCAGAAAGGCCCGTACAGGGCTTGGAACACGATACCACAGTTCATCAAGAGTAGTGACTGGCGTATTGCCCTGCTGAAACGTAGAGTTTCGCAGGGATCGAATGAAGGGTAGAGTCACGGGTCGTAACGCATCTGAAATGTAACCTCCACTGTTCAAAGTACCGCCAATGCGAACGAGAAATGACCGAGACGTGTAACCAATGGCACCCCATACCTTCAACCCGGGTGACTCGCCAGTAGGGCGATGACGAATACACGCTTCCAATGTGCGTTCACCGCGATGTCGCCAAACACGGATGCGACAATGATGTTTCTGTAAACAGAACCTCGATTCATCCGAAAAAATGACGTTTTGCCATTCGTGCACCCAGGTTCGTCGTTGAGTACACCATCGCAGGCGCTCCTGTCTGTCATGCAGCCTCAAGGGTAACCGCAGCCATGGTCTCCGAGCTGATAGTCCATGCTGCTCCAAACATCGTCGAAATGTTCATGCAGATGGTTGTTGTCTTGCAAACGTCCCCATCTGTTGACTCAGGGATCGAGACGTGGCTGCACGATCCGTTACAGCCATGCGGATAAGATGCCTGTCATCTCGACTGCTAGTGATACGAGGCCATTGGGATCCAGCACGGCGTTCCGTATTACCCTCCTGAACTCAGCGATTCCATATTCTGCTAGCAGTGATTGTATCTCGACCAACGCGAGTAGTAATATCGCGATACGAAAAACCGCAATCGCGATAGGCTACAATCCGACCTTTATCAAAATCGGAATCGTTATGGTAGGCATTTCTCCTCCTTACACGAGGCATCACAACAACGTTTCACCAGGCAACGCCGGTCAACTGCTGTTTGTGTAAGAGAGATCTGTTGGAAACTTTCCTCATGACAGCACGTTGTAGGTGTCGCCATCGGCGCCAACCTTGTGTGAATGCTCTGAAAAGCTAATCATTTGCATATCACAGCATCTCCTTCCTGTCCGTTAAGTTTCGCTTCTGTAGCACGTCATCTTCGTTTTGTAGCAACTTTAATGGTCAGTAGTGTAGTAATTTGGCATAAGGGGCCATCGCGTTGAACGGTGATTATGTTGGAAAACAAGGCTTTGGAGGCAAAATAATTGGGAATAGTATGGTGTATTGGAATCCTGAATAAAACCAACGTGCTTCCACAACAAAAAATGATACGTCACTTACTGAACGCCCCTCGTATTACCTCATTGCCAGTTTCATCCTCTCATGTTCTTGATCAATATTAATTTACAAACAGTTTATTATGCTAATTATTTTCAGGTAAATTAACGACACCATTAATGTTGGTGATATGGTGAAATAAGCATTCGATATAAAAACTTTTTTATGTTATTGTCTGATATGAATTCTGAACAAAACTAATCAGCTAAATGAAAAAAGAATATATTACTGTCAGGAATGGTATAAGAACAAGTGGATTGTACCACCTTACTCTTTACATAGTGACAACAACAAGCATTTCATTTCAAGTATTTGATACTGCTGAGTTGGTAGAGCACTTGCGTGCGAAAGGCAAAGGTCCCGAGATCGAGTCTTGGTCCGGCACACAGTTTTAATCTGCCAGGAAGTTTCATATCAGCGCACACTCCAATGCAGAGTGAAAATCTCATTCTGGAAACATCCCCAAGGCTGTGGGTAAGCCATGTCTCCGCAATATCCTTTCTTTCAGGAGTGCTAGTTCTGCAAGGTTCGCAGGAGAGCTTCTGTAAAGTTTGGAAGGTAGGAGACGAGATAGTGGCAGAAGTAAAGCTATGAGGACGAGCCGTGAGTCGTTCTTGGGTAGCTGAGTTGGTAGAGCTCTTGCTCGCGAAAGGCAAAGGTCCCGAGTTCGAGTCTCGGTCCGGCACACAGTTTCAAGCTGCCAGGTAGTTTCATTTCATTTCATATAATTTCATTTCATTTAATTATTGGCCGAAACTAATAAACCCAATATAATTAGAGTTTTGTGTTATAAAATATAAAGCTTTTACGTGGATACGTCAAATATTTAACATATTAACTCATTTATAAAGTTATGAGACGTTTGAACCTGCTTTGTATATGACAGTTCGATACCCTAAAGAATCGGAGCTGGGGTTACTGTTTTTTCTTTAATATTGTTTGATGCTATAGATATGGCTCTTGGGTGACGCCTCAGACGTTTATTCGCTGCAGCTGAAGTTGTTCATTTGCACCGTTGAAATACTGTGGAAATTACAGCATCCGACGTCTCGTCCGAGAACCATATTTACAATTAGTCCGTCTGGAAAGTCTCAAACATCACATAGTTTGGCGTGGTTGTAGGTATATGATTTCTGGAGGAAATAAATATCGACATTTCGAAATATTTCAAAGTCGTGTTTCAATTGTTTCATTTCTCGTAAAGGTGATAAATTTACCATACATCCTTTATCAAAAACATTTATTATGAATGTAGCTTTGGCCAAAACACCTTAATTCTGCTTCAATTCTTGCGGCTTTCGTAAAGTGAACGGTCCGTCATAAACTCACTGGCACTGTTTGGTGCTGCATGAATGGAGGTGACATATGACGTTGGTTGTTGTGTGAACACGCCACCGTTACATGGTAACGTCCCTTTAGCTCCGTTACACTGATATCCAGGGTGAATCAATCTACCTCCTCGCCAACGTTGATACTTTTCCTATAGGCGCGTACGCACTAGCCTAACGAAGGCAAACGAACGACCGCCAAAGGATTCGGCAGAATGTTGACAGCGAAAGCAATGGAGTTCGGCCTGTCATCTTCACCAGACTAAGGGGTTCGGACCAAGGGCTTTAATAACATTTTCACCGGCCGATGTTATGAGGGAAGAACAGGATTTAACAATTGTCAGATGAGCAGCATTTATTTTTCTGAAAGAAGGTGATCGTCAGGAAAAGAGGAAGAAGAAACAACGTTGGTGACCCATCTCTCCTTTAAAAAGCAGGGGATAGTATGGTGAGACAGAACTAATTTAAGGCTGTATTTAAATATTGGCTATTTAACAATTTTTCCGAATGACAGCTACGGATTCCGAAATGTTATTTCATTATGTAGACACACTAAACAAATTTCGGCCAACGAAGCCGATGTTTGTCGTTCGTTGGTCTTCGTTGGTCTAGTGTATACCCGCTTTATGACGAAACAGATATTCTCGTTTGAACTCGATGGAACGGCTGAAAATGAGTCGTGATTTAGAGGGACACGTGTCTTTAGGTTGGCAGGTATGCGGCGCCTGGGTGGCGGTACCTGGGTGCGTGGGAGTGGCGCGTGAGCTGAGCCGAGAGGGGCGCGGTGCGTGTCGCGGCGCACCGGCCTGGGATTTGGCGCACAATGCGCGCCGGCCGCTGGCGCCAGCAGGCTTCGCGGACAAAGGCGAGGCAGCGCTGGCGCCAGAGAGCGGCAGAGGCCGGCCCCGCATACGGCGGCCGCATTACCGGCGCGCGATACGTCTCAGCGTGCCGCGGTCCGGGCCGCCACAAGGCGCCACTTAACACGGTCGCGGGCAGAACGTGAGTGTGCACCAGTCCGGCGTAAATTATACATCCCGCGCTCCAAGTGTGTGGTCCTGCACCAGATCTATCTGGGGAACTTCTCCTCCACTCGGCATACAGAAAAATACATACACACACACACACAGACAGACACAACGCATTTTTTCCTAGTCTGAGACAACGGCCAACATTGTCCCAGAAAAAGTTAAAATAGTCCCATACATTTTATGATGAAAAGGGCGTCGTATTTATTGCTGTTTTTAAGGATTTTACTTCTGACACATATTTCGGATCGAAAGCTTCATCGTCACGGTTTTCAAGGTTCTCGTGAGGCGTGAAGCAATCTCAGACGAGGAGAATTGTGTTGAGTCAGAAACATTAGAAACAGAAATACAGGCGGTCGCGGACCTTTATTCACGAAACATGCATCTTTCAGTTTCTTTGTGTACCACGTGAAACTTTTACGAATTGTTAAAATAGTTCCGATCCCTCGATTCTGACCAAGGTTTTCAGGAATTTTCTCTTGGATACTAGGCGAATGGCGAAGCGAAATCCCCACGTAAATATACTGTCAAGACCTCTTCTCAGCGCCTGGAGATATTTAGGTCAAAAGAAAAAATTTCTACTACTGCTCGCCAAGGTCGCTCTCTTCCATAAGTGGAACTGAACGATTGGAAGGACGTTAAGGCCGTTTCTTACATATACTTATTGACTATGTTGCAATATAGTGTTCATCTGAGTATTTCACTTTCAAGTGAATTCAATAAAAGTTAGTTGACCTGGCACAATAATCTGTAAGTTACTTTTTGAAGTCACCTCGTAAATAAAAAGATAGTAAAGAACACTGAACTACAGCTTAATCAAAATACCTTGGAAATCCTACCCACTAATTATCCAAAGGACGTCCCACAAGAAACTAAGAGCATTAGAAACGCTTACTGGTCGAACATGAGGACTCAGTCCCTCAATCTACAAGGTTTCCTCCATTCCACCTCAATTATACAATGGTGCATGGATCTCCGCGCCTACGAAGTCTTACCATTCCCTTCAAATCACTGAGCGTCATGCAATCCGTCTCGTTTACCGTATCCATCTACTTTCCCCACCCATATCCTCCACCAACTGATAAAATTTCCGCATTACTTTAAACTCGTAATACACACATCAAAAAAAGTTTTGCATCACCCCGGTTCCCGGAACTTCTGAAGATAGACGTTGACTGTGGATATAATGTCAAAGACTCAGTCCCTTTGACTGTTCAGAGATGTCACTGAACCCTTCCCCCCCCCCCTCCCCCAAAGATGTAAATAACCACGCATGAGCAGCTCCTATTAGACGGGAGGGGTCCGACAGACGATCAGTTCCAGTCATTCCGTCAGAAGGAGGTACCCGACTCGTGTTGTATGTAGTTCAACCGTACCTAGGCAATCAATAGCGCGGATCGATCGCGTTCGCATTGTTACTTTGTGCCAGGAAGGGCTATCAACAAGGGAAATGTCAGGCGTCTCGGAGTGAACCAAAGTGATGTTGTTCGGACATGGGAGAGATACAGAGAGACAGGAACTGTCGATGACATGCTTCGCTCAGGCCGCCCAAGGGCTACTACTGCAGCGGATGACCGCTACCTACGGATTATGGCTCGGAGGAACCCTGACAGCAAAGCCACCATGCTGAATAATGCTTTTCGTGCAGTCTCAGGACGTCGCGTTGACTCAAAGTGTGCGCAATAGGCTGCATGATGGGAAACTTCACTTCCAACGTCCATGGCGAGGTCCATCTTTCAAGCCACGACATCATGCAGCGCGGTACAGATGGGCCCAGCAACATACCGAATGGACCGCTCAGGATTGGCATCACGTTCTCTTCACCCATGAGTGTCGCATATGCCTTCAACCAGACAATCGTCGAAGACGTGTTTGGAGGCAACCCGGTCAGGCTAAACGCTTTAGACACACTGTTCAGCGAGTGTAGCAAGGTGGATGTTCCATGCTGTTTTGGGGTGGCATTATGTGGGACCGACGTATGTCACTGGTGGTCATGGAAGGCTCCGTAACTGCTGTGCGATACGTGAATGTCATCCTCCGACCGATAGTGCAACCATACCAGCAGCATACTGGCGACGCATTCGTCTTCATGGGCGACAGTTCGCGCCCCCATCTTGCACTTCTTGTGGATGATTTCCTTCAGGATAACGACATCTGTCGACTAGAGTGGCCAGCATGTTCTCCAGACATGAACCCTATTGAACATTCCTGGGATAGATTGAAAAGGGCTGCTTGTGGACGACGTGACCCCCCAACCAATCTGAGGGATCTATGTCGAGTCGGCCGGAGTGGACGAGCGGTTCTAGGCGCTACAGTCTGGAACCGCGCGACCGCTACGGTTGCAGGTTCGAATCCTGCCTCGGGCATGGATGTGTGTGATGGCCTTAGCTTAGTTACGTTTAAGTAGTTCTAAGTTCTAGGGGACTGATGACCACAGCAGTTAAGTCCCATAGTGCTCAGAGCCATTTGAACCATTTTTGATCTACGCCGAATTGCCGTTGAGAAGTGGGACAATGTGGACGAACAGTGCCTTGATGAACTTGAGTATAGTATGCCACGACGAATACAGGCATGCATCAATGCAAGAGGACGTGCAGCTGGGTATCAGAGGTATCGGTGTGTACAGCACTCTGGACCACCACCTCTGAAGGTCTCGCCGTATGGTGCTGTATGATGCTATTTCATTAGCAATAAAAAGGGCGGAAAAGATGTTTATGTTGATCTCTATTCCAGTTTTGTGTACATATTCCCGAACTCGCGGAACCGAGGTGACGCAAAACTTTTTTTTTTTATATGTGTATTTTGCCAGTCGCTTTTCTCCCGCAAAATCAAATCCCAGTACTCGACCGTGTCACCAGTCTTTGAACACTATGGCCTGCTGCTGCGGCACTAGCACTACGTCTTACCTTTAGTAAATTTCCACACACTCCGTGATCTTTCCCCAGTTCTACGATCTATCTATTCCATCAACTAACACTACCCTAACATTTTATTCCAAGTGACTTAGCATTTGCAGCAAAACTGCGTTTCTGTCCACTTCTACCACCTATATATTGACTCTTGAGCCCTCCCAATATTCATCCTGTATCCTTTCTTATACCACTTCCTCGTCAGTCCAACTAGTATCCAAATTCCTCACGTAGAAAATGTTTTCGATAGCCGACAGCACCACCATCGTTACAGAATTTAAGATCTCACACATTCCTAACCCTTTTCTGTAGCCGAGGTTACGCCGGCACGGTGGCTCAGCGTGTTCGGTCAGAGGGTTAGCTGCTCTCTGTAATAAAAAACTGAGTTAATGGATGAACTTGAACAAGCACCATGGGACGTCCACCCCGAACGAACAATAACGGACAAAATGACGTGAAACTTTCATAAGCAGGATTTTATCACATTTTAATTTTTCTGCTAAAGCAATAAATTTCTTAGTTACTCATTTAAGTACAATAGATAGTTTTCATATGGTGAAGTAAACCACAAAAAGCTTTACATATAGGCATTTCACATTTCGAATATACGATTCATATAAGGAAATATGGCTCATGATACAAACACAAGGTGCTATGCAGGTTAAAATCTGTTAAACCAGAACATTTGCAGAACAGTTTCATAATAGAAAAAAACTATCACCCACATGTTGAACCAAACATTGAAATAACTTTAGCGACCTGTCTGTTCAGTCGACAATATGGCTCTTGGTGTAACATTTTACGAAAGTCTTGCAAACTCCTTGATGGGGCCAACAGAACGTTGAGGCAGGTACTACACAGCTCAAGTTGTAAACAATGAGGTGCATCAGCGTCCAAAACCGAGAAGGGCCTGACAAATGAACGGAAATCAGTCTTCAGTTGTGCAAGGTCTTGGTACTTCTATGAGAACACGTGATGAAATGTTCCAGTTACTGTAACATAGTGAGTCATCTCTGATCCACAAATAACTGCCTTCAGTTCTGGGAAATGCTCCATTTCATGTACTTGAAGATGATTTTTCGACAGGGCTCATTTTTCTTTGACAGCAAGTCTTACCCGCTACTTCTGTTACCAAATGATATTCTTCATGCATTTATAGACTTACGGAATTCAAATACTTGTACTTTAAACTTCAGCGTTTGTTCGAATACACTACAGGCCATTAAAATTGCTATACAACGAAGATGACGTGCTACAGACGCGAAATTTAACCAACAGGAAGAAGATGCTATGATATGCAAATGAATAGCTTTTCAGAGCATTCACACAAGTTGGCGCCTGTGGCGACACCTACAACGTGCTGACATGAGGAAAGTTTCCAACCGATTTCTCATACAGAAACAGCAGTTGACCGGCGTTGCCTGGTGAAACGTTGTTGTGACGCCTCGTGTAAGGAGGAGAAATGCGTACCATCACGTTTCCGACTTTGATAACGGTCAGATTGTGGCCTATCGCGATTGCGGTTTATCGTATCGCGACATTGCTGCTCGCGTTGGTCGAGATCCAATGACTGTTAGCAGAATAGGAATCGGTGGGTTCACGAGGGTAATAAGGAACGCAGTGCTGGATCCCAACGACCTCGTATCACTAGCAGTCGAGATGACAGGCATCTTATCCGCAAGGCTGTAACGGATCGTGCAGCCGCGTCTCGATCCCTGAGTCAACATATGGGGACGTTTGCAAGACAACAACCATCTGCACGAACAGTTCGACGACGTTGGCAGCAGCATGGACTATCAGCTCAGAGACCATGGCTGCGGTTACCCTTGAGGCTGCATCACAGACGGGAGCGCCTGCAATGGTGTACTCAACGACGAACCTGGGTGCACGAATGGCAAAACGTCATTTTTTCGGATGAATCCAAGTTCTGTTTACAGCATCATGATGGTCGCATCCGTGTTTGGCAACATCGCGGTGAACGCACATTGGAAACGTGTATTTGTCATTGCCATACTGGCGTATCACCCGGCGTGATGGTATGGGGTGCCATTGGTTACATGTCTCGGTCACCTCTTGTTACATTGACGGCACATTGAACATGTAAGTAGGCTGTTTATGTTTTCTTATTGGCAACGTTACATAGCGCTCTGTATGAAAATCACTGGCTGTGCTGTGTGCAGTCTGTGGCTAGTTTGCATTGTTGTCTGCCATTGTAGTGTTGGGCAGCGGCAGCTGAATGTGAACAGCGCGTAGCGTTGCGCAGTGGGAGGTGAGCCGCCAGCAGTGGTGGATGTGAGGAGAGAGATGGCGGAGTTTTGTAATTTGTCATGAACTGCTATATATATTACAACTATTAAGGTAAATACATTGTTTGTTCTCTATTAATATCTTTCATTTGCTAACTATCCCTATCAGTAGTTAGTGCCTTCCGTAGTTTGAATCTTTTATTTAGCTGGCAATAGTGGTGCTTGCTGTATTGCAGTAGTTCGAGTAACGAAGATTTTTGTGAGGTAAGTAATTTGTGAAAGGTATAGGTTAAAGTTACTCAGGGCCATTCTTTTGCAGGGATCTTTGATAGTCAGATTGCGTTGCGCTAAAAATATTGTGTGTCAGTTTAAGCACAGTCGTGTATAAATTGTTCTAAGGGGACGTTTCATATGGCGACCCTGCCAGGATACCTCACTGGAATCTTCTGATTTTTTCTTGTAGTTTGTGTAATTAGTGTAGCCTTTGTTTACTGCTAGCGTGTAATTATAGAGAGAATTTCCTTGGTAGTTGTGGTTTTTCATTGTTGCACAGTAAAACAGTTGTGGCATGCATGTAGATTTGCACCAAGTATTTCGCACAGCTGCGCTTGCAATTAACTAGATATTATTTTCAGTTCTATGTTAATGTATTTTCTTATTTTTGCTCTTAAAATTGTACTTTTCTGTGTTGTCGTGTGAAATATTGTGACAATAATGGCGTGTGACAAACGTAATACTAGGCTCCAAAGTAAACTGAGAAATAACAGTGAAGACGAAAGCAGTGTGTTAACACCACCATGTAATGAATTAACAAATATTCAAAGAAGTAATTTGGTAATTGTACATAGGGAAATGGAGCGGGCGGCAAACAATGGTGTAGACAGTGAAACAATTAGTCAACAGGGAAGCATTATCGATCGATCGTTCGGCAACAGCTCCCCTCAGGAATCCGAAATGACAGAACACAATATTGCAAATGCTGTAGACTTAGGTTTTGGGTCCTCACCGTTTTCTCAAATGAGTCAAGACACATTTTCCGCTTGTCAAAATGTGAATGTTGCCGGTGCAAATTCACTGCCGAAAAGCACTGAGGAACATGTTTCAGACACCAGTGCATTGTTATTACAGTTAATGCAACAAATGGGACAAAGGTTACAAAAGTTAGACACAACGCTTGAACAAAATCAGAAACAAATGGGACAAAATCTTCAAAAGTTAGACACAATGGAACAACACCAGAGACAAACACAGCAACAGTTAGACACAGTGGAACAAAATCTTAAAAAGCTGGACACAGTGGAACAAAATCTTCAAAAGTTGGACGCCACACTTGAACAAACACGTGAAGATTTAACTACTGAGTTACATAACATCGAATCGAAATGTCAAAAAGTCTGTAATGACGTAAAAACACAAATTTGTGAGCATTTCCAACCTATTTTTTTGCGGCAAGAAAATGCATTACAGAATCACGAAGCAGCCATAAAAGAACTGCAAACTATTGTTCATGAAAATCATGAGAGCTTGCAAGCTAAAATTGACACAGTTGCATCTACCGATTCGGTTACGCAACTTGCAAAAACTCAGGAAAATTTAAAGGACACAGTAGATACCCTGAAAATTGGTTCAGAAAGACACATGGAGGAAATAAGTACACTATCGGAGAAAGTAGCCGAACTTTCGGATCAGGTCACTAACTTATCTACAAAGGTAGATGATGATCTGAATGACACAAGACCCGTAGCCTTCACTGACACAGAAGAGTATGAACAAATAAGAAAATTCAAACAAAATCAAAATCAAATCAATAAACAGTACAAAAGAGAAATCCGGGAAGTACAAGATCAGTTGACACAGGTAATACAAGAATTACATATTTCAGAGGACACTCGCACTCCAACATGGGAAGAGGAACTTAGAAATACGGAAAAGCCACAAAATAATAACACAGGGCATTTCGGTAATTATGAAAGAAATTGGCAAGGTACACCGAATTTTGAGATTGAACCGCCGACACGACGTAACAATGACCGACATGCTACTCGCCGACACGATGACTTTGACTATAAGCTGTTCATTACTACACGTAAATTCAAAACATTTAAGAATTCTGCCAACGACATTCATCCACAAGCGTGGCTCCATCAATTCTCTCATTGTTTTCCTCCCAACTGGTCATTGGAGCACAGGTTAGAATTTATGTGTGACTACTTAGAGAATGAACCAGCTGTAAGAATGCGATCGGTCATTCACGATTGCCACAGTGAAGGAGAATTTTACCATGCCTTCCTCTCAGCATATTGGTCACAAGCTACACAAGACCGAGTAAAACATAGCATCATGATGATGAAACACTTTGAACAATCTGAATTTTCCAGTCTTGTCAAATATTTTGAAGACATGTTGCACAAGAATCAGTAGCTGTCAAACACATACAGCCCCTCAGAACTCATCCGCATTTGCATAATCAAATTACCTTAACATTTACGACATATTATTTTGGCAGGACGTTGCAAATACGACATTGAAGCTTTAAGGGACTCTTACAAGAATTAGAAATTGACACAGACAGTCGCGGGATGCGAAAACAGGAAAACAATCACTACAGGTCACATCCGTCACAATTCCGTGACGACAGTAACAATAAATGGCCACGACAAGCCTATTCTTACAACGTAAATCGTGACCTAAACAGACAAAACCCGTATGACAACCACTGGCAGAGTAATAGTTACAGAGAAAGATCGCATTTCCGTAGTAATGAATATTACAGAGACAATCATAGAAACAGACAATTTGGCAACCAGAACAATTATTATCACGGGAGACAGAATAACTTCAGACACAACAGTCCAGCGCGCAGTTACGATTCAGGGAGAAATTCTCCACCACTTTACCGACAAGAAAGAAACTACAGGAACTACCGACATGACGACAGACGATGTGATCGTAACGACAGACGTGAATTTCATCAGAACTGGCGGGATTTAAACAGGGCAGGGCCCAGGTCTCCAAATCCCAATAACGGCGCGCGCCAACAAAGAGGTAGCAGACAATGACTCGCACCGCAGGCACCCGCGTGCGCTGGCTGGCTCAGAGAAAAATAACATAGACACTAACCTTGAGAAAAATTCCAGTATTCTTTACCGACGTATACAACATGATAATTACTTTGAAGTTGAAACTCTGCGCTCTATAAAGGGTAAAAGATTACACCACACTTCACATGTAAAACCGTTTATTGAAAAATAATCTGCTTTTTAACTTTGTCTTTGCCATAAAACGTTTCACTTCACGTTACTAGTATGCTTTAGAAACTGTTACCATGCAACAATGTTTAAAGTTAAATATCCAGTCAAGAATCAAGAGAACTTTTTCAAACAGAAATTGCGAATGCATTGTTATTGCGAACAGACGACACAATGTTATTGTGTGTGTACATTCTTGCTTGTTAGTTGCACGATTACATAACGACTATAAGGCTCACATACTTAGAACATTTACCAGTACTGCTAATGAGATTTTAATGCAACATTTTGGTTTACTTGAAAATACATTCTGAATTAAAGTACTTTCTGAGAGATACCAGATGACACAGTGGTTAGTTTATGTGACAGCTACACGATCATATCACGACGTTACTAATGAGTGACAATTTACAATGTTGCTTTTGCGGTGTATCTGTTTTATATCGGCACAGTTTTTTCTGAATCCTTCTGGAAAGCAAAACATGTTTTAGTAGTAACTTTTGTGGTATAGCTACAATGAGACAGCCTTTTCTGTAGCACAACAATACGTTACAGCACAGTAATTTCTTCATCACAACAATAAGCGTAATAACTAAGAAATCTATACGCAAAGCATTTCACTTTTGTTTATCATGAGGTAAGTACATTGGCTTCTGCTGAACTTAGCTTTCGGAGGACGATAACTACGACACTCCCACAGAGATTATCTTACAGCAAGACGCACATTTAGCGCTACAGGACATGTATTTGAGTGATTAATTTTGTACTTAAAACATTTATTTTTAAAGATTTTTGAATTACAAAGAAAGTTTTCCGTGATACATTTCATTCCATTGCTGTAATCTGTAACACCTGAGGGTATAATTACATTAATCCTCAGGGGGGTACATGCTTACTTTGTGTACCATGTGTTTGGCAAGCACAAGGAGCCCTAGCTAATATGGTAATTGCTTATACAACTTTACACATCGGTACCATATTTCTCTAATACATAAATTACACAGCTATCTGATCATTTAACTGAGAGATAAACATGTTTTTTACTACGTCAGTGACACATGTTTACGTAATTACACCGTTGGATAACTTCACACTTACGAAATTGTATTTTGTCTGTACTGTGTGAACTCTTCATATTTTTTCGGAACCATTGTGATACTATGAGAGCTTTGAATGATGTATTTGGTATGAGATCATGATTTTTAAAGTACGTGTGAGGCAGATGACACTATTGAAATGAGCAGAGAATATTTTTTATGGTTTGAAATTATTGCAGAAAGCTACGACTTTTTTGAGATTTGACTGAGGTGTTAGGATGTTATTTTTACGACGACGATGTGTATTATGCTGTTGAGGTATGTTTATGTCAATAAGATGATGCTACCATATATGAGGAGTGTGATTACGTGTTTATATGTATATGAATAATGAATAGAAGTTAGGGACTCTTGACTTGTGAAAAAGGATGTTGGAAACCAAGAATCGTACTTTAAGAGTTATGAAATGTGTGTAAATGCGTGAATGTATCACAATGCCGGCGAAAATTTTTTTGGACACTGTTATATTCATAGGATTTTGTTTCTACACATTTGCAACGTAAATTCTCGACCTGTGAAATTTTTATATGAGACTGTCACTGTAGCGGAAACTGCTGTCGTAAATATTTCCGTAAGAAAGTTAAGTGACCACCTGCACGTGCGTCGTCGGCACACAGCTGTGTCAGACACCTGGAGAACAAGCCATTAGGGTGTGCCTTTCTGGAAGCACAGGTAGAAAAAAAAAAGGGAGGCCATTATCCTCGCTATTGACATTTCCTTGTTGAAAGCATGCTGTGGAGCTCGTAATTTATGATATTTACTGAAATGCCTAATGAAGTGACGAGAAATATTTTTACATCTGCACACCTGATTACGACAAGCGTCTTTCTACGAGAGTTGAGATAATTTCTACTAACTTATGAAATGTCACATGACTATTGAATGATATTTTTATGCTTTGGTTTGCGTAATTGCTTATTTCATTTGATATCTGGTTTCCAGCTGTTTTGCAGCATTGCTTTTATAAAATAAAATGCATTTGCTAATGTGAACACTTTCTGTCAACAGATCTATTAAATAATAATTATGTAATCCACATTCTTTAAAAAAGGAGCACTTGGAAAGGAAAGAACAATTAGAAGGGACTAGTAACAGTAACTGGACACACAATATTCTTTTCAAGTACATGGTAACATTTTTTTTACAATAAGTTGTTGTGGTGCACCACTTTAATTACATAGACATTGAGATGTGAATATACATTTCCCTTATCTGCATTGTTGTTTTTACTGTAATATTTTTTCTACTTGAGCTATCTCATGTTTGGGTATAAGTTGCTGCTGTTTGCCAGGCATAGTGTTACTGAATTTGACTTTGTATTATTCTGTTAAGCCAGTTTTACTAATAATTTATTTTTATTGTTTGCTGCTCATTGCCTTATATTAGTTGTAATTTATGCTGCTTGCTTTGCCATTTCTATTTTTTGTCATTGATGTTTGTGTTAATTGTTTTGTGCTGCTGCATTGCCTCGTCCCTTAGTTTAGCATCTGAGCTCAGTAGTTTTAAGTTAGCTTAAGAGGGGGTAGACTATATAAGAAACTAACTATGATGAATTGGAAGAAATGCATTGAGAAGATATAAGAAAATGGTTTGGCCAAAAAAAAAAATAGTGTACAGTGGAGAAAAACTATTTGAAAGAGGATGTGAACAGAATACAGAAAGCAGGCTTAGATAGTACTTTTGGGAATAATGATGAGCAAAGGGAGATCACCATGCAAAATACTGCAGAAAAACAAACCCTGTCCTTTCCTTGTGTTACCCCACTACGTGTTTGTGTACCCTTGTGTATTTGTTTTCTTCCTGTCTCTGTGTAGTTTCATAGAATTTTTTCTTCTTTTAATATTAAGCTACATTCATTATGATGAGGAATACTGTTATCCTCAAATATAATTGGCATTAATAATATGTTATTTACCTTGTAAAGATGCTTAGACATTATTTATTCTGTGTTATTTTAATGCTCATGTGTAAAGTTGATGTTTCAAAAGTTATTCTGATCGCTTATGTATTTACTCATGTCATAATTCCTGTAACACTGATGTATATGTTTATTTCTATTCTGTTGTAAAGCCTGTACTACAAATGTTATCTGTATTGTTATGTTTTTAATGATGTATTTTGTACCTTTGTAATTGTATTCTCATGTTATAATATTGTAATTGACACCAGTTAATCAAATTAAATAACTTGTAAGCATTCATTTCACTGCACACATTTCTGTTGGTCACAGTAATGCATAATAGGTGAGAAGTTGGGACTGTTGTGTTTGCATGTGTGTTAATAATTCAGCAAGGGACTGGATAACAGCACTGCTGGTTCTAAGGACAATTCCAAAATTTTTGTGAGTGCATAAGTGGTGGTTATGGACTTGCTCTATTATCCGCAACTCTTCAATGGTGATTATGCACCTGCACAGTTGCAACAGATGGCTGCTGGCCATCTCTACCAGGACTACAGTGGGCCTGTCCACACTTTCTACGAGGACTGCAGTGGGTCTGCACCTCTGGTGGCCCGCCAATACCGTCACCTCTACCAGGACTACAGTGGGCCTGTCCACAATTTCTACAAGGACTGCAGTGGGTCTGCACCTCTGGTGGCCCACCAATACCGTAATCTCTACCAGGACTACAGTGGGTCTGCTCTGTGATGACCTACCTACCAATCTTCTTCAAAACGTCGAATGACTCTGCTGTGGGTTTGCTCTGTTGTGGCCCATTACCTGTCAGCATGTCAAGAGTCAGCACTGTCTTTCAGTGGGAAGGACAACACTGCTTCTTCAAGACCGCATGGAAATCCACTACTTCCGTGTGCATTGCCTTTTACTGCCCAGACTTTGAGAAAAGAAACGGCAGTTTCACTGTGATGAATGATCAGGGCTGTCTTTATGGACTGTGAGAAAATTTTAGCTTTTGACCAACATTGTATCAATAAGTGTGTGCATTTGATATCTTTCTTACTGTAATTATGAAAAATTTTATCAAATCATTATTGGCCACTGCCCAAAAAAAATTTGTAAAATTTTTTGTGGGGAGCATGGGGGCTATGTAAGTAGGCTGTTTATGTTTTCTTATTGGCAACGTTACATAGCGCTCTGTATGAAAATCACTGGCTGTGCTGTGTGCAGTCTGTGGCTAGTTTGCATTGTTGTCTGCCATTGTAGTGTTGGGCAGCGGCAGCTGAATGTGAACAGCGCGTAGCGTTGCGCAGTGGGAGGTGAGCCGCCAGCAGTGGTGGATGTGAGGAGAGAGATGGCGGAGTTTTGTAATTTGTCATGAACTGCTATATATATTACGACTATTAAGGTAAATACATTGTTTGTTCTCTATTAAAATCTTTCATTTGCTAACTATCCCTATCAGTAGTTAGTGCCTTCCGTAGTTTGAATCTTTTATTGAGCTGGCAGTAGTGGCGCTCGCTGTATTGCAGTAGTTCGAGTAACGAAGATTTTTGTGAGGTAAGTGATTTGTGAAAGGTATAGGTTAAAGTTACTCAGGGCCATTCTTTTGCAGGGATCTTTGATAGTCAGATTGCGTTGCGCTAAAAATATTGTGTGTCAGTTTAAGCACAGTCGTGTATAAATTGTTCTAAGGGGACGTTTCAAACAGCGGACGTTACATTTCAGATGTGTTACGACCCGTAGCTCTACCCTTCATTCGATGCCTGCGAAACCCTACATTTCAGCAGGATAATGCACATCTGCATGTTGCAGGTCCTGTACGGGTCGTTCTGGAGACAGAAAATGTCGGACTGCTGCCCAGGCCAGCACATTCTCCAGACCTCTCACCAATTGAAATCGTCTGGTCAGTGGTTGCCGAGCAACTGGCTCGTCACAATACGCCAGTCACTACTCTTGATGAACTGTGGTATCGTGTTGAAGCTGCATGGGCAGCTGTACCTGTACACGCCATCCAAGCTCCGTTTGACTCAATGCCCAGTAATGTAATTCCTGACATCGAACATACAAGACTTCGTCAGTACTCTACTTACCTTTAACTTCGTTTTTTCCGTAATGGCCGCTTTCAGTTCAATTAGCACTAACTCTCTTTCGTCAGAGACAAGTACGTCGTAATCGTCTTTGTGGCTGGAGTTGCAATGACGTTCCAATGAGTGTTTTACCATTTCGTAATACTGCGATGCCGTACTAAGCACTTTGGAGAACGTACATCTAACTTAACACTAGTGCACTTAAGATCCAAAGAAACTGGTACGCCTGCACAATATCGTGTACGGCCCCCGAGAGCACGCGGTAGTGCCGCAACACGACACGGAGTGGACGCGACTAATGTCTGAAGTAGTGCTAGAGGGAAATAACGTCATCAGTCCTGCAGGGCTGTCCATAAATCAGTAAGAGTACAAGGGGGTGGATCTCTTCTGAACAGCACGTTGCAAGGCATCCCAGATATGCTCAATAATGTTCATTTTTGGGGAGTTTGGTGGCCTGCGGAAGTGTTTATACTCAGAAGAGTGTTCCTGCAGTCACTCTGTAGCAATCTGGACGTTTGGGGTGTCACATTGTCCTGCTGGAATTGCCCAAGTTCGTCGGAACTCACAATGGCCATAAATGGATGCATGTGATGGGAACAGGATGCTTACGTACGTGTCACCTGTCAGAGTCATATGTAGACGTATCAGGGATCCCATATCACTCCAACTGCACACATCCTACACCATTACTGAGCTTCCACCAGCTTGAACAGTCCGCTGTTGACATGCAGGGTCAATGGATTCATGAGGTTGTCTCCATACCCGTACATGCCCATCCGCTCGGTACAATTTGAAACTAGACTCGTCCGACCAGGCAGCATGTTTCCACTCATCAACAGTCCAATGTTCGGTGTTGTCGGGTCTAGGGGAGGCGTAAAGCTTTGTGTCTTGCAGTCATCAGAAGTACACGAGTGGGGCTTCGGCTCCGAAAGCCCATATCTATGATGTTTCGTTGAATGGTTCGCATACTGACACTTGTTGATGGCCCAGCATTGAAATCTGTAGCAATATGCAGAAGGGTTGCACTTCTGTCACGCTGAACGATTCTCTTCCGTCGTCGTTGTTTCGGTTCTTGCAGGATCTTCCTCTGGCGACAGCGATGCCGGAGGTTTGATATTTAACCGGATTCCTAATATTGATGGTACACTCGTGAAATGGTCGTACGGCAAAATCCCCACTTTATTGCTACATCGGAGATGCTGTGCCCCATCGAACGTGTAGCGATTATACCACATTCTGACTCAAATACTTATAACATGTCATTGTAGCATCATTAACCGATCTAACAACTACGCCAGACACTTGTTGTCTTATATAGGCATTACCTCTGTATTTGAATGCGCATTCCCATACCAGTTTCTTTGGCGTTTCGTTGTACTGTTGCTAGGAAACTGCTTGGCGTGGGTCAAGATGACTGCCTTGCTGTAGCGGCGTCCGGCTACATCCTTCCTTTTACGTTCCTTCCTCGCTTCTCACTGTCAACCACCGTTGCTGCTGCACTCGGAGCACTAACCAGGAGCGGTAGTGCCCGAGGAGCGCTGTTTGGCCAGGCCTGCTATAATTTCATTACGATTATCATCCTTACCAATGCACTTTTTGTGTATCTGATCTATTTTAATCAAGGCTGTAGATCGGTAACACAGACACTGCCACCCTGCACTGATACTGGGGGAAAGTAAATAAGGTACAATAAAGAAAAGTGCTTCACTTAAAACTTCCGGGCTGATAGGCCGTGGTCGAAGTATAAAACTCTCTCCTGACGTTTCGTCTCCGACTGCGGGAGACATCCTCGGAGGTAAAGCGGCGAACTGCGAAGAGAACTCGAGGAAGCGCTGGTTATATAAGCAGTACAGAGGGCGCCACAGCAGGACTGAGAGGACTGCTAATTTATTTATGAAGACTTTTGAACAACGGGCGTTGCAGACTGTCAGTAAGAGATCAGCCAGATGTGTAAACAGCCAGACGGAAAGGAATGGGCAATTGAATTTCCTGGATGTGTCTGTGATTAAACGACGGGACGGAGCGTTGGGCCATAAGATGTGTAGAAAGCCCACACATACTGATCGTTATCTACATAAAGATTCAAACCACCACCCTAGACAAAAAAGAGTTGTAATGAAAACTTTGGTAGACAGGGCGTACAAACTTTGTGAACCTGTTTATTTAAAAGATGAGATTGAACATCTACGGTCAACTTTCGTGAAGAATGGCTATTCTAGCAAGGATATAGATCGAGCACTTCGCTCTAGGCAGAGAATCAGGAGCAACGACGAACAACAGTCGCCCTAGGGCAAAGTTTTTCTTCCGTTCATTAGTAAGGTCACAGATCGCATTGGGAAAGTTTTAGGCAAGTATGGGGTGGAAACCACTTTCAGACCCACTAGGAAAATAAAATAATTTTTAAGGTCGGCAAAAGATGCACGACACCCTTTGGCTACACCGGGAGTATATAAAATTCCTTGTAGTTGTGGACAGGTTTACATCGGTACCACAAAGAGAAGTGTGAACACCCGTCTTGTTGAACATAAGAGGAATTGCCGCCTAGGTCACACGGATAAATCGGCCGTAGCGGAACATGTTTACCAGGAAAGTGATCATGAAATAAAATTCAGCGAGACAAGCCTCATATCAAAAACCTCGCATTATTATGCACGCTTGTATAGAGAGGCTATCGAGATTGATAAACGTCGTAATAATTTTAACAGGAAAGACGAAGGTGTTAAACTGGATAAAATTTGGATGTCAGCGTTGCACCGCAAGCGTGACGATCGATTACTTTCAATCGAGAATGTTGGCACTACCAGAGACAATCTCATAGCCGACGCCACCTGATCGACTGTGGCACCCCCTGTACTGCTTATATAATCAGCGGTTCCTCGAGAACTCCCCAGGCCATCATCGTAGGTCGTACCACTCGCTCCTTCCGGCTCCTGGATTTCTCCCTTACTGTCTGCGCCCGTCCTGTCCGCCTTACCCCCACCCTCACCTACCTTGGCCTCACCATTAACCGTCACCTCACCTGGATCCCTCATCTCCGCTCCATCCAATCCAAAGCCCACAACCGCCTCCGACTCCTCAAACTCCTCTTTGGCCGGACATGGGGGTTGCACCTCTCTACCATCCTCCACACCTACAAATCCTTAATCCGTCCCATCCTATGTTATGCCCGCCTGGATATCTGCCCCCCCCCCCATTCTATAAGTCCCTCCAGATCCTTGAGCGTCATGCACTCCACCTCGCCTTCCGTATATGCCTCCCGTCCCCCATGCGGATCCTCTATAACCTCATTCCTTTCCCCCATCTGCTCCTATTCCTCGAACATAGCCGCATCCTCTACACCTCCCGCCGTCTTGAACCCCCTCACCCCCTGGTCGCTCCTCTCCTCTCCGATCCCTGCCCCCTGCCACGTCTTCACCGTTGTGTCCCCCCTACCCTCCATCTCTACACCCTACATCTCCTTTCCCAAGGTGGCTTCCATCAACTCCCCCTCCCGGATGATGCCCTCTCTCCCTCCATTTATCCCTCCTATCAACTCTGATCCTCACATCCCCTCCTTTCCTCTGTCCTTTTCCTGGGCTCCCTCTCCCCCCCCCCCTTCCATCCTCTTTCTTCCCCACCTCCCCTCTCTTTGCTCGCTTCTCTCCCCCGAGTCCTTTTACATTTCCCTCCTCTGCCTCCTCTCATTCCCTCTCACGTCTGCCCTTCTCCCCCTTTATTAGTCCTCTCCCTCCTTGGTTCCCCTCCCTTTTCGTTTTTTCCTCTCCTCCCTCCTTGTTTTTCCCCCTCCTCCAGCCCCCCCCCCCCCATCTGCCTTTGGATCAGGAGTGCCATATTTGTGCCGCCATTTTCGTGCAGTGTTTTACGGTGTGTTTTTCCAGTGAGTGTTCTGTGTTGTGTCTTTTGGGAAGTGTAGCGAACAGCCATCATACTGTCACTGGGTGTGATTTTTTTTATCTCTTGCGAACAGAAACCAGACTGTCGCCATGTTTTTTTAATTGTGTGTCTACTATGTTACTTGTCTGATTCCTGTGTATTTTATCAACATTGCCAACCCCTTTTGCTTTCTGTTTTAACTTTCCGCATTTTTACGCCATTTTACACTTTAAATCACCATTTTATCGCCTGTTTTTCCTTGTTTCTTTCTTCTTCCTTTTTTAAAAAAAAGTCTGTAGGCTGTAGAGCAGCGTAGTAAGCTGCTGCCAGCCCGCCCCCTTCGGGGGGAATTGAAAATCAATAAAGAGAAAAAAAATCGAGTTCTCTTCGCAGTTCTCCGCTTTACCTCCGAGGATGTCTCCCGCAGTCGGAGACGAAACGTCAGGAGAGAGTTTTATACTTCGACCACGGCCTATCAGCCCGGAAGTTTTAAGTGAAGACAATACCGGCCGTGAAAGCTTACATTGTATGAACAAAGAAAAGTGCATTGCAACAGGACATTAAAATTTTCTCCAGAGGGCATGTAATATGTTCTTTAGCTGACGGCGTCTTTAGCGAATAATTCGGAGCTAAAGCTCAAGTTGTTATTCCAGGCGGGTGTAAAATGAATGTGCGCAACGGAAAATAATAAACGCTAAAATGGAGATTTGGCCCTGTCTGACTACCCCCTGAAGCAGATATTAGGATCTCTTAATTCTATAAATTACAATCTAAACTTAAATGAATGTTGAAGGCAACTAATCCTACTAAATGATAAACGTTGTTTCTCCCTATATATTTATTGTAGATTAAAAAAAACTTTATTTTAAAAAATTTTATGTTTCCTAAGTAAAATTACTGATCAATTGCCCAACTCTGCCCCTTATTATGACTGCGTGACCTAAAATCAATAACGCGAAATGACTGACATCATCCACGTACCAAACACTAGAAGACATTACATTTAGTGGAAATAAACTAACATGATCACAGCTGTTTATCTTTTATAGCATTAATAATCCGAAGCAATTTGCGATATCACCGTACGTACTGCGTCCGGTGAGTCGAAGTGATGAAGAACTCCAGTCGCAAATAAACTCTTTCAAACACTAGGACGGCAGAAGGCGATCCTCTAATATACTCTAATACAGTCTTTTCCTCTCTGTGTTCTACAGACGAGAAACGCAAACTCCCAGCCACAAGGACGGAGTTCTGATAACATCTCAACGTAAGGATAGGCGGAGGAAGAGCTCTCAATTACTGAATTCTGCGTACTCAACGACGACTTACAACCTGGAGGTGAAGTCCAGAATCGTATAGGTTCGCAACAGTACAGTGCCTAACTGTTATAACTATAAACTCTCCTGAGAGCAAAGACAGGCAGTCCGTCTGTATCAACAATGCTGATATCGAGCGACTGTCACACACGGGCGCTCACAGCAGAAGACCTCGTCTCTCCGCCACTGGCCTCCCAGCAAGGCTCGGCTCTCCACCCTCGTAATTCCAAAAACGAATCATATTCCCGAAACCACGGAATATTCTTTGTGTCTGCAGATTCTTCCGCACGCCGACCAACCATATTTCAGTCTTTTGTCGTCCAGCGCGGAAAGTTTTCGAGGAAATACCTATACTCGTACGATGGTACGCTTCTGAGTAAAAATCTTTGGAATTAGCTCAGCCTGCGTAGTTTCCGAGGTGCCGCTTCTTCGTTCCTCTCACCTGCGTCCAAAATTTGCAGAGTTCGAAGTATTATCCAGTTATCCTTCCGGCCCTATTACAATAGCGGCCGCCCGTCACCCTATTGTGTTCCAGAATCCAGGTGCCACGACGTCGGTCTAGCTACTTCCTGTGTGTAAGTAGGACCCCTGCGGGCCTTCCACCCAGAGCTTGAGTTCTGCCTGCCGTTTCATTTCCACTGGCGTTCCAACTTCTACTAGTGTGATAGTAGACACTCCATCACCTTTCATGCAGTAAGCGTTAACAATTATTTACAAGGCGTACATGACAATGTCAGTCTCCTTTATATATTCATATATACAATGTACAACCTATCACATGATACCTAATTGTGTTTGTAGATCACGGCAAAGTATGTGGATGGGTGCTTGTAAGGTGCGAAATTATAGCCACCTTTCAGAGCGATACACTTTTTGAATATTCAATAAAAGGTACTCAGCATAGGACAATGAAGAAGAACAATGAGAACAAATTTTGTATGAATTGTCATGTGAAATACTAGTTGGCTGTGTCACCTGTGGAATTGCAAACCTTGACACTGAGCTTAATAGGATGAAGGTAAGAATTAGTGAATAGAAACATAAAGAGATCAAACAGTTATGTTTATGTGACAGTAGAAAAGTAATAATGAAACCACCAAATGATGTAAAAGGAGTTAGCACAATTGCAAATGAAAGTTCTGTGAATATTGTCAGTGACGCAGTGACAAAATTATTTTACTTGGAGCTGACTAACAAAAAGCTCTCGGACCACGTGATTCTGTAGATCTAAATACCTTGCAGAATTCGTCATATCACACGTTGGAAACTAAGAAATAGAGAAATTCTATGTTCAATTTCTGGAACCTGTAAAATACTTGTAGGGAACGAAAATATGTCAGAGTTGGGAGATGGGAGCGTGATAGTAGACGAGCGAATGGCTGGCAGAAGTACTGGAAAACAGTGACTGGCGGAATTACATTACACAAGAAGATGACTTCTAGAATTCTGTGGCACGTTCTAATTAGTTGTAGCTAAGACACTGTTTCCAAGCAACAGCAGAAGGAAGTATACTTGAAAAAGACATGGACATGGGAATCTATCAAGTGAGTCACATCATTCTTAGAGGAAGATGACTGAACCAGACACTATACAGTAAAGCGTTCGCAATTGTGGATGTGCATTCGGGATTAAGCTAGTAGTGATACACAGATAAGATGAACAAGACTGAATGAAAGGATAGCATTAGGAAATGTCACATCGATAAAGCGGAAAACAGAGAAACTGATGGTAAAAGCGTTAGACTGTGTAACTTCGTGAAGTAGAAAACTATTGAAGTTACAGGCTCCTTTGGAGACACTTTTCAGAGCTCAAAACCCCGATTAGCAAGACTCGTCATGTCAAATAAAAACAATTTCAGGATTCCTTTGAAACAACTGTGGCTTCTTAAGACCCATTTAGAGAAGACAATAAAGGTAATGTCCGTCTGTCGACAAATATTCGAAATAAAATAAATTTTTTACTGTCGAATTATTAAGTAAAAACTATCGGACATAATGAATTTTGCAAATGTTTAAGGTACATAACGGATTTTGCTGCGGCATTTGGCTGTTAAGATAGAAACGCTGTTCAAGACACTATTTCTAACCGCAGTTGTAAAGTATTACACAATATGCAGCACATTATGAATGAACAAATTTGTAAACTGCACACATAGGCAAACATTTTCCTATTTTCGAGAGCAGCTTTCGCAAATAAACTGTAAGTGTATGAATGGCTGAAATAATGCCCTACTTGGTTAGGATTCTTCTGACAGACTTCTGACAGTCAAGGTTTAGTCTTGTTTCTCTGTCAATCTCACATGGTCACAAAATGCCTCAGCATTTCGATTGTCAATATTTAGATCAGTCTGTAGACTTTCCTTAATTTCTGCGTCAGTACTGGATCTACCGTTATATGAAAGTGAGAGATACTTAAAGCAGTAACCTGCTGCTGGGGAGTTAAGTCGAATACTATAACCAATATCAGAAGTGCTGTGAAATTAATCGCACTTCTCACCCCGGTTTTTATCTTGCCGTTTTCAATATTGTGTCAAAGAGAATTAATGCTTAGCTCTTTGAAGATACTGAAAGATTACTCATTTGCTACAGCTGTAATGCGAATCAGTTTCCTGAATAAGTTCAATGTTTCGCTTGGCTGTATCTCACGACTCATTGCACAAAAGAGGGGAAAGGTATAAGCAGAAGAACTGTAGGTGAAACAGTAAAGCGAGCAAAGTTTATAACGGATGTAAGTAACTTGACCTCGAACAAATCAGCGAGATCCAGTCATACACTGAGGAATCTATGTCGTGCGCTCACACTTTTCCTAGCAGTCTATACTGTGTTACAGTGTCAAACGCTTTCCGGAAATTTCGGAATGTGTATTCTGCCTGTTGGCCTATATCAATGTGTTTTGCACTAGCGATGCTTTCTAAATCTATGGATTCACGAATAGAGGCTCTCTCCCTCCCTCCCTCTCTCTCCCTCCCTCTCTCTCTCTCTCTCTCTCTCTCTCTCTCTCTCTCTCTCTCTCTCTCTCTTTTTCTCGGAAACCCGTTATGTCGGAGCTTAGGAAATTCTCAAGAGTCCCGGGAAGCCATAGCACAGGAACTTAGAAAACGCTCAGATCCTTCATCAGACCGACGTTAAGGATATTGGTCTGTGACGTTTGAATGTAAAGTTCCCCGAAGTTTACTGCTGTTGAAAAGCTCTCCGGCCGTCAACAGGATGGCAGTTTTCAGATACCGCGACACATTATTTTGCCACAAGATGATGAGTGTGGCACTCGTGGAAACGTCGCGGTTTCTGAACATTGCCACCCGGCTAAAAGCCAGACAGGCCTTAATCATCTTTGGTCTGTAATTTTGCACAGCCTTCCTTATATGCCGGAGTAATCTGTGTTTCTTCCCAATCTCTTGCCAGTATACACAGTGCGAGAGATTCGCGACAGATTTGAGCTTAAAAAATTGGCTAACTACGAGTAAGTCTCGCGCATTGAGGATCTATACGAACTTAACCACAAACATATACATAGTTTGTCTACCCTAGGAATCGAGAATCTCAAAACTTTTTGCCTGTTATCGATATAGATACTGTCAAAACATGGGCCTCGGGAATTCCAAGACCGCATCAAAATCTCTACAATAGTTTCTCAGACTAGTCTGGACAAGTAAAAATAAACAAGCAGGGGACTTCAGTTCATAAATTTAGTGAGATAATATTTAATAAAACTTTTCTTTTACTTACTAAAAGATGACTACTACTTACAGTTTATGTTTGCATGCAGATGATGAATGCAATGTATATTCAAGTGGCAAAAGATGCTCTTCATGTGTTACGAGGTGTGTGTTAAAAGTAAGGAAACATGAAAACACTGCGAGCGATCTGGTAACGCTTTGTTGGAAAAAGAAAAAAATGGAAATTTGTGGTAAGGTCTTATAGGACCAAACTGCGGAGGTCATCCGTCCCTAAGCCTACACAGTATTTAATCTAACTTAATCTAAGTTACAATATGGACGCTTTGTTGTTCGACTTCTGTAGACCGGTGTGTTCATGCCTTCGATGCTCAGTTCGAGTTTCAGCTCCGAGCAGCCACCGAGTTTCGAGAGCGTCATCCGTAAAGCTGTGTACTTGTCTGTGTTACGAAGATGGAAAAGTGGAAGTTAGAGTATGCCATCAAGTTTTGTGTGTCCGCCAGTGTGACCTCTGAAGAGTTGAAACAGTCCTATGACGAACATTCCCCATCAAGAGCACAAGCTTTCTGCTGGCACAAGGTGTTTTTGGAAGGCCGAGAACATGTTGAAGGTGAACCTCTCTCAGGGAGACCATCAACTTCAAAAACCGAGTAAAACGTCGAACGTGTGCTTGCTCTTGAGAGATCGCTGTTTAACTTACTCTTTCGTAGTACATCAGATTTTGATCAAAGTATTTTTCTTTTTCTTTTTTTTTTTCACATTGGACACAAGTGGATGCCTCATGTCACACGGCCACCTCTATCAAAGAATTTTTGACCTCAAAAGGCATTCCTGTTGTTCCACAGCCTTCCCCCTCCTCCTGCCCCCCGCCCCCCAATTAATCTGATCTGAGTCCTTGAGACTCTTTTCATTTCCCGAAATTGAGAAATGTCTTTTTGACTGTAATTGTGCCTCACAACGATTTTAAGTGATAAAACAAAGATGTTTCCATTACTTACGATGAAGAATCCGCGCCATTATGTTCTAATGCAGACTGCTTATGACCTGACAGCAGCGAAAACTGTATAACGCCCTTTTTTCATGTATATGTATGCACATAATGTAAAGCAACATTCACACACTAAGAAGTTTCATCACATGGAGGTATGTATACAAAGATGGTGACATTACAATCATAACAATGTCAAAGACTTCCACTCTCAAAGATATTTCGTTATGAACATGCATGTGACAGTACAAACAAAAGGTGAAAACTAATGTAAAACGTGAACTAGCAATCTGAAGATGAACATGTAGGTTCGAACCGCTAACGGTGTTGTTTAAATAAATAAATAGCATTTTAGAATTTGGCTCGTTGCTGTAATCTTGTGAGTAAGAGTCAAGCTATATTTTGTACACAACCACGGGCTCAAAATGCCACTTTTTGACAAAATACCATTATTTCTTGCAAACTTTTCACCAGCGAAACTGTAGCGGATGTTTTTTAGTTTCGTTTTCCGTCCTACTGCACATACTGCATGTGTTTCTTTGTTGTAGTTATATACAGTTTATTCACAACTTTTTCACTTCGTTCCCACTGAGTTTCGGGAATTTTGGTACACAAAAACGTAATATAGGGAAACTTATGTCACCACATCCGAAAAGAGATGTTATTTCTCTGGTTCTCCATACATTTTCTCGTCTTTCAGTGTTCCAATTACTTCATTCTGAACAGCGTAACATGTAGCTTGAAGATCTGATGTAGGCCATGCCTGCTTCTACTTCTTCTTGTTTGACATTTTGTAGCCCTTAATTACTGAAAAAAATATATAACGTAGTATTAAACTGATGACATCGATATAAAACAGTGGAATAACTGAAGAGCAACAAGAGAGTTCGTTTATGTTATGACCATATGAGATACCCGACGTGGCCTCGATATTTACTTGCAGCTGTGTCTAAGACTTCGTACGGGTGGAATTTATTGTTAACTTATAAATCTTATTTGAATACAACATTGGAGGTAGTATGATTGGGGACATGAACAAAGAATTTGTTTGCTTCACTAACTTGGGAGAGAGCGATGTAGAGTTGTCCATGCTAAAAGCAACTGACACTGAAGTCCACACCCGCAGTAGGAAGCGTCTGGTCTTGTGCTTTGTTTATGGTCATGGCATAACGTAAACTCACCGCGAATTGTACGCGTGTAATGTGAAATGGTAGATTGTTAGGTACAAGCAGGAGTCAGGATATAAAAACGTTCTTGCCTGCACCACTTCCTGTCAAACTCTCCGCTACTATTACGTCAGATTAGAGAGAAGCAACTTTATGCCTCTGTTAGTGAAGGATTCTTAGGATCGAGGTAGTGCATGGTGCTCTCGATCAGAGTTACGTCGCGCCTCGGTTTGGGAAGGAGTTTCTAAAGAGCAAGATGAACCCTGATATTCTCGAGCTGTAGCAGGTCTCGCCACACGATCTACATTGGATTCTTGAGACCGCATAGTCCTAAGTCTTATAGCCGTTCTGGTGTATTCAGAAAGACTTGACCATTTTCTAGGCATTTTCGTCTATAAACGAAACGAAATCAATGTTTAATGAGTAGGCACCCAAGTCACAAAGCTAAGTTAGTAAATTCGTTTTTCCTGGCAAAGAATATAAATAAAATCAGTCGAAAGAAGCAAAGCAATATCTTTAAGTTTTTAATGGACAAAGTAAAATCAGTAAGTCCGTATATCCCGACCAAGAAATTCAATATCAGTTTGTATTTGTAAAGATAAAATTGTGCCGCTTAATTCTGTGACTGATATAAGCTTCCAAAACTACATCTGTCACCGAGTTAAAAAAAACCACCGTCTTCTATTGGTTCTTTGGTGTACTACACTGTGATGATTAAACGTCCGAACTACTAAGCTGAGCAGATGATTATAGATGAGACTTTAAGTTACCATATCTTTCTTTTCATTGTTCTAATTTTGGTGAGATAAAGCATGTATGTTGGCCCAAGCTACGCTCAGGTTACGAGTGAAAACTCTATGAAAATGCTCCTAATAATTTTGGAGATCACAGTGTTCAAACAGACAGACATGACAGTCTTAGATAAAGGTTTAAATCATGGTGTCTTTCTTGTTCTGTGGTCCGTTTTTGATAAAATAAAGTCTATACGGTGCTCCAAGCTACTCTTAAGTTACTTGTGAAAACCCCATGATAATTGGTGTAGTAGTTTTGGAGATAAACAAATGCGAACCGAAAAACAGACAGACATGAGAGTTTTACAGTTTTATTTTCTTTATATACAAAAGGTAATGTCGTGACTGACTGGCGCTTCACCATCCAGCCCAAACCGCTATGGACAGAAACTTGCAGTATTTCGTGGATGTTGATCTGATGTGTATGCATCGTTTAAGAAGGGATTTATTGAAACTTCATCCTTAAGGGAATGAAATAAGGGACGAAATGTTTTTTGAAAATATTTCGCTATCAAGTCAATGTTAGAGCTAGAAGTACTAAACTGGTATTTGGTTTCTCAGTCAGAAATAAAAAGTATATGTTTCAGCATTTTTGGAAATTCAGGCACTAAGGGGGTAAAATAGAGGGTAAATTTTTTAAAAATAAATAATTGTTAATTAACTAATAAAGTATTTTTAAAGTTACATATACGAAAATTGGTATTTGACGACTCGATTAGAAATTAAAAAAAAAATACAAGTGTTTCAGTGTTTTTTGAAATTCGACCCCCTCTAAAAGAGTTAAATACGGGATGAAAAGCATTATGAGATTATCTCATTACTACAGCCTTTTCGGAGCTAAATATATGAAAATTTATATTTAGCTTATCTTTAATAAATAAAAACATTTCACTGTTGTTGGAAGTTCAAGTGAAATACGGGATGAAAATGTTTAAGAACCTATTTGATTATATTAAAAATTCGTTAAAGCTAAATCTATGAAAACTGGTATTACACCTGTCGATTAGATATAAGGAAATATGTCTTTTGGGATTGCCCGCAGCTCGTGGTCGTGCGGTAGCGTTCTCGCTTCCCACGCCCGGGTTCCCGGGTTCGATTCCCGGCGGGGTCAGGGATTTTCTCTGCCTCGTGATGGCTGGGTGTTGTGTGATGTCCTTAGGTTAGTTAGGTTTAAGTAGTTCTAAGTTCTAGGGGACTGATGACCATAGATGTTAAGTCCCATAGTGCTCAGAGCCATTTGAACCAATCTTTCGGGATTACAGTTTCTATGGACATGATTAACAAAAACCTTGAACTCCAGCCACCAGAATCGCTGTTTGTTCAGAAGTACATGCGGAAAATACCATGCATCTGCGGTATTAATTAGCGTGAAAATTTTATTTGTGAGCAACATAGGAGTTATATGAAAGAAAAACAAGAAAAAAACTGTGCGGATGACACGACACACCCTAGACGAGCGAAGCAGTGGGCGCTAAGGTTGTTTGTAAAACATAGAAGATTGTTTCGATGAGCAGATATCAAGGGGTAGTATTCAGCAGAGTAGCGCACAAATAAGGAGGACAGTTAAAGGTATTTTCCAATATTATACCATTTTGTTATCCACTTAACGGAAGGAAAGTTAACCCTCAGTTACGTGCTCTTTCCCCAGACGGAACGAAGATGTATGCAAAAATGAAAATAAAACTACCGGTTTCATGATAGTATATCAATATAACCTCTGTGCTAGTGTCGACTGTATCATAGCCCCAAAGCTCAAATAAGACCGCATAAACCAAAGGTGGTGTGCAGATCGCCATCAGAACAGATGTGAGCGACATGCCGTACAAGAGGGATATTTGCTTCGTTCGCCCTGTATTTATTACAGTTTCAGTGGGTGTACGCACAATATATATGCTTCATACTTTTCCAAGAGTGCGGAGCTTTGTATCTCTGCCTTCATTGCCTTCTGGCGGTACACCACACAAGTAATAGAGTCCTTACGTCACGTCCTAAGTTCAGGAGCGCATTGGACATAGGTATGCGGTTTTCTCACATAACATCTTGAAGACATGGATCAAGGCAGTCGGGTGGATTGAGCATTTCCTGTCATCGGAAAAGCGTTTGACCCAATACCACACTTACGTTTAACAGCGAAAGTGCTGTCGTAAATTTGTGACTGGTTTGATGCTTTCTCGGTAAGGATGACGCAGCGTGTTATCTTGGTCCGCCCGGTGTGGCCAAGCGGTTCTAGCCGCTTCAGTCTGGAGCCGCACGACCCTTACGATCACAGGTTCGAATCCTGCCTCGGGCATGGATGCGTGTGTTGTCCTTAGGTTAGTTAGGTTTAAGTAGTTCTAAGTTCTAGGGGACTGATGACCTCAGATGTTAAGTCCCATAGTGCTCAGAGCCATTTGAACCATTTTTTGTTATCTTGGTCTGAGAGTCGTTTACAGACGTAGAAGTACACTCCTGGAAATTGAAATAAGAACACCGTGAATTCATTGTCCCAGGAAGGGGAAACTTTATTGACACTTTCCTGGGGTCAGATACATCACATGATCACACTGACAGAACCACAGGCACATAGACACAGGCAACAGAGCATGCACAATGTCGGCACTAGTACAGTCTATATCCACCTTTCGCAGCAATGCAGGCTGCTATTCTCCCATGGAGACGATCGTAGAGATGCTGGATGTAGTCCTGTGGAAGGGCTTGCCATGCCATTTACACCTGGCGCCTCAGTTGGACCAGCGTTCGTGCTGGACGTGCAGACCGCGTGAGACGACGCTTCATTCAGTCCCAAACATGCTCAATGGGGGACAGATCCGGAGATCTTGCTGGCCAGGGTAGTTGACTTACACCTTCTAGAGCACGTTGGGTGGCACGGGATACATGCGGACGTGCATTGTCCTGTTGGAACAGCAAGTTCCCTTGCCGGTCTAGGAATGGTAGAACGATGGGTTCGATGACGGTTTGGATGTACCGTGCACTATTCAGTGTCCCCTCGACGATCACCAGTGGTGTACGGCCAGTGTAGGAGATCACTCCCCACACCATGATGCCGGGTGTTGGCCCTGTGTGCCTCGGTCGTATGCAGTCCTGATTGTGGCGCTCACCTGCACGGCGCCAAACACGCATACGACCATCATTGGCACCAAGGCAGAAGCGACTCTCATCGCTGAAGACGACACGTCTCCATTCGTCCCTCCATTCACGCCTGTCGCGACACCACTAGAGGCGGGCTGCACGATGTTGGGGCGTGAGCGGAAGACGGCCTAACGGTGTGCGGGACCGTAGCCCAGCTTCATGGAGACGGTTGCGAATGGTCCTCGCCGATACCCCAGGAGCAACAGTGTCCCTAATTTGCTGGGAAGTGGCGGTGCGGTCCCCTACGGCACTGCGTAGGATCCTACGGTCTTGGCGTGCATCCGTGCGTCGCTGCGGGCCGGTCCCAGGTCGACGGGCACGTGCACCTTCCACCGACCACTGGCGACAACATCGATGTACTGTGGAGACCTCACGCCCCACGTGTTGAGCAATTCGGCGGTACGTCCACCCGGCCTCCCGCATGCCCACTATACGCCCTCGCTCAAAGTCCGTCAACTGCACATACGGTTCACGTCCACGCTGTCGCGGCATGCTACCAGTGTTAAAGACTGCGATGGAGCTCCGTATGCCACGGCAAACTGGCTGACACTGACGGCGGCGGTGCACAAATGCTGCGCAGCTAGCGCCATTCGACGGCCAACACCGCGGTTCCTGGTGTGTCCGCTGTGCCGTGCGTGTGATCATTGCTTGTACAGCCCTCTCGCAGTGTCCGGAGCAAGTATGGTGGGTCTGACACACCGGTGTCAATGTGTTCTTTTTTCCATTTCCAGGAGTGTAGTTCCAAGCGTGTTACAGGAAACTGTATTGGGACCCTTGCTCTTCATTTTTTATATTAATGACTCTGCAAACTATATTGATAGTAACGTCAGACTTTTCGTAAATACAGCACTTATCTGTATCAGATGCTGCCTGAAGAAAGCTGCAGGATATTGTTCAGTCGGATTTTCATAAATTTTGAAAGTGGTCGAAAGATTTGCAGATAACTTTAAATGTTTAGAAGCATAAAATTTTGCATTTCAGAAAAGGTAAGAACGTAGTATCCTATTTCTATAATACCAATGTGTCGCAAATGGTAGCGATCAACCCACACAAATACCTGTCATCAATTAAATTTTAGGACGAAAAGAAATAATGAACTATGCAACACGAATGAATTATTCAAATGAGACGGAAATTTGTAGGCGTGATGTGCATGTACTGGCAAACAAATGATTAAAATATCAGGGAAATTGGAAGATCTGTTCAACAGAAAGAGCTTCACACACTGAGCAAGTCAATAACGCATTGGCCCACCTCTGGCCTTTACGAAAGCAGTTATTCGGCTTGACACTGATTGACAGAGTTTTTTAATGTCCTCCTCAGTGATATCGTGCCAAATTCTGTCCAACTGGTCCGTTAGATCGTCAAAATCCCGAGCTGTTTGGAGAGCCTGTCCTCTAAATGTTCTGAATTAAGAGTTCCAGGTTGGGTTGCCATAAAGGACGACAAAACGAAGCATAGGGCAGCATCGACGTACCACTGTACTGTAAAGGTGCCGAGGACAATAATCAAAGGAAGAAGAAAAATGGCAACCCATACGATCACTCCTGGTTGTCGGGCCGTATGGCAGGCGACAGTCAGGATGGTATCCCACCAATGTCCGGGTCATCTCCGGACACGTCTTCTTTGGTCTTTGGGGCACGTCCAGAAGGCGGTGGAATACCGAAATGACTCCCTCCATACGATCCGACAACGAGGAGTGATGGTCTGGGTTGCCACTTTTTCATATCAGGAACCCTTTGGTTGTAATCCTCGGCACTCTTACAGCGCAGCGGTATGTCGATAATATTCTACTCCCCGTTTTATTGCCCTTCGTGGCAAGTCATCCAGGGGATCATTTTCAGCAAAATAATGGCCTCCAGCACTTGACGAGAGTTTCTGCCGCTTATCTTTGTGCCTGCCAAACCCTACCTTGGCCAGCAAGCTCGCTGGACCCTCCCCAGCAGAGAACGTTTGGAGCATTATGAGCAGTGCTCTACAACTATCTCGGGATTCTACGTCTCATTTTGTTGCCATTTATGGAAGCCCAAGCCGGTCTTACAATTCAGCAGGATACTGTCCGCCCTTGCATGGCAATAGTTGCTACTGCTAGTTTTCATGCTTGCCAATAGCTACCGTGTCAGCAAGATCGCCAGATCTCTCCCAATTGGGAACGTTTGGAGATTATGGACAGGGATCCCCAAACAACTCGGGATTTTGGCGATCTGAGGCGCCAGTTGGACAGAATCTAGCACGATATTCTTCAGGAAGACATTCTGTCAATCATTACAAAACCGACTAACTACGTGAATAGGTGCCAGAGGGAGACTAACGCGTTGTTGACTTTCTCAATTTGTAGATCTCTTTGTCTTGAATAAATCACCATTTATTTCTGAAATTGTAATCATTTCTTTGTCTGCATATGTACATCACATCTACCGGTTTCTTTCCCAGTCGGATAATTCGTCCATGGCGCGTCGTTTTCTTTGTTTTTGAGTGTATTTGTGGGGATATAGAATAGACCGATGACTTAGTCAAAGATTTACCGGTACTTAAGGCACTTGAAAGACAGTGATTCATTGGTGGGGTATTACGAAAATTGATTTGGTCTAGAACTAACACTTGTGCTATCCATCCATTATACTGCTCAATGTTTGGTACCCCGTACCAAATAGGAGTTACAGCAGATTTTGAACGTATTTAAACAAGGGCAGGTAGATTATTTGACCAATTGGACAGTGACACGGAGATGGTGGCAAAGCTGAACTGCAGATGCTTCAAGATAGCTGCGAACTATCCCATGAAGGCCGACTTACAGACTAAGAAGAACCAGTATCAGGACAGCAATTCACGTGTGTATTACAGCCCCTTACGTATCCCTTCCGTGGTGATCGAGAAGACAGTTTTTAGACGAACTTCGTCTCTCCCAGAGGCGTTTAAGTATTCTTGCCGCGCTTCATACTTGAAAGAAGCAGGAAGAAACTCTAATACGTTTTACAATGGGTAGTTCCCTCTGCATGTCCTTCAGAGTAGTATGCGGACTACACATGCAGTTGCAGATGCTGAAATTGTTCACTATGACGAGACGTGGGCTACTTTTCACCGCATGGAGCCGGCCGAAGTGGCCGTGCGGTTAAAGGCGCTGCAGTCTGGAACCGCAAGACCGCTACGGTCGCAGGTTCGAATCCTGCCTCGGGCATGGATGTTTGTGATGTCCTTAGGTTAGTTAGGTTTAACTAGTTCTAAGTTCTAGGGGACTAATGACCTCAGAAGTTGAGTCCCATAGTGCTCAGAGCCATTTTTTTCACCGCATGGACGTTAGCGATCACCCAGTGCAAAATCTCTTACTGTTTTTGGTCATGTGAGGAGCCTAATCTCTAAGCGGTCTATTTGTCACTTTTTTTACAGACGTAACTCGTAAATTACCAACAGCTTAATAAAATAATGCGTTTCCTGTACTATAGCTTGTTTGCTTCATCATAATTATACAGTCAATCCCTGTTCATGATATTTACGAGCAACATTAACGTAATAAAATGCTCTTACCTTGCCGCACTGGCCGCAACCTTCGCACTCGTGATTTCTTTACCCTTCTTCCCTCTCAATGGGCAAATGTCTGAGCTTAAATTCTCGGGAGGAAACTTTTTATGTCCCTCCCAAACACGATAGATCACGCTTAATAAGAACACGATCGGAAAGATCTCTCCGACTAAACGAGTACAACCTATTCAGGGAGCCGAGGCTGATTTAGGACTAGCTGACGAAGGTCAAATCAATCTGGAAGCAGAACGGCGCTCTGTGTGCGCCATAACTCAGCGTAATTGCCAGCCTGTGGGAAAGACACAGCACGCGAGGGGAGGGAGAGCGTAAAAAGCCTGCCGTAACTTTCGCCCGTTTCCGAGGCTTTCGCGGAATTCTCCGCGGCCAGCGTCCCGTGCTAAAGCCGCATATACGTCGTAAATACGCGCTTGCTTGCTGTCGGTATTCTGTGTTCGTTGTAAATCCTATGCATATTCATTAGACTACATTTATACTGCCGTTTAAATTCATTAGACACCGTAAATGAAAATTATTCAATTTTGCAATCCAATAACATTCACGTCAGTTTAAAAAAAGATTAATACGCCACAGATATTGGGCGTTTTACACTTTCAAACTCATACATAATGTTTAGAAAAACATGTTTCGTTAAACGCGAACACTAAAAGGGGTTGTTTACTGTTCATACGGAGGCCCATTTTCAACGCTTGTAACTCCTGAATCACCTGCATGTCGGCAAAGGTGTACAATGCTCCCTTGTTTGAGTATTTACACAATATTTATACTTTATCGTATCAGGTGCAATGTGTTCTTTTCCTGATCTGTGCACTAAGAGCGTGAAAGTGTGTAAGGTTTGGTACTAATGTAGCACTCTATCCATAATTTTTATGGTATTCTGCGCAGTTTTTCAGTGGAATAGTTTCATAATCAAGAATAAAAGGCTGGTCCCGGCGGATGTTCGAGTCCCCCCTCGGGTGTAGGTGTGTGGGTTTGTCCTTAGAATAGTTTAAGCTAAGTAGTGTGTAATCTTAGGGACTGATGACCTTAGCAGTTAAGTCCCATAAGATTTCACACACATGTGAACCCAAGAATAAAATAGTCGTTCCATGAAATTCCTTACGAACTGCCGGTTATGTGCAACTTGCTGCCACGATGTTTCAGTGTAGAATCTTCTGGCCATCTTCAGGTGAATACAGGCCTTCTTCCCTCTCGCTCCCCACGGCACCCCCTTTCCCCTCCCCTTCTTCCCATAGAGCAGTTTTTCCTCCTTGCTTCCCACCCCCCCCCCCCTCCACACAGTCTTTGCACTCCCTTGGCTGTTTTCCTCTCCTGTCCTTCTCTCTCCAACCACCTTTGGCGCGCACGCCACCCCACACCCCCTTCTCTCCCCCCATGTAGCACTGCTCCTGCCCCCCCTTTCTTCCCTTCTCCCTCGTATCTCTCTACCTCTGGCAGATCCTTCCAGTCTGTTAGTCATCAGTGTGTTGTGTCAGTGTTGTGTTTGATGGCATTCTACAGTGACGTCAAGTACTGTGTTTTTAATCTTGTGCTTGACTTGTACATAATTTTGCTGTCCATGATTGTTCTGTGGTACGCCGCCCATCAAATGGCTGTTTTAATCATTCTGAAACTTTTATGCTCCGGCTGTTCTTTGCCTTGTGTTCTTTTAATTCTTACAGTGTGTTTTTTTTGTGTAAAATACTTTTTTAGATTTTTATCTCCATTTTTATAGTCATCACCTTTTGTATGCTCTCTTCCATTATGTTCTCTCGTTTTATATCTTTGATCCACTTTGTTTTCTCCTTTATGTTGTTTTTTAATGTCCTCCTGTTACATACCTAATGTCTCTCGGTTGAAGAGCAGCGTCTTTGCTGCTGCCAGTCCGCCCTGGACGGGGAGCTGAAATACAATAAAGGAAAAAAAAAACTGCCACAACGCTTCACTGGAATGGACTGCAGCAGTTCGGCTGAAAGTAAAGCACCAATAGTGATGCATTAGAGACATCTCTTTAACGGTAAAGGGAACTTCCATCACACCGTGAGGGACAGTTGCGATCAATGTTAGGGTCGGCATCATTACATTATGTACAGAAGCATTGTCAACTAGCGACGTTACTCGACGTTTGCACTGGAGTCAAAGTGATATGGCGCGGACATGCAATCGCTTCCAAGTGACAGGTAGTGTTGGGGACTTACACCACATGGGCTGTAAGTGTTTAGCAGCTGCACAGCATGATAGATATCTACGACTTTTGAATCAATGGAATCTCGGACCGAGTGCTCCAGAACTAAATTCAGCGTCGAAGAGGCTGTATCGGATAAAACTGTCCCTATCCGATGACTGTGGTAGGCACCACATGGTGCACCATAAAACTAGGGACTCTTACAGATGAGCTGGAGATCGTCCTGATTGGACGCTCCAGGATTGGCTTCAAGTGTTGTTTACGGACGACACTTGGATCTGTTTGGACCCTGATAATCGCAAACAACATCTTTGGAGACATTCTGATAACGTCGAAAGCCTCCAACACATGTGCAACAAAGTGGTAGTGAAGTGATGTTCTTGGGTGGCATTATATGGGGCTACCGTTCACCCCTCGAGATTTTTAAAGAGAATTTCATTGCTCTGCGATAGAGTTGCTCTACGATGGAGTAGCCTGCCTGTTCCCACGGCATTATCCCAATGTAACATGTGTGAGATCAGCTGAACTGAGCTGCTTTTGGACGTTGATAAAGATCACGTACTCTGCGCCACTTAACCAGAATCCCCAGTGATGAATGAGACAATTCGAAGCAGAGCTGGCTTCATAATCTCATCGATGGTATTTCGCGATAGATTCAGCCTGCATCCGAGCCAGCGAGTGTTCTACCACGAACTGACTTTGCTCAGGAGTGCTGTGAAAAATTCTCCACGGAAACACTCTTTTATTGTCACGCAAATGTTTGTTTTAGTGATCTGGAAACATTGCAAATGAACATAAACGCTTGCCTCAGAACCAACATCTGTTTTCTGTTCCATGCATTTCGATACAAAAGGACGTTGCAAACTTTTGCCAATGTGTGTACTGTAATTGCAACTCATACTCATTTTAAACGTGTTTTATAGCTTGACTACATATTTGTAATTTAAATTATGTCTGTCTTTTTATAAATGTAAGTGGAAGTGAGAAATAGAGTAATAATAAAATAAAACTCAGATCTCAAGGCAACGACCCCCACACTAGCGCAGCCTGTCTGCTAGAACTTATATCTTTGTAAAAATTTGAACCAGTTGCTAGTTGACATCCAGATTGGGAATATACAGGTATATTAATATTGACATTGAGCCTTGTTCCACATGTTAAAAGTCTCTTGGTGAGTGAACTTTTTAAAATAATTCTTGACCTTTCAAAATTTTTAGAGCTTGATGTTGGTAACAAATGTCTGGTCTTTGCGTTCCTTTCATCTTAACTACAGATATCTGATAGCGGCAGATGCCGAAAAGTCGTAATAAATAAAAACATTTCCTTTGACGATCTATTCGTAGCAGTTTTACTTTGAGAGACTGTAGGGGTGAAACGTACCTTGCAACGTTCACATCTCAACTGCAGAAAACACCTTATGATGCGTGGCGGAGGGTACGACCATCATTTCCCATCTTCTCTGTTGAGTTCCTTGTTGCTTGGGAAGACTAGGTGCAAATAAGCTCCCATATTAGCTGTGATTTCTTTGATTTTCTCTTTGTAGTTATTTTGTGAGACATATATGAGAGGAACGTACGCTTTCCAAATTTCAACAGCAACTTGCTCCGCGACGTAAATCACTTGTCTTACAGCGACTAGCGTTGGAGTCTGTTGAACGTCTCCGTAACGCTCTCGTGCAACTCTGATACAAAACGTGCCGCTCTTCTTTGGGTCTTCTCTATCTCTTCTGTCAGCCGTACTTGGTAAGTATCAAAGTACCAGAGGCTGAAGAACAGTACACAAGAACCGGTCGAACAAGAATATTGCAGGCAACTTATTTTGTGTATCTATCTCATTCTCTTGGGATTGATGCACTGAATCTCTGAATGGCGTCTGTTTTTCCGACGATTAGTTTTATATGGTCACTCCAATTCACAACTCTCCGGACGTTTACTCCCAGTGATTTCATAATTGACACTGTTCACAGTCAGTTTTCAGTAGCAATGTAATAGAACAGTAATATACAGGGCTATTACAAATGATTGAAGCGATTTCATAAATTCATATGGTCACGACACAATACAGATACGTAGAAAAACTCATAAAGTTTTGTTCGGCTGAAGCCGCACTTCAGGTTTCTGCCGTCAGAGCGCTCGAGAGCGCAGTGAGACAAAATGGCGACAGGAGCCGAGAAAGTGTATGTCGTGCTTGAAATGCACTCACATCAGTCAGTCATAACAGTGCAACGACACTGCAGGACGAAGTTCAACAAAGATCCACCAACTGCCAACTCCATTCAGCGATGGTATGCGCAGTTTAAAGCTTCTGGATTCCTCTGTAAGGGGAAATCAACGGGTCGGCCTGCAGTGAGCGAAGAAACGGTTGAACGCGTGCGGGTAAGTTTCACGCGTAGCCCGCGGAAGTCGACGAATAAAGCAAGCAGGGAGCTAAACGTACCACAGCCGACGGTTTGGAAAATCTTACGGAAAAGGCTAAAGCAGAAGCCTTACCGTTTGCAATTGCTACAAGCCCTGACACCCGATGACAAAGTCAAACGCTTTGAATTTTCGGCGCGGTTGCAACAGCTCATGGAAGAGGATGCGTTCAGTGCGAAACTTGTTTTCAGTGATGAAGCAATATTTTTTCTTAATGGTGAAGTGAACAGACACAATGTGCGAATCTGGGCAGTAGAGAATCCTCACGCATTCGTGCAGAAAATTCGCAATTCACCAAAAGTTAACGTGTTTTGTGCAATCTCACGGTTTAAAGTTTACGGCCCCTTTTTCTTCTGCGAAAAAAACTTTACAGGACACGTGTATCTGGACATGCTGGAAAATTGGTTCATGCCACAACTGGAGACCAACAGCGCCGACTTCATCTTTAACGGGATGGTGCTCCACCGCACTTCCATCATGATGTTCGGCATTTCTTAAACAGGAGATTGGAAAACCGATGAATCGGTCGTGGTGGAGATCACGATCAGCAATTCATGTCATGGCCTCCACGCTCTCCCGACTTAACCCCATGCGATTTCTTTCTGTGGGGTTATGTGAAAGATTCAGTGTTTAAACCTCCTCTACCAAGAAACGTGCCAGAACTGCTTTCGAACTCATTGACGGGGACATGCTGCGCCGAGTGTGGGAGGAACTTGATTATCGGCTTGATGTCTGCCGAATCACTAAAGGGGCACATATCGAACATTTGTGAATGCCTAAAAAAACTTTTTGAGTTTTTGTATGTGTGTGCAAAGCATTGTGAAAATATCTCAAATAATAAAGTTATTGTAGAGCTGTGAAATCGCTTCAATCATTTGTAATAACCTTGTACTTAAGCGCAATATATACCATTTACGTACGTAAAAAGTTAACTGCCTGTCTTTGCATCGATCAAAGATCCCATGCAGGTCTTCTTGTACTTCGCTGCAGCCTTATTGCGTTTCCACCTTCCTGTGGACGACAGCATTATCTCTGAATGTCTCCTAGAATTTGAAACATTATCCACTGGGTCATTTATATTTATTGTAAACCTTAATGGCCGTGTAACAGTCTCTTCGGGTACTCCGGAAATTATCTTAGCATCTGTCAATTCCGTACCGTCAAGAACAACGTATTGAGTTCTGTCTCCTAGAAGTCGTGATTCCATTGATGCAGTGAACTTGTATTTCGTTCACTCAACAATAGTGCGGAACGGAATCTAACATCTCTGGAAATCACGGAAACCGACATCAACCATAGTGAGTTTATCTGCTGCGCTCTGGATACCATGGACGAATAAGAGCGTTGTGTTTCACAGGATTTCCATTTACGCAACCCATGATGGTTTTTGTAGGGGAGATTTCTCTTCTCCAGAATCGTTAGGATGCGTGAGCATTTCGGCCGCTCTCAGAGACTCCGTCACACCCGCGAGGTTACCAGTTGCGGCCGCAGACGGAGTAAACGCACACTTGCCGACGCGAGGCCACAGAGCACACAAGTAAATGCTCTGCATGCGGAGAGCGAGACAAACTACAGCTAGGATGACTCCGCAGATGTAGATAGAAATGTTCAACTGTCGATCCTGTAAGTAGGCTGTTTAGGTTTTTATATTGGTAACGCCACGTGGCGCTCTATACGAAAAACGCTGACTGTGCTGTGTGAGGTCTGTGGCTGGTTTGCATTGTTGGAATTTTTGCTGTTGTAGTGTTCGGCAGTTGGATGTGAACAGCATGTAGCGTTGCGCAGTTGGAGGTGAGCCGCCAGCAGTGGCGGATGTGGGGAGAGAGATGGCAGAATTTTGAGAATGGACCCATCTGGACGTGTCTCCGTAAGAAAGAGTAAATTTGTAATACTGGATATCATGAACTGATATATATGATGACTTTTGAATATTATTAAGGTAAATACATTGTTCTCTATCAAAATCTTTCATTTGCTAACTATGCCTATCAGTAGTTAGTACCTTCAGTAGTCAGAATCTTTTATTTAGCTGGCAGTATTGGCACTTGCTGTATTGCAGTAGTTCGAGTAACGTAGATTATTGTGAGGTAAGTGATTTATGAAAGGTATAGGTTATTGTTAGTCAGGGCCATTCTTTTGTAGGGATTATTGAAAGTCATATTGCGTTGTGCTAAAAATATTGTATGTCAGTTTAGTGTTGAGCAGATTAAGTAAAGAGGGAAATGTCTGAGTACGTTCAGTTCTTCTCAGCTGTCTGAAAATCAAATAACGTAAGAGGTTTATCAGCACAGTAATTCATCAACTTTTCAAAGGGGATGTTTCATATGGCGACCCTGCCACGATAATGAACTGGAATCTTCTTTTTCTTGTAGTTTGTGTAATTAGTGTAGCTATTGTTTATTGGTCGAGTGTAGTTGTAGAGAAAATTTCCTTTGTAGTTGTAGTTCTTCATTGTTGTACAGTAAAACAGTTGTGGCATGCATGTAGATTTGCACCAAGCATTTCGCAGCTGCACTTGCAATTAACTAGATATTATTTTCAGTGTTATGTTAATGTGTTTTCTTATTTTTGCTCTTCAAATTGTGCTTTTCTTGTTATCGCGTGAAATACATAATAATTATGGTGTGTGAAAAACGTAAGACTAGGCTCCAAAGTAAATTGAGAAATGATAGTGATGACGAGCGTAGCTTATCAGCACCACCACGTAATTAATTAACAGACATTCAAAGTAGTAATTTGGTAATTGTGCACAGGGAAATGGAGCAGGCAGCAATTAATGGTGTAGACAGTGAAACAATTAGTGAACAGGGAAGCATTATCGATCGATCGGTGGGCAACAGCTTATCTCAGGAATCCGAAATGACAGGACACAATCTTGCAAATACTGTAGATTCAGGTTTTGCGTCCTCACCGTTTCCTCTCAAATAAGTCAAGACACATTTTCTGCTTCTCAAAATGAGAATATTGCCGGTTCAAATGCACTGCCGACTAGCACTGAGGAACATGTTTCAGACACCAGTCCATTGTTATTACAGTTAATGCAACAAATGGGACAAAGGCTACAAAAGTTAGACACAACGCTAGAACAAAATCAGAAACAAATGGGACAAAAGCTTCAAACGTTAGACACAATGGAACAACACCACGGACAAACACAGCAACAGTAAGACGCAATGGAACGAAAGCCAAAACAGACACAGCAACAAATGGAACAAAATCAGAAACAAATTAAACAAACCCTTCAACCAACACCTGAAGATTTAACTACTGAGTTACGTAACATCGAAGCGAAATGTCAAAAAGTCTGTAATGACGTGAAAACGCAAATTTGTGAGCATTTTCAACCTATTTTTTCGCGGCATGAAAATGCATTACAGAATCACGAAGCAGACATAAAAGACATGCAATATATTGTTCATGAAAATCACGAGACCTTGCGGGCTAAAATTGACTTAGTTGCATCTACCGATTCGGTTACGCAACTTGCAATAACTCATTAAAACTTAGGGGAAATTAGTTCATTATCAGAGAAAGTAGTCGACCTTCTGGATCAGCTAAATAATTTATCTACGAAGGTAGACGATAATCTGAATGACACAAGACTGGTAGTCTTTAATGACACAGAAGAGTACGAACAAATTAGGAAATTCAAACAAAATCAAAATCAAATCAATACACAGTACAAAAGAGAAATCCGGGAAGTACAAGATCAATTGACGCAGGTAATACAAGAATTACATATTTCAGAGGAGACTCGCGCTCCAACACGGGAAGAGGGACTTAGAAATACGGAAAAGCCACAAAATAATAACACAGGGCATTGCGGAAATTATGAAAGAAATTGGAAAGGTGCACCGAATTTTGAGATGGCACCGCCGACACGACGTAACAATGACCGATATGTGACTCGCCGACACGATAACTTTGACTATAAGCTGTTCATTACTACACATAAATTCAAAACATTTAAGAACTCTGGCAACGACATTCATCCACAAGCTTGGCTTCATCAATTCTCTCATTGTTTTCCTCCAAACTGGTCATTAGAGCACAGATTAGAATTTATGTGTGGCTACTCATAGAACGAACCAGCTGTAAGAATGCGATCGGTCATTCATGATTGTCACAGTGAAGGAGAATTTTATCATGCCCTCCTCTCAGCATATTTGTCTCAAGCTACTCAAGATTGCGTAAAACATAGCATCATAATGATGAAACACTTTGAACAATCTAAATTTTCCAGTCTTGTGAAATATTTTGAAGACATGATGCACAAGAATCAGTACCTGTCAAACCCATACAGCCCCATAGAACTCATCCGCATTTGCTTACACAAATTGCCTGAACATTTAAGACATATTATTTTGGCAGGACGTTGCAAAGACAACATTGAAGCTTTTTAGGGACTCTTACAAGAATTAGAAATTGACACTGACAATCGCGGGACAGGAAAATGGGAACACAACAATTACAGGTCACATGCGTCACAATTCCGGGATGACAGTAATAATAACTGGACACGACAAGGCTATTCTTACAATGCAAATCGTGACCAAAACAGACACCACACGTAAGACAACCGTTGGCAAAGTAAAAATAATTACAGAGAAAGATCACATTTCTGTAGTAGTGAATATGACAGAGACAATCAGAGAAACAGACAATATGGGAACCAAAATAATTATTATCAAGGGAGACAGAATAACTTCAGACGCAATGGTCCACCGCACAGTTATGACTCATGGAGAAATTCTCCACCACGTGAACCACCAGAAAAAAATTACAGAAGCTACCGACATGACGACAGACTATATAGTCTTAACAACAGACCAGAATTTATCCAAAATTGGCGTGGTTCAAACAGGGCAGGGGCCTCTCGACAAGGTGAATTCGTAGAAGTTAGATCTCCAAATCCCAGCAACGACGCGTGACAACAAAGGTAACAGACAATGACCCGCACCGAAGGCGGTCACGTGCACTGGCTGGCCTTGAGAAAAATAACATAAGCTAACCTTGAGGAAAATTCCAGTATTCTTTACCGACGTATACCGCATGATAATTGTGTTCAAGTTGAAACTCTGAGTACTAGGAAGAATAAAGGTTTACGCTACATTTCACATGTAAAACGATTTCTTGAGAGATAATCTGCTTTTTAACTTAGTCTTTGCCATAAAATTTTTCACTTCACGTTACTAGTACGCTTTGTCACATTTAGAAAGTGTTAACACGCAACAGTTTTAAAGTTAACTATCCAGTCAAGAACCTAGGGAACTTATTTATACAGTGATTACGAATGCATTGTTATAGTGAATAGACGACACAGTTATTGTGTGTACATTCTTCCTTGTTTGTTGCACGATTACGTAACGGCTATAAGGCTTACATACATAGAACATATACCGGTACTGCTAATGAGATTTTAATACAACATTTTCGTTTACTTGAAAATACATTCTGCATTTAAAGTATTTCTGAGAGATACCAGATGACACAGTGGTTACTTTATTTGACAGCTACAAGATTATATCACGACGCTACTGATGAGTGACACAATTTATATTATTGCTTTTGCGCTGTATCTGTTTTATATCTGCACAGTTTTTCTGTTTTACTCTGGAAAGTAAAACATGTTTTAGTAGTAACTTTGTGGTATAGCTACAATGAGACAGCCTTTTCCATAGCACAACAATAAGTTACAGTACAGTATTTTCTTCATCATGGCAATAAACGTAATAACTACAGTATCCATACGCAAAGCATTTCACTTTTGTTTATGATGAGATAAGTACACTGACTTCTGCAGAACTTTGCTTACGGAGAACGATAACTACGACACTTCCACAGAAGTATCTTACAGCAAGATGCACAATTAGCACTACAAGATACGCATTTGAGTGATTAATTTTTGTACTTAAAACATTTATTCTTAAAGATTTTTGAATGACAAAGATACAAAGAAAGTTTTCGGTGATACATTTCATTCGATTGCTGTAATCTGTGACATCTGAGGGTACAATTACATTAGTCCTCAGGGGGTACACGCCTACTTCGTCTGATATTTACTGAAATGCCAACTTAAATGAAAGAAACATTTTACGTCTATTGTCTTGGTAGTTCAGAGATTTCTTCACTGCCTTAGGAGCTGCCATATTGCTAGTCAATGACATTTCATGCCTTGCTTTATGTATACATTTGCCTATTTTGTTTAATATCTAGTTTCTAGTTGAACTGCAGCATTGGTTAAAATAAAATTTTATAGATGTACTAATATAGATATTTTATGCCTACAAATCCATTAAATAATAATTATATGATCTACTTTCTTAAAAAAAAGGGAGGAACACAAATAGACATTTCCCTTCACAGGGATTGCATACATTATTTTTCAACTATTTGGTAACATGTTTGTCAGAGTATGTTTTTGTGATGCATCACTCTAGTGTTAAGATCTGACATAGGTATTAGGCATTTCCTATCTTTACTGTAATATTTTTCTGCTTGAGCTTTGTCGTGTTTCGGTATAAATTATTGCATTTGCTGCTGCTGTTTGTCAGCCATTGTCCTACTGAATTTTGCCTTGCATTAAGCCAGTTTTACTACTGATTTATTTTTAATTTTGCTGCACATTGGCTCATATTAGTTGTAATGTTGCATTTGCTTTGCTAATTTATATTTATTGCTGCGAGCTTTGCCAATTTGCATTTTTTGTCATTGCTGTTTGTGTTAATTGTTTTATGCTACTGCATTGCCTCGTCCCTTACTTTATGCATCTGAGCTCAGTAGATTTAAGTTAGCTTAAGAGGGGGTACTATATAAGAAACTAACTATAAAGAATAGGGAAAGAATGCATTTAGAAGTTATATGAAAAAGATTTGGGCAAGAATTAGTATTGTACAATGAGAAATATTTATTTTGAAGGAGGATATGAACAAAACAGTAGGGTTTAGGGACAAACGGCTTAGACAGGTTTTTTTTTTCAGGAGCAAATGTTGAAATAAGAGGAAAAATCTATGGAAGGAAGTTTCAGGTTGGACTGCAGTACCAGACTTCTCACTGAAAACAAACCCTGTCCTTTCCTTTTGTGTTATTCCGCTATGTGTTTGTGTACCCTTCTGTATTTGTGTTCTTCCTGTCTTTATGTGTTTATCTTATAATACTTATGTTGTAGAATTTTTCTAATACTCAGCTACATTCACTATGATGAGGAATACTGTTATCCTCAAACATAATTTGCATTTGAAACATGTTATTTACTTTGTAAAGATGTTAAGACATTATTTATTCTGTTCTGTTTTAATGCTCATGTGTGAAGTTAATGTTTAGAAAGCTCTTCTCATTTTTTATTTATTTAGTTATGTCATAATTCCTGTAACACTGATGTATATGTTCATTTCTATTCTTCGAGTAACGAAAATTTTGGTGAGGTAAATGATTCATGAAAAGTAGAGGTTATTGTTAGTCAGGGCCATTCTTTTGCAGGGATTATTGAAAGTCAGATTGCGTTGCGCTAAAAATATTGTGTGTCAGTTTAGTGTTGATCAGAATAAATAAAGAGGGAAATGTCTGAGTACGTTCAGTTCTTCTCAGCTGTTTGAAAATCAAATAACGTAAGAGGTTTATCAGCACAGTAATTCATTAATTTTTCAAAGGGGATGTTTCAGTCCGTATGAAGCCATGGACAGCCATACGTATCAAGTCAGTCTAAACAAGGGTCTCACAGATCGTGAGACAGGGCTAAAACTTCTCACTAGTCTAAAAATCAGTAACTCACTCTCAGAAAGATGCGACGATTTTAATCGAAGATGTTGACTTACGTAGCTGCGGGGTCAGTGCTGCAGATTGCTAACCGATGGATCGCGGTTTAGATTCCTACCCGGGTCGGAGAATTTCTCCACTCGAGGACTGGGCATTGTGTTCTCCTTACATTCGTATCTTCATTACTGACACGAAAGTCGACACAAAAACACTGTCGTATCGTCTTTCCACCATAGAGGCGGCTTCAAGGGCACGAATCGAAAGTCGCTTAAAATAATAAGAAGTAAAAACAAAACAACAAGATCCAGCCACTGGATTAGAATATGCACACCGCTTACTGTACACACTCAGCCTCTAACTGGCTCATAGGAACTTCAGGTGACACTCTTCACAAGAAAAAACGGGAATAGAGTTCAACGTCAATAGTACAAAAGATACGAAGGAATTTCCCCGAAAATAATCAGATTTTATTTGCTTCAATTAAAAATGCTTCACTGAACACAATCTCAAGCTACCTAATGGCTCCACACCCTGGTACAAGACGCCTCTCTCTATCAAGAACTTAAATGCTTCCTAGCAGGTAAGGGTCGTCTAGAAAACCAGAAAAGGATTAAACAGAATTAGATGCCCGCCGCACGGGAATGCATTTCCGATTCTTGTAGTCATCCAACATTTAAAAAGCAGCTTTCTTCACTGGGAAGGATCACTAACCCCTATTACAATGAGATTCTTTGAAAGACTATCTCCACCCTATATGGTCCAAGATCGGTGGCAGCGATGGAGATTAGTGTTTACCGTCCCACTGACAACGAGGTTACTAGAGACAGAGCACAGGTTGGGATTAGGGGAGGACAGAGAAAGAAATCGGCTGTGCCCTATCAAAGGAACCATCCCAGCATTCGCCATGAGCGACTTACGGAAATCTCGTAAAAGCCAAATCTGGATATGTGGACGCGGATTTTAACCGTCATCCTCCCGAATGCGAGTCCAGTGTACTAACCACTGCGTTACCTCGCTCGGTCTCAAGATTCGTCACATCAACCCCATGACGTATGTTGACCGACTCTTCGAATTTGACAAACTCCAAACTGTTCGATGAAAGTTTATAAAATTTAGTTCTTACTGGCAATCACAATCGGAAGCAGAATGCTGGCGTTTCAATTGGCCACTTCCTGCTCCAGTTAAAGGTCTCTTCTTTGAAATCCTAGTTCTTGTCAGGGTATGACAAGCTAATTGGTGATGGGCTATGTAAAACAGCTGTTGACCTGGATTACTCGCCCTTCAGTCAGCTCTGTAGGCCTCCGTCTCACCCCACTTAGGAGGGTTAGGGAAAGACCGTCGCATACCCAGTCTGCAGAAAGCCTCCTTCCATAGGAGACAGGAAATCCGTCGTGGCGGATGCACTAACCACGGGACGGGCTCATAACCGCGTCTAGGAAATGGTACTCGTATGTTACTTGTGGAACTTCCCTTTAACCATTACTTGCTATTGAGATTTCTTTCATTTGATTAAATAATGAGGCTGAGCACAGGAAGTATAAGTGAAGGGTAACACTGCGGCTACAACTGACCTGCACATGTTCAAAAATGAAACGAAAATTGTAATCATTATAAGTACAAATGTGAATAAGCATTGCAATAAAATCTATTATTATAATAGAACGAGAACATTGTAGGATTCTTCTTATAAGTCCAAAGCGGACACCTTCTTGCATCATTGTATTCACATAAGGGTAGGCAACATTATCTGTTCATGGACCATATTTATGGAATATAACCTAAGAAACAATACACATAAGGAAAGCAGATCTTAGTGTCTTTGTTTGTGACGTCGACGACTCGTTTCTCTCGATCAAAGCAAGAACTCATACAAGTCTCGAAGTACCTGGAAGCTTGAAGCTTCCCAGTTGAATTGAACAGAAAGTGGAGTTAAATTTGCTGTTGGCGTAATTGCTAACCGCTGCTGCATCTGCTGCGGTGGACCTAAGTTTGAAAAGTTCGTATTCTGGTATTGGAAGAAATGTACTGGAGCTATGGCAAAGGAATCAGTGAAGATACAATGACATGAAATTTAGTGTTTTCTTATTCGCAGTAAAGTCACCAAACACACGAAAAACATCTTCCTAAAGTAACAACACCTTCTCCACCTTGCTCCACAGCTGACACTACACACGATGTGCCTGCCGCAGAGTATAGGGTGATTCATCACTGCTGTTGATTCGTTTCCAGTCATCTACCATCCAATGGCACCGCTCCTTACAACACCTCAAGTGTAACTTAGCACTGACGACATAAATCTGTGGCTTATGAGGAGCTACTTGGAAATCGTACCCAATTCTTTGTAACTCCCTCTGCACAGTAATTCTGCTGGCTGCAATGCTGGTACCGCTTTGGAACTCACGAGTGATTGCTTCTCTGTATTTTGTGAGATTTTTTACAACCATCTTCCGCAGTGCTCGGCGCTCCCTCTCCGTCAGTACATGAGGCCTGCCTGGTTTAGCTGCGGCTGTTCTTTAGGGTTTCCACTTCGCAGTCTCATCACTGTCGTCGGCCGCGGCAGCTTTAGAATGCATCCGATGTTCCTGCTGGATTTGTTACGTGATGTCGAATGACTAGTGCACATTCCAAGTCACCGAGCTCTCCTGTGCGACCTGTTCTGCTGTTACTGCTACCAATATAACACACTCCGGCTCCTTTTATACTCTCAGGTCTGCTTCTTGTGAAAATCGGAGGTCAGTGCCGCATTCCATAAGGCAGTCCAGATACTTTTGATCGGATAGTGTACCTGGATTCCGAGAGCTAAGAAAGGACCGGGAACACCACCTAATGGTTGGTGAACGGAAATGGAAATCAAGCTAGAGCAACATAGTTGAACTGACAAACTATAACCGTCCTTCCCCTCTTTTTGAAATTAACAACGATTAACAGCTGATGACATTGCTAAAGAATCGGTAGTATAACGGTTTTAAAAGCAACTGCCTTTGCAAATGGAAATCACTTCCTTAGGAAAAAAGATAAGGCTAGCGTTTAATTCCCGTTGTCGACGACAATTGGTACACAAGCTCACAAGAAGAAAGAAATCGACAGAGTCCTTTTAAGAGGAATCACACCGGAATTACACTGAACGGTCAAGTTACATCACGGACACCTCAGATTTGGTGGCTGGAGGAGAGTTTGATTCGCGCCTTCCCGCATATGAGCCTAATGTCTTAACCATGTCTTAATGTCTTAGCCCGTGCACTTTCTTCGGGTGATTCCAACGCGTCTCATTCCTGTATCTGATTTCCCCAAAATTCGGTTTACCTAAAGTTCTATGCTACATTCCCCATAATGAGAATTCTGATCCACCTATTATGCAAACAACAAAACTATTTATTGCCGAAACATGCTTCGACACACCAGTGCAAATACAACATGTCTTAAGTAATAATTATAGCTTGGGCTTCGTGGAAGACCTAGCCATTTTTCCCAAATGGCTCCAAGCACTATGGGACTTAACATCTGAGGTCATCAGTCCCCTAGACTTAGAACTACTTAAACCTAACTAACTTAAGGACATCACACACAGCCATGCCCTAGGCAGGATTCGAACCTGCGACCGTAGCAACAGCGCGGTTCCGGACTGAAGCGCCTAGAACCGCTCTGTCACAGCGGTCGGCCCATTTTTCCCGACAATACTCTCTAAACAGTCATAAGGGTTGATCGATTGACAAATATAATTGAAAACGTAGGTCTCCTTTGAGAAGACAAAATACGTGAGCGACATCAACGATGAAGAAAGAATGCGTCATTATAAATCAAATTTAGATTATTAGTGTGAAGAAATTAAGATACCTCAGTGATGTAATCCAACAGAAAGGTTCAGAACTGAAAGCAATCAATCTTAAATCTGCAAATCGGATGGAGTATATCACCTCACGAAAAACATATGTTACGAAGTCGCTGAGCACTGGGGATAAGTTAAGACTCTTCAGTATGGGTGCCGAACCAGAAGGATTATATGCTTCGTATACTTTAACTGTAAACAGAGGCGGACCAATCGATGTATTAATCAAAACCGAAGGCAGCGTATGAAGGAAATTTTAGGTAACAGATTGAATAATGGGTACTTTATGTTTGAGTCCGTATGAGGAAATGTACTGAAAGATATAACCAGTAACACCATCAATTAAAGCGAAAAAGTTGTTATGCCATGTGCACATCATCAGAACGTCCGATTATCGAGTAAATTTCATAAGACCATAGGCAAAAAGAATGAGATAGTTGTATGGTTATGTTAAAGATATTAAAGAAATCGTTATCCCAGACGACAAACTCATGAATAGTACTTAATTTAGTCAAACAAGCTTAATTTTGACTAAAACTAGAGGGACTGGAAGCTCAGAGAAGAACTCAAAAGACGAAGAGGGCCTCCATCAGAAGACTGTAAGAAAGTATGAAGTGATGGGCTCACTAGACACAGGCAGAACAAATAAAAGTTGGAAGACGAACAATAGCTAAGAAAGGACATTGATATTTCTTGTTAATTCAGAGTCCATGTTGACTCAGTTTAAATGGATTAAAAAAGCTACTGGAACTAAAATTTGGCATGAAATGTTTTATAACTGCTGTGATCTTAAACTTATTCCCTTTAATTTTAAGTTCTATTGGACGTTCTTTACATCATGACATAGTTCTTCATACTTTTCTCGTGGTTCTTGTCCTTACGTGCATGCTCCTCTCTTGCACTATTAAACAAAAAAATACGGTACATATTTTAAATGAACAAAATTCTTGAGTTAAAAGGACGATCATCACGGAACTCAATGATTATTTGAAATACAGGTTAATATATTTTTTTTCGGCTTAATTTCCGTTGAAGTTATTATTTAACAAATGTTACATTTTGCAGGCCTGAATAAAAGTTCTCTCTGAGGCTGGCACAAATGTGTCGACATATGTTTGGGCAATAAAAAGGTTAATCGTTTTTTTTATAACAGGCGGATTCGAATTCCTATAATTTAGTCTGCATATAAGTCTTCTGGAAAGCGAAATTATGATAAATTTCTCCATGCGGGTGTCCCTAGATAATTAATCATTGTAAATGTTTCTTGAGATAGGTCGGCAATACTGTAGACAACCAACTGCGTGTCTTTTGAATACATTAAGCAGCAGTTCTTTTCGTTATTGACTAATGTCGTCCCTGAATATTTCCATTCGTTTATCTGAATGAAGTATGTTGAACTTACGAACTGCTTTCACATTTCGTTCACTCTATGCTACTGTGAAGTTGATTAGCCCTGACGACAATTTCAGTATCCTACAGACACAGTTCTGTGGCAGAACGGATAACAGATCGGTCACAGTGCGCGAGTGAAACGGCGCGGCAAAAGGAAATTTAATCCAAAGCGGAAGTACACATGGCAGTACGAGTCTTATGGGCAACACATCTAAATTGCACATAGATTCACCAAATTCAAAGTCGCTTCCAGGCATAGTGAAATTTGCTCAAGGCCTGAGTGATACTTATCGGGAAGAACAGAACTTGCCCAATGCGATTTCCATTTTTTCGGCAAGCTGAAAGAACATCTTTGGTTGGAGGGGGGGGGGGGGGGGAGAAAGAAGATTTTTCAACGACGAGGACGTCCACACAGCGGTTCTCGAATGGATCCGTGACGAACGGCGGATTTCTATCGTCGAGGAATTGGACGATTGGTAGAATGTTCCGACTGTTAGTTGCAGAGACTTGGCGGTTATGTATCATGTGCTTGTGTCACTTTAAACTGTAGAGTATTCAATAAGGGTTACTTGGCCTGCGGTGATGATATATAACTTACTTTCTGAATCTGCCCCATAACAGGCTTGGTGTCCCAAGTCGCCTTAAAGTATCTGAACTCGGTCTCTTTTAAAGAGTTATCAACACTGGTATTAGAAAATGGTTCTTTGCCACTTCTAATTGCAACGTCAGAATACATTCAGAACTCTGCAAAATCGTCTCACTGGGACCCACCTCCTAAACAGAAAAATAGCTCATAGAACAAGAAAAATCTGTATTGCCATATAAATATTTCTCAAAATGTGCTATAGTCCACGAGCTGAATCAAATACTGCAGAAGGAGTTAGAAGTTGCGAGTGGGAATGCTATATTTAGCAGTGAGCGTAAGGTGTCGGCACTTAAGGTCACAATGCTTCTACACTTTATCTGCCTTTCTCTGTGGAGTGGGGGATCACGAGACGACAGGTAGTAGCTGCTACCTCATCAGTAACTGAGTTGCTGACCGCAAGGCATTAAAAAATAATCTGCTTTAACAGGAAAGAGCGTGAGTGTAAAGTAACTCCCCTACGTAACTACACACACATTAGCCCTGTGATTATTATATCCATGTATACTATTTGAAGGAATCCCCAATTTTTTACATTCTTTTGTGTTTCCACAAAATAATGTTTCTACATGAATTGCCGATGCTGAGGTTCACTTAATGTATGAAAATTTCAAATCTTTGCACAAATATAGCTACACAATAATCTTGACTTTTGCTTTTACTATCAAGACAGTTTTTGTATGTTTTTATTTATCCATTACTGGATTGATACATATTTAATGTTGCTTTTACGGACAGCTTGTCACTTGCAACAATAAGATAATACCAGGGGAATAGGTACATATGAGCGAAACGTTTGTCTGTATTTCGGAAGTTTTGCACGCAAACTTTCGTCAGTAGATAAAGTTTCCGATGTTACCACATTCTTATGTGACGTACACGTATCTATTCACGTGAGTAGCATACCCAAATGAACAACATTATACCTCTTTATGGTGGTAGTTTAGTAAGACCTTTACTGCATAAGAGTACGTAACACAAGTTTCCTTTTGAGTAAAACTGTTGTCAACCAAAAAGTTGGTCCGAATACACAGCGCTTTAACCGGCACAGTCCTATTGGGTGTAGTATGCTACTTCCATCCTCTGAGTTTCGAGCCGACTTCCTGTCATTTACAACCTCCTCAGTTCTTAGCTTACATTTTATGAACGAAAAGTTTATACTCGTGTTCAGTGCTTTGTTTTGGGCAAAGTAAGACTGAAATACTGAAATTTAAAAAATTGGTGTGATTGATAAAAAATTTTAGAACATGTTCAACGTTAATACTAGTTATGTTAGAAAATAATTAAAATATGTGCAATATCCGGAAAATTCAATATTAAACACCTGAATGGTACGATAACAATGTCACTGCAATATGAAAGTATAAATAGTTTCTAAATGTAGTCCCAGCGCTATATCGAAAACAATACGTAGCTATATCGTTGTCATAATATAAACAATCACTTACTCGATAACGTAGGGTGTATTAGTCCAAAATTACTGAAAACCAACAGGAATTACCTTTATTTTTTGAAGACGTGCTGACACTGCCGTGAATACCTTTTTTAAGCACTTTTGGAACAAGCAAAGACGGAAAGCAAGTGATGCAGTGAAAGCACATGGTGTAAAGCATATCTCACAACTAGGCACAGGAAGTTTGGTTTATTCCATGACCTAGACAAAAACAACTGATGAGACAAAACGTTATGCCCACCTCCTTAATAGCTTGTTTGTCCGTCTTTGGAACTAAATACATCGCTGATTCTGCGTGTCAGGGATCCTACAATATGTTTGTAGGTTTGTGGAGGTATGTGGCATTAAATGCCTACGCACAGGTGGTGTAATTCGCCTGTTGTTTGCGTACGTGGTGATGGCGTCCGTTAGCGACCCAGATGAGTTCAAATGGCTCTGAGCACTATGCGACTTAACTTCTGAGGTCATCAGTCGCCTAGAACTAATTAAACCTAACTAACCTAAGGACATCACACACATCCATGCCCGAGGCAGAATTCGAACCTGCGACCGTAGCGGTCGCTCAGTTCCAGACTGTAGCGCCTAGAACCGCACGGCCACTCCGGCCGGCCCAGATGAGTTCCATAGGACTTAACATCAGGCGAATTTGGTCGCCGAGACATCAACGTGAGTTCAGTGTCACGCTCCTCAAATCACTGCAGGGTGGTTCTGGCTCGGTTCTGAAAGATGGCGTCAAGCATGAAGGGATGCAAGTGGTTTGCAGCTGTTAGTGTGTCGTCGATAATTACCATAGGTCTAATACAAGCGCAGGAGAAGGTCTCCCCAGCTTGCGTCCATTGCGCGCTGCACGTTTCGAGCCGCCTTACACCTCGATGACGACGTCTGAGAGATGACCATCGACCTAGTGCAGCAAAAATGTGATTCATCCGGACAGCCGACACGTTTCCATTAATCTTCGTTGGAATATAATCTGCTTTAACAGGAAAGAGCGTGGATGCAAAGTAACTCCGCTACGTAACTACACACACATGACACATTGTCCCTGTGAATATTAATATACATGTGTAATATTTGAAGGAATGCTACAAATTGCCCACTACAGTCGCAACTGACGATGTAGTTGGGTCAACATATGAACCTGTAGGGGTGGTCTGTTGCGGAGCTCAACAATGTACGATGAACGATGTGCTCTGAGATTAGCATTGTGCTCTTTCGGCAGAGATGCCATAGATCATCATTTATCCTACTTCACAGAGCAGACAAGTCTGCGAATCCTACGTTCTGTGAAGAGTCGTGGCCGGCCAGCCATTTATCGCCTAGCGGTAGTTTCACTGTCCTACGTCTTTTCGTAGATGCTCACGACTATAGCACGTGATCATTTGACCAGCTTCGCCGTTTTCGAGATACTCGTTCAAAGGCTCTGCTTTATAATAATCTGCCCTTTGTCAAAGTCGCTTATCTCAATGGGTTTCCCCATTTGCAGCCCATATCTTTGCTAGTGTTCTTGTCTGCTCCGCTTACATCCTTTTGATACCGCGTCAGGTGCCTGCAACCCCACCAGACGGCATCCAACGTCACGGTGAGCAATGGGCATAATGTTTTGGCTTATCAGTGCATATGCTATATGGGAACTGAAGAGGATAGGAGAACCTGTAATTTAACATGGACTACAAAACCACGCGGCACTCGCCATTTTTCGTAAAACGAAATCATTGCCAGATATTAAAGTGCTACAAGTGACAGAAAAATGCAGTGTGTCTTCGTTAAACGTATAATGACGTAAAATATAATAACTTGATAGTTAACTTAGATTTTACTGAAAGCATGTTTCTACAAGCATGGTAATTTCAAATTTTTTTTTATTTTTTTTTTTTTTTTTACACACCTAATGCACCTCTATATGCGCACCAGTGGTATCGTGACATACATCTAATCTGTATTTCGCTTTTCTGCAAGTGTTGTGCAACATTGCGATAGCTGCTAGACCACAAACTGGTGTCTGGTACACTTGATTCCTGATAAACCCCCACAGAATAAAATCAAGTGGCGTATTGTCTGGGCTTCTAACCTACTAAGCAATCGATAGGCTACTTCTCCCAATCCAGCGATCTGGGACTTCATTATCCAAGAAATCCATCACAACTTTCGCCAAATGGTATGGTGCGCAATCTTGCTGAAAGATCGCGGCACGAGGAAGTTGTGGTACAACAATAACTCCAATACTGCTACGCTCCGCGAAAGGAAGCATACACAACACTTTCTGCTGTGCAGTCCACTTGGCTTCTGACGGGCGTTTACGTGGACAAAACAGTACCCCCGTGAGCATGCTGTACCGACTGCCGCAAGAAAACACTTTGAGTTACCATTCTTGTAGAAGCAAACTGCCATAAATATGACCTCCATTCTCTCTCGCTGGTGGTCGAAACTATTGATACTTTGGCACTGAAGGTGGTGGGTTCATAGCCCACTTAGGAGAACCAATTAGATGAATGCGTGGTGTCTGTCCTTTCAAACAAGTTTCTAGTAAGTCAATGGTTTAAGCACGCCCCACCTAGCTAAGGTTTAGGGTTTGCAGAGAAGTAATTTCCTGTCTATAGCTTCGGAATTATGTTGCGCGAGCGATCGGTCGGATACTCCTGACTGCTTAAAATCGAGAAGTACCGCGAAAATGGTATAATGTTATGCAAAACCATGCAAAAATACATGTGTCCTTGAAATCTGGAGATGGGTGTAGAAAACCAAGCAATCAAGCAGGTCTGGGCCAGAAACAGTAACGTATTTAAGCCGAGGGGGAACGCTAGCCACTGTGGCCAAGTGGTTCTAGTTACTTCAGTCCAGAACCGCGCTGCTGCTACGGTCGCAGGTTCGCATCATGGCTTGGGCATGGATGTGTGTGATGTCCTCAGGTTAGTTAGGTTTAAGTAGTTCTAAGTTTTAGGGGAATGATGACCTCAGAAGTTAAGTCCCATAGCGCTCAGAGCCATTTGAATCATTCGAGGGGGAACGAGCCCGAATTTCTAGAAAAGTTCTGAGAGTAACTTCGGTCCACTGAGGGCACTCTGATCACTTGTCAGGGGTGGGTGACCACTGACCTCGAAGGGAAATATCTAGTGCTGTGAGGAGTGTATGCGCTGCTGTCTGTCTTCATGGTATATGTACGAATGATCCTCAATGGGAGAACTATGAAACTGAGTAAGAGTCCTTCTGTATTTGATGATCTGTAGGAAACTTTGCGGGGTTTAATTGTCGATGCAATATGACCAAAATACCGTCATAATGCTCTATTCATTCACAAGACATCCTTTGTACCTGGACATAGGAGCATCTACAAACTGATTCGAGCAATATGAAGTCATAGTATGTACGGAAAGTTCTGAGAAAACAAGTGTTCAAAGACAAGTTGAAGCAGACCATCCATCTTTGGCATGGATGCCATCACTCATCCGCCACTGTGACTTTAGGACCTCTCCTGACCTGTAGCTGTAGGATACCGGAAATTTCGGCCATTTTTTTCTCCTCTGTAAGACACTGCTTCGAATTCTGGTTGCATAATTGTTCTGATTTTCCCCCGTCTCTGCTTAGAGAGTGCTCTCTTTCCAAACAACAAGAATGGTGTTTTACCAAGTGTGCACATGCTTTTAGCGGTGAGAAAGTTTAATGTTTCTGAGATGTATATTGATAGCAGGACGAACGTTTTGCGTGATCCATCAGCCATTCAGATCAAGTGTGCTTGATAACCGTAGATGCAGCAGAAATTAAAGATATACTGGAAAAGGCAAGTACTATGAATGTGAGTATAGATCTTTTTTTTTGTCATCAGCCAACTAACTGGTTTGATGCGGCCCGCCATGAATTCCTTTCCTGTGCTAACCTCTTCATCTCAGAGTAGCACTTGCAACCTACGTTATTAATTATTTGCTTGACGTATTCCAATCTCTGTCTTCCTCTACAGTTTTTGCCCTCTACAGCTCCCTCTAGTACCATGGAAGTCATTCCCTCATGTCTTAGCAGATGTCCTATCATCCTGTCCCTTCTCCTTATCAGTGTTTTCCACATATTTCTTTCCTCTCCGATTCTGCGTAGAACCTCCTCATTCCTTACCTTATCAGTCCATCTAATTTTCAACATTCATCTATAGCACCACACTTCAAATGCTTCGATTCTCTTCTGTTCCGGTTTTCCCACAGTCCATGTTTCACTACCATACAATGCTGTACTCCAGACGTACATCCTCAGAAATTTCTTCCTCAAATTAAGGCCGGTATTTGATATTAGTAGACTTCTCTTGGCCAGAAATGCCTTTTTTGCCATAACGAGTCTGCTTTTGATGTCCTCCTTGCTCCGTCCGTCATTGGTTATTTTACTGCCTAGGTAGCAGAATTCCTTAACTTCATTGACTTCGTGACCATCAATCCTGATGTTAAGTTTCTCGCTGTTCTCATTTCTACTACTTCTCATTACCTTCGTATTTCTCCGATTTACTCTCAAACCATACTGTGTACTCATTAGACTGTTCATTCCGTTCAGCAGATCATTTAATTCTTCTTCACTTTCACTCAGGACAGCAATGTCATCAGCGAATCGTATCATTGATATCCTCTCACCTTCTATTTTAATTCCACTCCTGAACCTTTCTTTTATTTCCATCATTGCTTCCTCGATGTACAGATTGAAGAGTAGGGGCGAAAGGCTACAGCCTTGTCTTACACCCTTCTTAATACGAGCACTTCGTTCTTGATCGTCCACTCTTGTTATTCCCTCTTGGTTGTTGTACATATTGTATATGACCCGTCTCTCCCTATAGCTTACCCTTCTTTTTTCAGAATCTCGAACAGCTTGCACCATTTTATATTGTCGAACGCTTTTTCCAGGTCGACAAATCCTATGAAAGTGTCTTTAGCCTTGCTTCCATAATTAGCCATAACGTCAGAATTGCCTCTCTCGTCCCTTTACTTTTCCTAAAGCCAAACTGATCGTCACCTAGCGCATTCTCAATTTTCTTTTCCATTCTTCTGTATATTATTCTTGTAAGCAGCTTCGATGCATGAGCAGTTAAGCTGATTGTGCGATAATTCTCGCACTTGTCAGCTCTTGCCGTCTTCGGAACTGTGTGGATGATGCTTTTCCGAAAGTCAGACTCATATTCTACACACCAACGTGAATAGACGTTTTGTTGCCACTTCTCGCAATGATTTTAGAAATTCTGATGGAATGTTATATATCCCTTCTGCCTTATTTGATCGTAAGTCCTCCAAAGCTCTTTTAAATTCCGTTTCTAATACTGGATCCCCTATCTCTTCTAAATCGACTCCTGTTTCTTCTTCTATCACATCAGACAAATCTTCACCCTCATAGAGGCTTTCAATGTATTCTTTCCACCTATCTGCTCTCTCCTCTACCCCTAGACCACGGGTCATATCCCTAGTATAGATATACAGAAATGAAAAACATTCCATTCGGACGCCGATAGTGCAGAATAGTTATGCCAATCATGCTACGATATTTTTTTACATCTGCATCTACACCAATACTCCATAAGACACCTTACGGTGTTTCACGAGAATAGTTAGTGTACTACTCTCAAAGCATTTCTTTTCTGAAGATTAAGCATTCGCTTCTGTGCATTAGGCCGGCCGGAGTGGCCGAGCGTTTCTAGGCGCTGCAGTTTGGAACCGCGCGACCGCTACGGTCGCAGGTTTGAATGCTGTGTCGTGCATGGATGTGTGTGATGTCCTTAGATTAGTTAGGTTTAAGTAGTTCTAAGTTCTAGGGGACTGATGACCAAAGAAGTTAAGTCCCATAGTGCTCAGAACCATTTGAACCATTTTCTGTGCATTAGGCGGAGACACCACTTTCATACCGGACACCTGAGAAATTCCTCTCGAAATACGTGATCACCTAGGCACCACTGATTATGCGACCAGATGGGAGTGAAGACCTATTTGCAGAGTGCAGACACTCGAAGGGTGCAAGTGCATCGACGCAAGCTGCCACCGGACTCAAGCTAGCGCAAGCCATCACTCTTACGCTGCTGCTGCTTACAGTGAGCAGGTGAATGTTGGGTCTATTTTCGGGTATACAGCTGGAGTTTTTCGAGTGTTATACTGACGTCACAATACTGCAAGGCGCACTCGCGCCGGTCCCATATGTGAGACGCCATTGGGCAGCACTTGTGTTTACCATTGCTGATGCGATACATGTGGATACTGACGTCAAAGAATAGCACAGGATGCATTGTTCTTAGTGATCCCAATGGGACATGCGAGCTGCGTCTAGCCATGCATGTGTACCCACGTAGAAGTAAACATCTTTGGAGTAGTGAAGCAACTTAAATCATTTAATAAAAGCAAGTCTTCTGGTCCATACTGTATACCAATTAGGTTCCTTTCGGGGTATGTTGATGCACTAGCGCCATACTTAACAATCATATACAACCACTCGAACGACGAAAGATCCATACGCAAAGACTGGCCCGGGTTCGATTCCCGGCGAGGTCAGGAATTTTCTCTGCCTCGTGATGACTGGGTGTTGTGTGCTGTCCATAGGTTAGTTACGTTTAAGTAGTTCTAAGTTCTAGGGGACTGATGACCATAGATGTTAAGTCCCATAGTGCTCAGAGCCATTTGAACCATTTTTTTGACCCCAAAGACTGGAAAGTTGCTCAGGTCACACTATTCTTCAAGAAAGGTAGTAGGAGTAATCCACTACATTACAGACCCATATCGTTGATGTCGATATGCAGCAGGATTTTAGAACATATATTGTGTTCGAACAATGTGAATTACCTCGAAGAAAACGGTCTATTGGCACACTGTCAACATAGGTTTAGAAAACATCGTTCCTGTGAAACACAACTAGCTCTTTATTCACATGAAGTGTTCAGTGCTACTGACAAGGGATTTCAGATCGATTCCGTATTTCTGTATTTCCGGAAGGCTTATTTGACACTGTACTACACAAGCGGCTCGTAGAGAAATTGCGTGCCTATGGAATATCGTCCCAGTTATGTGACTGGATTCGTTATTTCCTATCAGAGAGTTCACAGTTCGTTGTAGTTGAAGGAAAGCCATCGAGTAAAACAGAAGTGATTTCTGGCGTTCCCCAAGATAGTGTTATAGGCCCTTTGCTGTTCGTTATCTATATAAACGATTTGGGAGACAATCTGAGCAGCCGTCTTCTGTAGTTTGCAGATGACGCTGTCTTTTATCGACTAATGATGTCATCAGAAGATCAAAACAAACTGCAAAACGATTTAGAAGAAATGGTGCGAACAGTGGCAGTTGACCCCAAATAATGAAAAGTGTGCGGTCATCCACATGAGTGCTAAAAGGAACTCGTTAAATTTCGGTTACACGATAAATCAGTCTAATCTAAAAGCCGTAAATTCAACTAAATACCTAGGTATTACAACTGCGCACAACTTAAATTGGAAGAAACATATAGAAAATGTTGTGGGAAAGGCTAACCAAAGACTGCGTTTTATTGGCAGGACACTTAGAAAATGTAACAGACCTACTAAGGAGACTGCCTACACTACGCTTGTCCGTCCTCTTTTAGAATACTGCTGCGAGGTGTGGGATCCTTACCAGATAGGACTGACGGAGTACATCGAAAAAGTCAAAGAAAGGCAGCACGTTTTGTAATATCGCGAAATATGGAAGAGAGTGTCACAGAAATGATACAGGATTTGGGCTGGAAATCATTACAAGAAAGGCGTTTTTCGTTGCGACGGAACCTTCTCACGAAATTCCAATCACCAATTTTCTCCTCCGAATGCGAAAATATTTGGTTGACACCGACCTACATAGGGAGGAACGATCAGCACGACAAAATAAGGGAAATCAGAGTTAAATGTGATTTGCAGAGTATCCATGTAGATGTAGATGTGCGCATTTACCGCACACATGTCGGAAAGAGACGAATGTCACACTAATCCCTTTACAACATGTCGGTGCTTATATATCCTCATCGCAGTCGCGCCACTTGGGTATACGCTGCAGCAACGCCGTCGAACGGAAATCTTTGATTGCCCTTACATTAACTGAGGATAGATAGTAGAGACTGATCGTATGAAACTAGTGAACACGGTTTTCCATTTGCATATACACTCTGCAGTCCACCGTAGAATGCATGGTAGAGAGTACTGCATACCAATATCACCCACTCCCCGTCCCATTACATTCTCTGAATTCCTTCTTTGACTGTTCTTACGCCCACTCAGCAGAGACTCCAGACACTGGAGAAAATATCTCTGATAGTTTCCAGTATAATATTGTATGTTGTTTCCTGAACAGATTGCTCTTACATGCCAAAATTTTTCAACAACTCTAAGACTTCAGTTTTCCTTCCCTACTATTGATTTTTTTATGTTCATTGCATTTAATACCTTTTCGTAAATCATAGTGGCAGCCACTAGAACTTGCTACATTTCTTTTAATCGGGTTTTTTCTTCTTGCCCAAATAGACGTTCAGTTATTTAATAGTCATAGTTTACAACACCGAATTACACTTATACACGTAACTTCGTGGCTCAATACAGAATTAAGATTTTCTTTAAGTCAGCGCCCTATCAGTTAGTACAGAATGTTTAGCGAAGACGTGGAAATTGTTTTTTAATCTATTCAGTTCTAAGTGAACTTTGGATTGTTTACTTCCGTCTTAGCTACTCTTAATATTCGTTGAATCACAAAACAGCATGAGTGCGTACGAACGCAGCATTGGTTCTTATAGCTGTCTAAGCATCCACAGCTTTCGATTCCATGCAGCAACCACTGCTCGGCGCATTTAGATTAGCTGTTTGCTGAGCACAAGCGTAGGCGTCGCCGGAAGTTGGACAATAACTCAGCGTTGCACAAACAGCTGGCAATAGTCTCCTTTCATGACATCTGCTCTCGCTTCTGAACGTATGACTGTTATTGCGTCCTCGTTAATTTGTACAGGAATATACATTCCGATTCGATTAAGTTGTCCTGCAAATTACAGTGGCTATAAATTTTGTGGAGTCATTCTCATAAGCGAAGTAGATATTTCCTCAACCAATATTTTCCCATTTCTCCTGTTCGGTGAGACGGACAATTTCAGTGTCGTTATTGCAACGATAAAGCAACAGCCTTTCCAAGAATATTTCTACATTTCTGACCCCCCCCCCCCCTCCTTCGAATATGGCAGCTTCCCCTGACAGATGATTTTACATTCACAATAATGTGTGAACGACTCATCCCCGCAACCCTACACCCCCCCCCCCCCGCCCACCACAGCCGCCGTCACTCGCCTTAGCACACAAGTCTAGCATGCCTGTGGCGGGCATATGTGAGAGTGGGGTATCTGCCTTCTGTTTTAGCTGATAACGATATCTGTATTATAAGGCTTTAAAACGTTGTATAGTGTCTGGAGATTCAGTGTTTTGCAGAGTGGTTGACTTAACCTTTTCATCCTAGCAATTAACTAGCTGCAGCTATCTAAAGTTCTGTTTTAATTCTAACCACTGAATTTATCTAATTATAGTAAGTTTCAGAAATGACTAAATGCACACAGTGTTTGTGTTAATTCTTTTGAAGCTTTATCCTTCACCCACTTTTATCCCACTTATATAATTCTGGTACTGGCGCTAAAGACTTCGATCTCATAAGGAACACAATATTATCATCGTCAGCTGTTTGCTAAATTGCACTGCGTTAACCATTAAGTAAAATGTCTTCGCATGACAACATACTTACTTCCAATGTACAAAAGCAAAAAGCATGTAGGAGATGAATGATTAAGCTACTACATATCACGAGTGCTTTAGGGTTTGTTGTCTCTCTGTGCCGCTGTTATTAGTCTTGACGAAAATCTCTTAACAACTTGCAAAATGTTTCCTTGCATATCGCCCATACGTAGCGTGGCCTCCATTCCCATCAACATCGATCTTTCACTTGTTGAGAGCGGTCAGCTTGACGTTGTCAGTATGCCTGTACTTACTGTGCTGTTAAACACAAGCATTGAGCAGACCTGGCCTGCAAGCCGTCAGAGTCGGTTTGAACATCGGCAATCTGCGTAATGTACGTAATAGAAGGAAAAACGCTGTGAAGGCGCCCATCGGCACTTACTACAAATGCAGCTGTAGGCGAATGGACAGCTTGACCTCCTTTGTTACTACGGCGTACATTTATGTGCACTAACGGATCTATATTCCTCAAGTCATGTGAGAAGATATTCTTACAGCTAGCAAAAGGTACTCAACAGTCTAACAACGAGAAAACGAAGAATCACATTTTATGCCCACTTAAAAAGAATGGATCACAAGAGACTAACAAAAAATTTTCAACTTCTTTGACATAAAATCAGAAATTAAAATTTCATGGTTTATAGAAATTAAGAAATGTCTCTAGGAGTTGGCAATAACAGACAAAGGCGTAGTAAACAGACATGAATTAAGGAAAAAGGCACAAAATATGAAGCGTTTCCAGAGGAAATTCCAGATAAATAGATTATGGTCATGGACTGTGAAGGTAGATAACAAAAAAGACCAAGAATGAAGAAGTATTTGGAAGGCAAAAAGAAAAGGGAAAGGAATACGATGTCATAAATCATCTGTTTAACATGGTTCTGATTTGGCCAAACTTGAATAATAATAATAATAATAATAATAATAATAATATCAACACAAAAGCACACACTTGCTATACGTGGATGATCTAAAACTACTGGCAGCAACAAATCAACAACTCAACAAATTACTAAAGATAACAGAAGTGTTCAGCAATGATATAAATATGGCTTTTGGAACAGACAAATGTAAGAAAAATAGCATAGTCAAGGGAAAACACACTAAACAAGAAGATTACATATTCGGTAACCACAGCGACTGCATAGAAGCGATGGAAAAAACAGATGCTTATAAATATCTAGGATACAGACAAAAAATAGGAATAGATAATACAAATATTAAAGAAGATCTAAAAGAAAAATATAGACAAAGACTAACAAAAATACTGAAAACAGAATTGACAGCAAGAAACAAGACAAAAGCTATAAATACTTGTGCTATACCAATATTGACCTATTCATTTGGAGTAGTGAAATGGAGTAACACAGAACTAGAAGCACTCAATACACTTACATGATCACAATGCCACAAATATAGAATACGTCACATACATTCAGCAACATAAAGATTCACATTAAGCAGAAAGGAAGGAGGAAGGGGATATCGACATAAAAAACCTACATTATGGACAGGTAGACAATATAAGAAAATTCAATATAGAACGAGCAGAAACTAGCAAAATACACAAAGCAATCACTTATATAAATACATCGGCTACACCATTGCAATTTCATAACCACTTCTACAACCCTTTAGATCACATAACATCAACAGATGCAAAGAAAGTAAATTGGAAAAATAAAACACTACATGGCTAGCACCTGTATCATCTAACACAGCCACACATCGATCAAGACGCATCCAACACATGGCTAAGGAAAGGCAATATATACAGTGAGACGGAAGGATTCATGATTGCAGTACAGGATCAAACAATAAACACCAGATATTACAGAAGCATATTATTAAACACCCCAATACCACAACAGATAAATGCAGACTTTGCAAACAACAAATAGAAACAGTAGATCACATCACAAGCGGATGTACAATACTAGCAAATACAGAATACCCCAGAAGACATGACAATGTAGCAAAAATAATACATCAACAACTTGCCATACAACATAAACTAATAAAACAACACGTTCCCACATACAAGTATGCACCACAAAATGTACAGGAGAATGATGGATACAAATTATACTGGAACAGAACCATTATAACAGATAAAACAACACCACATAACAAACCTGACATCATACTCACCAATAAAGAGAAAAAATTAACACAACTCATCGAAATATCCACACCCAATGCAACAAATATACAGAAGAAAACAGGAGAAAAAATTGAAAAATACATCCAACTGGCAGAGGAAGTCAAGGACATGTGGCATCAGGATAAAGTTGACATAATACCAATTATACTATCAACTACAGGAGTCATACCACACAATATCCACCAGTACATCAACGCAATACAGCTACATCCTAACGTATATATACAACTACAGAAATCTGTAATTATTGATACATGTTCAATTACCCGAAATTTCCTAAATGTAATGTAACATATAGCGTACAGTTAAAAGGAAGTAACGCTTGATCAAGGTCCGCGTCACTTTCCATTTTTAACCAGACGTAACGTCTGAGAAAGGAAAGAAATAATAATAATAATGCAATGCATGTAAATATTAGAAAACTACCCATGTCTTATGAATACGTGATTGGTGATCAGTCATACGATCGGAGTTCTCCCCCTCTCAGTATCAGCTAAGGTCTGGAGCGGTGTACTGAGTCACCGAAACTGGTTGCCATGTAATAAAATAACATCAGAAGCACGGCGGAAGGTGTTTCATTGTGTTGTGTCTAGGAATCCTGTGTACTCCGTTCGCTAGACAAACAGACAACTCGTATTAATGTACCGAAGTTAAAGCTCGAAGGAGGTTTGGGAAAGGAGCTCACTCCACTGCAGAACGAATGATTAACTCTGGAAGCAATTGACTGAAATAATTATCCGCGATACCTTTTCTTCCACGAGAACTAATCCCGCTAGATACGCAGGACAACATCTGTGAAGTTTGCAAAGTATTCGGATGCCTGTTAATGGACATTAATATGAGGTTTGAATTCTTCTGGAAATACTTCCGATGAGGTGTCTGAACGTATATGGCGGAAATGCATCCCATTTTCCTCAAGAGTCAAAGCCAGAGATGGTAGCGATGTTGAACGCTGGTGTCTAGAGAGAAGCCGACGTTCTAACTCATCCCAAACGTGTTTCATTGCGTTGAGGTAGGGACTCTGGGCAAAGTAGTTAATTTCAGAAATTTGTCACAGAAACCGTTGCCTCTCAGACCCCGCTTTCTGACAGGGTGCGCTGCCCGTTGACACAAACAATTATCGTTTCCGAACTGTTCCTCAACTGTACTCAGTACAGAATGCTTTAAAATGTGTTCATGTCATTCCGCATTCAGCACTTCTTAAGAGCAATAAGGGAACCACACGCTAAACACGAAAAACATACTCATATCGTGACACCACCTCCTCTGTACTTCACTGTTGGCACTACAAATATAGGTAGGCAACAGTCTCCATGCGTTCGCTAAACCAAAACGTTCAATCGGTTTGCCGCAGGACATACAATAGCACGATTCAACACTTGAAGTCATCCATTGGGCAGCAGAGTTGCTTAGCACTGCGGGCTTTCAGTTAATCATGAAATGAAGTGATGGCCCTCAACTACGTACCCTCAGACTTAGAGTTGAAATATTGAATGTTTTGACTGGTTTCGATGTATAGGGGCTGGGATACGTACTTGCCACATTACAAGCCAAATACTGCTGAGTCTACAGTATACAATATGAATATACACATGAATCGAATGGTTGAAGGTTCCTATCATTCGGCAATTGCGAATTTTTAAAGCAACATGGTAGTTTATATGTGAAAGAGAGCAATTAAATAAAATCTGCAGGTACTATCTCAAAGACTTTAAATGATGAGTACGATAGTAGAAGTACTTTTGAGAATGCGGTATATTTCTGCCAAACACTTACTGGTGTCGATGGTCCAGCAATTAAATAAAATACAAGTTGAATAACAGGGAAACAATAGATTCCTACATCACGTAATTAGTTATGAATAACAACATAGCTCGCGAGATATTCACTTTCAAACGTGTACTATGTCTTCACTGCAGAAGCCACGGAAATCTCTGAAGTACACAAGTCGGCACTACGAAATGTTTCTACCTCCCGCGACCACGCGCATACTGCTCCACTGCAAGTCTTTCCCGCGACTCTGCCTCCGCCGCCGTTCTGTCCCACACTCCCCGTGTCCTGTGCGACCGTTCCTCACGCCCCCCTGTTCCGAACTCCTTTCCCGCTTCCATCCTCTCTCCCCATTCACGAGCGCTGTGATTGGCTAGAGCGCTCGCGCCATGTCTACAAGCCAAAGTACCCACACAAACATAATGAAACACATTCGAAATACTGGATTTACATTTAAATAACTTGAAATTAAATAAATATTCCTATGGCTGGACCATAAACACGCTCTAAACACACATTATTAAATACATAAAGAAATCAAATAAACATATATCAAAGGAATAGAAACAGAAGGTGGGCCACTAGCCTAATGTCTCTATGCTTTCTAAAACACAGTAAATATTTAACGAATTTCTTGATGAATAGTATATCTCGGATATAAACAAAAACATACACGAATAAATATATTTATGAGCATGCTGCTGCCGTTTTTTCATGTAAGTGTGGAGTACTTATGGCCTGGCGCGATCGATAGTAATCGGTCACTTTGACCTCCCATAACTCACATTCTATTCAAGTTACATGTCTGTAATACGTACCAATTTAGGTTTACACTAACAGCTTTATAAAGACACGTCGTTTGATAAAATCGGATGAAGCGTTTAGAATTTGTAAATTCGTTGTTGGCTGTTACTTGTATAATTTACAGTCAGACACTACACTTTAAACTAATAAAGATATTGAAAATCTGATTACACCGTCAGAACCGTCGTGCAGATAATGGTAACGTACATGTTGCTGTTTAAGGTATCAAGATTCGTCTGGCTATTACTAATTTGTATACAAACTGTGAAATGTCTGCCATGATGGTTTCACAAGGTCCACCATCTTTGCCACTCCTGGCATGTATCCTCCATCGACACAGCACCAGCTGTCACTGTCGCTGTCGCTGGATCCCGGCTAACGTTCGGCACCACGTGGCCGACGAGCCGCGGTCCACCAGGAGGCCTCAGTGCAGCCAAGCCATCTCCGAACTTAGAATACTTCCAGGGTGCCACAACTCGCCCATTACCTCACAGCACTGATGACAGAAATATACGGCTTACACGGAGCTGCTGGATCGTTGTGCCCTGCTCCTTCTATCTCCCTACTCACAATGTGCTAGCTAGACTGCCTGTAGCACTTTGGAACTCACACCTGATTTCTTCCACTGATTTCATGCTGTTTTTGACAACCACCATCCGCAATTCTCGGCAGACCCCTTCCGTATGTGACGTTTCCCTGGTTTGGTTTAGCTGTTGCTGTTTCTTCATCTTTCCTGTCCACAGTCACATCACCAACAGTCAACTTGGCGAGGTTTGGAAAGATTGAAATGTCGATCATAGATCTATTTCTCAGGTGACATCCGATGCCCAGTCCCCATTTGAAGTCACTCGGCTCTCCTGACCGACCCACTCTGCAGTTATTTCTTCTCTACTGACAACAACACAGTACACCCCACCTTCTTTTAATATTGGCGGGACCGTGTCTCATGACGTCTGGTGCTCTGTTTCATGTTACGTAGGGTTGTGTAGTTACTTTTGGTCTGATAGTGTATGAAAGAGACGCTGACAGAAATAAATCTCTGATGTTTGGCCGCACCTCGATAACTCGGTTGGTAAGAGTACTTTTTGTGAAAGTCAATGTTCATGGATTCAATTACCTGTCCGGCGCAAGTGTGTCAGGAAGTTTCATAATAGCGCATACTCCACTGTAGAGTGGAAGACTTATTATTGTAACTACCGTCAGTCAGAGTTGAACACAGTGTTGGCATTAAGTGCCGTGTCGGCACATTTAGTTGCAGCCAGATCGCAGGTTCCGAAGTAGGAAACAATACGTATCCCCGATCGTGCCACTTTGGTATTTTCTCGTGTTACTGGGTCAATGGTGTATGGTGTGACTCTCTATTCGGCGAAACCTTGCACTATAAGATTCGTGTAATATTAAGAGTTGTGTAATATGAGCAACTACGTGTTGAAATACAGGATAGCGAGTGAGGAAGGTGGTGCCTTCAGCCTACTGAAGGAGGTGGGCTGCTGGAGGTGGTTGGGGATATTGGCTGTGTGGGAGAGACAGAGGACTGACCGTTGGAGCATGTCTGCGGTGGGATGGAAGGGGCACAAATTGGTTTTGTCAATGGTGATGATCCAGGAGTTGATGGTTGCTTTGGGAGTGGATGGATTTGAAGACCTTGCTAAACAATGAGGCAGTGGGGCTGTAGGATGAGGTATCAGTAGGAGCTTGTGCATGGAGGTTTTTCTAATCTCAGAGGTTGGAGGTTTCTCACAGCTCAGGATAGTAACCTGTGGAGAATACAGTGGTCTAAAGGGTTGCAAGGATGACTAGAGATGAGAGGGGAAATTTTTTAAGGTTCGATAGGTGATATGATCGTTGAACCGTGGCAGCTTCTGTGAGGTCGCGCACTTGATCCTACTGACGTCACTCGTGCGCGCGTTCTATCGATTCTGGCCTCCGTCGTTTCATCTTTGCTGGGCCATGTGTTCCCTCTGGGGCTGCTGAGGCTGTGCGGTAGGGAATGGTGTGTCGGACTCGGAGCTGGACTGTTGTGCCTGAGTACGCGGCGTCTTGGCGAAACCGTAGACGATTGGGCTACGGGGGCTCGCGTTTTCCTGCAGCGTTGACTGTTGCTACCGGTGAGTTCAGCGGGCCAGGAGAGGCTCTCGTCGCGTGAAACTTGGTTACGAAATGGTGTGCGAAATACGCCGAGATATATTGGACAATTTGTTAGCAGCTGCGAGCAGGAGGGCAGTATTATCTGGCGCCTACCTGGAGTCTTGAAGCTATTGGTCTCCTTGGTATTTGCTTTAAATTATATATGAAGACTGTACAGTAAGTATGGTTCTTAAGGGTTATTAATTCTACACCAGTGTGAGCTGGTTGGGAATCCAGTCTCTTCATGCATTTGAGTGACCCCTTTCGGGAATGCTTGTGAAAGTCTGGAGTATTCTGTAAGCGCCCAGCTATTATTTGCAATTTTATTCTGGTACTTGAAATCTTGTTAGTTGTCATTGGCTACAACACAAAGAAGAATCGCTTCTCGGCTTTTGACAAGATCAATGTGTAGGGTTTATTGAATAAATAAACAATAAAAATATTTAATACATTTATTAACCAAAGCGGCGAGAGCTATTTTTAGAAGATGGCGTACATTTTAGCGTGGCTGGCGACTCGTTATAACTAGAGTCGCCAGCGCCGCGTCTGGTGGCAGCGCCGCGAAGCTCGTTCAAGGCCACGCGCCAAGATGCGCCCATCCATTGCGCACTGTGTTAAATATGATCTAACCCTGTACGCAACGTGTGTAAACGAGGCTTCTATTTTGGCAGGTGCGCATAGATGGATGGGTTTTGTTGCAAGATTTAGTTTGGCTATGTCCGTTCAAGGAACTGGCAATTGTTGAATTACTATGGCGTTTGTTCGTACGAGTGATGCTAAGAAGAGTTCTTTGGATTCCTTTGCTATGCGGGATGTTATTGCCTGGATGCTGAGTGGTCAGCGTGACGGATTGCCATCCTACGGGCCCGGGTTCGATTCCCGGCTCGGTCGGAGATTTTCTCTGCTCAGGGACTGGGTGTTGTGTTGTCTTCATCATCATTTCATCCCCATCCGGCGTGCAGGTCGCCCAATGTGGCGCCGAATGTAATAAGACCTGCACCAAGGCGGCCGGACCTGCCCTGTGAGGGGCCTCCCGGCCAATGAGGCCAAACGCTCATTTCCATTTCCATTGAGTGTTTGATACTACTGATTGTAATTTCTCTTTGTTCTAGACCTTATGGCCCTTCCTGGGGTGAGTTAATGGATTTGGCCTGTGACTAAAACTGTGTGTGCTCAACCTAAAGGTACACGTCTTGGTCATGTGTGTGTGCTTACTTGTATTTACACCCTCTCTTACTCCGTGTTGAGGAGACCTTCGCATTATAACGGTACATTTTAATCGGTCATTTACCGTTTGGTGCGTATCCAAATTACAGTGTCTACTAGTCACTAAGAGTCCCCTTGGCTTATTTAGTCTCGTTTGAATTATTATGTAGTTATTTCTTTTTAAACGAGTTCGTACATTGTTTCTTGTTATTGCTAGAAAGGTTAATTTAAGTTTTAATGGTTGGTTTCCTTGAAAATAATCTTTAATCGGGCGTTTAAGTACTGCTGTGTTTGTCAATTTATATCAAACTTGTTTCCTATTTGTTGTTTGATATATGTTGAGAGCTTGGTGTTCTGCTGGTCCGCGGCAGGGACGCGTTTTCCTTCTGCTTCGGCGGCTTTCCCGTAATTGCACGAGGCCTAGGTGTTAGCGGGTCACACGCGCTTCTGCGGATCTCCCGTTACAGACGCAAGTTGAGTAGTTATTGTCATCCTTTTGATATCGTTCTGTGGCGGGAGTGTCGCCGGAATAGGAAGTAATGTACTTAGTGTTTCTATTATTGTAAAGTCCCTGTGGGCTTGTGATGAAAGCCTTTGCGTAAACTGAGAACTGAGTTTCTTGATTTCTGAAAAAAAATAGGATTTATATGTCATTATTCTTTTTATAGAGTTATAGGAGCCCGTTAGTTTATTTAAGTAGTTAACTTGGTTTATAAGTAAGAGGCTTGTAGCAAATCAGTGAAGTACTACTGCTTGCTTCGGTTTTTACACGTGGGTAGCGTCTGGTCAGCTTGGCTGTATCTTGTCTATATGAGAGCAGAACAACTAATGTATGCATTTTAGTGTCTTTTATATATCGTTTGTTGAATTTATTTTCAAGTCCAGTCGTGGGATTAGCCCACAGTTGTGATGCTAGTCGCTCGGGCAGACTGTCGCCCCATATTTGTTTAATCAGTTATCTGTTTGTAATTGGACCAACGTTGTGCTGCACAGTTGACATGTTGTTCGAGTACTCGATATGTCCTTCGAGTACCACCGGTAGTTTTATGTATAATGGAAATGTCCTTATGCATTGTGGTTTTAATTTAAAAACCTTCTTATATGTATTTGGCAAGAATCTTGGTAACCATTATTTGGCTTATGAGAGAATTGTTATTAAATAAAAACATTTGTGTGGGAATGATAAATGACGCGTCAAGTTGGGCCACCCTTCCGCATGTTTTCCTTAAATTAATCGCTATCCTTACTCTGGATCTCAGTCGTGACCAGGGGATGTGTTGCGTTTTCTGTAAAGTACTTGCTTTTATCATGTGCTGTGATTGGCGTGTTTAATTCTGTTTGTGGTATGTTGTCCAAGGTCTGTAACCTGGGAGCTAGAGTGATACAGCGGAGCTTGTGTGTTCGTGTAAGGTATGTTTGTTATGGAGGAGCAGATGCTGAGGGATGGAATAACTGCCAATGAATTGGTGGAATGCTTTCCAGTGCTTGAAAAGTCAATGGGGAGTCTAGTGCATGTCTGGCGCCAGTCCCAGCGTTTTCATCATTTAGTGGATTTCTGGTATGTATCTGTATTTGCCAACGGTGAATGAGGGTATCCAGGTCATATATTCTTAGGAAGGGGCATTATAAGCAACGGATTCTCAGACATAGAGTAATGCTTATGAGAGGAGAGTGGGTCGATGATCTTGGTAGGGATATAAGCCATACTGCTTCCGACAAGGTCTGCTGCAGGAAGGCTGTGGCGTGGGAGATATCATCGAGTTTTCGGAAGATTAGGGAGTGGCTTCCAATCAGGATATCTACTGAGTCCCAGTAGGCATTCCAGTTGCCACGGGAATAGTCGTAGATAACTTTTGGATGGAGCCTGGGATGGGATCCATGGGAATGATACTGTGTGCAAGATACGGTGAGGTGAACAAGTAAGTTGTCTGCCGGCACGGTAGCTCAGAGTGTTCGGTCAGAGAGCTGCGTGCTCTTTGCAGTGAAAAAACTGAGTCAAGGAATCAACGATCAACGTGAATGGATGTCTTGTGACGTCTGTCCAGACCAAACGCAACGAACTATATCGAACAAAATTAAAGAAAGGAAAGAAAAGAAAAGAGAGAACGTATTTTATTGGTAGTCAAAACATCCTCGGTCCCGAGTTCGAATCCAGCCACAGCTTAAGATTTGATTAATAATCAGCATTGGTAACCATAAAATTCCGGCATCAGAACTCACCCTCACTCTGCCAACAGTCTTGTCAAAGAGGTTGGAGGAGCGGACAGAGCTTCAAGGCACTCTCTTCTCCTAAGGGTGCGAACTGCCCCTAAAGGCGAAAGAATCAGCAATGAGCAATGCCATGAGGATGCAGAAATCAGTGGAAACCACGGCATTAAAGACACGGCGCCTACGTGGACACTTCCTTGAAATAGTTCTTGAAACGTATAAGCAAGGCGCTGTGGGAGTCTCGACTCCTATTTGGCCGTTCCTGACGTCACACCAAGCTCACGTGAGACATGGGTACGGATGTAATAGGTAGGTAGCATTGAGCACGTATTTTCTTCTACTGTCCTGAACTCATCGTGCATTAGTGAGTTTAGAGATGGATGAATGTATCGTTTCAATGTGTCTGAATAATATTTTAGCCAGCAGTTTCGTAAAATGTGTGACTGTAATAGTGGAGTCATAGTAAACGTTTTCAATAAATCTTTCCACTAACGGCCATTCAGTGAGCAGTGACAATTCGTTAAAAATGGTCCATCTAACCCTTGTCTCAGCCATTTAAAGACAGGGAACAAATACAGGAATTTCATACGAACATTTAATCCCGATATTTACAACAAAACAATTTGGTTCCGTAGCAGTGAAATGTTGTGTAAGCTATTCTGTTGACCATTTTTGTTGCTCGGGAAGGACAAATATCCTTGGAAGAGTAAAGATCGTGCTTTTTAGGACCTTAATAATCTGCACACTGCAATTTCAAGGCATGAAAAATCAGAATCTTATATCCAGGCATGAATAGCTGTGGGTACATTTGGTAAAAGTAGGATTGCAGTGCTTTTAGATGAGCAAAAACGTGCAAGCACAATGAAGCACTAAAACAGAACCGGGAAATATTTAAGAGATTGACAAGAGTCACCTGTTTTTAGAACAAGAATTAGATATCATTTAGAGGACGCAATGAAGCTGCGACACGTACAATCGAGGCAGTTACCTGGAGTTAATTCATTTATTGGCTGAGTTTGACGACGAATCGAGGACCCAGTTATTCACAGCCTCCGAGTTCACCGGATTATTGCTTCTCATCCAAAACGGTTTCATTCAAAGCGTGCATAATAATGCTCTTCAAAGTAAAATCTCATTTGAAAGAAGCGACATTTGTTCCTGTTTTACTAAATGAAACGTCGATGTCACAAATCTTTAACAGTTGTCAACTGTATTCGGATATATACGGGGTGGTCAGAAACAATTTTAAAAGCGGGTAAGGGCATTGCAGCATATGTTCTACTGAGTAATAATTGTTCAGAAAAAATTGACAAGTTGCGCCGTTTCTAAGTTATTTAACATTGAAAAATGGTTCAAATGGCTCTGAGCACCATGCGACTTAACTGCTGAGGTCATCAGTCGCCTAGAACTTAAAACTAATTAAACCTAACTAACCTAAGGACATCACACACATCCATGCCCGAGGCAGGATTCAAACCTGCGACCGTAGCGGTCACGCGGTTCCAGACTGAAGCGCCTTTAACCGCACGGCCACACCGGCCGGCTTTAGCATTGAAGTTATGCAATCAGGCCGTTTCGCACAAATTCAAGCGGCCCCTATATACATTTAGCGTCAGTTGTTCTCATACGCCGGCCGGAGTGGCCGTGCGGTTCTGGGCGCTACAGTCTGCAGCCGAGCGACCGCTACGGTCGCGGGTTCGAATCCTGCCTCGGGCATGGATGTGTGTGATGTCCTTAGGTTAGTTATGTTTAATTAGTTCTAGGCGACTGATGACCTCCGAAGTTAAGTCGCATGGTGCTTAGAGCCATTTTTGTTCTCATAGCTCAAATGATAGCGCACAAGACTGCTCAGACTTTGGCTCGGTTCGATCCTTACTACCATCACATGTCCAGTTTTTGTATCGACCTCCCAAATGGTTTTATAAAACCAAACGAAAAACACCTTTGGCGAAACTGTCTTTGGCGGCCGGTGTGGCCGAGCGGTTCTAGGCGCTTCAGTCTGGAACCGCGTGACCGCTACGGTCGCAGATTCGAATCCTGCCTCGGGCATGGATATGTGTGATGTCATTAAGTTAGTCAGGTTTAAGTAATTCTAAGTTCTAGGGGACTGATGACCACAGATGTTAAGTCCCATAGTGCTAAGAGCCATTTTTTGACACTGTCTTTGGCGGGCGGCTTGAATTTGCTCGCGCAACTGCATGATGGCTAATTTCAATGCTAAAGAACTTGGAAACGGCGCTGCTTATCGAAATTTTTCGTGAACAATTATTTCTCAGCAAAACCTACCCTTAAATACTCTTACATTCTTTTCAGACTCTTTTCAACCACCCTGAGAACAAGGGACAGATTTATGAAAGACTTGGAGTGTTTACTGACATTACTGGCGCTAAATCGGAAGACGTTGCAACATATAATCTGGAAGAAATTGAATACAAAAATAAGTTTTTCGCTCACACGTATGATGGGATAGCCGTCATGGGGGCGTTCAAACGGTGTGCAGACAGAAGATGGAGAAGTAATTCCACATGCCATATCTGTGCACTGTTACGCCCACAAACTGAATTTCATTTTAACACAGGCAGCATCGCATATGAATACACGTAGAGTGTCTTTTACTAATCTCAGTAGTTCTCTAACATTTTTTGTCCATATTTCATGAAGAACAAACTTATTAGATACAAGATTGAAGAAGAGATTTACAAAACTCACACCAGTAAGATGAAGTTATTCAAGTGGCTTGGTATAGCCTATGGCAGATTCTAGGGTTGAAATGGAGATTTGTACGAGTCCATTTTGGATAAACCGCAAATTTGGAACACAGCTACTGTTAATGAAGCACGTGGATTTCTTATGTTACGAGATTTTAAATTTTAACTTCCTTTTGTGTCTGTTTGAAGAAATGTTTTCACTGACAGGCATTACATTTAACATAAAGCAGTAAAAATCCTTAGACATAAAATTTTACTGCAAAGAAGAGATACAACGACTTTGAGGAAATACGGTGCAAGGCTGAAAGCGTATGTGATACTCCAAGGAGGAGAAGAAATGAAATGCACAGACTCATCTGTAAAGGATGACTATAGGAATACACCTAGAGATGTTAGATACTCTAATAATGCAGTTACACATCAGATTTGGTTCGCTGCCTGACTTAAAGTTTATCGGTATGTTTGACTCAAAGAATTTCTCAAGCTTTGCAGATGCGTTTACCGCAGAAGAGTCTGAAAAATTAAGGACAATATATAGGAAGTTTTTTGACATTGTTAGGTAAAAGTCTGAATTGAGAGCAATTTTTATTTCACAACGTCATGAAGCCACGTCTGTGAAGGAAATACAGAGCTTCCTGTATCAAAATGAACTTTACGCTGGACTTCCAGAACTCTGGAAACTCTGAACTGATTTAACCATACCGACAACATCGTCATCAGAAGAACGATCGTTTTCCGCACTGAAAAGAACTGTTAATGCTCAATGAAAAAGTCTTACGTCAGCGCTCTCCATCATGTCCATGGGGAAGGATGCCTTGGTGCAGACGAAAGTTCGAAACTCATTTTTCGACAACGCTACTGAGGAGTTCTGCAAAGAGAACCTCACAGCGGAGTATCGCTACAGATAAAACCATGGTGAGTGGTTTGTACCCCAATAAACATACACCTGTTAAGTTTCATATTGCATGCCTACCCTCAGGGTACGACTCTGGATAAGATAATATAGCCCTTGGCGATTGTCCGGAAATGATTTTTATCCTTGTTCAGTCCACGGATATGTTTTGTTCTTCAGCTTTCCGCCATTTTCTTCTGGATATCCTCTTAACGGTGTCAAAGAGGTTATCGCAACTTTCTGGTTTGGATGGAATGTTAAGCACTGTGTCATCCAAATCATTTTAAGTCATCCCATCATGGATTTCTGAAACGGAAACGATTTGTAATGAAATTTCCCTGTTTTGAGTCCCGGTCAGACAAATAGTTTCATTTTGCCAGGAAATTTTAAAACAGCACGTTATAAACTGAAACCTTTGTTCGGGAGTCATTCGAATGTTTGTCCTAAGCTACTGACGATAATTACAATGAGGCGTCAATTTTCTTTTAAGAACACAAATAGAAATTTACGGAGGGGCTATGTCGTCTTTTGGGAATTGGTTGGATCACTTACTTCCTGATTTCTTTGGATACAATGCTGTAGCCAGGGTTGTGCTCTTTCTAACATCAGTCTGTGTTAAGGAAGGTTTTGAAGCCTGAGATCGTTTATGTCTGCCGATACCTCTAACCTTTCGCTATTCTTTGCAGTTACCATACACTCCCAACTGCCCTTATGGCTGTTATGATCATCCATTACTACCTCCTTCTGGAGATCCCTAAATTAAGAGGGCTGATTAAAATTATACACTTAAGAGCCGAAGAAACTGGTACACCTGCCTAATATCGTGTAGGGTCCCCGCGAGCACACAGAAGTGCCGCAACAAGACACGGCATGTACACACTAATGTCTTAAGTAGTACTAGAGGGTCCGGACACCATGAATTCTGCAGGGCTGTACATAAATCCGTAAGAGTACGAGCGGATGGAGATCTCTTCTGAACAGCACGTTGCAAGGCATCCCAGATATGCTCAATAATGTTCATGTCTGGGGAGTTTGGTGGCCTGAGGAAGTGTTTAAACTCAGAAGAGTGTTCCTGGAGCCACTCCGTAGCAATTCTGGACGTGTGGGGAATTGTGTTGTTCTACTGGAATTGCCTACGTCCCCGGAGTCCACAATTGCAGAAGAGTGGACCTTCGGCTCCGAAAGCCCATATGGATGATGTTTCGTTGAATGGTTCGAAAGCTAATAGTTGTTGATGGCCCAGCAATTTGCGGAAATGTTACACTTCTTTCACGTTGAACGATTCTCTTCAGTCGTCGTTGCTTCCGTTCTTGCAGGATCTTTTTCCGGCCGCATGGATGTCGGAGATTTCATGTTTCACCGAATTCCTGGTTTTCACGGTATGCTCCTGAAATGGTCGTACGGGAAAATCCCCACTTCATCGCTACCTCAGAGATGCTGTGTCCCATCGCTCGTGCGCCAACTATAACACCACGTTCAAACTCACTTAAATCTTGATAATCTGCCATTATAGCAGCAATAACCGATCTAACAACTGTGCCAGACACTTGCTGTCTTATATAGGCGTTGCCGGCCGCAGCGCCGTATTCTGCCTGTTTACATATCTGTGTATTTGAATACGCATGCCTATACCAGTTTCTTTGGCGCTTCAGTGTAATATACAACTCGTTAAGTAGTTAAATAATAAGTATCTCGTTGATATGTTTGCCTCTAACCAAAGACACTATACTCTGATTATAGCACGCGTGTGGTCCTGCGAGTAGGGAACTCATACTCTTCATCTTTCGGCGCCAGCTGTTAGTCCACGGTGGATCTCTTAAATAACCAAAATAGGTCTATCACATTTACACTTTCACACTGTACATGACAACTTTCGTTATGGCTGAACACATCCTCACTGCTTATTGGAAATACTTACCAAAACCTTTAATTCCAAATGTTTGTGTAATCGATGATTGAAACACTGGCCACGGACGCCTGGCGAAAGCTTCAAATGGTTCAAATGGCTCTGTTCACTGTGGGACTTTAGGACATCACACACATCCATGCCCGAGGCAGGATTCGAACCTGCGACCGTAGCGGTCGGGCGGTTCCAGACTGAAGAGCCTAGAACCTTTCGGCCATTTCTGCCGGCGCGCGAACGCTTCACTGGATGCGTTCGACTCTGGCGTCCTTCTCTCTTTCACCCTTTTTTGGTCTACAAGGAAGCTCCTTTAGTGTAGTATATAATTTCAATTCTGTAATAGGAATATAATTGCCGCCCTTGAGAATACGAATCCATTTATTTCGCTTGGAATGTCTGTTGCACACTGGCGTGCGTCAACAACTACGCACTTATGTGTATGTAAATAACTGCCATTACTGCTGCACGTAAAACAGCCAACGTAGACATGAGTAATGTCTTGTTTGTAGCCTACTGACAACACCTTTTAATCACCATGGCTGCCAGTAAGGTATTTGCGGTCGTAAAGGAATTCCAGCTCAGTTCCTCAAAATGTTCAAAAGTGATGGATTTCATTATATTTACAACGTCTGCACTTTTTTCTATTATTCTGCAACTGATTCCATTCTGTTTGGGACAATATTCAGGATCCATAAAATATGATCAGACGAGCATAATACAAAACGTATGCTTAAGAATATGAGCACTCCATGGCATACAAAATTTGCCAAAAACCACTTTAATTGCTTTTGTGACTTTCGTCACTAAACACAGCATAGGAAGGATTCCTGAATACACTGCTTTTTTTTTTTAAAAAAAAAGTTCAGTAGCCGGAAGACATGTCCAAATGTCAATATAGCTTCTCATACGTACAAGTCATCGGAGAGTGTGTGTGACTAGAATTGCAGTTCTCTGGACAGGCAGAACGTCCGCCAGACTGCATTAGAGTTGTCCGTGTGTCATGTTGTTACAGGTCCTGGTATGATATACAAGAGGAGTAAACAGCTTCAGATACTGAGCGATCACTGTGAAGGACGCGAGAATGTCACGTACTCGTGTGACACAGTGTTATCAGCACCTGGCAGAGTTTGGATGCGGCCCACTGTATTTATACCTTAGAGATCGCGCAGATAAAGTTACTGTAGATAAGTAACGGCTGGCTTGGAAGCGTATCCCCCGCTGTAATGTATTGTTAAAAAAAAATACGTTCTACCATCCACTTCACAGTGATTCACAGACCGACTGTTCCACATTAATTGGCATGAACAAAGCACGCAGTATTTTAACATAATTTCAGGTGCCTTAGTAATAACACAACTTAGCCCTGTACTATTTAAAGGGGGAAAAGCCTGCATAGAATAACTACATTTAAACAAAAAGTCCGCCCCCGGTAGCTGAGTGGTCAGCGCGACGGAATGTCAATCCTAAGGGCCCGAGTTCGATTTTCCCGGCTGGGTCGGAGATTTTCTTCGCCCAGGGACTCGGTTTTGTCCTAATCATTATCATTTTATCCCCATCGACGTGCAAGTCACCGAAGTGCCGTCAAGTCGAAAGACTTGCACCCACCGAAAGGTCTACCCGACGGGGGACCCTAGTCACACGACATTTTATTTATTTACCAAAAAAATAGTAACTAAAAACAGAAAGGTCTGCATACTACCATTTGGCCATCTGGCTCACAGATAAGAGGGCTATCCACAAAGTACATTACGTTTTGGAATTAAAAATAAGTAAAGTATTGGAATTTTTTTTTATTATATACAGATGAAAGCCACACTTAAATACTACTTTTCTACATAGTTGCCATTTAAAGTAAGGCACTTATCGTAGCGATGAACGAGCTTGGAAATTCTTTCGTCATAAAATTCGGCCGCCTGCGCCTTCAACCACGTGGTTAATCAGTAACCCGGTAGAAAAACGATTTTTGTGGATTTCCTGGAAAGAGGCACTGCAATAAACTCTCAAAGGTATTGCCAAACTCTGCACAACCTCAGAAGAGCAATACAAAACAAGCGCAGGGGAAAGTTGGGCTCAAAGATCTTGCTGATTCACGACAACGCCCGGGCCCACACGGCAAATGCCACTCGTGAAGTTCTCGAATCTTTTAAGTGGGAGTTGTTTCCTCATCCGCCGTACAGTCCCGACCTGGTGCCGAGCGACTTCCACTTACTCCCAGCGATGAAGAAGTGGTTGGCTATGGCAGCGTTTTGATGACGACGTACAGCTTCAAGAAGTGGTAAACACGTAGTTGAAGGCGCAGGCGGCCGAATTTTACGACGAAGGAATTTCCAAGCTCGTCCATCGCTACGATAAGTGCCTTAATTTAAATGGCAACTATGTAGAAAAGTAGTGTTGAAGTGTGGCTTTTCATCTGTATACAATAAAAAAAATCCAATACTTTATTTATTTTTAATTCCAAAACGTAATGTACTTTGTGGATAGCCCTCGTATCTGTTCATCCGGAATCCAGAAGACACACACACTACTGCTCTGTTACACTTAAACAACAAGGTAAGTACCTTATACATCCGAGACAGCACCTTCTTCCGTCACGTTAAATATCCCACCGGCTTCCCGCTACTGGTTTTAAAGCTGTTTCGTTTTTGCTGTGATTTGGTGGTTCCACAGTTCATCTGTAGTGACAAATAGGCGATAAAATAAGTTTAATTTTTTTAACGATAAAGATAATACAGGCCAGTATTTTTAGGCATTTTATTATTTACAGAAATCAAGATACCACGTTACGAAAAGCTTCTCGAAGCTAATTTTTCATGGGGAAGAACACAGCATAAGTTTCCTGCTAAGGTCAGCAACGCTCTGGCTAAGCCATTTCTCCGCGGTATGCTTACTTCCAAGTAAAGCTGTGACGTCGGTTTGTGAACCGTATCTGGACAGCTTAGCTGATAAAAGCATCATTGTGGGTTCGAGTCACGGTCCAGCACGAAGTTTTAACTCGCCAAGTCGTTTCATATCAGCGCTCACTCCGCTGCAGAGTGAAATTTCGTTCTGGAAACGCCCAGCAGGCTGTGGCTAATAAACGTCTCCGCAACATCCTTCCTTTCAGGAGTGCTTGTGCTACTAGGTTCGCAGGATAACTGTGAAGTTTGGAAGGTAGGAGACGAGTTACTGTCGGAAGTACAGCTGTGAGAAATGGTCGTCAGGAAGTTTCAGTTTATAAAGGTGCAGAATGACTTCCCGCAACATATTGTCCCAAACATCCTGCGACTTTTGTTGCAATCCGACAATGGTTCTTGCAGGCTCCGGAGAATGAATGAGGTCCCGCTTCACCATGTTTAATGCGTATTCAATTGGCGAGAGGTCTGATGAACTTGTTGGCTCAAATGGCTCTGAGCACTATGGGACTTAACATCTATGGTCATCAGTCCCCTAGAACTTAGAACTACTTAAACCTAACTAACCTAAGGACAGCACACAACACCCAGCCATCACGAGGCAGAGAAAATCCCTGACCCCGCCGGGAATCGAACCCGGGAACCCGGGCGTGGGAAGCGAGAACGCTACCACACGACCACGAGATGCGGGCGATGAACTTGTTGACCAGGAAAGTTGTTGTACACCACGATGATCCTGTGAGCGTGTCTTGTCGTACTGAAGGAGCATTTTACATCCTTGACGAATAACTCGCGGTTGTCCGTTGTACACTACGAGGATACCATAGCATCGCAGCAGTCGCATGTGCACGTTTCTGATCATGCGGGAAAAGCATAGGACGCTCTTGTCGAGGGAATTGCGATTGCATGTGGATAACGACATGCGCACACGCTGGAGAACAGGAAATGTGACTGCAACTAATAAGTGGTGGCCCTCAACTGTAAGACTGCTGATTCTAAAAATATCAAGAATCCGATACATCGATATATAAAAGAACAATGTTACTGGCAGTCCAAACATCGAAAAAAATTATGGCTACCTTGATATATCGAGGGAAAAAACCTCGGCGTACCGGCCAAAGAAATGTCGACTGCACATTGCAAATATACTGCCAGTTTTAGAGCTGAATATTTAAGTTTTCATTTATAATTAGATATTCTCTACATCAACAATCTAGCAACCTGCTTATCCCCATTAGAGCAAGAACTGAAAGAAACATGACGCCTGTTCACGCTTGGCGATAATCACTTTGCTAACAATGCTAACTGCATGCAAGTGGCAGAATAAAAAGTGTCCGACAGGTCAGTCGTTCGATTTCGCCACATATCAGATTCGTCTGGAACACTTCATGTCGACTTCGCTGTTTTTTTCATTTCTGCAAACGTCAGCGACCTAACAGTTGTAGTGCCAAAACTGCGTGGTGAAGGTAAATGTTGCAGTTTCTGTTGGTAGCGCCGAGCCACGGTTATGTCAGCGCTTTCTCTGACACGTCTCCAGACCAATCTTTTCGTTTAGAATTTTGATCATCATCTTCAGCAACTGTTTTTGAAGAAATGCTGATGTGAAGAAATAGCACGCTAGTCGCTTAAAAACTGGTTTTGACGCACTTGGCGCGTTATTTGTTAACATCGGGTATTTGGTTATTCCATTCACACCGTCATCCCCAGTGCAATCGGGCTACTTCTCTGTGTCATCTATCCTCTCTTCACATACTCAAAGAGAAAGACTGAGCGTGATGAAAGCTAAAAAATAATGTCCCATTCACGCAGTGAATGTAAAACGATAATCTAGATAATTTCAAAGGCACAACTTCAAATATTTATCGAAAAATGCGAAAAAATAATATAAAAAAATATTGAAAGCCATATCGATATCGATATACTGATATGCCAGTAAGTAGAATATCGCCGAAATATACCGGTATTTTTTGAGGAAATATCGATATAATTGATACTTTTTCCAACAGTCGTAAGTCCACGCCATGAAGTCCGGTATGGGACCCACACTATGTAATCAAAAGTATCCAGAAACTTAGCTGAAAATGACTTACAAGTTCGTGGCTCTGGAATTCAATACGGTGTTGGCCCAACCTTAGCAGTCATAAGTTCAACCAGGTGCTGGAAGGTTTCTTGGGGAATGGCAGCCCATTCTTCACGGAGTGCTGCACTGAGGAGAAATATTGAGGTGGGTCGGTGAGGCCCGGCACGAAGTCGGCGTTCCAAAACATTCCAAAGGTGTTCTATAGGATTCAGGTAAGGACTCTGTGCAGGCCAGTCCATTACAGGAATGGTTTTGTCGTGTAACCACTCCGCCACAGGCCGTGCATTATGAACAGATGCTCGATCGTGTTGAAAAATGCAGTCGCCATCACCGAAAGGCTCTTCAACTGTGGGACGCAAAAATATGACAACAAGTGGTGCAAGCCCCCTCCATGAAAAACACGCCGCGCGGGATTAGCCGAGCGGTCTGGGCGCTACAGTCATGGACTGTGCGGGTGGTTCCGGCGGAGGTTCGAGTCCTCCCTTGGGCATGGGTATGTGTGTTTGTCCTTAGGATAACTTAGGTTAAGTAGTGTGTAAGCTTAGGGACTGATGATCTTAGCAGTTAAGTTTCATAAGATTTCACACACATTTGAACAGTTTTTGAAAAACACTACCACACCAAAACACCGCCTCCGAATTTTACTGTTGGCACTACACACGCTGGCAAATGACGTTCACCGGGCATTCGTCATACCCACACCCCGCCATCAAATCGTCACATTGTGTACCGTGATTCTTGACTCCACACAGCGTTTTTCCACTGTTCAGTCGTCCAATGTTTACGCTCCTTACACCAAGTGAGGCGTCGTTTGGCATTTACCGGTGTGATGTGTGGCTTATGAGCAGCCGCTCGACCACGAAATCCAAGTTTTCTCACCTTCCGCCAAACTGACATAGTACGTGCAGTGGATCCTGATGCAGCTTGGAATTCCTGTGTGATGGTCTGGATAGATGTCTGCCTATTACACACTACGACCCTCTTTAACTGTCGGCGGTCTCTGTCAGTCAACAGACGGGGTCGGCCTGTACACTTTCGTGCTGTACGTGTCCATTCACGTTTCCATTTCACTATCACATCGGAAACAGTGGACCTAGGGATGTTTAGGTGTGTGGAAATCTTGCGTACAGACGTATGACACAAGTGACACCCAGTCACCTGACCACGTTCGTAGTCCGTGAGTTCGGCGGAGAGCCCCAGTTTGCTATCTCACGATATCTAAAGACTACTGAGGTCGCTGATATGGAGTATCTGGTAGTAGGTGGCAGCGCAGTGCACCTAATATGAAAAACGTATTTTTTTTGGGGGGGGGGGTCGGTTGAGGTACTTTTGATCACATAGTATATATATGAAAGCGAAGGCAATGCTTGCGGCTTGCTGCGATCTTTCCACAATACCGATGTTTGTGGGTCAAATGCCTTGATATTCACACTACAGTAAATGTCTCCAAAGCTGCTTGCTACAGCATGCTGCCGCTGACGACGAACAAGGAAGAAGAAGCTCTCACTCACAAAACGTGTTGGAACAGAATTGAATTCTGTCGCCGAGAGTCTTCACTGCAAGGAGCCTCTCAACGCCATTACCTCGCGATAGGACAGAACTGTACTTTCGCCCTTTCGCAAAGATGCCTCATTCTAGCAGAAAGAGGTGATGCGTGACTGAATGTCTGTGATCAAACAAGTGACTTACCCCGAATGAGGAGCAATTCTGTGATAATAAATGAAAGGCGGCTGTTATCAAAATGGCAGTCTTACAATGCATTGTGTACATTTAAATGAATCATATCGCCCATTACTTAAAACAGAGGAACTTTTCACACTCCTCACCGCATACATCTACGAAATATTTTTCATGTACAACTCAAAATTATTCAACGAAAATCATTTTCATCACTAAATAATGTAACAGATAAACGTAACTTCATGGTTCCTGTACAATGATCCCTAATATATGATAATCAAAACTTACGGCAAATTAAGGGGCAAGTAATGCCTGAATAGCATGAAGTGTCCATTGAAAATAAAAGTGGTAGATGTTATCCTCCTACTGAAGTGTTGCTACTCCATGGAAGGGTTTACGAAGCATGAACTAGCAGTTATGTAGGATATTGTTTATCGTTAGCTTTATGATATACACGTAAACACTGGTGGTCATTCTCAGTTTCAAAAAAAGGTATTAACATAAGTAACAATAAATTTGTATCTACAAATTATGTTATTCATTTTTTTACTTGTTACCTATGCCTACCGTAATCATATGATAAGTAAGCGAAACCACAACTCAGTGAGGCAATGTTTTGTCTATAATGACATTTGCGGGCTTTCAAATTAGACTACTCACCCTCTGACTCGACGTTGGAATATTGAAAGTTTTGGCTGATTTCGTTGTCTAGGGGCTGGGATACGTAGTTGCCGCATTACAAGCCAAATACTGCTGAGCCTACAGTATACAATATGAATAAGCACATGAATCTAATGGTCGAAGGTTCCTATCACTCGGCAATTGCGAATTTTGAACGTGACATACACATTTACAAATGAAAACTGCAATTAAATAAAATCTGCAGGTACTATCTTAACACTTTAAATGATGTGTACAATTGTAGAAGTACTTTTGAGAATGCGGTATATTTCTGCAAAACACTTATTGGTGGCGATGGTCCAGCAATTAAATAAAATATAAGTTGAATAACAGGGAAACAATAGATTCCTACTGGACGTAATTACTCATGGACAATAACATAGCTCTCGAGATATTCACTTCTAAACGCACACTACGTCTTCACTGTAGAAGCCACGGAACTCTCACAAGTGCACAAGTAGGCACTGCGAAGTTTTTCTATCTGCCGCGACCACGCGCAAACTGCTCCACTGTCCAAGTCTTCCCGCCGACCGCGCGTCCGTCGCGTCCAGCACTTCCCGTGTCCAGTGCCGTACTCCTCGGACTATCCCTGTGTCCTCTCCGGAAACTCGCTTCCATCCAGCCTCCCCATTCACGAGCGCTGTGATTGGCTAGAGCGCTCGCGCCATGTCTTCAGTCCAACGTATTCTCAAAAACATACTGAAACATATTCGAAATACTGGAGTTACTTTTAAATACTTGAAATTAAATAAATATTCCTACGGCTGGACCACAAACATGCTCTCACATACATAATTAAATACATAATCAATTAAATAAACATATATCAAAAGAAAATAAGCAAAGGTAGGCCAGGAGCCTAAGTCTCTGTGCTTTCTAAAACACAGTCAATAATTGACCACTTGCTTCATGAATAGCATATATCGGATATTAACAAAGACACGGATGAATCAATATACAAGGTGATTCAAAAAGAATACCACAACTTTAGGAATTTAAAACTCTGCAACGACAAAAGGCAGAGCTAAGCACTATCTGTCGGCGAATTAAGGGAGCTATAAAGTTTCATTTAGTTGTACATTTGTTCGCTTGAGGCACTGTTGACTAGGCGTCAGCGTCAGTTGATGCTAAGATGGCGACCGCTCAACAGAAAGCTTTTTGTGTTATTGAGTACGGCAGAAGTGAATCGACGACAGTTGTTCAGCGTGCATTTCGAACGAAGTATGGTGTTAAACCTCCTGATAGGTGGTGTATTAAACGTTGGTATAAACAGTTTACAGAGAATGGGTGTTTGTGCAAAGGGAAAAGTTCTAGACGGCCGAGAACGAGTGATGAAAATGTAGCACGCATCCAGCAAGCATTTGTTCGTAGCCCAGGAAAATCGACTCGCAGAGCTAGCAGAGAGCTGCAAATTCCACAATCAGCTGTATGGAGAGTCCTACGAAAAAAGTTAGTTATGAAACCTGAACGTCAACTACCCGAGGCGATGGATCGTCCGCCAGGCAGCCCGTGACAGAGCACTTCATCACTGGCCTCCAAGAAGCCCTGATCTTACCCCCTGCGATTTTTTCTTATGGGGGTATTTTAAGGATATGGTGTTTCGGCCACCTCTCCTAGCCACCATTGATGATTTGAAACGAGAAATAACAGCAGCTATCCAAACTGTTACGTCTGATATGCTACAGAGAGTGTGGAACGAGTTGGAGTATCGGGTTGATATTGCTCGAGTGTCTGGAGGGGGCCGTATTGAACATCTCTGAACTTGTTTTTAAGTGAAAAAAAACCTTTTTAAATACTCTTTGTAATGATGTATAACAGAAGGTTATATTATGTTTCTTTCATTAAATACACATTTTTAAAGTTGTGGTATTCTTTTTGAATCACCCTGTATTTATAAGCATGTTGCTACCGTTTTTTCGTCTAACTGTGGAGTACTTATGGCCTGACGCGATCTATAGTAATCGGCCACTTTGATCTCCAATAACTCATGTACTATTTAAGTTACATGCCTGTAATTCATACCAGTTTAGGTTTACACTAATAGCTTTCTAAAGACACGGCGGTTGACGAGATCGGATGCAGCATTTATATTTTGGAAATTCGTTGCTGGGTGTTACTTGTATAATTTACCGTCAGATACTAAAGTTTAAACTAATAAATATATTGAAAATCTGATTACACCATCAGAATCGTCGTGCAAATAATGGTAATGTACATGTTTCTTTTTGAGGTACCACGATTCATCTGGCTACTGTTAATTTCCATACAGACTTTGAAATGCTTCACAAAGTCCGCCATCTTTGGCACTCCCGGCGTGTCTCCTTCTTCGACACAAAGCACATTCCTCGTCACAGCGGAATTCCCAGCCACGCCACTCGCCTGTACCATGCGCTGGGGCTACCCCTCTCTTCCGGCTAACGTTTGCCACCACGTTTTTGCGGCTGAGCCCCGGCTTTGACGAGCGTCCTGTGTGGCCGCCCCAATTTCGAACATATAATATATCCTCGGCGCCACAACTCGCCCGTTGCCTCACACATTGCTGTTGACGAAACTTTCAGGTATCTATATGTTTTCCCATCACTGCACTAAAAATTATTCAAATTCTTGTAGTTCACAATATCGTTCAAATCTTGCAATTTTACCCAACTGTAATGGTTTCTGTGGCGACTGGGCTGCTTTTTTTTTTTTATTAAAACAGCTTTTCATTTGACCTTGCGGGACTGAATGGATTCCATTCTAAGATTGATAACGTTCCAGAAAAATAATCCGTAGTGGTCACCAAGAAACGCTAGCGAGTTCCCTTTAACAGCAGACAGCGGCACAAACTTCTAAAGCACATAGGCAGCTGTAACTGCATTATCTACGGTGTTGTTTCAGGATACTTGTAAGTGGGAACAATTTGTTTCCAGGTATCTTCTTATTGGAAATGTTACCTATTCAGTAACCGTCTCAACATCTGTCAGGATCCCGCTACTCCATACATTTACCGGTATTTCTCAATAATCAATGAGTAATCATGCGCAGTCATGACAAAGGTAAACTTGATGTCTAAATTATCTCCACAAGCTTGATGCTGTGTAAAGTGTCAGTCAGGGAACAATAATGGATAAATGGTTCCCGGGGATACCGAAGCTGTTTTCGCAAACTCCGTGACACGTATCATGAAATATCATTTATTAATTTATCGTCGGCATGTCGTCGTTAGCAAAGGTATCAAGACAAAATGGTTCAAATGGCTCTGAGCACTATGGTACTTAATTTCTGAGGTCATCAGTCCCCTAGAACTTAGAACTACTTAAACCTAACTAACCTAAGGACATCACACACATCCATGCCCGAGGCAGGATTCGAACCTACGAGCACAGCTGTCGCGCGGTTCCAGACTGAAGCGCCTAGAAGCGCTCGGCCACCCCGGGAGGCGTATCAAGAAGGATTATAAATATCGGCCGGCCGAAGTGGCCGTGCGGTTAAAGGCGCTGCAGTCTGGAACCGCAAGACCGCTACGGTCGCAGGTTCGAATCCTGCCTCGGGCATGGATGTTTGTGATGTCCTTAGGTTAGTTAGGTTTAACTAGTTCTAAGTCCTAGGGGACTAATGACCTCAGCAGTTGAGTCCCATAGTGCTCAGAGCCATTTGAACCATTTTTTGATTATAAATATCAATAACGTAGGCTCTGTTACAACTTTCTGTTATGACATATATGTTTTTGTATGTCACGTAACAAAAAATTTTATAGGAATTCTACAGATTTCTGCTTCTTCATAATCCAATCAGTAAAAACGTAAGTTTTCAGAAGAACTCTTTCCTTGCACCCAGGGTTACTTTCTTCACAATAATACGAGCATTCCTGCCTCAATAACAAAAAAAAAAAGTGGTCAGGGGCGAATACGACTTGCGTTCTGAGGGTTCTGAACAAACTTAAGTATGTATAAAGACAATTCATCCATTCTGGTAATCGAGAACCTCGACGATGTTTGCTTGTTATTCTCGACGACGTATGCCTGATATCGATATATACTGGCTAGATATTGATTCCAAGACTTTCTAGAGCGCTTTAATTGCAGATGTGAAGCCATATGAAAAATGACATAAGAAATACCTTTTCCGTGTGATATAATTACAGATTAATGATTTTTTGATTTGTTCCTTTAATTGGACTGTGAAATCTTGTTCTTGCCAAATTTCATGATACTAACTTAAAGGGAAGTACCCCATAGGCCATAGATTTTGCTGAGTGATCTAGTGATTGCCCGGCCCCTGCCGCCGGAGGTTCGAGTCCCCACTCGGACATGGGTGTGTTTGTTGTCCTTAACACAAGTTAGTTTAGGTAGTGTGTAAGTCTAGGCACCGATGACCTCAGCAATTTTGTCCCTTAGGAATTCACACACATTTGAACATTTGAACTTGTGGTTGTCAAAATATGTGACGTAAATGCCAGTATATTTTGGTTGCATTGGCTTAGAAGCTTACCTTTATTACACTGCTACGAGACCTTACACTTTATATGTGCCGTAAATTTCAACTTGATTCGTCTACAGTTCCCGAGGAAAAGGTATTTAACAGTCTGACAGGCAAACAGGCACTGTTGTTGAATCAACACTATAATTTTTGTTCCTGTCTTATAGTTCGAAACAATTATTCTGATGGCCATACGAGTTACCGTTGAACAATGTTCTTCAAGAACTATAGTCGTCTCTCCGACGTTACGTTCTGCAGTTTTACACTCGGAATATTACTGACCCAGCAATTAAAAGAGCTGCAGCTTTTATTAGCTTGGTATATATAATACAACAATATGTAAAAAACACGTAAACTTAATAACTCCTCTTATAATGATAAAGATATTTGTAGAATGTATAGGATCTGTTATCCGGATTCCATTTTGTTTCTGTTTAAAAGACAAATACTGAGCTTGATCAGCTTCCACTTCACCCCTTTCCTCGCTGGACTTCTCTTTTAAACTACTACAAAGTGACCACGTATTTTCTTTGTGTTAATTAAACTGTTAATAATTTACAGTAGTGTATATTCCTTGTCCGAACATTGATTTTCAAATGCTTTTGCAGCCTTTTTTAACGGTGAGCGTCGAGCTAATTTGGACGTTATTGTTAAAGGTGATGTTATTGATTGGCCACTATCGTTTCAGTCCTTCATGGAAATTGCGTAGTCAATAGAAGAATTTGCTCTAAAGTCCAGTAACAAAGTTCGATACTTTATACGGAAGTACAGCAATGCAAAACAAGTGCTGGCATTGAATTATTGATATTTATTCCCTCATGTGTCACCTTTTTATCAATGAGCCAACAATCACTGATTACGCCGACTTCTGCCTCAGCTTCCGTCAAGAAGATAATTCTGCTTTCTCCTTTTGCTAGTAATCAAATACAATCAACCTTAAACATTGACCTAAAAAGAAAGGGACCTGCAATGGAGAGACCACGACAGCCCTTGTAGATATTTTACATTGTCTGCTTTTATGTTTCATATCCAATCCATGGATGGAAACGAGACATTACGGAATAAGTGCTAAAGAACAACCGAAAGGATCAGAGAATAAATAAGAGGAAATGAAACTGTTTATGAGGAAAATAAAAAAAAATGTGGGGACTAGTATCTAGATTCTACAGTTCATCATTACTTAAGGTAAGGACAACAGATCGCTTTTGCTTATTCTTCAGGTGCATGCAGCCGTTATCATTCAGATCTTGGTCCAATACAAGTAATTTTAACCTCCGGCAACACAATTTTTGCGATTCAGTTATTTTTTAGCCACAAGATATCTGTTCTAGTGACACGTAGTACGTAATTGCGAAGTCACTGCACATCGTTGTACGCACAGCACTTAATTACTGCTTCAGGTAAGCACGAACGTTAAGTAGTTACCGAGTAGATGCTCTTTCAGATCATAGTTTATTCGAAATTCTGTTTTTTTGTATTTACATTTGTGTTACGGTAAAAATAGGGAGAATTACTGAAATAGCTACGGGACAAAACAATAGCATGGGACTCAACAAGAGACAAAGCGAATCCGCTAACACAGAGATTGACAATTCACACATTTCAGAACACTATACAGAATCTCGGTCTGAAAGCGATACAAATACTGCAAGTGATCATTTATGTGAAGCTTATGTTCACACACACACTCTCCTTCATGTAATATAACTATTCAGCCTGATTAAGTTTCATGTGAAGTGGATGTTCCAGTCGTCAATACTTCATGTGAATCGAACATGCAAATAAGTAATCAGCTCCTTGATCCAATCACATGATGGTTGCGAAGTTTTCAAGAAATGGAAGAAACCATAAAAGATCTTAAAACTGAACAGCAAATTTACTTTAACGGCATATCGACGCAATTAGAAAAACAATCCACTGATTTAACAAAACTGACTACTAATATTAACACCCTATCGCTGCACTGTAATGCCTTCACTGGTGAAGTTTCACAGCTAAAGACAGCTTATCGTTGACTTCCGGAAGACAAACGTTCTTTGTCTAAGGAAGAAACATCACAAAAAGGTATTGTAGAAGAGTTAGGAAACGGAGTTGATACATTCGTGGAATAACAGGAGGTGGAAGTACAGAAACACTTTTGATGATCAGTGCAAGCACACTGTTAATGAACTTCCGTAGTGGCTTTCACAGAAGGACGTAGAACTTGATAGCAGACATGATTCAGAATTAGAATAACTGGCAAATGAAAACGTCACGACCGCTTTGACCGGACGGGACAATTCTTGTGAACCAATAAAGTCGTAATCAGCAAAATAAAAGTTACTACAAGCAAAGATTTGCGGAATGACGAGACCAAGTTTACAACGCAAATCACATCTCTGCAACAGGAATTGTCTGCGGTTGCAGGAATAGGTCAAGGTCTCTCTGCGGATAAACGTACCCCAAGTGTAGTTGTGTTCATAAAGGCTTTCGAATGTGCACTGCCTCAGCTCTGAGTGCACATCAAAAGATTTGCTTTGAAACGTCCCCTTAGAAAAATTATGAATGACTGTGCTAGTAAACGTCTACGTTATTTGATACAAAGACACCTGAGTAAAACTGAACGTACTCAGACAGTTCTCTCTTTACTTATTCTGATCATCACTAAACTGACACACAATATTTTTAGCGCAACGCAATCTGACTTTCAATAATCCCTAAAAAAGAATGGCCCTGACTAACAATAACCTATACCTTTCACGAATCACTTACCTCACAAAAATCTTCGTTACTCGAACTACTGCAATACAGCGAGCGCCAATGCTGGCAGCTAAATAAAAGATTCTAACTACTGAAGGCACTAACTACTGATAGGCATAGTTAGCAAATGAAAGATTTTGATAGAGAACAAACAATGTATTTTCCTTAATAGTGTTCAAAAGTCATAATATATGTAACAGTTCATGACATCTAGTCTTACAAATTTCCTTTTTCTGACAGACACACGTCCAGATCGTCCGCTCTCAAAACTCTGGCATCACTCTCCCCACATTCACCACTGCTGGTGGCTCACCTCCAACTGCCCAACGCTACGCGCTGTTCACATCCAACTGCCCAATACTCCAATAGCGAATATTCCAACAATGAGTCCAATCAGCCACAGACTGCACACAGCGCAATCAGTGATTTTCATACAGAGCGCTACGTGGCGTTACCACCATAAAAAACCTAAACAGCCCACTTATAGCTTCACAACAGGGTTCATTAGGGGTAATGGGGCTCTTTGGGCAAACGGTAGAATCATGCCAAACCTAAGAACAGTTTGAGACAACATTTTTATATATCTACTGGCCAGGCTGCCAGCAGAAAAGGCCCGGGGAACAGGTATTCAATCCTGAACCATTTCATGCTAAACAGGGTAGCCCCAATATACACTCCTGGAAATTGAAATAAGAACACCGTGAATTCATTGTCCCAGGAAGGGGAAACTTTATTGACACATTCATGGGGTCAGATACATCACACGATCACACTGACAGAACCACAGGCACATAGACACAGGCAACAGAGCATACACAATGTCGGCACTAGTACAGTGTATATCCACCTTTCGCAGCAATGCAGGCTGCTATTCTCCCATGGAGACGATCGTAGAGAAGCTGGATGTAGTCCTGTGGAACGGCTTGCCATGCCATTTCCACCTGGCGCCTCAGTTGGACCAGCGTTCGTGCTGGACGTGCAGAACGCGTGAGACGACGCTTCATCCAGTCCCAAACATGCTCAATGGGGGACAGATCCGGAGATCTTGCTGGCCAGGGTAGTTGACTTACACCTTCTAGAGCACGTTGGGTGGCACGGGATACATGCGGACGTGCATTGTCCTGTTGGAACAGCAAGTTCCCTTGCCGGTCTAGGAATGGTAGAACGATGGGTTCGATTACGGTTTGGATGTACCGTGCACTATTCAGTGTCCCCTCGACGATCACCAGTGGTGTACGGCCAGTGTAGGAGATCGCTCCCCACACCATGATGCCGGGTGTTGGCCCTGTGTGCCTCGGTCGTATGCAGTCCTGATTGTGGCGCTCACCTGCACGGCGCCAAACACGCATACGACCATCATTGGCACGAAGGCAGAAGCGACTCTCGTAGCTGAAGACGACACGTCTCCATTCGTCCCTCCATTCACGCCTGTCGCGACACCACTGGAGGCGGGCTGCACGATGTTGGGGCGTGAGCGGAAGACGGCCTAACGGTGTGCGGGACCGTAGCCCAGCTTCATGGAGACGGTTGCGAATGGTTCTCGCCGATACCCCAGGAGCAACAGTGTCCCTAATTTGCTGGGAAGTGGCGGTGCGGTCCCCTACGGCACTGCATAGGATCCTACGGTCTTGGCGTGCATCCGTGCGTCGCTGCGGTCCGGTCCCAGGTCGACGGGCATGTGCACCTTCCGCCGACCACTGGCGACAACATCGATGTACTGTGGAGACCTCACGCCCCACGTGTTGAGCAATTCGGCGGTACGTCCACCCGGCCTCCCGCATGCCCACTATACGCCCTCGCTCAAAGTCCGTCAACTGCACATACGGTTCACGTCCACGCTGTCGCGGCATGCTACCAGTGTTAAAGACTGCGATGGAGCTCCGTATGCCACGGCAAACTGGCTGACACTGACGGCGGCGGTGCACAAATGCTGCGCAGCTAGCGCCATTCGACGGCCAACACCGCGGTTCCTGGTGTGTCCGCTGTGCCGTGCGTGTGATCATTGCTTGTACAGCCCTCTCGCAGTGTCCGGAGCAAGTATGGTGGGTCTGACACATCGGTGTCAATGTGTTCTTTTTTCCATTTCCAGGAGTGTATATTTATTGGGATGAGCCAGTACCTCACGAAGATGTGTAGAGGATTCTAGAGGAAAAGTTACTTTGGACTTTCGCGAGAAATTGATACGTGTACCGGATGATGAAGTAGAACATTTTATGTTAGTACTTGACTCAAAGGCCTGATGTTTGAAGACGTAAAGGTCAATCATAGTAACAGTAACGGCTATAATAGCGCGCCACACTCAAACAGCCGCATGCGCAAAATCAGAGTTCAGGCCGGCTGAATAGCTATCGCGCAGCTGAAGTGACATCGCTTGCTTCGTCATCCGGGTGTAGCGCGTAACATACTGACCTCTGCCCATCGAATCTGAATAATGACGAAAGAAGGTACAATAAGGGGTATGTGATTCTTGAGTTTCTCCCGGCGTATTTGATAATCAAAATATCCACGGGTATGCTGCCGGTCTATAGTGTCCAACGGGCACAATATTTCGGCGATCAAACATGTCGCCATCATCAGGTGAACTGACGGACTGAGCTCCTGTGAACGTGCCGGCACGGAGATCCGTACGCTATGGCTGCTCAGAGGGAACTGGGTTTGGTCGCGGCGGCGGCCGATTTAAATACCCTCCGCCCGCGGCGCGCTCCCTCCGCCGTCCGCGCCCAGCGCCACGGTCGCGCGGTGGAACAGATTGCGACGGCGTCTGAGATGACGTCGGTGTGATGGCTCTGTCCGCCGTGGTCGTCACAACTATACGTCTGCTCGATTTACTCTTGATTAACCCGATCGCTGGTTCCCAAGCCTTGCTAAGATTATAGCCACAGTCCCGGTTTATGAGGTCGTCATTGGTGCGAATTTCGATGGCCTCTCTAACAACGCTGTCCCAGTATCTCGACGTCTGTACCAGAATCCTCGTGCGGTCATACTCCATGGCGTGATTTTCCGACAAACAATGTTCAGCGACCGCCGACTTGCTCGGATACATCAGTCGAGTGTGCCTCTGGTGTTCACGGCATCGATCCTCGACGGTACGCATCGTCTGACCAATATACGACTTGCCACATTGACACGGAATCTGGTACACGCCGGCCTTCCTCAAACCGAGGTCATCTTTGGCGCTCCCCACCAGTGCACGAGTTTTATTTGGAGGACAAAACACAGTTCCGACCCGGTGTTTCTTCAGAATGCGGGCGATTTTCCCCGAGAGTGCGCCTGTGTATGGAATAAATGCAATGCCTACCTCCTCCCTCGTGACTTCATCCATCTCAACAGGTTGTGCTGCAGTGGGTGGGCGGAGAGCACGTTGAATCTGCCACTCTGAGTACCCATTTTTTCGAAATACAGTTCTCAGATGTTCCAATTCCTGGGGTAGACTCTCTGCGTCAGAGATAGTGCGCGCCCTATGTACTAGAGTTTTAAGTACCCCATTCCTCTGTGAAGGGTGGTGGCAGCTGTCTGCATGCAAATACAGATCAGTGTGCGTAGCCTTCCGATACACCCCATGACCTAGGGTGCCGTCAGCCCTTCTCTTGACCAAGACGTCAAGGAAAGGTAATTTACCCTCCGTTTCAGTCTCCATAGTGAATTTGATGTTGGGGTGTATGGAGTTTAGATGTGTAAGGAAGTCAAGGAGTTTATCCATACCATGTGGCCAGATGACGAACGTGTCGTCCACGTAACGGAAAAAGCAAGTAGGTTTCCATACGGATGACGACAGGGCTTCCTCCTCGAAGTTCTCCATGTACAAATTCGCTACCACCGGTGAGAGTGGGCTACCCATGGCGACTCCCTCCGTTTGTTCGTAGTATTCTCCATTAAAAAGAAAATACGTGGAAGTCAAGACATGCCTAAAAAGTTCAGTGGTCTTCTCATCAAACTTCTGACTAATCAATTCTAGTGACTCTCGCAGGGGTACCCTCGTAAACAAGGAAACGACATCAAAACTCACCATGATATCTGACTCATCCAACCTGAAGCTATCAAGGCGTTTAACAAAATCCACGGAATTACGGATGTGATGAGGGCATTTACCCACATAAGGACTTAATATTCCCGTCAGGTATTTGGCCAACAAATATGTAGGTGCCCTGATGTTGCTGACAATGGGGCGTAATGGTACCCCCTCTTTGTGAACCTTCGGGAGTCCATATAGTCTAGGCGGTACCGGACCTTGGGGTAACAATTTCTTAGCGTCACCCTCCGGTAAATCTGCGTCTTTGAGAAGCGCCCTCGTCTTGTTCTCCACCTTCTTTGTAGGGTCAACGCTGATCTTCCGGTAGGAATCGTCATTTAGCAGGCTCTGCATCTTATCAGTGTAGTCCTTATGGGAGACAACAACTGTAGCATTGCCTTTGTCAGCTGGTAAGACAACAATTTCAGAGCGCTCCCTCAGATCACGAATGGCCGCCCTCTCTTTACTGCTGATATTTGACTTCATCGGCTTGGATTTCGTCAACGCACGACAAGTTTCACGACGTATTTCCTCGGCTGATTCTGGCGGAAGTCGAGCTGCAACCTGTTCAACAGCACTAACAATTTCTGCGACCGGAGTGAACTTGGGGGTGGGAGCGAAGTTGAGACCTCTCTGCAAAACCGAGACCGCATCATCACTCAACACCATGCCACTCAAATTGATGACAGTCTTGCACGGAACTTGCAGGGATGGTTTGTCAAGGAGACGTGAGAACTTAGCTGTTTGACGTCCTGTAGCCTTCTTATGGGCGGAATCAGCTGACACCCAGGTGACACCATCAATCCAATCCCAGGAACAAGAAGTGAACTTACTAGCTAGTTGCAAATGTAGTTTGAGTAATTCCTGTGAGATAAACTCAAGGCTCCGGCGGGTGAATTGCACTCTCTCACGTACCAATGCGAGGCTGGCTCGTTTCTTGATTCTTTTAGCTGCTGCAGAATCGATGTGATGCATAACCTTAGCAAAATTTGGAACAACATTCTCGGAACGACATCTCTTTAGAAAGGCAAGAGTACTTAGCAAACGACATATACGGTGGCGCAACTTTTCAAATTTCTTCATGCTGCGATACATCTCCTCCCCGTAAAGAGATGTCGTTCCGAGAATGTTGTTCCAAATTTTGCTAAGGTTATGCATCACATCGATTCTGCAGCAGCTAAAAGAATCAAGAAACGAGCCAGCCTCGCATTGGTACGTGAGAGAGTGCAATTCACCCGCCGGAGCCTTGAGTTTATCTCACAGGAATTACTCAAACTACATTTGCAACTAGCTAGTAAGTTCACTTCTTGTTCCTGGGATTGGATTGATGGTGTCACCTGGGTGTCAGCTGATTCCGCCCATAAGAAGGCTACAGGACGTCAAACAGCTAAGTTCTCACGTCTCCTTGACAAACCATCCCTGCAAGTTCCGTGCAAGACTGTCATCAATTTGAGTGGCATGGTGTTGAGTGATGATGCGGTCTCGGTTTTGCAGAGAGGTCTCAACTTCGCTCCCACCCCCAAGTTCACTCCGGTCGCAGAAATTGTTAGTGCTGTTGAACAGGTTGCAGCTCGACTTCCGCCAGAATCAGCCGAGGAAATACGTCGTGAAACTTGTCGTGCGTTGACGAAATCCAAGCCGATGAAGTCAAATATCAGCAGTAAAGAGAGGGCGGCCATTCGTGATCTGAGGGAGCGCTCTGAAATTGTTGTCTTACCAGCTGACAAAGGCAATGCTACAGTTGTTGTCTCCCATAAGGACTACACTGATAAGATGCAGAGCCTGCTAAATGACGATTCCTACCGGAAGATCAGCGTTGACCCTACAAAGAAGGTGGAGAACAAGACGAGGGCGCTTCTCAAAGACGCAGATTTACCGGAGGGTGACGCTAAGAAATTGTTACCCCAAGGTCCGGTACCGCCTAGACTATATGGACTCCCGAAGGTTCACAAAGAGGGGGTACCATTACGCCCCATTGTCAGCAACATCAGGGCACCTACATATTTGTTGGCCAAATACCTGACGGGAATATTAAGTCCTTATGTGGGTAAATGCCCTCATCACATCCGTAATTCCGTGGATTTTGTTAAACGCCTTGATAGCTTCAGGTTGGATGAGTCAGATATCATGGTGAGTTTTGATGTCGTTTCCTTGTTTACGAGGGTACCCCTGCGAGAGTCACTAGAATTGATTAGTCAGAAGTTTGATGAGAAGACCACTGAACTTTTTAGGCATGTCTTGACTTCCACGTATTTTCTTTTTAATGGAGAATACTACGAACAAACGGAGGGAGTCGCCATGGGTAGCCCACTCTCACCGGTGGTAGCGAATTTGTACATGGAGAACTTCGAGGAGGAAGCCCTGTCGTCATCCGTATGGAAACCTACTTGCTTTTTCCGTTACGTGGACGACACGTTCGTCATCTGGCCACATGGTATGGATAAACTCCTTGACTTCCTTACACATCTAAACTCCATACACCCCAACATCAAATTCACTATGGAGACTGAAACGGAGGGTAAATTACCTTTCCTTGACGTCTTGGTCAAGAGAAGGGCTGACGGCACCCTAGGTCATGGGGTGTATCGGAAGGCTACGCACACTGATCTGTATTTGCATGCAGACAGCTGCCACCACCCTTCACAGAGGAATGGGGTACTTAAAACTCTAGTACATAGGGCGCGCACTATCTCTGACGCAGAGAGTCTACCCCAGGAATTGGAACATCTGAGAACTGTATTTCGAAAAAATGGGTACTCAGAGTGGCAGATTCAACGTGCTCTCCGCCCACCCACTGCAGCACAACCTGTTGAGATGGATGAAGTCACGAGGGAGGAGGTAGGCATTGCATTTATTCCATACACAGGCGCACTCTCGGGGAAAATCGCCCGCATTCTGAAGAAACACCGGGTCGGAACTGTGTTTTGTCCTCCAAATAAAACTCGTGCACTGGTGGGGAGCGCCAAAGATGACCTCGGTTTGAGGAAGGCCGGCGTGTACCAGATTCCGTGTCAATGTGGCAAGTCGTATATTGGTCAGACGATGCGTACCGTCGAGGATCGATGCCGTGAACACCAGAGGCACACTCGACTGATGTATCCGAGCAAGTCGGCGGTCGCTGAACATTGTTTGTCGGAAAATCACGCCATGGAGTATGACCGCACGAGGATTCTGGTACAGACGTCGAGATACTGGGACAGCGTTGTTAGAGAGGCCATCGAAATTCGCACCAATGACGACCTCATAAAACGGGACTGTGGCTATAATCTTAGCAAGGCTTGGGAACCAGCGATCGGGTTAATCAAGAGTAAATCGAGCAGACGTATAGTTGTGACGACCACGGCGGACAGAGCCATCACACCGACGTCATCTCAGACGCCGTCGCAATCTGTTCCACCGCGCGACCGTGGCGCTGGGCGCGGACGGCGGAGGGAGCGCGCCGCGGGCGGAGGGTATTTAAATCGGCCGCCGCCGCGACCTTTTGATGGGCCAAGGGTCATGTGCGTTCTCCGAGCCTTAACGTCATCGGCGCGTTGGGGCACAGGAAGTCAAGACGATGCCGAATTCCATCATCCTATTCCCTAATCAACCAACATCCCAAATTCCTCAAACGAGTTAAATACCCCCATCCATAACCCCAAACATCAGACACGAGGGAAGAGACACCAAGTCCCGGGCCTCGGAACATCAGGGGTCTACGACCCATCAGACACTCCTCAACAACCAAACCCAGTTCCCTCTGAGCAGCCATAGCGTACGGATCTCCGTGCCGGCACGTTCACAGGAGCTCAGTCCGTCAGTTCACCTGATGATGGCGACATGTTTGATCGCCGAAATATTGTGCCCGTTGGACACTATAGACCGGCAGCATACCCGTGGATATTTTGATTAATAAGGGGTATCATCCTGGTTAATAAGCAGACGGTGCACACAATTAATGAAATTCGCGTAATGCAAACCAGAACCAAGGGAATGTGAACAATACTGACCTGCAAAATAATCAGATGCACCATGGTCTGATACTAGTTGGAAAAATCAAAGTACATTATTAAATGTTATTGAAGTGACCTATGAGCCACAGCCGGTTGCCAACAGGGAACCTTCATGAAACTAATTCTAACCTTATTAAGTCCTACAATGATGGTCGTTTCATGGGGTGAGGGCAATCAAGTTAACCTGTTAAGATACAAGGGATGAATTGAGTATGCATCAACACATGTGTTGTTGTAACCCACGGGTATTAGCTCAAGGTTTAATATAGTTGGGAAATTTCCTGCTTCAGTCATTCTATACGCAGGAGCCTCTTTTAATGTTATATCAAAGAATTTGTTCAACAAGATTAAAGATAGACACAAGGTCACGACTTATCCAGTACGCATCTGACGTATAACTGGAGCTACAGGTGCAACGTCGAAAACCTTTCGAATGGCAGACACAAGTGGTTATTTTAATAAGAAATGGAGTTACTCGCATGTTACTCCTGTTCCTAGTTTTGAAGGGTCTTGTAGTCGAATGTTTACTTGGCATGAAGTTTTTCCAAGAAAAGGACGTAAAATTAGACTTTTCTTTAGGTAAATGCTCTTTGTGCACTGAGAGGAAAGATAACGTAATTAATTTATTGAAAACCCCAGTACAATATAGGGAATACTACCAGGATATTGAGATAAATTTCTTGAAAACTAAGAGTCTACCTGAAAATAGCTCTTCAAGTATCTGTGGTAAGAGTGAAAACTACCAAGCTTTCAACCAAAATAAAGCAATGGAGTTATCCTCAGTTCACAAGAAGAGCTAAAATTAAAAAACACGCTTATGAAGTATTTATATGTATGAGGTGCATTCAAGTTCTAAGGCCTCCGATTTTTTTTCTCGGGACTGGAAAGAGATAGAAACATGCGCATTGTTTTAAAATGAGGCCGTGTTCATTGTCATTACGTCCCAGAGATGGCAGCACCGTATGGCACATGGAATTTTACCGCCAGCGGCGAGAATGAGAACTGTTTTAAATACTTAAAATGGCGACGTTTTCCTTACTTGAACAGCATGCAATCATTCGTTTTCTGAATTTGCGTGGTGTGAAACGAATTGAAATTCATCGACAGTTGAAGGAGACATGTGGTGATGGAGTTATGGATGTGTCGAAAGTGCGTTTGTGGGTGCGACAGTTTAATGAAGGCAGAACATAGTGTGACAACAAACCATAACAACCTCGGGCTCGCACAAGCCGGTCTGACGACATGACCGAGATAGTGGAGAGAATTGTTTTGGGGGATCGCCGAATGACTGTTGAACAGATCGCCTCCGGAGTTGGCATTTCTGTGGGTTCTGTGCACACAATCCTGCATGACGACCTGAAAATGCGAAAAGTGTCATCCAGGTGGGTGCCACGAATGCACATGGCTGCCCGTGTGGCCCATGTGGCCCGTGTGGCATGTTGCCAAGCAATGTTGACGTGCAATGACAGCATGAATGGGACTTTTTTTTCATCGGTTGTGACAATGGATTAGACGTAGATGCCATTTTTAAATCCAGAAACAAAGCGCCAGTCAGCTCAATGGAAGCACACAGATTCACCGCCACCAAAAAAATTTCGGGTAACCGCCAGTGCTGAAAAAATGATGGTGTCCATGTTCTGGGACAGCGAGGGCGTAATCCTTATCCATTGCGTTCCAAAGGGCACTACGGTAACAGGTGCATCCTACGAAAATGTTTTGAAGAACATATTCCTTCCTGCACTGCAACAAAAACGTCCGGGAAGGGCTGCGCGTGTGCTGTTTCACCAAGACAACGCACACGCACATCGAGCTAACGTTACGCAACAGTTTCTTCGTGATAACAACTTTGAAGTGATTCCTCATGCTCCCTACTCACCTGACCTGGCTCCAATGACTTTTGGCTTTTTCCAACAATGAAAGACACTCTCTGTGGCCGCACATCGACCAGCCGTGCTGCTATTGCCTCAGCGATTTTCCAGTGGTCAAAACAGACTTCTAAAGAAGCCTTCGCCGCTGCCATGGAATCATAGCGTCAGCGTTGTGAAAAATGTGTACGTCTGCAGGGCGATTACGTCGAGAATTAACGCCAGTTTCATCGATTTCGGATGAGTAGTTAATTAGAAAAAAAATCGGAGGCCTTAGAACTTCAATGCACCTCGTATTTGATGAAGAACTATGTATAATAGTAAATATGTATGTGTACCACATGGAAGTGATGACACATGACACGTTTAGCTGAATAACTTACTCCATTCTGTGGATGAAATGGGAGGCTGCTGCCAAAGAAATATAACGAATGCTTCATTGGAATATCATTGAACCATCTTACGCCTCGTGTCGTATTCCGTTCCTATCAGTAGATAAGTAATGACCAAATTGATTTGCATTGGATGTACGTGCCATTAGAAAATAATTGTGCCAGTTCATACACAACCTCAAAATTTAGAAGATCTGTTGCAGAAATTTCGTGGTGTACGCCTCATGAATAGCACTGATGTCAGACATTCCTACTGGCAGCTCCTATTTTCTTATTAATCTAGGAAGTATGGGTCTTTTGTCAATACTGGCAAAAGTTACCAATTTTGTTTATAACCATTATGGCTCAATGTAAGTTCCGTTGTGTTTATGGCTGCATTAGCTGCAGTTCCAGGACCAGACCTGCTAGATAAAATTTCACTGTATATATATCATATATTAACTGCTATTGCTGTGTGGGAGGACCACCTTGTTTTTCTTAATAGAACCTTACGTAAATTTTCATAGGATGGAGTGACAGCAAACTTACAATAATCAAAATTTGTTGGGGAATAAATTAAATTTATAAAATACGCTATATATCCTTCAGGAATAGCACCTGATCCTAGTAATGTACAGTCCCTGGCCAATTTATTAGACGCACTACAGTTTTTAAGCAAATTTTGATTTATGTCTATCGTTTTTTTAATACATAAATTGTTATAAAATTATTATATGTAGTCTACTTCATAATTAAGGTTATATAACAAATAAATAAAACATACTATTTGTTGAAAATATTTTATTTCAATAATCACAACAATAATTAAAATATTGTGAAAGTGAAAACTTTAGATGTAATATCTTGTTGAGCCACCTTTTGCAGCTATGAGAGCCTGCCGATGCAGGACTGTACTGTGTCCTGCATTTGTGGATGATGATACCACACATATATGGTCTTCTCTGTGTTTTTGTTGTGTTGACATCTTTTGCCACCTCGCTCTTCATTAGTTCCCATACATTTTCTATGGGGTTCATGTCGGGACTATTACCTGGCCAGTCTAACAGATGGATGTTTGTTCTTTCAGAAAGAATTTAACTGGCCTAGCTGTGTGACAGGGAGATCCACCCTGCCTAAAAATAAACGCTTCCCATTCGGAATCCATACTCCGAGCTGTGTTATTAACCATCTTTGCAGGACTTCCTTGTACTGATCTTGCCTCATTATGCCTTTAACCACATAAAGACGTCCTGTACTCTTGTCACAGATGAGAGATCAAATCATCACCTTAGTTGCTTTTTTACGGTCTGAATAATGCAATCAGGATTAAATTTTTCTTCTGTTCGACAGCACATCTTCTGAGATTTGTCAGTTAAAACTTCAGACGTGCTTTCACCGCTGAAGCGTACCTGTAATAATAAAAAAAACATAATTAATATACTATGAAAAAATGTACATAGGTTATATCATGTCATAAGTAATTTTAAAGTTAAATTACAGACATCTAGACGTCCACATCCTTAACACACCACTGTTTAGCCCACTTCGGCCGCTTTGCTTTCTTTGTGGCTGTTAACTTTGGCTTTCTAGCGGCTCGACAGGCCTTGAAATCAATATCCTTCAACTTTCTGCGAGCAGTGCGTTCGGATGCATTCACATTAGCCTCTTCGAGTTGATATTTTATCTCTTTCGTTGTTGCAAATCTGTTTTCTAGGCAAATTCTCTTGAGAAATCTTCCTGACCTTGGGGTGAAAATTGGTTTTCTTCCACATTTAACCTTCCTTCTGGGACTCAGTTCTTCACCTGAATCAATACTCTTCTTTATGCGCCTCATGCTAACTTCTGACATTTCCAACCTTCGTGAAATTTACTGATTGGAATACATTTTCGTATTAACAAAGGCTTTAACCTATTTTTAAAGGTCGCAGTTAGTAATATCTGACTGTTAAGCGATCAACCGTGATGTCGATATTACGAATTGATAATCAAAGCGAACAAAGTATTACACTAGTTGCACGCCACAACGCCACTGAACAGGTCCTTTTCTGTACGCTGTACCTGGCACATTGATATCCACAATAAGTCAACGATCCAATGACACGTAGCAAAAATAGATACAAAATTCACTAATGTGATAAGTGCCCTGAATAACTGTCATAAATTTTCCGACTATTCGCATTAAATATAGTACTGAACACGTAATTATTACAAATAACATTAAAAATGTGCAGTGCGTCTAATAATTTGGTCAGTGCAATAAATAATTTTCTAGCTCCAAGAACAAAATTACAGCTGAAGGCATTCATAGGTCTCTGTTCACTGCTTTGTTGCTAATCAGCTGCTTAATAGCCCAGAGCTGTTAAGTTTACTAAAGCAAAATACAGTATGCTGTTGCATGGAGACATATCAGTCATATTTTGATGCTATAAAAATGCTTCAGTCATTTCTAAAATCATATATTATCATGTCATAAATTTAGATTTTTGTATTGCAATAGACACATCTTTTTCTGAATTTGGAGCCAGTATATTTCAAATGTCTAAGAAGGGCAACAGAGTTGGAGTTAACGTTAATAGTTTTGTAAGTCGAACACTTTTATAATGTGAGCATACGTATTTGGCTACAGAGCTGGAAGCTACAGCCACAACGTGAGTGTTCAAGAAATTTAGCTACTTCATTTATAGTGCACGTGTTAAGGTATTTCATGAATACCAGGCTTTGAACTTTCTGTTAATCTACAAGTTACTTCATCCTAGAATCTGAAGGTGGACAAAATTCTTTCAGGCATATAGTTTTGAAATAATGGACATGAAAGTTGAACGGTGTAGTAATAGACACCTTCTCGTGTCTACCAAAAGAGCTAATTGATCTTACGGACTTACCTGAACACGTTACTGATTCCAGATTCTCTTAATGGAAAGAATTCAGTATTGGAAGTACTATCTAGACATGTGAGTTAACATGGCCACATTACAGGATACATATTCATATGGCACAAAGCAAAGACATTATCACACAAAATTCATCTGAGAAACTCTTACAACACTCAAAATCACAGAATAACGTATTGTTCTAATGGCCAAAGCTGCAAATGGTGTTTGTGTGTGTGTGTGTGTGTGTGTGTGTGTGTGTGTGTGTGTGTGTGTGTGTGTGTTTGCCTTATGCTTGCAGAAATACTTCAGTTACGGATAAGCGATATGTTTAGGGACACTACAGTGCAACAAAATGTCTGAGAAACTTAAACCTTTATTTTATGTTGTGAGTGTGAGAAGATACGTGCAAATAGAACGGTTGTTGAACACATGTCTGATCTGTCCACAAACAAAATCCACGAACCAAAGCTGCTACACAGAGCTACATTCTGTACTACCGAATAATCACGGAACGCCTGCGCATTTCACTCTTGGGACGTAAACTCGGCCAGAAGCTGGAAATAGTGCGCAACAAAATTCATTCAACAAAATGCATTTCTTCCATTGCTCCATAGTTCCGGTTTTAAGGTTTCGTCACCACGTTTTCCTGTTACGGGCGTTTGCATCACTGATGAGTGGTTTTGGAATTCCAGCTTGCCCTGCAATTCTCATTTTAGGCAATGGGCTGAAGAGTTCGCGAGTGCAACATTCAGTTCTGCAGTGACTTTTCCAGCTGTCGTCCTCTTATTTTTCGCTACAAATCTCTTCAAAGGCCCTCCGTCACCACCACTCAACGCATACTTTCACCCACGTTGTGACTTAGAAGGTGATGTTTTTCCGCCTTCTCTATGTGCCGTATAAATCTTCGATATAGTTCCTCTTGAAACACGAAACACTTTGGCTACCTTTGTTAGGTAAGACACCACCATACGAAATCCAACAATTTCGAGGTGACTTAATTGCGACACAATGTACCCGCAATTATACAGAACTCTGTTGTGACCACAAGTGACATACACCCGTATTTAGAACATAGCACAGATGACATTCGTGATCAAATACAACAGCGCAAATTGCAGTATGTGTATTTACGATCAAACAAACATTTCTCAAGGTGTTTCCATATTTTTGTCCGACCACTGAATGTGCAATTAATCAGAGTAAAAAATTATTCTATAGTAGTTTCTCGGTTGCCGGCAGCGCATCTGGAAATTCTCAGCAGGGTCGAGTTGTTTACCAACACCTCCTGGCCTGGCAGTCAACTGTCAGACTGCTGTCGTAACATCTTCAGCAGCCTTATATCTGCCCTATCAACTTGCTTTTGACCACGTCTTCTACTATTGCCCTTCGACTCGTCACTTCAACTGATGGCGGAGAAAACGTCGTTAACTTGCAAGATGACAATTGTCTGGAAATAAGTGAAGCCAACAGAAATGAACACGCAATAAAAGTTGGGGTAACGAATTGATCTGCAGCATAACCTGAGGTCTAATTTCAATGTTGACAACATTCTCTGGATTATTTCATTACGACGGCATGTGAAACCCGTCTGATATTGGTGTAGCCACTCTAATTTTGAGAAGACTCCATCGCTTGCAGTATTCGTTCCACATTAACGCACTATTCTGTATAAGTAACTGAAATTGAGAAGTAGGTTTAGAGATGCTGAATTAAATAACAGGGATGTCACCAAAGAGTGTTTTGGTGTCTATTACACATGTAGAATGTACACTGAATATGACAAATGCAAGAGGGGGGACGGCGTATTGTAACTCATACCATTTATAATAGATTAATAAACCATCCAACACTACTTATTTAAGTCTTTATTCGTATATAAGTGCTTTTTTACACAACAATGATTTCTCTCGCAAATGCACTTAACGTATCAAGTCATTCTTGAGCTAATGGAACCAAAAAACTTTTTGTGAACATATGCCCTATTCCAAATAGTTTCGAAGATAGAATAGTGACCCGCACGAAATTCCTTACCCACCCAACCTCATTGACGTTTTATTCTAGCCCAACTTTTCCCGTTGCTTTCAACCTCTTTGCTCAGGATACCTTTCGCCCACTAAACTAGCCCGTTGAACGAGCAGATGTTCATGGTGTGTTCTGATTGACATAGTGCGATAGACTGAGAGTGTATCAGAAGAAAGCATCGATTATCTCGGTTTGTACATGTGATGACTGAAATGCCACACATCTACACTAATGAAGACTTTGCTCATATGATGTATGTGTACGGCTTCTGCAATGGAAGTGCCCCTGTCGATGTCGAATAAATCGTCTAATGCCTAATTTCTAATGTCTAATTTCTCATCGTAGAATATTCACGCGACTTATCAACACGTTACGTAAATCAGGTATTCTTTCAGAGTAAAATCCTCCTTCCGAATGTGTGTTTCAACGGCCCATGTAGGAGCAGTAACTCATTGTTAAAATAGTCCTACTATCAGCAGACGGTGACTTTCTGCACGCATCACTGTCCCACTAACATATATATGATGAACATTACATTCGAGAAACCTATATCCATTTCAGATACAGAATGTGCACAATGCTCACATCGGCGACCATGCCAAACGGCTTGAATTTTGTCACTGGTTAAATGACAGTAGTCATTTTCTTCCGTTAGTACTATCCTCCGATGAAGTCGTCCGCCTCCGTAGCGTAGCGGTACCATTACCGCCTACCACGCAAGGGGGCCGGGTTCGATTCCCGGCAGGGGAATGGATGTTGTGTGTCCTTCATCATCATTGACTCGTAAGTCACCGATGTGGCGTCACCTAAAAAGGACTTCCAATACGGAGGCCGAACTCCGCCGAATGGGGCCTCCCGGTCAACAATGCCATACGATTTACATTTTACCGATGAAGCCGTATTTAAACGGAGTGGCATCAATAACATACGTAATAACCGCCGATGTTAACAGTGAAATCCACACACTACAGTGAAAACCAATTCCGAAGTTCATCAAAGTCTTGTCGGGTTTCCAGCCGGATCGACCTCTCATTTGAGAACAATATTTCAGCGGTCCCCCAGGCTGCCATCATCAGGTGAGAAAAGCTACGCTGCTCTCGCCGATAACAGTTATCGGCGAGAGATGCGTCGCTTTTCTCACCTGTTTCTGATTGGATAGTGAAGTGAGAACGTGAAGGGACATGTACAGCACAAAAGCCTACAGGTAGACCTCGTCTGTTGACTGACAGAGACCGCCGACAGTTGAAGAGGATCGTAATGTGTAGTATGCAGACATCAACCCAGACCATCACACAGGAATATCAAACTGCATCAGGATCCACTGCAAGTACTATGACACTTAGGCGGGAGGTGAGAAAACTTGGATTTCACGGTCAAACGAATGCTCATAAGCCACACATCACGCAGGTAAATGCCAAACGCGCCTCGCTTGGTTAAGGAGGGTAAACATTGTACGACTGAACAGTGGAAAAACGTTGTGTAGAGTGACGAATCATGGTACACAATGTGGCGATCCGATGGCAGGGTGCGGGTATGGCGAATTCCCGGTGAACGTCATCTGCCAGCGTGTGTAGTGCCAACAGTAAAATTCGGAGGCGGTGGTGTTTTGGTGTGGCCGTGTTTTTCATGGAGGGGCTTGCACACCTTGTTGCTTTGCGTGGCACTATCACAGTACAGGCCGACATTGATGTTTTAAGCACCTTCTTGCTTCCTACAGTTGAAGAGCAATTCGGGGATGGCGATTGCATCTTTCAACACGATCAAGCACCTGCACATAATGCGCGGCCTGTGGCGGAGTGGTTACACGACAATAACATCCCTATAATGGACTGGCCAGCACAAAGTCCTGACATGAATACTACAGAACACCTTTGGGATGTTTTGGAACGCCGACTTCGTGCCAGGCCTTACCGACCGACATCGATGCCTGTTCTCAGTGCAGCTCGCCGTGAAGAATGGGCTGCCATTACCCAAGAAACTCATCAGCATCTGATTAAACGTATGCCTGCGAGAGTGGAAGCTGTCATCAAAGCTAAGGGTGGGCCAACACCATATTGAATTCCAGCATTACCGATGGAGGGCACCACGAACGTGTAAGTCATTTTCATCCAGATGTCCGGTTACTTTTGATCACATAGTGTAAGTGCGATAATGCTTAGAGGTAAATATGTTAAAAATACGTATTTTTCCATTGTTACTTTGCAAAACGCATGCTTTGATGCTTAATGACAGTTGTACATGTGCACTTGTTTAAACTTAAATGTATTGAACAATGCAGAAAATAAATTAAATGTTTTCTGCCTCGGAAACCATTCGTAATAGTGCATATGTCTACATTAAGTTTTTGCTTCAAATTGTCATTTCTGTCATATCCCTAAATCTTGATCAATCCTTCTTAGACAGCCTGTACACAACAGAGTGAATTTCCGCTCTGTGGTATTGTGGACACGGCTCACACATCGCTACAAACTCCAATAGTTGCAACTAAATTGTACACAGACAAAAGTCTTTGATATCTTGATTACATTAATTAACACAAACATATATCCAACCTAGCCGTTGTAGAATAAGGCAATATCGGCTATTATGTTGCAAGTGTAGGGCGGAGTGGATTATTCCTGATTTCCCGCTCTGTTCTTGTCAACGTGATGACATCAATGAACCTATCCTTACTTTTGTGCAACACTTAAGTTATAACTAACGTGTTGCTGCTACTAGCGTAAGTTTGCCTAGCCCTACCACAGGAAACGTCGCAACTGCTGATTAAGCTCTGTACGACTTTTAAGAAAGAAAAGGAAGAAAATCGTAGGGACTGCTGTCTTCCAAAGTAATGGAATGTACTCCACATTTGCTGTATTTCCAGTACGAACCAAATGCAGTGTATCTCATGGTGAAATTTTAACATGTGAAGAATATTTAAGAACTCTCTTTTTCATTGCTTTAGGAAATGTTTACTCCCAACGCAAACATCGCTACGCTCACCGTTTTGCAGCGATGTAAATATTTAGACGGTGCTTACGTATAGTTCTAGGAATCCTTAATGGTGTTTAAACTGAAAGACGCTTTGCCTTCTATTATACCTCGTAATTATTGCTCGTAAATGGATCGTTCCCGCCAAAAGAAGTTTAAAGAAAGGCCATCGAAATGAAACGATGTGGCACATAACTAGCAAAATTTGCAAACAAACGTTTATCAGTGTTGGATATTTTTAAGCGTCTTCCAGTTGCTCTGCATCCTTGTTAGCATTTCTAAACAAGGTGCCAACTGATTTACGGGGCATGAGAGTGGTTTAATTTAAGGCGCTCCTTCCCTCGGAAATGTTGAGTTCAAGAAATATGATTTTTTTCCCTTTCTTTTATCACTCTTGTCTGACTTCGACTTACAGCCGACTTGAATGGAAGGTGAAACACGAACGAAAACAGCGAAAATTATAAGTAACTTGTAACTCAAGACACTTACACAATGTTTAATAAAACAACACTAAGACTAATACGGCAATAGCGAAGTACCACGAGGCGAGAACTTGAATTTAGCCGTAGTTCGTATCGCTGTTCACCGGCCTTATCTATGAAGAGCGCTTAAAAATGATCCAATTTTCTTAAAAGGGACAATATTGGTCATAACTATAAAAACAATGCTCAAACATATATGCTGAAGCTTGTACCTGTTGGGGTATAAGCAATTCTGTTCCATAATACGAAACTTTCTGTTGACACTGGAGAAACGCTCACTGTAACTAATGCTCATTCTTACAATACTTAAGCTCTCATCTTCAAGGATGAAATCGTGAGAACGCACCTGGATGACCTCCGATTTGGTCACATGCATGGGGCACAAACAACTCTGGAAACAATAATTCCTTGTATGTATCCGTCACAGTTATCAACAAGAATCAGGAAGTCTCCCGTGCTACTGATCGTATCGAGATCCAAGTACGGCTGTCTTCTCCAGCCACGGGCTGTATCTGAAAATACGCTACTGGCCATTAAAATTGATACACCAAGAAGAAATGCAGATGATAAACGAGTATTCATTGGACAAATATATTATACTAGAACTGACATGTGATTACATTTTCACGCAATTTGGGTGCATAGATCATGAGAAATCAGTACCCAGAACAACCACCTCTGGCAGTAATAACGGCCTTGATACGCCTGGGCTTTGAGTCAAACAGAGCTTGGATGGCGTGTACAGGTACAGCAGCCCATGCAGCTTCAACACGATATCATAGTTCATCAAGAGTAGTGACTGGCGTATTGTGATGAACCAGTTGCTCGGCCACCATTGACCAGAAGTTTTCAATTGGTGAGAAATCTGGAGAATGTGCTGGCCAGGGCAGCAGTCGAACATTTTCTGTATCCAGAAAGGCCCGTACAGGACCTGCAACATGCGGTCGTGCATTATCCTGCTGAAATGTAGGGTTTCGCAGGGATCGAATAAAGGGTAGAGCCACGGGTCGTAACACATCTGAAATGTAACGTCCACTGTTCAAAGTGCCGTCAATGCGAACAAGAGGTGACCGAGACGTGTAACCAATGGCATCCCATACCATCACGTCGGGTGATACGCCAGTATGGCGATGACGAATACACGCTTCCAATGTGCGTTCACCGCGATGTCACCAAACGCGGATGCGGCCATCATGATGCTGTAAACAGAACCTGGATTCATCCGAAACAATGACGTTTTGCCATTCGTGCACCCAAATTCGTCGTTGAGTACACGATCACAGGCGCTCCTGTCTGTGATGCAGCGTCAAGGGTACCGGCAGTCATGGTCTCCGAGCTGATAGTCCATGCTGTTGCAAACGTTGTCGAACTGTTCGTGCAGATGGTTGTTGTCTTTCAAACGTCCCCATCTGTTGACTCAGGGATTGAGATGTGGCTGCACGATCCGTTACAGCCATGCGGATAAGATGCCTGTCATCTCGACTGCTAGTTATACGAGGCCGTTGGGATCCAGTACGGCGTTCCGTATTACCCTCCTGAACCCACGGATTCCATATTCTGCTAACAGTAATTGGATCTCGACCAACGCGAGCAGCAATGTCGCGATACGATAAACCGCAATCGCGATAGGCTACAATCCGACCTTTATCAAAGTCGGAAATGTGATGGTACGCATTTCTCCTCCATACACGAGGCATCACAACAACGTTTCACCAGGCAACGCCGGTCAACTGCTGTTTGTGTATGAGAAATCGGTTGGAAACTTTCCACATGTCAGCACATTGTAGGTGTCGCCACCGGTGTCAACCTTGTGTGAATACTCTGAAAATCTAATCATTTGCATATTGCAGTATCTTCTTCCTGTCGGTTAAATTTCGCGTTTTTAGCACGTCATCTTCGTGGTGTAGCAATTTTAATGGCTAGTAGTGTATTCCTATTTTAAAAACTTTAACATTAGTTATTAATTAAAGAATCAGTCAAACTGACTGAAAATTATCTATATGTTCTGCAGGCGACGTTTCTATGTCCATAGAAAAGGACTCCGTATGTATCTGTTACAGGATTTCTACGATATACGTTTGAAAAAAAGACCACCCACGTATCACAAAGGAATTATGTGAATGGAACAGAAATCAGTATATGTTAAGTACACGTATAGGCAAAGAAATGATTACAATTTCAGAAAAATTGGAAGATTTATTTAAGAGAAAGAGCTTCAGTAATTGAGCACGTGGATAATGTGTTGGTCGATCTCTAGATGATCAAAATCCCGTTCTGGTTTGAGGGCCCTGCTCTCAATGCTCCAAATGTTCTCACTTGGGGATCCGGCGACCTTGTTGGCCAAGGTAGGGTTCAGGAAGCACGAAGACAACCAGGAGAAACTCTCGCCGCGTGCGAGAGGGCATTATCTTGATGGAATGTAAGCCGAGGATTGCTCGCCACGAAGGGCAACAAAACGGGGGGTATAATATAGTCAGAGTACCGCTGAGCTATAAGGGTGCCACAGATGACAACCAAAGGGTTCCTGCTACGATACGCAATGGCGCCCCAGACGATCACACCTGGCTGTTGAGCCGTATGGTGTATGACATTCGGGTCGGTGTCCCACCACTGCCCGGACATATCCAAATATGTTTTTGGCCTGGAATGTCATTGAATTGAGTAGAACTGTCATCAGTGATGAGTCTCGCTTCGAACTGAGCCCCGATGATCAGCGATGACTTATCTGGAGACAACCAGGACGGCGGTGAGATACCGACTGACGGTCGCCCGCCATACGTTTCGGCATTCGGGATTTTGACGATCTAACGCACCAATTAGGATTTAGCACGATACCCCATAAACAAAACAAAGTTCAGAGGCGAACTAACGCGTTATTGATTTCGTCAATCTGTGAAGGTCTCTATCTCGAATAAATCATCAATTTTTTCTGGAACTAAAGTCATTTGTTTGTCTGTAGATGGACTTCAAGTCTACCGATTTCCGTCCCATTTGGATAATACAGGCAAACGATGGAAAAACCTTTTTACTGAAAACTTATGTTTTTAGGGTGGGAAATCCAAATATGATACTTAAAGAAAAACTGTATCACCCGCCATTCCTTCGCATTTTGCAGTTAAATTTATTAAATTAAGCCGTTTTTTAAAGAATTAAACAGCTTTTATACAGTTAAAATAATTTAAAAAGGAGGTGTAATGAATGTAGATGACGTTGGTAGCACTGCTGTAAAACATTTTCTGGCAAAAAAACGGTCGATTCTGTTTTTGTGTTAACATATGGTGTTTTGTTTACTGTCAGCCTAACCTCACTTTCCCGTTTCGTGTACAAGTGCTCAGTACAATGACTAATCGTGGTTGTAAAAACTTTGCTGAGAGTTCTTGTTATATTTGTGGTGAATTTGGGATTAAAAAACACCAAAGAAACATTACAGACTTTGAGAAAAAGGTTTATATGTCATACTTTGGCTCTAAACTTCGTCATCAAGATAAATATTGGGCGCCGCATAAGGTATGTTATGTGTGTGTGTTGAAGATCTGAGATAACGGCCCGAATGGGAGGAAAAAGTCTTTAGATTTGCTGTTCCTATGATATGGAGGGAGCCAAGAAATCATTCCAATGAATACTACATTTGCATTGTTGATATTACTGGTCATAATTCGAAAAACAAGAAGGTAATAAGCTATCCTACCCTTCCGTCAGCCATCCGTCCAGTAGGGCATGGTGTAGATTTGCCGGTTCCTGAACCACCAGATCATTTAAATTCTATTCCAACAGAAGTATTTTTGATGTACAATGTGATTTAGATGGACCAGATGATGATGAATTCCATTGTAATACAGAAAGTCTAGAACCCAACTTGTTTACTCAGAATAAGCTCAACGATGTGGTTAGGGATCTGGCCTTAACGAAAGAAAAAGCTGAATTACTTGGCTCTAGATTAAAAGAAAAGAACTTATTGACAGTTGGATCCAGCACATTCATGTATACAAAAAGAGAGCAGCAATTTTCCAAGAGTTTTCAACAAGAACATGATTTAGAGTACTGCTCAGACATTCCCGGTCTGATTACTAAGTTTGGTATTGCATACAAAAAGGAAGACTGGAGGCTGTTTATTGATTCATCCAAAACTAGTTTAAACGATGTTTCATTACACAGTGGTAACATGTATGCATCTATGCCTGTTGGGCATGCTGTATATATGAAAGAAAGCTATGAAAACCTAGAAGTAGTGCTAAATAAAATAGGCTATTCTGCTCATGGTTGGATGATATGTGGCGATCTAAAAGTAACATGCATGCTCCTTGGTCAGCAAGATGGCTTTACCAAATTTCCATGTTTCTTGTGTGAATGGGACAGTAGGGTTAGGGATCAACTCTGGTGCAGGAACAACTGGCCTGTGAGGGAATCAAAACCTGGTGAGAAGAACATTCTACGCAAAAACCTTGTAGATCCAAAAAACATACTCCTACCACGTCCACATATAAAATTAGGCCTAATGAAGAAGTTTGTAAAAGCTTTGCCTAAAAATGGGCCATGTTTTGAGTATCTCTGCTAAAATTTTCCACACCTTTCAGAAATTAAATTAAAAGAAGGCTTCTTTGTCGGACCTGACATTTGAAAATTGATGTCCGATGTTAACTTTGAATCCACAATGACCTTAAATGAGAAAGAAGCATGGGTATCACTAAAGCAAGTCATTACAAAGTTCTCAGGACATGAAAAAGACCCAGAATATGTTTCTATTATAGCTACAATGTTAAAGAAGTCCCAGGACTCCTGAAGATAGACGTCGACTGTGGATATTGTATCACGGACACAGTCCCTTTGACGGTTCAGAGATGTCACTAAACCCACCCAACGATGTAAACAACCATGCATGAACAGCGCCTATTAGACGGAGGGGGTCTGACAGCCGATCGGTTAAAGTCATTCTACAAGGAAGGAGGTACACGGCTCGTGTTGTCTGTAGTTCAATCATGCCTAGACAGTCAATACCGCGGTTTGATCGTGTCCGCATTGTTACTTTGTGCCAGGAAGGGCTCTCAAAAGAGGAGGTGTCCAGGAGTCTTGGAGTGAACCAAACCGATGTTGTTCAGACGTGGAGGAGATACAGAGATACAGAAACTGTCGATGACATGCCTCGCTCAGGCCGCCCACGTGCTACTACAGCAGTGGATGACCACTACCTACGGATTACCTGAAGTTTTGGGGTGGCATTATGTGGGGCCGACGTACACCGCTGGTGGTCATGGAGGTCGCCGTAACGGCTGTACGATATGTGAATGCCATCCTCTGACCAATAGTGCAACCATATCGTCAGCATATAGGCGAGTCATTCGTCTTCATGGACGACAATTCGCGCCCCCATCGTGCACATCTTGTGAATGACTTCCTTCAGGATACCGACTTCGCTCAACTAGAGTGGCGAGCATGTTCTCCAGACATGAACCCTATCGAACATGCCTGGGATAGGTTGAAAAGGGCTGTTTATGGACGATGTGACCCGCCAACCACTCTGAGGGATCTACGCCGAATCGCCTTTGAGGAGTGGGACAATCTGGATCAACGGTGCCTTGATGAACCTGTAGACAGCATGCCATGACGAATACAGGCATACATCAACGCAAGAGGACGTTTCCTTTAATTTACGTCTTGGTCACAAATTTTTGTTAACAGATTACCGGTTTCGGTCTGTAATGACCATCATAAGATATGTTTTATAAAATCAGTAAAGGAAACCTATTGTTTATGCGGGTCACTGTTTTATTCGCGACAGTGTCGCCGCTTGTGAAGCAAGAGGACGTCTTGCTGGGTATTAGAGGAACCTATGTGTACAGCATTTTGGACCACCACCTCTGATGGTCTCGCTGTATGGTGTTACAACATGCAATGTGTGATTTTCATGAGCAATAAAAAGGGCAGAAATGATGTTTACGTTGATCTCTATTCCAATTTTCTGTACAGGTTCCGGAACTCTTCGAACAGAGGTGATGCAAAACATTTTTTGGTGTGTGTGTATATAAAAGAAGCCGACACGAATGGAGACTCATCCTAGAGACGATACAGACCACAAATAGGGAAATCCACTGACAAACCATTAATCTAACCAAAGTCTGGGAATGAGCATCTCGCGAACAGCGAAGCTGGCTTTTGTTGCCGTACTGCTGTGAGAACGCGGAAGTGGCTGACGGGCGGCGAAATCACGAGCAGGTGAGAGGGTGGTGGACGTCCGTGCCTCCTCACAGAATGCGGAGGTCGAAGACTTGCCTTTTGTGTAAAACAAGGTAGCCTGCCATCCGTGACAGATTTGACGAGAGAATACAATCCTGGCGCATAACTTGCAGCGCACATTGTGTCACACGGGGCTGTGCAGCAGACGGTCTGTATGTGTTCGCAGTTTAACCCGACGACATTGTCAATCACGATTTCAGTGGCCATGGCATTATCAAATCGAGACCGCGGATAAGTGGTTGGATGAATCACGTTTCTTGTTACACTAACCCCGTTTCGCCAACTGACATCAAACAGAGCACCCAGGAAACTTGTCACCCCGTCACTGCAACAACTTTGCATCTCGTTGACAGAAGTTTTATTCAAATTGTTTTGTACACAGCCGTGTCAAGTACATCAGTTACATGATAGGAAAAATATTATATTAAAAACTGTAACTGTCCAAAAAATAAATTTAAAAATATTTTCATAACCACACAAGAAAAGTAGCGTTTCTTACATTTATCTATATAAATAAATATTTCCATCAGTTAATATTTTGTAAGTTCTATAGAAGGTACATTTCCTGAAACACTTTATGAGCACAGCACATACAGTTTTAACTGCACTGCAACAGTGCATCATAGCATTTGCTGGTGGATACAGTATAATCAATTTAATCAGCTGCTGATGATCAACAGTTTCCGTCTCGATATGCACTCACGTGAAGGAATGACAATAGAAACAGTTCCAAAAAAAGTTAACAGATAAGGCCTGTAAACATAAAGAAACCTGACATAACACAGACTCAAAGAAAAAAAGAAAAAAATACCAGTTTGCAGTGACGTTAAGTTACCAAAGTAAACGAGAAGAACGATGGTATGAACGTTAATCTCGGAACACTCATTTAATTCAAAATCCAACGACGAAGGGTTGAACAGTTTGATTTTTCCCGTCGCGAATCGTCGAGATCCAGTTGTCTGAGCAAGAAGACGCGACCACACCTTAAAGAAGTGGCGTCATTGTAAAAGTGTCGCGTGCTCCTGTCATGGAGATAAACAGATAACATGACATACAGCGGAGAACTGCTCACTCCACGCTTTTGAAGATGGACTCAAAAACTTGCATGAACTGACAATGAGTGTTGCGATCTGCCTTTAAATTTGAAGATTAACTTTTAAATACATTGTGTGTGTGTATGTTCTCAAACCCAAGCAATAAAAATTTAAAAAATGGCATGAACCAGCTATATATGTAAATGTAGATGTAGTTTTGTTGTTCAGTATCACGCAACACTGAAAATACAAATTGCATGAAACTTGCTAATTTTTATAAACTGCATGGAACTTGCTAATTTTTATAAATTCCGTTGTGCTAATAACGAATATCAATAGGAAAATGAAAACTTAGCTCTGGATTTTGTTTTACAGAGGTTTTCAAAGATAAAGGGAAACGGAAGAAATTTGTACCCCATGTATGTTGCTACATATGACAAGACTGGAACAATAAAACAAAAATATTGTTCGACATTCCGATCACACCAGTTCAGTACCTCACCTCAGTTAGTGCTGTAGATGATAGTGATTGTAATTTGTCATTGTTTATTCTATAGTTATTTCTAGATAGCTCATGAATAATTTTGTGAAGAAAATTAATCGTGTAAACGAGGCCTATAAGCATCTGGGGGGAAAATTCCCACTGATGAGAGGTATCCAAAACCAAAGATGGTGTATTCGCTAACTCACAGATTCCAGAGCTTTCCAGAGACAAGCCTCTGAATGAAATGCTATATTGTGATGAGAAGTCTGCCTGAGAAAGTTTTTAGAATTCAGTCTCTTAGGAAATAAGAGAGCCCAAAATTATAAGAAACGTTTGGGAGAACTGTTGCCTATTATAAACACCTATGCTATAACATTACTCTAAAACACACTTCCTTTATACCCATCTCGACTTCTGTCCTAATAATAGCAGAGAAGTTATTAACAAACATGGGAAGTGACTTATCAGGATATTGCTGTCCTTTTATTTATTTATTTATTGGCTTTCGTTACATGCTCATACAACCATCTCAACAATGGGAAGACGATACGACAGAGTCTTTCGACGATTCTTATCACACAAAAGGCCCAAGCCATATCCTGCTACGAAGTTATATAGGCTTAAATTTGTCATGTGACACCTCGCAGGCAATTTTCGTTACAGGTATGACGATACAAAGATATGGACAACACTAAACCGACTCTCCGAATAGAGAAAACCCCCAGCCCGACTGGGAAATGAACCCGGACCCCTTCGGGTAGCAATCTGTCATGCTGATGCCGCAGCTATCGAGGCGGATCATATTGCACTCATTGAGAAGAGGTATACTGGAAATTGGCGACTTTCTGTTTTGGCAGAATGCCTCCGAACAATTGCAGGGAGCCTCTAGATACAACTTATAAGCAGTGCCCAAAGCAGCATCACGCAGTCGATTAATAGTCGGATAAAAAAATTGTTCAAATTGTCAAGTTAGAACTCTTATGATAGTAAATATGTTTGTACTAGAGAATATTACGTTCGTAAGCCGTACCTTGTGCTATTTCGTTAATTAATTAATTAATTAATTAATGGACTGTTTGTACATGGTTGCTAATTTCTATACGAAACTGGAAAAAATAAATAAAAGAGTAAAAAATAAAAATAATGTAAATACTTGGAGAATTCTCTGGTTCAATGTATTTACCTTGAGAGCTGATGTTTATTGAATTTTATTAGTGCTAGCGTTTCATATTATTCGAGAAATGCGTGACGTTGGTGCCTAACAATTATTGACAATTATTTTTTACTATACATTTCTAACATATACAGTGTAAAATAAAGTATTTCTATCATTACAAAAATTTATTTCTATTGAACTAGCTTTGCAGTTTGTTGCATATCGTAGTTTACTTTTTATACATACACTTCTACTCTTCATGTTGCACCCCAGTTACAAGAAGTTGGCTAGCGTTTCAAGATGACGGTGCACCGCCGTACTGTTATTTGTTCGCTGGTTCCTAGATGAAACCTTTTCGGACAAATGGCTTGGTACGGATGTTTCTACATACGCCTACCACGTTAACCAAATATAACGTCTCTGGACTTTTTCGGGGGTTAGGTTAAGGATAATGTGTTCATTTCACCAAATCCTGACGTGTAAACTCTTACGCCACGAAAACGATGTGCTGAGAAGGGACGGGGAGGAGGACATTAGACTTTAACGTCCTGTCGACAACGTGGTCATTACAGACGGAGCATAATCTCGGATCATGCAAGGACGGAGAAGGAAATCGGCTGTACCCTTTCAAAGGAACCATCCCTCCATTTTCCTTAAACGAGTTAGGAAGATCACGAAAAACCTGAATCTGGATGTCCGGGATCGGGCTTAAACAGTCATCCTCCCAAAGACGAGTCAGGTGTGCTAACCATTGCGCCACCGCGCTCGGTATGTTGTAGAGGCGATGACGGAAAAGATGTTGACAAATACATGGAGGGAAATTGAGATTTACCTAGACGTGCTACGGTGAACGAAGGAGAACATGTAAAAGTGTATTCGTAAATAAACTCTGTGAGCTACACTATCCGGCAACCTGACTGAAAATGACTTACAAGTTCGTGGCACTCTCTATCGGTAATGCTGGAGTTCAATATGGTGTTGGCCCACTCTTAGTCTTGATAGCACACGTTCAATCAAGAGCTGGAAGGTTTCTTGGGGTACGGCAGCCCTTTCTTCACGGAGTGCTGCACTTTGGAGAAGTATCGATATCAGACGGTGAAGCTTGGAACGAAGTCGGCGTTCCAAAACATCCCAAAGGTGTTCTATATTATTTAGGTTAGGACTCTGTGCAGGCCAGTCCATTACAGTGATGTTATTGTCGTACAACCACTCCGCCACAGGCTGTGCATTATGAACAGATGCTCGATCGTATTGAAAGATGCAGTCGGCATCCCCGAATTGCTCTTCAACAGTGGGAAGCAAGAAGGTGCTTAGAACATCAATGTAGGCCTGTACTGTGATAGTACCACACAAAACAACAAGGGGTGCAAGCCCCCTCCATCAAAAACACGACTACACCATAACACCATCGCCTCCGAATTTTACTGTTGGCAATACACACGCTGGCAGATGACATTCACCAGGCATTCGCCATTCCCACGCCCTGCCATCGGATTGCCACATTGTGTACCGTGATTCGTCACTCCACACAACATTTTTCTACTGTTAAGTCGTCCAATGTTTACTCTCCTTACACCAAGCGAGGTATCGTTTGGCACTTACTGATGTGGTGTGTGGCTTATGAGCAGCTGCTCGACCATGAAATCCAAGTTCTATCACCTCCCACCTAACTGTCATAGTAAATGCAATGGATCCTGATGGAGTTTGAAATTCCTGTGTGATGGTCTGGATTGATGTCTTCCTATTACACATTACGATCCTCTTCAACTGTCGGAGGTCTCTGTCAGTCTACAGACGAGGTCGGCCTGTACGCTTTCGTGCTGCACGTGTCCTTCCACGTTTCCACTTCACTATCACATCGGAAACAGTGGACCTAGGGATGTTTAGTAGTGTGGAAATCTCGCGTACAGACATATGACACAAGTGACACCCTATCACCTGACCACGTTCGAAGTCCGTGAGTTTCGCGTCTATCGACTACTGAGGTCGCTGACATAGAGTACCTGGCCGTAGATGGCAGCACAATGCATCTAATATGAAAAACGTGTGTTTTTGGGGTTGGTCAGTTACTTTTGATGACGTAATTTAAGTTACCATTGGGGACAAAACACATGGGCATATATGGCATAGACACTTAGAAATAAATTTTTGTAATCAGGGGATGACTTCATTATTACCCTCTTTTGCTACTTGAATAAAGGTATAAAACACGAAGCATATCCCTGAAGCTGGAGCTAAATCTTCCTTTAAATGGCTATTTTTCATTATACAGTGTTCAGAAGAATTAGAGGAACATTAGTTTGAGCGTGAGCCATAGTCGATGGAGCAACAATAACTGAGGCCTGGATATCTTACCAAATTATACCTTTATCTTTCACAATTTAAGTACAAAACAGAACATCATGACATCCTGGACCGTTTACATAAAAAAGAACTCAAAAATCTGATAGGTTTCGGAAACAAAGCGGAAACAATCATTCCTCCTGTCAATCAGGGTGTTTTTCAGTGGGTTTTGAGATCTTCAATAACATGTATACTCTCCGTGGGCGTTTATCACTGCCTGACATCTACGTGGCATGATCTATGTAAATCTACGGAGGTCATCTTGTTGTATATGTTCCCATTCTTGTGTGAGAGTGTGCAGTGGCACTGGACGACCACTAACACGTCCGTCTAATATGTCCCGCATATGCGTGACAGGGCTTAGGTCGATACTCACCGCCGGCCATTCCGTTACTTCAATGCCTAGGCTTCGCAAGACATTCCCGCTAACGCCCGCCCCATAGGTCCGAGCATTAGAAGGAATTCAGGGCCACCACATATGCAGCATCCACCATATGCCTGGTGGTAAGGCGACTGTGGAAACGACCAGATCCGTGTGTCTGTCAACACTGAAGCCTCTCCACAACATTACAGAACCTTGAAAATCTGTCGATTTCCTGGACAACATTTGGCAGGTACCCCTCACCACGGGTCTCCGCACATGAACACAGTCATCGCCTCGCGTCACAGGATATCTGGATTAGTCTGTGAGTGACACGATTCGCTAGTGACAAAGTTGCCAGTTGCCACTGGAAAGTCAGAACTGAAGCCGAGCTGGATGATGTTGTTGTGTCAAGCGGGGTACTCGAACCATGTTCGTTGTCCTTTTGAGATCGTCTTGCAGTGCTCTGGCGGTGTCCGGACGATACCGCAACGGAGAGATGGCAAGACAACGACCTTCACGTGATGTTGTAATGCGTCGGCGACCTTTTCCAACTTGCCTTGTATACTGGCCTGTCTCCCTGTAGTGTGTTCATAACACATGGAGAGGCATTGGCATCTGCAACAACACGACCGAAAGTCCACCCTTTGGTGGAGAAAGTCCACCCATTCTAGGTCAAAGAGACCGCCCTGGCAAGTTGCACTGCGTTAAGATCCAGCATAGCATGTGCTTCATTGAACACAATGTCGCAAATGAAAACTGCAGTCTGTGTACCTCACTAGAGAACACTGGGGCACTGGTACTCACTTCGTTCTGAGGGGTTATCTGACACTGTAACGAATAACACAGCGATTGATTTTAATTGTTGTCTACATTGGAAGCGAAAATCTCGAACCATGCAATAAGACCACAGGTCTGTTTTCATCAAAACTGATTTATCATACAGAACGTTGATACACGTGTTCCACTAACTTCTTTGAACAGAGTCTTAAATCCAAACAAACGCGGAAATCCAAAGAATAAGTCATTTACAAATATTCATTGAAATTTTGTTGTCCAGTGTAATATCACGAGGTATAGCTTGCAGCAGCTGAAAAGGCTCCAGTCTGTTTGAGATTCGTAACACACTTGGTTGAAGGAGACGCGAAGGCCAGACGGATGGAAGAGTTGGGGGCCGGAAGCAGCAGCGGCAGCAAGTGGGGCGCCCTCGCTTTGACGCGGTGCAGCATTCCGGCCCGGCCGCGCTGCCCTGCCCTGCCCTGCGGATGCAGCAGCCCTGACCGCGGCGTGGCGCCTGACGTCACGGCGCCTCCTCCAATTGGAGCATTGTCTGCCAATCGGCGGCTGTTAGCGCCGGGCCGGCCTCAGACCGCGGTGTGCGTGATCTCCGTCACGTGCGACGGCCGCTGAGCCTGCGGAGGGCTCACCGAGCTGGCGCGCGCGCCACACTGGTCTTCGTCTCCAGCCACATCCCCCTTACGTGGCGTCATGGAATAGGATGAGCCATTTGTGCAGATAGTGCCCCAGAGCTCGTAAGTACGAGGGGCGTCCAATAAGTGAAGCAATACATTTTGTTCCTGAAAGCAAGTGGGTCTTATTCAGGATTCCAGTACACCTACTAAATCCTATTTTTCAACGTAGTCTCCCTCCAATGCCAATTTACTGGGACGGCCTGTATGTCAGCATGGTACTGCTCTAATGGTCGTTGGCGGAGCCAACGTCTTCCTACATCAATATGCTCGCCATCATCTACGCTTCCTGCGAAATGCTTCTTTCATTTAGCCCAACAGATGGAAGTCTGAAGGTGCGAGATTCGGGCTGCAGGGTGGGTCAGAAGGAACAGTCCACTGAAGATTTATGAGCTCCTGTGAGGCGCACAAACTTGTCTAAGGCCTAGCGTTGCCCTGAAGAAGTGTTTGTTTGTATTTTTGCGTCGACAAACACGCCCATTTCATTTCTTCAATTCCCTGAGTGTAATACAATACACTTGATCGTTGCACTATGAGAAAGGAAATCAAACAGAATAATCCCTTCACAGTCCCAGAAGACCATCACCCGCCAGGGTAGCAGAGAGCGCTAACGCGCTGCTTCCCTGGACTCGGGTAGGCGCGCCACCCTGAATCGAATCAGCCCGACGGATTAACGACGAGGGCCAGTGTGCCAGCCAGCCCGGATGTGGTTTTAGGCGGTTCTCCACATCCTGCTAGGTGAATACCGGGCTGGTCCCCATGTTCAGCCTCAGCTCCACGGCACGCAGGCATCTGAACACGTTCACACTATTCCAGGGATTATACTCAACGCAGACGGTTGGGGTACACTAATTACGTCCCGGAGGGTACAGGGTGGCGACAGGAAGGGCATCCAGCCACCCTTTAAACATTAACATGCCAAATCCAATTAACGATGGCTGACCCCACGTAACTGCGGGACAAGGAGCAAGCGATAGAATAGTCTCAGAAGACCATCGCCATGACTATACCGGCTGAGGATGGTGTGGCGTCCCTGCATGGATTGCCATTTAGTTTCTGGCTCGAAGTGAGATGGACCGATGTCTCTCCACCTGTGACTATCTTTGATAACAAAAAATTTATTACGATCAGCTACGTAATGCGCAGTCTGTTCCCTACAGATGATCCTTCGCTACTCTTTACGGTCTTCTAAAGCGGCAAGGAACCTAGCGGGAACACACCTTTGAATACCCCAACTGGTGGACGAGTGTGTCAGCTCTACCGAAAGAGACGTCCAGTTGAGCAGCGAGGAGTTTGACAGTAATCCGTCATCATCTCTAAATGGAGTGTCCAAATGTTCAAAAACTGCAGGAATCACAGTTGTTTGCGACCTGCCGGCACGGGGCAGATCAGACACGTTAGCGTGACCTTGTTGCGATGATGGCAGTCGCCTCGCCCAACGACTCGCCGTGGATTTGTTCACTACCAGGCCTCCGCAGACATTCTACAAGCTCCTACGAATATCTGCGATGCTCTGTTTCTCCTCCATAAGAAACTCAATGACGGCTCTCGATTTGAACACGCCCCATTACAGATGCCATTTTGAAGGCTACGACAGCGTCACCACCTGTCGGAATACTCCAAAAAGTCTCACGGCAAATTGGCCATGATAAAAATGTGTTGCATTACTTATTGCACCCACTCGTATTTGAGGAAATCCGTATGTAAGATCCAACAAGAGCTGCTGCTGAAATAAACGTTTATCCCAGGACTGAGCAAACGAAGCGTACGAACGCGTAACGATATTTCCCGATCCCCTGCAGCGCTCCATTTGATTCGCGCGGCGTGAGTGCTAGCGATACGCGATAAAGTACGAACCAGCCACATCCACAAGGTATAACTCTGCCCAAGATTTGACAATTAACGTAGGAAGAAATAACATCAAATGTTATCATCTTATATACTTCTGTTGCATCTGAGAAAATTTGCAATAAGAGTTCTCAGATGATATATATTGACACATAAACGATTTTTGTGATTGTTCTTCTTCAAAAAGTATTGTATTGTATTGTATTGGATGTTAACCGGGGACCTAGAAACAGCGGAGAGGCTCCGTCCCCGCCGCAGCCGCAGTGGTCCACAACACCACGACGACTACCGCAGTCCACTTCAGCCCTCCTTCGCCCCACATCGAACCCAGGGTTATTGTGCGGTTCGACCCCCGGTGAACCCCCCAGGGAACGTCTCACACCAGACGAGTGTAACCCCTATGTTTGCGTGGAGAACTTGTTTGTGCACCAATCGCCGACATAGTGTAACTGAGGCGGAATGAGGGGAACCAGTCCGCATTCGCCGAGGCTGATGGAAAGCCACCTAAAAACCATCCACAGACTGGCCGGTTCACCGGACCTCGACACAAACCCGCCGGGCGGACTCGTGCCGGGGACGAGGCGCTCCTTCCCGCCCGGAAAGCCGTGCGTTAGACCGCACGGCCAATCGGGTGGGCTCAAAAGGTACTACTTGACTCTGAAGCTAGTGCAGTATTTTAATTGTTATTAAACCCTGTAACGATTTATCTGCTAGGTGAAAATGTGCATTTCGTTTCTTGTTCACACAGTAGAATAACTGGTAGAAACGTTACCAACTTTTAATCAGCCTATAAACAAGATGGTAACATTCGGATGAAACGAGGAAGAAAATTAATGCATACATATTATATAAAAATGTACGTGTGTGTGTGTGTGTGTGTGTGTGTGTGTGTGTGTGTGTGTGTGTTCCACATCTCCTCCTAAACCACTGGACCGATTTCAACCAAAGTGTGTACACACACCCCTTACTGTGACGCAACGATCGCTGTGGGTGTAAGAACCACCTGCTTATCATAGTGCAGCAGATATGACGCATTAACACTGAGATGTGTGAAAAACTACTGCATCGCGCATGAAGTTTTAATCTATTTATTCTTTACTACTGAAGCACTCCAACAGTTCAGTCAACTTACGGAAAGCTCTGACACCTGTCACCGCTTTTGTCAGGTTTATGCTGCGAAGCTCAAGCGGCTGCAAGCAAAAACAAAAGCCGTCTGTAGAGCTACTAAGAGGCGTTGCCATAGAGACATTTACAAAATCGCGTTGTAGACATTCGAAGCAGTTGAGCCCAGAGTACGAAAATGCTATGTTTCTCAGTTTGGATGCTGTACTTATACAGTTGTACATTATGCATATTTATCTGTACGACTGTTCATAATTTCGAAGATGTTGGCATGAATACATGTATATGAAATTTTTTCGATGTTTTGCTACAAACACAGTTCATTTTTTTGTTTCCGTTTCTAATACAAAAATGGCGAAATGAGTACCCGAAAAATTCTGGGTTTCTCATCTAGACAAGATATAAATAACTAATAAATGAGATAAACCATACTGCACTGCCTGTAATTGCGATTACGAGACTAAATTACGGCATAAAATCCTGTCGTGTGGATGGTACAAACAGATGTCACAAGACTGCAAGACGAGCGAAAGTTTGACAACTCGATTGCATTCTGATTGCAATATTTTATTCATTTTTAAGCCGTTATTCTTACCTAAGATTTAGAAGATATTGCAGTCAATGTTTCACAGCTACCTGTGTTACTGATAATCGTAATACGTTAAAAACGCTTGGACACGTAGCAGAAGTCTCTGGATCGCGAAGTGACCAAAAGATCGAGCAGATCCCAAGGTTCCTCGGGCTATTATGGAAACTACTCGAGCAATTTAAATCTTGCTGAAGCAAGATTTTTGATCTCCATCAGATAGGTTATCAAAAAATAATGTACGACAGCCTGTATGGTATTGTTATCAATACAGCATTAGAAAATTTGTCTTTGAAAAACGTTAGCAAATCCATCTTTGCCTTACATGTTGTTGATTACTAACACCAAGTGGCAGACACAGCATACGGCCTTCAAACATTGCACCTCGCCTTCAGAGTGGATAAACTAAACCTATTCGACGAAACAGAGATTTATCTCTACGATCAACGTTTACAGTTCACCAGCATGTGAGTGTGATCCTGAGTCGGAAGCTGATGTCAACCACATCTTATTTATGTGCCCCAAATTTGAGACCGTGAAAGGTTCGTCTTTCTGAAGACATTGCTGAGTGTGGGCTACCATCTTCCTCAATCAGCTTCTTCTCTTTTGTGTACTAAAGACGTTTATATGAAGTGATAGTTAATTTCATCAAGAGTACTGGTTACAATCTGTAGGTTTTAATGGTGTACGTAAATTATAAATATGTCTTGCTGATGAAGATATTTCAGAATTGGTGGGAATTGTAAGCCAAGGCACTTTTAATTATTTTCCAATTCAATTCAATTTTTAAAACATTATGTACAAACCTGTAACAGCTAAGCTTTTTATTATTGTAAATATGCATTTCTGTACTTGTTTATTCAATTATGTGTACATTGTCACTATGTGTTGCCGATGGCTAAATTGAGTACACACTCAAAGGCCAAATAAAAAAATAAAAAAAAATTAAAAAAATAAAAAAAGTACACTTTTCCAAAGGACATCCTAAATGATCAGAGATACTCAACAAGTTGTCTTTATGAAATTTTCATAAATTAGTTGTACAACCTACACAAAGGACAGTCCTGGCAAATAAACAATGGAAATAATGAATAAGAGACTACAGGTTTTTTCTGTCCTTCTCAATATCACTAATTAATAACTGTGTCTTGTATAAGTCATTTATAGTTTGCTTTAGCTTCCCAAAATGTTAGTCGTGTCACTCTATTAACTGCTTGTAAAATATGTGATATTAGTGGTTGAAAGGGAATGAATCCATATTAGTTTCGTAACATTCATAATAATTTAGTTATCATTCTGTCACTACTCGATTATGTGGAAAATCGATCACATCGAATGCTAATAAAGTCGTCTTACATCTCGCCTTAGGGTGACTGATTAAAGGACGTACGAGGAGATTTCAATAAATAAGTTACACACTACTGTGGCAGGTCAAGTAACTTTTATTGATTTCTGCACCCCACCGCAAAGTGTCACAGATATGTGACATTGTTTTTTCAACATGGTCAGTAAATCACTGTGAAGAGAGGTCTGGACGTTCCACCAACCGTTCAGTTTCTCGACGGCAGAAATCCACTCCTCGGTAACGAAGCCAATCGACTTCCTCATCATTGCAAAATCTGTGTCTGTCCATATATTATTTCAGATTTCCGAAAAGACGGAAATCACCTGTTGCAAGGTACGGTAGATGGGTAGACCACATAACTAATGAGGAGGTACTGAACAGAATTGGGGAGAAGAGAAATTTGTGACAAAACTTGACTAGAAGAAGGGATCGGTTGATAGGACATGTCCTGATGCATCAAGGGATCAACAATTTAGTATTGGAGGGCAGAGTGGAGGGTAAAACTCGTAGAGGGAGACCAAGAGATGAATACACTAAGCAGATTCATAAGGATGTAGGTTGCAGAAGGTACTTGGAGATGAAGAATCTTGCACAGGGTAGAGTAGCATGGAGAGCTGCATCAAACCAGTCTGTGGCCTGAAGACAACAACAACAACAACATCTGCAAAATAGTCGAAAAACTGAGAAAGTTTGGCAATATCCGGTGCTTGTGAATGTATCACGAGCCAGCCATCGCAGACACCTTCAGATTGAAGGAACGCCAGAGCAGCACACATGCGAATTTGGAGCCTTACTTGTTCGTTTTCGCTGTATTCGCAAGTAAGTCACAAGTTTTGCACTTTCCTCGAGAAAGATTTTTGGTATGAAAATGAGAGCCATGCACTTGAACCGACAGGATCACAACTTTTAGCGCAGAAATCGCAGATGGTTCGAAATCAAAGGTTGTATTATTGGGTTTCCATTATGGTGCATTATCTACAACATTGCGGAAAAGACGGAAATATTTTTGTTTGGTAAGAATGCGAGAGTGAGCGACCAGATGTTTGCTTCATTCTTTGAACTTCCGAAGTCTGCATCAGTAGTATACATTTGTGAAAAGTGCTTGCTAGAGAACTGGAAGGTCTCATCCATAAAAAGGTCTTGTTTAATCTTTAGAGCCTCTCTTCCTGCTTTCCCGCTAAAAAATATGATTCAAATGGCTCTGAGCACTATGGGACTTAACTTCTGAGGTCATCGGTCCCCTAGAACTTAGAACTACTTAAACCTAACTAACCTAAGGACAGCACACACATTCATGCCCGAGGCAGAATTCGAACCTGCGACCGTAGTGGTCGCGCGGTTGCAGACTGTAGGGCCTAGAACCGCTCTGCCACCACGGTCGGTGCTAAAAACGATGATCCTGTCTCCAAAACCGTCAATACTTAAGGGAAAACTGCTGCCGTCGTTTATGGTTATGCTTAAAGATCAACTTCTTGCCATGTTTCTGCCTCTTTCTGATTGCCGTGTGATTTGACTCGGTGCATGTATAATATCCTCTTCATTACTTGCTGTCGTGGCATTTCGGTAACAAAATCATACCCTCGATTGTTCAAGTCGCCCAAGTCTTCGGTATATATTTTAGAAATCGAAGTCTCTTCCTCTCGTGATCTCTTCTTCGCCTGATTCAGCGTCTTTTGTACTTCTAATCGAGCGTATCCGGCGCCCCACATTGATGCTCGTTTGAACTAAGCACGATACAGTCTTTAGTCTTAAGCATTCCTCGGCAATATGTCGTTCTATGTTTCCAACAGTACCACATCACAGTCGTATATGCTTTGGTTATCTTTACGATGCACAAGTAATCATCATAGTGGGCACATGGTTTACTGTTGGTGGTTGCTGACAGCTCCATATCGAATATATATGCACACAGAGACACAAAGCGAACGAGCTGAACATTCCGAAAGTTCGACTCTACACTGACAGTGTATAGCCAAGCTGTCAGTCACGTAAGTTCAAAATGGCTCTGAGCACTATGGGACTTAACATCTATGGTCATCAGTCCCCTAGAACTTAGAACTACTTAAACCTAACTAACGTAAGGACAGCACACAACACCCAGTCATCACGAGGCAGAGAAAATCCCTGACCCCGCCGGGAATCGAACCCGGGAACCCGGGCGTGGGAAGCGAGAACGCTACCGCACGACCACGAGCTGCGGACAGTCACGTAAGTGGACGAGGAGTTTCCGAGTGCAGGTAGGCCGTGCCGCGAAAGGACCCTTTGTCTTGGATGACAAATCCCAGGGGCGCAGGTAGGCTCTGCCGTTGAGAAGGTAGCTTCCAGCAAAACTGGATGCGAATTTCACAGATATTTGGCTGGGTGCGATTTTCACATATCCGGCGAATAGACGTGTAATTGCTAAGCAGCTGACCGCCCAGACGACTCAGGGGGTTACCACCTGTTTCTCCTGAACGATCCTTCAGCGATCTTTGCTGCACGTGGGCCTCTGCAGCAGGCGCCTGGTTCATGCACCTAAGCTACCTGCTGTTCATCGGCGAAGACTGCATTTGCTCGCCAATACCACAACTGGACGTCCACTGTGTGGCGACAGGGGCTTTTCCAGAAGAATGCTCCATCGGACAGATGACCGTTGACGCGTAGAGCTTGGGAGTGTGTAAGCAAACACCTTGCATCAATCGTCGGTTGCGTCCAGGGCGGAGGAGTGAGCGTTATGGTCTAAAGAATGTTTTCATGCCATTCCCTAGGTGATTTCATCATTCTCGAAGGTACACTCGGTGAAGACACGTACCGGGTGATCAAAAAGTCAGTATAAATTTGAAAACTTAATAAACCACGGAATAATGTAGATAGAGAGGTAAAAATTGACACACATGCTTGGAATGACATGGGGTTTTATTAGAAACAAAAAAAGTTCACAAAAGTCCGACAGATGGCGCTGGACAGCAAAACGTCAGTAACTGCTACCGTGACGGGTGAGAGGTACCCCGATATGTTACAGAATCGCATCATCCCCAGCCTGGCTGATAAACACCTGCTGGAACGTACAATGTTTATTCAGGATAGCGCTCCACCCCACATTGCTAGACGCGTGAAAGATCTCTTGCGCGCGTCGTTTGGTGATGATCGTGTGTTCAGCCGCCACTTTCGTCATGCTTGGCCTCCCAGGTCCCCAGACCTCAGTCCGTGCGATTATTGGCTTTGGGGTTACCTGAAGCCGCAAGAGTATCGTGATCGACCGACATCTCTAGGATTGCTGAAAGACAACATCCGACGCCAATGCCTCACCATAACTCCGGACATACTTTACAGTGCTGTTCACAACATTATTCCTCGACTACAGCTATTGTTGAGGAATGATGGTGGACATATTGAGCATTTCCTGTAAAGAACATCATGTTTGCTTTGTCTTACTTTGTTGTACTAATTATTGCTATTCTGATCAGATGAAGCGCCATCTGTCGGACATTTTTGAACTTTTGTATTTTTTTGGTTCTAAAAAAATCCCATGTCATTCCAAGCATGTGTGTCAATTTGTACCTCTCTATCTACATTATTCCGTGATTTATTCAGTTTTCAAATTTATACTGACTTTTTGATCACCTGGTATACATACATCCTTGCGGCCCACGTGCACCTCTACATGCAACCTGTTTTTCCTCGGCACAATGGCATCTACAAGCAGGACAATGTGACGTGTCACACAGCTGTAACACAGTCACAACCCATTGTACGTGGGTGGTTCTAAGTGCACTACGATGGCTTCACCGTACTCCTCTGGACACCAAACTCCCCCGATTCAAACCTAATCGGGAATATGCGAGACCACTTCAATTGGGCTGCATTCGTTTGTATACTCAACCGAGAAACCTAACGGAGCTGACCGGGGAACTGGAGTCGGTATAGCTCTACATCCCTGTCGGTGCCTTCCAGAACCTCAATGACTTTCTCTCTGCACGTCTCGCAGCGGGTCACAATGCAAAAAAATGCTTATTTATGATTTTCATACGTGGTCACCTTAATGTGACTGGACGGTGTTGAAGTTTAACGTACTTTCTTATTCCGTTTGGAAATGGTAACTTTCAGTTTATTTATGCTGCAGTCTTTTTCTGACATTACCAATATTACACCGGGAAAGTAAGTTTTTCCGAGCGAGGAAAAACGTTCCTAGGAACAACATAGTCATTTTCAAATTTTAAAGTGTTGTAATTGAAAAAATCTTGTCAGTTGAGTATTTGATAGTCTATATCTTACATTATTAGTCTACCACGTACCAATAATCAGAAAGTAAATTAAGAAAAAGTATTATCAAGATCTAGTTTCTAGACAGAAACTATTGAAAACATACAAAAATTTTCATTTTCGAGGCAGGAAAAATTGTTATCACCTTCAAGAAATGAATTCCATTAGCAAAAATCACTTGTTCCATGGCAAAGGGATCTTTCATTTTATGGTACAAGATGGAGCAAGACTTACGACGTATGGGTTAACCGGCAACATTCCATGAAACTAGTTTTAAAATTATGCAGAATTTTACTCGCCAAAACACTCTGTAACTGAAGAACTAACAATATCCTCAAAATTCCTTATGCATATTGTATAGAACTTAAATATCAAGAACTCGTAATATTTACAAAAGGTTTAAATGGCTCTAAGCACTATTGGACTTAACATCTGAGGTCGTCACTCCCCTAGACTTAGAACTACTTAAACCTAACTAACCTAAGGACATTACACACATCCATGCCCGTGGAAGGATTCGAACCTGCGACCGTAACAGCAGCGCGGTTCCGGACTGAAGCGCCTAGAACGGCTCGGCCACAGCGTCCGGCTGTAATATTTACAAATGCTGCACAAAACACAACCTCATGTCTCACAACAACAAAAACAATAGAAAGCGCTGCACACTGCTTATGGCGGTCTCTATTGTGCGTTTCTTCATGTACGATGATGTTGCTGTGGTATTCCTCCACTCGAGGCTGCTCACTGTAATCACGCCTTAATGCCCCTCTACAATTTTTAGCATGCACAATTCGTTCCTTTCTTTTGACGCGTCAGGATGTGTTTCATCAGCATCCCACGTCTTGTAGTTTAATTGCGCCACAAAGTTCTGTTCTCAAAATTTGATACAGCACCTCTTCTTTAGTTACTCTATCTGTCCATTTGTTCTTTATCATTATTCTGTGATATCACATTTCAAAAGCTTCTATTCTGCTCTTGCCTGTAGTGGAAGTCAGCCGTGAACGATGAACAGTACATCATAATAAACTTGTGAAGCATTTTTCTACGACGTTCATCCGTTATAAGTTCTATGTTTCACAGAGTTCGTTTGGGACTTGTAAAAATAGAACAAATACGGGAATCAGTAGCGACTTATTAGCAATTACTCAAGATCAAAGGAATAAAATTATTTCAGAAATAGAATTACTCATTATTTTGAGAGAAGGTGTAGTTCATGAGAAAAAAGTTTCCCTGAAATCGGAAAGTGGTCTTGATCACCCACAAATCCGAGGCAGAAAACATCTCTCATCTTGTGACGGCTGGTGTCTATGCTCAAAAACGTTCAAACGTGTGTGAAATCTTATGTGACTCAACTGCTAAGATCATCAGTCCCTAAGCTTACACACTACTTAACCTAAATTATCCTAAGGACAAACACACACACCCATGCCCGAGGGAGGACTCGAACCTCCGCCGGGATCAGCCGCACAGTCCATGACTGCAGCGCCTTAGACCGCTCGGCTAATCCTGCGCGATACTTTGGCTCACCAAAGCCCTACGATTACGCCCTTTAGTCCAGTCGCATCCCGTCTTACTTGTGGTCCAGTCCTTCCAGGAAGGGACGAATCTCCAGTACGACTTCCGCCCTCTCAGTGGCTAATATCGTCATTCGACATACGAACCCACACTTCAGCTGCTCTCAGGAGCTCCGGAAACCTTACCTCCACTTCTGTTGTTGACTGGACACTAGGCGGAATTTCCCAGAGCTTAGTCACCGGACGCAGGCGTCTGTTAGCATGTGGCATTTCATGTTGCCCGCTCGCCGCTGCCTCTCGGAACCAGATATACCGTTATCCATCACGACGGCGAATCGTAAACAACGTCCCTGGTGCACATCTGGTATTCCAAACTACAAACAAAACGTAGAAAAAGGCAAAAAACAAACAAATAAAAAGAATCGGAATTGTACTGGTTCTGCAAAGCATCGTGTTCCACTAGATATTATTAAAATATTTATGCAGTCCAAATTTTTTCTAATACAATTGTTGGTGTAAATGCTGTGCTTTGACCAATTAACATGTCAATAAAATATGATTCCATTTAGAGCACCGAGCGAGGTGGCGCAGTGGTTAGCACACTGGACTCGCGTTCGGGAGGACGACGGTTCAATCCCGTCTCCGGCCATCCTGATTTAGGTTTTCCGTGATTTCCCTAAATCGCTTCAGGCAAATGCCGGGATGGTTCCTTTGAAAGGGCACGGCCGATTTCCTTCCCCATCCTTCCCTCACCCGAGCTTGCGCTCCGTCTCTAATGACCTCGTTGTCGACGGGACGTTAAACACTAATCTCCTCCTCCTCCTCCCATTTAGAGCAGCCACAAGCTCTTACAATGATTGGTCGTCCTTCCTGTGTGTTCAAATTTATTCCCTTCTTTCGCTATGGGCTCGTTTCCTCGCTTCAGACAAAACTGCCATGGACATCTTTTGGTTTACCCTTTTGCCCAACCTGTCAATATTGAATATCGCTTTGAAATATTCCTTGTAGTTGATGTCTTATCTTCTTATGTTACCCCTGCCACTTTTAAATCGTTTTATGCTGTCGTTCTTCTTTACTCAAAGTTTCGTAAGATCCATCTGTGTAGTAAGTTTGTCGGGTTACATTCTCCTGATAAGGCCGAAAGATTTTGAAATGTGTTTTTTAATGTCACCCTGACTGTCCGTTTGATTTCTTCGCTGCTTCTAGCGCTGAACTCACAGGCTGTTCATATTGCTCCAAGGAATTTTTTTAGAATTTTTCCTTCCTTTGTTTCATCGTTTTTAATGTATGTTTCCACGTTCAAAATTAGTGTTTCTGAAGTATGCAGACATTCTGGTTTATTGACGAAATTGTAATATTTAAGGTGTTTGGATATGAACGTTTTCTTCAAGATATTTTGGGTGTTTCCAGTTTTCGCAACTAGCCACATTCCCTTTTATTTGGTTTCCATTTTCTTATTAAGTTTACAGCCTTGCTTCCGCCGTTTTGTCTCGAAGTTCGAGCCTTGACTTTCAAAAACACACAAAAGAGTTGTGATTCAAAGTACCGGCCGCCGTTGGCCACTACTTTCTCCCATCTTTCGGGCAGCATACGAACTCTGCGGCGGAAGAACTGGGCTCTATTGAGGAGATCCATGAATCGATCCAATTTCGCACATGTCCATATGAACTGAATTGCTAGTCAGGCGGGCCGTGTGCCATTGATCGAAAAAGGTGGTAGTCAGAGGAAGAAATACCTGGAGAAAACTACGGGTGGAGCAGGACATCCCATTTCAACTTTTACATGTGTTTTTCGGCGGGTTAGCAATGCCATGCTGCAAAGCCACCTTTTCTTGTCTGTCGTTGTATTGTGGCAATCTGTCTTTCAGTGCTCGGCTCAAACGCATCTACTGTTCTCGACAACGATATCCTGTGATTGTTTCCGTCGGTTTCAGTAGCCTCGAGGGCTGTCTCTCTTCCACCGCCATACCGGCCTTCGACGTCAAAATCGCCCTCTAGCACTTTATCAGCCTCAGCAGCAAATTTCTCCACGCTGAAGCAGAAAATTGAAACTTGCCGCCAACGACGAGAACTGGGCTCATAAGTTTACATATTCAGTCGCGAATAACTTTATGATTCAATCATAAATCTACTAATATTTTGACCGCATCATGTTCACAAATGACTGAGGTTATTGTATGACACCTACGACTTACCAACTGCACCACCATCTGCCACTATTGCCATCTATTGAAAAACTGCGGAAGCAAACTTGTAGCGCTAATAACTTATTTCAGTGAGAATTTAAACTCTTAGTATAAGATGATTTTGTCGTTTATTTCAATGTCGTTTGTCGTACGCACTGCATTAGGTTGGTGCATAACTTCATAGCGGTTTTGTTTGCATGTTGGTATTTCCGATGCTATGGGTTTATTTATCGAGTGTCATTTTTATTCCTATTTCATTGTTGATATTTGAGTTTACATATTGTTATCTTTGTCATTTGGAGATAGGGAGTGGCGCTGTGTACGCTAGAAAATGGAGTGACAGGTTGGGGAAATCGGAACATTACCGACATATTCTTCTGTAGAAGTTCAATAGGGGGATGACAGCAGCGGAGGCAGCCTTAAACATTTGCGCAGTATATGGGGATAATGCCATTGAATGGATCACGGCAAGAAAATGTTTCTGTCGTTTTAAGAAGGATCGTTTCGGCGTTAGTCATTCTTCACATTCATGAAAACCCTCGGGTTTTGATACAGATCGTTTGAACGCTTTAATCCACATGATCCACGTCAGTGTATTGGAAGGTATGCAGCTGTGATGAACTGTGATCATTCCACCCTTGGGCCACATTTGCATGCAGTGGTGCAGATTCAAAAAGCGGATGTATAAGTACCGCATGCTCTAAGGCAAAATCGCAAAAATTAAGCTGGTAGCCGTATGTGCATCTCTATTCGACATCAATTGGCTCGTGAACAACACCGACCATTCCTACGCTGTATCGTTACTGGTAAAGAGAAGTTATGTCTTTATACTAGCATAAGGAAAAAAAAGGAATGATTGAGCAAAAAAAAAAAAAAAAGAAATGCAGCAACTCCCGCGCATGCGCGCTAAAGGTAATGTTATGCATCTGGTGCAACAACGACGATGTAGTATATTAATTGCTTTGCCCGAGATGTAACCATCACTGCTGATATTTATTGTCAACAACTGAGACGCAAACCAAGAACACTGAGCAGAAGAACTACACGAATTGATGCTACTCCACCATAACGCCCGCCTGAATTCTGCTACACTGACAAAAAACACTTTACAAGATTTGCGTTGGTTTCATCTTTTCTGCTCTCTATCGAACATCCTTAAAGGATCTTGCTTTCCAGATGAAAATGCGCTCCGAACGTGTCTCGATGAGTTATTCGCCTCAAAACCATGTGATTTGTACAGTCGCGATCCAAGATACTACTCCAATCGGGTGTAAAATGAATGTGCGCAACGGAAAATACTAAAGGCGAAAATCAAAATTTGGCCCTGTCTGTTTACCCCCTGAAGCAGATCATAGGATCTCTTAATTGTGGCCGGCCTATGTGGCCGTGCGGTTAAAGGCGCTTCAGTCTGGAACCGCGTGACCACCCCGGTCGCAGGTTCGAATCCTGCCTCGGGGATGGATGTGTGTGATGTCCTTAGGTTAGTTAGGTTTAAGTAGTTCTAAGTTCTAGGGGACTGATGACCACAGATGTTAAGTCCCATAGTGCTCAGACCCATTTGAACCATTTTTTTCTTAATTGTGATGTTATTTCCTCCTTCTTGCTCTTTAACATATAAATTACAACACAAACGTAAATGAATGATTAAGGGAACTAGTAACTACAAAATGATAAATGCTGTTTCTGCTTATACATTTATTGTAGATTAAAACCCCTTTATATATTACAAATGATTATATATCAAAGTCCGATGGACGTAAAAAGATATAAATAAATTTACTAACTAATAAGACTGATCAATTGCCCAAACCTGCCACTTTTTATGGCTACTCGATCTAATATAAATAACGCGAGATGGCTGACATCATCTATGTAACAAACACTAGAAGACACTACCTTCAAAGATGGTGTGCAACCTCAGTGGAAATAAACTTTACGTGATGACAGTTGTTTAGCTTTATAGCCCTACTAAGCCAAGGCAATTAGCAATACGTACATGTCTATGACGACGTTGCTAATTGCAATATGTACTATGGCGTCAGAAGAACTCCAACCACAAAATATAAAAAAGAAAATTCATTCAAACACTAGGACGGCAGAAGACGGTCCTCTGACTAGTCTAATCTAATACTGACTTCTCCTCTATGTGTTCTACAAACGAGAAACTCGAACTCCCAGCCACAAGGACGGAGCTCAGATAACATCTCAATGTGGGTATACTCAGAAGAAGTGCTCTCAATAACTGAACGCTGCGTAATCGACGACGACTCCTTACCCGGAGGCGAAGTCCAGAAACGTATAAGCTCACAACAGCACAGTGCCTAACCATTCTAACTATGAAATCTCCTGAGAGCAAAAACAGCAAGTCCGTCTGTAGCAACAAAGCTGATACTGAGCTACCGTCGGACACGGGTACTCAAAACGGAAGACCTCTTTTTCTACACCGCTGGCTTCCCAGCAAAGGTCAGCTCCCCTCCCTCGTAACTGCAGAAGGCGAATCATACTCTCGAAACCACGGAATATTCTCCCTCTCTACAGATTCTTCCGAACGCCGACCAACCAAAAAAAAAAAAGGTTCAAATGGCTCGGAGTACTATGGGACTTAACATCTATGGTCATCAGTTCCCTAGAACTTAGAACTACTTAAACCCAAGGTTTTAGATAACACAGAAACTTGGGCCCGTCGCTGGCGCATCACCATTAATTCTGAGAAGACGCAGGCAATGCTGATTACCCGCAGGCTCGGAAGGCGCGATCCTCCTCAACGTCCCCCCCTCCTCCTTCACCTAAATGGAACCCAACTCCCCTGGCGCAGAACCGCCAAGTACCTTGGCGTAACCTTGGACTCTCGTCTTACGTGGAAACCCCACATAGACGAGGTCCACAGGAAGGTCTGCGCCAGAATGTCCATCCTATATCCTATCCTGAACTCAACAAGCTCCCTTCCCTGCCCACTAGCATTAAATGTGTATCAGGCCCTGATCCGGCCAGTAATGGAGTATGCGTGCCCTGTCTGGGGATACGCGGCGAAGCAGCACCTGCACAAACTCCAGAGGCTGCAGAACCGCGCCCTCAGAAGGGCACTGCGCTTACCTCTTGGATTCCCTACAGACGACTTGCACGCCGCAGCCGAAATCCCACTCCTGAGAGAGCGTTTCCAGGATCTGGCAAGGGCCTTCTATGAGGGTTCTTCCAGATCCAGAAACGCACTCATCCACTCCCTAGGTCGGTATGACATGTCCCGCGATAAGCACAAGCGCCCTATGACGATCTTCGACGACTAAGTCGAAGAGAAAATCCCTACACCAAATCCATCATCCTGTTCCTTTCCATATAACAACAAACTTCTCGCCCACCTCAGGCAAGTACCAGACACACTCACAACAATCATCACAAATCACAGACACGAAAAACTACAGAAAAATCACACACACAATTTCACAGGGGAGTAAAAGCCTAAAGGCTACAGACTCCCCCTCACACTTCCCCAAAGAGGGGAAAGCAAAAGATGAGTGCAGGCAGACCCAACTAACCTAAGGACATCACACAACACCCAGTCATCACGAGGCAGAGAAAATCCCTGACCCCGCTAGGAATCGAAACCGGGAACCCGGGCGTGGGAAGCTCGAACGCTACCGCACGACCACGAGCTGCGGACCCGACCAGCCATATTTTAGTCTTTTGTTGTCCAGCGCGGAAAGTTTGCGAGGAAATACCTTTGCTCGTTAGTTAGGAATTCACACAATGACACGCTTCTCAGAGTAAATCCTTGAAAATAACCGAGCCAGCGTGATTTCCAAAGTAGCGCTTCCTTGTTTCTCTCTGCTGCGTCCAAGATTTTCAGGAATACTTGTACAATGGTACGCTTCTGAGTAAAAATCCTAGGAAATAACCCAGCCTGCGTGATTTCCGAGGTGAAGCTTCCTCGTTCCTCTCAGTTGCGTCCAAGATTTTTATAGTTTTCCGAAGTATAATCCTTCCGGCCTAGCTACAACACCGGCCAGCGGCCACTCTATTGTGCTTCAGCGCTCAGGTGCCCCGACCATCCGGGTAGGGCTACTTCCTCTGTTAAGCAGGACCAACACGCCTGTGCGGGCTTTCCCACCCAGGGCCTGAGTTAGGTATGCCGTTTCATTTCCACTGGCGTTCCAAAAAATGTTCAAATGTATGTGAAATCTTATGGCACTTAACTGCTAAGGTCATCAGTCCCTAAGCTTACACACTACTTAACCTAAATTATCCTAAGGACAAACACACACACCCATGCCCGAAGGAGGATTCGAACCTGCGCCGGGACCAGCCGCACAGTCCATGACTGCAGCGCCTGAGTCCGCAGCTCGTGGTCTCGCGGTCGCGTTCTCGCTTCCCGAGCACGGGGTCCCGGGTTCGATTCCCGGCAGGGTCATGGATTTTCACCTGCCTCGAGATGACTGGGTGTTTGTGTTGTCCTCCTCATTTCATCATCATCATGAAAGTGGCCTGACTGGGCTGAGCAAAGGTTCGGAATTTGTATGGGCGCTGATGACCTCGCAGTTGGGCGCCCCACATACGAAACATCATCATCATCATCTGCAGCGCCTGAGACCGCTCGGCTAATCCCGCGCGGTCACTGGCGTTCCAACATCTACTAGTATAGACAATCATTCATTATGCTTTTTTGATAATAAAGACACTCGCTCGCCTTTCATGCAATAAACGTTAACAACTATTTACAAGGTGTACGTGACAATGTCAGTCACTTTTAAATATTCATATATACGATGTACAACCTATCAAATGATACCAAATTCCGGTTGTAAATCACGGCAAAGTATGTAGATGAGTGCTTGTAAGATGCAAAATTGTAGCCACCTTATAATACCCCCACGTAATGAACTATTTTGCACTAGTATGGGGCAATTCTTATAGTATTATTTCATCCAGTACAAAATAAGATAACCTTCCACTGTCTGTACACGGGAAGTAATAACATGCTGTCCGGCATGGCGTGTAGTTCGCCAGCCTCCTTGATTGCGGTGTGGATTGTGGTTTCTTTTGTCTACCTTGGTTGTAGTGGTTCCTTCTGCCTTTCGATGTTTTAAACACCGTATTCTGAAGACGTACTGCTATCTGTCACTTCGTCCTCGCTTGAATTATTCCATCGTTGTACTGGTTATCACACGTTAGGTGGAGTTGGTAAGAGGATTGGTCGGCGTTTAAACTGTCCCTAGTTTGAATTTCCGTCCTGTTAAGTGAGCATAGCTCTTGGCTGCCTGTCTCACCGCTTACGCAGCTGTAGGGACTTTTCTCAGGTCGATCCTTGGAGCACTGTCTATGGATCACTCCTCTTTTATCTGGACTGATTGTATCAATTGTTTTAAAATAATATTTTGTTTCAATTTTTCCTATTCCTTGTGGCCCTCAGCCGACAAATAATTTTCAATTCTGTCTTAATAAGGCAGTCAGGCGTCACTATAGCTTGTTGCAGTTTGTTAAGATTATTGAAAAGAGGGATTTTAGTATTTTTCACGTGTAATTGCCGTCCTCACTTGTAATTCAGACCTTCAGCCGTTGCGTATTCTGAAAATACTTGTGGCCTTCAGTCCACGAATGGTTTTGAAAGTTTTTCTTAATCAGGCCTTCAGCCGTTGATTGTGTGTAATATTGCTTGTGGCCTTCAGCCGACAAATAATTTGCAGTTATTTCTTAATAAGGCCTTCAGCTGTAACCCTAGCTTGGTACAACCACTCTTGTCCGCCCTATTCTGGAGTATTGCTGTGCGGTGTGGGATTCACATCAGATGGGACTGACGGATGTCATCGAAAAAATAAGAAGAAGGGCAGCTCGTTTGGTATTATCTCGAAATAGGGGAGACAGTGTCACAGACATGATACGTGACTTGGAGTGGCAATCATTAAAAGAAAGGCTTTTTTCGTAGCGACGGGATATTCTCATGAAATGTCTATCACTAGTTTTCTCCTACGATTTCGAAAACATTCTGTTGGCACCCACCTACATAGGGAGAAATGATCATCACGATAAAATAATAGAAATCAGGGCTCGTACAGAAAAATTTAAGGGCTCGTTTTTTTCCGCGAGCCGTTTGAGAGAGGAACAGTAGAGAGACAGCTTGAAGGTGGTTCATTGGACCCTCTGCCAGGCACATTATTGTGAACAGCAGAATAATCACTTAGATGTACACGTAGATGTAGAAACAGTGGATTCATTATCACTCACTGAAATTTATTGTGGAACTTAATCAGTCTTTGTCCTCTCTCGTTTCTGCTACAGACCCCGTATTCTTCCGCCACTCTGGCTTTCCTACTGTAACGCTCTTATTACTCTTGATTATTAGATTTCCATCTTCCTTTTTGTGTTAAATAACACGTTCAGTATCCTTATATACTTTCAGTATCTCTTCTGCTTCTGACGTGGTTATGTATATCTTATTTTGTTGGCTTTGGTTTGCAGTCAATTCTGAGAATAATAATTTTGCCACTTAAATACTCACAGTAACTTATTCTTTGCCCAGTATTCTTATTCCTGACGAATCCTACTCCCGTTACATCGTTTTAAGGTGCTGCTGCTTCTACCTTTAATTCATGTGATCAGATCCTTATCCTTTTTCCATTTCGCTTCAGTGACACCCACTATATCTAGACTAAGGCTTTGCATTTTCCTTTTCACTTTTCAAGCCCCCTTCCATATTTGGATTTCTGACATTCCATGCTCCGATTCTTGGAAAGTTACTCTTTCGTTCGTTATTCCGTCTTTTTATCATGGTCACTTCCTGTTGGCAGTATCTTCCAAGAGACTCAATCTTTTAGTAATGAAAAGGTCATCATGAAACTGAAATACAGGTCACATGTCCTGTGGACACACCTTCTGTGCCTTTAATACAGGGGCTTCCATTGCCTTCTGCGTCTCATTCCGTTGATATCAGTTCTGATTCCTCCGACCTTTGGTGGGCAGCTTTTCACCTCTAGGGTAGGAGGGTTGCCGATCAGATACCTTCTTTGATAAGACTGTTAGTGGAATGAGAGTGATTCCTTACACCGGAAGTCTTCAGCGGCCATTGCTGGCCGGCCGCTGTGGCCGAGCGGCTCTAGGCGTTTCAGTCCGGAACTACGCTGCGTCTACTGTCTCAGGTTCGAATCCTACCTCGGGCATGGATGTGTGTGATGTCCTTAGGTTACTTAAGTTTAAGTAGTTCTAAGTCTAGGGGACTGATGACCTCAGATGTTAAGTCTCATAGTGCTTAGAGTCATTTGATCCATTTTTTGCCATTGCTGATGATTTTAATTCAGAGTTTATGCAGTGCGTGGGATCGAACCGGAACCCATTGTGTTTTGATTAATAGTCAGATACACTACCCTGTACCTTTACTAAGGAAGAAAATGCAACAGAAAGACTGACTCCCCGAAATTAGGTGGAAACATCTAAAAGAGACGGCGTTCCCCTATATGTGCACACTGACATAGCCAGTCTTCAGACCTTCATAGACCTGCAAAGAAAAATATCGATTATAGTGAAGGCACACGCCTGTTTCATATTTCGTAAAATCTGGCGTTGATGAAGCCGTGTGAGTTTGTTATACACGTTGTTAGCAAATTTTCGGTGGAATGGACGTTATGCTAAAGCGAGGTACTACGTATGATTTTGTTATTATATCAAACAGTCTACATATTTAATGTGGAAGAGGGACGAGGGATACAATAAAAAACTATGAGCTCCTCTTCCTCCCTATACCTAACCCAGGATCCAATCTGGTTACAAAAACCGTCTGGATACCCATTACTTCCATGTCAACCAAATTACGTCATCCTAACGTACTATTTAGAATCCATTATTAACTTTTCTTCCTTTCTGATTTCGGCTCAACCACCCGATTCATTCTCTGGACTGATGCAGCAGCCAGAATTAAACTCACTAAAGTACTACCCTCTGTAATCTGCTCGTTCATAGTCGACATCCCACGATTAACTGAATCGTGTTTTCATTATTACTTCAGTCCGTATTAACTACATATGGCATACGAATGGTGAGATCACACCTGCAGAGCCACGAAAGCCAGTACGTAACTGTGGCACACTTTAGTAACCATGCCCCGTGAGAACATAGCATTGAAGTCGTCTGTACCATCTGTCTTCGAACCATGTGTTTGTAAATTAACTGTTCGTTCACGGTATTTTCTGGATCAGACCACCATTTGCCCAAATGAGGATGTGCAAACCACATATCAATGATAATCAAGTTGGCCGATGTATCACAACAGTGGTTGTTAATCCCTCCGCGCAGATAACGATCTCGGTCTGTTTCATCTTCTTCGAAAGCTATTACCCTGAGCACTAGGTAGCGCGCTATACGAGCAGATCGAAAGAGACTCATTTACAAACTTCTATCAGGTGACGTAAATATCTATAAGATAAGTCTGTTCAGTAAAACTTGTAGTGATGTCCTGTTAGATCTCCACAAAGTATCAGCCTGGTACAAAGACTGCCAACTAAATCTTAATGAAGAAAAATACTAAGTTGTGCATTACACGAAAGGTAGAAATGTGGTGTTCTTTGACTGAAGAATTAATGAATCACACCTAGAAATCGTCATGTCTCACATATCTTTTACAGTGGCAGTGTGGAGGGATACTATGGAGGAATAACATACATGCTCAGTTCAAGGAATTGCAAACGGCACGCTACGAGTAACTGGTAGGATACAGGGAAAACGCATTTTGTTATACAAGATATTGCATACAGAACAATTGTATAGCTCATAATGGAATACTGCTGAGGTCGAAATGACAGTGGTCATCGAGAATATACAGGGTGACCCAAAAGCCTGTTAACATTTGAAGAAGCACTTACTCACGGAATAATGGAGGTAGAGAAATTCTGCTATCCCCTTCGTTTTAAATAAGGACTACCACTTTTAGCGCACTATTTGGTTACAACTTGACGTGAATGATCGATAGTGGCTCTAAGGCAGTTACCTTTCGTTGATGACCAATTAAAAACAATCTTTATCACCTGAGGATGCGTCTGATAGCGAAGCAAACTCAGATTCCTGACTTTAATAAAAACTATATTACAGCCAGTGCGGATTAGTTCTTTCGAAAAGAGTTAAAAAATTTTGTACATGCTTGAAGTGACATGACGTTTTATTGAAACGAGTACAAAAATTGAGCAGGCCGTGGTGGCCGAGCGGTTCTAGGCGCGACAGTCTGGTACCGCACGACCGCTACGGTCGCAGGTTCGAATCCTGCCTCGGGCATGGATGTGTGTGATGTCCTTAGGTTAGTTAGGTTTAAGTAGTTCTAAGTTCTAGGGGACTGATGACCTCAGAAGTTAAGTCCCATAGTGCTCAGAGCCATTTGAACCATTTGAACAACAATTGATCAACAGGTGACACAGGACAGCAATACGTCAGTAGTTGTAGTGGGAGAGGAAGTCACAAACACCCACTGGAAGGTACGATTTTTATGGCACTCCATCCCATACTACTACATGTGTGAAAGATCCGCATGCACCAACACCATCCGCGCTGGTGGAGGAATGGTACGCCCTACAACAAATCTAACCTTGTGGCCAGGATGGGAGCACTTTGCAGAAGAATAAGTGCTGTGCACGTTGGTCACAATCACCCTATTAAGCACCATATCCCGCCTTTTGTAATGTCCAGCGTATCATCATGAACAGCGGTAACTTCAATGTAATTATTGTCTTTGAATAAAAGTGTTATATCTGTTCGTCTCATGCGTATTTGTTTCAGTTACCTTCCGTACCGTACTGTGCTGTACCGTACTGTACTGCAGCAGTTCTTTCTATGCATTTGCATCTACTTCTGTATGGTGACTTTGCAATTCACAATTAAGTGTCTGGCAGAGGATTCATTGAACCACTTTCATACCATTTCTCTACCGACCCACTCTCGAAGAATGTGGGGGAAAAATGAACACTCAAATCTTTCCGAGCGACATCCGATTTCTCTAATTTTATTCTGATTTTCATTTCTCCAACAAAACATTATCGTATTCGAAGGAGAAAGTTGGCGAATGCAATTTCATGAGAATATCCTAACTCAACGAAAAACACCTTTTTTAAATGATTGCTACCCTAATTCACGAATCTCATCCGTGGCACTCTCTCCCATATTTCGCGATAATACTAAACGAGCAACCCGTGTTTGAGCGTTTTCGATGTCCTCCGTCAATCCTATATTATGTGGATCCCACACTGCCCAGCAGTTGTAGAGAACTGGACGGACAAGCGTAGTGTAAGCAGTCTCTTTAGTAGCCCTGTTGCATTTTATGAGTTTTCTGCTAATAAATCGTAGGTCTCTGGTTCGCTTTCGCCACGAAAATATCTATTTGATGGTTACAATTTAAGTTATTCGTAATTGTACTCCCTAGGTCTTCAATTGAATTCGCAGCACTTACATTAGACTGACATACTGTATAACCGAAATTTACCGATTTCCTTTTAGTACTCATGTGGATGACTTCTCACTTTTCGTTACTTAGAGACAATTGAGAATTTTCGCGTCATACATATATATTGTGCAAATCATTTTGCATTAGGTTTTGATCATCTGATGACATCACAAGCCGGTAAATGACAGCACTGTCTGAAGACATTCTAAATGGCTGCTCCAACTGTCACCTAAATCGTTTTTATAGATCTAAAACAAAAGAGGGTTTATAATACTGTGAGGGTGCCAGATGTTACTTCTGTTTTTCTCCATGACTGTTTGTCAGTTACTACGAAATGCATGGTCTAAGTTTCATCGAGCTGCGTTATCTGGCAGTGACACATCATGCCAAAGTTACTTTAGTCTTTAAGTTTTGCACACCAGTGTAGTTTTTTACTGATGTATTTCCTGTTTGTATTATATAGTTACGACATACTGACAAAAATTCTCTCCACAATATATATCTCAGTCACCCTGAAGAAGACTCAGTTACAGAACAAATCCTTACACATGGGATGGATGTTAACGAGTTATATACGAGTATATCACTAGTTATACTTCTCAGTTCGAATAGGTCGACAGCACTATTTGTGGAGTTGAAGTGTCGATGTGATGTAAAGCAGCTGAAAACTAAAGCATTTAAAGGATTTCGAAAAGGTGAATTCCCCATATTTTCGTCTAGGGGAAATTTTAAAAAGTGCAGGAAGTATTAGTATCTGAGAAAGAAAATTAACAAGGAGTCCAGCAGGAGATACAGTACTGCACATGTAATTGTTCATTAAGGGAAAAAAACTGAAATATTCAACATATTACACAGAGATGGCACAAACAGCATTTGATATTAAGTCAGCTGCAAGTCCGCTCGTTCACGTATACTCAGGCTCGACTGATAGATTCTCGATGGTTGTGCTACAGTTTTAAAAACGCTTTGAAACCGCAGGATCATATAGAGCGAGTTTGTTTAAAAACGGTCAGACAAATGTATGGATGTGCACTGGCGTTCGCTCACCGAAATGTGTTCTCTAAGTGCCTGGCAAATAAATAATTGAAAACTTTTACTGACTAGAAATGGCTAAATTGAAGACTTTTGCACATTTTTGTACATTTTAACAGGAAAAACGTTTCCGTGATGCTATTACTCCTTTTCTTCTATTTTAGGTGTGATTTAGTATGTAACTTTCAGGCTGAGATGTGAACCTATGGATGTATCGCTACTTGCATATTATGGGTCACACTCACAGTGGGTCTACGTTCAATGAAAATATTGAGGATAGGTTACTGAATTTTCAAGAGATTCTTAAAGAAAGACTCGTAATGTCATTGGTTTCTATTGGTAATCTTCGTATGGCATTCACATGGGTTCTTTTTCACGTGTGGTTTCTTATTTATGCGTAGGAACCTAGTAATCGAGTCACCACTTGCTTTACGTTACGCTGTCAAATACTGTTAAATAAGTGATACATTCTGAGCAAATTTCAGTCCTGTAAAGATTCAGACTAGGGCTTCGAGTACTCCCGGCAAGTACAATAACGATGGTACGGTCATGTAAATTAATATACATAATCTGCCAATGTTCGAAACAGGTACGGTAAGGGACACTTGCCGGCCGTTGTCGCCGAGCGGTTCTAGGCGCTTCAGTCCGGAACCGTGCTGCTGCTACGGTCGCATGTTCGAATCCTGCCTCGGGCATGGATGTGTGATGTCTTTAGGTTAGTTAGGTTTAAGTACTTCTATGTCTAGGGGACTGATGACCTCAGATGTTAAGTCCCATGTGCTTAGAGCCACTTTTTTAAGGGACACTTGCTATTTTTCGATACTATGTTACAACATACTGTTAAAAACGTTCCTATAAAACTGCAACTTACAGTTTCTTAACAATCTGTTAAAAATATTTCATTTGCCTTCTGCGTTCAAGGCGCAAAATTGAAATAAACTGCGGGCCATTAAGGGGCTCCGGAACGCCCTATACTTGCAATGTTAAAATAACGCTTATAAATTACATCTTTCCTCACAAAGTATTTGAGGTAGGAAGTTGAACTTTTTACAGATTATTTATTGGAATATGGGCTACAACTTAACACAGGGATTTTACAAAATTTTAGTTCAGTTATTAAAGATGATTTTTTTTTCAATTGTAATGAAAATTCACAACATTTTTTTGCAATTTTTTATTTATATATTCAAAAATATACAATTTTTTGGAAAAAGGCTGTGTTAATTTATGCAGAAGGTACTGTGTAACATTTACTGAAAGTTTGAAACAAATATGTTTGGAAGATCCTTAGAAAACATGTAATTAGTATGAGAAAATAAAAGTTTTGGGAATCCTGCGACAAAGATTGGATTAACTTTTTAGTGCATTCCAGGTCCATAGGATGGATTATCTTCATCCTCTGCAAACTCCTCCTCCAGCTTCCTCTTGTTCCTCCTCCTGTTTACTCTTGCTTGTATTTCTAGACTCTTTACAGCCCTGTCTGCAGCCCGAAGGCGTTCCTTGTCTAAAGCAAGCATCGGTCGTACCATGTTAGAATGTTATTATTTACAGTAATAACACATACCTTTGGCTTTCCAACATTTCTCCTTTTCTTAAAAACCTTCAGAGGATTTCTAATAACTTTACTTTTACTCATTATTATACTTCAACAAAACAGTGACTCAAGAAACAGAATTAATTACGAATATTTTCGAGATAACGACAGAGTAAATAAACATGAAACAATCGACAATCACACCAGCGATATATATTGAACCATCACAGGTTAGCCACAACACATACTTTATCTCACATCACTAAAAGGTACCTGATGAACACGGACGTTAATAATAATACCATTTGACAGCAGTTTAACAGCGCCACAGTGGGTCACACCCATGTAGAACACATTTCAAAAAAAATTTAAAAATAGTTGTAGTCTTCGGAATTGAATAAAATATATATTAGAAGGTAATAGTCTGCAGATTCAGAAAACGCAAAAAAGTAAAAATTGAACTTTTCATGATTTTTGAGCCTTTCCGGAGCCCCTTAAAATTCCTACACCAAGAAGAAATGCAGATGATAAACGGGTATTCATTTAACAAATATATTATATTGGAACTGACATGTGATTACATTTTCACGCAATTTGGGTGCATAGATCAAGAGAAATCAGTACCCAGAACAACCACCTCTGGCCGTAATAACGGCCTTGATGCGCCTGGGCATTGAGTCAAACAGAGCTTGGATGGCGTGTACAGGTACAGCTGTCCATGCAGCTTCAACACGTTACCACAGTTAATCAAGAGTAGTGACGGCGTATTTTGACGAGCCAGCTGCTCGGCCACCACTGACCAGATGATTTCAGTAGGTGAGAGATCTGGAGAATGTGCTGGTCAGGGCACCAGTCGAAAATTTTCTGTACCCAGAAAGGCCCGTACAGGACCTGCAACATGCGGTCGTGGATTATCCTGTGAAATGTAGGGTTTCGCAAGCATCGAATGAAGGGTAGAGCCACGGGTCGTAACACATCTAAAATGTAACGTCCACTGTTCGAAGTGCCGTCAATGCTAACAAGAGGTGACCGAGATGTGTAACCAATGACACCCCATACCATCACACGGGTTGATACGCCAGTATGGCGATAACGAATACATACTTCCTATGTGCGTTCACTGCGATGTCACCAAACACGGATACGACCATGTTGATGCTGTAAACAGAACCTGGATTCATCCGAAAAAATGATGTTTTGCCATTCGTGCACGCAGGTTCGTCGTTGAGTACACCATCGCAGGCGCTCCTGTCTCTGATGCAGCGTCAAGGGTAACCGCAGCCATGGTCTCCGAGCTCATAGTCCATGCTGCTGCAAACGTCATGGAACTGTTCGTGCAGATGGTTGTTGTCTTGCAAACGTCCCCATCTGTTGACTCAGGGATCGAGACGTGGATGCACGATCCGTTATAGCCATGCGTATAAGATGCCTGTCATCTCGACTGCTAGTGATACGAGGCCGTTGGGATCCAGCACGGCGCTCCGTATTATCCTCCTGAACCCACCGATTCCATATTCTGCTAACAGTAATTGGATCTCGACCAACGCGAGCAGCAATGTCGTGATACGATAAACCGCAATCGCGATAGGCTACAATCCGACCTTTATCAAAGTCGGAAACTAGATGGTACGCATTTCTCCTCCTTACACGAGGCATCACAACAACGTTTCACCAGGCAACACCGGTCAACTGCTGTTTGTGTATGAAAAATCGGTTGGAAACTTTCCTCGTGTCAGCACGTTGTAGGTGTGGCTACGGGCGCCAACCTTGTGTGAATGCTCTGAAATGCTAATCATTTACATATCACAGCATGTTCTTCCTGTCGGTTAGATTTCGCCTCTGTAGACATCATCTTCGTGGTGTAGCAATTTTAATGGCCAGTAGTGTATTATCACTTCGAGAAAAGAAAATAGCGTGATTAACCTTTTATTTTTTCAGTTATTTGTTTACATTCCTGGTGAATGTAGAGATCCCGGAGCCACAGTACCGTTGCATGTCACGTGATGACTAACAAGCCTATTGGTAAAGCGTAGTATAGTACGGGAATCTGTATTCTACAGTTGAACGGAAACAACGAAGTACGTCAACAGTGCGTCATCATATTGCACACTCATTAGCCGGCGCAGACGCTTCCTGTGAGGTCGAACTATAGTCTGAGTGGTGAAGAACAATGTGACAGGCCATGTCTCTGTGAAGGACCGACACCTGCAAAAGAAGTGGACGCCCGTGTGCTCTAAGACAGTCGTATCGCAAATGAGGCAATGGAGGAAAAGTGAAAGTCAGCCATGCATCTGTTTACATCTCATACAATATTCTGAACATGAAAAAGTCATCGCGCGCTGGGTTGCGAGTTTCACAAATCCCATTCAAAAGTTCCACTGAACCGTTACAGGAACGGAAGCGACGCATTCTTATCAGGCCAATCCATGCGACTTCTTCAGCAGCCTAATCACCATGGACGGAAACTGGAGATGTTACTGTTACTGTAAAGCCTCGTCGACAGTTTTGTAAAGGCATCGTCGCCACTGCTGTGGCGGCCGAGTTGCCACTGTTGTTACGGTGTGTCTAGCTTACGCGTTCGTGAAACGGCTTCTGGCGCAGTACGCCTCTAATAATTATTCCCTGCCACTATTATACACCTATGCCCCAAGTTCAGGTAACAGGACAGGAGGACGAAGGTTCTACAACAATCCTACAAATTAGTAACAAAGTCACGCAAATGAGTTAAAAAGTTTACTTGTATCTGTGACTAGTTGAATGCTGAAGTGTGCGAAACTGCTGCCGGCCGCAGTGGCCGAGCGGTTCTAGGCGCTACAGTCTGGAACCGCGCGTCCGCTACGGTCGCAGGTTCGACTCCTGCCTCGGGCATGGATGTATGTGATGTCCTTAGGTTAGTTAGGTTTAAGTAGTTCTAAGTTCTAGGGGACTGATGACCACAGCGGTCCCATAGTGCTCAGAGCCTAGAACTTGAAACTACTTAAACCTCTCTAACTTAAGGACATCACACACATCCGTGCCCGAGGCAGGATTCGAACCTGTGTCCATAGCGGCAGCGCGGTTGCGGACTGAAGCGACTATAATCACTCGGCCACAGTGGCCGGCCGGTCATTGGCGGATTGTGCTCGGCCGGCAAATGGCCGATGGGAGGTCGATATCTTCATTCTCAGCGCCGGCCGTGGAACTCGCGAAAGTGGCGAGTCTCTATGGCACTGGCATCAGCTCGCATATTTACGCCTGTGGGGCTTTTGGCCCGGCTGTTTCTTGTTTGGACGACACAGCAACTGTAACCTTAAAACAAATGAGGAGGGCAAAATCCGGTATTATCCGACACACCTACCGTCCATTAGTCTGCACTAGCGCCCTGAGCGTACGAGTCTGGAACTGCAAACCGTTTCGTTGGCCCTAATACACGACGCACCCAACGTGTAAGTCTGCACCAGCGCCCCAAGGCTACATATTCGGAACTGCAGGCTTGGTGAAGTCGTTGAGTGTGAAAGTTGATGTTTTTGTAGAACTGCTACTTACTCATGCTGAAACATCTGAGAGGTATAACTTCGTATTTATTAAGCAGTTATTGTTGTCTTGCGCAGATAGAATGAAATTAGGTTACAGTTATACAGAATTATGGACTAAAAATTTCGTTTCATGTCATGTTTATTTATCATAGTATTTTAGACATGGAGGACGCAATGATCTTCGCAACGTTTGCCTTGACAGTGTCCGCCTTAGTAGTTAGGAGAAGGGCAAAATGATGATTTAATGCCAGGAGCAGGAATTGGGTTCGACCCTGGCTAGAAGAAGTAGTGAAGGCAAGGACATATGAGTTGAAGCCCCAAGATCCACAGGAATTTAGAAACTTCGTCAGAGTGGATGTGCCTTCTGCTGCTGTCGATCGTACATGACAGCATCCACGCAGTTAATATAGTAAAGAAGGAAGCTATTTCACAGTATTACGACGGCAAAGATGTGAAACGGCTTTCACAATCCTCGCTCGTTGTGGCGAGCGCAACTTCTCTACTTTGGCTATTCTCTCAACACTTTCCTTCCTGGAATACTAAAATAATACAGAATATGCACTCAGTTCAAACACCTTATGTACTTTCACCAGTTAAGGCGATACGTACACATATCGATAGTAAAATTACATGCACATTTACGTAAAAAGTATAAACTCAGGAATAAACATTTGTAAACGTACCTTATCATGGTACAGCGTATCTAGAGGATCACATAGGCCCTTTCGTTTTCTGTGTACCTCATCAAGCACACCTGTACCTTCATTGTCTCATTCCATTTCCACAACAAGAAGGTATCATTATGTACACAGATTTTCTCAACGGCAACACAAAAAATATATCTTCATTTATTTTCTTACTGTATTTATAAAAAATTAATCGTTGAAAAAATGTGTAGAATATCTCGCGCAGTAGCCAAAAGAGTTCTCAAGAGCTTATGTGTTTCTCGTCTGCTGACCACAAGCGAAAACAATAACAAGCAAAAAGCCCACTCGAAATTGTCTCGAATGAAAAACAGCCCACAGTTGCATTAATTATGTATTATTATAGCAGAAACCATGGTCAAGGTTTAGAATAAACATAATTAGTGCAACTGTGGGCTGTTTTTCATTCGAGACAATTTGGTAACGGTTGCTGGTGTTCCTTCCATGATTAAAATAATGACCCACTCGAAATGCTGTCCTACGCACGCGCGTGTAGACGTCTTCTTCTGCACAATCACGTGTCCACGGCCGAATAGAACGGTTCCTATTTCTCCTCTGTGGATAAACCATGTGCTAAAATCGCAATTCAGCCGTTCTGTCTCTAGATGGCAGAGCGTCTACACTTGACTTGTACTCACCAGGTGTGTCGTCTAAGCCTGCTGAACAGTGAAAATGTTTCGTTTCATCGCCGGCGAGAAAGGTGAAGACCAAACTGTCACTGGTAAGGTGATGCTGAGTGTTTTCTGGTTCTGCTCGTAGGGAGCAGTCACACGATCAGACTCCCGAAATCTCCTGAAGAGGCTCAAATGTTTATAACGCTCCCTGTATTCTCCCAGCGACTTCTTCCTCTTTCTTCAGATGAAGAAATCGCTACGTGACACGCATTTCAAGGATAACATTGTCGTGATGTTAGAAATATAATGTTTCCAGGGCAGACAAAATGCATTCGTTTCCATCCAAGGTGTCTGCCAAGTCTTCCATCGTTGAGATAAATGTCACACTGAAGCATACGTACGTAGAGAAGGACCAGTACCACGACCAAGTTTCATGGCGCTAACTGATTTTTCGAGGTGATAATCACAGGTTTATGAATGCTCCTCACATTATACGAAGTGATAGAAGTTTCTCGCAAATTCTGAATTACTAATCTTCGCGTATTATAACTTGTTAAACATGTTTCGTAATGTTAATTGTTACATAGCTTGCGTACGTTGATGTAGTTTAAATGAAGGTCAATTCTTGCTGCTGTTTTGTTTGACGCAAAACAGATTACCGGAGCAAGACGTGCTTGCTAGTAACTCGTTTTCCTTCACTAGGTCAACATGGCAATCCTTCATGCTTTGCTCCGCCGCGGAAATACAATGGGAAGCGAGTGCTGAGGCGCCATGTTTATCATTCCTTTGTCATTTCCTTGTTTACCTCTGTGTATAGCAACCGAGCAGTGTGTCAATCGCACTTACTCGCCAGCTAAATATACTTATCAAATTGTCGCATAAATTTTCGTTTCATCATAGCCTCGCAACTTTTTCTACCGCATATATACTGTCACAGCATTCACATGATGACACATGTTACAAGCAGTGACAATCGACAGCTACCTGTTCCAAGTTTAATTTACAATGTTCATTTTACAACCTCTTGATGACGTGACCCATTACTTACAGCAGTCTATTTGTAGCAGTTTTTACTTTATTGAAAACATTCTGCCTTAAACTGAACTTGAACAAATTTTTTATTCCCACCTTCACACTTTTGCTTTGCATAGAGCATGTTTTATTTCATACCATTGTATTTTATCGAGTCTGAAGTTTTCGAAATCTGTTACCAATTACGTTCTACTCTGTACTTCTCTCTCAATATTGCTTTGTGCATTTTACAACACTCAAAAGTAGTGCTGATTATTGCATTTTTTTCATTTTCAGATTTTGATGCCTGCGGCTTTGCAGGACATAGTGTTGTTTCACGCAAATAGCCGTTCCGCTAAGTATCGTTACTCGAAAATAAATATTCTTATTGACTGTAACCAATCAGTTTCACTTACTCATTTGTTTTCAGTGCACGTTATTTGTCTTACCGTACAGAAACACGGTTGCAGATTTTGATTGCTTCACGGCTCAGGATCGTTGCTACTTAACATTAACTTTTTAAAATTCTTTCTCTCTTCGTGTGTACATCTCTGTTCGTAAGTGATTATGTCCGGTAGCAACTCCTTTCTCCCGTATAGCGTCTGTTATTTGATCCTAACATGTCCTATCTTTAGTCCCGGCGGGGTCAGGGATTTTCTCTGCCTCGTGATGACTGGGTGTTGTGTGAAGTCCTTAGGTTAGTTAGGTTTAAGTAGTTCTAAGTTCTAGGGGACTGATGACCATAGATGTTAAGTCCCATAGTGCTCAGAGCCATTTGTCCTATCTTAAAAACAGAACCGATCGAGTATTCTTGCGGAAGAGTCACTCAATCGGCGAATGCATGGTGCAATAAAGCCCGAACATCATCCGTAATGGGCAAGCGATCACCGGCTCGTCTTCACACTATTATAGCAGCAGAACAGCTGTCCGTCGTTTGCATTCGAATCTGAATGGACATCCTAAATTCAGGTGACTTCCGTATTAACGGAGCAACCGAAAGTGGAATGTTAATGTAGAAATACGGTTGGAATAAGCAAGAAAGCACTCTCTCATCAGGTCACAAGTGGCCCATCGGGACCATCCGACCGCCGTGTCATCCTCAGCTGAGAATGCGGAGAAGGAGGGATGTGTGGTCAGCACACCGCTCTCCCAGTCGTTATGATAGGTTTCTTGGACCGGGGCCGCTACTGTTCGGTCGAGTAGCTCCTCAATTGGCATCACGAGGCTAAGTGCACCCCGAAAAATGGCAACAGCGCATGGCGGCCCGGATGATCAGCCATCCAAGTGCCGGCCACGCCCGACAGCGCTTAACTTCGGTGATCTGACGGGAACCGGTGTATCCACTGCAGCAAAGCCGTTGCCCACAGTTGGAATAATCACCTTTAATTCAATAAGGTTGCAGCAGCCAAACATGGAGTGTTAACGCATAAATGTGACTGTAATAACAAGCTTTAGCAAAGGAATACCGTAGCCTAGTTTGAAGTTTCTGTAAAAGTACAGATTATTTTTTTAAAAGCTTATACTTTGCTCGTCGTCTTAAGGCAGAGATAACGTGTACGGAATTGTCGAAAATTTGTTTCATGACGGTTGTGTTACTCGGCTGACTATCCGGGGAAATTTAATGGGCGAAAAATGAGGAGGGAGCTTACAGTCTAAAGTAGATAATTTACATTACATAAAATTAAATTTTAAGTAGAATGCAGCCTCTCTATTGTCGTAGACATCTGTTGCTGAGCACCATTAAACGACAAAATGATGTAATTGTATGACAAGGTTTCATTCAATCAAGAAAAAATTTCCAAAATAGTGGTAACATTAAAGGTAATTAAATTAATGTAACCTAAGTCAAAGCGCAGAACACATTCACGAGGAACAGAATACATGAAAACGTGGTTTTATAAAAACTGTGTTCTTCTCTAGGCGCTGTAGAAATGTATTAGAAGAACGGTGAGACTGATATAATACATCCATTGTCAACACGACGCGTAATTTCGCTGACGGGTAATACAGCAAGCACATCCTTATCCTTCTTGTATAGTGCTGGTGATAGTGTCTGCGACTGGCCTAGGAAATGTCATTTTGCAATATATCCGTTCCCAGTGTGACAAGCTTCTTGGGAATTTGAGAAGGATAACAAATATCTAGACGCCTCTCAGAAGTATAGCAAATATGTCGATCAACCCATCCATGCAACTGAATTGTTTGTTGTTGAAGACGTTGTCCCACGTGATGACACACGAATGGTAGGCACTTGTTCTCTTGTAGTATAAAATCATAACATATAGGACCGAGAATAGGAGGTATTATAGCACCAGGAAGTCGTCTCCATACATCAACGGGTCACAGCTCGACGTGCAAAGTTACACAGATATCCGCGCCTAACCACGGATAAATGAAACCAATACAGAAACTGCTTCGTAGGACTACTTATCTTTCTGGGACAATTATAGAATTTAACAGCATCGGTCTTCTCGCCAATACAAAACAGTCTTCCTGTTATTGTATTATGTGCACAGAAACTCATCCGCGAAGTGAGTTGATGTTTAGGAAACTGTTCGACGGACGATCTGGAGTAATTAGAATTCCTTTCATACAACCGCTGGTGTGGGCTGCATTGATAGGTACGACGCACAGTTCTGAGTCAATTCAGTCAACATTAGTCGTGCAGAAGTGACAGTTCGGAGTGCTTGACTTCACACAAACTGTTCCACTTACCGGCGGTATTCTGTCAGCAGGAGGGAACAGGTGATTTTGTTTTATAATTTTACTAACAAAACACAGTCTAGATCAAATATTTATTGTAGTATAATGACTGGCTTAGACCGAATTAGGTCACCTTCAGACTGAATACTCGAATAAATAAAAACGAAATTATTAATTGCTCAGATCACCTTTATTAAAGTAATAAATGAAAGAATCGTGAAACTAAATGTACTAACCACCTAAAACATCTGGTGGATGACAACTATAAAAACTGAGAAACCATCAAAAATTACGTAATTACACAGGATGGACCAGGAGTGGAACAAAATAAATGGAGTTTGGCCGAGGTCATGCAATAGGGCTACGAGAAGCTAGATGTTCCTTCTGCGATATTGCTGAAAGACTTGGCAGAAATGTAGCCACTGTACATGATTGCCGGCAGCAGTGGTCTAGAGAATGCACGGTAGCAAGTAGAACATGTTTTTTGCTCGAATATCATGTCGTTTTTGGAAACTCAGAATCTACTATGTAGGAATCAACATGGATTCCGGAAACAGCGATCGTGTGAGACCCAACTCGCTTTATTTGTTCATGAGACCCAGAAAATATTAGATACAGGCTCCCAGGTAGATGCTATTTTCCTTGACTTCCGGAAGGCGTTCGATACAGTTCCGCACTGTCGCCTGATAAACAAAGTAAGAGCCTACGGAATATCAGACCAGCTGTGTGGCTGGATTGAAGAGTTTTTAGCAAACAGAACACAGCATGTTGTTATCAACGGAGAGACGTCTACAGACGTTAAAGTAACCTCTGGCGTGCCACAGGGGGGTGTTATGGGACCATTGCTTTTCACAATATATATAAATGACCTAGTAGATAGTGTCGGAAGTTCCATGCGGCTTTTCGCGGATGATGCTGTAGTATACAGAGAAGTTGCAGCATTAGAAAATTGTAGCGAAATGCAGGAAGATCTGCAGCAGATAGGCACTTGGTGCAGGGAGTGGCAACTGACCCTTAACATAGACAAATGTAATGTATTGCGAATACATAGAAAGAAGGATCCTTTATTGTATGATTATATGATAGCGGAACAAACACTGGTAGCAGTTACTTCTGTAAAATATCTGGGAGTATGCGTGCGGAACGATTTGAAGTGGAATGATCATATAAAATTAATTGTTGGTAAGGCGGGTACCAGGTTGAGATTCATTGGGAGAGTCCTTAGAAAATGTAGTCCATCAACAAAGGAGGTGGCTTACAAAACACTCGTTCGACCTATACTTGAGTATTGCTCATCAGTGTGGGATCCGTACCAGATCGGGTTGACGGAGGAGATAGAGAAGATTCAAAGAAGAGCGGCGCGTTTCGTCACAGGGTTATTTGGTAACCGTGATAGCGTTACGGAGATGTTTAACAAACTCAGATGGCAGACTCTGCAAGAGAGGCGCTCTGCATCGCGGTGTAGCTTGCTCGCCAGGTTTCGAGAGGGTGCGTTTCTGGATGAGGTATCGAATATATTGCTTCCCCCTACTTATACCTCCCGAGGAGATCACGAATGTAAAATTAGAGAGATTAGAACGCGCACAGAGGCTTTCAGACAGTCGTTCTTCCCGCGAACCATACGCGCTGGGACAGGAAAGGGAGGTAATGACGGTGGCACGTAAAGTGCCCTCCTCCACACACCGTTGGGTGGCTTGCGGAGTATAAATGTAGATGTAGATGTAGATGTAGATGTAGAGACCGGGTTCATCACGGCCACGTGACACTATCGACACGGAAGAGCGTCGCGTTCGGCGTATGGCATCGAACTGCATCTACAGCAGCAATCTGAGCAGCAGTTGGCACCACAGTGATACAACGAACTGTTGCAAAACAGTTATTTCAAGGACGCCTCCGAGCCAGACGCCCTGCATCGTGCTTTCCACCGGCCCCAAACCACCGCCATTTACGGCTTGAGTGGTTTCAAGCTCACTGGTGGGCAGGGCGAAGGTCTGCTGTGTTTTCCAATGAAAGCTGGTTCTGTCTCGGTGCCAGTGATGGCCGTGTGTTGTTTAGAAGGAGGCCAACTGACAGCCTGCAGCTAACCTTCTGCATGCTAAACTCACTGGACACACACCTGGAGCTAAGGTCTGCGGTGAGATTTCGTGTGGCAACAGGAGCGCTCTCGCGATCATCCCACGCACTCTGACTACAAACGCATACTTCACTCTGGTGATTCGACCTTTTGTGCTGCAATTCATGAACAGCATTCCAGGGGGTGTTTTCCAACAGGATAAAGCTAACCCACATGCCACTTTTGTAACCCAACATGCTCTACACAGTGTCGAGATGCTGCCTTGGTCTGCTTGATCAACGGATCAGTGTCCAGTCGAGCACATATGGTATATCATCAGATGGCATCTCCAGTGTCACCCACCAGCATTAACCGTCCGTGTATTGGCCGACCAAGTGCAACAGGCATGGAACTCATCCCATAAGCTGACACCCGCACCTGAACAAAACAATGCATGCGCATTTGCATGCTTGCATTCAACATTCTGGCGGTTTCACTGACTGTTAATGTACCAGCATTTCACATTTACAGTGGCTTATCTTGCGCATGCATTAACCTCTGATCTTGCAAAGCTAATGAATTAAAAATGTTACTTAGGCAAATGTGTTCCCGAAATTTCATTGCTCTAGATTAATTATTTTTTGATGTTGAGATTTGTTTCCGTTAGTGTATTTGTAAGAAAAGAAATTAAATATGAAGTAAAAGCAAAATCAGTTGTAGGAAATTTGAATTCAAGACTTAGGTTTGTCAACTATGGAAAATTGCACTCTATATGTGAAGGAAGTCGCACACAAAACGGCAGTGAGAGCAGTTGTAGAATATTGGAACAGTTTGTAAGAAAATAAATTAAATATGAAGTAAAAGCAAAATCAGTTGTAGGAAATTTGAATTCAAGACTTAGGTTTGTCAACTATGGAAAATTGCACTCTATATGTGAAGGAAGTCGCACACAAAACGGCAGTGAGCGCAGTTGTAGAATATTGGAACAGTGTTTGCAGTATTCATCTCGATTTTGAAGTTCACTCCTGTGTCCTATTTAATCACAAATAAATTTGTTTTGGGTAGGTTAATCCTTGAGAAAACACAATATTTTCTTCGTTTTATCCACATATGTTATGTTTCTCTGAAGTTACAGCGTTGTCATTCCATTTTTTTTTTTACTTTCTTTAGATTAAATAACAGGGAAATTGCTCTTAATTATACGCTGATATATAATTTAAGTTGTTAAGGCAAATCTTGAAAAAAGACAAAAATGTTTTTATATGCGCTGTTAACACATGCTGTGATTTTGTGACTCCTAGTATTCTGCTTCATAGCTGTTTTTATTTCATAGTTCGTCAGCTGTTACTGCTAAACTTTGAAAGAAAAACAGCTATAACGTAAAATACAGGTAGCCACAAAACCAACAGCATGTGATAACAAGGTACAAATAAATTTTTTTGTTTGTTTCAAAAAATCGTGAATACTTTTCTAATAACTGAAATTCTATACGTACAGATAGTTGAGACCAATGTTCATGATCTGTAATAGATTAAAAAAAAAACATGGATGATGCTGTGACTTTAGCGAAACATGCCAAGGTAAAAAGAAGAAAAAATTATGTTTGCTCAAGGCGGAAGCATCCAAAAATAAATTTGGTTGGAGTTCTTACCAATTAGGCACAACAGCAGACGTGGAAAGAATTAAGAAATGCGCTGTCAGGATCGTAACGTGACAGTGTAACCAACTGGAAAGCGCAACGCAGTTGCTCGTAGAACTTAAATTGGAATCTGTGGAAGAAAGACAACAGTGTTGCTTCGCAACAGTTTTCGGTCAGTTTAGATAAACCTTACTCGAAGAAGACATTTACATTGCCTCCATCGTGTATTTTCCGTGTGAATCATCCGAGCGATTCAGCAGAGAGCAAGGCACGTAAATAAGCATTTAGACTTTTCCTCTCATTATATACGCTAAACACAGTGGTACAGAAAATCGCAAATAGTACGAACTATCCTCCATCATGCATTTTGCAGTGGCTCCCTGAGGACACAGAGTGTTTCAAAAATTCTTTTATACCCTTTGGGGGCTCGGTCCTTAAACCAGAAGAAAAAAAGGAACAAAAGTCTAGTAAACATAGACCCCAAATGTCGTTAACGGCTATGAGCACGTATTCAATAGAAAATATGTGCTTCGTTGTAGTGAAGATGAAGAAGTGCTCATAGCTCTTAAGGTATGTATTTCAGAGCTCATTTTTCTAGACATTCTTTTCACGTTTCGGTCCATACTACCACTTCCCAAACTATGAAAGCAAAGAGGTAGCATTGGATGTGTTTCATTGTAATAAAGATGAACAAGTACTTGTAGCGCTTAGGTATGTATTTTAGAGTCGATACTTACAGTCATGTCCTACTTCTTTGGTGTAAGGAACCTATCAACAAAGTTTGAAAAAAAGTATTTGTATATGTAGAAGTAAATCAAATGATGAGCTCCACTGTTACAATGGCGCTCTTTAGTAAAGAAGTTTTTGGCAAAATTCCAAAGACTGACAACCTCGCAATTGTCCCACCAGACACATTTGGCCATATGCGACTTTTCCCGTTCTCTACAGTTAAAATGGTTCTAAAACTGAATCATTTAGAGGTGAAATAAAAATCACCTAATAAGTGAAACAGCGTAGATGATGGTTCGTCAACTTGCAGTGGAACGGTCCTCTTCATTCCAAGCGTAACAGACCAACCGATAGTAACACCGCTTGCCAGCTACGTCTTCTGGACTATGCCCGAGTAATTAGAAAATAACCGTGAAATATTCCGCTTTATTCTGCTGAAGCGAGCACATGGAGCGCCGTCGCCACTGCTAGTGTGTGAAGTTTTCTGCAGAGTACTGAAAAGAGTAATACTGGTAAAGAATGACTGTTGGAGTTTTCGCGGCTGCGATTAGCCAATTGACTACCAAAATCACCATTATTTAACGTAGAAACAGTGTATTAAGCTAACCCAATCCCAAAATAAATTAGAAACATTTTGGAGTGACACGAACAGAGATTGACGTATAATATTAATAGTTTCCTCATTGTCACACTGGTGCTGTTATGTACGTTAAGCAACAATTAGATGTTTTTCGACAGCATTTTAATCGTATGACGTGCTTCATAATGGTTTCCTACATGCATTATGTGATGTTCAAGACGATGTACTGTATGTCGGTCTCTATTGCTATGTAGCACTTAATAGGTTTTAAATGTGAAGAGACACATTTGACCGACGCAACTGCATTGGGCAATGGTAATACACAATTTAATAAAGAAGATCGGTATATCCAAACTATTCCTGCCTACGATGGAGATAAAAATTGTTTTAGCATTCCTATATAACACTTTTACGTTGTACAATGCTAGTTACAATGCTATATATTCGCACAACCCAGCAGAGAACTTCACTTTAAACCAAAACCGCTCTGGAAACAACATTCAGTCGTATCAGAACAATTACTCTGCACTCTTAAAACATCATGACATTAGTTAATACATTCCAAAAATGCAGGTCATCAGCAGCAGTGCACTGATTGTTTCTCGGTGGAATGCAGCATGAAATACTGTAAGACTTTTGCCATCTGAGATCAGTTAACAGCTTGATCTTTTGAGCAACATGGAAATTACACTCCTGGAAATTGAATAAGAACACCGTGAATTCATTGTCCCAGGAAGGGGAAACTTTATTGACACATTCCTGGGGTCAGATACATCACATGATCACACTGACAGAAGCACAGGCACATAGACACAGGCAACAGAGCATGCACAATGTCGGCACTAGTACAGTGTATATCCACCTTTCGCAGCAATGCAGGCTGCTATTCTCCCATGGAGACGATCATAGAGATGCTGGATGTAGTCCTGTGGAACGGCTTGCCATGCCATTTCCACCTGGCGCCTCAGTTGGACCAGCGTTCGTGCTGGACGTGCAGACCGCGTGAGACGACGCTTCATCCAGTCCCAAACATGCTCAATGGGGGACAGATCCGGAGATCTTGCTGGCCAGGGTAGTTGACTTACACCTTCTAGAGCACGTTGGGTGGCACGGGATACATGCGGACGTGCATTGTCCTGTTGGAACAGCAAGTTCCCTTGCCGGTCTAGGAATGGTAGAACGATGGGTTCGATGACGGTTTGGATGTACCGTGCACTATTCAGTGTCCCCTCGACGATCACCAGTGGTGTACGGCCAGTGTAGGAGATCGCTCCCCACACCATGATGCCGGGTGTTGGCCCTGTGTGCAGTCCTGATTGTGGCGCTCACCTGCACGGCGCCAAACACGCATACGACCATCATTGGCACCAAGGCAGAAGCGACTCTCATCGCTGAAGACGACACGTCTCCATTCGTCCCTCCATTCACGCCTGTCGCGACACCACTGGAGGCGGGCTGCACGATGTTGGGGCGTGAGCGGAAGACGGCCTAACGGTGTGCGGGACCGTAGCCCAGCTTCATGGAGACGGTTGCGAATGGTCCTCGCCGATACCCCAGGAGCAACAGTGTCCCTAATTTGCTGGGAAGTGGCGGTGCGGTCCCCTACGGCACTGCGTAGTATCCTACGGTCTTGGCGTGCATCCGTGCGTCGTTGCGGTCCGGTCCCAGGTCGACGGGCACGTGCACCTTCTGCCGACCACTGGCGACAACATCGATGTACTGTGGAGACCTCACGCCCCACGTGTTGAGCAATTCGGCGGTACGTCCACCCGGCCTCCCGCATGCCCACTATACGCCCTCGCTCAAAGTCCGTCAACTGCACATACCCTTCACGTCCACGCTGTCGCGGCATGCTACCAGTGTTAAAGACTGCGATGGAGCTCCGTATGCCACGGCAAACTGGCTGACACTGACGGCGGCGGTGTACAAATGCTGCGCAGCTAGCGCCATTCGACGGCCAACACCGCGGTTCCTGGTGTGTCCGCTGTGCCGTGCGTGTGATCATTGCTTGTACAGCCCTCTCGCAGTGTCCGGAGCAAGTATGGTGGGTCTGACACACCGGTGTCAATGTGTTCTTTTTTCCATTTCCAGGAGTGTAAATACATTCCTCTAACAGTTTCTATCATCGTCATTATTTAAGGCTGAGTTGACGGAGAAAAATCGCCACGCCAAGAAATAATTAATCCAGAGTAACGAAATTTTGGCAGTATATTTGTCTAGGTAACGTACATAAGTGATTAACAGTGCTACATCAGAGGTAAACGTACGCGCGAGCTAGGCCGCTTCAAATGTGAGATATTGGTAGCGGATACCGGGGCTAGTTGTTACAAATTCTTTTGGAATCTCGTATACCTCGACACAAAACACGTATGTCGATTGGACAGATGCCAAAAGTTAGCCCATTATTTAGTCTTCACAATGAAATTTTTGTCATAAATTTAAGCTCAGATTGTTAAGCTCTATATCAACTTTTTTGTAACTTGTGTGATGTAACAACCTACCCCACTGTGGGGCATCTTGTTACACTATATGGGGTTAGTTGTTACATAATAATTAAGAAAAAATATATTTTTGGTTCCATAACACAGATTTATTTAATCATTAGTTTTAATGCAAGAGGTGGTTGTTGTTGTTGTGGTCTTCAGTCCTGAGACTGGTTTGATGCAGCTCTCCATGCTACTCTATCCTGTGCTAGCTTCTTCATCTCCCAGTACCTACTGCAACCTACATCCTTCTGAATCTGCTTAGTGTATTCATCTCTTGGTCTCCCACTACGATTTTTACCCTCCACGATGCCCTCCAATACTAAATTGGTGATCCCTTGATGCCTCAGAACATGTCCTACCAATCGATCCCTTCTTCTGGTCAAGTTGTGCCACAAACTTCTCTTCTCCCCAATTCTATTCAATACCTCCTCATTAGTTATGTGATCTACCCATCTAATCTTCAGTATTTTTCTCTAGCACCACATTTCGAAAGCTTCTGTTCTCTTCTTGTCCAAACTATTTACCGTCCATGTTTCACTTCCAATGGCTACACTCCATACAAATACTTTCAGAAATGACTTCCTGACACTTAAATCTATACTCGATATTAACAAATTCCTCTTCTTCAGAAACGCTTTCCTTGCCATTGCCAGTCTACATTTTATATCCTCTCTACTTCGACCATCATCGGTTATTTTACTCCCTAAATAGCAAAACTCCTTTACTACTTTAAGTGTCTCATTTCCTAATCTAATTCCCTCAGCATCACCCGACTTAATTTGACTACATTCCATTATCCTCGTTTTGCTTTTGTTGATGTTCATCTTATATCCTCCTTTCAAGACACTGTCCATTCCGTTCAACTGCTCTTCCACGTCCTTTGCTGTCTCTGACAGAATTACAATGTCATCGGCGAACCTCAAAGTTTTTATTTCTTCTCCATGGATTTTAATACCTACTCCGAATTTTTCTTTTGTTTCCTTTACTGCTTGCTCAATATACAGATTGAATAACATCGGGGAGAGGCTACAACCCTGTCTTACTCCCTTCCCAAACGCTGCTTCCCTTTGATGCCCCTCGACTCTTATAACTGCCATCTGGTTTCTGTACAAATTGTAAATAGCCTTTCGCTCCCTGTATTTTACCCCTGCCACCTTTAGAATTTGAAAGAGAGTATTCCAGTCAACATTGTCAAAAGCTTTCTCTAAGTCTACAAATGCTAGAAACGTAGGTTTGCCTTTCCTTAATCTTTCTTCTAAGATAAGTCGTAAGGTCAGTATTGCCTCACGTGTTTCAGTATTTCTACGGAATCAAACTGATCTTCCCCGAGGTCGGTTTCTACTAGTTTTTCCATTCGTCTGTAAAGAATTCGTGTTAGTATTTTGCAGCTGTGGCTTATTAAACTGATTGTTCGGTAATTTTCACATCTATCAACACCTGCTTTCTTTGGGATTGGAATTATTATATTATTCTTGAAGTCTGAGGGTATTTCACCTGTTCCATACATCTTACTCACCAGATGGTAGAGTTTTGTCAGGACTGGCTCTCCCAAGGCCGTCAGTAGTTCCAATGGAATGTTGTCTACTCCGGGGGCCTTGTTTCGACTCAGGTCTTTCAGTGCCTTGTCAAACTCTTCACGCAGTATCATATCTCCCATTTCATGTTCATCTACATCCTCTTCCATTTCCATAATATTGTCCTCAAGTACATCGCCCTTGTATAGACCCTCTATATACTCCTTCCACCTTTCTGCTTTCCCTTCTTTGCTTAGGACTGGGTTTCCATCTGAGCTCTTGATATTCATACATGTGGTTCTCTTATCTCCAAAGGTCTCTTTAATTTTCCTGTAGGCAGTATCTATCTTACCCCTAGTGAGATAAGCCTCTACATCCTTACATTTGCCCTCTAGCCATTCCTGCTTAGCCATTTTGCACTTCCTGTCGATCTCATTTTTGAGACGTTTGTATTCCTTTTTGCCTGCTTCATTTACTGCATTTTTATATTTTCTCCTTTCATCAATGAAATTCAATATTTCTTCTGTTACCCAAGGATTTCTACTAGCCCTCGTCTTTTTACCTACTTGATCCTCTGCTGCCTTCACTACTTCATCCCTCAAAGCTACCCATTCCTCTTCTACTGTATTTCTTTCCCCCATTCCTGTCAATTGTTCCCTTATGCTCTCCCTGAAACTCTCTACAACCTCTGGTTCTTTCAGTTTATCCAGGTCCCATCTCCTTAAATTCCCACCTTTTTGCAGTTTCTTCAGTTTTAATCTACAGGTCATAACCAATAGATTGTGGTCAGAGTCCACATCTGCCCCTGGAAATGTCTTACAATTTAAAACCTGGTTCCTAAATCTCTGTCTTATCATTATATAATCTATCTGATACCTTTTAGTATCTCCAGGGTTCTTCCATGTATACAACCTTCTATCATGTTTCTTAAACCAAGTGTTAGCTATGATTAAGTTGTGCTCTGTGCAAAATTCTACCAGGCGGCTTCCTCTTTCATTTCTTAGCCCCAATCCATATTCACCTACTACGTTTCCTTCTCTCCCTTTTCCTAAAATCGAATTCCAGTCACCCATGACTATTAAATTTTCGTCTCCCTTCACTATCTGAATAATTTCTTTTATTTCATCATACATTTCTTCAATTTCTTCGTCATCTGCAGAGCTAGTTGGCATATAAACTTGTACTACTGTAGTAGGTGTGGGCTTCGTATCTATCTTGGCCACAATAACATTCACTATGCTGTTTGTAGTAGCTTACCCGCATTCCTATTTTCCTATTCATTATTAAACCTACTCCTGCATTACCCCTATTTGACTTTGTGTTTATAACCCTGTAGTCACCTGACCAGAAGTCTTGTTCCTCCTGCCACCGAACTTCACTAATTCCCACTATATCTAACTTTAACCTATCCATTTCCCTTTATAAATTTTCTAACCTACCTGCCCGATTAAGGGATCTGACATTCCACGCTCCAATCCGTTGAACGCCAGTTTTCTTTCTCCTGATAACGACATCCTCTTGAGTAGTCCCCGCCCGGAGATCCGAATGGGGGACTATTTTACCTCCGGAATATTTTACCCAAGAGGACGCCATCATCATTTAATCATACAGTAAAGCTGCATGCCCTCGGGAAAAATTACGGCCGTAGTTTCCCCTTGCTTTCAGCCGTTCGCAGTACCAGCACAGCAAGGCCATTTTGGTTATTGTTACAAGGCCAGATCAGTCGATCATCCAGACTGTTGCCCTTGCAACTACTGAAAAGGCTGCTACCCCTCTTCAGGAACCACACGTTTGTCTGGCCTCTCAACAGATACCCCTCCGTTGTGGTTGTACCTACGGTACGGCTATCTGTATCGCTGAGGCACGCATGCCTCCCCACCAACGGCAAGGTCCATGGTTCATGGGGGGGAGGGGGGGGAGGTGGTAACAAATCATAAAACTTGAAACACAGTACAAATATTGACATACGGTCATCATTAATCTGATGAAGAAATATCAAGTTCATTATCAGAGCTACAGTTTTTACAAATAAAAAAAACTATCATGCTTGGCACACCTATCATATGCCCACCTTTTACATTTTGTGTACTGTAACCATGTGGTTGGTTGTCTTGACAGAGAGTATGGTTCCATACACTCAATACACACGCAGTCGTCTTCCTCATCAGATGATTCTACGATCTCACATTTTCGTTTCCCCGTTTTAGCTTTCTTGTTTTTATTTTACGGCGCCAACACCAGTCGCCGTCTTGCAGGTTTCTTTTGTCTATTTGCCTCAACTGTCAATGCTACTTTTACTGGTGAATCAGTCAGGATAGCACTCACTCGTTTAATCCTTCTTACTGTTTTCTTGCGGGCAGGAGCTTTCGGGAAATGCCTCAGTTCTTCAGGTGGCACATGTGTGTGAATGGAGTTTGCAGAACCAACTGTTGAGGTGCAAGGCGTCGGACTTGATTCCACACTTGTTGATGTGCTGGGTACGCCATCCCCTACTGAGTTCGTAAGAGACATAGAAAGCAGAATTTCATCTTCCCCGCATGGGCGGTCCGTCACGGCAGAGGGCAAAAATTCATCGTCTGTAAAAATGTCTCTGTTAAATGTCCATATTCCAGTCACTTGAAATCCAGCCTTGAAGTTCCTTGGCGTAGCAGCGCTAACCAAAGATTGTTTAACTATAAATGGAATGTCATATATTGTCATAGTGTTTCCGGCATTGTTTTTCATCCAAGCATCTGATGCAGAGTTAATTTATTTTTTAAATGGGCCAAACACAGCTCTGTCTAAAGGTTGCAATTTATGAGACGTATGTGGCGGAAAAGAGAGAAGGACAACCCCCGTTTCCTTTGGCTACGTGCAACACTGAAATATCAAGGTGCGGTTGATGGTTGTCCAAAAGAAGGAGAACCGGTCGCTCTCTTGTAGCCCTGGAATGATGAATGAAATGAAGCATGAACGAGGGAAAATCTTGCCCTGTCATCCACCCTGACTTGTTTGCAGACCTTGCGCTACCTTTTGGCCTATTTCGAAGGAAATAATCCCTGAAGTTCTTTCTTGGAAACACAAAGAAAGGCGAGATTGAGTTTCCAGACGCATTTACTGCCAAGGCAACAGTAACTAGAGTTCCTCTTTCAGCAGACGCTATAGCAAGCATCGACTTGTTTAATTCCTTTCCTTGCTATAATTTTGGCAGGCGTTTGTACCGTGGTGACGGCAGTCTCGTCCACATTATACACTTCTTGACATTGAAATTTGTATCGATCATAAACTTCACTTAGATTTGTAAAAAATCTACTTACATTGTGCTTATTGAAACTTGTAGCCCTGCGTTGGCTGGTAGCTTCTGGTGTGCGGATGGAAAGCGTTTTCTTTCGTTTGAGGAATCCTCCAAACCAGTCAGTGGAAGCTAGTTCTACATCGCTCCAACCAACGGGAAACTTGACATTATTGTTCACGGCATATTGAAATGCTAGACTCCTCACTTCCTTCGCAGAAAGTCCATAGTAGAGCTTAGCAGATTTCTGAATGCATTCTTCCTGCTCTGCTTCTTGTTCGTCTGAGAAAACCTGCCCGGATCGCTTATAACCAACGTTTGGCACAAGCATCTCTCCCTATTCTGAAAGTAAGCAGACAAGAAAAATTGTAATAGGCTGTTATAGGCTACGTTTTCCTGTGCATATCTGTTATGTCAGAATAGATTAATTTGCTTAGATATATTGATGTATTTGCACGTTATATAACACCATTAATCTACAACGCCACAGTTGGAGACGCTGACAATGAAACATAAGCTGCCTACCTCCCTTTGTTGATTCCATTCAATTACAAAACCTCTGCAGCGTCATAAAATTTATATTGTACTTTTGGGCAGCTTTCCGCAGTGAAGAAAAGCCACTTAGAACTTCATTTGCCGCTTCAGTGTATGTTTCCTTGGGAATAGTGCCTCTGTCAGTCTTCTTCTTATAATTACGCACTATACCTGTAGATAGACATAATTGCTTACATTAAAGGAAACAAAAACTCTTTGGGGCAAGTTGTTACACCGTAACAGCTTGCCCCTGCGCCTTTGTAACAACTGACCCCATGCTACGCCATTTTCTCTTATTGTCGAAATCAACAATATAAACTTTTTGTTTGGAAGTTTAACGTATACTACTACGTACCTGAATGTTGGACGGTGCTATGTTGCAAAATTTAAAATGAAATCATCAATTTCCTGTGAACTATGAAAAAATTCACACAGAGTAAAAAAATTACTCCAGCACAGGAAAAACACGTTTTCTGTCACTAGCGCCTTATTACCAACTGACGGCTGATATAGGTAGGATGGGAGGAGGGGGTCTCTTAGTGCTACCATCTGGCGGAGCAACGAGTAAACTGCTCCAACGCGGAAATTAATATTGTCAAGTAACAACTTGCCCCGTGTAACAACTAGCCCCGGTCTCCTCTACATTAATAACCATTGTAACCGCCAGAATGATGAATATAAGCAAGCAGTCGTACATGCACTGTCTTGCACGGGTGCCGGACGTCACTTTGTGGGATGTAGTTCCATGTCTGTAGCACATGGTCACTCAATACAGGGACGGTTAATGCTGGTTATGGATGACGCTAGGGTCGTCGTCCGATGATGTCTGGTATGTGCTCGATTGGAGACAGATCTGGTCATCGACCAGGCCAGGGGAACATGTCGACACCCTGTAGAGCACTTTGGGTTACAACAGCGGTATGTGGATGAACTGTATCCTGTTGGAAAATACCCCTGGAATCCTGTTCATGAATGGCAGCTCAACACGTCGAATCAGCAGACTGACGTACAAATTATCAGTCAGGAAGCGTGAGATAACGGTGAGAGTGGTTCTGCCGTCATATGCCATCGCACCCCATAACGTAAGGTGTAGGCCCACTGTGTCTAGCACGCAAACAGGCTGTGTGCAGGCCATCAACTCGCTTCCTTCTAACCAACACACGGCCGTCACTGACACCGAGACAGAACCAGCTTTCATTGGAAAACTCAACAGTCCTCCGTTCTGCCCTCCAATGAACTCTCGCGGAAGTCGCCAATGGCAGTGGTTTGGGACCAATGTAATGCACGCCACGGGGCGTCTGGCTCGGAGCTGTCCTTGAAGTAACCTATTTTTATTGTTCGTTGTGTTACTGTGCTGCCAGCTGCTGCTCAGACTCCTGTTGCAGATGTAGTATGATGCGCCAGAGCCACACGCCGAACACGATGGTCTTCCCTTTCGGTAGTGCCATGTTGCCTTCTGGAGCCCGATATTTTTGCGGCCGCACATTCTTGTGACTACCGCTCCCAGCAGTCATGTGCAGTGGCTACATTCCTTCTAAGTCTTTCTGCAATATCGCAGAAGCAACCTCCAACTTCTCGCATACCTAGCAAAAGACGTCTTTCACTGTGAGGTGTTGATAACGGCCTCATTCTCGCCTTACAACGTGTATTTACACCAAACCTGATTTACCTGTTCATAGTGGTGGTAATGACGCCACTCTTGTGCGACTGTTTCGAAATTTGAACAGGTATCATCTTTCAGATGTAGAAACATGCCTACCAGCTCCCGTTTATGTCGCACAACTCCTTGGTGTTGCGTTCTTTTTCATGTCATTGTAGTTTGCACCAACACATGTTTCTACTTTTCAACGTTAATTTACACACATGTTTCTACTTTTCAACTTAAGTGTCAGTATATTCATCTAACTTCATGTGAGTAAAGCGAATGATCGAGCTCACAATGAGGACTAATCTCCATCCTCGAAATAGTACGAAATTAAGAAATAAAGTTTAGGGTTTAATGTCCAGTTCACATCGAGGTCATTAAAAGCGAATCATAACCCGGATCACTGCGAGGTTGGGAAGAAGAAACGGCGGGAAGGATGTCGGCAGTGGCCTTTCAAAGGAACCATCGCGGCATTTGCCTGAAACGATTTAGGCAAGTTGCCGAAAACCTAAATCAGGATGGGCGGGCGTGGTTTTGAACCTTCGTGACGTTTGCCTGGAGGGATTTATGGAGTTCAAGGAAAACCCAAATCTGGATGGCCAGAGACGAATTTGAACCACCGTGCCCTCAAAAGCGAACGTAATGTGCTCACCACTGCCCCTATCGTTCGGTGAAATAGTACGAAGTCGACGAAGTACTAGATGTTTGCCGAGATGTAGCACCCTCCACGCTCTTAGCTTCGCAATTGTGAAAGCAGCTCTACTTGTGTACGTCTCCGCCTCCGTCTCGTTAACCAACTTTCCTAGTCTAAGGAGATATTCAAGATCGCAATCGCAACATTCTGCTCAAATCAGGCCCTAGGAAGACTAATGACGTGTTCTATCACGCTGCTTTGCTACCACAATGTCCAATGCCCGACTCGGACGTTACGCGAGAACAACGTAATTTTTGTGACTACACTATTTACACAAATATTATAAATTTATTCATGGTAGTCTGCTGGTTGATTGATTGATTTGGGCGAAGGGACCAAACAGCGATGTCACCGGTACCATCGGATTAGAGAAGGATGGGAAGGGTGTCGGCAGTAGCCTTTCAAAGGAACCATCGCGGCATTTGCCTGAAACGATTTAGGCAAGTTGCCGAAAACCTAAATCAGGATGAACGGGCGTGGTTTTGAACCGTCGTCCGCCCGGATGCGAGGCCAGTGTCCTAACCACAGCTTCATCTCTCTCGGTGGGTATCTGTCTTTATAACGTTATACATTAGGAATTATTACAGGAACAATGGTAATAATGCACCGTCTGTAAACAGCTACAAAACTATTCGTTAAAAATTAGAAAATATAGGAAATAGAGGACTCAGTGGAGAAAAGTGCTAACCAACAAGAGCCTATTTTGAGTTATTGAATTACAGATATTTACTAAAATTCAAAGTCAAGAAGAAAATACAAAAAGACAAAAAAAATTATACACAGTACGCAGAGGTGGTTAACTGTGCGTACGAAAGTTCGTGCTACCAGAATGTAGTATATTCGGAAACGAAACTGAGAACGTGATCAAACCAAGCCTCAAAAAATTTAAAGTTAGCACTTTATTCCGCCGACCCTAGAACACTATACCAAGTACAATACTGACAAAGAAAACATTAAATTGCGTCCTTATCTGTTACGTAGCAAACAGTTACATACCCAACACAAGAACCCACAACCGTCCTTCTCGCTGCAGGAATGGATAACTAAACTCCACTCAGATTCCTACAACTACAATATGAATGAGCCCAAGTGAAATCAGTTAATATCTCAGGATAACTGTTTTTGGGGCTATGAAATTGAATGACCACATAGATTCAGTCGTCAGTAAAGCAGGTAACATACTTCGGTTAATTAGTAAGGTACTGGGAAAAGGAGATTGCTTACAAAACACTGGTGTGACCAATCATAGATTACTGCGGAAGTGTGGAGGGCCGTGCCATATAGGGCTTGCTCAGGAGATCTGAAACTTGCTTTGCTACCAGCTGAACAGTTTCTGTTATTCGGCGAACGATCAAAGATTTTTATTGCTGCGTATTGAACACTTTTCTGAGCCACTAATAGCTTTAATAACAGGTAATAATGCTCATTTTCCCCTCTAGCGTTGTAGGTACGGGCCTCACTGTTCTTCTCAAATTGTGATAAGTTTTTTGTGACGAATTTCATTGGTGAGTAAATGCATCACGCCGGGGCTGTTAAAATGCCTAGCTCCATGAAGAAGTACTTGCAAGACGTCCGTGGGTGAACACCACATATTCTTAATACTCGCTTTTGTACAGTCAATATTTTCTTTCGAAATGGCGAGTTACCCCACGAAAATCATTCAGTAACACATTGTTGCCTGGAAACTAGCCAGATATGTCAGGAGCTTAATTCGTTTGTTCGCAAGTTTTTTCAAGTATACCAATACTAAAAGTAGCTGAGCTTGATTGTTTGAGAAGCTCACTATTCTGCTTCTTCCATTTCAAGTTTTCGTTTCATGCTGCGTTACTCTAGAAAGTGTCGCAGAGCGTTCTGTACCCGGTCTCCTTTACAGGTCACTTTCCGAGAATTCTCCCAATAAACCGCATTGGGCCTTTCCCTTTCCCTACAACTGACCTTATGTGTCCGCTACATTGCACGTTGTTCCGCAACGTTACGCCTCGATATTAAACCGATGTGGCTGAGTCAAGTATCCTACGATTCCCCGGTACCATTTACGTATATTAAAATATTATATGAATGTTTCACCCACCAGTCCATATTAATTTACATTTATCGATACTTGAAACAAACAGGCATTCATTGCACCAAACAGAAATTCTGTCCAGTCCATCCTGGGGTCACCTATACTCACTGAACGATGGCAGTTTCTCGTTCACAACAACGACATAAGCAAACTGCCTTAGATTTCTACCGTCCCCTTCCCCCCGCCCCCTTTCCCTCCCCTCCCCCCCTCCGTCCCCTCCTTCATCGTCCCTATTCAACACATCGTTTACGTGCATGTGTCACACCTGCAAAGGGAAATACTCTACATCACTGTAGTAATTAAAAGACTACTATG